>NC_045787.1:113865785-116265785 GCF_009873245.2 Balaenoptera musculus
CATACATACAAGCACACACGCTCCAATTATCCCTTTTCTCTCCTTTTTTCTACTTTATAAAGGCGCTGGTATAGATTGTGGTCATTAAGTCAATATTTAGGCTTCAGATTATATGCTATCAAGGCAGAACTGTCACTGAACTAGAAAAGGAATAATATCACTTAGAGAGGCAGTGACTAATGAAATTTGCTTTCCCTTTGGGGAAACAGGTTAAGGACATTGCAATTTTTGCAGAGGATAGTTGCATTAGGTTAGAAAAGAGCAAGTTGTTCTTGCTATGGTTGTTTAGACAGGTGGGAAGAAGGGTATGTATGGATATTGAGTAGCGGATGGAAGGCATGTGGCAGATCATGAGGACTGAAAGCTCAATAGGCCTTCTTGTCCCCTCCTACATTGCAGAGGCTGGAAAGCAAAAAAATGACATTTCCCACCCAGGGGACTATATTCAATATCCTGTGATAAACCACAATGGAAAAGAATATAAAAAAGAATGTGTGTATGTGTGTGTGTGTGTGTGTGTGTGTGTGTGTGTGTATAACTGAATCACTTTGCTGTACAGCAGAAATTAACACAACATTGTAAATCAACTGTACTTCAATAAAAAAATTTTTTAAATAAAAAATAAACTACATTTCCCAGACTCATTTTACAACTAATGTTTCTAGATATGATTTAGGTTCTGCTAATGAGATGCACTAAAGCAAAACAGGGATTGGGATCTAAGGGAATGGGGAGAGAGGTGGGCACCCATGTTCCTGGTGTGGATGTGGCCGAGGTGGGAGGCATCCAGCCAGGAGCTGCGACAGCCGTCTCTGATTCTGCAGTTCCCCACCTGGGGCAGAGGCAGCCGGGCTCTGGCAGCCTAGCTGTGCAGCACAGCTCTGAGAGCCACAGCAGCCTCGAGCCTCTTTCTTTACCTCTCCCAACAATTTCATAAGCCATTAAATATCCTGCTACATGTCGCTCTCTCTACAACTGAACCCTGACTAGACAAGGACCAATTCTCCACTGGCACGAGAATCCAACCCCTCACAGTCTTAGATGCCATTCTGGGTAAAAGAAAAGGGGACCAGACAAATGTAAGAGGCTAAGAACTACCTAAAAAGGGATTGTTAAAAATTTTGAGTAAGACTGAATTTACCAGATTGGACTAAAAATTGAAGGGTTTTTCCCTCCCGCTAGCCAGAAAGTGGATGACTTGTGAGGAAAACCAGAGCACTATTAGAGAAACCAAGACTGCATTTTCTCTGTTCATATGACTGTCTTTCCATTATACCCATCATATATGTATTATTTCATTTAGTCCTTCCAATAACCCTCTGAGTTGAGGACTATTATTGCTCCCCCTTCAAAGATGAAGTAACAAACTCAGAGAGATAGTTCCCAAGGTCACGCAGCCTATAAGCAGTAGGGCCAGGAATATAACCTAGACAGCATATCCCTGGAGCCTCGCTCTTCACTGCTATGCTCTTCTGGCCCCAGTTTCCCCTCCCTGCCTGCTTGGCCTCCACTCAGGTCCCCAGTGCCCTCTGCTTCCCTCCCCTTTCAAAATGTACTTAGGCATTCACACTCAGAGAGGAACAACTGCTGAGTTGTTAACTTTGACAGGCAGGGGCGTTATCACTTTAACAGCATCAAGATCCTCTGAGCTTGAAAGATAAAACTTCAGAGTAAAGTAAGCAGAGTGAGATGTGTGTGGCCTTCTTGAGTTCTGGAAAACCACCCCACAGTCACCTAGTCTCTCCAAGTACTCATACTGTCTCCCAGCTAACCTCCCCATGCCCATACACCTCCTCCCAATCTCCCCCATAGGGAGAAAAATCTACCAAAGGCAACCCAGCTGCACCTACTGATACCCACCCACCCCTAGCCAGGATGTATCCAAGAGGCAGCAACTTGGGGCCTCAGCAGCAGCAGGCCTGACGGCGGGCGTATGTGGTGTACATGTCAAGGATAATGTCCTTGATCCTACATCAGCCTCCAGGAAGCAGCTTCCTGGGGAAGCCTAGGGGAAAACAGCAGTCAAATTGCATCTTCGTCAGCCCTGACTTCAATTTATTGAAATCCATAACTCTCCCCATGTCTTCAAGGGAATGTGTTTAGGTGTGGGAGCATCTGAGAGGACACTGAAATATTGATGAAGATAAGCCTATAATTTTTGATAAATAACATGCCTTCCGATACTAGATTTTAGTACTTTGATTTTGTCAAAGTATGAGCAAAAATTTGCACCCAAGAAAAAGGATTAACAATGAGGAAATTCTGTTCATGCCATTCCTTTTTTCCTGTAACTTGGAGAAAACTGCTCTCCCTGAACATTAGCCATGGCATGGCATCTTTAAGAAGTTGGAAAGGGAACTGCTTACTTCAGTTTGACAAACATTTTTTAGCACCTTATTTATGCCCTGTACTGGGTGCTAAGGACACATTCAGACCTGGTCCCTGCTTTCAAACCAATTAATTTTTCAGGAGAAACAAATCTGTGAATGAGTGAGTGCAAAATAGCATGGAATCATAGCAAAGAACATGGCCTTCAGACTCAGATAGATGTGACGTCACAATCCTGTGCAAATTTCCACTAGTTATGGAGACCCTGTGCAAGTGGTTTAACCTCTTTGAGTTTCAGTTCACTCAACTGAAAAGGGGGGAAAATGATGCCCGCCTCTCATGGTTGTCATGAAGGTCACCCACGAAAGCAAAACTCTGTGCCGCTTCCACCCTTAAAGCCTCTTACGGCGGACGCACTGGTGCATAACCCAGCTCCCTGGAGGCACGCATTCCCCTAGCCTCCTACAGTGTCGTGTGCTAATGGCTCACAGCCGAGCCCCTCACCAGAAATCGCTGTCTGCCCAGGGGAGCTGCCTCACCCAAGGTCATATGACCTGCAGGGGTGGGAGGTGAGAGTATGCATATAAAAATGACCTTTTTGGGGGTTTCCCTGGTGGCGCAGTGGTTGAGAATCTGCTTGCCAATGCAGGGGACATGGGTTCGAGCCCTGGTCTGGGAAGATCCCACATGCCGCGGAGCAACTAGGCCCATGAGCCACAACTACTGAGACTGCGCGTCTGGAGCCTGTGCTCCGCAACAAGACAGGCCGCGACAGTGAGAGGCCCGCGGCACCGCGATGAAGAGTGGCCCCCGCTTGCCACAACTAGAGAAAGCCCTCGCACAGAAACGAAGACCCAACACAGACAAAAATAAATAAATAAATAAATAAATAATTTTAAAAATGAATATCTGCTTATAAAAAAAATCACTCATCTATAGTTTCTTATAAAAAAAGATGACCTTTTTCAATGAGTTATAATTCACACTCCATAAAAACTTGACCTTTTAAAGTTTAGTTCAGTAGCGTTTAGTATATTCACAAAATTGTATAACCATCATCACTATCTAATTCCAGAACATTCCATCTCCTCAAAAATACTCCAGATAACTTCATGCCCATTAGCAGTCACTCCCTGTTCCCCTCTCCCCCTGCCTCGTGCAACCACCAATCTAGTTTTTGTCTCTATGGAATTGCCTATTCTGGACATTTCATACAAATGAAACCATACAATATATGGTCTTTTATTCTGGCTTCTTTCACTTAGCATAATGTTTTCAAGGTTCACGCATGTTGTAGCATGTATCACTGCTTCATTCCTTTTTATGTTTATCCATTCATCAGCTAATGGACATTTAGCTTTCCACTTTTTGACTATTAGGAATAAAGCTGCTATGAACATTCGTGTACAAGTTTTTGCGTAGACATATGTTTTCAGTTCTCTTGGATGTATACCAGGTAGTAGAATGGCTGGGTCACATGTTTAACTTTTTGAGGAACTGCCGAACTATTTTGCAAAGAGGCTACACCATTTTACATTCCCACCAGCAATGTATGAGTATTCCAATTTCTCCACATCCTGGCCAATACTTGTTATTGTCTTTTTTATAATAGTCACGCTAGTGGGTGTGAAGTGGTGTCTCACTGTGGTTTTGATTTGCATTTTCCTGATGGCTAATGATGTTGAGCATCCTTTCATGTGCTTATTGGCCATTTGAATATCTTTTTGAAGAATTGTCTATTCAAATTTTTTGCCCATTTTTTAATTGGGTTATCTTTCCATTGTTGAGTTGTAAGAATTCTTTATATATTCTGAATGCTAAATCCTTATCAGATATATAATTTGCAAATATGTTCTCCCATTCTGTGGGTTGTCTCTTCACTTTCTTGATGGTATCATTTGAAGGATAAAAGTTTTAAATTTTGATGAAGTCCAATTTGCCTTTTTTTTTGTCAGTGACTGATTTTTGCAAAGATTCAAAAAGTAGTCCCCTTGTGTCAACTCAGGACAGTACTGAAAGGCCATCCCAGCTCCAGAATTCCCCAGGTGATGGACTGAGGCCTCTGCTGCAACTGCATTATAGTCCAACTCTCCCTCTGCCTCTTCCTGCTTCCCTCTCTCCTTCACAGGGGTTATAGCTAAGAGCACTCGTCAAAAACATTCTGCATGAATATCTCAGCATCTAGGAGTATGCTTTGGGGATAATACTTCCAGTGTTTTCCCACTGACCTCAAGACAGAGAATTACCTCCTCCCCATGGTTTCAAGTCCTTTGTGACACGGCTCCTACCCACCTCTCCAGCCCCATTCTTGCGTAAGTTCCCCTTATGCGCTGTGATCCAGCCATACTGAACTACTTATGCTTTCTCAAAAGGCCATCTCTGTAGCCTCTGGACCTCTACACTTGCTATTCCTTCTTCCTCCCTCCCCCACACCTCCATCTATCCCTTCACCTGGCTATCATCCATCATCCATTCAAAGTAGAACCCTAGCTGCCCATCACTTCCACCAGGACGATTTCCCTGACCCTTCTGTGTACATCCACAGGCCCCTTTACTCACCCCACCCTTATGCATACCACACTGATTCTTATGCCTTCTTTATTACTTTGTCTGCATGACCAACATGAACCCCACAAGGGCAGGGACCCTCTCATTTACCCCCTGGTGTAGAGCCTGACATCCAAGAAGAGCTCAGTAAACATGCATTGAATGAATAAATGCATATTGAATACAAACAAAGTGCAGAAGCAGCCCAGAGAATGCAGTGACCAACTAGGGACTGTCTCATGAAGGGACAGGGAAGCTCCTGCACAGGGTTCAGAGGGCACAGGAGCCCCCAGGCCAACAGTGGGAGGGCTCCAGGGAAGCCACTCCAGAGTCTACAGTGCACTGGGCATCCCTGTATCGTGGAGTCAGCACCACAGCAGACCGCAGTTCTCTTGCTCATCCCACCGTCTCTACCTGGGCCTCCTGAATCCCCCCAGGGCAAGCCCTCCTGCATTCACAGGATCCCGGTGCCTAGCATTTTCACAAGTCCACACAAAAAAATTCTACTAGAAGCTGCTAGAAATCAAACCACCCTTTCTGAGACATGCATAAAACCTCCTCTGGCTGCCTGGAGAGGGTTTTATGGGTTGCCTTATCAGGGCACTGCAGAAGTCACAGGCACCAGGACAGACCATTCTTTAGTTAATCATTCAATAAGAGGCTGGGGTACATTAAAATGACGGATCTGTGCCTGAAAAATACATTTGGAATGCCCTCTGTAGCCTCAGCCTTTCCCCCCCAGATCCCCTCTTCCCAGGTCCAGGCTGCAGCTTGAAGGTGAAGATGAGGCCCAGAACCAGAGGAAGGCCCTCAAGGGGACCATTAACTCCCAAGAGTGCAGGCTCCCTCCAGACTGGGGTGCAATGCCTGCCTGTCCTTGTCCTCAGAGGGCCTGGGGCTGGGCCTGGTTTTATTACCAGGGTCCCCATGCTAGCAATTGGTGGGCATGGGTTTAAACCCACACTGTCCAGCTCAGAGCCTTAGCTCTTAACCACTATGCTACATTGTCAAACTCTACTTTGTGACTAGATCATCCAGTTCTTCCATGGCTCTCTCCATGCTGCCACACACCCTCCTCACAGGTTCAGGGAAGGCCCAGGCCTCTCCAGCTCAGATAGGACCCCTCCCACTCCATGGCCAGGGCTGAAGCAGCAGCCTCACTTGGCAAGGACAGCCCTAGGACAGCCCCTTGGCAGCCAGACCGTGCACATCATTTTCTTGACCTCCTTTAACTTAGCACAGCTCAGACACCACTCGATGGGCCACCATTAAATGTGAGGATGTCCTGGAGTACAGGATGACAAGGGAGGTGGGGAAATGCCTCCAAAAAGCCAACACCAAATCTCACCCACCTCCATCTCCCAGTTTGCGGCTCAGAAAGACTTATGGTGCCACACCCATGGGTCATTCTTGAGATAAAGGTCATAGATCTTGCAGCTGACAGGCCTCCTCAATCAGAGCTTCAGGAAAGCATGCACGGCTGTTAAATGAGCTGTCCCTAAAGCCTCAGCGACAGGCTCCTAAAGGTCTCCATTGTTTAGAATGTCTCATTCATCCTGCAAGAGGGACATCCGCCCTTGATGCCAACACAGCAAGGAAGATGGCTGAGTGAGGCTGGAGAGGAAGACTTCCCCACCCAGCCCTGTCCCAGAGCCCCAACTCTGTACCTCCTCAGCAGATGCCAAGCACACAGGGAGCACCATTATCCCTCACTGACAAGGGGCCCTGCATATGGTCAGTATCCAGCCAAACTAACTGCAGGGACAGATGCTAGACTATGGACCAAAATGATGTGGACTTTGGATCCAAGAAGGCTGACCGCTGGAGAGGGAGCCACATGGCACTTGGAGTCAGGAGGCTAATAGGAGCCTTGACTGTGGCCAACATTGCTAATTACCCACCCAATGTCCATTCTCCCCTTCTTTTTCCCAGGCAGAACTCTGAGTTTGTTTGGAGCAGCAATGTGCTCAGTTAAAAGCATTCACCTCCTCTGACTCTCTTGCAGCTGGTGGCACCGCAAGGAATTCTGTTAGGAGTTTCTGGAAAGGTTTTACTTTCCTATTACAGGTACTGCTCCTTCTGCCTCCCCCTCCCTTCTTTTTCATGCCTTTTGCAGATGTGAAAACAGCTGTGAAGCCTCTATCTTGCAACATGCTAAGGATGGAAGAGCAGAAAGACAGAAGGACCTAGGATCCCAATGACACCATGGAACTGCTTGTGCCAGTTCTGGAATGCCTACCTCTAGACTTGTGGTTATCTGGGTAAAAAAACCCACTCTTTGTTTAAAGCCACTATTGTCGTTTTGCTGTCACACAGAGCCAAACACAATCTTGGTGATAAAGTCCAAGCTCTTACTGACTGGGAATTTGAGTGAGTTGCTTCACCTGTTTCTAGCCTCAGTTTCCCCTTCTGTATAAAGGGAACAATGAGAGTAATAACTGCTACCACTAATAAACCACCCACTATGTGCAGGCACCATGCAGTGTTTCAAATGTCCCACCCACTGCACTGAGAAAGTGACCATCGTATATAAGAAGTAGAGACACGCTGCACAAAATAATACCTGCCTTGGCTATCTCATTGAGCTTTTCTGAGAATCAAATGAGACCACGTTTGAAATTCCTTAGCAATAAAGAGCTATACAAGTGCCTACTAAATCCCACATTCTTTGCAGTCGATGGAATCAAATCCAGGGAGATGCTGTACTCCTGGAGCAGGAAGTAAGCTCATGAGACAAGCCCCCGTCACCACCCAGAGGAAAGAAGAAAACAACAGGGATTGAAACACAGTTGTGTCAAATAGAAAGAAGCCACATGGCTGCCGGGTGAAAGCAGGCCCCAACTGCATTGCTTCCCTTAGGGACCTCCTTCAGAAATTAAGCCCTGGGTGAATCCCCAGCCCAGACAAGACCCTGGGCAGAGAGCTTGCCTCCTTTCTCATGTCTGTCTTCCCTCTGCTCATATGCCTGGTGTGGTGACCGCATGCAGTCAGGATGTCCTCTGTGTTGTCACTGCAGAGATTAGGTTTCTCATTCCAGAGGTTGTTCTGCCGGGTCCAGCCTCCCCGGGGCCTTGAGTGGCTGCCTTCTACGTTTTAGGGTCTTCTCATGCAGTCTTCTGCATAAGCTCACAAAATTGAGGGCACTGTTGCTGAGAGGCAAAGAGACCGGCTCAAAACCACAAGACCGCCTGACTGAGGTCATATTTGAACCCGCATCTCCGGACTCGGAAGCTTCTGATCTGAAGCTCTAGGCTGACCTGTCTCCTGCCACTTAAAGAAATGACACTGGTTCTGTCAGGCTTGCTCTAGGTCTCTGCCTATGTATTTCTATATGAGTGGCACCTTGTCTGCTACGGGTGCATCTGTGTGTGTGTGTGTGTGTGTCTTGCTCATTGTGTTTCTGTCTCCCTCTGATTCTGTCTCTGTGTGTCTCAGTCTCTCTCTCTTGGTCTCTGTCTCTCTTGCTTTGTGTGCATCTCACACCCTTTCCCCAGGTCTCTGTGAGCTTGTCCCTCTCTCTCTGGGTACGTGCGTCTCTCTGTCCTCCCCACACCCACCCCCCACTAGCACATCATACAGTACCTGCTGTTTACCAACTGTGTCTCTCATGGAACTCCAACCTCCAGGTCCACAGGGACCATCTGCTTTGTTGGCAGTTGCATTTCAAGTACCCATCACAATGTGCAGCGTAGATGCTGAATGTATTTCTGTTGAATGAATAACTGTTTGTTGAACATACTGTGAAGGGAGAATAAAAGATCCCCAACACTGGAAAGATGGGGGGAGGGTCTCTCTCAGAGGCAGCTGGGAACTGAGAATGGGAAGGGAAGGAAAACAAAGCGAAGGGAAGGAAAACAAAGCGAAGGAAAGAGGTCTAAAGCCAACTTTTCCAGTCCTTACAAAACTCACAGTTAGAGGACTCGTCAAACCATCTTGGTCATGCGTGTTTACTGGCAGGGCCCAGTGGCCTAAGAGCTTAAAAACATGCGGGGCATAGTCGTCCAAAACTACTTCCATGGAAGATGCGGGTTCGGAACCTAGCTCCCCACTGTCACTTGGCCTCCTGAGCCTCATCTCCTCCCCGGTCAGGTGGGAGCAAGAACAAGACCCTGCAAGTAGAGTAAATGCTCCTACGGATACAAGAGCCCTCTGTTTACAGATGAGGAACGGAGCTCCAGAGAGGGGGAGGGGTTCCCTGCAGGCCACACAGCCGTGAACAAGGCCTCCTCCCACCTGAGGCCGGGGGAGGACTCAGACACCTGAGGAGGAGTTGGGCCCTCCATCCACCTGGGAGTTTGGAGCAGCCCTTGAAGCTGGAGTGACCACAGGAGAGTCTCAGAAAGACCAGGCCCACCGCAACAGGACCACCTCTCCTCTGTCCACCCCAGAAAGGGTGGTGGCTCTCAAGCTTGCGGTCACTCCCTTTCCTCAGCCCCAGCACAACCTCAGGTGCAGGCAGGCAGACACGGGCCCTGGAGCCTCTGCTGGCCTCCTGGGGCACCTGGCTCTGCCACAGGTGCTCTGGCCTGTCTGCAGCTCCAAGCCCCAGTCCCCACTTCTGCAAACACAGGGGCTGAAGTGGACGATGTCGAGAGTCCCAGCCAGGTGCCCCACCCCCTGGGCCCTGATATAGAGCATTACAGGGAAAGCCGCCTGGGCAGAAAGGAATGGCCAGTGGGGGACGCAGACTGCTCACAGAAAATCTCATGAGGCCGGCAGAAACAACAGATTTCATATTAAAATAGACTAGCTAGGTAGGCTCGAAGGACCCTATTTGTAAACTGTAGAAGAATAAGTTGGTAGAAAAACCACCAAATATGATTTCACTCTGGAACTTCTGGGTAAGGTAAGGGGAAACCAGGCCAAAGGGTCAAGGGGAGGGAAAGGTGTGTGTGCTTGGACAAGCACTCACTTGCTCATCTGTCCCTCCCCAGGGCCCTCTCAGCGGGGGTGACAAGGGCCCAAGTGGGTGGGCCCACGGCAGGGTGGCGGCGGAGCAGGTCTCCAGCCTGGCGCTGGGCTCTGCCTCACTGCCTGCCCTGGAGGGCCAGACACTGGCACCCTCCTCACTCTAGGATGTGCCCACGAGGTACAGCCCCTCCGGGATTGGGAGTGCCACAGTTCAACAATCAGCCTCAGCGCGAGGGTGGGGACTGCATCGCTTCTCAAGGTTATGTATGACGTTGAGCCACTTTATTAGGCCCTGCAATCCTGTGAATTGGGCCCCATCTGCCTCTATGAGGTGTTGTGGGCATTAAAGCACAGGGCCTGGCGCGTGGTAAATGCACAATAAACGCTAGCCACTGTGATGATGGAAACAAGTGCATCCTAAGCCCTCTTCTCAGGCTGATTCTCAAACTCAATCGTGAGCCAAAAGAGCTAGTAGTTTCCATCTGGGTCTGCTCCACTGCTCACTTATAACACACCCTCAGACAAACGGATTCACCTCTCTGGGCCTCCTCTGTCCCAGTACAGATGCAATGAATAGTGGTTACTGCTACTATCACCAAAGTAACAAATGTGATTATTTGCCAATAGTGTAAGATTGGGACATTGTGGTCCAACTGGCCTGAAAACTTGGGCTTCAGTATTTTTCTTGAGCCAAGTTTGCACTTCCCAGCGACCCTTAGGGCCTCCCTCTCCTTGGTGCTTCTCAGCACGCCCTGCTCCCGTCATCACCGCCTCACTGCTGGAGGGAGAAGACTAAGGACACAGACTCTGGAGTGCAACCAATATCCTGCAGCACTGCTACCACAGGCAAGTCGCTTAACCCCTGTGCATCTCACATCTTCATCTGTAAAACAAAGATAATAATAGTAACTCAGAAGACCATGATAAGGATTAAATGTATTGATATAAGTAAAGCACTTAGAAGAGTGCTGGCACATAGTAAACACTCAATAAATGTTAGCTATTATTATTATTTCATACATGTTGAAATTTTATAAGTGAACATATTTAATAGTTGTATATATTTAATAAATGTAATTAATATTTGCATTTTTAATGGTTCAAACATAACAAAATATCTATAAAAATCTCTAGGTATTGTAACAAACTTTTAAAAATCAATGTTTATTAACAGCCAAATCTCTACTTCCTCCTCCTGTGCTGGGACCATCTCACCCACCTCACGGTGATCACCAGGCAGTTGTCCACGCAACCAAACACCCACTGGAGAGACTGGCCTCTCTGGGCCTCACTGAAGATCTTTGTGAGTCTGGCACTGTGCCAGATAATAGAGACCAAAGGAGCCCAGACTCTGTCCAGCAGATCTCGAAGGGAAAATCTTTTGAATATGAAGACATGCAGGAGTAAGTCTGCCCTTTTCATGTCTGAGACAGAGTAAAGAGACTGGACTATAGAAATGAAATACTGAGAAAGGTTCTCATAGTTCAGCTTTTATTAAAGTTAAAGGAACATAAAGTATGGGAACCTAGAACACAATTCCTGTTAAAAGAATACATGTGAGGAACTGTTTCTTCAGCTAGCACTGTAACTGATGGAGCACGTGGCAAGTCTTCTTTCACAAACTCTGTGGTCCCTACCGTCCAAGCAGAGAGCACCAGATCAAGGACCCGACCTACGCAGTGTGGTGTACAGGGTGTCAGGGATCAAGTCTGCCTGCCTATGGACAACCACATGGACATGGCACCCACACAGACATACAAATTCAGTGTCTTGAATTTTCTTTCAAAGAAAGTATTTTACACATCACATACGAATTAAACAAGAAGTCCAACAAGGGTCCTTATTGCCACTAAAAAGGGGGGGAAATAATTTGAAATCTCATAACCAAAGGCAAGAACACCGCACTAGGGCACTTTGTTGCTCCAAACGCCACTGTCCCATGTGTCACTGCCTTGGCAGATGCTGTATCTACAAGTCACTGAGCCCCACGATGGAGGCTGCACAGGGGCTCTGAGGTTGTGATTATCCACTACAGAAGAGGCCTCAGGCACTCCCAAATGTCAGAAGTGCTGCCGGCTCTCCTGCTTGGTCAGTAGATACACAGCACAGCTGAACATGAGGGGCTTAGGACTCTAAATAGTGCAAACACTTAAAAAAAAAACAAAAACACATTCCAACCTCCTCGCTTCTCCAGGCAAACAGAGAACCTCCAGCTAACTGGATTATGAATTTGCTCAACTTCCCAATTTGATCTGTCAAGGTGCAAATGGGGAGCGTGGAGGCAATTCAAATGGCACCTGTCCCAACAATAGTAAAAATAAAGATTTTTTAAAATGAGACTAATTGGCAGATAAATACACAAAACAGAGCCTGGAGTGTAGACATAGCTCAAGAAACAAGTAAGTTGAAAGTGTAGTATGAACATCTGCAAAGCACATGCTGATCACATTCTTAGTGGGGATCACGAGGAGTGACCCCTCTTTTAAAGTTCATCAACAAGATGCTTCCAAAAGGGACATCATCCAGCAGCAAAAGCCTTAAGCCTGAAGCTCCGAAGAACAAGGAGACAGAAAAGAATGAAGACTAGTCAGCTCGACCTAGGAAAACTCCCGGGACTATGTGCTGAAGGGCAGGCCTTTCCCTGGGCTTCTCCATGCCACAGCATGCCAGGCTCCGTGCCAGCCTGTGAGAGATGCCAGGAGATGGGCCAACCAGACTCCCTCCTGCCTCACCCTGCCAAAAACAGACTCCAAAAAAAGCAGATAGGCAACACAGATGTGTAAGTGCTGAGTCAGGCTTAATGTGAGTCCCTAAGCAATTCAAGAAACAGCAGTGATTGTGTCTTTTCAGCAATCTCCCTTGAATGTGGTGTAAGAAAGAAGCTTCCAAGTCAACCTGGAGCTACTGAAGTTTGGGGAGGGTGAGAAACAAGGGGAAGATAGCTACAGGCATGAATGATGTTCGAGAGTGAATGATGCACAGAACATAACATTTCATTATCATGGACAATAAAAAGCAATTCAAATATCGTGAAAAATTATTTTATAAAAATATCTACATTAAAATTTTAGCCTGAAAGCTGTAGCTTCAGTTTTATAAAAAGGCAATCTTTGAAAGGATCTGGCTCAGGAATATACAAACATTATACAACAGATATCAAAGTAAGACAGCTCAAAAAGCATCTTAGGGGATATTGCAACTGGTCTGTCATGAAATAGAATTAAGTATTCTTATTGCATAGCAGAAAATGAGGTCACTTTCATTTGCATAATACTGCAACTTATTAGACGGAGAGATGCCATTGGGTACTCATGAGAAAGAACTTTGGAATTCAGAGTCTGACTTCTCTGGTGTCCAAATCAGAATCCAAGTGGTGTCTAAGCTGCTTCTAACCTTGGGCTGCAATTCCATTTCATCGCTGTGATCAGACTTCAGATATCCCACTGGCAAGCTGCATTCACAAGCAGGTGTGGCCACCAGAAGAGGGGATGCAGGGGGGTTCACCTACCACATGACTAGCACAGACTTGAAAATAAGTCTGTTGTGCCCACTGTGGAGAGAGAATTGTACCTGGTGATAAAGGGACAGCAGGTTTTGGATGGCATCTGTGGGCCGCTAGAGCAGATTGACTATTTGGTGATGACGTACCAGTGTTCTAGTCCCCGTGAGAAAGGACACATGAGGATAAAACGAACATGCCCTCAGCAGCACTACCAGCAGGGGCAGTGCTTCCTGGGAAGGGAGACGTGAGGTGGGGTCAATAGCAAAAATCCAAAAGCAGGAAACACAGCTGGCTAGCTCTCAGGGAGGGGATCCTTTCTGGGAAGATGACACACAAACAATAGCCTCCCCCCACATAAGCATGATAAATCTGGAAGTTCAGCTTCCAGGTGTTGGGGGGGAACTTCACCTTTTGTCTGAAATCAGAAGCTGTGTGATGGCACACATTGGACCCCAACCTCCTCCCCACACACACCCACACACACACACACACACCCTGAAACAAAGTCCCAAATCTTCCTCGGAGAGGGAGGAAGAACATTTGGAACAGAAAGCGCATTCCATCAGCTTCCGATCCAGAGGCAGGCAGAGCTTTGAGACCACAGTCACCTCCGTGCCAGGTAAGAGCAGAACAAACCAGCTAACAGCATGTCTTGATCCCTTTGGAGCTGTTCTTCCAGGTCCACCAAAGCTGGATATTTCAGCCTCTGCCCAAGGTTACTAAAAATTCTGGGTACCTTGGTATTCTCCAAATGTCTCACTGAAATAACATCTGCTCAACATCAGAAGATGTTTCCCCTTCAGGGGAGTTGAGTGGTTCACGCACAATAAATATACAGTAAATACACAAAGTGTCCAACTCGCTGAGGAAAGTCCTGGGTTTATAACTTCAGGGTGAAGTGGGGAGAATGACAGTCTCCTACAAAATCTGCTTGGAAGTTGCCCAGTTGTATGAGAAGTCCAACATCAGAGTTCATAAAGCCCCTTGGCTCCCTAAAGGTGGACCTTGACATCAGGAAGGGTAAATTCCAGCCCCCAAGTTGTGAGACTCTTCTCCAGACACAAGACTTCCCCTCTTTATGCTGGAAACTCCAATATCAGCAACTTGCTAGTTCAGGAACAGTACAGCTTTAAGGTTTTTTTTTTTTTTAATGCAGATGACTCCCTGAGCCCTCAAATACCCTCCTCCAGATGCCTGAAGTTCTGTCATTTATCATTTTTACCTGTGAATTAGCAAAGCTTTCATCAAGCTCCTCTCTCAAAATGCAAGTACTCCTGAGAGAGATCACACATTCAGGGCCCACCGCCATGTCCTCCCTCACGGGGGAAGCTAGGAGCGGGGTGCTCTGAGGATTGGCGAGAGGGTACAGGCCTGGAATGGGGGCGAGCACAAGGAAAGGAAGACAAGGATGTGAGACAGACTGGACCGACTGCCGAGGGCCAGGCCCAGGGTGCCAAGTATACACCCCTTTGAAGTCATCCATGTCCATGTAAATCACACATGACCCCATCCAGTGCAGGGACAAACCTATCTTTGGGTTTGGACATATGGTGATCTTTTACTTAGCCTCCAAACCAGAACACTTTTGAGAGTAAAACGGGATGCTCTGAAAAATTAAACCTGCATAATAAGTATAAACAGGGATTGTCTTATCCCAGGAAAACCCAGAAGTAGGATCCTCTCTGGGACCACTATGGACAAGGACTGAAGCCTTACCACTTTGTTTTCTTGTGTTTTTGTTTTTCATGTATTTTTTTCCTCCAGTGTGTTACTCAGTGCTTCTCTGAAGAGCTAGTTTTCCCAGCTGAAGAGACACAAAATCTCCCAAACCTGGAATCCTTGACCTCAAAGACCAGTAGCCCAGAGACTGGGCAGTTCTGATAAGAAGTTCCAGGAGGAGAGCCCAAGGAAGAGCACCCAGCTGAGGGGCTAGAGAACCTGTGGTCCTAGGACACAGAGGACACGGGGCAGCTTCAAGAACACCCCACTCTTCTGCAGACAATGCCAGTAGTCTAGGCCGGTACATGGGCCTGGTCATTTCTGGACATTCCCGGTATGTCCAGCTGTACTTCCAGTAGACAGCAGCTCTAGTAGTCTCAAGGTCCCCGTGGCGCAAATCCGTAAGAGAGGTTTCTGTGATTTGATTTTTAGCATAGTGGAGGGATCAGTAGTATAGAAATGGAGCAGACCATCACCACCCCCCAATTTAGTGAATCACCACATTCTGCACACACACACACACACACACACACACACACACACAGGTTCCAGGTTCTCTGATGTCCCTGTAGAAACACACAAAAGAACGCTCAAAGGTGCAGCCGGAGCTATCAGGAACCCACTGCTCAGGGCAGAAGATGAAACACCTTGCGGGAGCAGGAGGTGGGTACTGTCTTCCCACCCTGACGACACTGCCAAGTTGGAGGAGGGCGGTCCCCGCTCCTCTGCAGACTCCGGCAGCGAGTGGCACCCAGCCAGCGTGGTCCCACTGTGCCGAGTCACAGGCAGCACCCCTCCCTTCCTCCACCTCCTGGCAGTGGGAGTTGGGGTCACAAGGGCTTGTGAATCACAGCAACACCTAAGATGAAAGGGGGAGAAAGTTACCATCTTAGCTTCTCCAAACTTATTCAGAGTCACAAGGAGTTCATGACCCACAACATCCCAAGCCATAGCCACGGGAAATGGGCACGATTTGTACCCAAATGCTGACGGGCCTGTGGACTCAGGCTGCCAGCAGCTGGCTGTTTCCCGCTCTAACAGCCAATTCTCCACAAGATGTTTAAACACAGAGCACAGTCCCTCAACACCACAGGTGAGTGATGTCACCCTGCATCATCACACTGACTCACATCATATCGTAGTGACCCCCCTTCCCAACCCCAGCACTCAGTGTAATGACACTCAGCACCCGCACTGGAAACCTCACAGCTCTAAATCTGTATCACTTTAAGAGAAGTGATGAGTGATTCATGTCTCCTTTTAGAAGACACTGAAATGAAGTAGAAAGAACAATAGACTGACTTCATGGCAGCAAGAACAACTGAATTCCCATCCTAGCTCTGCCACCAGTCAAGCTGCATTGTGGCTTCAGGCAAGTCCATGTACCTCTTTAAGCTCCATTCCCATATATTCAATGTCATCTAACTGAAAGACCCCTCCAATGCTAAATTCTATACTTGGATAAACATTCTAGACATGTCTGTATGTGTTACTGTTTTGGTCAGGTTGAACCATACTCAACAGCTAACTTATGAGCCTAAAATCTTGCTTGTAATGGGCTGCAGTTATGCAGCAGATACTATAGGCTGATTCATCCAACATCCCTTCTCCTTGCTCTCCTCTGCTGTAGAGACCAGCAAGTTATGAGCTCAGCTTCCCAGACTACCTTACAGCTGGAGGTGCTATGTGACCCAATCCTGGCCCACGAGATTGTAACTACAAGTCTGCCAGTGCTGCAACTTTGGTTTTCTTCCTCGTCCTGCCTGGAAGAAGCTCACGCAAGGTGCAAGGGGCAGCAGCAGCAGCTATTCATAAAGCTGGCAGAACAGAAAACACAGGAGAAACCTGATTCTTCAATGACAGTCTGAGCCACCAGGCCAGCCCTGGACTCCTTTCTGCCTGGGACAAATACATACATACAAAAAAAGATACTTCCTTGTCTAAGCAAGTATCTGTCAGTTTTTCTGGTACCTGCAGCTGACCCAAATTCTAACTTATAGTTAAGGTGTAACTAGGAGCCTTATTTTAACATATTACCACCACTATCACATCTTCTGGTTGAAGATGAGATTGAGATAACATTGCTAAAAGAAAGCCCAGGACACCCCAATGGTGACATGCTGCTAAGACATGCATTTCATGTTAATTCCTGGATAAAGCCACAGACATAAAAGATGAGAAGTGGGGAGAACCCAAGTCCTCAGACCCAGATGTGCTGCCTGACCTTGAGAACATCTTGCCTGCACCTGAGGCTCCTCTTTCTCAAGGGAGCATGTCTTTAAAAAGCAGGCTCCTGTATTGCTTTTTTATATAAACTTTCTCTTCTGATTCTAAAAATAAAATATTCTCATTATGGAAATTTCGGAAAACCCAGAAGAACACCAAGAAAAAGAACTTTAATCCCTACATACAAAGAGAATCACCGTTATCTTTTTTGGAATATTTCCTGGCTTCTAATAATAACCACAATCACTGACTGAGTGGTTTCTACCTGCCAGGCAGGCACCGTGCTAAGTGCTTTCCACGTATTATCACGTTTCATTCTCACAACAGCCCTAAGAGGCTTGATACGATTTTATTCTCATTTTACAAATGAGAAAACAGAGGTTCAGTCAGACTGACTACCTTGCCCAGAGTTCCAGGGCTAGTGGCAGAGCTGGGACTCAAATTCAGATGTGACTCCAGTATCCATTTCTGTAAGCAGGGGCTACTCTAACCCCCGTGACCCAGGACTGCTCGACTGAGCTCACGCGGTACGTACATTTTGCATCATCCTTTTCTCAACCAGTCTGTCACAAACATCTTCTCATATTAAAAACACGTCCACTGTATAAATATTCCACAACTTATTTAGCTATTTCCCTCATGCCAGACATTAAGTAATTCTCAGTTTTTTGCTCCAATAAATAACTTTGTCCATAAATCTTTGCATTTTAGGCCATATCCATAGATTCTAAGATAAGAGATTCACTCAGTCAATGGGTTTGAACACAAATCGCACCTCTGCTCATCTCCTTCCCACCTACTTACGGGGTGGGCAAACAGTAAAGAAATGGACATGAAATATTCAGCACTTACACAAAATTCTAACTGCTCCCACCTGCACCTTCCCCTCTCATTAAGCCTCACGTGGAGCCAAGGTCGGCTCGCTCACTGGCCTCACTGCCTCATACAGGAAAATGCCCTGTACTTCCCACTTCAGCCTTGGTGAGAAAATGACAGTGCTGGTTTTTAATAATTAACCATGAGAACAGAATCACTCTAGGACCAAAATGCCTCTAAAATCTTTTCTATTTAGTTGAGAAAAATCCTAAATGAGAAAAAAAATTTTTAATAAGTTCATAAATTGAAGGCTTGGGCAGACAGAATGCGATACAAACCCCTTTGAGCCTGCATGGCATAATCTTCCTTTGCACTGAAATCCAAACAAGATGGAAAACGGAATAAGAATACCATTGGAGTCATGATGGAGATTATACATGATAATGGTCATAAAATACTTAGGATGATGGCTGGCACATTGTACATGCTCAATAAATAAACATTAGCTCTAATTCTTCCAGTTTCTGGAGAACCAAATACAAGGAGCTGAGTTCTTGGGTTGGCCAAAGAGTTCCTTCAGTTTCTAAGTATAAATAAAAGACACATTTTTCATTTTTACCAAGAACTTTATTGAACAACGTATTCACCGTTTTGTTCCACTACCTTATGACATTTTTCAGGCAACTTCATAATTCCACCTTCCCAAAACCTTGTATCTATTGAGCAAAGAACTGTTCCAGGTGCCTTTTACAGTCTTCCAGGAAATTGAATTTTTTTCCATTAAGAGAATTTTGTTAAGACCTAAATAAATGGAAATCCGAAGGTGCAATGTCTGGTGAATATAGCGGATGAATCGGAATTTCCCAGCCAAGCTGTAACAGTTTTTGCCTGGTCACCAAAGAAACATGCGGTCTTGCGTTATCCTGATGGAAGATTATGCATTTTGTGTTGACTAATTCTGGACGCTTTTCATCGAGTGCTGCTTTCAGTTGGTCTAAATGGGAGCAGTACTTGTTAGAATTAATTGTTTGGTTTTCCAGAAGGAGCTCATAATAGAGGACTCCCTTCCAATCCCACCATATACACAACATCACCTTCTTCGGATGAAGACCGGCCTTTGGTGTGGTTGGTGGTGTTCATTTCGCTTGCCCCACGATCTCTTCCGTTCGACATTATTGTACAGGATCCGCTTTTCATCGCCCATCACTATTTGTTTTAAAAATGGAATGTTTTCGTTATGTTTAAGCAGAGAATCGCATGCGGAAATACGGTCGAGAAGGGTTTTTTTTCCGCTTGATTTATGTGGAACCCAAACATCAAAGCGATTTACATAACCAAGCTGGTGCAAATGATTTTCAGCGCTTGATTTGGGTATTTTGAGTATGTCAGCTATCTCCCACATGGTATAACTTTGCTTGTTCTCAATTAATGTCTCGATTTGATTGCTATCAACTTCAACTGGTCTACCCGGCCAT
Source organism: Balaenoptera musculus (assembly GCF_009873245.2). Lineage (NCBI taxonomy): Eukaryota > Metazoa > Chordata > Mammalia > Artiodactyla > Balaenopteridae > Balaenoptera > Balaenoptera musculus. The sequence goes on from NC_045787.1 coordinate 113,885,310, forward strand.
GGACCATTGTCCAGCGAGAAATCTCCAGCACGAAACTTCGCAAACCACTTTTGACACATTCGATGAGTCACAGAACCTTCTCCATACACTGCACAATCTTTTTTTGGGTTTCAGTTGTGTTTTTACCTTTCTTGAAATAATAAAGCATACCATGCCGAAAATGTTGCTTTTTTTCTTCCATCAATATTATAAAATGGCTACACAAAAATTCACCAATTTTGATAAGGTTTTTTAAAAATACACGCTGATATGACAGCTGTCACAATACAATCTAACAAAATTGTTTCAAATGATATTGAAGACAACTAAGCGCTACTAGAGCCATCTTATGGAAAAAAATGAACAAACTTTTTGGCCAAACCAATACTTCATAGATATCTATGTTTGCTTGTCTCCCTATAGACCCTCAACCTCAGCCCCACTGACTCTGATCCTGTCCCCCACACCTCATCAAAACCATCACACACCCCACCAGGAATAAGCCTCTACAGCCGCCTCATTCCTCCCTCTTCCCTCCAGCCTCTTGCTCAGAATGCTTTTTCCCCCCAACCCTGAGCTAGAGTAGCACAAAAGGCATGGGCTTAGGACTCAGACCTGGGTTTGAATTCTGACTTTGACATTTTTTTAGCCACATGGTCTTGGGCAGATTACTTAAACATTCCAAACCTCCGTTTCATCATCTATAAAATGGAATGGAGTCTCATTCAACCAGAGGGTTGTTGAAAAGATAAGAGTGTATGTATACACTGTACCTAACAGACTGCTTTGTGGCCCAGGGAGTGGGCACCTGGCAAAGGGCAGCTACCTCTATGACTGTGACCCACCCTCAAAGTTTAATCAGGCTCCACCTCTTCCAGGAAGTGTTCCCTGACTCTGCCAGTTCTCGCATGTCATGTCCTAAAGCCTGTGCAGTACATTTCATTTAGATCTTACATGTACATCATCTTGTATTTCCTATTTTTGTAGGCAGGTCTTATCTTTCCAATTTAATTTCTGGAAAGCAAGAACTGTATCTTATTCCACCTAGGGGCCCAGCACAAAACAAATCAGGAAGGGCAATGAAATTCTAAAACCTCTTATGACAACTCAGATCAGTCGGAAGTGGCTCCCTGGAACACTGTGTCAAGAAGAATTCTATGGCTACATTCAGCTTTGCTGGGGAAACGAGTGCTAATTATGGGTATCTGTCGTGGGCGCAGAATGAAGGAGTGGTGACATGTGACAATCATCTGCCATGCCTGAAGGAGGCACTCAGCCCCAAGTTAAGCAAGCTAACCTAGCGCCCACCTGCCCCACCCCACCTGCGCCCCAGGATGGGGGTGGAGCACACTGACCTGCGTAGCTCCGCCCTGTGCTCATGTTGCTTGGCAGCAGTGTCCACTTGTCAGTGACAGGATTGTAGTATTCCACCGAAGCCAGGTTACAGGATCCATCATCCCCTCCAACCACATACAGGAGCCCATTCACTGCACAGACACCTGGGAATCAAACAGAGGCCAGAGAAGGCATGACAGCAGGAGCACCAAGGGGATGGACCAGAGACAAGTCTGGATTGCCCTGGAGGCGCTCTTCCTCCCCTCCCTGCTAGAATAACAGACAATTGGCTCCTCGGGTTTAAGTTTGCTCAACAGAGGAACACACAACAGCCACTGGGATCTGAGGATCCCCCTTCCTAACAAGGTCATGTCTCTGACGAGGGAGCTTTCACGACGACACAGCCCCACAGATGTTCCCTGCCCTTGACCCTATAAATAGGCAGAGCACTGTAGGTACAGACCCCCTTCTACTGCAGCATTGCCCACTGGTGCATGCAGGCCTCCCACGCCCAGTCTGAGCTACATGCGGAAGGAGACAACTCAGGGGATTTCACGTACACTACTTCTACTCTGCTTGTTAGCTGTTCCCTGATAAACCATTTTATCCACACTGTGGGGCACTAATGGTTGTGTCTGTGATCCCTTTACACAATTGGGGTCTGAATCCACATACAGTTCCCAGGGAAAAGGCTTCCTACCCACCCTTATCTCAGAGTGAGCTGGTTTGGCGGCAAGGTCTCATGTAGCAGGGACTCAAGAGTAGGAAAATGTAAGTACTGCTCATCAAGATTTAAAAGGCTGTAGTCCAATATACTGTGTATTTTTTCAAAATTAGACTCAGGGATTAACGATGTTCAAAAAGTAGTAATTATCAGTGTTGGTGAACATACTCTGAAATACTGGTGAGTATAAAATGCATCACCTTCCTGGGTGGTGTCAAAAGTACATATACTCCCTCTGATTCAAAAGTTTCACTTCTGGCCTTTTATTCTAAAGAAATAATTTTAAATGTGTGCATTAATCAGCTATAAAGACTATTTATAATAACCAAAGCATTACTTAGAGAAAAGATGGAAATGACCTAAAAGTCCAATAGTAGCTTGGTTATTTAAATTATGTTATAGCCATTTAGAATAATATTATGTAAATATGTTTAGTGTTATAATAAGATATTCATAGAAGATTGTAAAGTGGATTAAAAAGGCAGGTTATAAACCAGTATTACAGTATGATTCCATTTTTGTTATAAAAAATAGAAATATCTATATGTGAATGTGTGTATACACATGCATTTACATCTAAACCTAATTCTTGAATTAGCTGCTTGAAGGTTCTATAATTGCTCACTTGTGTGGCTCAAGGCCAAATGCCAGGTTATATCACAGCAGGCTTAGACAATGAGCAAATTAATAAACTCCCCTCTTTTTCTTGTTTACGCTTTCAAAAAGTCAGCTGCAAATGGGTTTAGCAAGCAGGTAATTTGAGTAAAAAGGAAATAAGTCTGCCTGAAAGTCACCTGCTTGTATTTCCAGCCTGGGAAATTGGGCTAACCCAACACTATGATAGAGTAAGAAGGCATAAAGCAAGATATACCAACATAGGACACAACCCATAGGGCCAAGTTCTAAAAGGAAATGGTTTAATAGGGGTGTCAGGCTCCAGGCATAAAAAACCTAAACACTCTAAGGAAAATCATTCCTACAAGAAGGAAAAGGGGAAGGGAAGGGAAGGAGAGACAGAAAATACAAAGAAGGGAATAAGGAAAATGGTCCTATTGGAGAATGGATCACGAATCCTTTCATGGATACCCCTGAAAGGAGGGAAATTGCTTTCTGGTGGGAGGTGAGAGGTTCTCATAGCCAGACACTGGCAAAGAAAAGATAGAACCAGTGTGATTGTCTGACACTGTCCACACAGCCCTATGCTTAGCTACCCAACAAAGCCACTGGGCCGGGGGCACAGATGGCAACCAGAGGCTCTTCTGGGTCTGTGTCCATCTATGTGCAGTGAAAGTCATCGTCCTTCACTGGGAGGGAAGGAACCCTCTGCATCTAAGAGGGGGCCCTGTGAGGCGCCCCGTGGCTAGCTTTGTGGGTTCCAAGCTCTCCCCTGCCCAGCAAATGGACACTCCCTACTCAGGGTACAAGCTCAGCCCCAGGCCCTGGGAGCCTCTCCTCTCTGCCTCTCTTCTAGAGCTAGTGTTTGCAGGGAGAAAACACCCACAACCTCCCCCGGAAGGAGAGAAGGAGGGAGCAGTCATATTACCTGCATTGCGCCGGCACATGTTCATGTCTGCCACCTGCTTCCAGGTGTTTGTTCCAGGATCGTAAACCTCGACACTCTTCCTCACCAAGGGCCCATCGTGTCCGCCTGTGGCGTACAGCTGCCCGCTGAGGACCCCAACCCCTGAAAGGCAGAGCACAGAGTCCCAGCCTCAGGCTGGCTGCAGCGACCAGAAACCAGGAGGCCTGGCGTCCAGTCCTGGACAGCCGTCACCGGCAGGGTGACAGGGGGAGTGCTGTTTTGTCACCCTGGAACTCAGGATCCTCGTCTATAAAAGAAATATAATGACACCTACCTGCCTCATAAAATCAACTTGAAAACCGCCAAATATAAAGCAAATATAACCTCATTTCTATTCAGACACATAAAAATAAATATTATATATATAATATATATAGGTGTGTGTTTGTGTGTACGTGTAGTATTATATATATAATATATATAGGTGTGTGTTTGTGTGTGCGTGTAGTAAAAAGAGTTGAAATGGAAACTACACAGCAGGCGTACGGAGATCATTATTGCTGAGGCCTCCCTGCTTGTCTTGAAGCAGAAGCTGTTCTTTCTGCCCCCGTGCTCTCCTCCCTAGATGGCAGAGGGTCACTGAATCACTCACGATGGTGCTAAGCCTGAGCTGAGGGCCAGGACTGCATCATTTACAGGTTTTAGCATAACCTTTTAACATCCTCTAATACAAGTCAAGGAAATAAAATCCAGAAAGCAGGAGTGCCTAAAAAGAGCAGCTGACGTGGTGGCCGGGACACCTGGGTTCTGGACCTGTGTCTCTAACCTGCCCGCCAGGTGGTGCTTCCCTTTCGGGGCCTCAGCATTCCAACTGTATAGTGAGGGAGCTGGACTAGATCGGTAGTTCCAGTGGACCACAGACTACTCCACTGTGTGGACAGCTCAATTAGCTGGGGAGTTTTTGAAAACACAGATTCCACAACCTCACTCCCAGAGACATTGGTCAGGAATCAGAAAAATTATCTCAGGTGATTGAAACGTGCAGCCAGGTTTCAGACCCAAGGACTAGATTTCCAGAATATAAACTTCATATGGACAAGAACCATGTTTGTCTTATCATGACTGTTTCCCTGTGCGTGATGGTACGTAGTAGGCTCTCAACAAATACTGTTTGAATGACAAGATGTGTAAAATCCCGCCAGCAATTATGCAGGTGTGCAAATGGCTCCTCGCAGTTGCCCTAAACTAACAGCAGATGGTGGTGGTGTATCGACAGTGGCTACCTTACGGTCTTGAGTTAAATAAAATTCAGTGTGTTCCCAAGCTGCCTCATCTTCCTCACCTCCATGTGCAGGAGGAACTAGCACATGCTGGGACCCAGAAATGGCCTCTTTTCCTCACAGCCATCTGCTAGCACTGCCCACACCCTGCTGAGGAAGCAAGCAGCCTTCCAGGCATCCAGGGGCACCAGTGCCCTTCTGCAGCCTCCTCTGCCAATGCTCACACAGAGCCTTCCTGGACCTAGAGCCACAGGGGCCCCTGCTGCCAGGGTCTCTGGGTCTTTAGCCACCAAAGAACACCTACGAGGACGAGTATGTGGGTTCCCAATTCCAGATGTGAGGTTTCTCCAAATCTTAGGGATGTGAAGCACTAAAGAAAGGTTGCCCTGGGAGCCTGAGGCCAGAGCACTGACAGTGACCTGAGGAAAGAACCCACCTCCGGGAGAGATACCACCCCCTAAATCGAGGTCACTGTGCCTCGTGAGAGGCAGGAGCAGACCCAGTGATCTCCACTCAGCAATAACCCCTGGGCAGCCTGACAGAGACAGAGCAGCAAGGCCTCCAAAGGCAGCTCCGTCCACAAGATGAGCCTGAACTTTGTAAGGTGGGTCTGTGCGCGTGGCTCTGTCCGGAGCTGGCCCTCCACGCTTCCTGCTTGAGGCGCTCCTAGAAACAGCCACAGACCTCAGTGTGCTGCTCCACTCCTGCTGAGCTGCCCCTGCCTCCTTGGGCTTTGAACACTTTCTTGCACACCTCAAGTCACACACAGGATTTCCAGGAAATACAAAGAAGACTCTACCAGTACCATACACCAAAACTACTAAAAGAGCCCTATGATGGCAGGAGAACCGGAGGATCTGTGAACTGAACTGGGCCCTTGGGAACACCTATTGCAACCCACTCATTTCACATCTGAGGAATCAGAGGCCAAGACCACAGGGACATTCGAGCAGACCCAGAACCAGGATCCAGCCCTCCTGACTTCCATGCATTTGCTGCACCTTCAGGAAGGGCCAACCTGTTGGGATCAGCAGAGACGAGCTCCCTAAAAATAGCCTTCCAAACACAAATGTTTCTTAAATGGAATCATACAGCATTTTCTTTTCTAACCAGTGAGCATACAATGGTTCTTGCAAAATATTAAAATAGCACAAGTTTTAAGGAATACTAAGGAAGTGGTCATGTGTTTGGTTGTATAAAATGAGATCACAACTCAATCTTCAAAAATACAAAAAAAAAAGATAAAGTAATAACATGGTGGGGAAAAGCTCCCAGTTGTGGTTTCCCTTCCCAGAAGTCACGTGGCCTTCCTGCCAGCCGGGTTGGTCATCAGCCACCACTCCCACAGGAACCGGGAGCAGAGAGCCAGTGCCCAGCCTCCAGCGCCTCCACCTGCCCTCCCAGACCCTTTCCTCTGGGCCCCTAGGTGATGGGGCAGACAAAGCAGGGAAGAAGGGGCTGTTGCTCCACTTCCTGGAAAATCCCAAAGGACCACACAGCTCCTGGTCTTCCCACAGGAGGCGGAAGTGGGCCCCATGTGGGGATTTATTCTCCTCCCATGCGGGGGAGGGGGCTGAAGTGAAGAAAAGTTGGGGGGAGACATAAGTTTATCTCCAAATACTAACACTAATAGCTTGGCTTTCAGCCCCCAAGACAAAGACAGGCAAGTTTAGCTCTTCCAAGGAAGACTGGGACAGCCATGCTTGTCACACTACTTCATGAGAATGAGACTCTGATAATCTGGGGTCAAAAAAATCTAACGTCAAAATGAAACAAACCTGAGTAGGAATCCCAACTCTGCCAGTGACTAATGATACGACCTTGGGCTAATTACTCAACCCCTGGTTGACTTACTTTCTAAATCTGTTAAGTGGAGTTATGTCGTGTCTACCTTGCAGGGCTGTGAAGAGGATTAAATAAAATGAGGCACAGAAAGTGCTTATTAGGACAGCACCTGGCACATAGCAAGCTTCACTTTTCAAGAGACGCAGACACCTCCAAAGAAATGGAAGAGATGACGATGAAGGGAATATGATCTCATCTGTTCCCTACCAAAGGGATCCCCCCGAGAAGGGTTAACTCCTAAGTGCTTGTGTCAGCTGCAAAGATGCAAGTGGGATTATATACACTGAAAGGAGAGAAGAGGGAGGGAAAATAAGGTAGAATGTTAAGCTCTTGGCCTCCAGACCCACCTGTGAGATCAGACACAGCTTGCCCCTTGACCTTCCCCCCCGCCCCGTACCTGCGCCGCTGCGGCGAGTGCTCATGTCTGCCACGTATGTCCACTCATTGGTCGCTGGGTTGTACTGCTCCACGGTGCTCAGGCACTGGCGGGAAGCCCCATCATAACCCCCAACGGCATACAGCTTCCCTGGAACAGACAAAGTGGCTGAGGGTGGTGCTTCAGACTCGCATGGAACTCGAGCGTGGCTGAAACTCCACTTGTAACTCACTGGGGCACCCTCACCTCCATCAGGGTTCAGGACACCCTCCCCCAGGAAGACCACAACTCCCTCCCCAACCAGGGTAAGCATGCTTCACAACTCTGTCTCCTACTTCCTCTTAAGCTCTGAGTTCCTCCTCAAAGCAGTACTGAGCCTCTTTCTCAAAAAGCACCCAAACACCCAGTGCAAAGCGATGGCCTGCTGTCACTGGGGCTCAACATATTCTTGCTAGTGAACTCATTAGATCTTCTCCAGAACAAGGCACCGGAGAGATGGAAAGCTTGAGGGCCCCAGGTGCAGCCAGGCAGGCAGACTTTCTGGGTAAAGGCTCACAACAGCAGACAGAACAAATAAGGAAAAATATTCTCCAACAAGAACCCAAACATTGTCTCCTCCATGTTTTGTACTCTGTCCACAACCCAGGCAGGCAGAACGTGTGAATGGAGTGCTCTGTGTGCACTGTGGGCTGGGTTGGCTGGAATTTATCTGCAGACCCCCTTGCAATCTCTGAGCCATGCACAAGACCCCTGAAGCACCATCACCTATTTTTAAAATAAAATACCGTAAACGGCTATCAAAGAGCATCAGTTTGTTCTGAGGATGGCGGTGAGGTTGGGCAAGGGGGCAGGAAATTGGTATTTGAATGATCTCAGAGAGAGATTCAAACATTTGGGTTTAACATGTAGTCTTAGAATACAGTGGGAAGGTCTCTGTGTGTGGTGTGTGTGTGTGTGTTGGGTGTGGGTGTCCTACCTCACCTGGGGTCTCAGTCCTATGGGGGACCCTGGAATTATAATAAGGATCTTAAACACTAGCTACAGACTAAATAAACCCCACCAGATGCAAATCTACTTAACAGGGTTACTCAGTCAAAAGATTTTTTTGGTCACTATGTGCTTTCTTAATGGAGAGGTACCAAGAGTACAACCAGTATGTGAAAAATCTGCAATTATTTTAAGTTAGAAAGAGATTCTCAGGCTCAGAACTATGTTGTACCATCAGGACGTTTGCTGCATCAGATGTAAAACTATTTCTTCTTCTATCACTGAGCCTGGTTTTGGGTTCTGCCCCCACAGCCCTCTCAACCAGTCCTTCTAGAAGAAAGGGACACCTCCTCCTGACTCTGCCCTCGCCTAAGCCGGAGGGCAAAATCCTGACTCAGAGCTCCTCCAGGACCCAGGCTACTCTCGTGGTGTGTGCTGGCTCAGAGGTAACCACCTGCCCAGCCAGCTGTCCATCACTAGGGAGGAGACAGGCCTGGGGTGTGGAGGAGAAGAGAAGCTCCTGAGGGCAACCCCAGTCTCTGTAACACACGATCTCCAATCTGCGGGGAGCTTCTGCCTAATCTCCCAGCCTCACTGTCCCTCTTCCTACGTAGAGATTCATCAAGGCAGCCAGTAGCAGATGATCCTGATTTTCTTTCTTTTTTCCCCAGTGTTATTTAGGCTATGTAGCCATGGTAAGGAGACGATGAGAGGGAGGGGGGTTCTGTGCAGACAGCGTGGGGAGCTGTATCTTCAGGGCCACGGGGAAGGAGCGTCCACTTAAGATCATCCCTGGACATTCTCACCAAAGCTGTCCACTGGACTCTGCTGCCCCAGGGTGACTCTCAGCCGAAAGAGCTTCAGATTCAGGTTGGACAAGATAAATAAATCCCCCGTCTGTCCTCTGGGTCAACAGGGCATGCTACCACACAGCACTTCTGCCACACAGAACATGCTCGCAGAAGGCTCTGTCAAGGGGAGCATTTCAAATGAGTACCAGGAAGGTATCTCCTCTAACCCCCATCAACCATTCCAACTCTTCCTCAGCTGAAAAAATACCCACTCAAGGTTCCTCCTTTCAGGGATACGCTATTTTTAACCCCAACTCTATTGTTTGATATTCCTGGCTAAGGAAAAAGGGGGGAAATGGGAAGGTGGCTAGACAAAGCACTTGCATTTGGCAGACAAATCAATTTCTGTTCCAACGGGAGGATGAGATTGCAAGAAACAATTTTATCTCGGTAGGAGGACAAAAATCCTTGCACTCACTAAGATGACTCATTCAGTATGTTAGAACAATATACTTTTAAATTAAAATTTAAACTACATAATACTGGTATGGACCAAGAAATGCAGCGAGAGAAAAGAATCTTTATATTAATGTCTAACTCACCACACGTTACACTCTCCCCGAAGCACATGTATGTGTTGTGTGTGCACCTGACATAGAAAATGCCTGTGTACATGTGTGAATGCACAGATTTCCAGCTAAATTCCCACTTCAGGACAGGCTAATGAATCAGTGTGGTCCTGCAAAGTATAGTGTTTTAGTGCAAATAATACTCTATGCTTTAATACGTTGAATTCATACATATTTCTAAAACGTCTCTCTATTAGCATTTGCTAATGGTCTGAGTTGGAAGTTAGAAGACCTGGGTTCAAGGAGTGGCTGTGCTATTTACTAGCATGGGGCACATTGATTACCCCTCTGGGACCAGTTTCCCCTTCTGGAGAATGGAAAAAATCTAAGTCCTGCCCATCTCCTTCAGGAGAGTTTTAGGAACAAAATGAGAAATTGGAGATGAAAACCGTTTAAAAACTACAGTGCACTATCTAAACAGGCCCCAGACCTCACCATTCGCTCCTGTCTCACCGCACACACCTTTCCTGACTAGAGCAGGACCCACCAACCTGCCTTGCAGTGACTAATCAGAACTGGGGAAAGGTGCCCACCTCACTCGGGGCTCTGTTAATAATGCTCAACATATGAACATGAGGACAAAATTAAAGAAACACTCTCACCCCCTCCACATTATACTCCTAGGTTATATCTTGACTCTGGATTCCCCAACTCGTAATAGAGACAAGTGGCCAAAGCAACAGGCCAGCATTTCCCCTCTAGGCTCCTCCCACTCCCCCCAACCCAGCTCACCCACTTTCCAGCCTTGGGCCAGTAGCTTCACCTTTCTGAGTCTCAGTTTTTCTCATCCGCTAATCAAGATACTAGTACCAGACTCAGCAGTAACGGGAGGAATAGAGTCGGGACACCAGGAGAAGGCCCAGGGGCCAGGGCAGGCCACCACCCACTGCCGCTCCTTACCCTCTACGACACCCACACCCACACTGCTCCGCCGTGTGTTCATTGGGGCCACGAAGAACCACTCGTTGGTCTTGTAGCTATAGGCTTCCACCGACGCCAGGCCTGGGAGACAAGAGACTCATGAGGTTTCTATGGTGCCAGGCCTCATCCTGCTGTGCGAACAGTGAGGATGGGGGAACAGTGCAGACACGGGGGCTGGAAACCTGGGTGTAGGACTCAGCACTACCTCTGCCTCACTGTGCAGCCCGTGGCACCTCCCTAAACACATTTGCACTGTGTCTGCCTGAGGGGACCACTAAGATCTGACCTAGAGGGTGGGCTGTGAGAGGCCCAGGGGTATAACGTAAATCATAAAACCGACAGAATGGAATAAATACCTGAGGTTACCTCGCTGAACACCTATTCTATCCCTCTTTTCCCTTGTCTTTCTCTATTTTAGAGGCTGGAAAGCTGAAAACTTGTCTTCCCAGAATCCCTTGGAGCTGTGGGTGACCAAGTCAATGCAATCTAAGCAGGATTTCTGAAACAGCCTTTGCTTTTCTGATAAGCCCCCACCCACCCCCTTCCTGCTTCTTGCTACCTGGAACACAAATGTGTTGGCTGTATATAACAGCCACCTTGTGACCATGAGGATAAGTCCAAAAGACTCTTCAGGAACTTGGCCCCAGTATCCTTGAGCAACTGGACGAAGGTGGCAACTGCCAACCTCTGAATTTCTTGTTTCATGAGCAAAACAAAAGCTCTCATTTGTTTAAGCCACAGTTTAGTCAGGTTTTCTACTAGCAGCCAAAAGCAATGCCTAAAAGAAACAATGCCCCACTATCTTTTGTTCTCTTTATTCCCAGCTCCCACTCACTAGAAGCAGCCTCTGGAGGGGCTACAGATCTTGGAATTAATGAAACAGGCAAAGAGAAGGCTGAAAAAGGTTACCAATTGGTGAAGACACAAATGAAATTTCAGAGAGGTAGAATATATTGTTTTTCATGTCACTGGGGGCCAAAAGATATCACTTTAGTTTAACAGAGTTGCTGTCAACAGAGACATCCACCTGGAGATAATCTCTCCAAGTCCATGTCCACTAGTAGTTTCTGATTCTCACTTTGGAGCTAGATGAAAGCCAGGAGCAAGGGGACACTTCTGCAGTGGCACAAACTTGCACAGCTTTGGTGGGGCAGTAGAAAGGGCAATGGGCAAAGGCTGTGTGACCTGAGCCAGGTCTCTTCCCATAGCTGAACCTTAGCTCCCTCATCTGTTCAGAGGAGGGTTCAGACCACAGTTCTGAGACACCCTCCAGCTGAGCTTGCTCTAAGTCTCATCTCCGGAATAAATGGCTTAACAGACACTGGAAAGGAGAAAAGGGCCTCTTCTGAGGGTGGGGTCCTTCCTAGAGCCCTAGAAATGACAGCACGTGGGCAGTTACCTATTCTGTGTGTAGGAAGGTGTGCCTCTGATGCCCAAGCTGGGGGAGGAGGAAGGATGGGTATGCTCTTGGGGCAGTAGCTACAGAGGGACCAGCGGTTGGCCCAAGAAATGGCTGACCAAACCAGGGTTGCATGGAAGCTGTGTCCTAGGCTGGATGGGGATTGAGTCCAGGACCTACCAGTACTGCCATCAAAGCCCCCGACGGCGTAGAGCAGGTCGTTGAGCACAGCTGCTCCCAGCGTGCTCCGGCGCTCCTGCATGCTGGCGATGGACGTCCACTGGTCCTTCACCCCGTCATACACGTCCACTGTCCGCACACGCAGTGAACCATTGAACCCGCCCACGGCATACACGTGGCCAGCCATGAACACCACACCTGAGGCACAGGAAACCAAGACATCAAGGTCATCTCAGACGGCTGATGACTCACGTTAATGAGTGACAATGGGGGAACGAGGCAGGCATGTAAATAATTCACCACAGAAGGTGATCTCCAACTTTAGATATTTGGAAGTCACTATGGGACTCACTGGATTTCTTCTCACATTTGCATTTCTAGTTTTGTTTGATTCAAGCAAGTACTTGGATTAGCCTGAAGTCCCTAAGCACATGAGAACTGACCCCAGAAGGTGCAGCTAGAAACTGTGCAGGTGGGGAAGGGAAAGGAAGGGAGTGTGGAATGCACAGATGCTTTTGGAAACAAGGAGCAGGACTGTGGCACCCAGTAGAGACCTGCGGTGGCGGCAGGGGTGGGGCGGAGAGGAAAGGCAGCCTGCACACCGGGAGGCAGTGCGGCTCACCTGCTCTGCATCTCCTGGAGGGGAGCTCGGCAATCTGATCCCACCGGTCCTCCTCAAAATCATAGCACTCCACACTGCGGATGGCCTTGGGTGCCTGGCCGCCAACCACGATCATGACCTCCAGAAAGACAAGTGGACATTAGCTGGGTCTCCCCAACATCCAGATTCATGGGTCATCAATCCCTGTTACGTCCACATGCTCACTGCCCAGGGTCCGTGGATGATCTGAGATGCCAGTTTACAGAGCTATATACATGAAGGTGCTGCCCCTAATCACCAACAGGTCTGAACATTCAAGAAAAGTCTAACGAGCATCTTCCCACAGAAACACAACCATAAAGTCTACGCTTCCCAAGTGCCCCTGCTCAGGGCTGTGTTGGGGGTATAGCCACTTGGGGCATCTTCTGCAATCTGAGTGTCCTTAAGCATTGGGGGCAAGGGGACTAAATTTTAAATCAAAACAAAATATTCCCATATATATATATATATATATATATATATATATATATATATATATATATAAAAACGAATATATTTTGGAATAGAGTACAGAATTTGGATGCATTTTTAAGATAAAATTAATTCAAAAATATTTCTGAATGCATAGATTATAGGGAGCACTTATTCACTGCAGTATGGGAAAAATATTTGTAAAACACCGCTTTGTGGTGGTCACCACAAAAATGCATGTAACTGATGATGTTGTGAAAAAACAGTATTATAGTATTATTTCCACAAGTAAGGTGGTAGCCACCACTGCCAGTCATCTTGTGAAGTATGTTGTCATTTGTTTGTCACCACAACTCTGCAAGGTAGATATTATCGTCCACGTTGACAGGTCAGGAAAGTAAAGCTCAGAGAACATAGGTAAACTGCCCAAGGTCACACAGCTAAGAGCAGCAGAAGAGAGACTGAGAGCCAAGTGCACCCGACACAGGGGTGAGTGCAGCCCCACCTCTCTCCTGCTCCAGAGACAGGGTCTATGCCAGGACAGCTCACTACACCGTGTTTTTCAAACTGCAGGTCACATTTCATTGGTGGGTCACTAGATCAATTTAACGGGTTTCAACCAGCATACTTTTTAATAGTACAGCACAGAAAATATAGTAAGGATGTTATTTCATGAAATACTTGTTCTGGTTATACATACATGTATGTATCTCCTAGAGAGCAATTTAGACATATTTCTTAGTGTAGGATGTAGTATTTAAAAAAAACAATGAAAGCCACTGTTCTGGCTGCAGCAACAGAACTTCAGCAGTTCACTGTGGTATCCCCATTGCTGTGACTTTTGTCATGTGTTATAAATAAATAAAAATTAAAGCACCAAAGTTAACAATAGTTTACATATGTCAGTAAGTCTGTACAAATTCATGGCTGTCCCTGCAGTGACTTCACTCTCACTCACTCATTCCAAGTTGCCTTCTTAAGTGGAGAGAAAGGGATGAAGTCACAGGCAGACAATCAATATAAGTCACAGGATCTTCTCATTATCTGTGGCTCGTCTTATTTACCACAGTGGTTCTCAAACTTCAGTGTGCATCAGAATCCCCTTGAGGGCTAGTTGAGACACAAATTGCTGGGCCCTACCCCACAGAGTTTCTGATTCAGTAGGTCTGAAGCGGGACTGAAAATATGCATTTCTGACAAGTTCCCGGTTGATGCTGATGCTGCATTTCCAAGAGTCATACTTTGACAACCCCTGTTTTAACCCACAGACATAGAGATTTCCTGATGATGTGCCATCAACCATTTTTGCCGTTATAATTATCATAGTGCTCTTTGCTTCCCTGCAAAGCATTTTTGGGGAGAAGAGTGATCATCAAAATCTGCGTGAGTGCATAGGAGTACACCCCTCAGCTGAACATTATCCACCATATAGGGGGACAGGTATAGGGCTGACAATCATTGCTCAAGATCAATTATTTATGACCCAAGATTCTAGATTCAGGCTCACCTACTGCCCATGTGGGTGGTCACTGGTCATCAGAGTTAGTCTACAGTGCTTCTGTGACCGAATGTAAGTGACCAATGTTCAAAAACTCAGAAATTCCGTTCTGACTTCTGAAACATGCCAAAGGAACCCAGGACACATAGTCCAGACTTAGAGCTGTTGTTGCCTCCAGAAATAAATGTTCTGCATTTGACTTTCCTCTGCTCAGAAGGTCCACTGCTCTGTGTCAAGAGCAGTCCTTTTCAGAGAGACGCAGAATTCTACATTCCTTCCCATCTGTAATTCTTTGCTTAGCTAGGCATCCATGACAAGTTCAAGGGGGATGTTAATGAACACAGCCTCTTGGCAAACTTCAGACAACGCCCAACTTATTCCTCCAGGGCTGAATGACCCGCATTCATAAACATACCTAGAACTTGTACTGTCTTTCTGGTTTTGAGTTGGTAAAGTTGAAATGAAGTCAAACCATTACAAGGATTTTCTTTGAAATCTGATTTTGGGGCTAACTGGGAATAAAACTAGTTTTTAGTTTTCTTTCTGCAGTGACATCAAGTACCCAACACCCTCTCCTTGAAACACTCTTCCCCCATCTGATTCCCCCCCACCGCCCACAACACCTGCTTATCTTTCAGGTCTCAGTTTACACGTCACTTCCTCCAAGAGGACCTCTCTGACCTCCAAAGCTGAGTTACAGGTCCTTCTCTGAGATCACATATGCCCTGGGTTCTCCCCCTAAAAGTGCCCCATGTTGTGCTGTAACTGTCCAGTAACCTTGTCTCCCTTCTAGACAGTGAGCCCTGCCAGCACACAAAAATGTACCTGCCTCAATCACCAAGATAACCCTAGGGCCCTAGGGTACCAGGTAAAAGTGATGACTCAAATATTTATTTGGAATAAAGAATAAATGAATAGTAAAGACCACATGCAAAGAGTTAAATGAAAAAATACACAGTTACGGGGCTTCCCTGGTGGCACAGTGGTTAAAAATCTGCCTGCCAACGCAGGGGACACGGGTTCAAGCCCTGGTCCAGGAAGATCCCACATGCCGTGAAGCAACTAAGCCCGTGCGCTACAACCACTGAGCCTGCGCTCTAGAGCCCATGAGCCACAACTACTGAACCCACGTGCCACAACTACTGAAGCCCACGTGCCTAGAGCCCGTGCTCCGCAACAAGAGAAGCCACCGCAATGAGAAGCCTGCACACCTCAACGAAGAGTGGCCCCCACTCGCCGCAACTAGAGAAAGCCCGCACGCAGCAACAAAGACCCAATACAGCCAAAAATAAATAAATTAAATAAATAAATTTTTTTAATAAAAAAAAAAAACACACAGTTAAATTAAAAAAAAAAACAAACACGAGCTAGAATGTCTCTTTCTTGGGTTAAAACATGTTAGACACCAGATTACAATTCTGGGGACAGAATCTGAGGAAAACAAACAAAAAGAGAAAGAGAGAACTTTTCCCATCTTTTGACTCAACCACCAGAAGGCTGTTTATTCTTTTCATAAGCTATCAAGGTTTCTTCTATAAACAAAAAAGGCAAAGCTTCAGGGGACTTAACCATGTCCCAGAAACCATCTTCCGCCAGGGTAGGGAGGTACATTCATATTGGAGAAAATCCAGCACTCATCTCTGAGAATTTTCATAATAACACAGAAGCGATATTATAGAAATGCAAAAAATTTAATGTTAAAGTAAAACCTGCATAGAAAGACAAAAAAGATACAGAACAAGGTTTTCAAAATAAACTTGCCTTTGAGCTTATAAAACCACTGGTGAGAGACGACTTTTAAAATTCCAAACTTGTACAACAATCTGGGAAGAGCAATTATGAGGTTTCGTGGGGGTAGGACCATTGGTTTCTGAAAATGTGGAGGTTGCTCAAGGCAGAGGGAGGAGTAGGTATACTTTCTCCTTCTCTCGTAGACATAAGAAGTCCAATTTCTATGGCAGGTCTTACAAAAAGCCATCATACAAGGAGCACTACACTCATCACTGTGTACTTGTGCAGCATAAAAAGAATAAGTTTCCTTTCTTGACTACTAACGGATGGTTGTTTCCATAGATACCTGATTTTAGCAACCAACTAGACAAAAACGAGTATTCCCCAAAGTCTACATGTATTACATCTCTGAAACTGTAAACCTCCAGCTACTTAAGTCTCTTCTTGTCAGGGCAAGAAGAGACTTGAACCGTTCTTTCTTGCAAGCCCACATTTGACATTTCCGGAAAAACTCAGGCCCAAAGACTTCAATAGGCATATTTCTTTCTTCCCCTGACACCCCTAAGTTCCACTTTACTAAAGATGTGTAATGTCTTTAATAGAAATTACTGAATCAGGCCTTCCCTGGTGGCACAGTGGTTACGAATCCGCCTGCCAACGCAGGGGACACGGGTTCGAGCCCTGGTCCAGGAAGATCCCACATGCTGTGGAGCAACTAAGCCCGTGCGCCACAACTACTGAGACTGCGCTCTAGAGCCCACGAGCCACAACTACTGAGCCCACGTGCCACAACTACTGAAGCCCGCGCACCCTAGAGCCCGTGCTCCACAATAAGAGAAGCCACCGCAATGAGAAGCCTGCGCACTGCAACAAAGAGTAGCCCCCGCTCACCGCAACTAGAGAAAGCCCGCCCGCAGCAATGAAGACCCAACACAGCCAAAAATAAAAAATAAAAATAAAAATTAAAAAAAAGAAATTACTAAATCAGATCAGCTTATTAAATGATCACTATGTTTAACATTTATCCCTCAAGGTAACCCTGAGTAAGAACTACCAGTGGTCATATGGGAATCATAAAATACTAAAGAACTGGTTCCAGGCTAACAATTACGCTAGACCAAACATAACTTCATCACACTCAGGGACAGCAATGTACTTGGGAGCCCTGCAGGGCACCCAGGGTCCTGACCCCACGTCTCAGTCATCACTGTGTTAAAGGCTGCAGACCTCTTGGTGAGTGGAGAGCTCTGGGTGACACAATACTGGTGAGCCACACTCGACTGTGAGGGGCATGGCTACTGGGCCACTCCCAAGGAAAACACTCTCATTTTAGAAAGTCAAATGGCCATTTACTTTAGGGACATTAGTGAGACCATGTAAAGACTACCTGATTCCTTGGGAAGGAAATTTCACTCCCAGCATAACAAGATGGTTTTTAAAAAAACATTTAACACTGTTTCTTTCACTTGGATGAGTCTGAACTCCACCAGTGTGACTGTGGCAGTGAAGGCATGTTGGTCCCTCCTCACAATATGACAACTGCTCTGTGTCTGAGAGCCATCAGGTAGCAGAGACTAGCCAGGGGAAGGGCAGGAAGTGAACAGCGCAGAGGTTTCCAGCCCGTTTGTGCATCAGGACCCTAACCCTAAGTCATTAGACTCTGCACTCAGGGGAGTGGAACAACCCAGGCTCTGCACACCTTGTTCATCAGGCAAGAGTAGAGTGTGTGTCCAAACTCTCTTCCATGACCGGTGAGCTGGGCAGAAGGCAGGCCCAGCCAGTCGGTCCCTCGGGCCAGGGCAGGAAGCGAGAGTCTCTCTTACCCTGGTGCGTGGGGCCGCAGGGCTAACACCAAAAATTCATCCGAAGGAGCATGTCGAGGTCGAGGCAGAAGACTTGTCCCAGCAGGTTCTGAGCAACAGGTGCTCCAGGCAAGGACTGACAGCCAAGGTGCACGGACCACGAGGGGCGAAGAAGCAGCAGCGCGGGAGCAAGACCCAGGGAGGAGAGCGGGAGTGGGAAACGGACTTTGGAGTCAGACACACCTGCGCTCAAATACCAGCCCCGTCACTAACTAGTTGTGTGAACCTGGGCAGGCACTTAACCTTGCCAAGCTCACTTCCATCACCTAAAACATCAGGATAATAGGATGTTTCTCCCATGGGTGTCAGGAGGCTTAAATGATATAAAGCATTTAGCACAGCGTTTGGTAAACAGCACACACTAAATGTTAACTTCTATTATTAGATCAACACCAGCATCATTACTACCGTTTAAAGCAGTTGCTAAAACAGATTCCCAACAAATGGTAGAAAAGGACGCTTATGATCTGTGAATGGGAAAGTGAGCGCCAGTAATTCCAGGGTTTTTCATGGGGGTTTTTCAGGACCCCAGGGTGTTTCCCAGGGTCTTGCCTGGGTCCATTTAAAGGACCGAGACGCGGAGGAGCAGTGTCCATCCATGGGCCTGGCCCAGGTGAGAAGTCATCCTACCCACCCTGCCAACAGCCTTGTTTCCAACACTGTCTTCTGAAAGCAGGACAGACCAACTCAGGAGGAAGCCACCCACTTCCAGCCCAAATGGCTTTTGGTGTCATTTTAAAGGGTTGAATAAAGATGTCAACTGCACTGAAATGACAGTGAAAAGTGCCAGATTCAGTACATCTCCAAAGGGTTTATTTGCATCTTCCTGGAACCTCATTTCTCTGCTGCCATCTGCAGCACAAGGTAACGCAGGAGTATCGTGAGTGGCTGGGAGACAGCCCCTGGTTGTCCATGGCAACCCAGCCTCAGGGAAAGTGCTGGGTGGTGAGCGTGTGGGAGCCTAGATGATGCCATTAGCTGTTCTGGCTTGAATATGTCAGTATGATCAGTGCATATATGGCACAAGAAAAAAACACCCTTATTAGCCTCTGCAGCTATCCCAAGGCAGAGTCTTGTTTCTTTCAGGGAGGAGGTTTGGCTGGCAAACAGGTTCTCTGCTGAGAATTGCTGAGAACAGTGTGCAAATCTCTCTCCACCCCTTTGTTTCTCAAAGTCAGCTCTGTCAGAAAGCCAACTTGGACTGAATTCATGAAAGCACAAGCCAGCTGGCCCTTGGAATTCCTGTGGCCACTCCTCCAAGTAGCCCCATTGTCTCTCAACTTCTCTTCTTCCTCCTTTTATTTGGCCACTTGTATATTTCTATCTTACTTTCTCAGAGGAACTTCTTAAAAGCCCTCAGAGGGTAGGAATCAGGTTTCTTTCTACCCAGTACTCAGCTAAAATGCTTTTGTGAAATGTGGAGGCAAGGTCTGAAGTCAGTCACCCTGGACTTAAATCTCAGCTTAGCTATCTACTAGCTGTGCTTCCAGATACATCACAAACTCTTTGATAATCCTCCACTCAAGACATGGAACTTAATCACCACCCCCTCCCTTGAGTGTGGGGTAGACCTGCTGACTCGCACCCAGCAAATAAAATACAGCAGATGTGATGGGACATCACTTTGAGAGAAGGTTATTTAAAGACTACAGCTTCTGTCATGGGCGTGCTCTCTCATTCTTTTGCTGTAGAATCACTCACTCTGGGGAAGCCAGCTGCCATGTCATGAGGACACCCGAGCAGCTTATGGAGAGGCCCGTGGGGTGGGGAACTGATACCTACAAGCAACCACAAGAGTAAGCTTAGAATCAGATCCTCCCCAAACAAGCCTGGGGGTGACTGCAGTCCCAACCAGCAGCTCGACTACAACCTCACGAGAGGCCCTGGGCCAGGATGACCCAGCTAAGCCTCTCCAGGATCCCTGCCCACAGAAACTAAGATAACAAATGTCTGTTGTGTTAAGCCGCCAAGGTTAGGGTAATCTGAAATGCAGAAATTGATAACTAATACACAGCGAGCAGGTGACATAACCCGAGATCCAATTTCCCCATGTGTAAAAGGGGGATAATGACAATTTTGAAAATCCTATTAGATAATAAATGTAAATCACTCAGCTCAGTGCTTGGCACGTGCTCAGCAATTAGACCTGCTCCTATCATCTTTGTGGGGTTAGTACCATGTCATGGTCAAAAGCAAAGACTTTGAGTTGGCCAGACCTATAAAGAACTCTTACAACTCAATAATTAGAAAATAATTTTTTAAATGGGGAAAGATTTGAACAAAGACTTCACCAAAGAAGACGAACAAATGGCAAATAAGCACATGAAAAGATGTTCAACATCATTAATCATTAGAGAAATGCACATTAAAACTACAGTGAGATACGACCACATACCTACTAGAATGGCCAAATTTTTTTTAAATAGATAATACAAGGAGTGGTGAGACAGTGGAGTAACAAGAACTCTCATACGTTGCTGATGGGAAAGCACAATGGCACAGTCATCTTGAAAAACAGTTCAGCAATTTCTGAAAAAGTTAAACTTATAGTTACCATTCAGCCCAACAATCCTACTCCCAAGAGAATTTAAAGTATTTACCCAAGAGAAATTAAAATACATGTCCACACAAAAAGCTGTAAGTGAATGTTCAAAGCAGCTTTATTTGTAATAGCCAAAAACTGAACACCCAAATGTCCATCAACCAGTAAATGGATAAACAAATTACAGTACACCCACACAATGGAATATTCCTTAGCAATATAAAGGAATTAACTCTTAATACATGCAACAACGTGGATGAGTCTCAAAAACATGATGCTAAGAGAAATAAGGCAAGCTCAAAAGGCTACATATGGCATAATTACAGTACATTTATGACATTCGAGAAGAGAGAAGACTGTAAGGACAGAAATCAGATCAGTAGCTGTCAGGAGCTGGGGGTGGGAGAAGGCGCTTGACTACAAAGCAGCACAAGGGAACTTTTTGGAGTGATTAAAATATTCTATATTTTGATGAGGATGGTGGATATATGACTGCGCGCACTTGTCAAAATTCATCAAACTGTATCCCTTTTTAAAAAGAGCAAATTTTACTGTGAATAAATTATTGTACCTCAATAAATAGGAATTTAAAAAAATATGGGATGTTGATAATGAGGAAAGCTACACATGTGCGGGGGCAGAAGGTATATGGGGAATCTCTGTACCTTCCCCTCAATTTTTAAAAAAATACTTATTTATTTGGCTGAGCCGGGTCTTGGTTGCAGCCCGCGGGATCTTTGTTGCTGCATGCAGGATCTGCATTGTGGCACATGAGATCTTTAGTTGCAGCATGCAGGCTCTTAGTTGTGGCATGCGGGATCTAGTTCCCTGACCAGGGATTGAACCCAGGCCCCCTGCATTGGGAGCGTAGAGTCTTAACCACTGGACCACCAGGGAAGTCCCCCTTCAATTTTGCTATGAATCTAAAACTGCTCTAAAAATATAAAGTCTTAACTTAAAAAAAAAGAAGTAAATGTATTAGAAATGCATCTCAGTGAGATGAATGAGATATTACAGAGCTTTAATTAAAGAATATTTTGATGCGAAAGAAAAAGAAAGATGAAGGGAAGGAAGGATGGAAGGGAGGGAGGGAGGAAGGAAGGGAAAATAGGGGGAAGGAAGGGAAAAGACAGAAAAGAGAAAAGAAAAGGAAGAGAAAGAAAAGAATCTTTTTTTATCTGCCACCAAAACCTGAAAACCTGTCCCTGAAGGCAGTTTGGTACGAGACTTTGGAGTGGAACAGACCTTGTTCAAACCCCAGCTCTGCAGTTACTAGCTGTGTCACTGGGCAAGTTACTTAACCTCTCTGATTAAACTCTGTAAAGTAGGGATATGACTAGCACTGACCTATTATTACCATGATTTAATGAGATAAGGCACAGTCCATAATTCTCAAAGTGACAGCTCCCCTCAGCACACCCCACTCCTCAAACCCACAGTGGGGATCTTGTTAATTCAAGTGCCCACACAATGGTGACAGGAGTAGAGTCTGAGAAGCAGCGTGGACAATATAACCTTAAATCATTTAAGGATTAAAGCTGGGGGAACAATGAGGCAAAGAGCAGCAACGCCTTTTTTTAAATTCCTTCAACAGATTCAAAGGAAATCATGGTTCCAGTTGCCTGCAGAAGGCTATGTGCTCAGAAACCTAAACATTTTCATTTGGAAAATAAATGGTTCCTAAGGAGTAGAGGCGACAGGGGACAACTTTGGCCTCCTGAAACAAGGGGTGGATTCTTCTCAGTTATAGACTCAATATCTGGGAAGGGACACAAGGTATGTTGCAGAGGTGGGGGGCGGGGGGAGGGTTGTCTCAAGCATGCTTAGTCCAGGCTCAGACACAAACTTGGCTTTGATTTTCAAAACTGTCTTTTCATGGGTGTATGCGGTAAAAGCCAGACGTGGAGCCTAGAAAAGGAGAGGCCACTGGGTAGGGTCACCACACAAAGAAAATGGGCCAGCTCTGCACCATTTCCTTAGCTCCAGAATACACTCCCCAGGAAAAGACGTCATTAACCTGATATTAGATAGGATGAGAACCTCAGTTTTCAAAGAGAAAAGTCACAGACAAGCAATAAGGCCAGCTGAAAACCCAGGATATAAAAAAAACGCCTGCACACAAAACAACAGTGCACCTTAGAATCAATATTCTCCAGACACAAAACTGGCAGAAATTTAGATCATAATGAAGCTGATATTCAAGTCCATGGGAGAGAGAGATTATTTAATAAGATAACTTTGAGGCAACAGCCTCATGATCTGCAATACAAATAAACCTGAATTCCTACCCTCACTCTTTACACCAAAACAAATTCTAAGTGCATCAAAGAGTCAAACGTAAAACAGAAATCATAAAAGTACTTGAAGAAAACACAGAGTATTTTTTTTTAAATCTCAGAGCAGGGAAAACATTTCTAAGCAAAACCTAAGCTATAAAGCAGAAGATAGATTAATTTGACTACTTATTATTTTTCGGGATTCAAAATGTTACAAACAAGTTTAGAGACAAACTACAAACTAAGAAAAAAATATGTAAAACACATACAAGGACCTAAACTCTTTAAAAATAGCATGTAAAAACCATTAATAAAAAAGATACAGTCTAACAGAAAAATGGGCAAAGGACATGAACAGGGAATTTCCACACCCCCCCAAATATACAAATGCCAATAATCCTATGAAACCAAGATTAATCTTACTCACAATTAAAGAAATGCAAACCAAAACAAGATGCCATCTTTTAAAGGATATTTGACACATATACGTTTAGATATTTTAAAAAATGGAAATTATTGCAAGGCCCATCAATAGATGACAGTTACACAAATAATAGCACATACATATAATAAATGCCATGCACCTATTACAATTTAAATGCTGTTTTTACCTATACTGATAACATTGAATGCAGTCTGTAGCATCTGGTTGAGTAGGAGAAAAAGATTTCAATCTGTGTAGCAAGAGTCCATTTATCTAAAAGTGTACAGTTTGACCTATTTGTGAATAAGTGCACAGAGATATGTCTGGAAGAAAATTCATCAAAATGATAGCAGTGACTGTCCCTGGGTGGAGGGATTTCAGGTGACTTTTACTTTATTTCAAAATCGCAGTATCCTTTTAATAATCTACAATGAGCATACATTTCTATAATCAAAGAAAGCTAAGTTATTTTCATTTTGAAAAATATGAAGAAGTTTTGATGCAATATTCCAACAAAACAAAACGCATCAACATGCAATAAGGCAAATGGTCCCAAGGCTGAGACCCACACCCTGTGGCTGCCCCTCCTAGCTGGCACTGTGCAACAGGAGGCAGACAGGTAGGTAAAAATCAGGTTTACAAAGGTGGAGCAGGTGCAGGATGGTAAGGGTTCAAGAACAGGTTTGGAGCGGGAGAAAGACTCAATTCAAAACCTGGTTCCAGGGGGCTTCTCTGGTGGCACAGTGGTTAAGAATCCGCCTGCCAATGTAGGGGACACGGGTTCAAGCCCTGGTCTGGGAAGATCCCACATGCCGCGGAGCAACTAAGCCCATGCGCCAGAACTACTGAGCCCGCATGCCACAACTACTGAAGCCCGTGCACCTAGAGCCTGTGCTGTGCAACAAGAGAAGCCACCACAATGAGAAGCCCACGCACCACAATGAAGAGTAGCCCACGCTCGCTGCAACTAGAGAAAGCCCGCACGCAGCAATGAAGACCCAACACAGCCAAAAATAAATAAATAAAATAAATAAATTTATTAAAACAAAACAAAAAAAAACCTGGTTCCACCACATTAGCTGTGTTGACTTTGGGCAAGTCACTTAATCTCTCTGACCCTCAGTTTCCTCCTTCCTGAACTAGGATAACTGCCTCTACTTTCTATGTGATATCTTCAGCTCACTGCTTGGCACACAGTAAGTACTCAATAAATGTCAGCTGCTTATATTATTATCTGGGACATTTGTAATCCTTGTTCACATTGCAACCACTATGTTCTCCATGATCTGGGGTCACAAAGCAGAGTGGAGAGAAGCAAACCTCGGAAAATCCAAATATCTGGTCTTGGACAACATGCTTCTCTAGCCCCGTGAAACCCTTCCTGGAAGCAGCAGGCGGGGAGTAAGGCAGCCAACCGCAAAGAGGAAGAGAAGGACAAGGCAAGGACCTAGGTAATCCCTGGGTGCTGCCTACTTGTAGTGGATGAGCCAACACGACTCATTCCTCTCCTCTACCCTTCCTCCTGGGTTGGCTGGGACCTCCCCCTAGACTTCGCGTTAGGATCCTGGAAAGACGACTCGAATGCCAAGCTAGAAAGGCCTTTAGAGACCATCTAGTGCAGCATCCTTCATTCTACAGGTGAGGAACCTGAGGACCACGGAGGGGAGGGGACTTGCAGGGAACCAGCGCGCCAGTACCCAGCACAGACCCTCCATCATGGTGTCCCCTCCTACGCTCATCCTTCCCCCCCCCTGGCTGCCCCCTCACATGCTCTCATTTCCCCCATATCTTTCCCCCACTTCCTTACCTGTAGGACTCCTTAAGGGCCCCTTTCCCTTTCTGGCAGACCCTAATTGTCCTTTATGGCTCTGTGGTGAGGGGAGAAACCATACTAGGACTGTTCTGACTCAAAGAATGGCCTAGAATGAGGACTGCTGTGGCCATCACTACGTCAAGACCCACCCAGCTACTCCTCTGCTTCCAAAAGAAACAGAGCCCAAACCATGGTGTAACACAGGAAGGGAAGAAGAAAGAGACCTGAGTTATTCTCAAACCTCCCTGGCGACAGTGAAGGTTACCTTGAAACCCTTAGGAAAGGAAGACCCTGGAAGACAGAGGTACCAGCAGACTCCATCTCCTAGGTGGTAAATACAACCGAGATGCAGGGCAGCCATGGGTGAGGAGAGACTTGGAGAAAGGAGTACAAGGCCATTTTCCCAGATCACAGTTCCAACTCTTGGCAGTGACTGGGCTGAGGCTTACCTTGGGCAGGCTAACTGGAGTCCTGGGCTTGGTCCTTGGGTTTTTAATCAAGAGCCTCTGATCCAGAGGGAGCAGATGATATTTCATGGCCTCGATGAGGAAGTCCTTACAGGTGTTGTTATTCTTTATCAAAGCTTCTTCTTCAACTGTCTAGAGGTAATAACCCATAGGTGATCCTGCTGCAGAACTCGGCCCCATTTCCCAAGCCATCTCCCTGGGCTGAGTCATTCCTGTACTCTCACACTCATTCATTCCCACACCGCACCATCTCAGACCCTAAGACAAAGGTCCACAGAGTTACAGCTTAGTGCCCACCTCCTGCATCTCAAGAGCACAATGGAGTAAGTGATTAAGCTCTGGCATCAAGCAGACAGGGATACAGATCCCAGCTCTACCACTTAACTCCTCTGATCCTCAGTTTCCTCACCTGTAAGATGTAAGATGGGCATATTAAAGTCCCCCGCAACCTCACAGGTTGTGTTTGTTTGCTTGTTTATAGGCTTAACGAGATTATGCAAAACAAAGACAGCTGATTGTCCCTAAAGCTTCTTTCCACATGCCTTCTGGTTGGAACGTATTATAATGTTTAAGGCAAATGGCCAGATATTTGAGAGAAGGAGAGGGAGGGAAAGAGGAAAATGGTGGGATGCATCGGCCAACCTTTGGAGGCACTGGGTATAATAAGGCGATATTCAAGAAGAATTCATATTCATTATCTTACAGTGCAAGCCTCAGGGAGAAGTGTCCAGTGAGGCACTCTCCAACGGAGCAGTGGTATCAGAGCAGAAAGAATGTCCTGCACAAAAGCCCCACCAACTGACCTCCACTTGGACCCCGTCTAAGCTGGGGCAGTGGCTTCTTCATGCCTTATTCTAGAGCCAAGGACTTAAGCAGGTGCTCAGCAAGCGTAGGCCTAAATATTTCACAAGCAAAGCTAAGGGTGAACCATGCTGGTACCCTGACTCTCAAATCTCCACCCTTGGGCACAGGTCAGATTGCCACGTGGCATATCTGTAAGGGGTAGTGTGGTCTTCAGAGGCTACTTCATGTCTTCTTTGCTGGACTGTTTGGGAGCTGTTGGCAAGGTCAGCTCCATTCAGCAGCTAACAGTGATTGAATGTCTCCTGGTTGGGCAGCTCAGTGCTGGACGCCAGGGAGAAAATGATGAACAAGACAAGGGTTCTGACCCAGAGGCCCTCAGGTCCAGTCAGAGAATGAGAAGGGCCTCCCCACCTCAATTATCTCAGCCCTCAAGCTGTCATGCATAGGCCTGGCTGAGCCGCTCCTGGGTCCCCCACCTGTAACTAGGAATGGGAATGTGGCCAGGGCCATCACCTGCTGGGCAGTGTTGGAGATGGCAGGAAAAGAAGGATCAGTGAGAGCGCCTCTGTTATCTCTGGACCTCCTTCCCCACAGACGATCCCCAGGGACACTCCGTTTTCTTGGAAGGTTTTTTTTCCCTCTTACTGAGGGATTGAGGCAGGTAGGGACAAATCATAAACGTTTGGGGTCAGTTAAAAATTAAAAAGGGTGGGAGACGATCTCTTTAAAAGCTTGGGAAGAAGGAAAAATGCATGAATAGCTACTTCTCCCAAAGAACTCATTCGGCTTGAATGAAAAGCTCCCTGAGAGAGTTAGTATTTCATGGGTACAGAGTTTCAATTTGGGATGATGAAAAAGTTTTAGAAATGGGTATGGTGATGGTTGTACAGCACAGTGAATGCAATTAATGCCACTGAACTGTACACTTAAAATGGTTACAATGATGAAGTTTATATTGTACATATTTTATCACAAGGACACATTTTTAAATAAGATATGGCATGTTATACACTTGGCACAATATTTGTAAATATTTAATAAAAGCCTAATAACTGTTAGCTATTAAAAGAAAACAGCAACAACAACAAAACAACTCCGCCAGAAGTCAGTGTTGGTACAGGTCTGCCCAGAGCTTTCCTTTCTCTCCTCCTCCTCCTCTACCATCAGCCATCCCCAGTGGTTAGACTAGTTTGAGGTTTCAAGGTCAAATGAGTGTTAATGAAACATCTCCTTCCAGAGGTGTTCTGGAAAAAAAAAAAAAACCTTAAAAAAAAAAAAAATGTCCCACACAACAGTTCTCATGCACATTGTCTCTGACCTCCTTCTTCTCCAGATCTAAACCTGACCTTGCCCTAATAACCCAGGAACTATTTCCTAAAGTCTTCATTAAGTTTCCATTGTGGGCACCTGACAGAGGTTGTGCGTAGGGGTATCCAAAGCCCCTTTAGCTTTCTCCGGAACCCAAGTCCACAAGCTGCCCTTCCTCCTTGTGAAAGTGAGACTGTGCTGGAGGCCAGGTGTCTGCCTTCACCGGTGGTCAGGCCCCACTCAGGATAGTGGGAGGTTTGGCTCTGACACGGGGAGCTCAGGTGCGTTCGGTACCTCTGCTGTGGGGGCCTCTCCTACACGAAGGATGTGCGGCCACCAGGTGGCAGTGGTGCCATCCAAAGTGTAAAACGCAGGGCACGTATGAAGGCTTGAGAATATACGCCCCAGCCCCTGAGAAGAGGGCTAAGGTTCAGAGATTCAGAGAACATTCCACTGACTCCTGAGGCCTGTGATCAACAGCATCACAAGCTGAGGACTTTATAAGTGTTGGTAAGGATACTCTCTCCCGCTACTACCAATGGTAGCAGTGGTCGTGAAGACAACAGAGATATCACTGAACACAGGGTTGTAGGCTTTACGTGGTTCATCTCATTCTATCCCCAAACGACCCTATAAGGGCCGGGGCTATTTTCACCAGATGAGAAGACAGAGGCTTAGCAAGGTTGAGGATTCGCCCAGTGTCTTAAGGTCAAGAAGTGACAGAGCTCAGCTGCTGGGCTGCTGAACCTCCCCTTATCCTGGCTTCACATCTGCCATTCCTTGCAGAGACTTCTTGAGGACGGCTGAGGACTGGCCTACTGCCTTGGCACTTGTTATTTATCTATTTAAGTTTTATCCTCTGCCTGCTTGGAAAACATCTAATGCCATTGACACTACAAAGTTAAGTCATGTAATACACAAACAGAAGAGAAAGTATTAAAGGTGGCACCTGCTTAGGGAAGGTGGGTGCTCTAGAGCCAGACAGACTTGGATTTGAATCCTGACCCTGCCACCTACTAGCTGGTGAC
Source organism: Balaenoptera musculus (assembly GCF_009873245.2). Taxonomy (NCBI): domain Eukaryota; kingdom Metazoa; phylum Chordata; class Mammalia; order Artiodactyla; family Balaenopteridae; genus Balaenoptera; species Balaenoptera musculus. The sequence continues at coordinate 113,914,103 of NC_045787.1, forward strand.
TCCAGATAAATCCCAACCTCCATAAGCCTCAAAGCCCACATTTGTAAAAAGGGGATTTTAACCTCTGCTCACAGGGTTGTTATAAGGATTAAATGAGAAAATATGTGGCGCCATGTTTTAGAGGAAGCAGATGCAGTATGTATTCCAGGCACTTGTTAAGAGCTGGTTTTTACAGTCCTGAATTGGGCCCCAAGTTGCCTAACACAAAGGCAAAAAGGGAACATAGAAACATGATGGAAATGACCCTTCTTGCTTCAGTCCTGTACAACAAAAGCAGCTAATAACTTCTGTTGAACACGTGTTATCCCCAGCTCCATGCTAACACCTGAACTGCATCCTTACAACTCCTCTGGTCCTCACAACAACCCTGCTGGGCTCTAGTATAATTTCCCTTCTGGAGAAAAAGAAACTGAGGCTCAAAGCTAAGAAATAGAAGAGGAGGAACTAAACCTAAGTGTCTCATTCTCAAACCTATGCTCTTAAACCTTACACTACCATGCCTCACACTGAACCCAGTGGGTTGGTGCCCTCACTCCACAGAAAAGACCCATGAAACTCGCCACTCCATACAACCGGGGTTGCCCACTGCTACTCCTAGGAGGCCTGGGTGAGCAGGGAAGTGCTTGGTTCTTCACACAGCACTCACCTGGACAAGGTAATCCCTTGGTAAGAGAGGGAGACGGACGTGTTCCATCAGCTTTGCCATGTGCTCCAAACGGGTTTCTTTCTCGTAATTGATCCATGAAATCACAGCTTCAAATACCTGTAAGGAAAATCAACATAGGTAACTTTTGCAAAGAGACAATAACTTTAAACAGCTTTCAAACAACTTCCTCAACCTGAAAAAAGAAAGAAAAGTTACAAGTCACCCACAAAGGTGTTTAAGCTAATTTAAACACCTTTAAATTTAATACTTAAAACAAAAACACAAAGTCTACTATCTGACATCAGAGAGTGCTCTCTCTCTCTCTCACACACACACACAGGTACGCTAAGAAAAACCTGCTACCCCAAACACAGAATCATCAAGGTTCATCGCAAAACAAAAATCAATTCCAGTAGTTACCTCAGGGTAGAAATACAGAGCAGTAACTCTGAACCAAATTTTACAAAGACTGTCTAAGAGGACCAGAAGCCCTGGGGGTAATGTCATCATCCCCATCACACATCCTCGTCTCTTCATCTATCTCCCATGTTCATTTAATGCAGAATAAAAACAATAAAGATATCCTCTGCAAAAGCTGGCTGTAGGGCTTCCCTGGTGGCGCAGTAGTTGAGAATCTGCCTGCCAATGCAGGCAACACGGGTTCGAGCCCTGGTCTGGGAAGATCCCACATGCCGCAGAGCAACTGGGCCCGTGAGCCAAAAACTACCAAGCCTGCGTGTCTGGAGCCTGTGCTCCGCAACGAGAGGCCATGATAGTGAGAGGCCCGTGCACCACGATGAAGAGTGGCCCCCACTTGCCACAACAAGAGAAAGCCCTCGCACAGAAACAAAGACCCAACACAGCCATAAATAAATAAATAAATAAATTTATTAAAAAAAAAAAAAAAAAAGCTGGCTGTAATGGTGAATGTGACACTGAATGACAGAAAATGGCAAAAATTTCTCCTTGGGTCAAACCTCTCCTTTGAGGAGAGATTTCATTTCTATACAAATCAAAATGGGGCTTGGAACCAAAAAGGGGAATCTATGGTTTGGATGTTTGCCTTACTCAAGGTTAAGTTCAAATTCAAACTCTGCACCACCATATACACAGAGACACATAAACTTCAATGTTGGTAAGACAGCGGGGAAACCACCACTGTTAATGGAAACTTAACTAACACGGCTTAAGAAGGGAAGGAAGAATTTGGCAATATCAATCAAAAATTCAAATGTGCATATCTTTGACCTAGAAATATCACTTCTAGAGCTCCAATCAACAAAAACATTCACAAAAATGGTGCAAGAATATGTGTTCCAAGATGTTTGCAGCAGCGTTTTTGTAACAGGATAAAAAAGGAAACAATCCAAAATCCACTAGTGGAGAAATTATTAAACTAGTATCGATACCATGGGATATTTTCAGCTGTTAAAAAACAATAATAACAATAACAACTAGTAATAAGACAAAACACTTTCTTGTGCCAGAAAGCAAGAAAGTGCTCAAAGATTAAGGGGGACACAACGAACACAGAGCGAGCTAGATGGCGCTTTTTCATTGCCGTCGTTTGGGACAATTTAAACATCAAAAAGAATGATGAAGAAATCAGTTCTGCACTGACTGGGAAGGGGCCAAAGGAAACGTCTTCTGGTAATGGATATGTTCTTTATCTTGATAGGGCGGGAGCTATGTAAGCATATGCATTTGTCAAAATGAATTTAATTTTACACTTAATATCTATACATTTCACTGTGTGTAAATCATACCTCAATTTAAAATATTTTTAGTTAAAAGAAAAGGATAGTAATGAATCATAACCCAAAGAATAAAAAAAGAATCCATGAGTCTATAAGGACACTTTAAAAAGTGTGGGAAGGGCTGCTCTTCCCAGAGAAAGGCCTTCTAATAAGGTAAAAGGGATGACAGAATTAGAAAAACATTGTTTTGCAACCACCAGTGTAATAACTGATTCAGCAAAGATCGCCCATAGATGCTGAAATCATTGGGTGAAAAGTTGTTGGGAAAAAAGATATTCACGGTTCTCAAAGTGCCACCTGACAGATTATTTATTCATCACATGGGGAGAGTGGGGGAGCTTCAAACGGGTATATCTGACAGACACCATCTTTAACAAGTGGTCAAAGTCAGCACCACTAATAAATAGGACAAATTTATATTATTGTGTTAGCCAAAAAGTGCCTTCGGTTTTTTTTTTTTTTTTAACTTTTGTATTTCCCAGTGGGGACAGCAGATAATAGGAGGGGGCACATGAAGAGTCTGTAGCTCAGGCAGGAAGAACTAGATGCTTTTTTTAATTTTCATTTTATTATTTTATTTATTTATTTATGGCTGTGTTGGGTCTTTGTTTCTGTGCGAGGGCTTTCTCTAGTGGTGGCAAGCGGGGGCCACTCTTCATCGCGGTGCGCGGGCCTCTTATTATCGCGGCCTCTCTTGTTGCGGAGCACAGGCTCCAGATGCGCAGGCTCAGCAATTGTGGCTCACGGGCCCAGCTGCTGCGCGGCATGTGGGATCTTCCCAGACCAGGGCTCGAACCCGTGTCCCCTGCATTGGCAGGCAGATTCTCAACCACTGCGCCACCAGGGAAGCCCAGTGCCTTTGGTTTTTAAGTAAAAATAAAAGACACATTTTTCATTTTCACCAACAACTTTATTGAACAACATATTCTCTGTTTTGTTCCACTACCTTCTGACATTTTTCAGGCAACTTCATAATTGCATCTTCCCAAAACTTTGTATCTTTTTGAGCAAAGAACTGTTCCAGGTGCCTTTTACAGTCTTCCAGGAAATTGAACTTTTTTCCATTAAGAGAATTTTGTAAAGACCTAAATAAATGGAATTCCGAAGGTGCAATGTCTGGTGAATACGGCTGATGAATCAGAACTTGCCAGCCAAGCTGTAACAGTTTTTGCCTGGTCATCAAAGAAACATGCGGTCTTGCGTTATCCTGATGGAAGATTATGCATTTTCTGGTGACTAATTCTGGAGGCTTTTCGTTGAATGTTGTTTTCAGTTGGTCTAACTGGGAGCAGTGCTTGTGGGAATTAATTGTTTGGTTTTCCGGAAGGAGCTCATAATAGAGGACTCCCTTCCAATCCCACCATATACACAACATCACCTTCTTTGGATGAAGACCGGCCTTTGGTGTGGTTCATTTCACTTGCCCCATGATCTCTTCCGTTCCACATTATTGTACAGTATCCGCTTTTCATCTCCCATCACAATTTGCTTTAAAAACAGAACGTTTTCATTACATTGAAGTGGAGAATCACATGCAGAAATGTGGTCAAGAAGGTTTTTTTCGCTTAACTTATGTGGAACCCAAACATCAAAGCGATGAACACAACCAAGCTCGTGCAAATGATTTTCAACACTTGATTTGGGTATTTGAATAAGTCAGCTCTCTCCCACAAAATACAATGTTGATTGTTCTCAATTATTGTTTCGATGTGATCGCTATCAACTTCAACTGGTCTACCCAACTGTGGAGCATCGCCCAGCGAGAAATCTCCAGCACAAAACTTCACAAACCACTTTTTTTTTTTTTTTAATTTATTTATTTATGGCTGTGTTGGGTCTTCGTTTCTGTGCGAGGGCTTTCTCCAGTTGCGGCAAGTGGGGGCCACTCTTCATCACGGTGCGCGGGCCTCTCACTATCGCGGCCTCTCTTGTTGCGGAGCACAGGCTCCAGATGCGCAGGCTCAGTAATTGTGGCTCACGGGCCCAGTTGCTCCGTGGCATGTGGGATCTTCCAGACCAGGGCTCGAACCCATGTACCCTGCATTGGCAGGCGGATTCTCAACCACTGCGCCGCCAGGGAAGCCCCACAAACCACTTTTGACATGTTCGATCAGTCATAGCACCTTCTTCATACACTGCACAAACCTTTTTTTGCGTTTCAGTTGGTTTTTACCTTTCTTGAAATAAGAAAGCATAATATGCTGAAAATGTTGCTTTTTTCCTTCCATCTTCAATATTAAAATGGTTACACAAAAATTCACCAATTTTGATGTCTTTTTTTTTTAAATGCATGCAAATATGACAGCTGTCACAATACAATCTAACAAAGTTGTTTCAAATGAAGTTAAAGACAACTAAGTGGGACTTCCCTGGTGGTCCATTGGTAAAGAATCCGCCTTCCAATGCAGAGAATGCGAGTTCGATCCCTGGTCAGGGAACTAAGATTCCACATGCCGCAGGGCAACTAAGCCTGCGTGCCACAGCTACTGAGCTTGCGCGCCTCAACTGGAGAGCCTGTGTGCCACAAACTACAGAGCCCACATGCTCTGGAGCCCGAATGCCACAACTACAGAGCCCACGCACCTTGGAGCCCACGCGCCACAACTAGAGAGAGAAAAAAACCCACATGCCACAACTAGAGAGAAGCCCACACACCGCAGCAAAGAGCCCACGTGCTGCAATGAAAGATCCCGCATGCCTCAACAAAGATGCCATGTGCCGCAACCAAGACCCGATGCAGCCAAAAATAAATTTTAAAAATAAATAAATAATAAGTCTTAAAAAAAGGAAAACCAAAAACTAAGTGCTACTAGAGCCATCTTATGGAAAAAACCGAACGAACCTTTTGGCCAACCCAATACATTCCTGAATGTGATTTAATGAGAGGGAAACAGCATCCCCTAGGTAGTATTCTTTCTAAAATGTTTGACCTGAATCTTATAGTGAGGAAACAATCAGACAACTCCATGTGTGGGACACTCTACAACACAGGTGTCCTGGATTCTTCAAAACTGTTAGCATTATGTAAAACACTTAAAAAAAAAAAAAGGCAGGGAGATAGTTCTAGATTAAGGGGATTTAGAGACATGAGAACTAAACGGGAGGCATGATCCTTGTTTGAATCATGGATTAAAAAGAAACAACCATGAAAGACTTTTTCTGAGACTGTTAGGAAATTTGAATGCTGACTAGATATTAGAAAATATTATTGTATCAGTGTTACATTTCTTTGGTATGATAATGGTTTATGGCTAGAAAGGGGAATTTCCTTGTTCTTAGGAGGTGCAAGCTAAAATACTTAGGGGTAAAGTGTCATGATGTCTGCAATTTACTGTCAAATGGTTCAGCAAAATAAAAGATTAAATAGAGAGAGAAAGAGAAAGCAAGTGAAGCACAACGTTAACAAGTGGTGAATCTAGGTAAAGAGTATATGAATGTTCATTCTTTCCAGCTTTAGTATAGGTTTGGAATTTTTCAAAATAAAAAGTGGAAGGGAGAAGGAAAGAACACAACCAAACTGGTGTAAATGATTTTCAGTGCTTGATTTGGATATTTTGAGTATGTCAGCTATCTCCCACGTGGTATAACGTTGATTGTTCTCAATTAATTTCTCGATTTGATCTCAATCCTACAACAAAATTTACAATTTCAAAATTCAAAGTTGAAAGCTATATCTCCCGGGGTGGGTAAAAAACCTCCAATTTTTCTTACCCTAACTGTATTTTTGTGTGTATTGATATGTTAATAATGCTTTGGCCCTATTCCCTAAACATATACTTAAGTCAGGCTGAGCATACTCAGATTGAACAAGATATCAGGAAGGAATCCATCAGAAAGGGAAGGGAAGGGAAGAGAGCTGAGTGGAATGGAACAGAAGGGAAGGAGCAGTATGTATGTATAGTTTGCTACCATTTCTATATAAAATAACCTATATGTGTACAAACATAGACACACACACACACCATGGAAATCCTCCTTGCCTAGTTCATTTTTTAAAATTATTAACTGTCACAGAGCTATGTGTCTCACCCTTATCACATTATTTTGTAAACAGTTGTGTGTTTCTTCAAGTAGCCCTTAAGATCCCTGAGAACAGGGACCTTGTCTTACTTGCTGGTGCATAACACACACTCAAATATGTTTTAATGAATGAATGGACAAATGAGTTCAGAATAAGCATGTAAGCAGGCTGGAACAGACAGCAGGATTGGGGAAGCAGAGGCTGGTACCTTGGTGGGGAGGGCAGAGCCAGGCCACAGACCAAAGGATGCTGGAGACTCCTTGCTTTTGCTGGGTTAGGAGGTGGGCAGCCATGGTCCCGCTCTGCCCTGCACTGTGGTTACCCACACTTCCTCCCACTTCCCTTTACTGGACTGTAACGCTTGCAGCGTGAGAAGTGTACCAGCTCTGCCCCTGCACTTCCTGCCACCGAGCACAGTGCCAGGCACAGAGCGGGTGACCGGTTGAGAAAGTTTTCACGAAGAATGAACTGCAAGGCCTTGAGTAGGTGGGATTTACTGATCACGCCCTTCGCTGTCAACCAGCTTAGTCTTTGTTATAAAAGCTGCAAAGCAGGCTGAGTGTAATGACGTTGATATTTAACCTTATCTTTATTTTTGGCTTGACTTGTCTAACTGGTTCCACTCAGTTGCACTGTTTACCTACTCAGCTGTGAAAGCCACAGCACTCGGCAGCAACGGTGACCTTCTCAGCAGCTAGAGAAGGCCGCGTATTTTTTTTCATTTAGACGTCATGCTTGGAAAATAAGCAAATAAACTTCTGACTAGCCTATGTGCCTAAAATCGCTCCCAACGGCCCCTGCCATCAAAGGACTGGCCAAGGCAAAGGGGCAACAGGTAGCGGCAGCAGCAGTGCATGTCCGTGCTGTGCCAGGCCCTGCGCCACACTCCCCAGAGACACTGTAACCATGGACTCTCCTGACGGCCACTGAGTAGACACTCCTGCCCCTTATTGACTGACTCATCCAAGTCCAGAGCCAGAAAGCAGCAGGGCTGGGCCCACACCAGCCCATCGCCAGCGCTCAGGCTCTTACCCGTTATTCTCAGCAGCTACCCAGCTGGCAAACCTCAGCCAACAGGCCACATGCACCTGTTTTTGTAAATAAAATTTCCTTGGAACACAGCCACACTCACTCATGACAAATCGTCTACGGCTGCTTTCACACTTCAACAGCAGAGCTGAATTGGGACTCTGTGGCCCACAAAGCCTAAAATACTTACTATCTGGCCCTTTAAAGGAAAACTGTGTCAACCCCTGGTCTGTAAAATCTAAGCAGAGACCCTGTGGCCTCAATCATGGGACAGGGTGATGTCTACTCAGATGAAAATACTTTTCATGGGCCCCACGATGAAATAATTGGCTGCCCACACGGCACACTTAGGGTTTCACTTTTAGACAAAGAAATAGCATCATTTCCTCACTGCTTCATGTTCCAGAACCAATTTCTTGAGTGCTACAAGGTTGCTATGTGGAAAGGAGATGGAGGAAATTGGATTTCATAGTCCTCGGCTCACACCTCCAACATAAGCACAAGCCTTGGCTAGAAAATACCAGATGAACCCGATCCTTCTACCCCACCCCCTAAGTTACTGAGGCAGCCAAGCCAGATGTTCCTGCACACTGAGTAAAGGGGGGAGCCCTTTACTGGCAAGGGGAAAGGTCCAACAGCTCACGGGATCCCAACCAGGGATTCAACCCGGGCCATGGCAGTGAAAGCCCAGAGTCCTAACCACTAGGCCACCAGGGAACTCCCAACAAGCTCTTGAATAGTAATGAGTAAGGGTCTCCCCATCGGGGTGGGGGTTCATTAATAAAGACCAGGGGCCTGGGTGGCAGACACAGTCAGCTTCAAATCACAGAGCTGTCTATTGTCAATAAGCCTTGGTCTCCTCCTCTCCAAATGGCCTTGCGAGCTGTTGTAAGCATTAGAAATGATATGCAAAACAGTATGCTGGGTAAAAGAAGTCAGGCACAAAAGCATGCACACACCAGGATTCCATTTATACAAAGTTCAAAAACTGGCAAAACTGATCTACTGCAAAGTCAGAATAGTAGTTTGGCTTCTCGGGATGGTGGGCAGTGACTGGAAGGAAGGCCTGGAGCTCCGTTTCTTGATCTGGATGCTGGCTTTGCGGGTGTCGCACTTTGTAAAAAGTTGAGCGGTGCACTTTGTATTTGCTCATGTCTCTGAGCTTACTCCAAGCTCACTTACTCTGAGCTTTTTTTCAACGATGTGTGAAATAGTCACAGTGATCAGCCAAGATAGATTTTTGGTCCTAGCGTGGTGGTACTCCCGTCATAGGCACCTACTGAACTGCGCTCTCCAAAGGAGAGCAGTAAGAAGAGTAACACTGACTCAGGGGCCCAGGCCACATCATTGTCTGCAGGCTGGGGATGTGGCAACTCGAATGCTGACCTCAGAGTGTGGCGGGGCTGCCAACAGCTCGGCCTAAGCACAGGATGTACTTCCTTGGGTGCTGGATGATACCTCAGCAGCAAGCACTAAAGCCCAGCCTACTGGCTGAGGAGCTCCTGCCCACACCCCAGACCGACCACTGGTGCTGGTGGGAGAGACTAGGAATTCAGACAGGAGAGCCTGCAACACTAATGATCCCAGGAGACAAGGTCCAATCCCTTCCAGGAGATAAAATATCAGAATTTGTCCCCTGATGAGAGTTTTAGGAGATATAAGTACATAAAAATGTGATCATGCAGAGAGAAACTAACCTGTTCTTCTCGCTATAACACATACTTGGCACTAATCTAATTTTCTGAAGAAACTCAACCAATTTCTTCCTGACCTGTATCTAACATGTGGCCATTTCCCCACTAGTTCTTACTCTGAGAAGCCTCAATAGTGTTTCATAAGAAGGCATGGAATTCTTGAGAAGTAGAAAGACATTTATCAGCTAGGAAAGCAAAGATTCCGAGAAGTCCAATAACCAGCAACTCAGTGGCAAAACTGCAGTAGAACTCAGGAGTCATATCTCTTCTCCTTGCAGTGTGTTTGTCCTGGAAGGTTGCTTACCCTGCCCCTGGGTCAATGAGGTTGCCCATGGTGACAGCTGAACTTCGGGTCTGAAAAGGGTATGCAAAAAACAGGCTATCTGCTCACAGGGTTAGCTCTAACCCTGCGACACCTCCCATAGGAAAGAATCAGGTGCCTGGGAGGGGCTTGCTTCTCTGTGTTTTCCCTCTAACTGGGCAGGGGTGAGCAGGGGAGAGGGGAGGAAAGTCCTAACCAAAGAGCTAGTGATTTTGTGATTCCTACCACATCCACTTGTCCTCTCTCAAATAACAGGAATTTTTAAACAAAAACTACATGGAGGAAAAACAGGAGAAAAAATGGCAAAGATCCATGCCTCCCTCCGACCTCTAGTTCCCACATTTCTCCTTATTCTCTGGAAAAATATTAAAATTATCCCCATAATATCAGCTGGCTCAAGGCAGAGTCAGGCCCCAGTCTGCCTCTTCATTCCCTCGGGGAACGTCTGCTGAGCACCTCCTAGTGCCTCCCAGGGCTCTGTGTCAGGACTGTGTGTGACACAGAGATGGCTAAGGTACCCTCACAGCCCTCAAGGAGCTTGAGCGTAGTGAAGGGGATGAGTCGTGGGCAAAAGCAAGTGCTCTTGGAGGAAGAACAGCACCTGAGCCCTCGGAGAGGCCCAGGTGGCGCTGGGGGTGCTGGCGACACAGAGACAGCTACCACCCTCAGCTCCTGCCTGGCACAGAGCTGCAGGTCACGCCAACCACCCAGACCAATATGGGGCCCGGGAAGAGCTTCCCCTTGAGAAAGGCCCCAGTCAATGGTTACATGTATCACCTCATTTCATCCTCAGAACAGCTCTATAAGATAGATACTACACTATCATTACCCTCCTTCACAGATGAGAAAACTGAGACTTAGGTTCTTTTATTCATTCCTTCAACAAATATTTTTTGGTATCTACCATGGACCTGACACCACCCTAGCAGCAACCATAAGGTAGTCAAAATTCCTGACTATACATGGTGTATACATTCTGGTAGGAGATAAATAACTGGCCCAAGATCAATCACTCAGCTTGTTAAAGTAGTGGGCCAGGATTGAATTCAGTTCTTCTGGCTCCAGAACCTATACTTTCAAACTTCCAACAAGCAAGTTGCCTGGGCCCAGCCACAGACACTTAAAATCATCATTAATAGTAAGATACCACATTTCCTCTATTTTAATATGCATAGTTTTAAGATGCATCTGAAACCTGGCTGCATTTTATAATATATGTTGAAAGAAACCTGTGGGCTGCTGGTAGAGAAGTAAGTCATAATATAACTGATACTGCGGTTCAAGTGTAAATTTCGCTAAATACAGGTCATTTGACTGCCGACGCAATTGAGTTTTCTGCAAATGTTAACATTAAATCAGTTGGATTTTAACTTAAATGAAGATCCCTGATACTACTTCAAATACACTCAAAAAATTTCACTATATTGCAAGAAAAAGCTATTGTGCATGCAAGCGATTATGCCTATCACACGCAATGTAATTAAAGGGAGTAGAAATCACCAAACCTCTTGGAACAGATCACAGAATTTTCAAAGCCTTAAGGGCTAGCGTTCAAATGACAAACATCTAATTGTCAAAAGCTTCCAGCTATTTAACTTCAAGCAATATGTGAGCAATTAAGGGGAAAAAAAATATATGGGTTTTGCCAAAGAGAAAATGCAGGCCAAACCCCACTATTCATTAATAAGACTCAAAATTACATAGCTAACCTTAAACATCCCAAAGGGTTCAAGATCATGAGTAATATACTTTCTGAAAAGCATCACAAAACTCTGAAGTTACACATAACTTCTGAGAACCAAACATGATACACAACATCAATAATGTGAAAAATACCTACACTCCAAACTGATTCTACAGAAAGAGGAACCCATATGTAAGCATATGAATAAATGAAAGTTACTATAGACAAGTTTTAAGAGTGTACATCTATTTTCATGTTTCTTTGTTTCTGGAAAGATGCAATTAACACCATGATTTGTTTCACCATGACCAATGGCAAATCAATACCATTACCATTATCACTGGTACCTCCAAATAGAGAACTGTGATAATTACAATGATAGCTGCCATTTATTGAGCATCTATCAAACACCGTATTTGATTTTTTTTCACCCATTATCTCTAATCCTCGTGACAACTCTATAAGGGAGGCACTCGTAGTATTTCAGTTTTACATGTAAGTAAATTATGGTTCAAAGAAACCAGTGACTTCTCAAGGTCATACAGTCAGTAAGCATCAAGCTGAGTGTGGAACCAGTTCTGCCCAAGTCCAAAACCCAAGTGGTTTCCAGGGCACTATAATGCCTCTCCCTACTAACAACCCACCTCCACCCCTGTCCTGGCATAGCACGCATAGATAAGCCCTCACCTAAAACTTACTATGATCTCAGGGAAGGATGGGCCAGGATGAATTTAAGATAGAAGGGTCTCCCTCTCAATCCAACACCCTAAGTTGATTCAACTCCTGCTACTTATGTGCCTGCTTCCATTTTCTCAAACTACACTTGAGGACATGATCAAGCAGACCCTAAACTGGCCAACAGCCCAACATTCACAGAGCCAATTGACTGGTTCATTCCTTCAAATTGTGCCAATTTGGTAGCACAGTCCAGAGAAGAAAGTACACAAGCTTAGCAAGAAGTGAGGAAAGCCTCTCCATTTGTGAGGCTGGGGCAGGAAGGGGCCTGTGGCCTGGCCAGAAGCATTCTTTCCCCTGGAGGTGCTGTTTCACATCAGCTAATGGAAGCAGAGACCTCCCTAAGCCTACGGGAGGGTCCAGCTTGTGCCAGTCACCTTCTGGGGATCTCCCTGAAGTCTCAGGACAGCCCATAGTTCCAACTGACAACTGCTTTTCTTCTTGATCAAACTTCTGCAGGACAACAGGCAGGGGCTTGTGAATTTCACACCCATTCTCTGGACATGTACCTTTGGATGCGGTCTCATCTACAACATAAAATCCTTCTCAAGGGCTTTTCCTTGAATATTCCCTCAGGAAAGGGCCTCAAGCTTGGATGCTAAGATTGGACTAGGACAATTCAAGAAACATTTACTGAGCATCTCTGAGGATGCAGAGGTGAGTAAGGTGTGGTCCCTACCATCAGGGAACTCACAAGTGAGTGGAGGAGGTAAGACCAGCTCAGAACTAACTACAATATAAAGCACAACAAGGTTAAGTGTTATCCCAGAGGAAAAAGGGATTAATTCCAGATGCACAGTCAATAATCAATTCAGCTAACACTGACTAGGCACCCACTAGGTAGCAGGTACTATACTAGGCATTGTATATACCTTATCCCATTCAATCCCCACAACCACCCTGTGGAACATGTTCTATTACTAACCACACTTTACAAATGAGGAAATAGATGGAGAAGCAAAATATCTTGCCCAAGGTCACATAACTAATTTGTAAATACTAGAGATGAGATTTGGACCCCAGTGGCCAACATGGAAGCGTATGTTATTTCCAGTATAGTAGACTGAATCGCCTGGAGTAAAGAAATTCTTCCTGGTAGAAGAAAAATCTGAACTGTTTGGGAATTCAACCAGATGAAGAGGGAAGTAGAGAATATTCCTAGCAGAGGGTCAGAGATAAGGAAGGCCGGGAAGTAGGATAGATCAGCAGTCACAGGTCAGCTAAAGCAGGGGCAGAAGTCAAGCTTCTAGCACAGAGGAAGAGGTGCACGGTCAGTGAGTCAGGGGACTGGGGTCAGGAGACCTGGGTTCTAGTCCTGGCTTGGCCACCGAAAAACTGTGTGTGACCTTCAGCAGTTTCTATCCCCTCTCTGGGGCTCGGTTTCCTCATCAGTAAAAATTCCAATTCCCTATCGGAGTAGATGTTCCCCAAAGGTCTGCTCTGGCTTAAATGCTCAGTGATACTCACAAGAGGCCGTGTGGGACTGTGGTTAAGACCAGGTGACATGTAAACCAGCTGAGTGACCTTGAACAAGCTAATTAAATCCTCTGAGTCTGTTTCCTCATCTGTAACGTGAGGACAACGGCGATGCCTGCTTCACAGGGCTGCGGTGAAGGCTGAGTGAACTTAGCACAGGGTTTGGCAAACTATAAACATTTAAGAAATGGAGGCAGCTTTGTCGCCATCATCATCATCACCATTGCTCCTTCTTTAAAGGGTCCATAAAGTGAATGTAGTGGTCGTGGGCCAGAAAGCCTTTTTTTTAAAAAAAAAGGGACAAAAAAATAAGATCTTTTTTTTTTATTTGAAAAAGAGAAAAGGTCTCATTGAACCACAAGTCCTTCCCATGACCACCTCACGAGAGAGGCTCCTGTTTCAAAGAAGGGCCATGTCATACCTTCTCTTCTGAAGAAACGGTCAGCTTGTCACTGGATATCAAGCTGCACACCTGGTCCAGACTTAGGCTAAGAAATTCTTCCCCCAGCATCACCTCTGGAAAGTGCTGCTCTGTTCCAAAAAAAGCAGAAGTTCAGAAAACAAAGTTATGACACACTCCTGCTCTTCCATGAACCAAGGCCATGACAATCTGTGGGATTCAGAGCAGAGTCCTGGGAGCTCTGGGGGAGGCAGGAGGCAGAGAGAAAGGCAGACATCCTGGCTGGAGGGAAACCAGCCTCTTAATTCAGCAGCAAAGGCATCCCCCTGTGTGACCCTCTGTCCTGAACATCATCACAGAGGAAAATGGGGCAGAGAGATGCAAGGTTATATTTTTTCCATGCTCCATGAGATTAATAATGGTGTTGCAGAGAAGCCTCACAGGGGCCTGCCTACTTAATTGAGCTCATTTCCCCTCAAGGCACAGGCTGGCAGAGTTGCAGACGGTGCCCCCTGCAGCTCAGCCAAACAAAAGTGGGTCAGAACTGCTGTGTCGCTCAAAGTCTCTGGGGTTCTGGTAGGAAGTCAACATTAGAAGGCTGGCAGAAGGGTTCATCCCATCTTGCCCAAGTCAAGCCTGCTATAGTGAGAATCTGGTTCACAAGAAGGCTCAACTAAGCTTTTGTCCAGGTGTGGCACCAACACAGCTGGCACCACCACCACTGGGAACAGTCCACAGCGGCTGAGCCTATAGAGGCTATAAGACGGAGGGGAGTTCGGGGACAACTAGAACAAGATAAAACTCACAGGCCCGAGGACCACACAAGGGAAATGCCAAGGACAATTCCTACCCTGACATTCGCCCAGGCCGCCATCCGGCTATTACAGAGGCATTTGCCAGTGAAAGAGCATGCACTTCAGAAAGAAGGACCTAGATTCAAGTCCCGGCTTTGTCATTTATGAGTTGTGTCTTTGAGCCAATGGCATCACCTCCCTGGGTCTCATTATCCCCATCTGTACAGTGGAGGTAAAAACCACGTCTCACTCCCTCCCATGCTCTGATGAGAGAGGAACTGAGAACGTGTTTTGCAAGCGCCTTGAAGGTGAACCAGCCCAAGGGCTGACAATTCCTGGTGTAGCAGACTCTGGAGGTCACAGCGTCCTTTGTCATTTGCCCCAGACCTTGCTCCTTCCTCGGTTCTCACAACCCTGCACCATCGTCCCAGGAGCATCTGTGCTCCTTGCCCTCCAGGCCTCTCCCCTTCCTTCTGTGGTGGCCCCGCTCTGCCCTGAGAGCTTCTTGGATAATTCCAGAAGCTCCCTACCCCCCACTTGGCCTGGCTGGCCCCTGGAGTGAGATCCTGAGTCCCTCCATGCCTGGGAGGCTGATGAAACATCAACTCTGCCGCAGCTGCACAATGAAAAGGAAAATCAGAGCATGCTAATCACACTCATCAACTTCTTAAAAACCAAACAAACGAAGAACTTAAGGTTTAAATAATTTCTTGCAAAAATCATTTTTAACTTTTTATGTTGTAAGAATTTCACATCCAAAGAATTCCCATATGCCTTTCATCCAGATTTCCTGAATGTTAATACTTTCCTCTCAATGACTGAGTTATAAATAATCTTTTCCATCTTCCACTGGACTAAAAGGGCTCCCCACTTACTCCCCAGCAGCCTAATGATATAACTGAAGCCACAATTAAAGCTCACCCATCCTGAGGCTCAGGGATGCTTGTACAAGACAAGACAAATTTAAAAGTCAGATCTTTTACAAATGGAAGCAGCCGTCAAAACGTAAGAAGCTGGTCTTACTTCTCTATATGTCAACAGAAAAAAGCCTTTAGTTAAAGCATAGATTTTAAGTATGACATTCAAAGCACCTCCCTAACTATGGGAATATTTAAGACTAGATAGTTATTTTTAAAGTGTCCATTCCTAAAGATTTTTAAATAAAAGCAAGTGAACAATTTTCTTTGGACAATGGGAATTCATTCTTGGCCCGGAGGCTTGGAAAGTAACAGGATTCTCCCTATACACTCTTTCTAGCCCAAGAAGTCTTTGGACCAGAGTCTCCCAATGTGTTGGCAACACCCAAGAAACAGCAGAGAGAAAACTGACAAAGTATAGGACAGGGAGGCTCTGTGGACCAGCCTCGGCTGAGCTCAGCAGGTGAGTCAGGCAAACCAGTGCCTACATCCCTGTGGCCCAGAGCCATACCTGGTCTTCCCACCTTTATCTTTGGTTGACTGAAAAACCTAACATTTGGAGGAGTGAAAAGAACAGGAGGAGGTGAGAAAGTAAAATTCTGAGCTGTAAGGAATTCTTCCTCAGAGCTCAGAAAGCCAAAAGTAGATGAGCTTGGGTTTTGAAAAGGAGGAAAATAGAAGTGCAGTGATGTGTATCCTAGGTGACTTGGTGAACAAACCACAAGTCCTCAAAGATAAACCAAGGCAGGAAGTAGTCAGCCCCCCACGCCTCCCCATCTTTCACACTCTGAGGCACTGCAGGATGTGAATCTGGGTCCCTTCTCTCTGAAGTCAGCTGCTTATTTGCCCATCAAGAACCTCCCACTGAAAACCTTCAGAAATCCTCCCAGGAAGGAGCATCTGGTGGGGAGGAGGCAACAAGGGAGGTATTGGGCAGGAGCTTCTCACCCAGGGCTGGCACCCCGAGATCCAGGAGATTTGCGAGGCATGAGCAGGAGGACACAAAGAAGGAGGCCCACACAAAAACTCCTTCCCTTCCCCCTTTGGTCTGAGGACACAGGGCCCAGAGTCTGGGGACCAGAGCTCCCTTTCTGTTAGCAACACTCAAGACACAACAGGATAGAAAACACAGGAACAGGATGCTCTGGCTAACTCAATCTCCTGGGAAACAGGAGTTCCCCAGAAGACTTTGTACTCAAGTCAGCGCTCTTCCCAGCCTCTTCCTGGAAAGAACCC
This sequence comes from Balaenoptera musculus, assembly GCF_009873245.2. Lineage (NCBI taxonomy): Eukaryota > Metazoa > Chordata > Mammalia > Artiodactyla > Balaenopteridae > Balaenoptera > Balaenoptera musculus. The sequence goes on from NC_045787.1 coordinate 113,930,814, forward strand.
ACTATGCTACCAGAAGATACCGCCCCGAGAATCAGCTTCTACCTTTAACACTTGTTTGTTTGTTTGGAGTTTTTTTTCATTTGTTTTGCTTTGCTGTGAATGTGTTAAGGGAGAATGTAGTGACAAACTGTGGCTAACAATCAGAAGACCTGGGCTCCAGTCCCAGCTCCACCTCTTACCGTCACTGCTTCCCAGGCCTTGGCTTCATGAATCATAAAATGGGATGGTAATGCCTGACCTCAGTCTCCAGGTTGTTCTGAAGTTCAAAAATGATACTATGTATTAGCCCATTTTGAGATCTATAGGAAACTCTTTAGAAATGAAGGAGGAATATTATGCGCCCATGTTCCTGAGTCACGAAGTCCAGTTCTGCGGGCAGCACTGCTCTCCAACAGAGAAGCGTTTCCACAGCATCAGAGTCATCCTTTGAGACTGCAGGTCCTGCAGGCAAGGCTGTGGACCTCAAAGGTCTTAAGAGACCCACTTTATTCCACTGAGTTCCACAAACTTTCTAGTGATATAAGTTACTCAATTTCTTCAGATGAGAATACTGAAGGCTTCAGTATTCTCATCTATTAAATAGAGCAAATAATAGCACCTATCTCATAGAGGTGTTATGGGCATTAGATAAGCAAATATATGTAATTCACATTTCCTGAGACCGTTGTAAGTGCTCAATAACTGTTCATACATGATGTGCCAAATACAGTGTTTCTTCAAAAATGAAGAAAGCAGAGCCGATGTCTACAAGGAGGCCACTGGCTTACAAAAGGGTAAAACAAGGCACCAGCAACTTCAACCCAAAGTCCACAGGGCCATGACTGGGAGAGGCACTCCAAGTTAAATAAAAGCAGGCAAATTCAGAGCATGACTAGAGAACAGCAACAGCTCAGTCTAGCTAGAGGCTAGGCTGTGTCTTCATTCATCTAACAAATATGTATAGAGCATCCTGTGCCAGGTTCCCAGAGATGCAGGAGAGGCAGGCAAGGCTCAATCTTGGGGGATGGGTGAAATATGCAGGGGCGTAGTACCTTTTAACCATGGGCTAGTCCCTTGAAGGGGGACTCTCCAAAATAAATTCTAACTTTTCTAGTCTTTTTGCTTTTTTTTTCCTTTAGGGAGGAGTGTAAACAGGAAAAAAAAAAAAAAAGTCAATTAATTAACCATTCTGACTGAGAGTCCCAATTAACCAGGCTTTACTATAAGTAGCAAACACTGTTTAGGATCCAAGTTTTGGAATAGAAATAGTGAGTTGTTTAAGTTATTAGGTATTTAATTTTTCTCTTCATTTGACTAATTTTTTGCTTATGGAATATAAAGAGGGAAAACGTGATTTAAGAGATTATAATAATAACAAAAAATCATAACATTAAGAGAAAATGCAGAATACAAATTTATAGATACTGTTTGATCACAAATATGTAAGTCTAGAATTTCAGGATTAAAAGATGGCTCTTTATTTCCCCTCTGTACTCAAATAAAAATAATTATTATAAATATTTTAAAAATCCAAGTTTTGGAAACACTGCTTTGGGAAAGATCTCCAGGGTTCTCCCTACTTGCTGCAAATAATAATAAAGCCTTCCTTCTCCAAAAAAAAAAAATCCAAGTTTTGATTAATGAAACATTAATGGATCTGTTCCTGTCCATTTGGATGAGAAATTTTGGAGAAGGGGAGGGGCACCAGACAACTGCAAATCCTTTCCCAGGCAAGCAACACACACATATCTTCCCAATGTTGAAAGGATGAGGAAATTGGGTGGCACATTCCTAGGAAAGGGGGCATAATTGGGTCTTTTCAAGGAAGCAGGCCTGGAGAAAGTTAATGGCTTTTCCTAAAAACAGCTAACACTGTACTAGGTATTTTACATATATTATGTCACTTATATCTTCCAAAAGCCCAGCTGAAGTGAATATCAATATCTCCATTTTACAGATGGAGAAATGGAGGCTTGGAAAGCCTAAGTTATGAGCTTAGTATCATATGGTAGTAAAGTGGTAGAGCCAGGTTTTGAAATTAAGGCTGTCTGAATATAATAACAAACATTCTGATAAGTATTATAGTCTTCAAGATAATAAAAACTTGTCCTGAGCAGGCCATTTTGGTAAAATTCAATATAGACATCAGAGCACCTTAAGAATCCCTCTTAGGGATACTGCAGAGAGAGAAAGAAACAGGAATCTAAAGATGTTTCTTTAAAAAAAAATCTTAGAGTAGTAGTGTTCTAAACATTTTGGCATCAGACCTGGATTCAAATCTCAGACCCAACCCTTGGATTGAAATCTTTCTCTAATCCACCTGTCTTCCAGGCTAGATGACGTGATATTCTTCTGTGTTCCCAAAGCCACCCAAATAGGAAATTAAAATTTTCATACTGCTAGTCAACCTGTCTTACCACCTGAGGTCTTCCTCTCATACTGGGACTATGAGCCCCATGAGGGCAGGGCCTGTCTTATTTGAGTCTGTCCGTGTGAATGTGAATCCTCAGTGTCCAGGACAATGTCTGCAGGTATTGAGCTCTGAAATTACTGTGCTTCCTTGTCCATTCTTCAGGATTGCCTAGGGCTCAGGCAACCTCTCAAGCAAGTCCCAAGTCCATTCCTCTCTCTTGATGGGATGAAATAAACCTAAGCCTTTGATCAGGTTCATCTAAACTACAAGCCCAGACAATAACCCATCTACGACTTCTTTGACCTGCAGAGACTAAATGAACCCAGTTATTCCAGGGCCAGTGGCCCCAGCAAAAAAGGTATGAGTGCCTCTGAATGGAACCACTGATCATGCCCCCAGGAAAGAATGGCTGACACAGGTGGACACACAAACAGAATCAAAACATTTTAGCAGGGTAAAAAAAGAAAACAGCTAATTTAAATTTCTCTCTCCATTACCCTATTTTGGGAGGGCAGAGGTAAGCTTTCTTGAATCAATATTTGGCTTTCAGGGCCCACAGTTTCCTTGCTCCAGGGAGAAGGCTCAGCTCCCACAGAGAAGTAACACAGATCTACCTTGACGTCTTCCCGCAAGGGGTCACGACCACCAGCCCTCAGACTCTAAATTTCACTGACTCCACTCTCCCTGGGATGGTGGGATACAAGCTCTCTTTCCATGTCGACCTAATTCCAGAAGTATATATGTTGTACCTCCCCTTTCTCTCTATCACACACACAGAGCAAAGGGCTATATCAAAACTACCCAGTTATCAGTGCTACTGATTCAACAACAAAGTTCCCTGTTCTCCAGAGTATGGAAGGAACAGGGAAGTTTCCTAAAATCCCAACAAGGAGAACAACTAACAACAAAAAATACCTGTGTCTGCACTAATGCTTCACTTGCCACCTTCAAGGTAGAAGCAGAGGTAGGAATGAGGCAACTGCCATGGACAGAGAGGCTGAACTGGCTTGGGAAGATGTGAAAATAAACAGTGGGCTCAGAGCACAGGCCCTGGAGACAGACAGCCTCATCATGAATCTTGGCATTGCCACTCACAAACTATGTGATCTGAAGCAAGTTACTAAACTTCTCTGGGGTTTCCATTTCTTCATCTATAAGTTGGGAAAGTAATAACTACTTCTGATAGTTATGTGGCCTCTTATAGTTATGAAGTGTGTAGCACCATGCCTGGCACCTTGCAAGTGTTCAGAAATGGTAGAAACTCCCACCATGATCATCACCACCATTATTACTTTATGATGCCAAGTTGGAGGCAGCAATTTCACAAGATGACCCTCAATGAGTCAGAGGTTCGTGTGTTTTAAAATGCTTTGTCAAAGTTTTTTGCTGCCCTTAGTTTAATTACTTCATTCCATGGTCTCAAATGACTCCATCAATCGAAAAACAGGCCACTTCTCTCCACAAACACGTGAAATTCGATGGCTTTTCCATCCCATGGCTGGAGGGTTTCAGCTCAGCTTTGGCAGACTGATGTGAACAAAATGTCCAAAGAATTTTAATTGCCATTTCATTAACAGGGTCCCATTAATATCCCTCCCAACCAGCTCTGCTGATGGTCCAGTGCATGGCCATCCAATTACCAAACAACAAAGTCCCCATAAACCTGGGCCCAAGCCTCTGAAGTTAAATATTAAGCAGTCCCTGGAAACAATAACAGTGAGATATAAGAAGTCGCAGGATACAAAATTAATACACAGATATCTCCTGCATTCTTATACACTAACAACAAAAGATCAGAAAGACAAATTAAGGAAACAATCCCATTTACCATTGCAACAAAAAGCCTAAAATACCTAGGAATTAACCTACCTAGGGAGACAAAAGACCTGTATGCAGAAAACTATAAGATACTGATGAAAGAAACCAAAGACAACACAAACAGACGGCGAGATATACCATGCTCTTGGATTGGAAGAATCAATACTGTGAAAATGACTACACCACCCAAAGTAATCTACAGATTCAATGCAATCCCTATCAAATTACCAATGGCATTTTTCACAGAACTAGAACAAAAAATTGTATAATTTGTATGGAAATACAAAAGACTCCAAATAGCCAAAGCAATCTTGAGAAAGAAAAACGGAGCTGGAAGAATCAGGCTCCCTGACTTCAGACTATACTACAAAGCTACAGTAATCAAGACAATATGGTACTGGCACAAAAACAAAAATATAGATCAATGGAACAGGATAGAAAGTCCAGAGATAAACCCACACACATATGGTCGCCTAATTTACGACAAAGGAGGACAGAATATACAATGGAGCAAAGACAGCCTCTTCAATAAGTGGTGCTGGGAAAACTGGACAGCTACATGTAAAAGAATGAAATTAGAACACTCCCTAACACCACACACAAAAATAAACTCAAAATGGATTAAAGACCTAAATGGAAGGCCAGACATTGTAAAACTCTTAGAGGAGAACACAGGCAGAACACTCTTTGACATAAATTGCAGCAAGATCTTTTTTGACCCACCTCCTAGAGTAATGAGAATAAAAACAAAAATAAACAAATGGGACCTAATGAAACTTAAAAGCTTTTGCACAGCAAAGGAAACCATAAACAAGATGAAAAGACAACCTTCAGAATGGGAGAAAATATTTGCAAACGAAGCAAGTGACAAAGGATTAATCTCCAAAAATATACAAACAGCTCATGCAGTTCAATATCAAAAAAACAAGCAACCCAATCAAAAAATGGGCATAAGATCCAAATAGACATTTCTCCAAAGAATACATACAGATGGCCAAGAGGCACATGAAAAGATGCTCAACATCACTAATTATTAGAGAAATGCAAATCAAAACTACAATGAGATATCACCTCACACTGGTCAGAATGGCCATCACCACAAAATCTACAAACAATAAATGCTGGAGAGGGTGTGGAGAAAAAGGAAACTTCTTTCACTGTTGGTGGGAATGTAAATTGATACAGCCATTGTGGCAAACAGTATGGAGCTTCCTTAAAAAGCTAAAAATAGAATTACCATACGACCCAGCAATCCCACAACTGGGCATATACCCAGAGAAAACCATAATTCAAAAAGACACATGCACCCCAGTGTTCACTGCAGTACTATTTACAATAGCCAGGACATGGAAACAACCTAAATGTCCATCGACAGAGGAATGGATAAAGAAGATGTGGTACATATATATACAATGGACTATCACACAGCCATAAAAAGGAACGAAATTGGGTCATTTGTAGACGTGTATGGACCTAGAGACTGTCATACAGAGTGAAGTCAGTCAGAAAGAGAAAAACAAATATCGTATATTAACACATATTTGGAATCTGAAAAAATTGGTATAGACAATCTTATTTACAAAGCAGAAATAGAGACACAGACGTAGAGAACAAACGTATGGATACCAAGGGGGAGGGGGTGGGATGAATTGGGAGATTGGGATTGACATATATACACTACTGATACTATGTATAAAACAGATAACTAATGAGAACCTGCTGTATAGCACAGGGAACTCTACTCAGTGCTCTGTGGTGACCTAAGTGGGAAGGAAGTCCAAAAAAGAGGGGATATGTGTATACGTATAGCTGATTCACTTTGCTGTACAGTAGAAACTAACACAACATTGTAAAGCAACTATACTCCCATAAAATTTTTTTTAAAAAGAAAAAGAAACAGGCTGTGCAAAACACTAGGGTCCTTTTCCCAGTTACCCAGGAGAACTATGATACCATCAGCTGGGGGCAAGGGTCTGAGCAGTCAGCTTCTAACTATGGGGCTCACCCTCCCCCAGCCCAGAATAATATATATCACAGCAAAAATCTGGGGGCATAACCCTGAAGGGGAAACTGGACCCAGAGGAAGCAGAAGGGACTGCCACAGCAGGAAGAGAAAAGCCCATTCCAAACAGGAAATCAAATAGGGTGGAAAGAGGTCGTGCTCCAGCCCGGCAGAGTCATGCTGTGTCCACCTTCGCCAGGGGTATGAAGACTTATCAGAAGGCCATCGTCGACCTTAAAAGTAGTTCCTCTTTTAGACAGCAATTTGGCAGTATCTTTTTTTAATGCTCACTCTCTTTCAGCTACTTTATGCTGCTAAGATGGTACCCTACAGGTACAAGCTCACTATTACTTACAAAGCAGCAAGTTTACTCCAAAATATTACATAAAATAATTCTTGCTAAAGCATTTTATGTAAAAGAAAAAAACTGGTAACATTAATGTTCATCAAGAGAGGACTAGTTAAATAACTTGTAGTTCATTACAGTTCATCCCTATGATGCAGGAGACAAAAAGAGTAAGACGTAGCCATACACAAGGGTCTGCCAAGAACTCCAAGATATTTGCACTAAGTAAAAAAACAAAAAAAATTTTTTTTACGTATAATTATAATGAGTACAGAAGTCTTCTATTTGTGTTAAGTTAAAAAGCGTAATATATACATATTTTGTAGGGATACCCAAGAGAGTCCCCTGCTCCCTTAAGAGGGGCTGGGGAAGATCAGCTGAGCATTTTATACCTTGTGTCCTCTTTGAAACTTTTATCACGGGTACAAGTTGCTTTTATTGAATACATTCTCTAAAGTTTTAAAATAATGGTATAGAAATATGTCTGCTAACATGGAAAGTTGTTCAGAATATACTGCTAAGATTTTTTTAGGCTGGAAAACATACACGTGGAATGAAAAAGACTGGGAAAGCTATATACCAGGGCACTGCCCGTGACTCCCTCTGGGTAGGATTGTGGCGCTTTTCCTGCTCTTTCTGCCTGTCAGCTGTTTCTGTAATAATCACAGGTGGTTTTGTATTAAGATAGCAATAACAATAGCAATAATAATAAAAACAGAAAAAGAAAGCTCATCTTAGAGAAGGAAGAGGAACAGAATTGAGGCACAGCTTGGGGCTATGGACAGGTGAAGGCAGAGGCCAGCTGGCCAGAGACTAGGGAAGAGGGGGAGGCAGGACATACCCAGCTGTGTATCTGCATACAGAGAAACCACAATCAGAAGCTCTGGAAATGGTCCTCCTCCCCCAAAGTGCACGCAGTCTGCAGCAGGGGCAGTGGCGGTGACCCGAGGAGTCCCATCTCCCCACCAGGTCCCAGCTCTGAGGCTCTCTTACTACAGACGGTGTGAGTGGCAGGGAGGCTCCAGAGCACGGCCCTGGGTGGCACCTACTTCTTCAGGGGGCTCTCCTCCCTGTCTCCCCGACCCCCAAACCATCCTGGAAACAAGGCAGGATGAACTACCCCCATCAGAGAGAGAGAAGAAAACAGGCCTAGGGCCACTCAGCTCCAAAGTGTTGGCTGGTGTGATCCCTGGTTCTGATCTGGAGGGTCTCCTCATAGTCTGTGGGATAAAATACCTCCTAACTCGAGGCATCGGGCCAGGGAAGGCTTTGACCACAGGGGCTGACACTGCCCCTTGTGTGTGACTCCGGCCGGTACCCACACCCCCACAGTTAAAATGGGACGAGGTGGCTGGTCCGTCTCAGCAGGCGGCAATGGCAGAGCCGCCAGGTTCCATCTCAAGTCAGGAGGTGCAAGATCAAAGACACAAAGCAGGCCCACAGCAGTGGGTGGGAGCGAGGGAGGGAGCACAGATAATCATTTTTTATTTCCTTCTCTAAGCACTGCACCGTGTGAAGTCTTACCTTCACACTGCTTCTTCTGTCTCCTCATCATGGTCTTATCAACCTCTGCGTTACCACACTACCTTAAAAATATGATTTTTATTTCCCCTGCTGTGCACAGCTGACGGCTGCAAAGAAAACTATCCAGGAGCTGGTCCCAGGCTCCACAGAAGGCCTGAACGACAGGCAGAAGGCTCTCAGCCCTAGGTCACGCTGACCGAGACAGGGAAAGGAGGAGGGCTCATGCGTGCAGTGAAGGGGCTGCCTCCACGCGCTCCGGGGAGGCAGCCTCCCAAGGGGGAAGAGAAGATATCCACGTCTCACTTCCCCACCCCAAGATGACTAAACACCCCACATCTAGCAGAGACAGCTGGCCGTCTATCTACACTGCCTGGCTGTTGGGATTTGGTAACTGCATGGCACAGACTTCGAGGCTAACACTTCCGATGGAAAATGCCAGCTCTAGCCACCAACACTCCACAGTTACTGATTCACAGAGCCACCCTACGTCCAAACTGGGCCTGGAAGCCACAGAATGTAGCAGTTAAAAACATGGCTCTGGAGTAAACACTGTTTGGGTTTGAATCCTGTCTCTGTCTCTTCCAGATGACCCCAACAAATTACTTCACCCTTCTGTGCCTTAGTTTCCTCAGCTGTTGTATGCATTAAATGCACATAAAATGCTTAGCCTAGGATGTGACCCAAAGTAGAGCTCAGTAAACGTTAGCTAAAAGTAATTCACCAGGACACTGCATACACACACCCACAATGTTGCAGAACCCGATCACCGTGCCCAGATCAGGACCCAGGAGCACCAAGACCACGATATGTTCCCAACTGCATCCTCCCCACTCTCCCACAGGTGAGTCTCACCATCAGACAGTGAAAAGGGCAAAGGGAGAAAACACAGATTTTGAACGTAGGGGAGAGCCAGGCCAGAAGAACCTGGGAGCCTTTGTTAAAGGTGGGGTTCGCTACACGGCCCAAACCTCAGACGACCTTGTAAGCCAACTACAAAAGGATGTGATACCTGCTGTGTGCATGCAAGCACATGCACTCTATAGAAGGAGAGGGCTGGGGAGGGGAGACCAGGAAGAGAGACAGAGACCTTCTGGCGTCTAAGCACTCTCCCTTTGCCACTGCACCAGCAGATGTCCACACGCTGACCTGGGCCTTGGCCAAGCTCTCAGCTCCTGCTGAAGCAAAGTCTGCACACATCCCTCAAGAAAGTGGCTGGACTAGAGAGGGCTGGACTAGCGACGGCTCCCTGAGAACAGAAAGGAAGTGGGGTACAATGCTGGGAAAGGCAGACACAGGAGGGACAGCAGAGAAACAGGAGAGTCAAGGATTAGGGCCAGGAAGAGTCAGAGGAATTCAGAATTGGGGTGTTTGGGGAATGTCCTTCACAAAAATCATCATCATTGACATCATCCTAACAACTGGTCCCATTTGTGCCCTCAGAAACAGACCTCAGGAAGAAATGAGAGTCTGTGTAGGCTCCTGGGGTCTGGGGCTTGATGAGAGCAAAAAAGGATGCTGAAAAACAGAAGAAATGCTTGGTGACTTGTGGATCAAGGGGCTAACACAGCGCAGGGAGCTGGCAGGTGGGCAGCCAGCAGGTCCTCAGTTAACTTCCAGACATTAGCTGGACATGAGACACAGAACAGACAGCAGCTATGCTGGCGTTTGTTTGGGCAGGGGGAAGAATGAGAGGCTTTACTGCAAGGGAAGGAGGTAGCCGTGACTGAATCTATTGATTCATATGACCAGATCTGTTTCCTAGGTCACTCATGACCTTCGTCCTCAAGCTGAAATAAATACCAGTGAAGACTTCTTTCCAGCTAAACATGGTGGGCTGAACATTCATGTTCATCACTACTCCCTCCGAAAACCCCATTAAAATAGCAAGATGACAAGCTCTAGCAGGGAGAATGTCGCCAAGAAAAATAAAACGGACTCAACAGATTATCTGATATACTGAGAAGATCGTTCAGTGTTATCTGTCTTACAAGAGTTCGTGGTTGTAGCACTGTGTAAAAGAAAAAGCATTTTATTAACTGCCTTACTGAATAAAAAGTTTTCTGATAAAAAACTAATTATAACTTATCTCCGCTGTAGAAATGATGTTAGAAGAATAAAGAGAGGGGAACAGTGTATGTATATGAGGGGGATGTCTATGAAAGCACAATTATTCTCCTGTGAGAAGTCAACAGATAACATCTAAAACTAGTAAATCCAAAAATAGTGGTACAAACATTTTATTTAGGTAAATAGAGGTAAATATCAGACAAAGCAGCTTTTAGCTAAATCAGCACATGTATTTTAATTCTTTTAGAATTGCAAGTGAGTGGCTCTAGAGAGCAAGACTTCATGTGGAAAAGCAGAGCAGGAGACTCTTACTTATCATTATAAGCCTTGCAGTAGTATTTGACTTTTCAAATCGTGGTCATAGAACACATTGATCAAAATAGAAATTTTCCTAAATGACAAAGATTTATTTCAAGACCTAGCTCAAATTACTCTTCCCCCACGAAGTCTTCTCAGATCTCTTTCCTCTTCTCTCGTGAAAATCACTGTCTGTACCATTCATCCGACAATTAATCGCATTCCACTTGGCAATGAGCTGAACTCTTCTATTGTTAATTATCTTTCCACCTGTGTCTTGTCTCCCTGACTAAATTATAACTCGTTCATAGCAGAGCACACTTCTCATCATCATTGAGGAGTCCACCACAGACTAGGCTATTAAATCCACAAGCTCAGAGAGGTACAGCCACCCCGCTCCCCATTACCTGCATAAGCGTTGGCCTGCTGCAGGAGGTCGGTACAGGTGTGCACGTCTGCAAACGCGCGGATACCCAGGCAATTGGTGGGATGCAACTGAGATTGCAGGAAGTCACAGCAGTTCTGGCGAACATCCATGAGCTGCAGCAAGCTGGCTGCTGGGAGCAGCACCTGGAAGAGAAGGTGACATTCTGACTTGCAGGATCCCAACGCCAGGGTCTCATCTCCCCAAAGCAGTGCTCTAATCAGACTACACCCAAGCTCAAGGTCTTTGCATGGCTCTCCACTACCTGCCCAAGTAAGTCCAAACTTCTCGGCCTAGACTTTGAGGCAAGCCCAGCCTTAGTCCCCACTACTCTCCGCTTCATGGACCCTAAGCACCAACAGATTCTCTGTCTCCCTACAGCCCAGCAGTGCCTCCCAGTGGCTAATGTGTATATGAATTCCCCTTGGGATCTTATTAACATGCAGATTGACTCAATAGGTTTAGGGTGGGGCCCAAGAGCCTCCATTTCGAATGAGTACCCAGGCTATGCTTGCAGCTGCTGGTCCATGAACCACACTCTGAGTAACAAGACCCTTACAGGATGAGTGTTTGTGTCCCCCACAAAAGTTTATACATTGAAGCCCTAACCCCAAATTTGGGCAGTATTTGGAGATAGGTTAAACGAGGTCAGAAGGGTGGGGCCCTAATCCAGCAGGGCTGGTGCCCTTATAAGAAGAGAAATAGATACCAGAGTTCTCTCTCTGTCTCTCTCTACCGTGCAAGAACACAAGGAGAAGGTGGCCTTCTGCAAGCTAGTAAGAAAGCCCTCACCAGAAACTCAATCAGCTGGAACCTTGATCTCGTACTTCTAACTTCTAACACTGTGAGAAAATTAATTTCTGTTGTGTAAGCCATCCACTCTGTGGTATTTTGTTACAGCAGCCCAAGCTAAGACAAATTGGTCCTCCTACCTGGAGAATCACCTGGAGAATTTTTAAAATACCGACGCCTGGGTCTCACCCCCAAAGATTCAACTTAATAGAAATGGGGTGTAGCCTGGACAGTGAGATATTGCTAAAGTTCCCCAGGTGCTTCTAATGTATAGCCAGGTTTGAGAACCACTGCCCTACAGCCTTTAGCTACTGTCTTCACTCAAAGGTCTTTATTGACTTGCTCACAAGCTCATTCACCATTTAATTACTGAGCACCTGTGTGCCAGCCTTTGCGATTCAGTGGTAGGTAAGCAAGAGAAATCAGACCCCTGATCTTACAGAGTTTATCATCTACTGGAACAAGAGCATCATCCCCAAATCCACTGGGACTCAAAGAGACACACTCTACTCTCCCATCCAACAGATAAATAATAAAGAACATTTCTGAGTACATTCTCAGCAAAAGGAGAGCTAAGTTTCCTTTTAAAAGGTCATGAGACACATGAGTATTTATACTGTATCCTGGAAGACAGAAATAGTTCCTGCTCAGGTGTGTGTGCATGTGTTTTTCCTAAAAGCCAGGGAAGACTAGCTTGAACAGGCCAGATTTGTGCTCAGACTGTCAACCCTGGTCAAGCTCCCTAGGACTTTGCCACAGCTGCCGAAGCCTGCCCTCGGATCAAAAACCATGATAGTTGTCAGAGACCTTCTCGACACCAGCTCTGCTACCCCTCCCTCCCCGACCCTGTGGGAGGGGTAGATGTGCTGAGAGTGACTTAACAAAAAGAAATTTAGAAAAAAAAAAAATCAGGGCAGAACAGTTTGGCTTGAGACTGCATCGCTCAGGGACCCCCAGCATCCATTTCACCCCAAAACAACCCCCGTGTCCTGGGCCTTTGCTCTCAGCTGCCCCCCTGACCCTCAGGGAGAGTGTCTGGGCCAGCCAGACTCCAGGTGTTCCCATCCACACGGGCTTGCCCAGGAAGACAAGGGCAGCAGATGCATTTGATTTCTTGACTCAGGGCACTACAAAAGTCTTTTTTTTTTTTTTTTCTTTTGAGTAATTTAAATCCTGTAGGCTGATTGTCTCCCAAAACAGCTCTGAGCCTCATCTCTAGCTCTCCTCACCTCCATGGGCTAAGGCCAAAAACTCTGCCCCACTGCCCATTCTTGGGCCTTGTCCCACCACTAGGGTAACCAGCCGTCCAGGTTTGCCCCGGACCGAAGAGTTTCCCAGGACACAGGACTTTCAGTGCAAACGCTGGGGCAGTTAGCCACCCTTCCTCATTCCTGCCCACACACAGATGCCACCAAGAGCCTCCACTAACAGTGGTCCTGCTCCCAAGCTTAAAAGCCTGCTCTCAAAGGGAAGCTCTTCCTACCTGCAGGCTTAAACCTCTCCCTCACGATAGCCAAATTCTAGAAAACATCTCCTCTCTCCTTCCTCTGCCCTCTCTCTTCCACCGCCCTATGTCCCCAGCAATACAGCAGTAAATTACCATCCTGTCCTTGGTATTTTCTGAACCACTGATTCATTCCAGAGAAGGAAAAAGATAAGATCACCCGTTCTGGAGACTTTGAGACCATAAGTGAACATAGCCAGGCTACAAATCTGACCACCTGAGCTCCATCCCCACTAGACAGCCACGTCCCCACGGAGCAGCCATAAACTAGGAAACTCAATTAACCTGTGAGCTTGCTCAGCCTAGCCAAACAGATTCCAGGACCAGATTAGTCTCTCCCTGATACTTAAGTGGAGAACCATTAACCATTCTTGCTGAATACCTACCAGGAATGGAAAGTCGTGTTCCAAACCCCCAAATGACCTCCATGACACCCGCCCCGACCAGCACCAGCTATAAACCCTAGAGTGAGGGCCATAGGTTGACCAACCATCCTGGTTTGCTGAAACTTTGCCAGTTTTAGCACTCAAAGTCCTGTGTCCCAGGAGAGCCCTCACTCCTGGGCAAACTGGGGTGTTGGTTCACCCCAGAGACCAGAAACCTGTATCCAGTTACACTAAGAAACCCTGGTGGAGAGGAGTAATCCAATGCTGTCCAGCGCACACCCTACTCGGGCGTGGCAAGCCCCCAAGGGTCAGGTGTGACTAGAGGCCGAAATGGACAGCAGCCCTTTAGGTCCACAGAGGAGGAATTTCTGAGAGTCCAATCCGCTCCCAGATTGCATCCCCGCCAAGCCAAGATGCGATCACGCCAGGAACACACAGTTCCTCCGCCTCCTTGCCCTCTTCTTCCCCACAAAGACAGCCGCACAGTTTGGTGCTTAATTTTTCAAGCTCATGACAACCATCCAAAGAAATGAAATAATAAATACTTTCTGAACACATTCCTTAGGTTATACTTTCAGTTTTTAGAACCTCCCTGGATAGAGCTACCCACACAGCTTTCAACTTCCCTACTGTTCACAAAACCCACTTAGCAGACAAAAATGATCAGGCTTTCCACCTCTCCACACACCCTCCCCCCATCCTGTTTGGGTCCACTTCTGCCCGAAAGCATTCCCAAGGTGACTTCCCAAAATGAGCGGGGCTGGTGGTTTCTCTAATTGCCCCTTCCCTCCCTCTCTTTGATCTTATGCTGCGATCCACTTGCTTCATACAGGAAGGCGTGAAGAAAAGCAAAGGGATTCAGAATGCTGAGGAGGGTTTAGAGGCTGGAGGATGTATCACTGCTCAAATGCTGAGTCTCAGAGATAAACGGGGGCCTGGTCCAGTAGGGCTCTGGGGGCTGCACACAAGGCGAGTCAACACAAATCCCCAGAGGCTGCAAAAGAAAAGAGAGGGAAAAACGTCCAGGAGGTGGTCTTTGCTTCCCTCTCCCACAACAAGGGCTAAAAGAGGATTTCCTCTTCTCTTATCTTGCCTGCAACTCGACTCCCTCAAGCGGCAGCAGTAACAAGATTAGGAACAAGAGGCCAAGCTCGGGTCCTCAGCTTGGAAGCAAGACTGTCCTGGTGGAATCACTAGGGCCGTGCTGCTTGGCCCCTGGAAGGAGGTTGAGACCTGAGAAGGAGCATTTGGCTGGAATCGCTGCAGGAAGAGAAGACGACCCTGGGTTAAAAGCTTTCAGCTTGCCTCTCGCCGTCTCAGCATTTTGGTTCTGGGAAAACAGGCCCTGGAATGACCCTCAGCAGAGAGTTTACAGGTTCCCCTCCAGCTTGCAAATGGCTTCCCTCCATTTTTCACATGCAGGCGCTGTTTTGTTTTTTTTCCTCTCCCTCGGATAACATGAAAACACAGCAGAGGATATCCCGTCACAGAGTTTGTTTCCTTTAACAAAAACAAAAGGAAATGCCCTGCCTCAGAATGCACCTACTCCTGGAATTTCAGAGAGGCAGGGCCATGCACAGAGGGAGGGTACCAGCCAGAGGGCCAGGTGGCAAGGCTGCCCAGGGCCTCTGCCCGCACCACACAGCAGGGGGTCTGCCTCTGCCAGCACCAGGCATGAGGCCTGGCACAGAAATAGTGCTAAATAAAAGTCTACTGAGAGAAAGAAGAAAGGGAGAGGGAGAGAGAGAGAGAGGGGGGTGTACAGATAGATGAACAGGAGAGCTAGCAAAACAGTACTGTGATTAAATGTGTCACTTAGAATACTTTTTTAATTTTTTTATTGAAGTATAGTGTCACTTAGAATATTGACTTCTCCACTTACCAGCCATGTGACTAAAGGCAAATTACTTAACCTCTCTGTACCTCTGACTCCTCAACAGTAAAATGAAAATAATAGTACTGCCTTAAAGGCTTGTTGTTGGGCTTAAATGAGATAATACATTTATAGCAGCTAACCCAGTGTTTGGTGCATAGGAAATCCTCAGTTAAACTGGGTTTTTTTTTATTATTAATTATTACGAGCTGAAGTCAAGATTGTGATCATTCATTGAAGAAGAAACTCGAGTTGACCACATCAACAGGGCACAGTGAGCTGAGGAGAGCTGGATTCAAACCCCAACTCCACCACTTACTACCTGTGTGACCGTGGGTACTACCCACTTAACCCCTTGGAGCATCAGTTCCTTCAACTGTAAGAGAAGAATCATAGTAGAACCTTCCAGTGGTGGTTACGATAATTAAATGAAATAATGCATGTGAAATAATCAACACATGCTTGGCTTACAATGAGTATCAATAAGTATGGCTTACAATGAGTATCAATAAGTAACAGTTATGACTTGTTACCTCCACCGTAGAAGGGCAGCTCAGACTCTCCAAGGTACATGTGGCTGGGAAGAGATTTAGGGCATCATCTCCCAGTCACTTAACCAAGCCCCAAGTCTCTGACCCTTGTTTCCCCAGGTGCCTCCACGCTCACCGCCTCAGTGCACCAAATCCTCAACACACACTGTCCTCACAGACAGCTTGTGAGCAACTCTCAGCATCACAGCAGTAAGAAGCAACCACATTTTGATCTAAACTTTCTCTTCTCAACTTTTTTTGTTTTGTTTTCCCCCAAGGTCACCCCTGACCAAACCATAGTTTAAAGTGAGGGAGAAAAAGGAAAATAGTTCATATATCTGACTGATTCCAAACAATGCAGTTTCCTGAAGGTTCCACATTGTGCTTCTCAGGGGAGCCCCTGCACATGCAGCCCCCTCCCCACTCCCACATACAAATGAACGCAACAGGCCCCTCCAGGGGCTCACACGCCAGTAGGGACACAGACAGGTGGAAGAGGAGGCAGGCCTGACCTCCCAGACCTTCCTTCAAGACCCAGCACACACAACACTTCCTCAGTGAGGCCTGCCCTGACCATCCTCATCAAGGGGGTGATGACCATTGCCTGCTTCCTGGGTACCTCCACCCTGGCCCCTACCACACTGGAGGGCACGCATTTGCCTGGCCACCTGTCTCCACCTTCAGACCATGTGCTCCTTGATGAAAAAGCTTCTGTGTTCACAGTGCTCTCTGTGCGCATACTGTCTGTTGGCACAGGGTGGCACTCCTCTAAGTGCTTTACCTATAGTAATTCATTTAACCCTCACGCCAACCCTATCAGGTTAAGTACGATTATTATGCCCATAATACAGACAAGAATACTGAGGCACAGAGAGGTTAAGTACCTTCTTGGGGTCACACAGCTAGAAAATGGTGGAGTCAAGGTTTGAAGGCAGACAGTCTAACTCATGACCACCCAACAGAATGCGTACTATTATGATTCCTGTTTTACAGAAGAGAAAACTGATCCTTGAGGCGGGATGTCAGGGGGGGGTATCAGAGAAGCTCTAGTAGGAAGGAAGCAGAACAAACCAGAGGCTGGCAGAGTAAGAGTCTTCTCTGATCAGAGGTCACTGAGTCCCATGCCCTCACCTTACAGTCAGGAGACTGACCCCCTGCAGTGGGAAAAGGCAAGAATAAGAGTACTGTGTGAATGAACGTCAAAGCTGAAGCCTGGACCCAGGTCTCCATTCAGACTTGATTCCTGCCTCATCTTTAGTTCTGCATGCCCTCTGAAGCTGCACGTCTTCACGCTGGCTCCCTCCCCCCCCACCCCTACAAAGTAGTTTCTAAAAGTAATGGTGACGCCATTTTCTCCAGAGTCCTCCAATTACGCTATCTGTTGCTACCTGCCTTAAGGTAACTGGTGCTGTAGAGACCACCACTGGGTTAGACCAAAGTTGCAAAGATAAATACCCAGCCAGGCAAAAAGGATCCAGAATGGAACATCTTCTAACTATCTAAGCTTGTAAACACTTTGTACTTTACAGGAAAAAATAAGGTTATTAAATAAACACATGTAGAAAAGGGAGAAAAAAGCTGGTTCCAATTATACAATTCTACAATCTCCCCTAAACAGTGTTTTAAGTTTGTTTGTTTTTGTTTCGTTTTGTTTTAGTGACCTAAAACAACAAACAAATTTATTTTCTTACATCTGGAAGTCGGAAGTCCCAAATGGGTTTCACCAGGCTAAAATCAAGGTGTCAGCAGAGGTGAGTTCCTTCTGGAGGTTCTGAGGGAGAATATATTGTTTCCTTGCCCTTCAGGCTTCTAGAGGCACCCACATTCCTTGGCTCATGGCCTCCCTATCTTCAAGGCCAGAAACATCAAACTGAATCCTTGTCAGGTCACATCGCTCTAGTTCTCTCATTCCGCCTCCCTCTTCGATTTAAATACCCCTAGCTATTACACTGAGCCCACCTGGATAATCCAAGCTAATCTCCCATCACATGTTCAGCTGATTAGCAACATTAATTCCACCTGCAATATTAATTCCTCTGACATTCAACCTAACATATTCACAAAATTCCAGGGGTTAGGACACGAACATCTTTGGGGGCTACTATTCTGCCTACCACACTGTATGATTAATGAGTTACTGATATACCCTAATGCAAGATTTTTAAAAATTATTTACCCCTGCATATTTTTAGGTTGACATCTAGCATTTTTCATTAGAGTTGAAAGGATGTAATTTCTGGCATTTTGTATATCTCAATATTTATATCAGTCTCAAAAGTACCTAAATGAATTTAAATGTCGTGGTGATTTGAAATCACTTTCACCCATTAAAAATTTTTTTTTCCATACATGCCTTATACATATTTTATACTAAATTACTTTGCACTTACTGTTACTGCCCAAAAGTCATTCAGCTGTTTAAATTCCACTGCTAGACCTAGTATGTAACCATGACCTCGCCCACTCTGGATGGGAAAGACCAGAAATAATGGAATGGCTATGCGTTTTACTGTGCATAAAATAAACCTCAATTTTAAAAGGGCAGGGGAGGATTATACCAGATCTCTGTAGAAACTATGCCACCCAAAAGTCTGTCTAGGGGCCAGAGACAAAAGCAGTCTGTACCTTGGGGCAGGCTCTGCAGGCCCAAATGCAGGGTGCCTCAGACCCTCAGTCTGCCTGTACCCTGACACCCCCAGCAGAGTACCCTTCACCACACCAAGCTAATTTCCACTCATCCTGCAGTCCTCAGCTCAAATCTTATCTCCTGAAAGAGCCCTGCCTAGATTCCCTCCTTCATCCAAATTGTTCCTTTCCTTCAAAGGACTTATCACAATTTGTGCATAAACATTACCTGTGTGCTTATTTGATGAGTGTCCGTCTTCACCCCTAGACCACAAATTTCATGAAAGCAGACAATGGAATGACCTCTGCTCACTGGTACAAACACAGTGCCCAGTAAAGTGTCTGGCATGTAAGAGGCACTCAAACATCTGGGCCAAATGGAATCAATACACGATTATCAATTCGGCCTCCCAAATACCTCAATCCTAGAAAAGGGGATGGTGTTCTGGATAAGGGAAATAGGTATTTTGGTCACCAGAGAGGTACTGGCCTATTCACCTAAATAAGGTGAAATTTTGCTTTAAAAAAAAAAAAGGAAGAAAAAACCTCCAAATCCCATACAATTTCTATTACTTTAATTAAATAGTAAATTCCTTAATGACAAGAAATAGTGTATCCTGCATCTGTGTTTGGCCCGGTGATTCATAGCGTTCCAGCATGGGCCACACCCTCAACCATCTTCCCTTCTGAAGCATGACGGTGATGTCTCACGTCTCCACAGTAAAGATCCACACCTTTGGGTGAAGCAGTGTCTTCGCTGGCTCCTCTTTCAAGGCTCCAGATGGCTTAGGATGAGGGCGGGGCGGCGAAAGGAGGAAAAGGCACAGACAACATGTCTCAGAGCAACATGCCCCTACTGACACTCAAGCCTGGTGCTTGGCACCTCCACAGGCTCAGAGGCATTTCGCTGACGAACAGTGAGACAAGAAAAACTTTTAACAGTCTCACAAGCCAATACTCAAAATCCCTGAGATGAGATAATGACTGGGGAGAAGAGGGGTCACCCAGGCTTCTAATTCTTCCTTCCCCAAGACTTTAAACCAGCATGAGTTAAAGACTTTCTGCTCTGGAGCCCAAGCTCATTCAGAGGGATTTTGGCCTAGTGGTGAAGAACGTGAGTCCCATGGTCAGGCAGGCAGGAGTCTGAGGGTCGTTCACCCTGGCCATGTGACCCAGGGCAAGTCACTTACTCTCTCTGGAGCTTCAGTTTCCTCTCCAGTTACCAACTGAGTTGTTGTGAGGGTTAAATGAAATGATGATGTAAAACAGTGGGCCCTGAATATACGATACACTGAGCTATTAGCTGGAGCTGAGTTTACCTGGACGTTCTCTTCAGTCACCTCAATCTCAGCCGTATAGATGTAGTCAATCAGCTTGCTCAGGGTCTGCCCATCCACATCCTTGATTTCTATCTTCTTGGCTTTACTCTCAGACATGTCACCTACAGTTCAAAACAAAAACAAAATGGACATGAACTTGGTGCCTAGGGTGTGCTTAACTTTCACGTGGCCTCCTGCCCTGTCTTGGCAACATAAAAGCACTGTCTGTGCTCCCGGAGGCAGCAGAAGGGCTCAGGCACAGAGGAAGATAGACCAGCTGACATCAAGGTCACAACAACTCTGGGTCTGTGATCATCCACAAACCCAATTTCAAGCATTCCCCACTCTATCTGTTGCCCATTTCCACTCTGAAGGCAAATCTATATGTGATAAAGCATTCAACCAAGTTACTGCAAACTTGTACACGGGGGCCAGGGAAAGTGAACGAGATATGCACCTGTCCTCAAGAAGGAGCACCTGTTCTAGTAGGGCAGATAAATAAAAATACATGAGATGATAAGAGCTTAATAGAGGTATATGCAAAGTACCAGTAGAACAACAATTTCTTAAAAAAACAATTATTGAGTGCTAACTATGGCCAAGCACTGTGCTAAGCACTTTAAACTGTTGCCTATTTTAACCAACAACCTATGAGTGTTATTAATATCATCCCCATATTACAGATGAAGAAACTGAGGCACAGGAGTGTAGGTAATTCATTTTGCCTACAGTCACACATCTAGGAAGGGGCCAGGCTGGGATTGAAAGCAGGGAGTCTGACTCTAGAGCCCCACACTTGTAATCACTATGGTATATTGAATCCCAAGAATGCAGACGATAGAGCAACAAACCCTGTCTGGGGAAGACAGGAAGGCATCCTAATAGGAGGTCACATTTGAGCTGGGTATTCCACATGCAGCAGAGGTGAGGAAGGACGAGCTGGATGCAGGAATCATCAGTGCAAAGATAGAAAAGTGCCAAAAGGATAAATGTGGGGAACAGTGAGAGGGCAGCATGGCTGGTACGTGGGGTGACAGTGAGAGGAAGGAGGCTGGAGAGGCAGATAGGGGCCAGGACTTGCAGAGCCCAGTAAACCATGCAAATGAGTTTGGACTTTATCCTAAGAGTAGCACCACTGAAAGGTTTTAAACGAGGGAATGACATCAACAGATGGGTGTCTCTGAATGAAATTCTGGATGCACTGGTGGAAGCTGGGTCAGAGGCAGGGAGAACAGATGGGAGGCCCTGACAATCATCCAAAAAAGAGAAGACAGAGGCCTGCGAACTAGGGCAGCAGTGGCACCACATGGGCGGCCCCGAGGCCCCTGACTTCAGCCCGCCCTCTCTATACAGCACACAGCTCTGTCTAGAGCCAGGCTCCTTCAACAAGGGCTGCTGATTTCAGAAGGAAAAGACAGGCAAGACATGTGTCTTTGTAGACTGAAATGAAGGGCAACATGACTACAAGAAACAGGGATTCAGAAGTCCTTATGTGAGTGTGAAAACTGAGCCTGGGCGGTTTTCTCTCTGTGGAATCTGTGCACTGGAGCCAAGAAAATAAAGTACAGTACAGCATGTGGGCTGCAGACGCCCACCTCCAAGCTGCATGGACTGCACGTGATTCCTCCACCAATCCCCAGTTCCCACCCTGACACAGTTCTAGATATGAATGACTCTGAATAGGGAAGAAAGGTGGGGGCAGGGGACCTATTCCAGACGTTGCCGGCTCCCACTGCTGCCAGATCAGGTAGCCCAGAGACCCCCAGTTGGTTCTCTCTTCTCTCTGACTGTAGTAGAAGCCAGTGAAAAGGCTTCAGCACAAACAGCCCTGAGACAGGACGAAGAGGCAAAGAGGAAACAGGAAAAGACGGTGGGTTTCTGCTCTACCTATAAAACAGGCTCTCACAATCTCTTTCTTGAATTTACTCCAAGACAAACAAGAACATACATGCAAGGAAATCAGAAGTTAAATTCATCTCTCCAAACAGCTACTAAGAAGTTCACAAATAAAGGTCCAGTTGGTAATTATATTGCAAAAGATCATCAAAGATAGCCAATTCTTAGTTTAAGAACTTGGACCTTAGAGGGACTTCCCTGGTGGCGCAGTGGTTAAGAGTCCACCTGCCATCGCACGGTACGCGGGTTCGAGCCCTGATCCGGGAAGATCCCCCATGCCGCGGGGCAACTAAGCCCATGCACCTCAGCTACTGAGCCTGCGCTCTAGAGCCCGTGCTCCTCTACAAGAGAAGTCACTGCAATGAAAAGCCTGCGCATGGCAACCAACAGTAGCCCCCGCTCGCCGCAACTAGAGAAAGCCCACGCACAGCAACAAAGACCCAACACCCAAAAAATAAATAAATATATAAATAAATTTAATTTAAAAAAAAACTTGGACCTTAGAAAAAAGACTGAAAAAAAAAGAGCAACCAGCAACCTGACTGCAAGAACCAAGAGACTCAGAAGCCCTTAGTGAGTGTGAAATCAGAGCCTGGCCTGATTGCTTTCTCTCTATGGAATTAGAGCTTGGGAGTCAGCTTAGGGTTTTGTAACTTGGGGGTAAACAAATGGAAACTCCTGAAATTGCATGAAAACATTTGTATATGTGGGCAAAAGTCTGATTTTCTGAGGGGGGATGAACAAATCATTTTCATCAGTCTCAAATGTCCAAAAAACATTAAGACACAGTTTTCTAGATGGTGGGATTTGGGGAGATTTTTTTTCTTGCTTCTTTATGTGAATCAAAAGTTTCTAATTTCTACATTAAGTACTTAAAACTCCAACAAGCAAGGAAAAAAAAAAAACAAAAAACCTAGGGCCTCAAAGACATGTATTTTCTGAGAAATTTACCTTATAGGAAATTGGAGACCTATATAAATCATAAGGACTCATAAAATGCAATTTAATATCTCTATGAACCAGTCGAAATCACTGCACCAAACTAAGACATCAGTTTAAACAAACCCTGAAAGTGGCAGTAATAATAGTTGCTACTACATGCAGGCCCTCAGGGTTTACACACATTATTTCATTTAGTCCTTGCAACGACCCCAGGAGGTACTAGATATTACTTCCATTTTACAAATTATAGAACTGGCATATCAAGAGGCACTTGCACACAGCTAGTAAGAGGCAGGGCCGGGATCTGAACCGTGGCCTAACTCTAGACCTCATGTCATTTCTAATAAATCCCTCTATAGTTTAAACCTGACCCTAACTAATAGCTTTGGTAAAAGTATTCCCAAACAAAGCCTATGTCCAAATTCTGAGCAAACTTATACTTATTACCCAGTAAGCAAGAACGAAGAGAGATGGGATCTTGTCCTCAACACCTAACAAAGTGCATGACATATAACAAGCACTGAAAAAATATTTGTTGGTACAAGGAAAGAAAGAAAGAAGAGAGGCTTTCTTTTGACATCTCATAAATCCACAGACTCTGATAATTCTAAAGAGGGAGAAATCATCAAAGGCTTGGTCATTCTTACTCCTTCACTCACCTCTGTTACATTGACAAATATTTCTAGAGAACAGAACATAAGGCCAATAAGTCCTTCTCTATTCAAGGTCAACCCAAGAGACCTGTTCTGCTGGTTTTTCTCAAGAGGCCCAGCCCAGCCACTTCAGACTCTGAACTTTCAGAAAAGAGGAAATGCAGATGGCCAACAGGCACATGAAAAGATGTTCAACATCACTAATCATCAGTGAAATGCAAATCAAAACCACAATGCGGTATCACCTCACACCTGTCAGGATGGCTATCATCAAAAAGAACACAAATAACAAATGCTGGCGAGAATGTGGAGAAAAGGGAACCCTCCTACCACTGTTGGTGGGAAGGTAAATTGGTGCAGCCACTGTGGAAAACAGTAGGGAGATTTCTCAAAAAACTAAAAATAGAACTACCATATGACCCAGGAATTCCATTCCTTGGTAGACAGCAAAAAAAAAAAAAAAAAAAAAAAAACCCAAAACACTAATTTGAAAAGATACATGCATCCCAATGTTCATAGCAACATTATTTACAATTGCCAAGATATGGAAGCAACCAAAGCGTCAATCAACAGATGAGTGGATAAAGAAGATGTGGTTTATATACACAATGGAATACTACTCAGCCATTAAAAAGAATGAAATTTTGCCATTTGCAGCAACATGGATGGACTTGGAGGGTATTATACTAAGTGAAATAAGTCAGACAAAGACAAATTCTGTTTGACATCACTTATATGTGAAATCTAAAAAATACAACAAATTAGTGAATACAACAAAAAAGAAGCAGACTCACAGATATAGAGAACAAACTAGTGGTTACTACTGGGGAGAAGGAAGTGGGGAGGGGCAATATAGGGTAGGAGATGAAGAGGTACAAACTATTAGGTATAACATAAGCTACAAGGATATATTGTACAACACAGGGAATACAGTCAATATTTTATTTATTTATTTTGTATTTATTTATTTATTTTGGCTGCATTGGGTCTTCTTTTTTTTTAACATCTTTATTGGAGTATAATTGCTTTACAATGGTGTGTTAGTTTCTGCTTTATAACAAAGTGAATCAGTTATACATATACATATGTTCCCATATCTCTTCCCTCTTGCATCTCCCTCCCTCCTACACCCTCCTTATCCCACCCCTCTAGGTGGTCACAAAGCACAGAGCTGATCTCCCTGTGCTATGCGGCTGCTTCCCACTAGCTATCTATTTTACGTTTGGTAGTGTATATATGTCCATGCCACTCTCTCACTTGGTCACAGCTTACCCTTCCCCTTCCCCATATCCTCAAGTCCATTCTCTAGTAGGTCTGTGTCTTTATTCCCGTCTTGCCACTAGGTTCTTCATGACCTTTTTTTTTTTTCCTTAGATTCCATATATATGTGTTAGCATACTGTATTTGTTTTTCTCTTTCTGACTTACTTCACTCTGTATGACAGACTCTAACTCCATCCACCTCACTACAAATAACTCAATTTTGTTTCTTTTTATGGCTGAGGAATATTCCATTGTATATATGTGCCACATCTTCTTTATCCATTCATCCGATGATGGACACTTAGGTTGCTTCCATGTCCTGGCTATTGTAAATAGAGCTGCAATGAACATTTTGGTACATGACTCTTTTTAAATTATGGTTTTCTCAGGGTATATACCCAGTAGTGGGATTGCTGGGTCATATGGTAGTTCTACTTTTAGTTTTTTAAGGAACTTCCATACTGTTCTCCATAGTGGCTGTATCAATTTACATTCCCACCAACAGTGCAAGAGTGTTCCCTTTTCTCCACACCCTCTCCAGCATTTATTGTTTCTAGATTTTCTAATGATGGCCATTCTGACTGGTGTGAGATGATATCTCATTGTAGTTTTGATTTGCATTTCTCTAATGATTAATGATGTTGAGCATTCTGTCATGTGTTTGTTGGCAATCTGTATATCTTCTTTGGAGAAATGTCTATTTAGGTCTTCTGCCCATTTTTGGATTGGGTTGTTTGTTTTTTTGTTATTGAGCTGCATGAGCTGCTTGTAAATTTTGGAGATTAATCCTTTGTCAGTTGCTTCATTTGCAAATATTTTCTCCCATTCTGAGGGTTGTCTTTTGGTCTTGTTTATGGTTTCCTTTGCTGTGCAAAAGCTTTTAAGTTTCATTAGGTCCCATTTGTTTATTTTTGTTTTTACTTCCATTTCTCTAGGAGCTGGGTCAAAAAGGATCTTGCTGTGATTTATGTCATAGAGTGTTCTGCCTATGTTTTCCTCTAAGAGTTTGATAGTGTCTGGCCTTACACTTAAGGTCTTTAATCCATTTTGAGTTTATTTTTGTGTATGGTGTTAGGGAGTGTTCTAATTTCATACTTTTACATGTACCTGTCCAGTTTTCCCAGCACCACTTATTGAAGAGGCTGTCTTTTCTCCACTGCATATGCTTGCCTCCTTTATCAAAGATAAGGTGACCATATGTGCGTGGGTTTATCTCTGGGCTTTGTATCCTGTTCCATTGATCTATATTTCTGTTTTTGTGCCAGTACCATACTGTCTTGATTACTGTAGCTTTGTAGTATAGTCTGAAGTCTGGGAGCCTGATTCCTCCAGCTCCATTTTTCCTTCTCAAGACTGCTTTGGCTATTCGGGGTCTTTTGTGTTTCCATACAAATTGTGAAATTTTTTGTTCTAGTTCTGTGAAAAATGCCAGTGGTAGTTTGATAGGGATTGCATTGAATCTGTAGATTGCTTTGGGTAGTAGAGTCATTTTCACAATGTTGATTCTTCCAATCCAAGAACATGGTATATCTCTCCATTTATTTGTATCATCTTTAATTTCTTTCATCAGTGTCTTATAATTTTCTGCATACAGGTCTTTTGTCTCCTTAGGTAGGTTTATTCCTAGATATTTTATTCTTTTTGTTGCAGTGGTAAATGGGAGTGTTTTCTTAATTTCACTTTCAGAGTTTTCATCATTAGTGTATAGGAATGCAAGAGATTTCTGTGGATTAATTTTGTATCCTGCTACTTTACCAAATTCATTGATTAGCTCTAGTAGTTTTCTGGTAGCATCTTTAGGATTCTCTATGTATAGTATCATGTCATCTGCAAACAGTGGCAGCTTTACTTCTTCTTTTCCGATTTGGATTCCTTTTATTTCTTTTTCTTCTCTGATTGCTGTGGCTAAAACTTCCAAAACTATGTTGAATAATAGTGGTGAGAGTGGGCAACCTTGTCTTGTTCCTGATCTTAGTGGAAATGGTTTCAGTTTTTCACCATTGAGGACAATGTTGGCTGTGGGTTTGTCATATATGGCCTTTATTATGTTGAGGAAAGTTCCCTCTATGCCTACTTTCTGCAGGGCTTTTATCATAAATGTGTGTTGAATTTTGTCGAAAGCTTTCTCTGCATCTATTGAGATGATCATATGGTTTTTCTCCTTCAATTTGTTAATATCGTGTATCATGTTGATTGATTTGCGTATATTGAAGAATCCTTGCATTCCTGGGATAAACCCCACTTGATCATGGTGTATGATCCTTGTTGTTGCGCGTGGGCTTTCTCTAGTTGCAACGAGCAGGGGCTACTTTCGGTGCAGTGTGTGGGCTTCTCATTGCAGTGGCTTCTCTTGTTGCGGAGCACGGGCTCTAGGCACGCGGGCTTCAGTAGTTGTAGCATGCAGGCTCTAGAGCACAGGCTCAGTGGTTGTGGCACACGGGCTTAGTTGCTCCGCAGCATGTGGGATCTTCCCGGACCAGGGCTCGAACCCATGTGCCCTGCACTGGCAGGTCTATGCTTAACCACTGCGCCACCAGAAAGCCCAGTCAATATTTTATAATAACCATAAATGGAGTATAACCTTTAAAAATTGTGAATCACTATATTATACACCTGTAACTTATATAATATTGTACAGCAACTATACTTGAATTAAAGAAAGAAAAAAAAGAAGATGTCTGTTTGTTGCACATCTTTTGTCCTCTGTTAACACCATATCCTGTTCTTCCAGATAGATCATGATCTACTCAAGGGCAGATATTTGTTCATTCATTCACTCAACAAACATGTATCAAACAGTCCCCATGGGCAAGGCCCAGAGGACACAGTGGTGAACAAATCATGTTCCCTGCCCTCATGGAGCTCAGTCTAGTAGAAAGAGGGATAAGTAAACCAACAATTACAAAGTATGTTAAATGCTAGAAAAGGAGGTTCAGCTTAAAAGGTTCTTAAGCAGGGAAGCCTATACCCTGAATTGTATGCAAAATGATGAGCACGCAGGAGCACACATTTACTATTTTTTGTGGAAAGAATCCATTGTTTTCATCAGACTGATTCATAATGGTTAAGAACCACTGATCTAACATGAGATCTGGAGGAGTCATGGTTGTTCAGAAGAGCAGTGAGTATGAGGGAAGACTATTCCAGGCAGATAGAACAGTGTATGTAAAGGTCCGGAGGTAAGAAAGAACATGACCTATTCTGGAACCATAAGAAGTTGAGTCTGGCAGAAGCACAACACGAAAAGGGAGGAAGGGGGAGAGGAGGCTGGAGATACAAGCAGGGTCTGGGCCACTTGAGGGCCTTGTGGGCCATGCTGAGAAGTTTAGACTTCATCCTAAGGGCAATGGGGAGCCCTTGACAGACTTTAAGCAAGTAAGGGATACATTAGATTTTTTATTTTGGAAAGATCACTAAAGCTACAGCATAGAAAATGGGTTGGGGGTGAGGGAACAAAATAGGAGGCAGGTTGACCAATTAGAAGGCTGCTGCAGTAAATCAGGTGAAAGATGATGGCAGCCTGGACTAAGGGTCTGTGTCTTGAACTTCTTTAAATCCTCAGGCTCTACTTTAAGACCTTGCACCTAGAAGTCGCCAAGAACAATAAAGAGCCCAGGAAAGCAAGTCATGGTTCTCAACTAGCAAGCACACCACATACACAACAGAGCTCTTTTTAGGTGGAAGATTGCCCAAGGGGGAACAGGAGGGAGGAGGTGCATCTTGAGCAGCCAGGAGGGAAAACCTTTCACCATCACAGAAGACTTAGGAAGGCTATAAAATCACTGGCTCATCCTCCAGATCACTGGTATAAACCCAACCCTATTATTCAGCCAAAGAAGCCTCAACAGTGAGAAAGGAATGGTAGAGTGGCTGCGAAGTCTTTCTGAAGAACCAGACATAGACCACCAACCACCCCTACAAAGTTGTATGGCAAAGGGAAGAAAAAGTGCATTCAGGAAGCCTTGTGTTATGGAACTCCTCCTCACTCCTCAGCTGAATCCTTA
Organism: Balaenoptera musculus; assembly: GCF_009873245.2. Taxonomy (NCBI): domain Eukaryota; kingdom Metazoa; phylum Chordata; class Mammalia; order Artiodactyla; family Balaenopteridae; genus Balaenoptera; species Balaenoptera musculus. The sequence goes on from NC_045787.1 coordinate 113,959,470, forward strand.
CTGTTTTAATTTAGTTTCATGATCTGGGTAAAAAGAAAACAGAAGGTCCTTATCCTTTGCACAGTGATCCTGCATGGGTGTTAAGATGGTTATTAAACTCTCTTACCACTAACCTTCATCTGTCTAAGTCCTAATATCTGGGTTGCCAACTCATTTGGCTAAAGCTGAGACTAATGTCACATGTTAACATCACATGAGAAAAAGAAATACCCTGTCACCTCCCTGAATCCCAGATAAACCTCCTGCAGGTGAGCAGCCTATGCCATTTAACTGCAAAAGGCTGACCTCTGTCTCCTGTAAAGTAAGGACATTCCCGGCCCTGCCTTTAAGCCAAGGCTATGTGAGAGTCAAAGGAGATAATGAGAGTCTGAGAACTGTGGCAGCAGGATTCAGCAGAGCTGCAATGATGGATATCACCCCAGCACCCAACCTCCCTGGAATGTTGTCCTTCCTCCACTTGGAAAGGTCTTTCTGCTCAGCTAGAGGCACATGGAGCACCAAGTCAGGAAGGAAATGCCTTCCTGATATGAAACAGAGATGTTTCATATCAACCCTAACCACCATCAGGGCAGCTGGTATCAGAGCCACCCCACACATCCACATGAGCTCTGTAAACTATGATGTGCTCTACACATAATAAGAGTAAACTTTATTAATTACCTATTCTATATTGGGTGGCTTATTTCCCTTACCTGTATCTGTTCCCTGGTTATTGTTATTATTGTTTTATTGTTATTATTCCAGTCTCATAAACAGGAAAACAGGATCACAGAGGTTAAGTGAATTCCCTACAAACCTATCAGGTGCTGGAGTCAGGTCATGATGGCTCCAAAGCCCTTTCCAAGACACCACACCATCTCCCAATGCAAGGTGGCATTACCACCGCTGTGTTTAATCCTTAGCAAAGAGGCCACTGCATCAGTAACTCCAAACCTCCTCTATGAACATTCATAAAACATTTCTTACCAGTGATCCTCTCCAATGATGATCTAAATTTCAAGGCTGAGCTACTCCAAGTCCAGACAAGTCTACCGCAGATCACCTTGGTCAAATCAGTTGCACCTTAATGGGTGCTGGTGGGTGTCTGAATAGTGGTATCTTTTCCTAGACACTACAAAGGCCTATATTGAACTACATCCAAATCAATTCTTGAAAAAATTCACCATTTCCTTAGAAGCAAAACCCTCAGAAACCAGACCCTATCTACTCTGACTAATTTTCAAGGCCCTCTTTATACAAAGAAAGGATTCTACTCCCTAGGGCTCCCTCCTTCCCTGCCCCACTGCCTTGGATTAAGTCTTGCTAAACTGCATGTTATGCAAAGATCTTCAAAGACATCAATACATCATACAAACACTCAGAACACAAACATGGGCCAGGGCCTGGCAGAGTCAGGCATAAAGAAAGGGTGAAACAATGGTTCTATGGGATGAGTGCATGCCTGGAGGTAAGAGAGCCAGGCTCTCATTTTTCTGCTTGAGGCTAGTTGGTGCTCACATTCCAAGCCCCTTGCCTCTTACCTCCAGCACATTCCTGACTCTCCTCCCTATTTCTGTTCACCATATATTCGAAGACACCAGTTGAATATCAGCCTACATCTAATAAAAACTGGACAGTAACTTTTCTTTATAAAAACAAAGCCGGGGCTTCCCTGGTGGTCCAGTGGGTAAGACTCTGTGCTCCCAATGCAGGGGGCCCGGGTTCAATCCCTAGTCGGGGAACTAGATGCCGCATGCATGCCACAACTAAGAGTTCACATGCCGCAACTAAGAGTCTGCATGCTGCAACTAAGAAGTCCGCATGCCACAACTAAAAGATCCATATGCCGCAATGAAGACCCAGCGGAGCCTAAATAAATAGAAAAATAAAAACAAATAAAAAATAAAAAACAAAGCCAATTTAATCAGCCTCTGCATGTAGCACAACAGAACCAGAAGATGGGACAGCTCACTCCCAGGGCTTCTTTTGGGATGGAGTTCAAATGTCTTTTAGCCATGGTGATGAGCCTAAGACACTTAGCCCACATATTCTTTAGAACTTGGTTCTTTTAACACTATAAAATGGGTGTTTTCAAAGTTTTGGATGACATGAAGGGATCCATATGGAGTACAAATACTATAGTACACAGAACCCATAGTAAAGGGCACGATAAAAAGAGGGAAAAAAAACTGACTGGGCTATTTTGGGGAAATTATCTTCCCCTGGGATGGAGGTGCTAGATGGGGAGGATGGGGTCAAGGGGAATCTTAAGTATTCCATACTCGCAGGGAAAAGAAGGACAAGACCAGCCCTTCTGGCCTCTCCAATCACACTATGCTGAAGGACTGGAGAGCAACTCAGGTGACTGCCCATCCCAGATCTTCTCACAGGTTGGCTGCCTTTGGACACTCTCCTGTGGGCACTCAGACCTCAGTTTCACATTTATTACAAGTTATTCTGGGAAGGATATGGTCAAGGAGTGGAGCTGGTATTTGGACCCATCACAGGACATCTGGGCAATATGAACTCAGAGGACAAAGAAATAAAAACACTTTAAGCCTCAGTAAAAGATCTTAATCACACCACTCAAGTCAGAAGAAAGTCACATGTATTTCCTTTTCTTTGGGGCCTTAAACATGCTGATAGAAATGGACTCAACAAGAGTCAGCTGGGCCTTTTCATTACTAATTTTATGCATTTTGAAGCTGAACCTGATAATTAGAACAAAATTTTGCAATGTTACTTTTTTTTTTGTACCTGTTTACCAAGGTTTAAGCAAAACCAAGGGGCCTCAGAAAATACACGAATCTGATATACTGCTGATGGAAGCATAAGCTGGTACAACTGTTCTAAGTGTTGTGGAATTGAGGCACGTGTCTCACAAGAATTCAAAATGTGCACACACTTTAACCAAGTATTTCTTATTCTAGGAATCTAAGGAAATAATCAGGAATGTAAGTAAAGACTAAGTTGCAAGGATGCCCATTTTAGCATTATTTATAATAGCAAAATATTAGAAAGAACTATAATTTCCAGCCAGTAAGGAAATGGATTTTCAATTCAGATACATATGATAGAATCTTATGAGGCCATTAAAATAATGATGTAGATGTGATTTCATTGCCATGAAAATATATTGACAATATAGCGCTAAGTTCAATTAAGCAAATTTTCATTGAGCACCTACTGTATGTAAGATCACACTAGGCAGCAGGGACATAGGAGTGAATTTAAAAGGTACAGTTTTTACCCTCATAAAGTTTATGACTGACCAGGCAAATCAGACAGTGAGGAAGTAATGAGATAAGTAGTAATATTAAAGAGAAGCATAAGCTATCACAAGAGTAAATGTATTACATGTATTTTTTTTGCTTGCCCACATTTTCTAATTTTTATTCTGCAATGAACATATGTGAATAGTGTTTGGATGAGTAGATGGATAGGTAGGTGGGTGGGTGGGTGGATGGACGGACAGACAGAGATGATGGATGAATGGATGGATGGATGGATGGAAGGAAGGATGGAAGAATGGATGGTAACCAGATTCAATGGAAAGCTTGGGCTGGGCAACACATTAGACTGCTTTCTTCTCTTGATTCCCTCTTCCCTTCAACTACTAGAATCCAAGACCTGATCCAGAAGCACCTTTTCTCTCCCTTTTTAAAATCACCTTGTTTCACTTAGGCACTTCCACTACCCCCAGAGGCAAGTTCATTAGCAAAAAGTGGAGCCAACAGTACAATTTATTGTAATTCCAAATAGACTCCTCTCTCAACACTGGACTTTCCAAACCACACAAACAGAGAAGAATGACTGGCAGAGCTATTTACTGAAGTTGTAGCTAAATAACTATTGTAGACAAGATAAATTATTTTAAAAGAAAGAGAGATGGATGAAGGACAAGGACAAAAAAGAAATAAAAACCTTACTGCTAGAGTTTGAGGCTACTCCAAAGAGAATGTGGCTCAAAATTTCCAGGTTAAAAAAAAAAAAAAAAAAAAAAATTTCCAGGTAGTGCAATTAGCTGGTTTTCCAGGCTGCACTGTGGAATTCCTGGCCCAAGGCTCAAAGTGAGGTAAGTGTGGCTTGGTTCACTTAGCAAAAGCACTGCTCCAAGCTGAGGTCAGGTCCTTCACATGATGAGCCAAGGCGGACATACATGTGAGGAACTCTCCAAACGCAAGTGCTAAGTACTTCCCGCCCCACCAAGAACCACTCCTGCTCAGCACAGGCTGTGTACTATATTAGGAAAAGGGCAAGAGCCTATTCAGCAAAGATGTGCCTGCACTCACCCATCCTTAGCAACCCCACATTCATTCATTCAACCTTCACTTATTCACTCTCCTAAACATCAGGCCCTGGGGTGGGCGCTAAGGATTCAACAGTGACAAGACACAAGACATAATCCGCAAGCACCCAAAGCTCACAATCAAGGGTGGGAGACATTTTGTTCATTAAAACAATATTTTAGTCCTATTATGTACCAGGTACTCAGGGTACAGAAACAAACAAATCTAACAAGATCCCTGTCTTCATGGAACTGATACTCCAGTAAGGAGACACAGGTAAAAAAATGTACAAACAACCAACCAATGTGATTTTCAGACAGTGATAAATGTTATGAAAAAAATAGAGTCAAGTTATGGAATAGGAAGAGACCTAGTGGGGAACTATGGCTCGGGTGGTCAGAGAGGAGGCAACATTTGATATGTAAACTACAGGGTGAGAAGCAGCAGGTACATGAGACCCCAGAGCATGACCACTGCAAACACCAGGAAACAGATGAGAGTGCAGAGTGATAGTGACCACAATCAGAGGAAGCACAGGGTACAGATGAGTGTGTGGAAGAGACACCTGACATCATCCAGCTGGCTTTCAGTCAGCAGTGATGGATACAGCACTGCCTGCACCTGGCTCAGGGGAGGTGCTGCGAGATACTGCAGACAAGAAGCTCAGCCCATGGGTTTCAGGGAATTCAGTCTCAGAAATAATACACGTGCAATAGTTGGACAAGGCTATTTGGCATGTCCAGGAAACAGGGACTCCCTGGAAAGTTGGCAAAGGTACTGAAACTGAATGCAGATGGTGAATATACCTCTGTCTTACTCTCCCCACCTCAAGCCCCACCATCACTTCTGCCAACTCTACCGCATTCCTATAAAGGCTAGAGGAGACTCAAGGTCCCTGCCTGGAAAGAACAGCTAAGGAATAATAAGATGTGGGCCAGCTAGGCCAGCCAGCCCTGGGCCAGGCATCCAGAAGCCAAGTTCCACTCATTCACCGTGTGACCTCAGGCAAGTCCCTTCCTTTCTCTCAGCCTCAGGGCCCCCCATCTGCAAAATGACAGCTCAGAAGCCTGGGGATGAAGCCAAGAGTCTACATTTCTAACAGGCTCCCTGACGTGATTATGATGCATGACAAAGTCTGAGAATTCATGGACTATATGATTCTACATTTTTTCCTCAGAGTTAATTGCAATAGGGACTGCATGCTTGACTGGCCTGGCTGAGGGCCTGTCATGGTGCTTTGCATCTCCATGGTGCAAAGCAAAGAATCTGGCACACAGGAGCTCCTCAGGGTGGGCGTCACAGCCTTCTTTCCTCCCCGCTCTCATGCCACCACCCTCAATATTCTCCCAGTGGGGCTGCAGCCCCACAACCATGGGTTATTGTTTGCCCCTCACCATACCTGTGAACATTGCACAGAAGTAGGGGCTGCAGGCTGCCAGGACCACACGGTGGGCTTCTATCTCAACATCTTCTGCAACAATCACCACGTCACACAATAGCTGTTTGCTGCAAGACACCAGTGGGAGAAAGGATGGGTCACAGCACCAACTCCCACCCCCAGCCACACAAGGGTATTTTTTCTCCCCCACCCTCCACATTCCATAATATCACCACCCACAGCTGTCATACAGACCTACCATATCTTAAGTTAGGCAGGGAGATGGACTCATTAACTTTTCCAAGTCCCTAATAAACCCCACATTCATGCTTTCCTAAGGCACTCAACTCTGTAGAGATCTAACTACTATGTAGCTGCAAATTCAGGGCTCCTTCATTTGTCTTCACATCTCTGCTCCACAACTCTACCAGCTATGACTGAGACAGGGGGATAGCAGCTCAAGGAGCAGTGGGAAAAGCTTTGGGCTGTTAGTTGAGTAACTGAATGAATGCCAAGGAGCATGAGCACGCCACTGAGGTGTGCCACCAGCTAGAACAGGTACTAACTCTTCCCCAAGGAATCCACTGCCTGTGAAACACTGGTAAGAGGCCAGCCAGATCTGGAGGACTCAAGTATATTTCTTCCCACCCAGGTTTAACACTAACATCAAAAAGACTCCGCCGGAACACACAGTGCTCCCTAAAGACCCTGGGCAAACTCCAATTACTGCAATTATTAAGAAAACTATAACGACATTTTTACTTGTTTGTCACCCCCATACACTATGAACTTTAAAAAGGACTTGTTTACTGTTATTTCCCAGACACCCGGTTGCATGTATAGCACACAGTAGGCCCTAAACTTTTACTAAATAAATGAATAAAGGAACGAAGTTTTAAATAGGATCAATCCACACTCAGAGACAGAATGAATATTTGACTACTTTGAAGACTGAAAGGGTACCACAAGCCCTATCAATCCAAGAATTTTTCCTCTACCAGCCTTTCAAGTTCTCATCATGGCTATTATCAATACAATAGTCAACATTTTTTGAGTTACATGTGCCAGGCAGTGTTCTAAGCACTTTTTAAAATACTTATTATTTCATTTAATCCTCTCTACAACCCTATGAAGTATGACTACTGTTATGTCCCATATTACTAAAAAAGGAAACTGAGGCCCAGAGAAGTTAAGTAACTTTCCCAAGGTCATACAGAAAGGGAGCAGTGGATTCAGGATTTGAATATAAGCAGCTGAACCCAAGAACCCATGCTCCTAACTTCTATAGTATCTTGGTCACCACTAGTCCCTGCTTTAGCCTGAAGCACTAGAAGTGGGAGGGAAGACAGGGAGGATAAACACGTTTCAACTGTGATCCACTGGTAGTGGTTACTTAGCACACTATACTGGATTGAGAAGTCTGAGGTCATGACTGGGTTCCACGTGACAGTGATGAGATAAATATAATGATCATGTCATGGTTAATAGATGGAAGAGAAGCTACATATTTGCCCTCCCTGGTATAGCATATTAAACCATTGCCAACTATTCAGACATTAGTCCAGGTTCACTTCTCAGAGAAATAGAGTCATAAAGCCTGAGAAGGCTAGAACCACAAATGCCCTTAGAGATCACCCTATGTATGAAGCTCAGAGAGGTGGCCCAAAGCCACAGAAGCCTTAGTCTTGAACCTAGTTCTGACTCCAGGTACAGTACCATAATGCCTCATGATTGGTTGACACTTAGAATGGGAAAAAACAGTAGCTAGGTTATCTCCAATGGGGAAAGGTGATCAGGAAAGGTTCAGCATATGGAATAAGGTACCAGTGAGGGGGCTTCTGGGAAGGGTGAGGCCTCTGAGCACCAAGAGGCAAAACCTGGGGGTGGGACCTCATCCTGCAGTGAACAGCACACCCTACACACGAACTTTATCAGAACAAACCAGCTCAACTGGGAACAGAACTGGCTCTGCCCCAACAGGCTACAAAAACATGGACAAATTGACCCCATCAATTTTCTCGTCTTTCTTAGCTGCCTTGGGACATATACCGTGGGGACCAAATGAGATTGCAGATGCCACTTGAGAATAGGCTTGTTTAAATATGGATAAAATATATTGTAAAAATGTATTCCCAACAGTATAGACTCACCTTGGACATTTCCACTTCTATTAAAGATTTGGGGGAGAAAATAGAGTTATCACTGCTATTTAAAAGTACAAGTAATTTTTTTTGGTAACCAGTATTTTAATAAGAGAAGTGTTGACACAGATGGGTCAGAAATGCTGAGCAAATTTTCAGTGCCAGGTGATGGGCAAGCAAATGTCAAAGTGGGATATCTTACACAAACCCAGAAGAGCTGATAATTCTTGAACAAATGGGAAAGAGACAAGAAGGAATGAGGAATAAAGATGGAGAATCCAGTCAAGCAAATAAGTGAGAGCAGTTCTGATAGGTGGGAAGTGTATCTCAAGGCCAGAGAAACTCTAACCTGGGAGACTGACCAAGAAAAACTTGCCACAAAGTCAAGGTAGGCTTTCCCAGGTGGTGGGAAAGCCTGTCTACACACTGGAGACATCTCAGTCTCCACTATGCAGGGAAAAGGGAAGAGGCAGCTCTACAAGCACTGCATGGCTCACAAGCACTTCTAATTCCAATTACCAGAGATCCTGTGAGATCCTTTTTTCTGAAGTATCATACACTACTCCAAAGGACAGTCTTGAGGAGAGAAAAGTAGGGCTATACACACTGTGATTTGTAGGAAATAGAGTAGAGCTGTTAGGAAGGAGCTCAGGCCCTGGAATCAAACTGACCAGGGTTCATGTCCCCTGAGTATCATAGAATTGACATGTGTTGTAAACAAGATAATGAATAGCACTAATAGTAAACATTCAGTAAATATTTATTTCTTTTTTTCCTTTTTTCCACAAAATACTTCAATCAAGATTACAGTAAGTTTTGGACATGGTAAATTTGAGCTGCCTTTTGGACATCTAAGTGGGGCTGTCAAGTAGGCAAGTGGATACTAGGGTCTGGAGTTCAGAGGTGGGAAATGGTTAAGAAGTTGGGGGAAAGGGGAAGAGCCAACAAAAGAGATGAGAAAACAGCCAGTGGGATAGGAGGAAAACCAAAAGAGTGTGGTGTCCAAGAAGCCAAGTAAAGAGAGGGCTACAAAAAGGAAGGAATGATCAATTGTACCAAATACTGCTGATAAGTAAGATAACATTAGGGTGGCTAGCCAGGGCAATTAGGCAAGGAAATGAAATAAAAGGCATCCAAGTTGGAAAGAAAGAAATAAAACTATCTCTATTCACAAATGACATGATCTTGTACATATAAAATCCCAAGGAATCCACTAAAAAACTACTAAAGTAAATAAATGAGTATAAGGAGGTTGCAGAATACAAGATCAATATACAAAAATCAACTGTGTTTCTGTACACTTGCAGTGAACAATCCAAAAATGATATTTTTAAAATTCCACTTACAATAGCATCAAAAAGAATAAAATACTTTAGGAATAAATTTAACAAAAAAATTCAAAACCTATACCCTAAAACTATAAAACACAATTGAAGAAAATTAAAGAAGACTTAAATAAGTGGAAAGATCTCCAGTGTTCATGAATTGGAAGATTAATACTGTTAAGATGGCAATTCTCCCCCAAAGTGTTCTACAGATCCAATACAATTTCTATCAAACTCCCAGCTGGCTTCTTTGCAGAAAGTGACAAGCTGAGCCTAAAATTCAAATGTAAATGCAAGGGACCTAGAATGGCCAAAACAATCTTGAAAAAGAACAGAGTTGAAGAACTCAGGTTTTCCAATTTCAAAACACTACAAAGCTAAAGACAGTGTAGTAATAGCACAAGGATAGATACATAGATCAACAGAATAGAATTGAGAGTTTAAAATAAACCCTCACATTCACAGTTAATTGATTTCTGAAAAGGATGCTAAGACCATTCAATTGGGAGAGAATAATCTTTTCAACAAATGCTGCTAGGATAACTGGATATCCACATGCAAAAGAATGAAGTTGGACCCCTACCTCACACCATACACAAAAATTAACTCAAAATGGATCAAAGACCTAAATGTAAGAGCTAAAACTATAAAACTCTTAGAAGAGACATTGGGGTAAATCTTCATGACTTTGGATTAGGCAGTGGTTTGTTAGATAGGACACCAAAAGCACAAACAAAAAAAAAAAGATACATTAGACATCAAAGTTTACAACTTTTGTGCTTCAGGACATCAGGAAAATGAGAAGAAAACCTACATAATGAAAGGAAAACTTTGTAAATCATATGTCTGATAAGAGGCTTGTATCTAGAATACATAAAGAACTTGAAACTTTACAACTCAATAATAAGTAGACATATAACCCAATTTAAAATAGGCAAAGTATCTTAATAGACATTCTCCAAATAAGATACAGAAATGGCCAATGATCACATGAAAAGGTGCTCAACATCATTAGTCATCAGAGAAATGTAAATCAAAACCACAATGAGATAACTCCTCACACATACTAGGATGGTTATAATCAAAAACACAGAAAATAACAAGTGTTGATGAGGATATGGAGAAATTGGAACCTTCATACACTGCTGATAGAAATGTAAAGTGGTACAGCTGCTGTGGAAAACAGTCCGACAGTTCCTCAAAAGGTTAAACATAGAGTTGTTATTTGACCCAGGAATCCCACTCCCAAGAGAAATAAAACATACATCCACACAAAAACTTGTACCTGAATGTTCACAGCAGCATTACTCATAATATCCAAATGGCCTCAAATCTGTATATCTATACAATGAAATATTATTCAGCAATAAAAAGGAATGAAATACTGAGATATGCTACAGCATGAATGAACCTTGAAAACATTATGCTAAGTAAAAAATGTTAGTCACAAAAGACACATTATATGATTCCAAAATAGGCAAATCATAAAGACTGAAAGTAGATTAGTGGTTGTCTAGTACTGGGGGGGGTGAGTGAATAGGGATAACTGGGGGATTACTGCTAAAGTATACAGGGTGATGAAAATATTCTAAAACTGACTGATGGTTGCCCAATTCTGTGAATATAATAAAAGCCATTAAATTGTACACTGTAAATGGGTGAATTGTATGGTATATGAATTATATCTTGATGAAGCTGTTACCAAAAAAAGAAAAACAGCATATACATCTGCAAAAAATGAAAATTCTAAATCAAAAAGATATATGCACCCCAATGTTCATAGCAGCAGTATTCACAATAGCCAAGACATGGAAGCAACCCAAGTGTCCAGATGATTGGCTTAAGAAGATGTGATACACACACACACACACACACACACACACACACACACACACACAATGGAATATTACCCAGCAATAAAAAAGACTGAAAAATCTCCATTTGCAGCAACATGGATGGACCTAGAGAATACTACGCTTAGTGAAATAAGTCAGACAGAGAAAGACAAATACTATATCACTTACATATGAAATCTAAAAAATAATACAAATGAATGTATATACAAAACAGAAACAGACTCACAGACATAGAAAACAAATTTATGGTTACCAAAGGGGAGGGGGGAGGGGCAAATTAGGAGTATGGTATTAAAAGATATAAACTACTATACAGAAAAGAGATAAGCAACAAAGATTTACTGTACAGCACAGGAAATTATACTCAATATCCTGTAATAATCTATAATGGAATATAATCTAAAAAAATGTATCAGTATGCTGTACACTTGAAACTAACACAATATTGTAAATCAACTATGCTTCAGTTTTAAAAAGTTATACTAAAAGCAAGAAGGAATAAAAATTTTAAAGGCTAAAAAAAGAAAAGAAAAGAAAAACAAAAAGCAGTGTGCTAAAATGGCTCGTTACTAGTAATAAAGCCACACTGGAAAACAATCTAAGAAAAAAAGATGAAGCAGAGAACTTTTTGCAGTGGAGAAATGAGAGATTCAAACTGTAAAGATAAGATAGAAGATTGTCGCTCCTTTTCAGGCCTGATGAGGGGGTGCTATTCCAACAAGGACCACGTGCCCACTTGCTGGTTGGCTGGTAAGTCAGGAGACAAAGAGCCATTAGGGCTCTACTGCCCAGAAGCAGCTGTTGGTCTGACCAGAGCAGAGCGAGGAAGTACAAAAGGAAGAAAGCTGGTTGGTTACCATGTCAGCAGCCCATTTTCTACAATGCAAGTATAAAGAATAGGAAACACGTGAATTGTGTGATTCATAAATTGCAAAGAACATGTGTGCTTGAACTAAAATAGCTTAAAATTGAGGGAGGGGAATGTGAAAATAATGCAAGAAATAACCCTAGGTCCCTGGAATAGCAGGTAACATTTCATTAGCCTGAGTCCTGAATGGCAAGGTGCTTCACCCTGGCCTTCATCAAAACAAAGTATGCCTCTCTCCAGTTCCCATTAAACTCATCCAAATCAATAAAGTGTCTATTCAGGCCCCCTTTCTCTCCCTGCCTCTCCCATTCCACTCTAGTTTTTTAAGTTAGCCATTTAAATACCTTAGAATTTGATATAGTCTTTGAACACCACTAGAACGCAAGCAAGATTGAGGGCAAGACTTTGTCTCACCTACTGCCATATTCCTGAAGCAAAAAATCACCATCAGGGGACCTCCCTGGTGGTCCAGTGGTAAAGAATCCGCCTTGCTATGCAGGGGACGTGGGGTCGATCCCTGGTCGGGGAACTAGGATCCCACATGCCACGGGGCAACTAGGCCTGCGTGTCACAACTACTGAGCTCGCGCGCCTCAACTAGAGCCCACGTGCCACAAACTACAGAGCCCAGGTGCCCTGGAGCCTGCACGCCACAACTAGAGAAGAGAAAACCTGCACACCACAACCAGAGGGAAGCCCGCGCACCACAACCGCAACAAAAGATCCCGCGTGCCGCAACTAAGACCCGACGCAGCCAAAAATAAATTAAATAAATAAATAAAGACTTCTTTTTAAAAAAATCACCATCATAATAACAGCTAACACAGAATGTTCACTATGTCTCAAGGACTCATAAAATACCTAAGGAATAGCTATTGTTATTATTATTATGCAACATGTTGTTTAAATTAGCAATTCTACTTCTAGGAATTAATTCTATAGAAATAATTGTAAATATGCACAAGTACTTAAGAACAGTAATATATGTGCTGTCACTGTTCTAAGCACTTAACTTATTAATCCTCTTAACAAGCCAGCAAGACTGGAACTATTATTAGCCTCATTTTATGGTTGACAAAAGTGAGGTTGGGGATATTAATGAACTTGCCCAGGTTCACAGCTAGTCAGCACTGGAGCCAAGATTTGAAACCAGGCTGCCTGGCTCCAGAGTCTATGCTTGTGACCACTGTGTTATACTGCTCCACACATAACCACTGCAGGTGTTATTTATTTGAGGGATTGGAAAACCTAGACATCCAACAACAGGGAACTGTTTTAAAAAGAACAAAAATAGAATATCATTCATCCACTTAAAATGAAGTTGTAGAACAGTAACATAAAAAATTTGTTCAACATAATGTTAAGAATAAAAATCTGGTTGAACACGTACACTACTATATATAAGACAGATAAACAAGGACCTACTGTATATAGCACAGGGCACTCTACCTAATATTCTGTGATAACCTATATGAGAAAAGAATCTAAAAAAGAATGAATATATGTATATGTATAACTGAATCACTTTGCTGTACACCTGAAACTAACACAACATTGTAAATCAACTGTACTCCAATAAAATTAAAATATTTTTTTAAAAAATAAAAATAAAAATCACCCATAGGAAAAAAAATCTGGTTGAGACATATATTTTAAAGAAAAAAAAGATCTCCTAAGGGTTAACAATGGTTAGCACTGTGACTTTTTGCTCACCTGTATTTTTTAAATGTTCTATAATATATTCTTTTTACAAAAAATTTACAAAATTTACAAATTTTTAAAGAAAAATTTAAAAGGTTTAAATTAAAAGAAAAATGAAAGGGAAATCCATGCCTAAACCTGAACTAAAATTTTCCCAACCAAAACATAAACAGATTGTGGTCCATTTGAAAAAATCAAAAAGAGGAAGAACAAGACTGTGATGCTTAATATTATATGTCAACTTAACCAGGCTAAGTGATGCCCAGATGATAGCTGATAAAATATTATTTGTGGGTGTGTCTGCAAAGGTTTCTCTAGAAGAGATTAGCCTTTGAACTGGTAGACTGAGAAAAGAAGATCTTTCACCAATGTAGGTGGGCATCATCCAATCCACAGAGGGCTTGAATAGAACAAAAAGGTGGAGGAAGGGTGAATTCTCTCTTTCTCTTCTTGAGCTGTACTGGCCATCTTCTCCTGCCCTCAGACACCGAAGCTCTTGGTTCTTGGGCCTTTGGAGCGCAAGACATACTCCACTGGCTCTTGTTTCTCAGGCCTTCAAATTTGGACTGAATTATACCACTGGCTTTCCTGGTTCTCCAGCTTGTAGACAGCAGATTGCGGCAATTCTCGTCCTCCACAATCACGTGAGTTAACTCCTATAATAAATCTCCCCTTACATATCTGTGTCTATATATCTGGTTTTCCAGAGAAACAGAAGCAATACATATATATAAATAATATAATAATAATAGATATATAAATAGATATATTATTGGTTCTGTTTCTCTGAAAAACCCTGACTCATACAAAGATTATTCACTTAAATTTCAGCAAAGGACCAGTGTTTTCCAAAATAAGTTTCACAGAACACTCGGTCTACACAAAACAACAACAACCGAAGAGGATTCAAAACCATGTGGGAAACCCTCAGTTAGACAAGTTTATTGTATGACTTCTCAGAGATTTTAATATGCCTAAATATATTATGAATCTCGGGGGGTGGGTATAGCAGTTTTATATAGCATTTTTCAAACTCATTTTGTTACAGATCTCTTTTTTCCCCACAGAGCATCTTGAGGAAATGTTCCTCAGAACAGCCTTGGCAAACGCTGACTTATACAAAAGAGAAGCAGCAGGACTGTTGGAGGAGGTTAAATCCAAGTTGATGCTTTTGAGGAAAGATGCAAAAATGTGGTAACTTGCAAAAGAAGGAACAGACATTACGGGATTTTTTTTAGGTATTTAAGAAAAAGAAAAAATGCTAATAATATAAAGTGAGGGTTGGGGGAATTCTGTGTGCATATCTATTTCCTGAGCTCTACCTTTAAGCAGTTAGTACAGTTGGCTAAACCAGGCAGTCTTTTTCCCCCAGTTTTATTGAGCTATAATTGACATATAACATTGTGTAAGTTTAAAGCGTATAATGTGATGATTTGATATATATTGTGAAATAATTACCACAATAAGGTAATACATCTATCATCTCACATAGTTACCATTTATTTTTTGTGGTGAGAACATTTAAGATCTACTCTCTTAGCAACTTTCAAGTATGCAATACAGTACTGCTAACTATAGTCACCACATTGTACATTAGATCCCCAGAACTTATTCCTCTTAAAACTGGAGGTTTGTACCCTCTGACCAACATCTCCCATTTCCCACAACCCCCAGTCCCTGACAACCACTAACCTATTCTCTTTCTGTGAGTTTGGCTTTTTTAGATTTCACATATAAATGAGATCATACAGTCTTTGTCTTTCTCTGTCTGACTTACTTCACTGAATACAGTGCCCTCGAGGTTCATCCATGTTGTTGCAAATGACAGGATTTCCTCTTTTTTATGGCTGAATAATATTCCATTGTGTATATATACCACATCTTCTTTATCCATTCATCCACTGACCAACACTTAGGCTGTGTTCATGTCTTGGCTACTGTGAATAATGCTGCAATGAACATGGGAGTGCAAATATCTCTTCGAGATAGTGATTTCATTTCCTTCAGATATATGCCCAGAAGTGTGATTGCTACATTGTATAGCAGATCAATTTTTTTTTCATTTATTTAATTTTTGGCTGCATTGGGTCTTCGCTGCTGCATGTGGGTTTTCTCTAGTTGCTTAGAGCGGGGGCTACTCTTTGTTGCGGTGTGCAGTCTTCTCACTGCAGTGGCTTCTCTTGTTGCGGAGCACGGGCTCTAGGCGCACGGGCTTCGGTAGTTGTGGCACACGGGCTTCAGTAGTTGTGGCTCACGGGCTCTAGAGTGCAGGCTCAGTAGTTGTGGTGCATGGGCTCAGTTGCTCTGCAGCATGTGGGATCTTCCCGGACCAGGGATCGAACCCATGTCCCCTGCAGTGGCAGGCAGATTCTTAACCACTGCACCACCAGGGAAGCCCACAGATCAATTTTTAATTTTTTGAGGAACCTCCATATTGTTTTCCATAGTGGCTGTACCAATTTACATTCCTACCAATAGCGCACAAGGGTTCCCTTTTCTCCACGGCCTCACAAGCACTTGTTATCTCTTGTGTGCTTTTATTTGTTTGTCTGTTTTTGTTTGTTTGTTTGATAATAGCCATTCTAACAGGTGTGAGGTGATACCTCATTGTGATTTTGATTTGAATTTCCCTGATGATTAGTGATGTTGATCCCCTTTCCACGCACCTGTTGGCCATTTGGGTATCTTCTTTGCAAAAATGTTTATTCAGGTCCTTTGCCCATTTTTAATCATTTTTTTCTACTGAGTTCTAAGCATTCCTTATGTGTTTTGGATATTAACCCTTCATAAGATTTATGGTTTGCCAGTATTTTCTCCCTTTCATAGGTTGCCTTTTCATTTTGTTGATGATTTCCTTTGCTGTGAAGGAGCTTTTCAGTTTGATGAAGTCCCACTTGTTTCTTTTTCTCCCCTGTTTTCTTCCAGGAGTTTTATGGTTTCAGGTCTTAACATTTAGGTCTTTAATCCATTTTGAGTTAATTTTTGTGAGTGGTGTAAGATAGGAGTCCAATGTCATTCTTTCACATGTGGATGTCCAGTAATCCTAACACCATTTGATGAAAGACTATCCTTTCCCCATTAAGTATTCTTGGTTCCTCTGTAAATAGTAGTTGACCATATACATGTGGGTTTATTTCTGGGATCTCAATTCTGTTCCACTGGTCTATATGTCTATACCATACTGTTCTGATTACCATAGTTTTGTCATATACAGTTGACCCCTGAACAACATGGGGGTTAGGGGAGCAAACTCCTCCTTCCCCATGCAGTCGAAAATCCACGTGTAACTTTTCCATATCCACAATTCCACATCCAGGATTCAACCAACCACAGATAGTGTAGTACAAGAGCAGTTAATGACAAAAATCCAGGTAAGTGGATCCTTGTAGTTCAAACCCATGTTGTTCAAGGGCCAACTGTAGTTTGAAATCAGAGAGTGTGATGTCTCCAAACTTTGCTCTTCTTTTACAAGATTGCTTTGGCTATTTAGGGTCTTTTGTGGTTCCATACAAATTTTAGGATTGTTTTTTCTATTTCTGTGGAAAATGCCATTGGAATTTTGATAGGATTGAACTGAATCTATAGATGGCTTTGGAGAGTATGGACATTTTAACAATATTAATTCTCTCAATCCACGAGTACGGGATATCTTTCCATTTATCTGTGTCTCTTCTTCAATCTCTTTCATCAATGTCTTATGGTTTTCAGTGTACAGATCTTTCACCTTCTTGGTTAAATTTATTCCTAATATTTTATTGCTTTGACACTATTGTAAATGAGATTGTTTTATTTCCTTTTCAGATAGTTTGTTATTGTATAGAAATGAAACTGACTTTTGTATATTGATTTTGTATCCTGCAATTTATCAAATTTGTTTTTAAGTTCTAACAGTTTTCTGGTGGAGTTTTTTAGGGTTTTTTATATATAGGATCATGTTATCTGCAAACAGAGATGATTTTACTTCTTCTTTCTAATTTGGATGCCTTTTATTTCTTTTTCTTGCCTAACTGCTCTGGCTAGAACTTCCAGTACTATGTTCAAAAAGAAGGGTGAAAGTGGGCACCCTTTTCTTTTTCCTGACCTCAGAGAAAAAGCTTTCAAACTTTCACCATTATGATGTTAGCTGTGGGTTTGTCATACAGGGCTTTTTTTTTTTTTTTTTTTATTTTTATTTATTTATTTATTTATTTTTGGATGCGTTGGGTCTTCGTTTCTGTGCGAGGGCTTTCTCCAGTTGCAGCAAGCGGGGGCCACTCTTCATCGCGGTGCGCGGGCCTCTCAGTATCGCGGCCTCTCTTGTTGCGGAGCACAGGCTCCAGACGCGCAGGCTCAGTAGCTGTGGCTCACAGGCCCAGTTGCTCCGCGGCATGTGGGATCTTCCCAGACCAGGGCTCGAACCCATGTCCCCTGCATCGGCAGGCAGATTCTCAACCACTGCGCCACCAAGGAAGCCCATACAGGGCTTTTAACATGTTGAGGTATGATCCTTCTATACCCAATTTGTTGGGAGTCTTTTATTATGAAAGGATGTTGAATTTTGTCAAACCGCTTTTCTGCATCTATTGAAAGGATCTTATGATTTTTATCCTTCATTCTATGAATGTGGTGTATCACATTTATTGATTTCATTATCTTGAACCACCCTTGCATCCCAGAGATAAATCTCACTTTTATCAGATCATATTTTACCAGATCATACATATACTGTTTGCTAGAATTTTGTTGAGAATTTTTGCATCAATATTTATCAGGGATATTGGCCTACAGTTTTCTTTTCTTGTAGTGTCCTTAGCTGGCTTTGGTATCAGGGTAATGCTGGTAATGAGTTTGGGAGTATTCCCTCCTCCTCAAGTTTTGGGAAGAGTATGAGAAGGACTAGTGTTAATTATTCTTTGAAAGTTTGGTAGAATTCACCAGTGAAACCATCTGGTCATGCTTTTCTTTGTTGAGAGGTTTTTGATTACCAATTCAATCTCCTTAACCATTACTGGTTTGTTCAGATTTTCTACTTCTTGATTCAGCCTTCATAGTTTATATGCTTCAAGGAATTTATCCATTTCTTCTAGGTTATCCAATTTGTTGGTATATAATTCTTCATAGTGGCCTCTTGTAATGATTTGTATTTCTGTGATAACAGTTGTAACGTCTCCTCTTTCATTTATAATTGTGAGTCCTCTCTCTTTTTATCTTGGTTAGCTTAGCTAAAGATTTGTCAATTTTGTTTATCTTTTCAAAGAAACAGCTCTTAGTTTCATTGATTTTTTTCCTATTGTCTTTCTAGTCTCTATTTCATTTTATCTAATCTTTATTATTTCTTTCCTTCTGCTAAATTTGAGCTTAGATTGAACTTCTTTTTCTAATTCCTCGAGGTGTAAAGTTAGGTTGTTTATTTGGAGACCTGAAGTCTTAAATCAGACAAAGGACACAAGCCATACTCAAGGGAACTAAATGAGGAACTTCAACAGTGTCTAGGGAACACAACACAAACTCTTTAGTGACAAAAGAGAATTAGGATTGAACGTTAGCACTGCCCACTGCCTAAAACAACTATGGATGGAGCTTCTAGGAATTCTGGCAGGAAGCCTAATAAAAATTGATCAGTAGGGCTTCCCTGGTGGCGCAGTGGTTAAGAATCCACCTGCCAATGCAGGGGACATGGGTTCAAGCCCTGGTCCGGGAAGATCCCACATGTCACAGAGCAACAAAGCCCGTGCACCACAACTACTGAGCCTGCGCTCTAGAGCCCGTGCTCCGCAACAAGAGAAGCCACCGCAAGGAGAAGCCCGTGCACCACAACGAAGAGCAGCCCCCGCTTGCCGCAACTAGAGAAAGCCCATGCACAGCAATGAAGGCCCAACGCAGCCAAAAATAAAATAAATAAATTTTAAAAATTTTGATCAGTAGGGCCTAAGACAAATCTAATTTAACTTGGTTTTTAATGCCAAAGACTAGGCCTTGCAGAAAGGAGAAATGAGTAAATGAATATAGAATTTTTGTTTACAAGTAGTTTAAGCCCCTACCCAAAAAACACATCTTCAGCTATATGTGCTTTTGCTCATGCCATTTTCTCTGGCTGGAAGACTTCCCCCTAACCTTACCACTTTTCATTTCTCTAACTCTTACTTGTTCTTCAGAATTTAGCTCAAGCATCTTCACCTTTAGGAAGTGTTCTCCAAAGTTGCGGTTTGACATGCTTGCTTTCAAGACACCCTTTAAGAAACTAACAATTATTGTATACCTACCACCTGGCAGGCACCTGATGCAGTTTTCCTTCATAACACCTATTTGTACTGTAGAAAGACCATTTTCATTGACTTATCATCATTTTTTACCTTGCACCCTCACCCACGCATCCCAGAGCCTAGCCAGTATGTCTGGGCATCTTTGGTGGCTAACTCAAAGCTCCTATGAAGTACGAGGCGCTAGAGATTAAAATGATTCAGAAGTTGCCCCTGCCCTCAGGGAACACGTGAACTACAAAGAGGGTATAAACAGTTACAACTCACAATAGGATGAAATATGCGGTAAATAATGACATGGGCACAACAGAAACATGAAAAGATGCTCAATATCACTAATTTTTAGAGAAATGCAAATCAAAACTATAATGAGGCATCACCTCACACCAGTCGGAATGGCCATCATCAAAAAATCTACAAATAATAAATGCTGGAGAGGGTGTGGAGAAAAGGGAACCCTCCTACACTGTTGGTGGGAATGTAACTTGGTACAGCCACTATGGAGAACAGTATGAAATTTCCTTAAAAAAATAGAAATAGAGCTACCATATGATCCAGCAATCCCACTCCTGGGCATATATCTGGAAAAGATGAAAACTCTAGTTCAAAAAGATACATGCACCCCAATGTTCACAGCAGCACTATTTACAATAGCCAAGATATGGAAGCAACCTAAATGTCCATTGACAGATGAAGGGGTAAAGAAGATATGGTATATATATATATATATATATAGAGAGAGAGAGAGAGAGAGAGAGAGATATGATATAGATATAGATAGATATATATACACCATCATTTTTTACATATATATATATATATATATATATAAATGGAATACTACTCAACCATAAAAAATAATGAAATAATGCCATTTGCAGCAACATGGATGGACCTAGAGATTATCATACTAAGTGAAGTAAGTCAGACAGAGAAAGCTAAATATCACATGATATCACTTATATGTGGAATCTAAACTAATGATCCACATGAACTTATTTACAAACGAGAAATAGACTCACAGACATAGAAAACAAACTTATGTTTACCAAAGAGCAAAGGGTGGGGGAGAGACAAATTAGGAGTTTGGGATTAACAGATACACACTACTATATATAAAACAGATAAACAAGATTTACTGTATAGCACATGGAACTATATTCAATATCTTGTAATAATCTATAATGGAAAAGAATCTGAAAAAGAATATATATATATAACTGAATCACTTTGCTGTACACCTGAAACTATCACAACATTGTAAATCAACTGTATTTCAATAAAAAAGATAACAAATAATGCCATGAGCGAAGGAAGCTTCTGAGCTCTCTGATAAAGAAGAGATTGTATGCACAGCCTTCGTACAGAAAAACACGTTCAGTGCCCTGAACCTGTCTCTCAACAAAGCTCAGCAAACATGCACATTGACCTTACAAATAGCCTGCGCACCCCTCACTGTTTAGCTCAGTGAGGATGAGTGCTTCTGCATTTCATTTCTTTCTTTATAGAGTTAAACTGCATTTTAGAAGCTAGGTATTCTTCCATTCATGCGGTTGTCTTGACAAAGACAAAAGTTCAGACCAAAGCATGAGAGAGGGAGGCCCAAAGAAAATGCCTGGCATCCACAATCTTTAATCTGCAATTGTGTGTAGGTGTTGCAATCATTCTATTACTGGCCTTCATGCAGCTGGT
This sequence comes from Balaenoptera musculus, assembly GCF_009873245.2. NCBI lineage: Eukaryota > Metazoa > Chordata > Mammalia > Artiodactyla > Balaenopteridae > Balaenoptera > Balaenoptera musculus. The sequence continues at coordinate 113,980,937 of NC_045787.1, forward strand.
TCAGTTGGAAATCAAGTTTATGAACAGAACTGCTGTAACCATAATGGATTTTTGTCCCCAGTGATTAAGCACTGAAACAATAGGTGTTAAATAAATACAAAGGAAAGAGAGAGATTTGAGGAAGCCATTCTGTCTCTATCTCTAGCTTGAAAGGGAAAGCCAACTGACGAGTGTGGGTGAGGAAGAGTCAGACTTCACTGGTTGGTGGTGTTCTGACCTCGTTCTCAGTCCCTGATGACGCTCACCCAGCAAGTTCCTTCCAAAAGGGCATGAGCAAAATAGGAAAAGTACCTCCGCAGTTCATTCATAACCTTGAACGCCTTCCCCATGTGGGCAGGGTTGACAGTGATTGTCCTCTGGTTCTTTTCGTCATCCCCAGCCTGTATTGGGGGCTGGGAGCTCAGCTTGATGCTGTGAACAGGAAGGGAGTGGGAAGGGAAAGAGAGGATCACATGTTGGTAAACTCGTTCATCCAACTGCCACAAACCCATGCATTTGCCCACCCACCAGGGGCATCTCTGTCAGCCTGTTCTCTTCACCACAGACCCAGCAGGGAAGGAAATCACTGGGTCAGGAATTTCTTCAGGATCTTCCAGTGCAAAATGCACCCCTCAGAAAATGCACCCCTCAGATCCGAGCTCAGCTTCTTCCATCAAGAACAGGTGTAACTTTGTGGGAGGTCTTTATCCTCCATCTCTCCATCCCTAAAAGGGTAGGGGGTGAGGGGAGATTAAGCACTATACCACTCACTTCACAGGGATGTTGGTTCATTCAACAAACATTTAAAGGAGTTTACTATGTGCCAAGCACTGTATTTAAATTCCAGAGAAACACAACAATAAGGAAATCACAGACCTTGCTTTCACAAAGCTTAGAGTTCAGTGACAGAGAAAGCCAAGTAAACATTTCTCAGAAGCACAAAGGATAGGCAACTATCCCAGTGCTGGCAGGTTGAGGAAAAACTTGCTAGAAGCTGAGGAAAAACAGAAGTCTTAAGGAAGAGCAGAAATTAGCCAGGTAAAAAGGAAGATGGGAAACAGCAGAGGAAACAATATGAACAAAGACCCAGAGGAAAGGAGTCAAGTATGTTCAAAGCACTGGAAGTTCAGTAAAACTAAAGGAGAGTATCAAGAGAAAAGGCTAGAAGACTGAGCAGTCTTTTAAGTGTCATAAACAAAGCTAAGGAGTTTGGATTTCATTCTAAAACAATGAGAAGCCATCAGAGTTTTAAGCAAAGAAGTGGAGCAGGAAGTAGGTGAACACATTTGTGCTTTAGAAGGACCACATTGGCTACAGCATGGAGAACAGCAGCACAAGAGTGAAAGCTTTGGCAAAACCATAATCCCATAGAACGACAAGGGATTGTAATGGTTATAAAAAGACTACCTATGTGGGCTAAATGAGCAGGTGGTGACTAGCAAGAGCCGCCCATAATCTCAAAGCCCTCTATACCAAAGACAAAACACTCAGATTCCTATGGGATGCCAGCTAGATGCCCAATCACTCCTGAGCAATAAGTCTCAACTTGATGGTGGGGTGGGAAAGAAGAACCCAAAAAATGAGTAAGGAAAGGACCTTCTCCCCAAACTGATAAAACTATTCAGCTCCAAGTCAAGTCCAGGACATTGGAGTTATGTCTGTTTGGACCAGGTTAAGCTCTGCTTTGATAGTAGAAAAACAGAACCTTCTCCACTTGTGTAGATTTGGGGACCCACAGTTCACTCCAACTCTAAGACACTGAGAGTAGCTTCCTTTGCCTTCCCCTAGCGGGCCTCTGTTTATGCTACCACCTAGCCTTGCAAATTGGCTCAACATAGGTGTAGCTATGGTTAAGAAGAAGTTCTGGGGACCTGAGAGTCTCTCTCGATTTCACACTGGGATTGGTAACCATTGGAACATTCCAATATAATCAGCATGCCAGACCCACAGCTTGTCTGACCAGGATAGATGCCTCTCCTGGCTTCCTTCCCACTTTCAGTTCAGCATGAAAATGTAAGCTACAGACCTCTGAACTTGGGGACTGCCTGCATTCTGGGTGCAAAGAAGTTAGCTGAGCACAGTATGATAAATATCAAGACAGATGATTAGAATCATGTGTTTAAAAAGGTGAAGAAAATCTCAAAACAGAGAATGTTATCAAGGAAGGGGAGAACCCAGTAAAGATAAAAAACTTCATATTAAAAATTCCACAAGTATAATTTCTTCTGTAGTTAGTGTCCTTCCCTACTCCATGCCAGACGGATATAAATTTCTATTTTATAATAAAAGTTTAACATTTTTGCTTTTGATATTTAAGCCCTTATTTTATCTGATGTTGATTTTTATGTCACTATATTAAATACGGATCTAATTTTTTCTTGTAAATTTCATTTATTGAATACTTCTTCTTTTTCCCACTCACCTGTTATGCCACCTTTAGTCATATATCACAGAACGTTGAACATAAAGTGTGCTAATGAATATTCTTGTCATCTTCCTGCTTTTAAAAAAGATGTTTGTAGTGTTTCGTCACTGTGTGTTAATTTTAGGATTTCTGCAGATGGCCTTTATCAAATTAAGAAAACTCCCTTGTGTTTTATTTTTTAATCATAAAGTTAAACTGAATTTTATCAAATGTTTTTGTGAATCTAATGAGATGATCATACAGATTTTTCCCCTTAATCTTTTAATGTGGTATATGACATATATTTTCTAATACTACACTATACTTGCATTCCTGAAGTAAATTTAGAAACTGTAAAACACTGCACAAATATTCATTATAAATGTTGTCTTCAAACTGTAGAGACACTTAAAAGACAGGAAGAGAAAATATAATCTGGTACTGATCAGGAACAACTGAAGGTTTCTGACAGAGAACTAGTAAGATTAGAGCTCATAAAAGCCCAGGGGACAGAAATTATTAGTTCTATTTTACATACATGGAAGAGATGTAGACCAAATAGAGCCATTTTGGAAGCACTGACAAGAGCCTCCACTGTGACTAGTAACTGGGAAGCTTGCTCTCCCTTGTTGTGTTGGACTTTGCACTTTCCAGACTTCCAGAATGGTCCAGTGAGTTAAGTTTTGCCTCCTCTGTGAAGCCCTTTGAATACTTCAGTCCTAAGTGATCTCTGCCTTCCCTAAACCACTGTAGTATTTCTGGCCTGTAACTCAGTTGGCACATAGAATACTGACCTGTGTTTGAGTACCTTTTCATAGCACATATTTAGCCACCCAGCCCCCTCATGATAGATTCGACATTCCTGGTGAGCAAGGACTGTGCGTCCAAGGACTCTCATACAGCCTAGCCTTCCCAGCATAGGGCCATGGCCACAGCAGGTCTTCATTACATCGTTCTCATCAATGAACTCTAATCTGAAGACCTCTCACTGTCCCCACAGTGGTAGACAGCACAGCAGAAAGGGATGGTCTGCCCCAACCACTGCCCCCAACCCAACAATTTAAAAAAATGAAAGTAGAGCTGGTCTTCAGAGTTAAACTACAAATCAATACACACAGACTATTAATTATAAAAGTTATACATAAAAATACATAAACTCTAAACATCAGGCCCTCTTCATGGCACGCCACCTCCCACAGCCTTTTCTCCCACCCTCCCCTCTCCTCTAAAGTCCAGAGCCATGTATCCAGTGTCTGAATTGACTCCCCTACTTAGATTATTCACAGTAACTTATACTCAACTCATGCTCCCCACCCTCCCTCAAGCCTACTCTTTTATCTATATTCTCGATCCCAGAGGTATAACCAACTACCCACTCGCCTATCCAAGGCAGAAACTGGGATATCATCCTTGATATCGTCTTCCCTCCCTCTCTCTCTCTCACTTCGCATATAACCACAAGTCCCATCGGTCCTAGGTCCTTTAATATCTCTCCACCCCATTCCCTTCTCACGATCACTGCTACCACGACTTCAGTCCAGGCCATCATGATCTCTCACCTGGGTTACTACGGTAACTTCCTCACAGACTCCAGAATGATCTTTACAGAATGTCATTGTGCGCATGGCATGTTCTGTGTGAAACCACTCACTGGTTCCTCACTGCATCCAGAATAAGTGTCAGAGACCCAGCCTGGCCCTGCATAATCTCATCATTGTCCTGAAGACTTCTTGTTACTGAGGTACTAAAATACTCACAATTGCCTTAATAAACCAGGCTCTTTTGCCCTATCCCCACCCACTGTCCCCTGTGTTTAGCTCATTCCCACCAGCGCTTCAGACTTCTTGCTGAAGGTCTTCTCTATCATCCTCCACTACCCTGGACTAACTTGCCCTCTTCTGTGTTCCCACAGTACTCTGTGCTTCCCTCTATATTATATTGTAGTTACCTCTTACCTCTCTGTGTCCTCTTACTCCTCTTACTCCTTCTCTCCCCCACAGAGTGTGTGCTGGTAAATGTGTAACAGCTGGTTACAAAGAAGGGAGCCCTGATTTGTAACATTTGCCAATTTCCTTGGTATAGATAGCTCCACCATGGCAGATTTCAAGCCACCAATGGGATCTCACTGAACACATGGAGCTGGGAAGAGATGTGCATTATACCACCATATAGTACTTCCACTACACAAGTATAATAGACATAATCTAAAGGGCATAGATATTAGCAAAATAATTAGAAAGTGATGAGTCTTTACTACACTTGTTTTTAATGTAATTTATTAGTAAGTTACATAATTTAATTTTTAATAAGGGCTGTACTTAATAACTGACTCACAAAATTCTTAAAAATTTAACAAGCAGCTCCGGCAAGTGGGTGAGTGCTGGCTCTTGCACACCACTGCCCACCCTAGATTTTGAGCTCCATGAGAACCAGGATGGTGTCTTATTTCCCTCTATAGTCTTAGCCTCTGGCACATGGCATGTGCTCAATAAATGATTACTGAGTAACTGAATGGATGGATAAGTAAATGAGGTATACCCGTCAATTATTCCATCTTTCCTCACATCCCCTCATTAGAATAATTATAGCTTTATCCCTCTCAACTTCCCCCACCCTCCTCCCCATAGGAGGTGCTGGGGGGAGGGGAGGGGCATTCTTAGCCAGTCTAGTCCTCTGCATTGGTGATACAGTATCAGGAGGATGTGGAGGCGGGCGGAGAAGAGAAAGCCAGACTCAACTAGAGTAGAAGGAAGAAAGCAAGAAGGGTTGCTGCTTACTGTGTCAGTTCTTAGGCTCTTTCCATCACTAAGGAAAATCCAGGCAAAAAATGGAAAGGAAAGGACAGTCGAAGGCATGTCAGCAAAGCAGGAGACATAAAAACCTCTGAGCATCCAGTTGTGCAGAAGTGTTTGGGGGATGTGCCAAACGAGGAGCTCCAGAGCATCCAGGGTGTGAGAGAATGGGGAGGAGAGGAAATGGGCGTCTAAGAAACGCTGCTGAGGGTTAAGGACTGCATCCCCACTACAAGTCTTCAAGAGATGCAACTAAAGTTCAGGCAGCACGGGCCACACACACAGAGCCCAAGCACATTATGGTCAGGCTATAGATGAGACAGAATAAAGAGAGTCAAAGTCACCTAAAGAGGGCAACACAACTCTTGAGTCGGAGTTAAGACTATGCCGAATGCATTAAAATCCCTCAACAAAAGTGTCCCTTAGAAAGGGAAATCGAAAAAAAAGAATCAGACTGAGAAAGCCCTTGGTCCAGCTCATCCAACACTATCTATGAAAGATATGATTTAATCATCGTATAATCATTTGGTTCAGCCTCAGGTCAGATCCCTGTTGTGGAACTTGAAACCTATAAACACTCAAATGTCCTAACTCAGTCCCCAGCTCGCAATGGAGCCTCTTGATCAAGTTGGCCTCCCCCATGGTTCTCCTTCAGGAAGCAAGAAAGTGGTAGCAGGCCCTCAGGAACATCGTGCCAGTAATACTTTTCATCGCAAATTAATAAAGTGACACTCTGACTGCTGTACCTCAGTCATGATGAGTTCATCAGCATGACTCCACTTCTCCAAGTCTGGGCAGCAAAGGAAACTGACAAGAGAGGATTTCGGAACCTACCAGGCTCTGGGCAAACTGCAGATCTAGCATATTTCTCAATCCTAAACTTCAAGGACAAAATGACCAAATTTAGATTTCTGCATCTGGATGAAGGAAGGACCTGGCACTTGAAGATACCCAGGCTGCAGGATTCAGGGTGTGATGGTGCAGTCCTGTCATCAAAAAACACCCCCTACACACAGGCTGCTATAGAGCTCCATATTCTCCTACACTTTCACAGTGCCACCTCAGTTCACAGCATCAGCTGATTCCCTGCAACAGGACACATGGACACAGGGAAGATATGTATCAGTAAGCTACAGCTCCTGGGTAACAGCAACAGTTAACATTTACTGAAAGCTTACTTTACCTCTACTATCTCATTTTATCTTCAGAACAACCCTATGAGGTATTATCTCCCGAGGCACCGAGATAAAACTTGTCCAAAAGTCCCACATAACTACTAAGTAGAGAACTGACACTCAACCCCAGGTCTGACTCCAGGGCCTATGCTCTTAATAGCAATGTGCACTGACTTGTGATAATGTCCACTGCCCATCGGCCAATGGGAGCTCAATCCTTATGATCCACTCTCTGAGGTTCTTCATGGTATGGCCAAACCAGGCTAAATGAAACAGACTGAATCCCCTAGGACCTGTGACATAGCACTGTTTCACTCCACTGATTGTGGGGAACTGCATTATGTACGGGAGTTGATATTATTAATTATACAGAACTTAGAATTTCCACACAAGCCCGTCATGATTCATCAAAGCTGGCCAGCAGCTGTTGCCATTCTTATAATGTGCTCCTTCATAAACAAGCTCAAGAACAGGTATGTTACTAATCACATTCCTAAGAGTCCAATTCACCGATAGGTTCCTTCAAAACCAAGGGGAAAATCTCTTAAGCGGGCTGCATAAAAAATGTAAAACATAAGAGAAACACTTGAGTTCAGACAGATAGAATGAGACAAGGAGAGAGAAAGGCTAAAAGAAAACACAGCCTCATTATGTGGCATTTTGGAAGCTAAGCTTCTATTTGGTTTGACTAGGAGAGCTGAGCTCTTCCATGTGTGTGGTTTTGATAGAGGCTACAATAGACTTTCACAAGTTAAAAAGAAAAATCCAGGAAAGTTGGGCCGAGAGTCTGAAAATCCTTTTAAATTATAAAAAGTTACAGATTTCTAACTTGACAACCATTGAACTTATTTGATAGGGAAAAAAAATATCTAAGAACAAAACATGTTCAAGTTATTTTTTACATAGTGCATTAATGCTTTTTTAAGTCTAACCTAGTTTTAGGGTTTATCCAGAATTTGAAAAAAATTAGGTCATTCTACAATGGCAAATTTCATCAAATAAAACACTTGCTTTAGAAAACTTACCCAAAAATGTTCTTGTCTGGATGTGTCTTAACAATCTAAAACGTAGCAAGGAGCAGAAGCCTAAAAACCCAAATCTGGGCGTGGGGAAATCAAGAGGTTTCTTTCAACTGACTTTGTTTTCTTGCAGTTGAAAACCTTGCTTCACCAAAAGGTATTTCCAAAATGGAAACTTTGGTTTCATTTATCATGGTTGAAATGCACATATGCTTCAGGCAGCAGTGATGCCCAAAAATTTCTACAGAAGTTTCCACCCATGCCTTCTAGGGGTGGGAGAGGGCTGAGAGGAAAAGAGAAAGGCTAGGACACTGAACATTTGCTCTTCCCTAGGTCTTGCCAGTGTCACACCTGGCATTGCAACACTCAGCATTTGGAGAGCATTGGCTGTGTATGTCATGTTCTTTCAAAAAATATGCTCTATCTGTTCCTGATCAAGGATGGAAAGATAAGTTCCTGCAGTTCCAGGAGCAGGCTCTCCTCCATAAGGACGAGCCGTTCTCCCTCTGAGGACTGCTCACACAAGTTCACGGCACACTGTTGGGCGCGCAGTGCCCCTCACAATCAGGGGCATCCCGATGCTTCTGATGAAGAAAACCACCACAATTTTACGAAAAATGGACAACCAACTTCCCCTTTTTGTGATGCTTCTTCCAAAAGTTGTGGTTCTCTGCAATTCTTGTGGATATGCCAGAGACTTTGCCTGTAAATTTTTGTAACTGTGGTAAAATATATGTAACTTGAAATTTACCATTTTAACTATTTTTAAGAGTGTAATTCAGAGGCTTTAAGTACATTTATGTTCCTGTGCAACCATGCATTTCCAGAACTTTTTCATTTCCCCAAATTGAAACTCCATGCTCATTAAGCAATAACTCCCCATTTTTCTCTCTCCCCAGCCCCTGGCAACCACCATTCTACTTTCTGCTTCTATGAATTTGACCATTCTAGGTACCTCATATAAGTTGGGAATTTATTGTAATCCAACCACAAGGCTGATTTCCAGAACTTAAATTAAGTCCCAGTAGCCAGAGCTACTGTCATTTTCAATGTCTATCTGCTCTATACACACACACACACAATTTATCACTGTAGTGGCTGAGAGCTGGAGACCCTTTTCCTATGCAAAACAGAAGACAAAGTCATCTACCTCTGACTGATCAAGGCACAATGATTCTTCACAGAGGGAGATGGGAAACTTGGCATCAGAAGGTTCTGTAGAGAGCTGGAGCGCTTAGGGGATACTGCAAAGGTGAGTGTAAATTCACAGTTTCTTCTTAAGATTTTGGCCTGAACAAAGGAGTATCCAGTTCATGGTTCCAAACCACTAAAGCATCCAGATGCCTCAGGGTGTCTATAAAAAGGAGGACTAAGGTAGGTGTTGGTGAATCCTACAAGATGAAGTGCCACGCCCTGTGTGGTATCTTACTGTGAGGAGACAAGTTTAGGTGGATGGGAGATGATGACCTGATAAGAGCTCTCTAATTTTCTCATGGGAATGGCCCCACAAAATCTTCTTTGGATTATAAATATAGGAAGGCCCTAAAATTAGCCCTGGGTACTATCCAAGCACAAACCATGGAGTACAACAGGGCAATAGATGAACACCAACAATAACAGCAACTACCATTTACTGAGTACTCACGCTGTGCCTGAAAAACTTACTAGGTGCTTTATCTAAATTGCCTCTTTTGATCTTCACAACAACTGTATGAGATATGGAAACTGTCCCTCTACACTGAAAAGAAAAATTAATTCTGAAAAAATGTGACACACTCAAGGTCATACAGTTTATGAAATAGATTTACTGCAAGCTCTATGTTACCCCAAAGCCCATGATTTTCATACCCTCATGACAAAGAAAGAAAACTGTTCATTAGAAATCTCTTGGCTGAACATTTTTAATGCTTAAAAACAGCTCCAATTAAGCTTCAGCGGGTTAAGTGTGGAAGAACCAGACCCAGGATCCCTCCCGTCCCCAGAGGTCTGACATGTGATCCTAGGCCAGTCACTCAGCTTCTCTGGCCCTGAGTTTCCCAGGGAACTTGTGAAACAAGGCTACTTCCCCCTCTTCTGCCCCCACCTCAAAGCATTCCATGGGGTCAATTACCCGTGCTGAGATAATAAGGCTGATATCCAAGGATGAACCTATTGGCCAAAGGTTTCATTCGCCTCTCTCATGAGCTTCCTTTTTAGTTATCAGAGCTTCCCACAAAAGTTATCAGCTAATCAGCAAATAATTATCTAACACCTACTGTGTGCAGCCACATAGCAGTTAATGTGGAGTATTCAGAGATACAGGCAGCATCCCTGCCCTTGAGGACCTACCTCCCAGTTTGGGGACTTATATGAAACAAACGCACAAAAACGTCTTGTGGGTGGGCCTATTATTCAGTACCCAACTATGGAATTGGAATTAGGAAGAACATCTGCCAGAACCAGAAAAGCTTAGGTTTCCAAGACAAAGTGGAATTTTAAAACAGCCTTGATAGATGAATAACTTTTGGAAAAGTAGAAGCAAAAGGCATTCCAGGCAAAAACAAACTCTGGAAGCTAAGGATCTGAGACTGGATGGAGTACTGTACAGGATGGGTGATCACAAAAGAGACCCACAGATCTCTTGGTAGCGGTATGGGTGAGCTGTGGGAATGGAGACTGGAGCCAAATTTCACAAGACTTGAATGCCTGGCAGGGTAAGCTGGTCTTGGAGTGGGAACAAAAGGTAGTGAGCTTGGTGACCTGGTGAACACTGGAAGCTGCAAGGTTTCGATTTCTCTGCCTTTGATAGGAAAAACTAAAAGAACATGTGTAAAAACTAGGTGTTGTAATGCCAAAGACATCAGCCATCCCAGTTGAGAGGCACCAGAGTGTTGAAGAACAAGAGAGCTCCTGGGGGCAAGGACCCATTACATTTCTGAACACAAAACTGAGGACACAGTAAGTACCCCAAAATGCTTGGGAAGCAGTACTTTGATCTGCTGCTGCTAGTTTGAAGTGGACCTTTCAGCCCCAATATGTAAGCAAATCTAGAATCTCTAAACCTCCATTCACATCACTGCTGCCCTCTGTTGGCTACCAGACCAGTAAGAGAAGGTGGGGACACTGTGCACCTCTGTCCCAAGGAAGCAGGCTTTCAGATGCTCTGTCGGCCAGTGGCCACACAGAGTCCAACACTAAGCTCCTGTTGCAAAGGGCACTCAAGGAGAGGCTGTACCAGCACCACTCTCAGTCTAAAATGTCCCGATCTCTTCCTGGGAGTCACATCAAGAAATACAATCCCTGGGGGCCTCTTCAGACAAGAGGACACCAAACAATCATGCCAGTTCTAATGGGGTCTAGAGATGTTTAATGACATCATTCTGCCCCATGAGATGGGGCAAGATTTGGGACAATCCATGCAAAAGAAAGCGTACTGAGGTGCTCTCGAGACAGTGTTGACTTAGTGGAACCTGTTATCATTTAACCAGCTGGTTACCATCTGAATCAAACCGGCAGTTCAGAGCAGCAGCCCTCCCTCCTCAGCTGTCCACTGCCATGGCCTGACCGCTCTTGCAGTCTTCTCACCTCAAGGAAAATGGCAAGCCTTGTTCTCTACCAGCCGCAGACCCACAGAATGAAGAGGGGACGTTTTAGCACACAGAGGAATGACCCGCCCCTGCACCACACTGAGCACCTTCACGATGAAAGAATCAGATCCTCAGATAACAGCTTAAAATTTATTAAAATGCATGTGCCTGCCGGGAAACAATCCCTCGCTAGTTAGATCCAGCTCAACAGAAATACTTAAATTCCCATCTGTTAAGTTCTATTTCATAAAGAAACCCCTGATGGAAGGAGCAAGAGTTTCTCTAAAGAATATAACTTCCAGTATCATTTGTAAACTTTTCAATGCAAATGGAAGTCAGTTCAGAGCAAGTGTCACCTGAATGAATTTCTCTCCTTCTTACTTGAACTTGTGTGTGTATACAGGTACACACACACACACACACACACACACACTGTTAGGAAAGACATCAGCTTGGCATGCGTGTTGACGTGAGCACTTCAGAGTGAAAATGCAAGCACTCTATGTCAGGCCAGCCCTGCTATGATATCAAAAAACCCCCCACCAAAGAAAAACCACCCCGGGAAAGTAGCCAGGAAAGGGAAACGCCTCCTTGAAACAGCCTGATTCAGCCCATGCTGAAACTATTCCCGAACACCAGCCAGCAAGTCCCTTTTTTCAGGGTGCTCCGCTGCCCAGCAAACCCAGACCTGCCTCTGTGGAAGCCAGATCTCTGGGGAAAGGGGCTTCCCTGCTCTGACTCTGCTGCCCGCTGGGATCCATCAGTGACCAGGTCTTCCAACCCTGTCTAACCAATGCCAACGCAAAGCTGGTGGCTGCACCGCGAGCGCACACACACACACACACACACACACACACACACACGCACACACTCAGACGCGCGCGCGTGCGTGCGTGCACGCACGCACTTATACATAACATACCTTTCACCGTCCATTGTGTGAGGCCCAGACAGGGTAGCAGCCGCTGAGCTGTGCATGCACTGGAGGATCCTAGCCCTGTTCTCGGTTCTCCCAGCCAACCAGCGGGAGATCTGATCAGCAACAGTGATTCAGCATGGCTGCAAATGAAGCCTCCTCCCCTCTTGATCCTCCTTCCTCTTACTCGCGGCAGCTTCTACCGCAGAAGCAGCAGCAGCAGAAAATGTCTTACCCAGAGCTCCCTGCAGCCCTTTCAGCTGCTAAAAGCAGCAACCCACTTGCTCCCCCTCCCCCACAGGCTTGCTGCTCCTCCGTCTCCTAGGAACAGCGCAGCGCCAGCAACCCAAGTACGGTGCCACCTTTCCAGCCGCTTCCACATCTGCCCAGGCATCCCCAGCCCAGGCGACTAGCCCACCCCAGTGCCTCCTGCCTCCTCTGCCTAGACTGCAAAGACTCAGGCAGTCCCTCACTAGCCCAAGAAATACGGGCCCCCACCTCCTCCCCTGCCCCCATAGACTACGAGCCCGTCAGCCTGGTCAGATTGCTGGAATGAGGAGGCCCCTCTGTGGCTTACAGTGGACTTTATCCACCTGGGGAAATTGACTTGTAGGTCACAGCTCATTTTCCAATTCCTCCTCCCAAAACCTACAGCAGCTCTGAGAGTCTGATAGATGGAGAGAAGTTAGGGCAAAAGAGCCTGATAGAACTGAGAAGAACGCAGAGAGAAATTAGAAAAAGGGAACTGAAACAAACACTATTTTACTACAAGAGGCTAAACTGCAGTAAAACCACCACAATGGTACCACGTACATTTATTTCCCCAGGCCACACCAAAAGACCACAAGTTCCATAGCACAACCCTAAAATACCTTCTTAAAGTCTGTCATGTTGAAATTTGACTTAAGCTGTGGCTCCAACCAGTAAGTCCCACTGAATCCCTATCTGCAGCCAAAGATCTCTCGCACCCTGTAATCTCTAGTTGCTGAGCCTCAATTTTGACCCACCTAATGCAAACACATAATCCTGGGGCACGCTGGAGGCCAGTCTGTACCTCATAGCCACAGTCAAGGGACATAGAGGAAATGGGGGCAATCAGCCACTGGTGTTTGGTTAGCCACAAAAATGGGTTAAGAAGCTTCCTTGATGCCTCAGAAAAATCATACATGAGCATCTATATTCTGGGAATTCTCTGGGTCACATCTGTGCTTTTCAGGACCCGTACTACCACTAGCTGGTTGAGTGACTTTCAGTAAGTCTTTTCTCCACTCTGGACCTCAGCCCCTCATCCATAACATAGGGTCAGACTCTACAGTCCCTTTTGGCTCTAAAATCACATGATGCTAAAAATGTCTTAAATGTTCCATTTTTCTCCTCATTAGAGTAATCTGTAAGGTTAAGAAGAAATTTTTACTGGACTCCAATGTTTTGAGGGGGCTTCAGGGAGGATAACGTGATGTATGTGAAAGTATGAGGGATGCTTAGTAAACCTACTGTAGTTATAATTTTGACCTGATAAATGTCTTCACTGCCAGAAAGCCCTGAGACCACAGGGAGGGAAGCTGGACACTGAGGTAACAGAAACTAAGAGTAACTTAAACTTTATACAGCCTCCTGAACTCAAAGTGTCTAGCGTGTTACCCTTAAAAATAACCCCCAGCCCTTGACACCGCAATGTACTCTTAGATGAGGCCATTAGGCCACTACCCAAACTCATTCGTTCTCAAGTGAGAAGAGGCTCGGGTGATTTTATTTACAACCTATAGCCCTGTATCACAACTTCTTCCTTTCACAACAATACCCCTCCTATCTTTCTCCCTCTGCCCCTTCCTCTTCTAATCAGCCTTGTGGCGCTGCTCCAGATATTTCCTCTTGAGGTGAATCACAGGGACCAGAAGCTGAACATCACAAATAAGGAAACTGAATCCCAGAATCCGTGCCAGAGTGCAGACATCCACCAGGAAGACGAGTGGGTGATTCATAAAAGGGACACGAGAATAAGATGAGTCTCTCACAACTTCATACCCTCATTCACAACTTCACCATATAGGAAAGGATGTGGGGGACACTCCCCTGGTGGTCCAGTGGTAAAGAATCCGCCTTCCAATGCAGGGGTTGCGGGTTCAATCCCTAGTCAGGGAACTAAGATCCCACATGCTGCAGGGCAACTAAGCCCACATGCCACAACTATTGAGCTCACGCGCCTCAACGAGAGAGCCCACGCGCCCTGGAGCCTGCACGCCACAACTAGAGAGAGAAAACCCTCACACCACAACTAGAGAGAAGCCTGTGCACCACAACTAGAGAGACACCCAAGCAGACCACAGGCTATAAGGAAAAAAAGATCCCACATGCCTCAATAAAGATCCCATGTGTGGCAACTAAGACCCGACACAGCCAAAAAAAATAAATAAATAAGGAAAATAAATAAATTAAATAAATAAATATTTTTTAAAATAAATAAATAAATAATCCTGTTTATTAAAAAAAAAAAAAAAAAAAAGGAAAGGGAGAAGTGTCACATCTAACAAACCAGAGAGAAAATTTTTAAAGATCAGAAAATACTGAAGGGCTGAGCATATTCAGGTTTCAACATACAACTACTGAGAGCCAGTATAAAATTTTTACACAATTTCCTTTGCAACCTACTTTTGCCAAGCTAACCAACGTCACTACAACGTATGTGTTGAAACCATACTGCTACCACCTGCTCACTTTATTCCCCACTCTATCCATGAGAGGTAAGCTGAACAGAGACTACCTAAAGAAGGACATTGAGAAAAGAAAGGCAAAACCAGGGCCAGAGCTGAACCAAGAATCAAAGTCTCCAGACTCCTGGCGCAAAGTTGCCACCCAAATCTTCTCTAGTATCAGAGCTACACTTTACACTTTCTACATTATTATCCAAGTGTTCTCTGGGCCACAGCCTGAACCTGCTTGCTCTAGGCTAACTTTCCTAACTGGACTTCAGATTAAGGAGAGTCACTATTGGATTCTTGCAGTAGAGGAAAGTCAGAGGAACCAAAGTAATCTCTACCTGGAGGAAGAGGTCCCATCCTTGGAATTCCCAGCGGTAGTGTCTCACCTCCTTGCTAGCCCTCCTCCCCATACCCAAAGCTTCTCCCACAGCTTACTAATAGTACCCACCTCTCCATCCCAGAGCAATTTACCCAGCCATGTACACCAACTTTGTTCAGCATCCTCCAGCTCTATGTGGCTGAGGAAGAAACCATGTGAGGAGAAAAAACTTTTAAGTGGGATTGGTCTAGAGAGTTCTCTTCTCCACACCCCATCTCTCCACAAGGAGCCTGTACAGCACAGCTTATCTGGAGGTAGCAAGGCCCATCATTCTTCCTTCTAAGTGTCTTTTTCTTCTTTTCTTGCTTTTATCCTGCTTCTCTAGAGCCTCAGTTCTTCACATGTGCAGGCACCATAACACATATAGTAGCCCCACACCTAGCTGTGCATCAGAACCATCTGCCCAGTGGGTTAAAACTGTAGGCATCAGAGGATCAAAAGACACAAGGAAATTTTTCAGGGATATGGAAGTGTTCCATATCTTGACTGTGATGATACTTACACAATTGTATACAACTACTACATTTTATCAAACTAGACACTTAAGTGGGTGAATTTTATTTTATGTAAATTATACCTCAATAAATCTGGGAGAAAGAAAATACTACAGTACCAGGCTCTACCACACACCTATAGAGTTGGGGCCCAAGGAGCAGGAATTTTAGTGAACTTCATAGGTGACTCTAATGCACAGCTAAATGGAAAGACCACAAAGAAAAGAGCTCAGACCAACAGAATCAGACAGACCAGGGTCTGAATATACTTACCAGAAACATGACCCTTAGCAATGTACTTTACAAGTCTCAATTTCCTCATCTGTAAAAAGAAGATAATAATAGTACCTACCTTGCAGTGTTGTTAGGTTTCAAGACTATAAAGCACTTAGCAGAGAGCCTGGCCTGTAATAGGCACTGAGTAACCAATAGCAGCTATTATTTGCATTGCCTATGCCAATGCTACCAAACTACATCTCTGTGAGTCCTTAGTTTTGAGGTCAAGAAGAAAGTCAACCAGGGTAACTTGTGCCAGGAAGCCCAGCCCTGGGCCTCTCTTGGAGCCATTCAGTGGTCACTATTACCAACAGGTCACCAAGAACCAGGCAAGACCAAAGCTAAATCAAGACCCACCACACCTGTATCACCAAAACTTCCCCTCAGATTCTGGACCCTTGATGAGAGTAGACTCTCCCTGTAGCTGCTTAGCATGCCCCCAGCACAGGAAGCCAGGTAGAAAATGAAAAGGAATTTGAGGTCCAAAAAAGTCAAAAGGTAAAGAGAACAGCATATTATCCAGAGAGATGCTTGGCTTCCCTCAGGACTCCTCCTGTGAGGTAGAAGAACCCATGCCCTGAACATATTCAAGACAATAATTACCCGTGGCATCTGTGTTGCACTTTAAAGCTTACAAAGTTCTTCATGTCCCTCATCTCCTTGGACTTAAGACAACATCCCCCAAATAGTAATAACAGCTCTCAGCCCTTAACCTTTTACTCTGGGCCAGACTCTGTACTCAAGACTTTACATGTACCCCTCTCATTTAATCCTCACAACAACCCTGTGAGAAGGGACTATTATCCTTGTTTTAAATGTGAGGTGTACAGAAATGCAACAGATTTTTGTATATTGACTTTTTATCCTGCAACTTCACCGAATTTTATTAGTTGTGACAATTTTTTGATAGAGTCTTTAGGGTTTTCTATATATAATATCAGGTCATCTGCAAATAATGATAGTTTAATTCTTCCTTTCCAATTTGGATGCTTTTTACTTTTTTCTTGCCTAATTGCTTTGGCTAGGACTTCCAATACTATGTTGAATAAAAGTGGTGAGAGTGGGCATCCTTGTCCCGTTCCTGATCTTAGAGGAAAAACTTCCAGCTTTTCACCTTTGAATATGAAAATACATGGCCTTTATTATATTGAGGTACGTTCTCTCTATACCCACTCTGTTAAAAGTTATTATCATAAATGGATGCTGAATTTTGTCAAATGCTTTTTCTGCTTCTATTGAAATGATCATATGATTTTTGTCCTTCGTGTTGTTAATGTGGTGTTCCACAAGGATTGATTTGCAGATGTTGAACCATCCTTGCAATCCTGGAATAAATCCCACTTGATTATGGTGTATCATCCTTTAAATATATTGCTGCATTCAATGTGTTATTATTTTGTTGAGAATTTTTACATCTATGTTCATCAGGAATATTGGCCTATAATATTTTTCTTGTGGTGTCCTTGTCTGGTTTTGGTAAGACGTTAATGCTGGCCTCCTAAAATGAGTTTAGTAGAGTTCCCTCCTCTGTTAGAATTAATAAATTCAGTAAAGTTGCAGGATACAAAATCGGTACACAAAACTCTATTGCATTTCTATACACTAATAATGAAGTATCAGAAAGAGAAATATGGAAAAATACCACATTTACAGTTGCATCCAAAGAAACCCAAAATATCTAGGAATGAATTTAACCAAGGAGGTGAAAGACCTGTATATTGAAAACTACAAGACATTAATGAAAGAAATTGGAGAAGACACAAATGAATGGAAAGATATTCCATGCTCGTAGATTGGAAGAATCAATATTGTTAAAATGTTCATACTACCCAAAGCAATCCACCAATTTTATGCACTCTCTATCAAAATTTCAATGGCATTTTTCACAGAAATAGAACAAATTATCCTAAAATTTGTATGGAACTACAAAAAAAACCCAAATATCCAAAGCTATCTTGAGAAGGAAGAACAAAGCCAAGCCATCACACTCCTTGATTTCAAACTATATTACAAAGCTATACTAATTAAAACAGTATGATTTTGGCATAAAAACAGACACATAAATCAATGGCACAGAACAGAGAGCCCAGAAATCAACCCACAGGTATCTGATCAATTAATCTACAACAAAGGAACCAAGAATATATGCTGGGGAAAAAGCAAAGGTAACAAAAGCAAAAATAAACAAGTGAGATGGCATCAAACTAAAAAGCTTCTGCATAGCAAACAGCCAACAAAATGAAACAGCAACCTATAAAATAGGAGAAAATATTTGAATACTTAAAAAAATCATATATCTGATAAGGGTTTAATATGAAAAATATATAAAGAACTCATACAACTCAATAGCCAAAAAAAAAATCTGATTTAAAAAATGGGCAGAACATATGAATAGATGTTTTTCCAAAGAAAACATACAGATGACCAACAGGCACATGAAAAGATGCTCAACATCATGGAAATCATGCGTCATCGTGAAAATGCAAATCAAAGCCACAGTGAGATACCACCTCACACCGGTCAGAAAGGCTATATCAAAAAGATAAGAATGGTACTGATGAACCTAGTTGCAGGGCAGGAATAAAGAGGTAGACATAGAAAATGGACTTGAGGACATGGAGTGGGAGGGCGAAGGGTGAAGTGAGAGTAGCATCGACATATATACACTACCAAATGTAAAATAGTTGGCTGGTGGGAAGCAGCAGCATAGCACAGGGAGATCGGCTCAGTGCTTTGTGATGACCTAGAGGGGTGGGATAGGGAGGGTGGGAGGGAGGCTCAAGAGGGAGGGGTATGGGGACATGTGTATGCATATGGCTGATTTGCTTTGCTGTGCAACATCAACTAACACAGTATTGTGAAGCAATTATACTCCAATAAAGATCTATTAAAAATTTTTTAAAAAAAGATAAGAAGCAAGTGTTGGTGAGGAGGTGGAAAAAAGGGAACACTCATACACTGATGGTGGGAATTTAAACTGGTGCAGCCAATATGGAAAACAGTATGGAGGTTTATCAAAAAATTAAAAATAGAACTACCACATGATCCAGTAATTCCACTTCTGGGTATACATCTGAAGAAAACGAGGGACTTCCCTGGTGGCGCAGTGGTTAAGAATCCACCTGCCAATGCAGGGGACACAGGTTCGACCCCTGGTCTGGGAAGATCCCACATGCCGCGGAGCAACTAAGCACGTGCACCACAACTACTGAGCCTGCGCTCTAGAGCCCACGAGCCACAACTACTGAGCCCACTTGCCACAACTACTGAAGCCCGCACGCCTAGAGCCTGTGTTCCACAACGAGAAGCCATCGCATGAGAAGCACACGCACCGCAACAAAGAGTAGCCCCTGCTCGCCGCAACTAGAGAAAGCCCACGTGCAGCAACGAAGACCCAACACAACCAAAAATAAATAAAATTAATTCTTTAAAAAAAAAAAAAGAAAAACGAAAACACTAACTCAAAAAGATGTATGTACCCCCATGTTCATTGCAGCATTATTTACAATAGCCCAGATATGGAAACAACTTAAAGTGTCCATCCATGGATGAATGGATAAAGATGATACACACACACATACACACCCAGAGCAATATTATATAGCCATAAAGAATGGATAAAGATGATACACACACACACACACACACACACATACACACCCAGAGCGATATTATATAGCCATAAAGAATGGATAAAGATGATACACACACACACACACACACACACACACACACACATACACACCCAGAGCGATATTATATAGCCATAAAGAACATTAAAATGCTGCCATTTGTGACAACATGGATGGACATCGAGGGCATTATGCTAAGTGTAATAAGTTAGAGAAAGACAAATACTGTATGACCTCTCATATGTGGAATCTAAGAAATTTTTTTAATTAAAAAAAAACCTCACAGATACAGAAAAGAGATTGGTGGTTGCTAGAGGCAGGGGGTTGGGGGAGGGAGAAATGGGTGAAGGGGGTCAAAAGGTAAAAAGAAAAAATGTTTTTCTTTTCAAAAGTAATGCAGTAAATATAAGCTCAACTGGAACATAAATAAACAAATAAATGTGAGGAAACTGAGGTTCTGAGACTTATAAGGACTTGACCACAGCCCCATAGGTTTGACCCCAGGTCTCCCTGACCTCAGAGACCACTACTAACTACTGTGCTTGGCAGGCACTACCCCTATCTTACTACCTCCATTTTAGAGAAAAGTCAGCTGAGGCTGAGAGAGAGAAAGCAACTGGCTCAAGACCACTCAGTGAGTTGGTGGCCAAGTGGGGCGTGGGACCAGATCCTCAGATGCCTGGCCTAATGCCCTCTCCACCTCACCTGAAGATGGGGAACAACAGCATTTGAACCCCTAAAGATATTAACACAAGCTGGCATCCAAGGCTCCCAACACCTACTATTATAAAGTCCTTAACCCTGGATTCCTCTGGTCCCTTAGGTTACCAAGCAGGCCTAGCCAAAGATTGCTCTTGGGGAAAACTGGAGGCACATCACTGGACCCCGGGTGAGTCAAAGAAAAGCCAGACCAACTATAGCAGCAAGCAGGGTGCTTCACACAGGCCAGCACATTGCAAACACTTGTCTTTCGGGGTCCCCCTAAGAATTCCATCTTCCTCTAATCTTCAACCTGCAACTGGTGCCCTCTGCTGGTAAATATGTGCATATCTTTATGAGAAAAGCAAAACCTAATGACTACATCAATGGCTTAGGGAAGGTTCAAAAATCTGCTTCCTTCAAGAATAAGTATTAATTCCTACTTACAACTTTTTCATAGGTACTTGCAACTTTAAATTGACTCCATCGGTCCTCTATCTGCTGCCCCTGGCTCATCTCTCTAGTCCTTTCCTTTCTGGTTACAAAGAAAGCTGAGCTGTTTTTTACATGAAGAGGTAAAATACAGATGAGACATAGCCCCAAAGTCAAGAATACAGGGATGCGTATGTGGGTGAGGTCAGGTCTTCCCTTCTAGCAGGTACAGAGAACTGAGGCAGGCACATGGTTAAAGTAATGTAAAACCCATGAGAAAGTATGCTCAGACATTCTGGTCACTCTCTGCCTTCATACGACTGCATGCTTATAATTCAGTCTCACTGAATATCTTACTCTACGTGATGGGCTGTACCAGGAAGCTGCCACATAAATTCTACAAGAACAGAATGCCAGAGAGCTTACAAACTGATTGGGGAAACTGCACATGGACACATATAAATAATGGTAGAAAACAAGAGACTCAAGAGAAATGAAGAAAAGGTACTATGGGAATTCAGTGGAGTAAGAGACAGCTTCCAGTTTGAGGAAGGAGGGAGTAGGACACAAGGAGTAGATATAAAGTTGTGAATTTAGTAAATAATTCCATGGAGCTTTAAAAAGAGTATTCGTAAGGGGGCTTCCCTGGTGGCGCAGTGGTTGAGAATCTGCCTGCCAATGCAGGGGACACGGGTTCAAGCCCTGGTCTGGGAAGATCCCACATGCCGCGGAGCAACTAGGCCCGTGAGCCACAAGTACTGAGCCTGCGCGTCTGGAGCCTGTGCTCCTCAACAAGAGAGGCCACGATAGTGAGAGGCCCGCGCACCGCGATGAAGAGTGGCCCCCGCTTGCCACAACTAGAGAAAGCCCTCGCACAGAAACGAAGACCCAACACAGCCAAAATAGATAAATAAATAAATAAATAATTTTTTTTAAAAAAAGTATTCGTAAGTGTAAATAGTTGCAACTGGATAATTTCAATTTGTCATGATTTCACTTAAAATTTTTAAAAATAATTTAAAAGGGTTAATTGTTTAATCTCACTACTTTAATACACTGACATACTATATTACACTAAATACATATTATTATTGCATATTTTATTATAATTTTTATTGTGGTAGAATATACATAAAATTTACCATGTCAACCATTTTTTTTTTTTTTTGCCAACAAGATTATTTATTTTTTGCAGGCATTTTTTATTTTTTTAATTAATTTTTATTGGAGTATAGTTGCTTACGTCAACTTTTTTAAGGGCACAATTCAGTGGCCTTAAGTACATTCGCGATGTTATGCAACCATTACCACTCTCCATCTCCAGAACTTCTTCATCATCCCCAAAGAAACTCTGTACCCAGTGAACAGTAACTTTCTATTCCCTCCTTCCCCAAGCCCCAGGTGACCTCTATTTTACTTTCTGTCTCTGTGAATTTGCCTATTCTAGATCCCTCAGATAAGTGCAGTCATACTTGTCCTTTTGTGTCTGGCTTATTTCACTTAGCATAATGTTTTCAAGGTTCATCCATGTTGTAGCATGTATCAGAATTTCATTCCTTTTTATGGCCGAATAATAATTCACTGTATATAGATACCACATTTTGTTTATCCATTCACCTGTTGATGGCCAATGGATTTTTAATATCCCACATTTTCACAGAGCACAATTTAGTAAACATTTCCCTAATGTTTGACATTTACATCAGTTTCCAATCTCTTGCTATAGATGTTATAATGACCATCTTTGTGCAATGACTGTTTTTCTTTCACTGAATTGTTTTCTTAGGTTAAATTCCTAGCATTGGAGTGCTAGAGAAAAGGTATGGATACTTTAGTGGTTCCTACCAAATAAATCCATATTTACCCTCCTCACTCATCATCTTTTCCAGCCTGATGGAGAAGTTACTGTCTGCAATTTCAGTTATAAAAGTACAAAACTGTGATTAAACTCAAATGAAGGGAAGCAAACAAATAGTTCCACCAAATGAAAATAAAAGCTTTCAAGCTCATGAATATATGGATCCAGAGATTTGAAGGGAACTGGTTGTGACTCTGAAGTCAGCAATAAATAGAAATTCAGAAGAGGTATGTCAAATGGGCATTTTTGCCACAATCTCCCTTCTGTGACCCACGTTTCATATTCTCCATACCAAAATCTTACTTCATGATGAGAACAGAATAACTTCCTTCCAAGGGGAGTAATACAAAGCAGTTAAATCAGACCACCTTGTTACACATTTCACTGCAGTGTATACAGGCAAACGAAGTGTGATCCTTCTAACATACTGACATACCTACACCTGTTGTCAGATGCTGTTGCTTCTAGTAGCTGTACTTCCTACCTCCCTAAGGAATTACTTATGGTGCCTATGTCAACAATTGCCTTCACTAAGATTATTTTAAAGATCTTTACAAGGCAGTCCTTTTTATAAACTTGCTTACAAAGGATTTACATGGTGGCAGTGAGTCTCCACATGCTCAAAACTGCTAGAAGCTGCAATAATGAAAAGACCTAGAGCTTTTGGAAAAACGAAAGGAATTAACAAAGCAGAAACTGCTCAAAAGAGCTCTCCACTAGACACAGAGCTGACTGACCTATGTGATAGGTTTTCCAAAACTGCAACTTCTACCCACAACCTGATGTTTTCCACTTAACTTGGTTACACACACACACACACCAAAAAAAAAAAAAAAAGTTAGCTGTTTCAGGGGTTCCCAAGTACAACACCAGGTTCAGAGATGAACTAAAAAGAACTCACAGAACTCAGTACTGCTAAGTCTTACACTCACAGATACAGTTTATTACAGACACATAGTGAAGATACACAGTAGGATCATTTGGAGAAAAGACACAGACAGTCTGGAGGAACCCAAGTGCAGGCCTCTTTATGCTCTCTCTGACCATGAGGGGTCACACAGAATACACTTGTGTGTCATGTTTCTGCTCAAGGACTAAGTACTCCCAAGTTTTATAGGTACCCACTGCCTAGCGCCTATCAAAACTCTAGAGTCCCAGAAGGAAGGCGGTATTTAGCATAAATCATACTGTTTGCACAGTCTAGACACCGTGAACCATCTTCATCAGTTAGGGAACAGTGGGAACACTCCCTAAATCCAAGTGCCCAGGCAAGGGCCAATCTTGCAAGTAGTTCCTTCTAAAGACAGCATATCACAATTAAAAATTCATTTCAGTCAAAAAGAATAATCTCTCTCTCCAAAAAGCAGGTGCCTATAATAGAATTAAAGAGATTGTGGGTCTTTTTACACCTTAATCCAAATTGTTCTGATTGCTTTTCTCATAAACCCTCATCGAAACCAACCATAACAACTAAAGGAATAGAAATTTTGTTCTAAGAAAGAGAAAATCAGAGAGAATCTTTTAAAATTCAAGGCAGATCATGATCCTCCTCTGCTCAAAACCGTGAAATGGTTCACCAATCATGTGGTAAAAGCCCAGATCCTTACAACAGTTTACAAAGCCCTTTCTTTTGTGATCAGCTACTCCTTTGCTTCTCTTCCCTCAACTCCAGCCACCCTGACCAACTTGCTCTTCCTCAAAAAGTCCAGGCACAATCCTGCCTCAGGGCTTTTGCTCTTCCTAAGCCTCTCCCTGGAATGCTGTTCCCCTAAACATCTACACTGCTCACTCCCACATTTCCTTCAAGTCTATGTTCAAATGCCACTTTCTCAGAGAGAACTACCCATACTACCCCATTTTAAATTGCACTACCTTCACAAACATCCTGCCCTGCAGCACTCCCAGCTCCTTACCCTAATTTTTCTATACCACACATCATTTTCTAAATACCATAGAATTTATTATGCTTCATTATCTATCTCCCCCCACTAAAATATAAGCTCTACTGAGGGCAAGGATTTTTGTCTCTTGTTCACTGCTGCATTTCCAGCTGAATCACGAAGGAGAGAAGTCATACATTTAACCTGACATAGTAGGAGACAGAGAGACACTGAATTTCAAACAATGTGGGAAAACTCATGACGGGTGGGGAGAGTAACTTAGTGCAAATAGCTAGATCTTCAAGTTTGGTGGTGCCTGGGAGATCAAGTCACTAGAAAACGTGGAAGCGATTTTTTTTCACTGAAAGGATGACAACAGATGGCACAAACAGGGTTATTAAAGAGTTTTAATAAAAGGAACTATTTACAAGGATGTGGGCACAGTTAAGGAAAACCAACAAGGTTTGGTGAACCATCTTGGGGCTAGAAAAAGGGAGCCTGAGGTAGCAATAGGATGGAGTGGTTACCAGAAGCCAGAAAAGACCCAGAGCTGTAAGGGAGGGCCACTGGAGCAGACCTGTAGCCCCCGATAACCTGTTTGCTGAGCATGTGTACTTGGGGGACAGGGGGAACAAATATCTTGACCTCACCTTTTTGTCACTCTCCAGACCTCCTGTTGGTTTCTCCCACTGTCCAAACTCAACATGAAACCAAAGAAGAGAGTATACAGTTCTTTAAGAATCAACCTTCCAAGAACACAAAGCGAGGAACAGAAAGGTATGGAGTGAAACAGGAAGGGCAAAAAGAGAATATCCAGTAGAGGTAACCATTTTGTAAAGCTTTCTGCAAAAGACACAGTGCTTCAATGTGTTTACCAGCATCTTCAACTTCCTATGTTCAAACCTTCCTTCTAAATCTCCTCTTCCCATTTTCGGTGACATCACCATCCTCCTACTCACACAGCAATTCTGATTCAACTACTCCCTCTTCCTTATTCCGCCCCCCATATCTGATCATTTGCCAATTATACTTTCACAACTTCCCTCAAATTCCCTTTCAGTCTACTGCCAGTACTACTTCTTTGTTCATGCTCTCATTTTCTTACCTGGTTAACATCAGCTGTCTTAGAGGCCTTACCACCTGAAACATCACTCAAATGCCATCTATTATGCTCAGTGTTATTAATCTTTCTAAATTACAGTCTCACTACCTTTAGTGACTTCCACCGACCGCCAGATAGACTACTCAAAGACCTCAGTAATATGGTCCCCACTTTTCCCAATTTATTTCCCACAACTCTCCTTTACCCTTAATACAAATTAGCCACTTGTATTTGGAAGCTTCATTTGTAAAGAAGTTTTGTGCAGACTATGGCCATTGGAATCAGTCAGACTTGGATTCAACCCCTAGCTCAATCATTTCACCAGCTGGGTGGCCTTGGGAAAGTTTCTTAACCTTTCTGAGATGAGCTTCAACTACCTTACCTGTGAAGCAGGTTACTGAATGGATCCAGTGAGAACATTTGTAAATGTACTTAGCACAACGTTTAGTACAGAGTAGGCATAGTTCTCTGTATATGCCCCATATCTCTGCCTATTTGTCCCTCTACCTGAAATTACCTCTTTCTCCCCTCACCTTCTCTATGTGGCCAATTTTTTAAGTTAAATACCACATCTACCACAATGCTTTTCCTGATCTTTCTTCCTACCTGGAAGTCACTCTCAACACATTATTTATATCTTTCTTATAATAACAAATAAACACACATAGCTAACATGGTTCATATCTCTCCTACTAGAGTTGAAGCAGCAGAGGTATAGAGGGTTCCCACATCCAAGCTCACCCAGCAAATCAAGAGCAAGGCCTAGGTTAAAAACCAAACCTCAGATACTGAGTGCTCTACGGACTACATACGCATGTCACTACTTTAAGATAGTTATTCATTCACCTCGTTAACTTTGCAAATACCTTGTGGTTGAGGTGGGGGTGAAAAAAAGGTACACCTTTTGCTAGTCAGTCACATCCCTTATCAGAAGTCATAATATTAAAATTACTATATACCAGAGATGATAGTATGCCCTTTACATGTATTCTTTCACTGAATTCCTTCAACAACTCTGTGAGACAGGTATTAATAGTAGTCTCTCCTTTTTAAAGACAAGGAAACTGAGGTTCAGGCCAATTAGCTCAAGGTCATGGAACAAGAAGGTGACCGAGTCAAGAAAAGAACCTGTTCTACTTGATACCAAAATTTATGTCCTTAAGGACTATGAAATACTACATCAGATGCCTACTGAGGCAAATTACATTTGCAACATAAGCATCAAAGAAAAAAATATTCCTTTCATATGGTATCCAAATAACAAGTAACCAATGAAGGAGTGAGACAATCTTAATCAGAGGATATATACTAAATGACAATGGGACTATTTGTTTGTATGGTGTGAACAATCTGAGATGATGCCTCGATGCTGAAAAGGATGCAAGATTTCAAAAGAAACAGAATTCCCAACAGAATGCAAGTTACATGAAGACAGGAATCGTGTTAGACTCACAGCTGTGTATCTCCAGATCCTAGATGTGTTTTGCATGAAGAAGGTAATCAATACCTAATGAAATTGACAGTAAACACTGGGAAATAAGCATACTGTCCAAATGGTACAAGTTCACATCAGATAATTTTAGAGCAGGAGACGATGACACAAACCCATTACAGGTAGATTTTTTTTTTTTTTTTTTTAAGCAAACCTTACAAAGTGGTAAAAGAATCAGAGGCCAAAGAAAATCTGCCTGAGTAAAGAACGGAGCACAGAACTAAAAAAAAAGGAATCTTCTTGAACCCTTTTTTCCTCTCTGAAGATTCAAATCATTCAGCTCCAGGTGCAAGTTTAAAAAGTATATGGAATAGGTCAGTACATAAGAGACTCAACTGCCCTTTTTAGTCTTCCTAATATGGGATTCCTTTCTCAGAAGCAGCTTTCTGATATCTCCTTTTTTATGATAAATGTTTTATCTGGTAGCATTTAACTTCTCATTTAGGAAGAATCTGAAGTTCACCCACAAGTAGGCTCCAAATGTCAAAGACTAATTTTCCCAAACCAGTTGCGTGCCCCTCTTGAAAATGAGCAATAAATCATATTTCCCAACGAGATACTTCCACACATTATATTTAGTAAAAGACTATATTTAAGCACCAAGAACATTCAGGATGTGCTAAACTCAAATTCAATTTGAAGCTAATAATTCATGCCCACTTATTATTCTTCAAACTAACCCTGCCTCCCCACAAATTATACAACTGTTAATTTTTAAAACAAAATTTACAGTACATATTACGCTTTCAATTATAGCAAATTGTTTTATCAGAAACTGTTTACTGCAAAAGTTACTAACGAAACTATATTTTAAAATCAGCTAATAAGTCAAAATATAGGGAAGACATATTAAAGGAAGAAAATGGAAGAATAGTGAGAATACTGTTAACTATGGTTTAATAAAGGGGGTCTCCAAACTATGAATTGCACTCCTTACAGAAATATTAATATAGTGATCATCACTTCCCATTGAAGATCTCAACTGATTTGTATTTCTATCACTGAATATGTCCCATCTCCCTTAAGCTGATTCTATTAATGCTTAGCAAAAATCGTGAGTCATAAAATAATGCAAAATAAAAATGGATGATGTGCTTCTAAAGTCTTCGTGGTCCAGCAATCTAAGAAAAAACTGTAAGGAGCCCAATACATCATGCTCTGTGTTTTGGCATAAGTTGTGGAACACCCTTTGCCAACTCATCTACCTAGTCCTAACGTCAAGACTAGTCCAAATGTTAACATTTTTCTTGACCCACAAAAAGTCATCACTACTGCTCATACCTATCTCTGACTAAAATGTTCACACTCTATCATGATTATTTAAATTCTCGCTACTCAAACAAAACCTACGGGTACCTTGTGAGCATGGGCTGATCCTCTTTGGTACATTGCAAATTGCAACACAAGCCCTGCAAAAGTAGTTTTAAATTATAATCAGAGAAAATATGGAAACATGCTAATCAATAAATTATAGTGCCTCTCCACTATAGAATACCAGTTATATGAGACAGAGCTGTATGTACAGATATGGGTGTCTTTGAAGTTAATATATATATGTATGTATATATGACATGACTCAATGAAGTTAATATATATATATGTATGTATATATGACTCAATTCTTGTTCCTAAAAAAAGATAAATGTACCTCCCTGCAAATAAAAAGAACTAGAAGTAGACAAACTGTTAACATAGGTTATCTACAGGTACTGGGAGAAAACAGGAAGGAACAATATAATGGTCTTCATAGGTCATTAACTGTTTTATCATGTATAATCTAGCTTTGAAGTTTTTCAGTAAAATGTTTTAGTTGAATGTACCCTAAGGCTTTAACAATGCTGCCAATGAGCATGTATCCTTCCCTGAATATACACTGAGAACTAAAAAATACATGATACCAGAGAACTGCTGCATTCTCATTATCTAGCGCATTTAACTCTAAGGTAGCCATCTCATCAACTAAGTGTGTATGTGATGAGCAAGAACATGATGTGCAACAAGAACAATCACTGCATTATTTGTAACAGCAAGAGAAGGAAGAAGCCTCATGTCCATCAACAGCTATGGTACAGCCATGCTATGGAACATTATACAGGCATTAAAAAGGATGAGAAAGGTCTATTTGCCCTGATATAATGTCGATATACATATAAACTGCAAAACTATATAATCCTACTTTTAAAAATTAATGTAGGTACATACAAAAAAGATGGAGCTGAACATACGCCTATTAACAAGGATTATCCTTGAGAAGAGAGTTTGCTCATATTGGCAGGGTTTTTACTCATTCTTTGTTTAGTTTGGTTTACAAGCAGTTATTTAAGTATTTAATTCTACTAATTTTTGAAAATACACCAGCCTCAAGAAGATTCAGTAACATTTGTTTCTTCTATTTCCTAGTAATACTGGTATTTTCTGTGACTTGAAATACAATCCAAATATGCAGTATTATACTTTTTAAAATAACACAGAAGGGACTTTTTATTGGAAAAAAAATTTACAATGTATGTTCACTTTTAATAGAAAGCATTAGACAAAGGCACAGCAATGTAATCTGCAATAAGACACTAAGGAAAAGGCATTGTCTTACACTGGTTTAGAGGCAATCTTTGTTGCCCTGCTTCAGAAAAAAAATAAAGCCTTCTAAAACAGGGAAAAGAAATAATTTTTCCCAGTGACCAAAATCTTAACACTGACTCAGTAAGTTGGTTAAAATGGAATTTCTTCCAGAAAGAGACTTACCTCTTCTAAGTGCAAATACTGTCTTTTGGGGAATAATCCTTACATTATCTAGATGCAATTTTGCTTAAATCAATTCAACATCCAAATGCCCACTTTCAATCAGCAAAGACATACAACGTTTAAAATGCAAATTCTCAAATTTGAGAAAATTAAGCACACTTAAAAGATACATAAGCCTACAAATCAAATAACTGACACTGCCATTTCTGGTCTTGAGGGAAATAATCATAAATAGCAAATTCTTAAGTATCCTCAATCCTTTAAACTTGCTTAAAAACAAAAATTCATTGTGAAGGTTTAAATATGAAATCTGTGTTCTAAATCACTAAGTTATAGGAGGAAACAATCAGTATATCATCCTGATTTGTTATCACTATGAACGTTAACCATTTGCAAGCTTTTTAATATCTGAAATTACTATCAATCTTTTAAACCACCACAACTAATGATTACCATTGACTTTATACTAAAAACACTGTAAATGCAAAAGTTCTTCACGATAGGGAGACAAAAAAAAAAGTTCATTTTTATTTTTCTAATCTTTCAAATTAAATTTAAGCATAGCACAAAAATTATATTCAATACTGATTAGGTTCTGTACCACCTCCTCCCATGAAGTCTTAATTAAATTTGAAGTAATAATGTTCAGATAGTTCTCACAGGTGAAAGAAATCAAAACATAAGAATAAATAAGTCCCACATGCCAAAAATGCTTGCATAAAATTGACAAGAGGAATTCCGGAAAGACTAAATACCACTACTTTTTCCTTCACTAAATACCAATCCAGATTATAAATTTGTAAAGGTATATACATGACAATGAAGTGGTAATATGCCATGAACAGAACGCTGTCATTTTTCTAATTAAGAGAAAATCCTTTAACATAATTTTTTTTACAAGTCACTACGTTGGAAATACAAAATGACAGTAACCTTACTACACTTTGAAAACCCTCCAAAAGGTGGACTATTCCAATTGAACCAGAAGAAACAGATCTTCCCCTTAAAACTGAGTAAAATACAAGCAGAGTAATAATTATGATAAAAAATTTACACATATCATTTTCTGTATCTTAGAGGACCCCCCCCCCAAAAGCTGGACCAAATTACCACATGAAGAAAGGCAGTATGATGCATTTTACTAAGAGTAAAAAACAGAAATTTAAGCAAATTGTAAAACCATGTGAGTGCAAAATTTGACTATATTGTTTATTTATTCAATAGGCAAAAATAACTATCCCATTTGTTGTAGAGGTACTTAAGTATTTGTACCAAGTATTAGCTACCCTTTGTCAAAGTGACTACTAAGCAGCCTTAAGCATCTTAGCAATCTTGACCGTTCTTCCTGTCTCCTGAAAGCAGAACCCTAGCAATTAGAAAACAAAATTTTGGCAAGAATTAAATCTTAATATACAGCAACAAGAATTAAGAGAAAAAGGGTCAATATATTTTTTTGCTTTAAAGCCCAATAATCTCCCTTCAGAAAGCTTAATACAGCTAGCTTTGGGCTTTCAACCACAAAACTTCAGTCGAATATTTTACCATAACATTAAATCAAAATGTAGGTACTAGATTAATAGGTACTCTGAACCCAACCACCAGGTTATACATACTCTCACTCAATCATGTAAAGAATTGAATTCTTTATTTGTGATATCCATAAATGTTGCTATTCTATACGTCTATCCAGGAAGGCAATTTTCTCCTGTATCACTGTTTTGTTTTGCTTTTTATAAACAACAACTTGAATTCTATTGCATGAAAGGGCTACAAATATACATTTGTTAACCAAGCAGAAAACACAGATATTTTGCTTTACAACTTGCACCTAAGATACCAGTACACGAAGCTGGTTCATTAGTCGTCATAGCAATATGGGGCCACTGCCCAAGCTATGCATAGCAGTTTACATTTTCAAATCTCATGTAGAAAGGGCAATTGTGATATTGACTGTTAACTACATTCCTGTAAAACCCATCTTAGTTACAAGTAAGTGTATAACCAAAGTCTGCACAGATTTTTGATGGCAAAACTTCTAAATCTGACGCAACTGTCCTAAACAAGTTTTTAAACGAATTCTTTTGCAGATATACTGCCATTCTGCCAATAGATGGTGCCACAAAGGTTGGGGGAAGGATTTCCGTAGGGACAACAGTTCAGCTAGAGGGGAAAAAGAAAAACCGTCTAAACCTGCTCTGAAAATACAAAAACGCTTTTAGTTTGAGGATAAAACATAACCCTTATTTGTAACCATTCATGACAGGCAAACCAGTAAGAGGGATGAAACTAGTCCAAATGAAATTTTTTAAACAGTTTATATGAATGAAAACACATGCTTAATACAAACTATTTCTTTAGAACTACACGGTACATACTTTGAGGTAAATTCTCATAGAAAGAAGTGATCAACCATGTCAAGATGATAAGCAAATTATTTAGTACAAGAGATGGATGCAAAGAAACTAAAAATTTTAAAAAGCCACATCCACCACTTCAAAAGTTTTACCTGTAAGGGATAAAATTCAACACGTCACTACCAGGGCAACAGCAAGAAGAAAAAAAAAACAACCCACAGGACCTTTTAAAAGTTTCTCGAAGTACACATCAAGAATTAAGAATTAACAAGAAAATTTTTCAACTAACATCCCTTAAAACGGTACGGAATGGATCCTAGAAAAAAATGTTAGACATGTACGGTCAAACACAATGATTTATTAAAAATAAAACGTAAAAATGATTTTTGTACATATGCTTCCAAATTTCGGGCATGGGATCCAAAGAGATTTTATAGAAAACGCTGTAGCCAGATATCAAGTCCTTACAACAAAGTAAACTAACCCGCCCAACCCCCGCCCAGGTTTTGCTACAGAATCAGCAAGTTCACTCCCTCCCCCCAAAAAAAACACAAATTAAAACAAGACATCTTGCTAGTATAAAAACGACCAAGGTCCAAGTAATAATAAAAAAATAGAGTCCATCAATGACTGTAACACAAAAATGTGTATGTGGGGCCAAGTCCATCTTCAGAGGGAGACAAGGGAGGTGGCAGGCAAACAGGGCAACACCCCCAAGGGTGAGCAGCCTTAGAAGTGGCTTCCCCAAGGGCAAAATGGGGAAGGCGGTGGGAGGGGAAAGGACTTAGGAATCGACCCTAGTTGGGTGGTTGAAAACAGCTACCCCTATAGCCACTCCCAGGCATTAAAAAAATTTTAGAAGGAGCTGCCTCCATACCCACCCCCACCGCCATAGCCACCTCTGTAAGGTCCACTGTTACTGCGACCTCCCCAGCTGCTGCCTCCTCCACCGCCGCCGCCACCGCTCTTCATGGGCCCATAGGATGACTGGTGCTGGCTGTAGCTACCGAAGCCGCCGAAGCCGTTACCGTAGTCGCTTCCACCGTAGGACGAACCGCCTCCGCCGCCTCCGTAGGCGTTGTAGCCGCCGCCGCCGCCGCCGTAACCACCATAGCTGTTGTAGCCGCCGCCGCCCTTAGACAGGCCGTTCTGGTCACGACCACCGCCCCGACCCCGGCCGCCCCGGCCGCCCCGGGAGGAGCGGGAGCCGCCTCCGCCCCCACCGGAGTGGATATCCTCCTTGGGGACAGCCTTCTTCACCTCCACGCGATGGCCCTGGATCGGATGGAACTTGACCACCGCGGCCTTGTCTGCCGCGTCGTGATTCTGAAAATACACGAAGCCGAAACCACGCTTCTTCCCGGACTGCTTGTCGGCAATAATCTCGGCCTTTTCCACGGTGCCAAACTGCGAGAAGTGCTCTATCAGGTCGCCCTCGGCCACGTCTCCCTTAAGGCCCCCAACAAAGAGCTTCTTCACCTTGGCGTGGGCACCGGGCCGGGCCGAATCCTCCCGGGACACCGCCCGCTTCAGCTCCACCGTGTTGCCGTCCACGGCATGGGGCGAGGCGGCCATGGCGGCATCGGCCTCCTCCACATTGGAGTAGGTCACGAAGCCAAAGCAACGGGAGCGCTTGGTCTGGGGGTTCACCACCACCACGCAGTCCGTCAGGGTCCCAAAGGCCTCAAAGTGGCCGCGCAGGCCCGACTCACTCGTCTGCACGTTGAGGCCGCCGATAAACAGCTTACACAGCTGGGAATTCTCCATCTCCACGGCCCGGGCCTTCCCCCCGCCCTGCGAGCTCCGAGGTTTCGCCGTCGCCGTTATCGTTGGCTAAGGCTTCTTCACAGCTTGGGCCCAGCCGTCGCTGGAGCCGCCCCCGCCGGTCACCGACGGGGAAGGGAAGAAGGGAAGGGAAGGGAAAGAGGAAGAGAGGAAGGGGAAGGGAAGGGGAAAGGCGCCGGCTAGAGGACGAGCCGAGGAGACTCAAAGGAAAGCGAGGCCGCCGCTACCGCCACCTCCGCTCCCCTATCTGGGCACCACACAAAGAGGCCGCTGAACGCGCGCGCACCCTCGCCGAGGCGTGCGTCACCGCGGACGTACGACAGCCCAGGGCTGCCCGCCAATCCCCGCCTCGCTCTCATTAGTCCCGCCTACCGCGCTGCCGCGCCGCTCTAGGTCACGGACTCCCCGCCCTCCGCGGTCTATTCAAGCCATCGGCCTGCGCTGCTCCCGCCACCGCTTCTACCGCCCCGCTTTCACCCCCGGGATCCTCAGTGCGCCCTGACTAGGGACTCTCCCTGCACTTAGCGAACCTTTGCGATTCATTTGCCCCCAGCCCCACGGCTGTTCCCGGTGATTTTCCCCCTCCCCTAGCCGTATCCCCTCGCCAACCTCCGCAGTGGCGTTCGCGCCAGCCCCTTGAGAGACGTGTCAGCTCGGCCAATCACGGCGATCCGCTCGCACCCACTTCCGTTTTCGGAAGCTGCTGGACGGGCGCGCTCCCCGGTGCGCGCTGGCCCCGGCGCCCCTAGTGTGCAGAGCTCGCTTGCCACCCCCACGCCTCCTCCCGCCCTGGGCTGGCCGCGGGGTGGGAAGGGGGGGTGGGGTCGAGCCGGGGACGCGCTGGGGGCCGTTCCCAACGGATGCGGCCTGGGGCGCCACGCGCGGGCTTTTTGAAAACTTGACTGTTGAGACTGGGGGTCTGGATTTACTTGCCGTGTTTCGGCCGGGCCGCTACACCTGGCGTCCTCGCCCCTCCCGTCCGCACAAAGATGGAGGGAAGAGGCCTAGTCGGGGAAGGCGGTTATTAACCGTTTATAGTGGGCCCGAGCGGCGATTAGACTAAAACGCCGGCACTTGGCCGTGCGCAAAAGAGAGCCCGAGGCCATGTGAAGGACAGCAGCGTGCCTCCAGACTTTCCGACCAAGGCGTGGTGCGAAACCCCCGCCACCCCTAGGCCGTCCGTGAAGCCCTCCCGCGACACCTCTCTCAGCCTCCCTTCGCGCATTCAGAGGACATTTTCATATTACCCTAGTGTACACAAATTTTTATATGTTTACGTTATCTGTGCGAGCTTCCTTCCCAACTAAAACGTTAGGTTTTTAAAGGCGTTTCCAATCGGACTGGGAGCCGAGGGAGTTAAACACATGAACACTGTATGTAAAGTATTACGCACCCCTGAGAACTGCCTTACGGACCCAGATGGGAATGCAAGCAAGTTAGTGGCTTCCATTTATTGAACTTTTGTGTGCCAAGCAAGATACAAGGAGTGCGAAGCGGTGTAAGACATGTGACCGAAAGCCCAAAAACCATGTGGTAAATTAGAAGAGGAATTCCTCACTGTATCCTGGAATGGAATGTATTCAGAAATGATTAAAGAGGTAGAAGTTGCACTGAATGGCAGAGTCAAAGGCTAGATACGATTTCTATAGGGAGTTTATCTGAACAAAATCTGGAGGAAATTTATAAGCTCCCAGGGACAATGAGTGGACCAGTTTGACTGGATCAGGAGGTTTTTGATAGAAAAAAGTAAAATAAGGGTATTGGTATTATGGAATGTTTTGAAATTTAGATTAAGGAGTATGAATATTATTTCAAAGGCGTATAGATAGGCTTCAAAGTTTGGGGACAATCTATAGTCTGGCTCTAACACCTACTAACCATGTGACCATCGAGTTGTGTGACTTCAGACAGGTCACCTAACCTTTTTAAAATTAAATTATAAGTTTTATTATCTGAAAATCAGAACATAAAACACCTACCCAGTGTGGTAAAAATTAAATGAGATTCTGCATGTAAACACAGAGCACAGTGCCTGACACATAGTAAGTACTCAATTTATCCAATAAATACTATACCGAGTGCTGGGAATAGGGCAGTAAACAATAGACAAAAATCTCTGCCCTCATGGAACTTACATTCTTGTGGGGAGAGGCAGACAATAAATAAGAATGGTATACAGCATTGTGTGTATAATGGCACTTAGTGATAAGTGCCATTGAAAAAATTAAAAGAGAAGGACAATAGGAAACTACTACCTTGTCATTACAAAACACAATTCAGGTATGTCAGAATTTGCTAACCAACAGATAAAGAATGAGGAAAATAAAAGCATTCCAGTGTTTGAAATCTGGAAGCCAAAAACTGCAGCATAATAGAACTAGAAAAATCTAACAAAAGAAACTACTTTGGAGGAAGTGGGGGAGATGATGAACATAGTTGTTAATGTTTAAGGTGATACTGGGATATTCATGGGGCAGTGTTTTCTGGGATGCCCAAGACTATAGCTCAGATGAGAGATTAGACCTGAAGAAATTTATTTTTGAGTCATCCAAATAAATGTAAAACAGTAAAAGGTGAATTTCTGAAAGAGAATAAGACCATAACTTATTTTTCCATCTAAACTGTAAATTCTAAAGTAACAGTTTTTTCCTACATTGTTTTGAAATAATCCTCCATACCACCTTATTGAGGACCCATTATTTTAATTTCTATTGACTAGGAAATCTTCAAAGAAGTGTATGTCTAGTATAAGCCTTACATATAGAAGGGTAGGGATGATGGGAGACAACACAAGCATGTTTGAAAGACATTTAGAAAGCTAGGATAAATGCAAGATAATTGGGATGTTAGATTCTTTTCAGAGATTAGATTGGTAAAGGTAGGGACAGTGAATAAGCAGTGTTATATAAACACTTAAATGATGCTGTCGCTTTCCTACCCCTCAGATCATTCAGGAGAAAAACATTTTTTTTTTCTACTTTACCTTTTAGATCATTGCCTGAGTATGGTTCTTGGCTTTACCTTGCTTACAGGTATGTCAGCCTTCCAAAACAAAAAAGTTTAAAAATATAACTGAAATTTAGACAACCTTTGTTTTCCATCCCTCCTGCAAATGTGATTACAAAAACCTAATTGAATATGGTGTTTAAACAACTCATAGAAATGCACAATAAAAAGGGCATATTTTACTGTACCTAAATATACCCAGAAAAAGAAAAAGAGAACTAGAGAAAAGGAAAAAGAATGAGCTGAAGAAGAGGGGGGAAACTATGACCAGCTATATTTTCAGAAAGCAGCAACTCTGCTTTTTTTTTTTTTTAAGTCAACTTTTTATTATATCCAAGAGTTTCTTCTTGCAGTTAAGAGTTCTGTTGTGGCCTGAACTGTGTCCCCACCCTCCCCTCTATATTCATATTTTGAAGCCCTAGCCCCCAGTACTTCTGAATGTAACTATAATTGAAGATAAGGTCTTTAAAGAGGTGATTAATTTAAAATGAGGCTCTTAGGATGGAGCCCTAATCCATATGGTTAGTGTCCTTATAAGAAAAGGAAGAGACACCAGGGGCATATGTGCACAGAGCAATGACCATGTGAAGAGGCAGCGAGAGGGTGGTCATCTGCAAGCCAGGGAGAAAGATCTCAGAAGAACTCAACCCTGCTGGCACCTTGATCTTGGACCTCCAGCCTCCAAAAGTTGGAGAAAAAATTTCTGTTGTTTAAACCACCTATTCTTTGGTATTTTGTTATGGCAGCCCTAGCAAACCAATACATGTTCCATTTTTGTTTACTCAAGGTACCTTCCAAAAGGGCAGTCTGCCATTTGTGATAAGGTACAGTCTTTCTAATGGACTCTTTAGCAACTCACATCAACAGCCTTAAAATCTGACCCATTCTTCTGAACCAGCAATGATGCTTCTGGAAATTTATCCTAAGGAAATAACTGAGGATCTGTGTAAGAGTTCAGCTACAACATCTCAATACTGTTTAAACTAGAAAAAAAATAGGAAACTATCTAATTGCCCCCAAATAGCTAACTAATTAAACAAATAAGGAAATAATTAAATAAATAGTTCAGGTAAGAATATTATGAAGCAGTTAAATTGATACTGTATAGGAAAAACAATGACTGGTACTTGGGTATGAATCTTACACCATTATGATGATGTGTGAAAGGTCACATTACTTATTTTACCATATCAAATTAAGTCTGACTTTAAACCACATACTTGACAGAATGGCAATAATGTCAACATGTCATTATTGGGGCTCCTCTCATCTTTTTCCACTCAAAGGCACTTGCCTCTCTCCCCGTCCCCTCTTGGACAATCTAAGAGCAATACCCTTGATAAAATGCTTTTTGTTTAAAAAAACAAAAAGGTGGGGACAATGAGGACTGAACTTAAAAGACTCTCCTAAGGCAAAAACATACACAGACATATTCAAACTGTGTATATATTAACTGTATCTTGTTCCAGTGCCTGTATATTTTCTTGCCTCAGGTGCAAAATCTAGGCTTTTAGAAGGGATTTATATTTGTTTCCTCCACATGGGAGGGGATGTCAAAGGAGGAGGGCTTGGAAAAAGACAGTTTCCCAAGTCTAGGACAAATGACCACACAAAAGGTACAAACTTCCAATTATAAGTCCTGGGGATATCATGTACAGCACGGTGACTATAGTTAACAGTACTATATTGTATATTTGAAAGTTGCTAAGAGAGTAGATCTGAAAAGTTCTTATCTCAAGAAAAAAACTAACTGTATGTGGTGAAGGATGTTAACTAAACTTATTGTGGTGATCATTTTTGCAGTATATACATATTACAAATCATTAAGATGTACAGCTAAAACTAATACAATATTTTCTGTCAATTATACCTCAGTTTTTAACATTAATTTTGAAACAAAAGACACGACCAGAAGCTTCTGGGCTTTTGTCCATGGGAGGAAACAGTAGCCCAGCCAGTGTACAGCCCATCATTCTACTTTACCCTCCCCCTCTACACACACACACACACACACACACACACACACACATAACAGTGCAGGCTGAACACTATCTTGAAAGCAAGGGCTATCACCTTAGTCTTGGGACCAGATCCACATCTGTAGCCCCAAATAAACCTGGAATTCTTATATGTAAAACTCCAATAATAATGGATATTTAATTGCCAACCACTTGGGTGGGAGGTTGGGGAAGATTACCAGAATTAAAGGATGTTATGGACTGAATGTGCCCCCAAAATTCGCATGTTGAAGCCTAATCCCCAATGTGCTGGTATTTGGAGGTAGGGACTTTGGGAGGTAAGTCGTGAGAGTGGAGCCCTCATGAATGGGATTAGTGCCCTTAAAAAGAGAACCAAAGAGCTTTCTAGCTCTCCTTCCATCATGTGAGGACACAGCAAGAAGACAGCCACTTATGAACTGGGAAGCAGGCCCTCACCAGATACTCAATCTGCCAGCACCTTGATCTTAGATTTCCCAGGCTCCAGAAATATGAGAAATAAATTTTGGTTGTTTATAAGTCACCAAGTCTATGGTATTTTTGTTATCTCGGCCCAAACAGACTAAAACAGAGGACTTAACAAATTGACATTTCTCAGACTACCTCTTCTCTAAAGAACACACACCTAAGTACAAACATATCCACAGACTCACACACAGAATATGAGCCTTCTAAATTAAAAGTATTTAGAGCATTCTATTTTCATTTATTCATCATTCCACTTAATTCATTCATAGGCTAAATGCTGTGAATAAAAGTCCCTGGCCTCCAGGAGCTCAACAGTCTTGGAAAAGAGGGGAAATCAACAAACGGTAATAAGTTGAGAAGACAGACAGATGTTGCAAATATAGTGTGTTGAGATAGAAATGGGCAGAAACCCAAAGTTCAGTAAATTCTTCTAATAGAAGGTAACTTCAGAAGTAGGTTTAAGAGTTAGTTAGGCCTACAAGAAGGTAATGGCATTTCAAGTACAGGAAACAGTGTGTGTGCATGCTGTGTTTGGAGTCACACAAGTAGACGATCAAGGGTATGACGGTGTATGCTATATTGGCTTGTTGCTGCTGTAACAAATTACCACAAACTCAGTGCCTTAAAAAACACAAATTTATTATCCTGTAGTAAGGAAATCAGACAGACGTCTCACTAGGCTAAAATCAAGGAGCTGGCAGGGCTGTGTTCCTTTCTGCAAGCTCTAGGAGTGAGAAGGCAGCAGTCTGCAAGCCAGAAAGAGAGGTTTCACAAGAAACCAATCCTGACGGCACCTTGATCTTGGACTTCTAGCCTCCAGAATTGTGAGAAAATAAAATTCTGTTGTTGAAGCCACCCAGTCTGTGGTACTCTGTGATGGCAGTCCTAGCAAACTACTACACCCACCTAGAAAAGAAGTGCTCTCAGCGTCCATTATTCAGGGAGTCAGACCTCACTCATCTGTTCATGCAAAGCTTCCTGTACACATCTTGCCTAGATAAGATTACACCAGATTTAGTGTTTTACCTATGAATTCCATAACAAGGTCACAAAATTACATTCCTTAAAAATTACATAAATTATTCATCTTTTGGTTTTGAATTTTACGACTTTCACTTATATTTCTCTTAAAGTTTATTTTTTTTAGTGCACTGTTTTACTTAGTCCAGTAAGAACTTCAATTTTTTAAATATTTATTTTCTTCAGCAAATTTTATACAGAATATTTTCCTCTCCAGGAGACATGTATCGGATCCATGTGAAAATGAAGGTTTTTAATCTTACCTGTTAAGTCCATTTCAACTTCTAGTTTTAGCCTATAGTCTAGTTCAAAATGTGTATAACAGCTTAATAAAGCCTTCTTTTCCTCACACGGAAAAGGGAAATAATGTGCATTGATTGAGATCAAATTTCCATCAACCTAAAGGGTGGCAAATCAGAGTAAGATTTAATTTGTGAAGTATTCTATACTCAAACCTGTGAATAAAGTAATATTCATACTACCATATACATTTTGAGTCGTCAGGAATCTGGTCCTTCCTAATTTCTAAATATACACTGAACAGTGCAAAGAACAGGTTAGTCTACTCAGTAATAAGCTGTTAAGAGTAGTAGTCGTTCAGTGAGTTCAGATTATGTACAGAGCCTTTCTGGATCATTCGGGATCTAAACATTTTTAGTCAAATGATATTTATTATCATAATTTCAGCACATTAATATTAGAGAAAGGAAATTACACGCTTCTTTTTTTTTCAAATAAAACTAGGAAAACAGTGGAAAAAAATTAAAATAATTAGCCAAGATTTATACAAGCAACAACAGTATACTAATGATTAGCAGCTATGAAATCAAGAATCAAATGCTTCCTGAGGAACCTATTCCATATGATAATCACTGACTGAGATCTCTCAATATATTTAGCAGTGATTTGTTTATTTGGGATTGACTATCTGTACAGCAAAATTCACCTAAAATCTGTTTTACTTTGCTGCCCAGGATTCTAAATATGGTCAATTTTCCAGCTTCTGAAATAACATATAAAG
Organism: Balaenoptera musculus; assembly: GCF_009873245.2. Classification (NCBI taxonomy): domain Eukaryota; kingdom Metazoa; phylum Chordata; class Mammalia; order Artiodactyla; family Balaenopteridae; genus Balaenoptera; species Balaenoptera musculus. Next base: position 114,022,124 of record NC_045787.1, read on the forward strand.
CACTTTTCATTCATTGGAATCAAATAAAGTGATTTCTTTCAAGGATTAAAAGTGCATATTATTCAGTTCAAATTCTAATAATTTGTTAATTCCCATCACTGGTTTTGAGGAGTTTATGTTTCACCAAGCTCTGATATGATTATCTACTGCATACAGCCAAAATATATAGTAATACAATTTCTAAGTTTCATCACAAGGTTTTGATCATGGTTTTGTAAAAACACTGAACTCATCTGATCTTACTGGCACATTCAAAAGTTCTACCAAAAATAATAAGTCTCATTATATCTAAGCATGTAATGTCAGTAAGGCTCCTTTATTACCCTGTATTTCTATTTTAAAAGAATCTTCTTACTCTACATTCTAGAATCACAAGAAGAATAGAGCATGAAGAGACCTTTTATTGGTCATCCAGTCCAAAACTTTCATGTGCAGATGTGGCCCAGAGAGTTAAAATGACACGCCCAGGGCCACACAGACAGGTAGCAGCAGAGTCACAACTTCTAATCTGCAGTCAACTGGCTTTTTCACACATGGCTACGCCTATAACAGTCTTGCTCGTATAGTTTCTGTATCGGCTTTCTTATATGGAAAATAAAAACATCATTAAAGAATGAGTTGGGTTGTCATTCTATCCTTCTAGCCATCATTCATCCGAAGTCTACTGAAGTAGACTCAATTCAGAGCTCAATTTCTCCTGGCTCAAATTAAGATTAAAAGAAATACGAGGTTTGGGTATTTGAATGACAACTTGTACCTGGAAGGTAAAGCTGTAAGAAAACTGGAATTAAACCAGTATTCACCCCACACCTGCTCCCAGCCCCAAGTCAGCTGCAGGAGCACTGGGAAATCGAAGAGAACATTTGAGTCTACCAAATGTTGGGCTGGCTTGTTCCTTCTTTCCCACCACTTCAGCTTTTGCGTTAGAAAAAATAATAGAAAACCAAGCTTGTTGAGGTATATTGAGTCCATCTGGCATTAATTTCTGGAGGCACATATCAAACTGAAATATCTCAGCTGTTTCACAGAAAAGGTACAATTAGACTTATGCCGAATTTTTCTGGGGAAAAAAAGTCTTTTCATGTGTAAGTAATTTCCCCCAGATCTTGCAAGCTATAAATGTGTATGGTGAGTATGAAAGTTACTTCACAGTCTAGGAGAAGGAAACATCATAGTCTTTTTCTATTATCAAATCTCATCTTAAGCCACCACTCCTCAAGTTGATAGAAATTTAACCTCAATCAATACTAGGGTCAAGTCCCACCCCTAGGATAAAGACTTCAGGTTGTACACAGTCCAGAATACTTAGGGACAGGCCCCTGATCTTTGGTCCAGATTGGTCCCTCCTGATAAGACTACAGGGTCTCTTGCAGGAAAGTGACTCTGCTGTTTCCTGAAACTTGCCGCCCAGCTCAAGCTGGGACTCCTTTTTACCAAGGCTAGAAACCCCAACACCAAAGGTTCAGCTTCCCACTGTACCACAAAGCCATTCCACACTGAGGACAGGCCGCATCCCCAGGGGATTACAAAAGAGCAGATCAGAGGAACTGGATGCTGGTCGCTGGTACTCCATGGAGCCCTCCCTCCCCGAATAAATCGCTCTTTGAGGTCTCCATAGTAGACTCTCCCTCTTAGGCTCTTGCCTCTCTCTCCTGTCCTCTGGGAACACCTGGCATAAGCTCTTCAATGAGTTTAGGCTTTCCTTTTTTTCTTTTTTTAAATTTTCCTCTCTTTATTCCAGCAAATGAAAAATAAAAATAGATGAAATCATAATATCACTAAGTCTGAGAATAAACATCAAAACTTGACTGTTTTCTTTCTTTTAAGGCAGAACTAGAAGATGAGATTTTTTTAAACTTTTTATTTTATATTGGAGTATAGCTGATTAACAATATTCTGCTAGTCTCAGGTGTACAGCAAAGTGATTCAGCCATACACATACATGCATCCATTCTTTTTCAAATTCCGCTCCCATCTAGGTTACCACGTAATATTGAGCAGAGTTCCTTGTGCTACACAGTAGGTCCCTGCAGGCTTTAAAAAATAAAAGGCAATTGTACTTCCACATTGGTCCAGTTGAGCAAAAGCTCAAACAAAGAAAGTGGAAAAGGGGCTTCCCTGGTGGCGCAGTGGTTGAGAATCTGCCTGCTAATGCAGTGCACACGGGTTCGAGCCCTGGTCTGGGAGGATCCCACATGCCGCGGAGCAACTGGGCCCGTGAGCCACAACTACTGAGCCTGCGCGTCTGGAGCCCGTGCTCCGCAACGAGAGAGGCCGCGACAGTGAGAGGCCCGCGCACCGCGATGAAGAGTGGCCCCCGCTCGCCGCAACGGGAGAAAGCCCTCGCACAGAAACGAAGACCCAAGACAGCCAAAAATAAATAAATAAATAAACTTAAAATAGTTGCATCTTAAATGCTTTAAAAAAAAAAAAAGAAAGAAAGAAAGTGGAAAAGTATTCTTGGAATAGGGCAGGAAAACAGAATAAAAAGCAAATTAATATTTCAATAAATTATCTTATCGCATATGTCTACTGTAAGGTGTCCTTTTTGCTAAATTATTTGAAAGCGGGTATGATATGACAGAGGCTACATTCTCCATCCCTATTCATGTTTCTGAGGAGTGCCTCCTGCAGGCACAAGTTTAGGGCAATTTGTGATTGAATTCTCAGCTCAAGAAGCATCGTGTGCAGTTTTTAGACAAATGATTATCTGTACCAGTTGGGGAGCATCTTCTTTGACATTATGCTCTTGGTTGTCAGTTTTAGAGTCATAGAAGTGAATATATCCCCTATGTCAGTGAATGGTACCACCGTCCAGCTGAGGTTGTTAGAGGTCTTTTCCTTTGACAGCTGCCCCACCACCAATTTCACACTTTCCAGATGTGCAGAACTGCTTGCAATTCTCATAAAAGTCATGTTCTCTGAGCTCCAGGGCTTTGCATATGTGACTCCCTCTGCCTAAAATAATGTTTCACAGCCTTTTTCATAATTTGTTGCAAACAAAAAAGGATAATATTTATACAACACACAGAGATAAACTGGAAGGAATGTGGAATTATCTATATGGGCCTTGTTGGAAGAAAATTCAACAGAGAAAATATTTAATAAGATATCAAAACATTTTAACAAGAAACTTTAGTTTGCTCATTTAAACATAACTTTATTCTTTTCATGTTAAAATAATTCTGAACTTACAAAAGAGTGTCAATGATAACACTATAAATAACTTTTTTTCCCTTGAGAGTAAATTACCAACATGATACCCCAGTGCCCATGCTACCCAGATGCCCCCTTCACTTCAATCAAGCTCCAACACCTTGTGCCAGACTGCCGCTGTCACCACTATCCTGTGCAGACAACCTCCTCACCTCTCTCAAGCTCCCAACAACCACACAAGCTGCTACCACCCTCCTCCTCATAAGCACCCTCCTCACTTCACTCAGACTCTGATACACCATGCCAGGCAGCCAACAGCCCACCACACTCCAATGCACATGCCTACCTTGCTAACCCTACCTAATGGTTTTTTAATTGGATTACTTAGGAAGGATGAAAAGAAGGTAGGAAAATCATAAGGTAGAAAAACAGGGAAGGGGAGGGGAGGGGAGGGGAGGGGAGGGGAGAAAACTGGTTTTATAATTGAAATGGCCAGGTGTAATTCCTGATAACTTATTTAATGATAATCTCTCCAATTTTTGACAATCACCATCCACAAGAAACTTTATTCATGGGTAGGTAGATGAAAATATAAAACAGTTTTTATAACCATTCTAAAATGAACCACAACTGAAATTATACTTTAAAATATCTAGTACTTCTGCATTTCCCTTCAGTGGCAAATGAAAGCATTCCAGGCAGAGGGAACAACTAGCGTAAAGATCCCAAGGAAGAAAGAAGTCGAGTGGGCTGGAGATTACTGACAGAGCAGGAGAGTGATAGGGGAGATTTCTTGTGCTAATGCAAAAGGATTTCAAATTCAATCAAACTTTTATCAAGGCTTTTAAAGTAATGAAGAAGCTCTTATTTGCAGTCTATACTATAAACTATAGAATAGTTACCTTGTAGTTACCCTCAGATCCCACCAAAAGTGTATCCCAAGTGTAGAGACAAAAGTATCTGATTTATATATGGACACAATAATTCAGGGCCACCATCCCAAGCTGTGCCCACCAGGATCCTCTGCTCAGCCCCTCTGCTTCATATTCCAGACCAGCTATACACTATACTCATTAGACTCTTGGATCACTATGTGTTCCATTGACTCCATTGTCTCTTGTCCTTAACAGGCAGCAGCTGGCTCCTAAACAGATGTCCAACTGGTAGATGACATCCTTGGGCTGCACTCAGTACCTTGCATCGTGACAGCAAATGCCAGATATCCTTAAAAATATTTGCTAGTTGCAGGGATGATGGGTCTTATGGTCAAACACTGCTCCATCATAAATGCCCTCTAAGGAGTTCAGCACTGGGATGCTCTTGACACTGTTCCCAGGTTGTACCTGAGTATATCAAAGACTGAGGGGATTAACATCTACTGCATGGCTATAATCCATCCTCACACTCTCCTGCTCTGTCAGTAATCTCCAGCCCACTGGACTTCTTTCTGATTGGTAATTTCTGGCTCCTTTTTCTTCCCTTCTGTGCCTAGATAAGTCTTATTCTGATTCAGAACTCAGTTTAGAAGTTCAAAATCATTCACTCATTCAATTAACAAATATTTAGAAAGATAAATTAAGAAAACAATCCTATTTTCAATTGCATCAAAAAGAATAAAATACATGGGAATAAATATAACCAAGGAGGTAAAAGACCTGTACACTGAAAACTATAAGCTATTGATGAAAGAAATTGAAGACACAAATAAATGGAAATATATTCTGTGCTCATGGATTGGAAGAATTGATACTGTTAAAACGTCTACACTCCCCAAAGCAATCTACATATTCAATGCAATCCCTATCAAAATTCCAATGGCATTTTTCACAGAAATAGAATACATAATCCTAAAATTTCTATGAAACCACAAAAGGTCCTGAAAAACCAAAGCAATGTGGAGAAAGAAGAACAAAGCTGGAGGCATCACAATTCATGGTTTCAAACTATATTACAAAGCTATAGTAATCAAAAAGGTAGGGTGGTGGCATAAAAACAGACACACAGATGAATGGAGCAGAATAGAGTTCAGAAAAAAACCCATGCATATATGGTTAGTTGACTTACACTAAAGGAGCCAAGAATATAGAATGAAGAAAGTACAGTCTCTTCAATAAATGGTACTGGGAAAACTGGGTAGCCATATGCGAAAGAATGAAACTGGACCACTATCTAACGTCATACACAAAAATCAACTCAAAATGGATTAAAGACTTGAAAATAAGACCTGAAACTATAAAAAGAAAGCACATGGAGTAAGCTCCTTGACATCAGTCTTGGTAATAATTTTTTGGATTTGACGCCAAAAAGCAAAAGTAAACAAGTGGAACTATATCAAACTAAAAAGCTTCTGCACAGCAAAGAAAACCGTCAACAAAATGAAGAGGCAACCTACAGTATGGGAGAAAATATTTGCAAAATCATATATCTGATAAGGGGTTAAGGTCTGAAATATATAAAGAACTTATACAACTCAACAGAAATAAACCAAACTATTCAATTTTTAAAAGGACAGAGGATCTGAATAGACATTTTTCCATAGAAGACACACAAATAGCCAACAGGTACATTAAAAGATGCTCAACATCACTAATCATCAGGGAAATGCAAATCAAAACCACAATGAGCTATCATCTCATACCTGTTAGAATGGCTGTTATCACAAAGAAAAGAAATAAGTGTTGGCAAGTAGGTACAGAAAAAGGAATTCTTGTGCACTGTTGGTAGGAATGTAAATTGGTGCAACCAATACAGAAAACAGTATGGCAGTTCCTTAAAAAATTAAAAATAGAACTACCATATGATCCAGCAATTCCACTTCTGCAAGAAACAAAATCACTATCTCAGAAAGATATGTGCACTCCCGCTTTGTGACCACCTAGAGGGGTGGGATAGGGAGGGTGGAAGGGAGGCCCAAGAGGAAGGGGATATGGGGGTATATGGATACATATAGCTGATTCACTTTGTTATACAGCAGAAACCAACAGAACATTATAAAGCAATTATACTACAATAAAGATGTAAAAAAAAAAAACAAAAGGAAAGAAAGATATGTGTACTTCCATATTCACTGCAGCATTATTCACAATAGCCAAGACATGGAAACAACTGTCAGTCAATAGATGAATGGATAAAAAAAATGTGACATATATATATATATATATATATATATATATATGTATATACACACACACATACACACACACAGTGGAATATTTTTTAGCCATAAAAAAGAATTACATTGTGTCATTTGAGACAACACAGATGGACCTTGAGGGAATATATGCTAAGTGAAATAAGTCAGAGAAAAACAAATACTGTATGATCTCATCTATATATGGAATTTAACAGAAAAAAACAAACTTATAGACTACAAAGAACAGATTAGTGGTTGCCAGAAGCAGGGGGTAGGGGCTTCCCTGGTGGCACAGTGGTTAAGAATCCGCCTGCCAATGCAGAGGACATGGGTTCGAGCCCTGGTCCGGGAATATCCCACATGCCGTGGAGGAACTAAGTCCGTGGGCCACAACTACTGAGCCCACATGCCACAACTACTGAAGCCTGCGCGCCTAGAGACCGTGCTCCACAACAAGAGAAGACACTGTAATGAGAAGCCTGTTCACTGCAACAAAGAGTAGCCCCTGCTCACTGCAACTAAAGAAAGCCCGCATGCAGCAACAAAGACCCAATGCAGCCAAAAATTCATTCATTCATTCATTTTTTAAAAAGAAAAGAAGAAAAAGAAGCAGGAGGTAGGGGGAGAGTGGAATAGGTAAAAGAGGTCAAAAGGTACAAGCTTCCAGTTATAAGATAAATAGGTGCTGGGGGTATAAAGTATAGCATGGTGACTACATTTAACAATACTGTATTGTATATTTGAAAGTTATAAGAGAGTAGATCTTAAAAGTTCTCATCACAAGAAAAAAGTTGTAACTATGTGTGGTGATGGATATTAACTAAACTTACTGTGGTAATCATTTCACAATATATAAGTACATATCGTACACCTAAAACTAATATAATGTTTTATGTCAATTATATCTCAATAAGAAATTTTTTTAAAAAGAAGCTATTTTAAAAGTGTCTACCAGGCACCCTGTTAAATTCTGGGAATGCAGACCTGAACAAGATAGACAAAGCCCTCATTGCAAGGATTTTACAGCTGGTAAAGCAGGTGTTGGGAGAGCAGACAGACAATAAATAAACACACAAAAAAAAATAGAAACGATAGGTGCTAAAACACAAATGACAAGAAGAAGCCAGTCATGTGAAGAACAAGGGAAGAACCTTCCAGACAGAGGAAACAGCTAGTGTAAAGGTCCCAAGGAAGAAAGAAAGCCAGTGGGCCGGATATTACTGACAGAAGAGTGGTAGGAAATGAGGATAGAGATCTAGCAAGGGCTAGATCATGCAGGGCCTTAAGTCAGGCAAACAAGTTTAGATTTTAAGAGCAATAGAAACCACTGAAGGATTTCAAACAAGGAAGTTACATGATGTGATGCCTTAAAATGTAAAAGATGACTGGTGGCTATATGAATTATGAACTGTAGAATAGAAGCAGGGAAACTAGTAGGGGTCTACTATAGTAATCCAAGGAAGAGACAACGATGTCTGGGACTAGGCTAGTCTGGGACTAGGCTAGGAGACATAAAAAGAAAGAGTTGAATTCAAATACACTATGATAACAGAGTCAAAAGAAACTTGCTGATAGACATGATATAGGGTATAAGAGAATAAGAGTCATCAAGAATGGCTCATAGGGGCTTCCCTGGTGGCGCAGTGGTTAAGAATCCACCTGCCAATGCAGGGGACACGGGTTGGAGCCCTGGTCCGGGAAGATCCCACATGCCACGGGGCAACTAAGTCAGTGCACCACTACTACTAAGCTTGCACTCCAGAGCCTGCAAGCCACAACTCCTGAAGCCTGGGCACCTAGAGCCCATGCTCTGCAACAAGAGAAGCCACCTCAGTGAGAAGCCCACGCGTTGCAACGAGAGTAGCCCCCGCTCACCGCAACTAGAGAAAGCCCGCGCACAGCAACAAAGACCCAACGCAGCCAAAAATAAATAAATATAATAAATTAATTTTTTTAAAAAAGAATGGCTCATAGGCTTCTGGCTTGAGCAAGCAGGTGGACAGAATCCCACCTACTGAAATTTGGAAGACTGGGAAAGGATGTAGGTCTATGGATGAAATCATGAGTTCTGTTTTGGACATGTTATCTGAAATTCCTATTAGACATCTAAGAAGAGTTGTTAAGTAATAAGCAAATGGATATAGGGCTCTGGAGATGAGGGAAGGGTCAGGGCTAAAGTTATAAATTTGGAAGCAATCTGCACATAGTATTTAAAGACATGAGACCAGATGACAGCAAGAGTGTGTAGACAGAGAAGATATCTCAAGACACAGACCTAGGGCACCCCAACATTTAGAAGGTTAGCGGAAGTAAAGGAGAATAAAGAGGAAGAAGAAGAGGTAAACACACAAATGCGTATGAGAAAGAGCAGCAAGTGAGATAGGAGAAAACCCAGGATAGTATGATGTCCTGGAAGCCAAAACAAGAAAGTGTTTCAAGAATAAGGTCTGCTGTAACAGAATACCATAGACTGGGTGGCTTAAATAACAGAAATTTATCTCTCACAGTTCTGGAGGCTGGAAGTCCGAGATCAGAGTGCCAGCATGGTTGACTTCTGGTTAGAGCACTCTGGTATACAGTCTTTAACTGTTTCCTCACATTGCTGAATGAGAGAGTGAAAGAGAGGAGAGAGAGACAGACAGACAGAGACAGAGACAGCATGTACTCTGATCTCTTCACACCCTTACAAGGGCACCAATCACATCATGGGGTCTCCACCCTCATGACCTATATAACCCTAACTATCTCCCAAAGGCCCTACTTCTAAATACCATCACATTGGGAATTAGGGTTTCCACATACGAATTTGGGGGAGGACACAAACATTCAGTCTATACAAGATTGCTATAATCTAAAAGATAGACAATAACGAGTATTGGTGAAGATGTGGAAAAATTGGAATCTTCATGCATTGCTGATGGAAATGTAAAATGGTGCAACCACTGTGGAAAAGTCTGGTGGTTCTTTAAAAGGTTAAACATACTGTTACCATATGACCCAGAAACCCCACTCCTAGGTATAAATCCAAGAGAAATGAAAACATATGTCCACATGAAAACTTGAACACAAATTTTTCAGAGCAGCATTATTCATAAGAACCCCAAAATGAAAGCAATCTAAATATCTACCAACTGATGAATGGATTATCAATCTGTGGCATATTCTTACAATTGAATATTATTTGGCAATAAACAGGAATGAAGTAGTATTTATACATGGTACAACATGGATGAACCTTGAAAACATTTTGCTAAGTGAAAGAAGCCAGACACAAGGCCACATATTATATGATTCCATTTATATGACATGTTCAGAATAAGCAAGTCTACAGAAACAGAGAGTAGATTAATGGCTGCCTATGGCTGGAACAGGGAAAGAGGGGGAAATAAGGAGTGAATGCTAATGGGTACAGGGTTTCTTTTAGAGGAGACAAAAATGTTCTAACATCAGAGTGGGTGATGGTTGCACAACCCTGTGAATATACTACAAACATTGAGCTGTACAATTTAAATAGGTGAATAGCATGGTATGTAAATCAGGGAAAGGTCACCTAAAGCAAATACTGCTGAGAGATCAGTTAAGATTAGAATGGAGTAGAGACCACTCTATAGGTTAGCATCAAAGTCATGTGTAACCTTGAGAAACAAATGTTTAGTGGAGTGATGGAGACAGAAGGCAAATAGGGTGGACTGAGAGGGAATAAGTGAGGAAGTAGAGTCAAAGAAGTTTTGCTGTTAAGGGTTGCAGAGAAACAGGGTAATGAAACAGAGGGATATGGAATAAAGGGAGGGTTTGTTTTCATAAGATGTTTCATAAGATGGGAGATAATACAGCATGTTTGTTGATGAGAATGAATCGATGTGGAGGCAGAACTTGACAGTGAAAGAGAGAAAATGTTTGCTGTTGAATCAAAGTCCTTGAAAAAGGGATGATTAAAAAGCACAGATGAAAAGGCTGGCATGCCTTCACTTCAACAGGGAGAAGGCAGAGAGCCGAGGCATACATGTCAGTAGACTGTAGATAGTGTTAGGAAGACGAGAGAGGTGCTGCTGTTTTCTACATGAGGCCTGAAGCAAGGTGACCAACTTAGGGTAAGGATGTAAAAGTGTATTGATTATATTGCTGTATAACAAAATTACTCCCCAAAACATAGCAGCTCATGAGATCATGCTTTCGCCACAGTTTCCTAGATTTGATCTTTGCCTAGAAGCCAGTTCTTAAACTTAGAATCACTGCTTTCTGGAGATGCTAGAAATAATTTTAAGACCAGTAAGTAAGTCCTGGCTTCTTTGTGTTTAACCAGCTTTTGTTTAGCATCTCTCTTAACATTTCACTGTAAGCAGCAAGAGGAAACCAGGAAATATCTTCAACAGTCTGCCTGGAAATTTCCTTAGCGAAATCAACAAGTTCTTTATGTATATTTGCTACCTTCCACATTAACACAGGTGACAGTGTTGCTAAACTTTCTGCCTCTACATATATATGATCCCCTTTCCTTCAGTTTCCACTAATATTTTCCTCACTTCACCCACAGTCTCCTGAAAGGCCATAATGCATCTTCTAACAAACTATTTAAGCCACTTAAACTTTTCTCTAACATTCTCTTCAAAGCCTGTTCACCTTCTGCCTACTGCTTAGTTCCTAAACTACTCCCACATTTTTAGGTTTTTGTTATAGAGGAATTCTACTTCCAAGTGCCAAGTCTGTATTAGCTCCCTATGACAAATTACCCAAACTCCACAGCTTAAAACGACAAATATTTATTATCTCACCGTTTCTGTGAGTCAGCAATTTGTGAGGTACTGAGCTGGGTGATTTTGGTTCAGGGTCTCACGAGAGGTTGTCATCAAGATGTCAGCCAGGACTAGAGGATCTGCTTCCAGGAGAGCTCACTCACATAGCTTTTGGCAGCTGGCCTCAGTTCCTTGCCATGTGGCCCTCTCCACAGAGATGCTTTGACATGGCGGTTGGCTTCCCCTGGAGTGAGCAATTCGAGAGACAAGGAGAGCAACGGAAGCCACATGCTTTTTATGACCTAGTCTCAGAAGTCATATATAGTCACTTTATTTTCAGCTTCATTGGGGTGTAACTGACAAATAAAATTGTAATATAAAGTGTGCAATGTGCTGTTTTGATATGCGTACATATACCCAGTCACTTCTGCCATATTAGTTTGTTTGAAATGAGCCACTAGGTCCAGCCCATACTCAAGGGGAGAGGAATGAAGCTCCATGACTTGAAAAGAAGATAACCAAAGAATCTGTGGACATATGTTAAACTACCTTAAGGAGGAATGGAGAAAGCATGCAAAGAGAGAAGGTGAGAAATACCTGTTTCTGAGAGTAAGAAAATGAATATAAGATTACTGGAAAATTGAATAGATTTCCAGAAAATTTTGAGTTCCCATTTAAGATCTGTGATAATGAATTTAAATAACTAGTCAGGGGACTTCCCTGGTGGTCCAGTGGTTAAGACTCTGAACTTCCACTTCAGGGGGCACGGATTCGATCCCTGGTCAGGGAATTCCCGCATGCCATGCAGTGAGGCCAAATAGTCAGCCCCCTGAATTCATTGGCTGGGTTAGGTGTCTCTTTCACATGCTCCTCCACCATCCTATGCTTACCTGTATTATATCTTTTATCAGGAAGATCTGCAGTGTCTGTTTACTTATCTGTTTCCCCCAACTAAATGATTAATCTTTCAAGGTCAAGGACTGTGAAATAGTCCTCACATGATAGGTATTCAATGACTATTGGTAATATAATTTAATCTGTTCCAAACACTTGCCTTTAGGCAAGAATAGAGGAAAAGGATGAAAAAGGAAGCCACAACATAACCTCGAAGAGAAGGGTGAAAATAATAGGGTAATGAGCACTTGAAGGGTCATAACATAACCTGGAAAGAGAGGAACAACATTTAATTTGCCAAAGAAACTAGTTTATTACCACCTTACCTCCAGTTCTTTAGGTTTGCCACTAGCCCAAATTCAAGCTAGCTCTACACTCCTCCCAATCTGAGCTTCCAGACCCAATTCTAATCAAAACATGGGGTGGAGGCTAATATTAGTTTTCTATCCTTGCCATAACAAATTACCTCAAATCTAGTGGTTTAAAATAACACAACTTATTATCTTACTGTCCTGTATGTCAGAAGTCTGATGACACTGGGCTAAAATTAAAGTGTTAGCAGGGCTGCATTCCCTTCTGGAGGCTCAAGAGGAGAAACTGTTCCCTTTGTTCACATTCCTTGGCTCATGCTCCCCATCCCCCTCCATCTTCAAAGCCAGCATCAGTGAGTCTATTTGCTTTCACACTTCAAATTTTTCTTGCTCCTTCTTTCATTGTCCTATCTATCTATCTACCTATCCATCTATCTATCTCTTTCTCTCTCTCCCTCTGGCTCTCTGACTACAACCAGCAAAGGGGCTCACATGATTAGACTGTACCCACCCAGATAATACAAAATAGTCTCCCTATCTCAAGGTCCTTAACCTTATCACATCTATAAAGTACTTTTTGCCATGTAAGGTAACACATTTGTAGGTCTGGGGATTAGGATGTGGACACCTTTGAAGGGTCGTTATCCTGCCTACCACAGGGTTACAGACACAGAAGAGGAGAATAAGCACAGGGAGGAGTAAAGGAGGCCACGCATTTGTACAGGTCATAAAGCCAACACTGATTTAATTAAGAGAAGCACTGAAGGAAAATTTTAACTTTGATTACTCAGTTTACTTAGCACCACATATGAGGTTGAAAATGCCCGATGCTGAAGCAGGGCAAGGAAGATAAGAAAAAAGTAGGTAGAGAAACCATAAAATACCACAGGCAGACAAATCTCCACGCCCTCAAACTATTGCTGTGATTTGGTGATTTCAATGTTTGGAATCACAAACACACACAACCATTTATTGCTTCTCTTCAGTATATTATATTACAATTTTCAGTATAATATATGTTATATATATTTTTAGTATAATATATTATATGTTTTCAGTATAATATAATACATATTCAGTATGTATTTCAAAATAGTTGAAATTCCTTATTTTCCCTCCAAATGCAATGTTCCATTCACATACCACCAGATGGCAGAAAAGAGCAAAGAATAAATTCCAAAATACCAAACAGACAGACAAACCCAAAACACAAAACAAAAAACAAAAAACCATTTTCTTACACTTGAAGAAGCCCAGCCCTCTGGTTAGGTGGCAAACCCAAACATCTTAGAATAGAAAAACACCTTATTTTTTTTAACTTTTTTACTATTTCAAACATACAAAAAAGTTGAAGGTGTAATAAATCCCCATGAATCCATAAATTAGCTTCAAGAATTATCAACACATGGCCAATCTCATCTCATCTATATCATTCTCTTGTCCTCTCTCCATTTTTCTTATACAGTAGGTCCTTGTTGGTTATTTATTTTAATATAGCAGTGTGTACATGTCAATCCCAAACTCCCTAACTATCCCTCCCCTCCAGGGAGTCTGTGAGTCTGTTTCTGTTTTGTAAATAAGTTCATTTGTATCATTTTTTTTAGATTCTGCATATAAGCAATATCATACAATATTTCTTCCTCTGACTTACTTCACTCAATATGACAGTCTCTAGGTCCATCCATGTTGCTGAAAACGGCATTATTTCATTCTTTTTAATGGCTGAGTAATATTCCACTGTATATATGTACCACAACTTCTTTATCCATTCCTCTGTCAATGGACATTTAGGTTGCTTTCATGTCTTGGCTACTGTAAACAGTGCTGCAATGAACATTGGGGTGCATGTATCCTTTCGGACCATGTTTTTTCTCTGGATGTATGCCAGAGTGGGATTGCAGGATCATATAGCAGCTCTGTATTTAGTTTTTTAAGGAACACCCATACTGTTCTCCACAGTGGCTGTACCAATTTACATTCCCACCAACAGTGTAGGAGGGTTCCCTTCTCTCCACACCCTCTCCAGCATTTATTGTTTGTAGATTTTTTGATGATGGCCATTTTGAGTGGTGTGAGGTGATATCTCATTGTAGTTTTGATTTGCATTTCTCTGATAATTAGTGATGTTGAACATCTTTTCATGTGCTTGTTGGCCATCTGGATGTCTTCTTTGGAGAAATGTCTATTTAGGTCTTCTGCCCATTTTTTGATTGGGTTGTTTGTTTTGATGATATTAAGCTGCATGAGCTGTTTGTAAATTTTGGAGACTAATCCCTTGTTGGTCACATCATTTGCAAATATTTTCTCCCATTCTGTGGGTTGTCTTTTCGTTTCATTTATGGTTTCTTCTGCTGGAAAAGCACCTTATTTTTAAAGGCTTGAAGAGACATGAATTTCACAATTTTCCTCTAATTGATATTTGGACAACCTGTTAAAAATGTGTATCAAGACAATATAGCCAAGATGACCTCAGAATAGTAGGCAAGTTCTAAGTTCAGAAAAAACTAAGAATCACAGTAGCTTAAAAAGAAGCTACCAAAAACAAAAATTTTTCAAAAAACCAAAACCCACTGCCTTGGCCCTGACCTCCTTGAGGAAACTTAATGGTTGCCTCCTGATCAATCCCATGTGGCTGACCCTCAAATTCAACTTGTCCTACACTGAACTCACCCTCTTCCTTCCATACTCTCTCTTCCTCCTAGTCCCTGTTTCAGTCAAGAACACTATCATCCACCTGGTTGCCAAAGCCAGGAATCCTCAGGTCATCCTTGTTACTTCCATAACCCTCACACTGTAAAGAATGAATATTTTATTATCCCTTTTTCTTCATCTACTAGTTTGGAAATAATGCATTGCTTTTATTTTTTTTAGCAGTTATCCCAGAAATTACTGCATGCATACTTAACTTATCAAAACTAAAATTAATGAATCTCTTTCTCCTATGCTTAGGTGATATGAGTATCATTTAAAATGCATTACCCCCCTCCTGGATGATATTATTGTTGTTACTGTTGTATATTTTAATTTTTTAACCCTACTGGGACATTATTATTACTGTTTTATATAATTAGTGTTTGTTAGATTTACTCCTATGTTTGCTACCTTCTTTCTTTGTTCTTCTTCCCTTCTTCATCTCAGATCTTCCCTTGGCATCACTTTCCTTCTCTCTGAAGGGCACCTTTTGCAATTTCCTATAGTGAGCATCTGCTACAGATGAACTCTCTTACCTTTTGTTTGTCTGCAAAAATGTCTTTCCTTTGCCCTCTTTATTGAAAGATATTTTTGTCTAGTATAAGTTCTAGATTGGCAGATATTTTGTCAGCCGTTTAAAGATAATCATTCCATGGATAAAGAAGATGTGATACACATACACATGCAGAAACACACACACAAAATGGTATACTACTCAGCCATAAAAAAAAAGGTAAAATTTACCATTTGCAACAACATGGATGGACCTTGAGAGTTTATGCTAATTGAAAGTCAGATGGAGAAAGACAAATACCGTATGATTTCACTCATATGCAGAATATAAAACACACACACACACACACACAAAATAAATGAACAAACCAAACCAAACAAAAATAAACACATAGATACAGAGAACAGAACAGTGGTTAACAGGGGACAAGAAGAGGGGTGGGGAGAGGGCAAAATGGGTAAAGGGAATCAACTGTTTGGTGACAGATGAAAACTAGATTTTTGGTGGTGAGCACGTTATAGGGTATACAGAAGTAGAAATATAATGCTGTTCACATGAAACATATAACGTTATAAACCAATGTTACCTCAATAAAAAATAAATTTAAAAAATAGATAAATAAAATAAAGATGCCATTCCACTATCACCTGGTTTCCATTGTTGCAGTTAAGAAGCCAACTGTTAATCCAACTGTTGCTCCTTTGAAAATGATCTACTATTTCCCTCTGGTGCTGCTAATACTGTTTGCCTATTGTTTGCTGTAATTTCTATGATGTGTCTTGGGTGGATTTCTTTTTATTTATCCTACTTGAGATTGTAGAGCTTCTTCAATTCATTCTAAAATACTTTCAGTCCTTACATCTTCAAATACTGCCTCTGCCTCATTCTTTCTCTCCTTTCCTTATGAAACCCCAACTAAATGAATGATAAACCCTCTTACTCTATCCACAACACATCTTAATTTCTCTTCCACATTTTCAGTCTTTTTGTCTCTCTTCAAAGCATTGATAATATCTTCTGATGCTAGTTCATTAATTCTCTCTTTAGCTTTGCTCAATCTTCTGTCAGACCCTTCAAATGAGTTTTTATTGGATGATTTATTCATCATTTCTGGAAGTTCTATTTGGTTCTTTTTCAAATATTTTCTTCTCCTTTTTATAATTTTCTATTCCCTGCAGACAGTTTAGGCTTGTATTTTATCTCTTTTAACACTGTAAACATACTTGTATTAGTCATAGAAGGCTAAGTTATGTGACAGTAATAAGTGGTTCCAAAATCACAATGGCTTACAACCACAAACACATATTTTTTGCTTTCTCCCTATGCTCAGTGTAGGTCAGCTGCAGTATTGACCCACATCTTCTCTGCTGTGGGACCAAGACTGACAGATAAGCCATTATCTGAAATATTAATGCTTGTCATGGAAGAAGTGAAAGAGATTATGGCCAAGCACATGCTGACTCTTAAATCTTCTGCTAGAAAGTGACATATGTCACTTCTGCTCACATTTCAAGTACAATCCTCTTGTAAGGAAGGGTACCAAATCTCATGAGTAATAAAAAGTCTATCACAGCACACCTTATCATTAAATATTCATCTCCTACCATCTGTCACATACTAATAAACTTATCTCCTCTCCAAGGGAGAAAACCCTAAATTTCCACACAGTCACTACTTTGAGCCTAAAGTCCAAGATCTCTGAGTGATGTGTTCATCGCTATATAAGGTCTAGATGAGGTTCATTTGAATTAATAATACACATTATCTGTTCCACCCCACCCCGATATATATACAATAGTGGAACAGGGTCAGGATAGTTGCAATAAATACTTCCACTTGGAAAGAAGAAAGATGAAAGAAACAATTCTAAAATCCCACTGGGCAGATGATTATAAGGGGTCCTACTATGGGGCGGGGGTGGGGGGATATTTCTTGAATAGGTCCTGATTTCCATAATCCATTGTTCCACTCCCTAATCCACTGTTCACGTGGCCCTTGGTTCTGCCCTTTGGCAGAACATTCCTTTTCAGTTATTCTTAGTCACTGTAAAGAGGGCATTGGAAAATATGCCCTCCTTGGGGACTCAGCAGCTTTCTTTGCATGTTTCCTTCCTATAGAACATTGGGGCAAACAGAAGCAGACTCTCTTAATCCAGTCTGGTGGTATTTCTGATGTACAATTCTTTCTCAAAAATATGCTTGATTTTTTTATTTATTTTATTTTAGTCAGCTCCCTATACTAATAGCCACATCCACAGTTCTTTTTAAGACAATCCCCCCTCATTAGAATCCATTCAGATACTTGAGGCTACCAAGCTTCTGTTGGGATAGACACACCTCTAGTCTCTTTTCCTTGATCATTTTGTCAAACTAAAAAGAACTTAATAAACATCACTTTGATCCACTCATACTTTTTTTTTTTTTTTTTTTAGTTGCGGCACGTGCGATCTTCATTGAGGCATGCAGGATGCGGGATCTTTAGTTGAAGCGTGTGGGATCTAGCTCCCTGACCAGGGATCGAACCCGGGGCCCCTGCATTGGGAGCACAGAGTCTTATCCACTGGACCACGAGGGAAGCCCCCATTCATAGGTTTTAACAATAAGTGTATGTTCACATCCTTGATGTGATCCTTGCTTTAGAGGCTAAGCATTTTTTTTTTTTTTTTGTCTGTGTTAGGTCTTCGTTTCTATGCGAGGGCTTTCTCTAGTTGAGGCAAGCGGGGACCATTCTTCATCGTGGTGCACGGGCCTCTCACTGTCGCGGCCTCTCTTGTTGCGGAGCACAGGCTCCAGACGCGCAGGCTCAGTAATTGTGGCTCACGGGCCCAGTTGCTCCGCGGCATGTGGGATCTTCCCAGACCAGGGCTCGAACCCGTGTCCCCTGCATTGGCAGGCAGATTCTCAACCACTGCGCCACCAGGGAAGCCCTAGAGGCTAAGCAATTTTAATCAAACTTTATCATTCAAAGGTCTTAGTTTTATCTTTCACTAGATGGAAATGAGAATCACTTACATCTTCCAAACCTGCAAGTTCTGAACTTCTGTGCTCTCTTAATTTCCTCTCAAATTAAGGAATTAAATTCTTTTTTGACTTGCAAATCAGCCAATTCTTTTTCAAGCCCATCTCTTTCCTGTCATAGCTTATCAAATGCAACCAATATTAACTAACTCACACTACAAACATTCTATTTTTCCCAAAAATCTTCCCATAAAGAAAACTATAGGCCCAGATGACTTCACCATCAGTGCCTATAAATATTCAAGTGAGAAATAAGTCTAATAACATCCAAATTCTTTTAGACACTAAAAAAAGAGTGTATTTTTCCAATTTATTTTATGAAGCTAACATAACTCTGATACTCTAACATAACTCCACTAAGAACAGTTAAGAAAAAGGAGAACTTACAGGTAAGCTCACTGAAGAACATAAATGCAAACTTCCTAAACAAAATATCACACAGAAAACTGCAATGTATAAAGAGGATAAGGCATCATGATTAATTTGTGTTTATAGAAATTACACAAAGTCGATTAAGCAATAGAATATCAATCTTATTAACCAAACAACAGAATAGAGGAGAAACTATGATTATCTTAATAATGACAGAAAATGTATTTGATAGAAGTTAGTACCTAGTCAAGATTTTTAAAAAATAAATCTTAGTGTACTGAGAAAAGAATTTTCTTATCCTGAAAGCAGCATTTACAAAAAACTTACAATAAACAACACACTTAATGGTGAAATGTTCAAAGTTTTGCCTTTAAAGGATGCCTGTTGAAACCACTTTTTATTCAACACTGTACTGAAGAGCCAGTCCAGTAAAGCAAGTATATGAAATTTTAAAATTGGGTTTGGAAAGAGAGAAACAAAACTATCACTACTTGCAGATGATAGGATCAAAAATGTGGAAAATTTAAGACTATCTAAAGACAAATTATTAAGACATTTTAGTAAGATGACTGAATATAAAATGAATTTGCAAAATCCACTTTATTCCTATATATCAGCAACAATTTAAAAAATGAAAAAAATTTTAAATACCAACTACGCTAGCATAACATATATGAAATATCTACAAATAAATCTTTAAAGATATGCCAACCTCTATATGGAAATTATAAACTTTATTGAGAGAATTTACAGACCTGAATACATAGAAAGATATACCACATCTATGGAATTTGGAAGACTCAACACTGGAAACATTTCAACTCTTCCAAAATGAAGTACAGATTCAATGCAATCCCTATAAAAGTCACTAGCAGTTTCTTCATAGGATTTAAAAGCTGATGCTAAAATTTATAAGGAAACACCGAGGATCTAAAGTGGCCATGATGGACCTAGAGTCTATCATACAGAGTGAAGTTAGTCAGAAAGAGAAAAACAAATATCGTATGCTAACACATATATATGGAATCTAAGAAAGAAAAAAAAAGGTCATGAAGAACCTAGGGGCAAGATGGGAATAAAGACACAGACCTACTAGAGAATGGACTTGAGGATATGGGGAGGGGGAAGGGTAAGCTGGGACAAAGTGAGAGAGTGGCATGGACATATATACACTACCAAACGTAAAACAGATCGCTACTGGGAAGCAGCCGCATAGCACAGGGAGATCAGCTCGGTGCTTTGTGCCCACCTACAGGGGTGGGATAGGGAGGGTGGGAGGGAGGGAGACGCAAGAGGGAAGAGATATGGGAACATATGTATATGTATAACTGATTCACTTTGTTATAAACCAGAAACTAACACAGCATTGTAAAGCAATTATACTCCAATAATGATGTTAAGAAAAAAATAGATGTGATTAATGGGAATACCGAAATTGAAATATAATTTTTCAGATTCTTAAATAAATAAATAAATAAATAAATAAATAAATAAATAAATAAAAATAAAATAGCCATAAAGCTTTTGAAAAGCAAAACAAGCTGGGAGGACTTATTCTATGATATCAAGTCTAATAAAATATAGTGATTAATATAGTGTTATACTGACATGTGTGGTTAAAAAGACAAACAGAACAAAATAGCCAGAAATAGACCTACACCTATTTAGTCCCTTGATAAATGACAGAGATGGCACTGTAAAGTACTAGGGGGAAAGACTGCCTTTTCAATAAATGGTTCTGGAACAATCAAGTATCTATGAGAAAAAATTAAACTGTACTTCTACTTTATACCATCAAAGATCAGTTCCAAGTAGATTATAAACCTAAATGTGAAAGTCAAGCTGAAAAGCTTTTAAAAGATTATATAGGAGAATATCTTCATGACCTCAAGATAGGGAAGAATTTCTTAAATAAGATGCAAAAAACACTGAAGATTTATAAATTCAACTCCATTAATCTTTGTTGAACTCTGGGGTGAGAAAGAAGATAATAAACTGGATCAGAAAATGATAGCAAAGTAAAAGGTTAGAGGGGTACACCCAAATTGACTGAAATTTCACAAAGTTGGAAAAGAAGTCATTTAAAATGGCAATGGGGAGCTAGAAATAAATAAATAGAGAGATAAATCAATAAAGCTGATTCTTATTATATGTGGTACTTATGGTCTATAAAGTTGCCATGAATGCTAAATTAGTGAATACTAAAACATTGTTCCTAGGGGAAATACAGGGTTAGGTTTCTGTGAGCCTCTAGTCACGTTTTCATCAACTGATCAACACATAACCTTGTTTTGAATGTTTCTGTTTAAAGATACTTTATTTAATATACTCATGGCAACAGCCATATAACTCATGTTTGAACAAAGCTCATCTAACACATACATTTTCTCTGTAAGGCCCATCATAGCCTTCTTGCACTTAAGGACAGTAGATAGCACTTCAGCACTACACTTGGGGGACCATTTTAAACAGTGAAATCACTATCAAAAAGCATAAAAGTGTGAAAAATATGGCACTAAATAAACTAAAAAAAGGACATCTGTTTACAGTATGAGAGCTGAAACAAGAAGGGAGAACAGCTGCCTTATTTAAACTCAATGTGCTCCTTGTGTGATGCAAACTTTCACCACTCTGCACACGTCTACAAATGACCTTGAAAGCACTGTGAGTATTGATTTGGGGGTTACGAATAAATTTTAGTGAGTAGGTGAATTTGTAAATATGTAATCCTTGACTGAGGATCAACTGAATATATATATTCTCTGAGAAGCACCATGTGAAGCTCTGAATTAAATGGGCAAGAGGGTGCAGGAGGGGCACACTGCCTGGAGGGGCTTATATTTTGAGAATACCTAAGGATGATAGAGATGAAAGAAATATTTGGAATTAACAGACCCCAAAATTTCAAATGAAACTCTAATAAAAAGTTATTTGGGAGGTTTTTATTATGCTTTGACATATTTGTCTGCCACAGCATCACAGGACACTGATTAGGCCTGGATATATGGATATATTCAACATGTTCAAATATCACTGTATCCCAGACTGTTACTTCCTTGGGATAATCTCTAAAAATGAATGTGGGGGCTTCCCTGGTGGCGCAGTGGTTGAGAATCTGCCTGCCAATGCAGGGGACACGGGTTCGAGCCCTGGTCTGGGAAGATACCACATGCCGCGGAGCAACTGGGCCCGTGAGCCACAATTACTGAGCCTGCGCGTCTGGAGCCTGTGCTCCGCAACAAGAGAGGCCACGATAGTGAGAGGCCCACGCACCACAATGAAGAGCGGCCCCCACTTGCCACAACTGGAGAAAGCCCTCGCACAGAAACGAAGACCCAACACAGTCATAAATAAATTTTTAAAAATTAAAAAAAAAAAAAAAGATCTTTAAAAAAAAAAAAAATGAATGTGGGCTAATATTCAGCCACAAATAAAGTTGCTGTTTATAATCTGGTGTTGTTTGCAATGGGGGGGACCATCAATAGGAAACTTGTTAAATTACGGTCTACCCATAAAATGGATTATTACTGTTAAAAGAGTATTATCAGGAGTATGTCCTGATTTATGTTACCAATTCCCGCCCTTACCTCTACTCTCCCCCTCCAAACCTGATCAACCATCATCAAAGAGAGATAGGAGAAGGTGGGATTCTATAACAAGATAGGTATAAAAGTAGGCATTGTCAAAAAAATAAAAATAAAGGATTATTTTAGCTGCCATTCAACAATCAAGCTACCCACCAGCTCACAGAGTTCCTCCTATAGAGTGAAGAAGATACCGTGTCCCCCATTAAAACTTCTTAAAATTGGAGTTGGGAAGGACTTGATGGATTGTGGGGAAGGAGAGAGATATGAGATAAAGTTGAAGAGGTAGACAGGAACTACCTCATACAAGACTTTGTCAGGAATAGTAAAGAATTTGGATTTTCTTACAATAGCAATTAAACACTGATGAAAGGCTTTAGGTAAAGAAGTGACATGACCTAATTTATATTTTATCAAAATCCACTCTGATACATTGTGGAGAAAGGATTGGAGGAAGTAAAAGAAAATGTTGAGCAACAATTAACTATACTATTGCTTTAGTCTTGGTGAGAAATGATGATGGCTTGGATAGGATGAGCACAATAGTAATGAAGAGAAGAGGATGGATTTAAGACACATTTTGGAGAAAATAATCCTCTAAAATGCTAAAACTGATTGCACTACAGTGGTGATATTAAGATTATTTTCCCCCTCAAGTTATTTCCCGTTTTTAAAAATAATGTTCTTACATTTAAAATAAAAAACATTTACTCTCAAATAATTAAACCTTGAAATAAACAAATAAAATAAGATACATCTAAACAGACTCATGCCTAATACTTGCAGGGTCCAGGGCAACATTATAAATGGAAGCTCATACCATATCTCTAAAAATTCAAAAGTTATAAAACAATCTATTAAATAAAATGTTTAACATACTTAACTTGATAAGATTAAAAATGTGTAAATCAATAATTCTTATATAACTTAAAGTTGACAAAATATCAAAGACAATTGAATTTAAGTATTATTGCACATGTCTGGATATAATGATAAGCTGGCAATGTATGAATGAATTAATAAAGACATACTTAATTCATAAATTGTAATATATTCCATAAAATTTATTTTTCTTACTTTAACATCATCAAAATCACTAGTTATGTTGTTATAAACAAGCTTTTCTCATAATCTGTGTCATATTGCCAATAAGGATCCACAGGATTAAAAATAAAATGTGGTTTAGAATCATCGACAGGAAGACACTGGAACTCACCAAAAAAGATACCCCACATCCAAAGACAAAGGAGAAGCCACAATGAGATGGAAGGAGGGGCACAATCACAATAAAATCAAATCCCATAACTGCTGGGTGGGTGACTCACAAACTGGAGAACACTTATACCACAGAAGTCCCCCAGTGGAGTGAAGGTTCTGAGCCCCACGTCAGGCTTCCCAACCTGGGGGTCCGGCAATGCGAGGAGGAATACCTAGAGGATCAGACTTTGAATGCTAGTGGAATTTGATTACAGGACTTCGACAGGACTGGGGGAAACAGAGACTCCACTCTTGGAGGGCACACACAAAGTAGTGTGCACACTGGGACCCAGGGGAAGGAGCAGTGACCCCATAGGAGACTGAACCAGACCTACCTGCTAGTGTTGGGGGCTCTCCTGCAGAGGCGGGAGGGGGGGCGCTGTGTCTCACCATGAGGACAGGGACACTGGCAGCAGAAGTTCTGGGAAGTACTCCTTGGTGTGGGCCCTCCCAGAGTCTGCCATTAGCCCCACCAAAGAGCTTGGGTAGGCTCCAGTGTTGGGTCGTCTCAGACCAAACAACCAACAGGGAGGGAACCTAGCCCCACCCATCAGGAGACAAGTGGATTAAAGTGTTAGTGAGCTCTGCCCACCAGAGTAACAGCCAGCTCTACCCACCACCACTCCCTCCCATCAGGAAACTTGCACAAGCCTCTCAGATAGCCTAATCCACCAGAGGGAAGACAGCAGAAGCGAAAAAAACAATCCTGCAGCCTATGGAACAAAAACCACATTCACAGAAAGATAGACAAGATGAAAAGGCAGAGGGCTATGTACCAGATGACAGAACAAGATAAAACCCCAGAAAAACAACTAAATGAAGCGGAGATAGGCAACCTTCCAGAAAAAGAATTAAGAATAATGATAGTGAAGATGATCCAGGACCTCGGAAAAAGAATGGAGGCAAAGATCAAGAAGATGCCAGAAGTGTTTAACAAAGACCTAGAAGAATTAAAGAACAAACAGAGATGAACAATACAATAACTGAAATGAGAAATACACTAGAAGGAATCAAAAACAGAATAACTGAGGCAGAAGAATGGATAAGTGACCTGGCAGACAGAATGGTGGAATTCACTGCTGTGAAACAGAATAAAGAAAAAAGAATGAAAAGAAATGAAGACAGCCTAAGAGACCTCTGGGACAACATTAAACACAACAATATTCACATTATAGGGGTCCCAGAAGGAGAAGAGAGAGAGAAAGGACCCGAGAAAATATTTGAAGAGATTATAGTCAAAGACTTCCCTAACATGGGAAAGGAAATAGCCACCCAAGTCCAGGAAGTGCAGAGAGCCCCAGGCAGGATAAACCCAAGGAGAAACATGCCAAGACACAGTAATCAAACTGGCAAAAATTAAAGACAAAGAGAAATTATTGAAAGCAGCAAGGGAAAAACGACAAATAACATACAAGGGAATTCCCATAAGGTTAACAGCTGATTTCTCAGCAGAAACTCGACAAGCCAGAAGGGAGTGGCATGACATATTTAAAGTGAAAGGGAAGAACCTACAACCAAGATTACTCTACCCGGCAAGGATCTCATTTAGATTTGATGGAGAAATCAAAAGCTTTACAGACAAGCAAAAGCTAAGAGAATTCAGCACCACCAAACCAGCTGTACAACAAAGCTAAAGGAAATTCTCTAAGTGGGAAACACAAGAGAAGAAAAGGACCTACAAAAACAAACCCAAAACAATTAACAAAATGGTAATAGGAACATACATACCGATAATTACCTTAAACGTGAATGGATTAAATGCTCCAACCAAAACACACAGGCTCGCTGAATGGATACAAAAACAAGACCCATATATATGCTGTCTACAAGAGAGCCACTTCAGACCTAGGGACACATATAGATTGAAAGTGAAGGGATAGAAAAAGATATTCCATGCAAATGGAAATCAAAAGAAAGCTGAAGTAGCAATTCTCATATCAGACAAAATAGGCTATAGAATAAAGACTATTACAAGAGACAAAGAAGGACACTACACAATGATCAAGGGATCAAGCCAAGAAGAAGATGTAACAATTGTAAATCTTTATGCATCCAACATAGGAGCACCTCAATACATAAGGCAAATGCTAACAACCATAAAAGGGGAAATCGACAGTAATACAATAATAGTAGGGGACTTTAACACCTCACTTACACCAACGGACAGATCATCCAAACAGAAAATTAATAAGGAAACACAAGCGTTAAATGACACAATAAACCAGATAGATTTAACTGATATTTATAGGACATTCCATCCAAAAACAGCAGATTACACTTTCTTCTCAAGTGCACATGGAATATTCTCCAGGATAGATCACATCTTGGGTCATAAATCAAGCCTCAGTAAATTTAACAAAATTGAAATCATATCAAGCATCTTTTCTGACCACAACGCTATGAGATTAGAAATCAATTACAGGGAAAAAAACGTAAAAAACACAAACACATGGAGGCTAAACAATACATTACTAAATAACCAAGAGATCACTGAAGAAACCAAAGAGGAAATCAAAAAATACCTAGAGACAAATGACAATGAAAACACGACGATCCAAAACCTATGGGATGCAGCAAAAGCAGTTCTAAGAGGGAAGTTTATAGCAATACAAGCCTACCTCAAGAAACAAGAAAAATCTCAAATACACAATCTAACCTTACACCTAAAGGAACTAGAGAAAGAAGAACAAACAAAACCCAAAGTTAGCAGAAGGAAAGAAATCATAAAGACCACAGCAGAAATAAATGAAATAGAGAGAAAGAAAACAAGAGCAAACATCAATAAAACTAAAACCTGGTTCTTTGAGAAGATAAACAAAATTGATAAACCATTAGCCAAACTCATCAAGAAAAAGAGGGAGAGGACTCAAATCAGTAAAATTAGAAATGAAAGAGGAGAAGTTACAACAGACACCACAGAAATACAAAGCATCCTAAGAGACTACTACAACCAATTCTATGCCAATAAAATGGACAACCTGGAAGAAATAGACAAATTCTTAGAAAGGTATAACCTTCCAAGACTGAACCAGGAGAAAAAGAAAATATGAACAGACTAATCACAAGTAATGAAACTAAAACTGTGATTAAAAATCTTCCAACAGGGCTTCCCTGGTGGCGCAGTGGTTGAGAATCTGCCTGCTAATGCAGGGGACATGGGTTCAAGCCCTGGTCTGGGAAGATGCCACATGCTGCGGAGCAACTGGGCCTGTGAGCCACAACTACTGAGCCTGCGCGTCTGGAGCCTGTGCTCCACAACAAGAGAGGCCACGATAGTGAGAGGCCCGCGCACCGCGATGAAGAGTGGCCCCCGCTTGCCGCAACTGGAGGAAGCCCTCGCACAGAAACGAAGACCCAACACAGCCAAAAATAAATAGATTAATTAATTAATTAATTAATTTTTTTAAAAAAAGTCTTCCAACAAACAAAAGTCCAGGACCAGATGGCTTCACAGGTGAATTCTATCAAACATTTACAGAAGAGCTAACACTCATCCTTCTCAAACTCTTCCAAAAAACTGCAGAGGAAGGAACACTCCCAAACTCATTCTATAAGGCCACCATCACCCTGATACCAAAACCAGACAAAGTTACTACAAAAAAAGAAAATTACAGACCAATATCACTGATGAATATAGACGCAAAAATCCTCAACAAAATACTAGCAAACAGAATCCAACAACACATTAAAGGATCATACACCATGATCAAGTGGGATTTACCCCAGAAATGCAAGGATTCTTCAATATATGGAAATCAATCAATGTGATACACCATATTAACAAACTGAAGAATAAAAACCATATGATCATCTCAATAAATGCAGAAAAAGCTTCTGACAAAATTCAACACCCATTTATGATAAAAACTCTCCACAAAGTGGGCATAAGAGGGAACCTACTTCAACATAATAAAGGCCATATACGACAAACACACAGCAAACATCATTCTCAATGGTGAAAAGCTGAAAGCATTTCCTCTAAGATCAGGAACGAGACAAGGATGTCCACTCTCATCACTATTATTCAACATAGTTTTGGAAGTCCTAGCCATGGCAAGCAGAGAAGAAAAAGAAATAAAAGGAATACAAATTGGAAAAGAAGAAGTAAAACTGTCACTGTTTGCAGATGACATGGTACTATACATAGAGAATCCTAAAGATGCCACCAGAAAACTACTAGAGCTAATCAATGAATCTGGGCAAGTTGCAGGATACAAAATTAATGCACAGAAATCTCTTGCATCCCTATACACTAATGATGAAAAATCTGAAAGAGAAATTAAGGAAACACTCCCATTTACCATTGCAACAAAAAGAATAAAATACCTAGGAATAAACCTACCTAGGGAGACAAAAGACCTGTATGCAGAAAACTATAAGACACTGATGAAAGAAATTAAAGATGATACCAACAGATGGAGAGATATAGCACGTTCTTGGATTGGAAGAATCAATATTGTGAAAATGACTATACTACCCAAAGCAATCTACAGATTCAATGCAATCCCTATCAAATTACCAATGGCATTTTTAATGGAACTAGAACAAAAAATCTTAAAATTTGTATGGAGACACAAAAGATCCCGAATAGCCAAAGCAGTCTTGAGGGAAAAAAACGGAGCTGGAAGAATCAGACTCCCTGACTTCAGACTATACTACAAAGCTACAGTAATCAAGACAGTATGGTACTGGCACAAAAACAGAAACACAGATCAATGGAACAACACAGAAAGCTCAGAGATAAACCCACGCACCTATGGTCAACTAATCTATGACAAAGGAGGCAAGGTTATACAATGGAGAAAAGACAGTCTCTTCAATAAGTGGTGCTGGGAAAACTGGACAGCGACATGTAAAAGTATGAAATTAGAACACTCCCTAACACCATACACAAAAATAAACTCAAAATGGATTAGAGACCTAAATGTAAGACCGGACACTATACAACTCTTAGATGAAAACATAGGAAGAACACTCTTTGACATAAATCACAGCAAGATCTTTTTTGATCCACCTCCTAGAGTAATGGAAATAAAAACAGAAATAAACAAATGGGACCTAATGAAACTTACTTTTGCAAAGCAAAGGAAACTACAAACAAGACGAAAAGACAACCCTCAGAATGGTAGAAAATATTTGCAAACGAAGCAACGGACAAATGATTAATCTCCAAAATATATAAACAGCTCATGCAGCTCAATATTTAAAAAAACAAACAACCCAATCCAAAAATGGGCAGAAGACCTAAATAGACATTTCTCCAAAGAAGACATACAGATAGCCAAGAAGCACATGAAAAGCTGCTCAACATCACTAGTTATTAGAGAAATGCAAATCAAAACTACAATGAGGTATCACCTCACACCAGTTAGAATGGGCATCATCAGAAAATCGACAAACAACAAATGCTGGAGAGGGTGTGGAGAAAAGGGAACCTTCTTGCACTGTTGGTGGGAATGTAAATTGATACAGCCACTATGGAGAAGAGTATGGAGGTTCCTTAAAATACTAAAAATAGAATTACCATATGACCCAGCAATCCCACTACTGGGCATATACCCAGAGAAAACCATAATTCAAAATGACACATGCACCCCAATGTTCACTGCAGCACAATTTACAATAGCCAGGTCATGGAAGCAACCTAAATGCCCATCGACAGACAAATGGATAAAGAAGATGTGGTACATATATACAATGGAATATTACTCAGCCATAAAAAGGAACGAAATTGGGTCATTTGTTGAGACATGGATGAATCTAGAGACTGGCATACAGAGTGAAGTAAGTCAGAAAGAGAAAAACAAATATCGTATATTAACGCATATATGTGGAACCTAGAAAAATGGTACAGATGAACCTGTTTGCAGGGCAGAAATACAGACACAGATGTAGAGAACAAACGTATGGACACCAAGGGGGGAAAGCGGCAGGGGGTGGGGGGGTGGGGGGATGGGGGGTGGGATGAATTGAGAGATTGGGATTGACATATATATACTAATATGTATAAAATGGATAACTAATAAGAACCTGCTGTATAAAAAAATTAAATAAATAAAGCACTTGGAGGGGGAAAAATGTGGTTTATTCAAAATGTATAAAATTTGAAGATACTGTCATAAAAAATATATACTAAACGTGAAAAATCAAAAATTAAAATTATTTTCACATTTGTTTTCAAATATTATCTTTTTTCCAAACTGCTCAAAATTATCTATAAAATTAAAAAGCAGTATACAAATTGTAATTAACAAATACCAAATTTTAAGTAAAATTATTATAATAAAATGGAAACTCTTGTAATTTTTTTAAAAACTAATTAAATCCTATTATATATATATATATATATATATATTTTTTTTTTTAAGTCTTTATTGAATTCGCCACAACACTGCTCCTGTTCTATGTTTTGGCCCCCTGGCTGCAAGGCATTTGGGATCTTAGCTCCCCAACCAGGGATTGAACCCGCACCCTCTGCACTGGAAGGCAAAGTCCCAGCCACTGGACCGCCAGGGAAGCCCCCCCATTATATATTTTTACAAAAATAGAACTACTCACAATTCTAGGATTCAAGGCTCATCCATTGCCACTGTCAACAACTGGCATCACATATATTACGCCTGGAATTTCATGTACAAAATTTAAGAGTAATATGAATTGCTTATTATTGTAAAATATTCCTCAGCTGCCATGGACCACTGTTACAAATATCACCTTAATTTGTGAGTAGAACCACAAATTGGAATACAATGAAAAACAAGAAAATGTGTAGTTAGTAGTACTAGAAAACAGTAGTTCATTACACAAGAATCTATTTCATTTATGCTAAGTTAATTAGTCTTTCCCCTCACCTAAGAACTTCTGTCACTCAAAGCATCCCCATACTACAAAGCAGTATCCATAACCAACATCAACAGCCCATAACCTTCATGATATCTGGACATAATCACCTTTATTTTCTGAGGGCATGGGGCAAGTGATGGAGAGAAGTGTACCTTGGGCCTGAACGGTCTTAGTCTTTTAAGTGTTTAGAATTACAAGTTGTGCTCTGCCAGTGCTGAGTGCTGGAACCAAGATGACACATTTTTTTTTTAACATGTGTGATATGTGGGTTCTCTAAGTACAAGACCCAGGGCAGGTTGTCCTCTGCCCCAAGTCTTAAGGTAGTACTCTAAAGCTTTAGTAAGTAAATAGGTCCTCTAGGATCTACTGAAATCTAAGGAAAAAACAACCAATTCAAGCAGGTTAATCCTAACAGCTTTTCTTTTTAAAAATGCTTATAATGAGACAGCTCTTAACAAAGACAGAGGTAAAGACAACTTCAGCAGGGTGAGAAAAAAAAACAGAAAGCCTTTCTTTACCAAGCTTTTAGTATAATCAATTATAACACAGATCACTGAGACTTTGAGTTTAGACACTACTTATATTTTTCAAGATGCTCCTCAATCTTGACTTTCCCTAATATGTAAAAGTATGGGCTCAGAGAATCACCTAATGGTTTAGTTTACACTTATCAAGGCACAGCAGATTAAGGACAATAAAATGTGTTTTATAACTAAATATAAAGCTTATAATATAATGAGAGAGAAAGTAACAAAGCGGCAAGAGCTTCAGAAAGATGGGAGAAATAATCAGGGGCTTAAGTTCTTTCTTTGGATACTTTGCTTGTTGTCCAAGGCTGTTAGCCTAAAAACTACCTTTTGCAATTAAAACAGTGAATTTTAACCAAGGCAAACAAAACTCAAATGCTTGCTAAATTTTATCATCAATAAAGACAGCACAGGATTATATCAAACATCCCCTTAAAAATTAAAAAACAACTGTTTTCACCATTTCCCAATATCTCACGCTCTTTCTAGGCTTTCTTTGGGAAGGGATGCAAAAACAGAAAACAATTAACTTTGCTCTTAACCTGGATTATATACTTCTACTAAGGCAAACTCTAAAAAACAACAATAACTGTCACTTACTGAATATCTACTATGTGCTACCATTTACCTTCAAAATAATCCTGCCAGACAGATGGCAATATTCACCTTACGGAAAAGAAATGAAAAGCTCACAGAGAAGCTCAAGGTGACCCAGGTTAGGTAACATGGGACAATCTGGGTGCAAAGCCAGCTCTGTCTCACTCAAGCTGCCTCTCAAACTCTTCACCAACATCACAGACAACTAAGATGATCTCTTAGTATGCTAATACTAAGTTATTAGTATGCTAATACCTCACTGCTAGTTATTGCCACTGTTCTATGTACAGAAAAGATATTTGTTTTTTAATAAGCCCTCCAAAGTTTGCTACTCTCTATATTTCAAGTACAAACAGATAAATAAGTAAGGGGGATACCAGTAAAAGATGACTGGGGCAAGACGAGGTATGGGCCCTGAACTACTTTGACTCGTCAAGTTTCCACAGAGGAGGAGGTTGGCTTCCACTCCTGTAGCGCACATCCCGACCCCCTGCCACATACTCCACCAGGCCAATGACCTGGCAGGGTTCTATAAAACACAGATACATAATTTCAGTGTTGTTGACTGCCTGGTAATTTTGAGTTTTTAATTGGTTAGTTTGGTGTATTGGGTAGGGAAATAGAACTGATTTGCATGGCTTAGTTCTAAAATTTGGGGTCCATCAATGAATCTTTGAGTTAGGAAATATTTTAAAATGTTGCTAGTCTATCCACTAGGCCATGTCAGAAAGATCTTCAACCACACTTGATATTCCATAGCCCTGCTTCTCAAAGTCTTTGAACACACTCACTATAAGGAAATACTTCTTGTATTTCATTGAAATCTCACTTTTCAGTCTTTTGTAACAGTGAGGAACAGCCCCCTCTTGTAATAATCTTTCAAATACAGAAGAGGGCTTTTCAGTCCCCACTTTTATTTAAGAAGCTTAGTTGTTGTCAGTTTCAAAGTGCTTGATGAAAATCTTATTTAATAATACATAACTTTCCTGGGGAACTTAGGTTAACTTTAATTTTAAAAGCATTTTCATTAGTCTCATAAATTATAGCAAAATCAGGAATAAAACCCATCTCTTGGGGGCTTCCCTGGTGGCGCAGTGGTTGAGAATCTGCCTGCTAACGCAGGGGACACGGGTTCGAGCCCTGGTCTGGGAAGATCCCACATGCCGCGGAGCAACTGGGCCCGTGAGCCACAACTACTGAGCCCGCGCGTCTGCAGCCTGTGCTCCCAACAAGAGAGGCTGCGATAGTGAGAGGCCCGTGCCCCACGATGAACAGTGGCCCCCGCTTGCCACAACTAGAGAAAGCCCTCGCACAGAAACGAAGACCAACACAGCCAAAAATAAATAAATTAATTAATTAATTAATTTTTTTTAAAAAGTAACAAATGTTCAAGTACAATTGGTGTCTTTAAAAAAAAAAAAGAGTATCTTGGAATTCTTTTAAAAAAAAAAAACCCATCTCTTAGCTGATAGTAAATTCTCTAAGAACAACCACTAATGCTTATGAATAATTTTCCACGAATATTTAAATTAAATGTATGATTTTGGCAAAGCTATTTTTTTTTTTTTAATTTTTTTTTTTTAATTTTTTTTTAAATTTATTTATTTATGGCTGTGTTGGGTCTTCATTTCTGGGCGAGGGCTTTCTCTAGTTGTGGCAAGTGGGGGCCACTCTTCATCACGGTGCGCGGGCCTTTCACTGTCATGGCCTTTCTTGTTGCGGAGCACAGGCTCCAGACGCGCAGGCTCAGTAGTTGTGGCTCACGGGCCTAGTTGCTCCGCGGCATGTGGGATCTTCCCAGACCAGGGCTCGAACCCGTGTCTCCTGCATTAGCAGGCAGATTCTCAACCACTGCGCCACCAGGGAAGCCCCCAAAGCTATTTTTTTAAAGTACAAAACATATGTATACATACCAGAAAATGCCACAGATTTTCACATGCACTCTTATTACCATCTCTATAAGATGACTGAAAGTAACATTTTGAACACATCTTGTAAATAGCTCCATCTAATATCACTGCTGCTGTGACTCCTGACTCCTCCCTTCTGACTCTTCAGTGGCCTTCAGATCCTAATGGATTCCTGAGCTTGATCTTCTGTGCAATGATTTCAACTCTGGAAGCAGCTTCTGAAGCTATAGATCGTTTAATGGATAAATAAGCCAAGAAGGGGGAGGGGCATGTTATGGCTTGGACAGGTGGCTGACATGTCATCTTTTGACATAAAAATAAACTTAGAAAAATAATCATGGAAATGAAGAAAGAAAACATGTAGAAGATGAAAAGAATAGCAACAGAGCCAGAAATTTCCAACAGGTAAGAAACTGGGAAACAAACCTCTAAAATGCTAAATAAAAATCTTGCAAGTATGTTTTTCAAATATTCTTTTCATGTTAAAATAATCCCATTTCTAAGTATGTGAAGATCATTAAAAATTAGAACTGTTGTATGTTCAGGCCTAATTATACCGGATGTCTCTTGCTTATGTGATCTGAAAAACAACCCCACAGCTTTAAAATGCACCATTGTAAAGAAATTATCAAAACAAATCACCAAATGCTAGTATTGGCAAAATGGAGTTTTCATTACTTTTTGTTCATCTGTTTGTAAATAAACTTAAAACCTGGTATACTTATATTCATTGGCAGAGTTTAGCTCTCCTTTCTTTATACATTTAATGTGTTGTTATTTTAAGAATTAAAAGCCTCAACATTCCCAATAATGAAAAGTTCAGTCATTAACCTCCATGGAAAATTAAAGCCAATTCAGACAATCTGTATTGGCTTGATTTTAAAAGTAACTGTTAGGCTCTGGAAAATGAAATGTGTACATTTTCTACTGACATTTTATATGGACTCAGGCAACTGTCAAATTCAAGGAAAAACAGATAAACCATCTCCAGCAGAGAAAATCAAAGTACATGTAATAAAACTATAATGTTACCCCCAAATCTTAAAAGCACACATTTCTGCAATAGATAGATGTAAAATCTGATTTGGGGGGAATGGGTGAATAGTTGAGTAGGATAAGGAGTTTGCACAATATAGAATAACCAGGCCAATTACACTTTTATAAGGCTGTGAAAGAGTAAGCATTTGTTTCTTTTTTTTTTTTTTTTTTTTTTTGTAAAGCAGAGATTCTTGTTTATTTATACAGCAAAATATTACATGAATAAATTTTGGGAGGGGAACCAGGAGGCTGGTAAACAGGAGCTATCATAGTGCAACTTTTTGTACCATTTTCTTTTATACAATGTGCATGTATTAACCTATTCAACATTAAGTTAGTTTGCTATACAGATAAATTATGCATATTGGTTTTGTCATTTAGGGCATTCAGGTAATTTTTTTTTTTTTTTGCTTTCAAAAGAGATAAAATGAAGACAAGGAACAATTAGTTTTCTCTAAGAAATAACAGGCACAATTTAAGGAGTACTTAACATTTGTCAGGAGTTTAAATTTGTTATTTATAATCACAGGGAAAAATATAAACCATTGTTTGGATGAAGTCAATTAAATTCAAAGTTATGTCATTTTTCAAGGTCACAAACAGCATTGAAAGAAAGAGGCAGGCAGATTTTAATCCATATACAAAGCATGGAGTTATCAAATTAGACACATCTCCCATCCAGAAAGCAATTGACAGAACCAAACATTCAATTTAAGGTCTTCTAGCAACCAGGAACCTGCCTTTTTCATTGGAAAGGATTCTGAAACTTTAAGTGAAAGAGAGGATTAGAGCAGGGATGGAAGAGGGTGGGGAATGTGTGGATTTAATCAGAAAGAGAACCACGATTTTTTAAAAAAAAAATCATCTGTGAATAAGTTGACTATTTGTATGCTATACATTTTTTTTTTTTTAAGATTTTTACAAATTTCATGTAATGCCTGAAACATTTATATTAACATATTTCCATACATATTTCCATACAAATACAAATATAAGATTTTTAGAAATTTCATGTAATGTCTGAAACATTTATATTAACATATTTCCATACAAATAACCCAATGAAAGTTTAGTATTAGTTGTTCTGTTTGTTTTTTTATACTGCAGGTTCTTATTAGGCATCAGTTTTATACACATCAGTGTATACATGTCAATCCCAATTGCCCAATTCAGCACACCACCATCCCCACCTCACCGCAGTTTTCCCCCCTTGGTGTCCATATGACCATTTGTCATATGTTTCTTGATGCTTCTTATGGTCACTTAACATAGTAGTTTGTTCTGAGGGAAAACTATAAGATGTGCCTTTACAGAGATTCAAGTTCTACTTGTTTTCATGGAACACAAATGATTAATTTGATTGATTTTAAGAAATGACCCAAATAAACTAGAAATATTACTTTGTGTATGGTTTAGAAAGTAGAAGTCCTATTCCTGGCTTTGCTATTAACTATGCAACCATGAGCAAGTCACTGGGTCTTAGTTGCCATGTTTGTAAAGTCAGAATTAAAGTAGAGTACAGGACTGCTGTTGTGATCAAATAAGATAACCCACCTTGTCAGTACTTAAATTCGTTTTTAAAATTGTAATTGAAGTAGAGTTGATTTACAATATTGTGTTAGTTTCAGCTGTACAGCAAAGTGATTCAGTCATATATACATTTTTCTCAGATTCTTTTCCATTATAGGTTATTACAAGATATTGAATAGAGTTCCCTGTGTTATGCAGTAAATCTTTGTTGCTTACCTATTTTATGTATAGTAGTTTATATTATTCTCCTATACTAGTTAATTTGTTAATTCTACACTCCTAATTTATCTGTCCCCCTCTCCCTTTCCCTTTGTTAACCCTAAGTTTGTTTTCTACGTCTGTGAGTCTGTTTCTGTTTTGTATACAGATTCATTTGTACTATTTTTTAGATTCCACATGTAAATGATATCATATAATATTTATCTTTCTCTGACTTGCTACACTTCGTATGATATTCTCTAGGTTCATCCATGTTGCTGCAAATGACACTATTTCAGTCTTTCTTATGGCTGAGCAATATTCCATTGTATATATATATATACCACATCTTCTTAAACCAATCGTCTGTTGATGGGCACTTGGTTTGTTTCCATTTCTTGGCTACCGTTAATAGTGCTGCTATGAACACTGGGGTGCACGTGTCTTTTCAAACAGAGTTTTCATCTTTTCTGGATATATGCCCAGGAATGGGATTACTGGATAATATGGTAGCTCTATTGTTCGTTTTTTAAGGAACCTCCATACTGTTTTCCATAGTGGCTGTATCAATTTACATTCCCACCAACAGTGCAGGAGGGTTTCCTTTTCTCCACACTCTCTCCTGCATTTATCATTTGTAGACATTTTGATGATGGCCATTCTGACCAGTGTGAGGTGATACCTCATTGTGGTTTTGATTTGCATTTCTCTAATAATTAGTGATGTTGAGCATCTTTTCATAGCACTTAAATTCTTGAGTGAATAAATAAATGGGGTAGTACTTTAGACAAATTAAGCTCTAAACAAGTGTGAGATGTTATTTGCACCAACACAGCCATAGATTCTATATTCCTAGAGGCTTAAGGAAAAGGAGAGAGAGTTCTTGCAGTGTGATCCTGCACTATTTTGGGACCCTCACATACATACTTGGAGGGTGGGGATGCAAAACTTCACTTTGCCCGAGGCCACTGGCTCTTTGAAATTACATAAGGAAATTTTTTAATATAAAAGAAAATGTTCTGCTCACCTGCTTTTAAAATTAAGAACAACAAATACAGAAATTTCTTCAAGAAATATAAAACAGGAGGTAGCAGAAAATAGTGGAAAGAGCATGGAACTCTCCAAGAAGCAGGAGACTAAGGCTCTGGTCCCTGTTCTGCCAGTAATTAACTGCAAAGCCACAACATCTGTCAAATGGGAGGGGTATATTAAAATACCTATAGAGTTTCTTCCAGGTCAAAACACCATAGCACCAAATAAAATATAAGAGATAATCTAAAATATGCTTTAGTTTTTCTGTGTTATGGATAATTAAGGGAAAGGAGGAAACAGAGAAGAGAATAAGGCAGATAAGCAAAAAGGGAGGAAGATAATGAGAGGTAAGGAGAAAACACACATAGACCAAGGGGCAGACACACAAACTCTACCCCCAACACCTCCCCCCAGCCCAAAAAAGAATTGTATGAATAGAGACAGAAAGAAAGACACACACACACAAAAAGACATTCAGATACAGAAATAAATATGCATATGCAGACTCTGGCAGAGTAAAGCTTTTATTTTGTTCATCTTGAAACTTTTAAACACAAAACTACCAAAAAATGTGTAATGTAATGCTGTACTTTTGCATTAAAAGGTATAAACAGAGCCAGTTCAAGGTATGTGCCTCATGAGCATATCTAGATACAATCAAGTTGAAAGATTGAAGACTACCTACCTCTGCCATATGCTACTCATATTTGGGGGCAACATATCACTTGGTAATTTGAGATCTCACATCTTTGGGGGTCATTTGCAACCAAACAAGCCAAAGATGAACTTTCCTAAAATAGAAATGTATCCCAAGAATTCCTTTATGAATCAAGGCTTAGCATTACTTTGCTTCCAGATAGGCAAGATTTAAATATTTTAACTTAATAGTTACCAATTACGTAAAGTGTAAATCCCACACTGCCATTCAAAGTCCATATTGGGGATTTACTTGTTAATCTTCTCTGAATTGTAAAGAGGGCACTGGATAATGTAACTCCAGCACTCCCCTTTGATTCCCCCCGAGATGAGGCCCATCTGACCTTTTGAGCTTCAAGCCTCTGTAGGAATTTATAGACTGGGGAACTAATTTGTACTTTGCTACTAATCATTATAGGAGAGAGTAGAGGGGTCTCTACTAAGTTTTAGACCTGCTGTTGCAGGGTGGTGAGTGATACTCATTCACCTGGCCCAGACAACCCAGATCAATAAGAATGGGCAACACAAGGGTTTCCGATGTTTATTCCCATCTCTATTACCAAACTGCTAGGAAATCTGCAAAACTGTATGAATTTCCAAATCTGTAAACAGAAAACTGTTATTCAGACCTAACTTTGCAAGGTTCACAGGAAGTTTTTCTTTATTGTAGACAGTAAGAGCTGGGAGGCACAAGACTTTGCTGGTTTTGTAAAATAGGCCATTTTTAAAATTTCATTTGACAGATAAAGAAATTGAGGCCCAGAGAAGGGGAGTGATTTGCCCAAGATCAGAAAGCTAGTTAGGGCTTCCCTGGTGGCGCAGTGGTTAAGAATCTGCCTGTCAATGCAGGGGACATGGGTTCGAGCCCTGGTCCGGGAAGCTCCCACGTGCCTCGGAGCAACTAAGCCCTTGCGCCACAACTACTGAGCCTGAGTGCCACAACTACTGAAGCCCGCAGGCCTAGAGCCCATGCTCCGCAACAAGAGAAGCCACTGCAATGAGAAGCCCGCACACCGCAACAAAGAGTAGCCCCCCGCTCGCCACAACTAGAGAAAGCCCGCGTGCAGCAACAAAGACCCAACGCAGCCAAAACTAAATAAAATAAATAAAATTATTTTTTAAAAAAAACTAGTTAGCAGCAGGACATGTCTCCTGACAGGAAGTATAGTGCTCATGCTAGCATACCCATATGTATCTGTACATCTGTACACTGCCTATTTCCTTTTCATCCCTTTCCTCCTCCAAGTGAAGCTTGTTTAGTGGCAAGTAAACAATCAAAGTTTTCTATTTCTCATTTATAGTTCTAGTCCACTGACTGTCATAAAAGGCTTAAATCTATCTTGATATTTCCCTTCAGCCAGTATCTGTGAACTCTAATTTTGCTGAACCCCTGAATCATCCAAGCCCTAAACTGCATCTCAAATACCTCTGTTTACAAATTTTGCTATTTCTACTCATCACCACAGCACATCTGAACCATAGATCAGTTCCTTGTGTCCTTCTTTATCTTTTATCAATACCATTTATGTTGTTTTCTTCAAATTCCTAAATAATAAACCAAGATAAGGGGTATTTTTTTCCTTTGCTCTCTTTCAACACGTCCTCTTTGGGCCAGAAATGTCACCACCTGGAATGGCAGGGCATTCACCATGTCTGTTGTGCATCCTGGTATGAATAACTCCACTGAATTTGACCACCCTAAGCCATGCTGAGCCATAGGATCAAGGACTCCTTTTCCTCTAGAAGTCAGAAAAAGAAGAGACCCAAAGGAAAAGAAAACTGAGGGAATGCTTTCTAAATAAAGTTAATTCTGAGTAATAGCTCACTAGGCACTAGCTACCTTTGCTTGATCTCTAGAATCTGAGCCATGTACCCAGAAACTGCTTGTGCCAAGTCTGGCTTCAACCCCAGAGAATGGAAGAAAGAAAAAGAGGGGAAGCCATATGCTGTTCCATAGCGGGCATGATCTGGGAGTCTAGCCCCCAGACTTAAGGCTATAGACTAGCTCTGGGGAGTGGAACTGACAAATTTTATTCAGCACACATATACTGAACACATACTATATGCTCTACGTTGGACGTGAGCAACAAATTCAGTTGCGTGATCTCATTTAGTCCTCACAACAACACAGAAATACTTTGTTTATCCCCATTTTACAGCTTTAAAAAACTGAGCCATAAGGGTAATTAACTTATGTCAAAGTCATACAGACACCAAACAGTGATGCTCCAAGTGGAGCCCAACTCCAAACATAGTACTCTGGCCTCCACAGCACACATACACAAAAAAGACAGAAGGTGATAGGGATGGAAAGATACCTTTGAGCTACCTTATGT
The DNA here is from genome assembly GCF_009873245.2 of Balaenoptera musculus. NCBI lineage: Eukaryota > Metazoa > Chordata > Mammalia > Artiodactyla > Balaenopteridae > Balaenoptera > Balaenoptera musculus. The sequence continues at coordinate 114,062,493 of NC_045787.1, forward strand.
AGTTAACAGAATGCTGTGGCATTCCCTTTCTCATTATCTCTAAAGATTATACTGTTGGGACAAATAAAACACCCTGAGATGAAAGGAAGGCAAGGATACAGAGACTCTCTGCATATCTCTCTATGTACTCTCAGGGACATTGTTCCACCTATAGAATTGCCCAGGTTGTTAAGAACTTGCATTAATTTTCTGGGTTCTGTTTAATTTTTTAGGATCTCAAGAGCTTACTCAAGTCATTCATGTATTTCCATCAAGCAGACAAAGAGGAAGACTAAACCGTACCAATCACTCATTGAAAGACTCAGAGCAAAGTTCTTTCCAAGAACTGATGGCCAAAATATCCAGCCATAATACAAGTAAGCTTAGAAAAGCTCTTCTTACAACTCTGACATGATGGAACTTTTCCTAAACCATCCAGCATCTAATAAAACCAGTATAAAGAGCAACAACTCTGCATTTTTCTACTTTGAGTCCTGTAGACCCCACTTCCCTAGCCTTGCTCCTATTACTCATAGTCTATACTGTGATCTTAATCATGGACTTTTTTGGAAACCTCTCTCTCATTATTATCATCTTTAAGAAGCAGAGAGAAGCTCAGAATGTCACCAACGTACTGTACACCAATCTCTCCCTCTCTGACATCTTGGTATGTGTCATGTACATCCCTTTTACTATCATCTACACTCTGATGGATCACTGGATATTTGGGGATATCATGTGCAAACGCACCTCCTATGTGCATAGTGTCTCCATATGCACATAGGAGGTGTCTCTATGTCCATACCTCCTATGTGCATAGTGTCTCCATATGCACAGTGTCTCTGTGTCCATATTCTCACTTGTGTTAACTGCTGTTGAAAGATATCAGCTGATTGTGAACCCTCGGGGCTGGAAACGCAGTGTAGCTCACGCCTACTGGGATATCACATTGATTTGGCTATTTTCCCTTCTGTTGTCTATTCCCTTCTTCCTGTCCTACCACCTCACCCATGAGCCCTTCCAAAACCTCTCTCTTCCCACTGACCTCTACACCCAGCAGGTGGCCTGTGTAGAGAACTGGCCCTCCAAAATGAACTGGCTCCTCTTTACAACCTCCCTGTTTATGCTGCAATATTGTGTCCCTCTGAGCTTCACCCTCATCTGCTACCTGAAGATTGTTATCTGCCTCCGCAGGAGAAGTGGGAAAGTAGACAAGAAGAGGGAAAGTGAGAGCTGGGTCAGGGAGAACAAGAGGATCAACACGATGTTGATTTCTACTGCGGTAACCTTTGGGGTCTGCTGGCTTCCCTTGAACATCTTCAAGGTCATCTTTAACTAGTATCATGAGGTCCTGATGAGCTGCCACCATGACCTGGTATTTGTATTTTGCCACTTGATTGCTATGGTTTCTACATGTATACATCCTCTGTTTTATGGCTTTCTCAACAAAAATTTCCAGAAGGACCTGGTGTTGCTTATTCACCACTGCTGGTGCTTTGCACCTCGGGAAAGATATCAAAATATTGCCATCTCCAGTATGCACACAGATGAATCCAAGGGATCATTAAGATTAGTTCATACATCAAGAAGTATATAAAAACTGCTAACACTTAATGCTAAAGCCCTTCTTATGTGAGAGATGGAGAGGTAATGGCTGGGGATAAGGCAAGATGCAGAAGAAGCCAGAACTAAAAAAAATTTTTAAAAAGCAACTTTATGCTAACCAGTTTTGCTTTAGGCCAGACCTATCTGTCTCATATATCCACCCAATACAAACACACACACACACACACACACACACACGTGTGTGTGCACGTGCACACATCACCCTTTTCTCTTAGAAGAATAATAACTCACACACCTAGCTGCCATCATTTGTGACAAAGAATGACAGTGAGAAAGCAAGAGAGGCAAGGAACACTGATGGCTGGGGAACAAAATTCCCAGATATTGTTATTCAATAGAATATCCACAAGAGTTATTACTAATGACGTGCCCACTGAAAACAATACTATATATATCTCCTTAGTGCTGAAGCAATGCCACTTTCAGATACAGAAATTGTAACTTTCAACCATGTAACTATTCAACTAATTAGCAATGTCAGAAAGACCCCTATTATAATTTACTAATTAGCTAACTGAGTTTGGATTGGAAGTTGAAGGAATGGTTTTAACTTAACATTTAAACTAAGTATTGTAATTATAATTAATTCACATGCCTGAGTCAGATTCTCTAGTTTACGACAACAGTACATTTTCTTCACTAACAATGCTATTAGTGCCACTAGAACTGGTCACAAACTCTTTAGCAATCCAATTATGCTCAAATCACATAAACTAACTTATTAATGGCCAATGTAGATAGAGCTTTCATTACAAAATGACTTTTTATCTCTAATTCTTTATGTATATTAAGTAGGGGTTATTATGACTCTATCATTGGGTCTGATGAACTTCATCAGTAACACTCTTAAAGTTAGCTCCAGATTTTTTAAAACCTCTTGCATATCTTATGACTTAAACATTTTAAAAATATCCCTCATCCCTACAGAGTCACTTAAATAGAGAATCAGCTAGATTGTCTTCAAAAAGGATACTAAGCTACTGTTCAAATTAGCTCAATGACTTTTACTAAATGATGACAGGCTTTATCTCTTCCTCGGATACATCTCCCTATTAAACTGGGGCTGCAGCTTATTTGTATGTTAAAAATGTAACCATATTTTCTTCTTTCTTTTGAATAAAAGGTAATGTTTCTCTAAATACCTGTGATTTTTCAATTGCGTGTGTAGTTTTTTTTCCACATTAATCTCCGTATTTTCCCCTCCTGAAAAATCTTTTCTCTCTCTCTCTCCCCTTCCCCCCTCTGTCTCTGTTTCTCCCTCCTCTCTCCTTCCCTCCATCTAGCTTTTCCTTCTCTTCAGGATTTCTATTCTCTCTGATATATCATTTTGGGGAAAATGAACAAAAAAAGCACTGCAGGATACCCAACAGAAATAAAACGTAACAGTATCACAGTATTAGCTGCAAATAAAAGCTCTTATCTAAAAACCAACTTCAAATGGTGTCAGTTTAGAATCCTAAAGGTACAGCTGCATCCCCTTAGCCCAGAAAACAGCTCCCCCTAGATACTACTTCTATCTCTTCTGACAGACAGTGGTTAATATATACTATAACTAAGATCCAATGCGATATTTTACTTACTTGGTAAAGATAGAATGATTCTAGTTTCCATTACTAAACAGATTTAGACCAAGCCACTGAAAGCAGGAAAGGACTTTCATCAAACTCTGATACCATCCTCTCCCCTCACCCAAACACAAACACCTGGGCTCCTCTAACCCTGGCACCCCACCCCGAGCAGTCACAAGAGATCTCCAATCTGTTCCTAAATATTATAGTGCTCTTTCTGGCTCCATGATAAGAACTATTTCCTTCTCCAATAAAACTGTTCTGTCTTTTCTTCTGAACTTTTCTTTAGCTTTAATGAAATAAAAGTCACGAATGACATAACTATCAATTATAGTCTTTTGCATTGCCATTTGCAGCAACATGGATGGACCTGGAGATTATCATACTAAGTGAAGTAAGTCAGAAAGAGAAAGACAAATATCATATGATATCACTTACATGCAGAATCTTAAAAAAATGATACAAATGAACTTATTTACAAAACAAACACTCACAGGCTTAGAGAACGAATTTATGATTACTGGGGGAAATGGGGGGGAGGGATAAATTGGGAGTTTGGGATTGACATGTACACACTACTATATTTAAAATAGATAGCCAACAAGGGCCTACTGTATAGCACAGGGAACTTGGCAAAATATTCTGTAATAACCTAAGTGGGAGAAGAATTTGAAAAAGAATGGATACTTGTTTGGGTATAACTGAATCACTTTACTATACACCTGTAACTAACACATCATTGCTAATCAACTATACTCCAATATGAAATAATTTTTTTAATTAAAAAAAATAGTAGTCTTTCTTGGGTTTATTTTTTCCTCAAAAAAGTAGTGAATTAACTGTAGTTTTAATGCATGCTTTTACCTGTAAGGGATTTTCATTCTTTTTTTTTTTTTAACATCTTTATTGGAGTATAATTGCTTTACAATGGTGTGTTAGTTTCTGCTTTATAACAAAGTGAATCAGTTATACATATACATATGTTCCCATATCTCTTCCCTCTTGCATCTCCCTCCCTTCTACACCCTCCCTATCCCACCCCTCTAGATGGGCACAAACCACTGAGCTGATCTCCCTGTGCTATGCGGCTGCTTCCCACTAGCTATCTATTTTAAGTTTGGTAGTGTATATATGTCCATGCCACTCTCTCACTTTGTCACAGCTTACCCTTCCCCTTCCCCATATCCTCAAGTCCATTCTCTAGTAGGTCTGTGTCTTTATTCCCGTCTTGCCACTAGGTTCTTCATGACCTTTTTTTTTTTTTTCTTAGATTCCATATATATGTGTTAGCATACGATATTTGTTTTTCTCTTTCTGACTTAGTTCACTCTGTATGACAGACTCTAGGTCCATCCACCTCACTACACATAACTCAATTTCGTTTCTTTTTATGGCTGAGTAATATTCCATTGTATATATGTGCCACATATTCTTTATCCATTCATCTGTTGATGGACACTTAGGATGCTTCCATGTCCTGGCTATTGTAAATAGAGCTGCAATGAACATTTTGGTACATGACTCTTTTTGAATTATGGTTTTCTCAGGGTATATGCCCAGTAGTGGGATTGCTGGGTCGGATGGTAGTTCTATTTGTAGTTTTTTAAGGAACCTCCATACTGTTCCCCATAGTGGCTGTATCAATTTACATTCCCACCAACAGTGCAAGAGGGTTCTCTTTCCTCCACACCCCCTCCAGCATTTATTGTTTCTAGATTTTTTGATGATGGCCATTCTGACCGGTGTGAGATGATGTCTCATTTTAGTTTTGATTTGCATTTCTCTAATGATTAATGATGTTGAGCATTTTTTCATGTGTTTGTTGGCAATCTGTATATTTTCTTTGGAGAAATGTCTATTTAGGTCTTCTGCCCATTTTTGGATTGGGTTGTTTAATTTTTTGTTATTGAGCTACATGAGCTGCTTGTAAATTTTGGATATTAATCCTTTGTCAGTTGCTTCGTTTGCAAATATTTTCTCCCATTCTGAGGGTTGTCTTTTGGTCTTGTTTATGGTTTCCTTTGCTGTGCAAAAGCTTTTAAGTTTCATTAGGTCCCATTTGTTGGGATTTTCATTCTGACAGATGGGAGAGCACAGGTCTATAAGTAGCTACTTAGGAAGGTAAAATGAGAATATAAACCAAGCGTCGTGCTTACCCAGTGGAGGTAAAATGCATTTTTGAGAGTAAACAAGGAAAGATCTCAGGGAAGTCTACCATACTGTTTCTGCAGCATTTGTGGATGGTGCACACCAATTGGTCTACTACTGAACCACTTGGTGAATGAAATAAGGCCTCATTTTCTCACTTGCCTCTCCCCCAGTTGCCAGGTGGGCCTGTATTCTCCCTGCTAGGGATCTATCTGAGACTGGAACTTGACGATGTTTGCCTGATAGCCATGCAAACACAGTTCCCACTAGCCAGTGCTCCAAATATCTGTTCCTCTGTCTCCTGACCTCAAATCATTTTGGATTGAGAGTAATTTCTCTTATCTTTAAAAGTTTCCAGAAAAGATGACTATTAGTGGGATGTACGTGTCTGCCTACTGAACCAGAGCTGAATAAGAAAATGCTAATACATCCTGCAATGAGTTCCCTCAGTTTTCTCTCTGACAGTTTCTAAAGATCCCCCAGATAATTTCTAACAGAGAATCAACAACATAAATGATCCAACATAACGAATACCCAAATGTGGTTTAAATACATATGGTGCATATTTTTCTACAATGGAAATGTAATATTCTGAAAAAGATGTAAATAACTTGACAGAGCAACAAGCATGAGGCCTCATTTTTGTGTGTGTGTGAATATTTTCTCCCATTCTGTAGGCTGCCTTTTCATTTTGTTGCTTTTAGTATTTCTTTTTTTAAAAATTGTCATTACTTGAATTGGGAAATTGGAATTGACATATATACACTATTGATACTATGTATAAAACAGATAACTAATGAGAACCTACCTATAGCACAGAGAACTCTACTCAATGCTTTTTTGGTGACCTAAATAGGAAGAAAATCCCATCCCAAAAAAGAGGGGATATATGTATACGTACAGCTGATTCACTTTACTGTACAGTAGAAACCAACACAACATTGTAAAGCAACTATACGCCAATAAAAACTTTAAAAACAAGCAACAATAAAACCCACTTTAGCTTCAAAATAATAAATAAACAGTCATTATTTGTTTATTTATTTATTTATTTTTAATTTTTTGGCTGCACCACAGGGCACGTGGGATCTCAGTTGCCCGACCAGGGATCAAACCCACGCCCCCTGCATTGGAAGGCGGAGTCTTAACCACTGGACCACCAGGGAAGTCCCATATTTCACTTTTTTAATTTAACTTTTATTTTATATTGGAGTATAGTTGATTTACAGAGGCTTCAATTTAAAGAAACTGTTCCTCACTCTGTGCTAAGGAGGAAGAGTATATAATTCATCAGCCCAGTAAAAAAGTCAACCTCTCTTCCTGTAAACTTTGTTTTTTGTAGAATAATAAATCAAGATAAATGTATTAAGTCCTCACTATGCCTTCTTTAGCAGTGTATTAGGTTCAGAATAAGTATGACACAGCTTTAAGAGTTTACAGTCTAGTTGAGGCTTTAAAGAGTTTACAATGCACCAGAGGGGTAATTCAATGTCTTGGTTTTGAAGGTTTTCCTTCTGGCTAGGTTGAAAGCTGCCAAAAGGAAAGTTAAGAGTAAATGAAGGCAGAGTTGGTATCAAAGGAGGACTCACTTTTTCTTTATACCCATAAGTGAGAATATACTGGGGAAGAAAAGAGGAAGTATTCTAGAAGAGGGGTCAAGGAGGAGTATTTAACACTGATAAGCCCAGGAATTCCTAAAATCCTCCCTGAAGTCACCTAGGCAATAAATGTGCTCATGCAGTAAACTGGAGAAATGAGATGACGAGTGTTTCCAGGGGGTTAAGGAAAGCAAGGCAGGTCTGTTTCCCCTGTTACTGTGTCCAAATCAAACTCCTTGTTGATGCTGGGATAGTATTTGCCCTGCAGAAGAAGTGAAAGGATGTGTGATGCCAGTGACAGGAACACATCCATCTTCCATCTGGTCACCGACTGTTTCCTGTGATCCTCTACTTTAGGTAGAGAAATCTGTTCTTCTCAACTAGACTGTGAACTTTCAGAGACGTTAACCTACATCTTTTATTCCTTCTATACCAGCCCCACACTACCCACTCAGAGTATTTAAGATAGGACTAGGCAAGGAAAAGCATTTAATACAGATTTTAAAAGTTATTTCTTAAAATACAAGCTAGGCAGTCATTACCCACAAATTATTGAATGCCTGAATGTTCTCAAACCTATGTTTTATTAATTATCCAATGAGAGTATAAAGACATAAGCCTAATTACACAGATTATAGTAATGTCAATAAACTACCAAAACCCGAGTGCTTTGGGACTCGGCTTAAACGTTTCTCAAAAATCTTCTCTAGGTCTTTCCCCGCCTGCTGCGGGCCTCTCTGGCCGGTGATTTGCCCGGGCGCCTCTGTGCACTCGGCCAACGGCCTCTGACAGCGCCCACCGGAGCGCCCCAGGAGCCGGCGAGCGGCGGTCCTCGCCAGGGACTTTCAGCAGGCCCAGGGGGGACAAAAGTGGCTCCAAATCCAGCACATGCATATTGAAGCAAGTTAAAGGATTTAATATGAAGCACAGAAACAGATAATGCCAAAAAGCAAGCAGTAGTTGGTACACATTTCTGGAAAAGCAGTTTCCGTGTTGTTTCGTACAACTCCAAAAAAATTCAGATCTGTAGGGGAATTGTTGTGTAAAGTAAACTGAACTACAGGGAGGCAGTATTCTAATAGCTATTATAAACGTGTATTTACTGTATTAAAAATGAGTAAAAGAACAAGCAATAACACATCACTAGGAAGAGTGAGTGGGGCAGCATTTCCTTCTCCCAGTGCTGCTGAGATGGCGGAAATTAGTCGAATTCAATATGAAATGGAATACACCGAAGGTATTAGTCAGTGAATGAGGGTTCCGGAAAAATTAAAGGTAGCACCACCAAATGCTGACCTGGAACAAGGATTCCAAGAAGGAGTTTCAAATGCTAGTGTGATTATGCAGGTTCCAGAGAGAATTGTTGTAGCAGGAAATAATGAAGACATTCCATTTTCAAGACCAGCAGATCTTGACCTTATACAGTCAACTCCCTTCAAACCTCTGGCACTAAAAACACCACCTCGTGTACTTACGCTAAGTGAAAGACCACTAGATTTTCTGGATTTAGAAAAACCTCCTCCAACCCCTCAAAATGAAGAAATCCGTGCAGTTGGCAGGCTAAAAAGAGAGCGCTCTATGAGTGAAAATGCTGTTCGCCAAAATGGACAGCTGGTCAGGACTGACTCCATACCTGTGTTGCGTGGTGGGTCTGCTGCCGCCACCTCTAACCCTCATCATGACAACGCCAGGTATGGCATTTCAAATATAGATACAACGATTGAAGGAACCTCAGATGACATGACTGTTGTAGACACAGCTTCATTAAGACGACAGATAATCAAACTAAATAGACGTCTACAACTTCTGGAAGAGGAGAACAAAGAACGTGCTAAAAGAGAAATGGTCATGTATTCAATTACTGTAGCCTTCTGGCTGCTTAATAGCTGGCTCTGGTTTCGCCGCTAGAGGTAACCTCAACTCTCAAAAATATTGTCTCAACAGCTGGAAATATAAAGAATTTGCAAACTTAAAAAAAAAAAATCTTCTCTAATCTCCCAGGGCTGTTACGATCCCCCTGCTCTCGTAGTACCCCGTGTATAGATAGCTACCATGCATAACGATGAAGGCCTGTTTACATCCACAAGACATGAACTCCTTGAAGGCAGAGACTGGGTCTTATTCACTGCAGTGGTTCCAGCGCCAAGCATAGCATCTGGCACAAAGTTGGAGTTCAATCAATATTTGCAAACTGTAGATGTAGAATAAATCTAGCGATAACAAATCTTTGCTTGGAAGTGGTGTGTGGATCTGAATAGTAAGTGGGGCCTGTACTCCCTGAACTCAGTACTTAAAGAAACAGAATGTCAAACTTCTATCTGAAATATAAGAGCCAAGGCTCAGGAAATCTGCATGAGCCAGAGAACAAACAGAAACACCTTGGTTCTAGGGGAACCTCAAGGGTAAGGTGGATTTTTATGGCTCACATGTTATTTGCAGATACAAGTTGTGCCAGTAAAAGTCAGCTAACTGGGCAGGTCCTGAGAGTGGAAGAAAATGCCCTACTAACTTCCACTTAACGAAGTTGGCAAAGTTCTTCGAGCAAACAGCTTTTAGAAATGAAAGGCCAGTCTTCCAGGGCAACCAGCCTCTAGGAGACTGGGACTCATTATGACTCTACTAGAAGAAAAATCGGACTCTCTATAAAAGGCCAAGGCAGGGCAGAACTTTGTCTTTTTCAGTGAGCCAAATTCTTCTTCTCCACCCAAAAGCAACAGTTACTGTGTTACTGATTTGGAGGCAGTCTTCCTCATCCCAGGATCCCAGAAGATGCCCTCTGCTTTTTTACAGCAGTAGGAGTCCCTGACTTCTAGACACTGTCACCAGACAATTGTATCCTGAGGATTCAAGTTTTACACCTTTCTATTCCCTGCAAAGTTTCTCAATTCAAAAACAAAGACAAATATTTTAATGTGTATATGGGTGTGCATGTTTATCCCCGGCTGATAGGACTTTTTTTTTTTTTTTTTTTTTTTTTTTTTTTTTTTTAAATTTTATTTTTAATTAATTTATTTATTTTTGGCTGTGTTGGGTCTTCGTTTCTGTGCGAGGGCTTTCTCTAGTTGTGGCAAACGGGGGCCACTCTTCATCGCGGTGCGCGGGCCTCTCACTATCGCGGCCTCTCTTTTTGCAGAGCACAGGCTCCAGACGCGCAGGCTCAGTAGTTGTGGCTCACGGGCCTAGTTGCTCCGCGGCATGTGGGATCTTCCCAGACCAGGGCTCGAACCCGTGTCCCTGCATTAGCAGGCAGATTCTCAACCACTGCGCCACCAGGGAAGCCCTGATAGGACTTTTGGGTGACCTATCTTTACTTCTTTCTTCCTTGTTCCATCTTGCTTTCTAACCTCCCTTCCTCTCTCTTTCTTTCTTTTCTTTTTTTTTTAAATAAATTTATTTATTTACTTAGGCTGCATTGGGTCTTCGTTGCTGTGCGCGGGCTTTCTCTAGTTGTGGCAAGTGGGGGCTACTCTTCATTGCGGTGCGGTGCACGGGCTTCTCACTGTGGTGGCTTCTCTTGCTGTGGCTCATAGGCTCTAGGCACGTGGGCTCAGTAGTTGTGGCGCACGGGCTTAGTTGCTCCACGGCATGTGGGATCTTCCCGGACCAGGGCTGGAACCCATGTCCCCTGCATTGGCAGGCGGATTCTTAACCACTGTGCCACCAGGGTAAGTCCCCCTCTCTCTTTCTTTTGGCCTATTTGCTTATCTGTATTTTCTAATAATCTACTAGGAATATACATTATTTGTATAATTTTTTCAAATGGGTGAGAAAAGGTAAAAACTTTTTTTTTTAATTATAAATTTATTTATTTATTTATTTTTGGCTGCATGGGGTCTTCACTGCTGCACGCGGGCTTTCTCTAGTTGCAGCGGGCTGGGGCTACTCTTTGTTGCGGTCTGCAGGCTTCTCATTGCGGTGGCTTCTCTTGTTGCAGAGCACGGGCTCTAGGCGCACGGGCTTCAGTAGTTGTGGCACGAGGGCTCAGCAGTTGTGGTTCATGGGCTCTAGAGCACAGGCTCAGTAGTTGTGGTGCACGGGCTTAACTGCTCCACGGCATGTGGGATCTTCCCAGGTCAGAGCTCGAACCCGTGTCCCCTGCATTGGCAAGTGGATTCTTAACCACTGAGCCATCAGGGAAGCCCTGGGTCCCTATTCTTGAGGAATGCACTGTAAGCCAGACAATTACAACATGGTTAAGAGTTTAGAAAGAGGCAGAGTGGGATTATGCCTTTTCATCAGAATCTAATTCCCCAGCTCCCCCAAGAAACTGAGAGGGAGAGAGGGTACATGATCACTGACAAAAAGACTATACAGATTGGAAAATTTGCAAAGCTGTAGCTGAAGCCTGGCATCCCTGACTGGCACTGACCAGCAGCTCTGTCTCCTATACCATTAGGCCCTGCCAGTGTTCAGATGAAAATTTTCCAGGGGAATGGGTGTCTGAATGGTGCCCATGCACCTTACTACACAGAATAAGCATGCTCTCAGCATATCAAACTGATGAGGAACTTCAGCAGTAGCATCACAGGCTCCTAGAGAGAGACAGGTACAAGCTAATCATGCCTGCCATAACCATGGAACATTTCATGCAAGTTTTCAGGCAAAGCCCCTCCATACTCATATGTCTTCTAAAAAATACTCTCTCTCTCTCTCTGATTCCAGGGAATTGAGAAAGAAAGTACAAAACCAGGATTTCAGCTGCTTCTGGAAGAGCCAGGAGCTCTCAGAAACAGATGTTAAATCTAATTTTGGAGCCTAATAAAAATGTTGGATATCTAGTTTGTTAGAATGAGTCTGGGATATGGCTCATAAGTCAATGATTCAGTGGAACCTAAACCTACAGTATTGTGTGGAGGGACTTCAATTCCTCCACAGAGCAACTGGTGGGAAACAGCTCACAGATATCAGATGTTCACTCATCCTCCTGAGAGGCCACAAGGAGCAGCTACTTGCTCATTCATTCAGACCTACAATAAAATTGTCTCTGATGTTGGTGGGACATGGACTGTCAAATAATGCCCCTGGAAGCCAGGAGTCCTGGGACTCTTATCCCAGCTCCTCCAAGGACTTATTTTGTAGCCCTGAGCATGTCAGTTAACCCCTCTGTGCCTCAGTTCTGCCATCCATGGAAAGGGACTCCTGCTGCCTTCCTTTCTGGAAGAGATATAGAGATCACATTGGAATATTCACCCCCATGTTTCAGAAGTTAACTGATGATATTGTTCCCAGGTCAGGAGGGATGGAAAGGAAAGTGGAAATACATTATCAAAGTATAGTGGAAAAAGCTCAAGTTTTGAGCCATCGAGCCCTGGGTTTGAATCCTGACCCTACCACTTACCAGCTGTGTGAAATGAGGCAAGCTTCTTTAACATCTCTGACCCTAGAGTTACATATAATACATAAGACAGAGAATAATTCCTGTCTTATAGGACTGCTGTGAGGATTCAAGATAATGTATGCATGGTGCCTGGCACAAGTAGGGACTGAAAATAGTAGAAATATTAAAATTTCTGACACCTACATAAGCCCGGAGGAGGTCACTCTTCTATAAATTTACCTGAGTCAGAACCAGCCCACAGATCAGAGAGTTGGGTTAAAAATCTATGGAGGAAAAAAAAAAAATCTATGGAGGAATCTAACTTCCTAAAGATGATAGGAGAACAAAAGCAGACAATTTCACACTGCTCTCAGCATCCTTCCTCAACCCTCAGCATATAGAAGGAAACTTTCCACCTTCACTCAGCCATGGCCTTGGTATCACTCTGACAAGAAATCTCTTGTCACCCCATGGGACCTGGCTTCATAACCTGACTACAGAATACTGCAGGGAAGGGAGACACAGGATGTTGCAGGAAGGGCTTGCAATTTTAAACATGTGGTTTGGGAAGGTTTCACTGAGGTGACATTTGAGAAAAGACCTGAAAGAAGTAAGGAAGTAAGGCATGCAGACAGCTGAGGGAAGAGAGTCTAGGGAGAGGGTAGAACAAGTTGCAAGGGCCCTAAGGCAGGAGTATGTCTGGTGGATTCAAGGAACAGCAGGAAGACTGAAGCAGAGTGAGCGAGGGGAGAATAATAAGAGGATGGGGTCTGGGAAGGGAGAGCCTTCACATGTGGTCTCTGAAGTGACAGTCCTCCCTTAGGCCTCAGTTCTCTCTTCTAAAAAGTAGGCATAATGGTAATACTCAAGAATAGCATACTTGAAAGGGTAAAGTAAAAAGACAACATAGTAAACAATCTAATGGACTAGGAATCAGAAGACTTGGGTTTTAGGCCTATATCTACTCTAATTGGCTATGTGGCCTGGGGCAAGTCACTTCTCTAAGCCTGTTTTCTTATCTGTAAAATGGAACGATCTTGGTTAACAGAGATTTTTCTAATCTGAAAAGTTATATTGTGCATAAAGTATTTTTCAACAAATGGCTGGAACAACTGGATATTCATATGCAAAAAAAAGAACAGTTATTCAATACCTCATTCCATATAAGAAGTCAAATTGATCACAGACCTAAGTATAAAACTTAAAGTTATAAAACTTATAGAAGAAAACATAGGGGAAACAATTAAGAACTTGGGTTAGACAAAGATTTCTTAGATACAACACCAAAAACATGTTCCTTTAGAGAACAAATTGATAAGCTAGACTTCATCAAAATTTAAAACTTCTGTTCTTGAAAGGCACTGGTAAGAGAATGAAAAGACAAGCCAAACTGGGAGAAAATATTTGCAAAGCACATATCTGATATAAGACTTTCTGTCCAAAATAGATAAAGAACTCTCAAAATTCAATAACAAGAGAAAAAACAACCCAATTTTTTTAAATGGGCAAAAAAACTGAAGAGGGCTTCCCTGGTGGCGCAGTGGTTGAGAGTCTGCCTGCCAATGCAGGGGACACGGGTTCGAGCCCTGGTCCGGGAAGATTCCACATGCTGCAGAGCAATGAATTCCGTGCACCACAACTACTGAGCCTGCGCTCTAAAGCCCGCGAGCCACAACTACTGAGCCCGTGCACCACAACTACTGAAGCCCTCATGCCTAGAGCCCACGCTCTGCAACAAGAGAAGCCACCGCAATGAGAAGCCTGCACGCCGCATCTAGAGAAAGCCCGTGTGCAGCAACAAAGACCCAACGCAGCCAAAAATTAATTAATTAATTAATTAATTATTTTTAAAAAGATAACTGAAAATAAAATTCAATATCCTTGAGTCTGGGATATTGAAAGCCCAGAACAAGATGATCAGCCACTATGTGTGCTTAAATGATCTTGTATTTTTAAAAAGGAAAGCTAAACTCACCCCTTGATCTTCCCAAGGTGGCCCTTCCATTCCAATTAAAACAGACATTTATTTTGTCCACAACATATGGTCACTGCAGTCTCTGGGCCTTTGCCCCATGGTGCTCGTCTTCTGTTCTGAAAAGCAACCAGTTTTTTTTTTATAATTAGTTTTTATTGTTTTTTAAAATTTCTATTGGAGTATAGTTGCTTTACAACGTTGTATTAGTTTCTACTGTACAGCAAAGTGAATCAGCTATATATCCCCTCTTTTTTGGATTTCCTTCCCATTTAGGTCACCACAGAGCACTGAGTAGAGTTCCCTGAGCTATACAGTAGGTTCTCATTAGTTATCTATTTTATACATAGTATCAATAGTGTATATATGTCAATCCCAATCTCCCAATTCGTCCCACCGCCCCCTTCCCCCTCTTGGCGTCCATACGTTTGTTCTCTACATCTGTGTCTCTATTTCTGTTTTGCAAATAAGATCATCTATACCATTTTTCTAGATTCCACATATATGCGTTAATATACAATATTTGTTTTTTGCTTTCTAACTTACTTCACTCTATATGAGACTCTCTAGGTCCATCCACGTCTCTACAAATGACCCAATTTCATTCCTTTTTATGGTTGAGTAATATTCCACTGTATATATGTACCACATAAAAAGCAACCAGTTTTGATCCATAATTTCCTTCAAGGTCTAGTCCAAGGTTCACCTCCCCTAAAAAGCCTTTTCTCAGCAGACTTGACTCACATTGTGCCTCCAGTCCTTGGGGCCCCTCAGTGCCTGCACACAAAGTCATCTATTCCTGCTGCCCACCCCTTCTCTATTTCTACACATAGTACTCTGCTTCCAGGCTGCCAGCCTGTCCCTAACAAATCTGTGAGCACCTCACCAGCAGATTCAGGGCTTTTCATCTCTTGACTCTCCCTGAGTGTCTAGCATGGGGCCAGATCTACTTGCTAAGTAAAGAAAAGATAACCTAGAGAATTTCTATCAGCCAGAGAAGATTCAACCTTTAGAAATTACCCAAATTTCTCAAATCCTAATATATAACAGAATTGAGAATCCCTTTGTCCTATTAACCTTGCCAGAGCAAGGAAATTAAAAATTGGTATACAAGAAGGAAAAAGAAAATACTTATTATTTACCTTCTCATGAGTTCACATTCAGCATCTGTTTTCTTACAAAGTTCCAAACAGCATCACTGTTTACAATTACTAAGAGCCGCATTCATCAAGTAGATACACAGTATTTTACTGATCATTTCTGAGGCTAGATGTTTAGATCGCTTTAAAGTATTATATGATATATGATATGATATTACATTACAGTATATAAGAAATGACACTGTGATCAAATGACACTGTGATAAAACTTTGACTGTGTTTTGGATTATTTCCTTAGGATAGATTCCTAAAAGTGGATCTGTCAGGTCAAAAGTTGCGAACATTTTTATTATGCCTGATGTATACTATAAACCCATGACAAATTCTTAAATACCTTTTGGCTCTAGGATATTATAATTCTACTGCTAAGAAATGGAAGCCCCCAATGGTAAACATTTTTTAAGGCAGGCAGAATAGTAAAAGTCAAGAAAGCAAGACTCTGAAATCAGATTGCCTGAGTTCAAATCCCAGTTCTATCACTTGCTATCTGTATAGACATAAACAAGTTACTGAATCCTTCTGAGACAATGTACATAAAGAACAGGGTCTGGCATGTAGTAAGGGCTCAATAAATGTTAATCATTATCATTGTTTTTAGATTACCAAAAGAAGATGAATCTATAATTCGAAAAGCCAAGAATTATCCTCAAATAATACAGAGGAAATAAACATAAAACAAATGACAAAACAATACTCCTGTACCTAGAACATACATAAGCAGGTTCATTTACTGTGAATACTATTTACACTACTGTGGTTATTAATTACATATAAATAAAAATAAATACCATTTTATTGAGTGCCTGTTCTCTTTAAAAAACTTTACATACACTGTCTCATTTAATTTAATCACCACAACAACCCTGTATGGTGGTAGTATTAATAACAATAACAATGATAGCTAATAATTTCCAACTGCTGATTATGTGCCATGCATGGCTGTAGATAATAATTTATTAATCATTATAAAACCTATGAAGTAGGGCTTTTCATTTTACTATTTTCCTCATTTTACAGACAATATAATTGACGTACACAGAGGTTAAAGAACTTGTCCAAGGTTACATAGCTAATAAGGTAGATATTATTCTATCCACTTTATAGTTAAGAAAACTGAGACTTAGGGACTTCCCTGGTGGTACAGTGGCTAAGACTCTGCACTCCCAATGCAGGGGGCCTGGGTTCAATCCCTGGTCAGGGAAATAGATCCCACATGCTGCAACTAAGAGTTTGCATGCTGCAACTAAAGATACTGTATGCCACAACTAAAGATCCCCCATGCCACAACTAAAAGATCCCATATGCCACAATGAAGATCCCACATGCTGCAACTAAAGATCCCATATGCCACAAGGAAGATCCTGCACACGGCAACAAAGATCCCGAGTGCTGCAACTAAGACCCAGCATAGTCAAATATTTTTAAAAAATGAAAAGAATGGGCTTCCCTGGTGGCACAGTGGTTGAGAATCCGCCTGCCAATGCAGGGGACACGGGTTCGAGCCCTGGTCTGGGAAGATCCCACATGCCGCGGAGCAACTGGGCCCGTGAGCCACAACTACTGAGCCTGCGCGTCTGGAGCCTGTGCTCCGCAACAAGAGAGGCCGCGATAGTGAGAGGCCCACGCACCACGATGAAGAGTGGCCCCCACTCGCGGCAACTAGAGAAAGCCCTCGCACAGAAACGAAGACCCAACACAGTCATAAATAAATAAATTAATTAATTAATTTTAAAAAAAAATGAAAAGAAAACAGAGATGGAAAGAAAATTGTCTATAAAGGTAAGTAACTGAGGCAGGCTTTGAACCAGTATCTGTTAGACTCTCAATCCACATTCTTTTATTCTACCACTCTGCCAACTTTATGTGGATTTTCTGTGTACAGAGAATGCCCTATATAGATAACAAATGTTTAAGGCTGGCTTCCCTCATCCTTGCCTTCTTTTTCCACAAGCCATGGGATACTGAGGATGGTCTCATTTTAACATGTGCCTCTGAGAATATAATTGGGAAGGCAAGCCCAACATGAAAGCCCATATACTGAAATGTGTCCTTTAAAATGATTCTTTCTTTCTCCCGAGGCATTATGTGTTGTAGTCCTTTGAGAATGCGTACCTGAGAGTTTCTAAGGCTTACCTTTCAGATACTTGGGGATTCCTAAACAGGTGCTTACAGCAACTCTTCTTCAAAAGATTTTTCAAACGGTTGCTACAGAAAGGTCTCATATTTCCCTCTGCCTCAGAAAGTCCTCAAAATTCTCACCACTTGGAGAAACAAAAGCTGCTTCAAGCCTCCCAAAACACCTGGAAAATACTCACATTTATAAAGACTGAACCCACAGGAAGAAACTGGGATTGAAGTCCTAACTCTTGAATAAGCTGATTGCTTCATCTTGGACAAACTATTTCCCTTCTCTGTGTCTCAGTTTCCTCTTCTGCAAGATGAGGCATTGGATTAGATGGTTTTCCAGGTCCACTAGCGCTCTGATTCAAGGACGAAAATTAACGTGAGTTTGGAGTCTATAGCAGTGCAATCCCAGGGGGGAACAATTGTATGAAAGTCCAAAGCCCAGATTTGCAACCATTAACAGAAACAGATTTGCAACCATTAACTGAAACCCACCAGGGCTGGTTTAACTTCAACAGGGAAGGAAAGCGCCCTGGGATTCTGATTTAAGAATGCAAGTCGGGCTTTCTTGAGACGCGCCTCGCTGGGAGAGTGTCAGGGGCACCGCGCCCCCGTGGCAGCCTGCAGTCGGCGGCTTCAGCTCGAGGCCCGCGTCGCCATGGCCACAGTTCCCAAGTTGCTGCAGCAGCAGGAGGAGGACCACAGCAAGCTGAGATCTGTATCAGTGGACCTGAATGTTGATCCCTTGCTTCAGATTGACATACCTTATGCACTCAGTGAGAGAGATAAAGTCAAATTTACAGTGCACACCAAGACCACGCTGCCCACGTTTCAGAGCCCAGAGTTTTCTGTTACAAGGCAACATGAAGATTTTATGTGGCTAAATGACACTCTTATTGAAACTACAGACTACGCTGGGCTTATTATTCCGCCTGCACCTGCAAAGCCTGACTTCAATGGCCCTTGAGAGAAGATGCAGAAACTGGGAGAGGGCGAAGGGTTTATGACCAAAGAAGAATTTGCCAAGATGAAGCAAGAGCTGGAAGCTGAGTATCTCGTGGTCTTCAAGAAGACTGTGTCTTCCCATGAAGTCTCTCTTCAGCAGCTCTCCTCTTACCCTGTTCTCAGTAAAGATCGCAACTTTCACATTTTCCTGGAATATGATCAAGATCTAAGCGTTAGGCGGAAAAATACCAAAGAGATGTTTGGTGGCTTTTTCAAAAGTGTGGTGAAAGCACTGATGAAGTCCTTTTTTCAGGAGTTATGGTGGTAGATGACTTCTCTGAACAAGAGAAGCATTTCCTCAGTAACTATTATGATAGGATCAAGGGTTCCTTTGCAAAGGCTGACAGAATGACCAGCACTCATAAAAATGTAGCAGACGGTTACATCCACACCGCAGCCTGCTTGCATAGCCTGGCTTTAGAAGAGCCCACGGTCATCAAAAAGTGCCTACTGAAGGCGGCTGAGCTATCTGAAAAACTTAGGAAAGTAGAGAGTCGAGTCTCCTCAGATGAAGACTTAAAGCTGACAGAGCTCCTCCGATACTACATGCTCAACATAGAGGCTGCTAAGGATCTCTTATACAGACGCACCGAAGCCCTCATCAACTATGAGAATTCAAACAAGGCGCTGGGTAAGGCCTGGTTAAAAAGCAAAGACATCAAGCTGGCTGAGGCACACCAGCAGGAATGCTGCCAGAAATCTGAACAGCTTTCTGAATCTGCAAAAGAAGAGCTAATCAATTTCAAACAAAAGAGAGTGGCAGCATTTAGGAAGAATCTGATTGAAATGTCTGAACTGGAAATAAAGCATGCCAGAACGTCTCCCTCCTGCAGAGTTGCATCGACATGTTCAAGAACAACTGAACAAAGGATGTGAATGTGAAGGAAGCCAGCATCACTTGCACTCAGATCATTACCACGGAAGATTTATTGCCTTTGACTTTAATTTAAAATTATGTGAATAAATATTTTGATTTC
The DNA here is from genome assembly GCF_009873245.2 of Balaenoptera musculus. NCBI lineage: Eukaryota > Metazoa > Chordata > Mammalia > Artiodactyla > Balaenopteridae > Balaenoptera > Balaenoptera musculus. Next base: position 114,081,967 of record NC_045787.1, read on the forward strand.
TAAAGATCTTAACACTTACCCATGTTGGTTTAAAAATATTTCTACTGCATGCTACTTGGACACAACTAATCTTTATGCATTTAATACCTCAGAGTGGGTAGAACCTAAGTACTGGGTTCTCCTCTAATTTGTCTTTCGTAATTAAGAAAGGGTGCGGGAATCTCATGCCTTCTGGAGCCTGTGTAAGGAGTGGCCTGACACATGCTGCCTCACTGTTCCATGTACCCATGCCCCTACAAACCAGTTACTTTAAGGTAGGTGCCAATTATAACAGATAAGTCAGCCACTTGTTACAGGTAAGAGACACTACATCTCTTCAGTAGGTAATTTTCCCTTTCTTACTCTCCTGGTTCTTTAATCACCTTGAGTTGTTTGTACTATAACAAGAGCAAGAAAAATCTCATATCTCTTTGTATACACCCTTTTCAGCCCCATTTTTGTAGTAGGGGAGAGAAGCATCTTAAGGGTATAAGAACAAGTAATAAGGCCTAATTTAGAAGGTGGCCAGATCTACATTAAAAAAGATGTGACCCCCTCCCTAATGGGGGGGGCCGTATGTGTGTGTTTGGACTTTTTATAAGGTGTACAATAAAATAATAATCCATGCTCTTAAAAAAAAAAAAAAAAAGCAAGTCCTGGGAATTCCCTGGTGGTCCAGTGGTTAGGACTCTGCGCTTCCACTACAGGAGGCACAGGTTCTATCCCTGGTCACCTGCAAGCCACATGGCACTGACAAAAAAAAAACAGAATGTGAGTCCTTTGAGAAACTATTTAACATGGACTTGAAGGATTTGGTGGAGGAATGTAGGCAGTTGGTAAAGGAATAAATCTTCTTCAACTTTGCAGAAAAGAGCAAAGCAGCATCAAATCCCTTTCATATGTTTTTCCCTGTGCTAAAGACAGGAGCAAAGATAGGCTCCTGCTGCCACCTTGTGGCACATTGGACAGCTTAGAAGGAAGGGTTTACTCAATCTGGGTCCCCCCCACTCTAAAATACCCTCAAGAAACCACATCTTCTTTCTCCCTTACAATTACACAGAGCTTGATTACTCACCAAACACTTTCAACCCTATGATCTTGTTTCATTCTCCCAGCAACTATGTTGAGTGGCAGGAAGGAGTTATAATGCCATTTTACCAGACAGACTATGTGATTTACCTACCGTCACGGTAACTGGCAGTCAGGACTTGAACACACATCCTGACTCTAAATGAGACAGTTCATTCATTACTATGTAGGAGTGGGGATGAAACAGGTTCAGGTATGCTCTAGGCCTAGGAATTTGAGAGAGGGAAGCTTGGGAAAAGGAAAGCTCAATTTCTTGTGCAGACACAACTGGTCACAGGCTACAGTCAGGCTGCATGTCTATAGAAAAAGACATCCAAATAAGCCTGGATTCCTGCCTTCCTTCCTGGTTTGCACATTCTTGGTTAACATCTCTAGCCACTCCAGCTGGCCTCCCTCCCTCTGCTCCCCAACCCCAGCCTATACATCGGGGCTCAAGACTTATAGCTAAATGCTGAACACCAAACAGATCCCAGGCAAGGGAGCCACAACATCCAGAAATCAGCAAGAACTACTGGGAGCACTGCTGTGTCCCTGGGTTAGAGCTCATAAGATTTGTGGCTCAGCCAAAATCTTCTTATAAGTTTTCATGGGAAGCCCAATTGGCTTGTCTCATAATGATGTCACACTCACTGAAACACAAGGGGCAATGCTGGGGTTACATGATTTACCAACGGGCATACAGGAATGGCCTAAAATTAATCTGAGTGTCCAATTACTCCAAGGCAACCATAACTTCTTTGATATGGAATTACAAAGCCCAGTGCCTGGGGCTTCCCTGGTGGCGCAGTGGTTGAGAGTCTGCCTGCTAATGCAGGGGACACGGGTTCGAGCCCTGGTCTGGGAAGATCCCACATGCCACGGAGCAGCTGGGCCCGTGAGCCACAACTACTGAGCCTGCGCATCTGGAGCCTGTGCCCCACAACGGGAGGGGCCGCGATAGTGAAAGGCCCGCGCACCGCGATGAAGAGCAGTCCCCGCACCGCGATGAAGAGTGGCCCCCGCTTGCCACAACTAGAGAAAGCCCTCGCACGAACCAAAGACCCAACACAGCCATAAATAAATAAATAAATAAATAAGTAAGTAAATAAATAAAACATTTGCTATTTAAAAAAAAAAAAAAAAAAGCCCAGTGCCTAAACCTTCCACCACCATAGGCATTCCTTTTGGTTCATTCATTCAGTCATTCCCTAAATGAGTAGAGCACATTCACCAAATGAGTAGGGCACTGTTATAATCCCTTTGATTGAGATTTTGTCGCCTAGTGGTGAACAGAGGGAAATAAGGAAAGAACATAATTACAAATGCATGTGAGATATATATATTAAGTACTTGGGGGTTAGGAGGGAAAAATAAGATTCCTTCGGTTTGGGTGTTAGGGGATTGGGGGCAATAAGTGGATAAAGAATGATTTCACAGATACAGAACACAAAACACTTTGCAGTCTGGCCTTTACAAACCTTCTCTGCCTTCTCTCCAGCTACTACTTTGTTCCTACCCTACCATATTCCGAACATAAATTTTCTTCAGTAATTTAAGGATTAAGAGTTTAGGCTTTGGAATCAGATAGATCTTGGTTCTAATCCCAGCTCTGACACATTATACAACCTTGGGCAAGGCTGGAACTTCCCCAAGCCTCAGTTTCCTGATCTGCAAAGTGGAGATTACAGTAATACTCATTTTAAAAGGTTTTTGTAAGAGTCAACTGATATCATGTATGCAAAGCACCTAGCTTTGTGCTAGATGCACAGTAAAAACATAGTAAATAGCAATCAATATTGTTAGCTATCTCTGTGCCTTTGATCTTGTTTTCTTTGCCTGAGATTCTCTTCATATTCTCAGACTGTTTTACCCCTATTTCTCTTTGAGAGCCATCACAAAAGTCTATTTTCTTGAGTGCCCAGGTCCTGCTAGCTGTCCCTCACTGAGTTCAGAACCTTTGTTCATACCTACCTGTGTTTATGTGATATCAACTTGTATTTGTTTATGTCTGTCTTTCACGTCTGTGAGGCTCCAGAGGACAGCAACTGAGTCTTATTCATTATGCACTAGCACCTAAGCACAATACATGACTCATGGTACCACTAGAGAAATTACTGTTGAATAAATAAGATAATATTTGAACTGGATCTTAAATAAGTAGGATTTATTATTTTTAGTATTTATTTATTTATTTGGTTGCACCAGGTCTTAGTTGCAGCAGGCGGGCTCCTTAGTTGCGGCTTGCGGGCTCCTTAGTTGCAGCTTGAGGGCTCCTTAGTTGCAGCACACAGGATCCTTAGTTGTGGCATGCAAACTCTTGGTTGCGGAATGCATGTGGGATCTAGTTCCCTGACCAGGGATTGAACCTGGGCCCCCTGCATTGGGAGCTCAGAGTCTTAACCACTGCGCCACCAGGGAAGTCCCCAATAAGTAGGATTTAAAGCATACTTCCGAATGGCCTTTTAAATGTGAATATTAACCTATTAATGTTGTACACTAAACCACTGGAACCCACTATATTGAATAGCAAGCATTAGCCTTAAGATGGGCTGACAGCATCATCCACCACAGTACAAACAGCAGAAGCAAGAAGAAATAAAATCCTGAAGGCTGTGGAACAAAAACCACAATCACAGAGAGTCAAACAAAGTGAAACAGCAAAGGATTGTGTCCCAGATGAAGGAACAAGATAAAACCCCAGAAAAACAACTAATTGAAGTGGAGATAGGCAATCTTCCAGAAAAAGAATTCAGAATAATGATAGTGAAGATGATCCAGGATCTCAGAGAAAGAATAGAGGCAGGTGTCAGGAAATTGCAAGAAATATTCAACAAAGACCTAGAAGAACTAAAGAACAAACAAACAGAGATGAACAATACAATAACTGAAATGAAAACTACACTAGAAGGAATCAATAGCAGAATAACTGAGGCAGAAGAACGGATAAGTGACGTGGAAGACAGAATGGTGGAAATCACTGCCACAGAATAGAATTAAGAAAAAAGAATGAAAAGAAATGAAGACAGCCTAAGAGATCTCTGGGACAACATTAAACACACCAACATTCACAGTATAGGGGTCCCAGAAGGAGCATAGAGAGAGAAAGGACCTGAGAAAATATTTGAAGAGATAATGGCTGAAAACTTCCCTAAAATGGGAAAGGAAACAGCCACTCAAGTCCAGGAAGTGCAGAGAGTCCCAGGCAGGATAAACCCAAGGAGGAACGCGCCAAGACACACAGTAATCAAACTGACAAAAAATTAAAGACAAAGAAAAAATATTAAAAGCAACAAAGGAAAAATGACAAATAATATACAAGGGAACTCCCATAAGGTTATCAGCTGACTTCTCAGCAGAAACTCTGCAGGCCATAAGGAAGTGGCATGATATATTTAAAGTGATGAAAGGGAAGAACCTAGAACCAAGAATACTCTACCCAGCAAGGCTCTCATTCAGATTTGCTGGAGAAATCAAAAGCTTTACAGACAAGCAAAAGCTAAGAGAATTCAGCACCACCAGACCAGCTTTGCAACAAATGCTAAAGGAACTCCTCTATGTGGCGAAGAGACCAGCAACTTAAAACAATCTTGTACACATATAGACTGCTATATCAAAACCTCATGGGAACAGCAAACCCAAAAACTACAATAGATACACACACAAAAAAGAAAAAGCAAGCCAACCTTAACACTAAAGATGGTCATCAAACCACAAGAGAAGACAACAAAAGAGGAAGAGAAGAAAAAGACCTATCAAAACAAACCCCAAACAATTAAGAAAATGGCAATAGGAACATTCACATCAATAATTACCTTAAATGTAAATGGATTAAATGCTCCAACCAAAAGGCACAGACTGGCTGAATGGATACAAAAACAAGACCTGTATATATGCTGCCTACAAGAGACCCAGTTCAGACCTAGGGACACATACAGACTGGAAGTGAGGGGATGGAAGAAGGTATTCCATGCAAATGGAAATCAAAAGAAAGCTGGAGTAGCAATACTCGTATCAGACAAAATAGACTTTAAAATAAAGACTGTTATACAAAGAAGGAAACTACATAATGATCAAGGGATCAATCCAAGAAGAAGATATAACAATTGTAAATATCTATGTACCCAACGTAGGAGCACCTCAATATATAAGACAAATACTAACAGCCATAAAGGGAGAAATCAACAGTAACACAATAATAGTGGGGACTTTAACACCTCACTTTCATGAATGGACAGATCATCCAGATAGAAAATCAATAAGGAAACACAGGCCTGAAATGACACATTAAAGCAGATGGACTTAATTGATATTTAAAGAGTATGTCATCCAAAAGCAGAAGAATACACATTCTTCTCAAATGCACATGGAATATTCTCCAGGACTGACCACATGCTGGGCCACAAAGTGAACTTCTGTAAATTTAAGAAAATTGAAATCATATTAATAATCTTTTCCAACCACAACACTATAAGATTAGAAATAAACTACAAGAAAAAAATGGTAAAAAACACAAACACATGGAGGCTAAACAATATGCTACTAAACAACCAATGGATCACTTAAGAAATCAAAGAGGGAATCAAAAAATACCTAGAGACAGGGACTTCCCTGGTGGCTCAGTGGATAAGACTCCACGCTCCCCATGCAGAGGGCCTGGGTTTGATCCCTGGTCAGGGAACTAGATCCCACATGCATGCTGCAACTAAGAATTCGCATGCCACAAACAAGGAGCCCACATGCTGCAACTAAGAAGCCAGCGAGCCACAACTAAGGAGCCAGCAAGCGGTAACTAAGGAGCCAGCCTGCCGCAACTAAGACCTGGCGCAAATAAATAAATAAATATTTTTTTAAAAAAAAACCTAGAGACAAATGAAAATGAAAGCCCAACAATCCAAAACCTATGGGATGCAGCAAAAGCAGTTCTAAGAGGGAAGTTTATAGCTATACAAGCCTACCTCAAGAAACAAGAAAAATCTCAAACAACCTAACCTTACACCTAAAGCAACTAGAGAAAGAAGAACAAACAAAACCTAAAGTTAGTAGAAGAAAAGAACTCATAAAAATCAGAGCAGAAATAAATGAAATAGAGACAAAGAAAACAAGGGCAAAGATCAATGAAACTAAAAGCTGGTTCTTTGAAAAGATAAACAAAATTGATAAACTTTTAGCCAGACTCATCAAGAAAAAAAGGGAGAAGACTCAAATCAATAAAATTAGAAATGAAAAAGGAGACGTGACAACTGACACCACAGAAATACAAAGGATCATAAGAGACTACTACAAACAACTATATGCTAATAAAATGGGCAATCTGGAAGAAATGGACAAATTCTTAGAAAGGTACAATCTCCCAAGACTGAACCAGGAAGAAATAGAAAATATGAACAGACCAATCACAAGCACTGAAACTGAAACTGTGATTAAAAATCTTCCAACAAACAAAAGTCCAGGACATGATGGCTTCACAGGTGAATTCTATCAAACATTTACATAAGAGCTAACACCTATCCTTCTGAAACTGTTCCAAAAAATGGCAGAGGAAGGAAAACTTTCAAACTCATTCTATGAGGCCACCATCACCCTGATACCCAAACCAGACAAAGATACCACAAGAAAAGAAAATTATAGGTAAATATCACTGATGAACATAGACACAAAAATCCTCAACAAAATACTGGCAATCTAAATCCAACAATACATTAAAAGGATCATACACCATGGTCAAGTGGGATTTATCCCAGGAATACAGGGATTTTTCAATACCCGCAAATCAATCAGTGTGATACACCACATCAACAAACTGAAGAATAAAAACCACATGATCATCTCAATAGATGCAGAAAAAGCTTATGACAAAATTCAGCACCCATTTATGATAAAAACTCTCCAAAAAGTGGGCATAGAGGGAACATACCTCAACATAATAAAGGCCATATATGACAGACCTACAGTTAACATCATACTCAACAGTGACAAGCTGAAAGCATTTCCTTTAGAACCAGGAACAAGACAAGGATGTCCACCCTCACCACTTTTATTCAACGTAGTTTTGGAAGTCCTAGCTATGACAATCAGAGAAGAAAAAGAAATAAAAGAAATACAAATTGGAAAAGAAGAAGTTAAACTGTCACTGTTTGCAGATGACATGATGCTATACATAGAAAATCCTAAAGATGCTACCAGAAAACTACTAGAGCTCACCAATGAATTTGATAAAGTTGCAGGTTACAAAATTAATTCAAAGAAATCTCTTTCATTCCTATACACTAACAATGAAAGGGCAGAAAGAGAAATTAAGGAAACAATTCCGTTCACCACTGCAACAAAAAGAATAAAATACGTAGGAATAAATTTACCTAAGGAGACAAAAGACCTGTACTCTGAAAACTATAAGACACTGATGAAAGAAATCAAAGATGACACAAACAGATGGAGAGATATACCATGTTCTTGGATGGGAAGAATCGGTATTGTGAAAATGACTATAATACCCAAAGCAATCTACAGATTCAATGCAATCCCTATCAAATTACCAATGGCATTTTTCACAGAACTAGAATAAAAAATCTTCAAATTTGTATGGAGACACGAAATAGCCAAAAGCAATCTTGAGAAAGAAAAACGGAGCTGGAGGAATCAGGTGCCCTGACTTCAGACTATACTGCAAAGCTATATTCATCAAAACAGTATGGTACTGGCATGAAAACAGAAATATAGATCAGTGGAACAGGATAGAAAGCCCAGAAATAAACCCATGAACCTACGGTCAATTAATCTACAACAAAAGAGGCCAGACTATACAATGGTGGAAAGACAGTCTTCAACAAATGGTGCTAGGAAAACTGGACAGCTACGTGTAAAAAAATGAAATTAGAACGTTCTTTAACACCATACACAAAAATAATTAGGATTAAAGACCTAAATGTGAGACCAAACACTATAAAACTCTTAGAGGAAAACACAGGCAGAACACTCTCTGACATGAACTGCAGCAATATTTTTTTCAATCCGTCTCCCAAAGTAATGGAAATAAAGAGAAAAATAAACAAATGGGACCTAATTAAACTCAAAAGCTTTTGCACAGTAAAGGAAACCATAAACAAAACGAAAAGACAAGCCACAGATTGGGAGAAAATATTTGCAAATGATGTGACCGACAAGAGATTAGTCTCCAAAATTTACAAACAGCTCATGCAGCTTAACATCAAAACAAACAACCCAATCAAAAAATAAGCAGAAGGGGCTTCCCTGGTGGCGCAGTGGTTGAGAATCTGCCTGCCAATGCAGGGGACACGGGTTCGAGCCCTGGTCTGGGGAGATCCCACATGCCACGGAGCAACTGGGCCCATGAGCCACAACTACTGAGCCTGCGCGTCTGGAGCCTGTGTTCTGCAAAAAGAGAGGCCGCAACAGTGAAAGGCCCGCGCACCGCGATGAAGAGTGGCCCCCGCTTGCCGCAACTAGAGAAAGCCCTCGTACAGAAACCAAGACCCAACACAGCCAAAGATAAATAAATAAATAAATAAATTTATAAAAAAAAAAATAAGCAGAAGACCTAAATAGACATTTCTCCAAAGAAGACATACAGATGGCCAGCAGGCACATGAAAAGATGTTCAACATTGCTAGTTATCAGAGAAATGCAAATCAAAACTACAATGAGATACCACCTCACAATAGTCAAAATGGCCATCATCAAAAAAATCCACAAACAATAAAATGCTGGAGAGTGTGTGGAGAGATGGGAACCCTCCTACACTGTTGGTGGGAGTGTAAATTGGTACAGCCACTATGGAGAACAGTATGAAGGTTCCTTAAAAAACTAAAAATAGAGCTACCATATGATCCTGCAATCCCACTCCTGGGCATATATCCAGAGAAAAACATGGTCCAAAAGGATACATGCACCCCAATGTTCATTGCAGCACTGTTTACAATAGCCAAGACATGGAAGCAACCTAAATGTCCATCAACAGAGGAATGGATTAAGAAGATGTGGTACATACATACAATGGAATATTACTCTGACATTAAAAAGAATGAAATAATGCCATTTGCAGCAACATCAATGGACCTAGAGATTGTCATACTGAGTGAAGTTAAGTCAGAGAAAGAGAAATATCCTATGATATCACTTATAAGCAGAATCTAAAAAGCAATGATACAAATGAACTTAGTTACAAAACAGAAACAGACTCACAGACTTAGAGAACAAACTTATGGTTACTGGGGGGAAGAGTGGGGAGAAGGGATAGTTAGGGAGTTTGGGATTGACATGTACACACTACTATATTTAAAATGGATAACCAACAAGGACCTACTGTACAGCACAGGCAACTCTGCTCAATATTATGTAACAACTTAAATGGGAAAAGAATTTGAAAAAGAATAGATACATCTATATGTATAACTGAATCACTCAGCTGTACACCTGAAACTATCACAACATTGTTAATCAACTATACTCCAATATAAAATAGGTTAAAAAAGAAAAACATTTTTAATAAAATAAAATAAAAAGATGGACTGACAGGACAAAAGTGGGTCAAAATTTCATTAGGGAAGGCTGGGATGGCTGCACAGATGAATAGATGGAGTCTGGAGCCCAGGTGGATGCTTAGGAAACAGGTGCAGGCCTTCCTTGGGTAACCAAGGGCACTTTGGGGGTCTTCAGTGGCGGAGGGGAAGGAATCCCTTTAAGAGTGGATAGGAGATTCAACAGTAGAAAGAAGAGGAAGACAAAAGACAAGTATCTTTTTCCAGGATGACCCTAAGAGGAAGACAACACATTATGTTATACAGAAGATCACCACATAGTCTAAAAGGCTTAGTCTAAATTATAGCTTTCTGCCTGCTCATCATGAAACCATCACTTTATCTGCAGAGAAGCAGTCTTGTCTTTCATTACAACAGAATCAGAGGTCTCCAGGTCCTCTTAAGGTGCTTGGCAATTTTTCAGCCATCAATTTTTTCAAATATTTTTCTGGTGTCCCTGCCCTTCTCTAATTCCAATTATATGTATGTTAGACCACTTGATATTGTCCCACAGTTCACTAATACTCTTTTTTTTTTTTTTTTTCAGGTTTTTTCTCTGTGCTTTATTTTGGATAGTTTCTATTGTTATGTCTTCAAGTATCTAACCTTTTCTTCTACTGTGTCGAATCTGCTGTTAATCCCACGCATGTACTTTTCATCTCTAGACTTGGGTCTTTTTTTATATCTTCCATTTCCTCTCCTTGTTATACTCATATTTTCCTCTACTTCTTGAACAAGTGAAGTATATTCATACTAGCTCTTTTAATATCTTGTCTACTAATTCTATGATCTCTCATTTCAGGATTCTGTTTCTATAAATTAAATTTTATATTTTGATTGTATGATCATGTTTCTTTTGCATGTCCAGTAATTTTTCACTGGATGCCAGACATTATGTCATTTCCCTTCCTTTACAGATCACAGTCCTGTGATGCCTGTTGTCCAATGTCTGAAAACTATTCTCTTCCGTATCCGGTTGGGTTTTTTAGTTGTTCAGAGTGAGAGGGTAAGTTCTCTTCTGGATACTCATCATTGCTGGAAATGGAAGGCCTTGCAAGCTCCAATAAATTAATGTATCTAGGCATAAGCATCAATGATTCCTAACACAAAAAGAGAGATAACTAGACATTATGTGCTTCCTAATGATACAATGTCATCTATAGTTTTGCAAAAAGGTATGTAACAAAACTGAATGTGATCAAGCCTCTAGATCCAACTACCAATTTATAGGAAATATAGAAGACAAAGGAACATCTTAAACTACACAAACTACAGGGATACAATCAACAAAATAAAAATTGCAGGAAGCTCTATAGGACAGTTTTTTCAACAATTTAAATTACAAGAAAATTAAAAAGGTGAGGGAAAGCTGTAGATTAAAAGAGACTTAAAAGATACATCAATCTACTGTAATGTGCAGACCTTATTTGGATCCTGATTCAAGCAAACAAACTGTAAGAAAAAATTATAACACTTCTGAGACAATTGGAAATGTGAACTCAGACTAGATAACTGATGGTGTTAAGGAATTATTATTAATTTTGGTTCACCTAAATTATTAAATATAGATTATGGTATTATGATTATGCTTTTTAAATGACTCATCTTTTAAAGAAACATTCTGGTATATTTACAGATGAAATAATATAATGTTTAGTATTTGCTTCAAATTAATATGGTAGAGGGCAGATGAGTGGAAGTACAGATGAAATAACATTGATCATGAATAGGTAACTGAAGAAGCTGAGTAATATATATGTTTAAAATTTTCTATTACAAAAGAATTACAATTGTTTTAAGGATCATAAAATTGAGACATGAGTTCTAAATCTGGCTCTGATGTCATTCTGCTCTGCACCTATGGACCAACCACTTCTCTCTAGGCTTTAGCTTTCTCTATAAAATATGAAATATAAAGCCCATTCCAATATACTTTCCATTATATCCACTTATGAGCTATGTGACATAGGAAAGTTACTTAATCTTTTCAAGTCTCAGTTTCCTTATCTGTAAAGAGTGATGAAAACAGTAGCTGGTTTTCATGACTACTGTGTGAGTTAAGTTGGGTACTGTATGTTAAAGCCCTCATCATAGTGCTTGGCACAAAGTAAGCACTCAATAAATATTATCTATCATTATTATTACCATCTCTTGCTACATTAAGAAATACTACAGATGAAAGGACTCTATAGTTTATTATTCCCTTATCCCTTCCTTCTCCATATCGCCTTTCTTTAGGACAAAGGTAGGAAAATGTGAAACTTCCCCTCTAAAATCTTTGCAACAATGTGCCCACCAGCACAAGCCAGGAGAGAAAGAGCTTGGCTCTCCTCAGAGTCACTGCTCTGGGTCTGGAAAAACAGAGGCGTCACTTTCATCATTTTCAGAATATAGTATGCAGCTGTTCTTCTGGTATGCCACACATCCTGAGGTTGCTCCCAAGGGCTAAAAACAGAGCTCAGGCGATTAGCCCAGGGCAGCCAAGATCATTCTTTTTCAAGGTGGCCCCATTTCAAATATAATGAGTACTTTGTATGTACCCCCTTTTTAACCAAGAGTTGGTCTTCCCCACCAGACTGTGAGCTCCTTGAGGGCAGGACTGTGTCTAGTTTATCTTTATAGCTTATGCTCCTAACATAACACCTGGGACAGAGCAAGTACTCAACAAATATTTGCTGAATGAAGGAATTAACTGTTTATTCTTTTGTTTTCTTTAGTGTGGAACAGGAATGGGAAAGAAACATTGATAGGCACACAAAGAACCAATTGTTGGAATAATCTTTCTAACAGTATTTGTCAGGGTGTACAAACTTGTTCACAACTTCTAATTCATTTCTTCTCCCTACTTCCCACTACTTCCCACTATGCATCTTTTATAACTTCCCTCCACTCCCATAAACTACCAAATACACCCTGAATATTCTTCATCCTGAGCCCATTTTCATACTATTCCCTCCATCTGTTAATATTTCTCTCTCTCCATCTCTCTCTCTCTCACTCTCATCTTAATATATGCATCCTTCAAGACCTAGCTCCAGTATCTCCCCTTCCAAGAAGTCTTTCTAAACCACTACAACTTAAAGGGATATCTTCTTGATTTCCGATAACACTTTAGATTTAGCTTCAGGCACTCATAATATTACATCATACGCTGTGGTTAGTTGTAAAGGTTTCAAAACTTTTACAAGATTGAGGGAAAGAGTCATCTTTGAATTTCTTAGGCATCCAGCGTAGTGCTTTGTACACACCAGGCATCTGATGAGCGTTTAGTGCATTTACTGGCTAAACTTTGCAGAGGAAGTAATATAATCATTCGACCCAATTTAAAGTATAAAACAAGTGAGCCTTTAAAAGGGTGTTTTGTCTATAAGATCTTTTTCCTTAAAAAGTTAACACATTGCTTTGGAAGTTTTGGTACCCTATTATTACCTGTTCTATTAGGCAATATCCTCTACTTTTAGAAACCAAAGGGAAAAGTGTCATAAAGCATATATATTTTTTTTAATCAAGTGAATTTAAAAGAAAAATTCATATCATTAAAAAATAATAATTTCACATTTTCTTCAAATCCCAGGATGACAGCCTGGAGTATCAAAAACCCAAGATTGAGAATCATTAGACAACTGTATAAGCTTGGCTAGGCCCTTGGTTTTCCCAACTATCATCCCCAAACTACTTCTCAGCAAAGTTACAGGGCACAAAGGAAAGAAAAGCATTGAGAAACTGTAAAATACTAAATAACCGTAGGCTATTATGCTTCTCAAAGGTAAGGGTTAGGATAGAAACAAATCTCATTTCTTAAGATTAAGGGTGAGCTGAGGCTTCCTTGCTACTTGGATAGCTGCTTTATTATCTCTTCTAGATGATACACTCTACCACTGCCATCATATATTTACCACCTTGTTGCCTTTCCTTTTTTTTTTCATTCCTAGATTAAAGATTAATATATATAAACCAATTACATTCCCCACCACCCCTATCCTCAGCAAACAAATTCATTGTGGCCTTATCGGTGCTGTTTCTTAAACTTATATTTTATTGCAGGAGCATACTTAGATTATCTAGTCTAACTTTTCCATTTTCCACATGAGGAATCCAAAATCTAGAAAGAGTATATGACTTGTTCAAGTTAGTGTCAAAATCCATAATAGAAACTCATTTTCTTAATTCCCAGTTCTCAACATTACACCCAACAAATGTCTGGGCACACAGATGGCCATTAATAAATATTTTCTTGAACTGAAATGAATTATTGCTTTCTCTTTGTTTGACAAAACTACCTGGCCACCCTGTAGAATGTGGAAGGAAGAGGTGAAAGTGGTGTTCTGAATACTGTGGCTTAAAAGGCAACTTGGTATAGACTGGAGTAGGCTGCCCAAGTTCTGATTTAGGCTCCACCACTGCCCATCTGTATGATCTCGGGAAAATTGCTTTACATTTCTTAGCCTCAGCTTCCTCATTTGCAAAATGAAGGTAATCACAGAAACTACCTCAAAGGGTTGTTTATTCATTCAATGACATTTGTTGAACACCTGCTCTGTAACAGATACTCTGTTAGATGGTGGAGATACAATGCACAAGAAAAAAAAGAATCTACCCTTAGGAGCTAATATTCTACTAGGATTACAGGATATAATGTACATAAAATGCCTAGTAGAGAGCCTGTTACCTAATAAATATTCAACAAATGTTAGTTGTTATTATCATTATTATTAAAAACTGTACTATGTATCCACGTTTAAAAAGCAAATCAGCAAATAAATCTTACAAAGAGACAGCTCCAAGCAAGACTTTAATGCATGAAACAGCTCACACATTAGTGTTTCACAAGGACAGATATTATCACCATGGAAACATTTCTCTGAGTTCCTTAAGAGTACTTGCTTGACGCTGTGGAAGGTTCAGGCATGGTCTGTGAAAACACCTTATAAAGAGCATCACTTAGGGAGTGGAGAAAATCCTAATTTTGTCCAAAAAAGATAACTTTTTCTATAGAATCATTTAATAAACTTAATGTATAAAATCTTAAATTAAGAAACATAAATTAAGGGATAATTACTTGTATTATAGTGGGAGTTATCAAAGATATCTTCTTAATAGCCAGCTTCCCTAGCATATTCAAAACATGATGTTACTGTTCAAAATTCTACATGCTTAACAAGAACATGAAAAGACAGGCAACATCTTTGGTCATTAGGGAAATGCAAATCAAAACCACAATGAGATACCACTTCACACCCAGTAGGGTGGCAATACTTTTAAAAATGGAAAATAACAAGGGTCGTTGAGGATGCAGAGAAATTGGAACCCTCATACATTGCTGACGGGAATATATAATAAAAGAGTTGTCTCTGTGGAAAACAATTTGGTGGTTCCTCTCAAAAAGCTAAACAGAGAATTACCATATGATGTTGTAATTTTGCTCCATGATACATACCCAAAAGAATAAAAAACAGGTACTTAAACAAGTAGATGTTCATGCATGTTCACAGTAACACTATTCATAATAGCCAAAAGGTAGAAACAGCCCAGATGTCCATCAACAAACATATGGACAAACTGTGGTACATACATACAATGGAATATTATTCAGCCATAAGAAAGGAATGGATTACAGATATATGCTACAATATGGATAGATATTATGCTAAGTGAAAGAAGTCAGATACAAAAGGTCACATATTGTATGATTACATTTATATGAAACATCCAGAACAGATAAATCCATAGACACAGAATGCAGATGTGTGGATGCCAGGGGTAATGGGGAGGGAAGAGTAGGGAGAAACTGTTTAATAGATAAGGCGTTCTACTTGGAGTGATGGAAACGTTTTGAAACTAGATAGAGGTGTGGTTGTACAATACTGTGAATGTACTAAATGCCACTGAATTGTTCATTTTTAATATTTATTTATTTATTTATTTATTTATTTGGTTGGTTGGTTGGTTGCACCAGGTCTTAGTTGCGGCAGGCCGGCTCCTTAGTTGCAGCTCACTGGCTCCTTAGTTGTGGCACACAAGCTCCTTATTTCTGGCATGCGAACTCTTAGTTGCAGTATGCATGTGGGATCTAGTTCCCCAACCAGGGACCGAACCCAGGCCCCCTGCATTGGGAGCATGGAGTCTTAACCACTGTGCCACCAGGGAAGTCCCCTGAATTGTTCATTTTAAAATGGTTAGTTTAATAACAAACATTCTAAAAAAGAAAAAAAAGTTAGTTTTATGTTACATGAAATTCATCTCAGTGAGTTTTTAAGATGTTATCCACGTGGCCTATGAACACAAAAATGTGACCAAAAAAAATATTACAAGTGATGGCTTAGCCATCTCAGAAACCCACGTAAACAGGGCCTATATCTACTCACAGTGAAGGAAGAACAGAGAGCTCTTACTAAAATCCTAGTTCCTTCCTGTTAAAGGATAATTATTTAAGGTAAAATTATGACTGTCATATAAATATAAAACAAACACATGTCAATGTTTTATTTAACTAATTAATTAAAGACAGAATCAGAAGATGTTAAAAACTGGTTCTAGAGGTAGCCAGAAATGCTGAAATTAGTTTGTTAACAGATGCAAAACTAGCCTCTTGGAAGAGGTGGTCAACTGCACTTCCACAAAACAAAATTGGTTTGCTTTTTTATAAACAAGAATAATTTGCATTACCCTCAGTTTTCTACAACTTTATAGAGTTTAAAACAGTTCAAAGACACTGAAAGGTACAGATCACTACAGAATCAGATAACTTGGAAGAAGAACATACTAGTCAATGCCTAGCATTCTAAAGGATTCTCAGTAATTTTTTTTTCAAATTTCACAATTTTTCCTGACATTCTTCTGGCATTCAAGGTAATTCACTACTTTGGCAAATGGCTTCTCTTCTTTGACTTGAGGTCCTTGTCTGTTTTAAGAAAGTTTTTTAAGGAGTAGTTGGCTTGGATGACCTGAAGCTTGCCTTGATCTTTGACAGCCTGGTAAGAACCAACTTCCAGGGGCCAGATGCTCAGTCACAGATCCCTACAGCTAACAGAGCCTTTTAAGCCATCAGCACTCATCATTACATCACATAAATTACTTCCCTTCTGATGGGACATGCCACCCCTTGATGAGGGAGACCGTATTTCTAATGAATCATTCCAAAACAATTTGCCTTTTTGCACTGCTACTGGAAATAAGATTATACTGAATTCCCCCAGCTTCTGTCATGACCAAGAAGCATCATTTAATTTTTAAACAACTGACTGAAACTAGAGAGAGAAGTAGTCTGGAGCTATGAAAAAAAACAAAAGAAAGTAGTTGGCCTACATGAGATGCTCAAAAAATACTGGCTGAGTGGAATGGCTTTGGAAATTTTTATACCATGCATGTGGAGTTGTGATCAATTGCACTTAGTTTACTGTACTGTAGTAATGCTGTATTACTTACTTAGGGATTACTTACTCAGTGACACTAAGGACTGCACTTAGGATACACTTAGTGTAAATGCAGCATGACATCTGTTTCTTCCTTTTGTTAGCTGTTTCATAGCACTCTTCAGCTGCTCAGTACTGGGCACACAGTAGGTCCTCAATCAAAGCTTGCTGCTAAATCATAATTTACGACAGAGTGGAAGTCTATATTTATCACATAAATTTTCAGCTTACTCATGATACAAGAAGTTTCTCTATTTATTGGACCTACATTCTTTATATTTTAGGTGTATTGATCAATCCAGCACAATCAAAAGCACATCTACCAACAGCATGTAAAACAGAAGTCTTAAGCTTCAAAGAAAAAATGTGCTGTTCCACATACCTCTCCACAAAGATCTACAACCCTGCATAGATCCTCCACCAAAGTCAATGTTGATATTAATATGACATTTCTGAAATCAGTAAAATTATAATCCTGACCCAAGCAACTGTGAGCTATCTCCTGTCTTCTGGATTGAGAGGAAGGGCAGCTTGAATTTCCTTGAAATGCTGATACCAAAATTCTTTACATTCCAGATAAAAATGCTTTGCTCACCATGAGACTTTGTCTTCTGCCCTGCCTTTTATCTCCTAGTTTCCATTTAGATTTGATGTATAACTATTAGTGGTTAACTCATGGTCACATATTTTTTGGTCTTCTGTTGCAAGAATGTGCACTCCCCAAGTGTCATTAATACAAAGTTGGGGCTGCACCAAATACAGTGGAATAGATAGACCCTTCCCCAGTCCTTCCAGTTGATACCCTAGCCTCTTTGCCGACAGCTGTCATTCCAGTTTATGCCCCTCCTTGCCAGACAGCAGGGATCTACCTCAAACAAACCCAGCCCCGAGGGGCTCTTCCTGTGAGGACAACAGGAGAAGAAAAGCACACAGACAACGTGGAGGCTGTGAGTACCTTTGAAACCAAGGCTGCTGTCTGGGTTTTCTCATATCATAGTGATCCTACAGATGAGGAAAATCAAATATTTCTAATTCCTTGGGCTTAGGACAGAGAATACAATCCAGATGCTTTTAATTTATAGGAAGTCAGTACAGTGACTTCCCACCTCTGCTCACAGGACCAAATATATTCACTCACTCACTCACACAGTCATCAATATACACTTACCTAATGTCTATTATTAAAGCACTAAGAAAAATGCAAGAGGGGGTTCGAAGATATATTGGAATTCAGCATTTCCTGGCTCCAAACATCTGGAGCTGCTAAAGTCCCTGCACTTCCCAGCACTCCTCTTGGTCAGATGTACCTTCTGAGTGCCAAGGTGCAGGCATAGCATACTAGAGAAAGAGCAGCCCTTTCATTGTTTCAATGTTACCTGGTCCTTGACTCTACATCAGGGAAGCCAGGCAGAATTTGAAGAAAGGCCTGCAAAAATGCTGCTGGTGACTTTAAGACTGGAAATGACAACTTGCTGGGAAAGATGAAGAGAGGCTGTACTGATATAGCCAGAAGGAAAGGAAGAAGGTTGTGTGGAGGAAACAAACAAAAAAGAAAGAGTAATGAAAGGAGGACAGTGAATAGTTGGTCTCTACCAGGGATGCCACCTTTTATAGCTCAGCTCAAAAGGTCCAGAGCCAACACCTACCTGCAAAGGCTCCCTGGAGGCAGCTTAACTAAAATGTCTATAATGTACATTATGCTAAATGCAGGGAAATGGGTAGACACACAATAACCATTACTGAATACCTATTTCATCTCTCCTTCCAGCCCACAGATTTAGTCAAAAACCTAAGGAAACCCAAGGAATTTGTTTTTGTGTACTGGGTCTGTGGTTGATTTTTTTCTCTCACTTCTCTGCCATATTTTCCAAGTTTTCTAAAATGAAAATGCATTTTTATAGAAACATTTAAATAAATTATTTTATAAAAATAGAACAAACCTCCAGACTTGGAGAGAGGGCCCTGGGTCAGATTGCACATTGCTTAGTGGACCAAGAAATTCCAGAGCTCCCAGGGCTCTTAACACCAATTGTTGTCAACATCTGAATCTGTTGGCTTTTCTAAGTCCAGCAGTTAATAAGAGGATAATAACATCTGCCTTCCTTAAAGACTTGTTCTGAAGGTCACAAGATAAATGTGTGAAAGCGTTTTGTGAGTATCAAGTACTGAATCAGTGTGACACAGTATTATTCCAGTGAAAGGCAACTTTCTATAAAATGAAAAGAGGGTAGGGATTAATATAACGAAGGTAGTGATTTATATGAATTTCCCCTCTATCTGAGTTCAAACGAAATCCACAGAGTAATTCTGACTGGCAAAGGCTCTCTGCTCAGGACATCCAAAGCAACAACAGAAACAGAAATTCAGCAATAAGAATATTTCTTTACTCCATGTCAGGTGACTTGGATGATTGTGAAGTCTTCAAGTCCTAGAAATGAATACCTGAGAGGTCTTACCACTTTTCTACCTCTGGTGGACTCTGACCACTTGGGGGAAACACTGAAACCCAACTGACATGGAAGAGACCTAGCAAAGTTATATTTGAAACTAGAAGAGATTGAGTGAGTTCCCCTGAGATTGGCCCTTAGTTTGTTTCCAGTTCTCACCTGCATGTATTTAGCTCTCTCCCACAGGAGCTGGAGGCACTAATTAATTGAGTCTGACAAGAAGCAACATTAAGTACAGGGCTACAGACTTCTACTAACACTAGTCCACGGCCAAATATGTTTCTCATTCTGGCTCCTATTTGCAGTGTGCATTAGAATAGATGATGTCAACACCAGCCGAGAAGACAAGTTATCTCAATACTCAACCCCTGGCAGGAGAATTTGTGCCCTGATTTATTTTTAGTGCTTTTCTACCTTAGTAATCCAGTCAGCTGAAGAAAAGCTAGCAACCAGACTGTTCTCTGAGCTCACCACCCTTATTTATCCCTTAGCAATTAGCAAGACATTTAGTCACCTGGGGGAGAATCTACTAGGAGTTTGGGGTCCCATCATTTGCAAATTTTTAGAGGCCACAGAGGATTATTATCCTAACCCAAGTGGAAATGTGGGCTTCACTATTTCATTGGTAGCAACTTTTTACTCAAAAGAGAAAGACAAAGAAAGAGAGGTTCCTAACAAAAACAGGTATGTATAGCCTATTGTTTTCATCAGCATGGTGGAAGATGGGGTGAAAAGAAAGAATTGTGCTTTACCTTTTATGAAATGTTAGAACTTAAACTAGAGCACACATTATTCTCCTTATCTTAAGCTTCAAATTGGACTGTTGCTAGGAGTTCACAACGAATAATAAGTGCCTGTTCACCAAGATGCAGAAAGGGAAGCATCAAAAGATTAATCAATACTTTCCACATTTTTGCATTTGGATTTAACCCCAAATATTTAACTTTATTTCAATCTCATACAGTTTGTGAGGACAGATTTATCCAACACCAGCTGTCCTCATATTTAAAAGCTGCGCCACAAAGATAAAATTAGAATCAAGGGAGGATCATATTCCTCAGCAAGAATTCTGCTCTATGCCCCACTGATGCCCTGAGCGACAAATGACAAACCAAATACCAGCATTATTGTTGTTTTTCTTGGACATTTCCTAAGAAGCTACAGGGTGGCAGAAACAGTATACACTGCACAAAAAAGGCATGAGCCCTAAACTCACAGAATTGTACCCATGGGTATATATAAATTTATTCCCAAGGTTATTTCTCACCAAAGTGGGAGGAAGGCATCTACTGTTTTGACAGAGCAGGGAGTGAAGTCAACTATCACACATACCCCCGCCCCTTTTTTTTTCTGGAGCTTTCCACACCAGGAATTTTCCAAACTTGTATGAGGCTCAAATTAGACTGAAGTCTGGGTAAGATACTACTGTTCATTAAATCAAATAGAAAGACCAAATGTCATCACCTTGATATTAAATATTTGGTGTGACAATATATTGTGTAAAAAAAAAAAAAGAAAGAAAGAAAAAGAATCTCAAGATTCTAAAAGACTGTTAAATATTTTCTTTGAATGAAGTCTAACTGTAAAAGTATAGCTGTAAAAATACATCGTTAATGTTCTATGTGCAGTTTGGAAGATCATATTTCTCAACAGGCATTTTACAAGAGCAGAAAGCAAAAGTGACCAATAAACACACAAAAGATGTACAACCTCATTCCAGATTAAAGAAATGCAAGTCTACAAAACAATGAGATGCCCAATTATGAGGATTACAAGGAAGTGATTCTCAAATAATTATTGAGAATGTACCATTTTGGAAAAGGGCAATGTGGCCATAACTATTAAACTTCAAAATGCATATGCTTTTTTCCGCTGTAATTCCACTGCTATAGATATACTTAAAAAAGCATGCAAAGGTGTTATTTATAAAGATGCTCACTTAAGTACTGTTTTTAACAACCCAGATATTTTTCAATAGGGAACTGATTAACTATTATAAACCATATAAAAATTCTATGTAGGAATTTAGAAGAAAAAATTAGATTTTTATGTGCTATTATCAAATGATGACCCAGATATATTAAGTGGAAAGGCAAGGTGTAGAATAATATAAATAGTATGATTACATTTATGAAAAAAGAGAATTAAATTATATACATAGCTATATATATGTATGATTAAATATCAGAAAGAATAGTAAAAATTGTTAAAAATAGAAATTAGAGACTAGAAACGGTCAGCTTTTTTAATTTTTATTTTTTATTGAAGTACAGTTGATTTACAATGTTTCAGGTTTACAGCAAGGTGATTCAGTTTCTTTTTCAGATTCTTTTCCATTATAGGTCAGTATAAGATACTGAATATAGTTCCCTGTGCTATATAGTAGGTCCTTGTTGTTTATCTATTTTATATACAATAGTGTGTATCTGTTAATCCCAAATTCCAAATTTATCCCAACCCCCACTTTCCCCCTTGATAACCATAAGTTTGTTTCCTATGTCTGTGAGTCTATTTCTGTTTTGTAAATAAATTCATTTGGATCATTATTTTAGATTCCACATATAAGTGGTATCACCTGATATTTCTCTTTCTCTATCTGACTTACTTCACTTAGTATGATAATCTGTAGATCCATCCATGTTGCCGAAAACGGCATTATTTCATTCTTTTATAGCTGAGTAATATTTCATGGTGTGTGTGTGTGTATGTATATATATATATATATAAAATCTTCTTTATCCATTCCTCTGTTGATAGACATTTAGGTTGCTTCCATGTCTTGGCTATTGTAAGTAGTGCTGCTATGAACACTGGAGTGCATGTATCTTTTCAAATTAGAGTTTTCATCTTTTCCAGATGTATGCCCAGGAGTGGCATTACTGGATCATACGATAGTTCTATTTGTAGTTTAAGAAACCTCCATACGTTCTCCATAATGGCTGCACCAATTTACATTCCCACCAACAGTGTAGGAGGGTTCCCTTTTCTCCACACCCTCTCCAGAATTTATTATCTGTAGGCTTTTTGATGATGGCCATTCTGACTGGTGTGAGGTGATACCTTATTGTGGTTTTGATTTGCATTTCTCTAATAATTAGCAATGTTGAGCATCTTTTCATGTGCCTTTGGCCATCTGTGTATCTTCTTTGGAGAAATGTCTATTTAGATCTTCTGCCCATTTTTTGATTGGGTTGTTTGTTTTTTATATTGAGCTGTATGAGCTGTTGGTATATTTTGGATTATTAATCCCTTGTCAGTCACATCATTTGCAAATATTTTCTCCCATTCTGTAGGTTGTCTTTTCATTTTGTTATGGTTTCTTTCCTTTGCTGTGCCAAGGCTTATAAGTTTGATTAGGTCCCATTTGTTTATTTTTGGTTTTGTTTCCATTACTCTAGGAGACGGATCCAAAAAAAATATTGCTGAGATATATGTCAAAGAGCATCCTGCCTATGTTTTCCTCTAGACGTTTTATAGTGTCCAGTCTTACATTTAGGTCTTTGATCCATTTTGAGTTTACTTTTGTATATGGTGTTAGAGAATGTTCTAACTTCATTCTTTTACATGTAGCTATCCAGTTTTCCCAGCACCAATTATTGAAGAGACTGTCTTTTCTTCCCTGTATATTCTTGCCTTCTTTGTCGTACACTAATTGACCATATGTGTGTGGAATTTTTCTGGGCTATCCTGTTCCATTGATCTATGTGTCTGTTTTTGTGCCAGTGCCATACAGTTTTGATTACTGTAGCTTTTTAGTATAGTCTGAAGTCAGGGAGCATGATTCCTCCAGCTCCATTCTTTCTCAAGATTGTTTCAGCTCTTCGGAGTCTTTTGTGCTTCTACACAAATTTAAAAAATTTTTTTGCTCCAGTTCTGTGAAAAATGCCATTGGCAATTTGATAGGGATTGCACTGAATCTATAGACTGCCTTGGGTAGTATGGTCATTTTAACAATATTGATTCTTCCAATCCACAAACACGGTATATCTTTGCATCTGTTTGTATGGTCATCAATTCCTTTCATCAGTGTCTTATAGTTTTCAGAGTGCAGGTCTTCTGCCTCCTTAGGTAGGTTTATTCCTAGATATTTTACCCTTTTTGATGCAATGGTAAACGGTATTGTTTCCTTAATTTCTCTTTCTGATATCTCATTGTTAGAGTACAGAAATGCAACAGATTTCTGTATATCAATTTTGTATTCAGCAACTTCACCAAATTCATTGATGAGTAGTTTTCTGGTGGTGCCTTTAGGATTTTCTATGTATAGTATCATGTCATCTGCAAACAGTGACAGTTTTACTTCTTCCTTTCCAATTTGGATTCCTTTTATTTCCTTTTCTTCTCTGATTGCTGTGGCTAGGACTTCCAAAACTATGTTGAATAAAAGTGTCAAGAGTGGGAATCCTTGTCTTGTTCCTGATCTTAGAGGAAATTCTTTCAGCTTTTTACCACTGAGTATGATGTTAGCTCTGGGTTTGTCATATATGGTCTTTATTATGTTGAGGTAGGCTCTCTATGCCCAGTTTCTGGAGAGTTTCTATCATAAATAGATGTTGAATGTTCTCAAAAGCTTTTTCTGCATCTACTGGGATGATCATATGGTTTTTATTCTTCAATTTGTTAATGTGGTGTATCCCATTGATTGATTTGCAGATATTGAGAAATTCTCACATCCCTGGGATAAATCCCACTTGATTATCGTGTACAATCCTTTTAATACATTGTTGGAATTGATTTGCTAGTATTTTGTTGAGGATTTTTGCATCTATGTTCATCAGTGATATTGGCCTGTAATTTTCTGTTTTTCTGATATCTTTGCCTGGTTTTGTTATCGGGGTGATGGCAGCCTCACAGAATGAGTTTGGAAGTGATTCTTCCTCTGCAATTTTTTGGAACAGTTTCAGAAGGATAGGTGTTAACTCTTCTCTAAATGTTTGGTAGAATTCACCTGTAAAGCCATCTGATCCTGGACTTACATTTGTTGGGAATTTTTAAATTACTGATTCAATTCCAGTACTGGTAATTGGCTTGTTCATATATTTTCTATTTCTTCGTGGTTCATTCAGTCTTGGGAGATTGCACCTTTCTAAGAATTTGTCCATTTCTTCTAGATTGTCCATTTTATTGGCATATAGTTGCTCATAGCAGTCTTTTAGGTTCCTTTGTATTTCTGTGCTGTCAGTTGTAACTTCTTTTTCATTTCTGATTTTATTGATTTGGGCCCTCTCCCTTTTTTTCCTAATGAGTTTCACTAAAGGTTTATCAGTTTTGTTTATATTTTAAAGAACCAGTTTTTAGTTTCATTGATCTTTTCTATCGTTTTTTTAGTCTCTATTTCATTTCTGCTCTGATTTTTTTTTTTTTTTTTTTTTTTTTTGCTGTGTTGGGTCTTCATTGCTGCGTGAGGGCTTTCTCTAGTTGCAGTGAGCAGGGGCTACTCTTCATTGCGGTGCGTGGGCTTCAGTAGTTGTGGCTCGCAGGCTCCAGAGCGCAGGCTCAGTAGTTGTGGCACGTGGGCTTAGTTGCTCCGCAGCATGTGGGATCTTCCCGGACCAGGGCTTGAACCCGTGTCCCCTGCATTGGCAGGCGGATTCTTAACCACTGTGCTGCCAGGGAAGTCCCTCTGATCTTTATGAGTTCTTTCCTTCTAATAACTTTGGGTCTTGTTTGTTCTTCTTTCTCTAGTTGCTTTAGGAGGAAAGGGTCAACTTTTATTTTTCACTTTATACCTTCCGTACTCTGCATTTTTAGAATTTTTGCCCTAAGCATCTACAACTTTTACTTTTTTAAATCTTTTGGCACTCACAGGTTTGTTTCAATTTTCTGAAAGATTCAGTTGCATAGAACATCCCAAGTTCCTAAAAATACATTATGAATCAAAAGAATTAAATTATACTCAGGTTAGTTTTAGTGCTGACTGTATTTTACGGTACTCTACTTCTCTAAAATTTGGTAATTCCTACAGCTTGGTAGAACTGGCCAGAATTCCAAGGGATTGGCAGGGATCTCTTGGAATCTGGGCAGAGAAAAGAGATTTATGATCCAAACAACTTCCAGCCCCCAACCCAGGGTCAGTCTTTAAGCAGGTAGCTTCCTTATTGCCAATCTTCTCCTCTCTCTTTTCTGCAATTTTCCTCATCTGGCATTACGGGCCAGGAGCTGAGTCTCTGCTACTTGATACCTAACACGAAACTTCTACCCCATATGTTCTATACATGATGACAAATAAATCTCCCTTAAGTCCTATCAGGTCACTCTATACCCAGTACAGACCTGCAATGATTCCTTAACCCTATCATCTAAAACCTTACCCTGGCATTCAAAGCTCTTGGGGATTTGATCCTAACCAATCTTTCCAACTTCCTGTCTCCTGTTAAAATGACTTACTTGTATTTCCTATGCATGCCTCACGTTTTAACCAATGTTAAGACACTTTGCCATGCTATTTGTCAAAGTGTGGTCTGTGGACCAACAGCATCAGCTTTATCTGGGAGCTTGTGAGAAAAGCATGATCTCAGGCCCCCAGCCAGACCTACTCAATTAGAATCTGCATTTTAACGAGATTTTCAGGTGCTGCATATGCACATTAAATTTTGAGAACCACTGTAAAACTATTAAATGCTTTTCTTTTTTTTTATTAGCTTTTTTTAAAATTTTATTTATTTATTTTTGGCTGTGTTGGGTCTTCATTGCTGTGCGCGGGCTTTTTCTAGTTGTGGCGAGTGGGGGTTACTCTTCCTTGCGGTGCGCAGCCTTCTCATTGTGGTGGCTTTTCTTGTTGCGGAGCACAGGCTCTAGGAGCAGGGGCTTCAGTAGTTGTGGCACGTGGGCTCAGCAGTTGTGGCTCGAGGGCTCTAGAGCGCAGGCTCAGTAGTTGCGGCACACAGGCTTACTTGCTCTGCAGCATGTGGGATCTTCCCGGACCAGGGCTCGAACCCGTGTCCCCTGCGTTAGCAGACAGATTTTTAACCACTGCGCCACCAGGGAAGCCCTTGAGTGCTTTTCTGTGGTGCCTGAGGGACTGTTATCATCATTATTTATTTCCCTGTAGAATATGTAAGCACCCAGAAAGCAAAGGGTTATCCAAATTATGTGCCTAAGATATGCTGTCCAGCCCTCAGAAACAAAGGACTACACTGAGCAGATACTCACTAAATATCTATGGATTAACTAATTTGGTTTCAGATCTGCAGCTAAAAAAGTAACTAGAATCACCATCCTTCACTCTGCTGTCTGACAAACCAGATCCAACATAGACAACATATGCACACAAACACCCAAGGACATACACACACAGGGTCTTTTATGAACAGGATTTTTCACAGGAGAGGAAACTGCAAAAGAAAGGGATGTTAAAGCCTGACATGAATATCAAAATTGTTTTGGGATCAACTAGACAGTCACTGTAAGTCCCCTTTAAACTAAAACTGAGGGGCTAGATTTACTTGATGGACTCCAAGGTCATATGGGGCTCTAAGAGTCCATGATTCTATGATTCCAAGGGACATCACTTTTGTACTGTCCCAGAAGCTACTGTAGGGACCAGGGACAACCCTGAGATTAAGTCTGACGCTGCAAAGCCTGACTTCCTCTCTCAGTCCTCTCTAAACCCCAGCTTCTCTATTACCTCCTCGAAAAGCTCCTGCTCTACACATGTGTCTACTATCGTGACACTTCCATCTCCTGGCACTTCCAACTGCCCTTGCCTCCATGAGCTTGTCACTGTCACACTTCTCTCTCCTACTCTGTATTCAGTTTCTTGGTCTTTCACACAGTTCAACATTGCCAAGGTGACAATGAGCTAATTAAACTGTGCTAAAAGAAGGAAGTTAGGGAAGAAAGATGTCCTGATAAGCTGTCCTAATTACCCTTGCCCCCACCCCTTGTGTATTCTTTGGTAACCTTATTTTTTTTTAATTTATTTTTTATTGAAGTATAGTTGATTACAATGTTGTATTAATTACTGCAGTACAGCAAAGGACTCAGATATACATATATATACCTTCTTTTTCATATTCTTTTCCATAATGGTGAATCGCAGGATATTGAATATAGATCCCTATGCTATACAGTAGGACCTTGTTTATCCATTCTATATATACCAGTTTGCATCAGCTAATCCCAAACTCCAAATCCAACCCTCTCCCACCTCTCTCCCCCTTAGCAACCACCAGTCTATTCTCTATGTCCCTGATTCTGTTTCTGTTTCATAGATAGGTTCATTTGTGTCATATTTTAAATTCCACACATAAGTGATATAATATGGTATTTGTCTTTCTCTTTCTGACTTACTTCACTTAGTGTGATCATCTTTACTTGCATCCATGTTGCTGCAAATGGCATTATTTTGTTCCTTTTTATGGCTGAGTAGTATTCCACTGTATATATGTACCTCATCTTCTTTATCCATTGCATCTGTCGATGGACATTTAGGTTGTTTCCATGTCTTGGCTATTATGAATAGTGCTGCTATGAGGACAGGGGTGCATGTATCTTTTTTAATTATACTTTTGGGCTTCCCTGGTGGCGCAGTGGTTAAGAATCCGCCTGCCAGCGCAAGGGACATGGGTTCAATCCCTGGTCTGGGAAGATCTCACATGCTGTGGAGCAACTAAGCCTGTGCACCACAACTACTGAGCCTGCACTCTAGAGCCCTCAAGCCACAACTACTGAAGCCCGTGTGCCTAGAGCCTGTGCTCTGCAACAAGAGAAGCCACTGCAATGAGAAGCCCGCACACCACAACAAAGAGTAGCCCCCGCTCGCCGCAACCAGAGAAAAGCCTGCGCACAGCAACAAAGACCCAATGCAGCCAAAAATAAAATAAATAAAAATAAAAATTATAGTTTTGTCTGGATATATGCCCAGGAGTGGGATTGCTGGAGCATATGGTAATTCTATTTTCAGTTTTCTGAGGAACCTCCATACTGTTTTCCACAGTGGCTGCACCAATTTACATTCCAACAGTGTAGGAGGGTTCCCTCTTCTCCACACCCTCTCCAGCATTTATTATTTGTACTTTTTAATGATGGCCATTCTGACCTGCATGAGGTGGTACCTCATTGTAGTTTTGATTTGCATTTCTCTAATAATTAGCAATGTTGAGTATCTTTTCATGTGCCTATTGGCCATCTGTATTTCTTCTTCGGAGAAATGTCTCTTTAAGTCTTCTGCCCATTTTTCGATTGGGTTGCTTGTTTTTTTGTTGTCGAGTTGTATGAGCTGTTAGTATATTTTGGAAATTAAGCCCTGTCAGTCGCACTGTTTGCAAATATTTTTGGGAACTTTCTTGAGAGAACTGAAGTGGGGTATCATTACACCATATTCTGTAGTGAGGGGGGCTGGACCTAGTAAGAATTTGCCCTTTGGGACTCAATATTTTTATTTACTGAACACATTTTCAGTTCTGCCTCTCCCAAGCTCTCTGATATGGGTCTTTGGAGCTTTAACCCAAAGCTATTTCATATCCCCAAAATGGGATCAATATAGTCACCACACATCTCTCTCACACTTTGCAAACAGCTTTTTACACACTGTCCAGTTTGATTTAGCTCAACACCACATCTAATTTCTTACACATCTAAGCAATAAACAGAGACCACTGTCAGAATTAAGTTTCTGACCCAGTGTCCTGTATATGAGAAGATTATTAATGGACATCTCTGTTCATATCCTTATAAGGTCCCTCCTAAACCCAAAGCTTTAGAGCTACAGTAAGCAAGACAGTGGGGTATTAGAAGAGGGATAGAAACACAGAACAGAAGACAGAATCAAGAAATAGATCCATACAAGAGTAACTAACTGAATTTTGACAAAGGCTAGGCTTTTCATTGGAATTTAGATCCCCTTTCCTCCTATTTCCTAAGGAGTACACAGGTCAAGAAGTATATTTCTTATAGTAGAGGTTAAAAGCCCTCTGCTCTAGATATGGACTGTGCAGATATTATTCCTGGCTTCACCACTTACCAGCTATGTGTGTTTGGGCAATTTGTATAACCTCTCTAAGCTTATGTTTCCTTATTTGTAAAATGAGAACAATAATATCTCTGTATCTTGGGGGTTTTATGGGAGTGAATGAGATAATGCATACAAAGTGGTTAGTACAGTGCTGGTGATTAACCTCATTTAAGTTTTTAAAATCAAGCTCAGAGAGGATTGTTGTACGTGATCTTTCTTTTTTTTTTTTTTAATTTGCGAAGCCTGCTTAATGCTACAGATTCCCCTCTCTAGGACTCTTCTAGTTACACATAGCTCTAGCACATGCCACTGTCCATGTGCTGGGTAACCTGACTCCCAGCTAATGACAGTATGTGGTCTTAGCTGTCCTTGTGCACATAGCATTCCTCTTCGCAATAACTCTGTATGTGTGTGAGGAGGACAAACAGAAATGGAACAGCCTCTTTTAAAAATTGAGCATGACCTTATAACATAAAAACTTATGTACTTAAGCCAGTAGCATCAGAAAGGACAAACATCCTCTTTCTATTTTAGGCTAAATATCAAAGGAAATAAAAATTCTAGGGTTAAATATCAGTCTCTTCTGAATTTAGCAGGATGTGAAAGACATTAGAAGGAATCTAATCTCCCCCACCTCTAAGATGACTTGACAACTGGCTTGTCTGCTTCAGAGTGTCACCACTGGAGCGGGTGTCATTTGTGTTAAAATAATGGCTCTTCCTGTTTAAAGACAAAGGCAGGACTGGAATGTCTTCATGGAGAAATCTGTGTCTTTGTCTGAAACAGTCTATCAGAGGATTGGTATAAAACAAGTCAGTAATGATGTGGCCTTGAGGGTGTGATAACTTTGGAGGGCTACGTCTAAAGGAAGAAAACACTATAAAGTGTGTGCAAGAAAGGGTTGCGGGGCTGAAGAGAGTTTGCAAAATACAAACTTTGTCAACTTGCCAAAAGTTGGATTGAAAGTTGCTGACTGTTTCCAAGACAGTAAGACTCTTAACTCTAGGCAATTTTTCTCCTAACATCGCTGACCAGCAGTCACTGGGGGTGCTAGAAAATGAGACCAGAAGTGTTGCAGATTATTCTCCTGGAGTCTAGGTCTCTGCCACCACTGCTCCTTTGCCCCAGAGCTGGTTCGGTTTCAGTATTTTATCCTCAAATAAGAAAAAAAAAATCTTAAGTCCAATCTTTCACTAAACTTGAAAGTTCTCTAACAAAACAAAGTACGAAGTGGTTTGCCATATAATTCAAACCAAACATCTGTTTATCTTAGTATTTGAGGCCTAAGGTCTGAATTTATTGTATAGAAGGACTCTACAAACTGAGTCTTTTAAAACTAGTTTCTGTACTGCCATAAATGAGGGTCCAAGAAATAACAACAAAACAAAGTGGGGAAAGTTTTTCTTTAAAAGAGAGAGAGATTCTTAGAACACTTGCTCTTAGAGCCCTAAGCCTGCATGTAAGAAATCCAATTACCCTGAGGTCACCATGCTGTGAAAAGCCCAAGCCATATGGAAAGGCCCTGGAGGAAGAGACATCACATGGAAAGAGAGAGAGGCCAAGTAGCACCAACGTGCCGCACTTGTGAGTGAAGAAACCATCTTGGATAATTGCACTCTCTAGGCCCAGCTGCCCCAGTTGAAAACACATGGATCGGAAATGAACTGCCCAGCTAATGCTTCTTGAATTCCTGACCTAAAACATCAAGTAACGGTAGAAAGATCATATGCCCCAAAGAGCCCCTCAGTGAGCAAGAGTTTCAAGATGTGTCCCAGTTGTTTCCAAGCCAACTAGGATCTTAGCATCAGGGGGAGGAAGTAGTGACATTCCTAACTCATGATCAGGCATCATATCCTTTGATGGAGAAGCAGTCTGAGAAAGGCCATGAACAATGTGGACCTTGACAATAGGAAAACAAGTATGGTACAGGTTCAGCCACAGAGATATCCAAATAGAAATCTGTATGCTAGTTAGAGTGTAATAGTTATCCTTTAAAACAGCTTTATATCAAAACACCGTTTAGCTACTGGAGAAACCATGAGAACCAGGACAGTGAGTATTTAACATGGAAAGACATAATTGATAATCTCCTTGGCACTGTATTAAATCAAGAAATTTGACTAAACATTAGGAAGAGGCAAAACATTGAATGTAATTAAGTAAAATTTCTAGTCATCTAGAAAATAGCAACCCACCCTTGACATTACTTTAACTGTGTTGAAAATAAAAAGAAGTGGTTTCTTTTTCTAAAAAGCAAGAGAGAGAATTCCCTGGCAGTCCAGTGGTTAGGACTCGGCGCTTTCACTGCCATGGCCCAGGTTCAATCCCTGATTGGGGAACTAATATCCTGCAAGCCACATGGCATGGCCAAAATAAATAAGTAAATAAATAAATATAAATAAATAAAAAGCAATAGAGAGAGAACAAAAGACAGAGAAACGTGATCAAACGTGAAGGCAGTATGGTAAATGATCAAGAGATCTGGAAAAATAAAGACCTACTGTTGCTGGGAAATGGTCTAGATAAACCGGGGAAGAAATGATAAGGTGCATTTTTAGAATTTCCTGTGTACCAAAACGTCCTTAAGAACTTTTCAAAACCATCAGCAAATTATTCAGTCTACCCTCAGAATGGGAGAAAATATTTGCAAAGGAAGCAACGGACAAAGGATTAATCTCCAAAATATACAAGCAGCTCATACAGCTCAATATCAAAAAAAAACAAACGACTCAATCCAAAAATGAGCAGAAGACCTAAATAGACATTTCTACAAAGAAGATATACAGATGGCCAACAAACACATGAAAGGATGCTCAACATCACTAATCATTAGAGAAATGCAAATCAAAACCACAACGAGGTATCACCTCACACCGGTCAGCATGGCCATCATCAAAAAATCTACAAACAATAAATGCTGGAGAGAGTGTGGAGGAAAGGGAACCCTCTTGCACTGTTGGTGGGAATGTAAATTGATACAGCCACTATGGAGAACAGTATGGAGGTTCCTTTAAAAACTAAAAATCGAACTACCATATGACCCAGCAATTCCGCTACTGGGCATATACCCTGAGAAAACCAAAATTCAAAAAGAGACATGTACAACAATGTTTATTGAAGCCCTATTTACAATAGCCAGGACATGGAAGCAACCTAAGTGTCCATCGACAGATGATGGATAAAGAAGATGTGGCACGTATATACAATGGAATATTACTCAGCCATAAAAAGAAATGAAACTGAGTTATTTGTAGTGAAGTGGATGGACCTAGAGTTTGTCATACAGAGTAAAGTAAGTCAGAAGAGAAAAACAAGTACCGTATGCTAACACATATATATGGAATCTAAAAAAAAAAAATGGTTCTGATGAACCTAGGGGCAGGACAGGAATAAAGACACCGATGTAGAGAATGGACTTGAGGACACAGGGTGGGGGGAGGGGAAGCTGGGACGAAGTGAAAGAGTAGCACTGACATATATACACTACCAAATGTAAAATAGATAGCTAGTGGGAAGCAGGTGCATAGCACAGGGAGATCAGCTCTGTGCTTTGTGACCACCTCGAGGGGTGGGACAGGGAGGGTGGGAGGGAGATGCAAGAGGGAGGGGATATGGGGATATATCTATACATACAGCTGATTCACCTTATTATAGAGCAGAAACTAATACAACATTGTAAAGCAAGTATACGCCAAAAAAGACGTTAAAAATAAATAAATAAATAAATAAGAGTGATGGAAAACATCAAACATACACACAATTCACAACTCCTTTTCTGACTTAACTCATGTACCTCCATCCTCAACTGTTTTTCCTCTCTCCTTGTGTTCTGTTAGGAATACTATAAAATGAAAAATAAATGTCTTCCACAATATCTGTTGCTTTGTGGACACTTCATATTAATTATCTTTCTGTGAATAAAGGTAACTTACTATGGCATTTATTATCAAATAGGAGATAAATATTTAAAATACATACTACGTCATAAAATAGGCAAACAAAAAAAAATTGGAAAAGCAAACTCATCCATCAAATCAAATAACTTAAGTAACATTTAAAAAGAATGCACCAGGGACTTCCCTCGTAGCGCAGTGGTTAAGAATCCGCCTGCCAATGCAGGGGACATGGGGTCTATCCCTGGTCCGGGAAGATCCCACATGCCGCGGAGCAACTAAGTCAGTGCGCCACAACTACTGAGCCTGCGCTCTAGAGCCCACGAGCCACAACTACTGAGCCCACGTGCCACAACTACTGAAGCCCATGTGCCTAGAGCCCGTGCTCCACAACAAGAGAAGCCACCACAATGAGAAGCCCGCGCACCGCAACGAAGAGTAGCCCCCGCTCCACGCAACTAGAGAAAGCCCACGCACAGCAACAAAGACCCAATGCAGCCAAAAATAAATAAATAAATTTATAAAAGTAAAAAAATAAAATTAAAAATAAAAAGAATGCACCAAATTTAGCTTATTGTGTGAATTTTCACTAAGTATTCTAAGGTGACATTTTGAAACATCTGAAATACTGTATGTTGCTAACCTGCCTTACCTCGCTCTCTTTCCCAATTTTTGCCTAATATAGCTACTATCTGAGTCTTCTGTTGTTCACCTTTAAATAGACCTGATGTTCTATTTCTCAGACCACTGAACCTACATTACATCCATGAAGCTGGTATAACTCTGCAGACATCCTATTCAGGCAGTGTTATAAGGGCCTCACCATTGTTCATGATCTCTATGTATCTTGTCATCTTTCCAGGGTAAGACTGCCAAGGTCTTAGACTCTTCATTTGGTGGAGTCTAATTCTGTGTTCTCTACAAAGAGCTAGGGTTACACTCAGCAAAGGTTACCATTTACGTGAGACATGAAGCCTGCTAGCGTAACTCATCACCAAAGTAAAATCCCTAGCTATTTTTTCTCTCAAGGACATCCCCAGTGCTACCTAAAGTCAAGAAGGAACACTTCAGGACAGGTCACATGTAGGGCCTACACATATTCTGAATCCACATTTTCATTTTGATACTCTAGAGGGTGGTATTATTTCATAGCAGTCAAGCAAAAGGGTTTTTTTCTTTCTGAAAACCTCCTTTTCTATCCTCTAGAGAGAAATACATGAGAACCAAATGTAATGACTGCAGTGGCTTTAGCAAGAGAAGTCAATATTTAAGAGTGAGCTTTTTAAAGAAATATTCCTTTTCTGGAAGGAAGAGGGATGTTCTCATGTTTGGTTTGGTTTTATCACTAACCCAAATGAGTTCTGAAAGATTTGTTTTCATAAATAAATCACACTTTAAACTGTTTAAGTAATTCCTAAAGCACAGCTCATTTTTCAAACCTCTGCATTCTGGAGTGGCAGTTTAAGCCACAGACCTAAGTGTTGACTGGTTTTGCCTTTAGTGCCAATGTTCATCTTCCTTTCCCTTATGCTCTGATGGAATTTCATCTACTCCCGTAATTATGAAAATCAGAGATTTTAAAGCAGGATCAAATATTTTAAATATTTAAAAAGAAACCTTCTCACGTCTCATTAGATATAACTGAGACTCTAAAGGGTCTTGCCCAAGTCATGTAACTAATTAATGATAGATCTAGAATCAAAATCTAGATTTCCTCAGTCATGAATTAGTATTCTCTCTCCCATACTATCTGGCCTCTCCATATTTTTATCCATTTCTGTATCATCTTCAGACATAGACTATTCAACTCATGCTAACCAGTGGCATATCCCAAAGTAAGATTCAGGACATTCCCTGGTTCTATTAGTTATCACTGTCTCCTTTCATTGGCTGGATGATCATGGACAGAACATGGGAAATCCTGCCTGGCCTGTTCACCCCACTGATTAAATGACAACATGGGCTCTCTGGTGCCTTGCACATAAAGTTTGATTGTTCATGCTTAGAACAGGAAGCATCTGGAATGTTAGGGGGCTTTACCTTCATAAGAACTGGATTTTCTCTTTTTTTTCTCATTAGCCTGGGGGCATAGGACAATTTCAAGGTGGACAAAAACCTGAATCTCATCCACCACTGAAACTATTCTGCTGATGTTTTCTAGCTTCTCCTTCAAGATGTGCCAAGGAGCTTAAAGGAAATTCTAGCCTCTTGAACCAACTGACCTTAATATTTATTTATAACGTATGTTTCTTCCAAGATGTTCCAAATGTTTCATATACACTTTTACTTAATTCTGCTCTTCCCGTAAGGGGAAGAATTTCATTTTTATTTTCCTGCCACAGCCAGAGTTTCCCTGCTGTTTATAGGGTTTCTTTCCGGGGTCTGATACTTAAAGGTTAGAATCTCTAGAAGCCACAAACATTCTCAACTGATGTCTCAGCGAATATTGCTAACAAATTCATTCATTCACAATATTTATTGAGTATCTCCTATGTGCCTGGCACTATTCTAGGCACTAGGGATACAAGAGTAAACAAAACAGACTATGTCTCTGCCCTCAAGGAGCTAATATACAAAGTAAAAAGACTGTTCCATTACCCAGTGAATTCAGAACCGTAAAAATGCTCTATCCTGATAAAAGAAAAAATCACTACAGTTTTAACTACTCAGACTAATATCTGCAGTTTTACATTTATCTGGTAATATAGAGTCAATTTGCTAGAGGCCCATGTGGATTGCACTAGAAAACAGGAGATTTTGATTCTAATCCTGACTCTTCTACCAACAGACCGCATGACCTTGAGCAAATACATAACCTCTATGACCCTTAGAGTTTGGTTCTCTGAAGATGTTAGACAAGATTTCCCATGTCTTCTCTTGGTCTGCAATTCTTTTTTGAATTTTTTAAAATATTTTTATTTATTTATTTGGCCACGCCGGGTCTTAGTTGCAGCACGCGGGATCTTCATTGCCATGTGTGGGATCTTCCTTGTGGCATGCGGGATCTTTAGTTGTGGCATGTGGGATCTTTAGTTGCAGCATGCAAACTCTTAGTTGAGGCATGTAGGATCTAGTTCCCTGACCAGGGATCGAACACAGGCCCCCTGCATTGGGAGCACGGAGTCTTAGCCACTGGACCACCAGGGAAGTCCCTGCAATTCTGTGATTGCTTAACTTCACCTAAGATGGCTGGTGTGGTGTGAGGACTTACTTCCAAGGTTAGAAGAGGAGGAATCTTTCTTTTCTTTTTTTTTAATTGATTTTTTTCATTGGAGTATAGTTGATTTACAGTGTTGTATTAGTTTCTGCTGTACAGCAAAGTGAATCAGTTATACATATACATATATCCACTCTTTTTTAGATTCTATTCCCATATAGGTCATTACAGAGTACTGAATAGAGTTCCCTGTGCTGCACAGTAGGTTCTTATTAGTTATCTATTTTATATACAGTAGCATGTATAGGTCAATCCCAATCTCCCAATTTATCCCTCCCCCACCTTTCCCCCTTGGTAACCATAAGTTTGTTTTCAACATCTGTGACTCAATTTCTGTTTTGTAAATAGGTTCATTTGTACCTTTTTCTAGATTCCACATATAAGTGATATCATATGATATCTGTCTTTGTCTGACTTAATTCACTCAGTATGACAATGTATAGGTCCATTCATGTCGCTGCATGAACGAAATAATAGCATTATTTCGTTCTTTTTTATGGCTGAGTAATATTCCATAGTATATGGAATATACCACATCTTCTTTATCCATTTCTCCGTCAATGGACATTTAGGTTGATTCCATGTCCTGGCTGTTGTAAATAATGCTGCAATGAACACTGGGGTGCATGCATCCTTTCAAATTATGGTGTTCTCTGGATATATGCCCAGGAGTGGGATTGCTGGATCATATGGTAGCTCTATTTTTAGTTTTTTAAGGAATCTACATACTGTTCTCCATAGCAGCTGTACCAATTTACATTCCCACTAATGGTGTAGGAGGGTTCCCTTTTCTAGAAGAGGAGGAATCTTTCCATATCAACTGTTATTATTTGTGGGATGGGGTTGAGGGAAATGGCACAAACCAACACATACCTCCTAGGACAACTATTCACAGCATCTCCTTATGCAATAATCTATAAAATCAATCAGCTCCACGCCTACTATCTGGACTAGATACTTTGGGGATGGGAAACATACGAAAAGACCCCTGATCTTAAGGAACTTCCAGATGAAAGTATGCAATAGTAAATAATTAAAAACATAAGTGTATCATAAGGAGTTCCCTGGTGGCCAAGTGGTTAGGATTCCGGGCTTTCACTGCCATGGCCCAGGTTCAATCCCTGGTTGGGGAACTGAGATCCCGCAAGCCACACAGTGAAGCCCCCCAAAAAAAGGTGTATTATAAGCGTTCTAAGTTCACAAGGAAGAAAAATCAAAGACAGCTAGATTAGAAACCTCTGAGGAAAGGTGGAACTTCCCCTGGATCTACGTATAACAATCACCATCACAATAATAACAGCAGCTAACATTTACTGAGTGATTGATATGTGGCACAAATATGAGTTAAATGCTTTTGTAGGCTATCTCATTTAATCCTCAAAACAACCCTAGAAATAAACACTATTATTGTGCCTGTTTTACAGATTGGGAAATTGAGGCTTAGAGGGAAACCTAATATACCTAATAAATCGCAAATCCAGGCAATCTGATCCCAGAGCATTCCATGCCATTGAATGGTTATGGAATGCTTTCCCCACATGAGATAAAGAGAAAAGCACAGTACTGGCACACCAGTTAGTGTTCCATGAATGTTACTTCGTTTTTCTACCCATCCCCCACCACTATTGACCAGCTAACTCCCATCCCCAACTCACACACATACACACTTTGTCTTTTCCAATTTTAACATTCTTCAAAACCGAAGGTCCACCCTGGGCAGGAAGTTTTCCTATGCTGGTCAAGCTTCTGTCTCCTTTGAAGTCATAGCACTTATTTCCAACAGCCTGTGGGGTGATTACATGCTGTCTTGTGATGTCACTGGCACTATTTAATGTCTTATGACTTTAGTGTTTCTGATGTCTTATGGTATTACTAAGATAGTACTTATATTATTATTATCATGCATCTTTTGCATTAGTGAGCTTTTCATATACTTTCATTGTACCAGCTAACTCTAAACTCCCTTGTGTTGCTCCTGGGGTCTTGGCATAGGAGACATCAAGAAGTATTCACTAATTCAAAAGTTTGAGGTGTTTGTGAAGTTTTCATTCATTACAAAAATGATCCAAGTCAAAGAAATACAGCTAACACTTCATGGTTTGATTCTACTCTGTTTAGAGAGTCCATAGTTATAAACTCTTTTTGTGCCCAATTTTGGACATAAAGGTAATTTGTACATGTTTGCAATCCCTTTAGCTCACAGAACTAAAGCTATCTTCTTCTGAACTACCAAAGAAAAATTCTATCTGTTCTTTGAAAATTAAAAAACAACCAACTAACCCTATTTAAAAAAGCAGTTCCAGTTCACAGATTTTTTTTTTTAATATTTATTTATTTATTTATTTTGGCTGTTGCCAAGTCTTAGTTGCAGCACACGGGATCTTCGTTGTGGCATGCAGGATCTAGTTCTCCGACCAGGGATCGAACCCGGGCTCCCTGCATTGGGAGCGTGGAGTCTTACCCACTGGACCACCAGGGAAGTCCCCACAGATTTATTTTAATCTTACAAATGTATTGTAAAATACTGTATGCTTAGAAAGGAGTAAACATAATATATAGGTAAAATTTAAATAATAATAAAATGTACACTCTGTAGCCATTATCCATCACAGGAAATAAAACATGAAATAGTAAATCTTTTATATCACCAAAATTTTAGTCTAAAGCAAACTAAGTCCAAAATGGTTATAAGGGGACTTCCCTGGCGGTCCAGTGGTTAAGACTCCACATTTCCAATGCAGGGGGCACAGGTTCAATCCCTGGTCAGGGAACTAAGATCCCACATGCCGCGCAGCGCGGCCAATAAATAAATAAATAAATAAATAAATTTTAAAAGCAGTTATAAAGCTTCGAGATGATAAAGGGGTTTTTAAAGATTAAAAAAAGACACCGACTATTACAGGATTATACATTGAGATTAGAAGGAGATTAGATAAATCTAGTCCTAATGACAGTATCAAATACAAGACTTTTTAAGTTGGAACTACTTTATTTTCATTGACTACATAGCCTGGATATTTGGAATAGTTACAACTTCATTCCATTTCCATAAACCAATGGCTTTCTGGAAACTACAGTATTCTGTTATTCAAACTAGTCTACATCTGCCAAGCTACCTCTTCTATCTGGAAATAAAAGTTCTTTGTGGGGTCATGTGATCTAAATGTTGGTTTGAGTAAATAAATCAGCATATATAAAATGAAAAAAAAAAAAGCATCAGGTTACAGATTTAGGAAATCCTGACTCTAGTCTCTGTTGAATTATTGGCTTTCATGAAGTGAGCACTAGACTTTCAAGTAGCTAATACAGAAGGAAATACAACCAATATTAAGATCCATGGTATCTATGAGGAAAAACGAAACCAGTAGCACAGGAGAAGCCCAATTATTCCTGATTCTAAGAATTGAGATATATTTCTCTATTAAAGCATCAAAGAGATAATATGAACATTGACATCCCTTCCTTATAGTAAGCACAGCAATGTGTTTCAATGGGTTTCTTTTTTTTTAATTGAGTTATAGGTGATGTAGAATATTATATAAGTTATAGGTGTACAATATAGTGACTCACAATTTTTAAAGGTTATACTCCATTTATAGTTATTGTAAAACACTGGGTATATTCCCCGTATTGTACAATATATACTTGTAGTTTATTTTATACATAACAGTTTGTATGTCTTAATCCCCTATTCCTATATTGCCTCTCCCCCCTTCCTCTCCTCACTGGTAACCACTAGTTTGTTCTCTATATCTGTGAGTTTGCTTCTTTTTTGTTATATTCACTAGTTTGTCGTAATTTTTAAATTCCACATATAAGTGATATCATACAGTATTTGTCTTTCTCTGACTTATTTCACTTAGCATAATATCCTCCAAGTCCATCCATGTTGTTGCAAATGGCAAAATTTCATTCCTTTTTATGGCTGAGTAGTATTCCATATATATATATATATATACACACCATATCTTCATTATCCATTCATCTATTACGGACACTTTGGTTGCTTCCATATCTTGGTAACTATAAATAATGCTGCTGTGAACACTGGGTTGCATGTATCTTTTTGAATTAGTGTTTTTGTTTTTTCCAAATACATATCCAGCAGTGGAATTCCTGGGTCATATGGTAGTTCTATTTTTAGTTTTTTGAGGAATTTCCATACTATTTTCCATAGTGTCTGCACCAATTCACATTCCCACCAACAGGGTATAAAGGTTTCCTTTTCTCCACATCCTCGCCAACATTTGTTGTTTGTGTTCTTTTTGATGATAGCCATTCTGACAGGTGTGAGGTGATATCTCATTGTGGTTTTGATTTGCATTTCCCTGATGATTAGCAATGTTGAGCATCTTTTCATATGCCTGTTGGCCATCTGTGTTTCCTCTTTGGAAAAGTATCTATTCAGATCTTCTGCCCATTTTTTAATCAAGTTGTTTTTTTGATGTTGAGTTGTATGAGCTGTTTATATATTTTGGATATTAACCCCTTATTGGTCATATCATTTGCAAATATTTTCTCCCATTCAGTAGGTTGTCTTTTTGTTTCTTCAACGGCTTCCTGGGCTGTGCAAAAGCTTTTAAGTTTAATTAGGTTCAATGGATTTCTTATAACAAATATGCTGAAGACTTGAAATCAAAATGCAAATTCAGAGACACTAACATATGCCCTCTGAAATGATGTTTTTGGGAAATAACTCAGCACTTCTTTTGGGTGCAAGCATCATAACTCTGTAAAGGTAAACATCTGGAATTTTTACACTGCAAACATTAAAGAAGTTCCATCCTTAGTCAAGAATTCAGATGCTCTGGATTGATCTGCCGTTTGTAATTAATTTGCTGGTCCTAGTGTGAATACAATATACTTGAACTAAATTTCATTAAATTTCCATCAGACTTAGATAGAATTTCATTTTTCTCTTTCTTTTAGGTAAGTACCCAGAGAAGTAAGAAAACATTTTCTCTCTGGGATTATGCTTGGAATATGTAACAGAAATGTCAGAGTAAGTACAAAATGTGAATGTGCATTTGTTGCATATGAATATAGGGAGAATTCTACTTTTAAAAAAATATACCAATTATCAACTTCCCGAAGTGCAAAGTGATTATTTGCTTTATAAGTTATTTCTTCTGCACAGTTTAAGTGTTTAGTGACAGCCCACTGATTACGGGACTAAGACAAAGGAAATTTAAAGCAAAACTACTAGGAGGCATAATCCACTAATACTTGCTCAAAAACAAAAATTACTTGAATTATTATGCAAATCAAAAGAAAAATAAGGACTAAAGGTAAAAAATGTCAAACATTCAAATGTATTTTCAGTGAGGCACTTCTATCAAAGCCACCTCTAATCTTTCTTTAACTGGATTGTGTTTGGTTTTGTTTCCCCCACAGGATAAAGAAGAAAACCACTAGAGTTTCTCTGACCATCAGTTCCCCTGTTAATGAAACCTCCAATATCAGATCAAGTTATTCTACCTTAGTTCAACCACTGTGTATTGACTCCCAGAGGGTAGGTTCAGTTTTAAAAGCTTTCTGAGGGGTTACGGTAATGGAGACACAGGCCCGGAGAGGAAGGAATCAATGCAACTTTCTTGAAAAGCACACATAGGGAGAGCCTCCAGCTGCATGACCTCAGAAAGAACAAGAAAGAAATCTATGGGTCTCAGAAATAACTCCACGGTAGTTCTGTGGGTTGGCCATTTGTCTGTGTGCCAGACCATAAGGGACAGTTGGTTTCTAGGAGCTCAGTCCCATAATAGAATATTCCAACTATCCAAGGAATGAATTCCCTTTTAATTAAAAAAGGGGGAAATGCTTTTTCAAAAATCTAAAAGATACAACAAGAACAACTGTATGGAGAAAGGAAAAAAATCTAGTCAGTAAAATTTAGAAGTTATTTAAACCTTTAATACACAGTCTCTAAATACTCATTTCTCAAATGTAATCTCCCAGTGTTGTATTTCACCATCTCAGCTAATGGAATGCTGGAGGAGAGAGAAAAAAGGGTGGCATTGGAGCAGACATCCAAACTGACATTTAAATTAGGAGCATCAGCCTTTTCAGAAAGTAAACTTAGGGTGTGGTCGGTAACAGCTAAAAATGATCCAGTTAGTCCATGCCCACCATGCACCTAGGTTTTGGGGCCTTGACAATATGGATGATAGTGTCTCTTCTATTTCTTAAACCAGATGCAGAGTCCCTGCAGCAGCCTGTCGGGATCCACTTGTGTAGTAGCCCCTGTGTTTACCAAGGTAACCTATCCACACTGCATGACGCAGTTTGGATTTTATAGATAAATTGTGGGGATTATCAAAGGTGAAAGAAGAAGGAAAGAAAACTAGAAAAGGACCTCAGAGATTATAATTATTTTATATATGAGAAAACTGAGTCCCAGAAAGCATGAAATTATTGTTCAGTGTCACAGAGCAACTCATGGTTTATCCTACGCTCTTTAGATATTTGCTCTGTGTCAATCCTCCAGCTCTGGAAGGAAATGCTTAGACTGTCCTTTCCAAGCAGACAATGCTCTGCCTGACCTCAAGATTCATCAGATTATCTTAACTGGCCATAAGATGCCCTTCTGAAGTAGTCAACAAGCAAAGCCATATCTACTTCCTGCTTGGGTCACAGTCAGAGATCAGGATTGAGAAGCCTCCTCTATCACTCACTGGAAACAGCAGGATTCAATCAGTTAGGTCAAACCAAGCTAAGGTTGATATCTTCTCTGGGCTCTCTGTTCCAAACCTAACAGAACTGGAACTATTGCCATTGCTGGCCCAAGGTATGAGAAGCATGGCAGGGACTTAACCAGATACAGGATGGGAGACACAGAAAACAATGTCATTAAGAGTAAGGAGCACTA
Source organism: Balaenoptera musculus (assembly GCF_009873245.2). Lineage (NCBI taxonomy): Eukaryota > Metazoa > Chordata > Mammalia > Artiodactyla > Balaenopteridae > Balaenoptera > Balaenoptera musculus. The sequence continues at coordinate 114,125,337 of NC_045787.1, forward strand.
CTATCAATTCTGGAAGCCCGCTTTCAGCAGATGCCATCAGGCACAAGCGTCTATTATTTCCACAAGTCTCCTGCTGCATTCCTTCCCTGTAATATGCAGCCCTGGGCATCAGGCTCAAGGGCTGGGTTGGTGGTCATTATGTCTTAACTAGGTCTCACCTGACAGAAGGGCCTCTGATCCTCTCTCTCTCTGGTCTGAGGGCCAAGTTATAATCTGAAATGTAATTCTAGATTCTAGAGGACCCTGGAGCTGAGAATAGGAGAGGAGAGAGATTAGGATTTAAATTTAAGGGGTAAATTTACAACAAATGCCACTTGTTCATATGCATTATGAGACTATACTAGCTATTGTTAATAAACACTTCTTATATATCAATATAACTCTTCATTCTTTAAAGAAAGTTTTCAGATTATTTCTATGAAATGAGCCTCAAAACCTCAAGTAGGCTGAGCATTTTACTAGCCCTATTTCACAAAGAACATGAGTTCTACAAAGGTTAAGAGTCTTCCAAGTTCCTATGATGAGCTTCAACCAGCTAGTGGCAAAGTTGTGATTTTGGCCCAATTCCTCTAAGTCATGATTCAGAATCCTTAACAAATTACAATACTGCCCATGCTGCTTGACCAATAATAAAGATTAAATCTGTGACTTCATAGGTACTCAATAAAATAATACAACAAAGTGAAGACTTTTCAAGTAACTGGTTTTCTATCTAAAAATGGCTCTTGGGGAAGTGAAGAGCCAACTTTCTCATTAAACTCCATGAAACTGAGATAAAAACTTATACCTGACTGTAAAGCACACTATAAAGCACAAAAGATGCCCAGCAAGCTCTTTATTTTGATTAAGGTACAGTCAGTTGTCAATAATTATGATGAAAAGCATGCACACTTACTGCAGTTGGCACCCCAAATCATTGTATATGGTGAAACAGTTTCTTCCATTCTGTGAATTCTGTGTTTATTCTTCAGCATCTTCAAGACATCTCTACAACCAGAGGTCAGTGTGTCGTGTTTGAATGCCGAGTCCAGGCCACAGCCACAGTTCAAGTTCACTGGTACAGAGAGAAAGAGCAGATAGCAGACTCAGATGACTTCCGAATTCTGAGAAAAAGTACAGTGATAAGCTTTTGAATTTACTTTTCATTCTGATTAACTTTGAAATCTAATTCATGTTTTAATGTTTAATAGCTGATTTGTTACAGGCTCAAAGATTGCTACTGCTAAACAATTACTTCAAATCCAAATGATTCCTCAACATAAACAACCAAAAAAGAAAAGAAAACAAAACAACTGTTTTGTTCTGATTAAACAATAGTTTTAATAGCTGTAAAAAGACTAGTTTGTTTTCAGAGATTAACCTTATCTTCCTAAACAGTTCTTGGTATACAAACAAGAAAAAAATGTGAGAATAAACATATTTTTTAAAGAGCAAAACAAATGAAAACTGGTGTATAACTTTCTAAATACTTTATTATGTAAGTTTCCTACCAAATAATTAATTTAGGGAAGGGTAACAAGTATGATGATCTACCTCATGCTAAACACTGAGTTTATACTTTATAAACAATTTCTCATTTAATCCTCACATCAATATTTTGAGGTATGCGTTATCATCTGCATTTTATAAGCAAGAAAACTGAAATAAGAAATGCTAAACACCTTGCTGAAGGTCACAAAGCTAGTAAATGCTGCAGCCAAGGTTCAAGCCAAGGTATTTCTTGCATCAAGTGAAGAAAATATACTCACTTAAATATTAATTCAAAACAAGTGAACATTTGCGCATCACATTTAGGAAGAAACGCCTCTATCACACAACATGGTATTTCCCTTAAAAATAACATTTATTGCATTTTCTGAAACTAAAGTAATACATATTTATTATAATAAATCTAGAAAAATATAAAATGTACAAGAAATTTAAAGTTACATTCTTACCACCCAGAGAAAACTATTAACCTTTTGTGTAGTTTTCTACAGTATTTTTATAATGTAATATTCAACTTTATTTTAATTAGAAAGAGTAAAAGAAAAGGATTTTCTCGGGAGAAAAAGGCCACCTCAGGATTAGTGTTTCAGCAAGAGTTCACATTCAGAGAAGAGATATATCTGGTCTTACTTCCTATTAGAAATGAAGAACTAAGGCCCAGAGAAGTAAAGTAATTTTCACAAAGTCACAGAGCAATCTAGTGATAGAATACGGCTAAAATACAGTTTTTTTTTCTAGCACCTTGCCAAGTGTTCATTCCATTATGTACCTTTTCCGAGTTTCTAGAGAATTTACAGCCTGTGACTCAAGATTTCAGTCAACGTTGTATTTGCTTCAAGTTATTTCACACATGGCCCCTTCTCCCAACTAAATTGTCATCATTTAAATTCTCTCTCTATTGTTTTATCTTTCAGAAGCTTGTTTATCATCCATTCCTGGTAAGCACAATTTTTCAACATCTTGATAATAAATAATTAAACCAAATTTAGCATCAGAAGACTTTGTCTCCTAAGCCACTTTTGCCTTCAGGAGCAGTTTTGAGGCTACCCTATGCCAACTCTTGAACTGATACAACAGAAGAAGCAAGATAACTGGGATTTATCAGTGTATTTATTCATTTATTCATTCATTCAACATGTATTTACTAGACACAGGCTATGGCCAGGTTCTGTTCTTCACACTGAGGAGTCCCTGCCCTCACAGGGCACAAATTCCTCCTCTAATTCCATTTGGCATATTATTTGTGCCTCATGAGCAACATACAGAGGCAGTAAGGAGGTGTCCTGACATCATACATCCAAATTGTTGACTGTCCAAGAAGTATGTGTGGTGCCCATCACACAGTGGCCATCACTGTCTAACTACCATGGCAATAATAATCTTTAGGTCAGTTCAGAAAATCTTTCTATAGGACCTTTATGCTAAGCACTAAAGCTACAGAAATCTAGAATTCAAGAGATAAAGTATAATCCCTGCTTTTAAGAAACTCACAGTGTAGTAGAAAAAACAGATGTGTCTAAGAAGTAGGTGTTAGGGACCATGCTGGGATTATTTTAGGTTGTATTTTTAAGATTTATCTTCATGAGCCCACTCAAAGACAAAAAAACTAATCAGATGGACTTTTTTAAATCTTAGGAATACAGTATTTATTCCCAGTACCTCTACTCTCCCTGACATCCTCCCACACTGTTTGTTAATTTGAGGGATCCAAATACTCTGGTCAAGTTGACTCTCTCCCCTTTCCAGAGGAAGTGTGCACCTTAATTATCGCAGAAGCATTTCCTGAAGATTCTGGGGAATTCAAGTGCATTGCAGAAAATGAGGCTGGGACTGCAGTCTCCACAGCAAGACTCTTTGTTTCTCCAGGTAACTCCTCAGGATCACCCTGCTCAAATTCAGCCCTGAGCCAAGAGGAAGATTCTGTTTCTATCTGAACTGGTGACTAATTATATTTTTCAGAAGGAAAAGAAGTGGAGAAATCAGAGAGTTCTCCAAAGTCACCCATGAGGAAATTTTCTCCAAAACTGGCCTCCTTTCCCTGGAGCAGTGACAGCTACAAAAAGGGCAAAAATCCAGACAATACTCCAATAAACCTTATGCCAACTATTCCTGAAACAGCCAGTCACAATGAACATGAGATCCAGGTTCCAAAGGAGGATTTCTGTACCATCAATGAAAATTCCTCTGAGCTACAACCACAATGGTAAGGGCAGACAGACCTAACATTCACTCATTCAACAAATGTTCTTGGCTCTATATATAGAACAGTGAACATGACAAAGCTCCTACCCTCAGTGAACTTGCATTCTGAGATGACTCACTTTACCTGTGTCATTTCTCCCTTGCCCTCCATCATGCATTTCACCAGGGCTGAAATAGTAAGTCATGTGCTTAGATCCACATTTAAGGGTTTGGTACAGAAACTTATTAAAAAAAAAAAAAAAAAACACCAACAATGCTGAAGTGGCAAAAGATTTTGAAGAATGGGATCTTTTCCCGAAACAGAATTCAATGTCCTATCTCAATACAAATTGGTAAAACATTTTGCGATACAGGTTTCTTCACAGTTAGTCTTAGAATACAGACACAATTGTCCTTGCATTTAGAGGACAAATTGTAAATGGAAAGATAATTCAGTAAGTGAATTTGCCAACCAGGCTATGTTTAAAAACAACATAATCCACCACCATTCCCAGCCCCCAAAGACAAACCTCAAACGAAAATACTGATTTTTAAAAAACCTAAAAATTGATACTTGGAGACTCCAAGTCATTGGAGGGACTTCCCTGGTGGTCTGTTGGCTAAAACTCTGCACTCCCAATGCAGGGGGCCCGGGTTCAATCCCTGGTCAGGGAACTAGATCCCACATGCCGCAACTAAGAGTTCGCATGCCTCAACTAAAGATTCCGCATGCCACAACTAAAAGATTCCCGCATGCCGCAAGTAAAAGATCCCGCGTGCCGCAACTAAGACCCGGCACTGCCAAATAAACAAACAAATAAATAAACTTTTTTTTTTAATTATTGGAGACTAACAGACCTGGAACAGTGTGTGAAGTACATAGTAGGAATTCAATAAATAGTAGCTATTACTTCACTGCATTGGTTTTTTATCGAGATCAGTGTTATCTCCAATAACAGCCTATGACTGTGATTTCTCAGTTGGTCTCCTGGAACCCCTTTAGCTTATAGGATCACTAGTCACCTGGGCAGTAGCTACCCCTATAAATAAAGATTCCTCATGGGATCAAGGAAGAATGGGTGTGTAGAAAAATAAGTAAGACTGCAATTTATTGAACAAACATCTATTAAGCACACTGTATGTGTTTTGTCAGTTTCTGTGCCTTGGGAAAACAGCCAATACTCATATCCAAAATTTTTCTCCATGAGTACCTGTGTTTATCAGTGAGCCTTTAGGACTTAAAAAGGCCTTGAATTTATAATATAATATCTTTCATATGAGACTACCATCTTTTTCATTAATAAAATCATTTGTGGGGACAATTATTGGGCAAAAGTTCCATGAACGTTAACAAGTTTTTACTGAATGTCTACCATGAGCTACCTTGTCCTAGACAAGATAAATAAGCAATAAAGAATCCCTCCCTCAGAAAAAAAACTTAACCTAGTTGAGGAGATACATTATACCACGTAATAGTCCACTGTATGATTTCCTGTTTCATTTGAGTCTCTCAGCAACCCTGATTTAGGTTAGTAAAACTGATACTATCTTTGTTTTTTCAGTTAATTATTAAAGCTCAGAGAGTTGAAGCAACTTGTCTAAGGTTACACAGCAAGTATGTAGTAGAGTGGGCACTCACACTCAGGTCTCCAAAATAGATAATAAAAAGGTTAATGTGTCTAGAAAGCTGTAGAAGATCAACCAAATTAATGTTATCATTTTTACTGTTTGACTCCAAACCCAGTGTCCATTATTATTTCTTGCTTGAGAAGAATAAGATTGAGTCAACTGCTACAACGGGACTCCCTTTTGCTATAGGTCTATGCAGAACGTCAGTAATCATAGTGATTAATGCATAACCTGAAAATGAATAAAACATTCTTCATTTTTTAGTCCTTTCATCTTCAATATGACATTTTCCTTCTCAGCTGAGACAGCAGAAATTAGCCTCATCACACACATCTGGCCTCTGATTTTAGAAGCGGCTCACAGCACCATTTTTACAATCGCATATATACTTCACATTTTAAAAAACAACATGGGATGAATGAGTGACAGTTAAACAGCTACCCTTCCACTGATGATGAGACAAGAAGGAATTCCCTGGACATGCAGCAAGAAACATTTCAGTAGGAAAACATGTGAGATAGTAGGGAGTTACCTACATCTTGTGAGGCATTAGAATGATTTACCAGAGGCCCTTACTGATAATTTAGAGATAGAAATGGAAAAGGCTGTCTCTGGGGGGCAGGCTGGAATATGGTCCACTCACCTGACATCTTAATATTTCGTTCAGTTTTAGGTTGATTTTTCTCAAATAAGCAACTAAACCATTCAAATAGCCATATTTGTGAGAAAACATAAAACACCACTCAAAAAAGCAAACCAAATATTAAAAAGTAGAAAAACAGATTCATGGTAAATTACTGAATACAGACCCTTAACTTTTGAGAATGGTGTTACAAGGGATCTTACTTCCCTTTCCTAAACTATCCCTTGATCCCCTAATTGTAGCAAGAACCTTAGCCTAGATGTACCATGGAGCTACCGCACTGTAACAAAAGTTGTACCTTACAAAGGCCTAGGGAAAAGAAGAGGCAAAGCTTAAAGGATAAAGAGTAAATAAAACTAAAATTCTTCCTCAACCATGGAACATTTAGAATCTGCCCTAGGCAAAATTGGGGATTTCAGTTTGTCCTGAGCATCTGCCCTACTTGCCTGGTAGGGTATATCTCAAATCAAACCCTGTTCTTGGGAAGAACTAAATATCCGTCACATACACCACATTTAAAGTGCTCAGAATAGGGCCATACTCAAAGTAAATGCTATATGTATCAGTTATTCTTGTTATTTTTATTGTCACTTGCACTTACATTTTAAGTCTCTCTAATTTAGATTGAAAGGCTTTGTCCCTATTAATGGAATCTGAAATATCAGTGAGCAGATGTGGAGAAATATTTTGGGTGATTCCTGAAATAAGACTTTGTAAGCGAACGCCTACTCAACAAGTCTAGTATGCTTTTTCCACTAAGTAATGGCTGTGTGCCCAGGTGGCAGTTATCAAACTTTCTCTGAACACCAAAGGAAGGTACACCTACATGGTCAGCTGTGAAGAATTTTAAACAGCTCACATGTGCTCAAACATCTATTTGTTGGATCCTAACATACATGGTAATGACATCAAGACTGGAGTACCCATGAGGGAGGGGAATAAATAGATATGCTTTAAGCAATAATACCCTACCAAAGTTAAAGCCACTAAATAGGGATAATTCCACATGATTAGCCTGATCCTCATGCCACCTACCCCTCTTCACCACCTCTTGTTGATTTGAAGGTTTCTTCCTCTGTAATTATTTACTTCCCTGCACAAAAATGGAAACTTATATGCTAAGATGGTCTCCTTGATGAAAAGAGAAAGGAAGCTGTGTAACTGTAAGGAGTAAGGGAAATAAAGAGAGCTAACAATACAGAGCCCTAACTGTAAACACCGCTTGTTTGGTAGTTTCTTAAGTGTTTCAAACTCTTTTAGAATGAAAGTATAAAGTCAAGGAGGCATATGCTATAAAGATTCAGAGAACTTGCTAAAGAAACCAAATCGCGTTTTTCCACTTCCCCACCTTCCCAGTGACATAACACCATCATCCTGCTCTCCTGCCTTAGCCCAGACACACTCCCTCTCTTGAAACAAACTGCTTGAACCCCACTCCATTCCCCCTCCCATTTGGCAATAGAAAAAAAAAGGCCTTCAGATGAACAACTATCCAATACAAATCAATTTGGAGCCCATCCATCACTGGTCTTATTTCTGGAGAAGTCTTAGCAGTTAGAATGTCAGTCTTAGAATACTATTTCCCTTTTAGTGCTTTCTTCAACAGGGAAGATCAAAGCCCCCACCACAAAAAAAGAAAATAAGTTTTCTTTATACTTTTTCCCATTTCCCAATTCTTTGCTCTTCCCCCTATATGAGCTTGCTAAAGCTATAGTCAAAGTTCACATCTAAAATAAAGAGGCTTGCAAGAGAAGCTCATGTAATCCCACTCCTTAAATATCACTAAGACATCTGAGATATTGTTTAGATTGTGGACTCTTACTTTGACATGCCAGCATAGGTAGATGGACAGGCAAGCACATCAGATGTCACTGTTTGGCAGCTGATAAAAGTCAGTGGTGCTATAATACTAAGCACAGAGCCACTAGATTAGTCTGTGAGGGAAGGGGATGCCTCTTCCTTCCCTTTAGTAGTAGGTTAAACCGAGCAGGCACTCTCTGGAACTCGGGTAAGTCCCTTCTTTATTCCTGCTTCAGTTTTGGGTTTTGTTTTTGTTTTTTGTCCAAATCAGAACAGTATGTAAAAGGTGATCTTCAGATAAAAAGTTCAAAAGCCACAAGATCATAATGGCATTATACAAAGATTTGAAAAGAATGTGACCTGTTCATTCCACTGAAATTGGAAGGCATTACAGAAAGGGTAGAAGGAAAGATAGTTGTGTGTCATTATTTTTAAATTATCATTTTTCTTTGAAAAGTGACACTTGATCTAACTGTAATTGTGGTAATGTCTTACAGCTTCAAAATATCCTCAGTTTTTTGTGCAAGTCTGTGCTATATTAGAGATGAGGGGGAAAGTCAAGATTTTTCTAAATAGGAGACTTAATAGTACTTTATTCATAAAATCTTTGAAATTTATTTAACATTATTTGGAATAAAATGATACTGTCATATAATAGAGGCATTATAGAATTGAACTGTTGAACAGTAACTACAAACGTGAAGAAAAACCTTTCAGAGTTACCTGTGTGAACATCTGTGTAAAATTTTGTTGAGACATGAATAAAATGAAATATTTGAAAGAACATATTTTTAATTGAATTTTTTTTAAAGAACAGTAATTGTTAACTATGTAGGCTGATACCAAAATGTACAAGATAGTTGACCTTCTAAAAATATATGTAAAGAAAAATAGGGAATTTTCTGGAAAATATCTACTGGCTATTTGTTAAACAGTTTATTCCTTCCTTGGTATTTGAAATTAATCTGAATGATTTGCCTGCCCAAAAAGGAATTTAAAACCAAACACTGGATTCAATTCTGCAATGGAAAAAATAAACCCATAACTATAAAACTGCTTGCCTTGAAATAGAGTCTTTTTTCTTTTTTTTTAGAGTATCTAATTAAAGCCTCCTTCTGGATGTTTTTCTCCAATAATTTAAAGGCCTAATATAGTTAATTACTAAAATACACTCTAGTTGAATGTGCTTGTATTCATAAACTCAAAATTAAGAAACGTATGGCTTTTTAAGTGCCTTTTTCAATAGAATCTTTCTCTTGGCTGTTTAGTTGCATTTTTGTTCTTTCCTAAAACTGCTAATTTTAATATAACTCTAAACTACATGCACAACCTGAGGATCAAGTTATTTGGTTTAGAAATTTTTCATTAAAAATGATACTTTCTTCAAGATAGGAAACTGAATAATTATAAGACTATGCTTCAATGATGACAAACAATTCGGTTAATTTTATTAGTTAAAAGTTTGATTTATCATTACCTCTGAGTTGGTTTATATTATATGAAACAAACTAAATGTATTTTGAACTAAATTACTTGATATTTTAAATAAAGACAGAATCAGTATTACAGCAATTTATGGCGCTAGTTTTTGTGTGTAAAGTCTATATACAGTCCTGCCCAGATTTACCTTACTAATGGAAGAAATCAGAAGCAAATATAATTCTCTCACTTCGCTATACAGTAGAAACTAACACAACATTGTAAAACAACTATGCCCCAATTAAAAAAAAAAAAGAAGCAAATATAATTCTTTAAGGTTGATTATAGTGGCAAATGATTTATCAAAGGAAAAATGGGGAACTACTCTCGGAAGTCAGGAGTGCCAATGCAGGGCTAAGTAAGAAAAATGGCACCCTTCTTTTCTTGGGAAACTATAGGCTAGCTTCACAGTTGCCTTACTTCCCTTCTGTACATCCTGTTTGCCATTTCAAAAGGAAAAATAATATAGGAACTAAAGCAATTTCAAAATTAGTCTAAAATACATATTAAACATGTAAAAATAATTTAAAGTGAAACTAAATAACTAAGAAACCATAGAGACCAATAACTAGATAATACAATCTAAAAATAACAAAAAATTACAAAGGGCTCTGGAATACTGTCAGTAACATATATTATATACACACACAGAGACACACGAATACAGTCACTCCTTAATATCATCTAGTTTAGTACTATGGTCAATTGGGAATCAAAGGGAGAAAAAGAAGCAGTGAATTATAAGGTAAAACAAAATCCACTCAAGGTTGACAATAGTGAAGAACAGATGTTTGCTCTACTTTGTGAAACTGTAAAAGGGTGAAGGAGCAAATACAGACAGTAATGTTCTTTACAAAAGAAGCACATTGCTCCCCTTGATTCACCACATCATTCATCACAGATCACCAGGGCATGAATTAACTGGAGTATCAGAAGAGCTGTTCATCGGTTTTGATGAGCAAGGGGAAGAATTCAGACTGAATAGAAGCTGACATGTTATATATTTACCTGCTAATAATTTTAAATCATTAACTCTCTGTGGTTAATGAAACTGTAGCCTCTGGGCAGAAGCTAAACATGAAACCATAAAATTATCACACTGAGCAACATCACAGGTTTTCTTTTCATAAATAACCACTTGGCAAACTCAAACTCAAACTTTTCCTACATCTTGAAGCCCCTGGGCGTGCTTTAAGAATCACCCAGAGACAAACACTAATGAATTCTTTTTACTTATTCTCAAGGGGAAAGTCACTTGTGCAAAGACAACAGATAAAGGAATGGGAAGTCTAGAAGCCAGGAAAGTTCCACCTTGAGGTGACTTTGAAAGCACATAAGCTTTAAAAAAACAAGCAGAAAAAAAAAAGCACAGAAACTCTTATTAAAGATCTTAAATAAACAGTACTGTTTTTTATGCAAATACTGTAACTGAATCATCTTCTTCTTTTGAAGGAACAATATTCTTCAAGAGAAGGCCACTCTATCAAAGACACGAGCACAGTATTCCCAGGATCTCAACAACGAGGTGCAGACCAAGGTTGCTTCTGATTCACTGCAACCTTCTATAATTCCAGGCTTGCAGCCCCAGATTCGGGACCCCACCCTTCCAGGAGTAAATCATTATAAGTGGCCTTCAACTTCCATAAACCAGCTAAGCATGTTTAACTACGAACGTCCAAAACACTTCATCCAATCCCAAAACCCATGTGGCTCCAGACTGCAACCTCCTGGACCGGAAACCTCCAGCTACTCTAGCCAGACCAAACAGTCTTCTATTACCATCCAGCCCCGCCAGTGCAAAGAGCAAAGATTTTCTGCCTCCTCAACAGTGAGCTCTCACATCACTATGTCCTCCTCTGCTTTCCCTGCTTCTCCTCAGCAGCTTGCTGGCTCCAACCCAGGCCAAAGGGTAACAGCCACTTATAACCAGTCCCCAGCCAGCTTCCTCAGCTCCATATTACCATCACAGCCTGATTACAATAGCAGTAACATCCCTTCCACTGTGGACTCCAAGTAAGTGAATTTTTAAAATATATATACATAGAGAGAGAGACAGACAGATAGAACTGTGTATACCGTGAGCTTGTATCTGGGGGAGAAGGGGAGATAGGTTATGTACGTCATCTTCACTATCTAAAAAGTCAATGTGACATCAGAGTCTCATTCCATATTTCTCTTAGAACACCCTGAACCAGGGTACTGGCAATAAGTCATCTGACCCGTTCTCCAGTGTCCAGGTTGAGCTGAACCCAAATCACCTATTACATAACACAATTACTTACCTACTATTTTCCATCTTCAAAAAAAATATTTCTAACATACTCAGGAACAGTGAACTATTCCCCCAGCTCTAAGTTAAGTTCCTCATGCTGTAAATTTAATTGCTCTGGTTCTGAGCTTAGCTGAGGTGAACACCTGTCTGCTCTTCTTCAGATAGGATTTCCTCTCACATAAGCAGAAGCTATTAAGTTTCTTCTCAGTCTTAGTCTTTTCTTCCTATCCATTTTCCCCTCTGATCCTGAACAACCACTTGGCTAAAAAGAAAATATGGGATTCAGACACTGAAGTATATGAATTTTCCCTATGATCAGAAGAAAGGACTGAATAGGTAAAGGCTCATGACCTTAAGGTTTCCTCTGGTAATTAAAACCACACTTTGTTCAAATTGGTTAGACCAACCTAAATACAGGGAAGAATACCTGAAGCCTTATGCAAGCATGTACTATTTCCACAGCCCTAAAACTGTCCTAGGAGAACCTGATATGAAGAAGGACAAAGTGGTTGTGCTTTTTTTAAAACATCAACTGAATACTTTGTGCTTATGCAAACTTTGGGCTATCAGTTTTCCTATTCCTTGGCTGGCTAGAATATCAGAGAATTAATCAGCGGCATCTGAAAAACTGTGTGATGGAATATATTTTGTTGGTTACAGGCTTATCAACAGATTTGCTGAAATTCTTGCTAATTTCTCTCAGTTTTCTCTAGAGGCTAATTTTTCTAGAGATTCCTATTGTTGGTGACAACTCTGGAAATCTAGGTGAACTCACCAGAGCAATTCAACTTGCAAAGAAACCTTTTCAATATTTTTAAAAATAAAAACCAGGAAAGCCAAAAACATTTGTTAGAATCCTATAGATACTAAGTTGAACCATTTGAAATGGCTGTTAAAAATTTTTGACCAACAAAAAAGGCATTCTCATAGGTTTGGCCTAATGATTTTAAAAGATGCCTTCAAGAATTAAGAGCCCGCTCTTTCTCTTCTATCTCAAATTCCCATTATACCCATTATCACATATTGTAGATTTTTCTTACTTACATTTTACCCATATAATCTTTTTCCATCTAGCTTTCAATTATTTCCAAATTTCCTGTAAAAGCATGTTTAAATCTAAAATAACTCTTTCTCACTAAAATATTTTTCTCAGTAAAGGCTTTAATCCTATTCCAAATTCCTGCCCAGAAAAGAAAGCCACCGAATAAATACTAGTGAGCCTCAACCATGTACCTAGCTCTCCGCACAGAACTAAGAGAGGAAGGAAGGAAAAAATAGAGAGGATAAGAAATAAAGCACAGAAGGACCCCAAACCAGAGATCAAAGATCCAGCTTTAGCTGCTCCATTTTCAGCAACCATAGATAACTCTTTTAATCTTCCCACAGCTACATGATACGAGTTCAGTGTCTAGCTGCACAGGTGGAAAGCTCTGGCCCTTTGAACATTTGTGCACAACTCCCTCATTTTTATGATGGGCTGAAGTTTGCCCTGTCTTCTATAATAATCCCTTGGATTCTGACCTAGAGAAGTTTGAAAGCTTTATTTAGCTTTTCATCAGTAGGAAACCCTTAAGCAAATGTTTTATTCAGTTGATCAAACCACAGACTAGAAATTTAGGGGAACTCTTTAATTTTCACTATTCCTTTCAAAAAGCTTGCTGTGTGACATTCCTCAAGTTTTCCTTACCTGCTCAGTGATTCAGTTTTCTGTAATAAAAGTAAGGATTTATGTGATTAATGATAGGGGAAAAAAAAAACCTATAAAACACTGTGCAAGTATAATATTAGTTTCTAATTATGAACAGATATCAAGTCCTAACACTTAAACCATCTAAACTGGTAATAATGCAGGTATTCAGTGAATAAAAAGGTGACTGAGGTTACATATATATCAGTGATTCTCAGGCTTGGTTTTGATAGTCCTTCAGGATTTCTCAGATATATTACATCATATTATGACAGTCTGACAAAAGAATTATTTAATGCTAATTCACTTTACCAAACACATATGACTGGGTTTTTTTAGCTAAAAAAACAAACAAACAAACAAATGGGCTATTCTAATTTCATACAGTTGGAGAAATAGTAGATCTATAAAAACAAAGAAATTTTACCACTTTGACCTGGGAATTCAATCTGAAAACAAAACAAAAACATCTCACTATTTATTTAAACACTTGGTTTGGCTATTTGCTTCACTGAACAAATCAGATACAGACAATCCTGAATATCTGAAATACAAGGAGGGAAAATGTATATAATCAACTTTCAATACAAAGCATATTGAATACAATGGAAAATATTCATTCACTGAACTGATAGTGAGTATTACCTCACTATTTTGCAGGCTTTGTGTTAGTGGATACAAATAATACAACGGTGAGTAATAAAACATCTTTTTTTTCTTCAGTGTATTTACAATCTAGAGATTACTAACCAAGTCCCCAAAGCCTGCAAAAATTAAAACTCTGGCTCCACTCAGAGGAAATACATTTCCACTTAGCTTACAAGTTCTTTTAATGATCCTTGAGAATTTTTGAACAGGAACATGTCAGAGAACAGACCAAGGCTGCCTCATCTGGATATGTGGATTTATTATGATAATGGTAAAATATTCATTGAGGGCAGTGGCCAGTTTTCCCACATTAAATAGATATAAGCTAACACCTTCAGAGCCCTAAATAAACTAGGTAAAATCTGAATAAACCCTGTGAAAAGTGTGAGCTACCTAACAGATCTAAAAATATAGGACTCCCTAAATACCACCCCTGTCCTCTATCAGAATCAGCAGGGGAACACCAGGAGGGGGCAAGGACATCTTAGAAGAAAATTTAGGGTTGGAATTTGAAATAAGGATTTAAATCAAACTCTTCAACTGCCAATCAAATTTGCTTTCTTTTCCCCCAAACTCCTTTTTTTCTCAGTTTACATTTCTTTCTCCTTCCTCCTCTAATCATCACTTTCTCTAAAAATCACTTATGCAATGTTAAAGAAACTGTTATTACTGCACAAGTTGTTATATCGTGCCATACTTGGATTGTCTAGAATATGAAATTAATAGGAAGTAGAAATTAAAATGTAAACTGTAGACTCCATTCAAAGCAAGAGAATATTCACTAAATACCAGTGGTTATGCTGATAAATGTTTAACAATCAGCTCTGGAGGGAAGAGCCATGATTTGTGGTATTTACCAATTTCCCTGGTGTAGATACTCCCACCACCACCAATTTCAAACTTTTAACATGAGATCACAGTGAGCTGGGAAGAGACACTAAAAATCAGTTCTCTTAAGCCCATATGAGTCAGCTCCAGCACATCGTTGCTTACTATCCACCCATAAATCAAACTTAGGAAATTCAGTTGGAATATTGGAAGAGCTCTCAAGCTGCCAGTAACTATTCTTACTCTCACTTCTTTAGGGAAGATCTTCAAGGAAGGACATTCTCATGTCTAATCTAAATTGCTTCTCCTGTTACTTAATTTTCATTTGCCAAGATGAAAAGAAACAAAAACAAAAACAAAAAACAGCTAGTAACCATTCTTATAAAATCCTTCTTGACTGTTATTAGGGCAATTGGTGCTTTAATAACACCAGCAGTACTAAATGGTAAATTCAACCTACCTAAAGGTGACTGACAAAATGATGCCAATTCTATTTTACACACCACACCTTACTTTAAAGATCTTCTTTTTAAAAAATCTTTTTTTCTTTTTAAAGCTATCAACAACCCTCAGTTGGCCAACCTGTAAATGCTAAGCCATCCCAAAATGCAAATGCTAAGCCCACACCAAGGACTCCTGACCATGAAATACAAGGATCAAAAGAAGCTCTGATTCAAGATTTGGAGAGAAAGCTAAAATGCAAGGACAACCTTCTTCATAATGGAAACCAAGTGAGCAAGATGTCTATTTTGTATTAAAAAAAAAAAGCCAATAAAACTATAAAATCTAATCTCAATAAGAAAGTTGTTTCTGTCTCACAGATCTATGTCCATATAATCAGCAAGGGAGAGGAGTATCTAAAAACAGGGAATATTTGGATCCTATTCTGTATTTCTCTGCATGAAATCCCCTCTAGGAGTTCAGTAGTAAAAGAATGAAGCAAATGAAAAAAAAAAAAAAACCAATCTGAATGATTCAATTTTGTTTTAAGCATTACCATAAAAAATATGTCTGATGACCAAAAAACTAATGGGAAATGCTGTCAACCTGACTTCTTCATGTACTTTGGTATATAGTATTCATGGAAAAATAGCTATAATTCTTATTATGCACATTGTATTAGTCACTGATCTCTGAAACAGTACTACTATATGCCTTTAATACAAATACATTTAACATACGAGTTGCACTGCTCTTAACCAGAAGTTAGTAAATCAAATATAGTGCTCACTTAATAAAAGTTATTTCTGAATCTGAGGACATACGGTACTATATTCAAAGACAGAGCCAACAGGAACATGCAGAACAAGGAGGAAGACAAAGAATTTCCCTTTATTGGGGAGAGAGAGCCTTATTTAAGGGTGATTATGCTCGCCTTTACTAGGAGAAGAAAGAAAACAGAGATGAATATTCCAGATGAGGGAAGTGGCACTAGAACGAAAGGAAAATGCTTTGAATGAAAGAAAATGTTTTTTTAAAAACACAGTATCTATCATTCAAAGGCATAACTATACTTCTTTGGTATAATTCTTGGTGGTTTTAAGGTAAAGCTTTACAAATAACTTTTATTAAATCTCATTACTATCTCCTTTATGATTTATTTCTTTAAAGCGGCTAACATATGAGGAGAAGATGGCTCGCAGATTGCTAGGACCACAGAATGCAGCTGCTGTGTTTCAAGCTCAAAATGACAGTGAGGCACAAGATCCAGCACAGGTAAATTAAAATAATCTTTATCTAACTGGAGCACTTTTCTTCTGTGTGATTTTTAAATGTCTGCTTTTCTAAATGCTTATAAATAGCATTTGAAGCAAAAGTCAATTACTTCCATACTCCATTACGTATAAAAAGTAGAGGCCATGATGGGTTGAATATATACACAAAAATATTTAATTTTACCCCATTTTCTGGTGGTTCTAATATCTGCATATGAAATGTTATAAAGTCAAAGCACCAGAAGACTAATGGTGTCACTTTTCATCTGGACATTTAGGGGTCAGTTAAACCTAGGACTCTCCCTACAATATCTACATGGACAGAAAATTTATGAGTTGTAAATCTTTCACAGGACAAAAGTTAAAACTCTAAACCAAAGTAATTATAACCTTTTCTCATAAGCTGTTTATCATTTCAATGTTTTAAAATAAACTCATGTACTAATGAAACATCCAATTCCTTTTGTCATGTTCCTGTATCTTAAAATGATTCTTATTAAAAACAAATCAAAATAAACAACAAAAACCTTATGAGTAATGGCTCCAGGATTAACAACAGCATCCTTTCCAAGAGATTAACTTTATGCAGAACATAAAGTGAATATCCCACAGGCTTGTTCCTGATCAACTTCATTTTAACAAGTTAACCTCAAAGAGAAGTGTACAGCTGGAGAGGCAAAATGAACTGCTATTGTGCTTTCTATCTTCCTTCTGTAGTTACCTCTCATTCCTCCCTAAAAAGTCCACAAGAAACTGGAAGCCAAACCGAGCATTCAAGAATTCCAACCTTCTACAGTATAGGAAGATGAAAATAAGACTTTTGTTTCTGTTAAATGTGACTAGATCTACTGAAAAGGATAGAGCAGGGTCTCGCACAGCAAGTAACTAGAACCTGAGAACAGAATTTAAATCTGTTTTGGCTACTGAAGAGTTCACACACTCATTTATTCAACTAATTTATATGAAGTACCTGCTGTGTGTTGGACTCTGGAGTTGGTACAGGAGATTACAGCAAGAATAAGACACAAATATATCTCTATTAGAAGAAATAACCCAAAGTAACATTAGATTGATGATGGTTTATGTTATAATTTCACAGTGTATGACTTCAAGGTCAAGGGTGTATTGTTTTTCTCATTCATTCTTTAAAAACTTTAAAATGAAGGTGAAGGTACCAAGAAAAGAGATAGCAGCAAAACATATTATGAAATCAGAAAAGAAAAATCTTACATTTTTTGGTACACTTCAAACAGTCTACTTAAATAATACAAAATGTCATCAAATTACATATAACTGAAATATCACACCTATGAATATGAATACATACATGTTCAAACCACTACAGGAAAAAGTCAAAAACTTAATTTAGATATTATGAGTTTAAGTGGATTATTCTTATTTTTTACCAAAAAATTCATTGATCTTTTGACATTTGGCTTAGAGAAACTCAAAGCCTAGCCAAAAATTATCACAGAGTTGTAAGAATTTTGTTTTAGAATGACAAAATACATTAAAGTTCATCCCAAAATAAATTATTTGTACTGATCTGCTATGTTGTTTTTCATATATTTGGGTAAGGACTATATTTTCTACTTCTTTGTATCTCTCACTATACCAAGCACAATGAAATATATGGAATATGCACTAAATATTTAATCAGTTAATTCTATTATAAATTCATCAATTCCTGATTTTATCCTCAAATATGAATAATTTTCTGGTGCTCAGACATAAATTCTAAAAGATGGTTGCTTAAATTAAATACACCCTTATTAGGCAGGAAGTAAGTAATGTTGTTTTTCAAAGGCTTTTCATAACTCTACACATAGCTTCCACAGTGTCCATCAGGATTTTGTGCCATGAGCTAAAAAGAAAAGTATTTTCCAGTCTAATATGTGTTTACTGCTGTTGGTGCCACTTATGAGCAGTAGGCATAATACCCTGTATCTACTGCCAACACAAATGACTTCATGACTATTCCTGTTTTACCAAAGGACAATCTGTACTATGTGCTCCCATTTCAAATACACCAGGGGGACTCATCATCCTTTGTCATAAAATCGTCATCTAAAAAACGAACCACCATCAATTCAAAGTCTAGTTAATTTTCATAAATCACATCTATTGAATAGTCTCAATTCTGGGGATTTCTTGCTAGAGTATTAGAAGGTTAGTGCACTATATTTTAAATGCTTAACAGCTAAATATATAGAACTATCCATGACAGTACAAATACAGCCACAACAGAAATGTTCCTTTCAACTACGACTACTAAATTCTGCTTCATTTCAAGCTAACAACAGCATGTTAACATTATCACTTTGTTTTAATTTCAAGCAGCACAATTCAGAACATGCACGACTGCAAGTTCCTACATCACAAGTAAGGTAAAAAAAATTTTTTTTAATTTTAAAGAAACATACATTTTGCTACCTAAAATGTTTTCAGCTTAAAAAAAATGTAGTATTTACAAAGCCCTCAAGCTTCTTACATACTTTTTATACAAAGCAATGTGACCAGAGGGGATAGCAGGTTGGAAGGGATAAATTAGGAGTTTGGGATTAACAGATACACACTACTATGTATAAAATAGATAAACAACAAGGACCTACCATATAGCACAGGGAACTATTTTCAATGTCTTGTAATAACCTATAATGGAAAAGAATCTGAAGAATCGATATATATATATGTTATATATATATATATATATATATATATAACTGAATCACTTTATTGTACACCTGAAGCTAACACAACATTGTAAATTAACTATACTGCAATAAAAAAATATGGTTATAAAAAAAGAAAATAATGTTTATACTGCTTTAGAACCAATTGAAAAAAAACAATGTGCATTTTCTAATGTCAAAGATGACAATAAAAATTTTTATCTGTTAATTATCACAACTATCTCAGAGGAAATTTTTTTTAATGTTTTGGTGAAATAAGCCAGGACCATGTTTCCATGCTAAACAACTTTTTCATAACAATGGAAACCTGATTCTAATTATACAATCTTTGCATGTGACTAGAATTGTCCATGGGGTACTCTGCATTTTAATAGATCAGTTTCTTCATCAATTCATGGCACTGAAAAAAGAAAGATGTATAATTTGTACCAGATGTTTCTAAATTGCTACCACTTCTAATAGTCATCAAGTATGCCACAGCTAAATACAGCTCTGCAGCCTCTCTCCACTGTTACTACACTATCAGATCAAACAGCATAGACTCTAGGGTTTCAAATTTGATGGCTAAACTATATTTGCATGAAAGGAAGAGCAATGACGAGTCTTCTGCATAGTGATTATTAAAATATTTTTGTAGAAGTAGATCATCTTCAAGGGGAGATGTGAATGATCAGGATGCAATCCAGGAGAAATTTTACCCGCCTCGTTTCATTCAAGTGCCAGAGAACATGTCAATTGAAGAAGGAAGATTCTGCAGAATGGACTTCAAAGTAAGAGAAAAGTTCAAAAATACTGGAGAAAAATTAACAATGGGATACTAAGTTTTGAAAAATGTCCTCCTCCTCTTCATAGCTTTCTACACAGCTTGACAAGAAGTATGTATAGTGGATAAGAACACAAACTCTGGAGCTAAATTTACCTGGGTTAGAATCCTGGTCCTGCCACTTTACAGCTGTGTAACCTGAGACAAGTCACTTAACAACTCTATGCTTTTGTTTCTTTGGGAATAACAAATGTATCTACCTCATAAAGCTGTTTGAGGATTAACTAAGTAAACAGGTATAAGGTACTCACAATAGTGCCTACCACCTAATACTCTATATAAATGAAGCTTTCATAGCAATAGGATTTCTAAAATAGAATGCCTCTTTAAGAAATTCAAGTCACCCTGCTCTCTCTTGGCCTAGAAGAATTCCTCAGGTTAAAATAACTTATTAGAAAGGCCTACATTTTTATTATACTCATTTTGGAGAACTTCTTCTTATAAATGTTTTTTCAGATTCCTTCTGAATGAAAGTCAGTGTATGGATTTAATTGTCAAGGCTTATACGAAAAAACTTAACAAAATGCCATTTATACACCAGCACTACAGCTCAAGAACACTCAGTTTTGGAAAGGTTATTTGGAAAGGTTATCAGCAAGTCTCATATATATGGGCCTCTGGGACTTCATTCACACTTGCCATTAGCCAGAAAAGCCATATGACTTCCATATTCCTTGTGGAGACCAATATAAAATAACTTAACGCCCTTAATATAGTAATTAAGAGATCTTAACGAGCCTGAGGTTGTTTATGAAACAGCTAGACGTGTTTTGAGATAGTATCAAAATACTGTATTAATTTCAAGGGTTATAGTTTTTACTATTTTGTTAAAAATTATTGAAAGAGGGCTTCCCTGGTGGCGCAGTGGTTGAGAGTCTGCCTGCCAATGCGGGGGACACGGGTTCGGGCCCTGGTCTGGGAGGATCCCACATGCCGCGGAGCGGCTGGGCCCGTGGGCCATAACTTCTGAGCCTGAGCGTCTGGAGTCTGTGCTCCGCAGTGGGAGAGGCCGCGATGGTGGGAGGCCCGCGCACCGCGATGAGGAGTGGCCCCCGCTCGCCGCAACTGGAGAAAGCCCTCACACAGAAACGGGGACCCAACACAGCCAAAAATAAAAATAATAAATAAATAATAAATAAAAAAAAAATTTTTTTTAAATTATTGAAAGAAAATATCTTTTAAGCTCTTGTTTTGCATTTTCAATCACAAACCCACTCAGATACTGAACTGTTAAAATTCATAAATGGACAAATGGGTCCCAGTGATCTATAATTTAAAATTCTATCATCTCCTTGTGTTTTCATTTCTAGGTTAGTGGACTACCAGCTCCTGATGTGTCATGGTATCTAAATGGACGACCAGTTCAATCAGATGATTTTCACAAAATGATAGTGTCTGAAAAGGGTTTTCATTCACTCATCTTTGAAGTGGTCAGAGCTTCAGATGCAGGGGCTTATACATGTGTTGCCAAGAATAGAGCAGGAGAAGCCACCTTTACTGTGCAGCTGGACGTCCTGGGTAAGCTTTCAAAGAGATCCTACAGAGCTCCTTAAAATTTTGTGAAATCAAAAAAGAAAGTGTTAAAAAAGAAAAACCCCAAGGACTTTATATTTAAGGTTAATGTCTATACTATAAACCCAGTAGAACACCAATTTTTATGTAAAAGCCACAGTGGGCAGGGGTTGGTGTTCTTGAGGGAAACTCAGTGAAACTAGAATGACAGATCTACCACTAAAGCTTTTCTGGAAGAGAAATAAAGGTAAAATATCAGACAGACCAAAGAAGGTAGTATATTCTAGATATATTTCTAGATGTACAGTATGTGTAGATATGATTAAAGGGTCTTAAATGAAAATTTTTAGTCTAATCATTTATCTGGTCTACAGTCTAAAATAATCAATCTGACTCACATTTTCACAGAATTGTTATAATCACACATAGTTTAAAATTGAAGAGTAAATGTCAACTTTTAGCCTTAGACTATGCACTCTTTACCAGGAAACTAGTCTCTAATTATGACAATAAAAACATGCTTACTTGCTTTAGAAAACAAGTATGGTAAAACTCATATCTCAAATTTGTCTTTAGTAGGGCAGTTCTCATAAAACTAATCTCCTGTTTTAAAATATTACAATTCAAGTGCTCTAAATGTATCACATTTGCAATGACTTAAGCCACAATATACTGCATAAGCGATATTTTGCTATAATTCACTGCTTATTATATAAAAACTTGATCAAGTTCAAGGATGGGCAATCCTGAGTTTGTATTCTACCCAGATGAATGAACAATCTTTAAGATTATTCTATGATATAATAAGGGCCCTCAGACTAAGGGAAAAACTAGTGATCTGGGAATTTATACACACACACACACAAAATCCAAGTGATTAAGCTTAGGGCAAATCCTTTCTGTGCCAATAGCTCCAAAAATACTACAATGTTAGAGCTGAAAAAGAGTTTGGCAGGCATCCGTCCAATCTCCTCGTTACTCCTTCAGAAAAGTTACGGTTATAGTATTATAGTATCAGTTCCTCTTTTCCCTCAGGTATTTGAAGAAAACTAAAGACATAATAATTATTGGCATTTGTATATTATTTTATAGTTTACAAAGTGCGTCTTCATTCATTATCGCAATTGATCCTCACAATAATTTTGTGCTTTGGTGGGCACAGCAGTAACTATTTCTTGGGTATCATTTTACAACAGATAAAATTTAGCCTCAGAGAAACTAAACAAAATTTTCCCCAATGTGGCATGGCTGGTGGGGCAAACAGAATTTGAACCCAAGTTGCTGGTACTCTTTCCAGCACTCATGCTGCCTCCCTATAGCTGAGATGATCTCAACTTGACTTAAATTCTTCCAATGAAACATGATTATAAATTCAACACATCATTACATTACTGTTTTAGAACTATAAATAGTATACAATATACAACAGTATTGCATATTATTTTAACTAAAGCTGAAACATAAAGCTTCCAATCCTGTCGTTAGTACTTTTTTAAACTTTTATATCAGCATACAAACTTCATAATACTTTGGTTTGACTTAATATTTTTTATAATATTTCAAATACGTGATTTTTTTATTAATATGTAGCAAAAGAACATAGAAGAGCACCAATGTTCATCTACAAACCACAGAGTAAAAAAGTTTTTGAGGGAGACTCAGTGAAGCTAGAATGCCAAATCTCGGCTATACCGCCACCAAAGCTTTTCTGGAAAAGAAATAATGAAATGGTACAATTCAACACTGATCGAATAAGGTAGGATAAGTATTTCTAGACTTTACTGTACTTGGGTGAATCCAGCTATACTTTGAAATGCATTATAAATGGCATGCATCTGTGACCTCAATTTGTCTAATTTTAAAAACATATAGATGAAATTAACACAATATTGTAAATCAACTATACTTCAACTTTTAAAATATATATATATAGAAATATAATAAGCCTCATTAAGCCAGATTCCACTAATCAGAAATTTAAGGGATAAAGTAGGCTAGGATTTACCTTTTTACTAACAATAGAAGAAGATGGCTCAAGGAAACAGATGATACAAACAAGACTTGGGGGGATGTTTAATTCAAAAAAACCCATAGCTATTTGGCAATGACTAGCTACAGACTCAGAATTTCCAAATGCTTTTTTTCTTCCTATTAGTCTGACTCTGTAGGTCACAGGCATCATAAATAAATTCTCACAGGAAGATTAATTCCTTTACTTTCAATTTTTGTTTCTTTCCAGTTTATATCATGATAACTCTGGAAGAGTTACTTTACTGATAAAAGATGTAAACAAGAAAGACGCTGGGTGGTATACTGTGTCTGCAGTTAATGAAGCTGGAGTGACCACATGTAACACGAGATTAGATGTTACAGGTATCTCACGCTGTTATACAGTGCTATGTCAAGTGCTATAAAGAACTTAACTGGAAAGATTTAATAAGAAACATAAATTCCAGCATAGCATAAATTCTGAAGGATTCTCCCCATACATAATCAGTTTTGATTTTTTTTTCTCCCCCTGTCCGATAATGACTACCTAGTGCAACCCATTTGTTTACAACAAGTTTTCTAAATTAACGTTTATTTGATCCATTTCAGCCCGTCCAAACCAAACTCCTCCAGCTCCTAAGCAGTTACGTGTCCGACCAACTTTCAGCAAATATTTAGCACTTAACGGGAAAGGTTTGGATGTGAAACAAGCTTTTAACCCTGAAGGAGAGTTTCAGCGTCTGGCAGCTCAATCTGGACTCTATGAAAGTGAAGAACTTTAATAACTCTACCAACATTAGAAAACACAACAACTACACTATTAGCAATATATTCAATTAAATTTTTGAAATAAATCCATAGCTGTATTAACAGATTATGGTTTTAATTAGGTAATACAACTAATATATATTTATAATGCGTTTATCCTTTGACTCTTGCACATTCTGTTTACCTCTCTGGTTTGTGAAGCCTACAGAAAATCTGGGTTTGTAATTGTAGATGAAGATCTTAAAAAATGTGGGATTTTAATATTTAAGTCATACACATTTTACAACTACAGGTTATAAATGAATATCAACGTTTTAAACACATTTAATGCGTAATAAGATTTACTGGTACTGCTTTCTAAATACTGTTTTACCCGTTTTCTCTGATAGGAATACTAACATGGTATAGATTATCTGAGTGTTCCTTAGTTTTATGTCAAAAGAGAATAAAATTTCAAATATTTAAAACAGACTGTCTCCTCTTCACAAAAGTCTAGATCTTTAAGATAAAACTGCTGGTTTGTATCTATTAAGCGACACACAGCAAAACCTATGAATAACAAGTTCCAAGAGACCAACAATATTATACTCTAGAACAGCTTGTCTTGGTGAAGCTCACTTACAGCTAATTCCTCCAGAGAGGGAACTAGACTTTTTATGGTTTGCACTTCGAAGGCAACCAGAATAACTTAAACCATGACAGAATCTCTCCTGAAATTGTGATTTTGTTTTAACCAAATAGGTTTCTAATTCTTCAAGATCTTTGAGTCTATCGAGCTCAATGGATTAAGAATAGACTGCAGAGTCATCTACCTAATTCTTATATTTAATGTAAATCTGAATACCTATATTTTGGGCTTTTTTCCTCCTACATTTCTAGTTCAGATAACCTACTACATTAGAAAACAATTTTGCCAGCTTCTGAGAGTCCAAGTACAGGAAAGGGCAAATCCTTGTAGTAAACTATGCTTAAGCTAGGCCAGTAGCCCTTTCTTCTTCTCAGGTCTCATCTCCACTGGCTGCTGGCCTTTTGCTAGACCTCTCCTATTCCTTTTATCATTGGTAGTCTTTGACCCTCGCTGCTATGTGGCCTAGTTTTCCTTTTTACCTAACATGAAACAGCATTTATCAACATCACCCTACATCTCTTTCGGAGAAATAACAAAAGTGGCTTTATTTTTTACTTTCAAA
Organism: Balaenoptera musculus; assembly: GCF_009873245.2. Taxonomy (NCBI): domain Eukaryota; kingdom Metazoa; phylum Chordata; class Mammalia; order Artiodactyla; family Balaenopteridae; genus Balaenoptera; species Balaenoptera musculus. The sequence goes on from NC_045787.1 coordinate 114,150,682, forward strand.
ACAGCTTGACGGGTTTCTTAGCTGGCTGCCCTGGGGCTTTCCACTGAATTCCTTTTTATTTTCCTTTTTACCAACCTGAGAATCCCCGCCCCCGCCCCCCCCCCTCTCATATTCTGGCGGGCTTATGGATGCCTTAATTTACAACCAAATTTGGCCTTTTCTATAGCTGGTTTACAAACCTTCTCACTTTTGCAAAGCTGCTGGGTCAGATGTGAGTCTGGGCTCCCAAAGACTACTGTTTTGACCTACGCTATTACATTATCACTGCAGAACGTTTTTTTTTTTTTTTTAATCTATTTCAACGTTCTCTTAAGCCATATTGGGTGGAAAGAGGGGTGGAAGCTATTTCTAGCAACAGCTCTCGATTACTAATAATCAGTGTCTGCAAGCTGCAGCGGCGGATTGGGGCCTTGGTTACAAATTCGGGCTTTGGCGTCGAGCAAACCTTGCCCCAGCGGGCCTTTGGTAAGTAATTTATTCTCCTCAGTCTCTTCAGGTCTAAAACGAGGACAAAACACATACCTTTCAGGAAGGGGCGGTGTGAAGACTAAACAAGGCAAAAGATGTTAAAGAGTCAAGAATGGGTAGCCCATTGTAATTTATTACTACGATTTTTATGATTAACCTCAGGCGTAAAGCCAGGTTCGCCCTAGAAGTCGGTCCTCCGCAGGAGACAAACACCACCATACTCAGGCCCGCCTCACGCAAAGCCTTTCCGTGAAGGCCTCGGTGCGCACGCGCGCTGGCATCTTCCAGCGCCGCTTGCTCCCGTCGTGGAGCCTGTGGGCTCGCGCAGGCGCATGAGCTAGGCGCGCACCGTATGAGTATCGCGCAGGCGCCGCCAGCCTGGGGAGGCGAACGGGTATCGTCGTCCAAGTTTGCCATGGCTGAGGCGTCCCGGTGGCACCTAGGCGGTGAGGGGTGCCTTTAGGGGTGGGTGGGGCAGAGCGGAAAGGGCAATTGCAAATATCCTGCAAGGAAGTGTGTAGCCCACATGTATTCACGTGAGAGATGACCTCCAGAACGGTTAGCCGTTGCAGCCTCCGCTTGAGAAGCGGAGAGGGACCGTGGACCCATTTCACAGACAGGAAAAGTGAAGCCCTGAGGGAACATCTCGCCCCTTGCCGGAAGCCGGAGCTGGGCGCTGCCACTTGCTGTATAGTGGCCTTCTCTAGGCCGGCCTTAGAAGGCCTTTGTTGCTCTAGGGAGTAGTGGCCTTGGCAGAACCCCAGGCTGAGTCCTTTTCCCACCTCCAGCAGGAGCCAGCCATCCCAAGAAGCAGAGTTGACAGGTGGAGAAAACGATTAGGGACAGAGGAGGGGGTTTTGTTTGTTTTGTATTTTGCTTTTTCAGTTTAAAACAAGACTGGTGAGGAAACATCTGGGTTATAAAATTCATTATATACGGTCATAAAATGATTGCCCACTATCACCATGGGAAAATGTTAGTAATTAGTCCTTCTTCATAAAAGTGAGAGTAAAAACATAACCAGAAGCCATTGGAGCTTTCCTTCACACAGTGTAAACAGCTAAAAGCGCCTGTGTTTTTCCATCCCTATTATTTATATATATTATAAATTAAGGGAAGTTTTTGTTTTATATCTCACAGGAACTCCAAAACATAAGCTGCATTACAGAAAGGAAGTAGAAATGAGAACCACACTTCAGGAGTTCTTACTCTACCTTATTTTTTTAATAAACTTATGTATATGTAAGTACACAGATGTAGATGAAGACACTGTTTGAACTAAGAAGTTTTGTGCAGATGAAAAACAAAACATATGGATTTTATAAAACCATAGGCTTTCAGACTACTGAAACCTCTCAAAAAATAGTGACACATTTTAAACATCTTAAATTCATTTAGGTTGACATTATTTCCAATTCTTAAGGGGCACAACTTTAGGTCACAGAAGTAATAAAAAGCTTTCATAGTCAACACTGATTGAATTAATTATTCCTTTCTGTTGGCAGTTCTGTCTTGAATATAATTATTCCCTTGAGTTGCCAATTCTTGATTTCTTTTAGAGCGATACAGATACATTAGCTTTGCTCTAGTTTCATAGGTCAAACTACAAATGAGGCCTAAGAAGTTAGTCTTGATGTCTGCTTTGTTCTTTTCCCTGGCCTGTTGCAGAGTTAATAGTAAAATATGCTAGTTCTGAGTCACAGAAGATATGAATTAATGCAGATCTTTAGGGAGGACCAGGAAAACATCTCAACCTACATTCCTCCTATCTGTGGGTCAATATCATTGACTTAATCAGTATTAAAGAGCATTTTGTCTTTACAGCACCCAACGTATAGTAGATGCAAGCTCACTGACTGGACTTAGGTTGGTAGAGCATACATAGTGGCAATTATATATCGGTTAACTAATTAATTGGTATTGTAGGGGTGAGCTTGAGTCAGATCTGGATTAAAAAGACAGCTTTAGCCAATCTTACAAATTAAGATATTTCAGATTGGTTTTTAACTGCTTATTATAGAACATTTGGGGAGTGGAAAAATATTTAAAGATCACTCATAATCCCATTATTCAGGGATTTTTTTTTAAATACCTTTTCATAATTAGGAAAAATTGGAAACAAATCTCCAACAGGATTTGTTTAATTTTTGGTATATACAGTGAAATACTATGCAACGTTAAAGAATGGCATAGGCTCATGTGTGCCATGGAATGATGTTGAAGATATATTATTTCTAAAAATAAAGGCCTTCTAGCAAAAAAAAAAAAAAAAAAAGACATATTTAGTCTATACCCTGCTCTAAAACCCACCCACCCACCCCTAGGAAGAGTGAGAAAGAATACTAGTTAATGTTCTTTTCAATCTTATCATGTGCCAAAACATAGTTTTAAATGTTCCACATGAATTATCTCACTTACTTCTCATAACAAAACTATGAGGTAGGAGATATTATCCCTATGGTGGGACTCAAACCATTATCTGTTTGATTTCAAAGTTCATAGCCTAAACTACTCACTATATTATGTTGCCTACTCTCAATATTGGAAAAAAAGCCATCTTGCAGAATAGTAATGTGTAATGTGATTTATAAAAATAAAGTTATTTTCTCTATAAGTGTGTATGCATTTAGAAAAATCTGAAGAATATATGCCAAACCTAATTCTAGCAGTGGGATTACAGGAAACTTCTTCCTGTTTTGTATATTTCTATTTTAGTTTTTTTATTATTGCTCTTATAATTAGAAAAATAAAATTGAATTTTCAAAACAAAATTGAGAACAAATTACAAGTACATTTTTAATCCTGACAAAAATTGAGCTTTTAAACGTAAATTTTTAAACAAAAAATTCTTCTCCTTAGTGACTTTTGGGATGGTAAACCCACATATGTATTACTTAAACAAAGTTATGTCATCTCTATTTTTGGACACGTCTGTGCATGGTGAAGAAAGAACCAACTTTAAGTCTATTCGCAGCATAACTGACTTTTGGAAGGTAAGATGTCATGTGACTGTGGATGAAGTAGCTTTAGGCATTGCATAAACAAGCCCTTGGCACACATAGTAGGCACTTGATACATATTTATTGAAGGAATGAATAAAAATAAATGTCATTTCTTTAAACTATTAGAATCAATCAACCACTAAGTGTTTATTGAGAACCTGTGTTCTCAGTGATAGAGTTCTTATAACTTTAAAAAAGTGATATTTATTTTTTTAACATTATCGTTGCATTTGGGAAATAGGAGATTTCTTATGTGGGAGTTAGGATCCAAAGTCAGTCTAAAATTGTATACAGTGAAAATTACCGTTAAAAATTCCTTAAATTGCCCATAAATTAAAATATATGTGATTTTGGTATACAGGCCTATACTCTTGTGTGTGTGTTTCAGTAATGTACAGTATGTAATAAAGAGTACATTTACAAAATATAATTTTATAGTGTTTTTAATTGCATAAGAGTATCATTCCTTTAGCATTGGAACAGACTTGTTTTTTCTGTTACACTTAACTTAGCAAGATGTTCACATTATGAGGAAAGAACAATTAAGGGAACAGCAGTTTCAGGTATCCCATGTCACAAACATTGGGACATACAAGGAAGAGGTAAGGAAGGCTTTCCAGAGGTGATCACAATTCAGTTGAGTTTTAAAGGATGAGTAACAGAAGACCATGCTAGAAAGAAAAAACGATATGTACTATAAGTAATTCATCACGTGGAACTATGTTTGGCATTATAGGCATATAGGAGATGAGGTGGAAAAGACCAAACTATGAATTGAACAGAGGTCTAATCATGAATGCCATGCTAGGAATTTGAAACTTATCAAGGAGACAATGTCATTTCCTGAGAGTGAGAGAAGTGTGAGATAAGGTAGATGATTAGAAGTCATTGGTTTAGGCCAAGTGAAATATGAAAGAATGATAGGAAATTTTCCCTGAGACAAGAAGTGGAGCCCAACCGCTTCTTTTTTACTGTGCTGTCTTGAGGTATGTATGTGGCCAATGGCAAATAAGACAAAGGCAGGAAAGAAAAAAATGAACCCTAGGCTTAGGATCTCTTAGAAGGAGCACATAGGGACAGAGACAGAAGCAGTCACCACCGCCAGAGTTGGAGGGGAAAGGGGGGGACACAGATAACTTAGAGGCGAAGTCATGAATTGTGGCTATGACCAGTCCTGATACTCATGTACTGGGGGAGAGTTTTCAGTATACCCCTCGGAGAAGAAGGGTTATGGAACTAAATGAGTTAATACCTGTAAAGTGCTTAGAGCAGTACATAGTAAGTACTCAGGAAATGTTAACCATTTTCGTTATCATCATCAACATCATCATTTACCATTACCATTATTAATGGTGGCTTGGCTAAAATCACTGATTTTTGTATTCTTATGGATAACATTATGAATGAAGATTCTGTTATACACTTGACATGAAATATTTTTCCCATAACATTTATTTTTCTATATGAAGTTTATGGAAGGACCCCTTTTGGAAGGCCTGTACTGGGACTCATGGTACAATAACAAGAATTTGTATGACTTAAAGAACAGCAGTCGCATCTACTATGAGAACATACTTTTAGGAGTCCCCAGAGTCCGTCAACTAAAAGTCCGCAACAACACGTGCAAGGTCCATTCATCCTTTCAGTCCTTGATGAATGAATGTTATGACAAATACACTTCTGAAAATGAAGATCTGTCTGATTTTGGCCTTAAATATGATACTGAGTAAGTAGTATAAAATTACACGTAACTTTTTCTAGCAGTTACCATTGTATCTTCAAACAATTGTGAAAACATATTTATTTTCCAAATAATACCAACAGGGGCCTGGCAGGTAAGGAGACTGTTTCAGTAATAGTATCAAAGGAAGACTCCGAGATGCAGTGTTTAGAAAAGGAAGAGTAAACCTGTTATTTTTTTGTTTACCAAAGGATGTAAAGTGGTTTTTTTCCAACTGTGGTAAATGAAGTGCTAAGTCATATTGGACACAGGGCAAAGTGCCCATTTTTGCTTTTACAAAACTCAATCAGCTTTTCTGGCTCTGGCAAGATGCCCTCAAACACATTCCAAATGCTTCTTGGGATCCCTAGGGAGTGTCTTTGGTGTACTCTGTTGCTTTCTCACTCTGGCTTACTTCAGTGATATCTTCTATTGTTGCCAATGTTGAAAAGGGGCAGTTATGTTTTACAGACACTGCATCTGATGATACCTGCCAAAGATCTTATGGCCATTGTTCTCCAAAGTGGCTGAGGCTAATGCTAGTATAGACTCACGTCTACACTTTATATTGAAAATGTAAAAGCCCAAAGCCACTGTCACTACCTCCCCTTAACACAGAATGTGCTGGTATCATTGCTTTTAAGGTCATACGAAAATCATAGAGGCAAAAAATATATCTTTTTAAAAATTTGATATTTATCAAAGTGATGAAATATTTACAAAGTCCACCCTTTCCTACTCATAATTCCCACTCCAGAAGCAGCCACTTTTAGTTGTTTCTTCTTGTATATACTTCCTATTTCTGAATAATATGCTTATACTATTACTTGATTCTATAGTTTTATATATCTATTGTCTCTATCATGGAAAGTGTCTGTCATATATCCCTCTTATGCCACTCCCTCCACATACACACTTCCTGTTCCTCTTAGCCTGTAGTTATACTGTAATTTTTGTTAATCATTAGTCGATGTTTATCTTATAAATATGAACAGTGATTACATTTCCTTTCTTGAACAACTACCTCTGTACCCCTAGGATTGATCATTGCTTTGTGGGTTTTGTTGACTTATTTTTTCTTTCTATGACTTTTGGGTGTTCTTGAGGGCAACAAAGTGCTTGTATAATTCTTATAAACCTAATAAATTCATAAGTATGGTGACACATTCTCTTAAATATTATACTATTATAACAGTACTACACACTATTTCCCTTTCAATGAAAAATTACAAGATAAGTCAACTATTAATTACACATTTAAATTTGATCTCAAGACTAATCTGTTAGGTATTCTAATATTCCAAATTTTCATAACAACTACAAATAATTTAAATACCAAAATTAACATTATGGATTTAGAATTTTAATACGTGTCATTTCCTGACAACCAAAATAAGAATCAATTTGTGCTTGTTTTTCTTTCTAAAATGTAACATTCATTAATTAAAATCAGTATAAAAAATTGGAAGTAGGAGAGGGTTGGTGTAATAAATGTTCTTGTTTCAGTTTAACAATCATATGGAAAATGCTCAAACATACAACTATGGAATTTTCATTAAAAATGGGTATTTTATCTTAGTGTTGTCACTTTTTTCTTCTCTGCTGAAAACGAACATGGTATTACTAACAGAAAAACAAGTTTAAGCAGAGCATCTTTGGATAATTGTTCAGATCTGTTTTAGGAGACTGAATAGGGACTGAAATGAAGAATCAAAGCTTTACTTTTTGATATTGCATAACTAAGTTAAAAGTAGAAAGAATGGAAACAAAATTTAGTTATACAGGTTTTACTTTGTGTACTTTCATTAAAATAAGATACCTATATAACAATATAGACATTGTAACAAAGTTTTTATTTATTGGGCATTTATAAATGGTATATGATCATTAAAACACAGACTGTGAAGCATCTTTTTCCCCATACTGAGACAGATATTTCTGAATCAAAACCCTGGATATTTTTGTCCTACTCAAAGACTAAAGATCTCATAAGATAACAGAGACAACAGGTTAAAGAAAAAATCCGTCATTATCTTCTAGATTTCAAGTTCCCTGAGGCAACAGATGGATTTAAAAAAATTTTTTTTCTCATAGTATGTAGTCCAGTGTGTTGCCCACAATAAGCACAAAAAAATGAAAACATATTCAATCTTAATCCTTTTAGCTTAATCCTTAACTCACCATCTTGCTTCAAAATTACTATAATACTTACGAACTTAGTACTACTTTTTTTTTAACTACTACTTTGAACCAAAGGTTAACTTAAATTCTTAGATACTTCTCAGTCAGGCTTTCTCATCTCTCCATTATTCTTTTTATATCTAACAGATGGAAGTACTCTGCTCCTAGTATCAACTCCCCTTGGCATTGGGGATTTACTGGTGTTTACCGAAATGGTGGATATATTTTCACTTTATCAAAATCAAAATCTGAAACCCTAAACAAGTTCATTAATCTTCGAATGAACAGCTGGATCACAAGAAGCACTAGAGTTGTTTTTATTGATTTTTCAGTATACAATGTTAATGTAAATCTGTTTTGCATCATCAGGTGAGTTACTCAAAACCTCTTATTAATATACTGAATTTAAAAGACACCCAGAGCCCTCATTAGGGTTTCCAGTTTGTGCATGTTTGTACTGAGATTAAATCATAAGCTCCAAAATAAATATAATGTAATTCTTCCAATAATGATAAAGAAGAAAGAGCAACATCATATTCATTGTTTCACTGATTCAGGATATATTCCAGAACATGGAGAATTACATACAATAGGTTAGTTTTATATTGCTTAAGAATATGTAGTCTTATTTATTGTCATTCTGCAGTTGGACATATCTAACATTTAGTCCTAATGATTTCTTCCTTTAAATCAGATCATTCAAATCTGTTGATTTCCTTTCAGAATGAGCTTCTTTATTAAGTTACTCATTTTTGTCTCAAGAATGAACAATTTAAAATTCAAACAATATATAACAGTAGCCAGCATCCTAGAAATGATTACAGCCAATGGTGATTTGCAAAAATGGCCCCAGTTCTTCACATCTTTGCCATGTAAATTTGCAGTGCCCTGTCACCCAGGGCAGGGTGCACTGCCTGAGAACTTGATACTGGGTTCAACCAGGTGACTTTCTTTGGTCAATGGAATGTCAGCAGATATGATACAAGCAGAAGCTTGAAAAGGGTTTGTAAATTAAAACTTGCTCTCTTGCACTTCTGCTATTGCATGAGAAGGACATGCCTGGGCTAACCTGTTGGACCCAAGAAAAAGATGACAGACATCCCCTCTCACAAGGAGGAGGACAGAGAACCAACCAAAGAGAAAAAATTATTTCTGTAGGTCTGATTACCTTAGGTAATCTGCCTAACCTGGACCATGCTATTTGGCTTAGGCCTGGGTTCTAGAATCAAACACTGTCAAAGCAAATAGGATTACTGTGATTGAATCTGCCTGGGGATTGAATTGGCTTCTTCTAAGGGATCTGAGAATGGGTGAATGCCTGATACAATTAGGGTTCTGTTAGAAAGGAGGAATGGGATAATGAACGCTAGACAGGCAAACAATAGTGTCCACTAAGTCTCAGTGAGCCACTTTTTTCTCATGAGTCTTACATTTTTACTCTGGAATATGGAATTGGCATTTACTCTGATAGGGGAATTTTTCCCCTGTGCAACAGTGATGGTGAAACATAATCATGGCCTTTAAAATTTGTAAAAATGAAAACAAATGAATTACCATCAGCAGCCAATGGACATTTTACCTTTTATGTTATAGTATTTTCTTTCAGGGAATCAGCTTCTTACCAACATTATTCACCCTTCCCGATAGTCCTGGTAGGGATAAAGTGAAGAATACAAATCACTTCTAAGTCCTAAATAAGAGTAGAAACAGTGGGGTAATTGGCTTAAAGTCATATGAAGAACTCCTTGTAATACTAGATTAAGTCCATATTTTCTGTCTCTAGGTTTTGTGCTTATTCTATGTTACCTTTAATTTTTTTTAATATTTATTTATTTATTTGGCTCTGCTGGGTCTTAGTTGTGGCATGCAGACTCCTTAGTTGCAGCATGCATGTGGGATCTAGTTCCCCCACCAGGGATCGAACCCAGGCCCCCTGCATTGGGAGCGCAGAGTCTTACCCACTGGACCACCAGCGAAGTCCCATCTATGTTACCTTTTAAAATGTTATTTCTTAGAAACTTCAGCAGATTTTAAAACTTTTAACTGGTAGTATATCTAATCAGTAGTTGTATGGGAGCATATTGCTTACACTAAGACCTTATCCACTTATTTTCCCTTTGTACACATATCTGGCAAACTAAACTGAATACTCATCATTTTTTGCTTTTTGTTTACTAGTCTACACTTCAGATCAAAATACTGAGTTTCTTTCACTTCACTCACTTACCCAACATTGCGCACATACTATACGCAAAGTGAAAAAACAAATTCCTGTTCTCTATTTGTTAACTGGTTGTTTTGTTCTTGGTTTTGGTGGTTTTTTGCTTTTTGGGCCACATCTTATTCCAGTACCAATAAGATTTGCTAATATCTTTAGATAGGAATAATTACATCATGGCATTGTGATAGAGATGCTGGTTCCTTAAATTACTGTCAATTCTTAATTATCTGCAGTTCTGGAGAACACTAGAAATACAGTGAACCGCCTCAAAATCTTTTTATATTTAGTATTGGAATTAATTTTTATATTTCTATTTGCATATAGATCTTTGTATCCAACATCCAGTGCCTAAAGTTAAACAGAAAACATTTGCTTTAGTAAAATATGTTATCTTGACATTTAGAAGCAAGAAGTACCTCTGATAAGCTAAAGGGGGAGAGTGTATTTCCCTCCTCTGAAATAATAAAAAATTACGTATTTTGGGGGGGAGTCCTGACTAATAACAGTAACTAACAGTATAGCATGTTCTTGAACATCATCTTGTTCTCCTGTAGGGATAAATTAGTATCCCAGTTATGAATGAGCAATCAAAACACAGAGTAAAATGAATGTCTAGCTAAAAATCACATCTTTCTTTCTCATTTACATTGGTCTTTGACCACTGGGAATTTTCAGAGTACCAAAAAAAAGTGGAGCATTAAAAAAGAAGTAATGGAGGAAGTGACGTCATGCTAAGGGCACCGGCTCCCAGAGGCGCAGGCAGGAGTTGGGGGGCTAGGGCTCTTTGGCACCTAGGTTGAAACTAGTTTTGTGTGTCTGAGGTCTCAGCTGGGAGACTTGAAGACTGGGTCTGTGATCATCTGAAGGCTCATCCACTCACAAGTTGAGTGGTTGATACTGATGGATGCTGAGGAACTCCATGTGATATTTTCACATGGACTAGTTTGCACTTCCGAAGAGCATGGTAGATGGATTTCAAAGGGCGAAGACTAGAAGTAGATTTGCAATATTTTCCTTTGGCAGAACAGAATTCCATTAGAGCAACTTTCATTGTTAGAGAGAGGAGAGAGAGAGAAGCCTCGTTTGTTGACGTCACTTGGTTCATGAAGCCTTCACCTAGAAGTGAAGCTGCTGAACAAACCTTGAGAAGAATCATCTCCTGCTTCAATCTGCTGCTGAATAGGAACTAATTAGAGAGAGAGAGGCAGAAGACGGAGAGGAGGGCGTCCAAGGCTTTCCCAATTACAAATCTCACCTCCACTCCAACTCCCTTTATACTTTTCTTGCAAAAATAATAATAGAAATAAGGAGGTGATGGGGTTTCCAAAAACAAAAATCGTAACCTTCAACCATCTGGGGAAGGCAAAAATCCCATCCACCGCAACTCTCAGTTCAAAAGTAAAGTTGTACCGCACACAATCAGGATGTTACTTAAGAGTGCTCTTAAAAGAACATATGGTGTGTGGCTGACAGGGTCATGGTGCTCCAGCCAGGTGTCAGGCCTGTGCCTCTGAGGTGGAAGAGCCGAGTTCAGGACATTGGTCCACCAGAGACCTCCTGGCTCCACGTAATCTCAAACGGCGAAAGCCCTCCAAGAGATCTCCATCTCAATGCTAAGATCCAGCTCCACTCAACAACCAGCAAGCTATAGTGCTGGACACCCTATGCCAAACAACTAGCAAGACAGGAACACAACCCCACCCATTAACAAAGAGGCTGCCTGAAATATAATAAGGTCACAGACACCCCAAAACACACCACCAGACAGGTCCTCCCCACTGGAAAGACAAGATCTAGCCTCATCCAACAGAACACAGGCACCAGTCCCCTCCACCAGGAAGCCTACACAACCCACTGAAACAACCTTAACCACTGGGGACAGACACCAAAAACAACGGGAACTACGAACTTGCATCCTGCGAAAAGGAGACCCCAAACACAGTAAGTTAAGCAAAATGAGAAGACAGAGAAACACACAGCAGATGAAGGAGCAAGGCAAAAACCCACCAGACCTACCAAATGAAGAAGAAATAGGCAGTCTACCTGAAAAAGAATTCAGAGTGATGATAGTAAAGATGAGCCAAAATCTTGGAAATAGAATGGAGAACCTACAAGAAACGTTTAACAAGGACCTAGAAGAACTAACGAGCAAATAAACAATGATGAACAACACAATAACTGAAATTAAAAATTCTCCAGAAGGAATGAATAGCAGAATGAGGCAGAACGGATAAGTGACCTGGAAGATAAAATAGTGGAAATAACTACCGCAGAGCAGAATAAAGAAAAAAGAATGAAAAGAATTGAGGACAGTCTCAAAGACCTCTGGGACAACATTAAATGCGCCAACATTCAAATTATAGGGGTCCCAGAAGAAGAAGAGAAAAAGAAAGGAACTGAGAAAATATTTGAAGAGATTATAGTTGAAAACTTCCCTAATATGGGAAAGGAAATAGTCAATCAGGTCCAGGAAGCAGAGAGAGTCCCATACAGGATAAATCCAAAGAGAAACACGCCAAGACACATATTAATAAAACCATCAAAAATTAAATAAAGAGAAAAAATATTAAAAGCAGCAAGGGAAAAATAACATACAAGGGAATCCCCATAAGGTTAACAGCTGATCTTTCAGCAGAAACTCTGCAAGCCAGAAGGGAGTAGCAGGACATATTTAAAGTGATGAAAGGGAAAAACCTACAACCAAGATTACTCTACCCAGCAAGGATCTCATTCAGATTCAACAGAGAAATTAAAACCTTTACAGACAAGCAAAAACTAAGAGAATTCAGCATCACCAAACCAGCTTTACAACAAATGCTAAAGGAACTTCTCTAGGCAAGAAACACAAGAGAAGGAAAAGACCTACAATAACAAAGCAAAACAATTAAGAAAATGGTAATAGGAACATACATATCAATAACTACCTTAAATGTAAATGGATTAAATGCTCCAACCAAAAGATATAGACTGGCTGAATGGATACAAAAACAAGACCCATATATATGCTGTCTACAAGAGACCCACATCAGACCTAGAGACACATACAGACTGAAAGTGAGGGGATGGAAAAAGATATTCCATGCGAATGGAAATCCAAAGAAAGCTGAAGTAGCAATTCTCATATCAGACAAAATAGACTTTAAAATAAAGACTATTACAAGAGACAAAGAAGGACACTACATAATGATCAAGGGATCAAGCCAAGAAGAAGATATAACAATTGTAAATCTTTATGCACCCAACATAAGAGCACGTCAATACATAACGCAAATGCTAACAGCCATAAAAGGGGAAATTGACAGTAACACAATCATAGTAGGGGACTTTAACACCCCACTTTCACCTATGGACAGACCATCCAAAATGAAAATAAATAAGGAAATACAAGCTTTGAATGATACATTAAACAAGACAGACTTAATTGATATTTATAGGACATTCCATCCAAAAACAACAGGATACACTTTCTTCTCAAGGGATCATGGGACATTCTCCAGGATAGATCATATCTTGGGTCACAAATCAACCCTTGGTAAATTTAAGAAAATTGAAATTGTATCAAGTATCTTTTCCGACCACAATGTTATGAGACTAGATATCAATTACAGGAAAAAATCTGTAAAAAATACAAACACATGGAAGATAAACAATACACTATTTAATAACCAAGAGATCACTGAAGAAATCAAAGAGGAAATTAAAAAATACCTAGAAACAAATGACAATGAAAACATGACGACCCAAAACCTATGGGATGCAGCAAAAGCAATTCTAAGAGGGAAGTTTATAGCAATACAATTCTACCTCAAGAAACAAGAAACATCTCAAATAAACAACCTAACCTTACACCTAAAGCAATTAGAGAAAGAAGAACAAAAAAACCCCCAAAGTTAGCAGAGGAAAGAAATCATAAAGATCAGATCAGAAATAAATGAAAAAGAAATGAAGGGAACAATAGCAAAGATCAATAAAACTAAAAGCTGGTTCTTTGAGAAGATCAACAAAATTGATAAACCATTAGCCAGACTCATCAAGAAAAAAAGGGAGAAGACTCAAATCAATAGAATTAGAAATGAAATAGGAGAAGTAACAACTGACACTGCAGAAATACAAAGGATCATGAGAGATTACTACAGCAACTATATGCCAATAAAATGGACAACCTGGAAGAAAAGGACAAATTCTTAGAAAAGCACAACCTCCGAGACTGAACCAGGAAGAAATAGAAAATATACACAGACCAATCACAAGCACTGAAACTCAGACTGTGATTAAAAATCTTCCAACAAACAAAAGCCCAGGACCAGATGGATTCACAGGCGAATTCTGTCAAACACTTAGAGAAGAGCTAACACCTATCTTTCTCACACTCTTCCAAAATACAGCAGAGAGAGGAGCACTCCCAAACTCATTCTACGAGGCCACTATCACCCTAATACCAAAACCAGACAAAGATGTCACAAAGAAAGAAAACTACAGGCCAATATCACTGATGAACATAGATGCAAAAATCCTCAACAAAATAATAGCAAACAGAATCCAACAGCACATTAAAGGATCATACACCATGATCAAGTGTGGTTTATCCAAGGAATGCAAGGATTCTTCAATATATGCAAATCAATCCATGTGATAAACCATATTAACAAATTGAAGGAGAAAAACCATATGATCATCTCAATAGATGCAGAAAAAGCTTTCAACAAAATCAACACCCCTTTATGATAAAAACTGTCCAGAAAGTAGGCATAGAGGGAACTTACCTCAACATAATAAAGGCCATATATGACAAACCCACAGCCAACATCGTTCTCAATGGTGAAAAACTGACACCATTTCCTCTAAGATCAGAAACAAGACAAGGTTGTCCACTGTCACCACTATTATTCAACATAGTTTTGGAAGTTTTAGCCATAGCAATCAGAGGAAAAAAAAGAAATAAAAGGAATCCAAAACAGAAAAGAAGAAATAAAGCTGTCACTGTTTGCAGATGACATGATACTACACGTAGAGAATCCTAAAGATGCTACTAGAAAACTACTAGAGCTAATCAACGAATTTCGCAAAGTAGCAGGATACAAAATTAATGCACAGAAATCTCTTGCATTCCTATACACTAATGATGAAAAATCTGAAAGAGAAATTAAGGACACACTCCCATTTACCATTGCAACAAAAAGAATAAAATACCTAGGAATAAACCTACCTAAGGAGACAAAAGACCTGTATACAGAAAACTATAAGACACTGATGAAAGAAATTAAAGATGATACAAATAGATGGAGAGATATACCATGTTCTTGGATTGGAAGAATCAACACTGTGAAAATGACTATACTACCCAAAGTAATCTACAGACTCAATGCAATCCCTATCAAACTACCAATGGCATTTTCACAGAACTAGAACAAAAATTTCACAATTTGTATGGAAACACAAAAGACCCCGAATAGCCAAAGCAATCTTGAGAAAGAAAAACGGAGCTGGAGAAATCAGGCTCCTGGACTTCAGACTATACTACAAAGCTACAGTAATCAAGACAGTATGGTACTGGCACAAAAACAGAAATATAGATCAATGCAACTGGATAGAAAGCCCAGAAATAAACCCACGCACATATGGTCACCTTATTTTGATAAAGGAGCAAAGAATATACAATGGAGAAAAGACAGCCTCTTCAATATTGGTGCTGGCAAAACTGGACAGCTACATGTAAAAGAATGAAATTAGAACACTCCCTAACACCATACACAAAAATAAACTCAAAATGGATTCGAGACCTAAATGTAAGGCCAGACACTGTAAAACTCTTAGAGGAAAACATAGGCAGAACACTCTATGACATAAATCACAGCATGATCCTTTTTGACCCACCTCTTAGAGAGAAGGAAATAAGAACAAAAATAAATAAATGGGACCTAATGAAACTTAAAACCTTTTGCACAGCAAAGGAAAACATAAACAAGACGAAAAGAGAACCCTCAGAATGGGAGAAAATATTTGCAAATGAAGCAACTGACAAAGGATTAATCTCCAAAATTTACAAGCAGCTCATGCAGCTCGATATCAAAAAAACAAAAACCCAATCCAAAAATGGGCAGAAGACCTAAATAGACATTTCTCCAAAGAAGATACACAGATTGCCAACAAACACATGAAAGGATACTCAACATCACTAATCATTAGAGAAATGCAAATCAAAACTACAATGAGGTATCACCTCATACCAGTCAGAATGGCCATCATCAAAAATCTACAAACAATAAATGCTGGAGAGGGTGTGGAGAAAGGGGAACCCTCTTGCACTGTTGATGGGAATGTAAATTGATACAGCCACTATGGAGAACAGTATGGAAATTCCTTAAAGAACTAAAAATAGAACTACCATATGACCCAGCAATTCCACTACTGGGCATATACCCTGAGAAAACCATAATTCAAAAAGAGTCATGTACCACAATGTTCATTGCAGCTCTATTTAAAATAGCCAGGACATGGAAGCAACCTAACTGTCCATCGACAGAGAAATGGATAAAGAAGATGTGGCACATATATACAATGGAATATTACTCAGCCATAAAAAGAAACGAAATTGAATTATTCAATTCAATTGAGGTAGAGGAACCTAGAGTCTGTCATACAGAGTGAAGTAAGTCAGAAAGAGAAAAACAAATACCATATGCTGACACATATATATGGAATCTAACAAAAAAAAAATTGTTCTGAAGAACCTAGGGGCAGGACAGGAATAAGGACGCAGACATAGAGAATGGACTTGAGGACATGGGGAGGGGGAAGGGTAAGCTGGGACAAAGTGAGAGAGTGGCATGGACATATATACACAACCAAATGTAAAATAGATAGCTAGTGGGAAGCAGCTGCATCGCACAGGGAGTTCAACCCGGTGCTTTGTGACCACCTAGAGGGGTGGGATAGGGAGGGTGGGAGGGAGACACCAGAGGGAGGGGAATTGGGGATATATGTATATGTATAGCTGATTCACTTTTTTATACAGCAGAAACTAACACAACATTGTAAAGCAATTACACTCCAATAAAGATGTTAAAAAAAAAAGTAATGAATTGAGCCCATAACCCTGAGAAAACATATTTTGTACAAAATAACTGATTAAAGTACACAACATCACTGACTAGAAATTTCAATCGCGTTAGGTACTGAAATATAAATCCTTGAAATGCAGTGACTTTCACAAACCTCATTTTACAGATTGGTGGCAGAATTCCCTGCAACTGGAGGAATACTTACTTCATGGCAGTTTTACTCTGTGAAGCTCCTTAGATATGTTAGCTACTATGATTATTTTATTGCTTCCTGTGAAGTCACATTTTGTATTTTTCTTATTGTCTTCACAACACAAGAAGTCCAAAAAATAAAAGAATTTAAATCTGCCTATTTCAAAAGTAGTTGGAACTGGCTAGAATTACTACTTTTGGTGGTAAGTGTATATTCACAGATATGGTTGAAGGGAATCACATCTGAACCCACCAATGAGAGAGGTGTAAAAAGCACCTCCCTCATCCGGGACTTATTTTAAAAGCTGTAAGTATCAATCATAAAATGAACTGTCATAGTACATACTAATGTTGTGCCTCCAAAAGGGAGAAATCTTTTTTCTTCTCTCTGATTTGGTCCTTGGCAGGACTAGCATAAACCTAGAGGAATAAGTGATTCCATACGTATTATGATTTAGTGGGCACAGGAGGTCTCCCTACTCCCACTCAAAAAAATGTATTTCTCTCAGGGCCTCGTGTTGAAAATAATGATTCTTTAGGGCAAGGTCCTTTAAAATGTACTCTTGTATGTTGCCTAAATCTGCTTTCCTCTTTACACTGAATTTTTAAAGAATAGGCAAAAGAGAAGCCTAGGCAGAATACTGAAGGGGGGATAAGGTTTGAGCAGCCAGAGCGTAGCTTGTAGTCACAGAGGATGCCACCAGGATTGGGGAAATGATCCTTGAAGAAACTCCAAAGACTGCCAGTTCTTATCACTGGAAAATACTAAAATAAACATAGAGGTGTGGGTAGGGCAGAACAAATCGTAAGAGCTTGGTTTTAGGAACAATGAACAAATATTCTGGCTTATACAACCTGATCTTTCACTCTTATTGGCCCTTAGTTATAGCCAATCCAGTATATATATATATTTGTTTCTCAAAACCAAATTGAAAGTTTCTCAGAAAGTGTGCCATCTACCTCTCCGGTAACCACAATAATGCTTAACATAGGGCATAGCATTAAATGTTTAACTGAGTATTTTAGGGAAGAGAAATCAAAGGAAAATTTTCATGACAGAAAACTCTGATATCTAAGATAATCTGTTCTAAAATTCTCTTCTAAAAGAGCTGTTAAAAAGCTCTAAAGGGGTTTATTTTTTTTGGAGCTGTAAAAAATTTTTTCTTGTAGTGTTACATAGTGAAAAATATTAAACTCTTAGGTATCATGTAGTTATATGGAGCAGAAACTCTTACAGTCTAGTCAGAATTATATAATCATTTTATTCATTTGTGTTTTATGACTCAAAGAAACAAAAAGTCATATAGATTAGGATAGCCAGGCAGTCAGTATTTTGCTACTTTTATGATAATTATGCTACCTTAAACTTCTATAAATTGAGGCTTACTTTCATTTATGTAAAAGCCTGTCTTATCTCTCCCTACCTTTTTGTTGAACTTTTGATGAACTTTTTCATGTGTTTATTCATAGGCTGCAGGAGATTTAGAGGTAATCTCTAATTTAACCCTTCTTATTTTCCCATTTAGTTGTGTTTTGTGGCCGTTTTCTTCAACACATACTGTAATATACAAATTTTTCTCTTGCTTGGACAACTGTTAAAAAGTACTGAAAAATATTCAGACTTCTATTTTCTTGCATACTGGCACATTTATTACAACAATATAATTGCCATAACCATCTTCTTTGCATGGATAAAGGTATTTATATTTTATCAGATATAACAGATAAGATATATTTTATTATATTAGATAATAAAATGGGAACTTAAACTACAAAGTTATGAAAAAACAAAAGGATATTCTCAACTATACAGTAATTTTTTTATACAGTAATTTTTAAAGTAGTTTGGATTTGTAATGATTGCCAGCGAATCCTCAAACACCCCGACTGTCATGAAGTATCTCTTTTAATTTCAAGCAGATTTCTTCTGAAATTAATTTACTCTAAGTCATTATAATCTTTAATATTCTCCTATTTCAATTAACTTTGTTCTTTTTCAGATATTCAAATTCATAAGCTTTAATAAGACAATGTCTCAGCTGTCATCAACCTTGTCCCGCTGTATCAAAGACATAGTAGGATTTGCCATCATGTTTTTTATAATAGTCTTTGCTTACGCTCAGTTAGGATTTCTTGTTTTTGGATCACAAGTTGACGACTTTTCCACTTTTCAAAATTCCATGTAAGCTCTTAGCATAAATGTAATTATATTTTCCAGTTTATAACAAAAAAAATCATGAAAAGGCCTATAAATAGTGACATAAGCTTTAATAAATTAAAAAATGGTTTGATATTTTCACTGATGGCTAAATATCTGTCACACTCAAAGTACAGTTAGGCATTGAAAGATCCAAATGGATGGTGTTATCCACTTTTCAAGTGTTACCAGGTCAAGCTAGAAAAATATTTTTTTACTTTTCAATAGAAGTGAAAATTTTACCTAAGATAAAAGAAATTGACTCCATGTCTCTGTAGTATTTATTCTCTGGGCAAAAGAAATCTTAAGTGTTTGCTTTAGAGGGCTCTATCTTTATAATCCTTTTATTGATATTGACCTGATTATCCTTTGCTGATCTGGCAAAGCTGAATTTTAAAAATAGCTTTATACACATAAAACAATCAACAGATAACTAACTTATAGAACTGATTAGGTAGAATCCCTAGAAAAATATTAATTGTCTTTAAAAGTGAATATTTTAATAAATTTACTTTCATTTTTGAGTAGGTAAAACAAGTTCTGTCTGTGTAAAAAAATTATGATAGTCTAAAATATCAGTTCTCAAAATGTGTTCTGTGCAATCTAGACCAAGACTGTCTGGGGGAAATGGCTTCATTTTGCATCACTCTTGGATATTCGTAGTGCATGGTGACATATGGCTCTGAGAAAAACTGCAATAACTTTCCCTTTAGTTAAGAATTCCTCAAACTTGTCCATGGCCCTTTTACTCAATTTGGGGTAAATTCTGGTCTGAAAAATTTCTTAGGTTGCCCTCTTTTCATCATCCACATGTAAATATTGTATTATCTAAGTACCAATTGCATGAAATTTAATAATATTTTTCTGAAATAACCCTTTACTAAATTAGTAGTGGAAAGAGGGGACTAGCAACCAAGAGGATATAATTCTACTTTCCAATTCTGTCACTAGCTATTTAACTTTTCTAGACCTTAATTTCTTTATCTGTAAATGAAGGGGCTGGACTAAATCACTCCCAAAGGTCCTTTCCAACTTCAAATGACCTATAATTTGAGAACTCTAATTAGCTTATCCAGAGTGAATAATGTTTGCAGTTCCAACAACTTCTTGGTCCTTTCCTAGGATCTTAATTCAAGTGTTAATAATAAAACTAAGTAGTATTGGACATTAAATATAAATGTAGTAATTTACAGAACCTTGGAAATTTGTCTTACCTTGGATAATGGGAGGAAAGAAAGTATAAGGCACAAAGTAAACAGATAGAAAATTTTGAAATGGATTAATGAGGGGACTTCTGCTTTTGGTAATGATGTGCTAGGTTATTCAAATCAACCTCTTCACAATTTAAAAAGCTGGATGAAATATAGGAAACATTTAAGAACTAACAAAAAAGTGAGTGGCCAAAATCGGAAAGCAAGAACCCAGAAAAGTAAACCCAGCATCCAAAGCTACTTCTGCCCTGAAGGCTTTTTTTTTTAAACTGATAAAGATTTTAAATTGTGTTATAACATAACATAAAATTTACCATCTTAACCATGTCTTTTTTTTTTAACCATTTCTAACTGTAGAGTGAAGTACATTCATATTGTTCAGTCATCACCATCATTCATCTCCAGAAATCTTTTTATCTTGCAAAACTGAAACTCTATACTCATTAAACAGGAACTCTCCATTTCCCTCCCTACCCCTGCCCCTGGCAACCGTCATTCTAATTTTTGTCTCTCTGATTTTGATTACTCAAGATACCTGGTGGAATCATACAGTATTTGTCCTTTTGTGACTGATTTATTCCACTTAGCATAATGTCTTCAAGATTCAACAATGTTGTAGGATATGTCAGAATTTCCTTTTTGAAGCTGAATAATATTCCATTGTATGTATATACCACATTTTGTTTATCCATTAATCTGTTAATGACACTTGGGTTGCTTCCACGTTTTAGCTATTATGAATAATGCTATGAGAACATGGTGTACAAATATCTCTTTGAGATCCTACTTTGAATTCTTTTGGGTATATACCCAGAAGTAGAATTGCTGGATCATATGGTAATTGTATTTTGAATTTTTGAGGAACTGCTATACTGTTTTCCACAATGGCTATTCCATTTTACCTTTCCACTAACGGTGCGTGTTTCAATTTCTCCACATCCGTGTCAAAAATTGTTATTTTCTGGTTTGTTTTTTTTTTTGATAGTAGCCATCCTAATGGATGTTAGGTGATAGCTCATTGTGTTTTTGATTTGCATTTCCCTACTGATTAGCAATCTTGAGCATCTTTTCATGTGGTTATGCATATGTTGGTTCACTTGATGGTATCCCACAGGTCCCTTAGGCTCTGTTCACTTTTCTTTAAACTTTTTTCTTTCTGTTCCTCAGACTAAATAATTTCAATTGCCCTATCTTCAAGTTCACTGATTTTTTTTCTTCTGCCTATTCAAATCTACCTTTGAATCTCTCTAATGAATTTTCATTTCAGTTATTGTACTTTGCAGCTCTAGAATTTTTTTGGTTTCTTTTTAGGTTTTCTATCTTTTTATTGATATTTCCATTTTGTTCATACATAGTTTTCTTGACTTACTCCATGTCTTCTTTTAGTTCTTTGAGGATCAGCCTGAGGTGTAAACTTAAGGTCTTCTCAGGTCTTTTCTGAGCCTGTGCCATTCCTTGGGCATTCATGGTGACTGTCTAATTTCCTCCATATATTTTTTAATGTCCTAGTCTTTTTTTTTTTTTTTTTGGCTGTGTTGGTTCTTTGTTGCTGCACATGGGCTTTCTCTAGTTGTGGTGAGCAGGGGCTACTCTTCCTTGTGGTGCATAGGCTTCTCATTGTGGTGGCTTCTCTTGTTGTGGAGCACAGGCTCTAGGCATGTGGGCTCCAGTAGTTGTGGCTCGCAGGCTCTAGAGTGCAGGCTCAGTAGTTGTGGCACATGGGCTAAGTTGCTCCACGGCATGTGGGATCCTCCTGGACCAGGGCACAAACCCATGTCCCCTGCATTGGCAGGCAGATTCTTAACCACTATGCCACCAGGGAAGCCCCATGAATGTCCTAGTTTTTAATATCTGGCTCCCAAAGGGGAAAAAGAGAAAAATGAAGAAGGAGGGAAGGGCATTGGGCCTCTCAATCCCAAGGACATTGCTTCAGCCGGAGAGGGAGGGGCTTGCAACAATGCAGGGAGATGCCTGCCTCTGTGATCAGAAGCAGCAATCACCAATCAGAACACAGACCCTAATGTTTGGACAACACGGTCCTTCTTGTCCACCCTGGCTCCCACAAGCTGTGTGCAAGCTGCTCTAGAAATACATGCAGGGCTACCTGCCATGGGCTGGGGGGTAGGAGATGGGTAGCTGGTGCCAAACTAAAAGTTTAAATTGACCCAAATTGCCCAATCCTTTCCTGGAAGTTGTAAGCCTTCAACAGACTCCAGAGTTTCAAAACAGTTTCATCAGAGAGATTGTGCCACTGTGATTGTTGTCTAGGTGGTGAGACAGATTCCTAGTGCTTCTTACTCCATCTTCCCCAAAACCTCCACCATGAAGGCATTTTTGTTGATCCAGAAGAAATAGTTGAGAAATTGTGTTTCTAGTTACCTCTCAAGGAGGAGACAGAAGACAAACCCAAGGCCTGTGTGTGTGTGCTGGGGAGTGGGGTTGGGGGAGAGGAGGAGTGTCTGATAATCTCTCCACACATAAAGCAGGGAGCCTGAAGTGCTACAGCCTCAAGTTAAAAGTAAATCCCTCAGAGTGACTTGACCTGAAGTCTGGGCTTAATCACCTAGGTATCCAGGGAACCTCATGTCTTGAATTTGGATTAAGATGGTCCCAGGCTGGAATGCCCATATGCACCTGCAGACACACACACAAAAATACCTCTCTGGAGAAAGATATTTCATCCTAAGCCCTTCAAGTATAATTTACTGCTCATGGTCAAAGATAACTTGGTACATAAGGAGGAAAAATTCATAAGCAAAAACCAGCAGATACAACAGACAACAGAAACAGACTCAAAGACTTCAAATATTGGAATAATCAATAAATACTTACTATATTTAGAGAAATAAAACACAAGTCAGAAAATATCTTTAGAGAACAGGATAGTGTAAAAAGTGACATATTTGAAAAAGTATCAAATAGAATTCTAGAACTGAAAATTAAAGCAACTGAGATTAAAAGCTCAGTTGACAGGTTTGGTAGCAAATGAGACATAGATGAAGAGAGAATGAGTAAAATGAAAAATAGGTGAGAAAAAATTTAAAAGTGGCATAGAGAGGCAAAATGTTCAGAAAATGACATAAAGGGTAGAATGAGAAGGCCTAATATATGTTTAACCTGAATTACAGAAGACGACAGACAGTGGAATAGAGGCAATATTTGGAGAAGGCTTAGGAATACCTACCACCCAGTCATGCCTGCAAGTGAGAGACTGGGAAGTCAGATTAACCATAAATGGTACATTATTATGAAACAGTCTGTAAGCTATTTTAATTCAAGAAGAGAGAACTGTAGAAAGTTAACAGGGGTATCAAGAAGTTAAAAAACAGTGTTTTCATTCAATATAACCTGTATCCTGAAGAGTCATGGTGTTCCTTTTAGCTTGGGGAGGGGGAGGGGAAAGGGATAAACTAAGCACCAATTGGCTTAATTTGCTTAATTAAGAGGAGAAAAGTGACAATTACATTGCATTTGTAAGTCTCCAGTTCCTATGTGATTATGACCACTCAGTAATTGCTTAGGTTTTTGTTATTCACACTATTTACAGAGCAGAGGTATGTGGACACTTTCTGGAAAGGAGAAATGCTGACTTTAACTTATCTTACATAAACACAACTTAAGGATAAAAAAATTAAGTTAAAAACACTAAAACAGAACCTCATATTCTCCTATGCCAGAGAGGAAAAAAAATTTTTTTGATTTGCTGAGAAACCTTGGTCTCCTAATTCAGCATTTCTCCTTCTATCTTGTGTAGAAGAGCATTAGAATCCAGTATTAGAAGCTGGATAAATACTGTATGTATGATTTAGTCAGGTCTCAGGTACTGAGGATGAAATTCCAGAAAACTCTGAGTCCTAGGACTCCAAATAGCTAATTTCTTTGAATACATTTTCTTCCTTCATTGTACATAGTCCTATGCTCCCTTCATGTGATTGGCAAAAGCAACAAGGAACAAGAAACATTCCGCCCTTTGACTGACCAATCATGCAAAGTGTCTACATACTATTAAAAACTCCTTCCCAGGTCTCCCCTTAAAATAAAGAACTCATATATATATATATATCATATATATATATTATATATATATAATTTATAACATATCTATGGTGTGTATGGCAATACCATTGCAAATTAATGATGAGAAAACAAAATAAGACTTCAGGTTATGAAATCCTAATTCTACCTCTGCTACTACTATGCTCATTCAAAGCCTTAATTTCTTAATTTTTCCATCTTTAAAGTTAATAAAATGAAGATTTATAGTATTTTCAATGCTATTTCACTTCAAAGCCAAGCTTTTATACTTATTGGAGAAAATAAAATAAACCTTGGGGATCACATTTGAGGATCACTACCAGCACTTGTTTGAGACTTAGCAAGTGACAAATTGTTGCCATCCTTACTTCAGTAAAAGAGATGCAAAAATTAAGCATACCATTGATATTAGAAATTGTAGGGCTCTTGGGTCTATGTACAAGTTGAAAATCATTTATTGGAAAAGGTCAAAGTATTCTAAGTTTTATAAGGGCACAGGAATGGCTAAGGAGGCCACTGTCAAGACAAGCTGGTAAGCAGGCATCTCAAGGTTCAAATCTTGGAGGTGAACATTGGGTTCACATTGGTTGAATAAATTGAAGCCCATCATTTCCTGAACTATCTGTTCAGCTATTAAGTCTTGCCTTTCTTTAGGGGAATATTCTACATCCAGTTTTATAGAACTCTGTGCTAACAAAACTAAAGCCAGAGAACATATGCCATATGCAGCTAGGTACTTTCCTAGGCACGTTAGTAACCCCCATCTGTTGTCATGTATGTATGAAGAGATATAGTATTTTCTAATGTTTTTCTTTTTTCCCATAAAAGATTTGCACAATTTCGTATTGTTCTTGGAGATTTTAATTTTGCTGGTATTCAGCAAGCCAGTCGTATCTTGGGACCCATTTACTTCATCACTTTCATCTTTTTCGTGTTCTTTGTCCTGCTGGTAAGAATGACCATATATGTTCCCCTTTTTTGCTTCCATTTTTCAGAATAAAAAATATAATTACTAATTTAGAAGAAATTATAGTATCACTGCTTAGCTGTCAGAACACTTTACATTTATTAAGAATGGTGTAGATTCCTAGTAATCCAGGGGATCTAAATGTTTTCAAGCTGTCCAATGGATAATGTGATCATAAAAGTTACCATCTGGGTGGTTACTGTGTGCCAAGAGTGTACTAAATCTTTTACACATATAACTTGAAAGTTCCAGGTCTCTCCAGCCTGGGACATTTCATACCAGTAGGTATGAATTAGGCCATTCATATTCTGCCCATATTGCGACAGCTTTTGGCCCTTATGGCTGAAAGCTCACACCCTTGTAATTTTTAGGAGTCCCCAGGATGGGTCTCTCACATGTGCTCAGGACAAATCTATTTGGCCTTCCTAATCAGGGAACCTTGCCTTTCTACTCAAGGCACTGCTACTGTCCTCCATGAAAACATTTTTTTGTCACACACAGCAGTTATCCCCTGATGGTGGGCAACAGTCCTCACAGTGACAGATCTGAGCCACAGTGAAAGGTGGAGAGGTGGGCTGGGAGTAAGAATACCCTCTCCACAGTTCTGTTTGTGTTATCTGGACATTAATAGTTGTAAGAGCCCTAGTAAAATTGTGCATTTAAACAGCTCTATAGAATTTTAAAGAAAAAAAAGAAACACCCTTATGAACATGTATTATTCTAAGTTTTCTTCTGATATGTAACATTAATAAATTTATATATATATATATTATTAACCAACGTACATGCACTATTTTACATTCTGCTTTTCCCATTTACCATAAACATACTTGCCCTTATCCACACACTACACATTTCCCATTCTACTATATTATATATAGTCTGCATAGCCATATCTCTTATTGAGCACATGAGTTACTTTTAAAATTTAAATCTAATTTTACAAATCCCAGCACTTGTCAAAGTCATTAACAACATTTAAACTAAATTTTTATTGAAATACTTCATTTGAATATTTCTCCCCAGAACATGTTCTTGGCAATAATTAATGATACCTATTCTGAAGTGAAAGCTGACTATTCAATAGGCAGAAGGCCAGATTTTGAACTTGGTAAAATGATTAAAAAGGTATGTCAAATTCTTCTAATCAGAATTCTAAGACCAATCTTGTTCAGTTTATACTCTTGTAGTTTGAATAACACCTAAACCCCAAGTGGTAGTGCAGGGAGGGCATTTGGGGTTTTTTGTTTTGGTCCACGGTTACTTATATTTGTATTATTTCAGTACCAGGAGAAATGTTCTCCGGCTTCAAAAATGTGACCAAAATTATTTCAGAGTTCAATGTATCAAAAAGCTACTGAGAACTAAATGCAAAGCACTGACTCTCTTCCCTCCAAAAGTTTTCAATTTAGATGCTGGTAAATTCCTATACACAACCTGAACTCAGAACTCCACTTGCCTTACCTTCCTCACTTTCTGTAGTGGCAACACTCTCCTCAGCCACCCCTGGCTCAAAACCCTTGAACTTTTTCTTTGTCCCTTATATGGTCTGTTGCCAAGGCTTGTGTGTAAAGTTCACCTCTGTAGTTTTTGCTCACATTTGTGCAACTCAAGGACACTGAATTCTAACTGCCACCACTACATTAGGTACTCAGTACTTTTCACCAGGACTTCTGTATAGTAACATCTTATTAACTGTTCTAGCCTCCTTCCTGTGCCAGCCCAGTTTTGATCATATCACTTCTCTGCTCAAAATTCTTCAAAGTTTCCCTGGGCTTGTCAAAATAAGTCCAAATTCTTTATTCAAACATTCAAGGGCCTTCTCTAGTCTCACAGTCTCAACCTATCTTTATTCACTATCATTGAACTATACAAGTTTTACCTTCTATGCCTCCATTTACAGCACTGTATGCCCCAGCTGTTTTGAGCACAGTGCTGTTTACCATGCTTGCTCTCACTGTCTCCTCTGGGCCCCTGCTCATGTCATTCCCTGACTCCCCAGGAATATTCCCTCTGCTCTCTCGCTGACATTCTGTTCTCCCTGTCAGAGCAATCTTCCTTGTCCTCTCAATACCAACCTCACCGTGAACTGTAGCAGAGTCATGTGTGTACCATCTTGCCCATCTCTGTATACCCACAGCTCTAACCATAGCATTTCACACAGAAAAGGTCCTATAAGCTGTGGGGTTAGTGGGGCTTAAGAACTCTGTCCAAGAACTTATCTGTAAAAGTAAACTATTAATATGTCCCCCAATGAACTTAACTGTGGGTTTTTTCATCTTTTATCTCTTGATTATGATGTTGGTTATGTGCATTAAAGTGTTAATATCATTAATGCAATAAATGTTAATAATATTTTTTAAAGATTTTTTTTCCAAGTTCAAGTGTGATGCCCTCCAGCTTTTTCACCAGCAGGCAGAAACCATAAGTAGTGACAAGGTGAAAGAAGATGATCATAGTATTTGCCTCTACATTTCTTTAGGGCAGCAGTCCCTAAAGTCAAGCATTCCCTATTTCTTTTACCTTGATCAAAAATTAACAATACAGAATATTATTTTTATGAACTTTTAAACTTTTAAATTATGCTCAGAGTTACCACAATGCTCTCGAAAAACTCAAACTAAAGAAACCTGAAACAGATGAAGACAAGAAAAGGTAAGATGAATTTTCTTCAATTTTTAACTTACCATTTTAAAGCTCTGTATTATATTAGAAACTTACAGTGAGAGTAAGGTTTTGATTGCAGAACAACCACCATTCAATGTGCTGATTCTAAATAAACTGTCAAAACATCCAGTAGCACCTCATAATTTCTGAGAGTGTCATGAAACTCTAAGCTAATTTAAAATTAATATAAGGCATGCCATGCCACTCAGAAAAAGGTTTAACAGAAAGCTGGACAGGATAGTAAAGTCCCTCTAAAAAAGTAGGAAATGATTTTAGTCTACATTAAGTGCATGCTTTTAGCTATCAAAGTAAAAAATTTTTAAACAAAATATTTAAGAATGTATTTACATTTATTGCATAATTTTAGTGTCAAAATCTGGCAGTGGGACATAATAGAAACATGTTTTTATAGCTAGAGATATGATATAGAGAACTTATTAATGACCACATTTTCCAAATAATTAGTGTTATCAGAAAGAACAGAAATTAATTCAGATCCTTAATACAGATCTGGTTATATTTTATACTGTCATTTTCCTTTTTACTGTCATATACCTCTGATTTTTATTTTATATTCTCAGTAGGAAAAGCAGAGATTTGGCTGAACAAGCCAGAAGAGAAGGCTTTGATGAAAAAGTAAGATTTTAATTTTCTCATAAAGAAGTGATAGCTTTATTAGAAAAAGTTCTGATTTAAGAACTGAATGATTTGCTTTTTTCAGAGCAGTAGTTGCCACCTCCAAATTTCTCCCAGAATCTAGATCCTTTCTTATTTAGGACAAATTGTTTGGATTCCAGATGCTCCTTCTCTCTTATTGGTGCTCTTAGCCAGATACCCTTGTCCTACAGCTGTACCTTCACTGTGGGATTAGCACACAGGGTTTAGTGAGTATACTCTATTGAGATGATTATATAATTGTTCTCTTGTAATCATTAATGTGATGAATCACTTTAATGATTTTTCTTATATTTCAAAACTGTAACATATATTCAACAAATGACTAAACATATATGTGTTTAATAAATAATTATGAAGCAAACCTCCACATACCACTACCACCCAAGTGAAAAAACAGAACGTTGTTCTACTTCTGGATGCCTCCCACCCCCCAATATATTGAGAAAGAGGACAGCAGGGTCAAGAGATTGGAATAAGCCAACAAGTATGTATAATGGAGTGAGGTTTCTCATTATCAGACAACGGAATTGCAAAAATGGAAAGGCTGAAGGTTAAAATGAACCTTGTGGTGTTGGATTAGAATTGTAACTGTGTGTGTGTGCGCGTGCGCGCGAATGTATCTTCTAACTCTGTCCACTGAGAAGGCTAGAGTGACATCCTAGTAGCAATGACACAACGAGCGTCCAGATCTTGGTTTCCAATTACCATTCTCCTCTAAAAGGAACCAGGGCTCCTTGGAAATACAGTTAATTCCAGGACTGGAAAGTATAGGTGCTTCATACTGTACTCCATATAGAATGATGGAGATCTGTTAAAAGGACACAGAAGTCAGCTTGAGTGGGGATCCCGCTGGCCAAGTGTGGGATTTTAAGCACTTAAGCACTTATTTAAGCACTTAATGAATATTAATTTAAACCCACGGAATAAAATAGGATTCCATGAGTCCACACTGATCTAAACATATACATGAATAAAAGTCTGAGGAAGAATAGGACATTTCCATACCTCTCCACGAAATACTTATTAATTACAAAAAGAAAAGGAATAACATTACGGTGAAAAAGTCTGGAAAACAGAACCTTAATCAGTACTGGAACAAGTTGAAATTATATGCCACCTGATAGGACACTAAGAGAACACAGGATCCCTTCTGTAAAATTTCTGCCGAAGATGCATAACGCAACGAACCATCACACAATAAGAAACTGAGGGACATTCTATGAAATACTGGCCTATAGACTTCAGAAGTTTCAACGTCATGAAAGTCAAGGTAAAACTGAGGAACTACACCAGACTGAGATTAAAAGATGGGTAAATACAATGCATAATCATGGACTGGATCCTTTTACAATAAAGGGCATCACTGGGACACTGGTAAATTTGAATGGGGGACTGAGGATTTAGATGGTAATAATCTATCAATATTAATTTTCTGATTCTGATGATTATACTGTGCTTATAAAGGAGAATGTCCTTGTATGCAGGAAATACACACTGAAGTATTCAGGGACAATAAGGCATTCATGTTGGCAACTTCAAATACTTCAGAGGATAAAAACTATTTGTATTGTTCTTAGAACTTTTCTGTAAGTTTGAGATTCTTTTAAAAAACAAAACTATAATTCAATAAACCATTTCTGAAATAAAAGACAATGTATATTGAAAGACATACTACGTACCTGGGAAAAATTACCTAAAATGAACATGAGACTTATCCAAGCAAAATTTGGATTTACTTACAAGGAAAAGAGAATTAGGTTAGCATAACACCATTCAACACCATAAATCAACAGAACAACACAATATACAATATAGCAAGGAAAGAAAATGTAAGCCAAGGCTTTTTTATATGCAGCAAAGCTGTGTTTCAAGTATAAAGGCTCTAACAGTTTTGAATATGTAAGAACTTGGGGAATACCACTGTATTCCTGAGGATTCTATGTGAGGATCATCTTCAGCCAAACAAGAGATGACTGAGAAATTTTAGAAAAAAGAAGGAAGAGAGAAGGTATAAAGTAGAAAAAGCTGACTGATTATTTCATATGTAATAGCTAAAAAGTTGAAGAATTATCATTTAGAGTTAATAGCCAAAAAGAAGAAACTTTAGCATATTTAAGAGTACAGTAGTAAATTAAAAAGATATTGTTTTATTAATTTTAAAACACATTTTTCCACATTTTAATATCTTTGAAATCAAGATGTGCCTTATATTTGACAATGTGCCATATTTTAACTGGTGGCATTTTTTTTCCTAAGTGGTACATAAAATAATGGTGTAATGGTCTTACGACAGACTCCATCTCTCAGATACAACAAAATACAGTAATATGATTAAATATACTTGGGTATTAGAGGGAAAAGAAATGAGGAGGAAGAAATTATAACCTAATTTTTTTGTTGAACTTGTTTGGTTCTTGTTGAGGGAACCAAAACAAGAAAGAGATGACAGAGGATGTATAAAAAGATACATGAATAAAAACAGACAACTAAAACAAAAATGCATACATTCCTAAAGGGAAGCAGTACCAAATCAAAAAAGAAAACTGAAAATATGCCACATGGTAAAAGACTGTAAATATACCTTAAAACAATATAACTGTGACCAGATATATCTGACATATCAGTAAAGACAAATAAGCTTAATTTACTTAAAAAGAAAAAGAAAATATTTTCAGATTGAATCATAGAGCAACACCCAATTCTATGATATAGCCTAAAATATATACCTAAAACAAAGTGATTTAGAAAAGTTAAGTATAAAAGCATGAGCCAAGGTATAAAAGGCAAGGAAAAGTTATCAGAGGACACAATATAAGTCAAGGTAGAATTCTAGAAAAAAGTTCTAAATGAGATGAAGGGCACTTTATAAGGCTAAGATCAATTTTAATAGTTATGATTATCTATGCAACAAATAATATGGCATAAACTTCCATAAAGTAAAGACTACTAGACTTATAAAAGGAAAAACATACAAGAATACACTAAAAGTAAAGAACAGATCAAGAAAAATGAAAGGATTAAAAATATATACATAATGAATAAAGTGATCTTACAATTATGTATTAAACTCTGTACTCCCAGAAGACACACCTGTTTTTCAAAACCCCGTCATGAAAATAGATATATTGGGCCATAAAGAAAACTTCAATAAATTGAAAATAAAATTTATCAAAACTGAGCCCAAAAGAGATTTTTTAAAAGCTTAAACAAATCCATTCTGTAGAAGAAATAAAGTCATCAAAGAGCTACCTCTGAAATAAATCAGGCCCAGATGGTTTCATATGGAAATTTTACCAGATTTTTAAGGAATAAATAATTTCAAGCTATTTGAGCTGTTCCAGAGCAAAGAGAAAATTGAAAACTTCCAAATTATTTTTATAAAATAATTTTAGAATCACTATATAGTGATGCTAAAACCTAGTAAAGATTGTATCCTCCTCAAAAAAAACAAAAAACAAAAACAGAAAAAGAAAATATCACTTATAGGGACTTTCCTGGTGGCGCAGTGGCTAAGAATCTGCCTGCCAATGCAAGGGACACGGGTTCAATCCCTGGTCTGGGAAGATCCCACATGCTGCGGAGCAACTAAGCCCGTGCGCCACAACTACTGAAGCCAGCGTGCCTAGAGCATGTGCTCCGCAACAAGAGAAGCCACCGCAATGAGAAGCCCGCGCACCACAACAAAGAGTAGTCCCCACTCACTGCAACTAGAGAAAGCCCACGTGCAGCAATGAAGACCCAATGCAGCCAAAAATAAATAAATTAATTAATTTTAAAAAACAATCACTTATAAATCTTGAAGCAAAAATCCTAAATATTAGCAAACAGAATCCAACAGAACACAATACCATGATTCAGATAGGGTTTATTCAAAGAATGGGAAGATGATTCAAAACTGTATAATCAACTAATTACCATAATCCATTCTATTTATAGATCAAAAAAAGGAAAATTATTATTTTCCATAGATGCTGGGTATTTGATAAGATTCAACATCCAACTTTGAGGGGGAAAACAAAATAGGAATCAATGGACTCTTCCTTGACATGATAAAAACAAATTTATCTCACCCCAAAGCTAGCACCTTACCTAATAGGGAAACATTGGACATGTCAAGGACAAGACAAGGATGTATTGGAGGGATCAGACAAAAGAGTTAAGCAAGAGAAATACATAAGAAGTACAAAAGTTGAAAAGGAAGAGGTAAAAACTACCTCTGTTTGAGATGTGATTCTCTTTCTCAGGTATACAATGAACTGAAAAATTATGACAAAAAGAGATTAAGTAGTAGGAAAAAATAATTTACATAGTCATGTCATATATGCAAACATCAACCAGCTCATTAAAAATTATAATAGAAGAAACTACAATAGCAACAAAATAGAAAATGCCCAGGGACTAATTTTAAAATGTTTAAAACCAAGATATGGAAAAATTTTAAACATTCCTTAAAGACAAAAATAAACCTGACCAAATGACATACTTATTA
The DNA here is from genome assembly GCF_009873245.2 of Balaenoptera musculus. Taxonomy (NCBI): domain Eukaryota; kingdom Metazoa; phylum Chordata; class Mammalia; order Artiodactyla; family Balaenopteridae; genus Balaenoptera; species Balaenoptera musculus. The sequence continues at coordinate 114,183,771 of NC_045787.1, forward strand.
CGTGTATGAGGACCTAGTCAGGAAAATGGAAACCATACTATATATTTCAAACAGAGAAAATTTATTACAGGGAATTGGTTACACAGGTATTGGAAGACAGAAAAAATAAAAACACTGAAGCAACTCATAAGTAATAACTGTAGGAGGATGCTACCACTCCCAGGGCTAAGGTTACAAAAGGTGGGTTTATTGGAACCTAAGATACTTAAGGGGCCTGAAGCTGTTGCTCAGACCTCTGAGGTCACCCCCATCCCACCCCTGCTGCTCCTGATACTTCTGAGGGAGTATGATGAAGCTGGTTCTGGGTATGACAAAACAAGCTGGACAACTGAAGCCTGGAGCCAACTACCATTTGCAGAAGCAATGCTGATAGAAAGAAAACAAGAAGAACCTCCCCTCCATCGTCCAGTAAGGCAGAACCTAACAAATCTGGTAGCAAGACAGTCTAGGGAATGAGGTTTGCAAAGCCTGAGATCCAGCATAAAGAGCATAAGAGTTTAGGAGGGCAAATTTTGAGTTGAGAGATATTAGCTAAACGGTCAGCCGAATTCACCCCCTTTGGCTATTTAGTACACATCTATACGTCCATAAAATGACAATAACTATTTCTAGCTTCCATCTAATAAGACAGAACTATCCTCTATGAAAATGGAGGCCCTCTTATTCTCTCCCCAAAAGGGGAGAAGCAAAGTCCCAAGAGTAATTGTATTCATCTCTGGGTGATGTTAAGACCTTTTCTACTCGAATCACAATTCCTTAAGAACTTAATGTTTAAACTACAGAGTTTTAGACATGGAAGTATTAAGAGGCACCCCTCAGAGAATTCCCTGGGTTCCAAACACAGCCCTCTCTGAACCCATTTTGTAGCAGCACCAATTTCCCCTTGGTAATTGGGATCAGTCGCCTCAATCACTTCTTAGCCTGCTGATTCGGTAGCCTGAGGAATCCCAAATAGCCAGGCGGCGGTCTCAAACTCTTAAGTCAATTGTTGTGTCCCTTGGTGGAGGCACGCTGTCTATAAGGGTCTGTTTCTTTGGACCTTCTCTGTTACCAACCAGTCATCAGTTAGGAGCCAGTCAGAAAAACAGAAACACACTAGGTAGCTCAAAAAGAGGGGGTTTACTTCACAGAATTCATTTCTGAGGCATGAGAGAACCATTGCTCTCTGTAAGAACCATTGTGGAACAATGAATTAATCCAGAAACAATTATAAGCAGCAGCTACCACCTACAGGGAAGAGGTGGGTTGACTAGAACCTAGGAGCTTGAGCAAATGCCCCCACATAGTTGCTGCTCTATGAGGAAAGGTATTACTTTCCTGTGAATGTCAAGGAAGGCTTCATAGAAAAAGCGATGGTTGAGATGGGTTTTTTGAAGGATGCATCGTTTACCAGGCAGTCTATTCAATGCGTATTACTAATGCATCCACATTTTAATAGACCTGGTCATTTAAAAATATTTGTGGGGCCTACCACTTTTTTAACATCACATTAAAAGTACTGGTAAATATGTCAAAACATAGGTGCTGTAATGTGGCTGAAATAAAACTAGAAAGATTGAAAACCACCCTTTCCTACTTCGGATATGTTGGTTTAAAGACAAACACTTTCTGGGGGCTTCCCTGGTGGCGCAGTGGTTGAGAATCTGCCTGCTAATGCAGGGGACATGGGTTCGAGCCCTGGTCTGGGAAGATCCCACATGCCGCGAAGCAACTAGGCCCGTGAGCCACAGCTACTGAGCCTGCGCGTCTGGAGCCTGTGCTCCGCAACAAGAGAGGCCGCGATAGTGAGAGGCCCGCGCACCGCGATGAAGAGTGGCCCCCACTTGCCGCAACTAGAGAAAGCCCTCGCACAGAAACGAAGACCCAACACAGCCAAAAATAAATTAATTAATTAATGAAAAATTAAAAAAAAAAAAAGACAAACACTTTCTGATATATAGCACAGCTCCTCTGGCCAGAACAGCATCCATTTATCAGGTAAACAATGTATGAACTTGGGCATCACCATTCTCTCTGAGGAAGGTAATCAGAACCCTTATACAGGGATCCACTTCGCTACTTAGCTTTACTGTTGGAGCAGGGCAATAGCATACCGATTTATTGAGAAGTCTTTGCATCGTATCTGGGTGCACTGTCTCTTCTTTCACTCTTTTTCTAGGGCTGTTTCTATTTTCCATAACATAACAGAGCATTTTTTCTAAAGTTGGGAAAAAGGTATTTGGACACTAAAAGGAAAATGGGTGGGTAGCGAGCACAAAGCACAGAAAGGACTCTAGGATCAGAGAAGGATACAGCAAGAATCTTCTGGTATGAGGAGCTTATTCTGGGGTATGTGGACAGACTGGAGTACACGGATAGATGCAGTAATTATGAAGAGGAGATTGGGAACTGTTAGGATCTGGCTGAGAAGCAGCTGGGAGGGCAAATAATACCCACAAACGTACTTTGATGTACACTTGCTTCATTATAGAACAGAGGTACAGAAAAGAACATCCCAGTTTTGGCCAAGTGAAGAATGGAGAATATCAGCTGGAGATGCAGAGGGGAAGAGGCAGTGAAAAGGGAATAAGACGATATTCATAATTTAAAAATCCCCTAACTCTGCTAAATAGTTTTAACACCAAGTTCTCTGAGGTGACTCTGCTAATGCATAGACCCAAAAATCAGGCAGGGCAAAAAGCCAGTGGGGCTCAAAATCACAGCCCTGGAGAGTAAAGTTTAAGATTCTCAACCCTGTGATGCTTGTGTGCCATGGGCCTGCAACAGAGAAAAATTTAAAGATTGCAGCTTATGCTTTTTCCTCTAACTTTACAGGAGATTCAAAGTGCAGAGCAGATGAAAAAATGGAAAGAGAGACTTGAGAAAAAGTATTATTCTACAGAAATTCAAGATGACTACCAGCCTGTCACTCAACAAGAATTTCGAGAGTAAGCATTTGTTCTAACCAAGGTACTATGGGATATCGTGATATGGGGACTGGGGACATCCCACAATTTTCCTGAACCCAGAATCTCATTCTGTTAAGATGCCACTTTTTTCCCCCCATTTTTTACCCAACTTTAAAATGACACAGAAAGCACAAAACTCCATTTGTTTAAATGTAAGGTGAAAGCAAGACCAACTGCTTTTGTCCTTACATCTCTAAATAATAGGAACTGCCATTTATACTTGACACGCGTAGCAGATACTGTGCTCCACACAGCTTTAGAATATTAGATCCGTAACTGGCCATACTAGGCATGTTTTGGGAGCTTAAAATATTATCTTCCCACTCAAAGTATTTCACAATAGGTGCTAATAACCTGCTGTCTCTTTATGTACAAAAATGTTACTGACTCATTCTCTACTTCCTTCTAAATTATCCTCTAGCCTCTTTTTATATGCTGTGGAGCTGGAGAAAGAATTACACTACGTCAGTTTAAAACTAAACCGAGTGATGAGAAAGGTTTCAGCTCTACAATATTGAGGCAAGTGGAGGTGAGAATCTGTGATACAATCATGGAACATTTCTAATGATTTATTCCTGTACTGAATTATGTCCTAAATTTGTCCCCATTTTGGGTACATTTTAAAAGCACAAAACTAGCTACCATCAAACTATCATCAGGATCAATGATAATCATCAAGTGATTTCTAGGAATGGGACCCAATATATAATCCATGTGTATTACAACATGCCTCCACAGTATACACACACAGGTACACATGAAGACTTTTATAATGAGATTTATTATTAAATTCTTGGAATGTGAATGGAAAGTATTAAATAATATTGCTTTTAGTTCTTAGGTCTCTAATTAATTAGGTCTCTAATTAATAGTTCAATAAGTCAGTAAAGAGTTTTCTCAGTGTTACACAGAGTATTAGAACTGTTGGTATTCTCATCATGTGCCATGTTCCAACTTCTCTAGCCAAAGGTAAATTAATAAATGCTTAGGATTCTAGAAAACCATTATATAAGACCCCAAGTAAAATAATCTCACCTCCATTCTTCCCAGTTGGAAGTCTCCTGGAAAAAGGCAAAGTGTAGAAGAACAAACTTCCCAACCACCTATAGAAATTTCACTAATATCTTCAAACTAGAAATTCATCTAGACAGTTTCTAAAGTAACACATTTGAAGTTTCCCAAAAGTGCTTCCTTGACTACTTTAAAAGTAAACTATCCTTTAAAACATAAAATAAAAGAGCCAGGTAGGAGTATCAAGGTTATAAGAAGCCAAGTTATGTTTGAAAAGTGTAAATGAGGGTGTTGCAAAAGCCCTGTATGGATGGTTGGGAAGTTTTGGATGGCTGGCATTTTGGAAATTGGAAGGAAACTCTTCTAATATAGGTTACATAAGCCCTCCTAGGACAGCCATATGTTATATGTTCTCTTAGCCCAAGTAACATCATTTGACCATAGATTTCCACACTGTGCTCAACAGTCCCTGGACTGTAAAACTCAAATAAAGGAATTGTTAAATATACCCACCTTCCTTAAGCCAAGCTCTTCTCTTAGAGACTGTATGTCAAGTTTTCTTAATAAGATAATTCACTGCTGCTGACTATTCTCTCTGCATCTTCTCCCTAGATTTCCAAAGAGAATCAACAACATGGCCTTTCCTTGTCTTACCACTCCCTAGAGCTGTAGACAGTCACGTGGTTTAGTAACCTTGCTGTCTCCCCACATGGTTTCTGGTTGGGGTAATTCAAACAAAGCCTGAGAACATTAAGGCAAGGGAACACCTGAGGGTTTTATTTTTCCTTTTTAAACATCTAGTGAAAAAAACAAAAAACATTTACAATGACTTAGAACATTAAAGTTCTTTTATTACAAAAGTCTATACAATGAAGTGCCAAACACAGCAATGCAATTATACTTGTAGTCATATATATCTATATATTGTTTGTATATAGATATACAGTTTTTACTTGTACCAAAGTAAAATTATCACAAACTGCCTAATTCTACCACTTACTACTGAACTATGACACACAATACTGTCACATAGCATAAGTGCTGCCATGCCACTTTTTATCTATTCTACTCACAGCCAAACATTAACAGTGAATAACCAACATCATGAAGCAGCTGTTTATTCTAAAATGAAACCAGTCAGGCCACTGACTTATAAAAATATGGTACTCATATAGATTTAGCATTATAAAGAAGGAATATATTATTTAAAACATTTAAATAGTGCATATGGACATTTTTGCATGTGGTATATAAAATAAAACATTCATATAAAACAATATACAGTGCACATTAAATAAGATGTTTTGATATACTCCTGTTGGAGACTGAAAGAAATTAACTAAATGTACACTGCATGATGAATTCAAATCAAAGTGATAACATCTTTTGGTGTTCTCAATTTCACGTTTCTAGGTGTACATTATGAATAACCTAGCTGTATCAAAAGGAAACCACACGAAAAGGGCTGGATTTAGTGCTTTATTCCCCAATGACACGTTCACTACCAAGGAACATTCCCTCCCCCCAAAAAAGGCATTGCACACACAGGTGAAATGTGAAGTACTAGAAATGCTACTTATTATCAAGCTACTTCATGTGCTATGTAACAGTGCCAGAAGTCTGAGGTTCATGCTTCCCTCACCTTATTAAAGGTCCTTATTAAAGGCTGCAAAAGTCCATTTTTGTATGGAACAAATTATGAATATTAGCTAGTTAAGAAAACCATGCATGAGTCACTGCATGCAAAACATGGGCACAAATTGAGACACTCATCAATCCAAAAACGCACCAGGAAAAAAATTAACACTTAGATTAAACCTGATCAGAATATGCTGTTAATGACTATCATATTGTTAGCACAAATAAAGTCACCATTCTGTGAAAATAATTAGCAGAATTATACCAGGAAAGAACCTGAAGAAAAGCCATGCAAAGCCACAGAAAAAAAGATATGCTTAGAGTGTATGACAAGGGGCATACCACAATACACCTGTAACCAGCTGCTTTAAACAGCATGTGATTGAGCAAAAGGTGATCCCTTTAGAGGATGTTTTCTTTATGGATTTTGCTGATTAAAAAAGAAAAAAAAATGATGCAACCCCTTGAAGGTATATGTAAAAATGCAGTGGTATAGCCCTTGTTAAGAATAGATTTACTTCAGGCATAATGATTCTTTTGCCAATTTAAGCCCATTTGATTGAACACACAAATCTGAGCACCATCAGAGTTTCTACATACTGACATGGCTATTTTCTCACATTATCTGGAGGTGGGTAGGGGGAAAAAATGCAGGATCTAATCCAGACAAATCACATCATCACCAACTGATAAACTGTAACTGAGGAAACAAACAGTAACTTAAGTCCCAAAGGCAGCATGTGATATAATTCAGTTCTGTGTGTGACGTGTGGTGTGTGTTTTCACTATACTAATAAGCAAGGTCACTTTTTGGTCTACCCGCTGTTATCTTCATCCAGGAGCTGTGTGACCACTGAATTGCAAAATTCTGCTAACATACTACCTGTGAGAAAGTGTCACTTTGGGAATTTAACAGAAATATGTTCCACAGTAGGACTTGAAATTTCAGTTGATTTTGGTTTTCTAAGAAAACACAGAACATAGTTGCATATGTGCACATTTATAGGCTTTTCTTTCAAATTTTCAGTCATTCTGTAAGAAAAAGGCAACTGAAGAAGAATTCAATGTGAAGATTTTCCTCTCAATTTTCTTGAGTAATGAAAAACAAAATAATAAAGTTGGTAATAACAAAAAGCTTCTATCTCCAAAGTTCTTAAAGTTGAAAAGATAAAATATTAGTCTTTTACTAACACGATGTATCTGTAGTACAAAACAATGAAGAAAAGTGGATGTTTGCTAAAGGTAGAGGGGACAGTCTGTGGTTAACATGGAACATCGCACTCCCTAGACAGGGTCTACTTACCCTCCCATCATTTCTCTAGTGGCACCACCAGCAAGTACAAAATGAGACTCTGTGAGTGCCTGACAAAATGAACTTAAGTACCAGCCAAGTACACATGATGATAGCTTCAGGGAATACAACTGATTTTATGATGTTTTCAAGGACCATATTTTATATGGATTTTGAAGAATCTTGTTTGCTGATAAGAACTTCAAGAAGCCTAAGCTTGGCTTTAATTTTCTTGTACTCCCTGTACTCCTCAAGCACTGGAACACGATCCTCTTTCTGGACATTCCTAGGGGAGAAAATAAAACCTAGAGATCACCTGGAAAATAAAGTCCCAGAAGTTGTCGTAATGAGAGACAGAATATTACCCAATACAAGCTCAAATAAAAAACTGCTCTGCAAGAAAAAAAAAGATTATTGGACTAATTCCCTTCATCCCAATGGAATATTCCTAAAACACTTCTAATTTTGACGTATTTCTCTATTGACAGATTAATTGATGATATTAGTATCAATGATGATTGTAGGTAACTACAGATAATCAAATATTTTAATAAGACATGCGCTACTAGACTCTGTCAGGTCTGTGAGTGTATACTAAGTGCTAGAGGCTACGCTGAGTCATTTCATACATTCCATACATTACTTAACTCTGGCTTCAGTGAATTAAGATGTAAAAGTAAAACATCTTACTGGTAGCGAAAAAATCATTTTTCTCACTTTATATTACTGACCCAATGCAATTCAGTTTAATAACCAGGTAAAGCATCAAACTATCCTAATTATAAGCAAAGTTTTTTTCCAATAAGACAAAGAATTAGAAGGTACTTGGAAAACGCACTTGAGATTTTTTTAACCATATATGCCAACCTACACAGAAGACTCTCAAACACAGTAGTCCCTCCCCTTATCCGTGGGGACACATTCCAAGACCCCAAACCCTATATATACTATACATACATACCTATGATAAAGTTTAATTTATAAATTAGACACAGTAAGAGATGAACAATAACTAATAATAAAATAGAATAATTATAACAATACACTGTAATAAAAGTTATGTGAATGTGGGCTCTCTCAAAACATCTTATTGTACAAGTTTAAAGCCTTTTCCATACTAACTAAGCACTTTTCATGCACTGTGGCCATAACTTCTGCAGTTTGAGGTATGACAGCAAAACTAGTACGAATTTCTTTTTCCTCCTTCACAATTTCATGGATAGATTTGTTCTTATTATAGATTGGAGCACCTCAGCACATGATTTCTTTCCTAACCTCACTAAGCCAAGAACTTTCCCCTTTTCACCTGAAGTACTCTGTGGCTTCTCTTTGGCATATCTGAATTGCTAGCATCACTACTCTTGCGCTTTGGGGCATTAAGTAAAGTAAGGGTTACTTGAGCACAAGCACTGAGATACTGTGACGACTGATCTGACAAACAAGATGGATACTAACTGACTAAGGGGCAAGATATGCTGGACAAAGGGATGCTTCACGTCCTGGGTAGGCCGGCACGAGATTTCATCACACTACTCAGGACGGTGCACAATTTAAACTTTATGAATTGTTTATTTCTAGAACTTTCCATTTAATATTTCTGGACCACAGTTAACCATGGAGTAATTGAAACTGCAAAGAGAAACTGAATAGGGGGGGCTATTATAGAGCTATTGGCTTGGTAAGACCATCTGGTAACATGGAAAAACTTTTCTGAGGCCTGAGATAAATAATCCTCATTTCTGGCCAGAATCTGAATTAGAATGTATTTTTCTTACTTTTAAAAGAGTCCCACTGGGTCCACTGTGCATTACCCAGTTAGATAAAGGCACTTGCCATATTGTATTATAGGAGTCACATGACTGCCACACTGATACACACCTTGGAAATATGTGCCCTAGAATGACCCAACATGCAGCCTAAGCAGCAATGGTCTCAGTATAAGAATCCAAACTAGTGAGGATACCACTCATATTTGGGACCCTTTCTAAAAGGAGATCTCGTTTCACAAACACTTCCAAAAGGGTGAGGATACTGAATTAAGGAACATAAAATAACTGCCACTCAACCAAGCATTCTCTAGGACAATCCTGAAATATTTTGTCAGATGTTGTTTACTCCAGCTCTGACTTTTTCTTTCCATTAACAGCAGGGCTGCACAGTATAAAGGAATGATTTTTACTGTTATTTTCAATGCTAAGATCCTTATATGCACAATTTATTTCTATTCTTATATATTTCTTTATTTCAACATATGGGCATTTGTGAGTTTAAGAAGAAAGAAGATTCAATTTTGTGATGCTCAACAAACCTTCCATTTTGTTGATAAAATGCTTCTTCAAATTCCCGTAATGTTTTACGTAGTTTCTTTTTTTCAGCTCTGGCTTTCCAAAGCTGTTCCAGTAATTCGGGCCTAAAATTGAAATGGGAAGAAAACATTTGAAAGGGCACTTTTGATTCATTATGTTCTTAACAGTGTTTCTAACCCTGGCTGCAAAATCAAGCCAGCTGGGGAGCTTTTAGAATATACCAATGTCTTAAGTTTCACCTTGGAGCAACTAAATCAGAATAGCTGCTGGTAGGGCTCTGCATTAAGTACTTAAAACAAAAACAAAAACAAAACAACTTCCCACGTGATCCTAAAGTGACGCCAGGGCTAAGACCTAGAACCAAAGGCCACATCAGGTAAAGAAGCTGAAAGAGCACAAACTAACAGACGACTCTCAGCTGGTTCCAGCACTTTGTCATACAGCAAACGTAGGATTTTAGTTTTTTTTAATTTTTAAAACACACTAATTTTCAATAAAGAAAATGTGAATCACAACATGTATTTGTAAAGCACACTTTTTAAAATGGGTGTATTTCTTTTCTTTACTCAATTATTTAACACTGAATTTCTTTGCATATAAATTTTATTACATGAATAGGCTAAAATCACAAACCAGGATACATACATAGAAGCTGCTCGAGTACTTGACAATCGGAGATCTAGAGCCAGTTTTTCTTGATTTTCTTCCATATCAGATTCTGAGTTTTCCAATGAAGACTGTGCCTGTACAGCAGTTTTCAAGATATCAGTTAACTCAGAGGACAGACTAACACCATCTTCTTCTTCTTCCTAAAAATATATCCAAACAGAGAATCAAACATGCCATGATTTCAATTTTTCCTTTAGGAAAAAGATCAGAGAATAATTTCTCTTAAGGATTACCTTGATTTCTTCAAAAAAATGTGCAGTTTCTCCTTCTATGATTGGCTGTAACATCTGACCCCTTCGCTTGGTGGATGGAGATCCCTGTAAAAATAAACATATAAGTGGGTTACATTTTAAGTATTTAAAATGTTCAATGAAGATTCACTTCACTATTACAGTTAAAATAAAGTTTAACAGATCTTAAACTTTATTTTCAAAATTCTAACCATACGCTTTAAAATTTTTTAGGAATTCCTTACTAAATTTATTTTTGCTTTTTTCTTGTTATGTATCCATAAGAGTGACAAATGATAATTTACATCTAGGTAATTCTAAAAGAGCTCATTCAATAAATGTTTTAAAATTCTAAATAATAATGTGTGACATATTATTTATTTAATTGGGAGCATTTTTCTTTTTAACCAAGCTGTCAACTTTTTTGGTCTGAGGACCCCTTTATACTCCTTTTTAAAAAATAACAGCTTCATTAAGATATAATTCATATACCATAGGGACTTCCCTGGTGGTTCAGTAGCTAAGACTCCGTGCTCCCAATGCAGGGGGCCCGGGTTCGATCTCTGATCAGGGAACTAGATCCCACATGCCGCAACTAAGAGTTTGCATGCTGCAACTAAAGATCCCGCATGCCGCAACTAGAAGATCCCGCATGCCACAACGTAGATCCCGCCTGTGTGCCGCAACTAAGACCCAGCACTGCTAGCTAAATAAATAAATAAATAAATAAATATTTTTAAAAAGATATAATTCATATACCATAAAATTCTTTTAAAGTGTACAATTTAGTGGGTTTTAGTATATGCACAAAGTTGTACAACCATCACCACTATCTGATTCTAGAACATTTCATCACCCCAAAAGGAAACCCTGTACTCATGAGCCCTCTCTCCCCAGCCCACGGCAAACAACAATCTACTTTCTGTCTCAATGGGCTGGTCTATTCTAGATATTTCATATAAATGGAATCATACAATATGTGGCCTTTTGTGTCTGGCTTTTTTCACTTAGCATAAATGTTTTCAAGGTTTATCCATGTTGTAGTGTGTACCAGTACTTCAGCCCTTTGCATGGCTGAATAATATTCCACTGTATGGATATACCTCATTATGTTTATCTATCAGTTGGCCGAACATCTGGACTGTTTTTACACTTTGGCTATTATGAACAATGCTACTCTGAAGACTTGTCTACAAATTTTTGTGCGGACATATGTTTTCAGTTCTCTTGGGTATATACCTAGGAAGAGAACTGCTAGGTCATATGGTAACTCTATGTTTAAACTTTTGAGGAACTGCTAGCACCATCTGTTGGAAAAACGATTCTTTCCTATTGTCTTGGCTTAACTTTTAGATTCCAAATTTCTCTTTATGACAGTCATATTTAGGCGTCCATAAGATCTAGAAATGCTTCCTATAGACTCAGTTTTTAAAAACAAATGTGTGGAATTCTAAGATGGTTTTCATAAATAAATTCAAAGACTATTTATACTATTATGGAATTATGAAAATGTCAGTGACACACAAAAAATACCTTGTAATCAAAAGATAAAATCTGTATTAAACTATCTTATGTGTGAAAAGATTATAAACTATACAGGATTCACTGTTCAAAGAAAACTGATTATATCTAAATACTGTTAAGAGACGGTCAACTAAAAAAACAGCCAGTTAAAAAAGAATGTTTATATAAGGGCTAAATAAAAGGTGCTCAGAAGGCCACTGTGAACATTCTAATAATGAGTAGCCAGAGAGTCGAAGCCTAAAGGGAACCCTTACTCCAAGAGGCCATCAACATAAAAATGGCCTGCAAGCTTAAGCAAACCATAAGCTCCAGAGAATTAATTCCTAGGAGATGATGCAGAATGGGCACATGCTGTTTTCTATTTGAGCCTGAGAGACATCTAGAGCCATACCATCTAATGGTTAATTTGGGGATAGCACTTAATATGCACATAAGCATTTGAGTTTTCATTTTTTCTCAAAAAAAACGCACATATACATGAATAAGTATTATTTTAATAGACTTTTTTGTTAAAAAAGATGAACTTGAAAAAAATCAGTTTACATTAGTGTGCAATTAAGTGAACATCATCATGATGGCCATCACAAAAGTAATGTATTTTCAAAGGCATGAATTTAAATGGAAAGAAATTAGGCAAGGGTCTGAAATACGAGTTTTTAATTCTACAAGTAGGTGACCCTGGGCACATCACTCCTGAGTTTCAGTTTCATCATCTGTGAAATGAGGCTACCGTCCTCTCCACCTGTTGTGACTTAACTTCTCAGGACTTAATGACATAATCATAAGTAAAAATGCTTATAAGAGTGCCTGGGAGGTAATAGTAGGCATTTATTATTAATTTCCTATTCTTTTAAAGCAGTAACCTCACCTTACATACACAATTCTTGTTACCTTGGCTGTGTATTTCTCCAATATACCACCATAATAATAATTTTTTTTTAAAGAGTAGGTTTTGGTAAAATGAACTAGATAAATGTTCGCATGTTTTACTTACAAGGACAGGAGTGATGCTAGCTCTTGTCAGCATCTGTTTTACAAGTCTGTATCTATCATAAAGAGGTTTAACAATGTGCCTTTCTTCCCTGGTTACCTGAAGCAAGAAAAATGGAAATCACCTAGTCATCAGAAATCTAAAATTTCTAAAACATTGAGCAATATGACTTTCCCTGCAATTTTTTAAAAGTTATTTTAAATAAGTAGGCAATCTCCCAAATGTAGGAAACAATGCTCTATGAAACAGCTCTGAAGATGTGGGCCACAAAAGTGATTCATGTTCTTTAAGACAGAAAATCAAATCTTTTCAGCAAGAGAGACATTACCGGCCTTCCGTGTTGACTTTCATAATAAAGAAGACTTTTCTGGAGAGAAGTTTTCTCTTCTACCAAATGATCTTTTGTCATTTTCTAGAATAAAAAAAACAAAAAACAAAAAAAAACCTTCCCATTAGCAGCATCATTCCCTTCCCCAGCACAATGTAAATAATTTGGTTGAAAGGGCAGCCCATTACCACTCTTGATTAGGTTAATAAGAACACATCTTTTGCTTATGGATTTGCAGGCAACATTTTTCAGTCTCTTGGAGAATCTGGTCTTCTAAAACTAGGTACCAACCGCCTTTGGTGGTTTGATTTATTATATTTTATCTGAATAAGTTATGAATACCAGAGCTTAGTACCTTGGGTAAGTTACTTAGCCTCTTTTTGTTCAACATCCTGATCTGTAAATGCGGATACTTCACCTACCTCGCAGAGCTTTAATGAGGACTAAATGAGTTAATACGTTGTAAAGGCATTTACACAGTGCCTACTCAGCACACAATAAACAAAATAAATGCCTATTTATTTAATTTTGCACATAATCTTTTATTAGCATTATAACTATAATTTTGTTGTGTGTGGGCACATACACAAAACACGTGCACACACCAAGCACAGTTCTTAAACCTGGTGTTTCTCCTAAACTGTTAAAATCTAGCAGCAGTATAGTGGAAAGATCCTGAAAAAAGCTCAACAATGTCAATTTGTGACCCTAGACTTCTACTCTATGACTTCAGTTCCCCTTCATCTGGCACTTTCTTTCTACTGATAATAAGATACTCTTCTCCCATCTTTCAGTACTCTAATGGTAGTAGGCAGGAATCCCAAATTTATTTGCCCATAACTACTTCTCCCTTTGTTCCATAGCATGACCTTTTAACACACCAATGAACCAATGTTCCACAGAATACACTTTAACCCAAATAAACTCTCCAATTACTCCTAGGACTAATTAAAACTACCCTGTTTGTCATCAGAATGAAAATTAGAGGTACAAAAAAAAATTCAGTGGATACGTACTTCCTATAACAAGCATTTTAGATTATGTACGTTCAGTAGAGGATAGCTAGGTGTAGACTCTGTAAAACATTGTGATTTCAACCTCAAGCTTGAGCCTTAAACCTAGGAAAAGGAATCTGAATAAAGCTAATCCAATCAAAATCATTTATAGGAAAGGGGGTGAGGAGGAGAGGAGGCTGGTATAGCATAAAAGCAAAACCAAGAAAAATTGGGGGAACTTCTCTGGTGGCACAGTGGTTAAGAACCCGCCTGCCAATGCAGGGGACACGGGTTCGAGCCCTGGTCTGGGAAGATCCCACATGCCGCAGAGCAACTAAGCCCATGCACCACAACTACTGAGCCTATGCTCTAGAGCCCGTGAGCCACAACTACTGAGCCCGAGAAGCACAACCACTGAAGCCCAGGCGCCTAAAGCCCATGCTCCGCAACAAGAGAAGCCACCGCAATGAGAACCCTGTGCACTGCCACGAAGAGTAGCCCCCACTCGCCACAACTAGGGAAAGCCTGCATGTAGCAATGAAGACCCAATGCAGCCAAAAATAAATAAAGAATGAAAGAAAAACTGGGGAGGGGAGCAACTAGAATTTCTAATCCAGCTCTGTTTGAAGGGAGAAAGACTCCAATATTTCGATCATGAGGTGTACTCTGTTGTCAAGATAGGAATGCACATCAGGATTCATCACTGCCTAGACAAAAGTTCACCTGAGACCATCTACCTCTGTAGTCGCCCAGCAAATTTCATCTGATAAATGATCTTGGTTGCCAAGTGCTTTGACCAGGACTGCCCTAGGCATAGGCTATACTAAGTAATGGTTCTTCACAAAAATGCATTCAATTAGTCCTCATAACCACACTGTGTTAGTACTTTAATGGACATAATCGCAGTCACATGGCTGTTGAAGGGACTCAGCGGCAGAATGCACATAATATAACCAGTCAGGAACTGGCATAAGCTAAGAGTTTAATACGTACAACTACTAAGATACAAGGCCAAGATTGAAACTCAGGTATATTTCGTGCTCTTAACACACTCATCTTGCTAACTGCCTCCAATATAAATGAACAGACCACATTCTAGTTTTTTTAGTTTTATTATTTCGACTCAGGCACTTCTGTTGTGCTGATAAAAACATGCTTCTATAACTACAAACCTGGAAAGTAAACTGAGGCCAGCAGACTACCTAGACATCTTTATGCCACTATTGTAATTATTTTATTTCAGGTATTCTAAAGGCTAGTCTGGGCAAAAACCATAGCTCAAGATTACTTTGATATCTTCTGGAAGACACCTCTCAACACGTTTTTCTTTCAGTCTTTTCAGAATAAGTTCAAGTGTTGCTTCCTTAGATGGCTTCTTCTCCTTCTGAATGACCCGGGATTCATCTTCATTCTCTTCATCTTCATGGTCTAGAGAAGAGCCAAAGCTTTTTGGAAGAGTGTTACTACGTGGACGTGTCTGAGGTACAAACTCTCCATCAGAGGTTTTGTGTTTTGCATCTACATTTCAGAACCAAGAGGGTAGATCAGTAATACTGATTTTAGCTAAAATGAAGCTAGGTCAAAAGAGATGCAAGAGATGCAAAAGCAAAGTATACATCTACAACACACAAAGTCACATGAAATACTTAAATTATATATATACACTGAGAGAACTATATGGTTTTTCTTTCAACCAATATTCATAGAAAGCCGACTAAAGTAAGATGCTCTGATGAGCATACAGTAGTAAACAAACAAACATGGTCTCTGTTGTCATGGAGCATGTATTCAGGAAGTAAAAAACAAAAACTAAGTAATCAGATTAATAAACAAAATAATTTCAATGAGTGCTAAGTGCTATAAAGAAGATAAAATAGAATGATGTCACAATGTTAAAGAACTGTGCTTTTTGGAAGAGCAACTCCTTTGGATGGAATTGACAAAGAAGGCCTTTCTGAGATGGTGACATCCTAGTTGAACATGGATTTAAAAGGAGTTAACCTAGCATAGAAGATTTAGGGGAAGAACATTTCTCCCCAGTTGAGGCAATAGCCAGGGCAAGGTCCCTAAACCATGACATATTTAAGGAACAGAAAATGAGGAAAAGTGATAAAATGGGCAAAGGGCAGAGTATAAAGGGCCTTGAAAGCCTGGGTAAGGGGTTTGGACTTTATTCTAAGTGGAAAGGGAAGCCCACTGAAGAGCTATGAACAAGATAGTAACACAGTTTTTATAAAAGATAATTTTGGCTGCTATGCAGAGAATGCACTGTAGGACAGTAAGAGTGGAAGCAAATTGGGAAATTAGTTAGGAGGCTAATAATTTAATGACACTCATTAGTAATACATTCAAGGTAGTGATTCTCACTGATGGTTGGAAACTGGTGTTAAACGAGGAAATTTTTGACAGAATTTTAAGGGAAAATTCTAAAGAAGTAGTAGAACTTATTTAACCATAAGAATGTAAATAAACTCAATGACAATAGGGACCCTGTTTCTCTTGTTCACTGCTACAACCTCAGATGTCATCAAGTACTTGGTATTTACAGACACTAAAACTTCTGTTGAATAAATTCAAATGAATAAACCAAAATGTGATGCTCCAGATTACAAACCCACACTTGGTACAGATAATTTTTTAGGTATTAACAATTATTAAAAAGCATGTTCACTAAACACCCACAAAGGAAATGTACCTTAGCAGGTGTTATACTAGACTGACACCCAGTAACATACGACCTAGTTTTTAATTCAAGACGACTTACAATTTAGTCTTTGTAGTATAAAAGGCTGATGATTATTCTTAGTCTTAGATGAAATACCCACCAAAAATTCTTAATACCTACCCAAACCCAAAACTGCTTAATATTTGAAATATGTTTCATATAAACTTCATAATACAATACCACCTGTGAATATATAATCTAGGGCACCCTTCAAAAGACTATTACTAATAAAAACACATGAAAGACATTTGGAAGAATGTAATATAGTATTGCAACTTTGACCATAACTACTAAAAGAACAAGAGAACTTTTATTTTGCCAGATAGTGTCCAAGATTTAAAATTATCAAAAATTCTAACTATAATTCTCAGATATTATTATAAAGAATATTTTAAAATGCAATTATATCAGAAAAATGGCACATTTTATACCTTTGATTTGCTTTCGCAGTTTGGTGAGCTCTGTCATCCATTTTAATACCTTTGGATTGGCTGCTATATCACTGTAGGAGGGCTGAAAAATTAAGAAAACAGAATCACTGATTAGGCACTCATCAACCCCCTACCTGCGCTAAGTCCCTCTCTGATAATTGCCTTTGCCCAAAGGAGCTGCCTGGCCCAAGGTTACAACCCTTCTTCCAGAGCAGCCTGCATCCATGACTGGTTATGTGGGATTAAAAAGGCCTGGCGCCCTCATCTCAATTCAGGTCAATCCTGAGCAGCCATCCTAGCTTGAGACCCCGTGGAATCTCCTCTACTAAACCATGCTGGCCTCACTCCTTACAGCTGCAATTCTCCCTAAACACTCCCTTGGAAATCGCACGCCCTGAAATCTCTGTCTCAGCATGTTTCCCAGATGATCCAACCTAAAACAACTCTACCACTATAAATCTACTCATAGATAGACACTGTTCTTTCATAAAGATAGTATTTTAAGAGATTTGTTAACACCTCAATAAAATTAAGATATGAAATTCTAAAAAAAGAAAGAGAATCATTTAAACCTTTGTGGGTAAGCAATGGTTTTTTGTTTTTTGGTTTTTTTGCCACGCCACACGGCATGCAGGATCTTAGTTCCCCGACCAGGGATTGAACCCATGCCCCCTGCAGTGGAAGCGTGGAGTCTTAACAACTGGACCGCCAGGAAGTCCCAATGGTTATTTTAATTTATGCCCAAATAGTATTTTACAGTTCCCATGGCAGAGGTTTCACTCAATCCTCATTTCATCTTACTTTAAGTAGACAGGGCAAGATATTAAGTAAAGCTCTCTCGGAGGAGGGCCTAGCAACTGGAGAAGCCAGATTTGAATATGGGTCTTCCGACTCCAAGTATAGGACTTTTTCCACTTCACATGTTCTAATTATTAAATATCTCATCCCTCCACCCCCACCTCCCCTGGCTACCTGTGGTTTTTGAGAGAGCACAGCATTAACGTGATTTGTCAATGTAAAGTATTTGCTTTAAGAATTCTACAAGCTGTTTTCCAATAGAAATATAAAAATGCAATGGTGCAATGGCAAGAATACTGGTCTGGAATCAGAAGGCTAAGGATCTATATAATCTCAGATCTACATGATCACTATTTCTCTGGGCATCTTAGATTCGTTCTCTCTCCCAGGAAAGAGATGCACTAATGCGCTCCAAGAAAGTTCTCCAAGTTCCAACAGATCTACCTCACAGTGGACAATGCTACAAACTTACCTTGCTATTTCTTTCCCTTTCAAACTGTTCCTCAAATTGTCTGATTTTTTTCTGAAGTTTCTTGACTAACTGATATGGTGTTCTGTCTTCTCTTTTTTCATCTTTTGAACTAAAAGATGATCTTCGAATCCTGAATTAAAACAAGAGGCAAATACTGTTAGTTAAATTTTTAATTTATCGACACCATCTCTCTTATTATCTTGATAAAACATGATACTATTACCAAGAAGTATATTTTTAAAGTGAAATTAAGTCTCTAACACTAAAGGACAGGTAGTAAAAAGAAACTTAAACTATGTTAGAGACCACAAAATTAGTTAACACGAGTAGCGATGAAAACAATCTGGAATCATTCAAAAGTTGTCTGGGCAAAGGCAGAAGAGAAACAAAGACATCTAGCAACTCAGAGCTCTTTTGGTGTTCAAACTGCAAAGGAAAGGTTCTAACTTTCAGGATCAATTTTAAGTTTTGACAATAAAAACATCTAGTATTGGTGAGCTCCACCTGCGGCTTCCCTTCCAGAGTTCTATATTTCAGTCACAAATGAATAAAAACACCATGGAAAGATGTCTTATTAGAGAGCAGACCCCAAAAATACCTCAATGAACTCAGAATTTAGGGGCACCCGAAATAAAAAATTACAAAAGCATGCTTCATGAAATAGGGGAGAAAGCTCTCAACTGCAGGTCTGGAGGATTAAAATCTCTCAAAGGACCTGGGTATGTGATAGGATTCACCTCCCATAAGAACATAAAAGTCATATACCTAGCAAAAGAAAGTGCTTTAGATGAGGAATCCAATGTTTCTGGATCATGTAGGAAACGCTGGCTTTGCCCAAAATCTAAACTCCGGTGTGATAATACTGGAGGACAGTCCTCTTCCAGAGGATGATGATTCATTCTTCCAGCTTGTGGAGAGAGTTGAGCTTCTCCAGACTCAGAGTCTTCCTGCCAAGACTTAAAAGCAGGAAATGGCTCTGCAAAACAAACACAAAGAATAGTACCATGGGTCTCTTGGTTCCACATGGAAAAAAAGTCACACAATATCAGCTATATGTTCTTTAAACCTTTATCATTATGTAGTGGTTCATATAATAATTACGGGATACTAGGGTCTTCATAAAGCCTACTATAGTTTAAAATTGTCTGAGCTTCATTGTTCAGCTCAGAGTTCTAATTTCACATAAGGAGTTACACTTTAAATTTCTGAACCCAGTCACAAAGCAAGAAGGGACACTGTCAAGCTCTTTAAAATTAAAATGTTATTTTTCAAGTAGGGAAAAGTCTTCATTTAGAAACAGCAAACATTAAACAGTCGTCAGTTAGGAATTTAACTTAGCCAAATGCTGCCAGGTGAATAGATCATCCCTCACTGTAAAATGACTATGTTAGGAACTGGAAGCTATTCCCCATGCTATTCAGAACACTTACCAAATGGAGTTCTTGGACTCCAAAAGAATTCTAACCTTCCCAAACGAAAGCAGCTAACTCACCTGACAGTACCTGGCCTCTAACATTAAACTGTGGTGGTTATTTTCTGCTACAGGATTCCTGTGTATAATACATATTTTAATAATTAAACACCCAAAAGTATGACCAAGACAAAATTTAATAGCACTACTCCCTCTTAAGCACATTTATTTTATTGGAGTTATCCTGTATGTTCTCAAATGAAGCCATGTTAAGACATCTGATGTCTTTGCACAAATAAGGTTTGATTACATACAGAACACATATAGATAAACACACAACCCACAAATATACTCCAAATACAAAATTATCTTCAAGTATCACTGGATTCAGGGTGGGGATCGGGACTTTTCCATCTACATGTTAACTTTATTATAACTACAGCGTAAAACTTTGATACTGTGGCTTTTAATAGCAAAAATTAGTTAAGTATTTCTGGATGCAAAAATGGCTTGACAGTGTCAGAAATCAAGAATGATGTTTTCTTTTTCTTCACACAATACCTACGGATTGCTACTAATTTAGTTTAACTTTATGCATTAGCAATTTAAAGCATTACTGTTTTTCAGGGTAATAAGAACATAATTAATTTAGTTTTTAAAGCCCAGATCAATCTGATAACTAAAAATTGAGTACTAAGCGTGCAATCCCATAATAAACCCAGCAATAAAGTGATTTTCAAAACAACCCTTGTACCTGCTTCCCAGAAAATAAATAACAGGAAATAAACATTTTATGAGAAATCTCCTGTTTTAAGAAAAGTAGGAACTAACAAAAACAATATTTTCTGGGTATCATCTTTAACCCAGAATAGTTTTCCTAATATATGGGGACAGCAGGAGAAGGGCTAATAAGAAGGCAAACAAAGTGAACCATAAAAAGGCAAAAAAGCTAAACTATGGTGAACCATACTTACCCTCCCCATCTCTCTGCAGATGCATTGTTTTGAAATCAATGAGGGGAAAAGTGATAGGGCATGACGCTAATAAAATGGAAAAAAATGGCAAAAAATACTAAAGTGAACACACAGCACAGTCAGAACAAACCATACACATAACTAACACAAAGCCAAAGATACCAAAAACATTTCCCTAAAACCAGTTAGGCATTCTGCTCAAAAACTTTATTCAAAGAAATTACTACTAACCAAACTTTAAAAACAAACACAAACATACATTTCCGTTTCAGCAAGCAAGGCAAAAAAAAAAAAAAAAAAAATCAAAGTAGTGCTGTTCTATTAAAACTCAAACATAAAACTGAAGAAATGGAAACTTAATCAGGTACTGTTGAAGCTTTTCAGTATAAACGATTTGACAGAAAAATATTTCCTTTAGTTTGCTCTTTGAAAAGATCCTACCGTATTTCATTCAAGAGTCAGCAGGAAAGAATCTAAAGTAAAGATGTTGTCTACTTCCATTAAAAACCAAGATCTTTGGATGGCTGCTACAAATGCATACTGGTGGCAGACATGTGCTACCTGCTTGCGAACTGCATTCTGCTGACTACCCTTTGAACAATACAAAAAAACAAAACCCACATACTTAGGAAGAGTGAGGTGGTCCTCCATTTGAAGTCACCCTACTTCTCTATTAAGAGTCATTTCAAATGGGGTATGTCTCTGATTCCAAGGTATGTAGGGTCTAAAGTAATTTGGTCTCTTAAGGAAGACTACTATTTAGAATATCTTGACTCCCAGTTGTAGAAAATCAGTCTCCGTATTATGGGGCACAGTTGGAAAGAACAACATGGTCTGCTAACAGCTACTCTCCCAAGCACATGCAGAGTTCATGACTGAGAAGTTTACTCAGATGTCTACTGCTCTTGGCTCTCTGAAAGTCACTGACCCTTACTCCTGGAAGAGCCAGAAGGAGGTCTACGAGGACTTGTCACAGCTGTCGAGCCAGGTAGCTAACAGGGCAGTTCAGAGACTGAAAATCAGGGATCAGGAGTACATAGTGACCTACTTTCCCTACCACCACAAGTTGTAAAGGATGGATTCTGACAAGGCAACAAAAGAGAGCCTACCATCAGGGTCTCTTTGGGGAAGCCTCCAGAAAGCTGAAGCTGGACAGAGAATGTCCTATCTCCTCAGACAATGGAAAACAAATTGTCTTCTATGCTTAAAACTTAAGATCAGAACCCTCAGGACAAAGACTGTAAAGGGCTATTTATCTGCATCCTCCAAAAAGAAGCAGGATTAAATCCTCTGTCAGAATCCCAGCTTCATCTTTCACAGACTCTTTTCCTACTACAGCTCAAGGGATGCTCTGTTGACCACCACTCCTTTTCAGTGATCATGCCAGGATAAATAACTAAAATGAACATCTGATCTTCACTGCCACCAGAATGCTAACATATCCCTAACTCTGGGGAGCATGTTCATAAATTCCAAACATCCTGAATAACCCAGAACAAAGTAAATGGAAGACAACTTCCTGATTTAGTCTAAGTTAAGACACATAATATGCCATTAGGTATGCCAAACATCTAGACCAAAAAAGGGGGAGGGGGGGCAGGAGGAAAGACAGCAGTAAAGACTGGCACAATGACTTGTTTGGGGCTTTTAGAAAATTGGCTATACCTTAAAAATAAATAAATAAAAATGCTCCAACTGTGATCAGGTACATAGACTTGAGGTGGCAAAAGGAGTCTGTGGTATTGGCATTGCAATTCCTCTTGTTATTGCTACTGTATGTCACTGGCTAACTTGCCAAAGGTGAGATTACCAAGGGATCTTCATCCAAGTGAACAAATATGTAACTTTAAGATTTCTGAGTGGTCTCCTTGTCTATTTACATAGGAAGGTGTATGATCCAGAGGCCTCCTGGATCCAAATTTGCTGCTTACTTCCACTCCCAACCGCAACATTTTATTTGAAAGTTTACAAACACACAGCAAAGTTGAGAGAATTTTAAAGTGGACATCTATATACCAATCACCTAGATTCTACCATTAACATTTTACTATACTTGCTTTATAACATTCCCATTCCATTAACCGTCTTATTTTCTTCATGGATTTCAAAGTAAACTGTAGATACCTGTATACTTCCCCATAAACACTTCTGCATGCAAATCATTCACTGAAGTTTGGTATTTATTTACAGTTTTTGCTTCTTTTGATTAAAAAAAGCTTACATACAATGAAACACAAGTCTTAAGTATACATCTGCTGAGTTTTGACAAATACATACACCCATGTGGCTTGCCTTTTTAAATTAAAATTAAAATTTCTCTTCTTTGTAAAATTTGTTAGGACCCTGCTCCCATACCTTCATAACCTAACACAGAGATACAGGGATACAGCACAATATGTGCTTACAAATAACCTTGAAGATAATTTCTTTTTAAATGTATTCCTGATGATTATAAAGAAAAGGCAGCTATATATAAGCCCTCTGTTTAAAGTGGTGAGATCCCCAAGCCCTAACATACCAGACTTTCAAAAACTGGGAGACAGCACCTGGTTTAACAATTAACAAAATCCTATCCTTGATTTTATTTTTTTCATCAGTTTTAACATCCATCTTCAGAGCTAATGGATAAAATAAGAACTTTTAGTTCAATGAGATAGTTGCCCCATAATTTCGTTAGTGCATTTGAGTAAAAATAGTCACTCACTCTTATATGAATCAAATAAAAATGAATAAGGTTGCTAAGAAAAGGGCAGTAATCTCATTACTGCCTTGGGTAATTTCAGTTACAAATAACATTATCAGGAAAATAATGTGTGTGGGTAAAATTACCTTCCCATTTATCACCGTCAGAAACATCCTTCAGATCTAAATGTGGAATTTGGACACATGCTGCCTCCCCTTGAACACCAACACTTTGACCTCCTGGCACTTCTGATTCAGTGTTGGCATTCAAATCACATATCTTGCTACTAGAATCCTGTATTTTAAAATAAAGAATACATTTCACAACCAAGAAGCTTTTCACACCCAGCTTAAAGACAACCAGCATATATCCTGTGTAGTCTTCATTAGTTTACTGTGCCTACAGTTAACTGTCCCACTCCCACCATTCAAACTATTTTCAAATACAAATGTGCAGTTTTATAATACATCTTACTGGAAGACAAAGTTTGGATCCCAAATTGAGAAAACTGTTTTCATAACTAAGTTTCTTGTAACCCAAAGTGGCAAATAACACAAAAACAAAAACAAAAGCAAACAAAAAAACAAAAGTGGCAAATCAAGTTGCTGCTTAACTGTAAAACATTTGGTAAGAGTATTTACATTTCAATCTCCTTTAAACCTATTAAACCCAAGAGCTAAAGGTCAGATACAATAACTGGTAGATTAAACCTAGTCGAACTTTTAAGAACCATAAGTGAAAAATAATTCTTACCAGAATGAAGTGTGACAATTTATCACTGTCAAATGACAAATATTCTTTCCTAAAAATCAAGTAAAGTTATTAGTCTTTTAAGAATAAATTGGTTACTATCATTGCATATTTCTTACCTAGATTCCTCTCTTCCTCATACAGTTAGCATTTACAGGGTGAGAGAATAAAACAACAACTGGACATATGCCCATTCTTTGGAGCCTTATTATCTGAAAATCACACACTACTGAAAAGATCCACAGAATCAGTTCAGGTTTAGAAAAATTAAGTAACATTTACCACCCCCTTACACAGTCACTCCCCCAAAAGAAAAACACTTTAAAAGGAAAAATATAATCCACAATAAATAAAAACCAAAAGAACTGAATGTATAATGGAAAAGATTTTATAAAAATAAATATTAGTTTTAACCAAATGACTTTATTCTCTCCCACTCTGGGACATTTTTTTCCTTTTTAAAGATTTTTTAAAGGTATAGCTATGTACCTATATTTTAAATCTGATGGTATTCTATTACAATCAAAACAAGGTTACTACTTCTAAACCTCTCCTTCCTAAAAACATAATGGTAACATGTAAAAAGGAAATTTATAAAATCTCAATTCACTTATTTCCCCATAAAAATTAACCCCCATATAGAACAAGTGTTAAAGCAAGCTGTCACAAATGATCTCTACCTATTTGACCAGTCAACACAGTATCTAGTATCATAGTAGGTTATCAATATGCCGACTGCGGGAAAGTTCTCCTCCCCAAAGACACTGTGGCAATTTACAAAGATACTCACTGGTGCTGCTCCTACCCTGCCATAAAAGAGTGTGCATAAAAGAACTGCAAGAAGACAGGTCTTGATCTAAATATGGATTCTTGCTGAGCATGAGAAACAAACTAAATTCCCTGGGAAGCAAAGGCCCTCTTTTGCTTAGAGTGGAAGCAAATGGGGGGATGAGCTAAATTCTACCCTAACAGACTAAAAGACCTAATCACCTAAATTTGAGAAACACTGAGTGTTAAACATGCAAAATGTAATCCACTTAACCAAGAAAATCTTTGGGTCTAAAAACAAGTTTGCTAACCTATACATAAGTTGAAGGGGAAAGAGCTTTCTTGAAAAAGATTGAGTCCTCACTAAATGGATCCTTATTGTTCTACCAAATCCAGATGTCATCATTCTGGGGATGCCTGTTAATGTTGTTAATCTTTTATCTTCAGCCCATAGCTCCAATATTCCCTGGGCTGGAAGAAGATCATTCCTGCCTCCTGAAAGGAAGCACAAGGAACTGCTGTAAGCAGGAAATCTGTGGACCTTCAGAGTATGGGGACGCTCCAGAGACATGGCTCCAAAGAATTTACGTGCCCTCAGAGAACAGATTTCCTACCCACAATTAAGAGAGACAATGGCATTAATGCAAGTTTACCCTTGCCAACAGGCTATCACCAAATTAGTAATGCTGTATGGGACTTCTCAGTATTTACAATCTAGTCTCCAACTTCATTACTAATGTGTTTTTAGAATATCAAATCATCATCCTGAAGAAAATTATAACACACTTCTTAGCAATGTCTTAAAGAATCATAAAAAGAGTAACGACACCCAAAACCTACTTTAAAACATTCCAGAAAGCTTCTGTTTAAAGGGACTTTATCTATCGAGTATCTATGGGGACTACATATGGCTGAAATACTCATTGCCTCAGGGATCCCCCTTCCATTACTGCTGGCCAAGGACATAAACAAGCACCAACTG
Organism: Balaenoptera musculus; assembly: GCF_009873245.2. NCBI lineage: Eukaryota > Metazoa > Chordata > Mammalia > Artiodactyla > Balaenopteridae > Balaenoptera > Balaenoptera musculus. The sequence goes on from NC_045787.1 coordinate 114,209,696, forward strand.
CATAGGACTGTACTGGGACACACGGAGGAGTAGTTAGAAGGGGAACAAAAACATCCCTACATATTTGTTGATGCAACTATGCTACAAACTTTCAGTTAGCTATCCATAGTTCCAAGACTATGAATTAACTCACTGAAATGTATTCAGAATATCAATAAACTCCCAAATTGTTCTACAAATCAGCTGAAAGTTTTAAGTGTCTCCAAGAAGGCTGTGTTCTTCCTTCTGAACGTTTTTCCAAGTTATAACTAATGTCTGTCTGAACCTGCATCTACTCTGAATATTTATGGGCATTTAATATGCTTTATACTTACCATCAAAACAAGACATTTGGTTTTCTAGATCATCTAAAATGTATGTTATAATGGATAGCTTCATCTAAAAAATTCACCCCAGAATCTGTAAAGAACTCCAATTCTCAAAATGAATAATTAATTAGCAACAACAAGAGAAAATGCTTACCTCTCAAGACAGCCATCTTCACCATCACCACGGTCACTGCATGGCTCTAACAGTATACCTACAGTCTGACAAAAAGAACACAACACCGTATTAATGGAGTTCCCATCACTTACATATGAGAGGAAGTTTCCGATCTAAATTAGGATATTAGATTACAAGTTAGTCAAATGCCCCTCTTTAACTACTACTTATAACAGTCTATAGATGTTAGCATCTCTTTTTACAGAGAGTAATTTATCTTCCTCAAAACCCGAGTCTTACGTGTGTTTGCATGCGTGTGTATAAAATGAGGACCCTGCATTTCTTGCTACCCCAGTGGGCAATACGTACTGCTACTACTATCACATTCTTTTTCCTTCCTTAGAATTCTCTCCTCTGAAAATGATGGTCTGCTACGTCTCTTTCTCCTCAGCCATGAACATACAGGTTGGTTAACTTCCTAGCAGGTAACAGAGGAGTCATGTAGTTCACCAGATCCCTTTATTACACGTAATTGAAATAACACCTCTGAACCTCAGAAACACAAGAGAAGGCTCCTGCATTTTCCAATGGGCTTAGTGACATCATCCCACGCTTATTCCTCCCTTAAAATGAATACCTACCAAGTCTAATACAAATGCCTTGTGCATTACTTCAAACTATGTAAACTTTTTAGTGTCTTTGATGATCACCTCTGAAATCAACAAAAGCTTTGATCTTCTTAGATTCTTCTTAAGGAACTACCACTTGTGCAGTCCTGTTTAATATGAAAGACAGTCTGTAAAAGGCTATTAAAATACTTCTCTCTTTTCCGACTACTTATCTCTGTGAAGCTAAATTGGCCTCATGCACTAGAAACAAAAGAACCTATAGAACAGACAGAATGCAGAAGCAGGTATGAGAATCCAGCTAACTTCAGTTAAGTCAAACAGACATTAACAAGATTTGTAGATATGTATAACAATGCCATGCCTCAAAATAACTATTTTTAAAAATAGCTGCTTTTGAGCAGAAGCAAGAAGAACTACAATCTTGCAGCCTGTGGAACAAAAACCACATTCACAGAAAGACAGACAAGATGAAAAGGCAGAGGGCTATGTACCAGATGAAGGAACAAGATAAAACCCCAGAAAAACAACTAAATGAAGTGGAGATAGGCAACCTTCCAGAAAAAGAATTCAGAATAATGATAGTGAAGATGATCCAGGACCCTGGAAAAAGAATGGAGGCAAAGATGGAGAAGATGCAAGAAATGTTTAACAAAGACTTAGAAGAATTAAAGAACAAACAAACAGAGATGAACAATACAATGACTGAAATGAAAACTATACTAGAAGGAATCAATAGCAGAATAACTGAGGCAGAAGAACGGATAAGTGACCTGGAAGACAGAATGGTGGAATTCACTGCTGCAGAACAGAATAAAGAAAAAAGAATGAAAAGAAATGAAGACAGCCTAAGAGACCTCTGGGACAACATTAAACATAACAACATTCACATTATAGGGGGTCCCAGAAGGAGAAGAGAGAGAGGAAGGACCCAAGAAAATATCTGAAGAGATTATAGTCGAAAACTTCCCTAACATGGGAAAGGAAATAGCCACCCAAGTCCAAGAACCGCAGAGAGTCCCATACAGGATATACCCAAGAAGAAACACAGCAAGACACATAGTAATCAAATGGGCAAAAATTAAAGACAAAGAAAAATTACTGAAAGCAGCAAGGGAAAAAGGACAAATAACATACAAGGGAACTCCCATAAGGTTAACAGCTGATTTCTCAGCAGAAACTCTACAAGCCAGAAGGGAGTGGCATGATATACTTAAAGTGATGAAAGGAAAGAACCTACAACCAAGATTACTCTACCCGGCAAGGATCTCATTCAGATTCGATGGAGAGATCAAAAGCTTTACAGACAAGCAAAAGCTAAGAGAATTCAGCATCACCAAACCAGCTCTACAACAAATGCTAAAGGAACTTCTCTAAGTGGGAAACACAAGAGGAGAAAAGGACCTACTAAAACAAATCCAAAGCAATTAAGAAAATGGTCATAGGAACATACATATCGATAATTACCTTAAATGTGAATGGATTAAATGCTCCAACCAAAAGAAACAGGCTTACTGAATGGATACAAAAACAAGACCCATATATATGCTGTCTACAAGAGACCCACTTCAGACCTAGGGACACATACAGACTGAAAGTGAAGGGATGGAAAAAGATATTCCATGCAAATGGAAATCAAAAGAAAGCTGGAGTAGCAATACTCATATCAGATAAAATTGACTTTAAAATAAAGAATGTTACAAGAGACAAGGAAGGACACTACATAATGATCAAGGGATCAATCCAAGAAGAAGATATAACAATTATAAATATATATGCACACAACATAGGAACACCTCAATACATAAGGCAACTGCTAACAGTTATAAAAGAGGAAATCAACAGTAACACAATAATAGTGGGGGACTTTAACACCTCACTTACACCAATGGACAGATCATCCAAAATGAAAATTAATAAGGAAACACAAGCTTTAAATGACACAATAGACCAGATAGATTTAATTGATATATATAGGACATTCCATCCAAAAACAGCAGATTACACGTTCTTCTCAAGTGCGCACGGAACACTCTCCAGGATAGATCACATCTTGGGTCATAAATCAAGCCTCAGTAAATTTAAGAAAACTGAAATCATATCAAGTATCTTTTCTGACCACAATGCTGTGAGATTAGAAATCAATTACAGGGAAAAAAAAGTAAAACACACAAACACATGGAGGCTAAACAATACATTACTAAATAACCAAGAGATCACTGAAGAAATCAAAGAGGAAATCAAAAAATACCTAGAGACAAATGACAATGAAAACACGATGATCCAAAACCTATGGGATGCAGCAAAAGCAGTTCTAAGAGGGAAGTTTATAGCTATACAAGCCTACCTCAAGAAACAGGAAAAATCTCAAATACACAATCTAACCTTACACCTGAGGGAACTAGAGAAAGAAGAATAAACAAAACCCAAAGTTAGCAGAAGGAAAGAAATCATAAAGATCAGTGCAGAAATAAATGAAATAATAGAAACAAAGAAAACAATAGCAAAGATCAATAAAACTAAAAGCCGGTTCTTTGAGAAGATAAATAAAATTTGTAAACCATTAGCCAGACTCATCAAGAAAAAGAGGGAGAGGACTCAAATCAATAAAATTAGAAATGAAAAAGGAGAAGTTACAACAGACACCGCAGAAATACAAAGCATCCTAAGAGACTACTACAAGCAACTCCATGCCAATAAAATGGACAACCTGGAAGAAATGGACAAATTCTTAGATAGGTATAACCTTCCAAGACTGAACCAGGAAGAAATAGAAAATATGAACAGACCAATCACAAGCAATGAAATTGAAACTGTGATTAAAAATCTTCCAACAAGAAAAGTCCAGGACCAGATGCCTTCACAGGTGAATTCTATCAAACATTTAGAGAAGAGCTAACACCCATCCTTCTCAAACTCTTCCAAAAAGTTGCAGAGGAAGGAACACTCACAAACTCACTCTATGAGGCTACCATCACCCTGATACCAAAACCAGACAAAGATACTACAAAAAAAGAAAATTACAGACCAATATCACTGATGAATATAGACGCAAAAATCCTCAACAAAATACTAGCAAACGGAATCCAACAACACATTAAAAGGATCATAGACCACGATCAAGTGGGATTTATCTCAAGGATGCAAGGATTCTTCAATATACGCAAATCAATCAGTGTGATACACCATATTAACAAAATGAAGAAGAAAAACCATATGATCATCTCAATAGATGCAGAAAAAGCTTTTGACAAAATTCAACAGCCATTTATGATAAAAACTCTCCAGAAACTGGGCATAGAGGGAACCTACCTCAACATAATAAAGGCCATATACAACAAACCCACAGCAAACAACATTCTCTATGGTGAAAAAATGAAACCATTTCCTCTAAGATCAGGAACAAGACGAGGATGTCCACTCTCACCACTATTATTCAACACAGTTTTGGAACTCCTAGCCACGACAATCAGAGAGGAAAAAGAAATAAAAGGAATACAAATTGGAAAAGAAGAAGTAAAACTGTCACTGTTTGCAGATGACATGATACTACACATAGAGAATCCTAAAGATGCTACCAGAAAACTACTAGAGCTAATCAATGAACCTGGGCAAGTTGCAGGATACAAAATTAATGCACAGAAATCTCTTGCATCCCTATACACTAATGATGAAAAATCTGAAAGAGAAATTAAGGAAACACTCCCATTTACCATTGCAACAAAAAGAATAAAATACCTAGGAATAAACCTACCTAGGGAGACAAAAGACCTGTATGCAGAAAACTATAAGACACTGATGAAAGAAATTAAAGATGATACCAACAGATGGAGAGATATACCATGTTCTTGGACTGGAAGAATCAATATTGTGAAAATGACGATACTACCCAAAGCAATCTACAGATTCAATGCAATCCCTATCAAATTACCAATGACATTTTTTACGGAACTAGAACAAAAAATCTTAAAATTTGTATGGAGACACAAAAGACCCCGAATAGCCAAAGCTATTGAGGGAAAAAAACGGAGCTGGAGGAATCAGACTCCCTGACTTCCGACTATACTACAAAGCTACAGTAATCAAGACAATATGGTACTGGCACAAAAACAGAAACACAGATCAATGGAACAAGATAGAAAGCCCAGAGATAAACCCACACACCTATGGTCAACTAATCTATGACAAAGGAGGCAAGGTTATACACTGGAGAAAAGACAGTCTCTTCAATAAGTGGTGCTGGGAAAACTGGACAGCTACATGTAAAAGAATGAAATTAGAACACTCCTTAACACCATACACAAAAATAAACTCAAAATGGATTCGAGACCTAAATGTAAGACCGGACAGTATAAAACTCTTAGAGGAAAACATAGGAAGAACACTCTTTGACATAAATCACAGCAAGATCTTTTTTGATCCACCTCCTAGAGTAATGGAAATAAAAACAAAAATAAACAAATGGGACCTAATGAAACTTCATAGCTTTTGCACAACAAAGGAAACCATAAACAAGACGAAAAGACAACCCTCAGAATGGGAGAAAATATTTGCAAACGAATCAACGGACAAAGGATTAATCTCCAAAATATATAAACAGCTCATGCAGCTCAATATCAAAAAAACAAACAACCCAATCCAAAAATGGGCAGAAGACCTAAATAGACATTTCTCCAAAGAAGACATACAGATGGCCAAGAAGCACAAGAAAAGCTGCTCAACATCACTAATTATTAGAGAAATGCAAATCAAAACTACAATGAGGTATCACCTCACACCAGTTAGAATAGGCATCATCAGAAAATCTACAAACAACAAATGCTGGAGAGGGTGTGGAGAAAAGGGAACCCTCTTGCACTGTTGGTGGGAATGTAAATTGATATGGCTACTATGGAGAACAGTATGGAGGTTCCTTAAAAAACTAAAAATAGAATTACCATTTGACCCAGCAATCCCACTACTGGGCATATACCTAGAGAAAACCATAATTCAAAATGACACATGCACTCCAATGTTCACTGCAGCACTACTTACAATAGCCAGGTCATAGAAGCAACCTAAATGCCCATCAACAGATGAATGGATAGAGAAGTTGTGGTACATATATACAATGGAATATTACTCAGCCATAAAAAGGAACGAAATTGGGTCATTTGTTGAGACGTGGATGGATCTAGCAACTGTCATACAGAGTGAAGTAAGTCAGAAAGAGCAAAACAAATATTGTATATTAACGCATATATGTGGAACCTAGAAAAATGGTACAGATGAACTGGTTTGCAGGGCAGAAATTGAGACACAGATGTAGAGAACAAACATATGGACAGCAAGGAGGGAACGCGGTGGTTGGGAGGGCGGTGTGTGATGAATTGGGAGATTGGGATTGACATTTACACACTGATGTGTATAAAACTGATGACTAATAAGAACCTGCTGTACAAAAAAATAAAATAAAATAAAATTTAAAAATTGAAAATAAATAAGTAAATAAATATCCTCAGTTTAAACCAAAAAAAAAAAAATAGCTGCTTTTACTAAGAAGAAAAAAACAACCTTATGTATGTTACCTTGAGTGAGTTTATTGTTATTTTTAAGTAATTTAATAAACATTTTAATTGCTCAGTTTTAATTTCTAATATACTAAATATCGATAGATATACCTATGTAAACAAAAGCTTTTTGGGATCCTCAGTAATTTTGAAGAGTATAAAGAGGTCCTGGGACCCAAAGTGTAAGAACCACTGACCTAGAAATCAGACTTCAGCAACCTTTATGCTCTGGAATATAGCTTTACATTCTTAAATATGAAGGTTTTGGGGACCATGAAAAAACCATTACAGAGACCCAATATTTAAAATGAGCTTTCTTGTTTTACTCAAAGAACCAAATTCAAGTCCCAGTTCCTCCCTTCTCATGAAAATTAAGAAAATAACAATCACCTACTTGCTTATCTTACAGTTACTATAAGAGAATCAAAAGAAATAACTCATAAGAAAAACTATAAAGCTCTATTACAAAAGCATACTATTACATGACCAACTCTTACTTAACCTATAATTCTTTTTACTATGAAATAATTGAAACAAAGTACAAAGGCTGATATAACTAATACCCACATACCCTCCAGCCAGAGTTAGGCAACATAATTCTTAAATAGTGAAAAGTACTAAACAAAAACCCAATTAGGGGTAATAAAAGATGCAGTGACAGTAGCAAAAGCTGACAGCCCAGCAGTGGAGAAGGCAGATGAAATTCCGAGTCTGGTGCAGAACTGTGCTCTATATGATACCCCAGGACAAAGAAAAATAAAAGTTATTAGAGTCAGGTTAGAATATGGCCAGACTTCAATTTAACACACAGGGAAATATACAATACTTTGTTTAGAAACTAAAATATACTTCATCACTTAAAGAAATTTCACTTCCTCAGAATTCATTCTAGATAAAACATTCAATTCTTTGTACACAAGTAGAGAAGAGCCTATTTTCTTTCCTAAAATATCAGCGAACAAAATAGCCCATACTTTCTTCCCTCTTTTCTCCACAAACATCAGGGTCCTCACAAAGGACGTCTAAGGCACTCTGGTCTCAATTCAGGTAAGCTAGAGAGCTTTGGTGGTGGTGGTGGCAGTGGTAGTAATAGTGGGAGCAGCATCTACAGCACAATCATATTGCCAATGTCTTAGGGGTTGTCAGGGTTTACTGCCAGGAACTAAAGACTGATGGGCATTTCCAGTAATTCCTTTGGTCTCCACCCATTCCTTAGCCATCCATAATTGATGCTTTCACACAGCTTAGTCCGCATCTTCCCATCTCCACCTAGTTTTGCTCAAGTATGCTAGCTACTTCTTTTAGATAGGCTAAACATCCCCACTTCATTCTCCACATTTCATCTGCTTTTTAGAAACTCTTACTAAAACATTTTCAACCAACAGATAGCAGATTATACCCAGAAAAATAAAACTGCAGTCCGCAACTTGATTTTATTTTTTAGTTCAACAGACATAAAAACACATTGGAGCAAAATTCTGTATGTTAAGCAGAAAACAATTTTGATTAACAATAGCTTTCCATTTAAATGGGCTGCCAAGTCACTATACTTTTGTATCAGTTAGACTATGGAGGCTTAAAAAAAGTTTTCTTAATTGAGGTATAGTTTATACACAATATTATATAAGTTTCAGGTACACCTCATAGTGATTCACAATTTTTAAAGGTTATATAAAAACACATTAAATGTACTTCAATCTAGCCCAATTTCTTCCACTGAATTAATGTGGTCAAAACTGATGCGGTCTCCACAACAGAGGAAACATCAACAAAATGAAAAGGCAACCTACAGAATGGGAGAAAATATTTGCAAATCATATATCTGATAAGGAGTTAATATCCAAAATATATAAAGAACTCATAAAACTCAATAGCAAAAAACCCACAAATAATACAATTAAAAAATGGGCAGAGGATCTAAATAGATATCTTCCCAAAGATGATGTACAGATGGCCAACAGGTACATGAAAAAGTGCTCAACATCACTAACCATCAGGAAAATGCAAATCAAAACCACAATAAGATACCACCTCACACCTGTTAGAAAGACTATCATCAGAAAGACAAGACATAACAAATGCTGGTGAGGATGTGGAGAAAAAGGAACCCTAGTGTCCTAGAGATGGAAATGTAAATTGCTGGGAATGTAAACTGGTGCAGCCACTATGGAAAATGGTATGGAGGTTCCTCAAAAAAATTAAAAATAGAACTACCATATGATTACCAGCAATTCCACTTCTGGGTATTTATGTGAAGGAAAGGAAAATGCTAACTCAAAAAGATAGGTGCACCCCCATGTTCACTGCAGCATTATTTTACAGTAGCCAAGATATGGAAATGACCTAAGTGTCCCCAAATAGATAAATGGATGAAGAAAAAATGTGTGTGTATACATATACACAATGGAATATTATTCTGCCTTAAAAGAGAATGAAGTCCTGCCATTTGCAACAACATGGATGGACCTTGAAGGCATTATGCTATGAGAAATATGTTAGACAGAGAAAGACAAATACCATATGATCTCACTTATATGTGGAATTTTAAGAAAAAAATCAAATTTATGGATATAGAGAACATACTGATGGTTGCCAGAGGTGGGGGGGGGGGTGGGTAAAATGGGTGAAGGTAGTCAAAAGGTACAAACTTTCCAGTTATAAAAATAAATAAGACTTAGAAATATAATATACATCATGGTAACTATAGTTAATAATACTGTATTGTATATTTGAAAGTTGCTGAGAGTAGATCTTAAAAATCTCATCACAAGAAAAAAGAATTTAACTGTGTGGTAATAGCTACTAACTAGACTTGTGATCATTTCACAATATATACATGTATCAAATGTTGTGCACTTGAAACTAATGTAATATTATGTGTCAACTATATCTCAAATTTTTTTTAATTTAAAAAAGAAACGTTGTGACTTAAAAAAAAATGCATTATTGAATGGTTGTTGCCTGTCAGAGGTTTTGAGTGTTTAAAAAAAAAAAAAAAAAAAAGTGGAGTCTCATAATAGTACAAGTCTAATTGACAGCCATTTCTTCCTCTTGGTTGTCTGCTAGAGTTTCCCAAATACTTCTGGCCTCCACTTCTGAAAGGAGGTACTTATACTGCAGAAGTTTCTCAGGGTTTGGAAGATATAAATAATTGCAAATTTGGCAGGGTGCCAGCAACAGAGTCCTGCTAATCCTGAAATGGATTGATTTCATGAGAAATTCACTGATAAGACCGTATTCTGATGTGAATTCTAATCAGGCGACTGATTTGCAGACAGTTTCCAACCCCAAAACAGTGCAAATTACTATGCAGCTTGTTGTACCTATTTTAAAAATTTACATAGATTTCGTCATATCAATACAAAAATCCTAGGTATTTTCTACAGAACTCATTAGTACCTTTTAAAAAATACTAATTTGCAAAAGACCTGATATTTTATATCTGATAAAAGACTTACTCAAAATATATAAAGATCTCTTAAAACTCAACAGAAAACAACCGGATCAAAATATGAACAAAAGACCTGAATTCACCAAAGATATTCAGATGGCAAATAAACATATGAAAAGATGCTCAACATTATATGTCATGAGGGAACTGCAAATTAAAACAACGAGATAACACAAGACTCGCCAAAATCCCAAACACTGATAACACCAAACACTGGCAAGGATGTAGAGCAACAGGAGCTCTCATTCACTGCTGATGAATGAAAGGGAAACACACGCAAATTTATGCAAGCATTTAATTTATAATAAAGGTGGCATTTCTTTTTTTTTTTCCTTGGCCTCACCACGTGGCTTGTGGGATTTTAGTTCCCGGACCAGGGACTGAACCTGGGCCCTTGGCAGTGAGGGCCCACCAGGGAATTCCCAAAGGTGGCATTTCAAATCAGTGTGGAAAAAGATAGATTATTCAATAAATTCATATATTGAGAAAACTAGGTAAACATCTAGGAAAAAAGTTAAATCCATTCTTCATACCTTACACAACAATAAATTCAAATGTCTTTTCATTTTGCTTGTGGTTTCCTTTGCTGTGCAAAAGTGTGTAAGTTTGATTAGGTCCCATTTGTTTATTTTTGCTTTTATTTCTATTGCCTTGGGAGACTGACCTAAGAAAACACTGGTAAGATTTATGTCAGAAATGTTTTGCCTACGTTCTCTTCTAGGAGTTTTACTGTGTCATGTCTTATATTCAAGTCTTTAAGCCATTTTGAGTTTATTTTTGTGTACGGTGTAAGGGTGTGTTCTAACTTCATCGATTTACAATGTGGCTGTCCAGCTTTCCCAACACCACTTGCTGAAGAGACTGTCTTTTCTCCATTGTATATTCTTGCCTCCTTTGTCAAAGATTAATTGACCATAGGTACGTGGGTTTATTTCTGAGCTCTCTCTATTCTGTTCCATTGATCCATATGTCTGTTTCTGTGCCAATACCATGCTGTTTTGATTACTGTAGCTTTGTAGTGCTGTCTGAAGGCTGGGAGGGTTATGCCTCTAGCTTTGTTCTTTTTCCTCAGGATTGCTTTGGCAATTCTGGGTCTTTTATGGTTCCATCAAAATTTTAGGATTATTTGTCCTACTTCTGTGAAAAATGTCATGGGTAACCTGATAGGGATCACATTAAATCTGTAGATTTGCTTTGGGTAATATGGCCATTTTGAACAATATTAATTCTTCCATTCCAAGAGCATGGGATATCTTCCATTTCTTTGAATCATCTTCAATTTCCTTTATGTTTTATATTTCTCAACATATAAGTCTTTCACCTCTTTGGTCAGGTTTATTCCTAAGTATTTTATTTATTTTTTGATGTGATTTTAAATGGGATTGTTTTCTTATTTTCCCTTTCTGATGTTTCATTGTTAGTGTAAGGAAATACAACAGATTTCTGTATGTTTAATCTTGCATCCTGCTACGCTGCTGAATTCATTTATCAGTTCTAGTAATTTCTCTGTAGAGTCTTTAAGGCTTTCTATATATAGTATCACGTCATCTGCATATAATGACAATTTTACCTCTTCTCTTCCAATTTGGATACCTTTTATTTCTTTTTCTTGTCTGACTGCTGTGGCTAGGACTTCCAATACTATGTTGAATAGAAGTGGTGAGAGTGAGCATCCTTGTCTTCTAGATTTTAGCGGGAAGGCTTTCAGCTTTTCAATGTTGAGTATTATATTGGCTGGGGTTTGTCACAAATAGTTTTTTATTATGTTGAGATATGTTCCCTCTACAGCCACTTTGGTAAGAGTCTTCATCATGAAAGGATATTGAATTTTATCAAATGCCTTTTCTTCATCTATTGAGATGATCATGTGGTTTTTGTACTGTCTTTTGTTGACATGGTGTATCACACTGATTTGTGTATGCTGAACCATCCCTTTGACCCTGGGATCCAAGTTGGGAATCCAACTTGATTGTGGTATATCATCTTTTTTTATTAGAATCTGTGTTATTAGATTTGGTTTGCTAATATTGTGCTGATAATTTTTGCATCTATATTCATCAAAGATGTTCGCCTGTAATTTTCTTTTCTCATAATGTCTTTGTCTGGTTTCGGTATCAGGGTGATGGTGGCTCCACATTATGACTTTAGGAGTGTTCCCTCCTCTTCAATCTTTTGGAAGACTTTTAGCAGGATCAGTATAAGTTCTTCTTTGTATGTTTGGTAGAATTCACCTGTGGAGCCATCTGGTCTTGGACTTTTGTTTGTGGGGAGTTTGTTTTTGTTTTTGTTTTTTTAACAGATTCTATTTCACTTCTAGTGATCAGCCTGTTCAAATTATCTATTTCTTCCTGAATTGAGTTTTGGTGGGCTGTATGTTTCTAGAATCTTGTCCATTTCTTCTGGGTTGTCCAATTTGTTGGCATATAATTGTTATAGTATTCTCTTACAGTTTTTTGTATTTCTATGGTATGCGTTGCTATTTCTCCTCTTTCATTTCTTATTTTCTTTATTTGGGTCCTCTCCCTTTTCTTCTTGATGAGCCTAGCCAGAGGTTTGTCAATTTTGTTTACCCTTTCAAAGAACCAGCTCTTGGTTTTATAATTTCTTGGTTTTAGTAATTTCTCTGTAGAGTCTTTAAGATTTTCTATATATAGTATCACGTCATCTGCATATAATGACAATTCTACCTCTTCTCTTCCAATTTGGATACATTTTATTTCTTTTTCTTGCCCAATTGCTGTGGCTAGGACTTCCAATATGTGTTGAATAGAAGTGGTGAGAGTGGGCATCCTGGTCTAGATTTTTTTTCTTTGGTCTTTTTAATCCCTATTTTACTTATTGCCTCTCTTATCTTTATTATTTCCTTCCTTCTGCTGACTTCAGGTTTTGTTTGTTCTTCTTTTTCTAATTCTTTCAAGTGGTAGCTTAGGTTGTTTGAGACTCTTCTTTTTTTGTGTGGGTGGTCTATATCGTTATGAACTTCCATCTAAGAACTGCTTTTGTTGCATCCATTAGATTTTGTATGGTTGTGTTTTCATTGTCATTTGTCTCAAGGTATTTTTAAATTTCCTCTTTGATTTCATTGTTGACCCACTGGTTTTTAGTAGCATGGTTTTAGTCTCCATGTAATCATTTCTTTCTCATTTCTCTTTCTGTGGTTGATTTCTAGTTTCATGCTGTTGTGGTCAGAAAAGATGCTTGAAATAATTTCTATCCTTTTGTTGAGGCTTGTTTTGTGTCCTAGTATGTGGCCAATCCTACAGAACATTCCAAGTGCACTTGAAAAGAATGTGTATTCTGGTTTTTTTGGATGTAATGTCCTGAAAATACAAATTAAGTTTAACTGTTCTATTATCATTTAGGATCTCTATTGCCTTACTGATTTTGTCTGGTAGATCTGTTCACTGATGTGAGTCTCCTACTATTATTGTATTCCTGTCAATTTCTCCCTTTATGTCTGTTAATATTTGTTTTATGTATTTAGGTGCTCCTATATTGGGTGCATATATGTTAATGAGCGTAATATCCTCTTCCTGTATTGATCCTTTTATCATTATATAGTGCCCTTCTTTATCTTTCTTTATGGCCTTTGTTTTAAAGTCTATTTTGGGACTTCCCTGGTGGCGCAGTGGTTAAGAATCCGCCTGCCAATGCAGGGGACACGGGTTCGAGCCCTGGTCCGGGAAGATCCCACATGCCACGGAGCAACTAAGCCCATGGACCACAACTACTGAGCCTGTGCTCCAGAGCCCACGAGCCACACTACTGAGCCCACGTGCCACAACTACTGAAGTCCGCGTGCCTAGAGCCCATGCTCCACAACAAGAGAAGCCACCGCGATGAGAAGCCCGCGCACTGCAATGAAGAGTAGCCCCCACTCGCTGCAACTAGAGAAAGCCAGCGTGCAGCAATGAAGACCCAACGCAACCAAAACTAAATTTAAAAAATAATAAAATAAAGTCTATTTTGTCTGATATGAGTATTGATACCCCTGCTTTCTTTTCATTTCCATTTGCATGAAATATCTTTTTCCAGCCCTTAAATTTCAATCTACGTGCATCCTTTGCCCTAAAGTGGGTCTCTTACAGGCAGCATCTTGCAGACTCTTGTTTTCTTCTCCAATCTGCCACTCTATGTCTTTTGATTGGAGCATTTAGTCCATTGACATTTAAGGTAATTGTTGAAGACATGTATTTATTACATTTTAAACCTTGTTTTCCAGTTAACTTTGTATTTCTTCTTTGTTCCTTTTTCTTTTTGTTTTTCCTTTTGTGGTTTGATGGTTTTCTTTTGTACTATGCTTGTGTTCTCTTTTTTGGTTTTTGTGAATCTATTTTATGTTTTTGATTTGTGGTTACCCTGTTTTTCAAGTATGTTAACCCATTACTATATCTACTTGCTTTAGACTAGTAGTCATATAGGCTCAAACACATTCTAAAAAAAACCCCTACATTTTCTTACTCTCCCTCCTCACATTTTATGATTTTGATGTCCTCTTTTACATCTTCATGTTTATCCTATTGTTGTTCATTGTAGTTATTATCGCTTTCAGAAGAAAAAAAAATTTTTTTTAATCTGTGTGCTGGCTTATTTAAGTGATTTATGATCCAATGGTAATTTCTCTTTCCTACAGATTCTTACTTCTTTTCTATTTAGAGAAGACCTTTCAATATTTCTTTTAGGATAGGTTTAGTATTGCTGTATTCTTTTAGTTTTTCTTGTCTGAGAAATTCTTTACCTCTCCTTCTATTCTAAATGATAATCTTGCTGGGTAGAGTATCTGAGGTTGCAGGTTTTCCCTTTCAGGAGTTTGAATATATCTTGCCACTCCCTTCTGGCCTGCAACGTTTGTAGAGAAATCAGCTGATAGACTTATGGGCATTCCCTTGTCATTAACTCTTTGTTTTTCTCTTGCTGCCTTTAAAATCCTCTCTTTAACTTTTCCCATTTTAATTACAATATGTCTTGGTGTAGTTCTGTTTGGGTTCATCTTGTTTGGGACCCTATGTGCTTCCTGTACCTAGATATAAGTTTCCTTCTTTAGGTTTGGGAAGTTTTCAGCCATAATTTCTTCAAATACATTTTCAACCCCCTTTTTTCTTTCTTCTCCTTCTGGGATCCCTATTATGCATAGATTGGGAGGCTTTATATTATCCCATAGGTCTCATATATTACTTTCATTTTTTTTCATCTTTCTGTCTGCTGTTTTGTTTGGGTGATTTCCATTATTCTATCTTCCAGATCACTTACTTGTTCTTCTGCATTATCCAGTTTGCTATTGATTGCCTTTAGCTCAGCTTTTGTCTTGGCAATTGAGCTTTCTAATTTTAATTGGCTCCTCTTTATAGTTTCTAGTTCCTTTTCATGGTAATTTGTATTTATATCAATAGACTTTAATTCTTTCAGTAATTTTCATTACCTCTTTTTTGAACTCAGGATCTGGTAGACTGGAGATGTCTGTTTCATTGTTCTTTCAGGGGAATTCTCTTGATCTTTTAATTGGGAGAGCTTCCTCTGCTTCTTCATTTTACTATTTTACTAATATTTCTCTGACTCTATGAGTTTAGGAGAAACAGTTATCTACTGTGGTCTTGAAGGGCTGTCCTTATGCGGGAGTGTCCCTGTGTAGCCTCTGTGAGTCTAATAATTTTGGTGCAAGGGCTGTTTTTAGTATGGATGCCTGCCACGTCTTTCTTCAGTGTGTGTTGGCCATTTTCCCCTTGGTAGGGGGTGTGATTTTTGTTGTGGTGACCAGAGCCTGCACTGGATGTTGAGTGGGGCCTCCTCTTTGTTCTATGGTTGTCAAAGCCCTGTTGGGGGCAGGGTCTGCTCCCCAGTTGTTGGAGTAGATGCCCCCAGATCCACTTCTGAACTGCGGTGTGAGGTAGGCAGGAGTGGAACACTCCCACTGGGAGAGGAGCTGCTGAGTATTCCTCCACAGGAGCTGTCCACCAGGGAGTGTACTCTGTGGTGTTGCCTGTCACCCGTTGTGCAGGCTCACAAAGTACAGTTTTTTTCGCACTGCCCTCGGCCCTGCCTCAACCGTGGGAATTCAGGCAATCGGCCTGGGTGTCCCCTAGGCACTGTGCTCACAAAGCCACTAGTGCACATCTGTTGGCACAGAATCACTGAGGTCAGGCACCAGGACAGCCACAGTCACACACCTGGACCTGCCCTGGGAACTACTGAGTCAGCCCAGACCCCAGCTCCACCTCTGCATGTGTGTGTCTGCAGCAATCCACTCGGATGTCGTGCAGGCACTGAGTTTACAAAGCTGCCTGCCATGTGTACATTTGTGATCATACAGCCACTGGGACACTGAGACACTCAGATTTCAGCCCTGTTTTCCAAGTCGTGCAGCCCCTGGGGATTGGCTCAGATTTCAGCCCTGACTCCAAGTGTGAGCAACCCGCCCACACTTGCATGCTCCCAGAACTCCCAGAGGTGGAGACAAGTCTGCTGTAAGCACACCAAGAATAAAGCTTCTAAGGTGGGCCCTGCCCCACCTTTCATGAGCGTTAATGACAGGGCTTCAATGGCAGATGCGGACTCCTTCCTGTGCACACCCCCAGTTGCGCCTTGGACCACTCTCCAGTCCCTTCAGGCTGTCTCCGAGCAGCCAACCCCTGGTCTGTCCTCTGAAGCCCGAGTTTCACCACCCAGCCTCTGTGCACACCAGCAGATGAAAGTCTCGGGCTAGGGACTGCAGAGTGATGGCCAAGACCTTCTGTGCAGGTCTCTCTCTGTTCTGCCCACCGCAGACTGGGTGCTGCACTCTCCTCCAAGCCTCTGAAGCTCCCCTTCTGACCCAGCTTATCTCCCAGAAGGTGAAGGGGCTTCCCAGGGTGAGGGAACCTTTCCTCTTTCACAGCTCCCTCCCAGCGGCGCATGTCCCATCCTGATTCCTTTTTTTTTTCTTTTTTCATCCTACCAGATTACATGGTGATCCTTCTTATAATTTTGGTTTTATGAGATCTTCTGCCACTGTTCAGCAGGTATTCTGTGAGAATTGTTCCACATGTAGATTTATTTTTGATGTATTTGTGGGAGAAGGTGAGCTCCATGTCCTTCTATTCCGCCATCTTGATCTGCCTGCCCACGGTGCTTAAGATAGTATTCCAACCTTTAGCCATGATCCATATCTATTAACGTTTCCAGAATTATCTTCCACAACATACCCTCTCCACAATACCACTAACACTATGACTAGCACTATTTCACTAACATTCAACATTTCTCTGTAATTTTCACTCATACTGTTCCTTTAGTCTCTTCCGCAAATACCTAACAAAAGCCAACTCACTGCAAGGTCACATTCAAAAATCCCCCTCCCTCCCAGAAGCCTTCCATAATTTCCCTGGCCAGACGTTCTTTCCTCTCTTCTGCAAAACTGTAGCAGTTCATTTCTACCTCTACCAACACAGTTATATTCTGTATTATAAACTGTGTGCATTTACAACCTAGATTATCAAGTCAATGAAAGTTTAAATCTGGTATTTTTCTGTTTATTCATCCAAGTAAACAGATATTACATGTTGCATTAAGTAAATATATGCTCAAGTGAAGTGACCTATACCAACAATAAGAAGAAAATCAGTCTGTATCTTAGTTTTCTCTTCTGGACAAGAAGCTATCATCCATAAAGGTTTCCTAAAATCCATTAAATAAAAAAATTAATTCCAGACCACAACAGACTTAAACTAGAAATCAATAACAAAAAGGTAACAGGAAAATCCAAAAATATGTGGAGATTAAACAACACATTTCTATATAACACTTGGGTCAAAGAATAAATCTCAAGAGAAATTTTAAAATATTTTGAACTAAATGAAAATGAAAACACAACTAATCAAAATTTGTAGGATGCAGCAAAGCAATGTCTAGGGAGATGTATAGCACTGAATGCATATATTAGAAAAAAGATCTAAATCAATAATCTCAGGAAACAAAAAAGAAGAGCAAATTAAATTCAAAGTATAAAGATGAAAAGAAACAATAAAAATTATAGTAGAAATAAATAAAATTGAAAACAGGAAATCAATAAAGAAAAATCAACAAAAACGAAAGCTGATTCTTTGAAAAAATTAATAAAATCAATAAGCCTCGAGTCAAGCTAACTAAGAAAAAATAAGAGAGGATACAAATTAACTCACACAAGAAAAAACAGACAACCTGAATAGGGCCAGATTATTAAATACCTTGAATCAATAATTAATAACTTTCCAAAACAGAAAGCACTAGGTGCAGAGGGGTTCACTGGTGAATTCTACCTAACATTTAAGGAAGAAATTATACCAATTCCACACAATCTCTTTCAGAGGATAGAAGCAGAGGGAATACTTCCTAACTCATTCTTCGAGGCCTGTATTACCCTAATACAGGCATATCTCCTCTTTTATTGTGCTTTGCAGATATTGAGTTTCTTTACAAACTGAAGGTCTGTGGCAACCCTGCAGTGAGCAAGTCTATCTGTACCATTTCTACAACAGCATTTGTTTACTTCAAGTCTGTGTCACATTTTGGTAATTCTTGCAATATTTCCAATTTTTTCATTATTATTATATTTATTATGGGGATCTATAATCAGTGATATGTGATGTTACTATTGTGATTGTTTTGGGGCACCACAAATGTGCACACCCATAGAAGACACCAAACTTAATTGATAAATGTTGTATGTACTAACTGCTTCACTGAGAGGCCATTCCCATCTCTCTCCCTCTCCTCAGGCTTCCTGATTCCCTGAGATACAACAATATTGAAATAAGGCCAATAATAACCCTACAATGGCCTTTAAGCATTCAAGTAAAAGGAAGGGTTGCATCTATGTCACTTTATATCAAAAGCTAGAAATGACTAATAAGCTTAGTGAGGAAGACATGTTGAAAGCTAAGACAGGCCAAAAGCAAGGTCTCTTGCAAAAAAACAGTTAGCCAAGTTCTGAAAGCAGAGGAAAAGTTCTTGAAGGAAATGAAAAGTGCTACTCCACAACAAATGAATAAGAAAGCGAAAAACCCGTATTGCTGATATAGAGAACGTTTCAGTCATCCGGACACAAGATAAAACCAGCCACAAGATTCCCTTAAACCAAAGCCTAACCCAGATAAGGCCCTAACTCTCTTGAATTCTATGAAAGCTGAGAGAGGTAAGAAAGCTACAGAAGAAAAGTTTGAAGCTAGCAGAGCTTGGTTCATGAGGTTTAAGGAAAGAAGCTATCCCCATAATATAAAAGTGCAAGTTGAAGCAGAAAGTGCTGATGTAGAAGCTGCAGTTTTCTAGAATATCCAGCTAAAAAAATTCATGAAGGTGGCTACACTCAACAACAGATTTTCAAGGCAGACATAACAGCCTTATATTGGAAGAAGATGTAATCTAGGACTTCCACAGCTAGAGAGGAGAAGTCAATGCCTGGCTTCAAAGCTTCAAAAAACAGGCTGAGTCTCTAGTTAGGGGCTACTGCCACTGATGACTTTAAGGTGAAGCCAGTGCTCATTTACCATTCCGAAAATCCTAGGTCCCTTAAGAATTATGCTAAATCTATTCTCTCTGTGCTCTATAAATGGAACAACAAAGCCAGGATGACGGCATATCTCTTTACAACATAGTTTATTGAATACTTTAAGCCCACTTGAGACTTACTGCTCAGAAAAACAAGCTGCTTTCAAAATATTACTGCTCAATGACAATGTGCTTGGTCACCTAAGAGCTCCGATGGAGATATACAACAAGATTAATGTTGTTTTCATGCCTGTTAACACAAGTTCCATTCTGCAGCCCATGGATCAAGGAGTGATTTCGACTTTCCATTATTTTAGAAATACGTTTCATAATGGTACTGATGAACCTAGTGGTAGGGGAGGAATAAAGATGCAGACGTTGAGAACAGACTTGAGGACACGGGAGGGAAGGGGAGGCTGAGACACAGTGAGAGAGTACAACTGACATATATACACTACCAAATGTAAAATGGATGGATGGTGGGAAGTTGCTGCATAGCACAGGGAGATCAGCTCCGTGCACTGTGATGACCTAGAGGGGTGGGATGGGGAGGGTGGGAGGGAGGCTCAAGAGGGAGGGGATATGGGGATATGTGTGTGCATATAGCTAATTTACTCTGTTGTACAGCAGAAACTAACACAACACTGTGAAGCAATATACTCCAATAAAGATGTATAAAAAAAAAAAAGAAATACATTTCATAAGGCTATAGCTGTCACTGATAGTGATTCCTGTGATGGATCTGGACAAAATAAATTGAAAATCTTCTGGAAAGAAATCACCTTTCTAGATGTCATCAAAGGGCATTCAGGGACTTCCCTGGTGGCGCACTGGTTAAGAATCCGCCTGCCAATGCAGGTGACACAGGTTCGAGCCCCGGTCTGGGAAGATCCCACATGCCGTGGAGCAACTTAGCCCATGCACCACAACTACTGGGCCTGTGCTCTAGAGCCCGCGAGCCACAACTACTGAGCCCACAAGCCACAACTACTGAAGTCCACGTGCCTAGAGCACATGCATCACAACAAAAGAAGCCACCACAAGGAGAAGGCTGTGCCCCGCAACGAAGAACAGCCCCCACTCGCCACAACTAGAGAAAGCCCACGCACAGTAACGAAGACCCAACACAGCCAAAAAATAAATTTATTAAAAAATTTTTTAAAACGTGGAGCCTGAAGATGTGACTGAATTGCTGCAATCTCAAAATAAAACTTTCACAAATGAGGAGCTGCTTCTTATGGATGAGCAAAGAAAGTTGTTTCTTGAGATGGAATCTACTCCTGGTGAAGGTGCTGTGAAGATCATTGAAATGACAAGTAAGGATGCAGAATATTACATAAACTTAGTTGACAAAGCGCTGGCAGGGTTTGAGAAGACTGATTCCAACTTTGAAAGACTGACTCCAACTTTGAAAGAAGCTCTACAGTGGGTTAAATGCTATCAAACAGAACTGCATGCTACAGGAAGGAAGAGTAAATTGATGCGGCAAACTTCATTTCTGTGTTATTTTAAGAAATTGCCACAGCCACTTCAACCTTCAGCGATCACCATCCTGATCAGTTAGCAGTCATTAACAGGCAAGACCCTCCATCAGCAAAAATATTACAACAACTCACTGAAGGCTCTGATGATGATCAGCATTTCCTAGCAATAAAGTATTTCTTTTTTTTAATTAATTTATTTATTTATTTATTTATGGCTGTGTTGGGTCTTCGTTTCTGCGTGAGGGCCTTCTCCAGTTGCGGCGAGCGGGGGCCACTCCTCATCGCGGTGCACGGGCCTCTCACTATCATGGCCTCTCTCGCTGCAGAGCACAGGCTCCAGACGCGCAGGCTCACTAATTGTGGCTCACGGGCCCAGCTGCTCTGTGGCATGTGGGATCCTCCCAGACCCGGGCTCAAACCCGTGTCCCCTGCATTGGCAGGCAGACTTTCAACCACTGCGCCACCAGGGAAGCCCCTAAAGTATTTCTTAATTAAGGTATGTACATTGTTTTTTAAGACATAATGCTACTGCACACTTAATAGACTATACTATAGTGTAAACATAAATTTTATATGCACTGGGAATCAAAAGAATTTGCATGACTCACTTTATTGTGATACTCGCTTTATTGTGGTGATCTGAAACTGAACCTGCAATATCTCCAAGGTATGCCTGTACTAAAACCTAAGAAAAAACATTATAAGAAAAGAAAACAACAAACTAGTATCTCTCATTAACATAGATGCAGAGTAGGAGGACACAGAGTTCCTGTCTCCTCACAACTAGGGCACCTACCCGGTCTGGTGGGGGACCTCCAACACCCAAAGGGATGGGAAGAATCCCAGCACGACTGGGTAGGACATGGGGGAAAGGAAAGGGAGAGGAAAAATGAAGGCGGGATGGGACTGGCACCCCTGAGGGGCAGCTGGGGGAAGGGAGGGGTTCCCACGATCAGAGGGACACACCAACGGTGCATGGATCAGTGGGGATGGGGAGAGACCTTTGGGGGATCGGTGGATCACAGGGGAACAAGGCTAGTGTCTACTCTGCCCACCTGGGCCCCGGCAACCCTGCTGGGGTCCTGGGCCTGAGCCTCTGCCCTCTGCGGCCCCCTCCGTCCACAAAGAGCCTAAGCCGACCACTCCCACCCCCACCCAGGGCCTTTTCTGGCTTTTCGGCCATTGTGGTTGTGTTTTGCCTTATTGTTGTTTCATTTATATTTTTATTTTTTTGAATACATTTTTTATTTTTCTAATTTTATTTTATTTTTTATTCTTTGTTATTGTTCTGTTCTTTTTTTTTCCCCCCCGTCGGCGCCTCAAAGCTTGCAGGATCTTGGCTCCCAGGTCAGGTGTCAGGCCTCAGCTCCAGTGGTGGGAGCACCAAGTCCAAACTGTTGGATGAACAGAGAACCTCAGACCCCAGGGAATACTAATCTGTGTGAGGTGTCCTGGAGGTCCTCATCTTGGCACCGAGACCAACTCTAACCAACTGCCTGCAAACTCCAGGACTGGACGCCTCAGGCCAAACAACCGGTAAGATGGGAACAGAGACCCACCCACCAAAAAAAATGACACGACAAACAAGTATGCTACAGACGAAGGTGCAAGGTAAAAACCTTCAAGACCAAATAAATAAAGAAGAAACAGGCAACCTACCTGAAAAAGAATTCAGAGTAATGATAGTAAATATGATCCAAAATCTCGGGAATACAATAGAGAGATGGACCGAGAAAACACAAGAAATGTTTAACAAGGATCTATAAGAACTAAACAACAAACAAACAGTGATGAACAACACAATAACTAAAATGAAAAATACACTAGAAGGAATCAATAGCAGAATAACTGAAGCAGAAGAATGCATAAGTGAGCTGGAACACAGAATGGTGGAAATAACTGCTGAGGAGCAGAATAAAGAAAAAAGAATGAAAAGAAATGAGGACACTCTCAGAGACCTCTGGACAACATTAAATGCACCAACATTCGAATTATAGGGGTCCCAGAAGGAGAAGAGAAAGAGAAAGGGTCTGAGAAAATATGTGAAGAGATTATAGTCGAAAACTTCCCTAACATGGGAAAGGAAATAGCCACGCAATTCCAGGAAGTGAAGAGAGTCCCATACAGCATAAACCCAAGGAAACAAACACCAAGACACATATTAATCAAACTAACAAAAATTAAATTCAAATAAAAATTATTAAAAGCAGCAAGGGAAAAGTATCAAATAACATACAAGGGAATCCCCATAAGGTTATCAGCTGATTTTTCAGCAGAAACTATGCAGGCCAGAAGGGAGTGGCAGGATATATTTAAAGTGATGAAAGGGAAAAATCTACAACCAAGATTACTCTACCCAGCAAGGATGTCATTCAGATTCGATAGAGAAATCAAAAGCTTTACAGACAAGCAAAAGCTAAGAGAATTCAGCACCACCAAACCAGCTCTACAGCAAATGCTAAAGGAACTTCTCTAAGTGGGAAACACAAGAGAAGAAAAGGACCTAGAAAAACAAACCCAAAACAATTAAGAAAATGGTGATAGGAACATACATATCGATAATTACCTTAAATGTGAATGGATTAAATGCTCCAACCAAAAGACACAGACTGGCTGAATGGATACAAAAACAAGACCCATATATATGCTGCCTACAAGAGACCCATTTCAGACCTAGGGACACATACAAACTAAAAGTGAGGG
Organism: Balaenoptera musculus; assembly: GCF_009873245.2. NCBI lineage: Eukaryota > Metazoa > Chordata > Mammalia > Artiodactyla > Balaenopteridae > Balaenoptera > Balaenoptera musculus. The sequence continues at coordinate 114,233,430 of NC_045787.1, forward strand.
GATGGAAAAAGATATAACATGTAGATGGAAAACAAAACAAAGCTGGGTAGCAATACTCATATCAGATAAAACATACTTTAAAATACAGACTGTTACAAGAGACAAGGAAGGACACTACATTATGATAAGGGATCAATCCAAGAAAAAGATACAACAATTGTAAATATTTATGCACCCAACATAGGAGCACCTCAATACATAAGGCAAATGCTCACAGCCATAAAAGGGGAAATCGACAGTAACACAATAATAGTGGGAGACTTTAACACCCTGCTTACACCAAGGGACAGACCATCCAGACAGAAAATAAATAGGAAAAACAAGCTTTAAATGAAACAAGAGATAAAATACACTTAATTGATACTTACAGGACATTCCACCCGAAAGTGTCAGAATACACTTTCTTCTCAAGTGCACATGGAACATTCTCCAGGATAGATCATATCTTGCGTCATAAGTCAAGCCTCGGAAAATTTAACAAAACTGAATTCCTATCAAACATTTTTTCTGACCACACTATGAGATTAGAAATGAATTACTGGGGGGACACGTTCAAGATGGTGGAGGAGTAAGACGTGGAGATCACCTTCCTCCCCACACATTCATCAGAAATACATCTACATGTGGAACAACTCCTACAGAACACGTACTGAATGCTGGCAGAAGACCTCAGACTTCCCAAAAGGGTCTTCGTGCTCCGGCCGGGTGTCAGGCCTGTGCCTCCGAGGTGGGAGAGCCGAGTTCAGGACACTGGTCCACCACAGACCTCCCGGCTTCACATAATATCAAACAGCGAAAGCTCTCCCAGAGATCTGCATCTCAACGCTAAGACACAGCTCCACTCAACGACCAGCAAGCTACAGTCCTGGATATCCTATGCCAAACAACTAGCAAGACAGGAAAACAAACCCCACCCATTAGCAGACAGGCTGCCTAAAATCATAATAAGGTCACAGACACCCCAAACAAACCATCGGACACAGTCCTGCTCACCAGAAAGACAAAATCCAGCCTCATCCACCAGAACACAGGCACCAGCCCCCTCCACCAGGAAGCCTACACAACCCACTGAATCAACCTTAGCCACTGGGGACAGACACCAAAAACAACGGGAACTACGAACTTGCAGCCTGCGAAAAGGAGACTCCAAACACAGTAAGTTAAGCAAAATGAGAAGACAGAGAAACACAGCAGATGAAGGAGCAAGGTAAAAACCCACCAGACCAAACAAATGAAGAGGAAATAGCAGTCTACCTGAAAAAGAATTCAGAGTAATGATACTAAAGATGATACAAAATCTTGGAAATAGAATGGAGAAAATACAAGAAATGTTTAACAAGGACCTAGAAGAACTAAAGAGCAAACAAACAATGATAAACAACACAATAAATGAAATTAAAAATTCTCTAGAAGGAATCAATAGAATAACTGGGGCAGAAGAACGGATAAGTGACCTGGAAGATAAAATAGTGGAAATAACTATCGCAGAGCAGAATAAAGAAAAAAGAATGAAAACAATTGAGGACAATCTCAGAGACCTCTGGGACAACATTACATGCACCAACAATCAAATTATAGGGGTCCAAGAAGAAGAGAAAAAAAAGGGACTGAGAAAATATTTGAAGAGATTATAGTTGAAAACTTCCCTAATATGGGAAATGAAATAGTCAATCAAGTCCAGGAAGCCCAGAGAGACCCAAACAGGATACATCCAAGGAGAAATACACCAGACACATACTAATCAAACTATCAAAAATTAAATACAAAGAAAAAATATTAAAAGCAGCAAGGGAAAAGCAACAAATAACATACAAGGGAATCCCCATAAGGTTAACAGCTGATCTTTCAGCAGAAACTCTGCAAGCCGGAAGGCAGTGGCAGAACATATTTAAAGTGATGAAAGGGAGAAACCTACAACCAAGATTACTCTACCCAGCAATGATCTCATTCAGATTCGATGGAGAAATTAAAACCTTTACAGACAAGCAAAAGCTAAGAGAATTCAGCACCACCAAACCAGCTCTAGAACAAATGCTAAAGGAACTTCTCTAGGCAGGAGACACAAGAGAACGAAAAGACCTACAATAACAAACCCAAAACAATTAAGAAAATGGTAATAGGAACATACGTATCGATAACTACCTTAAATGTAAATGGATTAAATGCTCCAACCAAAAGATACAGACTGGTTGAATGGATACAAAAACAAGACCCATATATATGCTGTCTACCAGAGACCCACTTCAGACCTAGAGGCACATACAGACTGAAAGTGAGGGGATGGAAAAAGATATTCCATACAAATGGAAATCAAAAGAAAGCTGGAGTAGCAATTCTCATATCAGACAAAATAGACTTTACCATAAAGACTATTACAACAGACAAAGAAGGACTCTACATAATGATCAAGGGATCAATCCAAGAAGAAGATATAACAATTGTAAATCTTTATGCACCCAACATAGGAGCACCTCAATACTCTTACTCCTAATCTGATACTTTCCTTAAGTGCTCATTTTGTTAAAATATACTGCTATAGAGTGTTCTGGGCCTTAGACCTCAAGTGGTGATGAATGTATAGTAGTTCCATGGTTGTAAAATGGAAATAAGCTAATAAGAAGGTTGGGCTCTAGACTAATTTCCCCTCCCCTGCCTTGGCCAAAGTATACTCTAAAGATTAAAGGTGGTCTTAAAAGGGAAAACTTTTGAGGCAGCCCTCCATGTGATTCTAATAGTCTGCAGGAATTTAAACTTATAAGCCTGCTGTGCTGTGCTTTAACTAGCTCTGTTCACATGTGAATTGAAGCTTTCATTAAAAGACCCAAGTAAAATTGGATAAGTAAACTTCATTAAAGGTTTCCTGCTATCAATTTTAGGAAGACAAATCTTTTCTTCCTAAAGAAAGGCGAATACTTGGCCTTTGTAGACAGGAAATATTCCAGAGGCTGAAACACCCCATGCCCATCCTGGGAAGCTGCATGGAAGGTCCTGGCTTTTAAGTTCCCCTTTGTTTTCAGTGTTCACATGAGGTAAGCCTTTTTGTTTTAGACCTTGGATCTATGAGATACAATTAGAGTGTCTGAGCAGGAAGGCTAATGCTACACACAGTGGGTGATAGATCTGAAATGACTGACTATTCCATCTTAAGAGCAGTATTAGGTCTGTAACATCTTTGGGAAGTTGTTTTTCTTTACCAGAACTTGGGGTCTTAAAAGTTCTAGTGAAGTTGAGCAATGTTAGGACTGGGAAAGTTTCAGGGTACAGTGGCAAAAAAAAAAAAAAAAAAAAAAATGCTAACAGCCATAAAAAGGGAAATTAACAGTAACACAATCATATTAGGGGACTTTAACACCCCACTTTCACCAATGGACTGATCATCCAAAATGAAAATAAATAAGGAAACACAAGCTTTAAATGATACATTAAACAAGATAGACTTAATTAATATTTATAGGACAATCCATCCAAAAACAACAGAATACACTTTCATCTCAAGTGCTCATGAAACATTCTCCAGGATAGATCATATCTTGGGGCACAAATCAAGCCTTGGTAAATTTAAGAAAACTGAAATCGTATCAAGTATCTTTTCTTACCACAACGCTATGAGACTAGATATCAATTACAGGAAAAAATATGTAAAAAATACAAACACATGGAGACTAAACAATACACTACTAAATAACCAAGAGATCACTGAAGAAATCAAAGAGGAAATCAGAAATTCTAGAAACAAATGGGAAAAAAAACAACCCAAAACCTATGGGATACAGCAAAAGCAGTTCTAAGAGGGAACTTTATAGCAATACAACCCTACCTCAAGAAACAAGAAACATCTCAAATAAACAACCTAACCTTACACCTAAAGCAATTAGAGAAAGAAGAACAAAAAAACCCCAAAGTTAGCAGAAGGAAAGAAATCATAAACATCAGATCAGAAATAAATGAAAAAGAAATGAAGGAAACAATAGCAAAGCTCAATAAAACTAAAACCTGGTTCTCTGAGAAGACAAACAAAATTGATAAACCATTAGCCAGACTCATAAAGAAAGGGAGAAGACTCAAATCAATAGAATTAGGAAAGAAAATGGAGAAGTAACAATTGACACTGAAGAAATACAAAGGATCATGAGAGATTACTACAAGCAAGCCTATGCCAATAAGATGGACAAGCTGGAAGAAAGGGACAAATTCTTAGAAAAGCACAACCTTCAGAGACTGAACCAGTAAGAAACAGAAAATACAAACAGACCAATCACAAGCACTGAAATTGAGACTGTGATTAAAAATCTTCCAACGAACAAAAGCCCAGGACCAGATGGATTCACAGCTGAATTCTATCAAACATTTAGAGCAGAGCTAACACTTATCCCTCTCAAACTCTTCCAAAATATAGCAGAGGAAGGAACACTCCCAAACTCATTCTATGAGGCCACCATCACCCTGATACCAAAACCAGACAAAGATGTCACAAAGAAAGAAAACTACAGGCCAATATCACTAATGAATCATAGATGCAAAAATCCTCAATAAAATACTAGCAAACAGAATCCAACAGCACATTAAAAGATCATACACCATGATCAAGTGGGATTTACCCCAGAAATGCAAGGATTCTTCAATATATGCAAATCAACCAATGTGATAAACCATATTAACAAACTGAAGGAGAAAAACCATATGATCATCTCAATAGATGCAGAAACAGCTTTCAACAACAGCAACACCAATTTATAATAAAAACCCTCCAGAAAGTAGGCATAGAGGGAACTTACCTCAGCATAATAAAGGCCATATATGACAAACACACAGCCAACATCATTCTCAATGGTGAAAAACTGAAACCATTTCCTCTAAGATCAGGAAGAAGACAACGCTGTCCACTCTCACCACTATTATTCAACATAGTTTTGGAAGTTTTAGCCATAGCAATCAGAGAAGAAAAAGAAATAAAAGGAATCCAAATCAGAAAAGAAGTAAAGCTATCACTGATTGCAGATGACATGATACTATACATAGAGAATCCTAAAGATGCCACCAGAAAACTACTACAGCTAATCAATGAATTTGATCAAGTTGCAGGACACAAAATTAATGCACAGAAATCTCTTGCATCCCTATACACTAATGATGAACAATCTGAAAGAGAAATTAAGGAAACACTCCCATTTACCACTGCAACAAAAAGAATAAAATACCTAGGAATAAACCTACCTAGGGAGACAAAAGACCTGTATGCAGAAAACTATAAGACACTGATGAAAAAAATTAAACATAATGCAAACAGATGGAGAGATATACCATGTTCTTGGATTGGAAGAATCAATATTGTGAAAATGACGATACTACCCAAAACAATCTACAGATTCAATGCAATCCCTATCAAATTACCAATGGCATTTTTTACGGAACTAGAACAAAAAATCTTAAAATTTGTATGGAGACACAAAAGACCCCAAATAGCCAAAGCAGTCATGAGGGAATAAAACGGAGCTGGAGGAATCATACTCCCTGACTTCAGACTATACTATAAAGCTACAGTAATCAAGACAGTATGGTACTGGCACAAAAACAGAAATATAGATCAATGGAACAGGATAGAAAGCCCAGAGATAAACCCACGCACATATGGTCACCTTATTTTTGACAAAGGAGGCAAGAATATACAGTGGAGAAAAGACAGCCTCTTCAGTAAGTGGTGCTGGGAAAACTGGACAGCTACATGTAAAAGAATGAAATTAGAACACTCCCTAACACCATACACAAAAATAAACTCAAAATGGATTAAAGACCTAAATGTAAGACTGGACACTATGAAACTCCTAGAGGAAAACATCGGAAAAAACACTCTTGGACATAAATCACAGGAAGATCCTTTTTGACCCTCCTCCTAGAGTAATGAAAATAAAAACAAAAATAAACAAGTGGGACCTAATTAAACTTAAAAGTTTTCCACAGCAAAGGAAACCATAAACAAGACGAAAAGACAACCCTCAGAATGGGAGAAAATATTTGCAAATGAAACAACGGACAAAGGATTAAACTCCAAAATATACAAAGAGCTCATGCAGCTCAATATCAAAAAATCAAACAACCCAATCAAAAAATGGGCAGAAGACCTAAATAGACATTTCTCCAAAGAAGACATACAGATGGCCAAGAGGCACATGAAAAAATGCTCTACACCACTAATTATTAGAGAACTGTAAATCAAAACTACAGTGAGGTATCACCTCACACCAGTCAGAATGGTCATCATCAAAAAATCTAGAAACAGTAAATCCTGGAGATCGTGTGCAGAAGAGGGAACGCTCTTCTACTGTTGGTGGGAATGTAAATACAGCCACTATGGAGAACAGCACAGAGGTTCCTTAAAAAACTAAAAATAGAACTACCATATGACCCAGCAATCCCACTACTGGGCATATATCCTGAGAAAACCATAATTCAAAAAGACACATGCACCCAAATGTTCACTGCAGCACTATTTACAATAGCCAGGACATGGAAGCAACCTAAATGTCCATCGACAGATGAATGGATAAAGAAGATGTGGTACATATATACAATGGAATATTACTCAGCCATAAAAAGGAACGAAACTGGGTCATTTGTAGAGATGTGGATGAACCCAGAGTCTCTCATACAGAGTGAATTAAGTTAGAAAGAGAAAAGCAAATATCGTATATTAACACATATATGTGCAATCTAGAAAAATGGTACAGATGAACCTATTGCAGGGTAGGAATAGAGATGCAGACGTAGAGAACGGACTTGCGGTGTGGACACAGGGAGGGAATTGGGAGATTAGGATTGACATATATACACTACCATGTGTAAAATAGATAGCTAGTGGGAACCTGCTGTATAGCTCAGTGCTCTGTGATGATCTACATGGGGGGATGGGGGTGGGGGGGTGGGAGGGAGGTCCATAGGGAAGGAATATATGTATACATATAGCTGACTCACTTCATTGTACAGCAGAAACTAACACAACATTGTAAAGCAACTATACTCCAATTAAAAGAAAAAATATATAGATGCAAAAATCCTCAACAAAATATTAGCTAATCAAGCACCTAAACACCTACTAAAAGAACTATACACAACAACCAAGTAGGATCTATCCCAGGTATGTAAGGCTGGTTCAGCATTTGAAAATCATATAATGTAAGCTATCATCAACAGGCTGAAAAAGAAAAATCACATGATCTTATCAAGAAATGCAGAAAAAGCATGTGAGAGTCAGCTCTACCCACCACCAGAGCTTCCCATCAAGCCTCTTAGATAGCCTCAACCACCAGAGGGCAGACAGTAGAAGGAAGAAAAACTACAATCCTGCAGCCTGTGGAACAAAAACCACATTCACAGAAAGATAGACAAGATGAAAACGCAGAGGGCTATATACCAGATGAAGGAAAAAGATAAAACCCCAGAAAAACAACTAAATGAAGTGGAGCTAGGCAACCTTCCAGAAACAGAATTCAGAATAATGATAGTGAAGATGATCCAGGACCTCGGAATAAGAATGGAGGCAAAGACCGAGAAGATGCAAGAAATGTTTAACAAAGACCTAGAAGAATTAAACAACAAACAAACACAGATGACCAATACAATAATTGAAATGAAAACTACACTAGAAGAAATCAATAGCAGAATAACTGAGGCAGAAGAACGGATAAGTGACCTGGAAGACAGAATGGTGGAATTCACTGCTGCAGAACAGAATAAAGAAAAAAGAATGAAAAGAAATGAAGACAGCCTAAGAGACCTCTGGGACAACATTAAACATAACAACATTCACATTATAGGGGGTCCCAGAAGGAGAAGAGAGAGAGGAAGGACCCGAGAAAATATCTGAAGAGATTATAGTCGAAAACTTCCCTAACATGGGAAAGGAAATAGCCACCCAAGTCCAAGAACCGCAGAGAGTCCCATACAGGATATACCCAAGAAGAAACACAGCAAGACACATAGTAATCAAATGGGCAAAAATTAAAGACAAAGAAAAATTACTGAAAGCAGCAAGGGAAAAAGGACAAATAACATACAAGGGAACTCCCATAAGGTTAACAGCTGATTTCTCAGCAGAAACTCTACAAGCCAGAAGGGAGTGGCATGATATACTTAAAGTGATGAAAGGAAAGAACCTACAACCAAGATTACTCTACCCAGCAAGGATCTCATTCAGATTCGATGGAGAGATCAAAAGCTTTACAGACAAGCAAAAGCTAAGAGAATTCAGCACCACAAAACCAGCTCTACAACAAATGCTAAAGGAACTTCGCTAAGTGGGAAACACAAGAGAAGAAAAGGACCTAGAAAAACAAACCCAAAACACTTAAGAAAATGGTCATAGGAACATACATATCAATAATTACCTTAAACGTGAATGGTTTAAATGCTCCAACCAAAAGAAACAGGCTTGCAGAATGGATACAAAAACAAGACCCATATATATGCTGTCTACAAGAGACCCACTTCAGACCTAGGGACACATACAGACTGAAAGTGAAGGGATGGAAAAAGATATTCCATGCAAATGGAAATCAAAAGAAAGCTGGAGTAGCAATACTCATATCAGATAAAGTTGACTTTAAAACAAAGAATGTTACAAGAGACAAGGAAGGACACTACATAATGATCAAGGGATCAATCAAAGAAGAAGATATAACAATTATAAATATATATGCACTCAATATAGGAGCACCTCAATACATAAGGCAACTGCTAACAGCTATAAAAGAGGAAATCGACATTAACACAATAATAGTGGGGGACTTTAACACCTCACTTACACCAATGGACAGATCATCCAAATGAAAATAAATAAGGAAACAGAAGCTTTAAATGACACAATAGACCAGATAGATTTAATTGATATTTATAGGACATTCCATCCAAAAACAGATTACACTTTCTTCTCAAGTGCGCAGGGAACATTCTCCAGGATAGATCACATCTTGGGTCACAAATCAAGCCTCAGTAAATTTATCAAAATTGAAATCATATCAAGCATCTTTTCTGACCAAAACACTATGAGATTAGAAATCAATTACAGGGAAAAAAATGTAAAAAACACAAACACATGGAGGCTAAACAATACATTACTAAATAACCAAGAGATCACTGAAGAAATCAAAGAGGAAATCCAAAAATACCTAGAGACAGATGACAATGAAAACACGATGATCCAAAACCTATGGGATGCAGCAAAAGCAATTCTAAGAGGGAAGTTTATAGCTATACAAGCCTACCTCAAGAAACAGGAAAAATCTCAAGTAAACAATCTAACCTTACACCTAAAGAAACTAGAGAAAGAAGAACAAACAAAACCCAAAGTTAGCAGAAGGAAAGAAATCATAAAGATCAGTGCAGAAATAAATGAAATAGAAACAAAGAAAACAATAGCAAAGATCAATAAAACTAAAAGCTGGTTCTTTGAGAAGATAAACAAAATTGATAAGCCATTAGCCAGACTCATCAAGAAAAAGAGGGAGAGGACTCAAATCAATAAAATTAGAATTGAAAAAGGAGAAGTTACGACACCGCAGAAATACAAAGCATCCTAAGAGACTACTACAAGAAACTCTATGTCAATAAAATGGACAACTTGGAAGAAATGGACAAATCCTTAGAAAGGTATAACCTTCCAAGACTGAACCAGGAAGAAATAGAAAATATGAACAGACCAATCACAAGCAATGAAATTGAAACTGTGATTAAAAATCTTCCAACAAACAGAAGTCCAAGACCAGATGGCTTCACGGGTGAATTCTATCAAACATTTAGAGAAGAGCTAACACCCATCCTTCTCAAACTCTTCCAAAAAATTGCAGAGGAAGGAACACTCCCAAACTCATTCTATGAGGCCACCATCAGCCTGATACCAAAACCCGACAAAGATACTACAAAAAAAGAAAATTACAGACCAATATCACTGATGAATATAGACACAAAAATCCTCAACAAAATACTAGCAAACAGAATCCAACAACACATTAAAAGGATCATACACCACGATCAAGTGGGATTTATCTCAGGGATGCAAGAATTCTTCAAGATACGCAAATCAATCAATGTGATACACCATATTAACAAATTGAAGAATAAAAACCATATGATCATCTCAATAGATGCAGAAAAAGCTTCTGACAAAATTCAACACCCATTTATGATAAAAACTCTCCAGAAAGTGGGCATAGAGGGAACCTACCTCAACATAATAAAGGCCATATACGACAAACACACAGCCCACATCATTCTCAATGGTGAAAAACTGAAACCATTTCCTCTAAGATCAGGAACGAGACAAGGATGTCCACTCTCACCACTATTATTCAACATAGTTTTGGAACTCCTAGCCACGACAATCAGAGAGGAAAAAGAAATAAAAGGAATACAAATTGGAAAAGAAGAATTAAAACTGTCACTGTTTGCAGATGACATGATACTATACATAGAGAATCCTAAAGATGCCACCAGAAAACTACTAGAGCTAATCAATGAATTTGGTAAAGTTGCAGGATACAAAATTAATGCACAGAAAACTCTTGCATCCCTATACACTAATGATGAAAAATCTGAAAGAGAAATTATGGGAACACTCCCATTTACCATTGCAACAAAAAGAATAAAATACCTAGGAATAAACCTACCTAAGGAGACAAAAGACCTGTATGCAGAAAACTATAAGACACCGATGAAAGAAATTAAAGATGATACCAACAGATGGAGAGATATACCATGTTCTTGGATTGGAAGAATCAATATTGTGAAAATGACTATACTACCCAAAGCAATCTACAGATTCAATGCAATCTCTATCAAATTACCAATGGCATTTTTTATGGAACTAGAACAAATCATCTTAAAATTTGTATGGAGACACAAAAGACCCCGAATAGCCAAAGCAGTCTTGAGGGAAAAAAACGGAGCTGGAGGAATCAGACTCCCTGACTTCCGACTATACTACAAAGCTACAGTAATCAAGACAATATGGTACTGGCACAAAAAAAGAAACATAGACCAATGGAACAGGATAGAAAGCCCAGAGAGAAACCCACACACCTATGGTCAACTAATCTAGGACAAAGGAGGCAAAGATATACAATGGAGAAAAGAAAGTCTCTTCAATAAGTGGTGCTGGTAAAACTGGACAGCTACATGTAAAAGAATGAAATTAGAACACTCCTTAACACCATACACAAAAATAAACTCAAAATGGATTCGAGACCTAAATGTAAGACCAGACACTATAAAACTCTTAGAGGAAAACATAGGAAGAACACTCTTTGACATAAATCACAGCAAGATCTTTTTTGATCCACCTCCTAGTAAATGAAATGAAAACAAAACTAAACAAATGGGACCTAATGAAACTTCAAAGCTTTTGCACAACAAAGGAAACCATAAACAAGACGAAAAGACAACCCTCAGAATGGGAGAAAATATTTGCAAACGAATCAACGGACAAAGGATTAATCTCCTAAATATATAAACAGCTCATGCAGCTCAATATTAAAGAAACAAACAACCCAATCCAAAAATGGGCAGAAGACCTAAATAGACATTTCTCCAAAGAAGACAGACAGATGGCCAAGAAGCACAAGAAAAGCTGCTCAACATCACTAATTATTAGAGAATGAAAATCAAAACTACAATGAGGTATCACGTCACACCAGTTAGAATGGGCATCATCAGAAAATCTACAAACAACAAATGCTGGAGAGGGTGTGGAGAAAAGGGAACCCTCTTGCACTGTTGGTGGGAATGTAAACTGATACAGCCACTATGGAGAACAATATGGAGGTTCCATAAAAAACTAAAAATAGAATTACCATATGATCCAGCAATCCCACTACTGGGCATATACCCAGAGAAAACTGTAATTCAAAAAGACACATGCACCCCAATGTTCATTGCAGCACTATTTACAATAGCCAGGTCATGGAAGCAACCTAAATGCCCATCGACAGACAAATGGATAGAAAAGTTGTGGTACATATATACAATGGAATATTACTCAGCCATAAAAAGGAACGAAATTGAGTCATTTGTTGAGACGTGGATGGATCTAGAGACTGTCATATGGAGTGAAGTAAGTCAGAAAGAGAAAAACAAATATCGTATATTAATGCATGTATGTGGAACCTAGAAAAATGGTACGGATGAACTGGTTTGCAGGGCAGAAGTTGAGACACAGATGCAGAGAACAAACGTATGGACATCAAGGGGGGAAAACCGCGGTGGGGTGGGGATGGTGGTGTGCTGAATTGGGCGACTGGGATTGACATGTATACACTGATGTGTATAAAACTGATGACTGATAAGAACCTGCAGTACAATCAAACAGAAACACTAATACTAAAAAAAAAAAAAAAAAAAAAAGGAATGAAATACTGACACACACTACAGCATGGCTGAACTTTGAAAGCATGGTCTCACTGAAAGAAGCCAGACATGACAGGCCACATATTGAATGATTCCATTTCTATGAAATGACCCAAAGAGGTAAATCCATGGAGACAGAAAGCAGAGCGGTGGTGACCAGGGACTGGGGTGACAGGATGAGGAATGACTGCTTATTGGGGGGGTGGGATTATCTCTTGTGTTGATGAAAATGTTCTAAAATTGGTTCTGGTGTTGGTTGCACAAGTCTGTGAATATACTATAAACCACTGAATTGTGTACTTTAAAAAAAAAAAAAGGAAAGAAAAAGCATGTGACAAAATCTAACACTCACTCATGATAAAAACTCTTAGTAAACTAGGAATAGAGGGGACTTTTTCAACTTGATAATGACTGTCTACAAAAAACCTACACCTAACATCATACTTATTTATAGAGTTTATAGAGTTTATAGAGTGAGAAACTCTATAAACTTTCCAAATGAGTTCAGGTACAAGGCAAGGATGTCCCCTCTCACCACTCCCTTTCAACACTGTATTAGAAGTCCTTGCTAATACAGTAAGGCAAGAGAAGGGAAAAAAGGTTAGCAGATTGGGAAGGCGGACATAAAACTATCTTTGTTCACATATGACATGATTGTCTATGTAATGTAGAAAATCTGAAAGAATTAACAAAAACAATCTCCTGGAACTAATAAGTGATTATTAGGTTGCAGGATACAAGGTTAATAAACAAAAGTCAATTGCTTTTCTATACACCAACTGCATTCTGAAATTAAAACACAATACCATTTACATTAGCACCCAAAAAAGTGAAATATTTGGGTATAACATTTATATGAGGGGGACTTCCCTGGTGATACAGTGGTTAAGAATCCATCTGCCAATGCAGGGGACACAGGTTCGAGCCCTGGTCCAGGAAGATCCCACATGTCGCAGAGCAACTAAGCCCATGCGCCGCAACCACTGAGCCTGCGCTCCAGAGCCTGTGAGCCACAACTACTGAGCCCGTGCACCACAACTACTGAAGCCCACGCACCCTAGAGCCTGCACACTGCAACTACTGAGACCACACGCCACAACTACTGAAGCCTGAGCACTCTAGGGCCCACGTGCCACAACTACTGAGCCTGCGTTCTGCAACTACTGAAGCCCATGCACCTAGAGCCTGTGCTCTGCAACAAGAGAAGCCACCGCAATGAGCAGCCCGCACACCGCAACAAAGAGTAGCCCTTGCTCGCTGCAACTAGAGAACACCCGCACGCAGCAACGAAGACCCAAAGCAGCCAAAAAAATTTTTAATTAATTAATTAATTTTTTTAAAAAAGATCTATATGAGGAAAACTACAGAACTCTGAGGCACTAAATCAAAGAAGAACTAAATAAATACAGAAATATCCCATTTTCATGGATTGAACACTCAATATTGTCAAAATGTCAGTTCCTCCCAATTTAATGTACAGATTCAATGCAATCCCAATCAAAATCCCAGCAAGTTGTTTATGGATATTAACAAACTGCTTCTAATCTTTATGGGGGGAGGTAAAAGACCTAGAACAACCAACACAATACTGAAGGAGAAGAACAAAGTTGGAGGACTGATACTACCTGACTTCAAGACTTATTATAAAGGAACAGTAGTCAAGACAGTGTGGTACTGATGAAAGAATAGACAAAGAGATCAATGGAACAGAATAGAGAGCCCAGAAATAGACCCCCATAAGTATAGCCAACTGATCTTTGACCAAAAAGCAAAGGCAATATAATGGAGCAACGACAGTCTCTTCAACAAACGGAATTGGAGCAAATGGACACCCACATGCAGAAAAATGGATCTAGGCAGAGATCTTACACCCTTCACAAAAATTAATTCAAAATGGATCATAGACCTAAATGTAAAACACAAACTATAAAACTCCTAGAATATAACACAGAAGAAAACCTAGGTGACCTTGGGAATGGTGATGCCTTTTTAGATACACCTCCAAAAACACAATCCATAAAACAAGTAACTGATAAGCTGGACTTCATTAAAATTAAAATCTTCTGCTCTGCAAAATTTGATATCAAGAGAATTAGAAGACAAGCCACAGACTGGAAGAAAATACTTGCAAAAGACACACCTGATAAAGGACTGTTATACAAAAAAAGCAAAGGACTCTTAAAACTCAATAATAAGAAACAACCCTTGAGACACAGATGTAGAGAACAAACATATGGACACCAAGGGGGGAAAGCGGCGGGGGGTGGGGGGATGAATTGAGAGATTGGGATTGACATATATACACTAATATGTATAAAATGGATGACTAATAAGAACTTGCTGTATAAAAAAATAAGTAAAATAAAATTCAAAAATTCAAAAAAAAAAAAAGAAAAGAAACAACCCAATTGAAAACTGGGCCAAAGACCTTAAAATACTTCTCACCAGGGAATTCCCTGGCGGTCCAGAGGTTAGGACTTGGCACTTTCACTGCAGAGGCTGGGGTTCGATCCCTGGTTGGGGAACTAAGATTTCACAAGCGGTGTGGCACAGCCAAAAGAAAGAAAGAACTAAAACTCAATAACAAGAATACAAAACCCAATTAAAAAAAAAAAAAAAAGACTTCTCACCAAAGAAGATATACTTCTTTATATAAGAGATGGCAAAGAAGCATATGAAAAGATGCCCCCACATCATATGTCATCAGGGAAACGCAAATTAAAATACTGAGATACAACTACATACCTATCAGAATGGCCAAAATCTGGAACCAAATGCTGGTGAGGTTAGAGAGCATTAGGTACGCTAATACAATGCTGGTATGAATGCAAATTGGTAAAGCCATTTCAGAAGACAGTTGGCAGTTTCTTATAAAATTCATACTGTATGATCCATCAATTACACTCCTTGGTATTTACCCAAAGTAGTTAAAAACTTAAGTCTACACAAAAACCTGCACACAGATGTTTATACCAGCATTATTCATAATTGCCAAAACTTGGAAGCAACCAAGACGTCCTTCAGTAGGTAAATGGAGAAATAAACTGTGGTACATACAGACAATGGAATACTGTTCAGCACTAAAAAGAAATGAGCTATCAAGCCACAAAAAACACACAGAGGAACCTTAAATGCACATAACTAAGTAAAAGAAGCCAATCTGAAGCTACATACTATGTGATTCCAACTATATGACATTCTGGAAAAGGCAAAACTATAAAGACAATAGAAAGATCAGTGGTTGCTGGTGGGATGGGGTATGAACAGGCAGAGCACAGTTTAAAAAACTCGGTATATTATATATTTTTCCAAACCCATGAAATAGACAGCACCAAGAATGAACCCTAAGGTAAACTAGACTTTGAGTGATTATGGTATGTCAGTGTAAGTTCACTCTTGGTAAGAAATGTACCATTCTGGTGAGTGATGTTGATAATGGGGGAGGCTATAC
Organism: Balaenoptera musculus; assembly: GCF_009873245.2. Classification (NCBI taxonomy): domain Eukaryota; kingdom Metazoa; phylum Chordata; class Mammalia; order Artiodactyla; family Balaenopteridae; genus Balaenoptera; species Balaenoptera musculus. Next base: position 114,249,274 of record NC_045787.1, read on the forward strand.
ATATGTGGGGGCAGGGAACATATGGGAAATCTCTGTACCTCCCTCTCAATTTTGTTTGTAAACCTAAAACACCTCTAAAAATAGTCTCTTAAAAAAGAAAAAGAATTCCTGCTTTCTTAAAGTAACTAATACACCAACTTCATTCAGCAAATCTACTGAGTTGCCTACTATCTGCCAGGTGACATTTATTTGTTTGGTCATATAGTCCACAAATACTTAATGAATACATACTATGTGTTCTAGATAATGGGGATGTAATAATAAACAAAACAGATGAAAATCTCAGCCCTCATGAAGTTCACAGTCTAATGATGGGAAACAAACTAATAATAGATATGTGCAATGGTGACAGAACTATTAAGGGGTAAGGGGGGCAGACAGTGAAGAAGGACAGAAAGTTCAGAGACTGGATGGGGGTAGGTCAGTGAGAGGGCCTGCTAATACATACAGAGTAATGAGATTTGGCCTGAGAAGGTAAAATTGAGGAAAAATCTGCAGGATCAGATGAGGAAACAAGCCATAGGGATATCTGGGCAAACAGCAATCCAGATAGCACCTTAAGACTGAACTGTCTCAATTATAACTGTCCATCAGTCCGTGTTTCCCTACTGCCTATTGCTATATTTTTATACCTAGATGGCACTGGAAGGTTCTGAGATGAGAACTGACATTACGTAATTTTCATTTTAAAAGGATCACTCTGGCTGCTGCTCAGAACAGACCATAGGGCGGAAAAGATAAGATCAGTTAGGAGGCTGTATTAATCTAAGTGAAATGAATGGACCTGTGTGGTGGCAACGGAAACATTAAAAATGGTCAGACTCTATATAAACTTCAAAGGTACAATCAGTAGGTCTTTGTAACGGACTAGATGTGCAGTAAGAAAGAAATCAAGGACGACCCAAGGCTTTTGGCCTATGCATGTAGAAGGAGAAACTGCCGTTTACTGAGATTTTAAAGACAAAAGGAAGAACACATGTGTCAACAAGATTACAAGTACAGTTTGGTGCGTGTTAAGGTGTTTATAAAATGTTTATATGATGTTTATTAAGATATTAAGATGTTTGTAAGATATTCAATGTTGAGTACAACAGCTGGGTATAGGAATCTATAAAGTTCAAGAGAGAGATCTGGACTAGAGACAGAAACCTGGGAGCCTTTAGCATAGCTGTGATCACATAGTATGTAGCCTTTTCAGATTGGCTTCTTTTACTTAGTAATGTGCATTTAAGGTTCCTCCATGTTTTTTTGTGGCTTGATAGCTCATTTCCTTTTAGTGCTGAACAGTATTCCATTGTCTGTATGGTATTTAAAACCATTAGACTAAATGAGATTACCAAGGGAGTGAATGAAAATTAGTGACCTGAGAATTGGGCCCTGGGCCATACTAAATTTGAGAACATGAAAAGCAATCAGCAAAGGGATAGAGCAGCCAGTCAAGAAGAAAAAAAAAAATCCAGAGGAGTGTGATATCCTGAAAGCCAAGTGAAGAAAATGTACCCAGGTAGTAGGCATAATTAATTGAATCAAATTGTGCTCTTAGGTCAAGTAAAATGTGCAAAAGACATAATTAGTGATTTGCAAGAACAGTTTCAGAGGAATGTTAAGGGTAAAGGTTGCATGGAGTGGACTCGAGATAGAATGTAAGGAGAGAAATTAAACAGACACAGACAATTTATTCAAGTAATTTTATTACAAAGGAAAGCAGAAAAATGGTGGTGTAGCTAGAGTGGGAAGAAGGGTCAAGAGAGGGTTTTTTCCTAAACATGGGAAAAGTAACAGCCAAAATATTTTACACTGATGGGAATGATCCAGTAGACAGGCAGAAACCGATAAACCAGGAAAGAGCAAAGAGACAACAACAGAAGCAATAACCAAGAATAGATGAAAAGAGATTAATCGAATACACCAGTGGAAGTAAGAATATTAACACACAAGTAATATACAAGTCCAGTAAAAGTAACAGCAGCAGCTTAACTTTTGTAAAATGTTTTCCAGTTTATAAAATAACTTTATACTTTTACTTCTTTGGATATTTATAACAATCCTGTAACAGAGGTATGACCTCCCACTTATATAAAGAAAAGCAAAGAACAACTCAGAGAAGTTAGGTAACTTGGTCAAAGTCACACTGCTATTAAGAGGCAAAGCCAGAACACAAATCTCTATAAATTCCTTATTACAGGTATGTTAGCTTATGATTTAGAATGAAAACATGCTGAAGAAAATTTCCTCATTCATTAAGTATATTATCTTAAAAAGTGTTAACAAGGGACTTCCCTGGTGGTCCAATGGCTAAGACTCCGTGCTCCCAATGCAAGGGGCCCGAGTTCGATCCCTGGTCAGGGAACTAGATCCCACATGCCGCAACTAAGAGTTCACATGCCATAACTAAAGATCCCGCATGCCGCAATGAAATCCCGTGTGCCACAAGTAAGACCTGGCACAGCCAAATAAATAAATATTTTTAAAAAATAAAAAAATAAGAATAAAAAGTGTTAACAAAACTAAACTTTGAAACATGTCTTAGAAAAATGTTGCTTTGTACATTTATTGAAATTATTTTAAAAACAACGTTACTACTAAAAATTGTGACAGTGAAAATTTACTTTTTAAATGATGTTCATGGGTTTTCCATAATTATGAAAAGATCTTATGTTCTTCAGGAAAATATCTGGGACATACAGGGCTTTTAAAAAGAACAAAATTCAACCATAATACCACCAACCACCTTAGCTGACACTGTAATTTGTTTCCTTCCAGGAAAGTATTTTAAAATAAGGTGTTTTATATTTACTTCTCTACTCAATGATGGCTCCTGACCTCTACTGAGAGTATGTATGTTCCTGGGACTTATAATCAAGACAAACATGTGTAACAGCAAAGATACTGAACTATGGCTTCTGGTATCAAAGGAACACATGAAGCAATCACAATTGTAATCTAGTACACCTAACACAGAGATCTTTAAGTCTTAGCATTTCTTACCTGGTTATTTTCTTCATCCTCAAATACAAAATCTTGCTGCATAACTTCATTGTCTAAATTAGTGCTAGCCACAGGTTCTGAACAGTCTCTGTTACATTCACTGGCATTAATAATACCATCAGCAATATCAACCCTAGTAATGAAGATTAAAAAGTCAGATCAGGCCACATGTTGAATACGTAATGCCTTTAAAATAAATAAATAAAAGTAATAATCTGCAAATTCTCCTTGTCAAAGAAAATTTGTCTTTTTCATAAAGAGCCACAGTTTCTTTATCTTGCCAAGTTAGATTATTAAGTGTACAAAGTTTATTTTTGTCTCTCCATGGGATGTTGTGAGGAACCTACCTGGTTTGCTATCCACTTTGAATATTTTCAAAAGCAAATGAATGGTTTTAAAAATAATTTATGTGCCAAAATAATGATTTCCCTTATAAATGCATACTCTAAATCATAATAATGACCTGTTTACTGATTAAAATACAAGTCTAGCACTAGGTACCAGAGTGTCCAACACCTTATCAAGTACAACAGGAATAGCTTCCTACTGCATATTTTTTCATCTTATATAATTTAGAATATGCACAACACTGCAGGGTTTTGTTTACAAAGATGATACCACTATCAATGAGAATGTGAGTTATTTCCATAATACTGCCTGAGCATGGGCATAGGTTTTCAGCATCTCTAGCTAACCTAAGGGCAAACTCCAAGAAATCTGCTTATATTATATCCTTTGAAACATTTTCCTACTATTTCCAACTTTTAGATACTGCTTCTTACCTTCATATTCAACTCAAATACTCCCTACAGATCCATGTGTATAGTTCAAATCATGCCTTCAAAGCACATAAATCAGGGCCATCATATCGAGCTGCACAGGCTGGTGATGCCATCCATGCAGACTACAATGGCACACCTACAGTTGTACAATACGGTATTCCATAAACATATTCCAAGCATTGGTTTTTATATCCATTAATTTTTCAGTTTCATTTCATATTTGATAGCTAGTCTAGTATACTTGACACATTTGGCCTTTTAAAAATCTAATTCTTAACAACAAAAACAGAATTCTACCCAGTCATCAATTTTTTTTGCCTTCCTATGAATTCTCCAAATTTGGGTACATCTTTCTTAAGATCATGATCGATGTTGCTCTGTAGACCTGTCCCCAAAACAAAAACTGATCAACGTAAACTATGAAATCATTGCACTGTGGTCTCAGAGAAAGGAACCTATATATCCTAAAGTTCAGGGCTGAGGTAATAGGAAAGGAGATGAAGCTTTTGTCATTTAGAGGTAACAAGTCAGCTGAAAAGTGGAGTAACATCACACATCACACAGTACATAGAGTACTTCTAACTTACACAAATTCAATTATTAACAGCTAACCTAAAACAACAGCATGTAGGGAGCGCAAAGGCTGGAGGCAGGTGATAAGTTAAATAGCAAAGGATGATTCCATCTACCATTTCACTCAATGACCACGTGCACTAGGAGTGATGTCAATCTGCTGTCCCTGTACCTATCTGTCTGGATAACTGCATGCCATGGTGTGACCATCTGGAGAACAGAATATAGTTCTACTTTTTTTAAAGTTATTTTTCATATAACATGAATCCTAAAAGTAAGCTTGCTACTTCATCTGGTGTTCACAGGCTGTGTTGGACTTAATGCCTACTACCTTAATGGAAGACTTATGAGATTTTCAATGTTAAGAAGTATACACAATTTATATGCAAGTATATACAAAGTCACTTTTCACACTGACTTTCAGAAATGCTCAAGTAAGATGACACCCCATCATTTAAGAAAAGATACAGTTTTTTAAAAGAAAAAACAATTTTATAGCTCAATAAATAACAGTAAAATGTTTTAAAAGTTTCTTACTGGTTATTAGATCCTTCCCCATCACAATTAACACTTCCTGCTTCATTATTACACACCAGACTTTGTTGTTGTAAATTCTTAAGATCATGATCTATGTTGCTCTGCAGATCAAAAAGGTGCTGTTCCACAGCTGCTCTAATTGTTCTTTCTAAAATGCTATAAAACAGAACACATTTTAGTGAGAAGCAGTCACCCTAACTAGTTATTTGGTCACATAAACACAAACTTTAAAATGTACAACCAGTTTAAAAAAAAATTTATAATGGTATTTAAATGAACAGGCTAGAGGGGAAAAAGAAATAGGAAAACATAATATTGGCTTAAATTTTAAAATGAAATTTGCCCAAATAAGATATACAAATCAATCATAATGTCACTATTACTACTGAGGCATGAATGATCACTTGTCCCAGTAATTCACTCCTCACCTTAATACATATAAAGCCATTTAAAAAGACTTTTCAGGGAATTCCCTGGCAGTCCAGTGGTTAGGACTCCGCGCTTCCACTGCAAGGAGCACGGGTTCGATCCCTGGTCGGGGAACTAGGATCCCGCATGCTGTGTGCCACGGCATGCATGCATGCATGCATACATACATACATAAATAAAGCAGCCATTAAAAAAAAAACTTCATAAAAAAGCTCTTTTGATATTTTCAATCATTTCAGAAGATCAAAAAAAATCATCTGAAAAAAAGTTCATCTTTATTTTGTATGTGAGTGTAATTCATTCCTTCTTCATTTGTTCTGACCTAAGTACATAAAATACTGGTTTCACTGCCTTATGTACAATCCTTCCTCTAAAGTAAGTACAATAAATACATGATTTTAATTTCTACAGTTTAGTAATATTTTTTAAAAAATTTTAAATTGTCTTCTGTAAGTATACTACTTACTCCGCAGAGGCTGGTAAGATGCCGATAGGAGATATATGGGCACTGTAATCAAAGAAAGAAATCAGCTATAAAATTTTCAATACTAAATGACTATAAAATGTGGTGAAAACTGCCACATTTACACTACCCTTGATACACCCAGGAGAACATGCACTAAGTTTATTATTCTAATTTTCTAAAGAAATTATTTTTCACATAAGAAGACCCTTAAAATACATACTCTGTGGTGTGTGTGATGTGTGTGTGTGTGTGTGTGTGTGTGTGTGTGTGTGTGTGTGTGTGTGTGTGTGTGTGTGTAGTGCAGGGGAGGGGGGCCGCAACTACTTCATCTGGCGCTTACCTGGAAGGAACACTGACCTATTCCAAGCCTGAAGGGAAAAAAACTGACTACTGGGCCAAACAAAAGTACCCATCTAGGACAGTATGGAGGCCTCAATGTTGGCCCTGTACTCCTTGCCAGAAGTAATAGCACATGCTCCTACTCAGAGGATATTCTCAAGCTACAAAAATAAGAGGTAAAATAGAAACTAAAGTTCAGGCCATATCATTCACTGCGCTGGTAACAGACTTTCCCTAGCAAATTTTGTACCACAATATCTACTGATACTTATAAAAACAGACAATAGACTCATTTTTACCACAGTTATCGAAAGTACAACTTAAAACCCACAATGAGATATGGATACTACTAAAATGTTTAAAATTAAAGTGTTGGTGAGGATGTGAAGCAAATAGCACATTCACATAATGCTGGTGGGAATGTAAAATGTTCCAACCACTTTGGAAGCCAGTTTGGTAGTTTTCTTATAAAACCTACCAAGTGACCCAGCAATTGTCCTCCTGAGTAGTTACACAAGAGAAATGAAAGTTTAAGTCCATAGGAAGACTTCCACAAGCATAGCAGCTTTATTCATAATAGCCAAAAACGGCAATCAACCCCAACAGGTGAATGGATAAACAAAGTGTGGAATATCCTTATGGATATCCCATGGAATATACTTAGCATTTTTCTATAAAATTCTTGAACAACTGATACATACAATAACATGAATCTCAAAAACCATTACACAAGCAAAAGAAGCCAGACACAGAGTACCTATTCTATGAGATTCCATTTATAAGAAATTCTAAAACAGGCAAAATTCATCTATATAGTGACAGAATGCAGATCAGTAATTGCCTGGGGCCAGAAACTGCGGGGGTCAGGGGGAGAATTACTGTAAAGAAGCACATGAAGTGATGGAAACAGTCTCTATCTTGACTGCCATGGTTGTTAACAGATATATATGTATATGTGTTCATCATTCATAAAATGAATACATTTTATTGTGTGAAAAATACATCTCAGTAAAGTTGATTTTCAAAGGAAAAAAATCAGTAAGAGAAAAAAACTAATCTACAATAATCGAAGTCAGATAGTGGCTACTTTGGGGGAACAGAGAGATTGGTAGCATTTGAGAAGGGACAGGAGCAGGGACCCAGGTGGTGGTTATACAAGTTGAATTCATTTTTTGATAATTCAGTGGCCTTATGACTTGTGAACTTTTCTGTATGCAAATGATTCTTCAATAAGAAGAATCATTTTTAAAAAGTAAATTTAGTTTTATGAAGATCCTCTGTAAAATGTGCCAACACATACTCTAACCAACATGAGGAAGAATGTCTATCAGGTTAATAGTCTCAGGATTCTCTGTAGGAAACCAAATGAACACCATTTACCATTCATCCAACAATCTTCAGCAGGTCTCCCTTAAGCAAACACATCAGTAGCAAATTGCACCACTGCTTTATCAGACAACAGTAAGCCATCCTGGTTTGGCACACATAACCTCTCTAGCTTTAAAAAAAAATTTTTTTAACTGCCAATATTATACTAGTTTTCATGAATGAGTTATTCTTAGCTAAATGCTTTCATGATGATACCCTCAAGGAAAGTACTTAAAATTTTTTTCATATTTAAATGAAATCATTTTCATTTCTGAAATCAGGAAAAGCTGGGGAGAAAAATCACATATATGTGCACAAAAAAACAGTGTAGCCATCAGTCTATTTCTAGCAGTTTCAGATGAGCTGAGAGTTAAATATTTACTGACTTTTGCAGAAAAATACAAAATACAAAAAATGATAAATGAGGCTTTCCCCAAAGGGTGTTTAAATGTCAACTAGGATATTAGATCTTTTTCTGATATTTTGCTACAATGATTTGTTGATTATATTTTTAATTTTGGTTATAGGTTGCTATTTCATTATAAAAGTTAAATCTGGTATATTTTCCTTAGTAACTTAGCAGTCGCTAAGTTTAGATAATTTGTTACCTATTTAGAAACATTCATTTTACTTTTAATACCGTTATCCACTGACAGTAGTATGTTGAATGGTGTGAAAAAAATATATACATCTAACATCATTCTTGTCACCATTTAATTTGTGATTTCTGGTGAGCTTTTACTGTATCTTACAACAAATTCTCAAAAAGTTCCAATTCTCAACTACATACTCCATCAGTCTGTTACTAAAGCCTTCTATCATGTTTTAACTTTTCATAGGGTTTACATCACCTCTCTGTTCTTTTTCAAATTTGCCATTGTTAGCCATCTACTCATTCTCCCAGAGGGATTTTCTCACCCTTTTTTATTAGATTATCAATAAAACGCTAGTGGATACATGGACACAAGACACTTTACAAAGAATCAAATAAACAAAAGAAAAATAATCACTCAACATCACTAATCATCAGGGAAATGCAAATCAAAACCATGAGAAACCTCATACCTGTCAGAATGGCCATTATCAAAAAGAATACAAATAACAAATGTTGGTGAGGATGTGGAGAAATGGGAAACCTTGTACACTGTTGGTGGGAATGTAAATTGGTGCAGCCACTATGAAAAACAGTATGGATGTTTCCAAATACACTCAAAATAGAACTACCATACGACCAGCAATTCCACTCCTGGGTATATATCCAAAAAAAACAAAAACACTAATTCAAAATGATACATTAACTCCAGTGTTCACAACAGCATTATTTACAATTGCCAAGATATGGAAGCAACCTAAGGGTCCATGAACAGATGAATGGATAAAGAAGATGTGGTGTATGTGTTTATACACACACACACACACACACACACACACACAATGGAATACTACTCAGCCATAAAAAATAACAAAATTTTCCATTTGCAACAGCACGGATGGACTTGAAGTGCATTATGCTAAGTGAAATAAGTCATACAGAGAAAGACAAATACTGTTATGATATCACATATGTGGAATCTAAAAAAACAACACAAGTGAACTTATTTACGAAACAGAAACAGACTCACAGACACAGAAAACAAACTTATGGTTATGAAAGGGGAAAAGGGGAGAAGGGGAGAGATAAATTAGGGCCACCTATATCAGACTCTCCTGAAGTAACAGTGTTATTTTATTGGAGATTCTGACCCTACTCTAGACCTCAAATACCATAAAACGAAAGTAAATAAGATAGTATGGTACTGGCACAAGAATAGACATACAAAACAGAAACAGACCCATGATTGATTTAGAACAAAGATGCTACTATGGAAAGCAGGGAAAGAACAGTCTTTTCAAAAATGAGTACTGCAACAATTTGGTATCCATACTGAAAAAGGTAACTTGGCAACCTCTGTCACACACTGCAGACAAAAATCAATTCCAGGTAGATTACAGACCTAAACAAGGAAGGTGAAATGATACAAGTTTCAGAAGATAATACAGGGGTGTGTATTTAGGAAAAGATTTCTTAAACAGGACACAAAAAGCATTAATCACAAAGGGAAAAGAATGATAAGCTTGATTAAAATTGGGAATTATTCATCAGAAGACAATACAAGAAGGAAAAGGCATAACACACAATGAGGAAAATACATTTACAACATATATTTTTAAAGGGCTCCTAAAAAAGGGCTTTGTTTTCAATAAGAAAAAGATAACCCAATAAAAAATAGGAAACAGACTTGAACAGGCATCTCACAAAAGAAGAAATTGGCCAACACACATATGAAAAAGGGATGGACCTTATTAAAACGACAATGAAGTACTCTAGAATGTGAAGCAATGGGAATGCTCACACACTGTTAGAATGAGAACTGGAGAAAGCACTATGGAAAACAATTTAGCAATAGTTACTTAAGTTGAAAGACAGTAAATTTGCATGCATGTGTGCACCAGAAGATATGTACAACAATGTACACAGCAATGTTACTCACAATAGTCAAAAATAAAAATAATCCAATTTTCCAGCAACAGTAAATTGGATCATTGTGGTGCAATCATATAATAGAATACTTTACAGCAGTGAAATGAACAAACCACAGTGACATGTGACCACATGGATAAAATTCTCATACCATGTTTAGTGAAAGAAGCTGGATCAAAAAATACATATAGCAAGTTTAATTTTCATAAAGCTCAGAAATATATAAGAAAGTGATTGGCATAAAAGTCAGCATAGTTGTTACCTTTAGTGGAGAGGGAGGAGATCAGGACTGTGAGAGCTACCAGGGTGCTTTCAGTGCTTATTTCTAGATCTGGGATATTTGGATATTTGCTTTTTACTAACCTGTTTTGATATACATTTGTTTTATGCTAGTTTCTGTATGTATGATTTCTTTCCCAGTTTAAAAAAAAAAACAAACTTTAAGAAAGGAGATTCCTCGGTCCCTCCCTAAACCTCTGAGGTAGGACCCAAGAGTTTACATTTTAAAAAAAAAAAAGCAAACTTTAAGAAAGCAGATTCCTCGGTCCCTCCCTAAACCTCTGAGGTAGGACCCAAGAGTTTACATTTTTAATAAGCACCAGTGATGATTCTTATCCATACTAATAAACTTAAGAAACACTGGCCGAGATCTATACCTAGCCTTCCAGAAGATTAAACTTTAATAATATTTTCCAGGGACTTCCCTGGTGGTCCAGTGGTAAACAATCTGCCTTCCAATGCAGGGGACGCGGGTTCTATCCCTGGTCAGGAAACTAAGATCCCACGTGCCACAGGACAACTAAGCCCGCGCGTCACAACTACTGAGCTAAAGCGCCTCAATGAGAGAGCCCGCGTGCCGCAAACTACAGAGTCCACACTCTCTGGAGCCCCCATGCCACAACTAGAGAGAAGCCTGAGTGCTGCAACAAAGAGACCATGTGCCGCAATGAAAGATCCTGCATGCCTCAACGAAGATCCTGTATGCCGCAACTAAGACCCGACACAGCCAAAAACATAAAGAAAATAAATAGATAAGATAAATAAGTATTAAAAAATAATAATAATAATATTTTCCAGTTATCCAAAGGAGCCAAACAGAACAAAAATTCTAATGGTCTTAAATTCGATGGGTAGAGACTTCCCTGGTGGTCCAGTGGGTAAGACTCCGCACTCCCAATGCAGGGGGCCTGGGTTCAAATCCTGGTGGGGGAACTAGATGCCACATGCCGCAACGAAGATCCTATGTGCTGCAACTAAGAGCCGGCGCAGCCAAAATAAATAAACAAATATAAAAAAAAAAATTCGATGGGTAGGCAGAGGATTTGATCTTTCAGTTTCCTATCCCTTTTAAGTGCTATGGGAATTAAATTTAAAATATATAAAAGTAGTCATCAGCAAGCTAGATTATTAGTATGAAAGTAAAGATTCTTTGGCCCTAAAGAATAGGCTAGGACTATCAAATAACCAGCTGCTTTCAATAAGGACCTTCTCCCTACCCCAAAAAGCTATAGTAAACAAATCAAATAAATAGATTTTGTACTTTATGAGTCACACTGAGGCTACAAAGTTGACTGTAAAACTGTTCTCTGAATTTCTGAAGGAAAAAGGACTGATTCAGTTTTCAGATTTCAAGGAATTTAATTATTCTTTATTTTCAGACTTTTGCCAAGTTCTGTGGGGAATAAAGCACTTATGTACAAACCAAGGCTAACATACACCTACGGCTATAAAAAAGATTTATCAATATAGTTATGCATCTGCAGAAGCAAAATAACATAAGTATCATAAGAATGTGAGTTCTGATTAATAAAGACACACAAAAAATAAATGCTGACAAATTCAAGGTCAAATTACTTAGGTACTATAGACAGATGCCATAAAGACCACTTAAAAATCCTGTTTTCATTAAACCACCAGACGAAAAGGGCAAACGATAAATCACAAGGGTCACACGTATTTTAGGCTTCAATCAAGTATAACGTTAAAGACTGTAGTCATTCTGACCTTCTTCTCCCTTCTGCTGTTAACTCTATTTTTAAATCTGTCTAGAATCACATAATCTTCTTGAGAACACAAAATCAATCTTGCAGCCATTTATTCCAATTACTATTTTTTTGTAATTCAAATACAATTATCATAGGGAACTACTATTATTTTAATTTCCCAATTGCAAATATTTAATATTACAAATAATACTTCAATAAAAGTACTGTAGCTCTGCTTCAATTAAATCTGATAAGGATCACTTTACCTGTGTAACAGAGCCTTGCAAGCCATTCTAGGCACTGTGGCATCTCCTAACAAAAACATAAGGTAAAATGACTTCAAATATCATAAAGGATGGTGACAGGCTTCTAAAAACGGCTGAGCAATCAGAACTGCAGTCTAAACGGAAGCAGGCTGCAACATGAGGTCACTACTGACAAGGAGGGACCCAATCAACAGTCCACAAATCTTTTCCCAAGTACTAAATAAGCAACTTGGTGGGAGACAGGGAAAGGGGGACAAAATTTTGAATCTGGCTGGAACGCCTATAAAAATATTTAAGCCTAACCCAGTGTAAAGCAAAAAAAAAAGTCTGTTTTCATTAATCACACTATATCAAGAGTTATAAATTATGACAAATATGACATTGCTGAAACAGCTGCACAATAGGTAGAGAACTATTGTTCACTCATCATCCATTTTCAGAAAAGCATTAATGGTTAATTTTTCAAATCTAAAATTAGGATAATTTCCAGGTAATTCATGCCAGAGCCCCACTAAAACGACCATTTAAAAAACTGTGGTTTCGGGCTTCCCTGGTGGCGCAGTGGTTAGGAATCTGCCTGCCAATGCAGGGGACACGGGTTCGAGACCTGGTCTGGGAAGATCCCACATGCCGCAGAGCAACTAGGCCCGTGAGCCACAATTGCTGAGCCTGCGCGTCTGGAGCCTGTGCTCCACAACAAGAGAGGCCGCGATAGTGAGAGGCCCGCGCACTGCGATGAAGAGTGGCCCCCACTTGCCGCAACTAGAGAAAGCCCTCGCACAGAAACGAAGACCCAACACAGTCATAAATAAATAAATAAATAAAATTTAAAAAAAACAAAACAAAACTGTGGTTTCGAAAAATAAATATATAAAACAGGGACTTCTCTGGCAGTCCAGGGGTTAAGACTCAGCACTTCCAAGGCAGGGGCGGGGGCGCAGGTTTGATCCCTGGTCGGGGAACTAAGATCCCACATGCTGCGCAACACGGACAAAAAAACAAACAAACAAACAAAAAACAACCCCAAACCACATATCCCCTTCCAGTCAAAAGCAAAACGTATTTCTTCACTTTCCCCATCAACTTGGGAATACCCTATACCTATGATAAGAGTAAACTGGAAAGATGGCTCACTATTAGAAAGTTAGTCAATAAGTTATAACAACCACAAGTCTTTAAAATGTCAAATGCATAATTTTCAGGGCAATAGGAAGGAGGAAGAGAACCTGTCAATATCTATTATGCTCTGATACTTCAAAAAATGTTTTACTTTAATAAAATCATCTTATGACCCAAAGCATAAATTCTACTTTTTCCCACCCAACATTTCTGATACTCCCACCAAAGCACATTTCCCTCCTCTTTGCACCTTTTTTTAAAAAAATAAATTAATTAATTAATTTTTGTTTGTGTTGGGTCTTCGTTTCTGTGCAAGGGCTTTCTCCAGTTGCTGCGAGTGGGGGCCACCCTTCATCGTGGTGCGTGGGCCTCTCACTGTCGCGGCCTCTCCTGTTGCGGAGCACAGGCTCCAGACGCGCAGGCTCAGTAGTTGTGGCTCACCGGCCCAGTTGCTCCACGGCATGTGGGATCCTCCCAGACCAGGGCTCGAACCCGTGTCCCCTGCATTGGCAGGCAGATTCCTAACCACTGCGCCACCAGGGAAGCCCCTTTTTGCACTTTTAGTGGAATCTAGCTAGCGAAAATGTGGTGAATTGATTGTCAACTGAAATATTCTGCAAACTGCTTATTTAACAGATTAAAGGAAAAAGTTACTACTACATTTCTCTCGCCCCTATAGTCAGCTGAAGGCATACTTCTTCAACAATAAGGTATCCAGAGAACGAAGTGCAAACCAATTCACCTCAACTCAGAGCTCTTTCTCAATCACTACACCTTCTTTCCTGCATCACACCTAGAATCAAACCATCATAGGCTAATGAACTCACCAAAATGAAGCCCTAGCATCAACAGTACATAAAAGATAGTATCAAATTCTTCATTCTTTCTAAATTCCAAGTTTTAGCAAGGCATTAAATTAAAAGCACAACTTTAAATGAACTTAATAATAATGTCAATTAACTGGTTTTTTATTTGTAGTTCTGGAAGCAATATAAATTAAAAATTAACTAACCTCAAGCCAAAATAAACCTTTCCAATACAGCCTAGGAAAAAGATGGTGAAAAGCACAGGGAAAATAAAGAACTCTTTAAGAACTCTCCAATCTCTCTTTAAATTTTTAAAAGGTAAAGATTCCCCTAACATTTGTGTATGTAAATAAAGCCAAATACTAGATAAACACGTGAATATAAAGCAATAATTTTTCATCTACAGATACAAGGCACTTTAGAAGCAAGCTTGAGATTTCCATGAACTTCATGGATAAGACTGAGCCTCAGAAGCAACCAAAACTTCTGCTTTTTATGCACCCTAGGCTACCCACACTCTAAATTCCACCATTTTTTCCACTCAACTCAGGTCAAATCTTAACAAAATATGGCTAATGGCAAACAATGTACAGAAATAACAGATGCATAAATAAGTCAATCAATACAACTCATACATGAATATTTAAACCACTGGTTCTCAAAGGGTGTTCCATGAAACAAAAGACCAAAACTGTTTTCATAACATTTGCCTTTTTCACTGTGCTGATATTTGATGATACAAAATCAATGGTAGAAAAAGATTCCTTGGGGTCTTAGCATAAGTCCAGGCAAGTAGTATCAAACTATACCATGGCCATTGCATTCTTCATCACTATCCAGTTGTGATCTTTTTTAAAAAGGAGCCAGTCCTTGATGAAGAAGTAATACATATTATTAATTTTATCTCAGCCCTTGAGTACACTTCTTTTTAATATCTGGTGTGACAAATAGGAAGTACACACAAAGCAACTCTGCTGCACAGCTTAGTACAATGCTTGTCTTGTTTGAGTTGAGAAATGAACTTTTACCATGGAATACCCATTTTTACTTGAAAGACTGACTGACAGACTATGGCTATTCCAACTTGAATATCCGGCAGAAATTTTCTCAAAAATGAGCAAGACTAACAGTACTGATAAAATTTGGGTTTTCAGGCAAAAATTAGAATTCTGGAAAACCTGTATCCTCTACCATAAGCTCAACAGCATCCCAATACTTAAAGATATTTTGACACAATCAATAATGATATTAAAGAATATACATTTTGATATTATATAACAGAATATATCACTATTTGGAAGCTCTGAATAACTCAGTAAGGCAGTATTTTCCAAATAACCAATATACCATATCACAAAATTAAGCATGATAAAAGATTCTCTCAAAGTACAAAACAGACTGATGGATCAGAGTACGAAAAATTCAGATATGCTTTCAGGTTCCACATTACAAATAACCTTTAAGAAACTACCACTTACCAAGTTTTGGTGTATTGTCAAAGAAGAATATCCACAATTATCTGAAAAGGCTATAAAAATTCTCTACCTTTTTCCAACTACATACTTGTGTAATGCTAGAATGTCTTCACATTACTTCAACCAAAATAACATATGGCAACACATTAAATGCAAAAGAAAATGTGAGAATCTAGCTACCATCTTGTAAGCCAGGCATTAAAGAGATTTGTACAAATGTAAAACAATGCCACTAAAAAATTTCTCACTAAAAATTTCTGAGAGATTCTGGAAAAGTTACTTTTGATTAAAAAATTTTACATTAACATGTAATGAGTTCATTACTACTTTAAAAAAATTTCTCAGTTTTGGTTCCTAATAGAGTAAACACCAATAGCTATAACCCACAGTAACAAAGTTCTTTGCAGTCCTCAAATTAAACCAAAAAGTTCGAGAATCGATGAATTAAAACTAATAAAGGAGGAGAAATCTACCAACAAAAAAACCTGTTAGATCATAAATAGCTATATTTCAGCTACAAATACTAAGCGTCTTCCAAAGTACAACTCAACAAAGAACACTCCCAGCAGTTTAAATATGCTGTTTTAATTTATAATATGGTAAATAACCAGAGGTATAAAATCAATATAACAAAAGTCTTCGGAGTCCTCAATAATTTGTAAGAGTATAACATTTGAGACCAAAATGTTTGAGAACCGCTAAACTGTCACTTAATGTTTATTTCCCTTAGGTTTCTAATATATCTTCCCACAGAAATACAAAGTAGGCTACCTAATATTTCCAGAAAATGTTTGCGAGCAACCTGAGAGAAAAACTCAAAGAGACAAAACGTTAAGTTAGCAAAAGGTCAATCTCTAGCTTCATGTAATACAGTATCCACTAATTCCCTAAAATGAATTTATTAAGCGTTCCCTATTTTCTAGACCCTGTGCATTCTAGGATATTTCTCCCCTACCTTTCTTTCATCAAAGGTGGATATCAAAGAATGTATTTTTTACCTTTATGCAACCAATCAGCCAAAAATAAAATAAAATGTTAATGTATAAATATTAACTGAAATTTACAGATATCAACACTAAATCTAGAAGACCACTGTGACAGACACATCTATTTTTGTTGCCTCACATCCCTATCCCTTTCTTTTGGTATTAGCCCCATTTTTCTATGGCAAACTAGCTCCTCCCTCCATCCAATACTTTTGGTACATGCATAAATTACAATGACCCAGGGACTTCCCTGGTGGTGCAGTGGTTAAGAATCTGCCTGCAAATGCAGGGGATATGCGTTCAAGCCCTGGTCCAGGAAGATCCCACATGCCGCAGAGCAACTAAGTCCCTGTGCCACCAAAAAAAAAAAAAAAAAATTACAATGACCCAGCTCTACCCTGGCCAGGGATGGGCACATGACCCAATTTAGGCCAGACCTTCTCCCCTGCTATCCCACAGGAATCTGTTCTTGAGCAGAATGACAGATGAAAAGAAGTAATTGGAAATCTCACAGCAACAGCCACATGCTGAAGAGATTCTTCCATGACCCTCTGTTACTAAATTCTCCAAAGCTGCCATGTTCTTCTCTCTGCTTTTCCTTTCAACTCTGGGACCTATCCAGCATTCTTCTAATAAATTACCTTTTTTCTTTCCATTAACCAAGATCTGTTTCTACAACTTGCAATTAAGGAATCCTGATTACCACCAATCTCTAATGATTCCATCTAAAAATGACTGGGCAGAAACGAAAAATAAATAAATAAATAATTAATTAAAAATGACTGTGTTTGGTACTCCCTTGGTGGCACAGTGGTTGAGAATCTGCCTGCCAATGCAGGGGACACAGGTTCGAGCTCTGGTCTGAGAAGATCCCACATGCCGCGGAGCACCTAAGCCCGTGCACCACAACTACTGAGCCTGCACCCTAGAGCCCGTGAGCCACAACTACTAAGCCCGTGTGCCACAACTACTGAAGCTTGCACGCCTAGAGCCTGAGCTCTGCAACAAGAGAAGCCACCACAACAAAGAATAGCCCCCACTAGCCCAACTAGAGAAAGCCGTGTGCAGCAATGAAGACCCAAAAACAAAGACCCAGTGCAGCCAAAAATAAATTAAAAAATTAAAAAAAAAAAAAAATGACTGTGTTGGAGGGAAGAAGGATCCTCTACAAAGCTAGACAGATGATCAAAAAGAAGAAACTATTGGCATCATGCATTTGAAAGAATATTTAACCTTGCTGGTAATTAAATATATAAAAAGATTTAATGAATTTGCTCTCTAAATCAGCACTATCCAAAAGAAATTTTTACAATGATAGAATTGCTCTATATCTGCATTGCCCAATATGGTAACCACTAATCATATATGGCTATACTGAGCACTTGAAATGTGGCTAGTACAACTGTGGAAGTGATTTTTTTTTTTAAATAAATTTATTTATTTATTTTTGGCTGCATTGGGTCTTTGTTGCTGCATGGGCTTTCTCTAGCTGCAGTGAGTGGGGGCTACTCTTCGTTGTGGTGCGCAGGCTTCTCACTGCGGTGGCTTCTCTTGTTGCTGAGCATGGGCTCTAGGCGCACAGGCTTCAGGAGTTGTGGCTTGCGGGCTCTAGAGCGCAGGCTCAGTAGTTGTGGCGCACGGGCTTAGTTGCTCCATGGCATGTGGGATCTTCCCTGACCAGGGATTGAACCAGTGTCCCCTGCACTGGCAGGCGGATTCTTAACCACTGAGCCACCAGTGAAGTCCCTGGAAGTGATTTTTAAATTTTATTTAATTTTAATTGTTTTAAGTTTAAATTTAAATAGCCACATGTAGCTAGCTAATGGTTACCTTATTGGAGGGCATAACTCTAAATTAACAAAATAAAGAACCCCAATTTAAATCTATTGTTTTCAGGTGCTCAAGAAAATATTGCTAATGGTAATGCAAAATGGCCAAGTCTTTTAAGTAGTCTGGAAATACTTATCAAAAGCCACTGAAAAATTTACTCTTTGAGCCTAATAAATTTATCCAAATAAGTCAAAAGAAGGAAAAAAGGACCCAAGAACAAAGGTTGTATAGTAGTATAGCAATGACAAGGTAGATGGAATAACTCAAAGTTCAGAAAAAAGAATGACAGTAAATATATAATTAAGATACAGTTAAATAATTTAACATATAGCTTATAAATATTGCAATATATAACTAAAATATAGTAAAGAATGTCATGTAAACATAGAAAAGCACAAACAACAAGCTAAATCGGGGCAAAAGAGTGAATAAACTTGTTAATATACCATAACTATAATCACATCTGAAGAAACTATACATAATATAAAAATCTAGAGGCCCATAGAGAAATGTAATAGCTATGTTTAGAAGTATATTTTAAACTACTTTATAATTTTTCTAAATGACACTGAATAGTTCTTCCCTTAAATTACTACTTATTTTTAAATGACATTTTGCTGTCTGACTCTTAAATTATTTCCTCTGCTTTTTTAACCACCGTTCTATTGAACACAAATTTAATGAAAAATATCTAGTGGCCTAAACAAATAACTGTCCCCCTAATTAGAAAACCATGGAGCTTTACAGAAAAGGACAGAATTTAGCAAACCTAGAGCCACCTACAGGGAGTTCTTAAATTCTCTAATGCTTCCTAAACAGTGTGTCCAATAGTCCCAGCTATGTGCTAGGATAGTGCCTCCAGCTTACCACATTTACCAAGTTTACCCAATACGCCCTATAAATATCACTTTATACATGGAAAGGATTGGAAAGCACTATCTTAAAGGATCACAGAGTCCTCTCCTTACAGCCTAGTTCAATCTAGTTCTAGACTAGGACCTGTAAATATAGTCAACTCAACCACTGTATCTTTCTCTAGCAATTCTACTTCCAAAGGTTCTGAAATTTTACCCAACCCAACTAATACACTAATAATACAAAAACAAATAAACTTTAAGAGGAAATATACATATGAGGTTATATTTTTAAAGAAAGGTATAAATGCTAATAACTGAAAACTCCTTAACGAGGTTGCTTCTTTAAAATTTTCTTATTGTTCTTTTTCATATACAAACTAATCTTTCATATACCATTACAATCTGTGTGATTTAGTGCTTGAGTGAACTTACATCTAGAATGAAATGCTCAAAACTAAAGTCCTTTCAACTGAAATACTACCTTGTTGATGCTGTAACACTATTTGGTTCCAGGATGTTTTCAGTCATCCTTAACTGTACCACCTCTGGCATGTCATCTGATTTTTCTGCACCCTCTTCTGGAAGTTCTTCTATATGTTCCAGCTTTTCATCTTCCTCTTCTTCCTCAGAAAGTTCATTAACCTATATAGATAGAATTAAATGAGAATTAAAATTTAATGAAACTGTTAACTGACATACTATTCTAAGAAAGACATACTATTCTAAGAAAAATTTAAATACAACTCATTTTTCACTTCATTTCCTAGGACCAATTTCTCTTACAAAGTAAACAGCTGCCAACTTCTCCATATTAGAGTAAAATATCAAACCAAACATAACATTTTAAAGCAGGAAGTAATGATTACATTACTATATCACTAGGAATATGAATAAGACTGCAAACTATGAAAAAGCCTGCATGCTGTAGTTAATTAACATTAAGAAAGCTTCATTTTCTAACCAATCAGATTTGTAAACCTATCAGCTACAACAAAGACTTCAACTGATCTCTCCAATTTCCAAGTGCACTGAACAAGTGATTTTAATATAGAATAAGTGTGAAAAAAGAAGGGCACAGAAATTTTGCCTTACGGTCTTTAACTATGCATTAGAAAATGACAGCTAACTTCTAAATGATTCAACTGAATTCTTCATGAAGAGAATGGACCTTACAACAAGAAAGAACTCACTGTTTTGACCATTAAGCACAACTCAAGGTTATAACTCTCTTTCTGGCAGGGGCTATAAAACATTTTCTTTTATCAAACTGGCTACATAAGTAAACAATCACTCTAATAAAAAGACACAAATATCTGAGAACGAAAACCAATAAAATATTTTCAAATGAGAAACATTTGTTAAGCTATCCCATAGAAGAAACTAGCCATAAATGGTCTTAACATTTTTTATAAATTAACGCTAGTCATTAAAAACATTAAGCAGTAAACATGTACTTTTGTCCATCCTAGCCCAACGTGCTGGCAATACCTAGAATAAATTTACTGCTACATGTAACAGTGGTGTTTTTCCTGACACACAGGCAAATACAGTTGCTAGAGGACTCTCAGAAATGAAAACTTCAACCAGAAGAAAGGTAATTACACTGTGATACTCTACCAATTCCTAATCAACGAGTACTGAAAATCATTAGCCTAAGTGGTTATTTACTGAGAGGTAAGATTTATACACAAAGGTGAAAATTTCAAATGATAGGTCAGTTTTTAAACTGGATCAAATGGAAAATTATTCTCTTTCTCTATGTATTTAATAAATTAGTGAAAATCAAGAATGTATTTAATCAATAGCTACCTGGTAATCCAAGCCAAGAAAAAAAAAACTGGCAAGAAAATATCATTTTCAGGTTTGGGTGCAAGAGTAGAATATTGAAAAAAAAAAAAAAAATTAAGACGGCTATTTAAACTGAGAATAGAGGAATATTTATTCAGTACACAAAAATTTCGTAAAGAAGTACTGCAATTTTAACATGTTACATTACACATTTTAAAATCAGTTTATGCCTACAGTCAATAGCTCTTAGTAACTACAAAAGCCTTATACTCAATTATACTGAATATATTATATTCGATTCAATAAGCTTTATGTAAATTAATTGACATTCCCTAGTATCTTCACCAGAAACCATCAACTAAGATATGACGTGAACAAAGTCTATGGCCTATGGATTTTTCTTCCCACCCCCACCCCCCATCCCCCCAGGCCTTCCAGTTTAACTTCCTGCAGTAAGAATTGACTAAATTGGTTTGGGTAAGAGTAAAAATTATAAACTTATATAAAAATGCTCTCCCTCTCACCCCACACTTATCTTCAAAAATTCTTCTTGATCTTTTTCTTGTCAACTTGACTTTCTGCTTATCAACACTCTATTCTGCTCATAAATTATTCTGAACCTGCCCTACATATGCAGCTGCCTCAACTCCACTTATGGAAAACCCTCAGCCATACTTACATCTCTTCTTTCTTTGACTGTTGTAATTCCCTTCTCTAGGGCCTCGTGAAATGCCTGCTCTCCAGACTCCAGCTTGTGGAGAACGCTGCTACCTGCCTTCTCAAATGTATAAAGAAACATAATTATCACCTACATCTTCAAACCACTCTACTGGATTCGCAATCATTCAAGGATGCCATACAAACAACCTATTCTCTAACTCTGGGTCATTTCTCAAACACTCCCTATTCAACATCTCCAGTCATCTCTCAAACTATTAAGAAAAAAAAACCCTACTACCTTGAAAAGGATCTAACGGCCAAATACTTGCATTAATGGGATGAAACTCTAAAAGTAGAGAGTGCTAAATAAACTTTGCTTCCTTCAAGTATCAAAATCAGGGGAAAAATCAAAGCACTGCCATGACAGACCAGGTCTGCCTACCTTTTTAAATACGTGGATAACAAATTAGCAGCATTTAAGTTATGCCAACTTTAAAATACAACCACATTGTGCTGAGTTTGAGATTTTACTTTCACTCAATACCTGATCAATTCAGCTTCACAAGTCAAATTTTGACTTGTGAAGTTATGAAATCTGTTTTAACTTGTGAAGTTATGAAGTTACAAAATCTGCTTTAAAAAAATACTTTTAGAAGTCTATTCTTCTATTACTTGCAACCCAGTTATAATTCAAAAAAGTAATAAAAATAGATAAGAAAATAGATACTGGCAATTAGCAACATGAGCCAAGGTAATTAATATACATCACTGTCTCTCAGGACTCACTGCACTACCATGTTTATTGAGAATATTCTGTTCAATATGCTAACATCCTCTTTTCTATTCACAGACAAATTTGCAGAATTCAACATTATTTCCTGGTGTTAATTAACCATCATTCTATTTAATGTAAAGCACAATATATTTTAAGTCAGTTTTTGTAGTGCTTAAAAAATACAGAAATATAAATGCAATATATGTGAGATATGAATATATTTCAGTTTACATAAGGAAGCTGCAGGATAATACAAATATCAGAGAATTACACCACAATGTAAAACAAAATCAAGATATACCCTACAGACTAGAGGAGTCAAGATATAAACATTAGATCAAATTGGCATCATCAGTTTCTTACAAGTCAAATCATCTTGGAAAAGTAGAAAATGAATAACACAAACGTATGTATATTATTTCACTTTCAGCAGCCATTAATTTTATTTAAAAAAATAAACTGCTGAACTAAAATATAAAGGAAAGAAAGGTGGCACACAGAGTTCCCCAAAGATGGGATTTCTTATGGGTATCAAAAAGCATTAAAGGTTTAAGGCATATATATCTACTTGTCCTCTTCTTGTCATTTTCTTTTAAGCAAAAATACTTTTGAACAGCTGTGTCAGTTCTTTATTTTAACCAAGTTTTTTAAGTCAGGTACTGTATATGATAGTTGGAAACCTTCAAAAAATATGCCAGAAGTTCCATGGATCACTGATTCAGGTTACAAATTCTACTCACTTGATTTACCTCACACACACACACACACACACACACACACATTTGATTTCATCCTCAGTTCATAAACTATAAGTTACAATTTGGCATCTTTTACTGTTTTCTTAAAAGTTTCTGACACTTGAGAGAGAGGAGAGGAAGGAAGGTAAGGAGGGAAGAAGAAAAAGAGGGAAGGAAAGTCAGCAAAGATAAAAATGCTTACATGAAGAAAACATAAAAAACTTAAGGAACTGACCTATAGTCAATTAATCTATGACAGGGACTTCCCTGGTGGTCCAGTGGTAAAGAATTCACCGTCCACTGCAGGGGACACAGGTTCGATCCCTGGTCAGGGAACTAAGATCCCACATGCCGCACGTGAACTAAGGCCGCACACCACAACTACTGAGCTCACACGCCTCAACTAGAGAGCCTGAGCACGCAAACTACAGAGCCCATACGCCCTGGAGCCTATGCGCCACAACTACAGAGCCCACGTGCCCTGGAACCCATGTGTCACAACTAGAGAGAGAAAACCCGCACACCACAACTAGAGAGAAGCCCACACGCCCTAACAAAAGATCCCACGTGCCACAAAGATCCCCTGTGCCACAACCAAGACCCGACACAGACAAAAAAAAAAAAAAAAAAAAAAAAATCTATGACAAAGGAGGCAAGGCTATACAATGGAGAAAAGACAGTCTCTTCAATAAGTGGTGCTGAGAAAACTGGACAGCTACATGTAAAAGAATGAAATTAGAACATTCTCTAACACCACACACAAAAATAAACTCAAAATGGATTAAAGACCTAAATGTTAAGACCAGTACTATAAAACTCTTAGAGGAAAAAACAGGCAGAACACTCTCTGACACAAATCGCAGCAGTATCTTTTTGGCTTCATCTCCTAGAATAATGGAAATAAAACAAAAATAAATAAATGGGACCTAATTAAACTTAAACTTACCATAAACAAAACAAAAAGACAACCTTCAGAATGGGAGAAAATATTTACAACCAATGCAACCGACAAGGGATTAATTTCCAAAATATACAAACAGCTCATGCAGTGCAATATCAAAAAAAAAAAAGAACCAATGGGCAGAAGATCTAAATAGTCATTTCTCCAAAAAATACATACAGATGGCCAACAGGCACATGAAAAAATGCTCAACATCGTTAATTATTAGAGAAATGCAAATCAAAACCACAATGAGGTATTACTTCACTCCAGTCAGAATGGCCATCATCAAAAAGTCTACAAGAAATAAATGCTGGAGAGGGTGAGGAGAAAAAGGAACCCTCCTACAATGTTGGTGGGAATGTAAATTGGTACAGCCACTATGGAGAACAGTATGGAGGTTCCTTAAAAACTAAAAATAGAGTTACCATATGATCCAGCAGTCCCACTCTTGGGCATGTATCTGGAAAAGATGAAAATTCTAATTCGAAAAGATACATGCACCCCAATGTTCATAGCAGCACTATTTACAATAGCCAAAACATGGAAGCAATCTAAATGTCCATTGACAGATGAATGGATAAAGATGTGATAAACACACACACACACACACACACACACACACACACAGAGGAATATTACTCAGCCATAAAAAAGAACGAAATAATGCCATTTGCAGCAACATGGATGGACTTAGAGATTATCATAAGTGAAGTAAGCCAGAGAAAAACAAATATCATGTGATATTGCTTCTATGTAGAATCTTAAAAAAAAAGATACAAATGAACGTATTTACAAAACAGATATAGACGCACAGACATAGAAAACAAACTTATGGTTACCAATGGGGGGGAGGGGCAATAAATTAGGAGTTTGGGATTAACATGTACACACTACTATACATAAAATAGATAACCAACAAGGACCTACTGTATAGCACAGGCAACTATCCTCAATATTTTGTAATGACCTATAAGGGAAAAGAATCTGAAAAAGAATAGCTACATAAATATATGTATAACTGAATCACTATGCTGTACATCTGAAACTAACACAATATTGTAAATCAACTATACTTCAATAAAAAACAAAACCAACCAACCAACCTAAGGAAGGTATAACCCCCAAATATTAAAAAGACTTATCTATAAAAGTTCACAACAGTATAGAAACCCTTTTAAATAAAAGCTGGGCTACACAGGAAATAAAACTCCTAATTCATATAATCTGAGCCAACACCTATGAGAATGAATGAAAATCTGTATGATAAACTTTCAAGAGATGCTACTTTATAGTTTAAGAACAAATGAAGGGATGTAATCCACTGTCCATCAATAAATAGCATAACCATATAATTAATCATCTAAACCTGGATACATCTGAGTGAAAAGAGGAGCAACTAATAATTACATTAGAAAGCAAATATAAACTAGGACTACTCTGAGAAAACCGGGATATACTATCACCTTTTCAAGTGGATACAGGTACTATGAATCAAATAAATTATATGTTACATCCATACAATAGGGAACTATACAGATGTTTAAAAAAACGAATATGTTCTCTACATTCCAATAAAACATCACCAAGATACACTGTTAACTGATTTAAAAAAATAAGGTGCAGAATAGTGTATATGGTATGCTACTTTCCTGTTAAAAAATACTTAGAGGAAATATTTACTTATATTTGCATAAAGAAATTCTGGAAAACACATAAAAAAACAATGAGAGGAAGAGGGTGGGCATGGGTAAGAACAGGACATTTTACTGTGTATTTTACCTTGTTTATTTTTAACCAGGTGAATTATTAGTCATTAAAAAGAGGTAGCAGCCCCACCCCACACTCAAAATACATCATTGGCTTTAATATAAAAGTTTGCTTGACAAATCATTTCACTTAAGCACAAAAGAAAAACCTCCAGATCTATATCACAAATTCTAAACCTGAGACGTCTGAATTAATGTGGCTTTACAGTCACTTACAATTAGTCAGAATCAATATTATCATTTCTTATAAAGAAGAAATTAGGGGCTTCCCTGGTGGAGCAGTGGTTAAGAATCCGCCTGCCGATGCAGGGGACACAGGTTCGAGCCCTGGTCCGGGAAGATCCCACATGCTGCAGAGCAACTAAGCCCGTGCGCCACAACTACTGAGCCTGCACTCTAGAGCCCGCGAGCCACAACTACTAAGCCTGCGTGCCACAACTACTGAAGCCCGCATGCCTAGAGCCCGTGCTCTGCAACAAGAGAAGCCACCACAATGAGAAGCCCGCGCACCGCAAAGAAGAGTAGCCCCCGCTCGCACAACTAGAGAAAGCCCGCGCACAGCAATGAAGTCCCAACGCAGCCAAAAATTAATTAATTAATTAATTGTAAAAAAGAAGAAACTAACTAGGATCCTTCTGCAGTCTCAACCATCAAGGCATAGCAGTAACAACAAAATATAATGTTTGAGAAATGGGTTTTAAATTCGAGAGTCACAAGATTTAAAACATTATCTGTAATCTAAACTATTACTCTTTTGATGCTTCCCATTAATGACAATGTTTGCACTGCTATACTGACTTGGTACTTCAATCAAGAAAAACATTTTTAAGTTTCTGTCAACTTTGTATTCAATCTTTCTACCTTCTAATTCTCAACCTTTGCCTGCATTCCTCTACGCAAGCAGTTTCTTTGCAAAAACAAAAGCACACTATTCTTACAAAATAAACAATGCTTAATTTAACAGAAGAAAAACACAAAAACGTCCACAAAAGCTCTACCATACACTCTGGTTTCAATTACTTTTCCATATCCAAATTGAGGACAAGAAGTTGTTCAGAAAAAAGATCACATTCATATATACTACATGGATATATCACCTATGATTACATATAATAATCAAGAAAATTACTTCCAGTTTAGTACTTAAAAATTCCACCTAAGTTTGGGCCAAGCCCTTAAGAGCAAATTCTTTAAAAAGCAACAACAACAAAAACTCCCTCCAAGTATATTTTAAATATTCTCACCTGTTCAGTAATTGAACTCAAATCATTAGATGAAAAATCTTCCTCTTCATTCTCAAAAAAATCATAGTAATTTTCCAGAAGTCCAGCCATTATCCTGCTCACTATTTCTTGTTCTTTCAGATCTTCCACATCTGTGTAAATACTAAGAATAAAAGTCCAAACTGAATTGAGAGTTCTTAAATCAATCACAGGTAAAGTCTGAAGACAAGCAATGAGTCACTTTATAGACCTGAGCGATTTATGCCATCATTCTGTGCCTCAGTTTTCCCATCTGTAAAGCCTACCTAACTTGTACCCTGTTCACAGAAATGCTGGAAGGATTAATCAGATCTACTATAAAAAATAATGGTTCATCAAGCAACCTATGACCCTTGGGAGACAGTACAATGATTCTATTTCACAAATATATATATTTTTTTAATCAAACAAAAATTTGTGAAAAAACTTACTGGAAGACATCTGGACCAAAGACAGCAGCCAAAGAGTTTGCAGACCAAATTTCTTCATGATGTGATGCTACATTGGCTAAAAATCTACACAGAAACTTTAACAAACTGTAATTAACAGGTGGAAGCTGTTGCAAGAGGAACCTCAACTTTCTTCCAAATTCATCTTCGTTATTATAATCTATAAAACATAATGACGGGTTTCTTTAATGAAGTAAGAGCAAAACTCAGATATTTTGCCAGGTTCACACTGCTACACCCATATAACCCTTTTACTATAACAATTACAAAACCACTTCCTCTACTAGAGGCCAAATGCCTCAGGGCTTTGCATTTCACTTATTAACTGGAAGAATTTGAGAAGGTACACAACCTCTCAACTGTTGGAGGATGTTTTCCTCATCTATTACTCACTGGCCCCAATTCTCTATTTTTTTAAATTCTCATCATACTGTCTCTTGCATGACTGTACCTGTGTTTCCAAATTAGTGCCAACTCTAAGAAGTCAAAATGCACTGGCCAATATCAGTCAACACCAACCACTAACAAGCAAAGATGAGAAGCAATTTAAACAGCTAATAGTATTAGAATGAAAGAAAAAACAAGGAAGGAACAGAATAAGAGACAGACTTTCTTCTTTTAACATTCTGAAAAGAACAATTAATTTCAGCAATATCAACAGAACTAAATAAGTACGAATTCCACTTCTAAGTTGTTTTTCTCCTCTAAGTTGATGTTGTTTTCTGTTTACCAAATGAATTTTCAACTACCAGAAGCTAGGCCCTGTGTTTAGGTCAATGAGTTTTCATTAACAGAAATTAGGCCTGTATCAACTCCCTGACTGGTGAGGGCCCCACTTAGGAGAAGTAATTTCTCAGAGTTACCCTCAAAATAAAGTAATTTATTGCTCCAACAGAGAAAGTTAACCCAATTATATTTCATTCTTTATTTTTCTCGAGGTTCTTAAAATTAATTTAAAAATTAATTCTTGAGGGAAAAAAATTCTTGGTAAAAGGTTATGATCATAATATTGGCCATCTCTGCAAAATAACACAACTCTAAGATGTTTACAGAAAAGGCTATAGTCACATGAGTTTTACTTAAAATTTAAAATGCAACCAATAAGAATTCTTCAATATTTCATAATATTACCAACTGCCCAGGTACTTTGACTTTATAATTGGTTGGAACAGTCCTTGAATTAATGTTTTTTAGATTACCATGACTACAATTGGTGGAAATTTTTAACAACCTAAATTTAGCAGAAAAGGATTATTTAAGAAAAATCACGTGTATCAACTCAAAAAATATATGCAATTAATATTATCAAAATGATGACTACATCAACAATGACAAATTCTACATAACATCCTCTCTAGCTACATAGCACTTATCATCTAACATACCCTTGTATTTATTTTGCTTATCATCTATTTTTCCTCTAACTCTCCTTATGCCCTTTTAGAATTTTTAGCTCTATGATGGCAGAGATTTTTAGCCGGTTTTGTTCACTTCTGCATTCCCAGAATTTAGAACAGTGCCTGGCACACAGCAGGGGTTCTATAAGTTAGTTGAAGAAGCTGAATAAATACACAATAACTGAAAAAGATGCTGCCTTGATGAGGTGGTAAGATCGTGGGCTATACTGGTTTTGCTTGAAATACTGTTCATGCTGCTTTACTTTTGTTAGTGAACACTTCTAGTATTCAAAAATATTTATACCTACCAGCCTCCTTCTAAAATATTTATACCTACCAGTCTTCAAATAAGGCAGAGGAGCATTTCCGTGTGTGTGTTTGTATTAAAAAGACACCCGCTTAAATTTTTTTTCCTTTTGGGCCTACTTCCTAGTTCGATCATAACCAGGAAAAATATATGTAGGTATCAAAGAAGATTCCCCTAAGAATTCTTTCAAGCATTTTAACAGTTTCTGTAAATTTTACAACAAATTCACAGAACTGTGAACTGTGTTTTCTACCAAAACATAATGTATAAGTAAATGGACAAACTATCATGGGCTAAACCAATGGTTGGTAACATCTGACAATGAATCGAATGGCTGTCATAACTTGGGGGAAAGGGGTACTAGTGCTATCTAGTGGACAGAGGCCAGGGATTCTACTAAATATCTTAAAATTCAAGGATAGCCCCTATACTAAAGAATTATCCAGCCCCAAATATCAGGAGTTCCAAGGTTGTGAAATCCTGGTCTAAATAAAAGATCAAACCACACCAGAAATGCCACTTTGCAATGTCCTGCTACCACAGAAAATGAAAACCACTTTTTAAAGAACACTAACTCAAATGCAACTACATGCTGCCTCTATGATCTTAAAAGCATTAATCTCATGTATTTGTGAACGTCAATTAAAATATTAACATTATAGTTGCCTACAATAAATGGAGAGAGGAACTTTTCCAGAGACCTAGACACCTTCCCAAAAGAATTATTGAAGGATGAGGACATAGATTTTACCACAACAGAAATGCAAATATCACCTCAAGTACTGCCACACCTATCTGCATAGCTATTAAAGAAACGGGTGTATATATGGGTGTGTGTGCATGCATACATACCCATGCTAATGGTTATATAAGTGGGGAATGGAGGAGAATGGTGGATTTCTTATAACAAATGGGCCACAAGCATTTTTGCATGCCTAAATTCCTTCACACGTGAATGCTGACATAAGAATAATTAATTAGTAAGATATATATTGCAATTCCATAAATAACACAGTGCATGATGCTGTCATACTTTTAAATGAATACCAATCAAAATGACAATCTTACTGACAAAATAGCTTCTGATTGGTAGCATCAATGAGAGGCAGTAACTTTATCATCATTAAATCTTATTCCACTTATTCATTTATAAATTTTCAGTCAAAACTGAAAGATTATCTGATTCTTGGAACTTTAAAAGACTTGTCTACAATTCGCTAACACAGGGAAAATGGAACCCTAACACTATAAAAACAAAATGAATGGCTCTAGAGACACAAAAAGGGCTCAAAAAACTCTAACACATCAGTTTCACTATATATTTAATGAATGCAAAGTGCTTATTAGGTGACTGAATATAAACATTTGAAAAAATTCCTACTCCTAAGAAAAGAAATTTGAAATGGATTCAGAAATTCAGAACAAAAAAATATAGTATTTGTTGAGAGAAAAAAAGAAAGAAAGGTGACATTATTGATGACACTTCATTTTGAAACCTATTCTTTGATCCAGGTGGCACAATAAAAGAACAAAACTGAATCAGGCTAACCATTCCTGAATAGAGCAAGTACAAAGTGAGCCTTATTATCTAGCTGTACAGAGGAAAACATACATAAGAGGATCATAAAATATCTTTGTATTGACCTTTACACACAAATAAGAGGCATCCACTAATACAGGCTCATGTTTAAATGTAAGAAAAAGATGGATAAATACTCTCAAAAGGAAATCCTCCTTCTCTGCCCATACACTGCTTAAGGATACACACAAACATACAAAAAGTCCAGCTCTGACAGTGATAGGGATTAAGGAAGTAGTTATAATTTTTTTAACATCACTGAATTTCTG
The DNA here is from genome assembly GCF_009873245.2 of Balaenoptera musculus. NCBI lineage: Eukaryota > Metazoa > Chordata > Mammalia > Artiodactyla > Balaenopteridae > Balaenoptera > Balaenoptera musculus. Next base: position 114,280,533 of record NC_045787.1, read on the forward strand.
TAGAAGCCCCAATTCAAAAAATTAAAGAGATTCCATAACACAAAAGCCAGAAAAAATAATTTAAAAATCCTAGAAACGTATTATACAGTTGACCCTTGAACACAGAGGTTAGGGATGCCGACCTTCCACACCACTGAAAATTTGTGTATAACATTACAGCAGGCCCTCCATATCCCTCCACACAGTTCTGCATGTGTGGATTCAACGAATTGCAGATCATGTAGTACTGTAGTACAAATTTATTGAAAAAATATGTATGTAAGTTCAAACCCATGTTTTTCAAAAGTCAACTGTATTATATGCCAACTTCATAAATTCTCCTATATAACGAAGCATGTCACTCCATTATGTACACATGAATACCAGTGAATACCATCTGGCTCAAGGAAAAGAAGCATCTCCTCACTTCTTGGTTCTTTTACCTTTCTGCATACCTCTACCTTTATTTTTCTTGTCCATCCCAGCTAAGCCCTATTTTTAGTCACCACCAAAAAACTAACCCAACAGAAACAAACCAATTTTTTTCTTTATTTGGCTTGTAGTCTGACGTCCAATTTGATATTTTATTTCCTTCAGGCAGGTGTCCAAGAAAAGCTTTAGGTATATTCCAAACTTAGAATCAAAGCTGTCTTCTGGTTTTTGCTAGGATGTTCTATCAAACCAAGGATAAACATAGTAACATCACCACTAACCAACACCACTGACTATTATGGGTCATTCTGCCACACATATATTTTTTCTTCTTCCTCTTCCCTCCTACTCTTTGTTCTTGTCTCCTGCCTTTCCTCCTTCTCCTTATCACTATGTATCTTAGGCTTACTAAGACCAATCATAAAAAGTAAATAGCACTACAGGAATCTAAGAGGTTGCAATTCCCTTAACTAGATAATATAGCCCCAAAGGGCATATGTCCCCAAATGGGAAATTAAGAAATTAATCTCAGAATTACTATAATTACTGCTTATATGTCAAGATTTCTAAAAGGTAAAGACTTTGAAATTAAATGTTAAGCGACTGACTGATAAGATTCAAATTATGTTACCTTGAGAAAGCTGCATCAAGTGAATATGCAAACTGCCAGGGATAACAGGTTCAGGAAGTTCTTGAAGGAAAAACCTAAGAAGACTAATAGCCGAGGGAACATCTGCTTCCTTAACCAAATCCACCTCTTCTCCACTGTCGTATCTCTGCCGAAGCCACTCCACTGTCTCAGCATTTCCATTGACTTGAAAAAGTCCTTGTTGCTCCAGACCTCCTACATTAGTTCAAGGCAAAAATTAAATAAGCTTCAACTTCAACTACCATATATATTCATTCTCCAATCAACTTAATATACTCATACTTTGGGAAAGCCGTTCTTGGCTCCCCTGATTGGGCTAACCACCTCCAAACTACACATCTAGAAACGTATACTATCTCTGTCCTGAGGGATATTCTATTTTATCCCACCCCCTTATATCCATTAAAAATATTACTATCACCCCTCCCACTAAAATATGCTCTAAACTGGGCATTTCTGAGTATATGATTTTTAAGTAATAAAGACACACTGAAATGTTAAAAAGAATTTCCATTGTTTTTCCTCACTATATTTTGGACATTGAATACCGAAAAAAAAAATCCAAGGTCAAAAATGGATAAGTTGTGTTTATTAAAACAAAGGCTAGCCCTCAAAGTAAGGAAATGTATACCATGTTCCTCAATATAGTCCACTACGTGGCGGACTATGAACGGAACCTCATTGTCTGGATGTCCTCCCTGCTGCAGCTCATCAAGTGGAATTCCAAATATTTTGTTAGCAAGAACGGAGTTGCAGTTATTCAAGGAAGGGGAGGAGCTCTTCCTCATATCTTTTTTGCAGCCAGAAATCAAAGCTGTCTTTTCTGCCAAATAAAAGAAAAAAAAAAAAAAAAAAGACTATAATGATTAACAGGTGGCAATATGACTAAGTACATTAAAGAAAAAGGCTTTACACCTGAATGTGTTCTCGTCTATTAAATATGTTCCAGTTACCAGGCCCATAGTGTGTTCTACAAATAAAGCTCAATACAATCATCTAAGCATTTTCTCTACCATGTGTAGTTAGTTCTGAATGTTCCCTTTAGTGTTTGTATATTTACCAAACAATGGCAAAACTGATCATTAAACTTCGCAGAGGACGTTAGTATCTCAAAGACAAAGTAAGGGGCAAATTCTGCTCCAACAGGACCTTACTGACCAAGTTTATTAACCACACAAGTAAAAAGCCAAACCTAATCATTTCTGGACTCTGCTCTATGAAGGTCATCTAACCACTCAATTCATAAGCACCCAAAGAGGAGAGAATCATTTTTTAAAAAATGATGGGCTAATAAGGACAAGATTAACCAGTTCTTATTTCTACATGACAGAGCAGCCATAATATGTCTTTATAAACAAAGGAAATTTTTCAGTTCTAGTCATCAACCTTCAGTGAAAATGTTCTTTTATCAATCCTGCTGTTTCATAATTATTCAAAAGAAAAACTTCCATAGCCCGGCTAGTTCAGAAGAAATAAATAATTTGTCTTTGCAGGAATTGTGATCAATAAAGAAGCAGTGGGAGAAAACAATGTTTCCAATTTATGAAGCATCAAAGAACAAATACAGTAATCTCAAAAAAAATTCATTTTCTAAAATAATCATTTATGGGAATTCCCTGGAGATTCAGTGGTTAGGACTCCACGCTTCCACTGCAGGGGGCACAGGTTCTATCCTTGGTTGGGGAACTAAGATCCCACAAGCTGTGCGGCATGGCCAAAAAAATTTTTTTAATAAATAAATAAAAATAAAATAAAATAATCATTTATTATTTTATGTGGAGAAAGGAGTATTTTTAAAGGAAAGGAAAACTTTTTTCAAAAGTTGATAATGAACAAAATGGGCTTTTTTCATCACCTCAGAGAAACAATTCCTTTCATACTACAAGAGAAAGATAACAGAGCAGGAAAAAAAAAAAAAGCTCAATATTCTAAAGTTTATACAAATAAGGTCCATATGTATAACAGGTGTACCCACTGGATCAAGAGACATCGTGACTGGAAAACAAATCCATCTAACTTACAGAAACAGTAGAAATTAACTTAGGGGCAGCAAAATGCCATAAATTTAAATAGTTTTAGACAAGCAAAATCCATTCTTTAACACAACTGATGCCAGCTAATAACTACAAAACCTTAAGTTAATAATCCAATAGCAGCAATAGTAGATAAACTCCAAAATCTCTGTGGATATATAAGTATGGGATAGTTACCATTGTGGAAACTTACCTTTGAGTACTTAAACACCTAAGTTTAAAAAATGGTTTCTGCACCAGCTACCCTCAATGAGCAAGCATTCTTTTGTCATTTATGGCTGTTTGAGATTATGGCAGAAGATCAGCCTGTAGTTCCTCATTGAAGAAACACAGAACTCGATCAGTACTTCAGCAGTTAATCTAGAAGAAAAAAACAGTTCTTTTAATTTCCCACAACATCTTTAACTGTGAGAAGAGACTAGAATAAGCAGTGAAGTCCATTGAGGAAGGTCCCTATAATGAAAAGCATTCTTCTGCCTCAAAGATCTGTCTGTGACCTAGTTACAGGCAAAACCTTGCACAAGCTTTCAAATTATGATGGCTAACCCGGGTATGAATCTTTCTGCTAAAGATAAACAAATAAAGGAACCGCACAGGACAATCTCTGACAGTACACATCTTCAGGGACTACACCGTTCTAATAATCCATTTTTCCTCAATGGACCCTTCATTTGTACACACACACACATCCCACCCAGTTCTATTCCATCCTTATATACTCAGAACTAAACATGGAAGCATTTTTAGGTCAAAGAGAGGAAGACATGAGTTTAAGCTTGGAACTACACTTATATACATTACTCTTTTCTTTGTATACAACAAATATTTTGTTAACAAGAACATAGTTGTCTGAGCTTTCTAATTTGGAGAGGCAATAGCACATGTTGGAAAAGAACTAGAAAGGCACATATTCAAGTGTCAACTCCATCATTCTGTAGATGTGATCCTGAACAGCTTCCATGTCTCTAAGCCTAGGTTTCCTTATATAAAATAACACCTAAACACATGTTACATTTCACTGAGAAAATACATGCATGCATTAGAAAGAAAATCAGTTTCCTTCTCTTCTTTACATAATGTTAAAAGACCAGCAAAACAGGCCGAGGAGAGACAGGAGAGAGGCGAAAACCTGTTCAGCAGTATGTTTAATATTTGGTCTCATCTTCTGTAAATTCTAATAATCTATTTAAAATCTAACAAGCTCAGTAAACTGCAAGATTCTTCTCAAGAGGCTTCAGGTAAGCAGAAGCGTATTATCATTCAGTGTGGTTTTCAAAAATGTCTTAATAGTTACATATACCTCCAGGAAGAACATTAAAAACCGAGGGGAAGGAAAACCACATTCCCACAACACATCTTTAGTAGATGATTACTTCCAAAACATCCTGAAATGCCTACTAAAACATGTAGTCTATTCATGTGAAAAACAACTTCAAAGTTTATATAAGATCCTTTAGGGAGGTTAACTTCAGGGATAAGATGTTTAATGAACTTACATTAAAAGTCAGGTTGATACCCTCATGACATAAAGGAAAGGGGATCTGCTTGATGTACAATAAATGAAGACTCATTAGAAGACTTTGTCAAAGGCAAGTTCTAGGGACTTCCCTGGTGGCCCAGTAGCTAAGACTCCGCGCTCTCAATGCAGGGGGCCTGGGTTCGATCCTTGGTCAGGGAACTAAATCCCACATGCCGCAACTAAAGATCCCGCATGCCTTCAATGAAGATCCCACGTGCTGCAACTAAGACCCCGCGCAGCCAAATAAATAAATATATTTTTTTAAATGGCAAGTTCTATATCACGAAAATGGCTATTCAGGTTTAGTGTACTTGTTTAGTGAAACCAGGAACCAGTTATCTCATCCTGTGTTCTCTACTACTCCCAACCTCTAAGCAAACAATCTGAAAAGCACATCTTTCCTAAGGCAATGCTGGGTAGGAATCCATGAGTTCATCAGTACAAATTCATCCCTACTACTGGAAAAACAAAGGGGATCATCATGATGATGAAAACAGCAGCAGCGAACATTAAATGAGCAATTACTGATACTATGTGCCAGGCATTTCTATGCACTATACACGTATTGATACAGTATTATGACTTATTTTAATGAGACACTGCATAGAGGCTCAACAATTTAACCACAATCCACCCAGCTAATACAGGTCAGAGGCAGAATCTGAATCCAGGGAGTGTAACTCCTAGTCCTTGCTCTTTATTACTATACTATACTATCACTCCGTGTAAATTCTGACGATTTAAAGTACCACAGACTCTCACATTTTATCTCTCAAACTGACCACAGAGTCTTATATATATTTTAGGAGGTCATTCATTCATAGCTTGCTAAAAGGTACTTTTGTTTTGTTTTGTTTGTTTTGTTGTTGTTGTTGTTGTTATTTTGCTAAAAGGCACTTTTAAAGCATGCCTATGTTCCGAGCCCTAGCAGCCAACGACTATTCACTTCAGACCTCTATCCAGAGAACACTGCTGAAGGCATTCAGACTAGAGTGGCCCAAAATAACATTCCTGCAAAATGCAAAGTTGTTTCTGACATGATTTAGTACTGCTTCCTGTCCCTTTTCAGAGCTTAAATCATGTAAATATTTCCTTTATATGTGTACTAGGTTGAAGTGTCTCCCCAAAACTCATGTCCACCTGGAACATCAAAATGTGACCTTATTTGAAAACAGGATCTTTGCAAATGTAATTAGTTAAGGATATCAAGATGAAATCACCTTGATTTAGGGGAGTCCTTAATCCAATCACTAGTGTGCTTATAAGAAGGAGACAGGACACACAGAGACACACAGAGGGGAAGAAGGCCACGTGAAGACAAAGGCGGAAATTGAGTTATGCTGTCAAAAGACAAGAAATGCCAGGAGCCACCAAAAGATGGAAGAGGCAAGGAAGAATTCTCCCTTCAGAGGGAGCATGGCCCTGCCCACACCTTGAGTTTAGACTCCTGGCCCCCTGATCTGTGAGAGAAATTTTTCTACTATTCTAGAGTCACCCCATTTTTAGTAATTTATCACGGAAGCCCTAGAAAACTAATGCAACATCTAAACTACAATATCCCATTTTTGAAGAAAAGAAAAATGGAAAAGAAAATAGCAGCAGGTCAGGTACCACAGAAAAATATGCCAAAGAGATCTGATGAAATGTCTGAACAGATACAGTCAATAAAATGCAAACAAAGCAGTTAATTAAAGGCTTGACACAAGAGAATACAATGTGCAGACTTTCAAAATAACCAAGGATTTCTGAAAGCATAATTTTATTATAAATCAAAACAGCAAAATCATTTTAAATACAAGTGACAGTTGCCTAGCATGGTGGTACTGACAACAAATAAGAAACCATTTTGAATTTTATATCACATACTTTACCATGAGACAAGAGTGATAAAAAATAATGCAATTAAATACCAATTATCAATAAGCTGACTAATGGGTACATTCAGGAAAGTGTACCTTCATATACTAGCTATCAACCTGAGTTCTGCGAAGGCTCAAAATACTTCTACACTCTATTCATATACATATGGTTACATACACATATATATCAGGGGTCCCCAACCCTGGTTAGGAACCGGGCCACACAGCAGGAGGTGAGTGGCAGTCGAGCGAGCGAAGCTTCATCTGCCGCTCCCCACTGCTCCCCATTACTCACATTACCTCCTGAACCAACTCCACCCCCGCACCATGGAAAAACTGTCTTCCACGAAACTGGTCCCTGGTGCCAAAAAGGTTGGGGACCGCTGATATACATGACAGCAACAAACACACCTTTCTTAACAGCAAAGAATCTTTAAGTCTTAAGTATCAGGACTTCCTGGTGGTGCAGTGGTTAAGAATCTGCCTGCCAATGCAGGGGACACGGGTTCGAGTCCTAATTCCAGAAGATCCCACGTGCCGCGGAGCAACTAAGCCCGTGCGCCACAACTACTGAGCCTGCACTCTAGAGCCTGTGAGCCACAACTACTGAGCCCACGCACCACAACTACTGAAGCCCTTGCACTCTAGGGCCCGTGCTCCACAACAAGAGAAGCCACAGCAGTGAGAAGCCCGCGCACCGCAACGAAGAGTAGCCCCCACTCACTGCAACTAGAGAAAGCCCACATGCAGCAACGAAGACCCAACGCAGCCAAAGACAAATAAATAAAATAAATTTTAGAATGTGTTTAAAAAGAAAAGTCTTAAGTATCTAATAAAATTAGTAGTGACAGTTTTTTTTAAAGGATATAACACCAACATCAATACCACGGATAACAGCAGATAGCATTACCTGAGCTATTACTGAGCCAGGAACTACCTTAAGGGCTTCAAATATATTAATTCATTTAATCCTTACAACAATCCTATGGAAGTACATACTTTCATTATATTCATTTCACTGATGAGAAAATTAAAAAGCACTGAGAACTTTTGGGGGTGATGGAAATGTTCTATGTCATGATTGTGGTAGTGGTGGTTACATGCTTAATACATTTGTCAGAACTTATTAAACTAAACATTTTAAATTGGTGAATGTGATTGTATATAAATTACACTTCAATAAAGCAGAAAAAATTAAAAAGAGAAAACTCACATGAATAAAGGCATAGCATCATTTTAATATATTAACTATTGAATATTAAACTTTTATTATAAAATATGACATTTTAAAATATGCTTTTCCATCCACAAAAGGAAAATAAAATATTTCTTTTTTTTTAAAATGTATTTGTTGCGGTTTTTTAAACTAATTATTTATTTATTTATAGTTGCAGTACACGGGATTTATTTGCCGCACACGGGATCTTTTAGTTGCAGCACGCAGGATCTTTAGTTGCAGCACGTGGGATCTAGTTCCCTGACCCGGGATCAAACCCGGGCCCCCTGCACTGGAAGGCGGAGTCTTAGCCACTGGACCACCAGGGAAGTCCCCAAAAATATAATATTTTTTTAACCACATTTCAAGAACCAATCCTGTTTGGCCCTTCTATGCTATCTAGCACATCCAGAAATTACTACAATTTCTATAGAGCATAACTAAAAAAAAAAAAAAAGGGATAAAACGCTGAAGACTTTATAAATTTTAACACTAGTTGAAAGTCTTTTCAGAGCAAATAATTTTACAAAACAGTATAATGGTAATAAGAGTAGATCTGCAATATACTAATAAACTTTCATCATTTTACAAATAAAACAACCTGTGGTTAAGAGGGGTATCTGCAAAAATAAATTATCACTTTCATGTAAAAATGTTCTACCTTCAAACTGAATAGAAAGGAAAAAGAAAAGTCACTTTTGCCCAAAATGCTTTTGACAAAATAGGGATACAATTCACACAGAAAAGTTTAAAAGAGCTACCTCAATCATCTTCAATAATTGCTAAAACAGGACTTCCCTGGTAGTCCAGTGGCTAAGACGCCGCACTCCCAATGCTGGGGCCTGGGTTCGATCCCCGGTCAGGGAACTAGATCCCACATGCTGCAACTAAGAGTTCACATGCCACAACTAAGAGTTCACATGCCGCAACTAAGACCCAGCACAGCCAAATAAATAAATACTTTTTAAAAAATTGCTAAAACAAAACAAAACCTAAAAAAGTGCTATCACTAGTACAAAAAGAGGGAAAAGCCAAGAGGGAGCTGAGTCTCAATAAAGATGGTAAACTTTGGGAACAGAGATAATGTACCCCTGCTCCATACATTCATCTTTTCATTAGTAAGCTCTAAGCAATTTATCAAACAAAGGAAAAGGCACTTCTTTCATTCTGACTGAACAAGGATGGTACTACAAAATTTGCCAGTATGCTAAATCTGTGGTTCTCTCCTGGCCTGAGAAACTGACAAGGCATCAATCTGTCTGAATCCTTAACAGTACCAAGCAAACAGAAAAGTTAAACATCTCAACAGCATATAAACTTATCTGTCAAATGTCTATAGATGCTACTCTGATCAGGAAAATACCAAGTCATTTAAATCTACTATTAAATTCATTTGAAAAAGAATAGTTACATGTATATGTGTAAGTGAATCACTTTGCTGTACACCTGAAACTGACTCAAGTGTTAATCAACTATACTCCAACATAAAATTAAAAGTTAAAAAATAAATAAATTCATATTGACTTTGCCCTTAAGTAATTTATCAAAGTATATCTAACTAAAGGAGAATTCAGGACTAGAAAGTTTGCTTGCTTGTTTGCTTATTTATGTATGTATGTATGTATGTATGTATGTATGGCTGCATTGGTATTTATGTATGTATGTATGTATGTATATATTTATGGCTGCGTTGGTATGTATATATGTGTGTATGTATTTATGGCTGCGTTTGGTCTTCATTGCTGCACACGGGCCCTCTCTAGTTGCAGCGAGTGGGGGCCACTCTTCGTTGCAGTGCGCGGGCTTCTCCTTGTGGTGGTTTCTCTTGTTGTGGAGCACAGGCTGTAGGGGACGCGGGCTTCAGTAGTTGTGGCATGTGGGCTCAGCAGTTGTGGCTCGCGGGCTCTAGAGCGCAGGCACAGTTAGTTGTGGCGCACGGGCTTAGTTGCTCCGCGGCATGTGGGATCTTCCCAGAGCAGGGCTCGAACCCATGTCCCCTGCATTGGCAGGTGGATTCTTAACCACTGCGCCACCAGAGAGGTCCCAGGACTAGAAAGTTTTTAAAGAGAGCTCTAATACTCAAAAGGTGAGGAATTTCTTTGCCTTAAAAAACAAAAAAAGATTATAAAGTATTTATCGGAACAATTATTACCCCTGTGCCTGAGGATTTGTTCACCTGTGTGCACTTTAACATACTTGTTGAGGGAACAATCCTCCTCCATGGTGATTCCACAAAACTACAATGAGCAATGAATCAAGTATATTTTGTATAACTACACTCCCCAAATCATGGTACTAGATACAGCACATATATTTTACAGATTGCAACTCACTAAACAAAACATTTCACCTTGAGACAGCTCACTTATCCCTCTTTTATGCAAAGTATTCAGGCAAGGGTTTCATGGCCACAGTCAATTATTTTATAAACCCCCATGATTTCAAGCTTTCAAAGCAAAACAAAAGTAATAAAGCCAAAGGGAGATAAAATCCCCTGTAACTAAGTCCCTTCATCTATTCTCCTCACTGATATCCTCATCAAATCTAACCTGAATTCCCCTGCACAAAATTCCTCAACTGTTTTCCAATGCCTGGAGCCCTGGGCTCTAAATTTTTTGAACAGGAAAAAGATTATGCGCATACCTCTCATACATGTATGTGTATTTCTAAAGTAGAATAATGAATACCTTAGTATATTATGCACATAATAAACATACAGAAAAATAACATTTAAACAATTCCCTGGCAGTCCAGTGATTAGGGCTCCACTGCAAGGGGCACGGGTTGGATCCTTGGTTGGAGAACTAAGATCCCACATGCCTCATGGCGTGGCAAAAGAAAAAAAAAATTGAACATTAAAAATAAATAGAAACAGGGCTTCCCTGGTGGCACAATGGTTAAGAATCCGCCTGCCAATGCAGGGGACACAGGTTTGAGCCCTGGTCCGGGAAGATCCCACATGCTGCGGAGCAACTAAGCCCGTGCACCACAACTACTGAGCCTGTGCTCTAGAGCCCGTAAGCCACAACTACTGAAGCCCGCACGCCTAGAGCCCGTGCTCCGCAACAACAGAAGCCACTGCGATGAGAAGCCTGCGCACCGCAACGAAGAGTAACCCCCACTCGCCGGAACTAGAGAAAACCCGCGCGCAGCAACAAAGACCCAACTCAGCCAAAAATAAATAAATAAATAAAATAAAAAATAAGTAGAAACATAAATTTTACTCCTCCACCTACACACACATTTTAATAGGTCATCCTGCCCATTCAAAGTGCCAGCACCTCACTTTTGAGACCAGTGACCTATAGCACTGGTTTCCTAATTTCATCTGGGGATGGGGAAAGTTTTGTTCAATATACAGCCACAGCCCCAATCTAGCACCCATGAGAGCCTGGCCTGGGCTCTCTGTATGTTTAATAAGCTCTTTGGGTGATTATAATACATACAAAGTTTTAAGAACCTCTGACGTACACAGTAAACTGCAAATTCTATTACGTGGTGTACAAGTACTTCACCTACCAGTAAAATCTTCTTTCCTGTCACTCTTACACCTCACTCTACTCTCCAAGAATACTTAACTACTTGAAATTCACAATCCACATCTCCCAAGCTGTGCACATTGTTTTCTGTCTTGGAGCCCTAACTCAACACCATGACCAATTCCATCTTGTTCACCAAACTTCCATCCACCATCAAGTCTCAACTCCAGCTTCCTCTGGCAAACCTTCCCTGACTTCCTGAAGCAGACAATTCTCCTTCCTTTTGCTCCTAAGGTATCTCTTACCTTTTTAGCAAACATCCCATAGAATCTAAAAATATGTCTATCTCTTTTTCAAAAGAGAGGATCCTTGTAGGTAGGAACCCTGTCATTTCATCTTTGTATCACCTCTGTATCATCTTTGTATTGCCTCAATCCTTAACACATAATTTAATGTTTAAAATATATGTTGAGGGACTTCCCTGGTGGCACAGTGGTTAAGACACTGTGCTCCCAATGCAGGGGGCCTGGGTTAGATCCCACATGCATGCCGCAACTAAGGAGCCCACCTGTCGCAACTAAGACCTGGTGCAACAAAATAAATAAATTAATTTAATATATGTTGAATAAAGACATAAATAAGAAGCAAATAATACTGACTATTCAAATTTAAGAAGATTAACAAGAGGAGAACACCTCCTTAAGTGATTAAAAACTAAATAAATACACTTCTATATATACATGGTACATATATACACTACCAAATGTAAAATAGCTAGCTAATGGGAAGCAGCCGCATAGCACAGGGAGATCAGCTCCGTGCTTTGTGACCACCTAGAGGGGTGGGATAGGGACAGTGGGAGGGAGATGCAAGAGGGAGGGGATATGGGGATATATGTATATGTATAGCAGATTCACTTTGTTATACAGCAGAAACTAACACAACATTGTAAAGCAATTATATTCCAATAGAGATGTTTTAAAAAAACAAAAAACATCAAAAGTGGCTGCCATATCTACTCCCAGCAATAACCAAAAATAATCAAATCAAGACAGGAAATCACTTTATAACAACTTTATTTATTTATTTATTTTTGGCTGCATTGGGTCTTCATTGCTGCACGCATGCTTTCTCTGGTTGCTTGAAGCTGGGGCTACTCTTCATTGCGGTGCGCGGGCTTCTCACTGCAGTGGCTTCTCTTGTTGCGGATCACAGTCTCTAGGCACGCGGGCTTCAGTAGTTGCAGCACGTGGGCTCAGTAGTTGTGGCTCATGGGGTCTAGAGCGTAGGCTCATTAGTTGTGGCGCACGGGCTTAGTTGCTCTGCGGCATGTGGGATCTTCCTGGACCAGGGCTCGAACCCATGTCCCCTGCATTAGCAGGCGGCGGATTCTTAACCACTGCGCCACCAGGGAAGCCCCTATAACAACTTTAAATGGAGTATAATCTATAAAAATATTGAAACACTATGTTGTGCATCTGAAATGTATAATAATAATAATACTGTAAATAATATTAAAAACTAATCATATTGTAAATCAACTATAATTTTTAAAAAATTACGGAAAGGAACTATGATTTATGGAATATCTATAAGCACTTCACAAGTTATTTCTCATACCTAGAAGAATGCTATGAGGCAGGCACTATTCCCCTTTTACATGTACTGTGAGCCTCATGTCACTGAGCTAAACTTCAAAATTTGTAAATGGTGATGCTAGAATGTGCTGCTGGATCTAACTGCAAATCTTTCTAATGACAGTAATTTAAGTCTTAAGAAACCAGAACAATAAAATGAGCAGTATTACAAAGGCAAAAAGACTTCCTCTCACATTTACTTGTAAATCAGCCACAATTCTGATTCAAAAAGCCAAGGAAACCATAAGGTACCTGAAGTTAGTCTCCAAGGTAGATAAACTTCCCCAAAGGATGAAGGATGACCTTCTGAGATATTTATCGGTGAGATCTAGAGTTTTTGAAGGTTCACATATCAGTGCATGAAAAACAGGTAAGAGTGGTAGAGAGATGTTTAATCTTACTCATGAAAGTATGAGAAAAGGTGACACTTTAAATGCTGTCTCCTGATGAAAGGGTAAGCCTGTAATGTGCTGGAGCAAGCTGGCTCCCAACAGGTTCCTTTACCCCACATTCACTCTAAGGTCACTGGTCACTACTTTAGCATGATCTTCTATTAAGTCAAAGTGAGTTATGTGTTAAATTAGCTCTTTCCACTAAGTACCAACACAATGACTGGCCCCCCACAAAAAAACAGCTCTACAATTTAGAGGGCGACACAAAATACCTGAGAAAGCATATATACGTAAAGACAGCACATATTCCAGTCAATTATATGCATGCATATAATCTCAATTTTGACAAATGTTCACTCTTCAAGACTCCTCTATTCTGGTAACTTTTCACCTTTCATGTTTCTCCATTGAAAACATGCTCACCTAGGGCCCACTAATGAGTACAGTCTTAAGAAGACTAGCATATCATTTCTTATTGCTCTTTAATACAAAACTACAATACACTTTTTTTTTCTTTTTCTTTTTTTTTTTTTTTTACCATTGGAGGTAATTCCACAACTTGTTCTAGCCAAATGGGTCCCTTGAGAGAACAACATCCTCTTTTTGCACTGACTTGTGTAAAAACTGCTCTGGGGGGGAAAAAAAAGGAACCTGGGATATGAACAAAAAAGCACTGACTGGGGCTTCCCTGGTGGCGCAGTGGTTGAGAGTCCGCCTGCCAATGCGGGGGACACGGGTTCGAGCCCTGGTCTGGGAGGATCCCACATGCCGCGGAGCAGCTGGGCCCGTGAGCCACAATTGCTGAGCCTGCGCGTCTGGAGCCTGTGCTCCGCAACGAGAGAGGCCGCGATAGTGAGAGGCCCGCGCACCGCGATGAGGAGTGGCCCCCACTTGCCACGGCTAGAGAAAGCCCTCGCACAGAAATGAAGACCCAACACAGCCATAAATTAAAAAAAAAAAAAAAAAAAAAAAAAAAAAAAAAAAAAAAAAAAAAAGCACTGACTATACTTATTTTTTGTATCTGTCTTTCCCACTTGATTATAAACTTTGAGAGCAAAAATTATGATTTCATCTTTATTTCCTGGGTTGTGAACACTACACAACAGCAGAACTCCAGTATCTGAAATGATGCTATCATTTCTGATATACTTTCTAGTTCACTATCCAACTGAATCCTCACAACCATCCCCTGTGAGATAAGCATGGCAGATTATCACTTTTTCTCAGAAAAGAAAAAAAAAATCTCAGAGAGCTGAAGAAACTGGTTTAAAGTCACTTAACTAGTGAGTAGGTCACTAAACTAGTGAGCAGAACTCTAAGTCTGCTGCCCTTTAGGCTGATGCTCTTTCAGGCAACAATGACTACAACCAAAACTGAAAATATTGTTTGAAATTTCACTGAAATGTATGAAACGATACTTCGTAAAGGTGATTCATAAAACACTTAAATATTCTGTACTTGCTAATCAAAAATCATTATTCAAACACTAGAATACTCCTTAACAGAAAAAATATATACCTTTTGAAATCATTAGTTTCAAAAGTGATTCTATAATGAACCACAATATGGTCTGCTTTTGCTATAAAAATTCTCTCATCTTGGGCTTCCCTGGTGGTGCACTGGTTGAGAATCTGCCTGCCAATGCAGGGGACACGGGTTCGAGCCCTGGTCTGGGAAGATCCCACATGCCGCGGAGCAGCTGGGCCCGTGAGCCACAATTATTGAGCCTGCGCGTCTGGAGCCTGTGCTCCACAAGAGAGGCCGCGATAGTGATAGGCCCGCGTACCGCGATGAAGAGTGGCCCCCGCTTGCCACAACTAGAGAAAGCCCTCGCACAGAAACGAAGACCCAACACAGCCATAAATAAATTAATTAATTAATTAAAAAAAAAATTCTCCCATCTTATCTGATCCTAAATTTGAGCTCCTTCACCTTTCCAAATTTTTAATCCACTATGACTGGTGTCCAAAAAGGACCTCCCCCCACCCTTCCCCCCAAATATTAAGCACCTACTATGTCAATCAACAAGTGTTTTTCAGTTTTATTTTTACTTTTACTTTTCAATTACATGGAACAGCAGCTTGATACATAAAAGCAAAAATACATATTTTAAGAATAAGTAAACAACTCAAGTTTTTCTATTTTTCTATTCCAGAAAAGGGCAATAATAGAAACCAGACATCTCTCTGAAAACTGTTTAAAACCAAAAATATAAGAATTATTACACATCATATACAAAAGAAAAGGAAAATATACACTAAAGCTAGGTAAAAACCTGTCTGAAAAGATTTAGGGTATTTCCTTCTCTAGTAGAAATCCAATAAATTTCATTAAATTATCTTGTCAAGCCACTGCATCTTCCTCAACCTAAGACTTTTATACGTGCTGGTTCATTTGCCTCAAACACTCTCCCCCTCACTTCCTCCTACTCATCTTCCGCTCTTACTCAAGTCCCATTCATGGAGGGGCCTTCTCCAACCCATCCAACCTAATGATATCCCCTGTCAATTTTTCTTAGGACATGTTATTCCTTGGCTCCAAAACATTCATCACAAGTTTTATTATATAGTCCTTTCTGTGTTTGTTTAAAGTTTCTTTCTCCCAACAGAGTATAAGTTCCTTAAAGTCCACTGGTGGGATTTTTTTTTTAAAGCAGCTTTATTAAGGTATAATTTACATATCATAAAATTCACTCTTTTCAAGTGTATAATTTAATGTCTAGTAAATTTACAGTTATGCAACCATCACCAAGTAACTGCTTGGGTTTTGCTCCTTCATGTATCTCTAACATTTATAAGGAGAAAAATAAATATCCAGTGAATGAATAAATAAATCTGATAATGAGTTACTCTTAATGCCATTACTATTAATATCTCATGTGAGTACGAGTTGGTGCATTAAACCTGCCTTTATTACATTCCATTCCAAAAATCCTTCATTATTTCCATGTCCAATCAAATTGGCTCTTCTATAAGGCCCCAAAGTGAACCTCCTCACATATTGGCCTTCTGTGCCACTTGGGGAACACTGATTCAGGTCAAGTTCATGTGTATATACTACACTTCCTTTTTCTCCATCCAGTAATCCCCTCCTCTGCTCCTAGCCATGTTAACAAAATACTTTATAAACAAAGGAAAGTTCAGGAGCATTAATCTTACTCATTGGTGAGGACAGGATCTTCATTTAACGCATGCACCTTTGTAATGCTGAGGTTATGGAAATAAGTTCTCAGTATTGATATATACCTAATTGAGAACTTAATATAGTGTGACTTACTAAATAATTGGAAACCTTTTTCAGATGTAAAATCTCTTTGTTGTTTATCCATGTGTAAAACAGAAATTTTCAATTTCTATTTATTTATTTTATTTATTTATTTATTTATTTTAATTTTTTTTTAGTCGCACTGCGGGGCATGCGGGTAGTTCCCGACCAGGGATCGAACCCATACCCCCTGTGGTGGAAGTGCAGAGTCCTAACCACTGAACCGCCAGGGAATTTACCCCAATTTCTATTTTTTAAATTTCAGTATTGCATTCATTTTAAGAACCATTAAGGTTTTCAGATAAAAGATTTAATGCACGTACAAAATAACTTTTTAAAGTAACTTTTTTTTTTAAGTAATTCAACAACAAAGAAACAAAAACCAATTTAAAAAATGAGCAAAGGGCTTAAACAGACATTTCTCCAAAGAAGATACACAAATGAAAGATGTGCAGCATCACTCTTAGGGACATGCAAATCAAAACCACAATGAGATACCTGTTCACCCCCATTAGGATGCCTATTATCAAACAAACCAAAAAAACAAACCAACAAACAAAGGGAAGTAAAAATTGTTGGGGAGATGTAGAGAAACTGGAACCCCTGTGCATTGCTAATGGGAATGTAAAATGGCGCAGCAGACCTGGAAAACAGTTTAGATGTTCCTCGAAAAGTTAAGCACAGAATTACCAGCAATTCCACTCCTAGGTATATACCCAAAAGAATCGAAAGCAAGGACTCAAACAGATACCTGTACACCAAAGTTCATAGAAGCATTATTCACAAAAGCCAAAATGTGGAAACATCCAAATGTCCATCAAGAGATGAACGGATAAACTAAATGTTGTATATACACACAATGGAATATATTATTCAATCTTAAAAAGGAAGGAAATTCTGATACACGCTACAATATGAATGAACCCTGAAAATGAACTAAATGAAATATGCCAAACACAAAAGGACAAATGCTATATGATTCCACCTATATGAGGTACCTAGAATAGGCAAATTATAGAGACAGAAAGTAGAATAGAGGTTACCACGAGCTAGGAGGAAGAGGGAATGGGGAATTGCTGTCTAAGAGTTTCTGTTTGGGATGATGAAAAAGTTCTGGAAATGGACAGCGGCAATGGTTGCACAACACTGTGAATGTACTTAATGCCACTGAATTGTACACTTAAAAATGGTTAAAATGGTAAATTTTACGTTATGTATATTTATCACAATTTTTTTCAAAGTATAGCTACAATTTATCCTATTATGTTTCCCAATACTAAAGTCAGGGTACAACAAAGGGGAGCCATGCACAGACTAAGGTTATTCAGAAATGATAATAAAAGTAGCTGTCATTTTATTGATGGGGAAAAACTGACAAGTCACAATATATCCATTTCAGTCATTTTCTCTGTCCTAAAACAATGGCATTCTAATAAAAACACACTTCATACTAATACAAGATATAAAAAAAGGGAAAATTGCATGCAGGGGGGGAGGAGATATGTAGCAACTCTGTACTTTCTGATTAATTTTTTTGTGAACCTAAAACTTCTCTAAATATTGCCTATTAATTTTTGAAATAAATATAAATTTTAAAGATAGAGAAAATAACAGAATTCTATACACTCATATTAATAAATAAAACACTACATATACAGTTAAAAACACACACACAATGTAACATTTACTTCACCTAAGGAAGAATTTTATGACACTGATAAGCCTTTCCACATCTTTCCAAGCATTTAAGATGCGTTCCAGATCCCTAACTGGTAACACAATTAAACTGTTAAAAATACTGCCCAAATTTTAAAAGCAGCAGAGATTAAGAAAGTAAGAAGGAGCTCCCGATAGATATACAAATAATAACCAGTTTATTCAATTCCATTCAGCTAGTACGCACTTACTAAATGCACAGTACCTGAGAGACACCCAGGCCAACACGTATTGCATGCAAGGTTACAAAAAGGAAAGTTGAAGACACAGCCTCACATTAACCCAGAAAGTCAATAATTCAAAACCATCCTTTAATGCCCACTTTTAAAAGTAAGTGCATCTCAGCTATTTAATGTTCATAATCTGCATTACTGTGGTTCCGGTTGCCATTTTTAGATTATCAACAACTTGAAAATAAGGTAAGTGCCCAATCTTAGGTACTTTTTTCATTGATTAGACGGCATAATGGGGAGCCGAACGAAATGCCTTTCTAAAAGTCAGTGTGATTTTTAATTGATTTTTAATTGAAGTTTACCAACTTCCCACTGGGCAAGTGTGCCAACTGATTCAATTTACTAACACCTTATCTCGGAAGCCAGGCGCCTCATCTGAAACAGCGCTGTACCCTCTCTAGCCTGGCCTATGCAGAATGCATTCTAGACAAGTCCCCAGTGCACCAACAGCCCAATTTTGGCTATATTCTCTGAACGATCTAAGGAAGTCAGCAACCACTCATCTCACGTGATCTTAAAAAGGGGCGCAGTTGAGCCCGGATTAAACCACACTTTTTTTTTTCTGCATCAACTTCACTGCCCAGCTTTAAGGAAAAGGGCAGGGAGGCGGCGCAGGTCCGGTGTGCAGGGAAGGCTAGCAAACAAGGGTGGGGAGCTGTGCCTTCTACTTTGGGGGAGCTAGGTGAGAAGGCACACCCGCTCACGCGCACTGCAGCGGCTGAAAAATCGAAGACTGCCACACCCCCTGGCTGCCAGGGGCACATCTTCACCTTCTCTTGCTCTAGGAGAAAGGGGACCCTCTCTATGGAATGCCGCACCTGCAACGGCACTGCCCGGGATCCCCCGCACCCCGAGGTGAAAAGCCCTTGAACCCGGTGCGGGTGGGACACGGAGCTGGGGGAAGGCAGAAGGGGGAGGGCCGCGGCTACTGGGACCAGCGCATGCGCAGATACGGGTACCCGCCCGTTCACCTACCGTTGGAACCTCGACGCCCAGTTCCCCGGCCGCGGCCGCTTCTCCAGAACCCGCGGCAACTGAAAGAGGGCGAGAACTGAGGCCCCAAGTGGCTCCGCGGCCAGCGAGCTTCTTCTTGTGGCCGCCACTGGCGGAAGGCTGAAGCGACGACTGTGGCGCAGGGCCAGCCCGTTAGGCGACCCCCGGATGCCCCCGGCGGTGGCGGCGGCAGAGACACGGAGGATGGGGCGGGAGCGGAGACGGAGGCTGTAGCTGAGGCGCTGAGCCTCCCTAACGGCGAGCGAGAGGAGAGCGGAGGGCGGAGGGCGGAGGGCGGAGGGCTGGCAGGGGCTGGGCCGGACGTGACGTACGTGGGAGGGGCGGAGGGGGCGGGGAGGGGCGGAGGGGGCGGGGCGGGCCGGGCCGGGCCCGCGGGCGGGGGCGGGGCTCCCCCCCCAAAGCCCCGCGGCTGCAGCCCTCGAGTCCGTGGGCTTTAGAACCGCCGGGCTTCTCCCACACCAAATTTGGTCCCCTGAGTTACGGTGTGAGAAGCAGGGCGCGGGCCTGAGGGAGGTGTCTGGGGGTCCTCAGTCTGGGGAGGTTGGAAAGAAGATAGAGGAAAGTGGGGAGAGGACGTAGGTGTCATGAAGGGCAAACCCGGCAGCCCGAGGTCACTCCTGGTCTCTGCGGAGGGAGCATGCCCACCTGCAGGAAGCCAGAAAAACCCGGGTGCCGTTATCTAGGTGAGGAGCGCGGAGACCTTTAACAGAAACCTCCGGGCAGACTGAACCGGTGAGTCACGTTCCCATTCTCAGCGACGGAGGCTAGATGGGGGACCCTGTCCGCCCCCCACCCTTCCTCTTCACCTAAGGACACGACCTAGACTCCAGAGAGAACACAGATGCCTCTGGTGCCGAAAGCATCTGGGAAAATGAAAGTCAACAGGCTATATGCTTACAGAGAGCTTCCTATACAAAACCAGAATTTCAGAGGCAGAGCTGATAGGCAGAAAGAATGAGGAGCTCTCTGAGCCTGGGGTGTCTGTACTTGCTTGCATAGCCACCCAGACCGACCGTGCAGCTCCCACGCGTTCACAAAGGTATGAATATTCATACAATCTCGTTTTTTGCTTTAGTTTGTTAAGGGCTTTGAGATCTCCCATTGAGTAAAACGCAGTGTTCTGCCTTTAGACTCCTTGATGGAGGGTATAGATCCACACTTGCACAAAGAACTCTGGGTGTCTGTAAAAATATAAACTACCACAGTTCAGTTGTCCCCTACATGCCTGAGCTGGAAGTCAGAAACCTGGAAAATGTAAGACAAGAACCCTCATAGAACTTGGAACAAAATTTACCCCCCCCCCCAAAAAAAAGAAAGAAAGAAATAAAAGAAAAGAAAGTCACCCTATGAGATGATCTGTAAATGTGTTACAGAGATCAAGGTGGCTCCCAGATTTCATCAGAGAGAGTAAAATACATCATCTGTAACCTAAGTGTCACATGCCTAGTTGATGCTGTCATAAGAGACGGGTGGGGTCCATTAAGAGTCTAGAACCAGCAGAATCTGAATAAGAATGTACTGTGGGGGCTTCCCTGGTGGCCAGTGGTTGAGAATCTGCCTGCCAATGCAGGGGACACGGGTTCGAGCCCTGGTCTGGGAGGATCCCACATGCCGCGGAGCGACTGGGCCCGTGAGCCACAATTACTGAGCCTGCGCGTCTGGAGCCTGTGCTCCGCAACAAGAGAGGCCGCGATAGTGAGAGGCCCGCGCACTGCGATGAAGAATGGCCCCCACTTGCCGCAACTGGAGAAAGCCCTCGCACAGAAACGAAGACCCAACACAGCCATAAATAAATAAATAAATAAATAAAATATTTAAAAAAAAAAAAAAAAAAGAATGTACTGTGGGCTCTCATTCTGTCTAGGAGAGAGGCTACTGATTCTAATGACCGGGACCAATACCCATCCATTATCAGAACAGTTTAAAAAAACTTAGTTCAGATTCAGTCCCTCACTCAACAAATACTTATTGAATGCTTACCATGTTCTAGTCTCTTAGGATATATCAGCAAATAAGATCCCTGTCAGTGAGTTTATATCCTAGTAAACTTAAATTCTAGATATCATTTAAGAACATACAAAGACCCATGCTCTGATTCCACACTTATCAGGTAGTCTTCCCATCACTCAAGGGCTCTCAGTTAAATCAACACACACAGTAAGAAGCAATTGTCCAAAGCACATGATTGGTACTAGTTATACAAGCAATACAGTTTTTCTCAGTAAATTCACATCATGGTTCATAAATCAGCTTCTGTTCATTGGGTTGAATTATAAAGTTGTTTTACCCAAATTAAATTCTCAGAGCCTGATTAAGCCTGAATAAAGTGAAATGTAACTGTCCGAATCTGCCAAACTGAGGACCAGACGGACTCTGGTTTCAAAGCAGCCCAATCAAGATGCAACCTATGCATTCAGGCTTGCACCTCTCTTTAAACGTCTTAAATGGAAGCTTTACCTGTGATTCCATGCTTGAAGAACAGGGCAACATGTCGCTTCTAAAGCTTAATCATAGCGAGTAAAAATATCATGAGAGGAAATCATTAGAGTAAAAACCCTTCTGAACCTGCCCTGCCTATGCAACACAGGCTCTTGTTGACATAACTGACAGTAATAGTTACATTACTCTGAGTATGAAACCCAAGACTGTAAGCTCCCAGACGACAGAGACTCCCTTGCATTTATGTGCCCTACTCCCAAAGTATGGGCTCTCAACAAATGAATTGATTCAAATACCATTTTCCCCTGTAAAACTCAACAACATATCCTTGGAAGATATCTTTTCCAGATCCTGCTATATAATATGTAACCAGTATGTTCAACATACAGGATTCAGGGGTATAATTTTAAAAAACAAAACAAAAAACCTTTATTTTTTAATTTCCTCATCCCTTTAAACCTGTGCAGTGGAGCCAATGTGTCATATACCTGACTCAGACAGATTCCATGAATTCTGTGGTCCCTATTAGGAATAGAAAGTCCTATGGTTATTGAGTCAGAAAGAGTGAAACTTCCCTCTTCACCAGCTTGGGACAGCTGGCTAACTGCTTGCCCTGGAGAGGCATCATGCCTGGTCTTTCTTGTTCTCTCCCAGCTTACCAACCAGAACCAAAGGGGTGGAGAGAGAGGAAAAGAAAGGGGAGCAGGAAAGTTTGTAACTTTTACTTCCATGTGATGGTTTCATACTCGGCCTGGTAGATGTTTAAAGCTGCCTTTTTTTCTGATGGATGCTTTTAAGATTTTCAGAAACCACCACCATCCCCATTCTTTGGTGGTTTCTCACCCGTAGTAACCTTGGTTGGTCTGAGCAAAAGAATTTTATTCTGGCAGTTTTTTTACTCTTTCAGTCCCTAAGAATCTGGTGGTTCACCTCCAACTTCTTATCTCTTGAAACCTGTTTTTCTCAGTAAGGACCTGTCAGATAGAATCTAAGGTAGCTCTCACAGTGGCCCATTTGTAAGTGGCTCTGGGACCACCCCACATTGTGCAAGGTTATGCACTCCATACCCTAGGGAGTGCCTGCCATTCACATCACCCTTGTGGATTTATGTATTTATTTTGACAGTATTCCAGCAGGTGGCAGTAAAGTGTTTTGTCCAAACTAAATTAGTGAGATTATTTTCCAACAGATGGAAGTGAAGTGTCTGGACGAGGGACAGCTTTTTTTCTGATGGTGCTGTTTAGGCTAGCGGCAGCTCTGTATTATCCACACCTGGTCCACGCGAAGCTCTCATCCACTTCTTGCCCAAAGAAACTTGGGAATATAGGCCAATCCCAGTGCAGCTTCAGCATTCCTCTGCTCTGCTGCCAGAACAGCTGCCAGCCTGTCTTGTCCTCTATGTTTTTCAGGCAGGAGACAGACGCAAGTCCTCTGTGCCCCTTTAACTGCAAGAGACACATCCCAAGTACAAGTACTCTGAGTAGTTCCACTGAAGGTCCCTCTCACTCGGCTTGAGGTAAGAGGCAGCCAAGTGTCTGTGGTAAGAATCACAGCATACCAGCAACAGTCTCCAAAGAAATACTCCTCAGTAATTCTCACCTGACCTTTTATAACTTGTGAGTTTTCAGAGTTAGTTATCTACCTGATTTTGTCTAAATCCTCTCATTTCTAGGGATAGTCCATTTCAGAACTCACTTTAGTTAGAGGTGTTTTTTTTGGAGGGGGTGGAGGGAGTCGTTTTTTTCTGTAATATCTTGGTGCTTTGGTTAAAACAATAGTTCTCAACTGGGGATAATTTTTATGGCCAAGTCTGAAGACATTTTTGGTTGTCAAAACTCAGGAGGTACTATTGGCATCCAGCGGGTAGGGGTCAAGAATGCTGCTAAACATCCTGCAATGTACAGGGCAGCCCTCCCCACAACAAAGAATTATCTGGCTGATAACGTAACTTCAGATTTAATATCTTGTAACAAATAGAATTTCTACG
This sequence comes from Balaenoptera musculus, assembly GCF_009873245.2. Classification (NCBI taxonomy): domain Eukaryota; kingdom Metazoa; phylum Chordata; class Mammalia; order Artiodactyla; family Balaenopteridae; genus Balaenoptera; species Balaenoptera musculus. The sequence goes on from NC_045787.1 coordinate 114,304,381, forward strand.
TTTGGGAGTCACTAAGAGAATACTTTAAAATTACATCACTTTTTCTTCATTCTTCCTACAAATGCTTTACCAGTAGACGTAGAGGTCACAATTTAATATATAACTAGTGTTAGAAACAGCATTTCAGATAGCTGTTTGGCCAGGATGAGAAGTGACTGGTATATTTCTAAGACTTCTGGAGGTGAGGCCTGCCAGGAAAATTATTACTTGAGTTGAGATTTTTTAGTTATTTCTTTGCAAGATGACTTTCATAGCCCAGGGAAACAAACATTTTACCCAGTTTGAGCAGAGGCTTTATGCTTCTCAGAAGTCAAGTCCTAGGTCAAATCACTATAAAAGAAATATCTTTGCTACAACCCCATACCATGTCCTAGATACTAGGAAAGACTTCAGCATGTGTGCCTCCCTAGGGTCACCAGTGTCACTGGGATGAGACTTGAAGTCAGGCAGTAGCTGTCTCTGTAGTCACTTTACAACAGATACCCTTATTATTCAAAGAGAATGCAAACAGACTTCTTTCCTGCCCACCACACCCCGCAACCCTACCTAGATTAGTTTGATTGAATTCAGCTGTTTCAGATGCAGTAGACTGTTGAGCCCATCTCTTGTGCCATCAATAAGGAAACTTTCATTATTTAGCTGTCCTCCTCACCCTTACTGATCTCATCTCTGACCAAGGCTATTTAAGTACTAGCATATAGATTAATTTTTGTTCAGTCAAGGCTGCTATTATCTTTTTTAGTACAATGTTCATAAGAAACTGGAGCCACAGTAGCCAGCAAGAGCCAAAAAGACATATCCCATCACCTCCCCCACACCCCATCAACACTATTACTTAGAAAGGAAAATAGACACAACAAACATTCAATACTTATGAATGTTGGGCTTGGAATAAGAACACTGAACTTGTAATAAGAAAACCTACATATGAGTTCTAGCCCTGTCACTTACTAGCTATGTGACTCTGGTCAAGGTACTTAAGCTAAATGTACCTTAGAGTCCCCATTGGAGAAATAGGAAAAATAATACTGAAATGAATTGGCATGCATAAAGTGTTTTATAAGCTGTATACTATAATTTTTTTACTCCTCTCTCCCATACTGCTTTCAGAGACCTAAAGAAGTATCTGGAAATGTTTTGCTGCCATATCTGGGTTTTTATTGCTAGGGATGAGGCCCTATGTGGAAATTTTTCTTGGCAGAAGTTGCTAAATACTTGTCTATTTATTTTTAAGTGAAAACTAAGAACCACCAAAAAACCCCAAACTCTTGATACTGTTTTTAACATCTTTTGTACCTTGGGAATTACAATAAATACAAGCATACCTCCTCCCTAATGAGAAACATATTTACAGTGCCCACTAATAGAATTAGACATAAATGTAGATAAGGATGAGAAGATACTTGCAGTTTTGTGTGTGGGAAAAACTGCTGCACAGGGAGATGAGGTTGTAACTACCCTGACTCCTGCAGAGCAGTAAAATGCTATCAAATTCAATCAAACTTGGCCAATTCATTTTTTTGTTCTTGAAGTACTCACCACTACTGGCAAAAAAGAAAAGACTAAACCCCTCAAATTTAAATCTGATAAAGAAACACTCACCATTGGAGAGTGGTATTGCTGGGTCTTCTGAGGAATGCAGTGGAAATCTGTCTGTGTCACTTTCCCCAGGACCATTGTGCCAGTGTGCAAGAATGCTTGTTCTTCATAAACAAAAAAAGTATTACTAGCTGCAAAGAGAAGAAACTGTTCCAGGGTGTATGAATCCCACGCCAACCTCCAAAATAATGGCAAATACTGTTCTGATCTTAGCAACCCAGGGTAACCTTTGTGCATTTATTTATTCACCACATATTTCCTGAGCAACTATTAAGGACCAGGGAATGTAACCATGATCTCTGCCCTAAAAAAGCTTCATCTTACATATCTCTGGAATAGAATGTTTTCGGAATGGAACCAAAGTTAACATGATGTTGATTTCAACTTCTGTATTCACTCACACAGCCACTGGTGCCATCCAGCTTGGGGAGCTGGAACAATTGACAGTAACTCTCATCTTTGCCAAGTCCACATTTTTGGCCTGATAACTCAGAATTCAGTGTATGACAATGGTATAAGCCAATGAGATCATCAGCTATAAGACTAAGTTGTTTTGGTTTCTTAATTAAATTTCTATAGTTAAATAAATATTTTTTCCACAGTGGGAACTTTTGTTTTTTTTTAAAAGAATTAATATCCCTTTCTCCTCTTCCCTCTCCCTATATCCATGTAAAGGAAACAGAAAAGACCATGGCCTTTACAATACCATGGGCCTTCTGCTGCCCCTTTAGCCAGAAATTCAGGTAGGAAGGTCTTCTCATTCTGCATACCCTACCTCTTCCTTAGAGGCTTTATGCTTTTAAGCCTTCATACCATTTGACCAGCCATGTTCCTCAAAGTCCTTTCATGAGGACCACACCTTCTGTGGCAAACTGACAGCACAAATATTTGCAGATTGTAATCAAACTACAACCACATTTTGCCAAACATTTACACCTGACTACTCTTTTCCACTAAAGACAAGGGTATAATGATTTGTAGAAGCATTTAGTGTTTTCCCAATCCCCAAGGTCATCAGCAGAGAGGCTCTGAAGCATGAAGCATCATACCCTTATTTTAGCCTTTCATAGTGAGAGAGAAACTAAACTGTGTACACAGGGGAGAAGTGTTATAGTTATTATGCATGTGTCTTATTATCCCTATTAGAGTGTGGCACTGTCTGTATGCTAAATAAGTGTCTTACCAAAAACAACTATTGTAAAAACACTTGTTGAAACAAGAAATGGCCCTTGGTTTAACCAAATTTGTTATTTTTAATGAAGTTTTGTTATTTGTTTCTTCTTATTTGCTTTATATGCATTGTTTCCCTCCATTTGGAATACTTTGATACTTCTTACTCATTGATACACTTAAGTACATTAATTGAGCATCTAGTATGTGCAAAGTACTATGCTAAGTTCTGGAGACAGCAGTATACACATTGGACATGATTCTTGCCTTGTGGTGAACACAGTGTAATTATGCCCATTGCATGGCAAACTCCCATTTATTGTTTAATAAGCCTGAGTTCAGTTTAAGTGTCCTAAGTGTCACCTTACCTAGGCAGCGTCTGTGACCTCATCTGGATTGAATAAGACAGCCCCATTCTCTGGGCCCCTGTCATCTTGCCCATATATCACACTGGCAACCTCCCCTAAACTAAGACCTCCCCAAAACTGAAGGGCTACATCCTCAGTAGTAGATTAAGGACAAAACCTGACCTACAGAGGGAAAGGGTAAGGATACCTGACTGTCTCCACATTAACTGTGGATGGAATAGAAAAAAAAGAAAACAACTCCCCTCTGAGAATTCCTAAACAAGTTTGCAAACATATTGTGGGGGGCTAGAATTTCACACTACCTGTGTGACCCAGAAAACCTTGAGCTGAAAACCATAAAGGTGATCACTTTAGTGCCCCAGGCACCTTGTGTAAGCAAAAGTAAATCTTCTCTAAAAATCCTACAGGTAAGGTTCCTGTAGAAATATGATCTCATATTACAATATCACTAAAAACACAAGGAAATAATGAACTTCAGAATAATACCTGCAACGACTGCAAGTATTCTAGTTATCAAATATCATATATAAAGAAAGTGTATTTGTGATATTGTGACATAAGAAGAAATATATATTTGGTCTTTGTCCACAGTTTCTGGCACAGAGCTTCTAAAACCCTTGTAATTTCCTAAGTGGTAGGGATTAGAGAATTGTATTATGTTATTCATAACAAGTCCCTTTCCATCATCCCTGAGTTTATGCTAATTAGGTGATTTATGGTGGGGCCCCTATAGCCTCAGGATGGGGCTGATGCCAGAAAGACCAAAGGATTAGAGGGTTACAATTTTCAACCCTACACCTGACCTCTTGTGAAGGGAAGGGAGTTGGAAATTAAGCTCTGTAAAAACTCTGAACAACAAGATTTGATGAACTTCTGGATTGGTGAATGCATCAATGAGCTGGGACAGTGGTACACCCCAGACTTCTCAGGGACAAAATCTCCTAAGTTCAGGACACTTCTGGATCCCACCCTAGGTCCCTCATTTGGCTGTTCATTTGCATCCTTTATAATATCCTTTATAATAAACCAGTAATAGAAAATAAAGTGTTTCCCTGGGTTATGTGAGCCATTATAGAAAATTATCAAACTTAAGAAGAGGGTCATGGGAACCCCTGATTTGTACCCAATTAAGACAAAAGTGTGGGTAACTTGAGGACCCACTACTTGTGATTGGTATCTTAAGGGAGGGGAGCAGTCTTGTGGGACTGAGCCTTTAACCTATGGAGTCTGTGTTAACTCCAGGTAGTGTTAGAATTGACTAAAATTGTAGGACACCCAGTTGATGTCTGCAGAGAATTAGAGAATTGTTTTGTGTGGAAAACCCACACATTTGGTGTCAAAAGTGTTATGAGTATAGAAACAGTTTTTCCATTAGAATGTTTAATATTTTTAAAGGAATTAGAGGAAATAAAGATAATGAAGAAATAAGAAACTATCAAAATTGATCAGGCAGATTTGAAAAAGAGCCAGATGAACCTACAGAAATTTAAAAAATATGATAATTGAGATTAGAAACCCAAAGGACAAGTTAACCATCAGATTTGACAGCTGAAGGGAGAATTCGTGTTCTGAAAGATCGCCTGAAGAATCTGCAAGATATAACACAGAGAGACAAAGAAATGGAAAATATAAGAGGTTGAGGTGCATGAAGGATAGGGTAAGATTCAACAAATATCTAATTAAAATTCAAGAAGGAGATAATAGAGAGAATGGAGGAAGGCAGTATTCAAAGAAATAATGGCTGAGTATTTTCCAGAATTGATGATAAATATTCTAAATTCTGGAAGATCAAAAATTTCTATGCCAAAAAATTTAAATGAAATCCACACTTAGTCACCTCATAGTGAAAGTTCATGACATCAGAGAAAGAGGGGATCTTAAAATTAGGCAGAAGAAAAGACAAATTAATCTTCAAAGAAATGACAATTCAGCTGACAGCTGATTTTTCAACAGCAACAGAAGTCAGAAGACATTGGAACAAACACATGAAAGAATGCTCAACATCATTAATCATTAGAGAAATGCAAATCAAAACTACACTGAGATATCATCTCACACCGGTCAGAATGGCCATCATCAAAACATCTAGAAACAATAAATGCTGGAGAGGGTGTGGAGAAAAGGGAACACTCTTGCACTGTTGGTGGGAATGTAAATTGATACAGCCACTATGGAGAACAGTATGGAGGTTCCTTAAAAAACTACAAATAGAACTACCATCCGACCCAGCAATCCCACTACTGGGCATATACCCTGAGAAAACCATAATTCAAAAAGAGTCATGTACCAAAATGTTCATTGCAGCTCTATTTACAATAGCCAGGACATGGAAGCAACCGAAGTGTCCATCATCAGATGAATGGATAAAGAAGATGTGGCACATATATACAATGGAATATTACTCAGCCATAAAGAGAAATGAAATGGAGGTATTTGTAGTGAGGTGGATGGAGTTAGAGTCTGTCATACAGAGTGAAGTAAGTCAGAAAGAAAAACAAATACAGTATGCTAACACATATATATGGAATCTAAGGAAAAAAAAAAAAGGTCATGAAGAACCTAGTGGCAAGATGGGAATAAAGACACAGACCTACTAGAGAATGGACTTGAGGATATGGGGAGGGGGAGGGGTAAGATGTGACAGGGTGAGAAGGTGGCATGGACATATATACACTACCAAATGTAAAATAGATAGCTAGTGGGAAGCAGCCGCATAGCACAGGGAGATCAGCTCGGTGCTTTGTGACCACCTAGAGGGGTGGGATAGGGAGGGTGGGAGGGAGGGAGACACAAGAGGGAAGACATATGGGAACATACGTATATGTATAACTGATTCACTTTGTTATAAAGTAGAAACTAACACACCATTGTTAAGAAATTATACTCCAATAAAGATGTTAAAAAAAAAGAAGACATTGGAATGTATCTTCAAAATGTTAAGAGAAAATTGCCATCAACTCCAAACCCAGTGAAACATTTTAAGGATAAGAGCAAAACAAAAGCATTTTCAGATAAACAATATAAGAACTGAAAAAATTAGATAAAATTCAGATTTAAAAAAAGAATTTACTACCAATAGATGTTCATTAAAGGATATGCCAAAGGATGTACATATGGAAAAATGAAAGTCATCCCAGAAGGAAGCTCCAAAATGCAAGAAGTAATGGTGACCAAAGAAAACTGTAAACATTCTGTAAATCTAAACAAACACTAACTGTCCAAAATAATAGCAATATGGGACTTCCCTGGTGGCACCGTGGTTAAGAATCCACCTGCCAATGCAGGGGACATGGGTTCGATCCCTGGTCCGGGAAGATCCCATGAGCAACTAAGCCCATGCGCCACAACTACTGAGCCTACGCTCTAGAGCTCGTGTGCCACAACTACTGAAGCCTGCATGCCACAACTACTGAAGCCTGCACGCCTAGAGCCTGTGCTCCGCAACAAGAGAAGCCACCGCAATGAGAAGCCCACACACCGCAACAAAGAGTAGCCCCCGCTTGCCGCAACTAGAGAAAGCCCACACACAGCAACAAAAACCCAATGCAGCAAAAAATAATAATAATAATAACAAAATAATAGCAATAATGTCTAAATTCAACTATTACTGAATAATTGTACATATACTGGAAGAGGATGAAAGGAGTTAAAGTATTATAAGGCTTTGTGTTGTTTAGAGGAGGCTAAATGTATTAAATTTATAATTTGTTGTATTAGATATGCATGTCAAAATTTCTATGTAATCACTAAAATAAATAAAACAGTATGTATAACTTCCAGTTGATTACAGGGGATAAAATGAAATGGAGGGAACTTAATTCAAAAAAAGGATAAGAAGTTTTAAAAGCAGGACAAATAGTAAAAAACTAGCAGAAACAAATCCAAATATTTGAGTGATTACAATTAATGTAACTATATTAACTTCTCAAAAGGCAAAAAATGTTAAACTAAATTTTTTAAATGGAGTTAAATGCTGTTTACTGCAAACATAATTAAAACATAAGAACACAGAAAAGTTAAACTTTTTTAAAAAGATTAGAAGTATATATATTTTATATATATACATACATATAATATATACACACACACATATATATAATATATATATTCAGACTGGTTTAATATACATGTACTCTAAACTTCATCAATGTCACACATACCCAATAAAATATGTGCACATAGGCATTGAAAGACATACTTAGAAATGTGCATATATGCTTTTTTCATAATGGCAAAAAAATGGAAACTCAAGTAGCTGTCAATGATAGAATAATGAATGACAGATTCTGGTGTATTTATACCATATGATACAATACAACAAGGAAAATGAACAAACTATAGTTACAAGCAACAACATGATGAATTCCACAAAAATAATTTAAATGAAAGGAGCCAGACACAAATGCAGACTGTATGATTTCATTTAAAAAAATTTCAAAAGCAGGGAAACTAAACTATGGTTTTAGAAATCAGGATTTTGTTTAAGGAGGGAAACCTTTTGGGGGAAGGAAGGAGTCAGTAATTGGGAGAGGAGTTATGAGGAAATATTCTATGTCTTAACTTAGGAGGTGATTATATGGGTATATTCACTTAGGGACAATTTATCCAGCTGTCTTATGATTTGTATGCTTCTCTATATGTACTTTATACTTGAAAAAAATCTTAAGTAAAAATTAGCTCCCTACATTTTTAAAAATTAAAGCTAAATATAACAGTGTTTTTCCAAAAAGAAAAAAACTAAATCATCATGTTTAGGGATACATATTGAGGTGGAAAAGCTATTTATTTAAAAAAGGCCAAAAAGTGATTAACATGGAGGTCATGGCAGTGGTTCCTTTGGGAGGGAGGAGCAAGAATGGGTTATCTGGGTTGTAAACAATGTTCTATTTCTTGATTTGAGTGGTAGTTACATGGGTGTTTGTACTAAATTATTATTGAGCTCTGTATATCTTAGTTTTGGGCATTTTTCTGTATGAATATTTCACAATAAAAATACTTTAAAACAAGCTTCAGGAAAAGTAATTATAGGAGAATGTCTTCATGATTCTTAAAACACAAATTCTGTTACCATAGAGAAAGGAGTAATAAATTCAACTACATTATATTTGACACCATAAAAAGAGTGAAAGCACTAGCCAAGAACTGGAAAAGTTAATTACAAAGAATTCAACCCAAAAAGGAGTATTATCCATGTTATATAAAGAACTCCCAGAAATCAAATAAAAAATTTTAAATGCAGACAATCCAATATAAAATTGCACCAAAAGAAACCTTTTTTATAGGTTCTGCACATACGAGGAAATTCAAATGGCCAATAAATATATGAATAATATTCAACCATATTAGTAACCAGGGGAATGCAAACTAAAATGAAATACAACTATACATCCACCACAATATACCCATCAGAATGGCTGAAATTAATAAGTCTGACGATACCAAGTGTTAGCAAGGATGTGGAGCAATAGATTCTGTCATTCACTAACAGCAGGAAAACAATTTAGCATTATCCACTGAAGTTGAAGACCAAAAAACTCTGACTAAGCCTTTCTACTCCTGAGTATATACCCTGGATAATTATGTGCATGTAGTACCAGAATACATATGCAAAAATGTTCACAGCTACAGTGATTGTGATAGCCCCAAAATGGAAACAACACAAAATTCCAGCCACAGAAGAATGGACCAGGCAATGAAATACATACAGCAATGAAAAAATGAGTGAACTAGACTTAAACCTACAGATAACAACATGGCTGAATTTTATAATACACAAGGTAAATAAATACAAAAGAAACATACAGTATGGCTCTTTTATATAGTTTAAAATGAGACAAAACTCAACTATATTGTTTGGAGGTACATACTTTGGTGGTAAAGCTATAAAGAAAAGGCAAGCAACTTATTGCCATAAAAGTCAGGGTAGTGGTTTATCTCTAAGAGGAGAGGAAATGGTAAGTGATAGACAAGGACCATGAGGGGAACTTTGGGGAAGGGGTGCTGTCTATGTCCTATTTCTTGAACTGGGCACTGGTTACACAGATGTTTGCTTTAGAATTCTTTTCACACTGTACATTTATGTTTTCTGCTCTTTTTTTTTTTTTTAAACATGTGTTCATTTTACAACTTAAAAAGTTGGAAACAACAGGGAGCTTAACTGGTAGTATCTGAATTACCTTACTTGCTCCTCAAGTTCAACTTGAAGGTATTGATAAATGCCCAGAGTTTAACATCCAGAGAATATATTTAATGTTACTTTGTGTCCAAACGCTGTCACTAGATCAAACTAAGAGTATTTATTTTTTTCACTTGTTCAGAAAACGACTGAAATATGGAGTGAGGTATTTGTAAAAAAGAACCAAAAGAGTAAAAGTGTTTTAGATGGTGGGCAGGACAAGCATGTGACAAAGGAGTGCGCAAAGGTAGTTGTAGGAGGCAGAAAAACAATGTCTCAAAGGTGTCCACACTCTACTCCCTGGAACCTGTGAATATGTTAGGTTACACGGCAAAGAAGAATAAAGGGTGCTAATCAACTGACCCAGAGACGTGGAGGTTATCCTGGATTATCTGGGTGGGCCCAGTGTAATCACAGGGTCTTTATAAATGGAAGAGGAAGGCAGAAGAGACAGGTTGGAATGATTAGATGTGGGACTGACTCAACCCGCCATTGCTGGCTTTGAGGAGGGAAGGGGCCCTCAGGCCAAGAATGTGGGCAGCTTCTAGAAGCTGAGAAAGGCAAGGAAAATAATTCTCCTCTAGAGGCCCCTAGGTTTTCCCCTAGAGCCATGATTTTAACCCAGCGAGACCCAAGTCAGACTTCTGACCTACAGAACTGTTAAGATAGTGGTTGGTTGTTTTTGTTTTTGTTTTTATAAGAAAACTTTTTATTTCAGAATAATTTTAGATTTACACAAAAAGTTGCAAAGACTGAACAGAGAGTTCCCAGATCCCCTTATGCTAGTAATTAATGCCCTTTTAAAAAATATATATACTTTAAAGCAGTTTTAGGTTCACAGCAAAACTGAGTGGAAGGTGCAGAGGCATCCCATATACCCCCTGCCCCCACATATGAATTGTGTCGTTTTAAGCTACTAAGTTTGTGGCAATTTGTTAGAGCAATACTCAAAAATGAATACAATGGCGAATGGCATTTTTAGGAGAAAAAGAAGAGAGGTAGACAATTTAGGGATACATACACATATGGTAAAATGCTAAAGAAAAATAAGAGAACAATTAATCCAAAATTCAGTGTAATTGTTCCTTCTAGTAGAGGGTATGGAACACATAGGTGGAATGCCCCCCAGGAACAGGGCTGCAGAAGACTGTAAGTGGCCTCTTTGGGAAAGAGAAAAAGGATCATTCTCTGTGGGCCAACAGCCTAGCAGCAGCCAAGAGCCTTTGTACCCAAGGGAAAGGCCCCCATCCTCCAGGAGGAAATCTACCCCACCTTGGCAAAGACCTTTGTGCAGTGCTCAGTTTGTACCACAGTGCTGGCAGCCCCACCATGGACCTTCCAAAGTTTTATAATATTCTACTTCTCAATCTGGGTGAAGGGTACATGGGATTTGCTTTTCATAATTACTCTTCAAATTGTTTTTATATTTATATATTACATATTTTTTATACACTCTCTTTTATATAGATGTTGTTTGCAGTTTTTTAAATGTTAAAATATTTAGCCATGTAATGAAATGTAGTACAATCGCACCCTATGCAGACCTTTGCCAGTACTTTGGTGCCATTCCTCCTCTGTGTACAATCTAAAATCAGGGAGTTCTGAAGGATATTAGAGTGATGCTTTTCTTAACCCCGAGTACCTCTTTTCAGAGTTGGGGCAAGTTACTGATGAGCAGGAAAACAGGATTCCCTTTCTGTCAGCTCCTATCCCTATCTTAAATAAGAGGTTTTATCTGTTTTCTCACCCAGGTATTTCACACAGTGGTAGGAACTAAATGTGCAACCACAGAGAAATTGGTGGGCACCTGTAATCCAAGAAAGCTCCCTAAGACCTGAAGAGAAATTTCATTATTCGGGATCTGGCATGTCTGATAAAATCTGACATGCTGACCTGTGAGGAAGCAGAGAGACAGATGAACTTGGAAGGTTCTCTGCCAGCCCAGGAGTCTTGGATTCTGAGGTGCTGTAACTATGAGATTGCCTTGACTCTTCCAAAGAGTCCAAGACCTTTCTTTGTTTCTTTTCTTTCTTTCTTTCTTTCTTTCTTTCTTTCTTTCTTTCTTTCTTTCTTTCTTTCTTTTTCTTTCTTTCTTTCTTTCTTTCTTTCTTTCTATCTTTCTTTCTTTTTTTTCTAAAACAGAGCACTTTGGGTAGGACAGAAGATTCCTGAAACACCTCTCCTCACTCCCATGCAGTCCTGCTGTCTTCAGAAGGGGTCACTTGGGTTCAATGGTCCAACAATCCAAACCCCAAACCATAAAGAGGAAGTTTTGCTTCTTAAATACAAGCTCTGCCCACCCTTCCAGATCTAAGAAGTACTTGGCTCTACCCAACTATAAACTTGGAACTAAACAAGTACTCACCGTGGGGCTGAGGGATGGTCTAACTCACACCACCACCATTTTTTTAAATTGTTTTTTCAAATAAAAAATAATAGTCGTTGGGAAAATTCAAAACATTTATAAGAATAAAGAATAAAAAGTAAAAATTTCTCTTTATCCCCTAATCTTACTCCATTCCCTAAAAGTAATCTTATGAAGTATATCCTCCCAGACCTCTTTTTATACATTTATAAAATACACACACTCAGTTATCTTTCTTAACATAAATAGGATCATACTATAATGTTCTATATTGTTACAGTTCTCTCTATTAAAAACAATAGTTCAGTAAATGTTTGTATACTCATGTGTTTATTTATATATAACAGATACCTAGAAACAAAATTGCTGAGTTAAAGAGCAATGCATTTAAAATTTGATAGATATTACCAAAACTACCTCAGAAGAGGCTTTATGAACAGTATAGGAGAATGCCTATTGGCTTAAACTTTCACCAACAATGGATATTATGTATATTTTTATTTTTGTCAATTTGATGAGCAAAAACAGTGGTACAAGTGAGGCTGAGTATACGCTTCCTGGCCAGTTATATTTCTTAGTGAGTGAATTACCTATCCATTTCCCTTGCCTATTTTTCTGCTTGCAGCTTCCTCATTTTGATCATAAGAGTAGCCACAATATATTGAGCACTTGGCTATGTGCCAGCCACTGCACTCGGTGCTTTAAAATAGTTTTTTTTCTTGAAACAACCCATTTTACAGGTGAGAAATATAAAAAACATGGAGAGGAAATTCAAACCCTGGTCTTTTTTACTGGTCTCTTCTACTCTAAAGGCTGCACTTTCTCCACTATATCACTATACCAAAAAGCCTCATTTTACCGAAACAGAAACCCCAAAGGGAAGAAACCCACCCAAACACTCACGGTCTCGTAGCTAGGATGCCCACCACAATCCGGACCACTAGTGGGCTTTTTTCTGGTCTTCCCAGAAAACTAAGTTGAAAACTGCCAAAAGGCTGTTCAAGCAAACATATTAGACTCCGTGGCCTGTTATCTGTGTCCTTCAAGATAAAGAACCCACAGAACAAGGGTCGGAGATAAATAAAATAGAAACACCACGAAACATGGAGACTTTAGTCCCATTCCAACCATATCACAGTCAAAGCAGAGAGCTGATGACCCTACAAGTCAGTCCTGGTATGGTTTTCAGTCACCTACCATGCCAAAATGTTTTTTAAAACTCTGAAGCTGGACGAACTATTGATCACAAGCATGAGTAGCAGATAGTTTGAGGTTCTGCTCTTTATAAAATCAAGATGTTTATTTTATAATCCTTTTATCAAATAACCCAGAATGAAAAGTGTTCCTAAGACTTTCGCCCTTTTTTCCTCAGATGTGATTAACGTAATGAGAACTACTATAGGAAATATGATTTTCTGATATTATTTTTCATACTGATCATAAACTTCTCAAGAAAAGGAGGATGGGATAAATTAAGTCTAAGAAATTTCCAGAATCCCTTCCTTCAAAATCATTAACTAAATGTCTATCTAATGAATTGATAACAGTTTGAAACTGGGTACATGGAGATGCATTAAACCATTCTTTCTACCTTTGTGTAACTAAAATTTTCCAATAGTAAAAAATTAAAAAAGGTCTATGTGTCAGACACTGGGCTGGGTACTGAAGGTTTAGCAATGAGTAGAACATAGTTCCTACTCTTCTGAGGAGCAGTAATCCCTTCCGTTACCATGTTAACATGTTACGTGTTACAAAGCACTTTCACATGTATTAGCTGATATATCCTGTAAACATACTATAGTTACAAATTCAACCTGGAAGCCTCCTACTTTTTATACTTCCTTTTCTTCCTGGTCTTCGTTCTCTGCAATAAGAGGGCCAGATCTCTAACAGGTTGGATAGTGGTTGGGGGTGGGAGAGGTCAGTGAGATAAGGAAAAGACCTTTATTTATCCTGTGGTTAAGGACCTGGGTGGAGTTAGTTTCAGGATGCTTCAGACAATATTATCAGAATCTTAAATGCCATCTCCACCCTTTTAAATACTTAGGGTGAGCCTTTCACTCACAAAATCCTTCCTTGAATTCAGGTTGATACTCCTATTTGAAGACTGTTAAAATGGGTCACAGAAAAAGAGCTACTCTCCCAGGATTAGATAACAAAATGGAGTAAAATTTCATTCCCTTTGACTCCAAGAATCTCATTCCGTGAAGCTCAACCACGAAGGGCAGAGGACTGATGCTTACAACTAAATTATGTTTAAAATCAGATTGATTACCTGCTCCACAGAGCTCCCCAAGTAATGCATTTACCTTTGGAATGCTGTCACCCTCAGCTCTCAGAGTCCACAGAATGTGTTCCAGTTCAATTCTCTTTTAGAAGCTTCTCCCCACTAATTTTCCTCCATGTGGTTGTAGGGTCCTATACATGTGTACAAATGTCTCCTTCTTTAACCAGTTAGCCCTGAAAAACTTCAGAGAGTTCAGCCATACTGGGTATACCCTCTTGCTTTTTTGTTGTCTAATTCTTAAGTGTATGAAAAGGAGCATGAATTTATGCACAAAGACTAGCCTGGTTGTCAGAGACAAGCACTCACCTATTATCCCTACTGCACCCACAATTACTTCATCCTCTAGCCTCAGTTTCCCTATTTGCACACAGCCTAGAGTCAGATGCTTCTTCCCTCCTTCCCAGGAAGCTTAGACAAATTTTGATACAAAAGCAGAGCCAAGGGCTCTCCAAGTTCTTTCAGAGACACAGGTAGACAATTGTTTGCCTGTAAAAAGATCTACACCAGCTACTATAATGCAGACAACACAATTTCCCAGAACGGAAGTAGACAGAGTAAAAGGCAACAGAAAGAGGTGAGATGGCTGTAAAGAAGCCCCAGTTCCCCTAATCTCATCCCTCCAGCTTTGTGCGGGAGCTATAGAGGCAATCAGCCTTACTCACGGACAGCACTACTGCTCCCAGGCCAAAGAGCATTAAGAAGTGAAGCACTGCTGGGCCCCATAGTCGGTGCGTGACAAGCATTATGGGATATATATGTCCCAGGACTGGCTGACTTTTCTCTCAGCTCCTCATAGTCTAGCATCATTCTCATCTCACTCATCTTCTCATTGCTGGGAAAGGGCCAGACTAGAAGACACCCCTGCGGCCCCAGGTAGAAGAGCTGGCTCAAGCTGCAGGATATCTAATTGCTTGAGAAGGGGAACCTGAGATTTTCCCCAGTGGCTCTAAGCATTTCTGTAAGCAACGCCTGTTTTCAGCAACTCCCTGCACCAGCCATGCTACAAAAAGATTTAGTGGAGCTGAGTGAATGGCCAGAGAGAAAAGCTGGCATTATCCCTAAAACAAGCCCACTTCACTTCTCAGCCTCTGGGAGAACACCAAGTAAGGAGAAGAGCAACCAACCAATCAAGTGTGGGATGAAAGCATTACCTCATCAGGGTGAGCTCCCATTAGCTGAAATTACTCTGGATAAAGCTTTCATGGGAGTAAATGAACCCTTGTCAGGAACTCACACCCCACCCAGGGACCATTTTCCTCCCCTATTGCTTCTTATTTTTAAATTAAGAAAAGGGGTGGATGGGGAACAACAGACCATTCCCTAACATTTTTCATAAGCATACATGGTCGTGAGAAGGTTTAGATCTTCTCTCCCCAAAAATTATTATTCAGTGCCTTTTGGACAAAAAAAGGGGGCCACCTGCAACAGATTGGTGAGGGAAGTTGGAGAGGAGGAGGCAAAAAGAGTGAAGTATCAGTCATGTTCTGAACCTGCAGTGGAACTATCAGAGGGACAAAGAAACAAAAAGAATAATAAAAATCAAAACACACTGGAGCAGATGGCAAGACACTGACTTGTTTTGCAACTTAAAGTTATCCTCATAGCTACAGCTTCTGTTTTTAATGAAAACTGCCAAAAGTTATCCTGTTTTTTTTAAAGCAAATAAATATAAGCAGCAAATTTCTAGTTTGTGACTTAAATACAGTAATGAATAAAGCTCTCAGTAAACCTGTCTTCCCACTATCAAAACCCCATATTTGACAGAACCAAGAACAAAAGTTTGTTTTATGTGTGCTTCAGAAACTGTTTGCATTTAGTGATTAAAGGGAAAGGAAGGCACATCTCCTAAGACAGACTTGTTTCTATCACACAGAAGTTAGCTGTCTAGGGGGCTTCCCTGGTGGCTCAGTGGTTAAGAATCCACTTGCCAATGCAGGGGACACGGGTTCGAGCCCCGGTCCAGGAAGATCCCACATGCCACGGAGCAACTAAGCCCATGTGCCACAACTACTGAGCCTGCGCTCTAGAGCCCGCGAGCCACAACTACTGAAGCCCGTGCACCTAGAGCCCGTGCTCTGCAACAAGAGAAGCCACCGCAATGAGAAGCCCGCGCACCGCAACAAAGAGTAGCCCCCGTTCGCCGCAACTGGAGAAAGCCTGCGCATAGCAACAAAGACCCAATGCAGCCAAAAATAAATAAATAAAACAAATTAATTTATTTAAAAAAAAAGAAAAGGGCATAAAGCATATATATAAAGTATATATGTATATGTGTCTGTAGTTATACCAATAATTATAAAGCTGGGCTTCCCTGGTGGCACAGTGGTTGAGAATCTGCCTGCCAATGCAGGGGACACGGGTTCGAGCCCTGGTCTGGGAAGATCCCACATGCCGCAGAGCGGCTAGGCCCGTGAGCCACAATTACTGAGCCTGCGTGTCTGGAGCCTGTGCTCCGCAACAAGAGAGGCCGCGATAGTGAGAGGCCCGTGCACCGCGATGAGGAGTGGCCCCCGCTTGCTGCAACTAGAGAAAGCCCTCGCACAGAAACGAAGACACAAAACAGCCAAAAATAAATACATAAATAAATAAATTTTAAAAAAAAATAATAATAATTATAAAGCAAATACTCATGTAACCATCACTCAGATCAAAAAATAAAACATTGTCACCTCGGAAGCTCCTCCCCCAGTCACAGCCCTCACTTTCCGTTTTAGAGGTGAACTATATCTTGACTTTTATAATCATCATTTCTTCATTTTTCTTTACAAATTTACCAACTGTTGACAGAGCCATAAATAAAATGTGGTCTTGACTATTAACAGCTTCCCTCCAGGGCCCTGCCTCCCACTCCAGGCTCCCCTGTTGTCTCTAGGCTGCGGCTCAGCATTTCTACTTAGACTGCCCTGCACATCTTCTTGGAAGATCCTCTACTTCCTGAATCCCTTATTCAATTCCTCCTTAAGGAACAGTGCATGGGAAGTCAAAATCAAAACTGCATGTCTGAAATGTCTTTATTGTATCCTCAAATTTGATAGATAGGTTGGCTCAGAATTGAATTCTAGTTTAGAAATTGATTTCTATGAAATGTTTGAAGGCATTTCTCCACTGCCTTTTCTAATGGTGCTTTTGAGACTTCTGATGTCATTCTTATCCCTGTCCCTTTGTGGATGCCCTGTGTTTCCCATCTGGAAGCTTTCAGGATCTTTTCTTTGTGCCTGGTTCTGGAGTTTGGGAGTGATGGATGCTGTGCAGTACCAACCAGAGGCCCCTTCAGGAATGCAGTTACTCCCCCAACTTCTGGGAATGCTGCCATGACCCTCGGCTGGCAGCCCTCTTTGGAAAATGCCTTGGCTGAAGAAAACTTCCAGGACCAGCCTGTATAGAATAACTGACAACACGGTCAGGGGAGGGGTGAAGGCCCAGCTTCCTCACCTCAGCTGGCAACAATTCTGCACACCCATCCCAGCTCTAGAGCTCCCCATGAGAGGTCAGCTGAGGTCTTCACTGGGCCTGCACCACTGCCCAACTTCTTCCCCTGCTCTTTCCTTCCCTTTCCTTCCACATGTGTTGATCCCAAGGGCACTCTCCTAAGTGTCCTGCCTGCTACCCTTCATCAGAGAGTTTCTTCCCAGAGAACCCAACTTGCAACTACAACATGCCTTGCTGTGGGTCTTGTTTGCATTCATCATGTTGAACAAATCCGTAGGCCCCATATTCTTGGTAACATTTACCTCCGCTATGAGTATGTTGGCATACCCATTTTAGAGATGCACAAACTCAGACTATGGAAGCGAAATAATTTGCAGAACAAGGTCACAGGTAGTAACAGGTAGTACAATAGGTAGGTTAGTAGCAGAAATGGGATTTGAAACCAGGTTTGTCTTAATGCAAAACCAGTGCAGTGTTCATTTCTGGAGTGGCTGTGGGAGTTTTGGCTACACACACTGAGTCCCAAGCTTGTTGAAGAGGAAAGAGGAGCAGGCAGAAGCCAGAAGCCAGGAACACAGCATGAACATAGTTACCTTTATTCTTTCAGGGCAAGCCACTTTGTTCCCATGGGAGAAAGCCAATTCTGCCTGCTGCAATAGACATTGTGCCTTCAGCTACCATGGCATCCATTCAGATGAAAGCTGAGTGTCTCTACATAAGCAGCTCTGATAAATGTTGGGACAGGAGCACATGTAAAAAAGATAAAATGAAGTGGTGAAACAGAGGTTCTGTCTAGTGTGTTTCTCTTATGACAAATATTTGGTATTTAATTTTATTGCCAGCAAAGCTCATGTGACATTGGGAAGATTCCTTCTCTCTGGGCCTCAATTTTCCTTTGTATAAATTAAAGGTTTACAACAGATAAATCCCATGGACTTTAAAAACCTCATGAATAAACCACAAATTGAATACCTATTACCAAGATATATACCTTCATTCAACAAATATTTATTGAATGCTTGTTACGAGCCAGGCACGGCTCTAGGCATACATAGAACACGTGGTTCTAGGGATATATAAGTGAACAAAACAAATGAAAATCCCTGGACTGAAGGATCTTACATTGTAATGGGACACTTACTTAGTGCTTACCTTGTGCCAAGCAGAGGTCTGAGCACTCGTAGACATATCAACTCATTTAATCCTCATGACAGCATTTTGAGGTAGGTACTATTAACATCATTCCCATTTTACAGCTGAAGACAGAGGTGTAGAAACATCAAGTTGTACTTGTTACAAATCTGCGATGTGAACCCAGGCATTCTGGCTTCAGGGGCTAGGCTCTTATATTATGCCACCACTGACTCTGGAAAAGTCCAATGGAACTACTTTCAAACTTATTGGTTTTGAAATTCTTGCCAAAACATGATGACCTTGTAAAGCTAACATAAAAGGTCACTTTCAGAACAGTATGTACTTAGAAGATTTACAAAAGAAACATTTTCTATTTTATGTTAATAGAAATTCAAAGAGAAATCATTCTTTCAGTAGCCAAGTGAAATTCTAAATAGAAATGATAACCACATTTCATTCCAGCATGATTGTATAGACTATAACTTAAATGAATATAGTGCCAGTTGGGAGCTTTAAGAAATTTATTTTTCTTACTAAGTTTCTTATTTTTGGTTTACATATTTCTTGAAACAATCTGACAACTAGAATAATCACCTACACTTTATTTTGTAGGTGACAACTAATAATTATAATACAGATGTTCCTCAACTTATAATGGGGTTACATCCCAATAAGTTGAAAATATTGTAAGTCAAAAATGCATTTAATACACCGAGCCTACCTAACATCACAGCTTAGCCTAGCCTACCCTAAACATGCTCAGGACACAACATTAGCCTACAGTTGGGCAAAATCATCTAACACAAAGCCTATATCATGAAGTGTTGAATATCTCATGTAATGTATTGACTACTGTACTGAAAGTGAACAGAATGTTTGTATGGGTATAGAATGGTTGTAAGTTGTTTAGCCTTGTGACCACGTGGCTGACTCGGGGCTGTGGCTCGCTGCCGCTGCCCAGCATCATGAGACGCGTTATCACTAGCCCTGGAAAAGACCAAAACTCAAAATTAAAAGTACAGTTTCTACTGAATGCATATCGTTTTCACACCATCGTAAAATCGAAAAATCTTAAGTTGAACCAGTCAGCGATGTACATTGTACGCTGATACTAACTTATGTCACTGACAGAAGGATCTGTAAGAAAGAAGAGTCTGTATAGGAACTTGCTGGTCCCTGAGCCTTCAGATGCACTCTCTGTGGTGAGATTGGTTCTGCCCAAGCTCAGGGCAAGTTCCAAGAGAAAGTCTGGATGTCAGGGCAGCCTGGGCAAATTTCCAGATTGCTCCATCAGGGTTGGAGGGGCTCTTTGATATCGTCTTGTCAAGGTACCTTACTTTACCATTTCAGGAGGAAACTGAGGCTCAGAGGGGTATGGAATTAATGGCAGATACAAAGCTAGAGCCCAGGTGTCCTGATGGGATGATCAACTGTCCCAAATCTCCCCAAAACATGGGACTTCCAGTGTTAAAATAGGGCAACTGGAGGGAGAAACAGAATGAATTGGTCACTCTGACTCTTAGTTCTGGCTATCCACTGCTTTTAAAAATATTTTCAAGATGCTGCATCATTCCCTGCTGGTCCCAAGCTTGGGAAGAACCTTTGTCTGTTTCCTTTGACTTCCCTTTCGAGTTTCATACAGAATTTTTAAGACTGTATCCTCCTGCCTATTGCCCATTTCTCTTCATCCCCTCTCTCTTGTTTTCTCTGGGAAAGTGGAGTTTGCAGGGCAAGCAGGGTGATAGTCATTTAGAAACTAAGAAGGAATGATTTCATCTTTAGAAATCCAAGAGCACCTGAATGGTCCAAATGATATCCAGAGAGTGAAGCAGTGTCCCTCACAACCCATGGAAGGTGAGAGCTGGCCTCTGTGTAGGTAGACAGCTCCTGAAAAGGTGGGATTTCACAGCCAGGGATGGCTCTGACTGCCCTCTCCACCAAATAAATACCTCTTCTTCCTAATGACTCAAGCCAGTAATTCCATCATCAGAGTTTCATCCCTGCAGCTTAAGCCAAACAAAGGCTTATTAAATGAATTCCCCTTGCAAAGGTTAATAAATCAGTGATCAATCTCTCCAAATGAACAAATTCCTCAGAAACTCTGACCACTTTTCTGCTTTCTAATGCACTCATCCTGGTCTGTGTGTATACAGTTCAGGCTCACATGCTCATGAAGTTGTGGAAGACCCAGCTCTCCAACAGTCTGCATTTCCTCTGCATACACTCCCTTCTATGTCCCCCACAGGCTGGGGATGTCTCTCCATCCAGCTCCCATTATAGGGCCACATGAGAGTAGTGGCCCATAGGATAAAGTCTAAGCTCCTCTGCTTACTTGTGAAGACCTGTCTGATTTGCTAAAAAGGTATGCTCTAGAGGGCAGGGCCTTGGTAAGTAGTTTCATGGCTATATTCCCAGCACCTAATCTGGTGCCTGGTACACAGAAGGGCTCAAAAAATACTTATGTTGATCAACTAACAGATTCAACTCTTTCTACATGCATTTATCACCCCAGACTTCCTGGCTAGAACCCTTCACTCACAAACTTCAACTCCCCCCGAACTTGCACATACACTCAGTGGTCAGAATTGCCTGTTGCACCTTGGTTCTTGTACTGTTTACTCTGGAAGCCCCCTGCCTTCATCTCCATCCACCTAGTCTATCCATCTTTCAAGTCATATTTCTGCCAGGAGCCTTCCTGAGTACTACACCCCATCATGATTCCTCCCGTGCCACACAGCTACTACACTCATCATTCAACTGGCATTCCACCCCTCAACTTAAATTGTCCTGGGATTCCACACTGCCCTGGTACAGCAACCTTACTCTCTTCATCCCCTTGCTTCCTTTGCTGGTGTCGCTTTGCTGAGAATCTCTTTGGCCCTCTACTCTTTTCTCTCAGTTCCCTCTCTCTGATGCCTCATACAATCTCACAGCTTCAACTATTTCCTCTCCACGGTAGAATCCCAAATCTAGACCTTCAAAATTCTGTCCTCTCTCCCCAGCTCCTGAGTCAAATTTCCAACTACCAATGAAACATTGGTAGTTGGAAATGGGCTCTGCGCCATCACCTTTCTCACCAAATGAAGCCCTGACTTCCCAGGTGTTACTATCACCCTTCTCCCCAGTCACACAGGGTGGAAAATGCAGACATTAGGGATGAGGGAGAAAGGTAAGTACTATCAACAACAATAACAAAATTAATCAATAGGCAATCTTAGAGAGAAATGGAGGGACTTCCCTGGTGGTCCAGTGATTAAGACTCCACACTCCCAATGCAGGGGACCTGGGTTCAATCCCTGGTCGGGGAACTAGATCCTGCATGCTGCAACTAAGAGCCCACATGCCGCAACTAAAGGTCCCACATGCCGCAACTAAAGATCCCACATGCCGCAACTAAAGATCCGCATGCTACAATGAATATCCTGCATGCTGCAGTTAAGACCCAACACAGTCAAATAAATAAATAAATAATTTTTTAAAGAATGGAAAATTTTATTTGAGCCAAACTGAGGATTATAACCCGGGAGAGAGTCTCTCAGAGAGTTATGAGGATGGTTCCAAAGAATAAGGGAGGAGGTCAGTATACATGCGACAGGCAAAAGTTACCTGTAATCAAGCACACATCTCTTGTAATTTCAACCAAGGTTTGGGAGGCATTTCATGACCAATTTGTCCCACGGCACTAGGGATGCTAGGCAAGGATTCCCAGGATTCTCAGGTCAGGCAAGGATTTCATTGACAGTCCACTCAACGTGCTATTACTGGACTAGACCCTGTTAACAGTAACCAAAAGCCTCTGGACTGCCTATCTCACTAGTTTGTTATGGTCCAGGAAATGGTTCCCTTTTGTTGCTTCTTCACATATCTAGAGTTACACTATCACACTCATTGATCTTATAGAACTATATATTTATAGTGGTCAATTGTTTGTAGTCACCTAATCATTATTAATTTTATCTGAGGCTCAGTCACACATTTGGTAATGCAAGAAACAATAATCTTATAAAATAGGCAGAATACAAGTAATATAGCTAGTACCATTAATAAGGTCATAAGTAAGTATTTCAGCTAAGAACTTCCTTTAGGTGTGGCTCAGTATCTATCCCGGTCATCTGACCAGTCTGTCCTGCACCAATTGCTATCTTTAAGGGAAATGATATATTGGCATTGTACATAAAGTTCACTAAAGCTGTCTGCACATACAAGGCAAGTGGTAGGTCATCGTGACCCCTTCCAGAATTGAGAAAGGAATGTTACCTTCTAAGTAATTACATGGCTGGCACCAGGAGAAAAATTGATCTTTACAGTTGAGTCAGTTGAGTAGGCATTTCTGTCATTGGGGAGGTCTGGTTAACTCATAAGGCAGATGTACAACGCACACTGGAGGGGAAGCAGGAGGCCCAAAGGAGCAGGAAAAAATTTTATGTTTAAACTTTTCTTGTCTTGCCTTAAAATGTGAATTTTATTTCATCAATTCAAAGACATAGTCAATTCTTCTTGAGAAGATCTCTCAATCTTTCTCCCCACCCACCCCCAATTCATTGTCCACACAACAACCAGAGTAATCTTTTTAAAAAGTGAGTCAGATTCCCCTCACTCCCATACATACACTTAAAGTCCTGCAGTGACTTCCCATTGCACCTAAAATAAAGGGTCCAGGTTATCTGGCTCCTGCTGCTCCCTTCACCCCTCAGCTTTCTCTCTCCTGGACTCCATCAAGATCTCAGAGCACGTGCCATTGGGGTCCTCTGCTGCTAGGGGCCCTTCTCCCTCTACTCTCTGCATGGCTGACTTCTTCTCTTTAAAAACCTGCTGCAGGAGTTCCCTGGTGGTCCAGTGGTTAAGACTCCACACTTCCACTGTAGGTGGTGCAGGCAGGAAGTTCCACATGCCTCACGGTGCAGCCAAAATAAATAAATAAATAAAAATCTGCTTCACTTTTAACCCAACCCCTAAGTACTTTGAGAAATATCAGAGGACTACTTATTGTCTCCCAAATACAAGGTTACACTTGAGTTTGTGTCTGGAGTGACCTGTGTCCTCCTCTCTACCCACTTCCTGTTTGTCCTTCAAAGCTCTGCCAATATCACCTCCTCTTTGAGGCCGAGCCCAGTGAAATCACTCCTGCCCCACAGAACTTAGGGTCAGAGCCATCATTCAGTACTTATCAGATCCTCTCCTTATTTCAATATTGTTAATTTTTTAAAATGTTTTATGCATATTGTTTTATTTTCCAGATATAAAGTTTCTTCTAAGAGCAAGGACCATTCTTTATATCCTGAATTGCAGCAAGTCACTAGACCAATTTACATTTGTACAACCCTTTAAAATACCTTTTATTTTATTTATTTATTTTAATAAATTTATTTATTTATTTATTTTTGGCTGTGTTAGGTCTTCGTTGCTGGGCGCGGGCTTCTCATTGCAGTGGCTTCTCTTGTTGTGGAGCATGGGCTCTAGGCACACGGGCTTCAGTAGTTGTGGTGCATGGGCTTAGTAGTTGTGGCGCACGGGCTCTAGAGCACAGGCTCGGTAGTTGTGGCGCACAGGCTTAGCTGGTCCGCGGGACGTGGGATCTTCCCGGACCAGGGCTGAAACCCATGTCCCCTGCATTGGCAGGTGGATTCTTAACCACTGTGCCACCAGGGAAGTCCCTAAAATACCATTTATAAAGCTAATGAATATATTTTTTAAATTGTAATAATTTTTAATGATAATTCACATTTGAAAATCAAAACAATATAAAAAGATTTGAAAAGTCTTCCTTACATCTTGTTCACATCTACCCATATCCTACCTATCTCATCTTTGAGTCTACAGGAAACAACTTTTATTAGCTTCTTATGTATTATTCCTGTTTCTTTATGATAATGTGGAAAAATATTCATATATATTCTTCTTACTCTCTGTACTAATACAAAAGAGACACATTCTTCACATGGCTATGTACCTCACTTTTTTCACTTAGCAGTGTATCCTGGAAATCTCTCCAAAACAGTACATAGAGAGGAGATATTACTATTCTAGGGCTACAGAGTATACCATTGTGTGGATAGTTTATTTTACTCATTCCCTGTTACTGATTTGTTTCTATGTTTTGCTATTATAAGTAATACTCCAATGAATAATCTTGTACATGTATCATTTAATACTTGTGAAGTTGTGTCTGAAGATAGATTCCCAGAAGCAGAATTCTGGATCAAAGGGTAAATGCATCTATAATTTTTGCCAATATCTTCAGATTCCTTTCTCAAGGGTTACGGCATTTTGCATTCCCTTCAGCAACGCAAATGGGTCTTACTATTTCTCCACAGCCATGCTAACATAGAATGTTATCAAACTCTTGGAGTTTTGCTAGTCTGACTGGTGAACAATGGTGTAGTTTCTACCTGCATTCCTCTTATTATGACTGAGCTTGAGCATCTTTTCATATTTTGAAGGGCCATGTTTGTTTCTTGGCCTATGAATGGTCTATCCATGTTCTTGGTCAATTTCTCTATTGAGTTATGATCTTTTCTCAGTTTCTAGGCTTACTGTATATTAGGTAGATTAACCTTTCTCTGTAATATTAATTGTTAATCTTTTCCCCCAATTTTTCATTTGTCTTTTAATTTTATTTATGGCATAATCAATTATTCTTGAGGAATAAGTAAATTACCAAAACTGAAGACGTAGAAAACCTTTATAAGATCAATTACCATAGAAGAAACTACAAGAGTTTTCAAATCTCTATTTTATCTTTTTTAATATTTATTTATTTATTTACTTGGCTGCATCGGGTCTTAGTTGTGTCATGAGGGATCTTTGCTGTGGCATGTGGGATCTTTTGTTGCAGTGTGCCAGCTTCTCTCTAGTTGTGGCATGTGGGCTCTAGAGTGCATGGGCTCAGTAGTTGTGGCGTGTGGGCTCTAGAGTGCATGGGCTCAGTAGTTGTGGCGTGCAGGCTCTCTAGTTGTGGTGCACGGGCTCTAGACTGTGCAGGCTCAGTAGTTGTGGTGCATGGGCTTAGCTGCCCCGTGGCATGCGGGATCTTAGTTCCCTGACCAGGGATCAAACCCGCATCCCCTGTATTGGAAGGCAGATTCTTAAGCACTGGACCACGAGGGAAGCCCTCAAATCTCTATTTTAAAGAGGGTACCATGTTCAGAGAGTTTTACTGGTGAGTTCTATCAAACTTTCATGGAACAAATAATCACTATATTATTATTAACTGTGGTTGAAAAAAAACCATAATATCAAGGAAATGAGAAGACAAGTCACAGACTGGAAGAAATATTTGCAAAAGACAAACCCGATAAATGACTGTTATCCAAAATATACAAAGAACTCTTAAACTCAACAATGAGAAAACAAAAACCCAATTAAAAAATGGGCCAAAGACCTTAATAGACACCTCATTAAAGAAGATATACAGATGGCAAATAAACACATGAAAACATGCTCCACATCAATATGCTAACAGAGAATTGCAAATTAAAACAACAGTGAGGGGACTTCCTTGGTGGTCCAGTGGTTAGAATGGACCTTCTAATAAGAATCTGCCTTCCAATGCAGGAGATGTGGGTTCGATCCCTGGTTGGGGAACTAAGATCCCACATGCCACTGGGCAACTAAGCCTGCGTGCTCTAGAGCCCACACGTCACAACTAGAGAGCCTGTGTGCCACAACTACTGAGCCCACATGCTCTGGAGCCCACGCACCACAACTAGAGAGAATAGCCTGCACACCGCAATGAAAGATCCCGCATGCCTCATTGAATATTCCACATGCCACAACTAAGACCCGATGCAGCCAAATAAATAAATAAATATTTTTTTAAAAAATGAATAAAACAACAGTGAGGTACCACTACACATCTGTTACAAGGGCCAAAATCCAAAACACTGACAACACCAAATACTGTCAAGGATATGGAGCAACAGGAACTCTCATTCACTCCTGGAGGAGATGCAAAACGGTACAGCCACTTTAGAAGACAGTTTGGCTGTTTCTTACAAAACAAGCTGAAGACCTATGTCCTCACAAAAACCTGGACTGCTTTATTCATAATTGCCAAAACTTGGAAGCAGCCAAGATGTTCTTCAGCAGGTGAATGGATAAACTGTGGTATGTCCAGACAATGAAATATTATTCAGTGCTAAAAAGAAATGAGCTATCAAGCCATGAAAAGACATGGAGGAATATTACTAAGTGAAAGAAGCCAATCTGAAAAGGCCACATGCTGTATGATTCCAACTACATGACATTCTGGAAAAGGCAAAACTATGGAGACAATAAAAAGATCAGTGGTTGCCAGCGTTGGGTGGGAGGGTCAGGAAGGAAGAAGGAATGAAGAGGCAGAGCACAGAAGATTTTTAGGGCAGTGAAAATATTCTGTATGATACCATAATGATGGATACATGTCATTATACATTTGTCCAAATGCGTAGAATGTACATCAAGAGTGAACCCTAATGTAAACTATGGACTTTGAGTGATTATGATGGGTCAGTGTAGGTAGAAATGTACCATTCTGGTGAGTAATGCTGATAACAGGGGAGGTTACACATGTATGGGGACAGGGGGTATATGGGAAATCTCTGTACCTCCTTCTCAATTTTGTTGTAAACTAAAAACTGCTCTAAGAAAATTAAGTCTTTAAAAGCTATTACATATATATATATACACACACACACACATATATACACACAAATATACACACACAGAAATCAGATCAGGGGTTGCCAGGAGCTGCGATGGGGGAGGGGTTGATTATAAAAGAGAACAAAAGAACTTGGGGTAATGAAAATGTTCTGTGTGTTGATTGTGGTGGTTACTACATACTGTATATATTTGTCAAAATTTTTATATACTTAAAAAGGATAAAGTTTACTGTATGTAAGTTATGCCTTACTAAATTTGACCTTTAAACAT
This sequence comes from Balaenoptera musculus, assembly GCF_009873245.2. Lineage (NCBI taxonomy): Eukaryota > Metazoa > Chordata > Mammalia > Artiodactyla > Balaenopteridae > Balaenoptera > Balaenoptera musculus. The sequence goes on from NC_045787.1 coordinate 114,331,821, forward strand.
TTCTAAGAATGTATATCTTTTAAAATTCATTGAACAAATATTTACTGCATGTCAACTACGTGCCTGGTACTATTGTAGGCCCTGGGGATACAACAGTGACTAAAATAGACAAAATTTTGTTTTCATGGTGTTTATATTCTGTTGGGAGAAACAGACAATAAACAAGATTAATATGTAAAATATCTAGCATGTTAGTGTTGGTAAGATTTGCTATCAGAGTAGATATGGGGTGTGAGGAAGAGGAGCCTAGAATTGCCCTTAACAATTGAAAGACAGAGTTGCCATTTATTGAGATGGGAAGACTGGTTAGAGGATCAGATTGAGAGTGAAGAGGGAGAGACCGGGAAGCTCTGTTTTGGACATGTCACATTTGAAATGCCTGCTAGATAGCCAATTAGGCCTTTCTGGAGGATGTCCAGCAGACAGCTGGATATACAAGTTTGGAGCATAGGTGAGGTCTGACTAAAGATATAATTTTGGAGTCTGGCAGGACATGCAGCAATCTCCCTCTCATTTTAGGAGGGCCATCCTAAGAATAGGGTTGGCTCTTAAACGCACAAGAGGACAATTCAAGAAAAAAAAAAAAGATATAATTTTGGGACAGTCACCATATGGGAGTAAATACAGATAAAAAATAGAAGATGTCTGAGGAATGAGCCTCAGTGCTCTCCAATATTAACAGGTCAGAGAAATGAAGAGGAACCAGCAGACTGAGACAGAGTGGCCAGAGGTAAAAGGGAAACCAATCATCTCTGGAGTCCTGGAAGCTGAAAGAAGTGAAAGTTACAAGATGGAGAGTGAATGATCTACAACAACTCTGGATTTGGCAATGTGGAGATCACTGGTAATCTAAAGTAGTTTCAATGGAACAGTGAGTGTGAAAGAAAAAGTTAAGAGAAGTTTGTAAACATTTAGAAACAAGCACTGTTCACTATAATGTTAAAACTAAAATGTTAAATCTGCTCTTCCATTTTTTAATAGTTCTAAGTACTCAATGGTCCTTTCATTATCTGTCCTGATTTTTCCTTGGTTCTATTTCCTGGGTTGGGCAGGGAGAGATGAAGTCAGCTGCTGGAAGATAGCCCCTGCTAAGCACTGGCAGAAATTGATCTTACTCAGACCATCCCAGTTGCATTTCACTTCCCCAATTTAAATTTTATTTTTAAGAAATCTGACAGAAAACAACAAGCATGTGTATTCTAGTTAAACATTGCAGGTTGAATACATGCATTTATTGTCCCTTCCTCACAAAATAGTAAAGGGATTTTTTTAAGCACAACTCCAAAGTCAAAGAGGAGCCAAAAGTAGAGGGAAAACAAAATTCGGAAAGGTGGAAAGCAGCTGAGTTTACAAGTCTTGAGAAACCAGGAAAAAAAGTCTTGAGAAACTTTTTTAAATTGCAATCATGAAACAAGAACAAAGAATATGAGAAAACTCTTATTTTCTCCTAGAAAATAAAACAACGAAAAAAATTTTTTACTATGGAAAACAGGAAAGAAGAGATAAAATGAGAGTATGAGTCCAGGAGGCTCAATAACTCCGCCTCCCCAAACACACACACACAAAATAATTGTAGAAAAAGAAAACATAGAAAATGAAAGAAATTATCAAAGAAATAATATAAGAAAGTTTACCAGTCCAAAAAGACATGTTTACAGATTGAAAGAGTTCATGAGTACTAAACACGAGAAATGAAAAAGTTCTACACCAATGCCACATCATTGCGAAATTTCAGTGTACTGGGGATAAAGAAAAGTTTCTAAAAGCTTCTAAGGAGGGTGGGGAGAAGAAGAACAGGTAACCTACAAAAGACTAGCATTCAATTCAGCATAAGATTTCTCAACAGCAACCCTGGAAACTAGAAGACATTGGAACACTTACCTCAACATTCTTTAGGAAAATTATTTCCAATCTACAATTCTATACCCTACCAAAACAGTAATTTAAAAATTTTAAATATCAATCAAGTGAGAGTAGAATAAAACTTTTCAGATATGTGAGGTCTCAAAAAATTTGCTTCCTATGCACCCTTTCTCAGGAAGCTACTGAAATGTTATCTACCAAAATGAGGGAGTAAACAGAGATAAAAAGACATAAGATTTAAGAAACAGGATGTGCAACAAAGTGGAGAAGCAAAGTGAACCCTCATCCTGATGGTGAAAGAACACACTAGGATGACAACTATGCATATGCAGAGAAGTAACTAGGCCAGATTGGAGCAAGTCTGAGAGTTAAATAAGAGGTCTTTTGGGTAAGGGCAGAATTTACATAGAAAACTAAGCAAACAACAACAAAAACAGATAATTATTAATTCCAGGGAAAACAAAAAGACATGTAGGGAAAGAAAAGTAAGCCTGATTTATTACATGACTCTCCTCTAAATAGTATACATGATCATAATGTAAACATTCAATATTGACCTAAGTAAATTTAACTATACGAGGAGATGGAAAGATGAGAAAGATGCATTTGTATTTGGTAAGTGGGAAAAGAAAAGAGAGGTCAATCCTCATCATCCATGGTGGGAAGTCAACAAATAATACCTAAAATTGAAAAAAAAACAATAAATAGGACACGAATAGGTTTTTTAGAAACATGGAGATAACACTAATAGCATCAGATAAAAGAATTGAAAGTTGTTGCTTCTTGAGAGGACGGTGCAGGTATAGTTGAGGCTGCTGCTTTTCTTAACAAACCTTATAGACTACTTACTCATATTAACATGCTTAATTTTTTATTTAGTATAAAAATTAAGAGAAAACAGTTAGATTAATATGTAGTATCACAGAAAGGGGTCCATGATATAAAAGTTTAAAAACCAAATTGAGAAATAACAACACAATTCTAGTTTTTAAATTATGTATGTATTTACAAACATTTGTACATGCAAAGAATCCACACTAAGCTGTTCATAATGGTTACTCACAGGGAGTGGGACGGGGGAGACTCTCATTTTTATTTTTATTTTTTTAAGACTCATTTTTTACTTTACATATTTCCATTTTGTTTACTTTTTTGGTAACAAGTATTAATCATTTACATATTTTTTAAGGTGTATTTGTTCATGTGTGTATATCAAATATAATGTTGTTTGCTTGATAACTTTTTCAATTATGCTTTATATCCACAAGCACACTGCAAGTTTTTTAAGGACCAATGTCATCTTAGAAGCTTTACTGTATATGCATCGCAGTGCCAACCACTGGGCTGGCTACCCATTGGGCAGGTGCTCAATAAAGGCTGAAATTGCAATACTGAATCCCACATCAGAGCAACAAAGAGCATGTTGTACCATTCATCGCCACCAGATGGCAGGTCTCTATCAGAAGTCCTTGTCTATGGAGATTTACTCATTATCCTTACTCCCCCTCCAACCTTTCCAGAGTACTTTATCTCACTGTATTGTTATAAATTATTTAAGCTTTTCTCTCTCAGACCAGACTAAGAGCTCCTCCAGGATAAAAACAAGTAATGATAATTCATCTTAGACCCATAAGTGTTGAATACTAGCCTGAACTAAGTAGGTAAATATTTTTAGAATAAATAAATGGATAGATGGATGCATATTTCTCTGAAAACTAATAAAATTCCACAATCATCTCCATACTTTCTTCAACAACAATCAATCGAGAAACATTAACTTGGAACTTCTGTGTCCTATCTAATGTCCAGAGATGGGAGTTTTGAACGGTGAGAGAATAAAAAATATAATAAAGGGGTTCTAGCCAACCGAAATCTCTCCTTGGATGAGCCCCTCCAACTCCAAACCTTTCTAGGCTAATGATGATGCAGCTTCTGCCACCTGGGCACCTCAGTTTGATGGGAGAATGTGCTGCTATCCTTGGAGAGATTCCTGTGTGGTTGGGATTGACAAGGCCAAGCCCTAAGGAGCTTCCCAACTGATGAAGGAAATATACCTTCAAGCAAGAAACAGCTAGTCATGGCTTGCAGATTTATCCCCTCTAATGTACCCCAGCCCTCACAGGCCCATGTGTTCCAGCAACTGCTCCCATTTTCCACACAGGAAGGCCTATTTTCTTCCCCACACTTGGAACGCTAGATCTCAAAGGGAAAATTGAAGTATTCTCTTCCTTCCCTGGGTATATTGTTGAGGAAATTTGCAAATCATTGAGGCTAAATTGGGGGGTCAAAGGGAGGGTCAGGAGCTCAAACAGCTGTGGCATTTGGACTGGGAGTCACCAGGGGGTGGGAAGAGACAAGCTTCCAGGGAGGAGGGGTGGAGACCAGAGATTAAAAATTCCTGAGCTCTGCTCAGTGTCACTGCTCAGAAGAATATGCAGAGAGGCTCATTCTCTCTACCCCCCATCTCCACCCCTTATCTAATTAGCAGAGGAGTGTTAAAAGTCAGAAATCCTATCTCTTTCTCTTCTGGCATTCTCCAGCCATCTCCACCCTCTCTCCACCCTCTCACTCAACTCCCACACCCCCCAACTTGCTTCATAGTCTAAGCAGCCCCTCTAGTCTCAGAGCCCTGGAAAAGGAGCCTGGAAAAGAAATGTGGAGGAACCAGGGATCTGGGGAGTTTAGTGAGAATGCACATCTGGAAGAAGCATTAGCTTAGGATGCACACCATCATCACCGCAGGGTGACCAACCATCCTGGTTTGCCCAAGACTGTTCTGGATTAAGCACTGAAAGTCCCATACCACGGGAAACACCTCAGTCCTGGGCAAACCAGGCTCTCTTGGCCCCAACTCACTCTGTAACCCTGAGTAAATCCTCTCTCTCTGGGCCTCAGTTATATCCTTGTAAAAATGGGAGCCTCTAGCTCACTCTATGCCTCTATAAATGGCCTCTAGATTTGCTGAAGCTGGGCACAGCAAGGGTGACTCTGGCTTACTCCTCACTGATTACTGCCCCCAGTGTTCCCCTAAGACTCCTGGTATCTCAACATCCTGGAACATGAGGTGGAAGGGGCCTTCAGGATTATCCTGTCCTACTCCTCTCTAGCTCTATGAATACCATTCCAGTGGAATACAGTGCATTTATTCATTGCATTCCACTTACCACTTGATGCCCTACATTATAGTTAGATACAGACCTTATCTCCTTTTTACTAGGTACTAAGCTCCTTGAGGGCAGGTAGCAAGACTTTGGCTCAGGAAAGGTTAAAGTCTTGCACATAACTGGAACAAACAAATATTTGGTGTTAAATTCTACAGAGAAATCTTTTGCACTTTACCTCCCAGTGGCCTAGAGGGAGGATACAGGGATCCAGAGGTGTGGTGGGAGGCAGCTTGTCCAGTCTCAGAGAACCTATTGTGAAATTTTTAGGAATTTTGCAAATTGGTTGTTAAACACAGCTGTTATTAAAATTAAATTATATAAACTTACAATTAAACTTATAAATAAATTAATTATATTAAAAACAAAGGGGAAAATAAAAAGGAACTCCCTGGCCGTGCAGTGGTTAGGACTCAGTGCTCTCACTGACGGGGCCTGGGGTTCGATCCTTGGTGAGGGAACTAAAATCCCATAAGCTGCATGACGCAGCCAAACAAAAACAAAGATAAGTAGTCAAAATTTATCACTTCCTAATTATTTTACTAGATTTTACTATTATCTATACCCTTAAGGTTACTTACATCTATTATACCTACGATAAAAATACTGTATAATGATGTGCCACTATTTATCTCTTCCCAAGTCCACATTGGTAGTTTGAAATCAGCCATGGTGGAAGTATTTACACCATGCGAATCAGCAAACACTACCAATCATGTCTCCTGTCACACTGAAACTTGTTGTTGAATATCTACCAGCACATCACTAGCTCAGATATACTACTATTCTGTCTGTCTGGTCAGAGGCCCACTCTACCTCCACTATTATCTTCTACTCTGGTCTTCAGTTCCTGATTTCCATTCCCAGAAGAGAGAAACCAACAGTTGAAAGAGTTGAATTGTCACTTAAAAACTAATGAGATAATAGAGCTGAGGTTAAGGAAATGGATGCACAAGTTGGCTGTAGATGATGTGTAGACTTAAGTGTGGAGTACTTATCTCTGGCTCTTCTCTCCCTCCAGGAGACCCTCTACCACAATGAATGACTATGATCAGTCCAGCACAGCGGTCTTATGTAGACAGAGTCCCAAAGGACTCTGAAGAAGCCATTGGTTACCCTCCAGGTATCCATCTTACAGGCTTATCCAGATGGCCAACTGAAGGATTTAAAGATACATAAGATTCCCATGCTGACAGCTGGAGAAGACAAGACTTTCCCATCTCTGGCCTACAATCACCTCTGGGGTTAATAAATTTTGTAAATCATAAAATTAGGATTATAGCATGTAAGAGAGCTGGTAGAATCCTTATAGGTTATTCAACACTCAACATCTTCCCAACTCTCTCATTTTTCAAATGAAGTAATTGAGCCCACATGACAGTAAATAGCTTGCCGAGCGTCACATAATAAATTAGTGGCCAACATCCAAGACTCCTTATACCTGGAGCAGAGGCCTTTCTTTAACATCCTAAATTCCTTTTAGAGAAATTATATGATCTTTAGAGAATGTGAGCAGGAGCAAGCACAAAGTTTACACACAAAAAGCTCACCACCTTCCCCTCTCCTTCCTAGAAAATTAAAGAATATTTTTATAGAGTACCAACTAAATGCCAAGTGCTATGGGGAGCACAGAAGAATAAGACCCAGTCACTCATACACAGGAAGTGAATGTGCGATCACTCCTAAAACTCTTTCAAGGGGTGTGGGAGATTCCTCGGGTCTAATGTGACCCCTGTTCTGACCACACAGTCAGTGGCATGGAAATCAACCCTGCTGTCTTAAGAAGTGAAAGTTAAACAATAGATTCTTTTTTTTTTTTTTTAAGTATCATTCAGTTACAATATTAAATCAGTTTCAGGTGTAAATATTAGATTCTTGATTGGGAAAAGTAGGAAACAGAGAAAAGGCCACTGAGGCAAAACTCAGTGCGCTTTTCCCAAGTAACTCAGTGTGGGACACCTCTCTTCCCCAAGGAGAGAAACCCACAAGCAAGGAAAGGAAGAGAGCTTGCTGGGCCGAGAGCCAGAGCTTTAGTCCATTAAGGACATTTTGCATTTGAGACATTCATACCCATCCTCCTAGAAAAATGAAACACAAAAAAAGACACAGAATAGGAGCCCAAATTTCTTATTAGATTTCAACATATCTAAAATCACTCTGTCAAACTGCTATAAAAATTTCTAAACATTTTCATTTCTGTACTTATCTTCTCACATAAAGATAATAGTTTGCAGGCTGACACTAAGCCCAGCCCACACTTTGAGTTCACTGCTCTAAAAAGGCCTGGGGACTCCTTGGCCCCTGGAACTCCTTTGGTGGGGGGATTTCTGAGCTCCCTTTCTCATCCAAATCCAGTTCAGGGTGCTGTGAAGTGATCTGGAATGTGGTCACAGAGTAATGAGTTAGGACTGTAACTTCCTGTTTGTACTTTCCTCTGCATCTCTTTAGCCTGCCTTCCCCAGCCTTAGAAAAGAGTTTCACCAACCAAGGAAGATCTCCACCCCTTCATTGCAGTCCCCAACCCTACCTAATATTGCCTCGGGTTCTTCCTAGGGGCCACAAGTTCTTTTATTCATTCATTCCTTCACTCATTTGTTCATTCATCCAGGCATCTTCTTCAGCACTAAGAATACAAAGTGAATCTTAAAGACAGATTCCTGCCTAAGGAGCTTATGTCCTAGCAACAAAGTGCTATCAGAAAGAAAGGCATCAGTCTTCTTAAATATAGCCCTGGGTAGCCCAAAGGTTGATTCTCACATATACAAGCAGTTAACAAACTAGAGCTCTAACAAATATAAAATGGTAGACCTACTAGGAATGAAGGAAATTTACCAGAACTTACTTTGGTAGAATATGGTAGAAGGGACTGTTGAGAGGTGGCCTCTGAAGTGTGTCTGCTCCAGGGTCCCACGTGACTTTACAGTCACCAAGGGAGGAGGTAGGAATGGTGCACTTTCTTACTTGGATAAAATGAGTAGGAGAGGGCCCCAAGTAGAGTTCCTCTATAATTATTAACACCTTGAGGAGGAAGGCAGGGTAAGGAGTGGGGTCTCATTAACGGGTGAGGACACCGTAACTTTGAGGGATAGATGACCTATCTTTAGAATTAGCAGAGTTAGGAAACTTGCTTGCTCTGGGCTACAAGATTCTGAAAAATGAGCCCTCAAGCAGGAAGAGACAAAAGTCTGACTTATAGAGGGTAGAAACCTCCTGGGTAGGGAAAGGCTTCAGCCCATCTGTCAGCCTGGGAGGGAAGAAGGGCTGGCAGGGCGGGGCAGGGCGGGGCTTCCCTTGGAGGCTTTGGGCTGAGTCCCTCCTCCCTGGTCCCCCATTGGGTCAGTGGCTCCTACAGCCCTGCCAGTGAGGGACAAATGAGAAGAGCTGTTGATTTTTTCCCCCTTGGCCATTCAGCATTTCCCTACATAAATACTGAGAAAGATCCTGCCCTCTCCTCACTTCTCTGGACTTGGCCCTGGGCTAGACTCGGTCCCCTGGGGGTGGGAAGGGCCATGGGGTACTTGTTTATGTTCAGGGTGGCTGTGGGCATATGCTATGCAACCTTCAGTGCCTCTGCCTGGTAAGTCCTTCTCTCTCCCTCCCCCCCAACCCCCCTCCTCACCAAGGAAGCTCCTACTACCTCATCCCCATTCACCATTGCCTCACTTTTTCTCTTTTTGGTAGGTCAGTGAACAATTTCCTGATAACAGGTCCCAAGGTAGGATGATCTCCTGCTCCTGTTTTTACCCATCCAGGTTCCTAAGGGAACTCTTCTGGGGAAGGAAAAGAGGGGAGGGGAGATAGTGCCAGAAGTCACCCACCCAGAGGAACCTATGATTGATTATTCCCTAATGGAGAGCTAACCCATTTGAGTCTTGCCTGCACCCTCCGACCGAGACAACCTGACTAGAGCCAGGGTTGAAGCTCACATCCTTTTCCCTCTGCCAGGCCTATCTGACCTACACCACCAGTGTGGCCCTGGGTGCCCAGAGTGGCATTGAGGAGTGTAAGTTCCAATTTGCTTGGGAACGCTGGAACTGCCCTGAAAATGCTCTCCAGCTTTCCACTCACAACAGGCTGAGAAGTGGTAAGTTTGTGCACCTGTACAAGGGGGTATATGTCCATGAAGTTGGGCTTGAAGTATATATGTATGTGTAACATGTATGTGTACAGTGAAATGAAAAAGTTATCAGTGATCTGCCACTTCCTTGTTGTGTGACCTTAAGTGAGTTACTTCTCCCTCTCTCAACCTCAGTGTTGTCATTTGGGTCAATAAGGTCAGCTGTTTAGCTCACCAGGAGTGTTGTGAGGGTTGAATGAGGTGAATACAAAGGTATCTCTATAGAAATGTAATTACTCTATTTTTTAATGCATGCCTGTATTTGTGTTTGTACACACTTATCTTGTACTGCTTTGCATGAAACAAAAATGGGGAAAGGGCTCTGTGTTTACAGCCCCTGAGGGAGTTTCAACTGTCATAAAATCCCAACAACAGAGAAACTGAGAGATCACACATTGAGCTATGCTTCAGGGTGAGTGTGTGTGTGTGTGCAGTTGTTTGTAACTATGTATAGTAGTTTGCATGAAAGTTGTTTATGTAGAAACTATTAATGAAGAGTTGCCTGAGAAAAGCTGGGGGGAAGGGAGTAAAGAAGATTGGGAAAAAAGTATCTTCCTGTGGGGTATACAAATAGGATGAGAAGTAAAATGGGACAATGTTTATAAAGAGTTAGGAAGATACAAGCTCAGTAAGTGGTAGGTATTATCATGATGATTATTACATGGCTCCAACTCCGTGTCAGAGAGAAGAAAATACCCTTCTCTCTTTCATAAGCTAGCCTCATAGCTCTGAGTCCTCACTGCCTAAGGACAAGAAGCAATGGCTAATGAACAGAGGCCTAGGCTGGATATCAGGGGGATAGTGTCCTGGTCTCAACACCATAACTGGTGAGGAGAGTGGCCTTGGTCTCTTCACTTTATCTCTGGGTTTTACTTTCCTCATCTGTAGCATGGGGATGCTCACTCCTGCCTGGATGAAGTAAGGATGCTGGAAAGGCATGCACTGTTCTCTCAAGTAGAAGAGCATTCTCTTAATAAACCCAAAGAGGGAGGGGGACAGGAGAGAGAAATGAAATGGCATTGCTTTTCCAAAACCTCTGCTTTGGGTCATCAGGGTCCTAGTTTCCAGCCCCCTCTTTCTTTCCAAAGCCACCAGGGAGACTTCCTTCATTCATGCTATCAGCTCTGCTGGAGTCATGTACACCATCACCAAGAACTGTAGCATGGGCGACTTTGAAAACTGTGGCTGTGATGAGTCAAAAAATGGAAAAACAGGTAAGTTGTGCTCTCTGATGGGGGTGGGAAGAGGTGAGGGGTATAGAGCTGAGCGTAGGCTAAACTCTTCCAGGGAAAGGCTGAGGGACACAGCTTCTTCAAACCCCTAGACTCTAGCAGCAGCTTCATTGGTGGGAGCTCCTAGATCTAGACCCTCCTAAGAACTGAGCTGGATCCATGATTCCAGGATCAGCAAGTAGCACCAAGCTCTAAAGCCAACAAGGCATCTAGGAAGGAGGAGGCCAAAGAGAGTTTAAAACTAACCCTTGTATTTCAGGCTTAGAATGACTTGTCCATAATCCAGAGCTACCCAATTATCTGCAGACAGCCTAAGAGACTTAGATTTGTCACTAATGAGGGAGGAGGTGGCTCTAACAAGACTACTGTAGCATAATGGTACAGAATTCTAGAATGTTTGAACTGCAATGAACATTTGAGATCCTCTAGGCCAGCCACAGCGTGGCTACATTTACTTTGGGTATAGAGTTGAACTGTCTAGATTTGGGGAGTCCCTGAAGGGAGGGCAGTTGGCTTTGGGAATAGGACTCCCCCCCACCCCCACCCAAAATACCTCCATTTCCCTGTTTCACCTTTTTCTTTTTCCTTTTTTTTTTTTTTTTTTGGCCACCCTGCGTGGCTTGCAGGATCTTAGTTCCCTGACCAGGGATTGAACCCCGGCCTTGGCAGTGAGAGTGCGGAGTCCTAACCACTGGACTACCAGGGAATTCTCTCCCTGTCTCACCTTTAGATATAGCTTTACACACTTCTAGGACTCTTGGGGATGGTTTGTCTATGTCAGCTAAAATGACCTTGACTCCTCTCCAGGGACTTAGCAGGAAGCTATACGCAGAACTTATTCTTTCCTTATGTGTAGGAGGCCATGGCTGGATCTGGGGAGGCTGCAGCGACAATGTAGAGTTTGGGGAAAGAATCTCCAAACTCTTCGTGGACAGCCTGGAGAAGGGGAAGGATGCCAGAGCCCTGATGAATCTTCATAACAACAGGGCAGGCAGGCTGGTACGTATAAGAGTTGACCAATGAGCCAACAGGCTCAGTATTTACAAAAGCCTCACATCCATACAGACCTTCACAACTTACCAAGAGCTATTTACAAAAGCCTCACATCCATACAGACCTTCACAACTTACCAAGAGCTGTCTCATACATGTTTCATCCTCACACCACCCAGCAGGACTGGGATAGCTACCCCCATTCTCTGGATGACAAAGCCAGTTAAGGCAGAGGCGTGGCTTGGCCAAGGCAATACAACTAATAAGTATCAGAACCAGGCAATGAATACAGATCTTCTAGCCTAGTCCTTTTATCACTAAACCTTATATGCTAACTCCTTCTACAGGCAGGTTTCTGAGAACACAGAACAATACAGAACAAAGGCCTTGCTTCCATGACTTAAAATTTTAACCATTTCAACTGCATTTCTAGGAAATTAACAGGGGTTTATCATACAACCTATGTCCTAATGTCTTTCTGGGCTTGGAGGGGTTGGGACTGATCTAAGCTTCTCTGGAAGGTCTATTCTCCCCCAAGACTTCTGGTGGGGTAGCAATCCTTGGAGTGTTCTGAACTGAAATCTGGAGTCTAGTTGTATTGAGAGCTAAGAGCATAGAAATTTCCCTTTGAACCTATACCTAGATGTCCTGGTTGCCCATGGCAAAGAGAAGAGGTTTTCAAGGCAATTACAACCATGGGTAATCACCTTGGGGGTAGGGGTTCAGACTCCAGAGCTTCCTTCCCTCTGGGAGAGGGCCCAAAAGACAAATCCAAATACCCATAAATACTCTAGCCCCCAGCTTCAACACAATAACAGTGCCAATGATCATGTTTTTCATTTTTAATTTACAAGGTACTTTCTTGATCATTCTTATTCTTATGGGCAGAAAGAGAAACAAGCTCACAAGTGATGAAGTTGGGCCTTCAGCCTAGGTTTCCTGACTTCAGTAACCTTCTCAACACTTGCCTCACTTCTTCCATAAGAATCACTCAGGGGAACGTTAAAATCACCAATACCATGGCCTTTAAACCTCTGAACTTCCTAATTGAGAAGATATGAGGTAGGGCCCAGATCTTCTTACGGGCCTCCCTCGTAATTCTAATGTACTCTAAAGTTAAGAAGCACAACTCTAAAATATTCCATTAATTGCTAGCCTTTGGTCTTCTCTATCCAGAGCCAATCTCCTTTTGTCCTCCCTCCCTCTTTCTCTCTCTGTGAAGGCAGTGAGAGCCACCATGAAAAGGACTTGCAAATGTCATGGCATCTCGGGGAGCTGTAGTATCCAGACATGCTGGCTGCAGCTGGCTAACTTCCGGGAGATGGGCAACTACCTAAAGGCCAAGTATGACCGGGCACTGAAAATTGAGATGGATAAGCGGCGGCTAAGGGCTGGGAACAGTGCCGAGGGCCACTGGGCACCCACTGAGGCCTTCCTTCCTAGTGCAGAAGCTGAGCTGATCTTTTTAGAGGAATCGCCTGATTACTGTACCCGCAATTCCAGCTTGGGCATCTATGGCACAGAGGGTCGGGAGTGTCTGCAGAACAGCCACAATACATCCAGGTGGGAGCAATGCAGCTGCGGGCGCTTGTGTACAGAGTGTGGCCTGCAGGTGGAAGAGAAGAGAACTGAGGCTATAAGCAGCTGTAACTGCAAATTCCAGTGGTGCTGCACGGTCAAGTGTGACCAGTGTAGGCATGTGGTGAGCAAGTACTACTGCATGCGCTCCCCAGGCAGTGCTTGGTCCCAGGGCAAGGGCAGCACACGATAGCACCCCACAGGAACTTACTTGCTCAGTTGCATGACAATGGAGGGGGGACACAGCTTTTCTCTGGGAGAGAAAAGAAAAGCAATTGGAAAGTCACAGGGTTGATCTGTAGTCCTCTTGATATCTGCTGTACATGGGAAAATAGAGGCCTAAGATTATACAGCATGTTCTTGACAGAGCTAAAATGGGAATCTGGGCCTCCTAACTTGGGTAGACCCCATTTCATCTTTCCTACAAGTTACTTCCTGGTCTTTCTGCCTGTAATTTTGCAGCTTGCTAAAGGGGGAGTTTTGGTTTGGGGTCCATATCCAAAAAGACCTTCAAAGTACTTGCCCCTGGAGTTTCAGACCATGTCCAACCCAGCTGTGTGGCTGAGAATCAGAGAATGGAAGCCAAAAATGAGAGTTCTGTCCAGACTCCTGAAGGAGCAACCTTCCCCTACTCTGGCAAGCTCCAGAAAGACCAACTACAAGTTCATACAGATATGTGGGGCAGAGGCTACATACCTGCCTAGAGGGAGGTATTTAAGGTGTTGGGTTTTTTACCTCAATATGCACTTTTGAAAAGTTCACCCCACCCAACCCTGGGGAAACCAGTACCCAATATAACCTGATGACTTTTCCAGCTCAGAAACTATCTCTGGAGCCATGGAGAAGGGATGGTCACAGTAAGTGGACAGATGACTACAACTTACCTGTTCAAGGCCCCCCAAGAGGAATTTTCCCCCAAAGAGCTGTAGAACAACTCTCTTTTGTTATTTTCCCAGATTGGGAACTCATCTTCATTCTGCAATAAATGCTTCTAGAATATATATTTAATTGAGACCTTTTATTTCTCTCCTTGGAAACCTTAGGATCAGAAAGGGAATGAGAAACCCTGCTTCTATATCCCAATTATACACAAGGCTAAAGGAGAAACTGGAAATATCCAACCCCCTTGATATCAGTGTTTGACAGATAAGAAAATTGAGACCCAAGAACTGGCCTATAGGAAAAGAATCCAGATTTCTGGATTTGGAAAGTATTATTTTAATGCAACCTAAGCAACTTGAGGAACAAGCAAGCCCTTCGAACTTGAATCATATTCAAAGTGTGTTTGCTCTCTTAACTTGGACTTCCTGGGGTGTCTGTACACCAAGGACCTGGGCCCCAAGGCAAGAGACTAGGAAAGTTGTGGATTCTACCTTCCTCATTTACACTTCTACATCTTCCACTGGTAAGCTTTGGGGGAGGAGTAGTTTCCCATAAAGAGAGCCCTAGGGGCTCAACCACTGGTCTCCTAAATCTGAGCATCTTGGCCTTTGGAGTCTCCCCTCTCTGCAAAGGTCAAGCACCCTGCAGGGGGGGACGTATTTCAAATATGTTGAATAAACAAGTAAAATGACTGGTCACCAAGAGTGGGGAAACATTCTTAGCTTAATGTTTTAAATTAAAAAACAATTTAAATGTTCAACATCAGGGCAAACTAGTTAAGTCATGGCTATACAATGGAATATTAGCCATTAAAATAATATTCTGAAAAATATTTAGTAACATGAAAAACATGCATGATATAATTAAGTGAATAAAGTTAATTACAAAACAGCATGTTCAGGATGAACCCAATTTTGTTTTAAAAATAGGAAAATATTAGCTATCATGTAATACCAAAATAGAGTGGTTTGTTTTCCTTTTTGTTTTTCTGTATTTTTATATTTGTCTACAATAAACAAATATTTTTGTCATCAAAAAAGTTAATAGTAAGTTATTTTTTTAATGACAGCAGGGAATAATCAATCCATTTTTTTGTTTGTTTGAGTGAAAAGGAAGGTGAAATGTTCATTAAGGAAGTTGGCATCTCAGGAGAAACCATAAGCAGGTGCCTTGAAAGTCTACCCTGGTCTCTATTACTTCTGTGCATTTAAAACTACCACAGATGTCAGACGCCAGAGATAAGGAGAAATCCATAAAAATGCAGCCTATGTCAAGGAAACGGAAGATTTCCTCTACCTCCCTCCTTCTAAGGAAGGTTAAAAAAAACACACTGCAGTTAGCAACGAAGAAGTGTGTATGTGTGCGCGTGTGTGTGTGTGTGTGTATGTGATGGTGGTGGTGGCAGTGGTAGAAGGGAGAATGGAAGAGATACCATCTAAGCACAAAAATTGTGGTGAAGCAATAGGCAACCAAAAGAAAAGATTATTTCCCTGGGGCTCAGACAAAAAACTAAAAAACAAAATTATCTAGCTTGATGTTAAACCCTCAAAACCCTCAATAAACATAGACAATAAACATAGATGCCAAATTACTCATGAAACCTGAGTTGTGACACTGCCAAGGAACTGAACAAACTATAGACTTTTCTCTTTATTCGTAACTGAATCTCCATCCAAAGACCCCAGGTATCTGATGCTTTGACACTTTCTCCAGGACCTTGTTGACATTCCCAAATAATCTTATGGGGGATTTTCAGAAACAAAATCATCCCTGATGCCTGGTACAAACTGTCATTCATGGAGAACATGCCTTGTGTTTTCTACGGGTTTGTATCTGAGGTTTTCACTAATGAAACAGAACAATTGGGAATTCCATGAAAAGTTTGCCTACTTCCCCAAAAGGCTCATAGTCCCACTCCTCCCAAGCCTCTTCCAACCTCATTCATTTTACCCTCATGGCAATCAATCACATCAACCAATCTTCCCACATGGACCCTGGGCCAGAAACTAAAGGAATTTGGATTTCTCTGCATCCATCACCTTCCTGTCAAGGACTCATTCCAAGGCATTACAGTGGCATTCAGATTCATTAGTTACAACCCTACACTCCTTCCCTTTTGGCTCATCCTTAACAAGCTGGCTATCATTAAGGTGACAGAACAGTAAAACCCCGTGTTCGATATGTCCAGGGCCCAAGACAGGCAGGTTGGCAGCCACAATCTGATAGTAGATCTTGAAAAGCTGCTGAAAAAGGAATCGACTCAATGAGAGAAACCTGTCCATGAGCCTAGTCCCACATTTCAGTAAATCCAGGCACTGATTCACATTGTCTGGAGAACAGAAGCCTGTATTTTCTCAGTCTATGCTTGCCAGGCCCCTACCAAACTTTTTCTCCTCCTCCACCTCCTCTTCCTTCTCCTTCTTCTTCCTGTCTGATCTTTGCCATGGGCAGAATTAAGAAAACCCTAAGGCCTATTCCCAGAGTTTCCCATGGTCCCCTGCCAGTCTCCTCAGGGCTTGCTGGTGGGTGATCACAAGGGTGGAAAGGAAGTAACTGAGCACCTACTAAGTGTCAGATGCTTAATATATACTATCTCCTTCAATCCTCAGAACAATCCAGTTAAAGAGTTACAATTATTCCCCACTTACTACTGAGGAAACTGTGGCTCAGAGAAGTTAAGCACCCAACCTAAAATTAAACACATGGAGGTAGATTTGAATTCAGACCTACTACCACGTAAATCTATACTCTTCCTTTATACCACTTACACTCTGGGACCCCAGGGATCTCTTGCGACACTCTCCAGCTATCGTGACAGCTTTGTAGAATGACTCCATTTATATGCAGTGAAAGGTGTCCTTTTCCTCCCTCTTCTACAAGTAGAAGAGTCACATTTCTCAGCCCTTCTCCAGAAAGAAGAAACCTAACTTTTGACTTGCAAAGGCCTTCCTTAGAATGATAAAGCAGATAGCCTGGCTCCTGCTGACTTGGGAGGGCAGAATCCTGGTTCTCCAGGGGGTACTCAAAGAAAAAGGCTAACCATTGTGGTCTACATTAGAGGTCAAAGTTTCAAAGGAATGTCAAAAGAGGGGTGTTTATTTTAGAGGCTAGAGGAAAAAAAATACAGGATCCTGAGAAAGACAAATTTCTAGCCCCAGATCACAAACTACTCATAGCATTGATCACAAAAGACAGTGACCAAGGGTCCAGATAAAGAGGTTTGGGGTGAGGGGGGATGAAACAAAAAGAAAGACCAGAGCAAAGACTTCCAGAAGAAGTTAAAGACCCTCGGGTAGGACTAGTGCCCTATACCATTTTAATTCGGTTGCATTCCCTACCACAGGAGGTAAGCTAGGTTTAAAGGAGGAAAGTTCCCACACACCCAGTATCACCAAGTGAGATAGCTGAATGTTAGACTCCAGGGCCCTGAACACTCTCCATGGCTGGTGTCCTGCCCACCCTGCCAGGCTGCCCTTTTTATCAGGAAATGAATGTATGATGACCAATGAAAGCGCTGAAGAAATTAGGCCCAGGCTCTGGGAAGCCTCAGACTGCACTTGGTCAGTGAGGGAGGAGGGAGGCTGTGGGTAAGAGAAGTGGAATATGGGTAGGGGGTGGGTGGGATGTGGGTAAGGGAAAGGTGGTGCGCAATCCTCTCAGATTCTCAGATACCTGCCTAGACCTATGATAGGACTAGGGGATCCTGAAATGGTCCCTTGCCACTTCTTCATCAGGAGCTTCTTGCAATCTATAAGAGATCACTTGATTCAGCTACCTGCTTCTTAACAGGAGAGCTCCTAATCTAAGGCCTAAGGAAGAGGAGCACATTTTACACTGTGTTGAAAGACCATCAGAGAGGGAGGGAGAAGCTAGTACTTCCCTACCTGGGATAAAGTGCCTATTAGGACATTTGCTGCATGCCTAACCTGAATCAGCACTGCTATATTTTATTTATTTATTTATTTACTTAACTTACTTACTTAATTTATTTATTGCATCTTTATTGGAATATAATTGCTTTACAATGGTGTGTTAGTTTCTGCTGTACAACCAAGTGAATCAGCTATATGTATGCATATATCCCCATATTCCCTCCCTCTTGAGCCTCCCTCCCACCCTCCCTAACCCACCCCTCTAGGTCGCCACAAAGAACCGAGCTGATCTCCCTGTGCTATGCGGCTGCTTCCCACTAGTCATCCATTTTACATTTGGTAGTGCGTATATGTCAGTGCTACTCTCTCACTTCGTCCCAGCTTTCCCTTCCCCACCCCACCCCCGTGTCCTCAAGTCCGTTCTCTATGTCTGCATCTTTATTTGTGTCCTGACACTAGGTTCATCAGTACCGTTTTTTTAGATTCCATATATAGGCATTAGCATACGGTATTTGTTTTTCTCTTTCTGACTTACTTCACTCTGTATGACACACTCTAGGTCCATCCACCTCATTACAAATAACTCAATTTTGTTCCTTTTAATGGCTGAGTAAGCACTGCTATATTTTAAATCTACGAAGTCTTCTAGGACCTCTCATTATGGATTGAGGCCTTCAAAACACTCCTTTTCTCCAAGCCGAATAACCCTAATTACTTCAGTTTTTCACTAATTCTCTCTCACACACTTTTTCTTAGACCGTCTTCAAATGCACACCAGCTTTGGGTTTCTGTGAGGGTGTGAGCCAGAAACCCTTCTCAAACCTCAATTGTCATCACCTCTTTGCCCTCAAGTATCTGAAGAATCTGCCTATTCTTGACTGTCACAGAGCTTTGATTGCCCCATCAGGCCCCACTTGAATTTCTCCATGGCCCAAGTTCATTTCTAACCCCTCCATTTCAGCCAAGTGGCCTTGATTCCCAGCTGCATCAGCTGGAACCTCAATCATCAGGGTCCTCCTGTGCTAGAGGCTTGCAGGCAGTGCAGGGGCAAGAACATGAAACTGACAGGACACACTTCCTTCTCTGCTCTCACCCATGAAGCATTTAGCTACTTTAAAATTCCAGTTTTATTTCTGTGCTGATGATTCCCAAATCCCCACTTCTGTGCAAGGTCTAGGCACCACAGCTCTAATATTCCACGGGCTGTTTCAACTTGAGTGACAGAATTGATTTTCTCTATGATTCCTCTGCTTCCATCAGTAATCTAATGAAACTTTGAGTGACTAAGGCTTACTAATGAGTCACCCCTCACTTGTCTCTCTGCTCAACTCTTCATATTGTACCTGAATTTTGCACTAACTCAGTAACTGATATTTTGCCCCTCAACTCTCCACCTAACACAATGCTACCATACTTATGTTACTAGTACACTACATTCAATTCATCATTACCTGATTAAAAACAAAAATCAAAAAACCTGCAATGTCCTAGAGAATACAATTCCAGTTCTTTGGCCTGACATTTCAAGTCTCCTAAACTTGACACCATCTTATTGTAAACATTAAAAATTTTTTTCTATGAATATAATCTCATAAGAATCCAAAAAATTTAGAACAGACCAAAAAGTGAATAATTCCTTCACTCCCTTCTTCCCCCAGCTCACTGCCTTCCCCAGAGGTAACTGTTCCTATTTTGCTTTTCCAATTTTATCCCTTGCTTCCTCAGTTCCAGCTAGACCAGGTTATGACAATTCTCTGTATATGCCATTCCCATGCAATTTCTGTATCCCAGTTGAGACCATCTCCCTCCCTGAGGTATCTTTGCCTCCTCAACTTCAAATACTCCCTCCTTAACGTCTATCTGCTCTTTGAAATGACCTGCCATTTATTTGAAAGAATCTAAATTTCACTGCCTATGATATCTAGGCATTATGTATTTCTCTATGCCTCAACAATAGAGCTGACAAGTCTCCTCCTTGGAGGTAGGGCCATGTTACCCACCTTGGTGCCTCTGCAAGCCTCTCACGACACTGCATTTGGTGGGTGATTACTGCTCTCCAGACATTAGCCAGTCTTGCCCAAAGGTGGTGTTAAGTGTACAGGTCATGGAATTTCAGAGATGGAAGAGACCTTAGAATTCATCTCCTACAAACCTCTCACTTTACAGAAGAGGAAAGACATTTGCCCAAGGTCATTTGCCTAGTTAAAGGTCAAGTTGAGGATAGACCTCAGGTCTCCTAATTCCACGTTCAAGCAACTGCTAGGACCTCTGCTCTTGGGGGTGGTGGGAGTGGCCCAAAATACTCTCAGGACCAATCAGCTAGGCAGTAACTCAGACAGGTAACTGATGGGGGAGGGCTTGTATATGGTATGTGATATTAAAAATTTTTTAAGTTTAAAGAGAACACTTGAGGTTCCCAAACATACCATTACCACTTGAGCCCAAAGCAAAGGAAAAAGTCAGCCCATTCATTCCCCCTGCTGCACTACACTTCATGGCATGTACCCCTTTTCCCCTTCCTCCGTATTCCCTTAAATTGGCTTCACCTGAATAAAAATGTTGAAGGGCACAAAATCAGAGTCATCTTGGATGCTGATATCTCTAGAAATCCAGTGCTCTTCCTATTGCTTCATGGTTTATGCCTGCTGTCCCAAGTATAATTGTAATTGTGCCTCCTCTCACTCCAAAAAGTGTACTGTTTGATGGCAATCATATAGTCCTCCTATTTATAACCCACTTCATCCATTCAATAAACATTTCTTGACCACATACTCTGTTATAGGCATAGCACTAATGCGAGAGATGAAGTTCATGACATTGACAAGGTCTCTGCCCTCATGGAACTAGCATTTTCATGGAGGACACATACAATGAACAAGTTAAAAAACAGATTATTACAGATTGAGATAAGTGTCATGATGGAAATAGTAGGGTTCTTATAATAAGGTGGCAACATCTTAAGAAAAAGTGGTCAGAGAAGGTTCTCTGTGAAGTTGACATTTAAAGTTATACCCAAAGGAACTAGTTATAAGAGCTTCAAGAAAATATATTTCAGAGAGAAGCATTAACAAGCAATAAGGCCCAAAGCAGAAAAGAGCTTGGAAAATTCCAGGAACTGATAAAAGTTTGATATGACTGGAGAATGCTTTGCATGTGGTGGCATGAGATGAGCTTAGAGAAGTAAGCAGGGGTCAGATCATTGAAGACCCAGTCGGTCACAGTAAAATGTCTGAATTTTGTTCCAGAGAAATGGAAAACCATTAAAAGATTTTAAGCTAGGGGATGACAGGATCCTATTTACCTTGTAAGAAAACTGGCTGTTACCTGGTGGTAGTCGGGCGCGGAAGCCTGAAGACAAGGAGGCAGTTGTATTAAGACAGGCAAGAGCTGATAGTGACTTGGACTAAGGTAGGGATAAAGTGAACAGAGGGAAGAAGGAAGATGGGCAGTACGTATAAAAGAGGTAGAACCAATAAAATTTGCTGATGCATTGGATGTGATGGGTGAGAGAAGGGGAAGGATCTAGGGTGACTTCCAGTTTCCTAACTTTAGTAACTGAGTGGCAGGTGGTGCTGTTTATGGACATAGGCAAAATGAGAGGACCAGGTTAGGGCTAATGGGAAGATGGGGATCAAGAGTTCCATTTCAAGCACATTAACTTTGAAATTTTTCTGGGACATTCAAGTGGAAATATCAAGCAGGCAATTGGCTATTAAGTCTGGGAAAGATACTAAATAAACTAGAGAAGAAATGTGAGATGGAGATGCAAATTTAAGAGTCGCCAATACAGAGAGAGTTTCTGAAGCCATGGGAGTAAATGAGATTTCCTAAAAGGAGTAGGAAGTGAAGGGAAGAGGGCACAGGTCCAAAGAAGCACCACACCTCTCCCATTGACATCCACAAGTGCCTATTGAATAACCTGAGCAACTGAGCTTCTTTTTGATTTTAGGAACAGATGGGTACAGATTTGCCAGCAGGTAGGGAAATATAAGAGCTAATCTTTGGGGGGGGCCTCCATCAATCTATTCAATCAGTAAATGTCTTCTATGGGTCATGATGGATTGTGCTAGGTGCCTGTCTGGGAGGTAAACACGAAGGGACACGTTCCCTCTCAATCAAGAAGGAAAGCACACCTGTGCCCATAAAAACGTGGTGTGATAAATATTCTAATAAAAGTGTGTACAGGGGCAGTAGGAACATAGGGATGAAAGCAACCAATCTCTGCCTGGCCCAAAACTGAGGCAAACTCATCCAAGTAGTGAGAGGAGCTGAACATTAAAAGGGTGCTCTGAAGCCAGAAAGGCTTCCTTGCACCCTGTTTGTTTCTGTTTTGCTTTAAAACAAATCTCGTACTTCCTAGAATCAAGGTAAAATCATGACAGGTTGGTAGGGGTAAAAAAGGAGGCTTTGGCTCTCTGTCCTTTGACGACAGAGACTAGCCCTTTCCAATGAGCCTTAAGGTGTGGGGTGGGGGTAGGGGTTAGAGGAAAAAGTGGAAGAAGAGAGTGGTTTATGGCTGTTCACAAAAAAAAAAAAAAGCAATAAAATACTTTGCCCTGAGCTGCATAAGGGTCATAATTGGTATGATAAGCTATCATTTAACATGAGGAGGAAATTGAAGTTTCATTTCCTTGCTTTTGTGGCACCCCTTGAATTGGGTTGATGACACCATTCAGTCAGTCAGCATGAGGCCTGCCTTACCAATTTTGTTTTGCAAAACAAAGCCAGTCACGGTCAAACTCAGTTGGTCAATTCCATAGATTAACATGAGAGACCCCTGGAAAGCAAAACAGCTGGGTTAGCTCTGGCTGGGAGACGACGGGTTAATCCTAGGCCAGCTAGGCAGGGAGCTTTCATAAGATCTTTCAGGCCCCTGGCACCCTCCCACTCCTCACCCCTCCAAGAGCTTCCCACACTCACCAGTGTCCTGGGGTTGACTCTAAATAATCTCCAGAGTTTGAAGGACAGGGCTGAGCTGAGAGTATCGATGCATTTCCCCATTGTGCCATATGTTGATTGTCATCTTCTCATCTTGATTTTTTAGACGCAGACTGGGTAGTATGGTGTGACAGAAAAAAAACAGGCAGGAATCTATATGAGCACAAACTGGGAAGAATGAAATTTTCTTTAAAACCTGACAATAATACAAAATTTCTCTCAAATTCTGGGCTCCAATAGGTGTACCTACTCACTCCACAACCTAAAGAAAACAGCAAGGACGAAAATTTTGTTAAAGTTCTACTGAACAGCCAGACAGTTTTGTTGTCTCTATGGCTAAGACATTAGAAAAGAATCGTTGATCCTCTTAGAGAATGATTCCCATTCTGATTCCTCTCCATGTCCAGAAAGTTGCTGAAAAATCGAGGCCACTTTAGAATAGATCACAATCTGGAGACTTTCAAAGTTCCCATTTAGCTGAAATAATTCCATTTTTCTCTCTTTCTGAAGTCTGATGTTTCTGGTGAAAAAACAATTCTGCCAGTAACACATAAGGACTATCAAAAAGCCAAGAAAATCTGCACATGCAATGAAGTTGCCTGAATAATAATGGGGTTCATGTTCCAAAAGGAGATTAAGGTAATGTTTAATTTTAGTTCCCTGAAGGTTGTCTTACATTTTTCCAAAAGGATTTATTCCTGCAATCTTCTGTGACAATCAACACAATTTAATTTTGAGGTAATCAAGAGAGGTAATTTAGTATTGTGGGAAAAGTGCTGCTGATTTTGCCACAGATTTTACTGTAAAGCCATGCAAATCACTTTCTGTGCTTCAAAATCTTTACTATAAAAAAGAAGGGAACTTGATTAGATTACATTAGATATTCACAAAATTTTTTTCAAATTCTAAAATTCTATTCTGAGCCTCTAAATTTTTCTATCCTGACAGTTCTGGCCTTTATAAGATGTCCCATGCCAATTGCCATACAGAATAAATTAGAACCCCTTCTGGTTTCAAGAAACATATAGCCTGTAAAATAGCAATAGTCAGATGTTCTTCATGTACACAGAGTCTTATGATTAGATTTTACTAATTTGAATTTAGTGCAGAAGGAAGCTTCTTTGTACGTTATATTTTACAAGGATTTACTATTAAAATACCACCACAAGTAAGATGGCAGGTGGAGGTTTTTAACTGCTTATGACAATAATATTTTCAAGTGCTTCTTCTCAAGGGGTTCCTGGTATAATGAACAGCACTCTGGGTATGAGCCAAGAACATGGATCATCAGCCATTAGCTTTATGTGTGACCTTGGGCGTGTCTCTTAGCTACGCTGAGCCTTGTTTGCTTCAGTTATAAATAAAGGGGTTGATTAGGTGGTTTAAAATTAATTAGCGGGCTTCCCTGGTGGCACAGTGGTTAAGAATCCGCCTGCCAATGCAGAGGACATGGGTTCGAGCCCTGGTCCAGGAAGATCCCACATGCCGCAGAGCAACTAAACCCATGTGCCCCAACTACTGAGCCTGCACTCTAGAGCCTGTGAGCCACAACTACTGAGCCCTCGTGCCACAACAACTGAAGCCTGCGTGCCTAGAGCCCATGCTCTGCAACAAGAGAATCCACTGCTATGAGAAGCCCATGCACTGCAATGAAGAGTAGCCCCTGCTCACCGCACTAGAGAAAGTACACGCAGCAATGAAGACCCAACGCAGCCATAAATAAATAAATAAATAAACAGATAAATAAGTAAAGTTCTCTTTAAATAAATAAATAAATAAATAAATAAATAAAATTAGCAAAGCTTTTTCTTTTTTTTTTTAAAGTTGATGTGCAAGAGCATGTAGTGGTTAAGTGTAAATAAAGGTATCAGTACCTTTAGTAATACGGAGAATGAAAAGGGGTTTGGAAGCACTTTCTGGGTGAAGAAGGAAGAAAACCTATGAGTGTCAGCTACAAAAAGCAATACCATAAATGGAGTAAAGCCCCAAGTCCCACTTCATTAATTTATACACAATAAATCCATTAAATGAATGAACTTGGTTTGTACACAACACTCAGTTGGCCCTGTGAGAAAAACAAGAAGTTTCCCATGTCTATGAAGAACCACCATTAAGTAATGGAAAGGCTTTAGAGCCAAATATAATTAAGTTCAAAACCCCAGCTCTAATAATTCCCAGATATGGCCTCTACATCAAATTGCTTTAACTTCAAGATTGTTGTGAGGATTAAGATAACATAAGTGAAAGTGCTTAGCACAGTGCTTG
Source organism: Balaenoptera musculus (assembly GCF_009873245.2). Classification (NCBI taxonomy): domain Eukaryota; kingdom Metazoa; phylum Chordata; class Mammalia; order Artiodactyla; family Balaenopteridae; genus Balaenoptera; species Balaenoptera musculus. The sequence continues at coordinate 114,356,721 of NC_045787.1, forward strand.
GCACATAATAGGTAACAACAGATAGTAATCCTTCCATTAATGATGCAAAGAGAGTCCATATATAAGTTTAAAGAAAAAGACCTGAGGTAAAAAATAATAGCTAACTTTAACTGAGTGCTTACTCTGTGTCACAAGGCACTGTTAGGTACTTTTACACATTTAATCCTTAAAACAACCCTGTAAGGTAGGTACTATCAGTATCCCCAGTAGAGAGATGAGGAAACAGACTCAGAGAGGTTAAGCAAATTTTCCCACAGTCACAGAGCTAGGAAGTCATGGAGTTATGATAGAAAACTGCTTTGCTGTTTCCAAAGGCCAAATGCTAAACCATTTCACCATACGTCCAGTACATTATGTCAAAGGAGTATATTATGAAGTGCCAGATAAGTCAGCAATTAAGCTGTATTAGAGCAAAACTATATGAAATTGTCTCCTAGGCTAGGAATTATACAAGCATAAAAGAATAGGAGAATCTTCAGTGTTTGTGAGGTAGGATGGCAGAGTAAAGGAAAGAATGGCTTTAGCAAATGAACAGAATTAGGAATGAGCAAGGCGAGCAAACCGGCCACTCTAGCTAGAACAGTGTCCATAAGGCAGGTTCTGGGGATATATGTTTGGAAAGATAAGCATTGACCAGTCTGTGGGAGCCCTGAATACCAGATTAACAACTATAAAATATTTTTCCAGCATACTATGTATATACAAGATAATAAGTATTTGTTGATTGTCACAAAGTAGTGAACATTAATTTCAAACAGCTACCCATGGAAGTAGGAAATCTGTTTTCTATACGGACAATGTCTATTCAACTTGGGTTCCCCTGACCAACTTGAATAGGAAGAAAACATGTTGGCACACTCTTTTTAACTCTTTAACTCTGTGATGTGCTTCATAATCTCAAAATCTTTTTAAAAATCATATTGCAATATAACTGACATATCAAAATCTTTATAGCAGCTTATGGTCAAGAATACTAAACTCACTGATAAAGATAAAGGGAAACGATCAAGATGAGGACAGGAAAAAAGATGAGGAGACTTTTAAAATAATAGAGCTCTAAAAAGGAAGAAGAGTATTCTAAGAAGATACCAGGGCATGGAATCCAGTGAAAAGTTCAGCTCAGATGGCATAGGAGATCCCAGGGTCAGGCCTCAGACCTAGGTAACTACTGAAGAGCTGAGGACAGGTTGAGGGCACCCAGACCTACAGGAAGCTAGACAAAGTGTCTGGCTTCCTAAATACAAGAGTGTGTTCAGGTTGGACGTACAATATTAGCAACAGAAAGAGGAATATAACAATGTGATTTCACTAATGTGCCTAACAATATTACATTTTGACTTAATTTAGTATATTGTGTTTCTTACCACAAAGATTACAATGGTTTCAAATAATCCATTTTCTCAAACCATCCCTGAGAGGCATGAAGAAACTCATAATGGTTTGCTACTTAACGTGTTGAACTTGTATCTCTGAAAGGTGCAAACAAGTTAGACTAGAACTTGGGGGTCCTAGTAGATATTTTATTTTAATTGAACTTTGAAAGACTGAAGCTTTAAAATCTAAAAATTTTCATCTGGGATGTTTAGTCTGTAGCTAGTAATCAGATGGTTAGAAGTTTGGCATGACTAATTCTTCACAGTCCATTTGCTAAATGACACATTATAAAAGCAAGCACCACTGAAAAGGATGTGCTTGTTTCCAAAGCTTCAACCTCATTGTAGACTGACTGTTTTATGTGGGTCCGTGGCTAACCATTTTATGGTGCAAGAGGCTCTAACCACATATATATGTTAAAGACGCCTTGAAATGTTCTCACATTGGCAAGAACTAGGAACACTAGATAAAGACCAGAGAGGCTGTCATTCTGGCCCCAACATAAAGGCCACCCAGAAGGATCAGGATTTTATAATCCTGATTAAAATAAGATTTACTAACCCCTGAGATGCTTATTCTTAAAAAATAGCTTTACCCTCTCTATCCCAAAATTAGAAAACTTGGGCTGAAAAGTAACTAGATCTTAGTAGAACAGTTGAGAATGCTTACTAAGTAAGTTCAGTAGGGCTGCTTCAAAACTAAAAAGTTGAGCACTGAGAGATCCAAACAATGATGACAGAAAGTTTAAAGAAGGATCCAGAAACTGTAGTTTAGGTTGACACATCGTTGGTAGCTGTGTCTTTAAAGGACTTTGTCTATTTCATCTAATTTGTCAAATTTATAGGCATAAAGTTGTTCCTACTATTCCCTTATTGTCCTTTTACTACTTGTAAGGTCTGTAGTGATTTGACAATATTGGGCTAAGTAGAATTGTTTGAGAAAGAAAAAAAAGGGAGGGAAATTCGAGATTGCTTTATGTGAAGCCATAACTTTTCCAAGGAGCATTCTATCGCCATCTCAGCCAAGAAATGCAGATGAGGCAAGTGGGGGAAGAAAAGGATTTTTTTTTTTATGGTTCTAGTGATGGGCTGTTGGTTGGATTAGCTGCCCATTTGTCTGCAAGCTGCTTTCTCCTCCCATTCCGAGCTCCCTGCCATCACAGTGCAGCTGCTGGCCAGGAAGCCTGAGGAAGGGGCTCCCTCTGGAGCTGATGGCAGTGGCACTTTGGAAAGTGCTGGCAGGGGGTGGGCTATAAAAAACAATTTGGTCTGGGAACAAAAGGCATCAATCACAGCAGTGTCATCAACCCTTGATTTGGATGAGGGGAGAGAACTTTCTGGGTCATCCTGGAAGCAGGAAAGGAACAGACATCATATTTAGTCATCTCCCCTTTCCAATGGACTAAAGTATGTAGTTAATTTAATAGGAAAACTATGCTGGACTGCTCCACAAAGATTTTTTTCTTTAGTCATGTCCTTCAGTGAGGTGGGAGAAAGCTATCTCCCTTACAGTATTTATCTGAAATTGCCAAAAATCATTGGACTCCACCTTTAGAAGTGAACTTCTCTACTAAAGGCTCTCATAAGCCAGGGAGTTTCTGAGATTTAGTTAACTTCTGTAAAATAAATGAAAGGTGCAAAGTTAGTACAGTGAATGTTATTAGTAAGGGGACTGACAAAAATAAAGAACCCAAGATGAGCACCTAAAGTCAAAGAAGTAGCAAACAAAGAAGAATTGAGCCATCTCTGAATGAAAATTCAAAGCTTAATCTAAATAGTTCTTATATAGAGTTAACAACAAGAGAGAAGTGGCAGTATTTCTGAGATGGAAAAGTACTTCTCGAAAGTATCTGTGACACTTTCAAATCAAGCTAATCTGTGGCACCCTTAAGCCAGGGCAGATAAACTATTGCCCTGGGTTCTCCAAATGGGGGGAGGGGGAGCTTCTACATGCCATCCCAGATCTAAACTTCTAAAGAAGTAAAGAAAAATCTAATCTTCTTCTGTTTAGTCCCAAGTCATAAGAGAGCTGCATGCTTGCTTCCTTTTTTCTATGATCTCTTTGAGTCCTAGAAAAAGAAACTAAATGAAGTGGTATATCTTGATTAACCAGAATACCACACTATTATTCAGTGCAAGAGAAATGCATTAAATCACCACTACTTAACAATAACAAATGTGTACACAGGACTTTGATACCACCTGACAGGTTATGTCAGAAGGCAGTCTTCTCATTTTCTTATTCATTCTATGCTGTACTTTCCAGTTCTGGCCCATGAAATAATGACCTCAAATGTGTCCCAAGTTTAAAAATCCTATGGCTAACTACATTGTTTTCCATCTGCATGTATTTTTATCTATTTTTTCTCCAAAATGTATCTCAAGTTAGTCTGTTTTCTCTATTTTTTTCTTCCACTTAAAAAAAAAGACCAAAAACAAATGGCAGGTCTGGCGACTGAAGCTGACTTCCAGTACAGAATTTTTCTGCCATACACAATGCTGCCTCTTTTTTTGCACAAGAGGAGGCTCTTGTGGTGGAAATGACCTCCTGAAGCTGGAATCTCATTGTAAAAACTATTTGCTTTTTCCCATATGCTCTTGACCATTGCTCAAAATATAGCCATCCACTATTTATCTTTGTTTTTAAGATTTTAGTTTGTCTTCCCAACACAATGTTAAAGGTGTTTTGAAATACAGGGGGCACACCAGTCCCAGGAGGAATATGTCCAAAAATTCATATAAACACCATGACTGAGAACTTGTAAAACATCTTGGCTCTAGATAGCTTAAAGATAGTCTATTAATAAGGAAGTGTTGCTAACCCTTTTAATGTTGACAACCATTAAGACATTTGTCTTTTTAAACCCTTAAAAAAATGACAAAAGCAGTAATATGAACACTGTAGAAAAATTAAAATACAGCTAACCAAAAATAAGAAAAAAAAATCAGTGTATTCCCACCATCCAGAGATTATATAATAACATTTGAGTGGGCGCCCTTCTACATCTTATTCCACACATATACACACATATGTATTTCTTTATCAAAGTAAGATCTCACTGGGCTTCCCTGGTGGCACAGTGGTTAAGAATCCACCTGCCAATGCAGGGGACACAGGTTCAAGCCCTGGTCCAGGAAGATCCCACATGCCGCGGAGCAACTAAGCCTGTGCGCCACAACTACTGAGCCTGCACTCTAGAGCCCGTGAGCCACAACTACTGAGCCCATGAGCCACAACTGAAGACTGCGCACCTAGAGCCTGTGCTCCACAACAAGAGAAGCCATGGCAAGGAGAAGCCCGCGCACCGCAGCAAAGAGTAGCCCCCGCTCGCCACAACTAGAGAAAGCCCGCACACAGGAATGAAGACCCAGTGTAGCCAAAAATAAAATAAATAAAATAAATTTATTTTAAAAAAAGTAAGATTTCACTGTACATATTGCTTCGTAACATGTCTTTTCAGTTAACAATCTTTACCTTCCAAGACAACACATTTTCATTGTATCTAATACTCATTCTAGATTCAAATCTTCCCAGTTACCTCAAAAATGTCCTTTGCAGCTTGTCTGCATAAATGAGGGTTCAATCTAGAAACTAGTGTTGATTCTGATTATGTATCTCACATCTCTGTTAATCTAAAAGAGTCCCTTTTCTCATAACACCAATTTGTTGGAAGACCAAGGCAGCTGTCCTACAGAACATCCATCTTGTAAATTTTTGCTTCTTTATGGTATCGTTCAGATGGCCACATTATTTCCTACAACTGTAAGCAGGAAGGTGGGCCTAAAGGCTTGATAATTTTAAGGTACACATGTTTGGCTAAAACACATCATAGATGATTAGTATATATCATTTTTATATCAAATCAAGAGCTATATAGTATCTGAATGTTTCCCTATCAACAATGTGGAAAACTGATCACCAGCTTTTGATAATAACATACAGATCTTTTTTCCCCAACTTCATTTGTGAAGTTTTAAAGCACAGAAAAGTTGAAAGAATAGTACACTAGAGTGCCCACCACCTAGACTGAACAATTGTTAATATTTTGCTAACTTTGCTTTATCTTTACATGTATAAAAATATTTCTTGCTGAACCGTTTGAAAATAAGTTGCAAACATCAAAAAATTTACCCCTAAGAATTTCAGAATGCATCACCTAAACATGATATTCTCCTTTTATGGCCATATCATTTTGACCCTTTGAAATTTAGCAATTATTCCCTAATATCACCTAATATTTAGTCCATATCTAAATCTCCTTAATTGTCCCCCAAAGGTCTTCTGTAGATGTTTTTTTAGTCAAGAGCTACTCATTGCTTTTGGTTAAGGTGTTTCTTTGGTCTTCCCTATTTCTATTTTTTGTTTTATAATGACATTGCCTTTCTGAAGAGATGAGGCCAGTTTAATTATTTACTCTTAATAAAAGTCTTTTACAACTTGGATCTTTTTTTAAGTAAATTAAAATTTCTTTAATAACTGAGAATTTTTCATTTTTTGAAAACTAGAACTTCATCACAAAAACATAATTGAGAAATATTAACCTAAAGACTTTGGTAGAGGGACCAATCATTCCATTTTGTGAAGGATTAAGGGGTCTCACAGGACGCAGGACTTTCAGTGATACAACCAGAAATGAGTTGTCATGCTACTGTCTGGTCACCCTTGTAGGGCACTTATTAATGTTGAGGAAATAGTTATATATGACTGGTTAAAACTATAATTGAGTTCTAACCATTTTCATTTTACTAAATATAGGTAGTCGCCTTTTCTGAATGCTCACTTGATGCCACTTTGTTCTTACAAAAGACCTGCATTCGTATCTGTTTTCACTAACCAAAAGAAATCTGAAGAGGATTTTTGCTTTTATGGTAAAAGGCAAAAAGGGAAAACAGAACTATTTGTTTTGCAATGAGCCAATTCAGAGGCAGCGCGCACACCGAGCAACAAGAGTAGCACCACCAATGTCGTTCCTAGGGAACTACACTCAGCATCTCAGCATCAAGCCGTGATAGCTTTGAACTGTCAGTGAGCATCTGGGCTTTATCCCAATTTATTCTGTGCATCTGCTAGCAACTTGCGAACTAAGGTAACTGATTCTTCACATTACACCCTTTCAGCTTATGAAAGGTTTCATAGGAACACTCTACTATTGGATAGCGGAAAAAAACCCATAATTATTTATATACTTATACTTTTTAAACTCAGCTGTCCGAACTATGCATTAATTATGCATGTAGATATAGAATATAGGCTAGGGAAAATATAACGAAAATTCCACATCTTACTTCTCGAAATTAAAAAATAATAAGCAATATCTTACATCAGCCTTCTATTACTTAATGCTTACATCATTGTTAAAATCATATCCTAAATCGACAGCCATTGTAACACAATGAGCTCCACAGAGACAGCACCAGGGCAAGTGAGAGCCAGATGGGCACTGGATGACTGTGACTCACGGAGGAAAAATAACTAAATATGGGAAAGGATATCCTAAGAGACCAAGAAGCACCATCATATGCATTCTTTGGACAAACTTGCCAGAAGGAGCACAAGAAGTACCCAGTCACCTTCTCAGAGTTTTCCAAATGTCCTCAGAGAGATGGAGGACGATGTCTTGCACTGTAAAGCTGTGCAAAACTTGTTTTTAAACTGTATAGTGTCTTCTGTGTATAGTTAACATACTACCAAATGTGTCTTCAGCTACCCCTGTCCTGGTGGTATTTTCAATAGCTACTAACCTTGCCTAGTACATTATGGGGGTTGTAAATTGGCAGAGAAATTCAAAGTAGGTTCTTGTTGGTGCACAGCAAAAATCAGTTATATATAGAAATGGTATCTTATTATCTTCAGTTGTCTCTGATGCATCCTATATGAATTGTTGTTCTCTTAACTGAATACCACTTTGTAACTGTAAAAATAAAAAGTTGCAGTTGTTTTGTTGACATTCTAAATGCTTCTAATACAATTTTCTTATTAGAAAAAAAATCATACCCTAAACCAGTATTTTATTTTAGATAATGTTATCTGCTGCACGAAATAGTTATTCTTTTAAAATTTATTTTTAAGAAATAATTTAGGGGCTTCCCTGGTGGTCCAGTGGTTAAGAATCCGCCTGCCAATGCAGGGGACACGGGTTCAAACCCTAGTCCGGGAAGATCCCACATGCCGCGGAGCAACTAAGCCCGTGTGCCACAACAACTGAGCCCGCGCTCTAGAGCCCGCGAGCCACAACTACTGAGCCTGTGTGCCTAGAGCCCATGCTCCACAACAAGAGAAGCACCTCAATGAGAAGCCTGCGCACCGCAACGAAGAGTAGCCCCCGCTCCCCGCAACGAGAGAAAAGCCCACGTGCAGCAACGAAGATCCAATGCAGCCAAATATAAAATTAAAAAAAATTTTTTTTTAAAAAGAAATAATTTATTTCACATGTAGTTACTTAAACCCTTAGGAGTTACTTCTTTCTTAAGTAGAAGCATGCCTTTTACAGTGAGATAGCTCGTGATTTGTTCTTTGAGGGCTTTATTTTAATAAGGTTCTTCTGCAATTGGATGATGACAAAGTTTGGGTTTGTTGGGATTATTTTTCAGCAACCAATCAGCCAGCCAAATCTATGGAAAAAGGAAAAAAAAAACCCTTACGTTAATTAACGTTTACATATTTCTTCAATATATACTATTTCCATTTAAAACAGTTTCCAAAATCACTTTAAGAATAATAAGAAAATGACCATTAAAAATTGAAACAGGGGGCTTCCCTGGTGGCACAGTGGGTAAGAATCCACCTGCTAATGCAGGGGACACGGGTTTGAGCCCTCGTCCGGGAAGATCCCACATGCTGCGGAGCAACTACGCCTGTGCGCCACAACTACTGAGCCTGCGCTCTAGAGCCCATGAGCCACAACTACTGAGCCTGTGTGTGACACAACTACTGAAGCCCACGTGCCTAGAGCCTGTGCTCTGCAACAAGAGAAGCCACCGCAATGAGAAGCCCGCCCACCACAAGGAAGAGTAGACCCCACTCGCCACAACTAGAGAAAGCCCACGCACAACAACAAAGAGCCAACGCAGCCAAAAATAAATAAATAAATAAAATAAATTTAAAAAATAAAATTAAAACAATAAGTTTTACATTAGGCAATATTGTCAAGTATAGATCCAAATTGGAAAGGAAGGTAAAATTATGTCCATTCACAGATGACATGACCCTATTATATATAGGCAGATCTCCATCGGTTTATTGCACTTTGCAGATATTGCATTTTTTTTTGTACAAATTGAAGATTTTTGATCACTCTGCATTGAGCAAGATTATTGGCACCATTTTTCCAACAGTATTTGCTCACTTTGTGTCTCCATGTCATATTTTGCTAATTCTCACAATATTTCAAACATTTCCATTATTATTATATTTGTTATGGTGGTCTATGATCAGGAATCTCTAATGTTACTATTGCAAAATAATTATGACTCGCTGAAGGTTCAGATGATGGTTAGCATTTTTTAGCAATAAAGTATTGTTGCACACTTAATTGACTACAGAATAGTGTAACCATAACTTTTATACCCATTGGGAAACCAAAAAATTTGTATGACTTGCTTTACTGAAATACTTGCTTAATTGTGGTGGTCTGGAACCTAACCCACAACATCTCCATGGTATGCCTGTATTTAAAAATCCCAAAGAATCTAAGAAAACTACTAGTGCTAATAAATTAATATGGCAAAGTTGTAGGTTACAAGATCAATACACAAAAATCAGTTGTGTTTCCATATATCAGCAATGAATGATTCAAAAAGGAAATTAGGAAATCACTTTCATTTATAATGGATTTGAAAAAAATATCTAGGAATAAATTTAACCAACTTGTGTCCTGAAAATTATAAAACATTGCCAAAAGAAATTAAAAAACCTAAATAAATGGAAAGACATCCCATGTCCATGGATAGATTTAATAACGTTAAGATGCTAAGATGTCAATATTACTCAAAGTGATCTATAGATTCAACACAATCCCCATCAAATTTCCAAAAGTTGTTTTTGCAGAAAAGGAAAAGAGAATCCTCAAATTCATATGGAATTTCAAGGAGCTCCAAATAGCCAAAACAATCATGAAAATAAAAAATCAAGTTGGAGAATTTGTTCTTCCTAATTTCAAAATCTTCTGTAAAGCTACAGTAATCAAAACAGTGTGGCATATAGATATACATACAGATCAATGGAATAGAATTGAGAGCCAGAAATAAACCCATATATATATGGCCACATGATTTTTGACAATGGTACCAAGTCCATTCAGTGGAGAAGATATAGTTTCTTCAACAGACGGTACTAAGAAACTGGATTTCCACATGCAAAAGAATGAAGTTGGACCCCTATCTCACACCATACACAAAAATTAATTCAACGTTAATCAACAACCTAAATATAAGAGCTAAACCCATTAAAATCTTAGAGGAAAATATAGGAATAAATCTTCACGACCTTGAATTTGGCAGTGGATTTAGATATGACACCAAAAGCAAAGGAATAAAAGAAAAAAGAGATAAATTAGACTTTTGTCAAATATTCAAAAATTCCATGTGTCAAAGGACATCATTAAGAAAGTGAAAGGACAACCTATAGAAGGGGTGCATATATTTGCAAATCATATAAGGGTTTAAAATCTACAACATATAAGAACTCCTACAACTCAACAACAAAAAAACAATTAAAAATAGGAAAGAACATGAACGTGAAGAGACATTTCTCTGAAGAAAATATACAAATAGCCAGTAAACACATGAAAAGAGGGTCAACATTATTTGTCATTAGGGAAATGTAAACCAAAACCACAATGATAGGCCATTTCACGTCTAATAGGACAGTTACAATTATTTAAAAACAAAAAACAAAAAAACCAGAAAAGAACAAGCATTGGCCAGGACATGGAGAAACTGGAACACTCATACATTGCTAGTGGGAATGTAAAATGTTGCAGATGCTGTGAAAAACATTTTAGTGGTTACTCAAAAAGCCAAACTTAGAATTACCATATGACCCAGAAAATCCACTCTTAGGTATATACCCCAAAGAAATTAAAACAGGTACTCAAACAGATACTTATACACCAGTGTTCACTGTAACATTATGTACAATAGCTAGAAGGGAGAAACAACCCAAGTATCCATCAACAGATGAATGGATAAACAAAATATGATATATACATATATAATCAAATATTATTCAACTATAAAAGGGATGAAATTCTGATACATGCTACTACATGAATGAACTTTGAAAGCATTATGCCAAGTGACATAAGCCAGACACACACAAAAACAAATATTATATAATTCCACTTATATGAAATATCTAGAATAGGCAAATTTATGGAGACAGAAAATAGACTACAGGTTACTAAAGGCTGGGGGAAGGAAGTAATGGGGAGTTATTGCTTAATGGTTACAGAGTTTCTGTTTAGGGTGATGAAAAAATTTTGGAAATAGTGATGGTGACTCCACAACATTGTGATTATAATTAATGCCATTGAACTGTACACTTGAAAATGGTTGGGCTTCCCTGGTGGCGCAGTGGCTAAGAACCCACCTGCCAATGCAGGGACACGGGTTTGAGCCCTGGTCCAGGAAGATCCCACATGCCGCAGAGCAACAAAGCCCGTGTGCCACAACTACTGAGCCTGCACTCTAGGGCCTGTCAGCCACAACTACTGCGGCCCGCGTGCCTAGAGCCCGTGCTCCACAACAAGAGAAGCCACCACCATGAGAAGCCCGCGCACTGCAACAAAGAGCAGCCCCCGCTCAACGCAACTAAAGAAAGCCCACGTGCAGCAACAAAGACCCAATGCAGCCAAAAATAAATAAATAAATACATAAATAAACAAAGAAAGAAAATGCTTAAAATGGCAAAGTTTATCTTATTTACATTTATCACCAAAAAACTTGTGAAGTATATACAGAAGTACTGAAAATAACGTTAAAAGCAATTGTTTATTGTGGTACTGTTAGAACATACAGATCCATGTAACAGAATACGTGCCCATGTATAGAATTTAATGTGTGATAAATGAGGCTTCAAAAATCAATGTACAAGGACAACTGGTCAGAAAAAAATCAATTTAGATCTTCATCTTGTAATTTATACAAAAGTAAATTCCAGATGCATAGGAAAGTTAAATATAAAAAAACTAGAAGAATACAATAGTGAATATTTAGCAAAACTTTCAATGGGATAGAACTTCCTAAACTTAAATGGTAAAGTAAAACTCACAATAAGAAAAAAATCAAGGTTTGACTTATTAAATATTATTTAAAAGGCAAAATTAAAATTTAAACAAAAAGGGAAAAAATTTTGCAGCAAGTATGACAAAGGTTGATGTAACTAATATATAAAGAATTCTTACACCTATCCTTCTCAAACTCTTCCAAAAAACTGAAGAGGAAAAAATGCTTCCAATCTCATTCTATGAGGCCAGCATCACGCTGACACCAAAACCAGACAAAAACACCACCAAAAAAAGAAAATTACAGGTCAGTATCACTGATGAATGTAGTGGCAAAAATCCTCAATAAAACGTAGAAAGCTGAATTCAACAATACATTAAAAGAATCATACACCATGATTAAGTGGGATTTATTCCAGGGATGCAAGGATGGTTCAATACCTGCAAATCAATCAACATAATACACCACATTAACAGACTGAAGAATAAAAATCATACAAACATCTCAATAGATGAAGAAAAAGCTTTTGACAAAATTCAACATCCATTTACAATAAAAATTCTCAGCAAAGTGCGTATAGAGGGAACATACCTCAACATAATAAAGGCAATACATGACAAGCCCACAGCTAACATCATAACAGAATTCCTACTTTTGCCACTTTTATTCAGCATAGTATTAAAAGTCCTAGCCACAACAACCAGACAATAAAATAAAATAAAATAAAATAAAATAAAATAAAATAAGGTAATCCAAATAGGAAAGGAAGAAGTAAAACTGTCAGTGTTTGAAGATGACATGATACTCTACAGAGAAAATCCTAAAGATACCACCAAAAAAAAAAAATTAAAACTAATAAATGAACTCAGTGAATTTGCACAATACAAATTTAATACAGAAATCTGTTGTGTTCTATACACTACCAACAAAAAGAGAAATTAAGAAATCAATCACATTTACAACTGCATCAAAAAAAAAAACACCTAAGAATAGATCTAACTAAGGAGTAAAACACCTGTACTCAGAAAACTATAATACACTGATGAAAGAAACTGAAGACACAAATGGAAAGATATGTCATGCTCATGGATTAGAAGAATTATTATTGTTAAAATGACCATACTACCCAAGACAAAATTCAATGCAATCCCTATCAAAATACCCATGGCATTTTTCACAGAACTAGAACAAATAATTCCAAAACTTGTATGGAAACACAAAAGACCTCGAATACTCAAAACAATATTGAGAAAGAAGAACAAAGCTGGAGGTATCACATGCCCTGATTTCAAACTATACTACAAAGCTAGAATAATCAAAACAGTATGGTACTGGGGGCTTCCCTGGCAGTCCAGTGGTTAAGACTCCATGCTTCCACTGCCGGGGGCGCGGGTTTGATCCCACATGCCATGTGGCATGGTCAAAAAAGATAAAATAAAATAAAATAATAAAACGTATGGTATTGGCACAAAAACAGATACATAGATCAATGGAAAAAACAGAGAGCCCAGAAATGAACCCACACTTATATGGTCAATCAACCTATGCCAAAGGAGACAGGAAATACAATGGGGAAAAGACAGTCTCTTCAATAAATGGTTTTGGGAAAACTGAACAGCTACACGCAAAAGAATCAAACTGGACTACTCTCTCACACCATATACAAAAATAAACTAAAAATGGAATAAAGACTTAAACGCAGACAGGAAACCGTAAAATTCCTAGAAGAAAACACAGGCATTATGCACTTTGAAATCAGTCTTAGCAATATATTTTTTAAAAATTTTATTGAACTATAGTTGATTCACAATGTTGTATTATTAGCAATATATTTTTGAATATATCTCCTCAGTCAGGGGAAACAAAAGCAAAAAAACCCAAATGGGACGACATAAAACTAAAAAGCTTCTGCACAGCGAAGGAAACTATCAACAAACTGAAAAGGCAGCCTACTGAATGGGAGAAGGTATTTGCAAACAATATACCTGATAAGAGGTTAATATTCAACATATACAGACGACTCAAACAACTCAAAATCAAAAAAACAAAAACTGAATTTAAAAATGGGCAGAAAACCTGAATAGACATTTTTCCAAGGAAGACAAACAGATGGCCAACAGACACATGCAAAGATGCTCAACATCACTAATCATCAAGGAAATGCAAATCAAAACCACAAGGAGATATTACCTCACATCAATTAGAATGGCTATCATCAAAAGGAACACATAACAAATGTTGGCAAGGATGTGGAGAAAAGGGAACCCTGGTGCACTGTTGGTGGGAATGTAAATAATTGATACAGCCACTATAGAAAGCAATATGGAGGTTCCTCAAAAAATTAAAATCAGAACTACCATATGATCTAGAAATTCCGCTTCTGGGTATTTTTCTGAAGAAAACAAAAACACTAATTGGAAAAGATATATGCACCCCTATGTTCATTGCAGTATTATTTACAATAGTCAAGATAGGGAGGCAACCTAAGTCAACAGATGAACAGATTAAAAAGATGTGACAGAGGGCAGACAGCAGAAGCAAGAAGAACTACAATCCTTCAGCCTGTGGAACAAAAACCACATTCACAGAAATATACACAAGATGAAAAGGCAGAGGGCTATGTACCACATGAAGGAACAAGATAAAACCCCAAAAAAACAACTAAATGAAGTGGAGATAGGCAACCTTCCAGAAAAAGAATTCAGAATAATGATAGTGAAGATGATCCAGGACCTCAGAAAAAGAATGGAGGCAAATATCGAGAAGATGCAAGAAATGTTTAACAAAGACCTAGAAGAATTAAAGTACAAACAAACAGAGATGAACAATACAATAACTGAAATGAAAACTACACTAGAAGGAATCAATAGCAGAATAACTGAGGCAGAAGAACGGATAAGTGACCTGGAAGGCAGAATGGTGGAATTCACTGCTGTGGAACAGAAGAAAGAAGAAAGAATGAAAAGAAATGAAGACAGCCTAAAAGACCTCTGGGACAACATTAAACGCAACAACATTCGCATTATAGGGGTCACAGAAGGAGAAGAGAGAGAGAAAGGTCCCGAGAAAATATTTGAAGACATTATAGTCGAAAACTTTCCTAACACGGGAAATAGCCACCCAAGTCTAGGAACTGCAGAGAGTCCCATACAGGATAAACCCAAGGAGAAACACGCTGAGACACATAGTAATCAAATTGGCAAAAATTAAAGACAATGAAAAATTATTGAAAGCAGCAAGGGAAAAATGACAAATAACATACAAGGGAACTCCCATAAGGTTAACAGCTGATTTCTCAGCAGAAACCCTACAAGCCAGAAGGGAGTGGCATGATATACTTAAAGTGATGAAAGGAAAGAACCTACAACCAAGATTACTCTACCCAGCAAGGATCTCATTGAGATTTGATGGAGAAATCAAAAGCTTTACAGACAAGCAAAAGCTAAGAGAATTCAGCATCACCAAACCAGCTCTACAGCAAACGCTAAAGGAACTTCTCTAAGTGGGAAACACAAGAGAAGGAAAGGACCTACAAAAACAAACCCAAAACAATTAAGAAAATAGTAATAGGAACATACATATCGATAATTACCTTAAACGTGAATGGATTAAATGCTCCAACCAAAAGACACAGGCTTGCTGAATGGATACAAAAACAAGACCCATATATATGCTGTCTACAAGAGACCCACTTCAGACCTAGGGACACATACAGACTGAAAGTGAGGGGATGGAAAGAGATATTCCACGCAAATGGAAATCAAAAGAAAGCTGGAGTAGCAATACTCATATCAGATAAATAGACTTCAAAATAAAGAATGTTACAAGAGACAAGGAAGGACACTATATAATGATCAAGGGATCAATCCAAGAAGAAGATATAACAATTATAAATATATATGCACCCAACATAGGAGCACCTCAATACATAAGGCAATTGCTAACAGCTATAAAAGAGGAAATCGACAGTAACACAATAATAGTGGGGGACTTTAACGCCTCACTGACACCAATGGACAGATCATCCAAACAGAAAATTAATAAGGAAACACAAGCTTTAAATGACACAATAGACCAGATAGATTTAATTGATATTTATAGGACATTCCATCCAAAACAGCAGATTACAATTTCTTCTCAAGTGCACACGGAACATTCTCCAGGATAGATCACATCTTGGGTCACAAATCAAGCCTCAGCAAATTTAAGAAAACTGAAATCATATCAAGCATCTTTTCTGACCACAACGCTATCATAATTAGAAATCAATTACAGGAAAAAAACGTAAAAAACACAAACACATGGAGACTAAACAATACGTTACTAAATAACCAAGAGTTCACTGAAGAAATCAAAGAGGAAATCAAAAAATACCTAGAGACAAATGATAATGAAAACACGATGATCCAAAACCTATGGGATGCAGCAAAAGCAGTTCTAAGAGGGAAGTTTATAGCTATACAAGCCTACCTCAAGAAACAAGAAACATCAAACATCTCAAATAAACAATCTAACCTTACACCTAAAGGAACTAGAGAAAGCAGAATAAACAAAACCCAAAGTTAGCAGAAGGAAAGACATCATAAAGAAAGAGCAGAAATAAATGAAATAGAAACAAAGAAAACAATAGCAAAGATCAATAAAACTAAAAGCTGGTTCTTTGAGAAGATAAACAAAATTGATAAACCATTAGCCAGACTCATCAAGAAAAAGAGGGAGAGGACTCAAATCATTAAAATTAGAAATGAAAAAGGAGAAGTTACAACAGACACCACAGAAATACAAAGCATCCTAAGAGACTACTACAAGCAACTCTATGTCAATAAAATGGACAACCTGGAAGAAATGGACAAATTCTTAGAAAGGTATAACCTTCCAAGACTGAACCAGGAAGAAATAGAAAATATGAACAGACCAATCACAAGTAATGAAATTGAAACTGTGATTAAAAACCTTCCAACAAACAAAAGTCCAGGAACAGATGCCTTCATGGGTGAATTCTATCAAACATTTAGAGAAGAGCTAACACCCATCCTTCTCAAACTCTTCCAAAAAATTGCAGAGGAAGGAACACTCCCAAACTCATTCTATGAGGCCACCATCACCCTGATACCAAAACCAGACAAAGACACTACAAAAAAAGAAAATTACAGACCAATATCACTGATGAATATAGATGCAAAAATCCTCAACAAAATACCAGCAAATGGAATCCAACAACACGTTAAAAGGATCATAGACCATGATCAAGTGGGATTTATCTCAGGGATGCAAGGATTCTTCAATATACGCAAATCAATCAATGTGATACACCATATTAACAAACTGAAGAAGAAATACCATATGATCATCTCAATAGATGCAGAAAAAGCTTTTGACAAAATTCAACACCCATTTATGATAAAAACTCTCCAGAAAGTGGGCATAGAGGGAACCCACCTCAACATAATAAAGGCCATATATGACAAACCCACAGCAAACATCATTCCCAATGCTGAAAAAATGAAAGCATTTCCTCTAAGATCAGGAACCAGACAAAGATGTCCACTCTCACCACTATTATTCAACATAGCTTTGGAAGTCCTAGCCATGGCAATCAGAGAAGAAAAAGAAATAAAAGGAAAACAAATTGGAAAAGAAGAAGTAACACTGTCACTTTTTGCAGATGATGTGATACTACACATAGAGAATCCTAAAGATGCCACCAGAAAACTACTAGAGCTAATCAATGAATCTGGTAAAGTTGCAGGGTACAAAATTAATGCACAGAAATCTCTTGCATTCCTGTATACTAATGATGGAAAATCTGAAGGAGAAATTAAGGAAACACTCCCATTTACCATTGCAACAAAAAGAATAAAATACCTAGGAATAAACCTACCTAGGGAGACAAAAGACCTGTATGCAGAAAACTATAAGACACTGATGAAAGAAATTAAAGATGATACCAACAGATGGAGAGATATACCATGTTCTTGGATTGGAAGAATCAATATTGTGAAAATGACGATACTACCCAAAGCATTCTACAGATTCAATGCAATCCCTATCAAATTACCAATGGCATTTTTCACAGAACTATAACAAAAAATCTTAAAATTTGTATGGAGACACAAAAGACCCTGAATAGCCAAAGCGGTCTTGAGGGAAAAAAGCGGTGCTGGAGGAATCAGACTCCCTGACTTCAGACTATACTACAAAGCTACAGTAATCAAGACAATATGGTACTGGCACAAAAACAGAAACATAGATCAATGGAACAGGATAGAAAGCCCAGAGACAAACCCACGCACTTATGGTCAACTAATCTATGACAAAGGAGGCAAGGATATACAATGGAGAAAAGACAGTCTCTTCAATAAGTGGTGCTGGGAAAAGTGGACAGCTACATGTAAAAGAATGAAATTAGAACACTCCCTAACACCATACACAAAAATAAACTCAAAATGGATTAGAGACCTAAATGTAAGACCGGACACTATAAAACTCTTACAGGAAAACACAGGAAGAACACTCTTTGACATAAATCACAGCAAGACCTTTTTTGATCCACCTCCTAGAGTAATGGAAATAAAAACAAAAATAAACAAATGGGACCTAATGAAACTTCAAAGCTTTTGCACAGCAAAGGAAACCATAAACAAGACGAACAAGGAAAGGTTTTGCACAGCAAAGGAAACCATAAACAAGACGAAAGACAACCCTCAGAATGGGAGAAAATACTTGCAAACGAATCAATGGAAAATACTTGCAAATGAATCAATGGAATCAAATCAATCTCCAAAATATATAAACAGCTCATTCAGCTCAATATTAAAAAAAACAAACAACCCAATCCAAAAATGGGCAGAAGACGTAAATAGACATTTCTCCAAAGAAGACATACAGATGGCCAAGAGGCACATGAAAAGCTGCTCAACATCACTAATTATTAGAGAAATGCAAATCAAAACTACAATGAGGTATCACCTCACACCAGTTAGAATGGGCATCATCAGAAAATCTAGAAACAAGAAATGCTGGAGACGGTGTGGAGAAAAGGGAACCCTCTTGCACTGTTGGTGGGAATGTAAATTGATACAGCCACTATGGAGAACAGTATGGAGGTTCCTTAAAAAACTAAAAATAGAATTACCATATGACTCAGCAATCCCACTACTGGGCATATACCCAGAGAAAACCGTAATTCAAAAAGACACATGCACCCTGATGTTCACTGCAGCACTATTTACAATAGCCGGGTCATGGAAGCAACCTAAATGCCCATTCACAGATGAATGGATAAGGAAGACGTGGTACATACATACAATGGAATAATACTCAGCCATAAAAAGAACAAAATTGGGTCATTTGTTGAGACGTGGATGGATCTAGCAACTGTCATACAGAGTGAAGTAAGTCAGAAAGAGAAAAACAAATATCATATATTAACGCATATATGTGAAACCTAGAAAAATGGTACAGATGAACTGGTTTGCAGGGCAGAAACTGAGACACAGATGTAGAGAACAAACGTATGGATACCAAGGGGGGAAAGCGGCGGGTGGTGGTGGTGGGGGTGTGCTGAATTGGGCGATTGGGATTGACATGTATACACTTATGTGTATAAAACTGATGACTAATAAGAACCTGTCGTATAAAAAAATAAATAAAATTTAAAAATTTAAAAAAAATGATGTGATACATGTACACACACACACACACACACACGCACAGAAATGGAATATTAATCAACCGTAAAAAAAGAAAATTTGCCATTTGCAACAAGATGGATCAACCTAGAAAGTATTATACTAGTGAAATAAATCAGAGAAAGACAAATACCATATGATTTCACTTATGTGTGGAATCTAAAAACCAAAACAAATGAATAAACATAACAAAACAGAAACAGAGTCACAGATAGAGAGAACAAAGAGGTGATTGCCAGAGAGAAGGGGGGTTGGGGATAAGTGAAAGAGGAGAGGGATATTAAGAGATATAAACTTCCAGTTACAAAATAAATGTCACAGGGATGAAATGTACAGCACGGGGAATATAGTCAACAACATTTCAATAACTTTGTATGGTGACAGGTGGTAACTAGACTTAATCATAGTGATCATTCTGTAATGTACAGAAATATCAAATCACTATGTCATGCACCTGGAACTAACATAGTGCTGTAGATTAATTATAATTCAGTAATAAAAAAGGAATTCATACAAAACTCCAACAGATAAGTGGACAAAAGATAAACAGATAATTCACAAAGGAGGATATACAACTAAACAGAGGGGAAAATGTTTAACCTCACCATTGTGTGAGGTTAAAACAATTGAATGGAAGTTAAAACAATTGAATTACCATCTTTAATCTGTTTTTCCTCTTATCAAATCAGTCCCACTCCCACTCGTGTTTTTAACTTATATCTAATACTTATGTGGATGAGGTGAAATGGAAATTATACATTGGTGATCACACTGTAACTTGGGATGGCCCTTTAAGAAAGCAATGTGAGAGTATGTATTGTGACTGAAAATATTCACATTAGAAATAATAATGCAAAACAAAATTAAGAAAATTCTGAAAAAAAGAGTAATTGAAAGGTTTAGAACTATCTGATTTTGAAATATATTACAAACCTATAATACTTAAAACAGTGTGATACTTACAAATGAACAGATGAAATTAACAAACCAAAAAAAAAAAAGAAACCCACTAAATGCATGTAAGAACTTAGTATATATTAACAGTAGATTTTTAAATCGATGAAGAAAATACATACCGTTCAATAAATGGTTTTCATCAATTGAGTAACCAAGTGGAAATAAAATAAAACGTGGCTCTCTACCTCACTCCCTACAGCAAAAAAATATTCCAGATGATCAAAGACATATATGTGGGGGGAGAAAAAGGAAATATTAAAAAGTAGTAGAAGGCAGAATGAGAGAATGTTACTTATAATCTTAAAACAGAAAACCTTCTTCAAATATAACAGAAACCTGGAAGGCATAAAAGAGCTCAACAAATATAGTACAAAAAATTAAAATATATCATGGAAATAGTGATAAACTAAGAAAATCTACTAACGAACAAAATATGTTGGTTAAAATGTTTAATTTCTTAAACATAGAGAGTACCAATACAGTTAGAAAAAGACCTAGACAACCAAGCGCTGGCAAATGGACAAAGGCCTGGGGTAGGAAGTTCACAGAAAAGGAAATGCAAATGGCTTTAAGTAGCATATACTAAAAGATACTCAAACTCACTCATAACAAAAGAAATACAAATTAAGTTACAAGATAACCATTTTTCACCTGTGAGATTGGTAAAAAAAAAAAAACCCCACAAAACTTGAAAAAACATCAGGTACTCTCATTCACTTTTTTTAAATTAATTAATTATTTATTTTTGGCTGCATTGGGTCTTTGTTGCTGCGCGCGGTCTTCTCATTGTGGTGGCTTCTCTTGTTGTGGAGCCTAGGCTCTAGGCACGCGGGCTTCAGTAGTTGTAGCTCACAGGCTCTAGAGTGCAGGCTCATTAGTTGTGGCACCCGGGCCTAGTTGCTCCATGGCATGTGGGATCTTCCTGGACCAGGGCTCGAACCCATGTCCCCTGCATTGGCAGGCCAATTCTCAACCACTGTGCCACCAGGGAAGCCCTCTCATTCATTTTTTTTTTTAATTGGACTGTTAGTTGGTTAGTTAGTTAGTTAGTTAGTTAGTTATGGTTGCGTTGGGTCTTCATTGCTGTGCGCAGGCTTTCTCTAGTTGTGGTGAGCGGGAGCTACTCTTTGTTGCGGTGCGCAAGCTTCTCATTGCGGTGGCTTCTCTTGCTGTGAAGCATGGGCTCTAGGCGTGCAGGCTTCAGTAATTGTGGCACATGGGCTCAGTAGTTGTGGCTCATGGGCTGTAGAGTGCAGGCTCAGTAGTTGTGGCTCTCGGGCTTAGTTGCTCCACAGCATGTGGGATCTTCCTGGACCAGGACTCGAACCTGTGTCCCCTGCATTGGCAGGCGGATTGTTAACCACTGCGCCACCAGGGAAGTCCCCTCTCATTCATTTTTGATCAGAGTATAAAATGGTACAACCACTACAAAAGGTAATTTGGCAATATTTATCCAAATTAAAAATGCACATATCAAAAACATCAAAATAACACTTTTTGACTTAGTATTTTCATTTGTAGGAATTTATTCTACAAATAAATGGTATGCTGACGAATGAAGATATTCACTGTAGCAGTTTGTAATAACAAAAGAGTGGAAACAACCTGAACAACCATCCATATGTGACTAATTAATAAATTGTAGGGAATTCCCTGGCAGTCCAGTGGTTAGGACTCCGCCCTTCCACTGAAGGGGGCATGGGTTTGATCCCTGGTCAGGGAACTAAGATCCCACAAGCCACGTGGCCAAAAAGTAATTTAAAAATTTGTAGAAAATCCATAAAACAGAATGCCATAAGCTGTTCTTTTAAAATGGGGCAATTTTGTTTATGGTGCTATTTAATAATTTATAATACATATTAAGTATATAAGGTAAAAAGCGTCAAATAGTGTGTTTAGTAGCTAGCATTTGTATCTATACGTGTTTTTAAGTACATATAAATAATAAGTATTTTATTTTATGCTTATATATGTATAGAGTTTCTCTGAAAGGATATACTAGAAGCCGGTAACAATAATCAACTCCAAGAAACAACTGGGTAGCTGAGGAAGAGGAATGGAAACGAGAGTTACTTTTCACTATATATCCTTTTGGAACTTTTAAATTTTATACCATATTCTAACATTGCTTATTCAAAAAATTAAACAGCTTAAAAAATAAGTAAGTTCTTTAAGGGATAAAAAGTTTTTAAAAATTTCATGTTTTGAATTATAATTTGACTTTTTGATCTCTTTCCAAATGAAATAATCTCAATGTGTGAAAAGCGTTATACTCAGAGATGTTTATTGTTACAGTATTTATAATAGCAAACAACTCAAACAGCAAAAGAATGGTAAAGGTAACAAAAGAAACATCATGGGGCTTCCCTGGTGGCGCAGTGTTTGAGAGTCTGCCTGCCAATGCAGGGGACACGGGTTCGAACCCTGGTCTGGGAAGATCCCACATGCCACGGAGCAACTGGGCCCGTGAGCTATAACTACTGAGCCTGCGCATCTGGAGCCTGTGCTCTGCAACAAGAGAGGCCGCGACAGTGAGAGGCCCGCGTACCGCGATGAAGAGTGGCCCCCACTCACCACATCTAGAGAAAGCCCTCGCACAGAAACGAAGACCCAACACAGCAAAAAAAAAAAAAAAAAAAAAAAAAAAAAAAAAACCTCCTTACTTGCCCTGCTCAAAGCCATTAAGGGCTTCCCTGGTGGCGCAGTGGTTGAGAATCTGCCTGCCAATGCAGGGGACGCGGGTTCGAGCCCTGGTCTGGGAAGATCCCACATGCCGCGGAGCAACTGGGCCCGTGAGCCACAATTACTGAGCCTGCGCATCTGGAGCCTGTGCTCGGCAAGGAGGGAGGGGCCAGCGATAGTGAGAGGCCCACGCACCGCGATGAGGAGTGGCCCCCACTTGCCACAACTAGAGAAAGCCCTCGCACAGAAACGAAGACCCAACACAGCCATACATACATACATACATACATAAATAAAAAGAATGTAAGCAGACAAGAATAGCATTAAAAAAAAAAAAAAAAAAAGCCATTAAAAAAAAAGAAAGAAACATCATGTAACTATTAAAATAATCTCTATAAAATATATACTTAAATATAGCAATATTTATGGGATATGTGTTTATATGTAGTGATATAAAAAAAATAAAACCTGGGCAAAGAAAAACAAAAAAACAGGACTAGTTTTTTTGAAACTAAACAGGATTAGTTTCATTGGAGATACAGGCTTTAAAAACCAAACCAAAAAAAAAAAAAAAAAAAAACAACAAAAAGAACCAAACCAAAACAAAAACAGTAATAGCAGCAGCTAATGTTTGAGCACTTACGCACCAAGCACTTTAAGAATTTTACATGCACTAATACATTTAATCCTAACAATATCCCTACTAGGTAGGCAGGTGCCAATATACCTATATCTTATTGATGAGAATAAAGAGACTCAGAGAGAGGTTAGGTGTCTGGAGTCAGAGCTGAATCCAAGCAAGATGATTTGGGAGACCATGTTTAGGAAATGGAACCAGGAGTATCTTTTTCTTCTCTTCTTTACATTTTTCAGTAGTTTCAGGTTTCTTACTAAATGAAAATATACTATTTTCACAATGAAAAAAACATATTAAAGAAATAACCTGTCAATCTTTTTCTTTTTGGTAAAAGTGGTAATGTTAGTGGGAAAGATTAAATCTTTTGTCTTCCAAAGGGGATTCCCTTTGAGAATGCTAACAAAGCCTAGAGATATTATTTTGGTACGGCTGGTATTAAAATCACCTTCCTTGATTATCTCAGATGGGTGGGAGTATCTATAAAGAAGGACCCCGGCTGACACTTGGCCCTGGACAATCATCCTAGGTCCTCATACTCAACCGTTCTTCCCCCTGAATGAGCAATGTTGAGGCCTCTAGGTATGTGAATAAATATGTTTTCTATTAAAAACATTTGGATAGCATGAGAAACAAAAATGTTGAACACAATTCAAGTAAATAATTTTATCATTTGATTATATATATTATATACAAAAACAATGCTCATAACCAAGATGGCGGAGTAGAAGGACGTGCTCTCACTCCCTCTTGCGAGAGCACCAGAATCACCACTGGCTGCTGGACAATCATTGACAGGAAGACCCTGGACTTCACCAAGGAGGATACCCCGCGTCCAAGGACAGAGGAGAAACCACAGTGAGACGGTAGGAGGGGCGCAATCAGAGTAAAATCAAATCCCATAACTGCTGGGTGGGTGACTCACAGACTGGCGAACACTTTTACCACAGAATTCCACCCACTGGAGTGAAGGTTCTGAGCCCCACGTCAGGCTTCCCAACCTGGGGGTCCGGCAACGGGAGGAGGAATTCCTAGAGAATCAGACTTTGAAGCCTAGAGGGAATTGATTGCAGGACTTTGACAGGACTGGGGGAAACAGAGACCCCACTCTTGGAGGGCACACACAAAGTAATGTGTGCATCGGGACCCAGGGGAAGGAGCAGTGACCCTGGGGGAGACTGAACCGGACCTACCTGCTGGTGTTGGGGGGTCTCCTGCAGAGGCGAGTGGTGGCTCTGTTTCACTGTGGGGATAAGGACACTGGCAGCAGAGGCTCTGGGAAGTTCTCCTTGGCGTGAGCCCTCCCAGAGTCTGCCATTGACCCCACCAAAGAGCACCGGTAGGCTCCAGTGTTGGGTTGCCTCAGGCAAAACAACCAACAGGGAGGGAACCCAGCCCCACCCATCAACAGTCAAGTGGATAAGGTTTTACTGAGCTCTGACCGCCACAGCAACAGGGAGGGAACCCAGCCCCACCCATCAACAGTCAAGTGGATTAAGGTTTTACTGAGCTCTGACCGCCACAGCAACAGTCAGCTCTACCCACCACCAGAGCCTCCCATCAAGCCTCTTAGATAGCCTCAACCACCAGAGGGCAGACAACAGAAGCAAGAAAAACTACGATCCTGCAGCCTGTGGACCAAAAACCACAGTTACAGAAAGATAGAGAAGATGAAAAGGCAGAGGGCTATGCACCAGATGAAGGAACAAGAAAAAACCCCAGAAAAACAACTAAATGAAGTGGAGATAGGCAACCTTCCAGAAAAAGAATTCAGAATAATGATAGTGAAGATGATCCAGGACCTCGGAATAAGAATGGAGGCAAAGATTGAGAAGATGCAAGAAATGATTAACAAAGACCTAGAAGAATTAAAGAACAAACAAACAGAGATCACCAATACAATAACTGAAATGAAAACTACACTAGAAGGAATCAATAGCAGAATAACTGAGGCAGAAGAACGGATAAGTGACCTGGAAGACAGAATGGTGGAATTCACTGCTGCAGAACAGACTAAAGAAAAAAGAATGAAAAGAAATGAAGACAGCCTAAGAGACCTCTGGGACAACATTAAACGCAACAACATTCGCATTATAGGGGTCCCAGAAGGAGAAGAGAGAGAGAAAGGACCAGAGAAAATATTTGAAGAGATTATAGTCGAAAACTTCCCTAACATGGGAAAGGAAATAGCCACCCAAGTCCAGGAAGCGCAGAGAGTCCCATACAGAATAAACCCAAGGAGAAACACGCCGAGACACATAGTAATCAAAGTGGCAAAAATTAAAGACAAAGAAAAATTATTGAAAGCAGCAAGGGAAAAACGACAAATAACATACAAAGGAACTCCCATAAGGTTAACAGCTGATTTCTCAGCAGAAACTCTGCAAGCCAGAAGGGAGTGGCATGATATACTTAAAGTGATGAAAGGAAGAACCTACAACCAAGATTACTCTACCCGGCAAGGATCTCATTTAGATTTGATGGAGAAATCAAAAGCTTTGCAGACAAGCAAAAGCTAAGAGAATTCAGCACCACCAAACCAGCTCTACAACAAATGCTAAAGGAACTTCTCTAAGTGGGAAACACAAGAGAAGAAAAGGACCTACAAAGACAAACCCAAAACAATTAAGAAAATGGTCATAGGAACATACATATCGATAATTACCTTAAACGTGAATGGATTAAATGCCCCAACCAAAAGACATAGACTGGCTGAATGGATACAAAAACAAGACCCATATATATGCTGTCTACAAGAGACCCACTTTAGACCTAGGGACACATACAGACTGAAAGTGAGGGGATGGAAAAAGATATTCCATGCAAATGGAAATCAAAAGAAAGCTGGAGTAGCTATACTCATATCAGATAAAATAGACTTTAAAATAAAGAATGTTACAAGAGACAAGGAAGGACACTACATAATGATCCAGGGATCAATCCAAGAAGAAGATATAACAATTATAAATATATATGCACCCAACATAGGAGCACCTCAATACATAAGGCAACTGCTAACAGCTATAAAAGAGGAAATCGACAGTAACACAATAATAGTGGGGGGACTTTAACACCTCACTTACACCAATGGACAGATCATCCAAAATGAAAATAAATAAGGAAACAGAAGCTTTAAATGACACAATAGACCAGATAGATTTAATTGATATATATAGGACATTCCATCCAAAAACAGCAGATTACACGTTCTTCTCAAGTGCGCACGGAACATTCTCCAGGATAGATCACATCTTGGGTCACAAATCAAGCCTCAGTAAATTTAAGAAAATTGAAATCATATCAAGCATCTTTTCTGACCACAACGCTATGAGATTAGAAATGAATTACAGGGAAAAAAACGTAAAAAGGACAAACACATGGAGGCTAAACAATACGTTACTAAATAACCAAGAGATCACTGAAGAAATCAAAGAGGAAATCAAAAAATACCTAGAGACAAATGACAATGAAAACACGACGACCCAAAACCTATGGGATGCAGCAAAAGCGGTTCTAAGAGGGAAGTTTATAGCTATACAAGCCTACCTAAAGAAACAAGAAAAATCTCAAGTAAACAATCTAACCTTACACCTAAAGAAACTAGAGAAAGAAGAACAAACAAAACCCAAAGTTAGCAGAAGGAAAGAAATCATAAAGATCAGAGCAGAAATAAATGAAATAGAAACAAGAAAACAATAGCAAAGATCAATAAAACTAAAAGTTGGTTCTTTGAGAAGATAAACAAAATTGATAAGCCATAGCCAGACTCATCAAGAAAAAGAGGGAGAGGACTCAAATCAATAAAATCAGAAATGAAAAAGGAGAAGTTACAACAGACACCACAGAAATACAAAGCATCCTAAGAGACTACTACAAGCAACTTTATGCCAATAAAATGGACAACCTGGAAGAAATGGACAAATTCTTAGAAAGGTATAACCTTCCCAGACTGAATCAGGAAGAAACAGAAAATATGAACAGACCAATCACAAGTAATGAAATTGAAACTGTGATTAAAAATCTTCCAACAAACAAAAGTCCAGGACCAGATGGCTTCACAGGTGAATTCTATCAAACATTTAGAGAAGAGCTAACACCCCATCCTTCTCAAACTCTTCCAAAAAATTGCAGAGGAAGAACACTCCCAAACTCATTCTATGAGGCCACCATCACCCTGATACCAAAACCAGACAAAGACACTACAAAAAAGAAAATTACAGACCAATATCACTGATGAATATAGATGCAAAAATCCTCAACAAAATACTAGCAAACAGAATCCAGCAACACATTAAAAGGATCATACACCACGATCAAGTGGGATTTATCCCAGGGATGCAAGGATTCTTCAATATACGCAAATCAATCAATGTGATACACCATATTAACAAATGAAGAATAAAAACCATATGATCATCTCAATAGATGCAGAAAAAGCTTTTGACAAAATTCAACACCCATTTCTGATAAAAACTCTCCAGAAAGTGGGCATAGAGGGAACCTACCTCAACATAATAAAGGCCATATATGACAAACCCACAGCAAACATCATTCCCAATGGTGAAAAACTGAAAGCATTTCCTCTAAGATCAGGAACGAGACAAGGATGTCCACTCTCACCACTATTATTCAACATAGTTCTGGAAGTCCTAGCTACGGCAATCAGAGAAGAAAAAGAAATAAAAGGAATACAAATTGGAAAAGAAGAAGTAAAACTGTCACTGTTTGCGGATGACATGATACTATACATAGAGAATCCTAAAACTGCCACCAGAAAACTGTTAGAGCTGATTAATGAATATGGTAAAGTTGCAGGATACAAAATTAATGCACAGAAATCTCTTGCATTCCTATACACTAATGATGAAAAATCTGAAAGAGAAATTATGGAAACACTCCCATTTACCATTGCAACAAAAAGAATAAAATACCTAGGAATAAACCTACCTAGGGAGACGAAAGACCTGTATGCAGAAAACTATAAGACACTGATGAAAGAAATTAAAGATGATACCAACAGATGGAGAGATATACCATGTTCTTGGATTGGAAGAATCAACATTGTGAAAATGAGTATACTACCCAAAGCAATCTACAGATTCAATGCAATCCCTATCAAATTACCAATGGCATTTTTTACGGAGCTAGAACAAATCATCTTAAAATTTGTATGGAGACACAAAAGACCCCGAATAGCCAAAGCAGTCTTGAGGGAAAAAAATGGAGCTGAGAGGAATCAGACTCCCAGACTTCAGACTATACTACAAAGCTACAGTAATCAAGACAGTATGGTACTGGCACAAAAACAGAAACATAGATCAATGGAACAAGATAGAAAGCCCAGAGATTAACCCACGCACCTATGGTCAACTAATCTATGACAAAGGAGGCAAAGATATACAATGGAGAAAAGACAGTCTCTTCAATAAGTGGTGCTGGGAAAACTGGACAGCTACATGTAAAAGAATGAAATTAGAATACTCCCTAACACCATACACAAAAATAAACTCAAAATGGATTAGAGACCTAAATATAAGACTGGACACTATAAAACTCTTAGAGGAAAACATAGGAAGAACACTCTTTGACATAAATCACAGCAAGATCTTTTTTGATCCACCTCCTAGAGTAATGGAAATAAAAACAAAAATAAACAAATGGGACCTAATGAAACTTCAAAGCTTTTGCACAGCAAAGGAAACCATAAACAAGACGAAAAGACAACCCTCAGAATGGGAGAAAATATTTGCAAATGAATCAACGGACAAAGGATTAATCTCCAAAATATATAAACAGCTCATTCAGCTCAATATCAAAGAAACAAACACCCCAATCCAAAAATGGGCAGAAGACCTAAATAGACATTTCTCCAAAGAAGACATACAGATGGCCACGAAGCACATGAAAAGATGCTCAACATCACTAATTATTAGAGAAATGCAAATCAAAACTACAATGAGGTATCACCTCACTCCTGTTAGAATGGGCATCATCAGAAAATCTACAAACAACAAATGCTGGAGAGGGTGTGGAGAAAGGGAACCCTCTTGCACTGTTGGTGGGAATGTAAATTGATACAGCCACTATGGAGAACAATATGGAGGTTCCTTAAAAAACTAAAAATAGAATTACCATATGACCCAGCAATCCCACTACTGGGCATATACCCAGAGAAAACCGTAATTCAAAAAGACACATGCACCCGAATGTTCATTGCAGCACTATTTACAATAGCCAGGTCATGGAAGCAACCTAAATGCCCCATAAAACAGACGAATGGATAAAGAAGTTGTGGTACATATATACAATGGAATATTACTCAGCCATAAAAAGGAACGAAATTGAGTCATTTGTTGAGACATGGATGGATCTAGAGACTGTCATACAGAGTGAAGTAAGTCAGAAAGAGAAAAACAAATATCGTATATTAATGCATGTATGCGGAACCTAGAAAAATGGTACAGATGAGCCAGTTTGCAGGGCAGAAGTTGAGACACAAATGTAGAGAATGGTCATATGGACACCAAGGGGGGAAAACTGCGGTGAGGTGGGGATGGTGGTGTGCTGGATTGGGCAATTGGGATTGACATGTATACACTGATGTGTATGAAACTGATGCCTAATAAGAACCTGCAGTATAAAAAAACAAACAAAACAACTAATACTAAACTTTCATTGGGTTATTTGTATGGAAATATGTTAATATAAATGTTTCAGACATTACATGAAATTTCTAAAAATCTTATATTTGTATTTGTATGGAAATATGTATGGAAATATGTTAATATAAATGTTTCAGACATTACATGAAATTTCTAAAAATCTTATATTTGTATTTGTATGGAAATATGTATGGAAATATGTTAATATAAATGTTTCAGACATTACATGAAATTTCTAAAAATCTTATATGTTCTGGATAATGTTATAAGTAATAATCCTAGTTATTACTTTAAAATGTATATCTCAGAAATAACTAATTTTCTTGTCAACTGCATTATTATGAACTTTCATCAAATCTTTAACCGTGGTCATTTTTAAGTCTTTTGTCATTTACAGACAGTCCTGGGTGTACTCTGATGATTTTGCAAATATGTTCCTATAAAAGGGTTTCATCTTCAAGAAATTCATGGAAAAGACTCTGACAAGTACAGGTTTCTGGTAACTGACTGTACTGCTGAACTGAATGAATAAGCATTTTCAGAACTCTAATGAAAAACTGATGAACTCATAAAAGTGCTAACAAAAGATCAAGATGAAAAAAAAATTAATTACATGGGACTGAGTGAACTGATGAGGATGAGTATAATTTTTGTGACTTTCTGTCTGAATTAAAAAAAAAAAAAATCCCACAAGGACTCAGAGGCAAAGAATATACAAATCAATTTTCACTGCAAAGTAAAGGAGCTGTTACAGTGGAGGATTACTGGACTGAATGTCAATATTATGACATAGTATGAGTGTGTTTCATGTTTGGTAATTGCAATCATTGTTGCTTTTGTTGTGGTCATCCATGTACAATGCTTGGTGTCAGTCTATTTATGTCTTGTAAAAATAAAATACAGTGTGTGTGTGTGTGAATAAAAAAAAACAAAAAAACAAAAAACAATGCTCAGCAATGAAAGGATGCAATGATTGAAAACGTACTTAGGAAGAATTTTTTTTTAAGAGTTAAAACACAGCAAGAAAGTAAGTACAACTGACCCTTGAGCAACATAGGTTTGAACTGCGGGGGGTCCACTTACACGCAGATTTTTTTCAATAGTAAATACTACAGTACTACACAATCCATGACTGGCTGAACCCAGGATGCAGAATCACAGATACAGAGGAAATGAGGATACGAGGGTCTACTATAAGTTATGTGCCAGATTTTTGACTGCACAAAGGGTCAGTGCCCCTAACCCCCACTCTCAAGGGTCAACTATAATCAAAAGTTATACAAAATGAAGTATCTAAAATGTATATAAAAAGTTTTTTAAATGACTCTCAATATGTTTCAAAGAATATAATATTTTAACTATGAAAACTATAGACAATATTCTTTAGTATGAATAAAAAAATTTCTTACAAAAGGATCTGCTGGTTTTTGCTTACAAAGCTCTGTAAGTCCTTTAAGCAGAGTTGGCGTTACATACAAATTTAAATAGTCCTTAGCAGCTTGTCCAACTGGAATGGGCTCAACAATCACTGCAAATACAAATGATTAAAGATAATATAAATGAAGAAATATTATACAATCATTAAAAAGGACACCTTCAAATAAATTGTAATGGCATAAGAAATATTTAAGAGTTATTTTTTTTAAAAAGGAAACAGAACGATATACATAGTATAATAGTTTGTTCAAAAACACACAAGCACACACATACAGAAAATAATAAGACTCATAAGACTGGCAAAAAAAAACATCAAAATGTTGATAGTGCTCATAAGATTCTGATTATGTTTTCAACAATCTCCTTTTCTGCATTTACATTTCCATGTTTTTTACAGTAAATACATAATGGACAATGTTATGAAAAAGGAAAAATATGAAGAATGTGTATAATCTAGAGATTAATTCATCACAAACCTTAACTCCTGTTCAACATGGTAGGCACTTGCAAAGTGTTACAGATACAACAGTGAATAATACATGCTTCTTGCTCTCTTACCGACTACTGAATATACACATAAAACCTATTTCTATAATAGTATGAATTGAATATTCCTGCTCTTATTTTTCAGGTTTTAAAATAAATAAAGTAAGATTTAGGGAAATTTTAGTGTTTTCAGCTTTGTTTTGAACACTATGTAGGTGAACCAGACTTGCAGTACAACAAAAAATATATTTCCACCAGAAAGAAATGTGTAAGTCTTCATAGGTCGTTTGAGGTTGATATCCATCAATGTGGTTTTTATTTGGGTAATAAATTTATTTATTTATTTTGGCTGAGCTGGGTTTTCATTGCTGCCACACAGGCCTTTCCAGTTTGGCAAGTGGGACTACTCTTCGTTGAGGTGCACGGGCTTCTCACTGTGGTGGCCTCTCTTGTTGCAGGCCATGGGCTCTAGGCGTGCGGGCTTCAGTAGTTGTCGCTCGCAGGCTCTAGAGCGCAGGCTCAGTAGTTGTGGCTCACAGGCTTAGTTGCTCCATGGCATGTGGGATCTTCCCAGACCAGGGCTTGAACCCATGTCCCCTGCATTGGCAGGCAGATTCTTAACCACTGTGCCACAAAGGAAGTCCCAATGTGCTAATTTTGATAAAGATAAGAAAGCAAAGCTACTAGTCTCATGTGTTCAGATCTAAATCCTCATTGGCCCAAGGCAAAGCAAGGTGGGAGGATAATTTCTGTATGACTGTATGTATATGTGTATAGGCTCAGTCTCAGTGAGACAAAGACTAACAATGGGAGTCATTTGCCAGGATGCCATGAAGAGCTGGGAGAAGTCTCACAGGTATTGGGTAACAGGTTCCCTTCCTATTAGTCTCATGATAGTACCCTTTATTACACTGATTACTGTAATAATTTTGTTTTATTTTGATTATATAAATATTTGTCATCTGTCTCTTCTACTCTGTAAGACCATGTTAAGACCATGTTTATCATGTTCACTGGCCCCAGGTCCTTTTATAGTATTTTAAAAATGAAAATCTGAAAAAAAATAAAAATAAAAATAAATTAAATTAAAAAATAAAAATGAAAATCTGATTAAGTCACTTCCATCCTTAAAATGCTTCACTGATTCTTTCTTTTTCTCAGTTTTTTTTTTATACAGCAGGTTCTTATTAGGTATCCATTTTATACATAGTAGTGTATACATGTCAATCCCAATCGCCCAATTCATCACACCACCTCCCCCGCCACTTTCCCCCCTTGGTGTCCATACATTTGTTCTCTACATCTGTGTCTCAATTTCTGCCCTGCAAACCAGTTCATCTGTACCATTTTTCTAGGTTCCACATATATGCATTAATATATGATATTTGTTTTTCTCTTTCTAACTTACTTCACTCTGTATGACAGTTGCTAGATCCATCCACGTCTCAACAAATGACTCAAATTCGTTCCTTTTTATGGCTGAGTAATATTCCATTGTATATATGTACCACATCTTCCTTACCCATTCATCTGTGAATGGGCATTTAGGTTGCTTCCATGACCTAGCTATTGTAAATAGTGCTGCAGTGAACATTCGGGTGCATGTGTCTTTTTGAATTACGGTTTTCTCTGGGTATATGCCCAGTAGTGGGATTGCTGGGTCATATGGTAATTCTATTTTTAGTTTTTTAAGGAACCTCCATATTGTTCTCCATAGTGGCTGTATCAATTACATTCCCACCAACAGTGCAAGAGGGTTCCCTTTTCTCCACACCCTCTCCAGCATTTGTTGTTTGTAGATTTTCTGATGATGCCCATTCTAACAGGAGTGAGGTGATACCTCATTGTAGTTTTGATTTGCATTTCTCTAATAATTAGTGATGTTGAGCATCTTTTCATGTGCTTCGTGGCCATCTGTATGTATTATTAGAGAAATGTCTATTTAGGTCTTCTGCCCATTTTTGGATTGGGGTGTTTGTTTCTTTGATATTGAGCTGAATGAGCTGTTTATATATTTTGGAGATTAATCCTTTGTCCGTTGATTCATTTGCAAATATTTTCTCCCATTCTGAGGGTTGTCTTTTCGTCTTGTTTATGGTTTCCTTTGCTGTGCAAAAGCTTTGAAGTTTCATTAGGTCCCATTTGTTTATTTTTGTTTTTATTTCCATTACTCTAGGAGGTGGATCAAAAAAGATCTTGCTGTGATTTATGTCAAAGAGTGTTCTTCCTATGTTTTCCTCTAAGAGTTTTATAGTGTCCAGTCTTATATTTAGGTCTCTAATCCATTTTGAGTTTATTTTTGTGTATGGTGTTAGGGAGTATTCTAATTTCATTCTTTTACATGTAGCTGTCCAGTTTTCCCAGCACCACTTATTGAAGAGACTGTCTCTTCTCCATTGTATATCTTTGCCTCCTTTGTCATAGATTAGTTGACCATAGGTGCGTGGGTTAATCTCTGGGCTTTCTATCTTGTTCCATTGATCTATGTTTCTGTTTTTGTGCCAGTACCATACTGTCTTGATTACTGTAGCTTTGTAGTATAGTCTGAAGTCAGGGAGTCTGATTCCTCCAGCTCCATTTTTTTCCCTCAAGACTGCTTGGCTATTCGGGGTCTTTTGTGTCTCCATACAAATTTTAAGATGATTTGTTCTAGCTCCGTAAAAAATGCCATTGGTAATTTGATAGGGATTGCATTGAATCTGTAGATTGCTTTGGGTAGTATACTCATTTTCACAATGTTGATTCTTCCAATCCAAGAACATGGTATATCTCTCCATCTGTTGGTATCATCTTTAATTTCTTTCATCAGTGTCTTATAGTTTCTGCATACAGGTCTTTGGTCTCCCTAGGTAGGTTTATTCCTAGGTATTTATTCTTTTTGTTGCAATGGTAAATGGGAGTGCTTCCTTAATTTCTTTTTCAGATTTTTTAACATTAGTGTATAGGACTGCAAGAGATTTCTGTGCATTAATTTTGTATCCTACAACTTTACCTAATTCATTGATCAGCTCTAGTAGTTTTCTGGTGTCATCTCTAGGATTCTCTTTGTATAGTATCATGTCATCTGTTTTACTTCTTCTTTTCCAATTTGTATTTCTTTTATTTCTTTTTCTTCTCTGAGAGCTGTGGCTAGGACTTCCAAAACTATGTTGAATAATAGTGGTGACAGTGGACATCCTTGTCTTCTTCCTGATCTTAGAGGAAATGCTTTCAGGTTTCAGCATTGAGAATGATGTTTGCTGTGGGTTTGTCGTATATGGCCTTTATTATGTTGAGGTGGGTTCCCTCTATGCCCACTTTCTGGAGAGTTTTTATCATAAATGGGTGTTGAATTTTGTCAAAAGCTTTTTCTGCATCTATTGAGATGATCATATGGTTTTTATTCTTCAATTTGTTAATATGGTGTATCACATTGATTGATTTGCATATCTTGAAGAATCCTTGCATCCCTGAGACAAATCCCACTTGATCGTGGTGTATGATCCTTTTAATGTGTTGTTGGATTCTGTTTGCTAGTATTTTGTTGAGGATTTTTGCATCTATATTCATCAGTGATATTGGTCTGTAATTTTCTTTTTTTGTAGTATCTTTGTCTGGTTTTGGTATCAGAGTGATGGTGGCCTCATAGAATGAGTTTGGGAGTGTTCCTTCCTCTGCAATTTTTTGGAAGAGTTTGAGAGGGATGGGTGTTAGCTCTTCTCTAAATGTTTGATAGAATTCACCTGTGAAGCCATCTGGTCCTGGACTTTTGTTTGTTGGAAGATTTTTAATCACAGTTTCAACTTCATTACTTGTGATTGGTCTGTTCATATTTTCTATTTCTTCCTGGTTCAGTCTTGGAAGGTTATACCTTTCTAAGAATTTGTCCATTTCTTCCAGGTTGCCCATTTTATTGACATAGAGTTGCTTGTAGTAGTCTCTTAGGATGCTTTGTATTTCTGTGGTGTCTGTTGTAACTTCTCCTTTTTCATTTCTAATTTTAATGATTTGAGTCCTCTCCCTCTTTTTCTTGATGAGTCTGGCTAATGGTTTATCAATTTTGTTTATCTTCTCAAAGAACCAGCTTTTAGTTTTATTGATCTTTGCTATTGTTTTCTTTGTTTCTATTTCATTTATTTCTGCTCTTTCTTTTTTTTTTTTTTTTTTTTTATTCACACACACACACACTGTATTTTATTTTTACAAGACATAAATAGACTGACACCAAGCATTGTACATGGATGACCACAACAAAAGCAACAATGATTGCAATTACCAAACATGAAACACACTCATACTATGTCATAATATTGACATTCAGTCCAGTAATCCTCCACTGTAACAGCTCCTTTACTTTGCAGTGAAAATTGATTTGTATATTCTTTGCCTCTGAGTCCTTGTGGGATTTTTTTTTTTTTTAAATTCAGACAGAAAGTCACAAAAATTATACTCATCCTCCTCAGTTCACTCAGTCCCATGTAATTAATTTTTTTTTTTCATCTTGATCTTTTGTTAGCACTTTTATGAGTTCATCAGGTTTTCATTAGAGTTCTGAAAATGCTTATTCATTCAGTTCAGCAGTACAGTCAGTTACCAGAAACCTGTACTTGTCAGAGTCTTTTCCATGAATTTCTTGAAGATGAAACCCTTTTATAGGAACATATTTGCAAAATCATCAGAGTACACCCAGAACTGTCTGTAAATGACAAAAGACTTAAAAATGACCACGGTTAAAGATTTGATGAAAGTTCATAATAATGCAGTTGACAAGAAAATTAGTTATTTCTGAGATATACATTTTAAAGTAATAACTAGGATTATTACTTATAACATTATACCCGAACATATAAGATTTTTAGAAATTTCATGTAATGTCTGAAACATTTATATTAACATATTTCCATACATATTTCCATACAAATACAAATATAAGATTTTTAGAAATTTCATGTAATGTCTGAAACATTTATATTAACATATTTCCATACATATTTCCATACAAATACAAATATAAGATTTTTAGAAATTTCATGTAATGTCTGAAACATTTATATTAACATATTTCCATACAAATAACCCAATGAAAGTTTAGTATTAGTTGTTTTGTTTGTTTTTTATACTGCAGGTTCTTATTAGGCATCAGTTTTATACACATCAGTGTATACATGTCAATCCCAATTGCCCAATTCAGCACACCACCATCCCCACCTCACCGCAGCTTTCCCCCCTTGGTGTCCATATGACCATTCTCTACATTTGTGTCTCAACTTCTGCCCTGCAAACTGGCTCATCTGTACCATTTTTCTAGGTTCCGCATACATGCATTAATATACGATATTTGTTTTTCTCTTTCTGACTTACTTCACTCTGTATGACAGTCTCTAGATCCATCCATGTCTCAACAAATGACTCAATTTCGTTCCTTTTTATGGCTGAGTAATATTCCATTGTATATATGTACCACAACTTCTTTATCCATTCGTCTGTTGATGGGCATTTAGGTTGCTTCCATGACCTGGCTATTGTAAATAGTGCTGCAATGAACATTCGGGTGCATGTGTCTTTTTGAATTACGGTTTTCTCTGGGTATATGCCCAGTAGTGGGATTGCTGGGTCATATGGTAATTCTATTTTAGTTTTTTAAGGAACCTCCATATTGTTCTCCATAGTGGCTGTATCAATTTACATTCCCACCAACAGTGCAAGAGGGTTCCCTTTTCTCCACACCCTCTCCAGCATTTGTTGTTTGTAGATTTTCTGATGATGCCCATTCTAACAGGAGTGAGGTGATACCTCATTGTAGTTTTGATTTGCATTTCTCTAATAATTAGTGATGTTGAGCATCTTTTCATGTGCTTCGTGGCCATCTGTATGTCTTCTTTGGAGAAATGTCTATTTAGGTCTTCTGCCCATTTTTGGATTGGGGTGTTTGTTTCTTTGATATTGAGCTGAATGAGCTGTTTATATATTTTGGAGATTAATCCTTTGTCCGTTGATTCATTTGCAAATATTTTCTCCCATTCTGAGGGTTGTCTTTTCGTCTTGTTTATGGTTTCCTTTGCTGTGCAAAAGCTTTGAAGTTTCATTAGGTCCCATTTGTTTATTTTTGTTTTTATTTCCATTACTCTAGGAGGTGGATCAAAAAAGATCTTGCTGTGATTTATGTCAAAGAGTGTTCTTCCTATGTTTTCCTCTAAGAGTTTTATAGTGTCCAGTCTTATATTTAGGTCTCTAATCCATTTTGAGTTTATTTTTGTGTATGGTGTTAGGGAGTATTCTAATTTCATTCTTTTACATGTAGCTGTCCAGTTTTCCCAGCACCACTTATTGAAGAGACTGTCTCTTCTCCATTGTATATCTTTGCCTCCTTTGTCATAGATTAGTTGACCATAGGTGCGTGGGTTAATCTCTGGGCTTTCTATCTTGTTCCATTGATCTATGTTTCTGTTTTTGTGCCAGTACCATACTGTCTTGATTACTGTAGCTTTGTAGTATAGTCTGAAGTCAGGGAGTCTGATTCCTCCAGCTCCATTTTTTTCCCTCAAGACTGCTTTGGCTATTCGGGGTCTTTTGTGTCTCCATACAAATTTTAAGATGATTTGTTCTAGCTCCGTAAAAAATGCCATTGGTAATTTGATAGGGATTGCATTGAATCTGTAGATTGCTTTGGGTAGTATACTCATTTTCACAATGTTGATTCTTCCAATCCAAGAACATGGTATATCTCTCCATCTGTTGGTATCATCTTTAATTTCTTTCATCAGTGTCTTATAGTTTTCTGCATACAGGTCTTTCGTCTCCCTAGGTAGGTTTATTCCTAGGTATTTTATTCTTTTTGTTGCAATGGTAAATGGGAGTGCTTCCTTAATTTCTTTTTCAGATTTTTTAACATTAGTGTATAGGACTGCAAGAGATTTCTGTGCATTAATTTTGTATCCTACAACTTTACCTAATTCATTGATCAGCTCTAGTAGTTTTCTGGTGTCATCTCTAGGATTCTCTTTGTATAGTATCATGTCATCTGTTTTACTTCTTCTTTTCCAATTTGTATTTCTTTTATTTCTTTTTCTTCTCTGAGAGCTGTGGCTAGGACTTCCAAAACTATGTTGAATAATAGTGGTGACAGTGGACATCCTTGTCTTCTTCCTGATCTTAGAGGAAATGCTTTCAGGTTTTCAGCATTGAGAATGATGTTTGCTGTGGGTTTGTCGTATATGGCCTTTATTATGTTGAGGTGGGTTCCCTCTATGCCCACTTTCTGGAGAGTTTTTATCATAAATGGGTGTTGAATTTTGTCAAAAGCTTTTTCTGCATCTATTGAGATGATCATATGGTTTTTATTCTTCAATTTGTTAATATGGTGTATCACATTGATTGATTTGCATATCTTGAAGAATCCTTGCATCCCTGAGACAAATCCCACTTGATCGTGGTGTATGATCCTTTTAATGTGTTGTTGGATTCTGTTTGCTAGTATTTTGTTGAGGATTTTTGCATCTATATTCATCAGTGATATTGGTCTGTAATTTTCTTTTTTTGTAGTATCTTTGTCTGGTTTTGGTATCAGAGTGATGGTGGCCTCATAGAATGAGTTTGGGAGTGTTCCTTCCTCTGCAATTTTTTGGAAGAGTTTGAGAGGGATGGGTGTTAGCTCTTCTCTAAATGTTTGATAGAATTCACCTGTGAAGCCATCTGGTCCTGGACTTTTGTTTGTTGGAAGATTTTTAATCACAGTTTCAACTTCATTACTTGTGATTGGTCTGTTCATATTTTCTATTTCTTCCTGGTTCAGTCTTGGAAGGTTATACCTTTCTAAGAATTTGTCCATTTCTTCCAGGTTGCCCATTTTATTGACATAGAGTTGCTTGTAGTAGTCTCTTAGGATGCTTTGTATTTCTGTGGTGTCTGTTGTAACTTCTCCTTTTTCATTTCTAATTTTAATGATTTGAGTCCTCTCCCTCTTTTTCTTGATGAGTCTGGCTAATGGTTTATCAATTTTGTTTATCTTCTCAAAGAACCAGCTTTTAGTTTTATTGATCTTTGCTATTGTTTTCTTTGTTTCTATTTCATTTATTTCTGCTCTTTCTTTTTTTTTTTTTTTTTTTTTTTATTCACACACACACACACTGTATTTTATTTTTACAAGACATAAATAGACTGACACCAAGCATTGTACATGGATGACCACAACAAAAGCAACAATGATTGCAATTACCAAACATGAAACACACTCATACTATGTCATAATATTGACATTCAGTCCAGTAATCCTCCACTGTAACAGCTCCTTTACTTTGCAGTGAAAATTGATTTGTATATTCTTTGCCTCTGAGTCCTTGTGGGATTTTTTTTTTTTTAAATTCAGACAGAAAGTCACAAAAATTATACTCATCCTCCTCAGTTCACTCAGTCCCATGTAATTAATTTTTTTTTTTCATCTTGATCTTTTGTTAGCACTTTTATGAGTTCATCAGGTTTTCATTAGAGTTCTGAAAATGCTTATTCATTCAGTTCAGCAGTACAGTCAGTTACCAGAAACCTGTACTTGTCAGAGTCTTTTCCATGAATTTCTTGAAGATGAAACCCTTTTATAGGAACATATTTGCAAAATCATCAGAGTACACCCAGAACTGTCTGTAAATGACAAAAGACTTAAAAATGACCACGGTTAAAGATTTGATGAAAGTTCATAATAATGCAGTTGACAAGAAAATTAGTTATTTCTGAGATATACATTTTAAAGTAATAACTAGGATTATTACTTATAACATTATACCCGAACATATAAGATTTTTAGAAATTTCATGTAATGTCTGAAACATTTATATTAACATATTTCCATACATATTTCCATACAAATACAAATATAAGATTTTTAGAAATTTCATGTAATGTCTGAAACATTTATATTAACATATTTCCATACATATTTCCATACAAATACAAATATAAGATTTTTAGAAATTTCATGTAATGTCTGAAACATTTATATTAACATATTTCCATACAAATAACCCAATGAAAGTTTAGTATTAGTTGTTTTGTTTGTTTTTTTATACTGCAGGTTCTTATTAGGCATCAGTTTTATACACATCAGTGTATACATGTCAATCCCAATTGCCCAATTCAGCACACCACCATCCCCACCTCACCGCAGCTTTCCCCCCTTGGTGTCCATATGACCATTCTCTACATTTGTGTCTCAACTTCTGCCCTGCAAACTGGCTCATCTGTACCATTTTTCTAGGTTCCGCATACATGCATTAATATACGATATTTGTTTTTCTCTTTCTGACTTACTTCACTCTGTATGACAGTCTCTAGATCCATCCATGTCTCAACAAATGACTCAATTTCGTTCCTTTTTATGGCTGAGTAATATTCCATTGTATATATGTACCACAACTTCTTTATCCATTCGTCTGTTGATGGGCATTTAGGTTGCTTCCATGACCTGGCTATTGTAAATAGTGCTGCAATGAACATTCGGGTGCATGTGTCTTTTTGAATTACGGTTTTCTCTGGGTATATGCCCAGTAGTGGGATTGCTGGGTCATATGGTAATTCTATTTTTAGTTTTTTAAGGAACCTCCATATTGTTCTCCATAGTGGCTGTATCAATTTA
The DNA here is from genome assembly GCF_009873245.2 of Balaenoptera musculus. NCBI lineage: Eukaryota > Metazoa > Chordata > Mammalia > Artiodactyla > Balaenopteridae > Balaenoptera > Balaenoptera musculus. The sequence goes on from NC_045787.1 coordinate 114,398,471, forward strand.
CATTCCCACCAACAGTGCAAGAGGGTTCCCTTTTCTCCACACCCTCTCCAGCATTTGTTGTTTGTAGATTTTCTGATGATGCCCATTCTAACAGGAGTGAGGTGATACCTCATTGTAGTTTTGATTTGCATTTCTCTAATAATTAGTGATGTTGAGCATCTTTTCATGTGCTTCGTGGCCATCTGTATGTCTTCTTTGGAGAAATGTCTATTTAGGTCTTCTGCCCATTTTTGGATTGGGGTGTTTGTTTCTTTGATATTGAGCTGAATGAGCTGTTTATATATTTTGGAGATTAATCCTTTGTCCGTTGATTCATTTGCAAATATTTTCTCCCATTCTGAGGGTTGTCTTTTCGTCTTGTTTATGGTTTCCTTTGCTGTGCAAAAGCTTTGAAGTTTCATTAGGTCCCATTTGTTTATTTTTGTTTTTATTTCCATTACTCTAGGAGGTGGATCAAAAAAGATCTTGCTGTGATTTATGTCAAAGAGTGTTCTTCCTATGTTTTCCTCTAAGAGTTTTATAGTGTCCAGTCTTATATTTAGGTCTCTAATCCATTTTGAGTTTATTTTTGTGTATGGTGTTAGGGAGTATTCTAATTTCATTCTTTTACATGTAGCTGTCCAGTTTTCCCAGCACCACTTATTGAAGAGACTGTCTCTTCTCCATTGTATATCTTTGCCTCCTTTGTCATAGATTAGTTGACCATAGGTGCGTGGGTTAATCTCTGGGCTTTCTATCTTGTTCCATTGATCTATGTTTCTGTTTTTGTGCCAGTACCATACTGTCTTGATTACTGTAGCTTTGTAGTATAGTCTGAAGTCAGGGAGTCTGATTCCTCCAGCTCCATTTTTTTCCCTCAAGACTGCTTTGGCTATTCGGGGTCTTTTGTGTCTCCATACAAATTTTAAGATGATTTGTTCTAGCTCCGTAAAAAATGCCATTGGTAATTTGATAGGGATTGCATTGAATCTGTAGATTGCTTTGGGTAGTATACTCATTTTCACAATGTTGATTCTTCCAATCCAAGAACATGGTATATCTCTCCATCTGTTGGTATCATCTTTAATTTCTTTCATCAGTGTCTTATAGTTTTCTGCATACAGGTCTTTCGTCTCCCTAGGTAGGTTTATTCCTAGGTATTTTATTCTTTTTGTTGCAATGGTAAATGGGAGTGTGTCCATAATTTCTCTTTCAGATTTTTCATCATTAGTGTATAGGAATGCAAGAGATTTCTGTGCATTAATTTTGTATCCTGCAACTTTACCATATTCATTAATTAGCTCTAGCAGTTTTCTGGTGGCAGTTTTAGGATTCTCTATGTATAGTATCATGTCATCCGCAAACAGTGACAGTTTTACTTCTTCTTTTCCAATTTGTATTCCTTTTATTTCTTTTTCTTCTCTGATTGCCGTGGCTAGGACCTCCAGAACTATGTTGAATAATAGTGGTGAGAGTGGACATCCTTGTCTCGTTCCTGATCTTAGAGGAAATGCTTTCAGTTTTTCACCATTGAGAATGATGTTTGCTGTGGGTTTGTCATATATGGCCTTTATTATGTTGAGGTGGGTTCCCTCTATGCCCACTTTCTGGAGAGTTTTTATCAGAAATGGGTGTTGAATTTTGTCAAAAGCTTTTTCTGCATCTATTGAGATGATCATATGGTTTTTATTCTTCAATTTGTTAATATGGTGTATCACATTGATTGATTTGCGTATATTGAAGAATCCTTGCATCCCTGGGATAAATCCCACTTGATCGTGGTGTATGATCCTTTTAATGTGTTGCTGGATTCTGTTTGCTAGTATTTTGTTGAGGATTTTTGCATCTATATTCATCAGTGATATTGGTCTGTAATTTTCTTTTTTTGTAGTGTCTTTGTCTGGCTTTGGTATCAGGGTGATGGTGGCCTCATAGAATGAGTTTGGGAGTGTTCCTTCCTCTGCAATTTTTTGGAAGAGTTTGAGAAGGATGGGTGTTAGCTCTTCTCTAAATGTTTGATAGAATTCACCTGTGAAGCCATCTGGTCCTGGACTTTCGTTTGTTGGAAGATTTTTAATCACAGTTTCAATTTCATTACTTGTGATTGGTCTGTTCATATTTTCTGTTTCTTCCTGATTCAGTCTGGAAAGGTTATACCTGTCTAAGAATTTGTCCATTTCTTCCAGGTTGTCCATTTTATTGGCATAAAGTTGCCTGTAGTAGTCTCTTAGGATGCTTTGTATTTCTGCGGTGTCTGTTGTAACTTCTCCTTTTTCATTTCTGATTTTATTGATTTGAGTCCTCTCCCTCTTTTTCTTGATGAGTCTGGCTAATGGCTTATCAGTTTTGTTTATCTTCTCAAAGAACCAACTTTTAGTTTTATTGATCTTTGCTATTGTTTTCTTTGTTTCTATTTCATTTATTTCTGCTCTTTCTTTATGATGTCTTTCCTTCTGCTAACTTTGGGTTTTGTTTATTCTGCTTTCTCTAGTTCCTTTAGGTGTAAGGTTAGATTGTTTATTTGAGATGTTTGATGTTTCTTGTTTCTTGAGGTAGGCTTGTATAGCTATAAACTTCCCTCTTAGAACTGCTTTTGCTGCATCCCATAGGTTTTGGATCATCGTGTTTTCATTATCATTTGTCTCTAGGTATTTTTTGATTTCCTCTTTGATTTCTTCAGTGAACTCTTGGTTATTTAGTAACGTATTGTTTAGTCTCCATGTGTTTGTGTTTTTTACGTTTTTTTCCTGTAATTGATTTCTAATTACGATAGCGTTGTGGTCAGAAAAGATGCTTGATATGATTTCAGTTTTCTTAAATTTGCTGAGGCTTGATTTGTGACCCAAGATGTGATCTATCCTGGAGAATGTTCCGTGTGCACTTGAGAAGAAATTGTAATCTGCTGTTTTGGATGGAATGTCCTATAAATATCAATTAAATCTATCTGGTCTATTGTGTCATTTAAAGCTTGTGTTTCCTTATTAATTTTCTGTTTGGATGATCTGTCCATTGGTGTCAGTGAGGCGTTAAAGTCCCCCACTATTATTGTGTTACTGTCGATTTCCTCTTTTATAGCTGTTAGCAATTGCCTTATGTATTGAGGTGCTCCTATGTTGGGTGCATATATATTTATAATTGTTATATCTTCTTCTTGGATTGATCCCTTGATCATTATATAGTGTCCTTCCTTGTCTCTTGTAACATTCTTTATTTTAAAGTCTATTTATCTGATATGAGTATTGCTACTCCAGCTTTCTTTTGATTTCCATTTGCGTGGAATATCTCTTTCCATCCCCTCACTTTCAGTCTGTATGTGTCCCTAGGTCTGAAGTGGGTCTCTTGTAGACAGCATATATATGGGTCTTGTTTTTGTATCCATTCAGCAAGCCTGTGTCTTTTGGTTGGAGCATTTAATCCATTCACGTTTAAGGTAATTATCGATATGTATGTTCCTATTACCATTTTCTTAATTGTTTTGGGTTTGTTTTTGTAGGTCCTTTCCTTCTCTTGTGTTTCCCACTTAGAGAAGTTCCTTTAGCGTTTGCTGTAGAGCTGGTTTGGTGATGCTGAATTCTCTTAGCTTTTGCTTGTCTGTAAAGCTTTTGATTTCTCCATCAAATCTCAATGAGATCCTTGCCGGGTAGAGTAATCTTGGTTGTAGGTTCTTTCCTTTCATCACTTTAAGTATATCATGCCACTCCCTTCTGGCTTGTAGGGTTTCTGCTGAGGAATCAGCTGTTAACCTTATGGGAGTTCCCTTGTATGTTATTTGTCGTTTTTCCCTTGCTGTTTTCAATAATTTTTCATTGTCTTTAATTTTTGCCAATTTGATTACTACATGTCTCGGCGTGTTTCTCCTTGGGTTTACCCTGTATGGGACTCTCTGTGGTTCCTAGACTTGGGTGGCTATTTCCCGTGTTAGGGAAGTTTTTGACTATAATGTCTTCAAATATTTTCTTGGGACCTTTCTCTCTCTCTTCTCCTTCTGTGACCCCTATAATGCGAATGTTGTTGCGTTTAATGTTGTCCCAGAGGTCTTTTAGGCTGTCTTCATTTCTTTTCATTCTTTCTTCTTTCTTCTGTTCCGCAGCAGTGAATTCCACCATTCTGCCTTCCAGGTCACTTATCCGTTCTTCTGCCTCAGTTATTCTGCTATTGATTCCTTCTAGTGAAGTTTTCATTTCAGTTATTGTATTGTTCATCTCTGTTTGTTTGTACTTTAATTCTTCTAGGTCTTTGTTAAACATTTCTTGCATCTTCTCGATATTTGCCTCCATTCTTTTTCTGAGGTCCTGGATCATCTTCACTATTATTATTCTGAATTCTTTTTCTGGAAGATTGCCTATCTCCACTTCATTTAGTTGCTTTTCTGGGGTGTTATCTTGTTTCTTCATCTGGTACATAGCCCTCTGCCTTTTCATCTTGTCTTTCTGTGAATGTGGTTTTTGTTCCACAGGCTGCAGGACTGTAGTTCTTCTTGCTTCTTGCCTCATTGATTCCTTACTGCACTTATATTCAAGACAGAATTCCATATATTGGCCCACAGACTACACTATGTGACCTCTATTTACCTCTTCAACCTCATCTTAGTGTGTCTTCCTCCACATCTTTCAGTTTATATATGTGCCATGTGCCATATTCTTTCCTACTCATCACTTGAGCACTTGCTGTTCTTCTGCTAGAATGTTCTTCCCTTTCTCTGGTTAACCACTATTTATCCCTTGGATCTCAACTAAAACGTCACTCCTCTGTCGGGCCTGTCTTGTTACCAGTCTCTCATGATACCCTCTAATTGCTGTATAGTACTTACCACACAAGAACTATGCAACTGTTAGATAATAACTATGCAATTATATAGGTAATTATTGTTTAATGGCTATCTTTTGAACACTAAACAATAAAGTCCATGGGAGCAGAAACCTCATCTATTTTTTTATAATTTTATTTTTTTAAGTTTTATTGAGGTATAATTCCCTTATCATGAAATTCTCCCACTGAAGTATACAACTGATTTAATAAACTTATAATTGTGTGATCCTCACTGCAATCCAGTTTTAGAAAACTTCCATCATCCCAAAAACGTTTCCTTGTATTCATTTGCAATTCCTCACTACCACTCCCACCCCCAGCCCTTGGCAACCACTAAGCTTCTTTCTGTTTCTAAAAACATCTTTTGTGGACATTTCCGATAAATGGATCATATAATATATGGTCTTTTGTGCCTGGATTCTTCTACTTTGCATAATGTTTTGAAGTTCATCCATGTTGTATCATGTATCAGGAGTCTGTTCCTTTTAATTGCTGAGTAGTATCCCATTGTATGGCTGTATGGCTATACTAAATGCTGTTTATCCATTGGTGAACAGTTGGATTGTTTCCAGTTTGGGGCTGTATTAAATAATGCTACCATGAATATTCACATATGTTTTTTAAGTAGAGTTATGTTTTCATTTCTCTTGTGTGGGTAGATGCTGCCAGGAGTGGAACTGCTAGTGGAGTTACATGTTACGTGGATGTTTTAACATTTTAAGAAATCACCAAACTGTTTTCCAAAGTGGCTGTACCGTTTTACAATAACGTATGGAGAATGCCAGTATCTCTATACCCTTGCCATTGATTATAGCCATTCTAGTGGGTATGCAGGTGGTATCTCATTGTTTCAATTTGCATTTCCCCAATGATTAATTATGTTGAGCACTTTTTCATGTGCTTATTAGCCATTCATCTTCTTTTGTGAAATGCCTATTCAATTCTTTTGCCCAGTTTTTAATTCAGTTGTTTGTCTTAGTATTGAATTGTAAAAGTTCTTTATATATTCTGGATACAAGTGCTTTACCGGATATATGATTTGCAAATACTTTCTCCCAGTCTGTCGTTATCTTTTCATACTTTTTTTTTCAAAATAAATTTATTTATTTTTGGCTGCGTTGGGTCTTCGTTGCCGCGCGCGGGCTTTCTTTAGTTGTGGCGAGCAGGGGGCTACTCTTCGCTGTGGTGCGCGGGCTTCTCATTGCAGTGGCTTCTCTTGTTGCGGAGCACGGGCTCTAGGCGTGTGGGCTTCAGTAGTTGCAGCATGTGGGCTCAGTACTTGTGGCTCACGGGCTATAGAGTGCAGGCTCAGTAGTTGTGGTGCACGGGGTTAGTTGCTCCATGGCACGTGGGATCTTCCTGGACCAGGGATAGAACCCATGTCCCCTGCATTGGCAGGTGGATTCTTAACCACTGTGCCACCAGGGAAGTCCCCTTTTCATACTCTTAATGATGGCTTTTGAAGAAGAAAAGCTTTGAATTTTGATGTAGTCCAATTTATCAATATTTTCCTTTATAGATCATACTTGTGATGTCATATGTAAGAGCTCTTTGTCCAACTCAAGGTAATGAAGATTTTCTATATTTTCTTCTAGATGTTTTTAGCTCTTATGTTTAGGTCAATGATCCATGTTGTGTTAAATTTTGTGTGTGGTGTGAACCAAGGGTCTAAGTTGTTTTGTCTGTTTTTGCATGTGGATATCCAGTTGTCTCTGCACCATTTGTTGAAGAGACCACCCTCTCCCCGTCAAATTGTCTAGGTACTTTTATCGAAAATCAATTGTACATAAATGTAGAATCTAATTCTAGATTCTCTATTCTGCTTCACTGATCTTTTTTTTTTTTTTTTTTAATGGCTGTGTTGGGTCTTCGTTTCTGTGCGAGGGCTTTCTCTAGTTGTGGCAAGTGGGGGCCACTCTTCATTGCGGTGCGCGGGCCTCTATCGCGGCCTCTCTTGTTGTGGGGCACCGGCTCCAGACGTGCAGGCTCATTAATTGTGGCTCACGGGCCCAGCTGCTCCGTGGCATGTGGGATCCTCCCAGACCAGGGCCCGAACCCATGTCCCCTGCATTAGCAGGCAGATTCTCAACCACTGCACCACCAGGGAAGCCCTGCTTCACTGATCTTTATGTCTACCCTTATGTCAGGACCATACTGCCTTAATTATTGTGGTTTCATAACAGAGTTTGAAATCAGGTTAGTGGAAGTCCTCCAACTTTGTTCTTTGTTTTCAGAATTGTTTTAGCTCTTCTAGATCCTTTGCAATTCCATATAAATTTTAGAATCAGCTTGTCAATTTCTACATAAAAGCATTCATAGACTTTGATAGGGATTGTATTAAATTTATCAATCAATTTGGAGAGAACTGCCATCTTGACAATATTGACTCTTCCAGTAACAAGGGATGGCTGTTTATTTAGATATTCTTGAATTTCTCTCAGCAACATTTTGTGCTTTTCAGTGCACAAGAATTTCACTTCTTTTGTTAAATTTATTATTAAATATCTTATTTTTGATGCTACTGTGAATAAAACTGTTTCCTTAACTTCATTTTTGGATTGTTTGTTTCTCTGTTTTTGCTGACCTTTTATTATTTGTCTCTGACCACTTACTATTTGGAAGTTGGAGGACTTCCACTAACCTGATTTCAAAACCTATTATGAAACCACAATAATTAAGACTGTATGGTACTGACATAAGGATAGACAATAAAGATCAACGAAGCAGAATTGAGAATCTAGAAGTAGATCCTTACATATATGGCCAACTGATTTTCGACAATAGGGCTGGATGAATTAATGGGAAACTAAAAAGTGTTTTCATGTTTCTTACATAGATAAACTTTCAATATACTTTTAAAAGCTTTTTCATGGCATAATTTATATACTGCATTGTATATTTATTTTTATAGACTTTTAAAATATAGTGTTCTTGAAAAGAGCAGAGACATCTTATTCATCTTTGTATTTCTGGCACGCAGTAGTTAACTCAATAAATTTGTTGAATGAATGGAATATAGCAAAGCTTTGAATCAGCCATCCCTATTAAAAGGAAAGGGAAGAGCACTAGCTTTTTCAAGGATTAGGTATATGTTTTAGAATATCTCTGTAACTTGCTTTAGTGACTCTTCATCATATAGGGTTTTGCATATAGTTCCTGACTGACTGCTAAGCAAGAGGGAGCTCATATCATAAACTCTGAGAACTTTCTCTCAAGAACTTCACATTCTCATAGCAAGAGATCTGCAAGGTAGTAGGTAATTAATCATTTATATTTATCCTACAACTGCTGCTTCTCAAATGTCTAACTGTATCTAGAGGATTAATTAATGGGTAAAAGCAAAGGCAATCTAAAATAACAGTTTAGGGATATAACCTTATGAGTAAGAAGTGCTTCCAAAAATATCTTCTACTTAAGATAAATCAGCTTTTAACTCTATTTTAGTTAAAAGCTAAGGAGGAAAAGTCTAATTCACTAGTAGGACTAAATCTAAAGATCTACCACATTAAAAAAACATCTCATGTTTAAGATGTGCTCCAAAATAATATGGAAGCAGGAAAAGTAGGAGCAGGGGTTATAGATGAAATAAGACTGAACTAAATCAACTATACTTCAATTAGAAAAAAAAAAAGACTGACCAAAATTGTTGAAGCTGGGTGATGGGTTCATTAGGGGTTTATTATACTATGCTATCTACTTTTGTGTAAATATTCCACAATAAACAGTTCCAATGAAAAAGATATCTTAATGGGATGGATAAGACAGAAATTTCTGTCACAGAAATAAAGTATGTAGTAGGCAAATCCTTTTGTGTACAGATATCTTTAAAACAGTTTTTGTTCAAAAATCCGAACTTTTAAATCTCCAAGACAATTTTCAGTTTTCTTTGAATAAATCTTCAGCAGAAAATACTGAGGAACAGGTCTAAATTACTTAGAGAAAAAAAAATGCCAAAAAAAATTCAAAATTGCCCAATGCTTTGACTTTTCTTTATAATAAAAATCACCAAAATTCCTTTCTGCTCTAAAAATATTATTGAAAATAAACTAAAAACCTCAGTGCTGCTCCTTATTATACCCACTTATACAAGGTTTATAACTTTCATAACAGGTTGGAAACAAAAAAAGGGCCTCAGAACTATTAATTTCATAAAACCACGAGTGTTTGTTAGACAAAGAGTAAACTGTTAGAGAAAATGGCAAATCAGTCATAATTTCCAAAGAAGATTCTTTTGTCAAGTGTAACAAATTTGACTGATGCATTTAGGGATAACTAAAAGGAATTACAACACAGAAGAAGAAAAACCCAAGAGAAAAGAAAGAAAAAAAAGTAAACTCTTCTCAAAAGATTCCCTAGAGGTCACAATTTAGTTCTGAGAAAAATGTTTTCTACTCTTGGCTTCAAGTTAAGTAACTACAACTTGAAAATATGACAGAATATACTGGAGAAAATCCCTGTTATCTTCCTTCCCAGCTATATCTCCAAAATAAAAGAGAAAGCAAACAATAAGTAGATACAATTGACTAATTACTCATCTGTAACTCACCTGCAGGAAACATGAATCGCATTTCTCTTTCTGCTGCAGCAAAATCATTACTTCCATGAAGTGCATTCCTTAGCTCATCTGTGCCATAAATTGCCCTTAGACTAAAAGCAAGTTAGAGATGATGACCATCCAATCTGACATACTTTCTTTACTTTTTACATATGCATTCTATTTAGGAATTTTACAGAAGCATCACCACTTCTCACATATGGAGGTTTTAATCTATTTTGAATTTAAGCATAAATCTATCTACATGAGGGTCAAGTATATTTAAATCTGCGGGAGGGATACACTGGAAAAATAAGAGTTATCTGGGTGAAAAAGAGGTGTTGTTTTGTGACAACTGAAAAAGAAATGCATTTTCAAAGTGCAAGAACTCAATGCCCTCTGGTTTCCAGACATTAATGATAATGCTGAAAATCTGAGTTTCTGGTCCTGTGTTACCAATATTCTATAAAATACCATACCAATTTTCCCATGAAAAATCCTACACCAGTGGCAGTTTAATTCAAGGATGAGAGAAAAATAAGGCTAGTGGTTATATTTATGGTTATAAATCAAAATTCTCTGAGACCTTTTGTGGTATTTGATATTAAAATACACATTTAAGTAGTTAAAACACAAAATGGACCTCCCCTACCCAGCCCTCCACCACCACCAAAAAAAATCAGGTTATTTAGGAAAACTTTCAAATTAAAGGAAATTCCTATTACAATGAAATCAGATTTTTTTTTTCATTTTCATAGTTGGATTCCATTTCTCCCCTAGGAAAGTTACCTGTCTGGGTGTGTCTCCTTAGCTACTAAGCTATTACTTGGTCCCATGAGTTCGTTCCAGTAAGAGATGGCTTTATGTCTAGCTAATATCATGGCAACAAGTGGTCCAGAACTCATGTAAGCTGTTAAATTGGGGAAAAACATTTTCCCATACTGTTCCACATAAAAGTTACTACAGTGCTCAGGGCTGAGATGCAGTTTTCTTCTCTAAAAGAGAAACAAAATCAACAAAAGCATTATTGACAGTTCAATAATACCTCATTAAGTCATTAATAACTTGAAATTAGTACCAATCTGACCACAAATTTGAGATTTATTTTTGTATTATGAACAAAGGTCAAGATAAGAAAGTTAAATGTAGGCTGTAAATAAGAATTATTTAACCTACTTAAGAAAAACTATTCCTGTTGGGCAGCCTCTTTCAACATATGGTATGTTAATGACAAATTCATCATACCTCCTTCTTAAAGTAAAAACACGCCAATCATCAATATTCTGTTAATACATACTTTGTATAAAGTAACAAAATTGGACTTTAGAATATTCCAAATTCATCTTTCCCTATTTGTGATATTTTCGTATTCATTGTGAAATTTTCCTACATATTTTAGGGAGCTAGTCTCATTATGGTATTTAGAAATAGTACGCAGTATAATGATGCAGTAAACAAGTTTTTCACTCGAACGTGAAAGTTGTATATTCTTTATTCTGGTTCTGCCATAAATATGTTGATTCACTATGATCTTAAGAATAGTTAGGGCTTCCCTGGTGGCGCAGTGGTTGAGAATCTGCCTGCCAATGCAGGGGACACGGGTTCGAGCCCTGGTCCAGGAAGATCCCACATGCTGCGGAGCAACTAAGCCCGTGAGCCACAATTACTGAGCCTGCGCGTCTGGAGCCTGTGCTCCGCAACAAGAGAGGCCGCGATAGTGAGAGGCCCGCGCACCGCGATGAAGAGTGGTCCCCACTTGCTGCAACTAGAGAAAGCCCTCGCACAGAAACGAAGACCTAACACAGCCATAAATAAATAAATTAATTAATTAAAAAAAAAAAAAAAAAGAATAGTTAGTTAGCATTAACTTTGTTAATTTGAAAGAATATGAAATGTTTGGGACAAATAAATGTTAATTTTGTTCACAAATGAGAAACTATATGAATGAATTATTAAATTTTAAAAACCATAGAAGCTGAGTCAGTCATTCTTCCAATTAGAAAGCATCACATTTTCCCTAAGAGCAACTATTTGAGTACATCTTATTTATTTATTTTTGGCTGCGTTGGGTCTTCATTGCTGCGCGTGGGCTTTTCTCTAGTTGTGGCAAGAGGGGGCTACTCTTCGTCGCCATGCACAGGCTTCTCACTGTGGTGGCTTCTCTTGTTGAGGAGCACAGGCTCTAGGCACATGGGCTTCAGGAGTTGTGGCATGTGGGCTCAGTAGTTGTGGCTCGCGGGCTATAGAGCGCAGGCTCAGTAGTTGTGGCGCACGGGCTTAGTTGCTCCATGGCATGTGGGATCTTCCCGGACCAGGGCTCGAACCCATGTCCCCTGCATCGGCAGGTGGATTCTTAACCACTGCGCCACCAGGGAGGTCCCTTGAGTACATTTTTTAAAAAATCACTCCATTACTACTGTTTACCAATCCATTAAAGGTAGATCATGAGGGAAAGGGCTCAAAATATAATAGAGGGATTCAAAGTAGACATCAAGGAAAACTTCTCACTGGAGTAAGGATGATGAGACATGGAGATAAATTACTAGGTGAAGGCTAAAAATCTCCAAGATTAAGGCAGATATCCATCTTTCTAAAATGGGTTAGAGGGCTTCCCTGGTGGCACAGTGGTTAAGAATCTGCCTGCCGATGCAGGAGACATGGGTTTGAGCCCTGGTCTGGGAAGATCCCACATGCCGCAGAGCAACTAAGCCCGTGTGCCACAACTACTGAGCCTGCGCTCTAGAGCCCAGGAGCCACAGCTACTGAGCCTGTACTCTAGAGTCCATGAGCCACAACTACTGAGCCTGTGTGCCACAACTACTGAAGCCCACACACCTAGAGCCCATGCTCCGCAACAAGAGAAGCCACCGCAATAAGAAGCCCGCGTACTGCAACAAAGAGTAGCCCCTGCTCGCTGCAACTAAAGAATAGCCCAAGCGCAGCAATGAAGACCCAATGCAGCCAAAAATAAATAAATAAATATACCTATTTAACTAAATAAGTAAATAAAATAAAATGGGTTAGATTTTCCTGAGAGTACAGTGTGAATTTTACCAAGTGACCTACCTCTTAAAGTCCCTTCCAAAACTATCATGTGTCTTCAAGTTTCAGAAACTTGATAAAATTGCTTGGTTTGTAGAGAGGGATCTAAACTGCCCAGAGCAAGAATCTTGTAGAGATGCTTACTAGGTAGGTCAGCAATGCTATAAACAGGCTCTACTGGACAAACATAACATTCTCACTAGTCAAGGATCAGTTACAGTACTGTAAAAAAAAAAAACGTGCTGACATCTATTCTCATATTAAAATTCATATAGTCAAGAAATAATAGAAATTTGAGAAGTTATAACAGTGCCTGATTTAGTATAATCCTTGATTCTATTATTTAAAATTAAGATATGCCAGTATTTGTGATTCTTATGCATATTGATTTGAGTGCTTTTTTTGCTGCATTGTTAAGCCCTTATGTGCCATATACCCCTTAACAAGCAAGGGAAGCTATATTCTGCAGGTATGCTAGCTAATGCAGCGTAATTTTAAAAATTAAGGGCTCATCTTAAACTAAAGTTGACACTGAATCAGTGATTCCATCAGTTGCTTTAAAATTAGATCAGATAAACCTTTTTTGGAATTTAGATTAATATTTTCACAAAGAGGGAATTCCCTGGCAGTCCAGTGGTTAGGAGTCTGTGCTTTCACTGCCAAGGGCATGGGTTCAATCCCTGGTAGGGGAACTAAGATCCCACAGACACGGCCAAAAAATAAATAAATAGAAATAAACAACAACAACAAAAAAATATATTTTCACAAAGAGGAGTCATTAGTTTTTAACACAGGAAAGACTGCCACCTACTGAAAGAATACATCATATTTTAGGAGGTTTTTCCTAGATGGAACAAGAAAGCCTCAAGTTCAGTGAACTCCCACCTATAATAGAGCCTATTTTTAAAGCATACAGTACAAAAGACAAATGATTCCACTGACATGAGACACCTGGAATAGCAAAGTCATAGAGACAGAAAGTCTCTCAGAAAGAATAGTGGTTACCAGGGGTAGGGAGAGGGCTAAACAGGGAGTTAGTGTTTAATGGGTACAGAGTTTCAGTTTGAGATGATGAAAAAGTTCTAGAGATGGATAGTGGTGATGGCTGCACAACACTGTGAAGGTACTTAATGCCCCTGAAATGTACTCTTAAAAATGGTTAAAAAGGTAAATTTTATGTTGTGTATATTTTATCACAATTAAAACAAAAAAGAAGCATACACTATAGCAAGGCGTTCTTTGGTTTGAAACTTCTTGCTGACTAGGGCAAGTGTTAAATATTAGCATTTACACTAAGTTTTTTTTTTTAACACTAAGTTTTAATTTATAGTTATCATTAACTCCTTAATTATTAAGTTTTTCACTAATTCTTTTCAAAATATGGACTTAAAAGACAAATTAGAAACTTTATATTACCTGTATACTTTGTTTTTTTTCTCAAATTAATGAGTAATATACTTACAGGGCTAAAAAATTCAAAGCAATATAAAAAGGCTTATATGAAAAATCTTATTCCCATCCCTGTCCTAACCCAGCCTGTTCTTCCTCACCCTCAATATGCAACCATTTTTTAATGGTCAAATACCGGCAAACATGAATATATATTACTTTTTCTCTTTCTATCATAGAAAGTAGCTACACATTGTTCTGCATCTTGCTTTTTTCCATAACAGGACACAGAGAGGTTTATAATTAGTTGCATAGTATTCAATTTGGTGGATCGCCAGGGTCAATTTAACCAATCTTCTAATGCTGGGTTGTTTTCAATCTTTTGCTTGTAAATAAATAATGCTGCAAAAAATAACCTAGATATAGGTCACTTCATATTAATACATGGGTTATAGGAGAGATTCCCAGAAGAGTACTGCTGGGTTTAAGGGTATATGCATCTGTAATACTGATAGATAATTGCCAGATCCCCTTCCATAGGGGTTATGTCATTTACTTTTATATTCTTGCCAGATGGTATCTCAGTGTCATTTTAATTTGCTTTTTTCCTGCTTAGAGATTGAGCATCTTTTCCTATGTTTCAGAAGCATTTGTTTTTCTTTTTCTGTGACCATCCACATGTACTGCCCATTTTCAACTGAATTTTTATCCTGTTCTAGGAGCTTTTTATATACTAGGGAGATTAGCCTTTGTGATATGAATTACAAATCTTCTTCCCCAGTTTGTCATTTGTGTTTTGACTTTGCTTATTACGTTTATTTGGCCATGTGCAAGTTTTTTATATTTATACTTTTATCAATCTTTTCCTTTACGGTACCTAGACTTTTTTTTAAATTATTTTTTTAAAATAAATTTATTTATTTATTTATTTTTGTCTGTGTTGGGTCTTCGTTGCTGCACACGGGCTTTCTCTAGTTGCGGCGAGCGGGGGCTACACTTTGTTGCAGTGCCTGGGTTTCTCATTGCGGTGGCTTCTCTTGTTGTGGGGCACAGGCTCTAAGCACACGGGCTTCAGTAGTTGTGGCACGTGGGCTCAGTAGTTGGGGCTCGCGGGCTCTAGAGCGCAGGCTCAATAGTTGTGTCGCACGGGTTTAGTGGCTCCACGGCACGTGGGATCTTCCCGGACCAGGGCTCAAACCCATGTCCGTTGCATTGGCAGGTGGATTCTTAACCACTGCGCCACCAGGGAAGCCCGAGTTTTCTCCTTTTATTATTTTTAAAAAGATTCAATAGGCAATATGACACTGTATATTTATTAGAGAATAAAAAACTGAAATTTCAAATAAGGATGGTAGAGAAAAAAGGAAGATTAAAAATATTCCATTCTAAAGATGCAGACATAGAGAATGGACTTGAGGACATGGGGAGGGGAAAGGGTAAGCTGGGACGAAGTGAGAGAGTGGCATGGACATATATACACTACCAAATGTAAAATAGATAGCTAGTGGGAAGCAGCCGCATAGCACAGGGAGATCAGCTCGGTGCTTTGTGACCACCTAGAGGGGTGGGATAGGGAGGATGGGAGGAAGATGCAAGAGGGAGGAGATATGGGGATATATGTATATGTATAGCTGAGTCACTTTTTTTTTTTTTTTTTAATTATTTATTTATTTATTTTAATTTATTTATGGCTGTGTTGGGTCTTCGTTTCTGCGCGAGGGCCTTCTCCAGTTGCGGCAAGTGGGGGCCACTCCTCATCACAGCGTGCGGGCCTCTCACTATGGCAGCCTCTCCCGTTGCGGAGCACAGGCTCCAGACGCGCAGGCTCAGTAATTGTGGCTCACGGGCCCAGCTGCTCCGCGGCATGTGGGATCTTCCCGGACCGGGGCTCGAACCCGTGTGCCCTGCATTGGCAGGCAGACTCTCAACCACTGCGCCACCAGGGAAGCCCTAGCTGAGTCACTTTGTTATAAAGCAGAAACTAACACACCATTGTAAAGCAATTATACTCCAATAAAGATGTTTAAAAAAATTCCATTCTATTTGATTTTTTTTAATTTGATAATGTTTAACAACACTCTATATTCATTTTCAAAACTACCAACTGCAGAACAAGTATAAGGCTTAAAACATTAAACGTTCGTAAATAACTGAAAAAAAGAAATAAAACCAACCGAAAAAAACACCCAACAGGGCTCCCCTGGTGGCGCAGTGGTTGAGAATCTGCCTGCTAATGCAGGGGACACGGGTTCGAGCCCTGGTCTGGGAAGATCCCACATGCCGCAGAGCAACTAGGCCCGTGAGCCACAACTACTGAGCCTGCGTGTCTGGAGCCTGTGCTCCGCAACGAGAGGCCATGATAGTGAGAGGCCCGTGCACCACGATGAAGAGTGGCCCCCACTTGCCACAACTAGAGAAAGCCCTCGCACAGAAACTAAGACCCAACACAGCCAAAAATAAAGAAATAAATTAATTAATTAAAAAAAAAAAACAAAACACCCAACAGTCAAGAGAAGACCAAGTAAATAGACCGTGGCTCATCTGTACAGAAGAGTATTACACAGAAGTTAGGAAGAATGAGATAGATTCAGATGTAATGATCTGGAATGCTATCTGAGGGACTTTGTAAAGGGGGTCAAGGGAAGGGGACTGTCCTACTTTATGGGGGAAAAATGTTCGTAAATGCATAAAAGAAATCCTGGAAGAACAGGAAAGTGTTAAGTGGTTGCCTCTCTCTGGAGTTTAGGACTTGAGCTGGGAGAGGAGAGATGGAAGAAAAAGAAATTTTACTTCTCATTTTATATCCTTTTGAAATGTGAAAAAACTTTTGTAATATTATCACATATAACTCTTATACTTACAAGAATAAACCTAAATTTCATGCTAAATACTAAGGATCTAAATGGGCTGACACATTTACATAAACATTTTTAAAAGGTAAAATCAAAGGTAATCTTGGACTTCCCTGGTGGCACAGTGGTTAAGAATCCGCCTGCCAAGGCAGGGGTCAAGGGTTCGAGCCCTGGTCGGGGAAGATCCCACATGCCGCAGAGCAACTGGGCCCGTGTGCCACAACTACTGAGCCTGTGCTCTAGAGCCTATAAGCCACAACTACTGAAGCTTGCGCACCCAGAGCCCGTGCTCTGCAGCAAGAGGAGCCACCGCAATGAGAAGCCCACGCACCGCGACGAAGAGTAGTCCCTGCTCACTGCAACTAGAGAAAGCCCGTGTGCAGCAACGAAGACCCAACGCAGCCAAAAATAAAAATAATAAATAATAAATTAATTAATTAAAAAAAAATAAGGTAATCTAAAATAACAGTTTAGGGATATAACCCTATGCCTAAGAAGAGTTTCCAAATATATCTTCTACTTAAGATAAGTGAATTTTAAATTCTATTTTAGTTAAAAGCTAAGGAGGAAAAGCCTAATTCACTAGAGAGAAAAAAAACATGATCATCCGGCCCAGAAGTTACCTGAACAATGGTGAATCCAGATCTGAGAATAATATCTTGTATCTCCTCCTCTTTGTCAACAATATCTGGTTTGATAATGCCCAGAGTCTTCTCTACATAGATCTGAGGGGGGGGCATTGATAGCTCCATTCTGGCTTTTCAGGGTACAATTTAAGAGATTCTTGACTGGTATCAACTGCAATAACAGGCATTCCCCCCACCCCAAATTTAATGTAATTGTGACTAAACAGCATTAACAGGTGCTTGATTTTATTAATTTATAAAGCTGGAAACTGTCATACCTTTTTCAACAAGCAGCGTCTCAATAATAAGATTTCTACTCTGCGTCTAAGTCCTGCCATGGGTTTTCCTAAGCACTTTCATAGAGGTGGAGAGACCAAGGAGCAAGCCGAAAGCCTAGGACCCCGGGGGCCCAGGAGGAGACTAGGTCTGCAACCCTCCGCGCCGCTCAGCGGCCCGCCCCACCCCCCACCCCCCCGGGAAGCTTAGCGTCAGGCCCGGTTGGAAAGCAGAATCCCTGACCCCCTGTGGGCTGCACCCCCAGATTCCTTCTGAATCTGACCCTCATCTGGACACTCACCTCAGCCCGGGCTCCTTGAGAGTCACCACATGTTGTTGCTAGGAGACCGGAAACCCAGCTTAGAGACGGTGGCTGCAGAGGCCCAATTCCAGCAGAGCGCTTCGCAGCCTTTGGCTAGCTCCTCAAAAAAGGGAACCAGCCACAGGCATTTTTATTCCCCTTGCAAATCTTAAAAGCAAAAGACGTTTTCTAACATTTTCCTCATAATTTATCTTACTTCATCCTCCTAGCCATTCGAAGGACACTTCAATTATCTCCACTTTATAAATGATGAGACAAATCATACACACTTTCCCTCGTCCTACCCCAGCCCCTTCCAGACAGTGTATGTAAGAAAACCCATGTCAAATACCTTCCTTATTTCACCAAATAATGCTATCCCCTCTATTCCCAGCTTCTGTAAACATTAAAAGGCAATCTTCGACTTGTGAAATAACATTTATTTAAAGAGCAGTAAAAGAGGTTTAATCTATTTACCTCTAAATTAAGCCTATGGAACAAAGACATGGGCAACATATATGGCATAACCCCAAATCTCAGCTTTCCGTGTTTTCTTTATATTATGTCCACGGGCACCTTTAATTCTTTGGTTGTAAGTTAAGGCATTATTCTTATTGGAAAATACAACAGAGAAGTGGTAAACAAGTACTGGGATCTTCTCTAGGTCGGAGTCTCAGTGAAAGATCCAAATTCCAGAAAAGTTCAGGGTAGCAGCTCCAAGTTAGCAAAACAGGTTTCCCATCTTCCATGGGGCTGGTTAGTTCTCATTCCAGACTATTTAAGTCTCTTCTTTCGTCTAACCAAATACTCAGCACCTACAGGGTCAAGGCAGACAGCAAGCTATGAATCTTTATGGAGGTTTGAAAGCAGTTTTATTTCTTTCTCCGCAGAGATTCGACTACACTTTTTTTCTTTAAAGTAAGAAGCTGCCCAGAAAAGAAACCCTCAAATGTCTTCTTCTGGCTACCATATCTTATCTCCTATAGATAGGACAATGTGAACATATATTAATACCAACAGGTACAGCAACCAAAAAATGGACAGTGACTCCAGCCTCTGGTTTGCATGTTTAGCCCTCTGACTTGAGGCTCTGGAAGCAGATGCACCCATTATTTATCTATCCCCAGGTCTCTTAAGAGCTCTTCACTGCTGCCTGCCTTCCTAGACTACTTTACTTCACTATCTATTAAAGCTGGTCCCACAGAGGCTCAGAGTTTTCCAAACCAGCAGGTACAATGTCAGTCCTTCAGGTCCTTGAATCACCTCTGAACATAAACTCTGGGAACACAGGGTCACTTCAACATCACCCTTATTCTCACAGACTTTCTAAAATCAGATTCCAGAAACTACATTCTTTTTTCCTGAAGCTCTCTACCTACAGTACCTGAATCTGCTCCAAGACTTCTCGTTGCATCTCCACAGCCATATGGTACACCTGATGATCAGAGTCATTGTACATCACAGCATTCTGGAACATCAGCATCAGGTCCCTCTGGAACTGAGCCACTGTGTGAATCCGTCCCTTAGACAGATTCCTTTTCAGGCTAGTTAAGTCCATGGGTCTACAGGTGGCCAAGAGAAACCAGAGGAAATCAAACCTTCATGTGGAACATGTGGTGACCTATCATGCTCTCCTGAAGAACTAACCAGCTCTTAATGAAAACAGTAGTAAAGATAACAATCCCCATCAGATAATAAAATAGCAACAGCAGCTAACATACAACTGCTTACAATAAGCCAAGTGCTATGCTAGGTACTTTCTATACGAACTCACTTGATCCTCTCAATAAACCTATATGGTAGGTACCATTATCACAATTGGCAATGAGGAAACTGAGATCAAAGAAGTTAGGTACTTGCCCAAAGTCACACAGCTTAGTTTCCAATTCAGAAACAGCCTGACTCCAGAGCCCACAGGCCCAGCCATTTCACTTTACAATTGGAAGTATCAAAGTTATAAAGAGCTCCAATGATCAGTTTGTCACAGGGTAGTTACTGACCGATTGTTTACAATGTGTAGTCATATACTAGGTATTTAATCAACTGTTTTTACTGTATAATCAAAAGCTCAGAGTTTTTTTTTCTTCTTTCATGGAGATGAAAAGAGAATCAAGTGAATATTAAGGTAAATATTATATAATGCGACACAGAGAGTGGGTATATAAGAGAAGGCACAGCAGCGTAGAAAGAGGACTGAACTGGGAGGTAAGACTCTGGGGTTTAGTTCTAGCTCTGCTATTCACTGTTGATCACAGACAAGTCATGACCACCTCTGAGTCTTAGTTTCCTCATCTACAGAATTAAGGAGTCTGTATCCAAAGGTTCTTTTCTGATCTTTTATATACTACTAACACACACTGGTTTATGACAGCATTTTAGATGAACTATGCTATAAAAATCCAAAATACTGCAATCAATCAGTGTTTATAACATCCATTTGGATTACCATCTTTGCCTTAGCATACCTATAACTGCCTGAATGAATACAGTGTTCCTTTTAAAGTTTTGCTCTGAAATAACAATGTCAAAAACTACCAAAGGCTAATGTAAGATTATAATAAATGGATCATATTACTTAAAAGTCAATACTAATAAAAAACTCTTCATCCTTTTGTTCCCTATATTCTCAAATGAGGACTGAGCTTACCGTAACTTTACAAACTTGTTCAGCTGTAAAATATATCTTGAGCTTAAGTAATGTAAATGAAATAAAGAAATAATCTAACAGATGTGAAATAAAGTATGAAAAGACAGAAATAAAAGCAACCAACCTTTCTTGACCCCTTTTCCACTGACCTTTTCACCACATCCTTGTATCCTGGGGCCTGCCTTTCTGACACAGGCTTCAGAAACGGACTGCTGAACCTGTTAAGGGACAAACCCAGAGAGGATGAAGAAACCCTGGAAAGTCACCCTAAATGAGAAGAGTGGCTGTGAATACCAAGAGTGGCTTGGAGTCCTACCTGTGACTGGCTATCATCTTCCAGACTGGCAGGAGAGTCTTCTTAAATAGCAAGTGATCCTGAACAGGGTCACTATGGCCTAGATCAGAACTACAGGATAAAGCAGAGCAGAAAAGAAACAGTAACTTCACAAATGGTATTCTGTTCCCCCTAGATGCTTGATAAGGTTTCCTCAACACATAGTGCTCCTAGTTAACATCTGAAGGAAATAATACCACAGGAATGAAAACATGCTTTCATAAAGGACCCCAGACTCTATAAATATTCTCTTACTGATCAGTATTATCAAATGAAGTGGTTACATTCTTGTAAAGTGTACTAAAAATAGGCAACTGCCTTTGCCTTTTGGAATCTTGCTAATTTGCCCTTTAGCACCTGTGACTCTAAAGAACTGGTCTATAAAAGTAGTCTTTGTTCACTGATGTCTCCCAAGTTCCTGGTACATACTAGGTGCTCAAATAAGTATTTGATAAATGAATCTGGTCCTGTTTTTTATGCAGAAATATGCCACATTAAGAAGTATCTCTCCCATACTTCCAGAGGAAAAAATACTTCGTTTCATATCCCAAGGAATTCTCTTACACTTCATCTGAATGCTATACAATTTAAATATTTTTCCTTTTCACTGTCCTCGTATAGTAATCTTTAAAATACCAAGAAAAATCCATTTCTCCTCATGGTCCTTCCTTCTCTGGGCTAAACTGCCTAATTTATTTAGCTTTTCTTTAGAGATGCAACTGCTCAATGTTTTATTTCATTTTATAATTTTCCCAGTTGGCAAGTTTTCTATTTACCCCAAAGTTAAACATGTTACACTTCACACTTTATTCACGGCATTATTCTCTCTAAATAGGCTCTCTTCACACCTAAGGTTTCACACCCTCGTTTTGCTTTATGTACCACATTGTGTGCATCCATTTGAGCACAACTCATACCGTATCATTCTCCAATTTGAACAGCTCCACATAACTATTCATTTTCATGATGCACTATCTCACCTGTATCTAAATTACACACCACAAAAATCAATTTTTCCTTAAGCCCAGAACCCTACAAGAACAAGGGACTTAAAGCCCAAAGCAAACCTCTTCCTTTGTCTCTGATCAGTCAGAATAAATAGGTCCTTGGTACTGATGCAATTTTGTTCATATAGCCACAAAACAGATATTTATTGTTTCCATTACGTGAAAGGTACTACAATAGGTTTTGTAACTTCATAATCAATCACCTTTGCAATATTTTAAGAAACAATCCCTTGCTTACCTTTATTTCCATCTATTTGGAAATGCATGCCAAGCAACTACAAGTAACAGTGTGGGAGTGGAAAGGATATGCAGACTTAGACTGGTACTCCAAAGGTTCCACTTTACTCCTGAGAGTCAGTACAGACTAAGGAAGAAGCCAGAAAAGAGGGGCCTAGGGAATGTCTATCTTTCAAAGTAGTTTTAAGGTTCCCTAATGATAGCACAAGAACTCAAATGCCTATCTCCCCTTAAGCTATCTAGCCAAGCAGACTCAATTACTAATATCTACTGCTTTCTAATAAAGATTTCATGTTTAAGCTAAATTCTAAGATAAGAGTGTGGTGTTTGCGTTTCAAGATGCTGAAATGTCATGAGATAAAACATCCCAGATTATTAGAGATTTCCCGTTTTGGGGATAGTCATCATATGCCATCTGCTCATACTCACAAACAGAGTTATAGAAAAGCAAAGGAAGCAATTCTTCAACAAGCTAGGTTTTTAGCTGTATTCTATTTGTGTAACAAAAATTTGAAATCTGCTATTTACAAAAATATATATGCATGGTTCAGTTGTATACCTTAAACAAAAGAAGGCTATTTACAAAAATATATATGCATGGTTCAGTTGTATACCTTAAACAAAAGAAGGCTAAAATAATTATTGGTTTGCCTTCCCACAGATAATGTGGGTGGATCTGGGATATAGCAAAGAAAAAAAAAACAGTTCACACTATCTTCTCTCAATACTTAGACACAAGACTAGGCCCAGAAGATGAACTATTTGTTACATAACAAAAATAACTTTGTTTTTCTGATTTAAAAAGAAATTCACTTTACTGAAAAAAATTAAGATTCTAAAATGTGCCCTCTGGCTCCATAGTTACTTATGTTAAAAACAATTATATAGGGGCTTCCCTGGTGGTGCAGTGGTTGAGAATCTGCCTGCCAATGCAGGGGACATGGGTTTGAGCCCTGGTCTGGGAAGATCTCACATGCCGCGGAGCAACTAGGCCCGTGAGCCACAACTACTGAGCCTGCGCGTCTGGAGCTTGTGCTCCGCAACAAGAGAGGCCGCGATAGTGAGAGGCCCACGCACCGTGATGAAGAGTGGCCCCCGCTTGCCGCAACTAGAGAAAGCCCTCGCACAGAAACGAAGACCCGACACAGCCAAAAATTAAAAATTAAAAAAAAAAAAAAAAAAAATTATATAAACAATTTCCCAAGATGTGTGAAAAAGGAACAAGGGTGATAATAACTTAAAAATAATTTTTAATTTCAAGTTAATAGGAGATGTTTTAGTATTTTTAAAAGTATAGTTTGTATAATATTAGACTTGAGTGACAATCTGACTCAGCAACATTTCCTGAATAAATACAGAGAGGATTACTTATGAAAGAGATTCTTAATGTTGATAAAAGTCTTGTTTTATAAGATGAAAGCATATAGACTTCTATTTATACAGTAAAATTATATTTAATTCTATTTCTAGTGTTTTCGAGCTCTAATTCTCTACTTTTCAATTTACAAAAGTAATCAATGTCCGCGGCAACAAATTCAAATAGGCGTAAACAGAAGTAAAAGTATTAATCCTAACAACATGGGATAAAAGTCTATACTTACAGCTTTGAGGAGGTAGCACGGCTGAAAAGGATATCCACCAGAGGAGTCTCCTGGATGCTGAAGCTTTCATCACACTCACCTGAAGAACGCTGGTCTTCCATCTCTGACACATACCCTTCACTCTGGTCCTCCTCTTTGGATTCTTGCTGAACCTCCCCCTGGGAATGCCAGGAATCAAAGGAATGTTTAGAAAGAGATTTACTACCTTCAAGGTAATTTTTCCTGCATGGGGTAAATGAAGGCTGACCTTAAGGTAAGAATAGGCCAGTTATATAAAGTTATAGAATAAGTTGGAGAAAGGTGACTTAACGAGACCTAAGACAAAGAATTCTTAGAGAACTCTGTATCCCAAGAAAAAATGAAAAAAGCAATATACTCTATTCTAGATAGATGCTGTTTTCTTTTAAAACTGTCATTATTACTTGTGGCCCTGGAGCTGACTAGTCTAGCTGGCCAGATAATATTAATGATAATGGTATTCTAAATTTTACTGATTGCTTACTATGAGCCAGGGACTATGCTAAGTGCTGCACGTGAATTATCTCATTTAAAACTCACAGTACACCTATAAGGTAGAGCACTATTATTCCATTTCAGCAAAGAAAACTGAGGTTCTAAAATGTTCACTAACCTGCCTAAGCCTACACAGCTGATGCTAAAACCAGGATTTAGACCCAGGTAACTGAACTCTCTGGAGTTAGCCTATGTGCTCTAACCACACTGCTCTGCCTCTTTGTGCAGAGGACTGATCAGACAGCTGGTTTAAGTTATTCACTTACCTCTTCACTCTCTGTGGGTTGTTCCTGAAGTGCCCAAATATCTGAGGGAGATGGAGCCACCTCTGGCCTTCCATTTTCTCCCAGTAATGACTTCTCAGCTACCAAGGGGTCTACCTTGGCTGAAAGCTCTTCAGGCTCTTTGCAGGGCTCCCCCTCTCCTTCAGTAGCTTCAATTCCCCTCGCCTCTTGTTGTCTGGTGCCAGATGAAGGGCAGCAGCCTTCACCCGATTCTTTGCTGCTAATGCACAATGGCTCCATTAAATAAGCTACCTGCAATCATAGTTTACTGTTACATGTATAAGAACACCAGTGGAAATCATCATCTACATATCAATAATGCCACATCATTACACTGCCACTGTGACTAAGTTTGAGATGGTAAGGGTTAATTGATTCATTCAGTCATTTTAAATTTATCAAATATCTTATATACACAGGTACTGGGCTAATTGGTAGGGACCTAACAGTAAACAAGATAGACATGATTCTTGCCTCAAGGAGCTTATGTTCTAATTTTTCATCTCAAGTGTCAACTCGAATCAACTGGTAACGACTGTCTAAAAAACTGCTGAAAACTTTGTCTGCCACAAACAATGCAGATAGAATTGGCAATATGTGAACAATTGGCAAGACCAGATTCTTGCTGGTCTTGACCTAGATTCTACTGAATGTGTAGAATTGCCACATAAATATAAACTCTGTCCAATTCTCTTTATTTCTGGTCCTCAGCCCTTCACTTGGGAAATATGAACACTGCAAAATATTGCCTGGAAGTCTTAACATTATAAGCTTCAAGGGGAGTTTGGGCAAGTATCACCTCCCATGACTGAAAGAATGAATTGCAAGGATACTCCTAAAGATAGGCCTATATACAGAAATCCCACTTCCTATGATCAGGCTCCTAACGACTGGGATCTTAGAACATTCAGTCAAAAAGTACATATTTGGCACATGTTTTGTATCAGTACCAAGTGCTGGAGACAGAAATGAACTCAGTTCCTGACAATGTGGACCTTATATTTTAGTAAACAATAATGAGAGTGGTAGATGTATGTATGGGTAAACATTCTCTTAGGAAGTTGAGATTCTTCCCACCTTTGGAAATAATGGCTCCCCATTACCTCAGAGAGAAAGTGGAGGAGGTTCTGGCAACTGACATGCTCCGCCTCTTCCTGAGATTCCTCACTGCCTCCGTCCCCCACAAGCAGCTCACGAGGTTCTCTCCCTGGGCTGCTTTCCTCTAGTTCCTCAGCCCCTGGCTCCTCAGTTTCCCTCCAGCTGCCCATATCAAGATCCAAACTGGAGTCCCATGAGCTGAAGAGTGACCTGCAATCGTTGCTCAACTCAGAGTCATTGGGATAGTCTTGTTCAGAATCCAACCAAACCCATTCATGCCCCATCTGTAAATACACAGAAAAAAAATGCATTAAATTCACTCAAATCAATATTCCTAAGGCATTTCCATCTCCCAATTTTGGTAGAAAGATAAGGGGTCAGAAATTTTTTTCGACTCAACATTAGGAAGAGTAAAAACTAGCTGAAGGGGGACATCAGGAGAAAAAGTGATCCGTCATTGGGAATAAAGAAAAAGCCCTATGTCAAATAGTGTAATAGAATTATCACCCAATAATTATTTGTTGTTAGATTTCCCCATACTCTAAAAGAGAAAAAACTGGAGCATTGCTAGCTGAAATGAATTCCTCTATCCCAAACCACCCTTAAACTCAACTGCAAGGCAACAATTTTGATGGACAAGGGATATTTTCCTCAGCATATAGACACTTTTACCCTATCAACCATTAAATCCTCAATGCATACTAAGATACCTGTGGCATCCTTCTGGTCATATCCAGCTCTCACTTCTCAGAAAGAGAACTGCAAATCAAGTTTTAAAAATATCTTTCCTTGCTTTCAGTACACTGCACTCCTGGTTTTCTTATCCCTTTGTCCTCTCCCTTTTACAGCTTTAATACATCCATCTTCTATGTTCTTGTTTGGGCCTCTGCTTCCTTAACACATCCTTAAAAAAATGCAGCTACTTTGAGGTTTCAACTTCGATCTTTATTAAGGTGGCTTCCAAATCTCTCAACCTCTACTTTTTATATGCATTCTGGTCTCATTTCTCCATGTACCCAAAAGTCAACTCCCTTTAGGTGCCCTACCATCTCCTTCAACACTTATAAAACTAAAACCACTTTTCTTTCTGAACATCTCCCAAAAATTTGCTCTCCCGAAATTCCTTATGCCTATCATCAACACTATTTTCTTAGTCCTGTTTTGACTCTTTCTTCTCTTATATTCAGTAAACAAGTCCACTTCCCAATTTTTTCCCAATAATTTTTCTCAATGCCCATCCTTTATATCTGAATAAATATGATAGCCTCCTGGTCAGTTTCTCTATTCTTCATCCAACCTGCTCTGAATAGAGTCTCCCTATTCAATGCTTTACAATAGCTACCACCTCAAATTTCTCAATGTCACTCAAAGCCCTCCATAAATCAAGCTCTATTTTGTCCCCTTAGCCTGGTACCTGTAATTCACTATTCCCTAGTATGATTTCTCATTACATTAGTCTCCTTATTTCCCCCACCTCAGATGCCTATACCTTAATTTAGCTTGCTAAGCTTATAAATCACGTTCTCTACCAACCCAAAATCTATGTCCTTTAATGGACCTCTTCCTCCACAAACTTCTCCAACTTTTAGGGCTCCGTTGCTTATATCACATGCATGTTTGCAGACTGCTTTGGGAATATACTGTAATTATATTTAATTTTCTAACTCCTGGATTGATTGAACTATCACTCACAAAGACGGTATCTTCTACTTCCTTAGGATCCTAGCAAGCTTTCTAGTTTTACTTAAGCCAAAAAGATCCATGACTTCCAATCACAAAGTTCTATATCTTTCTCAAGAAGGCTCAAAATACTAGACAATACCCTATTAATCTCCATCTCTTTTTAATAAAAAGCTCACTAGTTCACTTCACTGATTTAGTTTTTATTTAGTAACAGAAGTTGGAATAAACTCAGGTGATAAACTTGATAACTGAGTTTAGCCTTCCAATAGTAATGTTAAGAATTCTAAAATACACAAGAACCCTACACATAGAAATAGAAAGGAATAATAATATACTATTCAAGAAATACCATGTGCAAAGACAGTATAAGTAGAACAAATGCCAAGGATAAAGATGCTACCTATATCCATGCTTTAATCTTCTTTAAGCAATGCCATGAACAGAGAACTCTGAAAACCTTAAGTTTTACCAAACATTAAAGAAAGGCTGAATAAGGCAGTACTTACGGCACAATGCAGTACTTTTAAACATTATAAACTCAATCTTGGTTACTTACCTTCTCTGACCTGTAGTAGAACAGTTCATATTATAAGACCACTTTCCCCCCAACAATCTCATTCCCACAAATGACAGAAGTTTCCATATAGAAGAAATCACAAGTTTCACACACACATTCACACACTCAAAGAACACACCAAAGGCTAGTTTTCTTTTCTTTCAGAGTTTATTGTGTACACATACACTTCACAGGTTTTTTTTTTTTTTTTTTAAGTCTGTACACTTCACAAGACAGTACAAACTAGCTACAATCTGCTAGCAACACATCAGGACATTAACACATCCCATGATTTTTGCCCTAAAACAGGCAATTGTGCTACTCCAACTCTCTGAGAGAGATTTTTCCAGCTCATGTCATGTGGCCCAGACACCTCCTCTTCTGTAACTTCCACTTCTGGAACTTCCACAAGCCCAAGCTCTATCTTTACTTCTATTTCATGTTCAGCTCAGTGCAGATACTCTGAGGCTTCACTTTTTCATCTTCATATCTGCTTCAATGGCACAGCGGCGCCCCCTGGTTCCCCCATCCTAGATGACAGGCAGACAAAGAAACGGAGCATGAGTGAGTTAGCTATGAGGTAAGAGAAAAGGTGCAACAAGAATGCTGGGGATTTGGTTTTTTGGGGGAAGAGGGGGGAGAATCAGCAGAAAAATCCAGGAAATGAGGGGCATTTATCTGTCTTCCCACAGAGTGGGCTAAAAAGCACCTGGTAGTAGTGTGTGAGAGGAAATGTAGGACAGAGTACCTTGCTTCTGCCCACCATAGAGGTCACTGGAGTTCACCTGGGGTCCCACAGAATGACTATGAGTCATCCCACCCAGGCCCCAAATCATGTGCAAAGGAACAGGAAGAGTAAAAGATGGGTGGGAGAGTCAGAAAGGGCAGTGGATAGTGAGATTCTTGGCTAACATACCTGTCCAGCTGTTGATCCCTATAAGAAAGGCCTTTCCTGCAGACTGACCCTGGCACTAGTTCCCTAGCACCTCCTGAGTTGTTTTCCATGAGATCAGGACAATCAGAAGGCTTCTTTCCATCTGCTGCTCTCTCCCTGCAGCCCAGCTCCTTCCTCTTGTGCAATACTTTGCTGTCTTCAATAGATAAAAGATTCTATTAACCAGCCTTGCAACAACCAGCCAATTGCTTGGGGATCCAGAGTCACTGTTGCAGGCCAGTAGGAAAGAACGGAGATTACAGTGTTCTGTCTGTGGTACGGACTAAGGCCTGTAGGTAAGGTGAGCTAGTGAACAGTTTTGCTGGGCCAGGCCATTTTTACATTTCTAACATGCAAGGACTCTAAAATTCTTAGAGCTCATGAACACAAGTTGCCTTTGAGGCAACAGTAAGTATAAAAATACCACCCTTGTATTTGTATAACACTTCCTTTTTTTTTTCAAGCCATTTTATCCTCACACCATCCCTGTGAGGTACGCTGGACAGGCACCTCATTATATCACCTCCATCACACAGATGAGGAAAACAAAGCTCCAAGAGATAATCCAGAGTTTTAAGATCATGTGGTTTTCTAGGCTGATATCCTTCCATTACATCATGACTTAGAGCCCCATAATGAACAACAAAGAGTCAGAGTATTGTTCAAATCACAGAGGAAAAGAATAGAAGTCTTTAGGCTAGCTTTACTAAGCTTATCTCTAATTCCACCAGCCACTACTGTATGTAGTGGTCACTGTTACTGAGATCTTTATCTTAAATTTTACTGAATGTTTGTGTATCAGTCATCACTCTTGCAACTTAATATTAGGGGAAAAGAAAAAACCCATGTACTGAGTATCTGTAGGTATGAGGAACACTTTTTAAAAGCCAGCTAGCAGTTGCTGCTCTGAGCAATCTTCTGTTTGTAAGAAAAGAACTGTCAAAAGGTGCACTCAAGAAATGAGGAGCAGGTGCATCCTAGATCCTTACCAATAATCCCTCATTTCAGCTCAGTGAAGTCATAAATAGTCCCTACCCAGCCCACACACACACACATGCAGAAAGACAGGAGTGCAGAAGATAGAGTTTCTTATTCGATGACTTGAATAAACAGAAGTTTAAGACATTGCCACAGTCTGCATGTTCGATTTCCCTCTGCCACCCACCCCCAGCAAGAGCTGAGAATCTCTGTGGCAACACCACCCCTTGCAGCCATTCAATACTTACAAAGAGAGAGAGAAGGAAGGCAGGAGAGCCCATGGGGACACTGTCCTGTTAGAGGACAAACAAACACTGATCAGGTTCCACGGAAACTCTCAGCTGCAAGCACCCCAAACCTCAGGACAGAGACACAAGCACCACACACACAAAGACAAAAATTTTAAAACTCAAGAATAAGAGGAAAGAGATCCAAAAGCAATCTGGCCATTATGCCTCTGGAATAGGAACTGATGGTCCCCAAATGCTGCAAGCTAAGTCATTTCTCCCACCTTGTGAGCACTCTCCGAGAGGAGATAATAATTCATGCACTCAGCTCACAATTTCTCCCATGTGACTGGGTCTTCCAGTCACAGCAGGTTTCTTCAGTGTTTGGATGGGAGCAAACAACTACCATTTAAAAATCTTTATGTCTGTATACCATTGGAATGTAGAAGCCTAGAAGTACCAAGTAGTAACATAAGGTTCCTTGGATGCTTCAAACTTCTATCACTGGAACACTGGCACACAGGCTCTTCCTTGGTCTCCTCACCTTCTCTGAAGAATCCTGTTTGCGGGTAGAATCTCTTCCTCGAAGACTTTTAGCACTGATCCCAGACTCAGATGTCTGCATAATCAACTGTGTGGCCAGGAATTGCTGTAGGGAGAAGAAACAGAGTTGGCCCTAGAGACCTGATCCATCAAGGAAAAATGAAGACACCTCAGGCTTTGTAAATAGGAGTACAGTACTGTTCTGCAAACAGCATTCAAATACGTCTTGAATGATTAGGAGTTTTAGCACATTAGGTTTTAATTCTAGTTGTGCATGCTAAGGAATCAGAAAATGCCAAATAGCTCTAATTTTTTGTTGTTGTTATAATATAGCATCAAAATCCCTATGCTCTTACTCTATAGCACAGGGAATTATACTCAGTATCTTGTAATAGCCTATAATGGAAAAGAATCTGAAAAGAATATACATAAAAAATTGCGTTGGCCAAAAAGTTCATTTGGATTTTCTTCTGTAAAATGTTATCTGAAAAACCTGAACAAACTTTTTAGCCAGCCCAATAGATATAAAACTGAATCACTTTGCTGCCCACTTGAGACCAACACAACACTGTAAATTAACTATATTTCAATTTTTAAAAAAACCCTATAAAACAAATCTCTGTGCTCTAAGAATGAGAATGAGAGAGAATAAAACTAGATGAACCAAAGCAATTTAAGTAATCAGTAAGCAATTTAAGTAGTTTGGCAAACTCTGCAGAGATAGACAACATCCCTCCAAGTTCAATATCCCAAAGGGTGCCTGGTAATGTAACTACAGGATAGAAGTAGGTTCCCTGCAATGAAAAGGATCGTCTACCATGTATATAATTCACATCACTTAAAAATATACATTCATAAAAAATATATATATATATACATTCATCATTGTACAAAAATTTTATTAAAAAACTTCAGGAAACAAGATATTTTCCCAAGAAAGGCAGAATATTCTCTCACAACTCTTTTACCAAACCAACATGAGAAAACCAACATGAATCCAGCAAGAACAAAATTGTATCTTCCTGTGTCCCTGATGGCTATTCCAAGCAAAAACCACAACACCCCTTCCTAACATCAATACAAATCCTTCTCTTGAGTATTTTAAAATTCTCAGGATCCTCAAAGTACCTGGATCTGCTCCAAGACATCTCGCTGCATTTCTACTGCCATGTGATAGACATCGTGGTCTGAGCTATTATACATCACAGCATTCTGGAACATCAGCATAATGTCACGCTGAAATTCAGCTGTGCTGCGGATCAGTCCATTTTCAATGTTTTTCTTAATAGTTGACAAATCCATAGGCCTACAAAACAGAGCAGGGGGAAATGGGAGCATAGAGGGGAAAAGGACTCCACTGGATCTCCGAATATATTATTACCGTATGCATTTCCTTATACCTTTAGTCCCAGCTGCCAGGACTCAAACACCAAGCCCTAAAACAAGTACTTAACCCCAAAACCAAATTCAGCCTGTATAATAAGTACTGAGAAAGGTAATAAAGGGGGTTAATTCTTTTAGACTCAGTGATCCAGTCAGTGAAATAATTAGTTTAGCACTTGGTCATACCTACATCAAAAACACCTGCTTTAAACTTTCTGTCTAAAGCAAAAGTCCACCAAGACTGGACAACTTACAATTCAGGCCTAGTCAGCATGCTGAATGGATCATGGCTTACCTCTGTACAATGCTGTGGTAGCCAGGTGCTATGTCATCTGTAACAGGCTGCAGGAAGACATTGGCATACCTGTCCAAAAAGAATGTGGTGCAATTACTGACTTATCCTCCAAGAAGCACAGGTGAAGGAACTTGATCTAAGCGGCTGAAGGTTGTAAGAACCAATGCCATCAGTCCTGTATAAGCGTACTCAGACTTTTTTCTAATTACCAACAATGAGGAGGAGCAGGAGAAAATGTTCCTACTACTTGGTAAAGCCCACTCACCTATGATTAGCTGCAGCTCTCCATACAAGCATGATGGCTTTCTTCCAGATTTTCTGTGCCTGAATAGCTTCCTGATCCTCACTACAGACAGAGCTGAAATAAAAGAAATATGAGAGTCCCACTTGGCATAAGTCCAAAAAAAAAAAAAAAAGAGTCCTCATTATTTTTGTCAGATGTTTGTTCCAGGCCAAGAAACAGAAGATGAAAAAGTAAGACTAAAGAAAAGATCCTCTCCTACTTCTCACCTTCACTGCCTTGACCTCAAAGAAAGAATCGCAGATACTCACAACTGTGAAGAAGCAGGGCTGCTGGGGATGGAGTCTGCCAGTGTGTGGGACTGCAGCGTAGCATTGTGTATGCTAAAGCCATCGTCACTCTCACTCACAGGGGGCTCATTATCCATTTCTGACAAATAGCCTTCTCCTTGATCTTCTTCCTTAGGCTCCTCTAGGCTGGCCGCTTCACTGACTCCATCTTCCTCCTCATCCTCACCTGGGGCATCCTTAGACATAGTGTGCTCCAGTCAACAAATGGAAAGGAGAGCAAAGCTATCCAGCAAAGCATCATTAAACATGATCTGTCTTTTGGGTTAGATCAGTTCTAGAAAATAACCTCACACTGTTTCCTGACTGAGCCCTCTATCACTTATACTACCATCTACTTACAGATACTGACTGATCAAGTAACTTAGAACCTGGACAAAGAATAAGACCCAGGATCTTTTTAAAAGGAAGAAAAAAAAAGCTACTTACTTAAGACTAAGCTAAGAGGCGTTCCTTCTTTCCCCTTGCTCTTGAGAGGAACTCTGACCCTGGGTACAAAGTTATCAAAAATAGTTTTTATTGTGTGTCTCATCTGATGGAGCAAGCTCACATCGCATTAAGTCTGTTTGTTACTACTGCTTTAGTAATTCTAATAAGAAAACTTTGGATGACTTTCTCTGAATAGTATAATAATCTGATTTCTATATGCTCTCCCTGGCTCTGATATCCCTACTCACTCCAAATCTCTCTGGATGTATCAAAGCTTCTTTGTGCATTATATGCAAAGAAAGGTCTGTGTGATATTCACAAACTCTTTCAAATAGGAAGCACCTGTTGCCACAGTACTCCCACTATGCCTAACTGTCCACTGCAGCTTTTCCCCATGCAACTCCTTAACCAGTCTCATCTCAGAGAATAATGATGCGAGTTTACTGAAATTCATTAAAAAGGTAGTGCTATAGGGAAATCTAGTCACACAGCAAGAGGAATAAAGAAAAATCTGAAATACCTTTATCTGGCTTCCAAAAATAGTCCCTGATTCTTCTTTCAATGAGTCTGCAGAGGAGAGAAAGACTACCTGAAGATTTTTCCACCTTAGCCTTCCCCTTCCTATGGACAATAGTCCCCTGCAGCTCTCCTTTCCATGCTGACCTATTCTACCTCCTCTACTTGCCCACAACCCACAAAGCCCTCAGAAGCCAAAGCAAATGATTTAAAGTTAGTTATAGAGTACATATTTCCTGGCTTTATTATTTACCTGACATTTCAAACTTGTGCTGAGTCTCTGACTCTAAAGAATCTTCAATGGGATTTGAGCCATGTGATGGAGACAACATGCTTTCAGGGGATGCCTGAAGACCAAAAAGAACAAATACCTTAAGTCCTGGTAAATCACTACAGCTCATACATTATTCTTCAATGATAATGAGACTATACAAGAAATTCTAAGTCCTCCTACCCATGTAATATGATTCTAATGGTCACCTTAATAGAACAGGGTAAGTATATATAGCACTGATCATACCTATGGGCTTTGGACACATCAACATGTCAGAACTCAGGCATGCAACAGGAACACCAAAGGCCTAAAATGTCACTTCTTACCTAAGATATAACCCTCCACCCCCCGCCCCCATCCCCCAAGCCCCCGATCTTAAATACCTCTGTCTTCACTGTTGTAATTGGAGTTTCATCGCCTCTCCTACTGGAAGCATCTGCTTCAGTAATTTCTCCAGTTGCAGTACTTCTGGGTTCCTCATTTAAGTCCTGACTCCTGAGTTCTGGTGGCTCCATACTCATGGCTGGAACAACTCCAGATACTATTTCAGCCCCTGAAATGCCTTGCTCTGGTTCTGCAGGTTCCATTTTGATCTCAACACTGGGTTCCCTGATGTCCACCAGTTCATGGATTCCTTTGCTTTCTGTTTCTTCAAAGTCCAGCCTCTCCTGCTTGACTGTCATCTCTGGTGCAGGGAGAGGTACTGGCTTGTCCCGTTCCTGCTGGATAGGATGCTCCCAGGGGCCAGGCAGGGATTGGGGATCATCATTCTCTTCACAGAATGACAGTGCTGCTTCCACTGCTGCCACATCCAGCACTTCAGGATGATCATCTACCTGTCCCATAATACATACACTGTTGAAGTCACAAAAAGAAGCCCAAGCCCCTCAATTCATTAGCACCAAACGAGATGGCCTGAATCTGCAGCTTCTCTCTCCATCTTCTCCATGTAGCAGAAGCAAGCAATGGACAGGTACCTGTCTGGTGCAAACCAGTAACATAGGAAAGGCTGGGTAGATGACTAGTATGTCAGCATCAAAGGGCTCTGGGACTACAGAGATGGAGATGGGAAGAAGCAGGAGAGTTGTTTGTTTATGTAATTCTTACTACAAGAAGCAAGGAGAGGCTAAGGAGAGAAGCCTATGTAGGACCCATGAGACATTCTTTGGGGCTTTGCTGAATAGTTACCTTGTCCTCAATGATGGCAATGATGTCCCCAACAGTCTCAAAGTCCAGCTCTTCACCTGTGTAAGACACAGCAATATCCATCTTCTCAGCCAGATCTAAATCTTCCTTCCCATCAATGCTAGGAGCCTTTGATCCTCCAGGGGCCTCTGCTACCCCTGACCGGAAACACTCTTCTTTGATAGAATTGATGATCATGGAGATTTCACTGCTATCCATGGAGACAGTCACAGTATGTGGATCCCCCACAGCCTCCATGGGAACACAGGTGTCAGGCTGACTCACTGAGTAACAGGAAAAGAAAACCATCTCAGAAGCTTATTTGGTACCAACTGCCCACCTGGAGATCACACCAAAGCTGTGGACAGATGTCAAGCACCCATACACTTAAGCTCAGTAAAAGTTATCTTACATCAGTCTGTTTTCTTCTCCTCAGTTTTATCTAGAAAGGTGAAAACACATTCTCAAGCCCATTCATATATGTACACTTAGCCCTTTTGCCCCAACACATAAATGCCCACCCATTTCTTCTCACATCCTTGTTTTTGTAAGAATAAAGACGGCACATGTCCACAGAGAACAGAAGCTGATGCTCTTGGTCACCTTTCTCTAACTGAAGCTCAAAATGAAATTTTGGATCTAGTTGCTGCTCAGGGCGTGGGTCAAGGACGCACCTGGAGCTACACTCTCAGGAGTGGAGACAGCCGGAGCAGAGGATGGTGCTGGCAGCGCAGGCATCATGACAATGGTAGCCTGGGACACAGACTCTACAGGGGGTGGCACAATTTTAACTGGAGGTTCACTGGCAACAGTAGTGAAGGAAGCAAGAGGTGTGGTGAACTGTGTAGGACCAGCTTCTAAAAGCCGGGAAAGAGTGGGAGCACCTAACAGACAAAGAGGTACACAAACGAGGTAAGAAGAAAGCACATGAGCAAGAAGCAAACAATAGCCACTTTAAGACTCAACCAAGAAAATTTTTAGTCTCAAAGGATGAAAGTAACTCCTGTGTGAAATAAGCTCATTATCTATATCCTTATTTTTTCAAACCTTACTTAAGATCTTCTGCCAAGTTAGGAATGACTCAAAGCACTAGAATACACAACTCACATGAAAAATGAGTGGTAATTTTTTAAAAAAAGGTATGAATAAATCTGTCCCTTCTACTGAAGTTAAGCATGCTATAAACCACCCAAATTTAACACCACTCAAATACCAAAATCGAATGTTTGGCATTTTTTAAAACTCTTTTTTCTTTACATTTTCTACCTCATTTAATTCTCACTACATCCTTGTGAAGTATATATATTGCAATTAATAAAAGAGGAAACTGAGGCTCAAGAATTAAGTTACCTATCCAAGGTCACAAAACCAGTGTGTGGCAGGCCTGAGACTCTTTAAGTCTAGCGTTCTAGTTCCAAATCTTGTCTGCCTATGCTATAGTCTCAGGTATCCCTAGCACCCTTCTGTGATTTTTGCACCTTCACCATTAACTTCACTATTCCTCTCAATCAGTATCTATGCTGTGGTCATCCAGGACAATCAGTATTTTGAAGATGAAATGGATTTACAATTTTGAGCACCATGTGGTTTAACAGGTAAAGTAGCTCCAAGGTTGGGCTTTAAATCTAGGATTCACAGTTGCTTAATAACAAAGCCTAGAAACCAAGGGCAGTCAATGCCATGTTCAACATCTCTAAAATAAAGTCGACAACGGAAAAGTAGTGACTTACCTGAGGCAGCTGGGGAGGCTGCAACAGTGTTGGGTGTTTGCTGCATCTCCCCACCATGTATCATGGGAAGGACCCCGCCTACCTCCAGGAGGACACCTGCACTGTTCAGGTGGCCAGAAGCCACAGCCATTTCACTCTCATTGACCTACCAGGGAAGAATAGAGGTGAAGGCTACACTCAAGCTTTCCTTTATTACCACTTCCCAAAAAAGCTCCAGCAGTTGGCCAAACTTCATGAAACTAAAAGTTAATATCCAAAGAAAATGATTTCAGACCCAAGGGAAACTCTGATTTTCAAAACTTATTGACAAGAGTTCTCTGGAGAAGAGAACCAAAATAATTATGTTTCAGATACCTCAGGACCCAAGGATACTATCAACTATTTTGTTTTGTTTTGTTTTTAAATTAACATTTAACTAGGAGAGCTCTTCCTCTTTTGAACTTTTTTTCCATGTTATATTTTAGGTCCCAGGCACTCCCTTCCAAATTACTTAATCACCACAGCTCTCAAACACCCACAGAAGTCTCCATACCAGTCTGGGGCTAGTAGGCAGGAGGCTGCCCTTCTTCAAGAGCTCTGACAGCAGAGGGGAGGGGGGTGGAGTTGCTTTCTGTCCAAGCATCTTTTTCTGGGGTGAATCATCTGTTACTGGGGTCATGGGGGCTTCTAAGGGTGCAGAGCCTGGAGGAAGGGTGTCAGGAATTCCAGGAAACGAGGTGACTGGGGTACTCGGCAAAGTCCCAGGGGTTACCTAAGAGACAACAGAGAACCTTTATCTGACTTCTCAAACTCAGGAAGGTTCCCTACTAATCTGGATGGGTTAGTGTGTCTACCTATTACTTTATTAGTCCTGAGTGGAACTGCCCAGAAACCCTCTACCCGTCTTGCTCTCAACCACACCTTTCTTCCCCACAATTTTTTCTCTTCTACTCACTCAAACCCAAAGCGACTCAACCATTCCACCCAACTTGCCTTTTATAAACTCCTTACCCACTACTAATATTATATTTACATAGACTCACCCTATATTTCAGCAGGAATTTCGTAAGACCAGTACACTTACAAGTAATTCCTTAAGTTAGCCTTTTACTTATCTCTAAAAATGTCAAAAGCCTCAATGTTTTTAGGTCCATTCTTATCTTAGAGCACAGAACATGGTAAATTATGTCTTTAGCATTCAGACCAAGAGAGGAAATTGCCTCTAAGCCAAAAGTGGTTTCCTCATCACTCAGCTCTCTGCTGGCTTACTGCCCCTTTGCTGATCAATTCCTGTGGATGGAAATATACTCACCCCAGAGGTGGCCTCTTCCATAGTGGTTGCAGTCAAGTCAGCAAGTGGATAATCACCTCCTGGGGAGGCAGAATCTATAGGAGAGCGAACCATCACAGTAGGTAACCTCCGAGGGGGTGTTTTTACTGCTTGACGGGCTAGAACATACAAAAGAACAATCTGTCTTCAAGATTAAATAAATAAAGCTAGACTCTGCTATTATATAATAAAGGACAAATAGGGATGTTACATTACTAAGGCAGCATTAAGAATCTGGATTAGAAAGCTTTCTTTACAAGTTTTTAGCCTAATTTTTCCTATGAGCAATTCTCACCCTAAGCAAACTTGTGTACCCTAAAGGTCCTTGGAGTAGGAAAGTAGTTTAAACATCCCTCAATATCCTCTTCAACAACTTAAGATTCTGCTTTCAACAAGAGGGAAAGACCTCAAAGGCTCAAAGCATGTATTCCTAGAATTACAAATGCTTAAGTTCCTCCCCTTATCCAATGACTAAGTTATTCTCAATCTTTTTACAGGCTTTGACTTCTAAAACCTTGTTTATGTTCAATATGTTAATCAGGCTTTTGTGTCTTAAAAGAACACAAGGTCTAGTGAGATCTCAGCAGAGCTCACTTTCTAAGAGTTTCTTCCTGGACATAAAGAGACGTTTTTATTCTGGTAAAAGAGAAGATGACAGAGAAAAGCGTGCAATTGGAATTAGTAGATTCTGTGTTAACAGTCTTCAACTGTCATCGTCATGCAGCAGTGTATAGTCAAATTGTTAAACAGAGTCACTAGGTTCACCTTACCCTGATAAGCCGCATCCGTAGCCTTCCTCTTTACTTCAGCTTCCTCTTCCTCCAATTTCTTTTTCCTAAAGAGGAAAATAAGGGTTAGATCCTAGCCGGCTGTAGCTCCTTCACAGTGCCCTCACAAGGAAATTTTTTTGCCAGGCTAGCACTTTCTAGAGGAAAAATCTAAAAAATAAATCTTTATCAGCAAAATAGGGAGTTTTCAGTATACTGCCTAACTACCAGTTCTTTACCCAGGCAAACTAGAGCCACTTTTAAGTTAGAACTAAGTTATGTTTTCACACTGAAATATTCTATCACATTACCTTCTAGGACTCACTACCCCCTCCCAGCCACCAGGCCACTCTGCAGCTTTCCCTTTCCAGAATCTCTCAAGTCTAAAGGGATGGCAGATGTAGGAAATAAGCCAGATTACTTAAGAAGTAAAGAGGGTAAAAAGAGAAAAAGGAGTACAGATGGAAGAACAGTATAATATAACCCACATCGCAATGTCATTGCAAAGCTCATCCAGTCTGCTGTCCATGTGCCCAGCTTGAATTAGTTCTGCATCTCTTTTCAGCCGTCTGTAGGATGAGAGGTAGGTAGACTGGGTTTTTTAATCTATTTAAAAAATTCTGACTAGTATAAGCCAGCCCGATTTGTCTCTCCCAACCATTTTGCATTCTCTGATAAGTACCTATATTTTTCCTGGGTTTCCTTTATCACTTTCTTTAGTTCCTCAACTCGCTCAGCAGTCAGTTTCCGAACAATGACATCTTCAACAGTTTCCACCACTTCTCCCTTTTCACCCCGTTTCCGTCTATGCAAAAATTTAAAAAACAAAAACAAAAAAAAGACCAGACACACACTTGAATAAGAGAACATTTTTTCCTACTCCCACTTGCTTTCTTTGAGCCTTCTCCACCATCTAACCAGAGATAATTTCTAACTTTTATCACACCATGATATAAACAGATAAAAAAACCAGACTTCCACAGTAAATATTCTCTACTAAAGAGATCTGGCTCAAGTGCCTGGCTTTGTACTCACTTTGGGGTCTCAGTGGTCTCTAGGAGCTCTGAGTACTGGGAAGCACAATGCTATGGAAAAAAGTGAAAATATGATGAGCAAGTCTGAAAAGGAATGACCTTTCAAAGTTCAACATATTAGACTAAGGTTTACACAGGGGAGCTATATTTAAGGTAGGAGTAGCTTCTAGGAGGACAAATTACTTTGCAATCAAATTAGTTCAAAATAATCAATACCATAACACAGAAAAGGAAGTCTTCTGGCCTGGAGTTTGTCTATTTGAGGAAAGACAAGCTAAGAGCCAATATTTATATTTAATATCTACTGAGTAGTTACCGTATGCAAGGCACTGTGCTAAATGCTTTCTAGGTATTACCTCAACTAAATATTTTCAACAATCCTGAATCAACTTTTATCCCTAGTTTACAAATCAGAAAACTGAGGCTCATGGTTCAAAGTTTTCAAGTAGAGTCATATTAAGCCCAGATCCATCTAATGTACAAGACTGGCCTTTTAACTGTTATGCTACACTGACAAGAATAGTTTGTAATAGTGTGGGCATACATGGATGGATTGGCAAATATTGAGAAAAAGGAAAAGTATTTTCAAACTATTCTTCATGGTACAAAAGCCTTGTGATTAAAAGGGCAGGACCTGGTCACACTGGTCAGAATGGCCATCATTAAAAAGTCTACAAATAATAAATGTTGGAGAGGGTGTGGAAAAAAAAGAGAACCCTCTAACACTGTTGGTGGGAATGTAAATTGGTGCAGCCACTGTAGAAAACAGCACAGAGATTCCTCAAAAAACAAAAAATAAAACTACCATATGATCCAACAATCCCACTCCGGAGCATATACCCAGACAAAACTATAATTTGAAAAGATACATGCAATCCTATGTTCATAGCAGCACTATTTACAATAACCAAGCTAAGACATGGAAACAACCTAAATATCCATCGACAAGTGAATGGATAAAGATGATATTCACAGACATAGAGAACAGACTTGTGGTTACCAAGGGGAAGGGGGTGTGGGGGAGGAAAGGATGGGGAGTTTGGGATTAGCAGATGCAAATTATTGTATACAGGATGGATAAACAACAAGGTGCTTTTGTATAGCACAGGGAACAATATTCAATATCCTGTGATAAACCATAATGGAAAAGAATATGAAAAAGAATATATGTATGTATAACTGAATCACTTTGCTGGTCAGAAATTAACACAATATTGTAAGTCAACTATACTTCAATAAAATTTAAAAAAGAAATAAACATAAGAACAAATAAATAAGCAAGATACTTAAAGACCAAAAAAAAAAAAAGGCAGGACCTGGAAGGGAACCCACTTCACATCTCAAAAAGTGCTCTAAAAGAACGCTTACTTGGGAACTTACTTTTTGAGAGAACCAGTCTGGAGGGCGGCCAGGTTCTGCAAAGGGCTTGATTGCTCTGCTAACTGATACCCTACAAAATTAGAAAAGCCTTATCACATACCAAATTGAAAAAAAAAGAGAGAAGGTATAC
This sequence comes from Balaenoptera musculus, assembly GCF_009873245.2. Classification (NCBI taxonomy): domain Eukaryota; kingdom Metazoa; phylum Chordata; class Mammalia; order Artiodactyla; family Balaenopteridae; genus Balaenoptera; species Balaenoptera musculus. The sequence goes on from NC_045787.1 coordinate 114,439,941, forward strand.
TGAGAGTTCAAGGTTTAGAGTACAAACTTTGGAGTAAAAAATTGTCACTGGGAAATATTCTGGAATATGTGACTATGGAAAATGACACAGCTACTGAAAAGTCATTTTAGAGGGAAAGCGTCATTGCTAAACAGTTTTCCTACATGATGTATTTCCTGAGTGAAGTGAAGCTACTAGGACCTAGTAAAGTATCATTTGTTCATTTGGGAAAATATTTTTATGTTGATCTTGGTTCTTTCAGAAAACATCTGTCATTTGGGAAGCAATCTGTAAAATATTCCAGCCCCCCAAAAGTTATCTTCTGATCTATTAATACAGCTCTTAGGAATATAAGAAAATAACAAAAGAAGCAAGCACCAGGAAGCACGCACCATGTAGACTTGACCAGACTGATGAACAGTTAGGTTTTTCCTAAATGCCTGCAAGAGGATGTTTAACTTATGGCACTTCACCTCTAGAAAATATTAAACAACCCATAAAAATAACTATGAAATATAATATATATGGTGATACGGAATGTATTTATAACATAATATTAACTGAAAAAAGGTGACACAATTTTCTGCTATGATGCACTCATATGACTTTTTAAAAAGTTACAGGTATAAAGACAAAGGAAGAAACAGGCAAAAATGAAAATAGACTGAAATGGCTTGATGCAAGAGTGTGAAGGGGCTTCAACTGTGTCTATTTCTTTAAAAAGATCTGAAGGAAACATGACAAAATATTAAGATTTCTTAAATCCAGGTACCAGATACATGGGCACTCTGTATTATTCTCCCTACTTTTCTATGTGGCTGAAGTATTTCACAATTTTAAAAACAAAGTTTTGAATTTTGTGTTGGGATAATGGTTTCAGAGTTCTTTTCTTTTATAAAAAATTTACTTTAACATTGTTATGTGGATAGCTATCAGTAAAAACTAAAGTTTGATCCATAATTTACACTTTTTTTATACCAAGAAAAGCCCCCAAATCAAAGATTTATATATTTTAAAAAATGTAACCATAAAAGTACTAGAAAAAATCAAAGGAGAATTATTTTATAACCTCAGACTAGGCAAGAACTTTCTAATTATGTCACAAAATCCGAGAAAATTATTAATAAACTACATTTTAAAACTCTTCATGTAAAAATATTACATTAAGCAAAGCCAAATAGCAAAGTGGTTTAAAAAAATGCTCCTCAAAATAGACAAATGGCTAATCTCCCTAATATATAAGGAGCCACCCCCACCCCCCCACCCCCAGTCAAAGAGAAAGACTAATAGTCAAATAGAAAAACAGGAAAAAGCAGTTTACAGAAAAGGAAATACAAGTGGCTCTTCAACACAAGAAGATATTTAACTTCACTCATCATAGGATAGACGCAAATGAAAGATATGAGAACTATTTCAAAGTTTGATCTTATACTGTCAAAGATCAAAAATACATAACACCACATTCTACGAACCAGGCCATAGAAAAACAGGTACTATGACATATTGCCAATGGGAGTATAAATTGAAACAAATCTCTGAGTAGGGCAATTTGAAATACTCACCAAATTTTATAAACGTATATATTCTTTGACTCAATAATTCTACTTTCAGTTTATCTTAGATACAATTCATACATAACCATGCAAGGCTATATTTATATTAGCAAATGTCCATCAACAGAGTTCTAGTTAAATAAATTATGGTACTGCATAAAACAATATCATGCAGCTGTTAAAAAAAAATGAGCTAGATCTTCATATAAAGATATACAAGGATCTATAAGATACAGTACTAAGTTAAAGAAAAAAAAAGCAGCAGTGACAAGGTAAAGAACACTGTGCATAGTAAATAACCAGTTGTGTTTAAAAAAGAGGGGGGAAAAGAAAATATTTATTTGTTCATGTATACAAATTTAATGGCAGAGAAACACACAAGAAACTACTAACCCTGGGAGATACGATACAGTGATGGGAGGAAAACACTGTGTACCATTTTTTTTTTAATTTTTATTTACTTCTTCATTTATTTTTGGCTGCTTTGGGTCTTCATTGCTGCGCGCGGGCTTTCTCTAGCTGCGGCGAGTGGGGGCTACTCTTTGTTGCACTGCGCAGGCTTCTCACTGCGGTGGCTTCTCTTGTTGCGGAGCACGGGCTCTAGGTGCACGGTCTTCGGTAGTTGTGGCACACGGTCTCAGTAGTTGTGGCTCGCGGGCTCTAGAGCGCAGGCTCAGTAGTTGTGGTGCACAGGCTTAGTTGCTCCGCGCCATGTGGGATCTTCCTGGACCAGGGCTCGAACCCATGTCCCCTGCATTGGCAGGCGGATTCTTAACCACTGAGCCACCAGGGAAGTCTCAACCATTTTGAATTTTGAACCTTATGACTTAAGTACCTCCTCAAAATATAAATACAATTTAAAATTTTAAAGTTTTACTTAAGTGTTCTTCTACTATTTTTTTAATAAAAAAATGTAAGAAAATATACAGATTAGATTCTATTTCAATTCAGTTTACTTGGTATTTTGTTTAAAAATGAGTTCAGTTTATATTTGAGTTATATTTAAGTTCAATCTGAGATTTACCAAATTAGTGTGCTTCGTTTTGTCACAGGATTTACCAGCTCGAGAACAGCTGCTACCTGGAAGATCCTGGTTTCATCTTTGAAAACTTCTTTGAAAAATACATAAAATTGTATAAGTGCTAAGTGTGACCAGCAATGCTGCTTTGGTAAACTCATCTGAATGGTTAAAGTAGTAGAGATATACCATACAAATGCAAATTTGTATATTAAGTAATCTGAACACTTAAGACAATTAAAAGGTGTCCTTAGATCCTGAGGGAAAAAAGAGGGGGTAAAAAAAGGACTAATGTTAAAAATGAAAGCTTATGTCCTGGTAGCAAAAAAGACTGGAAACCACACAGAGTCCTATTTTCTGGTACTTAAAAGAAATACTGAGTGCTAAGACAATTCAATAGGGAAAGAATAATCTTTTCAACAAATACTGAGTCCTGGGACAGTTGCATACCTACATGCAAAAGAGACTCCTGCTTTACAACCTACACAAAAATTAACTCAAAATGGATCAAAGACCTAAATGTGGAGAGTCGAAAGCTGTTAGAAGAAAATATAGACGTAAACAGTTTCTTAGCTATGACACCAAAAGCACAAGCAACAGAAGAAAAAATAAACTCGTATCAAAACTAAAAACTTTTGTGCTGTACACAATACCAACAGATATCAACAATACCAAAGAAAGGCAACACACAAAACAGGAGAAATATCTTCAAATCATCTATCTAACAAGGGATTTGTGTCCAGAATATATAAAGAATTCTTAAAACTCAATAATAAAATGAAAAATAATCCAAGGGATCTGAGCAGACATTTTTACAAAAAAGACATACAAATGGCCAATAAGAACATGAAAACATGCTCAACAACACTACTGGTCATCAGGGAAATGCAAATCAAAACCACAATGAGATACCATTTCATACTCACTAGTACAGCTATAACAAAAAAAGACAACAATAAATGTTGTCAAGCATGCAGAAAAATTGGGGCCCTCATTTATTGCTGGTGGGAATGTAAAACAGTGGGGCCACTTTCTAGTTTGGCAGTTCCTCAAAAAGTTAAATAGAGAATTACAATATGATCTAGCGATTCCACTCTTTCAAGACAACTAGAAACATGTCTGCACAAAATCTTGTACACAAATGTTCATAGCAGCATTAATTATAATAGTCAGAAAAATGGAAACAACCCAAATGTTCATCAACTGACAAATGGTAAACAAAATGTGGCATACCCACACAAGGGACTATTATTTAATCAAAACAAGGAATAAAGGGGACTTCTCTGGTGGTCCAGTGGCTAAGAATCTGCCTTCCAGTACAGGGGACAAGGGTTTGATCCCTGGTCAGGGAACTAAGATCCCATGTGCTGTGGGACAACTAAGCCCGCGCGCCACAACGAAAGATCCCGCATGCTGCAACTAAGACCTAATGCAGCCAAATAATATTAAAAAAAACAAAAACAAGGAATAAAGTACTGATACATACTCCAACATGAATGAACCTTGAAAGCACTATGCTAAGTGAAAGAAGCCAGTCACAGACAACCACAAACTATATGATTCCATCTACATGAAACGTCCAAAATAAGTTATCTATAGGGAGACAAAGTAGATGAGTGGTTGGTGGGGAAGGGGTAGGGGAGATGTTAGAGAGGTAAAGAAGAGATTGTAGAATAACTGCTAAGGGATAAGAGGCTTCTTTCAGGGGTATTTAAAATGTTCTAAAATTAGACTCTAGTGATGGTCTTACAATTCCAAATATACTAAATTCTGTGAATATACTGGGTTAATTTTATGGTATGTGAACTATATCTCAATAAAGCTGTTAAAAAACAAATGCTGCTTAAAGGTTAACTATTGGAATCCACCGGTATAAAAAAAAAATACCCGACAGTTTCTAATACCCAAGAAAGCAGACATCCTAGATACCTTACCAATTTTGATCTCCACTCCTCATAACGGAAGACGCTAAACACAGCTTCTCTCGGATGGACCATGGCTCTGTAGGGCCAGTACTCAGCAGCTTATGTTCTGAAAGGAGAGAAGACTTGGAGACAACCACTGAGACACTAATTCTAAGCCCCAAAGGGAGGACTAAAAGCCTAACACAAAACATCCCAACCTGTAAGGACAAAGTGAGCCACTATCACCGAATCTTGATTTTCACCTCTCTAGTAAACACCACCACTAGGGTGATGCCTATTCATTGCATGAGAACTGCACTGAGTATATGGCAAAACATTTTTTCTTCAAATGCCATGGTTACTCTATGTTTTTTTTTTTTTAAAGAGTCATTAATTTAGAGCAGTTCTCCCCAAAGACCCAGTTTTAAGAATGCTTTATTCCAGGTACTTCCCTGGCGGTCCAGTGGTTAAGACTCCGCACTTCCACTGCAGGAGACACGGGCTGGATCCCTGATAGGGGCAACCAAGACCCTGCGTGCCCCGCGGCGTAGCCAAACAAGAATGCTTTATTCCAATTTGGACGCAAGGGCTATTTCCCAGGATTCCGAGGGCTAACGCCCCCCCCGCCCCCGCACTGCCCCACCTCCTTCTTAGCATAAACTTGTTTACTTCTCTCAGGAACACCCACTCCCCTTTAGCTGTTGGGCCTAAAAGACCTTTTCAATCCGTGAAACAGGGGGAAATGGCTGAGATGCACGAAATGCAATTTTCCCCCAGTGGCAGAAAAAGCTCACAGTTAAGATACCCCATTTCTCTTTGAGTACGGGCCTCACAAACGTTCGTCAGAAAACGACTCTTTGAGACGCCGGCCATTCCATATAGCTGTTGTGTGGACAACATGTCTGTCCACACGCCCGAGCCTCTGAGGCACCTTTTTTCCTCTCACTCCGCGGAGCTCCCAAACATACAAGGACTCCCTGAGGTGCTTCTCTCAAAACTCCGCGGCCTTACTGAAACACAAGACTCTACGCTTCTAGGCCCCCAACCGTTGGCCTTCACAACGCCGGTCGAGCGCAGGTCTCTGACGGCCCTGGGCCCTCAGGCAAATCATTGCTCCTACTCTCTAAGAGTGTGAAAGAAATCTGTTGCCTGGCCTTGGCTCTACAAACACCTTCCACACAAGAGCAGCACAATTACTTACTGCCCGTTCCTGTCGCCATCTTGGCCCCGAAGTCTCCAACCCCCGAAGGAAGACCGTCTGGTAGGGCTAAAGCCCGCGGGATTCTGGGAAATCGAGTTCCGGTGTTTGTTCGCGGTGCGTCATGGGAAATGTAGTCCCCCACCCCACCCCGCCCCAACCCCAGGATGAACAAGCGCCCTAAACTAGGTCTCCTGTGAGAGGATGGCGACTGAAGCCTAAGGATTGCCTTTAGGCTTCTTAGAAAAGAAATGCCTAGGGTTCAAGAAAAACTGATAAACCGGATTTCCAGTGAGCCCAACTCCAAACTCCGACAGTTGGTAACCCGTCCTGCATTAGAGCAGAGAGGTCAAGCCGTAGCAGTTTCCCGGTCTCGCCCGCCCCCTTGCGCCGATTGGTAGGTGCAGATTTCGCTATCTGATTGGCCGAACGAAAGCAGCGCGTAATTTAAAACATTGTATCAGTAACAAAGGTGCCCCTCGTGGGCGGAGTTGTGCTCTCAGGCTAGGAAAGTCCAGGTTCGGCCGCGGAGTGAGAGTGAGCCGGTACCGTAGGAGAAGTGTGGCGTCTTCGGGTGAGTGTGCGGCTGTGCTCGAGCCCAGCTGGGGTACTTGCTTTTGCCCTGGCGGATTCGGCTTTCAGAAAGCGGAACTGCCGCCATCCCTTTTTTTCTTAATACCACTGTCCTCACTGTGGGCCTGGGGGGCGAGGTGGGAGCAGGAGCCTAGGGCTACTGACACCGCCTCCACGACACCGTTGAGCGAGGCACCCTACTTGGAGCGTGACCTTATGCTTTCGGAGCCGGATATCTGTTCATTCCTGTTCGCGGTCCGAAATGCTGCCTCAGATTGGATTAAATGATTAACTCTTTTTCTCATTCCTTTCCCCTTTGCTGGTAGTTTAAGGGGAAAAGGAGTAAGAATTCAGGCAGCGAGACTAGATTGTCCTGGGGCCAGGGAATTGTTTCTTACCCAGAATTTGCAGCCCCTTTTATCCCTTAAGGTTCTCCTCTCTACCCACTCTTGTCTCTTTTTAGACCTAAACTGCCCCTGCTGAAATGTCGCAAGGGATCCTTTCTCCACCAACCGGCTTGCTGTCGGATGAGGAGGTCGTAGTCTCCCCCATGTTTGAGTCCACAGCTGCAGATTTGGGATCTGTGGTACGCAAGGACCTGCTGTCGGACTGCTCTGTCATCTCCACCTCCCTGGAAGACAAGCAGCAGGTAAAGGAGTTGAAGAGTGGCTTGGGGACAGAAAGTGATATCCTCAGCCTACTAGTTGTCCATACAGAGTAGCATGAGGTAAAAAATCCAGCAATCCTAGGGTTTGAGAGATCAACTCAAAATTAAGCGCATGACAAGTAAAAAATGTACAGTTGTATGTCCATAAGAAAACTATTAATTGCATTGCATTAATGAAACATCCTCAAATGCATACTCTGTTAATCCTATGAGAGAAGGCAATTGTTGTGTCTCCTTCACCATGAGTCCCAGACATTTTAAATAATTTGCACAAGGTCATATTGCCATTAAGTAGGTGGACTGTACATTCAGGTTTTAATATCGACCACAGCTTCCATTTAAGGAGGTTTCTCAGCTGCAGCATTATTGATGTTTGGGGCCAGATAATTCTTTGTTATAGGGGGCCGTCCTGTGCGTTGTAAGACGTTAAGCAGCATTCCTGGCCTCTACCCACTAGATGTCAGTAGCTGCTTACCATTTGTGACAACCAGGAAACCTGTCCTGACATTACTAAATGTCCCTTGAAAGGGAAATGGCCATGGTTGAGAACAACTCTACTCAGAAGTCTCCCCTTTTGTAGAAGTTTCATGAGAGCAGGAGCCTTGTTAATGTTCTTCACTGTGGACTACCAGAGCTCTTAGAATTTCTGGGCCAGAGTAGACAGATCCCTAAATATCTGTTGAATGAACGTGGTGGGTGCTATTATTAACCCCACTCTACAGATGAGGAAACTGAGGTGAAAAGAATTTAAAGAACTTGTTCAAGATCTCATAGTTATTAAATGATGAAATTGGGACTCAAATTCAGGTATGTCTGCCTCCAACGTGCTTAACTACTGTCTTTTGCTATATCACACACTGATTTTCATACCAGTCAACTAGTTCTGACTCAGATAATCTGTGGTGAAGAGACAAGTGAAGGGTGATTAAGTACTGAAAAACTCCATGTGGGTTGGAATGATTATGGAACCAGAGTAATGGCACAGAGTCATTTGAGGTGGAATAGAGGTAGTGTTAGAATGATTCCCAGGAAATATGCTATATTTGCCCATCTGCTCAGAAGTAACTGTTGAGATTAATCTGTGATACTGGCCTGAACTTCTGCCACAGGTTCCATCTGAAGATAGTACAGAGAAGGTGAAAGTATACCTGAGGGTCAGACCCTTATTATCTTCAGAGTTAGAACGACAGGAGGATCAGGTAAGTTTCGAGGAGGGAGGATTCAAGGTGGAATGATACAATACAGTAGAGGTTCCCAGGAATGTTTGCTTCTGTGACAACTGTGTTTTCCCCCTTCTCAGGGTTGTGTCCGTATTGAGAATATAGAGACCCTTGCCCTACAGGCACCCAAGGACTCTTTTGCCCAGAAGAGCAATGAGCGAGGAATTGGACAGGCCACCCACAGATTCACCTTTTCCCAGGTATGGAGTTACTGACATGTGAACAAGGGACCAACACCTAGGGGCAACTTTATTCCCTCTTTAGAAGGAAAGCTTTTTACTTGACTGTGACTCCTTATATATGCATGTCTACAATCTGGGGGACCCTTGTTATGTGCTAGCCAGTGTGTCAAGTACTTTATGTGCATTAATTCCCAACAACTCTATTGTTATTATTATCATCATTGTCCCTAATTTCCTGGTAAGGATACTGTGGCTCGGTGAGTATAATGTTGCTGAAGCCATGTAGCTAGTCATTGGTGGAGTTAGGACTTGAGTCTAGATCCATCTATCTCTCAAGCCCATGCTTGTGACCATTATGTTGTTCCATTTTGTGTGCAGCATTGGACTTAGTGGATAGCGTTCCATAAGTATTTGTTGATTTGGATGAAAAATGGACTGGCAGAGAGTATTTAGGCAGCAGCTGGCAGCAATGCAGGAAGAAGTTGCTTGAGTAGTCTCCAGAGCCAACCACCCAGGAAGGGATGTATCTGCTGGCTCTGCACAGAGAAAAGTGGGAGACGAAGGATGGGCCTCTGAGAAATTGGGTGTGTCTCTAGATCTTTGGGCCAGAAGTGGGCCAGGAATCTTTCTTCAACCTGACCGTGAAGGAGATGGTCAAGGATGTACTTAAAGGACAGAACTGGCTCATCTATACATATGGAGTCACCAACTCAGGGAAAACCCACACAATTCAAGGTGAGTAATAGGCCTCACAGAACTGCTGACTGTCTTTGCCTTTTTTTTTTTTTTTTTTATAAATTTATTTATTTTATTTTATTTTTGGCTGTGCTGGGTCTTCGTTTCTGTGCGAGGGCTTTCTCTAGTTGTGGCAAGCGGGGGCCACTCCTCATCGCGGTGCGCGGGCCTCTCACTATCGTGGCCTCTCTTGTGGCGGAGCACAGGCTCCAGACGCGCAGGCTCAGTAACTGTGGCTCACGGGCCCAGTTGCTCCGCGGCATGTGGGATCTTCCCAGACCAGGGCTCGAACCCGTGTCCCCTGCATTGGCAGGCAGATTCTCAACCACTGCGCCACCAGGGAAGCCCCTGTCTTTGCCTTTTGATGCTCTGAGTTGGGGAACAGCACTTACTACAGCTGTCCACCTTTCACATGCCTCCAGGTACCATCAAGGATGGTGGGATCCTGCCCCGGTCCCTGGCTCTGATTTTCAATAGTCTCCAAGGCCAACTTTATCCAACACCTGATCTGAAGCCTGTGCTCTCCAATGAGGTAATGTGGCTAGACAGCAAGCAGATCCGGCAGGAGGAATTGAAGAAACTGGCCCTGCTAAATGGAGGCCTCCAAGAGGTAAAGTGTTGGTGCTCACAGAGGCAGGGATGGGGGACAAAATCTCCAGAAAGTTTTGTGCTTATCTTATCCCTGGACCCCTCCAGGAGGAGCTGTCCACCTCCTTGAAGAAGAATGTCTACATTGAAAGTCGGATGGGTACCAGCACCAGCTTTGACAGTGGCATTGCTGGGCTCTCCTCCACCAGTCAGTTTACCAGCAGTAGCCAGCTGGATGGTATGTACCGTGACTGGGCTCTGTGCCAAGTAAGAGTAGGAACCTATTCTCTACTCCCAAAACCTTCCAGGGGTACAGACCAGAGGTTGCAACCTGAGCTCCACCTTCTGAGGCCCCTGCAGGCCAAAGGGGAGATGGACTACTCTTGAGTTGATGCTCTGTACATTGGCTTCTTCCCCAGAAATGAGTCACCAATGGGCACAGCCAGACACTGCCCCAGTAAGTGTCCCTGCAGATATTCGCTTCTCCATCTGGATCTCCTTCTTTGAGATCTACAATGAACTGCTTTATGACCTGTTAGAACCACATAGCCAGCAGCGCAAGAGGCAGACACTGCGGCTGTGTGAGGATCAGAATGGCAATCCCTACGTGAAAGGTATGGGAAAGCAGGGAGGCTGGCATGAACCCTGGAGGGGACCTTGGGAGAGACTAGGAAGAGTTAGGTGCTCCCCTCTTATGTATGCCCTTCTTTCCTTGGCCTCTCAGATCTCAATTGGATTCATGTTCAGGATGCCGAGGAGGCCTGGAAACTCCTGAAAGTGGGTCGTAAAAACCAGAGCTTTGCCAGCACCCACCTGAACCAGAACTCCAGCCGCAGGTTAGTGGGTTATGAGTCAGCCTTTCACTGTGTTCCAGGAAACATTAGTCCTCCACCTGGTCATAGAAGATATGCAGTGACTTTTCTCTCTTTCTTAACTTCCAGTCATAGCATCTTCTCAGTCCGGATCCTGCACCTTCAGGGGGAAGGGGATATAATCCCCAAGATTAGCGAGTAAGTTTTTCCATTTAGAAATTTGGGTTCTTGGCCATAAATGGTAATTGGGGGAGGGGACGAGAGCGGTCCTCTGGGGAATTACTTCCGTTAGATGCATGCTCTCCTTCCTTGGGTACAGAGATTCTTCATGGGTCCTCCCCTCCCTAAAACTATAAAAAGGGCTAGAAAGCTCATAACATGTGGGGTCCTTATGTCAGATCCTGTCCATCATTCAAGGTTATCACTCTGTGATCTGGCTGGCTCGGAGCGCTGCAAAGATCAAAAGAGTGGTGAGCGCCTGAAGGAAGCAGGAAACATTAACACTTCTCTGCACACCTTGGGCCGCTGTATTACTGCCCTGCGTCAAAACCAGCAGAACCGGTAAGCTTTTCACTGCAAGCCAGGATGGCCTGGAGCTCTGCAGTTTGCTAAGAGACTTCCTGGTCATCACTGGGGCTAGTGCTAGGATACCCCCAAGGGCTGGAGTTCTGCTCACAGCTCTATTCTCTGATTCCCTGCCAGGTCAAAGCAGAACCTGGTTCCCTTCCGTGACAGCAAGTTGACTCGAGTGTTCCAAGGCTTCTTCACAGGCCGAGGCCGCTCCTGCATGATTGTCAATGTGAATCCCTGTGCATCTACCTATGATGAGACCCTTCATGTGGCCAAGTTCTCAGCCATTACTAGCCAGGTGAGAAGCTATAGGTGTGATGACTGCTCACTTTGGGCTGGTACCTGTACTTAAGGAAGCTACTAGGGACTAGTAATGGATTCAGTTAAGATTTTTCCCCCTCACTAGCTTGTGCATGCTCCACCTGTGCAACTGGGATTCCCATCGCTACATTCATTCATCAAGGAACACAGTCTGCGGGCATCTCCCAGCTTAGAGACTGGAGCTAAAACAGACCCAGGCCTTGATGATGATATTGAAAATGAAGTTGACATCTCCACATATGGCAAGGAGGTGAGAATGCAAGAAAGCTTTGGTGCAGCAGCTTGATGGCTATACATGTTCCATGCTACCTTCCAGGTGGGCCTGTGCCTTTTTAGGGCATAGGCTTCTAGTGACCTCTGACCTGTGTTTCCCTCCTAGGAGCTTCTACAGGTGGTGGGAGCCATGAAAGCACTGCTTTTGAAAGAACGGCAGGAAAAGTTGAGGCTGGAGATGCAGCTCCGTGATGAAATTTGCAATGAGATGGTGGAGCAGATGCAACAACGGGAACAGTGGTGCAGGTACCAGCTGAGTAACCCCTCTTGTTCTGTCACCTAGACCTGAGGGTGGGAAGCAGAAACTAGGATGGAGTAGTGCCTCAAGATCTGCTCTCCAAGCTCACTCCTCAGCATCTTCACTCACTTCTCTCTTCTCCTCTGACAGTGAACATTTGGACACCCAAAAGGAACTACTAGAGGAAATGTATGAAGAGAAACTAACGATCCTCAAGGAATCACTGACAAGTTTTTACCAAGAAGAACTTCAGGTGAGTTGCCCTGAACCAGTCCCAACTAGCTGCTCAGATTCCCATCGCTAGCTTGCCTGAGATAAACAGATTATATAAACTCTCATAGGGGTAGGAATATGTAATTCACCTTTCTATAGTCTCCTTAGTGCTTTGTACGTGTCAGTCTATGTTTGATTAATTGATTAAGAGTTTGATTGGCCAGGAAATGGTGTAAGTGCTAACAAACAGGATTTTGAGGCCCATGTACCAGGGAAATTTTTGTTCACTGTTCAGTCATCTATTCCTGTAGGATTCGTCTGACTCTGAATGGAATTGTGCTCTCTGCTTCCTTCTTAGGAGCGGGATGAGAAGATTGAAGAGCTAGAAGCTCTCTTGAAGGAAGCCAGACAGCAGCCAGTGGCCCATCAACAATCAGGGTCTGAACTGTCCCTACGGCGGTCACAAAGGTTGGCAGCTTCTGCCTCCACCCAGCAGCTCCAGGAGATTAAAGCTAAACTGGAACAATGCAAAGCAGAGCTAAACTCCACCACTGAAGGTGAGGAAGGAGACAGGGCAGGAAGCATAACGGTTTCAGGGAAGAGCTGTTCTTCAAACTTGGGCCTTCTGGTGCCAGCTCCAACATAATTTCCTCAACTCCAAGCTACATCCCCCTGACCTTTCATCCTAGGATGCACATGGCATCACTTGTTATGTTTGCTGCAAGCTACTGTTAATTCAGTTAAAGAGATAAGTCCAAGGCTAGAAAGCCTACACATGTAAGGTTATTGTTTCCTTCTCTCAGAGCTGCAGAAATATCAGAAAATGTTAGAACCACCACCCTCAGCCAAGCCCTTCATCGTTGATGTGGACAAGAAGTTAGAGGAGGGCCAGAAGGTAATTACCTTTCTCTGTTACCAAAGCTCTCACCTAAGGCAATTTCCAGCACTATATCCCTGGTTCATATGAGGACAAGATGTTTTCTCTGCAGTCCTAGAGAATGGCTACTTCATTCAAATGACTAGCCTTTCTAGTTTTACTTCTCTTCAAATGGTTCTCCGACTCCTCCAGATCACTGGTTGATCTTGGCCACAATTTGGTTCCTACTCCTCCTTTTTCAGAATATAAGGCTGATGCGGACAGAGCTTCAGAAACTTGGTGAGTCTCTCCAGTCAGCAGAAAGAGCCTGTTGCCATAGCACTGGAGCAGGAAAACTTCGCCAAGCCTTGGCCACATGTGATGACATCTTAATCAAACAGGTTAGGGAAGCCTATATACCACTTTCTCCCATCAGCCCACTTCAGAGTATACATGAGAAACAGAAAGGTAAAGATTTTTAGGCTAATCTTATAGTGAGGGGAGTTTCTCTTCCTTGCAAAATAACCATTCACCAAGTACAAGGCATTATGTTAAGTTATTTGTAGGCTTTTTCTGTTATAACAACCCTAGAGAGGTAGATACTATCATATTTCATTCAAGATGCTTAGATTATAAGAAACAATTAATTGTAAGACAAAACACTAACAATTAAGCTATGACACTGTCATCAGTAAATGCATCCTGATTCCAGATTCAAATGTAAAAAAAAAAAAAAACCATCCTAGGCTAATTTGATACCTAGGAACTGAGGCTCTTGGAGGTTAAGTAAAATTATTCAAGCTCATACCACCTGATGTGTTAGAAAAGGTCCTTCTATTCAGTGCTATTTGTTTGGGTCTTAAAGAAAATACCCTCCTATTCAGTTAAAAGCTCTGACCATAAAGAGTTAGTCTTTGTAAAAAGCAGTTTTAGTAACTAGTAGTGGATCGTGTGTATTACCTTGCCCTCCTGTTTCTCTAATAGATTAGACAGAAATGTTTTCTATAACTTTGTTGATCTTCCTTAGGATCAGACCCTGGCTGAGCTGCAGAATAACATGATGCTAGTAAAACTGGACCTTCGGAAGAAGGCAGCATGCATCGCGGAGCAGTATCATACTGTGCTGAAACTCCAAGGCCAGGCTTCTACCAAAAAGCGCCTCGGTGCCAACCAGGAAAACCAGCAACCAAACCAACAGCCCCCAGGGAAGAAACCATTTCTTCGTAACTTACTTCCCCGAACACCCACCTGCCAAAGCTCAACAGACTGCAGCCCTTATGCCCGGATCCTGCGCTCACGGTGCTCCCCTTTACTCAAATCTGGGCCTTTTGGCAAAAAATACTAAAGTTGTGAGAAGGAGAGAGCATTGCCCTGAGGTGGGTCAGCTGCTCAGCTTAAGAAATAGGTCTCTTTAAAGCTTTACTATATATATATATACCTGGAACTCTATCCAGAATGCAATATTCAGACACTAGTTTTTCTCCCTTTTGTAATATAATCACCTATGTAATCTTACACTTTTTTACTTATATGGTTTCTATGCACACAAAAGTTATATTAAAATAAAGATATTGTTCACATTTTAAATTTGAATTCTAAATTTAGCATAATCATTGAAGTAAATTATAAAAGGGGCAGAAAAATTGAAAATCAAATATCATTCGGGCCCCTGGGAACTTTGCACAGGAATGGCAGTGCAGAGCAGCAACTGGTGCACAGGTAACCCAAGAAAGCTTGGTAAGAAATTAATTCAAGGGACATTAGATATTTTAAACCTTCCTTAATATAAAATGAAGTGTCACCAATAAAGATGTTAAAAAAAACAAAAAACAAAAAACAGTTTAATTAACTAAATGATTAAAAGGTTAATAAAAAAGTTATTCATAAAAAAATAAAATAAAATAAAATGAAGTGTCATACATTAGGAGATGAATGGGTAACAAACTTGCTTTGGAACAAAAATAAAGGAAGGCTGGGCCCTGAGCTCAGAATAACCCATAGCATCTACTGTACAAATTCATTACAGCAGGCATTATAGTCATAGCATATTGCCTCCTACTGAATACACAAGCACAGGCCTGAAACTCTCCCAAAAGCATAGCAAGAATGATTACTTTTACCTTGTCTAATAGAAGAAGGCTAGAAAAAAAACATTCTTTTGGAGATGGGGGGGGATGTGGGGGGGGGAGAGACAATTATGGCAAAATATTTATTAAAACAGACCGACTCTAAGAGTTTATTCTTATCTGTACAGTCAGTCACAGAAGTTATCACACCCAAATGTCCATGAAACTCTCTGTAACCCTGCCTCCTTGCTCTGCTTTAGTAGGGGGTATAGCTAACTCTATAGACATCTTTTCCCCTTAGTAGGGGCCATCAGCAGTTCCACACTCAGTGAGAGTCCTTTTGCCCCTTCTTTTGTTCAACTCTAGTAAGTTACTTCCAATTTGAAAGCTTCTAGGAGACGCCTCAAAACCATGTTTTGGCAGAATGTCTCCCCAGTAAGAACAAAAGTATACCTTCACCCCATTTAAGCCTGATCTCTGATATCAGTATAGTCATGCTCAGCAAATCAAAGAATGATGAGTCATGTCTATCCAGTGCCCTGACCTTCCTAGGGTATCCAGTGCCCTACTATCAGCAGAGGGTAGAGTGGCAAGCTTTTCTCCCTTCTTTCTTCCTTGCCTCTCTAAAGAAATCTCCCACTCCCAGCAGCATTTAAACTTTGTCCCTGTAGCCTTGCCTGTGCTAAAGTGCTGTTAAAGGGATGTTTTTGGGGGGCAAAAAGGTCTGGGAAAAAGGCCAAGATCTATAGCCACTCTGAACAAAAGGGAGATAGAAGTGCTTCAAACTGGCAAAGACAGTATCTGTTCCTGCCAGGATTCTTCTGTCAGTCTACTCTGCAGGTGATTCTATAAACTGTCCCCAAGGACCTGTTTCCATGTGTACAAACAAAAACAACTAAGGTCCTTGGAAGAATAGACGTGGCTGTTCTTTACATGGAGGTAAGGCTTAATATGGGTCTGGCAATGTGCTGGCTTGAAAGTGGCCAACTATGGTGTGACTGAAGACAGGTTGAGTGGAGAAACTCTGCGTGTGGGAGTGTTGTTAGCAGACAGTGAAGCAGGGAGGAAAAAGGGAGCAGGCATCTCGGTGGAGGGAGTCTCGCCTTGGTTCCGAAGCTGTAGGATTTGCCGGAGCAAGGCCTTACCTTCTTCCCGGGTCTGAAACAAAGTCAGGCAAATGTGTCAAAATATGTCCAAGGCTTTTCTCAAAAAGTTTCTAAAATACTGACATACAAAGTTCCACAGAACAAGGTAGCCTTTCCACTCACCGTGTTTTCTTTTCTTTTTTAAATCTTTATTGGAGTATAATTGCTTCACAATACTGTGTTAGTTTCTATTGTATACCAAAGTGAGTCAGCCATATGCATACATATGTCCCCATATCCCCTCCCTCTTGAGCCACGGCAATCAAAGAAAAAGAAATAAAAGGAATACAAATTGGAAGAGAAGAAGTAAAACTGTCACTGTTTGCAGATGACATGATACTATACATAGAAAATCCTAAAGGTGCCTCCAGAAAACTACTAGAACTAATCAATTAATTTGGTAAGGTTGCAGGATACAAAATTAATGCACAGAAATCTCTGGCATTCCAATACACCAACAATGAAAAATCAGAAAGAGAAATTAAGGAAACAATCCCATTTGCCATCGCAACAAAAAGAATAAGATACCTAGGAATAAACCTGCCTAAGGAGGCGAAAGACTTGTACTCAGAAAACTATTAAACACTGATGAAAGAAATCAAAGATGACTTAAACAGATGGAGAAATAGACCATGTTCTTGGATTGGAAGAATCAATATTGTGAAAATGACTATACTACCCAAAGCAATCTACAGATTGGATGCAAACCACTTACCCTCTTAACCACCTTCCACTTTCCACCCCCAGATCATAGTAAAGTCATGTGCTCGAACCTAAAATCCAAACCTTTTACTAAAGAACTGATACTCACATCATTGAATGCACAGCACTTTTGGGCACAAGCTGAAGCTTCATCCCACAGCTTGCACTTAAAATAATACTGGGCCAGATAGCGGAAAGCAGTGCTCTCCTCCAAGTGTTCCACTATTTCCTAGATAAGGAAATCAGGAATGACTGAGGTGACAAGAATAAGATCAGCAACCCAATTCTCATGCTCATGACACATACCCCACACGAATAGATATCCTGGATATATTTGATGTAACATTGGGCTGCCTGTTCTGACTCAGTCAACTGTTCATGAAGCCTACAAAAGAAATTGGTCTTTAAGTATAAATCATATCTCAAAGCAAGCTAGTGATAAAAAGTAAAAGCACACAATTAAGATAAAAAAATGATAATACATAGACAAGTACAAATTTTGACATAAATGACACAGTGGGACCCAGAATAGTATTAGTGCCCAGAGGTGGTGGTTACTTCATCAAAGCTTAGAATCATTACTCTGCTACTGGTGATGGAGGGAAAGTTAGTAAACACTTAAGCTGGATAACATACCATTGCAAAAATTCCCTGGTAATACCCTGAGTGAGATTAAAAAAAGATACCAAGCAATTCAGATTTTTTGTAAGAATCCAGAAAAGAACTGGCAGGAATGAAATTGCATTTAAGAACCTCTTTCCTTATCATTTCTGAGTTATTCCTTATTTTCCTGGGCCTTATCAGGAGGAGATTAGTACCTAAAGTAGTTTTCCTAGACTGCTCTGACATAAAAATCTCATTTCTTTCAATTCATTCTTGAATTTTCCAAATAGGAAAACAATTCCTCTTCAAAGAGAAGTAGCATTCTCTTGAGTCAAGATGGCTAAATTTCCAGATCAGTAATCATACACTGTGCTACATCCCCTCATTCATGTAGATGATGGATGGGAAGCTCTAGAATGTGCAGGACCCACCTCACCAGAGAAGCCAACAGAAATATCACTAGCGTGTCACTCTTTCACTCACTTTGCCAGTTTCACCAGAGCCATCTTTTCCACATCTCCCACAGCATAAGCTCTCCAATAGCACTGTCAAAAAAATAAATAAACTGGTCACTTCAACCACTGACCCATGTGCCATGACTAATCACATAGAGACTCAGCTCCTGCAAGCCTCCCAGAATTTCAGACTTGGAGAATACAAAGCATTTTTACTAGATTTGATAGGTCCAGGCTACATACTAACATTCCCACTAATGATGTCAGCCCCACTTTGCCTTATACACCCTATGTGCCTATAAATATTCAGACTTCCCTATGTAGATAGATCCACATGAAGGAAAATTAAGCACAGATAGCTCAACCCCTCATCCAAACAGCAGATTTCCACACAAATTCTCCAGGACCCAATTTCAGATACCTTTTTGGCTTCCACTAGTTGATTGAGTTTCTCATAACATTCTCCTAAAGCGACCAGCATACGAGAATCATTGGGCCTGAGAGGGAAGAGAAATAGGAAATCCAAGCAAAAACTGAAGTCCTCCCTTGAGGAACCACCACCACTATTTCAAAGCTATGAAGGGAATGGGCTTTAATCCAATACTTCATGTAATTATATTATTTTGTGTTCACAATTATACTATTAACACATTAGTAGAATACACTACATAAAAATGACCAAACAACATATGGCATGTTTAAACTTAGGTCTCTAAGAGTCAAAACCATTCACTGTGATTCTTCAATAGCTATCAAAAGAGAAAGAAAAGTGTCAGCCCTTCCCACAACAAACACATCATCAAGTGGCCCGACTTACCGAAGCTGGTGGGCTCGTCTATAATAATAAAGGCAATAAAATGGCATCTTAAGGATTTCATAGGTCTGCCCAAGGCCATACCAGGCTCTGTAGTCCCGCTTATTGACCTCAATAGCATGCCTAAGAAATGGAAGAGAGACTGGTAAGAGAGCAGAATCAAAGTTAGCGACTTGCAGGCTCAGTAGAGACTCCTAAAATCACAACAATCTGCTCCATCTCCCCCTCCAACTAAATGCTCACCTATAAGCCTGAATAGCAGCAGATGTGTTCTTCATTTCCATGTACTCATGTCCCATCAGCGTCCAGGCACCAAGATACCGAGGATTCAATTTCAGTGCTCTCTGGAAATACAAGGCTGCTTTCTCATGCTGAGAACGCAAACTATAATAATTGCCTAATTGAAAAACAAACAAACAGAATATATAAATAACTAGAAAGGCAAAAATAAGTCACTAAAATAGGCAGCATTCCACAGAGTAGGCATGAACCATAACCCATTCCCCCAAAGTCCTTGCAGAAAAGCCAAATTCTACATATGGGCAATATCATCATTCCCTTGGAAAATATTTTTTATCTATCACAAATTTTGTTTTTTTTAAAAAAAAAGGTTTCCTAACACCACAAAGGTTTTCTTCATTTTATTTCCTCTCGATATAGCATTTATACACATATTTCCTTAATAAAGGGTAGGAAATTCCTAGAGTATGCTTTAGATTGGTGGTTTTCCAACTACCTTCCTAGGTTTCTAAGGAGGTACCTAAAGGATTAAAAAGGTAGCACTCTGAACTCCCCTCTTCCACAAGAATCAACGAAGTTCTATTATCATTGGTCTTAAAAAGAAAAGACGGGACTAAAGACACAGACCTACTAGAGAATGGACTTGAGGATATGGGGAGGGGGAAGGGTAAGCTGTGACAAAGTGAGAGAGTGGCATGGACATATATACACTACCAAACGTAAAATAGATAGCTAGTGGGAAGCAACCGCATAGCACAGGGAGATCAGCTCGGTGCTTTGTGACCACCTAGAGGGGTGGGATAGGGAGGGTGGGAGGGAGGGAGATGCAAGAGGGAAGAGATATGGGAACATATGTATATGTATAACTGATTCACTTTGTTATAAAGCAGAAACTAACACACCATTGTAAAGCAATTATACTCCAATAAAGATGTTAAAAAAAATAAAATAAAATAAAAAAAAGGGGGCTTCCCTGGTGGCACAGTGGTTGGGAGTCTGCCTGCCACGCAGGGGACATGGGTTCGAGCCCTGGTCCGGGAAGATCCCACATGCCACGGAGCAACTAGGCCCGTGCGCCACAACTACTGAAGCCCGCGCACCTAGAGCTCGTGTTGTGCAAAAAGAGAAGCCACTGCAATGAGAAGCCTGCGCACCGCAACAAAGAGTGGCCCCCGCTCGCCGCAACTAAAGAAAGCCCACGCACAGCAACGAAGACCCAATGGAGCCAAAAATAAATAAATAAATAAATAAATAAATAAATAAATAAATAATTTATATATATTAAAAAAAGATTATTAAAAAATAAAAGCATTCTTTATCCAATTAAGGAAAATCTAAAAAAAAAAGAATATATGAAAGATTTTAAGATTCTATAAAAAATTTTATTTGAAGAAAGGGAATAAAGGCCATCTTTCTTATACTAACTAGTAAATGGATAAACGAAATGTAGTATATATCCAGACAACGAAATACTTCTCAGCAGTAAAAAGAGAAGAACTACTGACATATGCTGCAACATGGACAAACCTCGAAAAAGAGTTCAGTGAAAAAAGCCAGGCAACAAGACTAAATATTCCAAGATTCCACTTATATGAAATTCCTAGAAAAGGCAAAACTATACAGATAGAAGGCAGATCTGCTGGGGATTGGGAGTAGGACTGACTGCAAATAGACCCAAGGGAACTTTTTGGGATGACGGAGTGTTCTAAACTGGATTATGATTATGGTTACACAACTGTATAAATTAGCAAAAACTCAGTGAACTGTAAACTTAAAATAAGTAAATTTTATGGTATGTAAATTATCCCTCAATAAAGCTATTTTTAATATATACCAATAAAATGGACAACCTAGAAGAAATGGACAAATTCCTAGAAATGTATAATCTCCCAAGATTAAATCAGGAATAAGTAGAAAATATGAACAGACCAATTACCAGTAATTAAATTGACTCAGTAATAAAACAACTCCCAACAAAAAAAGTCCAGAACCAGATGGCTTCACAGGTGAATTTTACCAAACATTTAGAAAAGAGCTAACACATGTCTTTTCCAAATTATTCCAAAAAATTGCAGAGGAAGAAATGTTTCCAAACTCATTCTACAAAGCCAGCATCACCCTGATACCAAAACCAAAGACACCACAAAAAAAGAAAATTACAGGCCAATATCACTAATGAACATAGATGAAAAAATCCTCAATAAAGTATTAGCAAACTGAATCCAACAATACATTAAAAGGATCATACATCATGATCAAGTGGGATTTATCCCAGGGATGCAAGGATGGTTCAATATCTGCAAATCAATCAATGTGATACACCACACTAACAAAATGAAGAATAAAAATTACATGATCATCTCGATACAGAAAAAGCTTTTGACAAAATTCAACATGCATTTATGATAAAAACTCTCCACAAAGTAGGTATAGAGGGAACATCAACATAATAAAGGCCATATATGATAAGCCCACAGCTAACATCATACTCAATGGTGAAAAGCTAAAAACTTTTCCTCTAAGATCAGGAAAAAAATCAAGGATGCCCACTTTTGCCACTTTTTTCAATGTAGTACTGGAAGTCTTAGCCACAGCAATCAGATAAGAAAAAGAAATAAAAGGAATCCAAATTAGAAAGGAAGAAGTAAAACTGCCACTGTTTACAGATGACATGATTCTATACACAGAAAATCCTAAAGATGTCACCAAAAAATTACTAGAGCTCACCAATGAATTCAGTAAAGTTGCACAATACAAAGTTAATACAGAAATCTGTTGCATTTCTACACACTAATGACAAACTATCAGAAAGAGAAATTAATGAAACAATCCCATTTACAATCACATCCAAAAAAATAAAATACCTAGGAGTAAATATAATTAAGGAGTTCAAAGACTTGTACTCAGAAAACTATAATACACTGATGAAAGAAACTGAAGACACAAACAGAAAGATATACCTTGTTTATGGATTTGAACAATTAATATTGTTAAAATGACCATACTACCCAAGACAATCTACAGATTCAATGCAATCCCTAACAAAATACCAACGGTGGGACTTCCCTGGTGGCCAGTGGTGAAGACTCTGTGCTCCCAATGCAGGGGGCCTGGATTTAATTCCTGGTCAGGGAACGAGATCCCACATGCCGCAACTAAAGATCCCACATGCCACAACTAAAGATCCCGCATGCCACAACAAAGATGCCACACGCGGCAATGAATATTCCGTGTGCTGCAACTAAGACCCAGAGCAGCCAAATAAATAAATAAATATTAAAAAAAAATACCAATGGCATTTTTCACAGAACCAAAACAAATAATCCCAAAATTTGTATGGAAACACAAAAGACCTTGAACAGCCAAAACAATCTTGAGAAAGAAGAACAAAACTGGAAGCATCACATTCCCTGACTTCAGACTATACTACTAAGCTACAGTGATCAAAACAGTATGGTACTGGTCCAGAAACTCACTCAGGCACTTATGGTCAATTAATCATGACCAAGGAGGCAAGAATATACAATGGGGAAAAGACAGTCTCCAATAAGTGATGCTGGGAAAACTGGACAGCTACAGGTAAAAGAATGAAATTAGAACATTTTCTCATACCATATAAAAAAATAAACTCAAAATGGATTAAAGATCTAAATGTAAGACCAGAAACCATTAAAACTCCTAGAAGAAAACAGAGGCAAAACACTCTTTGACAGGAATCATAGCAATATTTTTTTGGATCCATCACCTAAGGCAAAGAAAACAAAAGCAAAAATAAACAAATGGGACCTAATTAGACTTAAAAGCTTTTGCACAGCAAACAAAACCATCAACAAAACGAAAAGACAGGGACTTCCCTGGTGGCACAGTGGTTAAGAATCCGCCTGCCAATGCAGGGGACATGGGTTTGATCCTACATGCCGTGGAGCAACTAAACCCATGCACCACAACTACTGAGCCCGCGCTCTAGAGCCCACAGCCACAACTACTGAAGCCTGCATGGCTAGAGCCCGTACTCCGCAACAAGAGAAGCCACCACAATGAGAAGCCTGTGAACCGCAACGAAGAGTAGCCCCTGCTTGTCACAACTAGAGAAAGCCTGTGCACAGCAACAAAAACCCAATGCAGCCAAAAATAAATAAATTAATTAAAACAAAACAAAACAAAACAAAAAGACAACTTACTGAATGGGAAAAAATATTTGCAAATGATATCCAAAATACATAAACAGTTCATACAACTTAATATCAAAAAAACAAACAACCCAGCCAAGAAATGGTCAGAAGACCTGATAGACATTTTTCCAAAGACGTACAGATGGCCAATAGGCACATGAAAAGGTGCTCAATATCATTAATCATCAGAAAAGCAAATCATGGGGCTTCCCTGGTGGTGCAGGGGTTAAGAATCCGCCTGCTGATGCAGGGGACACAGGTTCGAGCCCTGGTCCAGGAAGATTCCGCATGCCATGGAGCAACTAAGCCCATGTGCCACAACTATTGACCCTGTGCTCTAGAGCCCATGAGCCACAACTACTGAAGCCCGCACGCCTAGAGCCCGTGCTCCGCAACAAGAGAAGCCACCGCAATGAGAAGCCCACACACCACAACGAAGAGTAGCCCCCACTCACTGCAACTAAAAGAAAGCCCACGTGCAGCAACAAGGACCCTACGCAGCCAAAAATAAATAAATAAATAATTTTTAAAAAAAAAAAAGAAAAGCAAATCAAAACCACAATGAGATATCACCTCACAACTGTCAGAATGGCTATCATCAAAGAGACCACAAATAACAAATGTTAGTGAAGATGTGGAGAGAAGGGAACATTTGTACACTGTTGGTAGGAATGTTAATTGGTGCAGCCACTAGGGAGAACAGTATGGAGAGTCCTCAAAAAACTGAAAATAGAACTACGATATGATCTAGCAATTCCACTTCTGGGTATATATCCAAAGAAAACAAAAACACAAATTTGAAAAGATACATGCACCCCAATGTTCACAGCAGTATTATTTACAATAGCCAAGATATGGAAGCAACCTAAGTGTCCATCAACAGAGGAATGGATAAAGAAGATGTGGTACACATACATAATGGACTACTACTCAGCCATTAAAAAGAATGAAATTTTGCCATTTGCAACAACATGGATGGATCTGGAAGGTATTATGCTTAGTGAAATGTCAGTTTGAGAAAGACAAACTATCTATTATCACTTATACATGGAATCTAAAAAATAAAACAAACGAATGAATATAACAAAACAGAAACAGACTCACAGATAAAGAGAACAAACTAGTGGTTACCTATGGGGAGAGGGAAGTGGGGAGGGCAAGATAGGCGTAGGGGATTAAGAGGTACAAACTACTATGTGTAAAATAAATAAGCTACAAGGAAATATTGTACAGCACAGGGAATATAGCCAATATTTTATAGAACTTTAAACAGAGTATAATCTATAAAAAACTTGAATCACTATGTTGCACACCTGAAACTAATATTGTAAATCAACTATACCTCAATTTTTAAAAAAAGAAGAGGGCTTCCCTGGTGGCACAGTGGTTAAGAATCCGCCTGCCAATGCAGGGGACAGGGGTTCAAGCCCTGGTCTGGGAAGATCCCACATGTCGTGGAGCAACTAAGCCCGTGCGCCACAACTACTGAGCCTGCGCGCCTAGAGCCCGTGCTCCGCAACGAGAAGCCTGCGCACCGCAACAGAGTAGCCCCCGCTCGCCACAACTAGAGAAAACCTGCACACAGCAGTGAAGACCCAATGCAGCCAAAAATTAAATAAATGAATAAATACATTTAAAAAAAATAAATAAAAAATTAAAAAAGAAGAAAAAACAATTCGAGATATACCAAGACTTTGAGGGATTTTTCATGAGATTGTTGAGTGAGAAAAGTAAAATACAGAGAAATGTGTGTAATATGATCCTATTTTTGTAAGCAAACAGCCCATTAAACCCTGCATATGTGTATGTGTACTTTTCATGTGGTATGGGACATGCTAACACAAGTATTTTAAAGGAGGAAAGGTGCAGTGAGGGAAAAAACCCCTGCACTTTAAAAAAATCTCCTTTATGTATAAATTGCATGTGCATAAACTAGATAAAAAGATGGATTTAAATGTATATATACTAATTTACAGAGATAATGATATACTGTCAAACGGAAAAAGCAAATTGCAGAGAAATTATACGATTCCACTTTGGTAAAAAACAAGTAATAAGATTTCTATATATGTGTTTGTCTTTGCTTTTAATTTGTCTAGATTCAGCTGTCAGTTTGATTCAGGAGAAATTATTTATAACAATTGTCTGTATCACTTAAGATCATTCAAGTTCACATTCACCTGGGAAAAAAGCAAGATGGAGGGCTTTATGTCCTATAAAAGGATACCTTTGCTTCTGCCACTGACTCGGACCCACAGACAGAGGAATAAACAAACTCTAGACAGATTGTCCAAAGGTTAACTTCTGTAATAGAATAGGAGAAGTGAAGTAGTGGTAGCAAGGGTATAAGCTTTAGCTGCTAAAGGAGTCAGGATGACAAAGGAGATGTTAAAGAAGTCAGAACAGGCAAGTTCTGGACAAAGATTAAGTAGATGAGATTTTCTGACCAGTTGGAACAGCTAAAATGTACTGAATGATTACAATGTGCTGGGCAACTTACATTGTTATAAGTGCTTTGTATATGTTAATTTACTTACTCCTCACAACGAATACATGGGAGAAGGTTCTACTGTTATTATCCCTTTATGGATGAGGAAAGTATAGCACATAGAAGTTAAATCCAATGTCACACAGCTAGTTAGTAGCAAAACCAAGATTTAAACTTGTGCAGTTTTGTTCCAGAGTCCAAATCTTAACCATGCTATACTGTAATATATACCTATATAAATACACATACATATATGTATTTGTGTGTGTGTGTGTAAAGCTGCCTCTCAGAGACTGGGACTCCAGAAAAGATGCAGAAGGAAGCATTCAATTCACATCAAGACGTAACTGCAGAAGCAAGGACTAAACAAGTAGGAGATTCTTGCCATCACTCTATTCTTAAGTTGTTTCATTCTCTTTCAGGTCCTCAGTTTCTTCTCTTCTCTCTCCACCCTTTCTCCTTTGTGAAAGCTGAAATATATTTTTTGTCATATCTAATGTTCCTTTTTCTTGATTTTTAAGATAGGTGGGCTGAATTCAACAAACATTTATTGACCGTATGTCAGGAACTTTGCTAAGCATTACAGATACACTGAAGAAAAAACAGTTCATTAAGAAGTTTACCAATCAAATGATTATTTAAAAAACCAGATGGGAATTCCCTGGCAGTCCAGTGGTTAGGACTCCGCACTCTCACTGCCGAGGGCCCGGGTTCAAACCCTGTTCCGGGAACTAAGATCCCGCAAGCCACGAGGCATGGCCAAAAAATAAATAAATACATAAAATAAAAAACCAGAAACTCCTAAAGCATTACTCTTCATATGTACGTATCCTTTGATTTTAACTGGCTTTAAGTTAGTAGGCTAAAAAAAGAACAGTTCATTATTTCCCCTACCTCTGTTTCCTTTCTTCAGGTGAAGGACAGTGTTATCAATCTGGTTACCCATTCACCAATTCCTGTATGTTCTACTTCCTAAATATCTTCTAAATCTAATCGCCTCTCTTCATTCCTCCTGCCGATACCTCAGCTTGGGCTCTCATCATCTCTAGACTGGATTATTGCAAAAGCCTCCTTGTTGGTCTTGCTCTTTTTCTAATCCTCCCAGCACACTGTCTCCAGTTATCATGTGACAATGAAAATCTAAAAACATTTATCATTCTCTGGTTTAAAATCCTTCAGAAGACTTCTCCTGCCTTAAGAATAAAATCCAAACTTCTGGTAAGGCACAAAAGGCTCTTCAAGATCTGGCCCCGTTCATACAGTCCCTCCTCCTACACCATGCTTACCAGGACACTAAACTATTTCAGGATCACTGTCTGTTTCACACTTCAATGCCTCTGCAATACCCTTCCCAAGTCAATCCATCTCCTCCTTTAGTGAACTCTTTCACTCCTGCCCATCCTTCAGGTATCACCTTCTCAAGAAGCCTTCCCTAATCAGACTGGATTAGCTACCTTTCCTATGTACTCTCTTAGCATCCTATGTTTACTTCAATCATAACCCTCAACCCACTATATTATAGTTGTTTCTCACTGGTCTTCCTCAGTAGGTAATGGGGTAGGTACTGCAACACAAACCACCGTATCTGGCACTCAGAAGATGTTCAAAAGATGTTTTCTGAATAAACTGGAGTTCCATCCTCACTTTAACGGACTTTATACTTCATTCACAATGCTCTGATATTGAAAAGATCATTTGTTCCTCTTACCTATGTTCCCATAGGATTTTTCTTTTTTTAATATTTATTTCCCATACTAGACTACAACTTCCTAAAGGGCTGGAAATATTTACTGAACGACTGAATTGAAATTCTATCAGTTTATTAACAACATCCTAACATATAAATGTATGTTCTCAATGCAGTGTCACCAAAGACCCAGGAACAGGGCCTTTCATCTCCAGGAAACTTAGGCTTTCAATCACAACTAACCAAGCTTACTTTTATCCAAGAGTGGCCATTCATCTATTTATGTCAACTGATTATCAGGCCACAGTAGTGTGGCCAAGTACACAGGGCCATGGTTCTCAACCAAGGATGATTCTGACCCCAAGAGGTTATTTGGCTTTATCTGCACAACTGGGGGAAGGAGGTTACTGACATCTAGTGGGTAGAGCTGGGTATACTTCTAACACTGTGCAATGTACAGGACAGACCCCCACAAAAGAAATTATCAGCCAAAAATGTCAACAGAGCCAAGAGTGAGACACCCTGATACAGAAAAAGATACACTCTCATCTCTTTTCATAGGATTGGAAATGCTTACAAACATTTTAGTAATATTAGTAAGTTTAAAATACACACGCTTTGGGACCTCCCTGGTGGTCCAGTGGTAAAGAATCTGCCTTCCAATGCAGGGGACGCGGGTTCAATCCCTGGTCAGGGAACTAAGATCCCACATGACATGGGGCAACTAAGCCACGCACCACAACTACTGAGCCTGTGTGCCGCAAACTAGAGTCCACGCGCTCTGGAGCCCGCGCGCCACAACTACAGAGCCCATGCACTCTGGAGCCCACGCACTCTGGAGCCCACGCACCACAACTAGAGAGAAGTCCGCGTGCCACAACAAAGAGCCCACGCCGCAACAGAAGATCCTGCATGCCTCAACAAAGACCCTGTGTGTCGCAACTAAGACCCGACACAGCCTAAAAATAAATAAATAAAATAATAATTTAAAAATACAGGGACTTCCCTGGTGGCGCAGTGGTTAAGAATCCGCCTGCCAACTCAGGGGACATGGGTTCGAGCCCTGGTCCAGGAAGATCCCACATCCGCGGAGCAACTAAGCCTGTGCGCCACAACTACTGAGCCTGCGCTCTAGAGCCCGCGTGCCACAACTATTGAAGCCCACGTGCCTAGAGCCCGTGCTCTGCAACAAGAGAAGCTACCACAATGAGAAGCCTGTGCACCACAACGAAGAGTAGCCCCCGCTCACCACAACTAGAGAAAGCCCGCGTGCAGCAACGAAGACCCAACGCAGCCAAAAATAAAATAGATAAAATAAATAAATATATATATTTTTAAAAAACACATATATATATAAAAAATACACACATTTTTGATCCAGCCTTTCACTGCAAGGAACTAATTATACAGAAACAGTTGCATAAACATGCAAAAATAAATATATACATACAAAGATGTTTCCTGAAGCAATTTTTATGTTAACAAACACTAGCCACAACTTATACAATAGAAAATGATTAAATAAAAATAATGGCACATCTATATAATAAAACACTAAATAGCCATCAAAAATAATATAATACAACTCTACATGTACTAGCATGAAAAGATGGAAAAGATATATTGTTAGGTTAAAAAAAAGGACATTACAAAGCAGGTGTATAATGATACAGTTTTTGCAAGCAAACCATACACATACACATACACCATTTTTAGTACTCACACACACATACACCATTTATAGTACTCACACAGAAAAATATTCTGGAGTCATATCCACCAATCTTGGGGGTGGGATTACAGTGATCCTTCACATTATATTGTATATAATTTTGTTACCTTTGACACTTATTTTTTTTGGCTGTGCTGTGAGGCATGCAGGAATGCAGGATCCCAGTTCCCCGACCAGGCATCGAACCCGTGCCCCCTGCAGTGGATGCGCGGAGTTCTAACCACTGGACCGCCAGGGAATTCCCTTTTTTTCTTTTGACACTTTTATATTATTGTTATTTTTACATTTGGATTACTTACAATAAAGATAAAAAAAGGAAAAAAGTGGTGACTCTTACCAATTACACAGCATGTTTCTACACGATATTTATCAATCTCACAGAGGTTGTGAGCCAGATAACTCAACTCAGATTTCATGCTCTGAAAGAAAAGAAAGACGATCTAAGCATGAAAAAGGAAGCCCTACATAATTTTTCTCGTAGCTAATGTTACTAGGTGACAATCCAACCCAGGAGATAAAAGCACAAAAGAGCTTAAGTCCAAGCAAAGGAAGGAGCTCACCCTGACATAAAGAAGGTTGGAGAATGTGTCCATATTTTCAATCCTGTAAGGGTCTTGTTTCCTTAGCTCATTAAAAATAGAGAGGGCTTTGTCGATATCTGCAGAAAGAAGACAGAGAGTTCAGAAAACAACACAGCACTACCTTCAGGGTTTGATGGTATTTCGTTGTCCTTATTCACTCACCTCTGATATTGTGATAGGCAACTGCAATTTGGGAAACAATATATGAGCTCTTAGAGAAGCCCACATCAATGAGATTCTGATACTTTTGCAGGGCCTCCTCTATCAACTGCAACTCTGTGTATATATGAGCCAGAAAAAACTCTTTCATCCAGGTGTCTGGCAAAGACAGGAACTTCAGCTGGCAGCAGGAGAGAGAGGAACACACTTAATATACTTTGACCTCTCTCCCAAATGAACATCAAGGAACTATCTTTATTGTCTAAAAGAATTTATCACCAAAATTTTATTAGAGTACCTAATAATGAACACAGGGCAGTTCAATTAAGTGAATAGGACTTACAAGCACAATAGGGAGGAATAGGGAGGAATGGTCTAGCTGGGGACAGCTTCAAAGAAACGATAGGATTTGAGGCGAGCCTTGGAGGATGGGTAGAAACTGAATAGAAAAAGGGAGAGGAAGAGAAAAAAGACAACATTCTAGGTAAGGACAACAAAAATAGAGGAAAAACAATCATGATGAGTGTGGAGGCACTCCACATAGAATGAGGCAACTAGCTCAGTTTGAGGGGAGGCTATGTGTTGGGAAGTAGTGGAAAAATAAGACTGAACTGATAGGGTGGGTCCTATGCTGCAACAGGAAATGGGACGCAACAGGAAACCACTGCAATTTTTGACAGGAGAATGACATGATGACATGGGTGCTTGAAGAATAAGTTTGGAAACAGTATGTCAGATGGCTTGGAATTGGGAGTATAAAAATGGGAAAGCTAGATAGAAAGTATTTATTACTTTTAAGTAATCCAAATTTGAGATGATAACCAAGACAGCAAAGGAAACCAAGAGAAAGAGATGCAGACAAGAAGGTAACCATGGCAATGTCTCGCGACTGACTAGATAAAGGGAAATAAGAGAAAGGGAAGAGACAAAATATGACTCTGAGGCATCAAGACTGGGTGCGTCCTGAGAAACAGAGCTACAACTGAGAGTCCATCAAGTTGGGAGGAAGAAAGAGAATTTGGTAGGCAAGATGAGAAATTTGGTTTTGCATATTCTGAGTTCAGAGATAAAACAAACTTTCAATGAGGGCTTCCCTGGTGGCGCAGTCGTTAAGAATCTGCCTGCCAATGCAGGGGACACGGGTTCGAGCCCTGGTCTGGGAAGATCCCACATGCCGCGGAGCAACTAAGCCCGTGAGCCACAATTACTGAGCCTGCGCGTCTGGAGCCTGTGCTCCGCAACGGGAGAGGCCGCGACAGTGAGAGGCCCGCGCACCACGATGAAGAGTGGCCCCCGCTCGCCGCAACTGGAGAAAGCCCTCGCACAGAAACGAAGACCCAACACAGCCAAAAAAAATAAACATAAATAAATAAATAAATTTTAAAAAAAAAAAACTTTCAATGAAAGTCTAGTAGGCAGTTAGAGATAGGTAAATACAAGTAAGCCAAGATTAAGATTTCAGACACAAATGTAGTAGCATGTATCACTATTGGGGAAAATCAACCAGCCCTTGGTCCTCTAGAGCCAACAAAAGGAAATGTGTTGTTGCTTCTATTAACTATTGAAGAACAGCAAAATAAACTTTGTAGACAATGTTCTCTAACAATGACTAATAAAACAATGCAGTTTATAAAGCAATTTCATATACATTATTTCCTTAATTAACAAATCTCTAAATCTCAACAGAGACCTATGACAGCTCAGAAGAAACATTAAAAATGTTTTTAATTCAATTCTTGATATCAGAGAAATTGTTCCTATAGCATCTTTGGAATTAGGAGAGAAACTATAATAACATTTAGTCTATAAAACAAGTTACAGTAAAACTTGAATATGAAAACATATTCTAAGTCAAATGAATGCAAATGCAACAGCAACTACCAAACAAGATCTAGACGTTAGTCTTTCAAATAAAGACCTAAATCCCAACAGTGAAAGAGACTAGAGAAGGAGCAAAGAGGTAGCTATAATGAAAGGTTTAGCAAAACTTTCTCCCCCTACCCCATTATTAAAGAATTACATAAGACTTGAAGCAGAAGATTTTTCACATAGCTCATCTCAATTTACCATCTCCTTGTCTGTAATCAAGTTACAGAGTTCTAGCCAGGCTCCCCAATGCAAAGGCAAAACATGAGTAGCCTCCACAAACACATCAATGGCCTCTTTCACCAAGTCCAGCTTTCGAAGCACCACACCATACCTAGGAAAGAAGGGAACGATCACAGAAGTTAATAACATCTCCCCTCTACTCAGAAGAATATCTCACATAAGTTCCAAATTACTATAACACTTACAGATAAAGGCCAAATCCATCAAGTTCCCGAGCCTGGTGTTTTTTGCTGAGCTCCACTCTCAATTCTCTAAGAGCCTCATTTTTCACTTGACCTTTCTCCAGGGGGCCTAGGAAAGAAACAAGAGTTTCTTATCTAAGGGTAGACTGATGTTTTTCATTTCATAGACCTAGATATTCCCTTTGGCATCAACCAAAGTTACACCTGGAACTTCCAGCAAACACTCACAAGCAGCCAATGACATCTTACACAGTCCATTTACTTTATTATAGAAACTGCAACCGATAACTGGTCTGCAGTCATATTTTGTTAGGCCCACACAGGTTTTTAAAAATCTGAATTAATTATCAATGTTTAAAAATCAGAAGCCTCTAAAAAGAAAAAAGAAAAAAAGAAGAAATAAAAATCAGAAGCCTCAACTAAAAATCTAAATTTCCAGGTTCAGGTTGCAGGGAACAGGGAAGGACCAGCGGAAGAAAGCCCCTGACAACACCAGGCCCACATTCCCACCGGGCAACCCTCAGAGGAAGCTGGCTGACAACCAGCCAGTTGTGCTCTCCAATTTGCAGACTCCTCCTCAGTCCACTTCCCACGTTTATATTACCTGCCTGGCTCCTACAGGCATTATAGAGTTTGCAGCCTCTGCTTTACTCCAAAAGGTAGGAGAAAGAAATTCATACCTAGGCTATCAACTGTTTCATCATCCTTCTTCTTTTCTCCAGACTGTAAGAGAAAATCAATAAATAGGTCTTTTTTCCGCTTATTCTGAAACCTGTAGCAGCCTGATTCGACCTAAAGGGTACAAGTCCAACCAAAATGACATCTACTATTGGTCAATAATTTTAAACAACTATTCAGGGGCTCCCACTGGCCAAATCTGGAATCATCTGAGTACCAAAATGATAAAGTGAAATAATGAATTATAAACAATTAAAAATACAGGCATTCTTGAGACCATACTGATACTAGAGAAATACATAAATAAGTGGAGAAGGGGAAGACAGGCTCTTGCTTAGAGTAGAATTTACTACTCAAGAGAGTGCTGGAGTAGAAAATCATCATTTTGCAACATTATAATAAAGAATACTTCAGGCAAAAATTAACAATGAATTTCTTGACTAATGGTTATTTAGGTTTTTAATTTTTTTGGCTATTACAAAAAACCCTTCAATGAACAGCCCTGTACATATATATATCCTTGTGCACATATTGAAGTATTTCTATTGGACAAGTTAAGTTTCTTAAAGAAGAATTGTTTGGGCATAGTATTTCAAATTGACATAATCTGCCTGGAGCAGCGGCCCACACATGTCGGGGCCTGGGTTTCATCTCCCCATACCAAGGAGTGGGTGGTGGGCTGAGGCCCCAGTGGTTCTGGGCGCCAAATCTCACCCACAGGCACGCCAACCAAACCAACGCCAAACTACTTTTACTCCTGAAACAGAGGGTCTACTGCCCCATACCTTTGTCAATAATGAATATTACCAATATTTTTATATTTTCTTTCATACCATTATTTTTTTACTTTACTTATGATGTCTTCTTTATTATTGCTAAGTATTTATAAAGTACATTCACCAAGTAGACTTTTGCTAAACTATTTGAAGATTAAACTTTTGCTACTGGGATTCTAAATATGGATGCTGCAGCAGAATGACATCTTAAAATGGCCCTCACCAGATATCTAGAATACATGTACAGGAAATAGGCTTTCTTGCTATTGCAGCCATGCAGGAAATGTGCTGCCCGATCATACTCTTTAACGTCAAAGTAGGCCTTGGCCAGGGTGTAAGCATCCATATCCTGGGCATCCTCCTAAAAAAGAGACAAGTTTATGTAAGTGGTTAGGAACAGGATAACAAAAGTTCAAATCCAAGAATATTCGTTAATTTCAAGATGTAAGACAAAACTATTTTCCTCCTCCCAAAAACCTAATACTTATTTATTAGTTTATGGAGTAAGGTCACAGAACATTTTTTCAAAATAAAAGCTTGGGGAAAAATATTAAAATTAAGAAAACTAAACCAATGCACTCAGAAACTTTTATTGTTTCTGCAAATGTTGTGGGAAATTGCATACGCTTTAGTGTTAGGGACTTGGATTTAAATTCTGACTCCTTGATTTCCTGGTTTCAAGACATTAGTAGGGAACTTACTTAGCTTCTCTGAGTATTCACTTCTTCATCTGTAAAATGGAGCCAGTAATACGGATTTGATATGAGGAAAAAGTGAAAAAGTCATGAAAAATGTCTAGCATTAATATCTGACATTCCTTTCCTTTGGCAGACTTTTAAATTTCCACATAAATGCAACATGCTGTGGAATTATTTATACTTTTTGTACTTCAAGAAAGTTTTGACATGTTAGTATTGTAAAAACCAAAAAAACACAGCTATAATTCTTTATGTAAAAAAAAAAAAAATGAAATAATGCACATTTGAGGTAAAAACATACAATCCCCCCAAATTCTAAGGATAAGTTGATTAAAACTTTAGTAATTTCATTCTCCTCATCCTTCATGTCCAAATATTACCAGCACAAAACTGGAACCAAAATTATGTTCAATATTTTCTTCATTGGATGAACATGTCCTAAATATGGCCATTCAGCTTAGGATTCTGGTGGCCCTTTTCACGTACACTCACCATTTACTTATTTCTTCTCCTGCCTCTCTCACCTGCATTGTATCTTTTGGATTAAGGAACATTCATTGTTTTTAAGTGCGTGTGTGTGTGTGTGTGTGTGATTGGTGGGGGTGGTAATCAAGAAATGGCATCTTCAGGAAAAATAAAATGGATTACGATAAAGATCTTTCAGACGACACAGACTATGTAAACATACATACTATAGATCATACATAAAATGTATTCCTATCTCATTTAATTCTCTCAATATCCCCACAAAGTAAATACTATTATCCACAGATGGGGAAACTGTGGCTCAGGAGGTTAATTAAGTTGCCAAAAGTCACTAGTATGGCTGAGATTTGAACCCAGAGCTATCTGGATCCAAAATCAGTTTTGTGCTGTTGTATTGGGTTGGCCAAAAAGTTCATTTGGTTTTTTCCATTAGATGGCTCTAGTAGTGCTTAGTCGTCTTTAACTTCATTTGAAACAATTTTGTTAGAGTGTAATGTGACAGCAGTCATATCAAGGTTAATTTTTTTAAAAACTTATCAAAACTGGTGAACTTTTGTGTAGCCATTTTAATATTGAAGATGGAAGGAAAAAAGCAACATTTTCCGCATATTATGCTTTATTATTTCAAGAAAGGTAAAAACGCAACTGAAACGCAAAGAAAGATTTGTGCAGTGTATGGAGACAGTGCTGTGACTGATCGAACGTGTCAAAAGTGGTTTGCGAAGTTTCGTGCAGGTTTCTCACTGGATGAGGCTGCATGGTTGGGTAGACCAGTTGAAGTTGACAGTGATCAAATTGAGACATTAATTGAGAACAAGCAACGTTATACCATGCAGGAGATAGCTGACATACTCAAAATATCCAAATCAAGAGTTGAAAATCATTTGCACCAGCTTGGTTATGTGAATTGCTTTGATGTTTGGGTTACATGTAAGTTAAGCGGAAAAAAAACCTTCTCGACCGTTTTTCCGCATGTGTTTTCTCTCTTAAACGCAATGAAAACGTTCCGTTTTTAAAACAATTGTGACGAGCGATGAAAAGCGGATAGATACTGTACAATAATGTGGAACGGAAGAGATCGTGAAGCAAGCGAAATGAACCACCATCAACCACACCAAAGGCCGGTTTTCATCCAAAGAAGGTGATGTTGTGTATATGGTGCGATTGGAAAGGCGTCCTCTATTATGAGCTCCTTCCGGAAAACCAAACAATTAATTCCAACGAGTACTGCTCCCAATTAGACCAACTGAAAGCAGCACTTGACGAAAAGCCTCCAGAATTAGTCAACAGAATACGCATAATCTCCCATCAGGATAATGCACGACTGCATGTTTCTTTGATGACCAGGCAAAAACTGTTACAGCTTGGCTGGGAAGTTCTGATTCAACTGCTGTATTCACCAGACATTGCACCTTTGGATTTCCATTTATTTAGGTCTTTACAAAATTCTCTTAATGGAAAAAATTCCAATTCCCTGGAAGACTGTAAAAGGCACCTGGAACAGTTCTTTGCTCAAAAAGATAAAAAGTTTTGGTAAAATGGAATTATGAAGTTGCCTGAAAAATGTGAGAAGGTAGTGGAACAGTGAATACGTTGTTCAATAAAGTTCTTGGTGAAAATGCAAAATGTGTGATTTGTATTTTTATTTAAAAACCGAAGGAACTTTTTGGCCAACCGAATAAAAACCTTTGACGCTTCTCCTCGTTATGAATACTGTCTAGGTTGAGCTAGAAAACCTAAAAGGCTGAAATCTTAAGCAAGGATTGTTTACTAATCTCTCCAGCTTAAGTAAGAGCACCACTAAGTCTTTCAAAGCTTAGCAAAAACATACAGATAAAATCGCTTAAAACACCCAGCTCTTTGAATGCTTGAATTTCCTCTACAAATATCCCTGCTAAGCAGTATGCTCCCTTCCGGTGACAGGGCACTCAGTATCTCTTCTGATGATGGGGAGCACTCACTGTGAAGACGTGCTTACCTCTGTAATAGGCGGCGGAGGCTGCAGCTCGGACAGAGGCAACGCCGGGAGGGAGAAGGCCAACTCCGCAGACCTGGAACACCCACACAAACTGAATCAGCTCAAGACCCCCAAGGCCGAGGATCCAAGCCCGGTCCCCTCGGACTCCGACATCTTACCATTTGCTACTGTGCAGTAGGCCCCGCTCCCGGGTAAGGCCCGCGATAAGTAGCAGCTGCTTCTTAATTTCCCGCAAATTTGAGAAATCGCCGCTCGATGACAGGGCGGAGACCACAGCAGCCGACACTGCCACCGGGACTACAGAGGAGCTGGCAGCCATTTTCCTGTCTTGGCCACCCCAGCCAATCACCAGCGAAAATACTGGCTGCCCCTCCGCTCCAAAAAAGTCTGTCTGTTATTGGCACGCTCTTGCTCCAGAAAAACCAATCAGAAATCTTCCTTCTCGGAACGTCAGTAAGAGGCGGGGAGGGAAGAGGCAATTACTTCTCCGATTGGCGAAGAACTAGTGGGGCGCGAAAGTTAGAACAAGAAAGAGGGGGGATAGCCACGACTTCTGGGCGGGGCAGAGAGGAATGAGTGATTGGGAAGGTGGCTTGGGAAGCTAGGGTTGGGAATAGGGGCAAGAGAGTGCAGAATGATGTGATTGGACGAAAGATAAGAGTGTAGTTCGTGGGCAGATTCTGTGCCGCTGGATGACATAGTGGTGTATGTGTCTAGCAAGGATGTCTGGTATCCTCTAGATTTTTTCTTAAAGAAGTAAGTTGTATGGCCACAGGTGGAGAATTCTTCCTCTTTACCCACCTTTTTCTTACCCCGGGGGAGGGGGGAGGGTAACTAACATTTATTGAGGGCTTACCTTGTGACAGGTTCTGTACTTTTACATACATAATCTGGTTTAACCATTAAAACAGCTCTATGATATTGTATCATCCCAGTTTTACAGATGAAGAAAACGAAAGGTCAGAGAGTTTGCATCACTCTTCCAAGGAGAGTGTTTAGATTATAACCCAGCTCTGACTCCAAAACTCAGAGTTCTTAAACACTACATGAACATTTTCAACCTTGTTTTGTTTTTAACCTTTTCATAGTAATATATGGTTTTACCAACTCCCTTGGGAATGTTTTGAACCCATTCTTTGGGTGTTATATAGAAGTGATTTTAAGTAAATCATGTTGTTTAGATTAACATGTATTATTAAAGATTGTATTCTAAAGTCAACTTTATCGCAACATACTATACAGTGCATGAAGGCAAAATTCTACTTTTTTCTTGTTTCATAAGTGTTGCACACTTTGTATTTGTTTTAAATTTAAGAAAAAATGATTTGTTAGCAAATACAAAAATTACAGTATATCATACATCTACTCATGTGTATCTATGTACATATATTTGTATATATATACTGAATATAAACTGAATAAATACTGACACATAGAATGAAATGTAACTGTTTATGGCATTATAGATAGATACTGCTTTTATGACTTGTTTAGAATTCTTATATTTGCCCTTTAAAATGTTATTGTTTATTTTTATAATTGTCTATAATTTTATAATGTTTTGTTTTTAAATAACAAGAAAATAGAGATGATTTCAATATGCTTTTGGCAAGCACTTATTTACAAACAATACATTTTTAGTGTAGCCAGTCTTTTGTCCCAATGAATGAAAAGATAAATTGGATATAATTGTCACACAATTTTTTTTTAATAAATAAATTTATTTATTTATTTATTTTTGGCTATATTGGGTCTTTGTTGCTGCACGCAGGATTTTCTCTAATTGCGTCGAGCCGGGGCTACTCTTCGTTGCAGTGCGCGGGCTTCTCATTGTGGTGGCTTCTCTTGTTGCAGAGCACAGGCTCTAGGTGCATGGGCTTCAGTAGTTGTGCGACATGGGCTCAGTAGTTGTGGCTCGCGGGCTCTAGAGCGCAGGCTCAGTAATTGTGGCGCTCGGGCTTAATTGCTCCACAGCATGTGAGATCTTCCCAGACCAGGGATTAAACCCGTGTCCCCTGCCTTGGCAGGCAGATTCTGAACCACTGAGCCACCAGGGAAGCTCATTGTGGGTAAATTTTTAAAGTATATATGACTTAAAATAAAACACTACAACAGTCAAATCCACCACGGAGGCTTCCAGTGTTCAGCTGAGTAATACAGCTGACCCTTGAACAACATGGGTTAGAACTGCACAGATCCACTTATATGCAGATTTTTTCAATAAATACATATACGTGGGCTTCCCTGGTCTGGGAAGATCCCTCATGCCGTGGAGCAACTAAGCCCGTGCGCCACAACTACTGAGCCTGCGCTCTAGAGCCCGTGAGCCACAACTACTGAGCCCATGTGCCACAACTACTGAAGCCCGTGCGCCTAGAGCCCGTGCTCCGCAACAAGAGAAGCCACCGCAGTGTGAAGCCCGCGCACCGCAACGAAAAGTAGCCCCTGCTCTCTGCAACTAGAGAAAGCCCGCGCGCAGCAATGAAGACCCAACGCAGCCAAAAAAAAAAGAAGTTATACTCAGATTTTTGACTGGGGGGCGGGGGCTGGCACTCCTAAATCCCATGTTGTTCAGATGTCCACTGTAAACTGTTTCATGTTCCTCTGATCACCAAGAACCACCTCACATTCATTCTTTCATTCACTCAAGACCCAAACTGTTTCCTTTTATCAGGAGAAAATATTTTAATAATTATCTTATTTGTTAAATGTTTAAAAAATGAAAGCCATAATCACCACCTTTAATGATGTGGACAGCCCCCCCCCAACACCTTTGTGAACTCCTGATCTCTACTTCCTTGCCTTTCCAGCACCACCAATCTCACCCCAGTTCAAAGGTGTTTTATTTCCAAGCTGACATCAGTCCTCCTTTTACATTTCTTCTCTCTCCAGGGGTACAATGGTGGTAATAATGAGTTTTTTACTTGGAGGCAGTTGAGTGGAGAGCTGTAGAATATGGGCCCTAAGCCATATTACCTAGGTTCAAGCCCTAACTCCACCATTACCAGTATTCCCAAGATCTTGAGAATAGCATTTATTCTATGTCCTTTAGGTCATTCAATGATAAAATGAGGATCATAACAATAACTCCTGCTATTCAGTTGGGGTAAGAACTGAATGAGATAATCCATGTAATATATTTAGAGCAATTGTTAACACAATGAGCACTGGATACATGTAAGATATTCTTGAACACTTACTGTCTGCTGGGATCTTTACATATCAGATCACTAATTTGCATGACAACCCTGCAAAGCAGGTATCATTATCCCTATTTTACAGGTATGATACATTTATATCAGATACAGTACATAAGTATGCTTATACATAACATACAGTATATAAGAACAGTTTAAAGAATAATACTAAGGGACTTCCCTGGCGGTCCAGTGGGTAAGACTCTGTGCTCCCAATGCAGAGACCCGAGTTCAATCCCTGGTCAGGGAACTAGATCCCACATGCATGCCACAACTGAGAGTTTGCATGCCCCAACTAAAAGATCCAGCATGCTGCAGTGAAGACCCAGTGCAGCCAAAAAAGAAAGGGAGGGAAGGAAGGAAGGAAGGAAGGAAGGAAGAAAGGAAGGAAGGAAGGAAGAAAGGGAGGGAGGGAGGGAGGAAATTAAAAGAGCACCCATGACCCACTACTTCGATTAAGAATAGAACATTACCAGGTCCTAAGCAACCTAAATGTCCATCGACAGAGGAATGGATAAAGAGGATGTGGTACATATATACAATGGAATAAATTAGTCATAAAAAAGAACAAAATAATGCCATTTGCAGCAACATGGATGGACCTAGAGATTGTCATACTGAGTGAAGTAAGTCAGACACAGAAAGACAAATATCATATGATATCGCTTATATGTGGAATCTAAAAAAAGGGTACAAAAATGAACTGACTTACAAAACAGAAGTAGAGTCACAAATGTAGAAAACAAACTTATGGTCACCAGGGGATATGGGGGGAAGGGATAAATTGGGAGATTGGGATTGACATGTACACACTACTATATATAAAACAGATAGCTACTAATAAGAACCTGCCGTATAGCACAGGGAACTCTACTCAATACTCTGTAATGGCCTATATAGGAAAAGAATCTAAAAAAGTGGATATATGTATATGTATAACTGATTCACTTTGCTGTACACCTAAAACTAACACAACATTGTAAATCAACTATATGCCAATAAAAAAATTTTTTAAAAGAACATTACCAGTTCTTTATTTTTATTTATTTATCAAAAAAATTTTTTTAAACCAGAACACTTAATGCATGACTAACCATTGAAACCCATAAGATGAACTGTATGCTGCAACAGCTGCCCTCTTGGGTTTAGGTGTTGCTCCTTTACAGAATCCATGCCTGAATCCACAGCATACAATTTTTAGGTGCCTCATTCACTGGTCAAGGTGATATTTTGTCTTTTAGCCTTGGCACTCCATTATACTTTCTCTTCCTCTTGGCCAGGTAGCCACATTTGCCACAGGTTGACTTCTGAAGGTGGGAGGCAGCACAATGTGTGCACCTTACTGTGACGCTTTCCCAGTGATGACATCCCCTTCCTCACCTCTTCTGTGGCCAAGACCAAAGAGATTACCAGTTCTTTAGAAGCCCCTCCAGTGACACTTTCTTTCCTCCTCCCCTCCTTTCCCTTTGCTCTTTCTCTTTTCCTTTCCTCCCTCTGTACATTCTTTCTTCCATTCTCCTCCTTTTAAAGAATTCCCTTTTTTTTTCCTTCCGCACTCCGCTATTTCACAGCTATGAAACCTAGAGCAACATACTTAATTCTTATGGACTTCAGTATCCTTATCTATAAAATGGGAATAATAAGAACAATACCTACCTTACAGGCTCGTGGTAAAATTTAATGAGATAGTGTTTGTGTGAGGGTTAAATGAGATAATCTACGTGAAACCTTAGCACAGACCTTGGCATATGGTTGGAAGTCAATAAACAGTTGTTTATATTTTTATTATTATTTTAAAATCATTTCTTCTCTGATGGAAGAATTCTGTGGTATAATGGAAATAGGCCTTTGGAGTCATAGAGACCTGGGTTCAAATTGTGGTTCCATTATATACCAGCAGTGGCTTAATGCAAGTCACTAAACCTCTCCATCTATAAAATGGGGGTGATGATACTAATGGCCAGTAATCGACCACACAGGGTTGTTGTGAGGATCAGAAGAAATGACACATAAAGTACCCAGTAATCAGTTAAAACCTTTCCCTTCCTCTCTCCTTTTCTTCCTCTTTCTTTGATAGAGTAAATTTTCTTCCCAACAGGGGTATTAAAAGCAGCTGTGTGCTTGTGCAGTTTCTCCTAAACTCTGGATTCAGTTTGGCAAGTGTTTAACAAGCACCCACTAGGTGGCTACAAACACCTTCCTGGCTGGTGTGCTGTTATGCCTAGAACACTAACCCCCTTTGAGAAAATGAAGTTCTAGGATCATCTCCATTCCTGGGTCTGGACCCCTGGGATAATTTTTTAAATAATTTCTAAAAAAGAAGAAAGAATAAGAAGTTGCTGAATACAACTCTAGGCCCTAACCCCAAGCTTGTCACACACGACAGCTTCAGTAACAACTTTATCCAGTCATGTGCTGTCCCAACTAACATTCTCCAGCTGCCCTAGGGGTCTGTAATACAGTGAAGGTTGACACACCTGAGGCCTTTCCCAGAAAAAACTCCATTGTCTTCTCCTGCTGTGATCCCAGCTCTGGCCAACAGATAGAGCCATTTCCTCCCTCCCTTCTCTTCAAACTGCCTAAGCAGAAAAGCTGTTGCTCAAAAGCTGTGTGGTCCCGGAATGGGAGAACTGTGGCCATCACCAGACACCAGAGCTAAAGAAGGGTGAGGGCTGACTACTACCAGGAAGAATCTATTACATCTAAACTGGTGAGGACAGAAAGAACAGTCAGTTCCCATCAGGGTTTCAGCCCTATGGATATCTGGGGCCGTTTAGATTTTTGTTGGGGCTGGGAGAGGGCTGTCCTGTGCATTTTAAGATGTTTAACATCCCTAGCTGCTAGCCTCTAGATGCCAGTAGCATTCCCCTCCCCAACCAAAAATGCCTGTGACAACCAAAAATGTCTCAGACATTGCCAAACGTCCCCTGTGGGGCAGAATCACTCCTAGTTGAGAACCACTGGTTTGCAGCCACTAATAGTGTTGGGGCAATGGTCTATATAGAATAGACTCCTGGGGACCTTCAAGGGATGTACTCTGAGGGCCACCTGCCCTGAAAGCCCAGTTTCCAATGCTTGGGAGTTGAGGGAAGGCCCTTAAAACAAGGAAACTAGCCCTCACCTGTTGAGTAAGAAAAGCTAAGAGGGTCACAAAGAGAAGGGAAGAGAGCAAATGTGGAGTTGAAACCCTCATGGTTAGGATTAGACCGTGAGGTGTGGTTTATTTTTTTGTTTTTAATTAATTAATTATTTATTTATTTATTTTTGGCTGCATTGGGTCTTCGTTGCTGCACGCGGGCTTTCTCTAGTTGCGGCGAGCAGGGGCTACTCTTCGTTGTGGTGCACAGGTTTCTCCTTGCGGTGGCTTCTCTTGGTGCGGAGCACGGGCTCTAAGCGTGCAGGCTTCAGTAGTTGTGGCACGTGGGCTCAGTAGTTGTGGCACACGGGCTTAGTTGCTCCATGGCATGTGGGATCTTCCCGGACCAGGGCTTGAACCCATGTCTCCTGCATAGGCAGGCGGATTGTTAATCTCTGCACCACCAGGGAAGTCCCTATTTTTTTTTAATATTTATTTTATTTATTTATTTGGCTGTGCCGGGTCTTAGTTGTGGCAGGCAAACTCCTAGCTGCAGCATGCATGTGGGATCCATTTCCCTGACCAGGGATCGAAACCGGGCCTCCTGCATTGGGAGCCTGGAGTCCCAACCACTGCGCCACCAGGGAAGTCCCCAGGTGTGGTTTATTTTAATCTCTAAAGATAAAGAAACTGAGGCTCAGCGATCAAGCAACTTGCCTAAGGTCAAACACCTAGGAAGTGATAGAACTAGATTTCAAACCCAGGACGATCTCCAAAGCCTTATGCTGCAACTCTGGGACTCCTGGAGCCTTATCTATTCATTCATTCATCCATCTGTTCATTTAACAACTACTTAGTTTCCACTATGTGCCAAGCTCTGGGAATAGAGTGATGAACAAGATAGTCAGTCCCTACATTCATGGACCCTGTTGTCTAGTGGGAGATAAAAATGACAAAGAAACAATCATACAAGGAATTAGTCAACAACAGTTATAAGAGCAGCGAAGGAAACACTTAGGTAACTAGACCTGTGCTAGACTATGGCCAAAGACTATGGCTGTAAGTCCTTCTATCCCTGGATACGTGCCCTTTTGCAAGGTGACTTTTCATCAAGAAGTGAGTCTATTTCTCTGCCGTTGAATTTGTGCTGGCCCTATGACTTTCTTTAACCTATTGGTAAAACAAATGCAGTAGAAGTGACATTATA
Source organism: Balaenoptera musculus (assembly GCF_009873245.2). Lineage (NCBI taxonomy): Eukaryota > Metazoa > Chordata > Mammalia > Artiodactyla > Balaenopteridae > Balaenoptera > Balaenoptera musculus. Next base: position 114,484,072 of record NC_045787.1, read on the forward strand.
TGACTTCTGGGGACCTTCAAGGGATGTACTCTGAGGGCCACCTGCCCTGAAAGCCCAGTTTCCAATGCTTGAGAGTTGGAGGAAGGCATCAAGGGACCTTACAGCTTCTACTCTCACCCTCTTGCTGCCCTGAAGCCACCATGTAAGGAAGCCCCAGGTTAGCCTCCTAGCTGTCTCGGGCACTCTAGCTGTCCCAGCTGTTTCCACCATTTTGGCTGAGGCTCCTTACAATGAGCAAGGCTACCTAGGAACAGCTAGCAGCCAGTCAACCCAACAACTGACAGCAGCTGCAGAGGTCACCCAGGCAAGACTGAGCCCAGTCAAACTGCAGAATCAGGAGCAAATGGTTAAGGGCAGTTTGTTATCCAAAGACAGAAATCCAGTTGAAGGCCCTAACCTGGTCTGGGGGTGGGGAGTGGGTCAGGGGAGGCTTCCTTGAAGACATAGGTTCAAGCTGAGACCTGGAGAATAAGTGGGAGTCAGCCTGGTAGAGAATGGGGGAAGAGTATCCAGGCAGCAGAGACCACCATTTGAAGGCCTTGAGCTAAAAATGGAACTGTGCTTGTCTGAGGTCCTACGCAGGGAATGGCAGCACAAGATGGTCTAAAGAGAGAGGCAAGCCCAGCATTGCAGGCAATGACCAGTAAGTGAAGTGCTTTACTAACCACCCACCACCCATCTCCATCTCCATCCTGGACCGACTTTTTATCACATTCTGAATACATCCATGGGCTGTGTCAAGCATGTAAATTTCATCCACTGTGTATGTCAAAGAATTAAAAAGTTGAAAATACAGATGCACATTAACCTGCCTCCCAGAAGCTTGCAAAAGGTTGAGTCACAGTCTTCTGGGGATGAATGATATGAAGATGACAAGGCAGCCTGAGCACATGGTAAAAAATGTATTTTTAATAGCTGCGATGACCATCTAAGCTATTATGGCCCCATCTTCACTGATCTCAGCTCATACTTAAATGGAAATTTACTTGAAAAGCCCTTTCTTTGCATAATGGGAAGGCAGGCTTGTCCAATTCCATTTCCCCAAGGTAATAGCTCCAGGATGTAATGGGAGGCCTCGCTACTAGCCCTGCTCATCGGGGCTCAGAGCCTGGGTACCCCCCCTTCTCAGTGTTCTTTATCCCTATGACTCAGTAAGGTCCCCCTAAGGATGCCTCACCTCCAAGGTCAATGCTGAGAACTGTTAGGAGGAGAGAGAATTGACTGGGCTGATATCACTGTGTTGCTCATTCTCTTTGCGATGGGGAAGATGATACAGTGGGAGCTCCTTCTGTAGGGGCAAAGAGCTAAGCCTGATCACAGCAGGCTTCCCATCAGGCAGGCTTCCCTCAGGACAACCACAGGACCCCACACACAGGCTGTTCATTGGTTCCAACCAGCTGAGGGAGGAGGGCAGGAGGGGGGTGGCTCTGTCCTCATCCAACCTAGCAACTCCTGCTTTCTCTCCTATCCCAAGAGGGTCCCACTGTGAAGCACTACCGAAGAGGGGGTCATTCACATTTTTTTCACTACAAAAGTGAATATTTACTTAGGATAATAAAAGAAATCATACAAAATTACACATTAAAAAAAAATGACAGGGATTTCCTTGGCGATCCAGTGGTTTAAGACTCCACGCTGCCATTGCAGGGGGCGCTGGTTCGATCCCAGATTGGGGAACTAAGATCCAAATGCCACGTGGTGAGGTCAAAAAAAAAAAACCTGACAAATCCCATAAGCATTACAAAATCCGAGGGGGGAAAACATGTTTTTATCAATTAACTTCCTGACATACCTCCATAATACATTTTTTCCTACATTTTAGCCTGCAATTTTTTTTTTTTTTTAATTTGAACCCTTTCACTTTACCAACCCTGACTTACAAGAGCTTCCTTTTGTTTTTCTTGTTCTTGTTTTTTTTTGTTAAGGTATAAGATACATACAATAAAATGTGAAAAGTACCCATTTTCACATGTGAAAAGTAATTTGATCTTAAGTGTACAATTCAAGGTTTGTTTTTTTTTTACATATGCACACACTCATAAAACCACCACCCAGATCAAGGTAAAGAACATTTCTGACAGGTGTTTACTCTTAATCCAGTTCTATTACCAATACCTTTTTTTTTTTTAATTGACTGAGGTTCAGGTATTAGGCTATGAGCTTTATGAAACATGATATCATTTGATCCTCACAACAAAGTACCACTATCATCTCCATTTTACAGATGAAGAAACTGAGGCTTCAAGAATTTAAATGCCTTGCGAAAGGTCACCCACAGAAGCAGGTGCCAATGTGGCACTCAAACCCAGATCTGGCAGACTCCAAGGCTCATGTGCCTAACCACTGCTATAGCAGGGGTCATCTACTGGCATCATTTCAAAGTAACCTACTGCCTCCCCCATTTTTGTTTTATTTTACTTATGTTCCCCAGGAACCTCTGGGCTTCCCTTTAAAACTTGGATGGAATAATCTCCACTTTCAGCATACCTCCTCCTGTGAGCTCAATGCCTGGCTCCTGCCCCCTGAGGAAGACATCAGAGGACCCTCTACCAGCCCACTGTTTCTGGCGGCACAGTGGCCACTCCACTGAGCTTGCGGGCCCTCCCTGAGAAAACAGCTCCGTTCTCACACTTCCCCAGCGTCCATGAGTGTAGAAAGCACAGCTCAGACCCGAGAATGCTCTTTATCTGGAGTTGGAATGGAAAAGTCACTCAGTCTTTGGACAAGTCCTGCTTCAGCCACTTCCTAGTCAAGTAACCACGAGCAAGTTGTTTTATCTCATAGAATGAGAGTTTCCTCAACTGGAATAGGAGGGTACTAAGAGAAGCTCTCTCATAAAGTTGTTCTGAGAATGAGATGAGATCATGCCATGCAGACAGTCGTTACACAAAGATTGTTGCATTTCCAACAGGCACGGTGTCCGGTGTCCCTTCACACTTGCCAGATTACCTGCTGGGTCCAGGTCAGGAAAGGATCAATCACAATAAAATTACAGAGCGGTGGCAAATAAAAACAAGAAGTAAGGGAGAAGAAGGGAGCCAGGAAGATGAAAGATCTGGGCAGAGAGAGGGTGAAGTACAAGCTGGGAGTCCTGAGCTGGCACCTCAGACTCAGGAAGGAGCCCTTGCTGGGGCAGCCTGGCACTGAGCATTTAGGCCTTCCCTGTCTTTGGATAGCCTCCCAGACAGCTCACAGCTTGCACCTGCCTACTCCAAGGCCCACCTGGTTGTTGGAGGCTAATGAAATCCCCCTTTCTCCCTTCCTTCCTGCTTTGCCCTCCAAGCTGAGGCTGGTCCCAAGCTGACCCAAGTCCGGTAAACACATCTCCACGGTGTTGACCTCATGCTGAGGAGGCATCTGGCTCAGTCCCAGCTCTTTCTGCCAGGGGACACACAGAGACATGCATCCCATCCTCTAATACCTTCCCCCCGCACCCCCCCACAACACTCGCAACCTGGGCAAGAGAAATGCATCTTCTCTGCTGCTTCTCTAATTTGAGAAGGTAGACAAGAAGGCTAAAACCACTCCCACCTACACTGTCTGAAGAAGACTCATGAGTGCCCATTCGTTGAGCAGCACTAGGGGCCAGGGGACGGGGGTACGCACTTGCCCTAGTGCACTTGCCTTAGTAAGTGCTAACTGCTATGCCTAAGTTTCTCTAACCCGTACAACCCTGGGAGGGAAGTGTTATTTCCTCCTTTTTACCCATGAGGAAACAGGGTCTGAGAAGTTAATAGTGTGGCACAAGGTCAGTGGGTGGCCAAGCCAGAATCCAAACTCAGGTTTATCTCTAAAACTTAGTTGTTTTAACTCATACATTTCGATCTAAATTAACTTTTTGTAGTAAATGCTAATGTTCCCAGCTCAGAGTTGAAAAAACTAAGTCTCATAGAAATTTAGCAACTCGCCTGCAATCACACAATTATTCCTTTGCCCCATAACTCTGCAATTACATGATGATACCTTTGCCCCATTAACTCTCGTTTGCTAATCTCCTGCATCCCTGTTGACTGCCCTCGTCGAGCCTGTCATTTCTTGCCTTAGGTTGGAGATGACTGGGTGAGCATCCTTCCTCCCAGTCTGCAACTCAAGGTGCCTAGTGAGTGCCTAGCTGTTGGCTTCCATGCTTAGTCAGTCCTTGCTACTTGAAATTGATCCCAAATGGCTGCCAGAGCCTCTCCTCAGCCTCTGCCTCTGAGGGTCCCTTGGGCCTAAAGAAGTGTGATGACCTCAGATTGGGCCAAAGGCAATAACAAGGAGCTGCCGGCATCAAGCCTGGGGTAGCAGACAGAAGGCCCCAGAGCAAGTCTGATTTAATCCTGTAATGGAATGTGACTCAGATAAGGCTTTTATCAACCCTTCCTAGGCTGTGGGGGAAAAAGGACCATCCCAGAGTCATGGAGAGATGCTTTCCACTGTCCTAGGGCTGCCCAAGGGTCCCTGAAGGCCTGGCCCCACTGGAAGGACCAGGGGAAAGCAGAGGTATCAAGAGGCACTTGGAGGAATTTGTCTCAAATTTTCAGGACTGAGGGAACAGGAGGGAGAGGAGGAGACTTGGGAATTCAAATGTTCAGGCAGAGAGGATATTAAACCTTAACACTTAAAATAATAACAACCGCTATAATTTATTAGGCATTGTACTAGGCTTTTAAATGCTTATGAAGTAGGTACCATTATCATCCTTATTATAGAAGAGAAAATCAGACTCAGGAAGGTAAGTCACACAGTTGCTAAAATGGGAGAGCTGGGACTTCCACCTAAATCTGCCTGATTCCAATGCCCTCCGGCCTCACCATGACACAGATGGACGGTACACAATCACTCTTACTCACACACTTCTTCATCCCTGGAACATTTGTTTGTCAGCACCACATGCACTTCTCCTCTTCCTGGAAGAATTCCAGGAAGCTCTAAGTAACCACAAGCTGCAGCCTCCCCAACACCGTAAAGGGGAGAAATTACAGGATAAAGCTAGGTGAGCTGACCAATCAGGAGAAGAAAGGCTACACAGCCCCCACCTCTGAACCCCCAGGGGCAGCCATACCAAAGGCAAAGTGGTATCTGGCCTTCTGCCAACTGCTTTCTCTGTCCCTCGCCCCCTCCCCCAGCCCTAAGCTCCCTACGCTCACTTCTCATTTTTTTTCCTAGATCAACTTTACTTTCCAAGCCCCTACTCCACTCATCTTGTTCATTCAGGAACACTTCTAAGTACTCATTGTTAGCAATAGACTAGGGATTCACCTCCCTTGCCAGAGAGAAACACATACAATGCAATATTAATAGCAATAATAGCTAACACTTACTGAGCACTTACTATATGCCCGTCACTTTTGTTTCAATTTGAGCTTGAAAATGCAGGCAGGACAAGCAGTGGCTTTTATGTCAATTACAAGGAGACTAAGTCAGACAAGGGGATGGATCTAATGTTCCAGAAGCTTTCTCTGCATGGAGGCCCAGTACCCTCAGGAGACAGAGGAGCGTGGTAACAAAGATCATGGACTCTGGGCTCAGGCCACCTCGGGTCTGAGGTCAGCTCCATTACTGGCTAGCTATGGATTTGTAGACAAGCTAATTCTCTGAGTCTCAGTTTCTTCCTTGATAAAATGTAAATAATAGTACTTATCTCCTAAGGCTGTTGAGAGGATTAAAGAAATGATGTTTGTAAAGTGTTTAGCAAACTCCCTAACCCACAATAATCAATCAATTTTTAGCAATTATTATTATTTATTAAAATAGTGTTAGGATGAAATAGCTAAATTGCAAACTTTTTTAAAGCTCTTCAGACCTAAGCAGGATTTTTTTTTTTAATTGCATGGTTGTAGTTGATTGGACTTAAAACTACTGTGCTCCTTGGGACTAATAGGTCAAGGGCTTTCCACATCATTCTGCCTGCTGCTTGGAAGCATACTTGGCAGGAGCTGTTGTAACAGAAGTGGTTTGGGGCAAGCACCTATAGATCTAATTATCTGGGCTTAGGCAGAAATTAGCACTGGGAGAGCCGGAGGGGCAGCATTTTTGGATTTGTTTGCTTCATACATTAGTTTGCTAGAGCTGCGTAGCAAACTAATGTGGTAACAAAGTACCACAAAATGGGTGGCTTAACCAACAGAAATTCATTGTATCACAGTTCTGGAGGCTGGATGTCCAAAATCAAGGTTTCAGCAGAGTTGGTTCCCTCTGAGGGCTGTGAGAGAGAATCTGTTCCAGGCCTCTCCCCTAGCTGGTGGTTTGCTGGCCATCTTTGGTGTTCTTGGCTTATAGGATCACCACCTTGATCTCTGCCTTCATCTTCACACGACATTCTCCCTGTGTGCTTGTCTATGTCCAGTTTTTGTCTTTTTATAAGGACACTAGAGGTACTGGATTCGAAGCCCACCCTTCTCCAGTTTGACCTCATCTTTTATTTTTAATTGAGGTGTAGTTGATTTACAATGTTTCTGTAACAGCAAAGTGTACAGCAAAGTGATTCCATAAGTTATTACAAGATATTGAATATAGGTTCCTGTGCTTATCTATTTTATATTATATATAGTAGTGTAGATCTATTAATCCCAAATTCCTAATTTGTCCTTGCCCCCCCCTTTCCCCTTTGGTAACCATAAGTTTGTTTTCCGTGTCTGAGTCTATTTCTGTTTTGTAAATAAGTTCACTTGTATCAGTTTTTTAGATTACACATATAAGTGAGATCATATGATATTTGTCTTTCTCTGTCTGACTTACTTCACTTAGTATGATCATCTCTAGGTCCATCCACGTTGCTGCCAATACCATTATTTCATTCTTTTTTATGGCTGGGTAAAAATCCACTGTGTGTGTATATATATATATATATATATATATACACATATATATATATATACACACACACACACATATATATGTATATATATATGTATATGTATATATATATATATATATATATATATATATATATATAAAAAACACATCTTCTTTAGCCATTCATCTGTAGATGGACATTTAGTTTGCTTCCATGTCTTGGCTATTGTAGTCCTCATCTTAACCATATCTGAAATGGCCCTGTTTCCAACTAAGGTCACATTCTGAGGTACTGGAGGTTAGGATTTCAACATATAAATTTGGGGGGATGGTACAATTCAACCCATATCATGTTAGAATTTCTTGACTAAGCTCATGACTTTAAACTCTGGAAAAAAATTTAAGAATTTGTGGGTGTTCATGTTGACCTTCTAAGTCCATGAACCCCTCCTCTCCACCCTTCTCATCTACCTACTTTTCAATACTTCTACCCCAGAATTAGAATCCTCTTCAAAATCACCATTTTACTTTCCAAAGCTTTCAAACTCCTTTCCAGTCTGTGATGACCATACTGAGGGCTCAGTAATTATTCAAAAATTACTTATCGAATAGGCACTAAGCTCTATGAAAACCACAGCAATCAAGACCCAGTACCTACCCTCACAAAGCTACTGAGTAGATATCAGAGCATTTACTTTAATTTTAATTTTAGAGCATTTTCCTTTTTTAAAAAATAAATTTTATTTATTTATTTATTTATGGCTGCTTTGGGTCTTTGTTGCTGCGCGTGGGCTTTCTGTAGTTGCAGCGAGCGCAGGCTACTCTTCGTTGCGGTGCACAGGCTTCTCATTGCGGTGGCTTCTCTTGTTGTGGAGCACAGGCTCTAGGCACGTGGGCTTCAGTAGTTGTGGCACGTGGGCTCAGTAGTTGTGGCATGCGGGCTTAGTTGCTCCATGGCATGTGGGATCTTCCTGGACCAGGGCTCGAACCCATGTCCCCTGCAGTGGCAGGCAGATTCTTAACCACTGCACCACCAGGGAAGCCCAGAAAAGTAGACAAGGGGGCACCCGGATTTGAACTGGGGACTTCTTGATCTGCAGTCAAATGCTCTACCACTGAGCTATACCCCCTCTCATTTTCCTTTAAAATCTGGCTCCAGCACCAACTTTTGTCACATTTTCATAATCACTGTAGCTAATAAAACATTTATGGATTTTAATCTGTATGCCAGGCAGCAGGCAAAGAATTTGCATGCACTACTTCATTTAATACTTTGATCAATGATATGAAGTGGGTACATTATTATCCCCACTTTACTGATGGGGAGAATAGACATTTATAATTATATACTCTCAGATAGCTTTTCCCTGTTTATTTTTTTTTACAATTTTCTTTTTTTTTTTTTTTTGGCCACACCATGCGGCTTAGTTCCCCGACCAGGGATTGAACCCAGGCCCTCAGCAGTGAAAGTGTGAAGTCCTAACGACTGGACCCTGGACCGCCAGGGAATTGCCTTCCCTGCCCTGTTTCTTTAATTAGCTCACTGTAAGTCCTCTAACCCCACCCATCCTTAGGTCCTCAATATCCCTTTAGAAACTACATGATCATATAATACAATTTTTTTGAGAACTTCCAGGTGCTGTTGCAAATCAAACATTTTGAGCCTTTCCATATAATGACAAAATGTTCAAGAAAACATGAGGGAAAAAAGTTTCTCAACTAGTTTGTTGATACTCTGCTTCATAACTGGTCTTACTGATTTGTGCTTACTAGTTAACTGAGGTATGGGTGTGTTTTGAGTATATAAGCTCATTTGTAAGAAAACCATTCGAGTTTTTAAAGAAGTGTGTTTTACCTTATAAAGGGACAACATTGCCCTTATCCTAGAGTAGTCTCTTTGGGTTGCAAGGAAAAGAGAGGCACTCATGCTAGTGTAAGAAAAGGTGAGTACTAATGGTTGGGTGTGTAGACTGCATAGACTTCAAGGACAGGAAATTAGCATGGCTAGGCCTTATGGAACTGAAAAAATCATCAGGAACAAGTCCATTCCCATCATTTTCACATAGACTAAAGCTAAATGGCTTCTTCTTTGTACACCTCTCTGTACTTCTCCGTATCAGTTTCCTCAGCTCATCCATCAGCTGTACTAGTTCTGGAGTCTACATGACTCCCCTCAATTGACTGCTTCAGTTCCCAAGAGAGGAATCTGATTTGTCTAGCTTAGGTTAAGTGTTCACTCGTGGTCCAACCAACAAATGGCCAAGGGGACAGGATCATATGGCACAAACATGGCTGCCCAGGTCTAATTATTTGGCAAGAACTATGAGTGGGAACAGTTCCTAGAGAAGTGGACCATAGATGACAAACCACAGTATGAATACTAGAGAGTTCTGAAGACTATAATGACCTAGTTGACCAGACTCCCTATTTCCAAAATATTAGTTGGCAGATAAATTTGTGAACAATTCTATCATGGCTACCATTTCTTAAGCTCTCACCTTAGTATCTTATTTAATCTTCACAACCCTTCTAGATAGGCATTATCATTCCTGTCCTACAGATGAGAAATCTGAGGCTCAGAAAGATTAAGTGAGAAGTAGTCACATCACGGTGAGCTAGGATTGGAACCTGGGTCTATTTGACTCCAAATCCTGTGCTCTTAACTTCTAGGAGTAGGAGACTTATGCTATTACAGTAAAAAGCAGTTTTTTAGCTACTGTTCTAGCTTAAAACCATAACCTCAAATATATTTGTAAGGTCTACAAACTTCTTTAAATTGCATTTACATCAATGACTCATATGAGTCCCTAGCAACCTGTGCAGTAGTCAGGGCAAGTTCAAATGAAGGGCCTCGAATTCTTCTTATCACATTGTAGATTCACCTTGCCCATTGGACCAGTGAGTGAGAAGTAGTAATCAGACGGCTGACCTGGCAGCTACAATCCACAGAAGATGTGTACATCGAATGTTAGATCTGAGCAAATGCTTCTAAAGCAATTGGACCTCCCTCGAGACTTGGCTGGCAATGAATGAGAGTGTGAGGTGCTTTTGACACACGCATCCAGCATCTGATTTGAGCGAAAATGTCCAAGGGCACAGGTGGGACTCCCAGCCCCAGGCTCTAGACTGTGGTAGCTGAAGACCTAATCTGCTGTCTGCAACTGGACTGCATCAAGGGCAGTTTCTGGTCTCCTGGTTCTCCCGAGTCATTGGGAGTTGTGTGGGTTAAGAAGCTCCTCTCCCCAACTCCCACCCCCACCTTTAAACACCTTTCTCTAGCAAAGTTTGGCCTCTGTAGCCCCTTTGCCGGTAATAGGAGATGGTACTTTTCCCCAACCCCTCAAGTTCAGAAAGGAAAGCACAACAAGATTTCTTGTTCACTGAGAAAACTACCTCCTTTACATTTGGCTTCTTTTCCATTAAGATCGAAAGTTGCAAATCAATCAGGAGAAAACTGCCCTCGGGACTGTTGAGCAGACATTTTCACTCAAATCAGATGCTGCATGTGTGTGTGTCAAAAGCACCTCACACTCTCATTCATTGCCAGCCAAGTCTTGAGGGAAGTCCAATTGATTTAGAAGCATTCACTCAGATCTAACATTCACTGCACACATCTGTGGACTGTAGCTGCCAGGCCAGCCATCTGATTACTACTTCTCACTCACTGGTCCAATGGGCAAGGTGAATCTACAATGTGATAAGAAGAATTCGAAGGAATGAAAGACAGAGCAGCTGTCCTCCACACTCCAGGATCACCAAGCTGAGAAAACTGAAGGTACTAAAAATTAACCAGGTTTTGAAGCTATCATTGAACATCTACCACATACCAAAGGTTTGGCATACATTAGTTCATTTAATCATCAAAACAACTCTGGTAAGTAGATGTTATTAATATCTTCATTTACAGGTATAAACAATATTTTAGCTATGGAAAGCAGAATTTCTTTAACATAATAAATTATGAATAGGCTTTATGAGTGGATCATCATCTCTAAAACTAATTTCTCTCACAAAAGGGACCTGGGAAGAGCTCTCTGGGCAGGGTGGTTAAATGATTATCACTTTTACTGCTTTGCCCCACTATCATCTTCTGTAAAAAAAAACTTCAAGTGCACTTCTGTAGTCAGACAGATCTGGATTCCAATCACGGCTCTTAAGAGTCATCAGGAAAGGGCTTCCCTTGAGGGGCAGTGGTTGAGAATCTGCCTGCCAGTGCAGGGGACACGGGTTCGAGCCCTGGTCTGGGAAGATCCCACATGCCGCGGAGCAACTGGGCCCGTGAGCCACAATTACTGAGCCTGCGCGTCTGGAGCCTGTGCTCCGCAACAAGGGAGGCCGCGATAGTGAGAGGCCCGCGCACCGCGATGAAGAGTGGCCCCCACTTGCCGCAACTAGAGAAAGCCCTCGCACAGAAATGAAGACCCAACACAGCCATAAATAAATAAATAAATAAATAAATAAATAAATAAAATTTTTTAAAAAAAGAGTAATCAGGAAAATGAATTCACTCTTAGTATTTCAAACAGAGGGAATTTATTTATTTATTTATTTAAAAAAGAAAAAGAACTTTATTATTACCTGTTACATCTCCTATATTCCCCTCCTACTCCATCCAAACAGAGGGAATTTAATACAGAGAATTTAATACTGTGGCCACTCAGGTAATGGAAGAACCAAGAAGCCAAACAGGGGAAAGTGAGGTGACCCAGAGATTAGCAAGAGCAGGAAACCACTACCATCCCTGGTCTGGAGTCCAAAGTAAGGGAGATGGAGCCCAGAAGCTGCTAAGGCTGAGGGTCCCCTGTTTCCTCCTGTCCTCAGCCCCCTAATCTCAAGCCAGTGGCTCCCATTGGCCAAACCCAAACAAAATTCAGCGACAAGGAAGCCTGGGAAATGTTGCCTGCTGGGAGGTGGGTTTGGGGTAGAGGGGTCAGGGGAACCCATTTGCGACACGGAGTATCATAAGGGGAGCAATGGATCTGAGGGCAAACAGGCAAATGATGGGCCCAGTTCTTGCTAGTATCAAATTCCACCTTTATAAAACAATTTCTGTCTTACCGTGTTGTTGTGAGAATTAAAGGAGCAAATCTAAAAGAAGTGCACAGTCCCTGGCACATAGTTTGGAGGCAGCTCTAACTAATTTTCCCCAGACAGGAAAACAAGATTCAGACAGATGAGGTGATTTGCTTAAGGAAAGAGCTTGGGGTTTCTTTGGCGGAAACTGGTGTGATCTTGGGCCTGTCACTTCATTTATTTGAGCCTCAATTTCCTCACTGTACCAACTCACTGGGTTGCTGAGGAGATTCATTCTGTCTGCAAATATTGATATTTACTAAGCACCTACCATGTGCCAGGCTCTGTGAGTGCAGATAAACAAGGCAGACTCCCACAGTCCCTGTCCTCCTGCAGTTTACAGTCTGGTTGGGGAAAAGACATTGATAAGAAAGTTGTACAGACCACCATGAAATGACGCTATGATAAAGGCCAGGAAGAAGTCAGTACTGGAAGGGTGGGTTACATCGTGGCCTGGCCTAGTCTGGGAAGGTCAACTTGGCTTCCTTGTGACTAAAGTCAGTGGGAGGGGGCCTGGCGAGGAGCCAGCCACCGTGCCCCCAGCCTCCCCAGGGTCAGGCCACGAAACTCGCCTGAGAGGACATCCCGCATCCCACGCCCGGCATCCCCCCACCACTCGCAGGGGCTCCGGGCGGCGTAGGCCCTTCCCAGCAAGGCACCGCGTCCCTCGCGGGGCCGCCCAACCTAGGCGCATCAGCTCCCGCGCTCGGCGGCCCCGCGTCCCGGGCAGCCGCTGATAGTGCGCTAATGCGTATCGAATTTTTGTTGAATTCGGCCTGCGGCCCGCGCAGAGAGCGTGGCAGCAGCGCTGCCAGAGCCTCTTAATTCCCTTTGCTTCGATCCCGCCGTTAATGACATAACCTTCTCCTCTAATTAACTGACAACTGCATTAGGCGGCGCGCCTCTTCCGCACGCCGCCTGCGGCTTCCCCACCGCGGAGCCCGCGCCGGGGCAGAACCCGCGCCGGCTACCACTCGAACTAAACCGAGAGACCTGCTATGGGGGTGGGAGGTGGGGTGGATAGTGTTTCAGGATAGGACGCCCCTGCCGCCCTTATCACTCAAAAACGTGTGCTGTTGTTTATGTTGTTGTTTACTGTGTGCTAACATTGGGCCACGCACTTAACATGCTTTAGCTTACTGATTCGCTACCACGACCCAGGAAGCAGATAAATTGGGGTTCGCAGGTGAAGGAACATAGGCAATAACCAAGGATTGTAGCAAGCAAATGAGGGAGGCAGGACTCCCACCCCTCCTACCCAAGCTTTTGCCCTTAACTCCTAGGCTACCTACCCTCCAACATGTAATTTACACTACACTAAATAGGAAATATAGTAAATGCGAAGTGCTGAGCAGACTAGCTGACACATAACAAGCAATCAATCAATTTTAGTGGCAGGATAACTTATTGAAATGCTAATTTCTGTCTCTCCTCTTCTGCCTCCCCTCTCCTGGTTGGCCATTTCAATCAAGCGGTCCCCGCAGCCGAGGAAGCAGAGGCAGCTGCCTGTGGTCTCTCGCCAAACACAGGGGACCCAAACTTTGTACTCTGTATAATTTACAAAGGGTTTCTCCTCCCTCTCCCTCATTCAGGCACATGCATATTATATGCTGGAGCCAGAGCAGGACTTAACTTCAGTTTCATTTGTAAAACAGAAGTGTTACCTTTAGCTCTAAGATACATTTTCCAAGCCCTACTACCTGCAAGCATGATATACTAGGGGTTTTGTGGCAATGGTATTCATCTGGGCAGGACCTGTTCACATGCATTACAGATTACTGAAATGATCCGGCTGTCATTCACTGTTCTCTCTTCACCTTGGTTTCTGTGCCTTTATATTCACTTTGTTGTATTGTGTACTTTTTTTTTCTCTATAAATTTATTTATTTATTCATTTTTGGCTGTGTTGGGTCTTCGTTTTTGTGCAAGGGCCCTCTCCAGCTGCGGCGAGCGGGGGCCACTCTTCATCGCGGTGTGCGGGCCTCTCGCCGTCGCGGCCTCTCCCATTGCGGAGCACAGGCTCCAGGCGCGCAGGCTCAGTAGTTGTGGCGCACGGGCTTAGTTGCTCCGCGGCATGCGGGATCTCCCCAGACCAGGGCTCGAACCCGTGTCCCCTGCATTGGCAGGCAGATTCCCAACCACTGCGCCACCAGGGAAGCCCCTGTATTGTGTAGTTTTATAAGCCACCTGAAATCTCTTCTGGGCTGAAGGAGAATATGAAAAAAATACATTTAAAAATTAAACAGATGGGACTTCCCTGGTGGCGCAGTGGTTAAGAATCCGCCTGCCAATGCAGGGCACACGGGTTCAAACCCTGGTCCAGGAAGATCCCACATGCCACAGAGCAGCTAAGCCCGTGCGCCACAACTGCTGAGCCTGTGCTCTAGAGCCCATGCTCTGCAACAAGACAGGCCACTGCAATGAGAAGCCCGCACACTGCAACGAAGAGTAGCCCCCGCTCGCCACAAGTAGAGAAAGGCCAAGCGCAGCAAAGAAGACCCAATGCAGCCAAAAATAAATAAATAAAATAAATAAATTAAAAAAAAATTAAACAGATGAAATAGCAATGCAAGTGTCTGGCCAATATTCATTAAGTTGAATTGGCATTTGAAAGTGAGGAAACTGAGGCTGGGAAAGGTTCACAGAATTGTTCCAGCATGGCAACAAGAGAAACGTCTCTGTCCATGCTTCATCTAGCACCTCCTCTCTTTCCTTCTGCTTGCTGGGAGTCACCTTCCCACCTCAAGCTCCTGAGATCTCATACTGTCCACTTCCTGCAGGAGAAAACTGGATTTAACAAGTCCCTGACACCCAACACTGAAGTAAATATTAGATCAGTATATCCCCAGACAGCCATTTCTTCTCCCTCTCTGACAAACCTACCAGACACGGCTTTTTGGCAATAGGGCCCATGATTTTTTAGATCAAGAGACTGAAGCTTGGCAAGATAAAGCAATTTGCTTGAATTCATCCAGCTGATAAGTAGTTTTGCTGAGATGCAAAGGCTGAATCCACTTTCCATTGTGCTCTTTTCACTACAACATGCTTCCATTGAACAGCTAGAGAGCTGTGTTCCCTAAGACACTCTTGACATGTAATTCTTGAAGAATTAAGTGTATTTGATTTGGCCTAAGAGGGGGTTCATTTCTGGGCTCCTTCACCACATCTCCCTCTCTTCTCCTATGTGCGGGAGGGAAGTGGAGGGTACGCAACCAGCCTGAATTAGATGGTCTCTTTCAGAAGACACAAGGAGGCTTTGTGATGGAGGCTCTTAAAGGGCACAGGCAGACTCTGCCTGGGGCAAAGTTGGGGAATGAGGCAAGTCTCTTAAATGCCAGGCCCACCACCACTGAGAGGAAGCCATGAGATGTGGAGAAATGAGACTGCCTCTCTTCTGATATCCCACAATACGATACGCTCATCTCTCAGGCTTTCCTCCCTTCCTAAGAAACACTTCTATGCCCATTTCTATCTGTTGAGCTTCTCTTTGTCCCTTGAGGTTTCTACTCAAACACTGCCTCCTCCATGAAGCCCCCCACAGTGAATTAACTGCCTCTTCCTCAAGAGTCTCACAGACCCTAGATCACATGCACTTTCACAACAAGCACAAATCCTGCTTCAAAAACACTTGCCAGTGATTAGCTGTGTGACCTTGGGCAATAATTCATTTCTGGACATCTGTTTCTCCATCTGTAAAATGGGGATAATAGTGTATGCCCTCAGAGGACCGTGAGGAAGTTTAAATTGGATTACTTACGCAT
Source organism: Balaenoptera musculus (assembly GCF_009873245.2). Lineage (NCBI taxonomy): Eukaryota > Metazoa > Chordata > Mammalia > Artiodactyla > Balaenopteridae > Balaenoptera > Balaenoptera musculus. The sequence continues at coordinate 114,499,683 of NC_045787.1, forward strand.
GTGAGACAAAGAAAAAATATTAACTATATATATTCATGGTGTAAATCTCTCCTCTGAGGATCATGTTGAGAGAAGAGATTCTGTGGAAATGGCTGCTTTGTGTATACAATACAGGGAGACAGATGGGGAAAGAGGATTTCAAGTTTTGCTGTGTACTTTTTTCAAAGGACTGTGCAATAGTTATTTTAAAATTTTTTTCAAATATTATGGATGCCAGATGATACCATGTGGAGACAAGCCCATGAGGCAACTCAGCTTTAAAAAGGATACACATGCAAAGCTCTCAGTGCAATGTTCAACACATATCAAGTACTCAAAAAATGATGTCTCTATTATTTGTTTGTCTATCTCCACCATAAAACTTGTCTTCATTTCCATGCCAACCTACTGCTGCCATACCCAGTCCACAGTAGGTGCAGCAGGAAGAAGTCTCCACGGGAACCCCAAAGCCAACCAAAGTCTGGGAAGACCGGACTCTTGGAACGAACGCCCTGACACTTCAGTTGACCACAGCAACTGGTAAATCAGCATGGGGGCGGGGAGGGAGGGAGTCGCTATTTGCTGGTATCCCTCTGTGGGGGATAGGCTATCCCTTCCTGCTTGTCACTGTTCCAGGCCAGACACAGACTCACTTCATCCTCTCACCCACACGCTGATCTCTGCACCCTGGGACGTCACCGAGGGGTCCAGAGGCCACGGAGCTCCCCATGGCCAGGGACGCCAAGCATGCCAAGCCAGAATTCTGCACACCAGTTTCCCAGGACTCCTGCCTGATCCACAGGGCCTGGCTTTCACAACAGTAGCTCTGCAGTTGGGTGTGTCCCCAGAGGAGAATCCTCCCCCTGGACAGTGGGGTAGGGAGTTGAGCGACAGGAAGACCTGACAACGCCTCCCCTCAAAGAACTCCAGTCACAACAGACTACTTGTCATCCTCCCAGCACTCCCTGCCCTTTCTAGTCTGCATTTGCCCACTCCGATTTTTGGGATGCCCTTCCCCCAATTTCTGCCTGATAAACCCTACTCATGCCAGGTCCAGTCCAAATACCTTCTCTTCTAGGAAGTCATGCCTGTAGCTTAAAAGATCTCTCTGACCCCACACTCCTCATCACAGCCTCTGTTGAAACTTAGGTAGTGGCATCTCACCCCAACACTGGACAGACGTGACGTAGATCAAAGATTGCGCCTGGGAGTCAGGGAGATTGAGGTTTGATTCCTAGATCAGCCACTTGTTAGCCCTGTAACCTTGGACAAGCTGCTTAGCTTTGTTATATCCCCTTGTAAAACAAGGAAAATAAAAGAGGATACTTCTGAAAAGTAAACGAGACAATGCTCTTTAAGCCATTAGCCTGGTGCTTGGCACACATTAAACTCTTAATAAATGTTAGTTATTATTATTGTCTCCTCCACTCCCACAACTCCCACAGTATGTCAGATAAGCCCTTGACCAGCTCAGCACCTGAGGGTGGAATTTTATTGGACCAAATCTCCCATGTGAATAGGCATCCTCCTGAGAGAAACAAAGATGCTGAAAAGAGACTGGAATTTCTGAGAACCCAAGATTCCATGAGAGGAAATGAGAGTGAGAGCCTATGACTATTGGTAAGATGGGATATAGAGGCAAAGATGGAGGGTTATCAGCCAAGGAAGTGGCAGTGCTTTTGTTGGGGAGAACAAACCTTTTCTTCTACCCTCTTAGGGTCAGTAACTGGAGGCCTGTTAATTAAGCTAACAAAAAACATATTAACAGGGGATAAGGCACAATTTTTATTAATATTTACCTGCATGGGAGTTTACAGAAAAGAAGTAAAACTCATATAGGACTTGGGGTTAGACTAGGGGCCTTATATACCCTTTTAACAAAGGATAGAGGGTTTGGGCCCCAAGGAACAATAAATTGTGCAGAAGTGACTAGGAAATATATGGGGGAAACTAATGGAAGATAAGGGCTATTTTAGTAAGGTCTGTCTATGCAAACTTATCTTGGTGTTGACTCCTCATCTTCATTTATGCCCTTTCAGGCACGTAAGGCAAGGGCACAGAACTCTTCCTGTTGGTTCTTAATTGCCTTCAGGTAAAAATAAACCTTATGCCAAAGTGGCATATTTTGGAGTGGCATATTCTGATCCCCTTCACTTTGCCTTACTCTTCAACTGTTGGGACCAGAAATCTAGCAAGCCCCACAGCAGCAAAGCCTCCTTCTGCAGCCATAAAGAACCTCCATCTAGCTCTCAGGATGGTTCTCAGACCCAAAGGAGCCACAACAGGGCCTATGTTCCTACATTCCTATCCCTGAGGGCATCCAAGAAGGAAGCTCAGAGAAGACACTCCTAGACTAGGAAGGAAGCCACAAAAGAAGCAAAGCTGGACCTTGGGTGATTAAGATCTACCTTAATTCCCTGCCAAGAGTCTATGCTCTTGGAGTCCTGCTGAGACACACTGCCTTCTCTGAGAACTGCCCTCCACTAACAGGCCTGGGGCCCTGTAATTACTTTAGTAGCATGTGGATCTATGTTTCTTTTACCCAGCTGATAAGCCTGGGATGGACCCTTAACCCAGGAAAGCCAATCTAGAACCTGTGCACAAACAATCAGATTTTCCATGAATTTGGAATTGGGATGGGAGGTCATTTAGTTGAAGATGCTGGCCCTGGAAGGTCATGCAAAGGAAGTAGGTCTACAGAGAGAATGAAGTAGATGGCCCAAGATGTCTAGGCCTTCAACAGACAGGGCTCAAGACTGGTTCCTGACTTTCCAGTCCTATTCCCGGCAAGGCCCAGCTGAACTTCCTGGGATTCAGTTGCATGACATTCCCTTTTTACTAAGTAATTCCAATGTTTCTGTTACTTGCAGCCAAAAGACCCTTGGCTAAGACACTGACTGTCTTTGATTCCATGCCTGGTCCAAGGTCCCTCAGAGCCTGAGCTACAGACCCAGAGCTCTGGTTTCCATCCTGGAGTTCAGAGCTTGAATAGCGAGTCTCCCAGACCAGCCCCACCCAGAATTCAGCCCACAATTGGAGGCAGAGCCAGCACCATCACCCACCACTGTTCCAGGGCAGGGAGCAGAATACACAGTATCCACAGATCCCCTCCCAGAAGTAATAATAGTAATAGCTGCCATTTATTGAGTGTTCATCCTGTATCAGGCACTATGTTAAGTGTTGTAATTATTTCCAATCTTCAAACAACCCTGATTGTTTTAAATATTTTTACTGTTATCTAACATAAATATACTTGGAGATCAAAATAAACATACATTCCTCATGCTTATAAGCTTTTATAGAAATAAGCCAAAAAAATTGCCAACCAAAACCATTTAAATTGATATAAACATTAGTTGATATTGCTAATTTGTTTTTTGACTGAAATTAAATTGCTGATGTTGTATTTATTAAAAACAAAAGCAAAACAAAAACTGCAACCTTTTAAGTACTCCTACTGGGATCCCTCTGGAGATGAGGAAATGGTGGCTCAGAGGGATAAAGAATATTTGCCAAGGTCAAACAGCTGAGTGTTCAAATCAACCAGGATAACTGAAAAGTCCCAAGTGCCTAAAGCTGAGGTCTAGCTGCCAAAGTCCTGGGCTGCCCCTTCACCAAAATGGTAGCTCATGAATGCGCAAGGCCAGACCTTGAAAAATACAGCCTGGAACAGAGCATTGCTAAGGTTTGTTGAATGAATACATGATTGAATGGGTGAATTTGAAGATAGTTGTTTAAAAGACAGTCTGCTCCACCCCGGCCATGCAGAGACCTGTAATTCAGCGCTCTCTGCTTATCACTGCTGCCAGCAGCCCTTCCCACCTCATTACCCAGAAACTAGTCTAATGGCATTAACCATCCCGGCCAGCCAGGATACCATTAAAAGCTTCAGTCCAGCCACTGTGTGCCCCCACCCCGAGTCTTGGCTCTGGGCCCTAGGCTGGGAGAGTGGTCTGGTTGTTTACCAGGAATTTGGACCTTCTTCAGAGAAAAGCACAGATGACCTATTAGTCTAATTCAAGCACTTAGCAAGGAATGACTGTACCATTCACCGCCCCCCAGCCCCAGGATAATGGAGCCAAAGCAAATGGAGAGGCCTTGACGGTTCAGAGATCTTCCTGGGAGGGGAGGAAGGGGAAGGTCCACCCAGTGCCACACTGAAGTTTGCAGGACAGCAGGTTGGCTGGGCACTTCCTGGGGCAGGGTGGGGTATGTGGATACAAGAATGTTTAGGGGGTGCTTTCCCTACTCCACCCACCACTCGGGCAGCTCTTTGGCACATCCTACCCCCAGTCACCTCCTCACTGCCTTAAAACTTGGCTCAGAGAAAAACAGGAAGATAACCAAATACCCATCAATACAGAACTGGTTAAATAAACTATGTATGTAGTAATATACCTTCATACAAGTCCATGTTATGCAGCTGATAAAAAGGACAATGTATTTTGAGCTCTACTCATGGACGTTGAAAAGTGTCTGTGACTTACACTTTGATAAGCAGTCTCTGACCTCACTTATATAAAATTATACATACTCATAGATTCTCATGTGCACAGATGTACAGGGAGTAGTTTGGAAGTTTGAGAATGGGATTTTAAAGATTTTAATTTTCTTCTTTATAACTATCTGTATTGTCCAAATTCTCTACAAAAACCATATGCTGTAACTGCTCACTTTTTTGAGTTCTATTTATCAGGCACAATGCTTTCACATGGATTATCTCATTCCTTGTGAGGTAGGTGCTCCACCTTTTCATGTTACAGATGTAGATAGTGAGCCCCAGAGAGGTTAAGCCCAAGGTCACGTAGCTAGTGAAGAATTAAATGAATTATGAATGTATTTGCACATAGTAGGGGCACAGTAGTACTTGGCACACAGTAGGGGCTCAGTAAATGAGGGTTATTATTACAATTATTGTACAGTACTCAGCACACTGCACTGTTCTTATTGACTGTCTTGTCAGTTCCCCTGCTCTGATGTGTAAAAGGCTTGAAAATAGGATCTGCAAATAGGATTACCTTGGAATCTCCCACATCCAGCACAGTGTCTTGGAGAGCCAGCACTCATCAGATGCTTTTGGAAAGAGTGAGTGAATGAATTAACAGACAAATTTCTACAGCCCTATAAATATATTTTCCCAACTACTTTGGATGGGTAGCTGTTTCCTTATCCCAACTGGATTGCACATGAGTTCAAGGACCAGTCTCTCCTTTCCTCCAGCCCCCATTATGGTATGCAGCAGACCGATAACACAAGCAGGTGTTCAAATGCTGCGGTTGACTATGGACCCTCCCCCCTCAGCTCTGTGGCAGATCCCAGGCAGCATCCCCAAAATGGCTGGAGCTGGAACAGGTACCCGGTCCACAGCCTCACATAAGTTATTTTTCTTCCAACTCCATGTCAAGTACACAGAGAGGCTGAGAGACTTGCCTGGGGGTCACATAGCATCTGGTGGCAGGGTTGCTGTGTCTCCTAGATCACCTGGCCTGTGCTCTTGTGTCTGTAACACCCCCAGTTCTATATAAATTCACAGTATGAGACAATGGGAAAAGAGAAAAGTTTTAAGTTAAAATGTTTAATCATGATCCAAGAGGCTAAGGGGACTTTGGGACAGTAGCAGGAAGAAAGCAAGGCCCATATGCTCCAGCTCCTGAGGCTCAAATGTTCTGTAGGATCCCCGGGCAGGCAGTAGGTTCCCATCCCCCATTCAGAGGAGGAGACAAGGGGCCAAGAGTCTTGCTCCAGCTTTCCTCACCATGAGGAATGTCTTTCTAGGTTGCTTCAGAACACCCAGCCCTGCCTACCTGGAGAATGCAAGAAAGCGTGACTGATTTGTTAGAGCCTGGGTGATCCCGGTGGGCAGAAGAAAGGAGTAAGGAGAGAGCCTGGTAGAGCTGGACACCACCAGAAGATATGGCTAAAGTCCTAAGGAGGGGCAGCCTGAGTCAGAAGTGAAGGGAATGACTCTGGCGGTCCAGTGGTTAGGACTCCGAGCTTTCACTGCCCAGGGCCCAGTTCAATCCCTGGTCGGGGAACTAAGATCCCAAAAGCCAAGCGGCATGGCCAAAAACAACAACAACAAAACAAAACAAAACAAAAAAAGAAGTGAAGGGAATGAGAACTAGGCTAGTCAGCTTCTACTGTGGCCTAATCTGGAGTCGACTGGAGGTGTTGGGTGGGGTCAGGGTTGCCATGCTGTGTACCGAACCTCCTTCCTGATGCTGTCCTTTCCTCACCCCTTGCAGGCTGCAGGTCAGCTGGGTGTGGTAGAGGGGAAGAGAGCCCCCAGGGAAGTCCAGCTACCAGAGGCTCAGGAGCAGAATCAAGGTAAGTGTAAAGGAGAAAAGAGAGGGCACCCAGGGCTGTGGCCTCAGAGCAGGGTTTTTGTTCTGTGGAAAAAATAAAATGGAGTCAGCTCCACCCTTTTCACCACCTTAGCCTCAGTCAAGGCCTGTCCTCCTCCCCTGAGGTGTCCGCTAGAGGTCTAAAGGATTCATGACCACAAGGAGTTCAACGCCCCCATCCAACCTCTTGCCTGCCTTGTCTGGGTTTCCCCCAGCTGGTCCAGTAAAGGTAGGAGGGGTGTAACAGAGGAGGCCCTACCTGGCGTTCCATCGGGGAAAAGGTAGAGGCTGTCCAGTCCTGGGAGAAGAGTTGCCTGTGAAAATGCATCTTAGCTGCAATGGCCTCCACTGAGGAGAGGAGAGAAGGAAGACTGAAAGCAGGCAGATGCTGGAGATCTCTCAGGCTCCCAAAGAAGGAAAGGGTATGTCTCAGGGACCCTGGGATATACAAGGGTGGGTGGGTGGCAGCTGGGAATGGGATATTATCTCATTCTGCTTGCTATTCCTTGAGCTGAAGAGTGTCCCTAGGGCCCAGGCAAGTGAAGAGGCAGCTTGGCTGGGGATGGGGGTGGGTCACTCAGAGAATGGGAGAAGGCAGAAAGGCCCAGGCTGGGGAGATGTAAGCCTGTGCTGAGGAGGGGGCTGCTCTGTCTGCAGGAGATGAATGGAACCAGTGGTCCACAGAGCTGACCCTTTCCCTCTCCCTGGGTCAAGCTGAGCCAGCCATGGGGGCTGGGAGCAGGTGGAGAGCACTCACTGAGGCAGGGGTTTCGGGAGAAGGACTCTTCCAGCCGCTCACACTCCTCCTGCAGATTGCCACTGCCTCGGCAGGTGCAGCTTAAGGCAACACTGGCATTGACATTGCTGACAAAGTTGGGAGTCATGGCAGTCCCTATGGGGTGAAAAGAGGATTGTCAGTGCCTAAGCCAACCCTACCTTCAGCTCCCATCCTCTCCCACCTGTCTCAGGACCACTCCATGGGGGTTCAGTCTCCAGAGCATTTTCACGCCCCCAGGCTGGCCAACCTGTAGGTTTCCTAAACATGCCCCCCAGCCTCACCAATCAGCCCCATGTATGCTCGCAGACATTTGGACTGCTCTGTTGCACAGGTCCCTAGGATGTCCATGGGATGGCAGTGGGTCTGAAAATCCGCCAGGCGCGATCTGGAAGAAGGGAAATTTTAAGAGTCCCTGTTGATGGTCTGGCCTGCAGCCTTCACCTTGCCACAGTGTCACCTTGCTGCCCCTTTAGTTGAGATGTCCATCTTCATGCCAAATCTGCCTCTGCCTTTTTCAGAGCCTGGCCCATGGCTTCCTCCTCAGCGAAGCCTGCTCCTGTCACAATTAAATGCACCATCACCCCAGCCTCCACAGCATATCACTTTGAATTTGGGCTCCACAATCCCTAATTATGAAATCTCAGGCAGTTTCTTTAGCCTCAATTTCCTTGACAGTAAATAGAGATGAAAATAACACTACCTTGCGGATTTTTGTGAGGATGAAGTAAGAGAATACATGTATAGCATTTAACACAGTGCCTGGTATACAGTGAGTGTTCAGTAAATGTTAGATATTATTATTTTTAACACTCATACTACAATAGGTAAAGCTGGTTATCTTCAGGGGATGGAATTATGAGTGTATTTTTGTGTGTATATTTGTGCACTTTTCCTTACATTTTGCCTTGTGTTAGATTGGTGGTTTACTTATCTGTCATCCCCACTCAGTTGCAAACTCCTTGAAGGAAGGGAGAGTATCTTAGTCATCTAGCCCATCACTTGTTATGTAACAGTAATAGTAATATTGGGTTGGCCAAAAAGTTCGTTCGGGTTTTTTACATTAAAAACCCAAAAGAACTTTTTGGCCAACCCTTAGCTCCCAGCATAATAACAGGCAGCATAACAGAGCCTTTAGGAGCACAGGCTCTAGGCCACACTTCCTATGAAGGAAATCCAAACCTCATTAACAAACCTGACTTACTACCTAGGTGAATTTGAGCAAGTTATTTAACCTTTCTCTGCTGTGGTTTCTTCATCTGTAAACTGAGGATGATAAAAAAATAGTAATAGGGCTTCCCCGGTGGCACAGTGGTTAAGAATCTGCCTGCCAATGCAGGTGACACAGGTTCGAGCCCTGGTCTGGGAAGATCCCACATGCCGCGGAGCAACTAAGCCCGTGTGCCACAACTACTGAGCCTGCACTCTAGAGCCCGCAAGCCACAGCTATTGAAGCCCACGTGCCACAACTACTGAAGCCTGTGCTTCGAGCCCATGCTCCACAACAAGAGAAGCCAGCACAATGAGAAGCCCGCACAATGCAACAAAGAGTAGCCCCCGCTCGCCGCAACTAGAGAAAGTCCACGTGCAGCAACAAAGACCCAATGCAGCCAAAAATAAATAAATAATTTTTTTAAAAAAAGTAATAATAGCAACTATCTTATAGGGTTCTTGTGAAGCTTAGATAAATTAATAGATGTTAAGTACTTAAAATAGTACTTAGCCCATAGTAAGTAAGTACTCAGTAAGTGTTAGTATTATGATTTTTGAGAGCTCCATGTAATATCTTACAGAAGAGGAAGTGGGACTCAGAGAGGTAAAGTAACTTGCCCAAGGTTACAGAGAAGTAAGTGGTAGAACCAGGTTGCAAAACAAGGTTGGTGTCTGATTTTGTTTACCTGGAGAGAAAAAAGACTGTTAAGAAATGCTCCCCGAATTATGGTAGATTACCTCCAGGTGATGGGTTTTGAGTGATATTTTAACACTGTTTTATATTTCCTGAAGTTTTTACACTCTTTCTATATAATTTTATTTTATTATATTTTATTTTTTTTAGAAAAGAGTTTCAGAAAGTATCCAGGGTAACTACATGGTAAGGTCGGTTCACGGTGCCTTGCGGCAGGGAGGGTGGTTCAGACCCAGCCCTGCCCAGGAAGGAGGCGCGGAAGGAGTGGTGTCCACCCCATCCGCCCGCACCCAGCACCCGGCACCTGCACAGCGGGTCGGACACGCATATGTGCCACAGCTCCAGGCAGCTGGGGGCCTCCGACGGCAGTGAGCAGCTGGGGGCGATGGTGTTGCGCCGGCGCTGCCCGCAACCCTGGTCGGTGGGCGCGCACGGACACAGCAGCAGGCCCTGAGCGTGGGGCTCCGACGCCTTCTCGAAGAAGGAGCGCAGCTGCCTTTGGCAAGTGTGGCGCTGGCAGCGGGACCCGGAGCACGCCTCCCCGTATGCCTTGCGCAGCCGGTCACACTTGTCATTAAGAGTGCACAGCATGGCGAACTTGAGGCAGAGGTCCGAGTCTGGGGGGAGAGGGGCACCAAGTCAGCGGTCCTCTCTGCAGACCTGCAGCCCAGCCTCCCCAGGAATCCCGGCAACCCTCTGATTTCACAAGGACGGTAGTGGGAAGGCACACCTATCAGGGAGGACTGCCCCGAATAAGGCCTTTCCCTCTACCCACAAACAGTATCTGGTATTCGTGAGCCTCTCCCATCCTGCTCCTCTGCTTGCCTAGGTTTAAAAAAAAAAAAAGCCATATACATCTAACCAAACCCTTTCCTCAGTCCTATGCAATGAGTGAGATCCCATGGTGGAAACTGTAACCAAGAGGCCCTACAACATTCTAAAGTACTTTCTGGGGAATTCCCTGGCAGTTCAGTGGTTAGGGCTCCCCACTTTCACTTCTGAAGCGTTCCATCCCTGGTGGGGGAACTAGGATCCTGCAATCCTCCTGGTGCAGAAAAGTACTTTCTGGATTGTCCACAGCAGATGCAACCAAATTCTATTTAGGATTTTGGTTCTGCAACTGTCTATTCTGCCCATCTTTCATTGATTGATGCATGCATAAAACCCCCCATACTCTGAGCCTTGGGAAATTATGGTGATATTTCTATTAACAGAATATTCCAGCAGTCAGAACAATGGAGTAACTGGAATAGGTTACTCCCAGATTCCCTGTAACCTAGAGTTTGTAATACATAAATCTCTATGCTTTTCTCTCAAAATTCTAATACAGTACTGACTGTACAATAAAGCTCACATCTTTCTCAAAAAGAGAGTGCATGTGTGTGTTCCTTTCCAATTAATACAACAGCCTCACTTTCCTGAAAGACATGCATCATGGTCCTTGCCAGACAGATGGCTCCGCACCCTGAGTCACCCCTGAGGAGTCACGCTCTCTCTCACCATTTTCCCTGCCCAACACCTCGCCCATCCCATTAGAATGGTTGAGAACAAGCAATTTCCTAGTCTTCAGGGACAAAAAGCTACTTTCCTGGCTGCCTCGAATTAGGGTAAATACTCCATTTCAGCACTTTTTTTTCTGGGACTGCTGCCACTCCCACCAAACCCTTTGTAGAGATCCACCTTTTGCAACCAGGGAGCTCTAATGGGCTCTCTTGGAATACCTCCCTAATAACTATTGCTCTGTGTTGACTTGTGAGACTAGATCATGCGGCATAGCTCAGACTCTCACCCTGAGAGTGCTTCTTTAGCTACCTGGCAGGCTAGAACTCTCCCCCTTCATTCTCCCAGCTTGTGTTCCCCACCAGCCACCCTTCCCTCAGGGTCCAGGCCCTCCCATATCCCAGCCCCAGCTTGCCTTCCACACCTGGTTTGAGCATGTTCAGTTTGCTGAGATTCATTTTCCAGGGTTTTCTGGTCACTGTGTCTTCATAGGGAGAGACATCCAGCTCATAGTCACCTAGAGACAAGATGGGGAGCACCAGAATCCTGAGGATGGGGCTGGGGGTGGGAGCAGGAGGGATTGAGGCTGCTGAAGAAAAAGAAAAGGCACAGTCTCTACCTAAATAGCTGCACGCTGGGCAGAGGAGAGAAAAAGAACAGGGCCATAAAGGTATAGGCTAGGCTTGACAAACAAACTGGGTTTAATGGTAAGAATAATAAAGCTACTGTTTGTTGAGCACACTGTGTAGTGGGCACTATGGTGCAAGTGGAAAAAAAAAAAATATATATATATACATACAATTTCACTTAGTCTTCATAGAAGTCTTTGGGTAGGTAAAGGGAAACTGAGGATAAGAGAGGTTAATGCACTTGCTCAAGTTCACATAAGCTAGTAAATGGAGCCGGGATTTGAAACCTGGATTACCTGACTTCACAGTCTCTGCTCCTAACTCCTACAAATATTGCCTGTAGGCACATAAGCAGGCAAGGGGACTCTGTCTTGTTTTCTCTTGCTATTGGAGAAGGGGCAGTGGTGGACTCTGTTCCAGGCCTGACCACTTGGCTATGGAGATGCATTGCATGCTGAGGTGATGCAAATGAGACTAGGTCTGGAACTGAACCTGACTGAGAAAAGCAGAGAAGGGAGAGAAATGATCTGAAAGGAAACACATCTCTTTCAAACACCCCATCGGGCTGTGGGCTCCTTAAGACCTTATAAAATCACTAGGTCTTATAAAATCACTGCATACACAACATTGTTAACCAACTATACTTCAATTAAAAAAACAAGATCACTGCATAGCTCATACGCATGGTAGGTGCTCAATAAATGTTGAAGACAGAGGTGAGCTTGCAGGGATGTCACCCAATAGGCCTTTGTGAATATGTCTTTAGGAGGGAAGGGATATAGATGATATCAAGCAAACAGGAAAGGATGGTTTGGATGCTTGTAAAGACCTGGGAGCTCCCAAGGGAAAAGAGGAGGAGACAAGAGGATTCAGGGAGAAGTCTCAGTGGAAGTTCTAAAAGAGAAGTGATTAGGATGAGGAGTGGAAATCAGGGAACAAGGAGAGTTTGTTTCCAATTGCTTGCTGTGGGAGGATTATACAACCTCACCTGTTGCCTTGTGACTTTTAGGTCCCCATGAGAGGACTGTACTTTCCCACGCCACTGTAAGGCTTGGCCATGTGACTTGCTTTGGCCTGTGGATTGTGAGCTAAAGAGGCAAAATCACCTCTAAGTTTCAAGAACTATCATGTGATCCTGCTTGGCTCTTTTCCATCTACCATCCTGGATCCTCAAATGAAGAAGACAGGTGGAGCAAAGACAAAACCAACTCATGGGACTTCCCTGGTGGCGCAGTGGTTAAGAATCTGCCTGCCAATGCAGGGGACACGGGTTCGATCCCTGGTCCAGGAAGATCCCACATGCCGTGGAGCAACTAAGCCCGTGCGCCACAACTACTGAGCCTGCGTTCTAGAGCCCGCGCTCTAGAGCCCGCGAGCCACAACTACTGAAGCCCACATGCCTAGAGCCCGTGCTGCGCAACAAGAGAAGCCAGCACAATGAGAAGCCCGCGCACCGCAACGAAGACCCAACACAGCCAAAAATAAATAAATAAATAAAAACAAAATTGTCCTCCAAAGCCAACTCACGGAAGCCCACAGCAGATGTGTAACATGAACAAAAGATATATTTTTGTTGGTAAAAGCCAGAGATTTGGGGTTGGTTGCATAATGTAGCAAATTCTTATTAAAAACATAATTGGTCATATAATGGAATCTAAAAATATAAAATGGTTCTGATGCACCTAGGGGCAGGACAGGAATAAAGACGCAGACATAGAGAGTGGACTTGAGGACACGGGGAGGAGGAAGGGTAATCTGTGATGCAGTGAGAGAGTAGCATTGACATATATACACTACCAAATGTAAAATAGCTAGCTAGTGGGAAGCAGCTGCATAGCACAGGGAGATCAGCTCAGTGCTTTGTGACCACCTAGAGGGTTGGGACAGGGAGGGTGGGAGGGAGACACAAGAGGGAGGGGATATGGGGATATATGTATACATATAGCTGATTCACTTTGTTATACAGCAGAAACTAACGTAACATTGTAAAGCAATTATACTCCAATAAAGATGTTAAAAAATGTAATTGGTATCTAGAAATGGAGTGCTGAAGTAACAAAAAAAGATCTAAAATAAATGGTATTGGCTTTGGGACTAGGTAGTGGGTGGTGAATAAGCTGTTACTGGGGGCTGGGAAGATGGCAGCCCTCATTATGCAGTGGCAAAGCATTTGGTAAAATCGTTGCCTGCAATAACTTGGAAGGAAGATGATGTACTGAGTGAGCTTGTGCTTTAAGGGGAAGAAGCTGAGAAGCTGAAGATTACTAATATGTCTTGATTGGTGATAGCCACACTTGGCATGGTACTACGAGAAAGATATAAGCTCAGAGAACTGACCAGTTTACACACAGAGAGGAAACAGAAAAGAAAGAATACAGAAATTCTAGGACCTGCAAAATTAAGAAATGCAACTCCTTCTCATATTCAAATGGTAAAAGGTAAAATTGAAAAATTCATTGAGTAATAAGGTCGATTACAACTCAGCCTTGGGGCAAAGACCAATTCAAGTTTGTGGCTATCATGCCCTTTGTGGAGATCTCTCTGTTAAGACAGTATCCAATAAATCCTGCCTGTTGGACAAATGTTCTCAGGGAAAAAAGACTAAGATAGTGGCTCTCCCACAGAAGCTTGATAAGGGCAAGGTACCTCTAATTAGGTCTCAAAAGAGATGTATGTCTTGAAAGGGATTATAGGAAAGGCTACTGGCACATGAGGTGACAGAAATCAGACATAAAACGCAATTATGTTTTGAGAGAGTTGTACTGCTAAGAGACACCAGCCTGGATTAAAAGAGACTCTATTTGAGACTTAAGATGCTCCAACATTCCTCAGGTAGGAAGCAAGTGGAGAATGCTACTCAGTCCCTAAGGAGGTCATAGTCTCCAATGCCCTTTCCAGATGTAGCCCAAGAAAATAATGGAAAACGAAGGACATCCCAGGGGGCTGGGAAACTCCTGGGCTTTTTGCTCCCCAATGAGCAAAAGCAGGGCCTTATTAAAGAGCAATCCCTACTCCCAGAGAAGACAGCCCTTGCAACAATTGTGTGGCAGGACTTCAGAACTGCTGTGAATCAACGTCTGCTGTGTGCTTCCCATTACTCCTCTTTCTGGGAGAGTTTGTTGCGCTTCTCCTGTCCCCATTCCATTACTATATATTGAGTATAGATGGGAAGCAGATGACTTTTTTTTTTTTAATTTATCTATTTATCTGTATTTTTGGCTGTGTTGGGTCTTCATTGCTGTGCGCAGGCTTTCTCTAGTTACAGCGAGCGGGGCTACCCTTCATTGAGGTGCACGGGCTTCTCATTGTCGTGGCTTCTCTTGTTGCAGAGCATGGACTCTAGGCGTGCGGGCTTCAGTAGTTGTGGCACGCGGGCTCTAGAGTGTAGGCTCAGTAGTTGTGGTGCAGGGGCTTAGTTGCTCTGCGGCATGTGGGATCTTCCCGGGCCAGGGCTCGAACCCCTGTCCCCTGCATTGGCAGGTGGATTCTTAACCATTGCGCCACCAGGGAAGCCCAGCAGATGACTTTTTAGTGCATAGGTTTCTAGATTAAGAGAAACCACATCCAGACCTGATATAGAAATTATCACAAGATCCTAGACTTGGAGCCTGATGTCCTGCTTAGATGGAATTCTTAGGCACCTTCCTTAGAAAGTGAGTAGGTATATTTTGCTTGTGAAAGGGAGGGAAATGAATGACCAACTGGTGGACTATGGTAGATTGCATTATTGTTTACAATTATTTTTGTCCTCCCTGTAAGACTATACATCCTCATTTATTGCCATGTGATTTTCAGTGTCCCCTGTGGGAGGAGTATACTTCCCCTTCCCACTGATGTCAGGTTTGACCACGTGATTTGCTTTGTCAATGGAATGTGAGCAGAAGTATTTTATGTAACATCTGAGCAGAAGCTTTTAAAGGCATCAAATGGTTCTGCCATTGCTCATTTCCCTCTGTCATGAGAAGGGAACATCCCAGGTAGAGGCTGTACTGGATCCCAGAATGAAGAGGACACATAACACAGCCAAGACAGAACATGAGCAAGAACTTAACCTTTGTTTTACGAGACCCTGTTGTGTTACTGCAGCGTAGTCTAGTAAAAGCTGACTGATACAGAAAGGGATCTCGAGAGTCAGAGGAAGCTCCTCTCTTTGGCTCTTCCAGTGCCTTCCGTCTTTCACCATCTCGTCTGGTTAATGAATATCCTCTCTGTTAAAGGCTGGACCAGGACACTGCCTCCCAGTCTCTCTGAACCTATGGATTATGTTGTATTTGCAGCCTGTTTATGAGTTAAGACCATTTCCCTCCATTTCCTCTCCATATCCGTCTGTTCCAGGAGCTCCCCATGTTGGGCCTTAGCCTGGTTCAGAGACCTTCCAAGAGGCAGCTACGTGTTTCCAGATTAAAAAAAAGGGGGAAGTAGTGAGAAGGGAGGGCAGTACTGTGGGGCCCAAAAGCATACTGCCAATTCCTCCTTCCATTTTTTACTGACGTCAAATGCAGAGCTTCATTATCATCCCTGTCAGAATCTACCATGTGGCCCATATCCAGCAGGATTAAAAAACAACTCCCAAGAGCCATCTTCCCTAGCTTAGCCCACTCTAGGATAGGGGCCTCACCAAGGCTACGGGCAGGGTGAACGGTCCAGTAGATGTCCAGGCAGGTAGCTTGGTTCTTCATGCGCCGATGGCATGTGCAGCTCATCAGAGAGCTATTCCTGAGCTGTTGTGCTGCCTCCATGCAGTCCTCAGGGACCGAAGGCTCCTCTGCAGGTGATGAGGTGCTTATACTAGAGGCACAGGAATTCAAGTAGTGGTAGGTAGCATTGCAAGTGGGATCGGCCTGGCACTTCCTCCTGGCCTGGATACAGCTGTTCATGAGCCGGCCTTCTGTGGGGAAGTGGTCCCCTATGGAGGGAGAGAGACCAAATGAGGCTCACATAAAGTCAGAGTAGCTGTCTGGGAGAACCTAGTCATAAGGTAGGGTGGGGGGATTCTGGATGAAATGTTTAGCAGGAAAGTCTTGGGGTGGCACAAAGGCCTTTAGTGGGGAGAAAGAAGTCCAGTAGGAGTAGAGGGTCTGCAGCTGTCACAATCTGGACAGAAGAGATCAGGCTCAAGAAGAGGTGGGGGTTTGATGAAGACAAGCTGCTCAGCCTCCTGGGAGGGGGAGGGGGACATTATTTGAAGCTGAGCCTGACGGCCCAGCCAGGCACTGGGAAGAGGGCCCTGAGCAGAGCTATGCCATGGACAGGGCTAGCATCATAACCAGAGAGTTGAGAATGTGCATGGGAGTGCTAAATGACAGTTAGCAACAACTCTGAGTCTTCCATTAAAAGTCACTTAAGGGGAATTCTCTGGCGGTCCAGTGGTTAGGACTCGGCACTTTCACTGCCGGGGCCCAGGTTTGATCCGTGGTCAGGGAATGAAGATCCTACAAGCCGCGCAGCGTGGCAAAAAAAAAAAAAAAAGTCACTTAAAAATACCTTACAGTGGGAACTGGTTGGGGTTGGGGTGGGGGCCTTTTATAGATTCTGTCACTCACTCAGGAATATCAAGGTTGGTTATAGTTCAGCTCTGGAGAAAGGCCCTGCACCCTAGGACTTAGGGTCCCTATCAAGTGGTAATAGCACACCATCATCCCCCAGTTTTTCAAGGCAGAACATCTAGGAGTCATTCTGAATTCTTCTCTTTCCTTCACATTCTATGTTCAATCCATTAAGTCCTGTCAACTCCACTACATATCTGGAATCTGTCCGCTTCTCTCCACATCTATCACCACCTCCTTAGCTCAAGCCACCATCAACTCTTGTCTGAACTAGTTGAGAGTCCTTATTGGTCTCAGTGATTCCACCTTCCAAATTCATTCTACCATACCATTCAGCCATCTTTTTTTGCTTTCCAGCTTTATGGAGATATAATTGACATACGACATTGTTTAAGCTTTAGGTATACAACATGGTGATTTATGCATATATATTGTAAAATGTTACCACAATAAGATTAGATGTGTTAACAATAAGATGTGTTAAGATTAATACATCCTTCACTTCACATAATTACCTTTCTTTTTGTTGTTGCATTCATCTTTTTTAAGAACTTTTTTAGGTTGGAAAACATTTTTATTGGGGTAAAATTCATGCCTGGCGATCATTCTGAAATGTATAGAAATAGTAAATCACTATGTTGTACACCAGGAACATAGTACTGTAGGTCAATTATACTTCAAAAACAAACTCATAGGAAAATAAATCAGATTTGCAGTTACCAGAGGCAGAGGGTGGGGAGGGAGAACTGGATGAAGGTAGTCAAAAGGTACAAACTTTACTTTAAAAAGAAAAAGAGAAAGAAAAAAATTCATGCAACATAAAATTAATTATCTTAAAGGGTACAGTTAAATGGCATTTAGTACATTCACCATGCTATACAACCATCACTTCTAATTCCGATTCATTTTCATCACCCTAATAGGAAGCCCATACCCATTAAACAGTCACTTTCCATTCTCCCTTTCCCCTAGTATCTGGCAACCACTAGCCTGCTTTCTGTCTCTACACATTTACCTATTCTAGTATTTCATGTAAATAGAACCATAAAATATATACTCTTTTGTATGTAGCTTCTTTCACCTAACATGCTGTTTTCAAGGCTCATCCACATTGTGGCATATACCAATATTTCATTCTTTCTTATGAATAATATTTAATTGTATGGATATACCATATTTTGTTTACCTAAACATTAGTTGATGTACATTTGGGTTGTTTCCACCTTTTGGTTATAGTGAACAGTGTTAAGTGAAGAATCATGTACAAGTATTTGCTTGAATACCTGTATTCATTTCTCTTGGGTGTATACGCAGGAGTGGAATTACTGGGTCATACGTAATTCTATGTTTAACTTTTTGATGAACCACCAAATTGTTTTCCACAGTGGCTGCCCCATTTTACATTCCTACTAGCAATGCATGAGGGTGGTTCCAATTGCTCTACTACTTGCCAACTCGTGTTTTCTGTTTTTTGCTCTGTTTTTATAGCCATCCTTGTGGGTGTGAGGTAGTATCTCACTGTGGTTTTCACTTGCATTTCTCTAATAACTAATGATATTGAGCATATTTTCATGTGTTTGTTAGCCATTTGTATATCATGTTTGGTAATAAGTTAATTAAAGTATAACGTACAGAAAAATACATAAATCAAAAGTATATAGTTTAATTTCAAATTATATACACCTGTGTAACCAGATCCCCAGGTAAAGAACCAGAACATACCAGCACCCCAGAAGCCATCTGCCAGTCACCATCTTCCCAACGAAGCAAATATAATACAATATCCTGATTTCTAACATTAGCAATTTGTTTTGCCTGTTTTTCAATCATACAACGTGTGCTTTTGGTGTTTTGGCTTCTTTTGCTCAATATTACGTTTCTGAAATTCACCCACACTGATAAGTATAGTTGTAAATAGCTTATTTTCACTGCTGTATAGCAATCCATTGTGTGAATATAACATAATTCTAATACTGACTAGCATTATATGGGATCATCTCTTAAAAACTGCAAATCAGATGATCTCATTTCTCTGCTTAAATCCCTCCAACAGCTTCCATTGAACTTAGGTTAAGATCTAGTTTACGTGCCTTGGTTTACAAAGCCTTGTAAAGACCTGGTCCCTGCCTACCTCTCTAATCTTACCTCCTAGCTCTCTCTTCCTCTCCCACTTCCCTCCATCTGCACTGGCCTTCTTTCTGTTTTGAATGCTCTTCCACCTGATCTTCACATGGCTGGGCCCTTCCGGTCATTCAGTGTCATCTCACAAAGGCCATCCCCAACCAACCAATGTAAAATAGCCCCCCAGCTACTCTAACACACTGTTGTTCCAATTCTCTGCATAGCACTTATCACCACTTGATATTTTTTTACTTCATTTTTTATTATCTCCCCGGCTAGACTTCCATGTCTATCTTGTCACTACTCTGTTGCCAGTGCCTAGAACAGGGCTTGTTCTTTGTAAGCTCCTACTAATATTTAAAAAATGACCACATAACAGAGACATTTTGTGAGCCACCCTGATAACTTCTCTGGGCCCCTTCTCTTTACTTATAATCAAAGAGTCCCAAAATTAGGAGGGGCCTCTGAGTTTAGGTAGTCCAACCTTCTCTTCCAATCACATAATAATCAATTAGATTACTTATTAAAATGCAGATTTCTGAGCCCTAGCACGAACTACCAAATCAGAACCTCTGGTGATAAAGCCTGGGAATCTGAATTTTAGTAAGTTTACTGGAGAGAATGATGTAACCTAAAGTTTGAGAATTGGTGCCATATCCAATGTGTAAAAAAAGACAGGATCAGTAGTACTGATTTTTCCTTTTGCTTCAGGTTCCAATATGCCTCAGCATGGCATTATTACTCTTTTAATTTAAAAATTTGGTATTTTGTTCATAATCGATTTTTGGTATTAATTTTGATTTTTAAAAAGGGGGTTGGATTAAACCAGAGTTTCTCAATGCACGGGATGGGGAAGAGAGAGGATGGGCCCCTTTTGGGGGTGTATCAGAATTTCCAAAGGGAATGTGTGGTTCAAAAAAGCATATTTACAGACCTACTAGAGAATGGACTTGAGGATACAGGGAGGGAGATGGGTAAGCTGGGACAAAGTGAGAGAGTGGCATGGACATATATACACTACCAAACGTAAAATAGATAGCTAGTGGGAAGCAGCCGCATAGCACAGGGAGATCAGCTCGGTGCTTTGTGACCACCTAGAGGGGTGGGATAGGGAGGGTGGGAGGGAGGGAGACACAAGAGGAAAGAGATATGGGGACATCTGTATATGTATAACTGATGCACTTTGTTATAAAACAGAAACTAACACACCATTGTAAAGCAATTATACTCCAATGAAGATGTTAAAAAAAATCACATAAAAAAATGCATATTTGACAATTTCATATGTGGAAGATGAACAAAAAAACTTTTTTTAATGCAACTAGTTTTTTTATTAAATTTTTTATTTTATATTGGAGTATAGTTGATTAACAATGTGTTAGTTTCAGGTGCACAGCAAAGTGATTCAGTTATACATATACATGTATCTATTCTTTTTCAAATTATTTTCCTATTTGGGCTGTTAAATAATATTGAGCAGAGTTCCCTGTGCTATACAGTAGCACTTGTTGGTTATCCATTTTAAATATAGCAGTGTGCACATGTCAATCCCAAACTCCCTAACTATTCCTCCCTCCAACCCTTCCCACCTGCTAACCATAAGTTCGTTCTCTAAGTCTATGAGTCTGTTTCTGTTCTGTAAGTTCATTTGTATCATTAAAAAAATTCTGAAATTTCAAAATTTATTTAAGGAAGACAGAGTTTTATCTTTATCAAAAAGGGACATGGATTTAAACAGTTTGAGAAATGCTGAATGTTTAAGATGTTACTTCTGGTAGGTACCCAGAAAGTGCTTGCTGAAAGAAGCGTAGCAGGTCCAAGTCTCATTGCTTTAACTGGACTAAACATTGAGTCGTAACAATTTTCAAAAGTAAACCTCTCTCATTTCTAAGCTGATAGTTCACCAAGTCTGAGTAGTAGTAGATTTAAGGGCATTGCAGCTCAACAAAAGAAGGTGGGGGTCATGTTAAGTTTCATCATTAACAGGTGGTAACTTGTTCACTAAATTGGTCATGAGGAAGGTATTTAAAGTTTACCCCTGATCCTGACATACAGCCATACTGTTAGGGTTAGTGAAATTTCCTGGGCAGTCCAATCAGATCGGTGATGTCTTGCTGCTCTGATTTACTAATGAAGTCAGTCTGGACAGACCAATACTTTCCTTCCTTCCTTCCATATCTGTCTCTCAGCCAAGATTGCACTTCTGCAGTCCTACTTTGTGGACTGAGGTCATGTGTAGGATATGTGGTCTCTGACTCACGATTCCCTCCAGGCAGGCTCTGGACAGGAGCCCCACAATGAGATTCCATGCACCCATCCCACTCCCAAAGGCCACATGCATGCTCCTTGGGGGAATGGCATAGTTCTAAAACCCGGCCTTGAACTATGTATTCCACAAAACACCTATTGTGGATTTATAACACGGCAAGGCACTGTGCTGGGCAGCTTGCACGGAAAGGCCATCTTGTCCACTAGTGAGTTTTCTGCTCCAATTAAAATAATAATAAAGTATATCCTGAAGAGGGGGTTTGTTGATGGTGAGCAATATTCTCACCAATATTCACACAACCAAATAATGATGTTGGCAAGTTCTGGGAAGCAGTTTTCAACCTTAATTTGTGACGTCAGTTGTGTTTGTTTGTTTTTTCCGTGCAAGTGCAGAGTGCTAACCACTGGACGGCCAGGGAGTTCCCAATGACAAGTCAGTCCTAACAAAAACTTCTCCAGCTTCACCTGTACCTAGTATCCACTTCCGCAGTCCTTATATGGGGTGGAAGAGGTGAAGCCCACGTGGAGCAAAAGGCAGTCCTACTTCTGACTCTCCCCGCCTCCTAGAGATGCTGTAGTGGTAGTGGCCTGGCTGCTGGCTGTTCTGTGACTGTATAGACGCACCTCAGAAGGGGGAAGAGTGGGAACCAGGAGCGAAGAGATGCTTGGGTGCCCTGGTCATGGCTGGCACTCAATCTACAAGTTCAGTCACTGGACTAGGCGTGGAACCCAGCCCCTTCCTGACACCCTGGGCTTCCTCCTCCAGTTCCCCCGGCTCGGACAGACGGACGCCCCTTACCAGGGAGCAGTGCGGGGCCTGAGACCTCCCTGGGCACTGGTGCCGGGACCCCACCTACACGGTCACCACCACCACTCACCACCACCCCAGCCCCCGCCCCCGCCCCCTCCCCCGCCCCCTCCCGCCCCAGCCGGAGTGGGCTCCGCGGACGCACAGACGACACTCACCCGCTCGGAGCAGCAGCGGCAGCAGCAGCAGCAGGAGCGCAGGCAGCAGCGGTCGTGGGCTCGGGGGGCGTGCCATTGGCGGGGTGCGCACGCCGACTGTCGGCGTCCCAGGGCGCTCTGCCTGCGCCAGACGCGGCGTGCCCTCTCCTCTCGCGCTGGAGCTCTGCGATCGGGGCTCCTCCGCCGGCGCCTCCCACCACCGCCTCCCGCCCCGCCCCGCCTCGCGCGCGCGGCGCCAACACGCTCCCACCCAGGGTCCCGGGCGCCGCCCTCCAACTTCGAAGTGGACGGACGCACCACGCCGACTCTCCTACTGGACCGGCAAGGCGGGGGTGAGGGCGAGCGAGGGCACGCGCCCCGGAGCGGCCGGTCTTTGGCTCTAAAGAGTGCTCCACCCCAGCCGGCCCACATGCTGTCAGCCGCCAACTTCGTTTAGAGGAGGACTTCTACCCAAGACAGTGTGGAAGCTGTCAATGGAAACTCGCCATCTCTGGGGTCCAGATATTTATTTAAAAAAAAAAAAAATCCTGTCTCACTTTCCGGAATCCCCTCTACCACCAAGGAACAACCAACCCAAATGAAATAACAAAACTTGAACAAACGCACAAGGGCACTTGCGTTTCAAGTATATTTTTTCTTTTAGAATTTGCACATCTATGATTTCATTTCGCCTCGTAAATATCTTCAAGGGTGAGATTCGGTTGTTGTTATTAACCCCAAGATTCTGCAAAGATGGGTCCCAGACAGGTGAAATGGCTTTGCTGGGAACAAACCTGAGGCCAGATCCCAGGACCTTTGCCAGACTAGACTCCTCCAAAATTCAGCCCTTTCAGTGTCATGAGGGAGGATGGAAGGATCAAACTTCCCTCAGACTAAATTGTAGAGATTTCCCTGGACAAAAGATCACTGAGAAAGGTGGCTAGAGAGACCATTTAGGAGCCTCATCATTTTCAGATGATGGTTAAGAGACCAAGCTACTCTACCAAGATTAAATACTTAGGAGAACCCAGGACTTCTACTCATAAAGATAAGGGTATTTATTAGACTAATTTATTGAGCTGATTCCCACCTGCTCCCAGGATAAAGACAGAGGCAGAATGACTTGGAAGAATGAGAACTAAATAGTACTTAGAGAAGATGGTAATGAAAGGAATTGGAGGGTTTCCTCCCCTAACCCTCCAGCCAAGCCCTCTCCTACTTCCACAGCCCACCTGGCAGAGGGCCAGGAGGGAGGGTACTGAGAAGTGCAATATAGACCTCTGAGATTTATTGGCTGCTGCTTCTGAATATGGCCATCCTGCTGTGGCCTCTGGGGGGCATTTGCCGATGTAATCAGCCCAGAAAGAGAGTCATTCCAGCCAGAGTGTAAATCACCCTTCACAAAGCTAGGAGAGAGACATGTGGTCCTAGATAAGGAAGGAGACTGATGTGGCCTCTTGTGCCCTTTTCTCCCTTCCCCTGCCCAGGGGGAGCTGATTCCTGAGCTGTAATGCACTTTAAATGGAGTTTATGCTTCATTTTAATCTATATCTGCCCTGCCAGTCTTACAGGAGAGCTGTGAAAGTGAACATCTGGCTCCTCAGCTTTTGTACAGGGCCTGTTTCCCCCTAGTTCCACCCTACCTCTGTGTACCTTTCCCAAGTCCTTCCCTCCAGTAAGATTAGAAAACCTGTGGCTGGGGAGCTGACAGCCCCCACTTTCCACTTCACTCTGGCAATAGTTTCAAAATGGGATTTACAAGGCAAAAGGTAACAATTTCAGGTGGTTGGGATGCTAGGAAAGGGTGCTATGAATCAACAAAGATGTGGGGTGTTCAAGGGGTGTCACTTCTGCTCGCTCTCTCCTTCAGCAACCAAGGCAAATCAAGTTTGGCGTAGGAGGGTAACTTTGGAAAAGGCATTTGCTCAGGGTACCTACTCAGTGGGTCTACTCAGTGCTCTCCCCACAAAATGGACCAGGAAGGCAGGAACAAGGTCAAGCCAATGGGCTGAAAGCAATACCCAATTCCACCTGTAAAAGGCCAGCTTCTTTTTGAGAGTAAATGAGATACTTGGAGCATACTCCGGTCTGGGCACTGCGGTGGAGAGCTTGACATCACTGGGCCCTTAATGAGGATTGGTAACCAAGGCTAGTGGAGGGTTGCGGAAGCCTCTGCAAATACATATGACTCCAAGACTAATATTGACAGATCCTCCAGCACACTGTCTCCCCACCAACCATGTCCTCTGTGACTTGCCAACACCTGCTAGATAAGCAGCATTGTCATTGGGAACCTTGTGGATAATGACAAATGAGCCAATCCTTTCCACAAAGATGTTACTCAGCCATCATTCAATTCAATAATGTCTTTTGAGATTGATTATGGGTTCAGCTTTGTGCCAGGTGCAGAAATGATTAAGAAACAAACTGCCCTGGGAGGGCCTTGCAAACCACTGACTGGGGCTCAAAGGTCCAAAGACTCTGTATCTAACTCCACTTTCATTTGTAATCTTGGTTTTCTGCCTTCTATCAAGCCCTCTCTCACTGTTGAGCTTTAATTCCTGTTGCTATCCTTAGCTAATCCAGGGTGTTAGCAGTTTAGTGAAAAACAGTTAAGAGAACAAGCTTTACAGACTACCTGGTTTCAAATGCCATTTCCAACACATGCTGGGTAATCTCGGGCATGTCACTTAATTTTTCTGTGCTTCAGTTTCTTCATCTGTAAAATGAATAGCAGCATTTACTTCATATAACCATTGTGAGGATTAAACAAGTATACACTTAGTAAAGGGTTTAGCTTAGTGCCTGGCACATAGTGAACACGGAATGATATCACCCCAGGAGGCAGGGAGGAGTTAATTGTTCTATGAACTCAGCCACCCCCTACCACCGGACCTACTGCTTTGGAGCTAAGGCTAGTTCTTCTTCCTTTTGCTGAATATACTAGTGGGCCAGAGTGCTTGTAGGGATGGGAACAAAAAGAATCATTTTCTACCTTGTCAGTTCCTTGAGGGCAGGAACTGTGCCATATTTGAATGCCTGTGGTACTTAGAATTGACATCCCTAGAGAGAAACTGGTGTTTCCCTAACATTTGCCTGAACTGAGTGGGGAAAGAAAATCGTCCACGCCTCCCACTTTATATGCCTGGTAAGGAAAGGGAAACGCTTCCCTCTCTGTAGCAGAGGTCAGCCAGGTCCTGGGGCTGAGAATCAAACAGGAAGCAGTATTCAGACCAAAAGGTTTCCATTCTTTATTACTTGACTTCATGATGAACGAATACCAGTCAGCGCAAGGACACCAGAGCAGAGCTAACCCCCTATATAGCCTCGTGTGGAGGTTCCTGGGCTGGGGTCTTAGTGTCTGCCCTTAGCCTCATTTCTCAAACCCCAGCAACCCTATGGCCCTGACTTCTCAAGAACCGACAATTGAGGCTCTTACACATGTAACACCTAATACAGTGCCAACTTAGAAAGACACATTGTTCATTGATGAGGATTTGATAACAGCAAAATCTATTAACAGTACAGACTCTGGAGCCATCTCGGCCTGGGTTCAAATCCCAATTCTGCCATTCATTAACTGTGGGATTTTAAACAAGTTAGTTGGGCTTCCCTGGTGGCTCAGTGGTTAAGAATCCGCCTGCCAATGCAGGGGACACAGGTTCGAGCCCAGGTCCAGGAAGATCCCACATGCCGCGGAGCAACTAAGCCCGTGCACCACAACTACTGAGCCTGTGCTCTAGAGCCCGCGTGCCACAACTACTGAAGCCTGCGTGCCCAGAGCCCATGCTCCATAACAAGAGAAGCCACCGCAATGAGAAGCCTGCGCACCGCAACGAAGAGTAGCCCCCCCCCCGCTGCAACTAGAGAAAGCCCGCGTGCAGCAACGAAAACCCAATGCAGCCAAAAATAAATAAATAAATAAATAAAATTTAAAAAAAAAAACAAGTTACTCAATCCCTCTGTTCCTCAATTTCTTTATTGGTAAAACATGCATAATAGTGAATACTTGCCTCAGGATTCTTGTGAAAATGAGTTTATATATATAAAATGAGTTCATGAAGTCTTGCATGCAGTAAACAACTGAAAAGTTGTTAGCTACTATTATTGTTCCTGAAAATAACATGAATTAAGTGATACGGTACCTATACAGTGGAAAGATATTACAAGAAACTATATGGGAAAATGTTGCCTTTTAGGCAAATATAATTTTCCACAAAGTAGATAGCTGATTAAGCCCTAGTTTTATGTGTTGCAGCTCAGAATTTCCTTTTAAGATTACTGAAATGTGAACATTTGTGCACCAGTCTCTTCCCAGGTAATGACTTGCTTCTACCTTTTTGGGGAGAATTATCAGGAAATGATCCACTAGGCTAGGCAGTGAGTCAGGGACCCCTCGTCACACTTGGAAGTGGAGGTGCTTCCAGCAGTTTCCTGCTCAGGCAACTAGAAGTTCCTGCTTGGTGGGGGGAAGTGTGTGGAGTGGGACAGGGAAGCAGCATCTTTCCCTCAGCTATCTCCACCTAATGTAGCAGCAGCTTTTCTCTCCTTTTTTTCCCCCCCGGCCCTTCTGAGCTCTGAGCTCAAGGGCTTAGGCAGAAGGTCAGAGAGGGAGCCTCCCTCTGGACAGACAGGCTCCAGCTAGGAGTGGAGGCTGCAGGCTGCAGTGGCTGGCTTAGAGAATACAGCAGTGCCCTCTGCTGTGAGGCAAGCACGCAGCATTCCGGGAGAATAGCACTTGCGAACCTTGCAAAAATCAATCCAGTCACTCTGGCACACTGTTGGGCTGCCCTATGGCTAATGCCCTCCTTCCCTCCCACTCAACTTTTAAAAAGTCTCCCTGCTCCAGAACCTGGGAAGATATCATTTTTGTCTCCATTCTATGTCAGTCTAGGCTTCAGAGCCCTTTGTCCTTTTCTAGTCCTGAGCTATCACTACTACTAGGTTAATGCCAGAGAAGACAATGTTCAATTAATTCCACTGCCACCCAGGCCAAGTAGGGCTGTACCTTACTACACAGACAAAAGCCTACTCACCTTAAAGAGCTCTAAGATAGGAAAGCCTGGGATAATACTGAAGAATGCAATTTAAAATATCTTTCTGAAGTCTAACTGATCTTGCTTGGTACTTTTCTTTTATTCCTATCTTCATATAGCACGGATCTCTACTTCCAACCATCCTAAATCCTAAACTTGTCTCTGTGAGACATGAAGTGGAGTGGAGAAAAAAACTTTGGAAAATGGGAAAAGTCAAAACTCCATTGAGGCTGTAGATAAGGAACCTTTTGAGCCCAACTCAGACCTATCCCTTAGCCTTAGAGAATGGCAATTATTTTGGTTTTCTGAGCCTTGATACCATTGAGTGTTGAGTCTGGGGCACACTTTTAGGCAACTCATACTATGGAATGGTCTAGGAAAGGAAAGCCTGGAACATTGCTAAAGAATGAAATTTAAAAGGTTTTCCTTAATTCCAGAGCTGTGGTTCTCAAGCCTTTCATGTATCAGAATCACCTGAAAAGGAGATTTTTAAAACCCAGATTTCTGGGCCCTAACCTCAGATGTTCTGATTTAGTAGGTCTGGAGTGGGCTGTGAAAATGTGCATTTCAGGCAGGTTCAGATGATGCTGATGGACCAGGGCCCAAACTTTGAGAACCATGGTCTGGAGAAAAGCACCTTGGCCTCAGCTATGAATAGAGATGGCTACATCTTTGTCCAAAGGAGTTTAATGTGGTGATTACTTCCTTATACACATCTTCTAGGAACAGACTGGGCTCACAATAGCATTTCTCATTCTTCAATGTTTATTTTCCCATTTTAAAAAAAAGGTGAGAGAGGGAAACGAAGAAGGAAAATATAGAGAAAGAAGATGGGCAACTCTCTCTTGCATAGCCAGAAGCCCACGGGGAAAAAGATGTGGCTGACCTCTGAGGAGACTCGAGCAGTTAGTAAGAGGAATGCAACAGCTCCCTGAAGCAACACAAATCTCTATGCAACCCAAGGCTCCAGCCTTACAGAGCCAGCTCCAGGACTTCCCACCATCCAGCAGCTCTACTGACACCTAACCAGTCCCCAGGCCTGGGATTTCAGTAGTTTGGCAGCCTGTTGGTTTGCTGACATCTCTTAACATCTTGGGTTTAGCTGAATAGAAGATGGCCTCTTTCTGCTTAGGGTTTCTACAGTGTCTTTTGGTGAGTCCTAGGCAGCCAGTGGGTGAGCTGGTATCATGGGCTCACATCCTTCACCAGTAAGGCAATCTGTTCCTGCAGCTGCCGCTCCCCTTCCCATGCTTTGCTCTGGTTTCGACACCTCAGCAGCTCAGCCTTATGGTCCTGGTGATGCATAGGGCAGTAGCTCTGTGGTTCGCACAGCTCCTGAAAGGCAGGGGACAGAGTAAGGGATCCTCTTGATGCCTGCAGTCTGCCTACTAGGTATAATAGAGATGCTGCAAGTAGTGGCTAAGAAGGAGCAGCAGTTTCTTCTCAGAGGGCTTTGCAGGACCTGGGAGCTGCATGCTAAAGTAGGCTTCCCCGAGTTTGGGCTCCCCGGTTGCCCCATGTGCCCCATCCTTTACCATATATTCTGGAAAGAAGTCTCTGTAGCCCCCTTTGAGGATATACAGCTCTGGGTAGTACAGTGCAGGATACTGGTTCACAGCCCTGTCCTCTTGTCTCAGAGAGCGGTACCTTTAGAGAAAATCCAGGGATGGGTGGGGTGGAAAGAAGCGAGTTCAGGATTCCATGGGCTATTCACTGGGGAAGGGGAGGAAGAATAGACTTTTGCTAACCCTCAAAAGGAGCTCCAGATCTGTTTTTGCAAAACAAGGTCCAAGTGGCACCACTCTTTCTCCTTTGCTCCATTGGTACCTAATTCCCAATCCTTTTTCCTTCACTGCTTCAAACCTTTGAATTGTAGAAACCCCTTTCCTCCACCTCCTTAACATTCTTCAAACTTCAGTGGAAAGCATTCATTGATTCAGTCTCTGTCTGAACTGATCTGGGAAGGTTCCCTGGCTGTAAGTCCCTACTCAAGATCCATTTCCATCACCCACCCTACCCTGTGTAGACACTCACATTCGGGGACCCCTCTCTGAGGAGAATTCACAGTGGAACACAATGATTATTCTTTTCTGAGTATCCAACGGGACAATGGGTTTCTTCAGAAAGAAGTTATATAGTTCTTCTTGACTGTACAAGTTTAAAGCTCCCTGTAAAAGAATTTTATTAAGTATTTCCTTAAGGATCTGTGAACAGGGCCAACACTTAGAAATAACTGGAATACCATCTTGAAATATTTGGTTCAGGAAGGCTAGACTATAAGTACTTTCAGAAAGGCAATCTACCTGTATCTACCCCCAGGGCCTGGCATGGAGCTTGGTATGTAGTAGGTGCTCAATAAATGTTTATAGAATGGAACTGCCTGAAGTGTAGGGATCATTGTGAGGAATGTCTGTAAGCATTAAGTGTTTGCAAAGTGTTTCTCAGTCCTTGGATGAATGTTTTTACTTCCAGGTAGGAGCTCCTGGCTCCTATAGAAAAAAGGGAGATTGGTCTAAGAGGGAAAGGGAAAGTAAATTGCTCAAAGTACACAGAATTAGAACAGGAATGAGGACTAACAGCCTTGATGTGCTCCAAATGTATAATATCTGCCCTGGTTCTAGAGTTCACAGGACCCTTTGTCCAGACTTCTCAATAAAGAGCTATCCCCAGCCCCTTCCCTGCTAAGTCCTCAATGTAAGCTTACCTGGATGTGTCCTCCCAGGTACTCATATGGATAGCGGCAATCGATGATATAAAATTTCTCTATCAGACCCTGGAACTTCCCCAAAAGCAAGGCAGCCACCTGCACAGAAACTATGATTGAATATCCTGCTTCTTCTGAGGGAGAGAAGAGCCAGTCACACAGTTCCTGATTTGCACAGCATTCCACTGTACACCCAGCCTCCAAAGTCCCCCTATGGTTGAAATATGGCAGTGATGCAGCCCCACCCCACATAAGAGGATAAAATAGGAAATGGCCTTTTTGGAGAACCAAAATAGCTGGTATTGCCAGGACATCAGGGAAAACCACACTCAGGCTACTTATTTGGAGGCAGGCATGGCTGCAGTCAGCCTCTGAGAAGATACCCAAGGACTTCTGTAAGGGCACAGGTAGCAGCTAGAGCTCCTGATTTTACAAGAAGAAATGAGAAATGATTCCCCACCCACCGCTGTAAAATTAGAAAGCAAGTTTCCCGAAAGGGATATGGAAGGAAAGGGGTGATATCCAGAAGAGGAAACTTAAGCTTCGTGTAGTTATATCAATTGGTTCAACCTTTCTGGAGGGGACTTTGTAAATACCTATAAAAATAAATGCAATTACACTTTCAACAATTTCTTTTCTAACGTCTTAAGTAAACAGCAAAGTACATAAAGATAGGGCACAATAATATTCATCTCACCATTGTTTCAGATTATCAAAATATTATGAATAACTTAAATACTCAATAAAAGGGGTTTAATTAAATAAATTAGACATTATCAGTATAACAGAATATTACATAGCCATTAAAAGGATAATATAGATATCTTTTTATTGCTATAGAAAGATGTTTACAATGTCTTACTAAGCTAATTGCAAAATTACATGTTTATTATGATCCTATTTTTGTAAAACTTATGCCAGAATAAAATGTGTAAGGCCATAAGGAAAGTATTACTAGTGCTTATTTCTGGTGGTGACGTTATGGGTAGAGTGACCAAATAATTACTGCACAAACTGGGACACTTTTGAGAGTGAAAGAGAACACTATTAATAATTACCCTACACTAATAGGCATAAACGGGATTGTAACATGTAAACCAGGATGTAAGTTCAGCCTAACTGGGTGATTTTTACTTTTTTCCTTTCCCCTTCCTCCTTCCTTCCTTTCTTTCATAACAATTATATATCATTTGTTTAATTAAAAACAAAGGTGCATATAAAAGAGAGTCCTTTAATACAGCTTCAGTTGAATAAAGAGCCTGTATGAGTGAACACAGAAATAAATACAAATGGAAGTGGGGATTTTAGGGACAGAACAGACCAGATGGTAGCTTATGTAACCAGTTACCATCTCCAGAAATCTGCTTACTGTTTCTGGGTTGACGTACTTCAGATCTTGGTGTCTCCCTGACACGGTCGGCAGCGCACATACCTAGAAATACCCAAGAGCTGAAATAACAGCAAGTTCTCTATACCCAAATTTGAGATCATGACCCATATATTGTCCTTTCCAAATGACATTTAAAACCTCAGATGCCTTCAGAAATCAATGGTCTCTATAACGTGTATATGCAGCAATTTCATTTCTAAGAACTGATCCTAAGGAAATAATTACGGATGTGTACAAAGTTTCAGATTTAGCTACAAATATGTCCACCTTGGTAAAGTCCATAAGGAAAAATTGTAGAAGTAAATATCCTACAAAAAAGGATTTATCAAGAAATTATGGGCAGCCAAAAAAGAAAGAAAGAAAGAAGTACTGTGCTGCTATTAAAAGTGATGAAATGATGAAGCAGAACTGTTTATTGACATGAAAAGATGTTCCTGATACATCAAATGAGAGGGAATAAAAACCTCAACAGATCACAAAACAAACATGGAAAAACAAAAAATGTATTTGTGTACATGCATGTGTGTTAGCGAAAATACACAGGAAAAAGTCTGCAGGAATATACACCAAGAAAATATTAAATAAAAGCAATAATACTCTGACAAGATTTAGGGTAGATTTCATTTTCCATCTTTTCTGTAGTGACCAAGTATTATTTACATAATTTTAAAATATATTAAAAGAAAAAAAAAAGTAGAAAGCCTCATACTCGGGACTTCCCTGGCAGTCCAGTGGTTAAGACTCCGTGCTTCCACTGCAGGGGGGACGGGTTCGACCCCTGGTTGGGAAACTAAGATCCTGCATGCTGCACGGTACAGCCCAAAAAAAAAAAAAAAGCCTCTTATTTTCCCCACTGCTCTGGATATTCCCAGAATGAATAAGGAATCCTTTCTCATGAAAGGCTTAGGGCCTAGATCTACCACTACAGGACTTTCAGGTTATCAATGAGTACTTGGTGAAGATGCATGATTAATTAAACCTAGTGTCCTCTGCAAGCAGAGAAGATTCAGATCCAAAATACAGGATGAAATATAGGATTGGTGTAACCAAACTCACCTTGGAGAAATCACCAATCAGAGGCCCCTGGTTAGAATCTTCCTCCAGCATCTGAGTCATATTAATGTCACAGAGGGAGGCCATTTTCTTTATACCTAAGCCCTGAAGACAACAAGATTCCCCCCACCCCCAGTCCTCATGTTAAAGGTTTAAAAACCATGGGATGGAAGGAGTGGAGGGAGACATTAAAAATATGCATACTCTTTGATCTAATAATTCCACTTGTTTTACTAAGAAAATAAAGATATGTACAAAGATTTGGCTGTAAGGATGTTTACAACAGAGAAAAATTACTAATAAATGATCAATAACAGGATCTTGACTAAACAAATCATATCCACACATTATAGATTACTATTAAGGAATAAACAGTATGTTGTAAATTTCATTGACATGAAAATATGACATGATATCATTAAGTAGGTTAGAAAACATGTTCTTTATAATGCCACTTTAATAAAAGAAAAAACATATTTGCATTAAAAAAATGTCTGAAAGACTATACATCAAGTATTAACAGTAATTATCTCTGGCCTGTGGGATTATGGGCATTTTGCAATGGCTTCTTTTTGCTTATCTGCATTTTCCATTTTTCTGTAACATCATACACTTTATTTTATTTTATAAAATAGCCAAATGTATTGAGATTTTTTTAAAGGAGGTATAGGGGATGAGGGCTAAGTTTTTCAGAATTTGCTTTCCACCAAACAAGTGTGCTCTAGGATGCTACTTCTCTCAGAATGCATATAAAACAACAATAAATGTCCTTACCAATCAAAGTTCCCTTGTACTCTCTCAGATCTTAAAAAAGAGGGTTGGGAAGACAATACAATGACATCATTTCCAAAATTATAATATAATATAACATATTTATTATTAAATATTTTATATATGGATGCAGATGTAGAAAAGAAAACAGGAAGATGGAAAGAAGAGATAAAAGTAAAAGTAATGAGGAAGAAGACCAAAAGATATACTAAAGCAATCCCCATACCAGAAAAGTGGAGAAGACGAGATAGAAGATTAAAGAGCCTGTCTTCTTAAAAAGTTTCTTACCTTCCTGAGCTCTTTGTGGCTAGAACAATACTTCTTTTTTACTTTATCTGGTATTGTGTTGTCCTTGAATTTTACCATCTGCTTCAGTCTTGGACTGTTCAAACTGTCTGGCAACGAAGAGGAGCGATACAGGCAGCTCCTGTTCACAGATGCCTGTTTGGAAATATGAAACCCCAAGGTTCTTACTCCTTAAAGTGTGTCTGCAGGCCAGCATTGTGAACATCTCCTGGGAGCTTGTTAGAAATGCAGAATCCCAGATGTTAGGCTTCGCCCCAGACCTGCTAAGTTAAAATTTGCACTCTAACAAGATGCCCAGGTGACTCCTAGGAACACTCAAGTTTGAGAAACAATGCCCCAGGTAAGCAACCTGTCTTCCCCTCCTCATTAACATCTTTCTCCTCAGACTGCATGATGTTCCATCTCTCCTAGATGTTTTAAATCCAGCCAAATTCTCAACCTGACCATCTTATATATAACAATTCTTGTAGAAGAAAGCAAATGCAAGCTTAGTTCCTCCAGTCATATGATAGTTTCTCTATGGGATCCTAAGACCCTGACAATCAAAAAACAATTTTTTTTTTCCAGCTGTGTTGGGTCTTCTTTCTGCACGCGAGCTTTCTCTAATTGTGGTGAGTGTGGGCTACTCTTCGTTGCAGTGTGCAGGCTTCTCATTGCAGTGGCTTCTCTTGTTGCAGAGCACAGGCTCTAGGCGCACGGGCTTCAGTAGTTGCCGCACATGGGTTCAGTACTTGTGGCACGTGGGCCCTGGAGCACACAGGCTTCAGTAGCTGTGGCATGCGAACTCAGTAGTTGCAGCGCACGGGCTTCAGTAGTTGTGGCACGAGGGCTCAGTAGTTGTGGCTCGTGTGCTTTAGAGCACAGGATCAGTAATTGTGGCGCACGGGCTTAATTGCTCTGCAGCATGTGGGATCTTCCTGGAACAGGGATCGAACCCATGTCCCTTCCATTGGCAGGCGGATTCTTAACCACTGTGCCACCAAGGAAGTCCAAGACCCTGATAATCAAGATTTAAGAACCCTGACAAAACTGAAGATGACAAGCCAAAAAAGTTAGCCTGGGTGAAAAAGTACTAAGAAGCAAGAGTATATAGTTGTCCCTTGGTATCTGTGAGAGACTGGTTCCAGGACTACTACAGATACCAAAATCTAGAGGCACTCAAGTCCCTTACTTAAAACTATGTAGTATCTGTATATAATCTACGAACATCCTCCTGTATACTGTATTTTATTTATTTATTTTTTGGCCACGCTGCGCGGCATGTGGGATCTTAGTTCCCTGACCAGGGATCAAAGCCATGCCCCCTGCAGTGGAAGTGTGGAGTCTTAACCACTGAACTGCCAGGGAAGTCCCTCCTGTATATTTTAAATCATCTCTAGATTATAATACAGCTAATACCTATACCTATACCTAATACCTATAATACCTAATACAATGTAAATGTTATGTAAATAGTTTCCTGTGTGGGCAAATTCAAGCTTACTTTTTGGAACTTTCTGGGGAAAAATTTTTTTTTTTTTTAATATTTTCAATCTGTGGAGTGAGAGAGAAAAAATGTCATTCAGCCTTCTAGGAGGGGATGAATGGGGAAGAAATATAGCAAAATAAGCAGCATGCAAGGGAAACGAAAACACTAGAATCTAATATCAGGATGACCATTATAGGATTGAAACTATGAAGCCCATCAGGAAAAAAATAGATTAAATACCATGAAGAACTAGTCTTGGGAGTTGCTGGCCCAGGAATAGACTAAATACAGGAGGATGGACTAATTGTCTCTTTGAAAGGCATGATAGGTGTGTTATATACCCAGAGGCAGGGGGATATATTAAAAGACCTCTGATGGCAAGTTTCAACTAATCCAAGATTCTTATCCTCTGTTTCCTTCTTTATACACTCACCTCACTAATTGCCATGGATTGATTTAGGAGGGTGCTAGACCTCCTAAATAAGAGATAAGAGAGCCAAAATTAGAACACACATTGATAGTAAATGGTTTCTAGGAGAAGAAAATATGAACATCAGTATTTTACTTTACAATAACTATATTTACACGACAGTGTTTGTTACACCCATGGTCCTAAGGAAAACTCCATTGTTCATGGTACCAGTTGAAGGTACAGTTCACATTTGATATACCAACATTCTATAACTACCTTTTCCCTTGGACCCCTGCCAGCCATCTCCCTATGTCTCCACAACCCTACTCCAAGCCACTGGTGACTGGACCATATTGCTGACTGAACACTCCTATTTAGTGGTCAAGAATATGTAAACATAACCTGGGCCAATCAGGTTCCCTCTCTGGGAGTCTAACTTGGAAAATATCAAAATAATTAGGCAGCAGCAGAAGCCAAAGCTTTATTAAAAGGAAGAAGCGGGCTTCCCTGGTGGCGCAGTGGTTGAGAATCTGCCTGCCAATGCAGGGGACACGGGTTCGAGCCCTGGTCTGGGAAGATCCCACATGCCGCGGAGCAACTGGGCCCATGAGCCACAACTACTGAGCCTGAGCGTCTGGAGCCTGTGCTCCACAACAAGAGAGGCCGCGATAGTGAGAGGCCCGCGCACCGCGATGAAGAGTGGCCCCCACTCGCCGCAACTGGAGAAAGCCCTCACACAGAAACGAAGACCCAACACAGCCAAAAATAAAAATAATAAATAAATAATAAATAAAAAATTTTAGAAAATAGAAAAATAAAAAAATAAAGGAAGAAGCCAAGAGATATAGTCAAGGCCATGATGCCAATGATGAATGGATGGATGAACCAAAGGTACGGTGGTAGAGGAAATGTGGTGAAGAACTGAGGAGCAGGCTACCCAGCCTCCATGACAGACTTCCCTTCATGTAACTTCAGTTTTGCCCTGAGAAGAATGCAGGAGGAAGCCAGATCAGAATTTCAAATTTGCTGGCCTTAGTGCAATCTTTGTTTCTTTTAACCAAAAGAGCCTCTCTAGAACACACTGTAATTGTTAAGCTAAGGGTTCATTTTAAAGAGTTCGAATTAATTATCTACTAAGTGAAATGTATCCATTTATTAGCATTACATCTAAGAAATCTTTGCCTAACACAAGGTCACAAACATTTTTCTCCTATGTTTTTTCCTTCAGTTGTTTTACAGTTTTAGGTTTTATATTTAGGCCCATGATCCATTTTGTGCTAATTTCTATATATGGTGTGAAGTATAGATTGAAGTTTTTGTTTTTGTTTTTGTTTTTCAGATGGATTTTCAATTGCTCCAGCACAACTTGTTGAAAAGACTATGCCTTCTCCATTTAATTGCTTTTGTGTCTTGGTTTATTATCAATTGACCATATATGCATGGGTCTATTTCTCGAATCTCTATTCTGTTGCACTGAAGCTTTACGTTTTTGGTAGCTATTATGATGGTGATAACGAAGGTGATAAACATCTCTTTGGGTTTCATATTGTCCAAGGACAAGAAGCCAGAAATAAACGAAAGCAAAAAACTACTTTAACAAACAGAAACAGCCACTACTGTTTTGACAGATACTTTCCAATACATTTATATAAAAACAAATGGCAACTTATTGCAAGGAGTATAAGTGCTAGGTCATAGAGGAATGATGATGATGATACTTTAGATTTGTCTAGCCAGTTAGAAGTTTCCCAGTTACCAGAAGCTGGTGAGGGGAGATCCCAGGACCAGCTGTCTTAGATCTACCAACTAATGGCTTTCATTGTTTAAGGAATCAATGAACACTTTCCAAATCTGGGAGTTTTAGAGCATTGCAAAGGCCAGAAAGAAGAAAAGTTCAATTCTACTTGCAAATTTTATAAAAAGGTCAAATTGGATAATTATTACTTTGTAAACTGAGGAGGCATCATCATTTCCTCATGGCTTGCATGCTCTTCAGCACACATAGTCTTGGCTTCTGTCTGTACCACTCTACTGCTCTTGTCAAGGCTATCAACAATCTTCTTGTTGTCACATCAGACAGTCACTTCTTTAGCCATGTATCATCCTGAAGCTCACAGTGCCTTCCACTGACTTGGCTAATCCCTTATTTAGCTTCAATGGCACAGCCTAGTTTCTTAGTTTAGTTCTAGTATAGACAACTGTTTACTAAAAGAACTGTGATGCTTCTACCTCTCTGTTGCTCCTTCTCAGTCTTCTTTGTCAAGCTTCCTCACCTACCAAACCTCTAACAGATGTTGGATTCAGGGCAAGGACCTGGCCCTTTTTTAATCTCCTCACTCTTGCCATAGGTGATTTTTTTCTACCCATGAATTTAAACTTTCCCTCTATGCTGATGACTCTCAAATTTTTCTCTCAAGACTTCTGCTCTTACTTCCAGACTTCCACATTCACATACCTGTTTGACAATTTTTAAGTACGTACCAGATGACACAGCAGTGAATCAGAGAGTAGAAGAGACAAACAAATAAATATACTCTGTACTTTCATGTTGTGAAAAGTGCTGTAAGCAAAAAATAAAGAAGGATAAAAGATAGGAAAAATATTGGGGTTAGAAGTTTGTCGGGAAAGGCCTTTCTGTTAAGGTGACATATGTGGAGATAAGAGACCGAAATGAGGGAGAAAATCATGTTTGCCCAGGGGAAGAGTGTTTCAGGCTGAAGGAACAACAAATGCCCTGGTGAGAATAGCAAGGCCAGTGATGGCCGCATTTAGTATGGTTCCATTTTTAGAAAGCTCAAAAACTGAAGCAATACTATAAACCAACTAGATCTAACAGACATCTATAGAATACTGTACCCAACAAGAGTAGAATATACATTCTTCTCTAATACACATGGAACATTCTCCAGGATAGACTACATACTAGGACATAAAAAAAAGCCTCAATAAATTTTAAAGGATTGAAGTGATACAAAGTATGTTCTCTGATCACAATCGAATAGTTAGAAATTTATAATAGAAAAAAATCTGGAAAACTCACAAATATGTAGAAATTAACACACTCCTAAATAACCAGTGGGTCAAAAAAGATCACAAAGGAAATCAGAAAATACTTTGAGATGAATGAGAATGAAGATATAACATACAAAAACTTAGGTAAAAATGCAGCTAAACCAGTGCTTAGAAGAAATTTATAGCTGTAAATATCTATAATAAAAAAGAAGGAAGAATTCAAGTCAATGACCTAACCTCCACTAAAGAAGAAAGTAAATCCAAAGCAAGCAGAAGGAAGGAAATAAGACAGATTAGAGCAAAACTCAGTGAAGTAGAGAACAGAAAAACAATAGAGAAAAACAACACAACCAAAAGTTGGTTCTTTGAAAAAATCAACAAAATTGATAAACCTTTAGTTAGACTGACCAAGAAAAAAAGAGAAAATACTCAAATTACTAAAATCACAAATGAAAGAGAAGACATTACAACCAATCATATAGAGTTTTAAAAACATCATAATGGGGACTTCCCTGGTGGTCCAGTAGGTAAGACGCTGTGCTCCCAATGCAGGGCGCGCAGGTTTGATCCCTGGTTGGGGAACTAGATCCTGCACGCATGCCGCAACTAAGAGCCTGCATGCCGCAACTAAAAGATCCCACATGCCTCAACTAAGACCTGGTTCAGCCAAAATAAATAAATTAATTAATTAATTTTAGAAAATCATAATGGTATACTATGAACAATTATATTCTAATGAATGAGAAAACTTAGGTTAAATGGGAAAATTCCTAAAAAGACAAAAACTATTGTCAAGAAAAAAACCAGAAAATCTGACTAGACCTGCAAAAAATAAAGAGATTAAATTAGTAATTTTAAAACTTCTCACAGGGACTTCCCTGGAGGTCCAGTAGTTAAGACTCCATGTTTCCACTGCAGGCAGCATGGGTTCAATCCCTGGTTAGGGAACTAAGATCTCACATGCCACGCGGCGCAGCCAAAAAATAAAATAAAATAATTAAAAACAACAACAATGACAAAAAAAAACTTCTCACAAAGAAAAGCTCAGGGACTTCCCTGGTGGCCCAGTGGTTAAGAATCCTCCTGCCAAATTGAAGGAGAAAAACCATATGATCATCTCAACAGATGCAGAGAAAGCTTTTGACAAAATTCAACACCCATTTATGATAAAAACTCTCCAGAAAGTAGGCATAGAGGGAAACTTCCTCAACATAATAAAGGCCATATATGACAAACCCACAGCCAACATTGTCCTCAATGGTGAAAAACTGAAACCATTTCCACTAAGATCAGGAACAAGACAAGGTTGCCCACTCTCATCACTATTATTCAACATAGTTTTGGAAGTTTTAGCCACAGCAATCAGAGAAGAAAAAGAAATAAAAAGAATCCAAATCGGAAAAGAAGAAGTAAAGCTGTCACTGTTTGCAGATGACATGATACTATACATAGAGGATCCTAAAGATGCTACCAGAAAACTACTAGAGCTAATCAATGAACTTGGTAAAGTAGCAGGATACAAAATTAATGCACAGAAATCTCTTGCATTCCTATACACTAATGATGAAAAATCTGAAAGTGAAATTAAGAAAACACTCTCATTTACCACTGCAACAAAAAGAATAAAATATCTAGGAATAAACCTACCTAAGGAGACAAAAGACCTGTAGGCAGAAAATTATAAGACACTGATGAAAGAAATTAAAGATGATACAAATAGATGGAGAGATATACCATGTTCTTGGATTGGAAGAATCAACATTGTGAAAATGACTATACTACCCAAAGCAATCCACAGATTCAATGCAATCCCTATCAAAGCACCAGTGGCATTTTTCACAGAACTAGAACAAAAAATTTCACAATTTGTATGGAAACACAAAAGACCCCGAATAGCTAAAGCAATCTTGAGAAAGAAAAACGGAGCTGGAGGAATCAGGCTCCCTGACTTCATACTATACTACAAAACTACAGTAATCAAGACAGTATGGTACTGGCACAATAACAGAAATATAGATCAATGGAACAGGATAGAAAGCCCAGAGATAAACCCACACACATATGGTCACCTTATCTTTGATAAAGGAGGCAAGAATATAGAGTGGAGAAAAGACAGTCTCTTCAATAAGTGGTGCTGGGAAAACTGGACAGCTACATGTAAAAGAATGAAATTAGAACACTCCCTAACACCATACACAAAAATAAACTCAAAATGGATTAAAGACCTAAATGTAAGGCCAGACACTATCAAACTCTTAGAGGAAAACATAGGCAGAACACTCTATGACATAAATCACAGAAAGATCCTTTTTGACCCACCTCCTAGAGAAATGGAAATAAAAACAAAAATAAACAAATGGGACCTAATGAAACTTAAAAGCTTTTGTACAGCAAAGAAAACCATTAACAAGACGAAAAGACAACCCTCAGAATGGGAGAAAATATTTGCAAATGAAGCAACAGACAAAGGATTAATCTCCAAAATTTACAAGCAGCTCATG
Source organism: Balaenoptera musculus (assembly GCF_009873245.2). NCBI lineage: Eukaryota > Metazoa > Chordata > Mammalia > Artiodactyla > Balaenopteridae > Balaenoptera > Balaenoptera musculus. The sequence continues at coordinate 114,540,349 of NC_045787.1, forward strand.
CAGCTCAATATCAAAAAAACAAAAACCCAATCCAAAAATGGGCAGAAGACCTAAATAGACATTTCTCCAAAGAAGATATACAGATTGCCAACAAACACATGAAAGAATGCTCAACATCATTAATCATTAGAGAAATGCAAATCAAAACTACAATGAGATATCATCTCACACCGGTCAGAATGGCCATCATCAAAAAATCTACAAACAATAAATGCTGGAGAGGGTGTGGAGAAAAGGGAACCCTCCTGCACTGTTGGTGGGAATGTAAATTGATACAGCCACTATGGAGAACAGTATGGAGGTTCCTTAAAAAACTAAAAATAGAACTACCATACGACCCAGTAATCCCACTGCTGGGCATATACCCTGAGAAAACCATAATTCAAAAAGAGTCATGTACCAACATGTTCATTGCAGCTCTATTTACAATAGCCAGGACATGGAAGCAACCTAAGTGTCCATCAACAGACGAATGGATAAAGAAGATGTGGCACATATATATACAATGGAATATTACTCAGCCATAAAAAGAAACGAAATTGAGTTATTTGTAGTGAGGTGGATGGATCTAGAGTCTGTCATACAGAGTGAAGTAAGTCAGAAAGAGAAAAACAAATACCGTATGCTAACACATATATATGGAATCTAAAAAAAAAAAAAAAAGAAGGTCATGAAGAACCTAGGGGCAAGACAGGAATAAAGACACAGACCTACTAGAGAATGGACTTGAGGATACGGGGAGGGGCAAGGGTAAGCTGTGACAAAGTGAGAGAGTGGCATGGACATATATACACTACCAAATGTAAAATAGATAGCTAGTGGGAAGCAGCAGCATAGCACAGGGAGATCAGCTCGGTGCTTTGTGACCCCCTAGAGGGGTGGGATAGGGAGGGTGGGAGGGAGGGAGACACAAGAGGGAAGAGATATGGGGACACATGTATATGTATAACTGATTCACTTTGTTATAAAGCAGAAACTAACACACCACTGTAAAGCAATTATACCCCAATAAAGATGTTAAAAAAAAAAAAAAAAAAAGAATCCTCCTGCCAATGCAGGGGACACGGGTTTGAGCTCTGGTCCGTAAGATCCTACATGTCACGGAGCAACTAAGCCCGTGCGCCACAACTACCGAGCCTGCACTCTCGAGCCTGCGAGCCACAACTACTGAGCCTGCGTGCCACAGCTACTGAAGCCCACGCACCTAGAGCCCATGCTCTGCAACAAGAGAAGCCACCCAATGAGAAGCCCAAGCACACAACGAAGAGTAGCCCCCGCTCGCCACAACTAGAGAAAGCTCGCGCACAGGAACGAAGACCCAACGCAGCCACAAACAAACAAACAAACAAATTAATTAATTAATTAAAAAGAATGAAGGAATTTGAAAAATGCAAAAACACCATCAGAGACTACTTTACCTTGGCCTCTTCTTGATCTTCCAGAGAAAACTCCATCAACTCATCTGAAATCTCCTCTGTCTGGTTTTCTCCTAGCTCTGGATTTTTATCTAATTTTGAAACTGTAGTAATGGGACTGTCCAGATGTTTCATTTCACTTTCCACCAAGTTTCCATTGTCCTATGAATTATATTGACAATATTAAAAACTATCCAGGACCCTTACCTTACATCATATACAGATATTAACTCAAAATGAATCAAAGACCTAAATGTAAGAGCTAAAACTATAAAACTCTTAGAAGAAAATAGGAGGAAAGCTTTACAGCCTTGGATTTGGCAATGATTTCTTGGATATTACACAAACCACAAGCAACAAAAGAAAAAAATTATATAAAAAACTGGACTTCATCAAAATTAAAAACTTTTGTGCATTGAAGAATACTACCAAAAAAGTGAAAAGGCAACCCATAGGATAAAATATTTGCAAATCACATGAATACTATCAAAAAAGTGAATAGGATAAAATATTTGCAAATCACATATAAGGGATTAATATTCAGAATATATAAAGAACTCCTACAACTCAACAACAATAGCAACAATAACAACAATAGCAACAATAACAACAGAAGCAAACAGGACTTGAATAGACATTTCTCCACAGATATACAAATGACCATTCAGCACATGAAAAGATACACAACATAACTAGTCATTAGGGAAATGCAAATCAAAACCACAATGAGATACTACTTTGCACCCATTAGGATAGCTACTATTAAACAAACAAACAAACAAAAAACCCCAGAAAATAACAAGTGTTGGCAAGGATATGGAGAAATTGGAACCCTTGTACATTGCTGTGGGAAATGTCAAATGGTGCAGCCGCTATGGATAACGGTATGGTGGTTCCCCAAAAAAATCAAACATAGAATTACCATATATGAGCAGTAATTCCATTTCTTGGTATATACCCCAAAGAATGAAAGCAGGGGTTTGAAGATATTTTTATACGAATGTTCACAGCAGCATTATTCACAATAGCCAAAAGGTGTAAACAACTCAAATGTCCATCAACAGATTAATGAATAAACAAAATGCAGTATATTCATACGATGGAATATTATCCAGCCATAAAAAGGAATGAAATTCTGATGCATGCTACAATATGGATGAACCTTGAAGACATTATGCTAAGTGAGATAAGCCAGAAACAAAAGGACAAATATTATATGATTCTACTTACATGAAGTACCTAGAGTAGTCAAATTCACAAAGACAGAAAAGAGACTAGAGGTTACCAGAGGGAGAAAAGCGCAGTTATTATTTAATGGGTAGACAGCTTCTGTTTTGAAGGATGAAAAAATTCTGAAATGGATAGTGCTGATAGTTGCACAACATTGTGAACATACTTAATGCCACTGGGCTGTACACAAAAATATGGTTTAGATGGTAAATGTTATGTATATTTTACTACATTAAAAAAAAAATCACACACACGTATACAGAAGACTATCTAGTAATTTACCATGCTCCAAGTCTTCCCCTACTCCAAGAAATCAAAAATCTGAAACATGATCAACTTTATCTACTTAGCATGGGATATGTTAAAATGGCTTTCCCAAAGGGTTGAGATTAGAATCCAAATCTCTGGAGTATCTTAAGTCCATAGTCTATTAAAAACAAGTGATGCTGTACACCTGAAACTAACACAACCTTGTAAATCAACTGTACTTCAATTTAAAAAAAAAAGAAAAAAATCACAACAAGTGAGTGCCTGGGTAACTTAAGACTCCAGTAGCAAAATGGACAAAGGACACAATCATTCACTAGAGAAAATATACATGGCTAACAGTCACATGAAATCATTACTAATTATTTTTAACATAAATAAAACATTTTACCCATCTAATTAGCAATTTTTTTAAGTGATAACAAATTATCCAAATGAGCCATGGATTGCTCCTGAAAATGTAAATTCTTAGAACTTTTTTTGGAAAGAAATTTGGCAATATGTATCAAAAATCTTAAAAATATTTAAACCTTTTAATCCAGTAATTATGTGTCTTGGTACTAATCCTAAATAAAAAAATTTTTAACATAGGCAAAAATTTGTGCTCAAGAACTTACATGATAGCATTATTTGTAAAAGCAAAATGTGGATACTCCTAAGTGTCCAACAATCAGGAAGTATTGTACCTAGGTGTTAGAATAAAAGCATCCCTTAAAAAGTAATGTTTACTAAGAGTTTTAATATTAACTTAAAATAACAGGATATGAAGTTATATATATGATATGACCTCAACTTTGTAAAACTGTACACATGGTTAAAAGATTGAAAGAAATTAGGTAAAATGTTAATAGTGGTTTTTCTCTATGAGGTAGCTATTTTCTTTTTTATATTTTACTATATTTTTATACCATTTTCACAAGGGGCACATAGTACTTTTAAAATCAGGGAAGGGGGGGGCGGAAACACTTAAAGAATAAAGGGGAAATTTTTTAAAAGGCCTAAGAATTTTTTCTTCTCCTTAAACTTAAATGAATAAAAAGATCAGAGGAACATCTCCTCCCTTTCCCTCCTCAAAGGTTGCTTCTCCAACCCCTTTTCTCACCCAAGTCAGCTTTGAAAAATTCAAAGGGGCATAAATCCAGATCTATCATCCTCTACCCCACAATACCTCGGTAGACTCTTGAGGAAGATGTCCAGTGACTCACCAGTAGAAAAAGAGGAGACCTCAGGTTCCTGGGTACCCACCACTCCAAGGGCTCTGAAGTGCTGTTTTCCTGCATAAGAAAAACTACATTGGCTGGAGGAAGAGAAGTGTCAGCAGACCCTGCCAAAAACATTTCATCTGATGAAGCCATGAATAATCCTTACGAAACACAGTATATGTAACCAAGGTTGACCACGTACCGTGAAAATACAAATTATGGTTTGGATTTGTTATGGTGTGTAGATCTGCTCTGGAGGGTACTAATTTTATGATCACAAGCCAAAGGAAGGGAGGAAAAAGGGAGCCTGGCAGGGGAAGGAATGATGAGATTTTTAAAAAGTGATTATAAAGGGAGATTAGAAGGACTGTAATCCAAGAAAAAGCTGATTAGAACAGCCAAAAACATGGGCATAACTTAGGCAATGTGAGCAAAGACAAACAGCAGCTATCTTTTATAGATACTGACCTGGGGGAAAGGATGGGAGGCGGGGAAAAGAAAAATGATGGCTAGAAAATGGGATTAGTTGAAGGGATTAGTTAGAGAATTATCTTAGCGATTAGGTAGCTTTGCAGAGGCCAGTTTCAACTTGGAACTGAAGGATGGTCTGAGACTCAGACAAAAAAGGACAATGACTTCCTCAGAATAGGGGCTAAGAAGCTGGGCTAAGGGGGAAATAAGAAGAAATTAAGAAACCTAGACTTATATATGAAGCCATGCAAAGAATATGTGAACAAGTTACGTAAGTTATCCCTATCTGTTTAAAAAAAAAAAAAAGTCCTAAATTCCTTACACTGCAATCAACTGAACGTGAGTAATAATGATGACCTGCTGTGGAAGACTTGGAGCTAGGATCAAACTTTAAAGGGTAAAAACAAAACAAACCATAAAGAATTTTTTTTCCATAGTGATGCAATTTGCTTGTCTAGCATACTGAGGTACAAACAGCTCTAGGTCTCATAATGATACTGATGAGTTAGTTGCTCCACTCAAAGGAAGAAAACTGCTAATGGATCTAGGTTTCCATTAAAACACTCACATTCTCTTTATTTGCGGATGAGCTACATATTGCATCTTTCTTCCTGTGGCCATGGTCCAAAGCATTCGGAGTGCTACAAAGCAGCTGTGCCTACAAGAGATTGTTTTTTGAGAACATTCAGCATCCTTAAGCCACAGGTGAGCTGGAAGCCCTCTGCTTCCCACCTGACAAACAAACTCAGACCCAAGAAAGAGGAGTTACTCACTGGGCTGCATTTTACAAGGTGTTGGTGATAATTCCTGTAGATAAAAAAAACTGCCAGTCAGTTAAACCCCAAATAGGATTTGGTTATTCTTCAGTGGCTTGGGACACCCCACTTTTCCTTTCTTCCATCCTAGGAGACCTGTACTTAGTTGATATGTCTCTTCCAATAACAATATGTAGGGTGTTCTCTGTGGTAAATATCAAGACATTGAGTGACATCCTGGGGATAAGGACCTCATTTCACTGGCATAACCATATATATAGATATGCATCAAAGATGATGAGTTTGTCCTACATCTTATGCAGACATAATTTACAATTTACTAATTTTTCAGCATTGACTATTGGGAGTTAATATTTATTTTTTTTATGAATTTCTATCCTCCTTTTCCAGATTTTATCTAGTTTACCTGGGTTAGGACATATAAACAATTCGGGTTAGGACATATAAACAATTCAAAGAAAATACAGGCAATATAAAGTAAAATTTTCACATGTATTGATTAAAAATACTCATGGAGGGCTTCCCTGGTGGCGCAGTGGTTGAGAATCCGCCTGCCAACGCAGGGGACACGGGTTCGACCCCTGGTCTGGGAAGATCCCACATGCCGCGGAGCGGCTGGGCCCGTGAGCCACAATTGCTGAGCCTGCGCGTCTGGAGCCTGTGCTCCGCAACAAGAGAGGCCGCGATAGCGAGAGGCCCGCGCACCGCGATGAAGAGTGGCCCCCGCTTGCCACAACTGGAGAAAGCCCTCGCACAGAAACGAAGACCCAACACAGCCATAAATAAAATAAATTAAAAAAAAAAAAAAAAGATGACTAGCAGGACATCAGAGCCATTTAAAAAAAAAAAAAAAAAAAACTCATGGAAAGCCTTCCCTAGTGCATGAAAGTGGCACCTAATTCATCTAAACATCGAAGAATAATACTATAAAAAGATTAAAACAGTCAAATGGAAAATTTATGATAAATTTAATAAGTTGAATTAAAATTACTTTTCAGTCCTGAGTACTCTCTGATTGAACATTTAAAGATCTCCAACACGGGACTTCCCTGGTGGCTCAGTGGTTAAGAATCCACCTGCCAATTCAGGGGACACGGGTTCGATCCCTGGTCTGGGAAGATCCCACATGCCACGGAACAACAAAGCCTGTGCGCCACAACTACTGAGCCCGCGTGCCACAGCTACCGAAGCCCATGCGCCTAGAGCCCGTGCTCCACAACAAGAGAAGCCACCGCAATGAGAAGCCCGTGCACCACAACAAAGAGTAGCCCCCACTCGCCGCAACTAGAGAAAGCCCGCGTGCAGCAACAAAGACCCAACGCAGCCAAAAGTTAATTAATTAATTAATAGATTAATTTTAAAAATCTCCAACAAAGAATCTTCAACAGTAATAATAATAAACATTATAAAATGTATGGTATGCATTAGGTACACATTTTCATTTAATCCTCACAGCAGCCATTTATGTAAAGTGCTATTATTATCTCCATTATTATTATTTCTTTATTACAAATAAGAAACTGAGGTCCCTTGAAATTAAGAAACTTGTCAGAGTCAGCTGGTGAAGTAGTAGTAAGCCACTGGAATCCAGACACTCTGATTCCAGAGCCTGCACTCTGCACTTTCAACCACTAAGATATATATACTACGTCTAAATGCAGTATACCATTCTCCTCCATTCTAAAGACAATACTGGGGCTTCCCTGGTGGCGCAGTGGTTGAGAATCTGCCTGCCAATGCAGGGGACATGGGTTCGAGCCCTGGTCTGGGAAGATCCCACATGCCGAGGAGCAACTGGGCCCGTGAGCCACAACTACTGAGCCTGCGCGTCTGGAGCCTGTGCTCCACAACAGGAGAGGCCGCGATAGTGAGAGGCCCGCGCACCGCAATGAAGAGTGACCCCCGCTCGCCGCAACTAGAGAAAGCCCTCGCACAGAAACGAAGACCCAACACAGCTAAAATAAATAAATAAATAAAGACAATACTGATTGTATGTGATGGTTAAAATGAATAGCCTTCATTTTCACAACACAATTTAGATCTTGGAAACTTAAAAACATTTCAAGGGAAGAATCTAGGCCTCCAAGCCCACTTACATCTAAAGTGAAACATTCTCTACTCTACAGAGTCTGCATAGGATAAAATCCCCAGGCCAGTGCTGAAAAGGCTTTAGCAGGGGGTTCATTTCACAAAAGAACTTACATCCCAGCTAACTGTATTTCCTCAGGTCCTGTAGAATCCAAGTGACCTGCAATCAGATGTGAAGAGTTATTCTTGTCCATGCATTTTGTCTTTCCTTCTCATTTTCTTCATTACCAGTGAGCCATATTAATTTCAAAAGCTGGCCTTGTGAACACAAAGGCTCTTGATAGGTACCAGTTTCATGGTACAAGGTACCATGGTATAAGGTACAAGTTCATGGAAACTTAAGAATTTACATGTGTCACTGAAAGAAAAAATTCTGAGAAGCAGTGCATTATGCTAACCTACAGAGATTTTTTCCATGAGTAGAAAGGAAAGCTTATCACTCAGGAAATGTGAAATCAGAACAAATACTAAAATGGTTGACTAGTAAAACACATTCCTTTGGGGTACACACCCTATAAAAACACATAAGAATTAGCTGACAAAGTATTTCTTTATGTTGGTTTCTTTGCCTCTGCTGAGATTAGACTAGGGCATAAAACTTTTCATCTTTAACTACCACTTTCATTCCCACAATCAGTCAACAAAATATTCCTTCTTGTCTAACTTTCTCAATGCAAAGTGACTCCTATTGGGGTCAATTCTCTTCCCATTGGCTGAATCATTCTCCTCAAAAATCCTCTAGGTACTCAAAGAATTCCATCTTCAAGGCTCTCTATTTACTTTTACCACCTTCCATCTCTATCCTACTACTCTGTCCTCACCCCTAACAGTTATTCCTTCCCTTGAGGCTTTTACCTCCCTTTTCCCTACCAGTTTCATCAAGGTCTGAAGAAGTGGTAAACTGAGTGGCAGACATCTCCCCGCTGCTAAGATTCGAAAGATTAAGGCAACGTTTTGGGGTTTCTCTGTTGAGACATAATAATACATCAAGATTCCCATTAGGTTGTAATATCCTTAAAAGGCAAAGATCACATTATCCTCTTCATTTGAAACACCCCTCAATGACTATCACATAATCTGAGCAGTGTCCAAATAAAGCTAATTGTTTTTTGGAAATATTTCAGATTAGGCTGAGAAAAATCTCCCACCTTTTCTCTACTCTAATAATCTGCACCTCATTTTCTCCTCACTAACATATTGAGGCAAGGTAATTTTTAAAAATTGGCTGAGGTGGGTCTTGACCACACATCTTTTGCCCTGAGCAACATAACAACACAGATTTGATTTCTCCCTGGAGTCTCCAGTACTACTCTGATTCTCCAACTTTGTTGGCTAGCTGACACATCAGGGCATGGCATGTCCAGAATTTGAAGTACAGTAACATTAACGTTAACAGTAGTACTAATAAAGTGGAAACTCATATAATGCAATAAAGTTTTCAAAGACTTTTCCCAGACATCACATCATTTGATTCTCACAAGATCCTAGTAAGATAGTAAGATATTATGTCACAGAAAAGAAGCCTGAGACTCAAAACGGTCACATGGCTAGTCAAGGGCAGAGCTAAGACTTAAACCCTGATCTCTGAGCCAGGATAATTTTTAAAAACCCAAAAACTGTTTAGAAGAGCAAAGGAGATAAGGTGTGAAAAGAAAAAGTGGATTTACCCGGACAAGATGCTTAGGTTTGCAGAATCACCAAAAAGTTTCTTCTCCACTGGAGTTCTAGGGAGATCTGAACTGATGGAAAAGGAAGTCTCTCTCTCCAGGAGCAGGTTTAATATCTTCCTCTGATTGGACCTAAAACTAGGTCCTGAGCCAGGGCTTCCCTCCTCTCTTGTAGATGAAAAGAATTCTGCAGACATGGTCTCCGAGTTCCTACTAAGAAAAAAACCTAGCTAAGAGAGGGAGAACGTCATCTACACAGGTACATCACAGATGGTCTAGCTGTCAGAACCTCCTCCACCCTTTCCAGCAGCGACCAAGCGGATCAGTATTGAAGGAGGGGGCATTCCTAAACGGTGAACCACATCTTGGCTTGAAGGTTAAATAGCACTTGCCCGAAGCGGCTTGGCCTTTCCAGCGGAACCTGAACTTACCGAAAGGCAACCTCAGGACCTTAAAAGATGGAATGAAAAGAGGACCTGGACTTGTTAGGGGCCACACAGCTCGTGACTCCTTACAGGAAGGAACTCAGGTCTCCTAACTCGCGATAATGCCTGTTTTGTCCCCCTAACCTCTGTTTGCGAGGCCCGTGATTCCAAGGAGGACACAGCTCTGGGCTTACCTCAGGTTTGAGTCTGAAACTTGCCTTCAGGAGGAAGAGAAGTAGGCGGGGAATCACACACAAGCGAAGACTCTAGCAGAATTCAAGGAAATCTGGTGAAAGGAGGCGATTTAACCAGACGACAGCTATGCCTCTCGACCAGATAGGCCGGAGTCTGGCTTCTCCGCTTCTCTCAGCGGACTGTCGAAGTTACAGCCTCAGAGCAAGATCAACAGCCATAGGCCTTGACCATTCAAACCTTCCGCCCTCCCAATAACCTATCCCGCTCTCCTCTAAGCTGCGCCAGCCAATCCCCGCGCACCCGCCTAGACCATCCCCCGCCCCCCATTCATCGGCCAATCGCTTGCCTCGTACATCACCCGGGGGCGTGAACTGTTCCGGAAGGAGCGAGATTTGCTCCGCCCCGCAGCCCAGCGGGCTGCCGATTGGCCCACCAGGTTTCTGCAAGGCCCGAGTTAAGCCCCGCCCCACAGGGAGTTTGGCGCCTCATTGGCTCTCCCTCTGGCCTATCACCACACCCTTTGTGAGCTCTCCTTTCCTTCAGCCCCTCCAACCCCGAGACATTTAAACTGCACCTTGCTAGCGTCCACCACTCCCTAGGATAATACCTGGTGAAATTAATTTAGGTGGGAGGGTGCTTTAAACGTTTTTTGTTTTTGTTTTTTTCCCTTGCTTCTTTCTCGTATCGTTACGTGGACCTTTCCCTCTTAGTTTTGCTAGCCTTCCCCTGTAGATGGAACATTTGCCGCCCGTGTGGCAGATGTTGCGGCGAGACAGGTGCGTGTATTTATGATGAGTAGCACTGGCCCCTTCCAAGAGCTTTCCTGAGTCGGTGTTCCTTTTAAGCGCGCAGCATCTGAGACGCTAGGTTATATGCGGTAAAGGAAATTCCTTTTCAAGGAAAGTAGGAGAGTTGAATCATCTCTTGGCGTAATCCTTATCACAGTCCAAAGGATCCCAAACTTTGTTTGTTTATGGAAATTTGAACATTGACTAGGTGATACTAAGAATTTATTCTTAATGTTGGGGATTTGCTTTTAAATAATCCTGTGGGAGTGGTAGTGAGTATAGGTGAAACAAGATTGGCCGTGAGTATTGGGTGATGGGTAGCTAGGGGGGTACATGATATCAGTGCTCTCAAAGTTTTATCTGCATACTAATCACCTGCGGATCTTGTTAAAATACATATTCTGATTCAGTAGATCTGGGTAAGAACCCAAGATTCTGAACGTCTAACAAGCTCCCAGCTGATGCTAATGCAGCTGGTACTGGGACCATACTTTGAGTTGCAGGGGATTATGCTATTCGCTTTATATATTTGAAATTTTCCATTAAAATGTTTAAAATAACCTTGGAAGCTCTTTAAAATACATGTTCCCAAAGTGATAATTCAGTAGGTCTAGAGTAGGGCCCAGGAATTATCAAGGCCCCCAGGTGCTACCCAGGCAGATGGCTTGCAGACCACACTTTGAGAAATGAATAAGAAATGCAGCCTTTATCTTTGAGAGACAGTAAGTGAGAAATACAACCTTTATCTGGTGTCAGGATCTTGGTAGTGGTAGCGGCTGAGAGTAGCTGGGTTTTATCCTAATACCCTTTTCATCTGTAGAATCTGCTTCCCCAGAAAGGAGGTACGTGAAGAGTCTTTATCCTCTAGGATAGAGATGGTGAGTGTGGGAGTCAGTACAGAGCCCTGCCATGCCAGGTGAGTTTGACAATCAGGCTGGGGATTAAGGGAATGTGGGAAGAGTTGGTTTCCGCTTTGATGACCATCATCACACTTCATGGGACCACTGTCTACTTCCTCACAGGTGGGAGGTAGAGACAGATGCAATTGTCCTACAGCGGCGGCAAAAGCAGATAGATTATGGCAAGCGCACACCTGGTTACCAGTGCTTTCTGCAGCAGGTCCCCAAGTGAGTGCAGTTGTGGGTAGTCACAACAAGAGTGTCAACCACGTGGCTTTTGTTCACTGTCAGATGATGGAAAGATACTAGAATCTGAATGCTCCCACAAAGTTGTAGCATTACTAAAATAAATTATCCTGCAGTCTAGCCCCCCAGATAAGTTTCCAAGTGTTTTTTCAAATGGAACAAGTTATACATGGGCCATAAGACTTTTTAAAGCTCTATCCATGTTTGCTAATGAAATTTTTTTTTCTTCCATCCATTTTCACCTCATGCCTCCATCTGACTTGGCTAATTACAACATACTTGCCTAATTACATGTAAGCTTACACGCATACATACAAATTAATGTATGAAAAGGTAGAATGTATTTTAAAGACATGTCAAATATTTTCTTTTATATCTATCTTGACTTCTGAGGGAGTTGGAATATCTAATTTACCCTTCCCAGAAGAAAGAATATTAGGGAATTGGGAAGTTTGATGTTTAATCTAATTTAAAGATTTTCTTTGGATTGCGGGCATTGATCTTACTTCATTATCAGAGAATCCCTAATGAGTCTCCTAATTCATCATGATAAGCAGTGAGCTGTGCCCCTTCACCTTGACCTCGGTCTGACATGTATGTTGTTGCCAGGGCACAGCGACAGCCAGGACTTCACCCTCAAACACCAAACAAGAACAGGAGGTACAGCCGTCGCTCCTGGGATGCCCAGATCAGGCAGTGGAGAAGAGCCCTACATTCCTGGGACCCCCCCAGCCAGCCTCTGCAGGCTGAGGGGTGTGTGCACTACTATTCCTTGTTCCTTCCCTGAGTGGTGGCCTAAGCCCTACCTCTCCCCACTTTGCAGAGGTTTAGCTTTCACTGGCTGAAAGGGAGAGTCTGAATGAGCCGCACGTTCCTCTGACTCTGCTGCCTTCCTAGGTGGGGAATGGACAATCTCTTAGAGCCAATGGATTCCTCCCCTTTGGATGACTGGCTCCAGACCCTGGAACCCTCAGAGAATCTGGATGGAGAACAGAAGGGAGCCCAGGTAGTATCCTCTGCTAAAACCCACTGGAGCAGGGTCAGAGATGGGATTTGGCCCAGGAGGTCACCATTATGATGGGGTTCAAGGTAGTAGCCCAAGAACAAAAGAAGGAAAATGGGACAGAAGGAAAAAATTGCAGGACGTGAGTAAAAAACCTTGAACCAAAAGTGGCATAAGGAAATCTAGTTATAGTTAGTAATGCGGGACAGGTTGGGCTGCACTGGGGGCGCTGTTTTATATGTGATGAAATGGGTGTCATCTTCCTTTGAAAGGAGACATGAAACCTGAGTTGCAGGGTTTGGTTGTTTTAAGTGTCTCAGTTTCTTTCAGTGTTTTCCAAATGCGCCAATGCTAACTTAACTTCTTATTCTCAATCACTTAACTTTAGTAAGCATGGTATTTTGTTATTAAATAAAAAAGGGGATCACCAAGTGGTGAAGACCAAGGGCTTTAGAGCCTCAGACTGCTTTTTTTTTTAACTTTTTATTTTATATTGGAGTATAGTTGGTTAACAATGCTGTGAGTCAGATTGCTTTTTAATACTGCTTTTGTCCACCACACGGGCAGTCACTTAACCTCTCCTGCTGTTTAACCCATCAAATAAGGAGATTTTGTCTCATTTGATGATTGTAAACAAAAATGAGAATACATATTTAAAGTATGCAGCACGGTGCCTGGCACATAAGTGCTCCATAGCAGCAATTATTGGAAACCATGTCTCCTACACTTCATGGCCCCTGTCCCTTCTTTTGCCAAGGGGAAATGTGCAGGGCAAACAAATGTGCAGTGTATCTCCCATCCCCCGCCATTTTCTTGATACTACCTCACTTTCCCTCTACTCTTCTTTTCCAGTTTGCAAGTTTGGTGGCTCCTGCCTCCTCCCTTCCCTGGCTCTGTGAGGAAGATCCCCACCACTGGCTCTACCTTCTAGCTGATCACAATTACTTAACTGTCCCAGACTTGAGTGGGACACAAAATATTTAGGGAAAACATGTCTTTCAGGGGACTCGTTGCTGAATGTAATAGTGAAGATTACTTGCACTACTTCTACTTAACAATCGATTAAAAAAGATCTAAAACTCTGTCCTACAGAGAGATAACACGAAGGCATTGTTTAAAACCTCTCCTTTTCCCATATTTTACCCTCTCTCTAAACCTTCTTTGCTGGCTGAGACTCAAATTTACATAAGACCCAGAAACCACCTAGCTATTCCAAAACCTCTTCACCTGCTAACTGCTACATTCAGTCTCTTCAAAAAGGACTTAAACTTTGGCTGAGGTGGGAGGTGGTGGTAGTGATGGAGATTTAATAAAAGGTGGTTTCCTCTTCCTGAAGAGGAAGTATAGCGCCATCAACATCTTTTCCCCAGCTGCTTGTTTCCTCCCTCCCTTTCTGTCTTAAGGAAAGTGGTCCAGCTGTAACCACCGAACTCCCCCCTCCCCCACGCAAGCAACTGAACCGCCTATGATGTCATAATCACAATCCCATTACCTCATCCTGCTGGGGTGGGGGGGCGTAGAGGGAGGAGAAGGAGTGAACCGCCCTGGGCCCTCGTCAAATTTACGGTGTTTTGGGTGACGGCTAATTACAGAACCAAGTGGGAACGGCCCCGCAACCTTTGTAAATCCTGGGTTTATAACGTTCGAGCCCATCCGGCAGCTGGAAGAGGGGCTCCCGGGACTCAGAGCAGGCCCTAATCGGCGCTTGGACTACACTTCCCAGAAACCTTCACGCCGCGGACGGGTCCTCTGCTGGGGGAAGGGGGATTCCTTCAGAGTGGCGGCCTTAGAGGATAAGAGAGCAGGTGAGAGGAACCCTGGCTAATTCTGTTACGCGCCGGAACCGAGTTGGGGGCTGTACAGGGGCCGATGTAGTAACAGAGGGCAGGGGCGATGGCTTTGTTTACCTTCGACGGACACGGCCTCCCCCGGGGGTTTTGAGATTTGCCTCCAACTGGGCCAGTCCACCTTCTGCAATATTTTGCAGGGGGTGACTCGCTAGGGAGGAAACCACCCTCATCGCTAAATCAAAGAGCCGGGCGTCTTCCCGACTGCGCTCTCCAAGAAAGACTTTGCGAGAGAAACGACGCGGGTCTCGAGCCTCCGCGGACGGTTCAGGGGCGTTCTGCGAACCGGAGCGATCTCTCCACTCTCCTCAGTGGCCCGTTGGTTCGGGCCGGCGCCTTTTAAGGGCACCGTGGGGCGAACCGAGCGCTCAGAGCTGCTCCGGCCGCGGCCCTGGGAGCTGGAGGAGCCGCGGTAGGTGGCGGAGGGCAGGTGGCGCTGGGGCCTCGGGGCGGGCACCTAGACCGTCCCTCCCTCCTTCCCTCTTTCCCCTCCCCCAGCCCGTCCACCCTTGAGGCACGGCCTCGCTGGCCGCCTCCGCGGGGAGAGCACGGGACCTGGTGGGGGAGGGGGTGGCGGAGCGCTAAGTCCCAGACCCTCTCCATACCCTGCGTCCTGAGTTCGCTTCCCGCGGCCAGATGATGGAAGCTGATTGAGAAGAGACGAGCGACAGTCCCCCCCAAGCGTGCCCCGGCGCCCCCCGCCCCCCAGGGGCCAGCGGACGCCCCATGCCCCACCCCGCGGGGACAGGCAGGGCAACCAAGGGAGAGGTTGAAGATTGGAGGGGGGGGGAGAGCTAGCCTTTTGCTTCTTCATTGGGGTGGGGGGAGGGGTGCTCCCCACTTGTCACCCCTATCCCCTCAGTGCCATATGGAGGAAGAGGAGTTAGGTCCCCACATACCTGTTCATGTACCTCCATGCCTCCCTCATGTTTTCCTTCAGTCTCCCCCAGAGCTGTGGGACTGGGACCTGGGGGGAAGGTCCCCAGGGGTTTGTGACTCTCCTCTCCCTTGGCCTGACTTGATCCTAGGTTATCGAGGTTTCAGCACAACCTCAGCATCCCTGAAACCGTAATGTCAGGGGTTACTGCCACCCAGTGGGGTGGGGGTCCAGCCTTTATTTGCGGGGGGGTGGTGCTGATGGTGGAGAGAAAGCCTGGATTGAGAGTTGGGCCTGGTGGGGTTTGGGGGAGGGCCTAGCGGCCTGCTGCTCTGTGTAGGGCTGAGCCCCCGTGCCAGTTGTTAAGCTGAGAAGTTTTAACTTGCTTAGTGAACGTTGGGCTCTCTGCCCCTCAGATACACAAAATGGAAGGGGAAGGAAGGCAGCAAGAGAGGGCTTCTTATACTTTTTCCTCTGCCTGCTTGAGAAAGAGGAGGCCCCTCGCGGAGCTGGTTTGCCTTCTTTTGTGTCCTGGTTTGATTCCTTATGGCTTCCGTTCTGTTCCCCCTCTCAGCCTGGCCTGTTTTAGGAAACTCAGACTGAGAGTATCAGTTGCGTGGTGGTAGCTGCATTGTTCCAATTACCGCCGTGTGTGGCCACATCCCAACAATTAAAATGCAGAAAAACACAAAATCACTCTCTTCACTTGATCCCAGAGAGGGCTGGAAGTTTGCTGTTTGGCCAGATGCCTCATGAAAAGCTTGAAAGAGTTTGCTTCACTCCCTGCTCCTCATGGCTGGTCAGCCTGAGGCCTGGGGTCTCTGAGGGTAAAAGCCTGCAGTTAAGTTCCCTCTCTGGTTGATCTTTGAGGGCAGAGTTAAGAAACCAAGAGCAGAAGTGATATAAGCTTTAGCTTCTACAAGAACAGGGGAAGCAGCTGAAGGGAGCACTCGGGAAGCTGGAACTTTGTTCAAGGTGGTAATGATGATTATGCATGAAAATGTTATTTAACTATAGTGATGATTGACTTCTACAGCGTTTTTCCCTAAACTCCAAGTACGCCGAGGTGTATTTCTTTGCTTTTCCTTGTGGTCTGCCTCCCTCTGAGGTGGGAATTGGGTAGAGAGGATTCCCTCTTTTTTTTTTTTTTTTTTTTTTGCCAAGGTAGAAAGTTATCTGCCCTTAAGGTCAAGCCTTTTGGGCTTCTCTTGGTATGCAGGTGAGGGAGGTTGATATCCAGCCAAATAGATCAACGCAATTGCCTTCTTCATCCTAATATTATCACTTGTGGCATTCTGAGGCTTTGTAGAGCAACAAATGGGAGGGGTGAGAAATGGCAGTGTTTGTGAACTCCTGATTTGTACAGGTCATGTGGTATACTTTTTACATTTTGATATTTGTGTTATATTGTCCCAGTGACATATATTTTTTTTAATAAATTTATTTATTTATTATTTATTTTTGGCTGTGTTGGGTCTTTGTTGCTGCGCACGGGCTTTTCTCTAGTTGCGGCGAGTGAGGGCTACTCTTCGTTGCGGTGCGCAGGCTTCTCATTGCGGTGGCTTCTCTTGTTGCGGAGCCCTGGCTCTAGGTGCGCGGGCTTCAGTAGTTGTGGCTCATGGGCTCTAGAGCGCAGGCTCAGTAGTTGTGGTGCACGGGCTTAGTTGCTCCGCGGCATGTGGGATCTTCCCGGACCAGGGCTCGAACCCGTGTCCCCTGCAGGTAGATTCTTAACCACTGCACCACCAGGGAAGCCCCCAGTGACATATTAAGATTATTCTGCCCATTTTTCGTAAGCCTAAACTGAGGCAAAGAAAAGTTTGATGATTTGCCAAGACCATCATACCAAATCGGATCCAGATTTGATTTCTTGATAGTTTGTTCTCTCTGCTAGCAAGTGCTACTTCCACTGTCTGGTGTGCTGTCTGCCTGCTGGTCATTTCTGGGAATAGGCAGAACAGTATGGAAATGTTAGGTTAACTTCCCCTCCTCCCTTGAGCGAGGCCTCTCAGGCAGTTTTGTGGGCTTGAAGCCTGTCCTCTGATAGAATTAGTTTGCTTCTACTGTAATTGACCATGAGAAAGAGTCTTGATTAATTGTATTCATGGTCTTTGAGTCAAATCAGGCTAAAAACTTAGTCAAATGAAGTCAGAGTTGTTGTTGTTAAACTCTATAGAGTTGAAATGTAAATGGAATTACCCCGGTAGCATTTCCTTATCCTCTTATAAGAGAATATGTACAGTATCTGTTGGAGAACAATAATATAATATCAGCTATTCAGGCTAAAGGAGAACATAATACCTTGTTTATTCTGATTGGTTTGAAGCAGAAAGTCATTCCTACAACCACTGTACCGCTCTGTTCCCTATTACTCTTTCTGTAGTTTAGGAAAAGGGTACCTCTCTTTGCTTATGACTGGAAGATAAAGAAAATATTGGACTAATCAGGATGGAAATAACAATTTGGGCATCTGGTGCTAGTATTCTGGGTAGGCAGAGCAGAGCATGAACCAGGTTAGGAGTGGCAAATAGGTTTCAACTTGCTTGCCAACTCCATTTCATTTTACTGGTTATCCGGAGTGCCAGGTTGAGAATGTTTCTGAGGCTATGTTTAGGCTTAGCAGGAAAGAGCTGTGATCAATTAATGATGTCTGCCAGAGGCCTGACATAGGGATGCTGTGGTATGTGTGCCATGCATTTTCCATCTCTGGACTAGGTACATCTCTAATATCACTTGGGGCTGGTCCCTCTGTAATTGGCAGACTCAGCAGGCATGACTGGAGAGGGAAGTCCCCATGGTGCTAGAATGGTGCTGCAGTGGCAGAAGACGGCTCACGAGTGAGGTCTGGAAGAACAACAGGGAAGACATCCATCATTTGCTCCAAAGTGTGCAAGTCAAATTCCGGGGAGAATCATGATAACCCTGATCACTGAGCAGCTACAGAAGCAGACTCTGGATGAGCTGAAATGCACTCGCTTCAGCATCAGTCTGGTAAAAGACCAGTCTTCCTGCTTCTCTACGACCCCCTCCCCCTTTTTTCGGAGGCTGTTTGTTGTTACTACTTCACCCTTGTCCTGTGCTGTGTGAATCATGGTACTTGTACTGGAAGAGCCCACTAAAGGCTCAAAACCCAGCCCAAAAGGAAGGGGGCAGGGATTTTTTTCACTGTTAGAAAAGGGACACCAAAATTTGGGTGGAAAAGGGTTTGAGATACTGGAAGATGTGGATTATTTTACTTACTAACTTTGGGAGGACAAGAAGAAGAGAACACTTAGGAGTTCCTAACATCCCTATAGCCCATGAATTGCAGGGGTGAACTGAAGAGGGCTTCCTGGAACTCTGTCCTGATCCTGAATCATGATGGATATTCTCTGTCTCTTAGCCTTTGCCTGATCATGTAGACATCTCCAACTGTGGGAATCCTTTCCAGCTTGTGTCTGGTAAGACATGATGTGTATATTTGTGTGTATGCCCATGCCTCTATCCACGCATTTCTTTCATTGGTTTTCAGTAACCAGGACTAGCTAGCCTGCCTCCACAATTTTCTTGCCAGGATCACCTTCTGAGATTGGCGCTTGTCTCCATTTTACTGCACCAGCATGGAAGTTACCTGTTTAGTTTGCTCTTATTCTAGTCTTGTAGGAACTTTTATAGTCTAATTTTTTGTATAGGCAATACATTCACATTTCCAAAATTTTTAAACAGCAAAAACGTTATACTGAAAAAAGTCCCCCTTCCTCTCCTCTCTCCTATGCACCCAGCTCCCATCACCTTCCTAAAAGTAACTATTGTTATTAGTTTCTTGTCTATCCAACCATAGTTTCTTTATACAGATAGAAGCAAATATAAATGTAAATTTTTTATTCCCACGCTTTTAACACAAAAGGTTGCATTCTGTATATTTGGCAGTTTTTGTTTTTTTTTAAACTAACCATAATATGGCTAGAAGATCTTTCCCTATAAGTATGTTCCTTGTGGGTGCCCAGACCCAAAGGAACACGAGCAGTCTTAGGGTTTTTCCCAAGCATGGGTTCCATTGTCAAAGGCCTTCCCCACCCTACTTGCCCTCCCTAGAAATACAAATGATATCTTACCTGCTTGATCACCTACCTCCTGTCTTGGTGCTTTGACACATAGGAAAGGGAAAGGCTAAGGACAGAGAGCATATGCCTACTTTTCACAACTCCGGGCTGGGGGGTGCGGGAGCAAAGTAGAGCTCGGTGGAGTAGAGTGAGGGATGAGCATGGCACACACACGTCTGCTTCTTTTGACTCGTTCCACCTTTGAGGGGGAGCAGCAGGCAGTACGTGAGACTATATTTTAAGTTTCAGGTGGTTCCTCGTGCTGGAGGCAATATAGTATGCTGGTTAAAAGGCAGCTTTAGCATCAGACAAATCTGGTTTTGAACCCTGCTTTGGTCATTTGATTCCTACATGACTTTTGGCAAGTTACTGGACTTCTCTCATCTGTGAAATGGGGGTAGTAATAGTACCTAACTCATGAAGTTTTCAGGAAACCTCACATAAAGTGCTCATCACATTGTATGGCACATAGTAAGCTCTTAAAAATATATTAGCTATCATTAATATTATTTTTATTATGAATGCCTTCCAGAAGGTGCTTCCTGGAGGGGCCTGCCCCACTGTTCCTGTGCTGAGTTCCAGGACAGCCTCAATCTCAGCTACCACCCCTCAGGCTTGAGCCTGCACCTCAGACCACCCAGCCCAGGAAATTCCCCACAGGAGCAGCCCCTCTCCCAAGTCCTAAGCCCTGAGCCCCCAGACCCAGAAAAGCTTCCTGTGCCCCCTGCCCCTCCATCTAAGAGGCACTGCCGCTCACTGTCAGTGCCCGTGGACCTGTCTCGCTGGCAGCCGGTGTGGCGGCCCGCCCCCTCCAAGCTGTGGACTCCCATCAAGCACCGGGGCAGTGGTGGAGGGGGTGGGCCGCAGGTGCCTCACCAGAGCCCCCCGAAGCGGGTCTCCAGCCTCAGGTTCCTCCAAGCTCCCAGTGCCTCTTCTCAATGTGCCCCACCCCACAGACCCTACAGCCCCCCTTTCTTCAGCCTGGCCCTGGCCCAAGATTCTTCTCGTCCCTCTGCCACCTCCCCCCAAAGTGGCTCCTGGGAGAGTGATGCTGAGTCCTTGTCACCTTGCCCGCCCCAGCGTCGCTTCTCCCTGTCACCCAGCCTGGGCCCACAGGCAAGCCGCTTCTTGCCCTCTGCCCGGAGCTCCCCCGCATCCTCCCCAGAGCTGCCCTGGCGACCTCGAGGCCTGCGCAATCTTCCCCGAAGCCGCTCACAGCCTTGTGATCTTGATGCCCGCAAAGCTGGGGTCAAGCGGCGCCACGAGGAGGACCCTCGGCGGCTGCGGCCTTCCTTGGACTTTGACAAGATGAATCAGGTGGGACCAGTAGGACTAGGGAAGTTTGGATGGGAGTAGGGGGACTGTTCCATTTTCACCTGTGAGTTGTCCTCTAGCTCCAGGCCCTCCTGGCAGGGCCTCCCTTGGAGCTCCTTTCTGTCTGAGCTTCTGCTAAGAGTGATCTACCATCCCAATCTGCCCAGGATTATTCTGGTTTTACCATTGAAAGTCCCATGTCCTGTGAAATTTCTCAGTCCTGGGGGTTCCAGAGAAACTTGGGGTGAGACCCATGTTAAACCTTCCAACAGAGATCCCAGATTGTTCTGCTAGAGGCACTTTCCCTCCTCTCTGAGAATGCATGAGCCACAAAAGCCCCATCATCAGTGCCCCACCCCTCCTCATGCAAGGCTGGTTTTGTCACTTGCCCTTTACTGCTTCATGTGGGTCTGTAAGGGCTTAAGCAAAACAGGCTGCTGCATCATTCATCTGCTCAGCAAATGTTTTTTGACTTCCCAGTGTGAGTGCAGTTATAGGCAGTTGCCCACTTTTTTCATATTCTTCCTTCCAGACCACTGGGTCATAAAACTTTCTGAGGACTTATTCACTTATTCATAGAGTCATTCATTCAACCAGTCAGCAAACATTGTTGGATACCTACTATGTACCAGGCTCTGACTAGACACTGGCAATACAGGAGTGAGACAAGCAGACAGTATTCCTGTCCACATGAAGTTTATAAACATGCTTCTAATCTTGAATCTGATAGAAACTATGGGCACTTTCCTCAAAGAAATATGCACATACACTAAATTTTCAAAATTTTATCAGGGGGTTCACGATCTCACCCTAACAGATAGGACTCCTGCCTTCAAGGATAACTAAGAGGGGTACTTTGAAATCCAACTTGGGCCAGGGTTCTCTGGGAAATTAGCATCTTTCTTTGCCTTAATTTTGTTTGTTTGTTTGACAGAAACCATACTCAGGAGGTCTCTGTCTCCAAGAAACAGCCCGGGAAGGCAGCAGTATCTCTCCACCATGGTTCATGGCCTGTAGCCCCTCACACCTCTCTGCTTCCTGCAGCCCCATTGGGGATTCCTCCCACGTGCTGAGTGAAAGCGAAGAGGAGGAGGAGGGGTCCGTGCGGTGGGGCCGGCAGGCGCTGAGCAAGCGGACATTGTGCCAGCAGGACTTTGGGGACCTGGACTTGAATCTGATTGAGGAGAACTAAAACTGAGAGGCTACTTCCTGGGGCCACACAGACTGACTCTCTTACGGCTACTAACAAGTGTCGAGGTCCCAAGGCCGGGGGCCCAGCCTGGGAATGGGGGTGAGTGGAGGGCTCCGACTCAGGGCAGCCGGAAATCTTCTCACTCCAGGAAGCTCGACCATGCCGAGAGACTGGCCGGGACAAGATAAACGGAGCTGGTGGCGGGAGGGACAGCCCCAGAGCAGGCCCTTACCATGGCGGCCCTGAGTGTGAGTATCCCTGCCACCGAGAAAGCAATGGGCAGGGAAGGAAGGGGTCTCCTGACCCCAGCTCGGGGAATTTCACTAGCCCCTTTGCTTCAAAGGGCACTTGTGTCTTAGAATTTGGCCAGGGTGGGGGGGTTCATTCAGTCTCCTCCGAGAAATTGTGTGAGAGTGTGTGCGTGCATGAGAGTGCTCGAGGAAAGGTGTGTTTGGGTAGCCTTAGGGAAGGAAGGCAGTTGCTCCTTAACAGCAGAGCACCATGGATCTTGGGTTTTTACGGGACAGCAGGCTTGTTCAAGGAGTCAAGGTTCTAAGGAGCTCTGGAACCAGGCTCGTAATCCATTAGCACCAATGGCTCTGCAGAGGTTTCTGTTTTGGGGTACAGCAGGGTCTTTTAAGTGCTATGACCTCAGCTAATGGTCTTTCCCTCAGGCCCACAGCTCCCCTAGATAGATCTAGTATTGGCTGGAGAGGGCTCTTCACGCTGATTCTGAGCTGGCCTTTTTTCTCATCAGATTGCTTAGTCTGTATACAACCTGCCTCTCTCACTCTCTAAGTAGATGCAGGCATATGTGGGCAACTGAGGCAGGGCTGAAGGGCTCCATCTCTTTCTTTCCCTCCCTACTGATGGGACCTTTTCCCCCTTACTCTCTGCCCTTCGAGGGTCAAGAACAAGGAAGGAAGGCCCTATATCGAGGCTGACCTGCAGCAGAAGTAGTGTTCAGTCCCCAGCAAGCACCCCAGCACTAACTTTAGAGAAACCTGTTGTTATAAGATCCAGGCCCAGCCTCTTTTCTGACCTGCTTGAGAAAGAGGAAGGGGATGTCAGCATATACTAGTTTGCTTGTCTTCCACTCCTGCTAGGAAATGTATATTTGTCTCTAATTGGCCCTTAGAGACCTCAGGGAGGTTGAGGCTCACCGAGGGATTGGCTGAGGATGTGTAAAGCAAAGACTGTGAGAAGCAGCTGGGAGTTTGTTGTTGGATTGAATTTCTTTTTTTGTTTCACACCCACAACTTGAGCCTGGGCAATGGGTCTCAGTGGCCACAGTGGTGGGTTTAAGGACTGCAGAAGCCCTGTAGGGCTGGCTCCAGTGGAGATGCCTACTGAAGCTGCTGCTACAATAGCTTGTGAGGCTTTGTCCAGCTTTGCTTAGACCCTGCAGGACCAAATTGGACCTGCCCTTCCTGTTTATTGGAAGAAGGGCATTTTTCCCAGGTTTTGAAGGAACCAGTTGCTCATGTTAGGGAAGAAGACCAAAGTCTGTGTGTTTTCTTCCTCATGGAATTGAACCTGTCATCTTCTGGGTCTGCCACATGTTGGATAGGAGCATCAATGAGGCCCTAACCTCCTCGCCTCCACTCCAGAGGAGGTGGCTGTTTCTTTTTCAGCCTCCAGCCCTCAGAGGTTCTACCCTTCCAGGGCTCCTTCACTTCTCCTGCTAGTTACCACATGTTACCAGTGAGCTACTAGGTCTGTAGGGGCTTGAGAGAGAGGCTTTCTGGAGAATCCAAGGAAACCATGAGCCCAGGAGTTGCCCATCCTTGGTTTCATCCCTCCCCTGGCTCTTCCTCTTTAGGCCATAATTTCCCTGGTGCCAGCTTCTTTTCCTCCTGGGGCATCCTCATCCCTGGGCTCTCTGCTACAGATGGGCTGTGCCAGCTTACAATAGGCCACTGGTAATGCAAGTGGGGTCTCTGCAGGCCCAAAGCTGAAGAAGTGAGGGCAATAGTTCTGCCTCCACCCTGAGTTCCCCAAAGCTCTAGGGCACCATCCTTAGGGGAGAAGGTCTGTAGATGCCATATTTGAATTCCATTATTTTAAGATCTGGAAAGTTAAACTAGCTGGAGCTATCATCTTGCTTCCCAATCTAAGTACCTGTGGCCCTGCGACAAGCCTTTTCGAGAAGTGGTTTATTCTGCTTTACACAGTAGATCTGTTCCAACAGTTCTGTGTAAACCAAGTGCTGTTTTCCAATGCATTTGGACTGCTGACCATTTAAAAGCAGCCTGTGATTGCTTCTTTTGTAAAGCAAGCGACCTCCCTCTACTTTAGCTGTTTTGACTCTTTGGATTTTCACATATTGGGCTTACCCAGAGTGGAGCACACCTTTGCTGGGCTGTGGTTGACCCTGGGTAGACATCTGCATCTGTGTTGTGTGTGTGGTGTGGCTGACCAGTAGGTGGAGTATTCCTTGCGTGTGTGAGTGAAGCCACTCCCAGGCTGGTGCTCTCCTCCTGTGCCCGGTGACTGCCCAGTGGCAGCTCCAGCTGCCCTTCACTCCCACCTGCTGCCAAAGTCCCTGTGCTAATGGGATTACAAATACAAAAAGTGGAAAAAAATTTTTTCGTAAACTTTGTTTTATATTTTAAAAAAATCCATAAGTCTGTGTACGTTAAACATGAGGTCCTGCCTCTGTGGCTGTGTTTGAAAAATAAAGTTTTATTAGCATAATCCATTTTCCCAGCACCCTGTGTACTACCGTGTCTTCTTCCTCTCTTCACAAAGAAAGGCAAGGAGGAAGCGGGGAGAAGGCCGCCTAACTGTTCCAGCCCCTTCTTCTATGACATGGCTGGCCTTTGCCCCTCGAGGGCAAGTATTGGTCGCTGGGCCCTTTGCGGCCACAGTAGTTACATCCTATGCCCAGCTTCTGTTAAGGCCTTGGTTCTTTCTGGCAGTCTGATTTGATCTCTTGTTTCCCTGGTACTTATACCCATCTCCTCTTCCCTCCTGTCACTCACTTCCAGCAGGGTGAAGTCAAGTATTAATACATTCTTGCTCCCTGAGAAATGCTTGATGGTGCAGTTAGAAACTTGTCTAGATTGGTTTGTAGGCTTTGGGAAGTGGGGAGAAGGCACGATAGGAGCCTTGACCAGGAATGTCTTTTCAGAGTTTTCACATGTTCTGTCCTGGAGAGATGGAGATAAAGTCATCAGAATTCAGATTCCAAAGACCTAGGCAATTTCTCCATCCTGAAAATACTGATTTTGGAAAATTATCCTAGCAGCAGAGCTTCTCTTTTGCTCTAGAAGGTGGTATTTTCCCTAGTGCTTCAATGTGGAATGTTCATTTGCTGAAAGAAGCTGTATGGCTCTCTCTCTCTCTCTTTAGACATTTCTATTCCACCCTTTCTTCTCCCTACGTTAGCATTCTTCCAATGTGTGTGGGTGAAATATAGTTGCTTAGAGAGCCAGGCAGGAGCCTCTTGTCCCTAAGGCATAGCCTTTCTTTACCAGTTGTGGTGCTGACTTGCCAGGCAGCAAGAAGAGTCAAGTTGCTTAGCCTCCAACCCAGTTTCCTGCTTCAAATTGGTGGCACTCATCAATGAATACCAATGAAGTGTGCAAGAGGACAGGATTGGCTTGATTACCTGGAGCAGGAACTTTGAGGGGATGAAAAAAGCACTCTAAAAAGAGTGGGAGTTGTCACCTGCCCTGGAAACAAAGGAAGAAGGGCTTTGAGGGGGTAGGGCAACAGCATGTGGTTAAAGAATCTCAGAATTATAGGTTCGTTCTTTCTTCAGGACTGCTGTTTTGTTTCGCCTACTGTTAGAGCAGGAGTAAAGCCTGAACATCTAAAATTACTTCCCTCTCCATTTTTTCCTTTCTGTTCAGTTTTTTTGTTGGGTTTTTCTACTGTTTATTTTCTGTGAAGGCAAGTGTGATTTTATTTTCCATTCCTGAAGTATAGGAAAGAATATAAACTTCATGAGGGCAAAGGTTTTGTTTTATTCAGTGTTGTGTCCCAACACTTTGAAAAGTTACTGGCATATGAAAAGTATCTGCCATATTTGTTGAATTAATTTTTTTACCTTTGCCTTCCCATCCCTGGGCTTAGGCACATTTCTGTGTCAGTGCTGTGAGAAGCCAGCTTTGGACAGTGAGACAGTAATTAGAGCTCCATATGGGAGAAAATCCCAGCAGTGAATTTTAATGGAAAAGCTGCAAGGCAGCTAGATCATGTATGGATTCACCCCTGTTTCCCTCCTACCAACTACAATTTTTGGGCCGTGTGCTTTAAGAGGTGTCTCTTGGCGCAGAAAAACATTGAGTCAGTCCTCAGGTTGGCTATGGGGAATGGAAGTTATAATGAATAGAGAAAAAAAGTCCAAGGAAATGTTTCCTTGGTGCTCCACAGGGTTAGTTCTAGAGTGACTTCCCTGGATGTTGTACTTTGACTGAAGTCAATAATTGGTACCTCCCTATTGCCCCCAACTTTTGCTAGAAGACAAGTAGGTCAAGGGTAAAGAAGGCTATGGACAAATTTCTGGGTAGGCACATAAGTCTTGAAAGAACTCTACTGCTCTTAACTGTCTGTAGGTCAGATCACTGAAAAAAATGGGGACTTTTACGGTAGTGATCATGCATTAATACTGGACTTTTTTCTGGTTTATATCTGTTTCCACATATACTCTGCATCCATAAGGCCATGGAACTTGTGCTAGTCTCTAAATGACCAACATTAATGACTTAGGTTTCTCATTGCCCAGTGTGAATAAAAATCTAGGCAAAAAGATCTCTGTATCTCCCCTTCTCTACAGCCCCTTTTCTAACAGGAGTATCAATCTTCCATGCCTGTGAATTCAGATAGGAGTGGTGAGGTTTTCTTTGTCCCCAGCCCCACTACTTCCATGGTAAGATGTATATACTTCTGGTCTCTTTCCAATTCCCCTGAAAGTTGAATTGAGAAACACCTGGACTTAATAACGTTGGCTGATTTGGAAGGGGAAGAAGCTCCATGGGGTTATGTCAAAATACTGAGATGTTGGAAGCATGCTGGCCTTCAGCCAATGTAAAGGGTGGCATTATTACATACAATGGGTGTGTAACAAATTGGTCAATTGGAATGGAACCTATGAAGTATTGGTAATATAGAATGGGATGGTACCATGTTATGGACCAGTGAGAAGAAAGATAATTGTGTCCCATGGACCAATGGGAAGAACGTTTCCTAAAAGATAATGACAGGAGGGGTAATGCCTATTTTCAGGTTCGGAAATCAATGGGGTATTGGGGCACTAACTTTTTAGCTCAAAATATCAACTCTCTAGGTAATTTGCCCCTCAGGCCCCCAGCCCAGTAAAAGTCTTTGGTGTCCGAGGAGGGTAAGCCAAAGCCTTCTCAGATAAAGGGGCCCCCTGAAGGAAATATGGCACCAGGATGGTGCCACGGGGGACTGAAGGACCCGCCCACTTCCCCACCCCGGCCGAAACTGCAATTCCCCTCCCTGCCGCAGGGGGCACTGCAGGCCCCGGGGAGGTTGGGGCGGAGCGCTGCGAGGGGCCCGGAGCTGCCGTCCCGCTCCGGAGCGCGGGGGGCGCTGTGCGGGGCCCGGGTTGCGGCTCCGCTCCCGGCCACGGGGGGCGCTGCGCGGCGCCGGTGGTTGGTGGTGGCTGTTGGGGGGGGGGGGAGCCGCGGCCGCGGGTGGTGCGGAGGGAGGCCTTGCGGGCGGATCGGGAGCTCGGCGGCGGAGGTGGTGGGAGGCGGCGGGCGGGAGCGCGGGTCTGGCCGGCCCTGGCGATGGCGGACGCGGCGGCCTCCCCGGTGGGCAAGCGGCTGCTGCTTCTGTTCGCGGACACCGCGGCCTCGTCCTCGGCCTCGGTCCCCGCGGCGGCGGCGGCGGGCGGAGATCCGGGGCCTGCGCTGCGCACTCGGGCCTGGCGGGCCGGCACGGTGCGGGCCATGAGCGGGGCGGTGCCCCAGGACTTAGCGGTGAGTGGCGGCCGAGGCGGGCACTCGAGGCCGGGGTTGCACGGCCTGCGGGCGGCCTCCCCGGGGGCCTTTGTGAGGGGGCGGTGGGATGGGGGTGACCCAGTTCCGCGCCCCCAGACTTCCTCAGCGCCCCCCCGCCGGCATCTCAGCACCCCGAGCTCTGGCCAGCATGGCTTCCGCGTCGGGGTTCGCGCCCCGGTTTACCCCGGGGGGCGGCCGGGGCACTAGGAGCTACTGCCTCCGCCCGGCAGGCCCCGCCTCCTGAGCGACCCCTTTCTCAGTGTTATCCGCCCCCCCTCCCCCCCCCCCGCCAAACACGCCTTCGGAGCAGGCTCTCGCACCCTGGGCTCCCGGGCCCCTCAGAGTTCGGCCGGTGCTGCCGTTGCTTCCTTGAAGACGCGGACCTATAGTCCCCAGCCTCTCCCGGGAGACCTGCGCCCTGTTCCCTTCTTCCTGGAGCCCCGAGTGGGGCGGGAATGTGGGCACTTGTAGGAAACAGAGAGGCTGCAGTTGGAGCTGCTCGGGGCTGTTTTAGCTGGCAGTTACTTCCTCCTTGTCTGAGCCGGGCTCGGCCTGGCGGTCTCCAGAAAGGCCAGCTCTCAGGATTCTCTTCAGGCTCCTCTCTCTGCGCTTTTGGGTGACAGGAGCTGCCGTTGTAGCTGTTTTTGATAAGTTTGAGATCTGTCTTGGCAGCCGAATGGGGCTGTTGGGTGGTGCTTTTTTGCTCGTAGCTGGGCTACTCCCCCAAACCTTGGGAGAGGTTTTGTTTTGAAACTTTGTGTTGGGGCTCGGCCGCTTTTGAATACTTGTCTTGGTGTATTTTGTGATTAAAGTTGTTCAGTAATAGAACTTAAGTAGCATTCGGGATCATGATGTGTTATTTTTGTTAAGGTGGCGGCAAAATACTGCCTTTGAGCTTTGGCAAACCTCTTTAGTTCCTCATTCTGATAACGGCCCTAGCTTCTCTGTTGAGATAAGGCTGTGAAAAATAGGGGGATTCTTTTGGATTGTTATAGATGTTCAGGCAGAAGGAAAATTTTCTTGATGAACTTGCTTCTGCAGATATTTTATTCGCTGTAAACGGGAACTCGTAAGATTTGATATTAATATTGCAGGTTTCTGATACTCGTTTTTCTACCTATTGATCAATGGTGTTAGGCTTTTTTTTTTTTTCTTCCTGATACGCAAGCTTTATGGGTTGTTTTGCTTGTGGCTGGCTTAGGCTTCTGCTACTTGAGTTCGTTCACTTTGATCTTTCTCCATGCTCTATAAGAAAAAGGCTGCTTGGACATTTATTAGGCTTCAGTGGGGCGAATTTGTAGAGATAACAGGAATATAGTGGGGTGAGGACGATGATTAAGAAGGAGGATTTGGATTTAAATTCCTTTACGCTTTCTTTAGAAGATTGCTTTTTAGGCTTGGACAGGAGAGAGGTGTCCCTCTCAGATCCAGTAATTTACCCCCTTAAATGCAAAACTTAAGATCCACCATTATATGCATATTTTGACCAAAGGCTTAGTCTGTCCTAGCGTTTCAGTCAAAGTTTTATGTTCCAGTTGTTTCCTCCATCAGATGAATTGCTAATGAGCTCTGCACCTGAAATGGCTACCCATTCACTTTGTTGTTTGCTGGGCTCCCTAAGGGCAGAGGTTTTTGAAGCTCACTGAGATGCTGGACACCTACTAAGCTAAATACTGAGTAGTTCTACCACTGCCCTTGGAATTGGTTTCTCAAACCAAGTAAAAAGTTGCAGTGATTCTTGAAAATTAAAGCAAAGTGTATATTACAACTGTGTTGAGGTCTTGCATAGAGCTTTATGCATATAAAAACAAAGGCAGTTTTGGTTTTAAGAATACTCTTACACTTGTCTTGTGTGTATAATCAAGGGACATCGGTAAGAAAACAGCCACAACAAAACTCAGAGCGTTTAAAATTTTTTACCATCTTGCAAAATTGCTCAAGAATTGCTGTTGTGATGATGAGGTTCTGTTAATGACAATAATTAATAAAGGATCAGAACTGGCCGTTTGTTTTCCTTTTTCATTAAAAAGATTTCCTTTGGACCCTAGGCATGTGGGCCTTTCCAGTTTGCACCACACACCCGTAGTAAACACAACTGTCTTCCAATCAAAAGTGTTCTTCCTGTACTCAAGGGTGGAGTTTGCAAGCAGCTGGCCTGTGATTGGGCAGATTTTCATTCAGTTATGTTTAAGATGTTTTCAGGCATGCTTAGTTTTGAGTAATGCATGGCAGGGCGCCCCCTGTTAAGGAAGAGTAATTGAGGGTTGAATGAATGAGTTTTTGAAGTGATTGAAAACACTTTGCAATTTTAAGCTCCATTAATATCCTCTTTCTAAATACTTTTTGATCCAGAAATCTTTCAAAATGTAGTCCTGATCCATTAATGAACACTTTTTTTTTTTTTTGGAAAACAGTTCCAAAGCCATAAGTCAGGATCTTGTTGATCAAGAGTTTTGTTGAAAAGGATTTGTTAGGTGGGCATCTTCCTCACCAAAGCTATGCTGACAAATAACTACTGAGATTTTTAGATTAAGTAGATAAACAGCTTTTTTCCCCCTCATGGAATAGTAGCTTTATTTGTATTTCAAAATAGGCCTGTTATGTGGGAAAAAAAAAAAAAGTCTAGTTGCAAAATTAGTTTAATGGATTTTTATGCCTTTACCTCTAACTTCTTTTCTAACTCTGTGTCCTCCTTGTGTTTCTGGTTCATTATTGGTCCATGTAAGTGGCAGAGACCTTGGGACCTTCACATATATACGTATGGTAAATAAACACACAAACCAAAAATAGTGGATTTTTCTTTTTTTGTTATAAAAGCAAAACTTGCATTTTGCAGAATGTCAAACAGCCAAGCATAAACACGGGAAAGCCAACAATCTCCATCCTTTACCAGCTTCCACTTATCAAAGAAGCCTTGTGCGCCTTTCTCAATACTGGTACAAAAAATATGAAAACATTTATTTCTATACAAAAGGTTGTTTTTTTTTTTTTTTCAGCAAATGGTATCATACTGCACAATATCTGTAGCCTGCTTTTCTTTTTTCCATTTAACATTAGACCATGGGCATCAGTACCTGTAGCTCTTACTCATCCTTTTAGATAACTACATTATATTCCATAGAATGGACGTACCCTTTATGATGGGCATTCAAGGTATTTTAAAATTTGGGGCGCTTACAAACAATGCTGCAGTTAATATACTTGTACATATATCTTTGTGTAATCATGGTTTTACTTCTGTAGTTTAGCTATCCAGGATTGTTGGGTTAAGGAGTACATGTATATATTTTTATTTATTAGTTAATGCCAGGTTATTTTCCTATGAGATTTTAGCTTTTCATACTCCCACCAGCATTCAGGCAATGCTTGTTTCCCTTCATCCTTGCCATCATTGGTGTCATTGGTCTTTGTTGTTTTTGGCAATCTGATGGGTGAAAAATAGTATCTAGCATTTCATGACTACTGATCTTTTTCTATGTTTATTGGCCTCTTACATTTTTTATGAGTTATTTATGCCAACCTTTTGCGTATTTGAAAAAATGTAAGTTTTCTTATTCTGTACAAGAAGTTTTCTTATTCTGTACAAGTTCTGTGCATATTTGGCACATTAACCCCTTTACCTGTCAAGTGTGTATTTTCTCTCATTTGTCTTTTAACTATTTCTGGGTTGCTTTGCTGCACAGAAAAATAAAATGTTTGTGTCATCAGATCTCTTAGACCTTTCTAAATGGCTTCTAAGAAGGGTTTAATTGCTTGGGAAGAGGACCTCCCCCTGCCACCTTGAGCCTATATAAATATTTTTCAGCTTTTCTTTCTAATGTTTCATTTATTTTTACCTTTAGATCTTTGGTCCATCTGGAATATTTTTGTAAGTGGCACGTGTCATGGACAATCTAACTTTTCCTACGGGGTAGTAACCAATTGGGGCAGCACCAATTTTATTAAATAAACCATCCTTTTCTTTCTGTATGATAGAATTAAATGATGCTTTTAGTAGCACTGATTTGTTTTGAATGTGTATCTTACCTATCTCAGCTGTCCAGAACTTGCAACAGGAGTAAAAGCATATCTGCCTTAATTTTTTTAATCCCTTAATCTTTTATCTTCATCTGGGGGAAAGGTGGTCTCTAAAATACTCCTTTTCTTTGATTTGAGATAATGTAATAATTGTGGCAGCGTCTGGGCTAGTACCGTGTTTCTTCTGTCTGGGAGTCTTCCAAGAGGAGTGGAAGTCTACCCGCCTTTTTTTTTTTTTTTTTTAACCTCCTCCTCCAATGTTCCCTCTTTGTTTCAGATTAGGTGGACTTTAAAATACCTCTCTACTTTGTTTCTATATAATGTAATAATTATAGTCAGGTTTCCAGTGTACAGTCCAATATAATTTATTCTCAACCTGTGTTCAAACACAGAATTTAAG
The DNA here is from genome assembly GCF_009873245.2 of Balaenoptera musculus. Classification (NCBI taxonomy): domain Eukaryota; kingdom Metazoa; phylum Chordata; class Mammalia; order Artiodactyla; family Balaenopteridae; genus Balaenoptera; species Balaenoptera musculus. The sequence continues at coordinate 114,572,725 of NC_045787.1, forward strand.
CCCTAATTGAAACAGGAAATTATGGCTTTTAATGATTATCCTTAAGTGTCCTTTTCTTGCTTATAATTCCAAAATTAAATAAAAATCTGAATAATATTATAGTATCATATGCTGTTTATTAAAGTCAATAGAATATGTTTTGTGGATCAGTGTGCGGATTAGAGAACTTTAAATAAAAATGAGATTGTACAAAAGAATATATAACGTTTAAGTGTGAGGCCCTCTACTCACACTTTTCACCTGCACTCTGCTTCTCGTTGCGATGGCATCTCTTGTTGGGGAGCACAGGCTCTAGGCGCGAGGGCTTCAGTAGTTGCGGCACACGGGCTCAGTAGTTGTGGCTCGCGGGCTCTAGAGCGCTGGCTCAGTAGTTGTGGCACACGGGCTTAGTTGCTCCTGTAAGTAACATGGTGTTTTCTGTTAGTGATTTTCTCAACAACAGCTGGAATGGGTTCCTGTAGGCTTTGCTTCCACAAGGCCTGGGGGACACAACACCTGTTGCTGCTTCTCAGTTTTCCGCTGCCTTTGACAGGTTGGTGGTTTTTAAGCCCTCCTCACCCCACTATCCCTACTGCCAAAGTTATCTTTTACCCTTGTTCTGTAGTTGGGTAAAACCTGCCTGATTGTTTAGTAGTGACTCATACAGCTATCTCTCTCAGTTTTACAAAGGCAGGAGTTCTGGGGGTTTTTTGTGTGACTTCACAGGTAATCAGGCTCTAGGGGACTGATTCCCACTAACCAAACTCTGGAGACTGATTTGTAAATCCACATGTAAGGTTATTAATCTACAGTGGGAGATAAACCTATCCAGAGATCTGCACAGAACCCCCTCCTGGTCTCCTCAAGAGACCAAATTACAGATAAGACAGATCCTTGTCATGCACAGAATCAGACAAGGAAAGTAGGATGTTGCCAAAAGAATATTTACAGCAAGCAGTCCTGATTCGGTGATCCTCTGCTTTCCTAGTACTTTCTGGCTTCCATTGTTTTATTCCCCCTTTACCCTTTGCTTTTGATTTTGTCATCCATTGAAATCCTATAAAGAGAAAAGAAAGCCTGTCCATTCTAGGTTATTTCACCTCTATAAAGCCTTTCTAAATCCCCAGAGTGTTTTTTGCTTTGCTCCTTTATCACTTTGTGGATACCTCTTTTGGAATATTTATCACAGTTTTTCTTGATATAGATACATAACAAGGTATATAGCTTATCTCCCCTACTAGATTCTAAGTTCATCAAGAACAGGGAACACATGCATTTTTTACTATTATTTTACAATCCTTCTCTGACCACCTTATCTTAAGAAATAGCATATTTAGAAGCCAGTATTAGGTTAACTTTCACTTCTGATTTATTATGGATTTTCTACTCTGTGGCCCCCTGTTATAAGGTATTTATACTTGATCTTTAAGATTTTTTCTTTTATATATTTTTACTGATATTGACTCACTACTAATTTTTTTCTTTACATGTTTGGATTTATATTTGGGACCCCCATCCAAAGTACATTGTCCATTGGTTTTTGTGATTTACATCTGAGTTGCTGGATTAGAAGCATTAGATGTTTTGTTTTTCTGATTCTCAAGTAATACGCGCCTAGTATACAAAATGTAGAAATTATTTTAATAAAAATATAAGTAAAAAAAAATAGCCCCTATAGTGTCATAACCCATTAAAAAACTGCTATGTTTTGATACATATTCTAATCTTTTTGTAGAATTGCTAAAAGTTGAATTCATACTGTATTTTCAGTTTTGCTTTGTTTTTTTTTAACTTTGGGTTTGTTTGTTTGTTTATTTATTTATTTATTTATTTATGGCTGTGTTGGGTCTTCGTTTCTGTGCGAGGTCTTTCTCTAGTTGGGGCAAGTGGGGGCCACTCTTCATCGCGATGCGCGGGCCTCTCATTATCGCAGCCTCTCTTGTTGCGGAGCACAGGCTCCAGACGCGCAAGCTCAGTAATTGTGGCACACGGGCTTAGTTGCTCCGCGGCATGTGGGATCCTCCCAGACCAGGGCTCGAACCCGTGTCCCCCTCATTGGCAGGCAGATTCTCAACCACTGCGCCACCAGGGAAGCCCTGTATTTTCAGTTTTGAGTTTTGCTTTTCACTTATGTGACAATTATTTTCCTGTATTACCAAAAACTTTTGTATTATAGGTGATTTTAATTTTCTTTGTGCTTTTCTGTATTTTCCACAGATAACATGTGCTTCAGGTGCTTTCGTACCTGAAAGGGAAGCAATAAATTCTCTCTAAGAAAATCTTGTAATTTATTTAACCTGGATAATTTATTTAACTGTTCTTCTTTCATTGGATATTGAAATTGTTTCAGATTTTAGGCTTTATTAATAATTCATTGATGACCATTTTTGTGAATAAAGCCCTTTCTATTTTCAGGGTCATTTCCTAGGATTATTGCCAGGAGTGGTATTATGGACACACAGAATATACACATATTTAAGATTCTTGATATATGACATTTTTTTTTTTTCTTTTAAGTCATACCAGTTTATATTCTGACCAGTAGTATGAGTTTGCGTACGGAATGCATGTTTATCAGGAGCCCAAGATCTGCTAGGCATTTTACGTTATTTCGTTTAATCCTGCCGTAATTCTTTGAGGTACTTACTGTCCGTATTAATAGGCAAAGGAAGTAAGGCTCAAAGAGGCTAAAGTGGGCTTCCCTGGTGGCGCAGTGGTTGAGAATCCGCCTGCCAATGCAGAGGACACGGGTTCGAGCCCTGGTTTGGGAAGATCCCACATGCCGCGGAGCAACTGGGCCCGTGAGCCACAATTACTGAGCCTGCGCGACTGGAGCCTGTGCTCTGCAACAAGAGAGGCCGCGATAGTGAGAGGCCTGCGCACCGCGATGAAGAGTGGCCCCCACTTGCCGCAACTACAGAAAGCCCTCGCACAGAAACGAAGACCCAACACAGCCAAAAATAAAAATAAATAAATAAATAAATAAAATATGGTTTAAAAAAAAAAAAAGTATACATTTAAAAAAAAAAAAAAAAAAAAAAGAGGCTAAAGTAACCTGCTCCCAGTTACACAGATAAGGGATGTTGGGATGCAAATCCAGATCTTTGTGATTCCTCTACCCCTAAGAGCATATATATCTATATGCTTGAGTTTTTATTCAGGTTATTCCTGTGGTACTCAAGTACTTAACATTTTATTTATTGAGGTTGTTAGAAAGTAGGGGAGGGCTTCCCTGGTGGCGCAGTGGTTGAGAGTCTGCCTGCAAATGCAGGGGACGCGGGTTCGAGCCCTGGTCTGGGAGGATCCCGCATGCCAAGGAGCAGCTGGGCCCGTGAGCCACAACTACTGAGCCTGCGCGTCTGGAGCTTGTGCTCCGCAACAAGAGAGGCCGCGATGGTGAGAGGCCCGCGCGCCGCGATGAAGAGTGGCCCCCGCTTGCCGCAACTGGAGAAGGCCCTTGCACAGAAACGAGGACCCAACACAGCCAAAAATAAATAAATAAATAAATAAATAATAAAAATAAAGGAATTCCTTTAAAAAAAAAAGTCTTTAAAAAAAAAAAAAAAGTAGGGGAAAAAATGGGAGTAATTGTTAGAAATCTCTCTCTTGATCAAAGGAACCATAGAGAGAAAATTATTTTTTGCTTGAAAACAGCAGTGTTCTAGACATGCATCATTCCCCACTGTGGCTGTCAAGATATCCCAGTTTTGTAATATCATTTGTAACAGAGTTCATATTTTGTTTGGAATGTAGTTAGAAAAACTGGAAAAGAAAATTTGGGAATCTTGGAAGTTAGTCTTCCATTTTCCTTACCCTCTCACAATCATCACCATATCCTGTTATTTTTATCTCTAATTTCTCAAATATGTTTTTCATTTACACAGTCTTATTGGTTTAGGCCTTTTACATCTTTTAACTGGGTTTTTATCACTTTATAATTGGTCTCCCTGCCTCCAGTTTCTTGCCTCTATGAGTTCCCTTCCAACCTGATCCCAAAGTTAATTCTTTCCTTTAAAAAAAAAAAAAAGTTATTATATAAATAATATGTTTAAAAACAAAAAAGAAGGAACATTTACTGATAAGGCTAAAATACTATTACCTCTCCTATCCTAATCCTTCTCTAGAACACTCAATCTGCTCTTAGTTTCTCTGCCTTTGCACCTGCTGGAAAGTCTTTCTCTCCCTTCTCTGCCAGAAGAATATAGTTTGTCCTTTGAGATACAGCTTGTATACTACTACCTCTTCTGTGAAACCTTTCTAGTTTACCATGGCAGACGCCTTCTCTAGCATGTTCAGTCTTTATTATTGCCCTTATTACATAACTCTGTAATAATTTCTGTACCTTTCTGTTGGCTCATCTAGGGTTTGATTCCCTCCTGCCGAGTGCTTCCTTATTCACCTTGATACTCTTAGCCCTGGCAAGTGCTGTACATGCGCGCACACACCTATATTTTTGAGGCATTCTGTCTATTTTTGTTGAGTGAGTGAATAAATGAATAATTTTATTAATTGTAGTAAGAATGGCCTTAGGGAGAACCAGAATCCAAACTGATTATTACATGATTACGTGATAAACATGAAGGTCTATATTACTCAGATTACTATCATTTGATTTTTTTCAAACTTAGGTTAACTTATTTGATTTTTTAAAAAATTTTATTTCGTTTTAATGTCACTCAAATGAATGTACATCACATATAGACCATGAAAGAGATTTTGAAATGAAAGCAGGAGTTTTACCACTAACTCTTCTTAACTAAGGAAATATTTTACACATCTAGTCCTTGGGTTCTAGCTGTACAATGTATAGTACTATTTGCTGCTTTTACTCTAATAGTAGAAATTTTTTAAAGACTTAAAAAAAATCAACTCAAAGTGTTTTAGTTCTGTTCTGTCCAGATTATCAACCTGCCTTGGCCGTCTCTAACTCAGTCCAACAACCACCATTGATTTTTGTTAGTTTATATCCCTTCTTTCTGTCCTGTGACCTGGCCACTACCATTTTAAGAGTTCATGTTCTGTATGCTTTGACCTGAAATGATTCTTCACCTTATATGTTCTAACTCCTTCCATCTCTAGCTAGGAAGTGAAGCACGGTGCTAGGGCCAGAAACAAGCCTTAATGCTGGTAGAACATGTTTACATATATCCACATTCCATATTGCTCTCAAAACATATTCGTATTATTAGCTTAGAGCTGTTGCTTGATCCTAGAACATATAGCACTGTGGTTGTCAAGTTCAACACTTTATTCCTTTGCCCAGGCAGGTTAGGAAATAATTGCCCTTAAATTAGGTGAAATATTACTTTCAAATATTTCAGCTTTTCCATGGTGTTTTCAGATGTGTGATGATAGGATTCCTGAATATTAACTTTTTAAATGTTCAAGTTCTTATCTATGAAGAATTAAAATCGTTACAGCTTTAGTACAGTGATTTCTTTTAGTGTGTTCCTATATTTGTGTGTTGGTATGACTTAGAATTTTGTGACTCGTATGTTGATTTTTAAAGTGGTTGGCGGATTAGAACTATAGCATGGCACCTAGCTGTCAGGCACCATGGAGCCTCATCCTCCGGTTTTCTAAGTGATGCCCAGTAGAGTACTGTGTCTCTCAGGGTCAGACTCCGCCTGGGGCTTCAACAGTCTCTGCTCCTTTTCATGGCTTGCAAGGTCTTGTCTGTCCTTCAGCCATTGCCTCCTCCAGACATCAGTTATGGCACCACTGAACAGTAATGGGACCACTGTTCTCCTAGTCTCGGGTTCAAAATCCAGGTCATTTTTGAATTTTCCCTTACCCTTATATCCAGCCAGTCATCATGCTTGATGATAGGACTCATCGATTCTCACGAGCACTAGTAACTTCCTTCCTAGTCTCACTGCTCCCACTCTAGATCATGTAAGAACACCCCCTGTTCCCCATCCCACCCCCAACTCTAAACCATCTACATCCACTGAGTAGCTGAGTTGTCCTAAAACCAACTGTTTTGTTCAATTTTGACCTCGATCAGAAACCTTTTAATGGCAATTGCACATATACACACCCACACACACATAAACACGTCTCCCATTGGCAGCTGGATGAACCCAAATTTTATCCCCAGTATTCGGGGTCTTCCACATCGACTCTTAGTCTTTTTAGTCTCATTTCCCACTCCTTCCCCAGTGTGGTATAGCTCCTGGCCATCCTAGAATTTGACTGGGACTTTTTTTTTTTTTTAACCTCAGCCTGTATCAGTCCCTTTGCACACCTGAAGTGATCTCTCCTGCCTCTGAACACCCCCTATACTTTATTTTATTTCTGTTTATCTTATGGCATGTTATTGCCCAAGTAGTGCTTTGCAGTTGACCAAAGTGCTTTTGAATCCATTACTTTATTTAATCTTCACAACCAGTCTGAGGGTAAGTAAGACAGGTGTGTCTTATCACAAGGGAGGAAACCAAGACTTGAGGAGGGGAGAGTGATTTGCTCAAGTTTTGTGATTAGTAGAGGGTGGGGCTAAGACTGAAATCCAAGCCTCCCGGAACATAATCCCCAAGCTCTGTCCATTACTACCTTTCCTGGTGCCTGAGTCTGCACTTAAATGTAAGTTTGAATACATCTTTTTCCAGTTATCAGCAAGTTACTTAAAGTTGTTTTTGATTCCCCTAGAACATATGTGAATATATGAGTGAGCCCATTCATGTGTTAAATGTATTGCAGTTTAATGTTCTTTCCTGTTCACATGTTAAAGGTATTGCAGTAAAATCATGCTTCCCCTTTCTGAGCCTTATTTTCCCATCATTTTTTTTTTAAGTAGAAGTGAAGGTTACTTGGTATATTATAAATAATAAAATATTGGTATAATATAAATAATAAAACTGGAGCTTTGTATAATGAATTTAATTTCTGGAATAGCTTTTCCAGCAGTGCACTTCAATTCACAAGTATTTATTACCTGTGAAGAGATTAAGCCTAATGCTAGGCTACTGAGTGGTTCCACACTTTTCAAGTATAAGTACCGTAAATTTTCATATAGTTGTAACTCTAATTTTTAGCTTGACTGGATGGGAACTAATATACTGACAAAAGTTGTTGTGACTTCAGTAACAATTTTAATGGATTTGAACTTTATTCATTATATGATCTACATATATTTGAAAAATAATGGTGACACATGTACCAGACCTCTAGTATTTAGTCTACAGGAAATGCTTAGTACCCTTAGTACTTAAGATATTCCTGGTAACTCTGTGATTCCTAGTTGAGAATGACTGCTGTGGGGATTCTGATGTTGTCCTACATCACTCATTGCTGCCTTAGGAAGTGTCATGTGAGAAATTTCTTGTAGAGCCAAGTAGTTGGAAAAGTGTTGCTTCCCTGAGAAACTGGTTTGTGTTTTACTTTTTGCCAGTGATGAATATGCCACTGACCTCTCCATTTTCAGATTGGCCTTTAGGAAGCTCAGAGCCAAGTCAGTCAATCAATCAATCAATCATTCATCATATGTCACTCAGTCATACAGCTGTATAGATCCTTATTGCCTGCTTAAGTTTTCCCTCTTTTTACACTTTGATAGTGACTTCCTGTTGTAGTTTGCTTAGCCCTGTTTTTTTAATTTATATTTTATCATCTTATTGTATATGTTTCCCAAAAGCCAACTAAAATCCTTTGAAAATGAAGAGGGATATAAATACTCTAGCCTTTATTTTGTAACCAGCTATATTTTAGGCACTAGACATATCTGTTCTAAATATTGATACCTATATGCATATGTCTTGCTTTTATTGCTGTGTAGAACATGCTCAGATGTCAGAATTTATATGGAAAAGTTAAACCTAAGCATACTATTTATTAGAAGAATGTAGTTTCATTTAATATGAATTGCTTTCAGAAACTCTTTACAGATTCTACTTAAGTATATCTGAAAAGGTGGAGTATCTTTTCTGGGAGGAAGCAAAGCATTGTTGTGACAACGGTGTGCCTCTGCTAGCAGATATGAGATCACTCCTGGCAGTCAGTGGTACTTTAAAAATCCACACTTGGGACTGGGAGGTTTTTTTTTTTTTAATTGTTTATCCTTTTGAATTTTGTACTGTGTGTATATAACCTATTCAAAATTAATTTTAAAAGTTCACAGTCATTTTCAGTAGAAGTATAAAAAATTTCTCTTCCTACCTATTAGACTGTGAGCTCCTTGAGACCAGGAGGTGTGCTAGATTCCCCTCTGTATTCCTGAACCTAGCATAGTGCCTTATACATAGTAAGCCCCCAGCTAGTGTGCTTAGATGTGAATTGGAAACTAAGAGTTGTAAATCTCAGTAGGATCACGGCTAGAAATTACTAACTGTAGATAACTCACGACCCCTTAAATCTGTACGCTCTTTTCAGAGTGAGGATGAGACCAACTTCCTGGCTCTGAAGTAAGATTGGTTTTTACTGAAATCCATTAAAAGAACTTAAAAACAAGTTAGTAGAATTTTACCTAGTCAGTTTTTCAAAACAGGGGGTTTGTGTTTGTTTTTATATTATAGTGTGGGATTTTTCCAAATGTGACCTCAAGATGGCTTTTTATCTCTTTTTCCAGATCTTTGTAGAATTTGATGGCTGTAGCTGGAAGCAACACTCCTGGGTTAAAGTTCATGCTGAAGAAGTTATTGTACTTTTGCTGGAAGGGTCTCTAGTATGGGCACCCCGGAAGGACCCAGTCCTTGTCCAGGGCACTCGAGTCTCAATTGCACAATGGCCGGCCCTGGTGAGTGACTTTTATTGGCTAGGAACATATTTGGGCTTTATTCCTATTCTATATGGTATTTACCCAATAGCTGAACTCTTTAGAATTCCCAAAACTCCCAGTGCTTTGTCCTTAACACACTTTGATTCTGAAGTTACCAAAGTAAAAATTGGGAGAGATCTTTTCTCCTGTGTCTTCCCATACTTTTTATATTAGATAATATTTGATACTTTGTTTCTAAATAATTTTTTACCTTTCTTTTCTCATAGTTATGTTATGAAACAATGTTTGTAATCCTTAAAGTCTTTTTCTTCCATAGAACGTATTTTATTTTTTTCCAGCTTTTTTGAGATAGAATTGACATATATAACATTGTGTAAGTTTGTGTATAATGTGATGATTTTTTATATATAGTGAAATGATTGTCACAATAAAGTTAATTAACACATCCATTGTCTCACATAGGTTTTTGTGTATGTGGTAAGAACTTTTTTTTTTAACTTTGCAGAACACTTTAATAATCTCAATAAGGTATAATAATCTCACTGTTGTATAGAGTACTTTCCTACATATTATCTAATTTGCTTCTCACAACACATATGTGGTAAGAACTTTTAAGATTTCCTCTCTTAGCAACTTCCAAGTATATAGTACAGCATTATTAACTATAGTCACCATGCTATACATTAGCTCCCCACAGCTTACTCATCTTATTATTGCAGTTTATATCCTTTGACTACCTTCACCCATTTCCCTCACTTCCTCCACCCCTGGCAACCACCAGTATATTCTCTGTGTCTGATTTCAGTTGTTTTGGATTCCACATGTAATTGAAATCAGACCATATTTGTCTTTCTCTGACTTATTTCACTTAGCATAATGCCCTGGAGATTCAGCTGTTGTTGTAAATAGCAGGATTTCCTCCTTTTTTGTGGCTCAATAATATTTCATTGTGTATAATATTCGTGTGTGTGTGTGTGTGTACACCACATTTTCTTTATCCATTCATCCATCACCGGACACTTAGGTTGTTTCCATGTCGTCGCTATTGTAAATGCTGCTGCAGTGAACATGGGGTTGCACATATCTCTTCAAGATATGATTTTATTTCCTTTGGATAAATACCCAGAAGTGGGGTTGTTGAATCATATGGTAGTTCTATTTTCAATTTTGGGGGGAACCTCCATATTGTTTTCCATAGTGGCTGCACCAATTTACATTCCCACTGATGGTGCACAAGAGTTCCCCCTTTCTACATCCTTGCCAGCACTTGTCATCTTTGTCTTTGATGATAGCCATTCTAATAGGTGTGAGGTGATTACTCATCGTGGTTTTGACTTGCATTTCCCTGATGATTAGTGCAGTTGAGCCCCTTTTCATGTACCTGTTGGCCATTCATCTATCTTTGGAAGAATGTCTATTCAGGTGATTTGCCCATTTTTAAATCAGATTATTTGTGGGGGGGGGGTTGTTTTGTTTTTAGCATTTTAAATTAACACCCATTTATTAGTTGGGTAAGTTAGAAGTACAGACACTTTGTGTCCTACTTCTTAGCTCAGAATCTTACAAGGCAAAAATTGCTGTTTGCAATGCTATGTTCTCATCTATAGTAGGTGGTCCTCTTCTAACCTCCCATGTTTATGGCAGAATTCAGTTCCAGTCTCCTTGCTGGCTGTCAGCTGGGGATATTTGTGGGGGGTTTTTGCTCTTGAGTTGTATGAGTTTTTTTAATATATTTTGAATATTAACCTTTTATCAAATATATGGTTTGCAAATATTTTCTCCCATTCCCTATGTTGCATTTTCGTTTTGTTGATCATTTCTTTTGCCTTGTAGAAACTTTTAAGTTTGATGTAGTCCCACTTGTTTATTTTTGCTTTTGTTGGTTATGTTTAAAGTTTCTTTGTTTGTTTGGCCATGTAGCACGGCTTGTGGGATCTTAGTTCCCCGACCAGGGATTGAACCTAGGCCCACAGCAGTGAAAGTATGGAGTCTTAACCACTGGACCGCCAGGGAATTCCCTAAAGTTTTTTTTTTTTTTTTTTTAATTATTAAGTTTTGTTTTCTGAAGTCAGACAAAATAGTGCTATAAAATTTAATTCTGAGAGTATCCATTTGTTTCTATCTGTTCTTTTAGCAAAGTGTAGGCATAAATAGTTAGATTTTTTTTAAAAATCTAGTTCTCCTGTTATTAACCAAATTAAATAATATTCAAAACAAAACTTTTTAACCTATTGATTATACATATCATCACTTACTGAACTGTCTTTTTTCATTTGTTTTTAAGACCACTTTCCAGTTGAACTTTTAGAAGAAGCTCAAATGTATCTGGGTCCCTGGGTGACTTTAGTAGGCAGTTTATTTACGAAACAGTAATGTGAATTTGCCCATGCATATTTATACCACTGATCATTTTAGAAATCTCATGAAGGTTTCAGGAGTTCCAGAGATGATAATGGTGTGACTCTTCATTCTGGGAACTTACTGTAATTTAGCCCTCTTGGAGCCTGACAAGATTAGTCAGATCGCTAGAGAGAATGAGGAATTTCCCGTTCTTCTTGTCCTTTTTAGCTGTAAATAAGAGTATTGAACTGACTTTATGCTCTGGTTTGCTTCATATGATTATTTGAGGGGCAGATGCTAGGTTGGGAATGTCTCTGAGGACTTATGCTTTAGCTTATCTATATTTACTGGGGTGAAAGATATATTAATAATGGATATTTTCTCTGCAGTTAGATATTCAGTTGAATTGTTATTTATTTTCTTTTCCAAGTTCTAATCCATTTCTTGTCATTGTACTTCACAGACTTTCACTCCCCTAGTAGATAAACTCGGTTTGGGTTCTGTGGTTCCAGTTGAATACCTTCTGGATCGAGAGCTTCGTTTCCTGTCAGATGCTAATGGGTTGCATTTGTTCCAGGTACTTAACACTTGGTCTAGTCCTAAACTTATTTCTCTCCTTGCTAATTTCTCTGTTGATTATAAGTAGGGTGCTTCCCCCCCTTTTTTATTTCAGATAATATTTTTAAAATCATTATAAAATTACAGAGAATGGTGGGAATCTTAGATTAAAATTTTAATATTATTCCTCAACAGTCTCGACCAAGGTTTCTCAGCCTCAACGATATTGACATTTTTGGTCTGTATTCTTTTTCATAGGGGGCTATCCTGTGTATTGTTTGATGTCTAACAGCATCCCTGGCCTCTACCTACTAGATGCCAGCACTGAGTTGTGATAAGCAGAAATGTTTCCCAACACTGCCAGTTGTTCCAGAGGGGGCAAAATCAGCCCAGATGAGAACAATGGAGTAAAACAATTCCATGGATGCCACAGTTGATGGTGTATGCTTTCAAAGAGATGGAATAATAGAAAAAGCAACATTTTAGGGAGGATAAAACATCAGTTTAATCTTGGAAAGGCTGAGTTGAGGGGCCCACAGAACACCCCATAATTGTCTCAGAGGTCAGATGTATTGGTCTGGCTATCATCAGCCTGCACAGGTGGCAGTATAAGTCAATTAATTATATTGTCCCCTTTTCTTTTAACATTGAATCAAGTTCTTCCTCCCAGTAATTCCATGTACGTTTTAAAGTTTCTTTGCTCCCTTGAAAAGTGTATTTGGTAGCTGAGGCTTCTTTCCTCCGCTACACACCCCCACCCCACCCTAAAACCATTTAAGACTTAGGACTGCAATTCTAAGGGTTTCCTCAGAAGAGGTGGCTTCCCAGAGGTGGCTGCTTCTATAACTTGAGTCTAAGAGGTCCTATACTTACGTCCGTGGCAGGGAAGCTGGGAATTTGGGCTGGTTCCAAGCAACATTAAATACTGAAGAGCTTAGGTATATTTTTAGTTACAAAAAAAGGGATAAGTTAGTAGTTTAAACAAACTAGTGTCTGAGTTAGAGTTTCAGAATTTATGGAGGGTAATATTTATTTCTCACTTGTAAGGGTTACTGTCTGAAGGTTAAAAATTAGGAGACTTCCAAGAGTTTTGCTGTCTTATTGAGGCAGCCAAGAGCAGTATTTCCTGAACTGTGTTCTGTGTAATATTAATGATTTTTTTGTTGTTGATATGTCTTCCTCCCTCATTAGGCCTCACTCCCTCTCATCAGTCTTGCTTTATTCATCTCGTAATCCTAGTGCTTATATGAATAGGCACTCAGTGAATGTTGGATAAGTATCAAAATAAACAAAAAGATTTACATGGAATAAAATGTTTTGTGGTCAAATAAGTTTGAGAAACGCTGACCTAAACATGTTTTTTTCCTACATGTCTTCTCAGAGCCTTTAATATACTGTCGTATGTAGAAAGATATAGTGTACAGTTGACCCTTGAACAACACGGATTTGAACTACGCGGGTCCACTTATATGTGGATTTTTTTCAGTAAATACAGTACCTATAAATTAATACGAATTTTTTTCACATTATCTTTTCATTTTTGATATCTAGTGTTACTAATAGTTATAACATCTAGTGTTTTGTATTATATAAGGCAATCTTGATGTAGTGTACTGACAGATGATTCATCTTGTAAACAGACATCATAAACTTAGGGTATCAATAAATACATGACTTCCCTGGTGGCGCAGTGGTTAAGAATCCACCTGCCAATTCAGGGGACGCGGGTTCGATCCCTGATCCGGGAAGATCACACATGCCGCAGAGCGTCTAAGCCCATGTGCCGCAAGTACTGAGCCTGCGCTCTAGAGCCTGCGAGCCACAACTACTGAAGCCCGCGCGCCTTGAGCCGGTGCTCTGCAACAAGAGAAGCCACTGCAATGAGAAACCCACACACAGCAACGAAGATTAGCCCCCGCTTGCCACAACTAGCGAAAGCCCGCGTGCAGCAACAAAGACCCAACACAACCATAAATAAATAAATAAATAAATAAATTTATTAAAAAAGAAAAGAAAACACAAAGGCAAACCACAAACTGGTAGAACCAATAAACGTCGGGAAAATATTTTTTTAAAAAAAAAGTTATATGCAGATTTTTGACTGCATGGGGTGGGGAAGCAGTTGGTGTCCCTAACCCCTCCACCTTGTTCAATGGGGGTATAATATTTCCTAAACCTAAATGATCCTAGCATCCTTAACTTTTTTTTTTGGGACCACGCCACTTGGCTTGTGGGATTTTTGTTCCCTAACTGGGGATCAAACCTGGGCCCTTGGCAGTGAGAGCTTGGAGTCCTAACCACTGGACCACCAGGGAATTCCCCTAGCATCTTTAACTTTTGTAGAGCATCTTGTGAGACTAGGATTCTATGGAACATTCTCTGGCAAATGCTGATGTAGAGCTCCTCAGGGGTATAATTTTTCTCTTCTGGTTAGATATTATTGGTACTTATTTCAATATTCAGTTTTTTCTTCTTTTATCTTTATCAGATGGGAACAGATAGCCAAAACCAGATTCTTTTGGAACATGCTGCTCTGAGAGAAACAGTTAATGCTTTGATCAGTGACCAAAAGCTGCAAGAGATATTTAGCCGAGGTAAGAACAGGTGGTCCTCTGTCCCTGAATTCTGAATCAGGTGTATGGTCAGTGTTGAAAGTGATAGAATGGGGGGGACACCATGCAACTCTCAACATTTGTGCTTGTCTTCTTTTTGTGGGTAGTGTCAAGAGTAACTCCAGTTAGCTGGATCTCTAGAATAGATTGGAAAAATAGGATCTCACTCAGACCACTATGTCCTTTTTGTATTACATTTCGTAATATGCAATTTTGTCTTTCTTTTTTTCATTTCTTAAATATTTATTAAGTACTAACCTTGTACTAGACACAGTGTTAAGGTACTGAGGATATAACCATGAACTAGAAAGTCTCTGCCCTTGTTGAGCATACTGTCTATAAGGTATGCTCTAAAGACTGTTAACAACAACAAATAACAACTTCGAATGTAAGGTATGTTCATAAAGGAAGGTGTCCATAGACTCATTCACATTAACAGCATGTAAATTTTTAAGAATGAAAACAAAAAAGAATTACTAGCTTTTATTAGCTTTTTCAGTTCACATACAGATTTTGCCCAGGATTCTACACAAAAGGTAGACTGTTGCCTCATTTATCCTTCCCTTCATGTTGTACATCTACTCTATGTCCTTTCTGACCCTTGTGATAATCATGCTTTTCAATGAAATAGGATCCTTTGTTCTCTTTTGTCAAACTAAATCTAAATAGGTAAAGGTAAGAAAACTTGCCTCTTTGGGAAAGGAAAGTATCAGGGTAAAATGATGTTTAATAATCAAGGAAAGGTATGGAAGAGGAAAGAATGTGAGGAAAAATAGCAGAGAGAAAAAAATCAAGTGGACAGAATGAGAGGTAGAGATGTTTATGAGTATGTATAGAAAAATAAAGCTTAATTGTAGCTCTGAAAGATAAAATAAGCAGTCATGTAGCTATATAGTCTCAAATGTATAAGATATGTAGGAGAGAGAAACTGTCCTTCTTGGAGGGCCAGCTGAAATTGCAGGGTAACACTACCTGCTGATAAAGTAATATCTTTGCAACTCTGTGTTCCTAGGAAGACAGGTGCTATATTTGTTCAGACTATTATTAGTGCAGAGGCTGGAGACCTCATAAATTGAACTCTCCACCTACTGTAATGAAAGTCAGATAGCAAAGTGTAAATGGTTATATATCATTCCTATGGTAACATAACAAAATAGTACGTTCAACTTACTGGCCTCCCACTTCTTTAATGTATATGTCAGATAGATCTGAATAGATTTTCACATTACCTATAGTTTTTGATTTGTAAGTTTCCTTTCTCTTCCCTGTATTACTTTCTAGAATTGGAAGATTGAGATAAGGTAGAATCAGAGGCCTGGGACATTCTAAGAAATCTCCAAATAAACAGAATTTACAAAAGTCTCTGGGAAAGACTATGTTTTGTTTTTAAATTGCTGTGTATGGTAAATCTGAAATTGCTCATGTATTCAACTCCATACAAGAGGATTAAAAGTGCCAAGTACTTACACTATGTAATTTTCTTTCTGTTTTTAGAAACAATCATGAAATACAGCTTAGCCAAAAATATTCAATACTGACTGATCTCTCCTTTAGGTCCCTACAGTGTTCAAGGTCACAGGGTCAAAGTATACCAGCCAGAGGGAGAAGAAAGTTGGCTCTGTGGTGTTGTAAGCCATCAAGACTCCATCACCCGTCTTATGGAGGTATCTGTAACTGAGGTGAGGCTCTGTGTTATTTTGTCCGAGGTCCATCCATCCCCTTACCCAGGGTGGTGTAGGAAAAGGGAGCACTTCATTACATGTAAGAAGACTTAGGTTCCATCTCTGGCTTTGTCATTTTTTTTTTAATTTATTTTTGGCTGCGTTGGGTCTTCATTGCTGCGCACGGGCTTTCTCTAGTTGCAGTGAGCGGGGGCTACTCTTCGTTGCAGTATGTGAACTTCTCATTGCCGTGGCTTCTCTCATTGCGGGGCACGGGCTCTAGGCGTGCAGGCTTCAGTAGTTGTGGCACTCAGGCTCAGTAGTTGTGGCTCGCGGGCTCTAGAGCACAGACTCAGTAGTTGTGGCGCACGGGCTTACTGGCTCCGTGGCACGTGGGATCTTCCCGGACCAGGGATCGAACGCGTGTCCCCTGCATTGGCAGGTGGATTCTTAACCACTGCGCCACCAGGGAAGTCCCCTTGGTTTTATCACTTATTGATTCTATCACCTTGAGAAAGGCTGTTCAACTTTCTTAACCGCAGTGTTCTCATTTGTAAATTAGAGTTAATTAGGTAACCACACCCTGACCTCACAGCATATGTTTTGGGAACTAAGATAATGTATTTGAAAGTGCTTTGAAACCTATGAAAGGGTATACAAATGTGAAGTGGTATTATCATTATTTTATCATATTCAGAAAGTTTAGTATTTAAAAATCTAATCAGTTAGCATTTGCTTCTATAATACTTATGCCACTCCCCCTTAGATGCTGAAAAAATGAATTGTTTCTAAAGCAATAAATAGAAAAAAACATAGCATCTAGAGCTACCTGGAGAATTGTCTATCAAAACAACAAGAATATTTGGGGACTTCCCTGATGGTGCAGTGGTTAAGACTGCTTCCACTGCAGGGGGTGCAGGTTTGATCCCTGGTTGGGGAACTGAGATCCCACATGCTGTACAGTGCAGCCAAAAACAAAAACAACAGCAGAGTATTTTGAGGCAAACACGTATGTATTTATGATATCTTTGAATTGGTTTCAGACTTGCCCTTGGCAGTCACATGTAATGTAAACAAATGATTTTAGTTATTTCTTTATTGAATTTTATTTATTAAATTATTCAATCCTCATTTACAAATTTCAAATGATACACATATATATAAAATAGATATTGAAAGCCATCCCTTCCCCTAGGCAAATATTACTCCCCACAATGGTAATCACCATTAACAGTTTGGTGTATATTCCATATGCTTCCAAATATCTTCTCTGTGTGTGTGTGTATGATATTTATATATTGTCTATTTAGGAGATAACTATATAAATCATACTTTATTAACAAATGGGATCATATGATACATATCGTTCTTTTTTTTGTTGTTATTTATTTATTTGTTTGTTTTTGTTTTAGGCTGTGTTGGGTCTTCGTTGCTGCGCGCAGGCTTTCTCTAGTTGCAGCAAGAGGGGGCTACTCTTTGTTGCGGTGCACAGGCTTCTCACTGCGGTGGCTTCTCTTGCTGGGGAGCACAGGCTCTAGGCGCGCGGGCTTCAGTAGTTGTGGCACACGGGCTCAGTAGTTGTAGCTCACGGGCTCTAGAGCACAGGCTCAGTAGTTGTGGTGCACAGGCTTTGTTGCTCCACGGCATGTGGGAGCTTCCCGGACCAGGGCTCGAACCCTTGTCCCCTGCATTGGCAGGCGGATTCTTAACCACTGCACCACCAGGGAAGCCCCATATAGTTCTTTGATTTACCTTTTTTACTTAATTTTAAATTGTCAACATCTTTGTGTGTAAATATATATAGAAATCTATCAATACTTCGTCCTTTTAAAATAGATGCATACTGGGCTTCCCTGGTGGCGCAGTGGTTGAGAATCTGCCTGCCAATGCAGGGGACACGGGTTCGAGCCCTGGTCTGGGAAGATCCCACATGCCGCGGAGCAACTGGGCCCGTGAGCCACAACTACTGAGCCTGCGCGTCTGGAGCCTGTGCTCCGCAACAAGAGAGGCCGCGATAGTGAGAGGCCCGCACACCGCGATGAAGAGTGGCCCCCGCTTGCCGCAACTGGAGAAAGCCCTTGCACAGAAATGAAGACCCAACACAGCCATAAATAAATAAATAAATAAATAAATAAATAAATAAATAAATAAATAAATAGATGCATACTATTCACTGAATGGATGTATCATAACTAATTTAATTTAAAATTGATGGACGTTTAAATCATTTGTATTATTTTCACTAATACGAATAATGCTGCATTGAATATCCTTGGGCATATATCATTGTACACTGTTTCACATTATTTATTGGAATAAATTCCTAAGTGTGTAATTGCTAGGTCAAAGAATATGCACGTTAAATCTGACAATGTCTGTCAAATTGGCCCCTCCCAAAACCTGTTGTTTTTTAATAGTAGAGTGGTGCTTTTAATGATTACTGGTTCTGAAGGTTTTTTGTTTTTTTAATTACAGAATAGGAAGGTTTTAGAGATGCAGAATTTGAAATTAATATCCCTAAAAGGGACACTTGGGCATTGAATGCAATTTTTTCATTCATTCGTTTAACAAATATTTGAGTGATTACCATATTCTAGACCTTGTTTCAGATGTTGTTATTCTGGCAGTGAATGAAATAGTAGAGATCCCTGTTCATGGAGCTTTCATTCTAGCAGGGGAGTAGAAACAAATAGAGATAATTACATAGATTAGAAAAATACATAATTATGTCTTTGGTGGACAAGGCATTAAATCTTTTTCTTCCTTTTTTCATATTTTCTTCTATCCCGCTCCTACTATAGAGTGGTGAGATCAAGTCCGTAGATCCCAGACTGATCCATGTGATGCTGGTGGATAATTCAACGCCTCAGAGCGAGGTACAGTAATGAACTGAGTCTCGGAGCAGACTCATGAGCTTGCGTTATCTTGTTACATAGACTTCCTTATGTGTGTGTTATCCATGGCTGCCCTTTGGGTTTCATCTCTGACCACTGTACATTTCTTGCTCTCTCCACGGTCTTGTCCAGTTGAGGGAGGATAATCTCAAGAAAGAGACCTAGTCTGAGCAAACCCTTTTCATCATGGCTATGTTGCCTAGCTGTTTTAAAATCCATGGCCTATTTTTTTCTTACATTTTTTCAGGACAGCTATATTTGAAAGATACAGTAGACAAAGCTGTAATAAGCAGTAGAAATATTCATGACCTACCCAGTAATAAGAAATGGAGGAGAAGCTACATCCTCTTTTTCTTTCCATTAGGTGGTAGTGAGCTCCAAGGAAATCTGAAATTCCATATCCCAAGAAGAGTCAAATCAAACTGGTGCGTAGTTCAGTGCTCAGCACACAGTGGATTACTCCATAATTACTGTGAATCAGGCCAACTCTTGGTTCATTCAGAATTATCATAACCCATAAAAAGATACATTATATATCAGTGCCTGAACCAATCAAGGAATCCTGTATGAATTTCCTTCAGTAGGACGTTGACTTGGACAGCCATCTGTCCATATATTCCTCATAGTCTTTTAGCACCTGCATAGTATTGCTCTCTTGGCTACTCCTGCTGAGTATACAGTTCTTCCTCATCTTCTTTATCCAGTCATTTTTGGCTTGATAAAACAAGATTAGGGTAGGAAAAGAAGAATCAGGGTCAAATTTAATAGTTCTTTACTACATATTATATTATTACGAATAGGATAAGTCTCTTGACTGTGTTTACGTGGCTGAAAAACACTTGTTATTTTGATGCTATGTTGGGTCCCTATTTTATTTCCTTCCTATTTCATTCATTCTTTAAGCCCTATTATATGTCAGGTACTGTTTAGCTGCCCAGATATAGCTAGAGAGTACTGGTCTCAGTGTCCTAGTCTTTCTACTCACATGTGAGTAACTCACCGTAAGTAGGGCGTACATGTAAATTGTTGATCAGGGAGATTGCTCTGAGCCAGGCTCTGTAAGTTGGCCGGATGAGTTAAAGGTGAGATCTGTGGTTTTCAGCAACAGATGTTGATTCTTCCCTTTTCAGCTTTGCCATGATGTGGCTATCTTCTTAGCTAGCAAAGTACAATTATTGACAGTTCTGCCAAGTTTTACAGTAACCCTTCTTAGAGATCCATGGTTACCTCATCTCCTTGAAAGAGTGAGCGAGAAAGAAAGGAGAGATTTCACTGATTGTACTTCCATACTTCACAGTACTGAAAACTGGGTGATGATAGAGGTTGAAGAAAGGGTAAAAAGGTTTTAAAAGGATCAAATGAAAGCAATTCTTAACAAACAGAAACAGTTCTTGAACGAAAGATTTAGAAACTTAGATTAATATTACCAAAAGCATGGGAGAAACAAATAAATCTTGAGCTTTGTTTAAGGTTTGTAGAAGGAAATTAAGGGAGAAAAGACAGAAATGAAGGCAGCAAAAAAAAAGAAGAAAAAAAAACTGAAACTGGCAAGAAGAAATGTAAAATTTGAAAAAATTTCAGTTATAACAGCTATAATAATGATTACAACAAAGATATATCTGCACAAAGAATCTATAAGTATTCAAGGGCAGTAAGAATAGAGTAATCAACTTGGTAAATAATAATGGCCAAATAACTATGTCATTAGCTTACTGCCACCCCAATGTGTTATCTGAATAAAACTATCTGAAAGTTAGCTAAATGAAGCTAAAATGAAAACCTGCTTCATGATGGGATACCAATCTAAGACTGTTCCGGATGTAAGTTGCTTGAGATAATGTTAGCTGTGTCCCAAGCCCCTGTCCTCTTATCCTTCTCAGGGAAAGAGTTTTTATTCAGAGATAGGAATTGCCCCCTTTTAATTCTGTGTCTTTTAAGGTTGTCTGACCTCTCAAATAAGGCACAAATAAGATTTCATGTGATAGGCTAAAATTACTGGAAGAGCTAAGAGATTTGGTTGTTTGGTTATGGTAGCCTGCCTTTTTAGCTTTCCCCTGTCTAATGCTTTGAAATAAGCTCTGGAGATTGTTTGTGTCTTTATAGTGTCCATAAGAGCAATTCAAACTTGTTTCTGTTGGGCTCACTTTTGCTCTGGTCACAGACTCATAAATGTTGGTTTTCCTATTGTTAAGTTGTCACCAGTTTTTAGTGACTTCTGGATAGAAGAGATTTTATTTTTCAATACTTGAAACGCCAGTTTCTGTCAAACAAGGAGATAAATATAAAATAAAGCAGATTTTTTTTTTCATCAAGAGGCAAATAAGTTCCCAGCCTAGCTCTAGCAGTCTATTTTGTAAAAGAAATTCCACAAATTTTTAAAATCCTAAAAAAAGTCCAGTTGAGGAAGTAGTGCATTTTATTTAAGGGAAGGTTTGCCAAGTGAGTTAACTTCTTAGTAATCATTATCTTGAATATGTGTGCATAAATTGAATCACAGGAAGACTGGAGCTTTTTAACAAAAGGGGATGTCTTAGAGCTGGCATTGGAATTTGGCAATCTGTACCTGCTTTGATTGTCTGCTTCTAGAGATGGGAAAGAGCTAATGGTTTATGGTTTTCACAGGATGGAAGGTCCCTTGTAATAAATCTTTTTTGAATTTTGTTTTGTAGGGGGGTACGTTAAAAGCAGTAAAATCTTCCAAAGGAAAGAAGAAGAGAGAGAGCATAGAGGGGAAAGATGGCCGGAGGAGGAAAAGTGCTTCGGACTCTGGGTGTGACCCTGCATCAAAGAAATTAAAAGGAGACAGGGGTGAAGTAGACAGTAATGGGAGCGATGGAGGTGAGGCAAGCCGAGGGCCCTGGAAAGGAGGGAATGCCAGTGGAGAGCCAGGGCTGGATCAGAGAGCCAAGCAGCCACCGACTACATTTGTCCCCCAGATTAACCGCAACATTCGCTTTGCCACTTACACCAAAGAAAACGGCAGGACTCTGGTGGTGCAGGATGAGCCCATAGGTGGGGACACACCTGTACCTTTCACTCCATATTCTACAGCCACAGGTCAGACACCTTTGGCCCCAGAGGTGGGTGGAGCCGAAAATAAAGAGGCAGGAAAAACACTGGAACAAGTTGGCCAGGGTATGGTGGCTTCAGCAGCTGTGGTCACTACCGCCAGCTCCACCCCAACCACGGTGAGGATCTCAGACACTGGCCTTGCAGCAGGGACTGGGCCGGAAAAACAGAAAGGCAGCTGGTCGCAGGCCCCAGGAGAGGTGAGTTGTTTCAGGGGCAGATTTGCAAGATTTGGGTTCACTCTTTCACCTTACTTTGTTCTTAACACATTTAAAAAGCATCTCAAATGCCACAGGGAAGGAGTATTTCTGAGATGTGCTTAAATTGTATTCTGTGGATAGTCCTTTACTGCTCGTTGGGCAAATGCATATATCTTTAAAAACTTTATCAGCTCTTAAAAGTCATCTGAACAATTGGGCTAATCAAAAACTGATTATACAACCCAATTTAATGAGTTGTTAAAATAGATCTAATGGGGAATCTTTTTAATTCAGTTATCTATTTAGTTCATGTAGTGGTTGAGCCTCAACCAGGCCTATGAGAGGCAAGGTTAATGAATTATAGTGTTGGCAACAGTGAACACTGTAATTAAGGCTATGTGAAAGCTACTATTACCAACCCCTGTTTTCAGTTCATCATTTTATATATTTTCCTTTGAGGCTGGGCTGCTTTCTTTGATTTGATATGACCATGGAAGGTTGGTTTTTTCTTTCCCCTAAGTTAATCTTTTAAGTCTTACCTGGAAATTTTGATGGAGTTATTTCATCATTTCATATATTTTCCTTTGAGGCTGGGCTGCTTTCTATGATTTGATATGACCATAGAAGGTTGGGGGTTTTTTTTCCCCTAAATTAATCTTGTAAGCCTTACCTGGAAATTTTGACGGAATTAATCACAGTAGTATCCAGTTTACTATGTTCTTTATCTTACATGCATGTATTGTTGCTGAAAAGGAACTTTTGTTAAATACAAGTTAACATCAAGTTGGCTCCCCAGTCAAATTTGAAAGTGTCAAAATCAGTTCTTATAGTCTTTTGGTTCTTATTTTGGTCACCAAAGTATGATTTATGATGCTAGTCATATTTTTTTCAAACTGGCTGTTAATTCAAGCTGGAATATGAAATACAAATAAAATACTAAATGATTTTTTTAAATTATGTATAGGAAACTACTGTGTGCTAAGTACTGTATATTATAAACAAAGAAGTGAAATCCTGTTTGACGGAGCTCACATCCTAAAATGGAATCATTTTATAACAGTGTATAACAGTGCCATATAAAACATGGTATATACATTTCATCTTACTTCTTCCCCTCCCTAGCAAATGCAGTTTGTTAATCTCTAGTGTGCAGGGTTGGGGAGGAAGGTGAAGTGCCCAGGCAGAAGAGAAGGCCTGTAAATGCAAATTTCGCACTCTTCATGGTTTGTTCTCTGT
Organism: Balaenoptera musculus; assembly: GCF_009873245.2. Classification (NCBI taxonomy): domain Eukaryota; kingdom Metazoa; phylum Chordata; class Mammalia; order Artiodactyla; family Balaenopteridae; genus Balaenoptera; species Balaenoptera musculus. Next base: position 114,595,987 of record NC_045787.1, read on the forward strand.
TAGTTTACCAGCATTCCCAAGAGAACTAGGTGGGGATCTTATGTGGATTTCCAGTATGTGTAAGTCATCATATTGCCCAAATTGATTAAAATCAAATCCATGTCAAAGGCAGAGTAGATGTAAATGGGGATTACAAAATAGAACAAATACTACACTCTGCAAGAAGAGATCCACTGAATGCTGTTGTTCTTGGAGTAGCAAAGCTGAATAAATGAAATGTGGATCAAAGGGCATTTTCCAAACAGGTGTGAGAAATTTCTGTGACTGTATCTGTAACTTTGCTAATGTGTTAGCCTAGGTATTCTCTTGGAATATGATTTAAAAGTACAGAAATGGATGTTTCCATCATGAAATAGGGACACAGACCCCCAGGAAACTTCTTGCCCTAAAAAGTGTGTTGAAATCAGTTTGTCATCACTTTCTTATAAGAAGAGGATTTGAAATTTAATCATTTGAAGGAAATGAAAGACCATCCAAATTATTTTTCATTCATGTGTGTATTTATTTTTAAAGAGTAACTTTAGTAGTGAAACCTGAGATCCTTATGCTTATTCCTTGCAGTCATGCAGGTGTCAAGGCTCCTGGCGAAATTCTGGCAGTGAAACAACAGCGTAGCATCAGTGCTGTATCTGTCTATTCTCTTCTTTTTATTTGGAAGAGTTTAAGTCTGGTTGCTGGTTAGTGGGAAGGAAAAGAAGAATGAACTAAGTTTTTGACTGTTAAATGCACTGAAGCAGTCTCTGTAGCAGATGTCAGCTGGAGGCAAGCTGCAGGTGGTCTGCCTGGTTCTCATGCCTCTTTGCCACCCCAAAGAAAGTCCTAATGTAGACTCCTCTTGCGTATTTAAAGGAAACCTTAAATAAATTGAAATCCCCCCCCCCTTTTTTATAAATTTATTTATTTATTTATTTATTGGCTGCGTTGGGTTTTTGTTGCTGCGCGCGGGCTTTCTCTAGTTGTGGCTAGCAGGGGCTACTCTTTGTTGTGGAGCACGGGCTCTAGGCACGCAGGCTCAGTAGTTGTGGCGCATGGGCTTAGTTGCTCTGCGGCATGTGGGATCTTCCTGGACCAGGGCTCGAACCCGTGTCCCCTGCATTGGCAGGCGGATTCTTAACCACTGTGCCACCAGGGAAGCCCCCCCCTTTTTTTAACAACGCCCTTTTATTTATCTGGCATAAATTTTTTTAAATTATGGTAAAGTAACACATAACATAAAATTTACCACTCACACCATTTGAAGTATACAGTACTGTGGCATTATACGTTCACAGTGTTATGCAACCATCACCACTCTCTAGTTAAAGGAATTTTCTTCTCCCCAAAAAGAAACTGCATATCCATTAAGCAGTCATGGAATAATTTTTATTTCCAAGTATTACATAAGTGCTTGTACCTACCTATGGATATTTCTCTGTATTACGCACATATATGGGTGTGTAATATACCATATGAAAGTGATTATAACCCTTCTTTATGTATACATCCTTCTTTATTCAAATGCAGAAGTTAGCATTTTTAAGGTATTAAAAAAAGTGTTTTTTCATTCTCCAATTTGTTATGCTGAATGCTTTTATTTGGTGGGTGTATCAGTGTCTACAGTTTTCCACTGTGGAGACTTGTTAGATCCTAATGATAACAGAAGGGTTCAGTAACTGGTATGCCTTCTATAATTTAGCACCTTTAGGTCTAACTTTAATTGAAACAGATAATTCAACTTTTAGGTTGACTTGCACCCATAAATAAATGGCCAAATTCCAAAAGGGTCCATCTTGGTGAGTTTCGGACTAATAAAGAAAATACTTTTCCTTAATGTACAGTGGGCTTGTCATAGGGCTGAAGTCGCTTTTGTAAGATGGGCAATTTGCAATGGCTTAAATAAACCGAAACTTTAACCATAGCCCCTAAGGTCTTTGAGATAGATTAATATTACAGGGTCACTAGTAATATTTCACTATATTTCAGAGTAAAAGCTGATGTCCATTGGGGAGCCCTTTTCTTCAGTTCCTGGCGGAGTCTTCATTTCAAAATAGATACTTAGAAGCCTACACAGCCTCCAAGTGCTTTGACAACCAGTTGGCTAACAACCAAGGGAATGGCAGGATATCATTCATCCTGCCATCTCTAGCTTACCTTGCTAAAGATCCCCTCTGTGCTGTCTGTGGCAGTTTTCTTCCCTGGTGAAATATAGGTATAAGAACAGTTTTCCTGGAATTGTAGGAGAGAAAAGTTGATTGACCCACAGGAAATGTTGGCCTAGGTCCAAGAAGATATCGTAAGGTTGTCAAGAGACATCACTAACTCAGGCTATCTTCTCTTCTTTTCAGAATTCAAGAAATTCTGTTCTGGCCTCTTCTGGATTTGGAGCATCTCTCCCGAGTTCATCACAAGCTTTGACTTTTGGAAGTGGAAGGAGCCAGTCCAATGGGGTTCTAGCCACAGAGAACAAACCTTTGGGCTTCTCTTTTGGCTGTAGCTCTGCACCAGAGTCTCAGAAAGACTCTGATCTCTCCAAAAACTTGTTTTTTCAATGCATGTCCCAAACTTTACCCACCAGTAACTACTTCACTACCGTTTCAGAGAGTTTGGCTGATGATTCCTCCAGTCGAGACTCATTCAAACAAAGCCTTGAGAGCCTATGTAAAGGAAGATCCTCTCTTGGAGCAGACTCTAAATCAGGCTCTAAGGCTGGAAGCTCTGTGGATCGGAAAGTGCCTGCAGAGTCCATGCCCACCCTCACGCCAGCCTTCCCACGGAGCCTCCTAAATGCCCGCACCCCAGACAGTCATGAAAATCTATTTTTACAACCCCCTAAACTGTCCCGAGAAGAGCCTCCTAACCCTTTCTTGGCATTTGTGGAGAAAGTTGAACATAGCCCTTTCAGCAGCTTTGCATCTCAGGCATCAGGTAGCTCTTCCTCTGCTACCACTGTCACCTCCAAGGCAGCACCCAGCTGGCCCGAGTCTCACTCCTCTACAGATTCAGCATCTTTAGCAAAGAAGAAAACCCTCTTCATCACAACTGACTCCTCCAAACTGGTGTCTGGTGTTCTGGGCTCAGCTCTTACCACTGGGGGGCCAAGCCTCTCTGCCATGGGGAATGGCCGGTCCAGTTCACCCACCAGCAGCCTCACCCAGCCCATTGAGATGCCTACTCTCTCCTCTAGCCCCACAGAGGAGAGACCAACTGTGGGGCCTGGGCAGCAGGACAATCCTCTCCTTAAAACCTTTAGTAACGTCTTTGGCAGGCACTCAGGCAGCTTTCTGTCCTCCCCAGCAGATTTTTCACAGGAGAACAAAGCTCCTTTTGAAGCTGTGAAAAGGTTCTCACTGGATGAGCGAAGCTTGGCTTGCAGACAAGACTCAGACTCCAGTACCAATAGCGACCTGTCAGACTTGAGCGACTCTGAGGAGCAGCTGCAAGCCAAGACTGGCCTGAAGGGGATTCCGGAGCACCTGATGGGGAAGCTGGGCCCCAATGGGGAGCGCAGTGCTGAGTTGTTGCTGGGAAAAGGCAAAGGGAAGCAGGCCCCCAAGGGCCGGCCTCGGACTGCCCCCTTGAAAGGTGATCCTGCTGGGGTTATACGTAGGCTTGGCTCTGGCACTAGCTTTAAATGCTTGTTGTGCTCTTGGGCAGCAGAGGCCCTCTCTTTGATGGAAAGTTCTATAATCTCATAGAATTACATAGTCAAAAGGGCGCAGTAGGGGCCCCTCATCAGACCTTCTGGTTCAGGGCAGGATTGATCTATACCAGTACTGTAAGAGGGGTATCTGTCCTGTGTAATGATAATCCCAAAAAGTCTTGATAGTCTGTTATTTTCGGTCAGGAACTCTTTTCTTGTGTATTTCTCCTGCCTTTGGCTCTTCCTCTTTTATTTACTTAGGCGAGTTACTCAGTACTAGTCTTCATTCTCACATCGCAGCCTTTAGTAGAGTTGATGAAGCAAAGAGAGCCAGTCCTCAGTTTGCTCCTCTCTGTCACATATATATGGTTTTAACACCTCTTCCAAAAACTGTTAACTCCTGTGGAGTGAGGTTATGGTCCAAAATTGTATAAGGGCAAGTGTCTAAGAGAAAGTCTGATGGTAAAAGTCGCCATTCTCCTTAGGATTTGGTATCCCATGGGAGCCCCAAGAGTTCTTGATTAGTAGAACAGTCATATCCTGAGGGGCTAGTGGCAAGAGGCTTCTGCCGTCTTGAGTTTTCCTCACCCATGCTCAGAGTTGTTTTGTTGTCATGGGGTACTTCCCAGAAATTCTCCATGGTCTTTAGCTCCTAGTTGAAGCCTTTGTTCCCTGTGCTCCTTTTCTGTCAAGGATGGACCTGATGGGCTCATGCCCATTCAGTGCAAGGAGGAGTGACTCAGGTCAGGACAAGTGACTGTCCCCAGGAGGATTATGTTATTGAGTCTCATTTAAACCTTTCATGACCAACCATTTCTCCCCCTCCCTTGCCACAGTTGGCCAGTCAGTGCTGAAAGATGTGAGCAAAGTGAAGAAGCTGAAGCAGTCCGGAGAGCCCTTCCTGCAGGATGGGTCGTGCATCAATGTAGCCCCTCATCTGCACAAGTGTCGTGAGTGCCGCCTGGAGCGGTATCGGAAGTTTAAGGAACAAGAGCAAGATGATTCCACTGTGGCTTGCCGCTTCTTTCACTTCCGGAGGTACCCAGACTCCTCTCTTCATCTCCTTCCCAGTTTCGTTAGGGACACTTAACTTCCACTCTTTCTCTGAATCGGTAAACATATCTCACCATCTTTTTATTGTTTTCCTAAATTACATTGCTCTCAGAGTCTGTGCTAAGGTTCTGCCATCCCATTAGTGGCCACTTAGTTGTTTGGATTGTGAAATGATATGTGACTTTGTCCTTAGAGAATTGAAATTGAACAATCTCACCTGCTGCCCCCTGAGCTGTGTTGAGTTATTCCTAACTTGGGTTCCATTTGAAACCAGTGGTGTGAGCAGAAGGATGCCATTTTGTGTCGTAGATCTGCCTGACCACTTACTCCTCTTTAGTGCTAGAGTAACTTGAGTCCGCTAGGGAGAAGGGGAAGTAAGATGAGGAGATAATGTGAAATAGAGATAACTGTTGAAAATCCTAGGAATATCCCTTGCTTTTACCAAACAACAGCTATTTAGTCACTTTTCTTCTGCTTGATAAACTTAGAAGAGGAATTTCTTCTAAGCAATCATTCAGGTGTCCTTAGTTTTTTAAATAAAGAAATCCAGGTGGTTTATCCATGTGGCATGGATTCACTTATTCAGCAAATATTTATTGAGCACTTAATGTGTGCCAGCCATTGTTGTGGGCATTGAGGATTAAACAGTACATGAAACCATCAAATTCCTGCCCTCAGGAGGCTTGTTGGGGACGCAGAGAGTAAATAAGAAAAAAAAGGTTAAAGGTTAAATATATAGTATGTCAGTCTGTAATAACTGTGAGGAAGAAAAAAGAGGGAAAGAGGATTGAAGTGTGGGGAGGCTAGAGAGGCTACAGTTTATTTTTATTTATTTATTTATTTTTATATCTTTATTGGAGGAGGCTACAGTTAAATAGGATGGCTTGATGGAGGAATTCCCCGGTCGTCCAGTGGTTAGGACTCCATGCTTCCACTGCAGGGAGCACAGGTTTGATCCCTGGTTGGGGAACTAAGATCACATGCCACGTGGCAAGGCCAAAAAAAAAAAAAAAGGATGACTTGAGAAAGTGAGTTTTGACTAAAGACCTGAAGGAGGGGAGGGGACTGAGCCACGCATTCTTCTGGGAGACAAGTATTTGAGATAGAGGGCACAGCAACAGCAACTGTCTTGAGGCTGGAATATTTCTAGTGTGTTCATGGAGCTAGGGTGGGTAAAAGAGAGTAAGCAAGGGGGGGAAAAGAGTGAAGTCAAAGAGTTAATGATAGGTCCAGATTCTAAAGGGCTACTCTTAAGGGCCCTGGCTTTTATGCTGAAGAAGCAGTTGTTGGAGATTTTGAGCTGATGAGTAACACTGATGAATGTTTTAAAGGATCACTGTGACTACCTTCTTGAGAGTAGATTATATTGAGGCAAAAGCAGGGAGAAATTAGGAGAATATTGGAATTATCCAGGTGAGAAATGATGGTGGCTTAGTGTAGGGAGGTATTAATAGAGGTGATGAGAAGTGGTTAAATTAAGGATATATTTTGAAGGTAGAGCCACATGCTTTTCTGATGGATTGCATGTGGGATATGAAAGAAAGGAGTCAAAGATGATTTTACGGCTTCTGGCCTGAAAACTGGAAGAATGGAATTGCCATTTACTGGTAAGGTGATTTCTCAGGGAAAAGTGGGTTTGAGGAGGAAAATGGGGAGTTTTAATTAGTTAATTTATTTATTAATTTATTTTTTATTTTTATTTATTTATTTTGGGTTGTGTTCGGTATTTGTTGTGGTGTGCGGGCTTCTCATTGTGGTGGCTTCTCTTGTTGTGGAGCACGGGCTCTAGGTGCACGGGCTTCAGTAGTTGCAGCACGTGGGCTTCAGTAGTTGTGGTGCGTGGGCTCAGTAGTTGTGGCTCACAGGCTTTGTTGCTCCACAGCATGTGGGGTCTGCCCGGACCAGGGATCAAACCCATGTCCCCTGCATTGGCAGGAGGATTCTTAACCACTGCGCCACCAAGGAAGTGCGGGAGTTTTAATTTAGATATGTTAAATTAGAGATGCCTATTAGATTTCCAAGTAGAGATGTTGAAAGGGCAGCTGGGGAATTCCCTGGTGGTCCCATGGTTAGGACTCTGCCTTCTCATTACCAAGGACCCAGGTTCAATCCCTGGTCAAGAAATTAAGATCCCACAAGCTGCGTGGTGCGCCCAAAAAAAAAAAAAAAAAGAAAGGAAAGAAAGAGCAGCTGGATATACAACTCCAGAGTTGAGGGAAGAAGTCCAAGCTGGAGATAAAAATGTGGATGTCACTGGGTATTTAAAGCTGTGAGTCTAACTGAGATCACTTAAGGAGTCAAAGTCTAGGCAGAGAAGAGAAGTAATCCAAGGACTGAGTTCTGAAGCTCTCCAGCATTTAGAGATGGGAAAGATGAGGAGGAACTACTAAAGGAGGCTGAGAAAGAACAGCCAGTGAGGTATCCTGGAAGACAACTGAAGAAAGTGTTTCTGGTAAGGAATTATGAACTCCGGCAAATGTTGGTGATTGGGAGGGGTCAGTTAAGGACTGAAAATGACCATTGGATATAACAAGGGGGAATGACCTTGTCAAAAACAGTTTTGGGACTTCCCTGGCGGTCCAGTGGTTAAGACTCCACACTTCCACTGCAGGGGGCACGGGTTCGATCCCTGATCAGGGAACTAAGATCCCACATGCTGCGTGGCATGGCACAAAAAAAACAAAACCAATTTTGGTAGATTGGTGGGAGAAAGCCTGAATGACGTGGATTAAGAGAAAATAAAAGGAAAAGGAACTGGTGACTGTCAGTATAGACAACTCTTTTAAGAAACTGCTCTTACAAACTGATAAATGGAGGAGGTGGGTGTGGGATCAAGGGGATTTTTGAGATAGCACGTTCAAATACTGACAAGAGTGATTCAGTAGAGAGGAAAATAGATGATGTAGAAGAGAGAATTAGTGGAGGGATGCCTATGCAAGAGGATAGGATGTAGAACATAGGTGGAGAGGTTGGGTTGGTCTTCACTGGTACCTAGTTCATCCATAGTAGCAGAAGATGAAATGGAGTACATGGGGCCAGTGACAGGAATGTGTGGTAGTGTGGTGGTGGAAGCTTGTGGGAATTCTCTTCTGGCTCCTTGCGGAATTTTTTCAGTGAAATACTTAACAAGGTCCTTGTGGGGAAAGTAATACCGGACGTTTGAAAAGAAAGGAGAAGATATTAAACAGGCATCTAGGAGAGGGAGCACACCAGGAAACTGTATTGTGGCTGCCAGGCAATATTAAGGGTTCACGTGAGTAGACATGAATTTCAAGTGTGACAGTGAGGCTTCCCTAGTGGCGCAGCAGTTGAGAATCTGCCTGCCAATGCAGGGGATACGGGTTTGATCCCTGGTCCGGGAAGATCCCACATGCCGCAGAGCAACTAAGCCTGTGTGCCACAACTACTGAGCCTTTGCTCTAGAGCCCGTGAGCCACAACTACTCAGCCCGTGTGCCACAACTACTGAAGCCCACGCGCCTAGAGCCCATGCTCTACAACGAGAGAAGCCATCGCAATGAGAAGCCATCGCAATGAGAAGCCCACGCACTGCAACAAAGAGTAGCCCCTGCTCACCGCAACTAGAGAAAGCCCACATGCAGCAACAAAGACCCAACACACTGGGGACAGCTTTTTAAAGAACCCAGACCTACTAGGTGTTAACAAGCCTTCCTATTAGTGCATACTCTGTTGGTCTAACACAGTGAAATTTCTTAACTCAGTCTGATTCCTGTTATGTCTCATTTAATTTCTTTTAGATCCTAGGATTTTAAGTGTGTGTTGGTTTGCATGGTTGCTGCTATTTACTATGTATTTGACTGTGTACATTCCTGTCTCAGGTTGATCTTCACTCGAAAGGGGGTACTCCGAGTGGAGGGGTTTCTGAGTCCCCAGCAAAGTGACCCTGATGCCATGAACCTGTGGATTCCCTCTTCCTCCCTAGCAGAAGGAATAGACCTAGAAACCTCAAAATACATTCTTGCCAACGTTGGAGACCAGTTCTGCCAGCTTGTGATGTCTGAGAAGGAGGCCATGATGATGGTGGAGCCACACCGTAAGGCACCCTCTTACTTGTCTTCCAGTCAGTTCTAGGTGGAAACTCATTTTCTTTTGCTTAAAGGGAGGTGTGGAAGGAGTGGCAGGTGGCATTTTCTATGGATGAAGTAAGACCAATAAAACTTCTCTTTGTAGTAAACTAAATAGCTGAAGTCATACCTGTATCCAGTAGTCCTCATTCTTTTAGTCTTTGGCAGTTAACAAACTAAAAATTCCTTCCCTGTTTGTCTTTCATTGTTGTAGCACAGTTGCCATAATTTACATTTTGATCCCTGTTTGGGTTTGATTCACGCTGAATATTTTCAGTTTGCTTTGAACTAATTTGTGTTAGTATGTAATACTTGATGGTTTGTGAATAGATGAAGTGCTACTGGTTGTTGTGTTTCATACCTAGAACCCACATTATTCAGACATTTATGATATTTCCATGTCTATGAGATACTATACCCTATTTCTAGACCAAGGAATATTGTACTATGAAATTATGCCCTACACTTTAAGAGAAGAATCCTCTTGTTTCAAAATTCCCGAAATTGAAAATTTTATAGTATCTTAAATGACAACATGTGGCATTCATTCTCATTGACACTTGTTCAGAAATATTAGAAATTCCATGTATTTTGTTTCTCTTACAATTATAGAAATACAGACTTCATGAACCTTTGAGTTTAATTGCTAGACAAAACACTTGAGTAGAAATCAGTGGGTCTGGGATCTTTTGCTGTTGCTCAGGATGGTCAGTGCCAACAGTATTCCTCTTCCTTTTTCCACCAGAGAAAGTGGCATGGAAGCGAGCAGTGCGTGGTGTACGGGAGATGTGTGATGTATGTGAAACAACTCTCTTCAACATCCACTGGGTTTGTCGCAAATGCGGATTTGGGGTCTGCCTTGACTGTTACAGGCTCAGGAAAAGCCGACCACGCAGTGGTGAGCAAATATTGTCCTGTGTAGTTCTAAAGGTAAACTGTCAGTGGAGGTGTGGACTTGGAAATTGAAGCAGAAATGGGTTTGCGCCTCCTCTTTAGCTGTTTAGCTTCATTTATGTTTTGTCACATTGTGAGGTCTTAAAATTGCCAATACTCCAGCCTAACTGGAAAGGTTAAAACAAGCCAAGAAGAGTAAATCTTCATCTTCCCTGGTTGTTTTTTTTTAAATAACATCTTTTTTTGAGATATAATTCATATGCTGTAAAATTCACCCTTTTAAAATGTACAGTTCAAAGGTTTTTAGTATATTCTCAAGGTTATATGTCATCACCATAGTATAGTATATTCTCAAGGTTATATAGTAATTTCGTTTTCATTGTTCCAAAAAGAAACTTCACAGCCATTAGCAGTCACTCCCCATTCCTCCCCCTCCTTAGGCCTTGGTAACCACTAATCTACTTACTGTCTATATAGATTTGCCTATTCTGTACATGTCATATAAATGGAATCATACAATATTTGGCCTTCTGTGACTGGCCTCTTTAACTTAGCATACTGTTTCAAAGTTTCATCCATGTTATAGCACCTAATTCATTCCTTTGTATTGCCAGGTAATATTCCACTGTATGATATACTACATTTTCTCCATCCATTCATAAGTCAATGGACATTTAGGTTGTTTCTACTTTGGGCTGTTATGAATAATGCCACTAGGAACATTTGTGTACAAGTTTTTGTGTGAACATATGTTTTCATTTTTTTTGAGGATATACCTAGTAGTGGGACTGATGGGGCATATGGCAGTTCTATTTTTAACCCTTTCAGAAACTGCCAAACTGTATTCCAAAGTAGCTGCACCATTTTATAATTCCACCAGCAATGTACGAGGATTCCAGTTTTTCTACATCCTTGTCAACACTTGTTATTAAATGTCTTTAATTGTAGCCATCATAGTGGCTATGAAGTAGTATATCATTGTGTGTGTGTGTGTGTGTGTGTGTTTTAATAAATTTATTTATTTATTTATTTATTTATTTATGGCTGCATTGGGTCTTCATTGCTGCACACGGGCTTTCTCTAGTTGCGGCGAGTGGGGGCTACTCTTTGTTGTGGTGCGCGGGCTTCTCATTGTGGTGGCTTCTCTTGTTGCGGAGCATGGGCTCTAGGCGCGCAGGCTTCAGTAGTTGTGGAGCGCGGGCTTCAGTAGTTGTGTCTCGTGGGCTCTGGAGCACAGGCTCAGTAGTTGCAGCGCACGGGCTTAGTTGCTCCATGGCATGTGGAATCTTCCCAGACCAGAGCTCGAACCCGTGTCCCCTGCATTGGCAGGCGATTCTTAACCACTGCACCACCAGGGAGGTCCCTCACTGTGTGGTTTTGACTTGCATTTCCCAGATGACTACTTATGTTGAGCATCTTTTCATATGCTTATTGGCCCTATGTTTATCTTCTTTGGAAAAATGTCTATTCAAATCCTTTGCTTCACTTTGTTTTTGCTTTACCTTATTGCCCACCAAGAATCCTCCTTGGCCCTTGACTTCCTCATTCTTCCCTCTTCTAAGATACAGTGTAACCATTGTAACAGTGGTTTTAGAGCTTAGGCTACTGGGATCTGAATCCTACTTGCACACATTATTATACCAACTATGGTATCTTGGGCTAGCTACTTAACCCCTCAAAACCTCAGTTTCCTTGTCTATAAAACAAAGATAATATGAGTATGTCCCTCACAGCATTGTTTTGAGGATTAAATGAGATGACGTATGTAAAGTGGTTAACACAGGGCCTGACATCCACTAGGTTCTACATGTTAATGGAGCTAAGATCTTCCATTTTTGCCCATGAAAGATTAACTTCTGCACAAATTGCCCTCCTGCCATAAACAACAAGAAAACCAGACAAAATATATGAAACCACAATTTCAGATATTAGACAACAGGCAGTTTGAGTCTGTGTTCCCTAAGAAAAGGGAAGAAATAAGGTGAATCTTACAGTTGCCCCAGTTTACTGCTTGGAGGCAGTTTCCATCCTGTACCACAGGGAAAGGTAACTAATATAGAGTTTAGCAGTCTCATGAGTTGAGACAGAGATCAGAATCTGTGAAGAATAAGGTAGTGTACTACAGCTACAGGTTACAGCTACACAGAGAGAACACCAGAGATCTGTGGAGAAATCGTCTAAATTTTTTTTGTCTTATAGTGATCTGCACATGCATAAGATGAAACTTTTCTCAAGGCAGTCAACTGAGTAGTATACAGAACTGACACTTTGTATTCCCACCAGCCAGAGTGGAGAGACACTGGATAGAGTTCAAAAGAGTCACACCCTTAGTAGTAAGACTAATGTTGTCCCAGAATACAGGCTGCTCTGGACCTGCCATAATGAAGTGTAAAGCAAGCCTTGGAAGGATCAAATTCATCTACAAGTTACTTAGTTATATGCCACACTAAAACCAAACATTCTTTAAAGGATTACAACAAAATCCAGTACTCTGAACATAAAACTCACAAAGCTCTGCATTCAGTGAAGAATGATCAGGTATACAGAAAAGCAGAATAATATGACCAATAATCTGGAAAAAAGAAAAAAAAAACTATCTGTAGAACAAATCCAGAAATGACAGTAGTGATGGAATTATTGTACAAGGACCTAAAACAGCTATTATAAAACTTTTAAATATGCTTGGACATAAAGGAAAACACAATGAGAAAAACAGAAGACATGTAACAGACCCAAATGAAACTTCTTGAGATGAAAAATATCTCCCCCCAAAAATTACACTAGGTGGCAGATTAGATACTCCAGAAGAAACAGTGAGCTTGAAGACAGCAATAGAAACTATAAAAGCTAAGCACAGAGAGAAGAAAGAAATTTATAAGTTGAAGAGTGGATTGTTGAACTACAGGATATATTGGGCAGTCTCCAAAACTTATAAATGGAGTTCCAGAAAGAGAAAGAGCAGGAGGGCAGAGACAGAAAAAATATTTGAACAAATAAAGCCAAAAATTTTCCAAATTTGATGAAAAAGCTATAACACCACAAATCCAACAATAACCCTCAAACAGAAAATACGTTAAGAAAACCACACCGGGGCTTCCCTGGTGGCGCAGTGGTTAAGAATCACCTGGTAATGCAGGGGACACGGGTTTGAGCCCTGGTCCAGGAAGATCCCACATGCCGCGGAGCAACTAAGCCCGTGCGCCACAACTACTGAGCCTGTGCTCTAGAGCCCACGAGCCACAACTACTGAGCCCGCGTGCCACAACTACTGAAGCCTGCGTGCCTAGAGCCCGTGCTCCACAGCAAGAGAAGCCACCACAATGAGAAGCCACCACAATGAGAAGCCCACGCACTGCAATGAAGAGTAGCCCCCATTCACCGCAACTAGAGAAAGCCCCGCGCAGCAACAAGGACCCAACTCAGCCAAAAATAAATAGATAGACAGATAGATAGATAGATAGATAAATTTATTCATAAAAAAAAAGAAAAGAAAACCACACCAGGGGCTTCCCTGGTGGCGCAGTGGTTAAGAATCCGCCGCCAATGCAGGGAACATGGGTTTGAGCCCTGGTCCGGGAAGATCCCACATGCCGTGGAGCAACTATGCCCATGCGCCACAGCTTTCAAGCCTGTGCTCTAGAGCCCGCGAGCTACAACTACTGAGCCCATGCACCACAACTACTGAAGCCCATGCATCTAGAGCCCGTGCTCTGCAACAAGCAAAGCCACCACAATGAGAAGCCTGCACACCGCAATGAAGAGTAGCCCCCGCTCGCCACAACTAGAGAAAGCCTGTGCACGGTAACAAAGACCCAATGCAGGCAAAAATAAATAAAAATAATAAATAAATTAAAAGAAAACCACACCAAAGCACATCATAATCACTTACCGAAAAACAGTGATAAAGAGAAAAGCTGAAAAGCACCAGATGAAAAAAGGCACATTATGTAATAAAGATAAGAATGATAGCTAACTTGTCAGAAACCTGTACACCAGAGACAATGGAACAGTATTTTAAGGTGCTGAAAACAAACCTATTAACCTAGAATTCATACCAGTGAAAATATCTTTCAAGAGTGAAATAGTTTTTCAGACGTGGAAAAGTGATAGAATTCATCACCAGCAGATCCATGCTACAAAGTTAAAGGTAGTTACTCAGGCAGAAGAAAATGATACAATGTGGAAATTTGGATTTACACAAAGGAGTGAAGAATATCCTACGTGGTAAATATGCAGGTACATATAAAAGACTTTTTTTCTTAATCTTTTAAAAAGATAATTGTTTAAAGCAAAAGTAGTAACAGTGTATTGTGGGGTTTATAATTTAAGTAAAACTAAAATATGTAATAACAGCACAAAGGAAAGGAGGGGAAAATGGAAGTATTGTTTTGTAAGGGTCTTAACACTGTGAAGTGTTACAGCATTTGAAGATAGACTGTGATAAGTTAAAGATACTGCAAACTCTAAAACAAACCAAAAAAATTAAGAGATATAGCCACTAAGCCAAAAATGGAAACAAAATCATATTATAAAAAGTAATTAATTCAAAAGGAGGAAAAATGAAACCAAAAAATGGTACAAATAAACAGATATACAGTATATCTTGTATTCAGATTTCTTGGAGTGGATAGCACAATTACCAAAAAAAAAAGCCTAAGAAGGTTTTTTGGGGGCATGATAAAGAAAAGTTGAAACACTGAACTAGGTATAGATAGGGACATCTTATATAATGTGAAAGACTGTATTTTTCCCCCTAGGATCAGGTACAAAGCAAGGATGTCCACTCTTCACAACTTCTATTCAACATTGAACTGGAGTTACTAGTCAGCATGAAGAAATAAAAGACAAGGAAAAGCATAATAATAATAATAATAAAAGGCACATAGCTTGGAAAGAAATAAAATGGTTTTTATTCTCAGATGACATGATCATCTATATAGAAAATCCCAAGAAATCTACAGTAAAGCTACCAGAACTAATAAATGAGTTTAGCAAGACTGCAGGATACAAAGTCAACATAACAAAATTCAGTTCTATTTCTGTATGATGTCAGTGAACAATTAGGGATAGATTTAGCAAATGTGTAAAAGACACATGTACTGAAGACTACAACATATTGCTAAGAGAAATTAAATGCTAAATAAATGGACAGATGTACTGTATTCACGGATAGAAGATTGAATATTAAGATGTCAGTTCTTCCAAATTGATCTGTAATTAAGTGCAATTCCAATCAAAATCCCAATAGGCCTTTTTGTAGAAATTGACGAGTTGTTTCTAAAATTTATATGAAATACAAAGGACCTAGAATAACCAAAATTTTGAAAAAGAAGAATGAAGTGGGAGGATTTATACTACTTCATTTTAAGACTTTGTATAAAGCTACAGTAATCAAGACACTATGGTTAGTACAACAGAACAGAGTCTAGAAGTAAACCCACTCATATACATTCAACTGATTAGCTGCAAAGGTGCCAAGGTAATTGAATGGGAAAAGATAGTCCTTTCACAAATGGTACTGAAATAACTGTATATACATATTCAAATAATCAAATGAACTATTTTTATTCACATTATATACAAAAAACTAACTCTAGTAAATCATAGACCTAAACATAAAAGTTAAAACTCTAAAACCTCTAGGAAAAAAATAGAAGACCTTTGTGTCCTTGGGTTACATAAATATTTCTTAGGTAAGACACAAAAAACAAAAGAAAAATTAATATCATCAAATTTGAAAACTGTCTTCAAAAGACATTAAGTAAATGAAAAGGCAAGCCACATAGTGGGAGAAAAGATTCACTGATCACATATTTGCTAAAGAACTTGCATTTATAATAAAGACCTCTTAAAACTCAATAACAAGACAAAAAAACCAGTTGTTTTTTTTTAATTTTTTTTTTTAATATAAATTTATTTATTTATTTTTGGCTGCTTTGTGTCTTCATTGCTGCGCATGGGCTTTCTTTTTAGTTGCAGTGAGTGGGGGCTACTGTTCTTTGCAGTGCACATGCTTCTCTTTGCGGTGGCTTCTCTTTGTTGCAGAGCACGGGTTCTAGGCATGCGGCCTTCAGTAGTTGTGGCAGGCAGGCTCAGTAGTTGTGGCTCGCGGGCACTAGGGCGCAGGCTCAGTAGTTGTAGCTCGCGGGCGCTAGGGCGCAGGCTCAGTAGTTGTGGCACTTGAGCTTAGTTGCTCCACGGCATGTGGGATCTTTCTGGACCAGGGATCAAACCCCTGTCCCCTGCATTGGCAGGCAGATTCTTAACCACTGCCACCAGGGAAGTCCCTACTTTTTAAATTTATTTATTTTTGGCTGCGTTGGGTCTTTGTTACTGCTCTCAGGCTTTCTCTAGCTGCGGAGAGCGGGGGCTACTCTTCGTTGCGGTGCGCGGGCTTCTCATGCGGTGGCTTCTCTTGCTGCGGAGCACAGGCTCTAGGTACGCGGGCTTCAGTAGCTGTGGCACGTGGGCTCAGTAGTTGTGGTGCATGGGCTTAATTGCTCTGCAGCATGTGGGATCTTCCCGGACCAGGGCTCAAACTCATGTCCCCCGCATTGGCAGGCGGATTCTTAACCACTGCGCCACCAGGGAAGGCGCCACCAGGGAAGTCCCCACCAAAACCCAGTTTTTAAATGGGCAAAATATTTGAACAGATATCAAAGAAGATAGATCAATGGAAAATAATCACATGGGAAAAAACTATCATTACTTACTAGGGAAATGCAAATTAAAACCATAATGAGAAACCACCAACCCCACTAGGATGGCTAAAATTTTAAAAACTGAGAGTACAAAAGTGCTGTCAAGGATATGGAGCAACTAAAACTTATTAAACATTGCTGATAGTAATGCAATTTGGTACCATCACTTTGGAAAACAGTATAGCCATTTCTTTATAAATTTAGACATAAACTAGCATTCCACTTCTAGGTATTTCCAAGAGAAATGAAAATATGTCCACACAAAGGCTTGTACTTGAATGTTTGTAGCACTTTATTCATAATAGCCAATAATGGGAAACAATCCAACTATTTACCAGCTGGTAAGTGGGTAAACACAATAAGGTACATCCATACTATGGAACAGCACTCAGACATAAAAAGATATGAATTACTGATAAATCCAACAATATGGATGAATCTCAAAATCACTGCTAAATGAAAGAAGCCCAACACAAATGACAAATGACATGCCATATGTTTCCAGTGATATGAAATTCTAGAAGAAGCAAAACTTTAGTGTTAGAAAGTTGGTCGTTGGTGGCCAGGGGTTGAGGAAAGGGTATTGACTGTAAAGGGCTGAAGGGAACTTCAGGAAGGGATAGAAAAGTTCTAAATCCTGAATGTAGTACTGTTTCTACAACTATATACATTTGTCTAAATTCATTGAAGTGTACACTTTAAATTGTTGAATTAATTTTATGTAAATTGCACCTCAGTGTAGCAGTATTTTTAAAAGTTAGCTGTTATCTTCTTTGACCCATGAAAAAATTGGCCTATAAAGTCTGAAACTCTGACTTACTGATAGAGATACATCTTGTGACCCTCATAAAATAAGTAAAGTCATTTCATTTCTGTTTCAGAGACAGAAGAGATAGGTGATGAAGAGGTTTTCTCCTGGTTGAAGTGTGCAAAGGGACAGTCCCATGAACCAGAGAATCTCATGCCCACACAGATCATCCCTGGCACAGGTAAAGGAATTCCTTTTTTAGATTTGGTGGGGGAAAAAAGATGTTTTTAATTGAGCTATAATTTACACACCATAATATTTGGTAAAATGGTTTATCTCAGCTTGACTCTTTTTAAGCCTCACTAGATTTCCCTGAGAATTTGAATCTTCAGAAATGTTAGATTGTATGCAGCCACTGCACCCACTTTGCCTCACCTTTCTGGGTGGAGGGGTTGGTTGCTTTTCAGATGTCATTTTACATTCCTATGGTCGGCAGGACCAGAATAGAAAAAGTCAGTCCGGGAATTCCCTGGTGGTCCAGTGGTTAGGACGCTGTGCTCTCACTGCCGAGGGCCCGGGTTCAGTCCCTGGTCGGGGAACTAAGATCTCACAAGCCGTGTGGCCCAGCAAAAAAAAAAAAGAAAGAAAGAAAAAGCCAGTCCCCTGGCTTCCAGAAAGACCTTTGGTTCTAGGTTTATAAAAATCCAGCTGAAGCTAATCAAAGCTCTTGAATCCATGAAGAAGGCAGCTTAACAGTAGGAATGAATGGTCATGTGGCAGCTTACTTCATTGATTCCTCCAGATAGTCTGTTTCCAGCTTCCACACTTCCATTAACATACACACACTGAAGTTGGTGAATCCTCTGCCTATATTCTTCTCCACTTTGGGGAGCCACCCCCTGGATCTTTATAACCCAGTGCATCAGAGCAGAAGACCTCCCTGAGTGCAGTGGTCAGATGCCTGCTCCCTGCTGATCTAAGCATTGGTTAAATGTTTGTGTAAAGTTTACATTGGTCTATTTTTTTTTTAGGTATAACTTACAGTAAATCTCAAGTATACAATTCAAAATGTTTACATACGCTTGAACAATAGGGAATCTACCCCTAGAGTTTCTGCTGAAGGACACCTTGTTAACGTTTACTAGAGGAGGGAGGGAGTGTAGCTTAGTGGTTAAGCGTGCACAGAACTTTAGTGCTACATAGACCTGGGTTAAAGTCTCGGTACTTTCATTTACCAACTTTATGTACTTAAGCAAATAACCTAACTTCTCTGAGTCTCAGTTTCATCATCAAAAATTGAGGGTACAAGCTGCTACCTCACTGAAATGTGGTAAAGCTTGAGAGAGATAATGTAAATAAGGTCTTTAGCACAATACCTGACACATACAATTATTCTAAGGTTAATTGTTATTTTTTTTCCAGCTCTTTACAATATTGGAGACATGGTACATGCTGCCCGGGGCAAGTGGGGAATTAAAGCAAACTGCCCTTGTATTAGCCGGCAGAACAAATCTGTGTTGAGACCTGCTGTCACTAATGGGATGTCACAGGTAAAGTGGTGTGTATAGGTACAACTGAGAGAAACTCAAGTTCTTTGTACCAGGAAGTGCCTCATTTTCACCTCTGTTGTCCCAGGCTACTGTCAGATTCCTGGGGAACTAGGGGATGGGGAGGCCTGTCTAAAGAGAGCCCCAGAAGTTACTCCAGGGATTTAAATTCCCCCTGACTGGTATGAGTTTCTCTTCATGAGTTTCTAAAACCAATTCAGGCTTGTTTGATAAATAGCACAAAGAGATTCTTTGCATCTTGTCAAGATTTGTACCTCAGGTTCCTTGCGTAGGTGAAGAGTACAGAAAAGATCACTAGGAATACATTCCTATCGTGTGCATGGTCACTGCCTTGTCATGTTAGGTACTGAGAAATATGAATATTAGCCTGCTGATCTGGGATCATTCTACCCTGAAAGCAGTCCTAAGCCTTCACAGAGAGGCAGTGATTTTCTCATTGCTCTGTCAGAGGTGGAGGTCATTCTGGTGTGATGGTGACTATTTTGAATAAGAGGCTATTTAAAAAAAAAGAAAAAAAACGCACACATACCTCTTACATTCGGAGGGCTTTCCAGGAATGCTACACATGATCAATAAGAGGTACAGGGATTAATGCTGAGAGATCTCAAAATATCTTTTCAGTAGAGTTGACATATTAGAGCAAATCATCTGGAAAATTCAATAATAGAATAATAACCATTTTATTGAGCATTTATGTGTGCCAGACACTATGCTGAGCTCTTTGCATATATCAGTACTATCTCATTTAATCCTCGGAACAGCTCTATGCGGTCAAGTTCTAATCACCAATTTGCCAGTGCAGAATTTGAGCCTCGGGCATGCCAAACAAAAACGCTGTTTTATTTTCAAGTCTTGTTCACTGCTCTTTCCACAGAACCTAGCATAGTTTCTGTCACATTGTAGGACTCAACAAACATATGTTAAATTAATGAATGAGTGAAATAGCAGTTTATGGGACAGTTGCTTTCCCAGACCTGTTTAGTGTCAGCTGTCGTTACTATTTGCATTGTATTTTTTCTACACAAGGACAACACTTTAACCATGTTGGCGTTCTGTGCTATAGCTTCCTAGCATAAACCCTAGTGCCTCTTCTGGAAATGAAACCACCTTCTCAGGTGGAGGAGGAACTGCGTCGGTAACACAACCAGAGACTGACCATGTTGCCAAAGCCGACAGTACTGACATCAGATCTGACGAGCCTCTGAAAGCAGACAGTTCGGCGTCAAATAGCAATAGTGAGCTAAAAGCCATCAGGCCCCCTTGCCCTGACACAGGCCCACCTTCCTCTGCCCTGCACTGGTTGGCGGATTTAGCAACTCAGAAGGCTAAGGAAGAAACAAAAGGTGAGATTAACACAAGCCTCTGCCCTGCCTGTGGGTGGAACACTTGAGTTATTCTGGGATTCTTCAGACTCACACATTACCATCCACATTTTTGAAACATGCCACTTGCTTTCTCTGGCTGATCATGTAAAATGAGGGAATCTCTTTCCACTTCTTTCTAGAAGTGGAGCTTTTTAAAAAAGGCACATGCCTGGGTTCTACCCCAAACCTCTTTAGTCAGAATCGATATAAGATTTTTAACAAGCTTCCCAAATGGCCCTGATAGCCAGTATTACTAGCCAGGAGGGCTAGACTTGTTTTTCAGTGGGCACAAGAATCACCTGGGGAATCGTTAAAAATGCAGATTCCTGTGCCCCACCAGAACTATTAAGTGAAAATCTCTTGGAGTAAGACCAAGAATCTCCATTTTTAACAAGCACTCCAGGTAATTCTAATACAAGTATTCTGGAGACCCACTTGAAGAAACACTGTCTTAGAAAGTGAGGGAGACGAAAGATGGATGGGAACAAAAGGAAGTTTGAAATCCAGGTCTGGAAAAGAAAGGAAGAAGTAGGAGAGCTTCTCCTTGGCCATGAGACCTGCCATAGTCATAGCTCATCAGGCTTGGCCCAGACAAACCGTACGTAGTTTGGGGGGCAAGGGAGGGGAAAGTCTTTCCTCTTTCCCACTTGGCTGATTTTTAGGAGTCAGTTGCCTGCTGGGTATTCCTTGTGCCTAATGCTATTCCTGGTTATGTTCTTACAGAAGCAGGGTCCCTGAGGTCGGTGCTCAGTAAAGAGTCTCATTCACCCTTTGGGCTGGACTCATTCAACTCCACTGCAAAGGTCTCTCCGTTGACTCCAAAGCTTTTTAACAGTCTGTTACTGGGTCCCACTGCCTCCAACAACAAAACTGAAGGCTCTAGCCTTCGAGACCTCCTCCACTCCGGGCCCGGAAAGCTTCCTCAAACCCCCTTGGACACAGGCATACCCTTCCCCCCGGTCTTCTCTACATCCTCAGCAGTAAGTGTCCTCTCTACAACTCTAGCCTTTGCTGCTTTTCCATGAAAGAACCATCAGAGATCTGATAACTGGGTTAGAGGGTATATGACTGACTTGTGTCCTTCACATTATCAGGCCAGCTGACAAGATCTTTCTTTATATTAAGTTTTGGGAATGTTTGAGATCCTTTTAAGTAGTAAACCTTTTGTGCCATGTTAGGAAGTCAGTAGAAATTGAGACTGAAGTTTTTCAATCATCAGCAGAAATCACTTTATTTTCTTGACAATAACAGACATTAAATTTTTTTTAAACGTAGGCAGTACATTCATATTGTACCCTCTTGGGTATCTAATAGACGCTTCAAACCTAACACCTCTAAAACCACACTCCTGTTCTTCTGCCTGTGAGCCTGCATTTCCTTTATTTTTTGCTTCTCTTGGTCAGTGGCTTCCAATTGCTTGGCCAAAAATCTTGGAGTCTTTTGGGACTCCCCTCTCACATTTCGTATCTAATCTGTTAGCATAACCTTTCAGTTTGATTATCAGAATGTATTCAGAGTGCACCCATTTCTCATCAGCTCCACTGCTTCCTCTCTAGTCTGAGTCAACATCCTCTCTTGCCTGAATTTTTGTAGTAAACTCCTTACAGGTCCTCTGTATTTCTTCCCTTTCTACACAGAGCAGCTAGAGTGGTCCTTTTAAGATATGTCACATCTTATCACCTCTGCCTAAAATCTTTCAAGGGCTTCCAATTTCATAATAAAAGCAGAGTCCTTTCAGTGGACTATAATGTTCCAGCCCTCTCTTCCCCTCACTTCCCTGACTTCACCTACCACTCTCCCTCTTGTTCACTCTGCTCTGGCCACACCCACCTTCTTGCTGTTTCTTGAACATGGGCAGGCATGCTCTCTCTTCAGAGCCTTTGCACTTGTCTTTTTCTCCACCGAGAACTCTCTTTTCCATGTCACAACATGGCCTGCTTCTTAATCAACTTCCTCTCCTCCCTCCTGAAATGTCACATCTTCAGTAAGCCTTCTTCTTAGATCACCCTTTTTAAAAGTCCATTCTACTCCCATCCTCCACTCATATCTGTTACCTCTGCACTTTTTTTTTTAATTAATTAATTAATTTATTTTTGGCTGCGTTGGGTCTTCGTTGCTGCGCGCGGGCTTTCTCTAGTTGCAGCGAGTGGGGGCTACTCCTCCTTGCGGTGCGCAGGCTTCTCATTGCAGTGGCTTCTCTTGTTGCAGAGCACGGGCTCTAGGCACGTGGGCTTCAGTAGTTGTGGCACCTGGGCTCAGTAGTTGTGGCTCACGGGTTCTAGAGCGCAGGCTCAGTAGTTATGGCACACGGGCTTAGTTGCTCCGTGGCATGTGGGATCTTCCCATACCAGGGCTCAAACCCGTGTCCCCTGCATTGGCAGGCAGATTCTTAACTGGTGAGCCACCAAGGAAGCCCTGCACTTACTTTTTCCATAGCACTTATTACCATCTGACTTGCTGTGTTTTATTTATTTTCTGCTTCACCTCCACTTAAAGGCATTTTTGTCTGTTTTTTTGTTTTTTTTTGGCTTTTTTGTGCTGCACAGCTTTCAGGATCTTAGTTCCCCAACCAGGGATCAAACCCAGGTCCCCAGCAGTGGAAGCAGAGTCCTAACCACTAGACTGCCTGGGAATTCCCCATTTTTGTCTGTTTTATTCACTACTATATCCTTAGTGGCACAATGTTTGATACATAAGTATTTAGTAAGCATTTACTGAACTAATAAATTCAAAACGTACAAAATTTAAATTTTAAAAATACAGTGAGGGCTTCCCTGGTGGCGCAGTGGTTAAGAATCTGCCTGCCACTGCAGGGGACACGGGTTCGAGCCCTGGTCTGGGAAGATCCCACATGCCACGGAGCAACTAAGCCCGTGAGCCACAACTACTGAGCTTGCGCCTCTGGAGCCTGTGCTCCGCAACGAGAGGCTGTGATAGTGAGAGGCCCGCGCACCGCGATGAAGAGTAGCCCCCGCTTGCCACAACTAGAGAAAGCCCTCGCACAGAAACGAAAACCCAACACAGCCAAAAAATAAATAAATAAAGTGAAATTCTTTTTTAAAAAAAGTAAAAAAAAAAAAAAAAAATACAGTGAAAAGTCTCCTTCCCACTGTTGCCTCCCTTTTTGTAGGTGACCATTGTTTCATGATTGTCCTTTCAGTGATAATAAAATATGTATATAGTTCCCCCCCCCTTTTTACACAGATGTTTTTATACATTGCTTTTGTATTTTCAGTTTATATATTTCAGAGATCATTTCAAACAAGTATACAAATATGTTTCTCATTCTATTTTATGACTAATGACTGAAATTTGATGAACTGTGGGTGGTTGAGCCTTGTACAATGTGAGTTATTTGTTTCTCTTTTGGATAAATGACCAAAAAAATTACTTTGAGCTCTGTCTTATTTGTACTGCTCCAACTCCCAGTTCTCCTTTTTCTTTTTAAATTTTCCCAGGATGTTATATGATTACATATACTCTGTAGAGATCATGATTAGTGATACTTCAGACATTGTGTTATCAAGTTTACAAAAGCCCTCCCCTTCCTTCACTTCTGTGACCTTTCATCTCTGGGCCTGAGCTTTCCCGCCAGCTGAAACAAATGAGAGATTCTTGGTAGGGGACGGATTGGGGAGTAGAAGACTGCTTTCAGAATATACAGTTCTCTTGGGTACTCTGGTACAACTGTTTATTGGGGTACACTCCCTGGTAAAAAAAAATCACTGCCTGGATAAGTCACCTCAGTTACTTAATTGAAGTATATCCCTTGGGCATGCTGGCCAAAAAAAATGTGTAACCCTCAAAATAAATGATCTTTCTCACTCAGTTACAGCATTTTGTGATCCCTGCAGTCTACGTGCATATGCTTAAAACGGGGCTGAATGCCGAAGATATTTCTTAGGTCTCAAATCTCCTGCAGTAGAGGGGGCCTTTCTGTACTTTTTTTTCATAAATATAAAGCAAAATATGAAGGCTAGGGAAATGTAAGATAGTGACTTAATAGGCTCCCCCCTCCGACTACAAAAGACTTTACAATAACTTTTATGAAATTTAATCAGGTAGATCAGAACTCCGTGTGAATATAACTGTGAGATGGTTTTTGAATACTCTACTGGTGGTGCCTCAGTCATACTAACCTGATGGGTTTGTGTCTGGCAGGGAGTGAAGAACAAGGCCAGCCTACCCAACTTCCTTGACCACATCATTGCCTCAGTGGTAGAAAATAAGAAAACCTCAGATGCTGCAAAGCGGGCCTGTAACTTGACTGATACCCAAAAGGAAGTGAAGGAGATGGTGATGGGGTTAAATGTGCTGGACCCCCATACCTCTCACTCCTGGCTCTGTGATGGAAGACTTCTGTGTCTCCATGACCCCAGCAACAAAAACAATTGGAAGATCTTCCGGGAGTGTTGGAAACAAGGCCAGGTAAGCAAGAATAAGCAGATCCCAGGGTCGGCTGTCTGCCTGCCCACTATAGCTACCAGGATAGTTTCAATTCTCTCTGGGAGACACTTTGCCAAGGAGATTTAGACATATACTAAGTTTGTTGTAGACAGCCTTGCTACTTCAAGTTTTCTTGGATTTTTAAAAGTCAGAAGATTCCTAAAAATACATTGTGGATCTTTTTATTTCTCAGCTGTGTAGCTCTGTGTTCTTAAAAGGGCAGTTGAAATTCCTGTGAGGTTGTGATCTGGCATTAATGACACCTTTAGAGGAAAATCCGTAAGTGTGATATGGGGTGAGGCAAAAATGGGTGGAAGTGGGTGGTACTCTTCTAGGTAAATGTTTCAAGACCATACAAGTCTGTGTGATAGTGTGATAACACTTCCTGATTTTTATACATTAGCAGGTGTGAGGAAGGGGGAGGTTGTAGAATTGTCTGGATAGTTTTTTATTCGAGATGTGAGGACGTATTCTCAGAGTTTGCATTTGTCAGCTTTTCACCCTCTCACCTCAAAATAGTGGTAGATACCAGGGCAGCAGAAGTGATTTTTGTGGAATGTGCCCCCACCCCCCACCCCACCCCCCGCAGTGAGAATCAAGTGTAATAACAGAGTAGAAGTGTTTTCATTTTCTGTAGCTGACATTGTTGAAATCCATAGATTCTGAAACTGGGAGGGAATAATAAATCATTGTGGAGAAGAGGTTGTCCCCAGGAAACCCTCCTATTCTGTCCCTTAGCCCTGAGCTAAGTATTTCCTAAGTGGCTCTGATTGAGATACTTTTGTTTCCACAGCCAGTGCTGGTATCAGGGGTACATAAAAAACTCAAGTCTGAACTCTGGAAGCCAGAAGCCTTTAGCCAGGAATTTGGAGACCAGGATGTGGACTTGGTGAACTGCAGGAACTGTGCTATAATTTCCGATGTGAAAGTTCGGGATTTCTGGGATGGCTTCGAGATCATATGCAGTAAGTAGCTTTGATATCTGGTTCAGTAAAAGCAGACTGCAAAGTAAGCATCTATATGCCCAGCCCTACCGCTGAAATAACAAATTACATCCTCTTAACAGGAGGAACATTCTATCCAGGTGCCAACCAGGTAGCTCTCATGGCAATCACATGGCTCCCAGAGCATACCTGGACTTAAGCACATGATCACATGGGATGTGTGGAGCACTTTCACTTTGAGATGGAAAAATTTATCATGTACTAAAGCAGTGGCTGAGGAAAACAAAGCCCACCTTATCCATTATGGCGGTTTACAAGTCTGAAAATAAGAGTTTAGTCTTCTAAACCTTTTAGTCACTGGAGAATCAGGCAGCAGCCAACCCAGCAGATATTTGTAGGAGTGCTTTCTGTCTTCCAGAGCGATTAAGGTCAGAAGATGGGCAGCCAATGGTGCTCAAACTCAAGGACTGGCCTCCTGGGGAAGATTTTCGGGACATGATGCCAACAAGGTTAGTGAACTACAGTGAGTCGTCTTGAGAGACTTGTGCTTTGCTGAAGCTGTCACAAAGTAATCACAGAAAAGTGAACTCCACCTCTTTTCCTTTTTCCCGTATAACAAGCTAAGTCATCTTTCATGCTTTTTTTTTATAGGTTTGAAGATCTGATGGAGAACCTTCCTCTGCCAGAATATACCAAACGAGATGGCAGACTCAATCTAGCCTCTAGGCTACCCAGCTACTTTGTAAGGCCCGATTTGGGCCCCAAGATGTACAATGCCTACGGTATGAGGGAGAGGCCATAATTGACCTTTTTGGACACTACTGTTTCCATTTCACCTATAGAGGGAGATTTGTAGTCAGGATCATGTGTAGAGATGATAGAGGGCAAAGTGACAGGCGCTGAAGAAGTTGACAGTATCCAGGATGGTTTAGAATATGTTTGCTTTTGTCATTGATTTGCATAATAGCCCTTTGGGCCCAGTACTGTATATGTATGTATGTGTGTATATATATATACACACACACACAGTAGTTAGAAAGTTTCCTCTTAAAGGTTCCATCCAAGGGACTTCCCTGGCAGTCCAGTGGTTAAGACACTGTGTTTCCACTGCAGGGGGTGAGGGTTCTAACCCTGGTCAGGGAACTAAGATCCCGCATGCCGCACGGCACGACCAAAGATCCTTAGCTTTTAAGAGACTTCATAAGATAAGAGTGAACACGTCTGAGTACCATGCTACCCAACCAGCTCTTTGTGAAGTCACAGTAATGTCCTAAATCACTGTGAAAGCCAAGCTTCATTTGAGTGTCCATAATGCCCATATCTGTTTTGCTTTTGAAGGAGAGATCATTTAGGAGGGTGGAATTGGATCAATGGCCAAAGCTAATGATAGTGTCAGCTGAGCTCGAAATCAGTTTTAAAACACTAGAAAAGAGACAAGGAGAATTATTTATTGATAAATAGATATACGTCATTCTCTCAGTGTTCCACATTTAAGAACATCTTCGAGTATGTTTTCACTTGTAGGGTCTATATGGATTCTTCAGAATATTGCCCTTTCAGGAATTCCCTAGCGGTCCAGTGGTTAGGACTCCATGCTTTCACTGCCAAGGGCGCAGGTTCAATCCCTGTCCCTGGTCAGGGAACTAAGATCCTGCAAGCCTTGCGGCACGGCCAAAAAAGAAAAAAAACAACAACAACAGAATATTGCCCTTTCACCTTGCATATCTTCCTTTTACCTTCAGGCTTGATAACAGCAGAGGACAGAAGAGTTGGCACAACAAATCTTCACTTAGATGTGTCTGATGCAGTTAATGTGATGGTGTATGTTGGGATCCCCATCGGGGAGGGTGCTCATGATGAAGGTACGATTTCTAGAACCCAGTGCTTCAGCAGGGTGAGGTTTAGCCTCAGGAGTAAAATGGTGTGTCTTTCTCCTCAGTCAGGGCCAGTGGGTTTTTCTTAACTCTCTGCCAGGCATGATGCATAGTAGGTGCCCAGACAAAGGGGTGATTGCAGCAGAGAAGACTGGTACTTGTGTATCTTTGACCAGAGTTATTCCCTCTCTGGGAATGCTGCCCTTTAACACTGAGTATGTAGCATCACAAAGAGGAATAAAGAAGAAAGGGCAAACTGGCCTACTTGGTCCATCACCCAGTTCAGCTGTGGGGTAATAATAGGTGATAAAGCCAGGTCATTTGCACAGAGATGAAGCATAAAAGTGATATTTTGCTGCATTGCACTCTCCGCTATCTCGGTGTAGAATTAATGTGTGTTAATTATGGAAGTTTTAGAAAACAAAATTTTAAAGAAGAAAACTCAAAATCTCAAAGTTCAGGGATAATCAGTATCATTACTTTGGTATATTTCCTGCCACACATTTGCTTTTGATGCTACGCATCTGCACATATTTCCATTAGGCTGTCATTTAAAGGGTCATAACAGACAAGGATTAGAAGCCAAGCCTCTTAACTTGCCAGAGAAGCTTTACTCTTCATGGCCTTAAATCCACAGAATCCTAGAGTTTGAAGAGGTCTTGAGAAAGTATACAGTCCACCTACTTACAGCAGGAAATAACCTGCAATTTGAACATAAAATATGGCTACACAGTTTGAGCAGGAAATATGTTTTAAAGGAACACTATATCTCCAAAAAATGCTGAGTCTCTGTTAAGTATGGAAGATTAGGGTCGCTCTTCCCATGTGTAGGAAGCTTAGACCAATGTGAGTTTTGATTCTTTGATTCTACCTTATATCACTCCAGAGAGATAGAGAATACTAGAGACTAAACTTGTTTGAATTGGACATTTTGCTTCACTCAGAGGTAGTGAAATGGCTGGTTACATTGAAAAGTGTCACTTTGCTCTTTTCAGAGGTGCTCAAGACAATTGATGAGGGAGATGCTGATGAGGTGACAAAGCAAAGGATTCATGATGGAAAGGAGAAACCCGGTGCTTTGTGGCACATCTATGCAGCCAAGGATGCGGAGAAGATCCGGGAGCTGCTCCGAAAGGTATGTCCCTGGGTGGGCTCCCAGCTCAAAGACGAAGGGTCTGGGGATGCTGAGACAGCCTGCCTAGGGTTTCTCATGTGGAGTCCCTTGGCATTAAAAACCTGTGCCCTCTGTCAAAATGCCCCATAGGGCTGTCCACACTTAGAAGATATTGAATAAAGTAGAAACTTCGGCCCATCAGTGATGTTACTGCAGCAAGTTGGATTTATCCTGTTAATAATCTTTATGTATTTATTGATTTTTCCATCTTTGGGTTTTGATCATGGTTTCATGATCAGGTTGGAGAAGAGCAAGGCCAAGAGAATCCCCCTGATCATGATCCAATTCATGACCAAAGTTGGTACTTGGACCAGACCCTACGTAAGCGACTCTATGAGGAATATGGTGTGCAAGGCTGGGCCATTGTTCAGTTCCTGGGAGATGCCGTCTTCATACCTGCTGGAGCCCCACACCAGGTATGTTCCAACTTGGGGGTAGGGCTGGCTCCACAATTCCCATAGTTTCCTTATATGTGTTTCTTGCTAATCTGGCAATAGATATAAATGGCTGGGTTAGACTGATTGCTCTTCAAGTGCAACTTATTTTTTGATTTTTAATTTTCTTCCATGTAATTTTATTTATTTTTAAAATTTATTTATTTATTTATTTATTGGCTGCGTTGGGTTTTTGTTGCTGCGCGCGGGCTTTCTCTAGTTGTGGTGAGCGGGGGCTACTCTTCATTGTGGTGCACGAGCTTCTCATTGCGGTGCTTCTCTTGTTGCGGAGCACGGGCTCTAGGCACGCAGGCTTCAGTAGTTGTGGCATGCGGGCTCAGAAGTTATGGCTCACGGGCCCAGTTGTTCCGCGGCATGTGGGATCCTCCCGGACCAGGGCTCGAATCCGCGTCCCCTGCATTGGCAGATGGATTCTTAACCACTGCGCCACCAGGGAAG
Source organism: Balaenoptera musculus (assembly GCF_009873245.2). Lineage (NCBI taxonomy): Eukaryota > Metazoa > Chordata > Mammalia > Artiodactyla > Balaenopteridae > Balaenoptera > Balaenoptera musculus. The sequence goes on from NC_045787.1 coordinate 114,625,349, forward strand.
TCCCCCTTCCATGTAATTTTAAATGCTCATTTAAAGATTTTTAAATAAGGGAGACTATTAAAGAAAAGGTGAGTCTCTGTTCAGCTACCTATGCCATATCCCTTTTCAGTCCCCTTGTCCTGCCTTCTCCAGAAAGTAGCCTACTGTTAACAGTTTGGTGTATATTTTTCCGGATCCTTTTCTGTGCAAATACTAACATTTTCATCTATAAATGTATACTTATAGTCTTTCTGCATTTGTTGTCTTTATGAAAATGGAATATCATAAGTATTTCTAAAGTGTTTTTTTAAACGATATGATGGACAGTTTCCACCTGTTGCTGACTCTCTAGTGCCTGATGTTTGCCTCTGTACTTTTCCTCTCCCAGGTGCACAATCTATACAGTTGCATAAAAGTAGCAGAAGACTTTGTATCTCCAGAACATGTAAAGCACTGTTTCCGCCTGACTCAGGAATTCAGGCATCTCTCGAACACTCATACAAACCATGAGGATAAACTGCAGGTAAAGAACTCCTCCACCCCAACCCTGTCTTCTCATCTCCTACTAGGCTACATACACAGGAGGCACATTCTGCTTTCTGAGGGTATTACCTGGGCAGTATAACTGCAGAGAGATGATTAAGGGACCCATGTCTGGGGTATGGAGTCCTCCCTCCAGGAAGTATTTAATCAGTCCTCTTCAGGTTTGCTTTTAGAGAATATGAATCTTTTAACCTAATCACTTCCAGTGTGACAATCTTCTGTTTCTCTGCCTCTGGAAGATACAGTGTATCCGTGTTAGTAACTGACTAGACTGACTTCCTCAGTCAGGTGGGAAAAGCACTGTGGCAATGTGTTCTAAACCTCTTTCCCCGAAGCTGCTTCTCACAGCAAACTTTTGTGAAAACTCAATTCCTTAGAGCCCTGCTAGGGACTGTAATCCATGTTCCTAAGAGTTGTTTCCCACTTGTAGATCTAAGCTGGACAATCAGATTAGGTTTTCCTCTGCTCAGAAATGGATTGGAACTTTAAGGGCAGAATTTCATTGTTAATATACTTGGATGCTTTAATAACATAAAAAAAAAAAAAAAAAGAATAAGGAACCAAGATTTCCCAGGCAGAACTTCAGCATCTGAACAGGCGTTCTTACAGCCTCTCACATGTGACCTGTTTTCCTCCATCGTGCCTGTGACTCAGGTGTGTTTTCTTTGGTCAGTGACCCATGAGGTTGGAGATTTTTCTTGGTTGCTGGTAGATTTAATCACCTTTATCCCTGACCTTGATCTGTTTTGCTGTTCCTTTTTCAAAATTATGGAATATTTCAACCATAAAGTTCTTATACAAAGTACCATCACATTGATAAATAGATAACATTGATATTATAGATATATAATGCAAGTATTCAGGCATACATATTTCAGACCCCACCTCCATTAGGTCTCTACTTGTTACATGTCACCTCCCAATCCTCTGTCACTGCTTTATTTTTTTCTGTAGTATTTTTCACCATCTAACATACTATGTATTTTATGTTTGTTTCTATCCCTACTAGGACATAAGCTGTTTAAGCTCCATGAAGGCAGGGATTTTACTGTTTTATTCACTGCTTTTCCCTAGCACATAGTAGGTACTCAGTAAATATTTATTGAATTAATACAAAAAATGTAATAGAGAACAGCAAAGGGGGCTTGTGTGCCCATAACTCAGCTTAAGAAATAAAGCATCATATACGTACCACATATACAATATATACATATACAACAACTACATTATTGAAGCCTCCATGTACTCTTTCCCATTCCACCTCCTCAGAAATAATCACAGTGTTGGTTTAAAACCGTCTTTATCCTGTTCACTTTATTTTAATAACTTTTACTTCACATATGTGTTCCTTTTTGACAAATTAGAAAATATGTATAAGCACAAAAGGGAAAAATACCCAATAAATCCTACCTGTCCACTATTGTTTTAGTGCATTCTTATTAGCTACAGGACCTCAGGTAAGATTCTTAACCATGGAACCTCAGTTCTCATCTGTAAAATGGGGATAATAATAGAATCTACCTCATAGTATTATGGTAAGGATTAAATGAAAGTCCACATAAAGAGCTTAACAGTAGTTCCCAGCATACAGAGGATGGTGATTACATAGCCTTTCAAATGATGAAATCATTCTTTTTTGAATATAGACTATATATCTTGTGTGACTTGTAAATCGTCTTTTGGGATTGACTTAGGAAGCACGCAGTCCTGGTTGAGGGCTTTCCTCACTAATCAGAAGGCTTTTAGTCGGTGTAGGACATACATTTTCATTTGCAGAACACAGTCTGTGGCTGCCATAAACTGACTGTGCTGATTGGTCTCTCCAGGTGAAGAACATCATTTATCACGCAGTGAAAGATGCTGTTGGCACCCTCAAGGCTCATGAATCCAAGCTGGCAAGGTCTTAGGCGTGGTGAAATTCCAAACTCGCCTGTGAAGCAGGTCTTTCACTCACAACACATACAGGGAACAGCAGGGTTCTCTGCTGGAGCAGAGGTCCTTCACTTGGAGCCAGTGTGGTCAGTATTACAAACTCTCCAGCCACTCTTTTCTTTGCTGCCTCAACACTGAAGGTTGACACAGGAAAGTCGCACTGTTCACACACACAGTTTCAGACTCCAAGCCAAGGGTGCCACATCCCCATCCTGTGGCCTTTTGGGACTCTGAATTGCCTGAATATCGCTGGGCTTTCCTGCACATTCTCATGATTTGAGATTCGTGGAAACCAGGAATGTGGGCACACCTTTCTTTTCTTTTTCTCTTGTGCCTAGTTAAGTGGGAATGTGTTTGGAGGTAGGGGGAATCGCATAACTGGTACAAGTGGGGGCTAATTGCTTAAACACCCCTGGTGGAAGCCTGACGGTGTCTCTGCACATGACCTCTGACACACCCCATCCCGGGAGCCGGGTGAAGCCTTTCCCCACCATCTCTCCCGTAAACAGTGGAGTCTTGAAGGACCCAGGGGGAATCCACTGCTTTTCCCAAGGGGCTCCAGGATTAGGAAATGTGTGTATTTAGTGAAAAATAGGTTTGTAGTGAAATAGTTACTATTTCATGAAAGTAGATATTTTTAGAACTTTTGAAATACCACAGTTGTTTTCCTGGATTATGAGGAAAGGCACATTACATTTAGTCTTCCTTTCGATAAAACTCTTTGAAGAAATAAGATTTTTAGAAATCAACTGCCCATTATAGCACAAAAATCAGCCAAAGCAGAATTTTAAAGAATTGGCTTTGTAGGATTCTTTTAGTTTCTCCCCATCCCATCTCAGTCCTATCTTGAGGGAACAGCCATTCTTGAGAAAGAACTTTGTCATGTCTGTGCTGTTGGTGTGTTCCACGCATACACACACTGGTGACTCCAGGACCCATTTCCATCTATTACCAGCGTTCCCTTGGGACTCCTCTTATAGTTCCAAATGCGAAGGAAAGTTTGCTTTCCTACATGAGGCTTTTTGTTTTGGGGGTTTTTTTGTCCGGAAATATTTTCAGCAAAACTTTCCAACTCAGTGGAGTTTTATTAAGAATTTATTTGAAAATGATGGAATTCATTGGCCCATAGGTACATTGGAAAATGTATCTATCTTCCCGGCTGTACTGTAGTGCCCTGCAGGCTTGTTTATATGTTCACAGTTACATTTTTTTTTTTTAATAAAAGTCATTTACTGTAGAATACTTTTAATTTCACTTTCTGTATTTTAATTTTGTTGAAGGGCTGATTGGGATTTCCATGTTCTTATTAAAAATCTAACAAATCTGTTTGTAGTGGACTAAATTCTTCCTGTGCCAGCCGTTCTAAAAAGCAGGGCCAGGTTGAGGATGGGGTTGGAAGTGGAGGATGGTTCATTTTCATATCATCATTACGTTGTTGCATCCGATTATTACTCTTTGCTTCCTGAATGTGTCCAATTGGGAGAGGGAAGTGCTAGGTCATTGTGGTTTGAGGGCTTGGGGATGAAGGGAAGGTGCTACATGAGTTAGAGGGTAGTAGCAAAGATGGGCTTTCCATAGTTTATGCTCTATGGGAAAGCTGGGTTCCTACCTTCCTGAACAGTCTGGGGGGAAAAGGCCATGGGAAGTGGCCTAAGCAAGGTTTTGGGCAATCAGTGACAAAAGTTCATCAAAACAAGAGGCCTGGCTGTCCACGTATGAAATTAAAGTGGCTTGAAGGGTGAGGACAGACTACGTTCCAATTAGAAAAGGCCTTTTGTAGAGGAAGTTGTAAAGAATAGCAAGAGGGGTCATCAGAAGCTGCTTCTCTGGATCCTGTTGGAAAAACATTTTCCAAAGTGTTTCAGCCTGGAAATACAATTATCCGGGTGGAAATAGACCATTGTGTGGTTCAAGGATACTGAGCTTGAATAGGACTATAAATGAAATACAGAGTTCTGAGCATGTCCTTTCAGCCTGGATGGGCACGGGTTGATGCTATGGTCATCAGAGGATTACACCTCTACATAAAGAATGCAGAAGCTTTGAAATGGGACAGGAAAGGAAAGCAGTGGGGGAAGGGGGGTTGCAGAGGTTGCTGGAGCTTTGTTGCTTTGGTGAAAATCAGGAGGCAGGCTAGCCTACATTCTGGATATAAATGTCTTCAGAAATAGGGCATCCACTGCCGCCAGTGCTTGCTGATGGGGATGGAATTGGAGCCCCTGGATTCATCTCCTACCTGGACCCCAGGCCTCTCTACCAGCCTCTGTTGACCAGGAGGCACTCCCCTGCCCCAGGGTATCCACCTTGAGAGCACAGGGCTCAGTTCCCTTACAAAACTGAAAAAGCAGATCAGACTGGGAACAGGGTTAGGTCCTTTTCCAACTGGAGTGATTGGTGATGGTGGGGTGGACAGATGCCCCTCTACCTTTGACTTCAGGACTTCCTGGGTGGGTGTCTTGACGGCCTGTGATGGGGGAGGAGGGTTTGATAGCAGTTGGGAGAAGTAGCCCATTTAGTAGACTTCCTGAGTTCCTATCTTAGCAGCATGACTTTGTGGTTCTGTGACCCTTGGCAAGTTATTGAACCTCCCTAAAGCTTCCCATTTTCTTATCTTCAAAATGAGAATAACTATAACCTCTGCCTTATAGGATGGTCACTGAAATAATGCATGTGGAGCTCTTAGCACAGGGCCTGGCACACAGTAAGCACTCAATAAGTCATAGCTATTATTCCTCGTGGGATGTTCTTTCAGACTGTTGTGGGCAGGGCAGGAGGAGGGCTAGGATGTCAGGATGGAACCATGAAGGCCTCTGAAGACCTCAACCCAGGGCTTGGAACCCAAGAAAAGTGAACAAGCGATTAGAAGAAGGCAGGTCAAAGGCGCATGCCCGGCGACAGCAGGTGCAGGGGGCGCGCCGCCGCCGCCGCCGCAGCCTCCCCTTTAAGAGCCGCCGCCGCCCACGGCCCGCCGCTGCGGCAAGGACCTCCCCTTTAACGGCGGCGGCTCGGCGCTCCGCTGCCCCCGCGGCGGCTGCTGCTGCGGGTGCTGCTGCTAGTGCGGCTCCTGCTGCCGCCGCCGCTTGACCTCCAGCAGCTCCATCCTCGGCCCGGGCCGGGTTCCCGCCCTGCGCCCCGCCCGGCCCCGCCATGGTGTCCTGGATCATCTCTCGCCTGGTGGTGTGAGTGCGGCGGCGGCGGCGGGGCGCGGCCGGTTGGGAGGGGGATGGGGGCTAGGGATGGGAGGTGAGGGGTATTGAAGCCCGGGATGGACCACTCCGTGGCTTCATACAGCAGAGTCACCTAAAGGCACATCGTCCCTATTTGGGGTCCCCAGAGACGTGGAGGTGTGGGACCTGGAGGAGGGGGAACTGTTAGAGGAGCATGGCAGGCCTGACTTCCCACCCCTTTAATTTTTAATTTCCCTGTTTCTTCGCCCTCCCTCACCCCAGGGGCTGGGCAGCACGGCTTGATTTATCAGGGGAGGCGGCTTGTCCCCTCCCCCACGTCGCAGATCTGACTGGAGGAGCTCCTCAAACCTGGGCCCTCATCTCCCTTGGGGAGAGGGCTAATGGAAGAGCCCGGGGAGCAAGGCAGGGCCTCCTCATTCCATAGCTTAGGGCTGTGGCAGCCTTGGCCTCCCCAAAGGGGCGGGTTTCTCCTGCCTCTTCCACTGACTGTCAGGAGACTGGGGGGTGAGGGCACATGCTCTGAAGACCCCCCAGGGAGGACGGGCTATGGGAAGCAGAGATGCTTGGAGGACAAAGTGTGGGAGGTAACTGGGAGAGGATGTGTGTGGCCAGCCTGGGATTGTGAAAGCCGTGGAGGGGAGGGTGTTAGGTGGCCTTCATTTCAGGCTGCCAGCTACGTCCCTCCCACCTCCCCCAGGCTGCAGGAGGGTACCCTCTCCCACAACCGGGGACTTTGTCCTTGAGGATCCTGCCCCCCACCCCATCTCCAAAGGCCATTTCTCAGAAATGTCCTGCCTCAGTGAGGCAAGTCCATGGGGGAACAGGCAGTACCACACATTGTCAAGGGGCTGGGCCTGGCAGGGGCTCCACATGGGCCTCAGCCAACCCTTGCCGCAGCTCAGGTCCCTGACCCTAAGCCTCTACCCAGGGGGACTGACACCCCAGAATCCCCTCCCTGCTGTCATGTGCTTGTGTTCTGGCTTTCTCTAGACCCACCAGAGTCTCCCTCCTGCCTCTCCCCCATCCCACCCCAGAGGGAATCCAGGGGCCTCAGACCTCCCTGTGACCTTCCGAGTGTCTGCTGCTCTCTTGTGTGAATGAGCTCCCTGAGCGGCATCGGTCCTCTCCTTCCCTCACCTGTGTCCTGTATGTGATCTCTGATGGGATCAGCACCGGACTCCACTCTAGCCAGGACCTCCAGCCCAGCACACTACCCTGAGCCTATTCCCAAAAGTGTTTACATGGGGGAATAAACCTCTCTGCCCCTCTCAGGGCCTCCTGCCCCTGTGCCCTCTGCTCCCCAGGCCCCCAGGGCTACAGTGGTACCTCTGACTGCCAGGTAGAGTGCCCTGTTAGGTGGCCCTACCCAGCTTGGCTCTGCGACAGGGAGGTAGAGGGTAAGGGCAGATGGGTATGAATGGGAGTGGTGTCAAGAAGGAAGACAACCCTGTGGCAGTGACCAGACCCCCACCCCTGATATGCTTATGCACAAACAAGGATCAGGGCTGAAGAGGCCACATCAGACCCTCTGGCCTCTGGGTCTTTCTGTGCCTCAGGGGCTGGAGAAAAACTGAACAATAAAGGGTTACAGGGGAATTCCCTGGCGTCCAGTGGTTAGGGCTCGGTGCCCTCACTGCCGAGGGCCCAGGTTTGATCTCTGGTCGGGGAACTAAGATCCCACACGCTGTGCGGCACAGCCAAAAAAAAAAGGGGGGGGTGTTATGAGGCATCACCCTAGCTGGCTGGGGCTTCCATGCTTGTGTATCACCTCAGGCTTGCCTGCTTTGACCTAAACCCCTGACCTGAGTTCATCTGTCCAGCTGATGTGGCACTCTGGAGTTCTGTCCATTCTCCCCTTACCTACCCAAGGACTGAAGCAGAGCTGGGAGGGAGAGGCTACTGCTCTTGGCCGAGGGGCCCAGTAACCATGCCTGCCTCCCTAGGCTCATCTTTGGCACCCTGTACCCAGCCTATTCTTCCTACAAGGCCGTGAAGACAAAAAACGTGAAGGAATATGTGAGTGTATGACCCTTTATCTCACACCCAACCCATGTGGCAGAGATCAGGGAGGACACTGGGTCACATGACAGGTGGGGGTGACTTTGTACTAATGCTGTCAGCACTAATGAGACCTGGTTCAGGGGAGGTTCCTGTGTGTTCCTTTCCTCCAGGCCTGGTGTGATACGCAGGCAAAGTTGAGGTCCTGAGTGTCCCCCACAGCACCTCCAGCATGGTTGGCAGGCAAAGGTGGGGTCCTGGGTGTTTCCCCAAGGCCCCAGCCAACACCACCCTCTGTACCTTCAGGTGAAATGGATGATGTACTGGATCGTCTTTGCCTTCTTCACCACTGCCGAGACACTCACAGATATCGTGCTCTCCTGGTGAGATCTAGCATCCCCTCCCTGCATCTCAGGGGCCAGGGCCTCTGACTTTTTCTACACAGCCAGTCAAACAGAAGACTGAGACCCAGGGTGGAATCCCCCAACAGTTCCACGGGGTCCTGGGTGTCCCCTCCCCCCAATCCCCATTCCGGCCTGGCTTGATCAGCAGAATGAGAACAGACATAACCCTCACATTTCTTTCTGGTGGTAGCCAAATCACCACAATAGAATTCAGGAAACCTGCTTCTGCCAGACTTGCCGTGACCTTGACAGGTCACAGTTTCCTAGGCCTCGGTTTCCCTATTTGTAAAATAGGCGTATGAGTCAGTCTTATAAACATTGGATGCTTGTATTTCAAAGGCTTTTTCTAGGCACTACTAGACTATGTATATGTCCTTTGAGGACACGGAATGCCCTAATCATCTGTATATTCACAGCAGGCGCTCAAAAATGTTTACTGAATGAGCAAATGCCTCTTGGAAGAGAGGACTAACATAGCACGGTACACTGGAAGTCAAAAGAAAAGAGTTTTACAGAGAGGTAGAGGACAAAACATCCTTGCATTTGTAGATTTCAAGGGCCTATGGCCTTTGAGAAAAACAGTTTTAGAAGAGAAAGTTGAATGGGGTCAAATTAGGAAAGAGTAATGGGTTAAAAATTGAGAACAGTGAGTGTAGGTGCCTCTTGACACAAGCAAAGGAGGGAGCTTTGATGAGGAGGGAGGAGACCTGAAGGAGTGTGTGGCCTGGGAAAGAGCCTTGGGGAATGGAGAACGATCCTTAAAAGCAGGGGCCATGCCATGGCATCAAGGGGTGGATCCAGAGCACAGCTGGAGAAGCCCGGCTTCTTCATGGGAAGAAGGGCAGGAAGAGAATGGGGTGAGGACCCAAGAGTGCACCTGGAAGTTTAGGGATCTCGCCGTGGTGTTGACCCCAGGACAGAGGAATGGGTAGTCTTCTGTCAGAAGAGGGTGAGGAGAGCCACCGCTGCGGGGAATTCCTGCGGGATCACCTCTCACCTTCCCACTTGGAGTCTCAGTTGAGCCTCCCCTTGACCAGTCTCCTGAGCCACATGGGGACCTCAGTGCACTAAGGGGTGGGGGGCCAGCCAGGGTCATGCAGAGGGTCGGCGCATCTCCTGACTCCCTGCCCCAGGCTCCGCCGCTTGCCTCTCTCCACCCAACAGGTTTCCATTCTACTTTGAGCTCAAGATTGCCTTTGTGATATGGCTGCTGTCCCCTTATACCAAAGGCTCCAGCGTGCTCTACCGCAAGTTCGTGCACCCAACACTGTCCAACAAGGAGAAGGTCTGTTGGGACGAGGGAAGCTCTCTTCCCACCTGCCCCAGGTCAAGGCAGCCCAGTGCCTGTAACCACGTGCATTCGTGGCTCTCCCTATGGGTGATCTGGCAGGGCCCTGGCCTCCTGGGGCAAGCAGTGCCTTTGTCCAGGTGTGAACAAGGGCAGGGCAGGGCCTGGCCAGCAGGGCCCACCCCTCACCTCTTCCTGCTTCCCCTCCGACCCCTCAGGAGATCGACGAGTACATCACACAGGCCCGAGACAAGAGCTATGAGACCATGATGAGGGTGGGCAAGAGGGGTCTGAACCTGGCCGCTAATGCCGCGGTCACGGCTGCTGCCAAGGTGAGATGGGGGCAGACCCAGCTCCCAGGGCCCCACTTTGCTCATCTCGTCCCCCTGGCCAAGCCCCTTTGCATCCACCAGGTCCTCAGGTCTGTGAAGGTTTGGGGTCTTGTGCAGCTTAGGGTTCCAGTCCTGCCTCTAACACCCTCCAGCTAAGGAACTTCCACTCAACGGGCCAGTTTCCTCATCTGTCCAAAGGGAAAGCGTGGCCCCAGCCTGTCAGTGCTGCCATAGGACGGGGTGAGGACACTGCGGGGAGAGCACTGAGCCCAGTGGCTGCCCAGTGCCCCACGGTGACCTCTATCTCCACCCCGCCCCTTCCTCCGGCTCTCCCGGTGCGTGGTGGTGACCCTAGGGCCAGGGGGTGCTGTCAGAGAAGCTCCGAAGCTTCAGCATGCAGGACCTGACCCTGATCCGGGACGAGGATGCGCTGCCCCTGCAGGGACCCGACGGCCGCCTCAGACCCAGCCCTGGCAGCCTCCTGGACACCATTGAGGACTTAGGTACAGGCCAGGCCCAGGGCTGGGCGTGGGGCACAAGGGCAAGGAGGCCAGGTGGGAGAAAGGCCAGACCGCTGTTCTCCTTTCCTCCCCGAACCAGGAGATGACCCTGCCATGAGTTTAAGGTCAGGCACGAACCAGGCAGATCCCCGGACAGAGATCTCTGAGGATGACACGGGAGACAAGGCCCCTAAGAGGGCCAAATCCATCAAGAAAGTGCCCAAAGCTGAGGTGAGAGCTGGGCCAGAGCTTGGGGAAATGGCGAGGGGTTGTGACTCCAGGCTGAGCCCTCTGTCTTCCTGTCTCCTTCCCACAGCCACTGGCTTCCAAGACGCTGAAGACCCGGCCCAAGAAGAAGATCTCCGCGGGGGGTGACTCCGCTTGAGGCCCCGGCACGCACTCCCTGCCCCAGGCTGCAGAGCCCCAGCTCCACACTGTGCCAGCAGCCCTCATTCTCAGGCCCTAGGGCCTCTCAGATGGCTGGTTCTGGTGCCTGCCCAGTGGCCCCTCCCCCGGAAGGGCTTGGAAAAGAGGAGGGAGGCCCTGCTGTGGGGGCTGAGGGTAGAGGCTGGACCAGGAGCTGAGGACTGAGCCACTCGAGGAGGTGTGGGCTCCTCAGAGCCTTAACGCTCTTCTCCCCGCTCCAGCCCTGCCCCCGCCCACCCAGTGCCTTGCTGAAGACCATGGCCATCCCCTTGTCTGAAGTCCTAACATGGTCCCACTGCTCTCCCTGACTCGGGGTCGGGGTCGGGGGCCAGTCACAGCCCAGAATGACCAGAGACAGGCCTGAAGGCCCTGGGAGAGAGGGAGGGAGTGGGGAAGGCCTCGGAGAACCTGGGCAGGGGCTCTGGGCCTGAAGCTGTGAATGGAGGACACGGGCTTAGTGTGCACTTAAATGACCAGGAGGGCCAGGCCAGAGCTGCAGCTGAGGGCCTTGGGTAGGGCTGTGTGCTACATGCGCCCACTGAAAAGAGCTGGGGCTCCAGGGGTGTGCGTGTGAGAGTGTACGTGTGTGTGCATCTTTCTGGGTCTAGAGCTGGGGGGTTTTGAGTAAAGGACTTTCCCTCTAGCAGTAACCTCCCCCCACCCTCAGCCCTCCCTCCTACTCTCTGAGCCTCAGAGGACCCCAGCCCATGAGAGAGTAGGGCTCCGAGGGGCCTCTCACCTCCTCCTCTGCCCTTGATCCTCTCCCCTTTGCCTCCTCCCATTCCTGCCCTGCCCTTGGACTGGGCTCCACCCCTCAGAGCCCTCAGTAGAGGCCCTTGCTGGGCTGGTTCCTTTCCTCCTCACCTGGGGGCCCATCTTCCTTCCCCCCTAGGGTCCTCGTCTTATGCCAAGCAGACTAGGCCCCATGTAAGCAGACCCCTGTCAGAGCCCAGCCTTTGCCCCACACTTTGCCCCAGCTTCTGCCGTGGCTTCAGTCAGGGCTAGGAGGAATGTATGAAGAAGAAAAAGATATTAGGAGCCAGGGGGCTCCCAAATCCATGGAAAGAGGGTGCTCAATGGACCTTTCGCACTGGATGAGCCAATAAACCAAATTCTGGCACCTCATTTATTTTGGCCTCTGTGCTTTGTTCTTGTTCTACCAGTCCACAGATGGGAAGGACTGCAAGTGAGAAGCAGGGCTCAGCTGTGGGATGGAGGGGGGAAGAGGCCAGACTGTGAACCCCAGGAGTTCTGATCTCCAAGGTAAGAGACAGGCTTGAGGTGGTTCAGTCTGGGAAGATGGTTTTGAGGTTCAAGATAGAGCCAGGGGACTGGGAGGGGCCAGGACTTATGAAGAGCGAGGGACAACCCTCGCAGGTTGTCCTGTCCCTGAGCATCTTACCCTGAGACCCCTGCGCGTTCTGGTACCTCACAGAAAATGCCAGGTGTAAGCTCTAGGGACAGAGATCGTGATGAGGCCCCCAGGGAAGAGAGAATGGGGTATGGGGGCTCCTGGTCAGAGCCAGGAGATTGGATGCCCATAGTGCCTAGAAACGGTGAGCCAGACACTGAAAGGAGGAGATAGGTGGGATGAGGGGTGAGGTGGAGATGAGGAACCAGCCCCATGGTTCATGTCTGACCCTGGGGACAGACAAGGAGGACAGGGAACCAAGGGCTGGGGCCAACGAGACATGCCCATGTGGCCTGAGGAGGGAGGGGTCGAGCCCTGAGCTGCTGGGCTGGGGTGGAGGAGAGAAGGAGGAGGGGTCTGTAGCGCATGGGGTCTGAGTTCTGGGGAGGTAGACCCAAGGTCTCCAGGGGTGGAGGGGCACAGCTGGTGGGGATGAGATCCTGAGGTATTAGCCAGGAGAAGGGAAAGGATGACAGAGGATCAGAGGCAGCGTTGGAAGAGACAAAGGAAAAGAGTAGAGAGGAAGGGAAGGAGGAGGGAGGGTGAAGGAAGCAAGAGAAATAGCGGCTCAGCCTTGCGGAAGGAAAACAGAGGAAGCAGAGCCAGGGATGGGGTAGGGAGTGTGAGTGGGGACCTAGCTCCAGGCCCTGGACCCCAAGGTTGGCAAAATGTCCCTACATCAGGCTTTCCTCTCCCTTCCCTGGCATCACAAGGGCATGTCCTTCTGCCACACTTGAGCCAGCTGGCCAAGAACCTCCTGAACTGAGGTGGCAGTGGAGGTGGGGTGTGAGATGCCCTTTTCATCTTTCCTGGATTCTTCCAGTCTATAGACCTTTGAATGGCATTCCTTTCACCATTGACCTCTGGGCAATTTGGCCCCTTTCTCTATCAGAAAGGAGAGGAAGTGTCAGGGTAGAATTCAGGGGAGAGACACCCTTGTTCTAGAAAGATCTCCAGAGAGTAAGATGCTGCAGTCTCCTGCTAGCAGCTACCATATGGCCAGGAAAGCAGGTTAGGCCTTCTCTAACCTTAATCCCATTTGCTGCATATCACACACACACACACACACACACATTCACACACACTCACACTCAGATAACACACTTCCATCCACAGTGACCAGTGGCTAAGGAGGTCACTGCCAGATTCCACATTGCCAGGCTCTCCGTGTACATCTGGGTTTCTCTGTGTCAACAGAAACATGCTCAGATTTCCAAGTTCATTGGTCCGTTGCCATGGAAACATTCAACCTCCTAGAACTAGGCACAGGGCCTGACCCCTGTGGTGCAGAGTAGGAGAGGAGAGATGGAGGGTGACAAACAGAATGGGGGGGAGGAGGCTGGGGAGACACATCTGGGTCTATGTGACCCCTTGCTGTCTCATCCCCTGGGACCACCTACCCTCTCTCCCCTCTGCCTCAATAGATCTCTCTAGGCCAGGGGAGTGGGGAAGAGAAGTCATAACAGGTGTATGGCTAGAGCTATGTGGAGAGTGCTTGATCATTGCCTGGATTCCCATTGGGCATTAAGAGAGATTAGCTTTGGAGTGGGGGCTGAGGTCTAGCCCTGTGACCCATGCCCAGACCATCTTGGGGACACTGGGCAGCCCTCCAGGCCTGAGGTCCCTGGCTAAAATGGCCTCAGGCCTGAAGCTGCTTCAGCTGGCTCCCCCTCCCTCTCTTGTGTGTGCCCCACTCCCAGAGAACCTGCTTAAAATGGGATTTCCAGGCTGTGATGTCAGAGGAAAGGTAGCCGCTGCTCCAGCCTATGCCAGCTCTTCCTTGATCAGTAGAGCTGAGCCCAGCCTTGCTCAGCCTGGAGAAAAGGGGGTTAGGTAGAGGAAGAAGGGGCTCTGGGGGCTCTGGTCCCCATACATGTGGCATTCTGGATAATAGGGAGAGACTGTTTCCAGACCAAAAGGTACTGCTGGCTTCCCCACTGCCTTAAATATCAGCCAGTACGTGATCCTCTCCCTCACAAATTCCCCCCAGTTTTTCCCTCTCTGAGCTGGGTCAGGCCTGCATGGAGGAGGAGGGCACCTTAAGTCTTAGAGCCATTTGGGTTCTGCCTGAGAGCTTGTCGCATATCTAGGCTGCAGGCAGTGATGGGTGGGAGGGATGCCTGCAAGGAGGAAAAGAGCCCACTAGATGGCGCAGCTCGCTCCCAATGTGGGATTCTCTGGCCCTTGCCGGGGACAGTCTTACCTTCAGCAGTCAGTCTGCTGAGTAGGATGCTTTATACCCCACTCCCTGGAGTTGGAGGTTCATGAAAAAAGCATCCTTGTGGGTGGATAGGACAGCTGTGGATTCTCAATCACTTCCTAACCCCAGTTTGTGTGCACAGGAGATGGTCAGACCCAGTGGGCAGGTACTCCCTTTGGGCGAGGATCGGGCACCTCCTGGGAGCAGGGAAATTGCCAAGCTGACCCTGGGAGGGCCCTACAGCCCAAGGAACCCAACCTGGGCTCTGAAATGGCATCTAGAGAGGCTGCTGGAGCTTATTTCAGGGTTAGGTCTGGAGAGGGACCCAAGAGGTGGCAAGGGGTAGGGAATTTGGGAGGGACGGGTTGGGCGGGAGAGGAACGCTAACCTAGCTTCAGGATTCCCTGGATATGATCTCCTTGATGGCCACAGTGGCAGTCTCAGGCCTACCCCCAGGTGTCCCTATCCCCTGCCCCTTCCCTTATTTTCATCTCGGGTACTGTAGGGCTGAAAAAGGAGACAAAGACCCTAATCTCCAAAACCCTGGAATCCCAAAGTACATTCCAGCAGCCAGGGCCGAGACTCCTCAATGACCTACCTTTGCTGACCTCTTTCCCAAACTGACCCCACCAGCCCTGAATACCTAATGTATTACCCTCTCCTTTTGTCCCAGCCAGATGAGTGATCAATAAATAATGCTGCTTGAAAACATTAATGGCAAGTTTTACACCAGCATCCCTTAGCTGTGCCTGTCATTGGGGAACTCACTAGAGAGCTGACAGAGAAATGCATGGCCCCCCAGAGAGCTCTCTCCTTTTCCTGTCAAGAGAAGGTCTTTCTTTGCCAAGATTTCGACCTGTTCCTATGTCAGCCAGATCATGATTCATTGCCATTTGGTTAGAAGAGGACGGGTCCCCCAGAGACCAACTCAGCCAGCCTCCCAGGAAAGGATGGAGTAAGTTAAACCAAGCAGAGACCCTTCTTGATTCCTTTGTCTCCTCTGATGCAATTGAGATCCCATTTCCTCTCTTCTATGTCCATCTTGGACCTGCCAGGTCCAGCTTTCTGAGTGGCGACTTAGAAGGAGATCTGAGGCTTCCCTCCTCCCCCTGCCTCACCTATTAGAGCCTGAGCAGAAGGGACTCACATGCTCCCAGACTTCTCTGGCCCAGTCATTCTCATCTGGCTCTGTTCTCCCCTGGAAAGAAGAGGACGAGGAGGAGATGGGAGCTCTTGGCCCTCTTGAGCCCACCTGGTGGCTCCCGGGGCCAGCGTCCTCCTTTGGGGAAGCCAGGCCCACTCAAATCTTTGAACACGCAGTGCCTTCTGCCAAGCACTCTTGGTCTCCTGCTTCACTTGGTCAGCTCCTGCATGTGCTTCAATTCTCAGCTTAGATGTGACACCCGCACCCAGTCCAGGCCCTGTGGCCTTCTGTTCTCGTCCCTGACAGCATACATCACCCTGTTTGGTCATTGCCTGTTTCCCCACTGGACTGAAAGCCAGGGCATAGGTGATGGGTCTACCTGGTCCACCAGCATCTAGGACAGGGCCTGGCACATTATAAGAACTCAGCACATTTTTCTGGAATGTTCGAATGATATCCATGCAGCATTCTTCTGCTCCTGGAAAAACACCAACCTTCCAACCTCAGCATCTCTCTGCTGAGCTGTTTGCCTGCACCTGAGGATGGGTGTCTGCGTTAAACAGTGGCTGCCCAGATCACCTACCCTCGCCTGGACTCCCCCCCTGCATGTGCTCATGCTCACTTGCTCTGCTTTTCTCTCCGTCACACACACAGATGGGAGTCAGCTTTCCAGCCACATTCAGTTCTCACTTTAATTCAAAAGCTAAATTGGGAAGAAGAGCAGCTTCACACTCCCGATTTAGCCTGGGAGAGAAAAAGGGAGACAGCCTGGATGTTGCCAGGGAAAGGAGAAAGTCTGGGTCTGGGGTGGGTAGTGGTGGCAAAAGTACCCAGAGCCCAAGAGAAGACCGTGAGACCCCTGCCACCCAGCTCCTAAAAATAAACCATCCAGAGCTATGACCCCAGAGTGACCCCTGTAAAGCCTCTTTCTAATACCAGTGCAGCCATTCTGGGCATTACCCCAGTCTAGCGGTGGGATTAGAGGAGGTAGAAGAGACTTGAGTTATGGAAACTATCCAAAGAGGGAGATGCTGCTGCTTTGGTCACTGGTAGTAGGAAACCAGAAAATCCTTCTTAAATCTAACTTTAACCCCTCTGGTAACTGCTGAGATGAGATGAATGATGAATAGAAACAGAATCCATAAACAGATACTTGCTCACTAATAATCATTATTCACAATAGTCAAAAGGTAGAAACAACCCCAATGTCCATCAACAGATGAGAGGATAAACAAAACAAAATGTGGTACATACATACGATGGAATATTATTCAGCCTTGGAAAGAAATGAAAATTCCGATGCATGCTACAATATGGATGAACCTTGAAAACATTATGCTAAGCCAGGCATAAAAGGACAAATATCATGGGCAAATATCTTCACTTACATGAGGTACCTAGAATAGGCAATTTAGAGAGACAAAAACTATAACAGAGGTTACCAGGGGCCAGAAGGGAGGGAACAGGATGGGGAATTACTGTTTCATGGGTACAGAGTTTCTGTTTGGGATGATAAAAAAAAGTTCTGCATATAGATACTGGTGATGGTTGCACAACATTTCAAATGTACTTAATGCCACTGAATAGGACACTTAAAATGGTTAAAGTGGTAAATTTTATGTTATGTATTTTACTACTGCAATATATCTTTGAAAAAAACGAGTCCAATGTCAGCCTAAAGACATCGTCATCCTGCCATGATGGCTCTCTCTGTGGCTTGACAGAGGGAAACTGGGTCCTTTCAGTTCCAAAGATCCCCTCCCTTTGCTGATAGGAACAGAAGTGCAGCCTCTGCCCAAGTGAAGCTCTTCTCCCTGGTTCTGGGTGCCAGCTTCCTCTTCAGTCACTCATTTTGACTTTGCCCTAAAACAGCGTTCCCCATAATATGGGTAGACCAGATAGGGTGATGATTAGAGAAGAAAAAGAGAGGACTCTTCCATCCAGCCTCTCTAACTATCTTATTGCCTCCGTACCATGGGAAATGGATGCACTTGGGCTGAGATGCCTGATCAGTAAATTTGGATGTCAGTTTTTCTTGGCTCTCTGCCTCTGACTGGGAGGCCCCTGAGAGAGTCTCTGTGATAAGCTCGTGCTGATTGCACCCAGACCTCACCCTCCTCTCCTGGATGATTGCATGGTTTCCTGGCTGGTCTCACCACCATTCCTCCCTCACCCAGCCTCCTGGAATTATTTTAAAATGGTGAGTCGGCTCTCTGACTGACTGGGAACCACGTCAGTGGGTGGGAGCTGGATTAGGGGCTCCCACAGTCACTGTGCTTCCCCCATGATAGCACATATCACACTGTTAAAATTGCTTGTTTACTTGTCTGTCTCCCTTACTGGGCTATGACCTGCAAAAAAGGGAGAACCCTCCTTACTTCTCCTTATATCTTTAATGCCTAGAGTGGAGCAGATGTGTGATAAGTAATCGTTGAATGAATGAATTGAAATGATGTGTTCATGTGTCTACCTCCCCTATTCGATTTGACTCAAGAACCCCGGTAAGATGAAAGCTTTGTCTGATTCATTCTGGGGACCCAGAAAACAGTTCTTGGGATAAGCTGGGATTCAGCTAGAGGGTTCTAGACTGTCTGGATTGGAATCCTGGCTCTACCACTGCCGGGCTCTCTGACCTTGAGCAAGTCGCCTGCCCTCTCTGAACCTGTTTCCTCTTCAGTGAAATGGGGATGAGAATGGAACCTACTTCATAGGCATTGTGAGGACAAATGCCTGTCAAGTGTTAGCACGGAGCTGTCACATCGTAAATGTGTCTTGGGGGTGGGTGGGGATAGAGAAATGCATCTAGAGATTAAGGAAAATCAGAGGAAATGAGCACCACCACTGATTGCAGCATCCTGGTGTTTAGAGGGAGGGGACGGTGAGGCAAGTACCAGAGTGGGGTAACCCCAGGGGCTACTTGTCCCCCTTCCTGCCCTCCCCCCAGGTCTGCAGAGTCCAGCTTCACCCACCACGAAGCTGAGCAGCCCTGGCGCTGGGTGGTGGTGAGGGGCCAGAAATAACTGCCGTTGCTATTCCTGCCTTTCTGGGCTTGGATGGGAACGCTGCCTTTCTAATCTAAAGGCTGCTCTAGACTTCCTGCACATCAGTGGGCTCTATGTAACACTCCCCCTCCCTCTGCCTGCCCAACGAGCTCCAGAGATTTCTGCAGCCAGCTTTGCTGCACACTCAGCTGGGGGTGGGGGGAGCAAGGAAGCCACCGCAGGATGGATTGTCCTCTAAGCCCAGGATTTTGCTGGCCCTGAGCCTGGGAGAGGGGCCACTCAGCACAGGGCTGATGTCCAGGGACAGCAGCCTCTTTCTGCATCTGCAGGATACTCTGGGGCAGAGAGGACCAGGAGAGCAGGCCTAAACGATAAAGGTCGTCTATCTTGACCCACTCCCTCTTCCCTTAATGGCCCCTCTGTGCCACCTCCGTGACTTCCACTTCAGGCCTTACCTAACTTTGTCCAGCACATGACCCCTCAGGCAGACTCTGAGGACAGCAGCCCAGACCCCAACTCTCGCAGGCAGACCCCCACCTGGGCCAATCCTCCATGGGCTCTTCCCTGCAGCCCTGGATGCCATCTGGAGGGTGCATGCCAAGCACCTCTTCAGAGCCCAGTGGACCCCCCTCTTCCTCAGGCCTCAGCATCACTCTGCATGGGCCTGTCTCAGAACTTGCCCTTCTCCACCTATCCTAGGGCTCAGGGTCTCCTCTGGCACCTGGTTTCCTGTCTGTAATTGGAGGAGATGAGATGGTTTCACACCACAACACTCTGGGATGATTATCTCTCATTTCCCCCCTTCCTCCATGTCTCCACTTCTCCCCACCCTCTCAGTGCACCCTCTGTCCCACCCCATACCTGGCCCCTTCAGGTTTCTTCTCTCTGCACCCAAAGACCCTCCCTGGGGTGGGAGCAGAGCTACCCCCAGGCCCATTGAAGGCCAGGCCCTCCACATTTCCAGCGGAGCCGATCAGCCATCGGAAAGTGTGACAGGCAGACAGAGCCAAAGCAACAGTCACTTCCTGAGCCCTGGGATGGCCACAGTGGTGGCAAACCACGATCTGAGCAGCACATGTGAGTGCTGACGTAGCCTGGGGCTGGGGAGGAGGAAGCGGCAATGGAAAAAGGGGCTTATTTTCCTCCGAGAGCTGCAGCCTGCTCAGCCCTGGGTCAGGCATGATGGTTCCCACTGGCTTTCTCCTGCAGCCTCAGCTGCCCTGGACAAGCTCAGTTCTGCTCTCACCTCTGCCTCCTCCTCTTCTCTGGTTTGCAAGGAAGGTCTGAGCACAGATAGCAGCTCAGACCTGAAGACCCTCTGAGGGCCTCTCACGTTTTCCAGGATTTTTCGCATCAGTCATCCAGCAGGCAAGGTCTGAGAGTCCCAGACTCATCCCTGAGCCCCCCTGAGGCCCCCGCTGACAACCCGGGCCAGGGTGCTCAGGGCCTTCCTTCTCCCAACCTGGTTTCCTTTAGGCCCCAGACTTTTGTCCCATCTGGGTTGTTGGTCACAAGTTGTGGTGCTCACAACCCTCCTTGGTGGGGCCAATTCTTTTCACCATGTCTCCTCCCTCTCTGTCCCCCCCAGTCACAGCAAACAAAAGTGTGCCATTGGCCAAAAGACAGACCAGAGGAGAATGGGATAACACAGATGTTCCCAGCCCCACTGCTGAGAAGGCAGACCAGCAGTATAACCCTGTCCAGGAGGAGGGCTTTCCGCTGGGCTTCTTTTCTCACTCATGCCCCTTCATAGCGAGCCGAAGGTGGGCAGTGTGTAGGGGCTCTGAGCCAGCTGGTTGTCACTGTTTCTGGGTGGAAGCTGCCTTCCAGGGGCATATACCGTGGAGTCAAGACAGAGTTGAAAAGGCCACCTCCTCCTTAGCACTGCGTCTGATACACGCAATGGCCAATAACCTCTTTTTAAGAGAATGAATGTTTTATTCAACTGTATCTCCTCCTACTTCCCAAAGGAACCCTTTCTACTCCAGCGCATTTTTTCTAGACAGACACACATGGACTCTCCTGGCCAACCCACCCCAACCCCCGGCCTGAAATTGCCTCTCATTTCCTCACCACAAAGTTTGTCCCTCATCATGTTCTTTCTCCTCCAAAATATCATCCTTGTCCTTTTCCCAGCCCCCTATCCTCTATGTTCTGTAGTGTAACTGACTTTTGGTGGCTAACAGGGCTGCTGCCTATTCTTAATTCTCTTGTAACGTGGAATCCAGGCTCCCTTCTACCCAACTGTAAGCTTCTCAGTGGCAGGGGCCTATGCCTTAGGCCTTATTCCCGGGCCTTGCCCACAGAAAGTCCTCAAAAAAGTTTTTTGTTGTTGTGGATAATGGGTGTATTAATCAGAACCTGCTGGGTTGTAACAGAAACTGAAATAAGTTTTATTAAATAAAAAAGGAATACACTGACCTGTGTAACTAAAAGGCCCAGGCTCTATCCAGAGACTTACTCTCTATGTGTGAATCTATTTTCTAATTTCCTCTGCACTGGCTTCATTCTCAGGTAAGCTCTCCAGTCCTGATGGCAAGATGGCTTCCAGGCTTACATTCCATTGGCTTATTACCACCTGGGTAAGAGAATTCCCCTTGTTCAAGAGTTCCAGAAAAAGTCCAAGAAGAGATTCTCATTAGCCTGGTTTGGGTCATGTGCCCATCCTGACTCAGTGGCTATGCCTAGGGAGATGGAATGCTCCTGGACTGCTGGATGGAAGCATCCTAGATGGATGGCCAGGCAAGGGTGACATACCCTCTCCTAGAACTAGGATGGGGTTCTCTTCCCTCAACCACATGGATTGGGGTGGTTCTCCAGAGGAAATAGCTGGCAGGGAGCACTTAGGAAAAGAGGGGTTGGACATGCAAAGCAGAAGATGTAGATTGTTAGGATTTCGAGTGCCCAGCTTCAGTGAGGACCTGAAGATACCGTAGGTCAGCTTACACTTAGAATCATAGGGGAACCGGTTTTGCCCTGGCTGGGGGAGGAAGATGTGCTCTTGGAGTCTGGGCAGCTCCTGAGAGACAGAAGAAGGATCCTTGGACAAAGTGCCTGCTTAGTTCTGGCCCTCAGGAGCTCAGGAAGATTGTGATTCAGTTAGCCTAGGGTAAAACCTTTCTTTTTCAGAGCTCTACAGTGATTCTGCTGCACAGTCAAGGTTGAAATAATTCTGCTCTAGGAAATAATGTTCTACTGCAGCAAGGAGGATTCAGATTAGCTCTTCAGGACAATGTCCCCTGTGTTAGAATTGGAATGTTTCTCCTTCTCTGTACAACTTTTCAGAAAAGGGTCACTGGGGTTTGCTTGGAGGCTGAGGATGGGTGGGTGAGCTGTGGGTGACCCTGTGGGGGTCATAAATAACAATAGCCACTGTTTACTGAATGCCAACAGCAAGGCAGGCACTGTGCTTTAGGACTTCACAGACGGCAGTCCATGCAAGCTTCAGTCTGCACAACAATCCTTCCATGTGGGCATCATTAACATTAGCTCTATTTTACAGCTGAAGAAAGATACAAAAATCCTGGCCAAGGTATCCCACCAGGAAGTAGCAAAATGGGCATTCAGACACAAGACATCTGACCCTGACTGGCCTGGCCTTTCTGCCCAGAAGGAGGCCTCAGAGAGGTGCCTCACTCTTGCTCCTAATGGACAGCTCGGTAGGCGGTGGGAGTGGACACCCACCAGGCCCTAGCATTTGGGATGGGGAGTTCAGACCTAGAGCACAGAGACGAGGGAGCCCTGGTTCACTGCCGGATTCCTTAAGCCGATTTTTATAAGAAAGTGTGTGTGTGTGTGTGTGTGTGTGTGTGTAAGAAAGTGTGTGTGTGTGTGTGTGTGTGTGTGTGTGTGTAGGATTCAGAGGGATGAAGCCCAAGATAGCTACGCCCCCTCCCCCAATTTAAACCCTCCGACACCTACTTCCTGAGGCTGTTTAGGTTCAAGCAGACCCTAACCCGCCCCCTTCCCTCCCAGTGTCGTCAGCAAGCTCCTTCCACACACACACTTTCTGCTTTCTTTTTAAATTCAGAAAAACACCACCTCCCCTGGATTCAGAGCTAGAGCAGAAGCCTTCCCCTACCGGAATCCCAGTTCTCTTTGGGTTGCGCACTTGATTGTGGGAGGAGGGGCGGGGACGGGACGGGGAGGGCTTCCTCGTTTGCGTCCCGCTCCCGGAAGACCTGCGGGAACCATTCCAGTCTACTCCCCTCTCCTCCTACCCTCGCCCTTGGCCTGGCTCGAGGAGGGGAGTGTTATCCCGCCCGGGATTTGGGCGCCTCGGCTGTGGCGGCTCCCCAGGGACTGCAGGGGGAGCCCAGGATGCGGCGCCTGCTCAGTTCGCGCTCACTGCGTCTAAGGCTCCCCCAGCCTGGCGCAGCGCCCAGCACAGAAGCCGGGAGGGGGAGCAAGACGGCGGCGGAAGAGCCCACTCGGCCAGGGGCCGGGGGAACCGAGCTGGAGGGGCCTCCAGAGGGCAGCACCAACCCGCTAAGCAGGTCCTCTCTTCGAGCCAGCCTGGGGTCCCCAGAGAGTCCACAGGGAAGCCTCCTTTTCAGATTCTCACACTTCCCCCCCCCCCACCTCCACCTGTTCTGGATAAAGGTGGGACAGTCTCCCACCAACACAGGGACCACCAGCTCCTGGTGGGAACAGAACTCAGGTCTCTCCAGAGGCAATCAGCTTACCTCGTCCAACCACCCAAACGTGGGCTCTTCCCCAGAGGGACCAGAGAACAGCCTTTTGGTTCGGGTGGCGCAGAGGGATCCCCAGGCTCCAACAGCCCCACCCCATTGGCACATGAGGGAGAAGCAGATGGCCCACCGTACCGCACAGGAAGGAACCCAGGAACCATTTGGCTGTTATTTCCTAGCCTCAGTTTCCCCCGTGACACTTGGAAAGGCACCATGCCATTGGTCGAGGCCTGGGGTCAGGGCCCCGCCTCTCCTGGGCGGCCTCTGCCCTGGCCAGCCCAGCAGCTCCTCCCCTTCGCTCCCGCCCGGCTCCCACGGTCCCAGAGGTGGGCGGGCGAGCCCTGGATCACGGTGGCAGAGCCCAGGTCCTAGTCGCCCTCGCCCCCGCCCAGGGCCCGGGCTTTCCCAGCCCAGTCCCCGCCGGGAGCCGCGAAGCGCATAGAGCTACGCGCCTGGAACCCTCCCTGCCTGGGCGTCCCCGGCTCTTGCGCGCGCGTAGGGCTCCCAGCTCGGAACCAGGGAGGAGGGAGGGAGCCAGGGAACAGCAAGCAGCGACCCGGAAACGCCATATAAGGAGCAGGAAGGATCCCCCGCCGGAACAACCCTTATATGGGCAGCGCCTTATTTGGAGCGCCCAGATATGGTCCGGCTGTTTCCGGCTCCGGGAGGAGGGAAGAAGGTGGAGGGAAGGGGCGGGGGCAACGCCGGGAACTACGGAGCAGCTTCGGTCCGGGAGTCCTCAGCTGTGGCTTGAGCGCTAAGCTTCCTCGAGGCCTGGGCACCCAGGGTGTGGGAGCCGGCGTCAGGCCCAGGGTGCGGGATGGCAGTGCCTATGGCTCTTGGAGAGGGGGCTTCACGTCACTCCGGGTCCTCCCGGCTCATCTTGCCATATTAGGGCTTCCTGCTTCCCATTTATGGCCATGTACGTCACGAAGGAGGTGGGTCCATGTCGTTCCAGACCCTTCAAATAGAGGCGGATCCGGGGAGTCGCGAGAGATCCCAGCGCGCAGAACTCGGGGAGCCGCCGCCGCCAGCTGCCGCCGCGCCAGCTTCCGCCGCAGGACCGGCCCCTACCCCAGCCTCGGCAGCTGCGGCCGCGTCTACACCGGCCGGCGGCGAGGGCGAGCCGGCAGACCCCACCTGCGCTCTCCACAGTGTGCCCCGCGCCCCCGCATGTGACCTGGCCAGGCCCCCGAGAGGTGTCCCTCGCAGCTCCTGCCCCGGGCTGCGCCCACCCGCCCCAACACCAGCTCTCCAGCCCGCCAGTCCGGGATGGCGGCAGCCAAGGCCGAGATGCAGCTGATGTCCCCGCTGCAGATCTCCGACCCTTTTGGCTCCTTTCCTCATTCGCCCACCATGGACAACTACCCTAAGCTGGAAGAGATGATGCTGCTGAGCAATGGGGCTCCCCAGTTTCTCGGTGCCTCCGGGGCCCCGGAGGGCAGCGGCGGTAACAGCAGCAGCAGCGGGGGCGGTGGAGGTGGAGGGGGCGGCAGCAACAGCAACAGCAGCGGCGGCGCCTTCAACCCTCAGGGGGAGGCGGGCGAGCAGCCCTACGAGCACCTGACCGCAGGTAAGCTGTGGCCTACGCCGAGAGCTAGCCCCTTCGCCACCATCCTGGCGTCTGGTCCTTCCCCACGGGCTTTGCAGCGCCCCCTTCATCGCGGCAGTGCTCCTGGACTTCAGGGATGCAAGTGGGGTTTCCCTTCTATTCCTCTCATCCCCAAGGTCCTGTATTAGAGGAATGCCTGGGGACATCCCCCCACCCCCTCCTCGTCCTTAATTGTGCGCAGGGGAGCCAGCTTTTGTTTTGGATGGAGAGCTGTGGGGCTGCGGGGGTGGGGGGAGGGGGGGATGGGGAGAGGGCTTGTTTTGACGAGCAGGGCTGCGCCCCCTCCGCCTCCAGAAAGGCTAGCCTGCCGCCTGTCCCCAGGGAGGGACTGTGATCCTTGGCCAGGGATGCCCTGGCAGCCCAGGGTAGGGGTCGCGCACTAGCGGTGGCCGAGGGGGTGCTGGCGGGAATCCCTCGCCCGCGCAGACGCTGCTGCGGAACGCTGGGAGCTGCAGTGGAGGGGGATTCTCCGTATTTGCGTCAGCTGTTGTTGAAATGGGTTCTGCCTCTGGAGCGGGTCCAGGAACATTGCAATCTGCTGCTATCAATTATTAACCAGCTCAAGAGTCAATGGTAGCTGGCCCGACCTCTCGCCTGGCAGCGTGGGTCCTCCTCGCCCTCCAGTGATTGCTCTCCAGTAACCAGGTCTCCTCCCTCTCTCTTTCCTGCCAGAGTCTTTTCCTGACATCACTCTGAATAACGAGAAGGTTCTAGTGGAGACGAGTTACCCCAGCCAAACCACCCGGCTGCCCCCCATCACCTACACTGGCCGCTTCTCTCTGGAACCTGCACCCAACAGTGGCAACACCTTATGGCCTGAGCCCCTCTTCAGCCTGGTCAGCGGCCTCGTTAGCATGACCAACCCCCCAGCCACCTCATCCTCAGCATCATCTCCAGCGGCCTCCTCCTCTGCCTCCCAGAGCCCACCCCTGAGCTGCGCAGTGCAGTCCAACGACAGCAGCCCTATTTACTCAGCGGCACCCACCTTCCCCACACCTAACACCGACATCTTCCCTGAGCCACAAGGTCAGGCCTTTCCAGGCTCAGCAGGCACCGCGCTTCAGTACCCACCTCCTGCCTACCCTGCTGCCAAGGGTGGCTTCCAGGTCCCCATGATCCCTGACTATCTGTTTCCACAACAGCAGGGGGACCTGGGCTTGGGCACCCCAGACCAGAAACCCTTCCAGGGCCTGGAGAGCCGTACCCAGCAGCCTTCGCTCACTCCACTCTCTACCATCAAGGCCTTTGCCACACAGTCGGGCTCCCAGGACCTGAAGGCCCTCAACACTACCTACCAGTCCCAGCTCATCAAACCCAGCCGCATGCGCAAGTACCCCAATCGACCAGCAAGACTTCCCCCCCATGAACCCCCTACGCCTGCCCCGTGGAGTCCTGTGACCGCCGCTTCTCTCGCTCAGATGAGCTCACCCGCCACATTCGCATCCACACCGGCCAGAAGCCCTTCCAGTGCCGCATCTGCATGCGCAACTTCAGCCGCAGCGACCACCTCACCACCCACATCCGCACCCACACAGGCGAGAAGCCATTCGCCTGTGACATCTGTGGGAGAAAGTTTGCCAGGAGTGATGAACGCAAGAGGCATACCAAAATCCACTTGCGGCAGAAGGACAAAAAAGCAGACAAAAGTGTGGCCTCTGCCGCTACCTCCTCTCTCCCTTCCTACCCATCCCCAGTGGCTACCTCCTACCCATCCCCAGTCACTACCTCTTACCCATCCCCAGCCACCACCTCATACCCATCACCCGTGCCCACCTCCTACTCCTCTCCCGGCTCCTCGACCTACCCATCGCCTGTGCACAGTGGTTTCCCGTCACCCTCCGTGGCCACCACATACTCCTCCGTTCCTCCTGCTTTCCCCACCCAAGTCAGCAGCTTCCCTTCCTCAGCTGTCACCAACTCCTTCAGCGCCTCCACAGGGCTTTCGGACATGACGACCACGTTTTCTCCCAGGACAATTGAAATTTGCTAAAAGGAAAGGAAAAAGGGAGAAAATGAAACACAAGAGACTTAAAGGACGAGAGGAGGAGATGGCCGTAGGAGGGGGCTCCTCTTAGGTCAGATGGAGGTTCTCAGAGCCAAATCCTCCTTCTCTACTTGACCCCAGGGTCGCTGTGGAAGGTCTGTTGGCCAACAATTTTTTCTGTCCACTTCCCTTTCCTCCCCAGGACCTACTCCCTTTGACTTCAGCTGCCTGAAACAGCCATGTGCAAGGTCTTCACTTCTATCCAAAGAACTTGATTTGCATGGATTTTGGATATATCATTTCAGTATCATCTCCATCGTATGCCTGACCCCTTGCTCCCTTCAATGCTAGAAAATCAAGTTGGCAAAATGGGGCTTGGGCCCCTCAGAGTCCAGCCCTGCACTCTTGTACAGTGTCTGTGCCATGGATTTTGTTTTTCTTGGGGTACTCTTGATGTGAAATAATTTGCATACTCTATTGTATTATTTGGAATTAGATCCTCACTTTGGGAAAAAAAAAAAAAAAGAAAAGCCAAGCAAACCAATGGTGATCCTTTGTTTTGTGATGATGCTGTGACAATTAAGTTTGAAGCTTTTTTTGAAACAGCAATTCTCGGTATTAATCGGAGCATGTGTCAGAGTGTTGTTCTGTTAACCTTTTTGTAAATATTGCCCGACTGTACTCTCACATGTGGCAAAATATGGCTTGGTTTTTCTCCTTTTTTTGAAAGGTTTGGGGTTTTTTTTGTCCTTTTGGTTTAAAAAGTTTCACGTCTTGGTGCCTTTTGTGTGATGCGCCTTGCTGACGGCTTGACATGTGCAATTGTGAGGGATGTGCTCACCTCTAGCCTTAAGGGGGGCAAGGAGTGGTGATTTGGGGGAGGCTTTGGGAGCAAAATAAGGAAAAGGGCTGAGCTTGAGCTTCAGTTCTCCAGAATGTAAGAAAACAAAATCTAAAAATCTGAACTCTCAAAAGTCTATTTTTTTAACTGAAAATGTAAATTTATATATATATTCAGGAGTTGGAATGTTGTAGTTACCTACTGAGTAGGCGGCAATTTTTGTATGTTATGAACATGCAGTTCATTATTTTGTGGTTTTATTTTACTTTGTACTTGTGTTTGCTTAAACAAAGTGACTGTTTGGCTTATAAACACGTTGAATGCGCTTTACTGCCCATGGGATATGTGGTGTATATCCTTCAGAAAAATTAAAAGGAAAATAAAATAGCTGTGGTTGGGTGTGTTTCCTGGGCTAGGGGGAGGCCTCTGTAGTAGCCGTCTCTATCGAGGGGTTTGAGGGGCTTTTCCAGAGACAAGGATATTCCAACCAGAGACGTGCCTACTGTGTGTCGCTGGAGTGAATTCGTTGAGAATTGGGTTTGGGTCTCCTCTTCTTGATACTGGGCCCATTCCTCAGTCTGGTGGGCTTCAGGCTTATCTTGGTTAGTGAAAGCTAAAAAAGGCCAGAGGTAGAGGTGGAACATGTGTGGCCAGAGGCAGCACCATTCTAGCCCCAAATGTGTGACCAGCCCGGCCCCCATCTCCACCCAGGATTGGGAAATTCCGTGTTCTTGGGAATCCCTGCCCTATACACCTGGGGGAGATAAGGGATGGGCAGAGGGCTTTGGGAAACAGTAACAAAGCTGGGGCTGCCTCAGCCTCTCCCTCCCATCCTCCATGTCCCCAGAAGCCTGAGGGTATCGAAGAAGATTAGAAGACGCAAGGACCAGTTATCAAGCCAAGAATCCTTCCAGGAAAAAAATCTCATTACTTGCCAGCTAGAGCTGTGATCCTTGGCAGCTTCCTGTGACACAGGGCAGAGTGGGCAGGAGGCTGGCCTGTTGTCTATTGTTCCACCTAGACTAAGTCTGTCCCCACTATGTAGGAGGCCTGAAGTGCTAGGTTCCTCTGGCCCCAGCCCCCTGAGGGTCCATATTCATAGCCAGAGCAATTCTCATGCGCTCGTGAGGATCTGTCTATTCTGTGAGAGGCCTTGAGTTGGCCACGACAACAATGCACATTGTCAGTTGGGGAGATAGAGATGAAGCCAAAAATTATAACATGGTGCTAGGTCATATAACATGGGCAAGCATGAAGCTCTCTGGGAGTACCGCGAAGGACACTCAACCCACCCAGGGGCTTAGGAAAGGTGAAAAAGTTGAGTTTGGCAGGGTAAGTGGAAGTCAGCCTGATTGGCTTGTTTTGTGTGTGAGACAGGGAGGATGGATGGATGGATTACTGAATGGAAGCACTACCTCCAACCCTGATATGAGTCTTCTGTGAATTGGTCAGACACCACCTTCCATTGGTCAGATGGGTGCAATAGATTTGGTGTCCTGGAATTCCCAAGCCTTGGCTCCCTTCCCAACTTCTGACCCCAAAATCAAGGACAATGAAGTATCCCCTCTATCCAGTATGGATAACAGGCCCTGAATGAAATCGAAGTCTAACCTACCTCCGCACCTTCTCCTCCCTCTAAGGGTCTCCCTGGTTACCAACCCACACCTCTCCCCCTCTCCCGGAGCCAGGGGAATTCCAGCAATCCCCTGGCATCAACCCAATTCTTTCTCTTCCATTCTACCCCTCAAGCACCAGCAGTGTTGACCTCTGCCCTTTCCCATGACACCAGACTCCTCAGCCTGGAACACGGGGAACCAAGCCACCTTCTCTAGCAACGGGCACATCCGGGCACATCCGGGCACATCCCTGTAGCCTCCTGGCAAAATCGCCACGTCCTGATGGGACAATATTTGCATTGGCACACCTCTTCCCGCCCCACCTCCCCTCCCCATCTTACTCTAGGCCCAGGAAAACAAGTCTATGCCTGTTACACATTCTTAAGAATTTATCATCACAGGCTCCCAAGGAAAAAAAAACATGGCAAGAATAAAATATGAAAGAAGGAGCAAAGAGACTCACTCTGTTCCTTTAAAGCAAAGGGTCTCCTACATTGTTACAGTGTATCAGAATCAGATTCCCAGGCCCCATTCCCAGAGCATCTGATTCCTGAGGTCTGGAACGGGGTCCTGGAACTGGCCTTGATAACTAACATGCCAGGTGATTCTGATGCAGATGGCTTATTGAGAAATTCTGCCAAGCCTGCCAGCTAATTATTATTAGTCCTGTCACCAGGGTTTCTTTAGGTTCTGACAGTTGAAATTTAAGTTTCTTTGCATGGTTTAAATAGGCCAAGACTCAATAATTGCCCAATTTTACAGTCCTATAGTATAAAGAAAAAGGAAAGTGTTCATTTCAACTCCTGTTCCTGTGAGGGAAATCTAAAACCAAGGGCACAAGGCAGTGCTGTTAAAAACTCGCATCATCATAAAGGCTGAGGTTTGGGAAGGGACCCAGATAGTGTTGAACAATTGATTGCTACCTAGGGACATTGTCTAGGGCTTCAGGGATGTGGAGAGGGACAGAGAGGAATGGGGTGGAAGAGGAGAGAGGGCAGGGGAACTCGGCCAGCGAAGGACAGGTTTCAATTCTGAAGCAAAAGAAAACCAGGTCCTAAGGACTCTTGACCCTTACCTCTTAGTATCTGAAAGGTACTCTTTTCTCTTAAATTTCAGGAATGTTCAGCCTCATTCATTTTGAAAGATTCTAAGCACTCAGAAAGGCAGAGCTTAGCTTCTATTGTCAGGCTGGGTTTGAGGTGTGCTTCCTTCTACCTGCCCCCACTTACAGCTCCCACATCTCAGGAAGAAATGGAGTCAGGAACGGGTGCAATGGAGTCAGAGGGGTTCTCTCCAATGTTCCCCTCTCTCCTCTGCTGTTTTCCCTGGTGCAGCCACACTTAATGCAGTTTGAGGGGGGGAAGACTGGGCAGAGTGAGATCCCAGTCGTCCTAAGGGGAATGAGACCAAGTCTAAAAGAAGCAGGTATTGAGCAAATAAGATTTCAACATTCTACCCATACGCCTTTGGGTGCTAATAAGATTTTGCACCCAAATAGCAAATCTAGCCCTCCACTTCAGTGATTTTTCATCCCATCTCCCTTTTCCCATTACTAGAACCTAGGAGAACCTTTTGAGGCAAAGCTTACTCGATATGTTCTCTTAGGTCAAGTTGGTGGCTCAGCTTCTCAGATCCAAGTAAAACTATCTCATCTCCTTTTTCAGGAAGCCCTCTCATAAGTCCATTCTCCTCAGTATTTAGGTTGTTTATTATTATTATTACTGCTATTATTACAACTTTATTGAGGTACACTTGATGTACATATAAAAGTACAAAAAACTGATGTAAATACAATTGAGGTACATGTAAAGTGTACAATTTGATGAGTCTTGACACGTGTACACAGGTGAAACCATCGCCACAATTAAGATAATGAACATATCCATCACCTTCAAAACTTTCCTCATACCCCTTGGACATCTTTCCTTCTTATACCTCTGTCCCCAGGCAACCACTGATCTGTTTTCTGTCACTATATAAATCAGTTTGCATTTTCTGGAGTTTCATACAAGTTGAATAATTCTGTATGTACTCGTCTTGGTCTGGGTTCTCTCACTTAGCATTGTTATTTTGAGATTCATCCATGTTGTTGCGTGTATAAATAGTTCACTCCTTTTTATTGCTGAGCAGTATTCCACTGCACAGCTATAGCACAATTTGCTCACCTTCTCACCTGTGCATGGACATTGGGGTTGGTTCCCTTTGGGGGCTATTAGAAATAAAGCTGCTTTGAGCATTTGAGTACAAGTCTTTGTGTGGATGTGGGCCCATTCACTCCAGAGCCCCCCCATTCTGGCTCCTTCTTCCCACCACGTCCCCATTTACTCCCCTCTCTCTTACTCAAAGCAATAATCACCCCCTTTCCCCCCCCGCCACTCACAGAGTCAGGGCCCAGACTCCCAAAAACTTTTTGCTTCATTTAATCTTTCTGCATGGAAACGGAGCCAGCCCCTTCATCATCTTTATTGCTCTATTTCAAACTCCCTCCCGTTTGTTTATATCTTCTTGGTAATATGTCTGGGGCTAAACAAGGTATGCTTGTTTATATGTCATTATTTATTCAGTTTGGCAAATGTCCTTAAGTCCTCAGCTTCTAAGGAGAAAAGGTGCCTGGTGGATGGTGGGCCACACACTGATGAGGTGCTCGTACCTCAGAAGGAGGAAGGGGCTAAGATCAGATGGTGTGGGAAATTGTCCCGGGAGACTAGTCCTGAGAGGTTATCTGTACAGGTTGCATTTTGTTACTATCTCCTAGGGGATCTTACCTGGATGGATTTTCTAGAACATGGGCCCCACTCACTCACTAGTTATCACAAACCCTATCCTACCACATTCCCACCCCTCAGTTCTGAGATAGTCTTGCAACTACATCTTTTCTCTCTCCTCTTTGGGCCAAGGGAGCCTGGGACTGTGCAGCAGCCTGAGGGTGAAAAGGCAGTGGGGCCCAGAGGGTGGGTTCCCAACTCTGATAAACTGGCACTTGCTGCCTGCCTGGGTACATGTTGGGGTTGGTGTGGGGAGAGGGTGACTTGATTTATTTTAGAAAATTATCCTTAACAGTTACCCTTTTCAAACAGACAATAACAAGTGTTGGTGATGTGAAAAAACTGGAACCCTCATACATTGCTGGTAGGCATGTAAAAAGGTTCCACTTTGGAAAACAGTTTAGCCATTTCTTATAAAGTTAAACATACACTTACCATATGACCCAGCAATTCCACTCCTGGCTATCTACCCAAGAGAAATGAAAATATGTTTACACAAAGATATGGATGTGAGTATTCATAGCAGCATTATTCATAAGAGCCAAAAAGTGTAAACAAGTCAAAATGTCTATTCAACTGGTGAATGGATAAATAAGATGTGGTAGATCCAAACAACGAAATACCACTCTGCAATTATTAAGGGACAAAATACGGATGTGTGCTACAACATGGATAAACCTTAAAGACATTATAATAAAAAAAGTTAGGTGCATATTGTATGGTTGCATTTATATGAAATGTCCAGAAAAGGCACATCTATAGAGACAGAGAGCAGATTAGTAGTTGCCAGGGGCTCGGGGTAAGAGTAGATCTTGAGGGACTTCCCTGGCTGTCCAGTGGTTAAGACTCTGTGCTTCCACTGCAGGGGATGCAGGTTCGATCCCTGGTGGGGGAACTAAGTTCCCGCATGCGGAGGGGCACGGCCAAAAGTAAATTAAAAAGAAAAAAAAAAGAGTAGATCTTGACTGCAAATCAGCTTGTTATTTTGGGGATGATGGAAATGTTCTAAAAATGAACTGTGATGTTTGAACAACTCTGTAAATTTACTAAAAGTCACTGAATTGTATTCTTAAATTTGTATGGATGAATTTTATGGTATGTAAATAAAGCTATTTTTAAACCCTTTATACCTCACTACAGCTAGATTTTTTAAATCTTTTCCTTCCCTGTCTTCGAGTGCCCATTCCCCAGGTAGACTTCCCAGTGCTCATTCCGTCCTACAGACCTGTCCTCCCTCCCTGGGGGTGACCCTCTTGAGCCTGGGCTCTGACCAGCCTCTCTGCTGGGAGAACACAGCCCTCTAAGATCATGATGCTGATTTGCAAACTAGAGTCCAAAGAGCAGGCCTGGGGATAGTGGGGTGGGAGTCCCTCCTAAGACTCTCACTTGGGACTCATTTTGAGGGAGGGGGTTTAATAAATCTGGGGAGGCAAATGCGTGGAAACGAATCTCTCCTGAAGTGTGTTCTCCCAGCCCTGTGACCCAGGTAAATCATGCTGCCCACCTGGGCCTGAGTGCCTCCTCAGTTCCCAGACAAACCCAGAAGTCGCCATTTCCACAGAACCATAAGTGGGTGCCCGCCTCAGAGAAAATTATCTCAGCCTCCTCAGAAGCTCATTTCTGCTCACAACCAACTTCTCATCCTAGAATCTTTCCAGATCCAAAGACCAAACTCCAGAGAAGCAAACTGGGCCTCATTTATTGAACAAATTAATGAAGCACCTACTGGGGTTAAGTTGGTCCAGGGCATATGGAGGGGATCTGGGAGAACAAAAAACAAAACCATCCCAGCCCGCCAAACACCTTTGAATCTCTTTAGAACCAACTTTGAATTCCTTCAAACTGGCTTGTCAGAGACAGTGAATCTCCAGCTGCCTTATCAAAACCAGTTTTCAGTCACCTCAACACCAATCATCCATCTTAAACTATCTTCTCAGAACCACCTATTTAACACTCTAAGGTCCACCCGACCTGGCCCATTTGTAAGTCTTCTCAGATCAGTCATGAGGCCAAGCAGTACTTTGGGGAGTATTCTCAGTATCCTATGAATGATGCAAATGCAAATTTGATTGCCCCAAGTCTCTGTAAAAGAGAAACTCTGGAGTGGTGACTGCTTCCGATCCCATTCCAGCGGCCTCAGAACCAAGTTTGTCCCCTCAAATTTGTGATGACTCCCCTGAATTGTCTCCTCAGCGTCATCTTTCATTCTCTTCAGAGCCAGACTTCATTCTTGGCTACTGAAACTGCCAAGGTCCTTAGAATTTTCTTCTCAGAATCTTGGTTCTATCCAGAAATACTTTTTTTCAATCTCCTCAGACCCAACTGTCAGGCTTCAAAAAGCAAGACTTTAAAAGTTATTCATCCATGGGCCTCAGGTTTCCCATCTGTTTAATGGGGAAAACTTCTTTTTCTTTAAAAAAAGAACATGATTTTTTTTCTGATTACAAAATATATATTCATTGTGAGAAATATAGAAGCACCTTACCTTTTTCACACATGGTAGATTGAGGGATAGCCCTTGGATGCACGAAAGTCTCACACACTGATGGGGGGAGAATAAACTGGTATAAGCCTTCCTGAGGGCAATTCAACAACATGCACCAAAAGCCTTATAAAAGTTCATGCCGGGGCTTCCCTGGTGGTGCAGTGGTTAAGAATCCGCCTGCCAATGCAGGGGACACGGGTTCGAGCCCTGATCCAGGATGATCCCACATGCCGCGGAGAAACTAAGCCAGTGTGCCACAACTACTGAGCCCACGCGCCTAGAGCCTGTGCTCTGCAACAACGGAAGCCACCGCAATGAGAAGCCCGCGCACCGCAAGGAAGAGTAGCCCCCACTCTCTGCAACTAGAGAAAGCCCGCACAGAGCAACGAAGACCCAATGCAGCCAAAAATACTAACTAACTAACTAACTAAATTTCTTTAAAAAAAGTTCATGCCCTCTGACCTAGCAGTTCTTCCAGGATTGCTGTTAATTACAGTGTATTATTCGTAATGGAGAAAAACTGGCAACAACATAAATGTCCTATGGGTGATGGCTGAAGTAAATTGTTATATGATGGACTACTAGGCAGTCATTATAAATCATGTTCTAAAATAACTATTGACCTGAAAAAATACCCACAATATACTAAGTGGTAAATATATAAAACTCTATATGACATGATTCCAGTTATATAAAATGCACACATGCACACATGCATACATCAAATGTTAATGTTATTTCTGGTGGGATTATGGGAAATTTTAATTTCATTTTGTGTACTTTTCTGTATTTTCCAAGTAAGCAGGTTTTTAAAAAATCATCAGAAGAAAGTATTTATGAAAGAAAAAGAAAAAATAAGACTAGGTAAGTAAATAATTATTTTCTAGAATCTGGTATGATGTAGTCATCTTTATGAAGGTCCTCTGATGGAGTATTTTCTCCCCCTGCACAGATCTGCTCCTTCAGTTGTAAGGTGTTAAGAGCGCTGAAAACAAAAGAAGGGGAAGATTTTGTAGTGACTCAGGGCTCTAGGTTCTTTGCTGAGAGGACACAGGTTGGCTGTTTAATATTCCCTGTAGGTGGATTGTCCATTGGGGCTGGCAGGATAGAAGCATCAGGGAGCTGCTGCTGGCTTCTACATTTGGGGGCTGTAGGTTTTTTAAAAGTCAGAAAGCAGTGTTGTTTTATTAGCTTTCCACCCTATTTCTCAAGAACTCTTGAGCTCTTGCCCCCGTCACCAAATTATCTCTCTGTCCCCATTTCCAATACACAATTCATGCATACTACCAGGCTCCAAGTTTTTCTCTTAAACTTCTTTCTTTTGCTTATAACTGGGTGGTGTTAACGAGGTGGTCTTGTTGTTTATTCTTGGATCAGACTGTTTGCTTTGTTGTACCCCAGTTTAGCAGGCATATCTTGGGAGAGAGCCCAAGTCTGGGTAAATTTCTTGGGGCCACACGGAGCACCGGGCCATCCAAAGTCTGTGCTGCTCCTCAGTTACTCAGTCAGTCTGTTATCCAAAACACATTCACCAAATGCCTGACAGAAAGCAGGCCCTGAGCATGCAGAGATAAACAAGATAGAGTCTGGGCCATCACAGAATTGGGTGGGGGGAGATTTAGAAATAAATAATTGCCTCACAGTGTGATAGAGGTGTGTATGGAGCAGGGAGTGACTAATCCTAGGAAGGAGGAGGCGAACAGGGTGTAGGAGGAAGATGGGGTGTTCACAGGAGAGGGATTTGCAGGCAGAGGCAATAACAAGTACAAAGGCAAGAAAGTCAAGGTGTTCAGGAACCTGTGAATTAATGGTGGTGTGGCCTGAAAGCAAGGAAAGGGTGGGGGGCAAGAAACGGGGCTGGAAAAGCAGGTTGGGGCCAGAAGGCCAACAACTTAGTTTGACTGTGTTTCTGGGTGTTCGAAAGGCTGCACTGCTTCCTGCCTCCTTGGGAGGGTCCTGGTCACCCCGCTCCATTTCCAGTTTAGTTATTGCAATAATAACAATAACGATAAGAATAATTTGGTCACTTCAGATTTTATACATGCTCTTTAATTTCAGCTTTCAATAAAGCATGAGTGACCTCAAACTCAATTATTTGATCTTAGCCCATTTTCCTTTAAATAATATATAACTTTTAAATATGCCCCAATTTCATGGATAAATCAAGCTTCATTTTTATGTGTGTGTTTAAATTTTCAAACATTCACAAAAGTAGGGGGGAGTAATGTAGTGAACCTCTCTGTATCTAACCATCAGTTCAACACCTGTCAACTCACAGCTGGTCTTGTCTCGTCTACACTACCTTCCTCACTCCCTTCCTCACTCCCTGCCACCACACACTGGATTGTTTTGAAGCAAATTCCAGACATTACCTAATTTCATCTGAAAATACTTCAGTATATATCTTTATGAGTATTTTTTAAGTTCCTTTGTTTGAATCAAGACCTAAAAAAGACCACATTTTTCATTTGTTGATACGTCTTTTAAGTTTCTTTTCATTCATATTAGTTTCCCTTGCTATTTATTTATTGAAGAAACCAAGTTACTTGTCCTGAAGAATTCCCCACTTTTAGATTTGACAGATTGCACTTTTTTCCCCTCATAATGTTATTTACTATGTCCTTCTATCCCATGAATTTCCTATAAATTTGTTTTTTTTTAATATTTATTTTTATTATCATTTATTTTTGGCTGCACTGGGTCTTCATTGCTGCACGTGGGCTTTCTCTAGTTGCGGTGAGTGGGGGCTACTGTTCGTTGTGGTGCGTGGGCTTCTCATTGCGGTGGCTTCTCTTGCTGCGGAGCACAGGCTCTAGGCGTGTGGGCTTCAGTAGTTGCGGCACGCAGGCTCTGTAGTTGTGGCTCATGGGCTCTAGAGCGCAGGCTCAGTAGTTGCGGTGCACGGGCTTAGTTGCTCCGCAGCATGTGGGATCTTCCCGGACCAGGGCTCGAACCCGTGTCCCCTGCATTGGCAGGCGAATTCTTAACCACTGTGCCACCAGGGAAGCCCCCAAACTCGTTTTTATACCTAGAGGTTTGATCAAATTCAGGTTCACTTTTTAGGTCATGCTATGTACTTGCTTCTGCAATATATCAAGAGACACATAATTTTTGGTTCTCTCTCTCTCTTTTTAATTTTCTAGATATTACTTTTTAATTGAAAAATAATTCATATAACATAAAAATTACAGTGTACAATTCAGTGGTTTTTAATATGGTCACACTGTTGTACAACTATTGCCACTACCTAATTCCAGAACATTACCATCAACCCCTAAAGAAATCCTGTACCTGTTGGCAGTCACTCCCCATTCCACCCACCCGCCAGCACCTGGCAACCACCAATCTACTTTCTGTCTCTATGGATTTGCCTATTCTGGACATTTCATGTAGATAAAACAATAAAATACGTGGCCTTTGGTATCTCCGTTCACTTAGCATAATATTTTTTTAGCATAATTTTTTTGGGGGGTGTTATTTATTTATTTATTTATTTATTTATTTATTTATTTATTTATGGCTGTGTTGGGTTTTCGTTTCTGTGCGAGGGCTTTCTCTAGTTGTGGCAAGTGGGGGCCACTCTTCATCGTGGTGCACGGACCTCTCATTATCGTGGCCTCTCTTGTTGCGGAGTACAGGCTCCAGATGCGCAGGCTCAGTAATTGTGGCTCACGGGCCTAGTTGCTCCGCGGCATGTGGGATCTTCCCAGACCAGGGCTCGAACCCGTGTCCCCTGCATTGGCAGGCAGATTCTCAACCACTGCACCACCAGGGAAGCCCCAAGCATAATGTTTTTGAGGTTTACCCATGTTGTAACATGTATCAGTACTTCATCCCCCTTTTTTTGGCTGAATAATATTCCATTATATGGATATACCACATTTTAGAAATCCACTTATCAGTTAATGGACATTTGGGTTGCTTCCATTTTGACTATTACAAATAATGCTGCTGCTATGGACACTATATACAGGTTTCTATGTGAACATATGTTTTCTGTTTTCTTGGGTGTCTCTCTTTTTGTGATGTTAAAATTAATTGGTGAGTTCAAGTATTATTGATATTATAAAGTTCCCTTCCATCCTTCACCATCCAATGGTTTTAGGAATCCCTGGATTACTGATGATCCTTGTCTAATCTATTATCTCATTAGAGGTTACTAATGGTGATTTTGTATTCTATCATTCCATTTGCATTTGTTAGCCAGAATTTGTCGATGATAAACTTAGGCTTAATCATAGTTGTTTTTTAAAAAAAAAAAGAAGGCAGGATAAATACTTGACTATTTTCTTTCACTTATCGGATAAT
The DNA here is from genome assembly GCF_009873245.2 of Balaenoptera musculus. Taxonomy (NCBI): domain Eukaryota; kingdom Metazoa; phylum Chordata; class Mammalia; order Artiodactyla; family Balaenopteridae; genus Balaenoptera; species Balaenoptera musculus. The sequence goes on from NC_045787.1 coordinate 114,663,998, forward strand.
GTTTCTACATGGTCAAAGCTCTACAAGGTTTGCAATAAAGAATTGCAAATAAGGAATTACGATCCTGGAGCCAGAAAATACAGAGTTATTCCAATCTCTACTTGGGGAATTACGGGGAGTCCACTTAATGCCCCACAGCAATACTTCATAAAAGTCCCCCTACTTTTCCCTTCTAACTTTACTTCTCCCTCTCCTTCCTTGTTCTTTATTAAATAGATCAGTTTAGCCTCTCTGCCCAAGTCCTTCCTTTTCCCAGCCTCTCAGACTCTACATCTCTCTCTAACTGCTCCCTCCCCCCAGTTCTGATTCTGCATCACAAAATGTCCAGGAACTGGGCTGGCAAAGACTGAACCCTCTAAACTGGAAAGTGGGAAAGTGGGATTGGATTCTGAGCTGGAAACCTTTTGGTGGACGGGTAAGTTAGGAGAGAAAAAAGGGAGGAACACTCACACTAATAAACCTCATTTCCATAACATGTATTTTCTGCAATGAACGTGCATCACACATGGTGTGATAAAAATTAAATACATAAAATGTTTTTAAAATAAAAGAGATGGTAGGGAAGGAAATGAGCACTATTCTTTTTCACTTTCCAGTTGCCCTTCCTTTCCAAATACACTGCCGGCTGCATCCTTGACTTGCTGTTCCAGGGAAAGTGAAGTGGAACCTTGCCTCTGACTCAGGATTCCAAGTGTTTCCCACCTCCACAGCAGTGGGGGTGGGAGTGATGGAGTCTGCTCATGTAACAGTGCAGAGAAGCCTCTGAGAAAGGCCACTGGGAGCCTGCGCAGCTGGAGAGACTGCTGCTTTCAGGTCTCACTGGTTCAAATTGTTGGGCTCACCATCCTTTCCTGCAAGAAGCACCTTCCTGGGTCTTAAGGAGACCTCCTGAGGGCTGTTCAATTTATACATCTTTGTATCTCTTAGGGAAATCTCAAGGCATGCGGAGGGTGGTAATGTCTTCTCTAGGTTTCATCCCACCTCGGGAGTCTGGATGGGAGCCAGAGCCCCAAGACACAGGGCCCCGTGTTACCCAGGCCCATCCGTCCAGGCCCTAGAAAGACGCTGGTGGCAAGTCTGAACTAAACCCAGTGAATGCTCCTGGCTGAGTTTTCACCTGTGTGGCAAAACGCAGGGAAGTGCAGGTGTGGGCAGATATTTGTGGTCTCAGGCTATGTGAGCAGGAGTCCCGGAAGGTGTGGAGAAGCCTTGGTGGCAGCAAGACAGTGTTGAGCACATGAGTTCTGGAGTCACACATCCAAATTCTAATCCCTCACTCTGCCACTTACATTACTTAGTGATCACAGGCAAGTTCCCTACTTCTCTGAGCCTCAGTTTTCACCTGGAGAAAATGGGCATAATGGTTCCGTCTCACTGGTTTGTGGTGAGGATTAAATGAGACCATATCTGCTGAGTGCTTGGCCCACTCCCATTGGGAGCTATTGTCATTGAGGAGCCTCATAAACCTCAATTTCTTTTTCTCTAAAACAGGGATAACAGTAGGATCTATTAAATGAGATAATAAATGAAGCGGGGTTGACCCGCTATTAACTATTAGTAATATTAACGCATTCCCTGTTTTGCTTGAGGTGACAATCTGATAGTTCCCCCTCCTACTGCTTCCTCCCTCACCCTGCCCCAGTTGCCAGGACATGACTATTCTGGTCTTTTTGGACAAAAGGACAGAAGTCCCACGGAAAGAAGAATGACACCCAGAGAAGAGCACAAGAGGAGATCAGGGGCCTCTCTCCCTCCTCAGACTGCCTCTCCTTCCCTCCTGCTGCACTCAAACCTCGGGCTTTCCTACTAGCCTCTCTCCCTAGCAAACCTCTTGCCCAAGGGTTCATTTTAGAGACTTCTATTATCTCCAGAGGATGAGTATTAATCTTCCCCACCTACAAGATGAGTGGCAGCTCGAAGCCAAGTGCTTCCCGGCCAGAGAAAGAAATGGAAGTTTCCTTTTTTGCTCCGTGTCTCTCCTCCCCTCCCTTCTGCGAGGGAGCTGTATGTGCTCACTCTGGAGGGACGAAGCCGGGGCTGGCGTTAATGCAATTTTGTCTAGATGAGGCTGGCAGCTGGGAACCACTTTCCCTCGGCTTGCCCTCTGCTGGGGAAACTCCATGACGGAGACAAGGCAGCTGGCAGGGGGAAGACACAGGTTTGAGGATGAGGACATGGCTGCTGCTGCTGCTGTGCCACGCAGGGCCACGCAGGACCCCGTGGCCACAGAGACTGATGCTGATGCCCATTTCGTTCCTGAGGACCTCCTAGAAAGGCAATGCCTTGGGACCTGGGGGCAAGGATTTCGTTATCAGTAGCACAGTCACAAATACAAAGGAACACAGGACTTTTGTGTGGGATCGGGAGTCTGAAGACCTAGGTTCCAGTCTCAGTGCCACCACTCCACGGCCACGTAGTTTTGGTTACGTTGCTTAAGATCTCCGCCCAAATTTTAGTTTCCCCGTTTGTAAAATGTGTTCTAATACCTCCCTCAAAGGACTGTGGGAAGAATTAGTTTAAATAATATATGGGGAAACTGGAACACGGGAGATGGTTAATAAATATTCATTTATTCCACAGAGGGACTGAGGAGAGAGGAAATCACTGGATTCTGGAGGCTTTTTAGCTTATCAGCTTATTCTACAGGTTTAAGCACCGGCCATCATGCCATTTGTTGGGTGCCTGATTTTAGTGAAGATGTGTGTTTATCATTCACCATGAGATCCTGAGTGGCTCCCTAAATATTCTGGGCCTCAGAGCTGGTTTCTCTGGGTGGCCAAGAATCAACATGTAGGACAGAAGGAATCTGTTCCTCAGAGATCCAATCAGCATCTCCCTTAAGCCCTTTGCTGCCCTCCATAAACCAGTCCTTCTTTTGTGCCACCAGCACCACGTCCCCATTCTGGAAGAGGCCAGAATGACACAGCTACATGTCACCCTGTGATCTACACGGGGTGGGGGGAAGGAGCTATGTCCCTGCTAGAACTGAAAAACATCCTTGAGGGCTGCAACTTTTACAGGGAAGGTTACCATGCCAACGACAGGATGAAAGGAAACAAGGCCGTGGGTGACACATCTATTGTGTGTGTCCACAAACTTGCCTGGAACCTCTTAGGGGCTGCTAACTGCAGGATGGGTCTGCCACCGAGAGGCAAGAAGGTTCAGGTTAGATTTAAGCGGAACTCCAGTACAGGCAGAACAGATGAGCGCAGGGCAGGGCCAAAGGGAGGATTGGGGAATGTTTCTCTGAGATTGATACCCATCTCTTGTTGAAATGTGTGGGTGTGGTACTGACAGCAGGTGTGGGAGGGGATGATGTCCTAGATACCAGTTTCTGGCTGTGATGGGAACTTCAACTTCCTCCAGGTTATTTTTGCCCTTGCCAGCCTGTCCAGGAGGTCAGCTAGGCTCTGGGGTAGGTAGAGAAGAACAGCAGGCAAGGAGAGCAGGTCATTGGGGTGGTGGCTGAACTGAGAAAGGGGAGCATTAGAGGCACAGATACGCCTCTGGAAGAAGCACCAAATATTGGCAACAAGTTCCCATAGATGCCTAAGAAGGGACAGTCTCCTCCAAGAGGGCAGGACTTCCAGGAAGAATGGCCAAGCTTACCTAGCCCTTCTTATCTCCTTCTCCCCATCCCCCATTTGGGAAAGTGCACAGAGAACTGAGGAACTGACATGAATTAAGCACCTACTTCGAGTCAAGCACTTCTCTTTCTCTCCCTCTCTCTCTCTCTCACACACACACACTCACAGACGCTCCATTTCGTTTCATTTGATTACCACAACAACCCTGCAAATCAAGAATTATTATCCCCATTTTACCGATGAGGTAATTGAGATTTAGAGAAGGTAAGTAGCTTTCCCAGCATCAGTCAGCTGGAAGGGGAGAAGCTGGGATTGGAACCCCGTCTGTCTGAATCCCACAGCTTGGAAGGGAAAACTCTAGACCCTAAGGTAGCCCCATTTTCTTCTGGAAAGATATCTTCTGGAGGCGTCAGCTCCACATAGCCCCCAGGCACCGAAGTGGCTAGGGAGAGGCTAAAAGGACACAACAGGGGACTGGGAATCCCCGCCCCCATCCCCGCCACACACAATTGTTAGGGTGAATGCGCTGCCCCTGCGGGCCGTGCCGCTCCCGGACGTGCTTAACAGGCATCCTTCTCATTTTTATCCTCACCCCTCGGAGGAGAGGAATCTGAGGCTCAGAGACTAAAGCGTTTTGCCCAAGGTCACAGAGCAAGTGCCTGGAACCGGGAATCAGTCTCGGCTCGGTCAGGCGTCAAAGGCGGCCTGGACCCCGCCTCCCGCCCCCACTTCCCGTAGCTCCGGCACCAAGGGAGCTGTGCCGGGCGCTGTGCGTACCTCCCGGGCCAGGAGGGGTTGGGTGGGGGATAGTGGGCCTGGCGCGGGGTGGGGGTGGGGTGGGGCGGCGCGGCGCGGCTCCGCCTTGCGGCGGCGGAAGCAGCCTCCATCCCGTGCGCGCTCCTCGCCCCGGGCGCGCTCCTCGCCCCCGGCCCGCCCCTCGCCATATATGGCGCTTCCTCCTGGGACCTTGCCAGACGCTTCCTCCCTGCCTGAGGCCCATACAAGGCCCTTCCTTCCCGGCGTGTCTGGCAGGCGGCCCGCGGGCGGCTGTGGGCGGGAGCTCGGCCCTCCGGGTCCGCCCGCGCCCGGGAGCCGGCGGCCAGGGGACCCGCTGCCAAGGAGGGGGCGGCGGCGGGGCCGGGAACGTGCGGCCAGGCCTAGCTGAGGTAAACGCGGGACAGGCGGACTTGGGCGTCCCGAGAGGGTCTGAGGTTCCCACTCTCCCCACCGGTTTTATATTTTGTCCCGCTTTTCCCCTTAATTCTCTAAGAGCAGCTGACTTTGCTGGAGTTCCTCCCGCGGCTCCCGGCCCGGGGCCTAAAGCCTAAGCTTGCTGTGAGGGCCTGTCCCCGTTCGCCGCGCGCCTCCGCTAGCATTTTGCTAGTCGGTCTTCGGTATTTCTCTCGCCCTGCCTTCCTCCCTGCTTGGTGTTTCTCGCTCCTCCCTGCCTTTACTCAAGCTGTCCCTTCTGCCTGGAATGCCCTTCCCACACCATTCTGGTAGAACTGCTACTCACCCCTTACTTGTTTCAGGCCTCTGGCCATCTGGAAGTCCTTCCCACCCCACGGGCCTGGGATGCACCTAACACATCGGTTATTTATTGAGACTGCGATTCGATCTTAACTTCTCTTCGCATTCCTGGTGCCTGGCTCAGTATGTGAGAGTTGTTATTATATCTGAGCGAGGGGAAAGAGGGAAAGGACCCTGTTGTCAGGGTAGCCGCAGTGCCTTTTCACCTTGGACAGGAGTCCCCGACTTTAGGTCCAGCCGCTAACATCTTCACCTGCTACGCTCCCTGTGGTCTGGAGCTTCATGAGCCCCAGAACCCAACATGAATAGTTTGTGTGGAAAGTTGGAAGGTTGGGGTGGGGGAGACAGAGACGGGGCAGGTGTACACCTGCAGTGCCACTGTGGTCTGGAGTGGTGCCCACTGGGTGCCTCCACCACCCAGAATGGCTTCACGTACTCAGCCTGACAGCTCTGGTTTATCCACTGCAGGAGCCAGCAGGCCCCCACAGGCCCTGGTACAGTGCCTCCAGGGACTTAAACCTGCCTCAGCTACGTGATTACCCTGATCTATCTGCTGGGAGATGAGCAAAGCTCGGAGAGGGACCAGATCTCAGCAGAGACCAAACCAGCAGCAGTTCCTGAACACCCACCCCCCAGTGCTTCCAGAAGTGCAACATGGACCAACCTGTGAGCATTTGCTCCTCCTCAGGTGAGGCAGGGAGATAAAAGCTCAGAGCTTGGGAGTAACAAGTCAAATAATATGCCAGGGAGGGGGCTTTTGGCACTAAGAAGCCTCTGGACTTGATCCAGAATAAAATCACTCACAGACTTCCAGTCTCTGGTGGTAAGCACACGCACACACTGCGAATAAGGCCAAAATAGAAGGAGTTTTGTCTGTCTCCCTGGCCTCAGGGAGTGCCTGTGAATTGGGTGCATGGAGAGGAGATGATCTCTAAGGCCCATGACTGAAGGTTTAGGGGTTAGATTTTGGAAAAAAAAAACTGGGTCTGGGCCTGGGCTGCACACCCAGAGACTAGGACGCCTCTGGACTTGTTCCTACCTAAGGCTGCAGGCCCCCAGCGGCCTCTTCTTTCCAGTTACCATCTGGGATTGTGGGTAATGTAGTCCAGTGGCCAGCTTCTCTGGGGTGGTGGTTCTTGCCCTTCCCTCATCTAGTCTCCTTACACCTGCCAGCTACCACCCCCTTCTGCTCTAGGCTGAGGGCAACACAGGGTGAGAAGGCGGTACTTACTCGTTGCAGGGCTGGGAGATTCCCAGCTGGAAACCAGCAAGCTATTTATAGCTGAACCTAGCAGAGGAGGAAGGCCTGAGAGAAGCTGGGGAGCTCCGGCAGCCTCCTCTCCAGCTACAGAATTTGCAGGAACCCCAGACCTCTGCTGGGCAGGCCTTGTGTTCACTTCTGGGTGAGAGGGCTTTGAGCCTGGGAAAATCCTATGGAGCAGTAGCGGTCCTGGGCTGCTCCCTGTCTTGAGAGACACAGATACTCCAGTGGCCCTGGGGCCCAGCTTTTAGGCCTCTGTATGGTGGGGATATTTGGAACCTGAGTATAGATAAGCTGAGACTTTTTGCAAAAAAAGCGACTGTGACACCCAGTATGACAGTTGCCTAGGATTTCTTTGCATTTTTCTTCTCGCTGTTTTCCTGTGCTTGCCTCTTCAACCAAATTAAATTCTCTTTAAGGACAGGAACCAAACCTTCTCTTGCCAATGGCACCAACCCTGTCTTTATGCTATAATGAGTGATCTTGCCCAAAGAAAAGTCAACCCTCCCTATCAAGACTAGGGGTGTGACTTTTGTTCCCCCACCCACCTAATCCTCTGCCAGTACCCTGTGCTTTTCCCATCGAAGCACTGAATCTTTGCTTGACTGGGTCCCCCACTAGATTAGGCATTCTGTGTTGACATGGATGACGTCTGTCTTGTTGACTGTCATATCCCTGTTACTTGCACAATAAACAATTGTTGAATGAATGACTATGAACCTATGATAGCTAATTCCTTAGATGGAGTATTTGATACATGCTTCATTGTCACAGCGTTTTACAAATTGGGAAACAGTTTCGGCCATTTAAATGTCTTTCACCAGGACTTTCCTGGTGGCGCAGTGGTTAAGAATCCACCTGCCAATGCAGGGGACACGGGTTTGATCCCTGGTCTGGGAATATGCTACATGCCGTGGAGCAACTAAGCTCATGCGCCACAACTACTGAGCCTGCATGCCCTAGAGCCCACGCACCACAACTGCTGAGCTCATGTGCTGCAACTACTGAAGCCCGTGCGCTCTAGGGCCCGCGTGCCGCAACTACTGAGCCCACATGCTGCAACTACTGAAGCCTGCGCAGTAGTTGTGGCACACAGGCTTAGTTGCTCTGCAACAAGAGAGCCCGTGCTCCGCAACAACAGAAGCCACTGCAATGAGAAGCCTGTGCACCACAATGAAGAGTAGCCCCCGCTCGCTGCAACTAAAGAAAGCCCGCACAGCAATGAAGACCCAGCGCAGCCAAAAATTAAAAAAAAAAATCAAAAAAATCAAAAAAATTCAAAAAAAATTTTTTTTAATTGGAAAGAAATCTTTCACCAAGATCTTGATTAGTGGTAGAGCTGTTAGGAACTGGTGTCTGACTTCAGAGTAGCACTTAGCCGTGGCATGAGGCTGCCTGCATGCTGGCACCCAGTAGGTACCTCTGGCTCCCGAGTAGCGAAATGGGTGAGGTGGGTTAGATGAGATAGGCAGACATGGTCAAACTGGCCTGGCCCCATGATGTAGCTGGTGCAGCCAGCCAGGAGAGCTGCCAGGGAATCCTCCTAAGAAGCTTAATGAGAAAGACCTGCTCTGATCTGCCAGAGGGGAAGTCCTGACGCAGTGGCTGTGGGGCTATAGAGAGGGCAGACAGACTCTGAGATCTGAGCAGCAGTGTTTGGGGGCTCCTTAGCTGTTACCAGGGACCTCCTGACTCTGAGTTCGGTAGATTTTTTTCAGTCTTCATCTTCCTTGAGTAATTCTCAGCAGCATTTGACTTGTAGGTGATCATCTCTTCTTGAAGGCCTCTCTTTCATTGCTTACACATTTTGACATACAAGGCTCTATTTGGATATTAAGTGTTCCAGTACTTCAGGACTCAGCCTCATGCTCTCTTCTCTAACTGTACTGTGTCCAGAAGGATCTCTTTGAAAAACAAATCTGAATTTGTCACTCTTCTGCTTAAAACACCTCAGCGGCTTCTATTCTTCAGAATAAAATTTCAAGTTCTCAGCAAAGCCTTTGAGTCTCAACCCAGTCTGCCCATGCTGGCCTCTTCTAGCTTCATCTTCCACCACATTCCCCTTTCATTCTCTGAGCTTCATCCACACTGCTCTCCACCTGCCTCCTCAGCTGTACTCTCTGCCACCCCCTACATGTTCTCACTGCCTGGGATGCTCTTCCTCCTCTTTGCCTAGCTAACATCTCCTGTGCTCAGTTAAAAGCACCAGTGTCTTCAGAAAAGCCGACAGCCAGGTCAAAATGCCCTGTGACAGACACTTACCTGTGGCCCTCCCTCAGGTGTTAATTGCAATTGGGGTTTCATATTCACTGGAATAATGCATTGGAAGCTCAATGGCTCTTTTGCTCATGACTGCATTGTAGGGTTTAGCACAATGCTTGGCTGTAGTAGGCTGTAGTTATTTTATGTAACAAATGAAATAAAAGCTTAGTTTATTTAACAAAACACGCTATTTAAACCTTGAAGAAACTGAAAGAAGTTAAGTATGGTTATGCAGCTAGTATATGGCAGAGTGGGACCTAGATATGGCTTCAGTGTCTGTGTTGTTAACCCCCTGCACTATGTTATCCCTCCACCTGTTAAGTACTTTCTGAAAGTAAAGAGAAATGGAAGAAGGGAGAAAGTATGTGAGAGAGACAAAGGGACTCCCCTTCTCTCCACTCTAGAAATAGAGTGGGAGATTAAGAATAAAAGATGATGTTTCACCAGAAAAGACATATGAATGGCTGAGGAGCACATGAAAAGATGTTCAACAACATTAGTCATCAGGAAAATGAAAATCAAAATCAGAATGACACCAGTGAACAGTCTAAAAAGGAAATTAAGAAAATTCCATTTACAGTAGCATCCAAAATAATAAAATACCTAGGAATAAATTTAACCAAGGAAGTAAAAGATTTATACATAGAATACTACAAAACAAAAGAAATTAGAGACTTAAATAAATGGAAAGACGTCTTGTGTTTATGGATTAGAAGACTTAATATCTTTAAGATGGCAGTACTACCGAAAGCAATTTGCAGATTCAGTGTGATCTCTATCAAAGTTCCAATGGCTTTTTTTTGCAGAAATGGAAAAGTTGATCCTCATATTCATATAGAATTGCAAGGATCCCTCCCAGTACCTTAGTGTGTTCACCAAACTGGAAGCTCTCTGAGCTCCATAATTTAGGGATTTTTATGGAAGCACCATCATGTAGGCATTGTTGATTAAATCATTGGCCATTGGTGATTCGATCTCAAGCCCCTCTCCCCTCTCTTGGGGTGGGGCTGAACCTTCCAACCCTGTAATCCTGGTTTTTTTGGCAAGCAGCCCCCCTCTTGAAACTATCTGGGCATCTCACTAGCATACAAAAGACACTCATCACTCTAGAGATTCCAGGGATTTTAGAGAAGCTGTGTACCAAGAACAGGGCACAAAGACCAAATATATATTTCTTACTGTATCATACTACTCAACAATAAAAAGCAACAAACATGCAACAACATGGATGGATGTAAAAAATCCATCTAAATGAAGGAAGCTAAGTGAAAGAAACCTGATGTAAAAGACTACATATTGCACTATTCTAGTAACATGAAATTTCTAGGAAAGGCAAAACTGTAGAGACAGAAAGCAGATCATTGGTTGCCTAGGGTTGGGAGTGAGCAAGGATTGACTAAAGGGGCACAAAAGACCTTTTTGAGAGATGGACACTGGGTTGTGTAATGTTTGCACAACTACGAATTTATTTCAAAAAAATCACCAAGCTATACTTAAAGTGGGTTGATTTTATAGTTTGTAAATTATACCTCAATAAAGCTGTTAATAAACAATCAAGAACAAAAGTGATAGCAGGGTGAAAAAAGTGTCCTAAAATCTGAATGGTTTCCTGGCCTTTGGGTCAAGTCAGGACCAGCGCATCTGCCTTTCCAAACTCGCCTTTCACCTCTCCAGGCTGACCCTGGCTCACCAGGCAGCTTGGCCACCCCCAGATGAAGTAGGGGTGCCTTCCCCTCATCCTCTAATACTCCTCAATTTTATTGTCATTCTTGCTGTCTCCCCTGCTGGAGTGTAAGTGCTGAAGGGCAGGGAAAGTGACTGTTTTTCACCACTGTATCCTAGCATCTTGCACAGGGCCCAGTACACAGGAAATGTCTCTAAATGCTTGCTGAATGAAGGAATGAGACCAGAGTTAACCCAAGCACGATGTAAGGAATAGAGGTGGCAATGAGCTATGTCTGTGGAAACAGAGTCTGGAGGAGACTGAGTTTCTGAGGGCCTTTGCTCAGCTCCCCAGGGAGGAGCAGAGCCCCTTCCTTGCCATCTCTCTCTAGAATCCAAGTTAGACAGGGGTGTGAGGGAGGGCCTCTAGCCCTGAGCACAGGAATGCAACTCCTCTTCCTCAGGTGACATCCTGTCCTATTACAAATAGAGTCCCCCTTTGCAGGCCCTCCAGTGGGAATTGTGATGTGAGGTGATTGGTCCATCCCACTCCTCAGCCTAGCCTGGGAATGTATTGGGTTGGCCAAAAAGTTCATTTGGTTTTAAGCAAAAATAAAAGACACATTTTTCATTTTCACCAAGAACTGTATTGAACCATGTATTCCCTAACCAAACGAACTTTTTGGCCAACCCAGTACTTAGGTCTGGACAGCCATATAGCTTGGGGCAGGCATTCCAGCATCAAGCCCTGATTTCTCCTCGTTCTCAAGCCTGGCTCCCACCTCCCTTCCCCCATGTAGCAGAATATTCCTGCATCTTGCCTTTACCTCAGAAGATCCTTGCCATTCCTGTTTGCAGGGCCTCTCTCTGAAGTTTCCACCCTCTTTTCCTGATCTCCAGCCTTCCTTGAAAATGGGTTTGCCCCCTAGGTTTCCTTTGGGTTAGGATGAAGAACGAAGCAGAAGAGGCTGAGCCCAGGCAGGGTATCTCACCCAAGTGGAAGAGCCGGAAGTCTGACTGTAAGGGAAACCTAGATGGGGCTAATATGGAACCCTGGGGGCTGGAGAAGCAAGTTAATCTACACACTCAAGCCAACCCTGACTCACAGGGAAGTGACTTCAAAACAACTTTCATAACTCCACCTGGATGTTGGCCACCTTTCCCTTCCCAGCTCTGTCTTTGGCTTCAGGCCACTCCCTTACTCTCTCTGATCCTCCCTTTTCTCATCTCTAACAAGGGGGAGAAGGGGCTTAGATGAAGAATAACAAGATCCTCCATGTGTTAAAGAGTACTGAATTTGGAGTTGTAATATCAGCTGCTCATGTTGGCTCTTGTCATCTGCTGCGTGAACATGACAGGTCGTTGTGCTGCTCTGTGGGCTTCAGCTTTCCTATTCCTAATTAGGGGATTGGAATAGTAAGGTCCAGGGCCCTTGTAAGTGCTAAAATTATGATTCCTTAAGAAGTGAAAGTATGGGGCAACAGAAGGGTGTGGCTGTAGATAAACAAGTAGAGTCTGATGACACTTGTCCTTTCTGTGAATGGGTTTTAGGCTTTCAGATACAGCTTTCCCTTCTTCCCATCACCCCCTTGGTTGCTCAGTGAGCCAGGGGTCAAGGGTCCCCCAAGAAGCCCTGTTCTTCATACTGTCTCATCTCACCTAGCACTGGTCCAACCCCAAAGCTGATTTAATCTCTGAGGAGTGTGACGGACAGCACTCCTCTCCTGGCACTGCCTCTGCTCGCTTCCTTCCAGTCTGGGCCCAATTCCCAGGCTCAGCCCCCTTGCCCCTCTGGCTGACTCAGTAGGGGTTTCTCCTCAACTGCGCACCCTGCAGCAGAATGAACTCTTCTAGATGCTGATGTCTGAGTCAAACCCAAATTCTGAGTAAAAACCAAACTTGAATGAAAAATCAAACTAAAGTGTTTCAGATACCTTGTGAATCAGTTAGAACCTAAACACTCATTATATCACACTGTTCTATGATGGGCGTTCATGATGACCCTAAAATGTTAAATGATGCTTTTATGTTTTTCTTCCATATTTCTGAAATTTCAAAAATTCCCTTAGTGAATGTCTCATTTTAAACCCCCTGATACTTCAGTGTATATTTCCTAAGAAAAAGGGTATTCTCGTACGTAACCACGTATAGTTATCAAGTTCAGGAGATTTAACATTGATACAATACTTTTATCCATAGTCCACATTCCAATTTCATTAATTGCCCTACTGACAACGTGTTTTTAAGAGTAGGGGCAGATGCCCTAGTCGCTGAGAAATTCCGTTATGTGTGTACATTCTTCTTTGAAGATGCTGGATAAATTACAGGGATCCTCTAGAGTCCAAGGGAGCTCCTTTTATCCATTCTCAACTGTGGCTGTGGGCTAAGCTGGGCTGATCAGTCAAAAGGTGTGTGTCCTGGGGGAAGGACATAACTTCTAGATGGATGCCTTCCAGTTGCTTTCCAAGTTGTTGGTTGTCTCTGAAGGCACAGAGGTTGGTGAGGTGAGTCGACTTGTCTTCTTAGCAGTACCAGCACCTGTTCTCTTCTTGAGCGAGGAACGACCTGTATTTGCATTGACTTTGGAACCACATGGGCAGATATACAGCAGTATGTAGCACATTGTTTTTCTAAGGATTAAATGAGATGATGCATGTGACATGGCACCTTGCCTGGTGCATGGTAACTGTCCAACAAATGTTATTGTCGTTATTTTTCAGATGGGTAGCTTGAAGCCCAGATTGAGACTCCTGTTTCTCCTCTCTGTTCACTCATCCCTACTTCCTTTGGTAGTTTCCCTTCTCCATATAGCCAAATTTTAAAGGTAAGCAAGCTGTCCCAGTCACCTCTTAATGCTTGTCAGAAATCTCCCCACCAGAAGCAACTTTCTTCCACAACCAGTATCCTTAACTCTAGCACCACCTCGTGGTTGCCATTGCAAACTCACCCAGGTTATTTCCTGAGGACCAAGGTTAGGATCATCTCCCATCTGAGTGAGCCCTTGCTAAGTGGCAGGCATTGTACTATGTGTATTTCACGTGACTTACTGCATTTAATCCTTACCACAGTCCTTATGGAGTAGGCATTGTTACAGGTAGGGAAATTGCTGCTCAGAGACATGGGCAAAGCCTTACTGGCAGGATCTCTTTTCCAGTCAGATGTCAGATCTCCTGCTCACCATTATATCCTGATAGCTTTACAGCTGGAAAGACTTAGATTCAAAGTCATCCTTACACTGATAGGGAAACTAAGGGGTAGGAAGGGACTTACCTGAAATCAGAAGTCCAACTAATGGCAGAGACAGAACCAGAGATGTTTGTCCAAAGAGCTGGCTCTTTGTCCTGGGCTCTTAACTGAACCCCAGGATGAGCTTGTCAAGCAATTTCAGACTCTACCTGAAGCAGAGTTCCCAGACACGTTTGAAGCTTATTGTCAGAGAACCTTGGAGATAAATGGTTTTCACATATACTTCTAGTGCCAGTTATTCAGCCATACCCTTAATAACTTTGGCACCCATTGCTTCCACACTTCTTGGCTGGTCAGTTCCTATGTCCCTGGGAGGCACAGTCCCACCAGGGTGGGACTTGGCAGGTAGGAGTCCCAGCAGGCGCTCACTCAAATTGGCAACAAGGGAGAAGCTGGCATGAAGCTTAAATTCCACCTTGGCATTCAGCCCTGAATACACTGTGCCTGTCTGGGAGCCCATGGCATGAGAACTGGATGGAGCCAGAGAACAAAAGATGGCAAGTGCTGCAGGCCCAGACAGGCAAGCACAACAGCCCACATAATCGGCACTACTGTGCTGCCTTCTAACTTCTGACTTCAAACAGCAGCTAGGAATGCATCAGGAGAAAAAACTGTACCTCCACCATGCATGGGCATGTCTGCCCCTTCCCATAGGGTGATAGGGTTTCATCAAGGCTATCATCTAAATCAGATGAGAAACTGGGCAAAAGTATGCTGAAAAAGCAAAGTGACACAATAGGTTCCCTTACTGGTCAATTTTGTTAAAAAACATTGACTTCTCAAATTTGGAGAAATTAAATCACGTACCACCTTGATACTTCAACTAGGCTTCCTAAGCTACCAAATAGGAGCTCTAAGTGCCTCCATTTTTGGGAAAAGCAAATGAAACAAAAATCCTCTTCTGTTTTGATACAGCCTAGAAGCCCTACTCCACTGAGCCAGCCTCTGACTTGCTCTTGAATGAGGTTATTGCTCTCCTACCCGGTGCCAGGTATGCAAGATCAAGGTGGGGAGGCTTAGTTTCTGCTCTTCCATCTGGACCATTCTATTGACTCAAACGCAAGCAGATATAGAAAGAGAATCAACTTGGGAATTAGGCCTGCAATAAAATTTGGCTTCACCACTAAAGAGCTGCTACTTAACCTCTTTTGGCCTGTTTTATTATAAAATGGGAAGCACCATCTACCTCCATGGAATGTTGAGGTAACATGGCATAACACCTTTTCTTAAAAAAGGGCAGGTTTCCCTTTGGCATGCATGTAGAATAGAGTAAGATACAAATTAGTTTGGCCCTAGCAACTGGAACCTCTTTCCTCTGGTGTTAACACTGGGATCATGACCTCAGATACCCTTTGCATATAACCTTCTATAGGCAAATGTAGCCAAAGACAACTAAATCTAAGGCTGAAAAGTTAGTAACTATGATGAAACTGACATGTGCCTTAGAGAGCTCACTCACTGTTCTCCACGGTTCAGACCTTTCTTAGGAACAGTCCTAAAGAATCTCAAGCACACAAAGTATATTCTTAAATATGGTTTAATACTCTTCTCCATTTCTGTACATCACAACACCAAGATTTTGCTGCTTAGGATCTCTCCGTAGAGGCTATAGAGAATGCAAAGGCTACGGTTTTCACCCCCTCTTATTTATGTGTTTGTATGTGTAAGTGTAATACATATCAGTATATATTGATACACACATCAATATATAATGCAATATATATCACCAAAGAGAACACATTGATTAAAGAAATACAAAAATTTGGCATCATTTCCAAACTTAAATAGTAAAAATAAAAACTACAAAAGGAGCTGCATACCCTAAATGTATCATGTGAAACAACAAGCATATTCAAAAATGTAAATTTACATCCAATTTCTCTGGTCTTGTCATATCACATTAGACCCATTTACAATGGCAAAACCCTAAGGTACTGCTATGAAGAGAGCATGTTTGCTCGCTCTTGGGTGTTCTGCAAACAAACAGCAGAGCCCAAAGCAAAAGCCTGCTCCGGTGAAGCCTCCCGCGTTGGTGAATACCAAAGAATTGACTCTTCTCACTGGGGGTTGAGACATCAGGTTATACATAGACAGTCATTTGGACCTCAGAGTACAGTGTGAGAACCAGAAGCTTTACATTTAAGACATACTCCCTTCATTCAAGTGAAACAGGATTATTGGAACGATAGGCAGGTCTGTAACCTGGGAACAAGGAGCTGGTTCAGACCAATAAAGCTACGAGTGACTGAGTCAAGTCAGTGAAGAACAGCAGTCAGGCACTAAAGTGTTAAAAGTACCCAATTTGAAAACCAAATGCACCCCACTACCCTAGCAGTGTGGGGTGATACCAATTGACTTTTAAAACCTTTGGTCCTTCAAAGTCCATTTGGTATACTTTTTTCCATTGCTACCGCTGGGCACGTCCTACACACTTTGTTCACTGTCACCACCTCAGGCACGCCATGACCTTGCATGTCAGCTGGGGTCAAGTCCGATTTACAGCCCAGCTGTGAAGCATAAGCTTCAGGTTTTCAGGCCCACTTTTGGATCCAACGTGGTTAAGTCCTTGGTGCCAGAAGCTGTGTCCCATCCCTTCCCACCCATGCCCTTCCCACCCTCCTCCCATAATTTATCCTATGAGAGGTGCTTGTAAGTCCCGTATTTGAAACAGATGCTCCAACCCCACCAGGACGTCAGGGGTTTACAATTACATGCACAGTCATACATGTCTTGTCTGTCGTTCCTGTGAAAACCTTGCAGTTCATTTTTAAAAAATCAAAACATTCACATAATCTCATGCCACCCAACACAAGGAAAACATGACCACCTCCCTTTTGCCAAGGACAGACCCAAGCAAAATAAAATATTCTTTAAATTTCTTTGCTTCCACTTAAATTGCATGTTTTATTTCTCCCAATCCCAGCAATAGCACAGAAGCCCCATCATATCCATCCCAAGCTGGTTTCTAGTATGCAAGATTATGCAAACCCTTGTCAAAGCAATTGATGCTAAGGGCTCCCAAACCCCGGGCACAAATGCGCCTGCAAAACAGATGGAAGGAAACAGAGCACTGGCCCAAATGCTTCATGTGTCAGTTTATCTTTGCAATACAATCTGCATCCTTGAAACTGACAGTCTGGAGGGGAGGGGTAGTATGAGGGAGTGAAGTTGAAACTGCCTCCTATTAGCTCACCCTTTCAACATTAAACAGAGACCAAGAGAGAAATGGTTCCAACATTTCACCACATGTATTTCTTCTTATGCAGTCTAAGCTGAGAATGCCATGTAAATGGGTCACTGCGAAATGCAGCAATTTAATTTTTCTCCAATCAAAACAAGAAACAAACCAGTATGATCTCATTTCTATTAACTTTTGAAGGTTTACAGCAGTTAAAGTATTTTGCTTCTATGTATGAAGGTTAAAAAAATCATTTTTTTTTTTTCATAAAATACAAGAGCAACCAATTTCACCATCAAGTAAAAGTAAAAACTGGGATTCTTTTTTAAATTAGTCCAAAGTGGCATTTAGGAACTTAGTTGTAGGCTGCTGCGCTGACACCATGACAAACCAAAGTGTAGGGTTGGGTCTGGTTTTTGTTTCGCTTTTCTTTTCAATATCCAATGCTCATGGACTAAGTTCTGGAAATGTTCCAATTGTAAGGCAGGGATCTGTTTGGATTCCACCACGGGTATGCTCCTTGGGTTGGATGCTGGAGGGTGAGGCACGTTTTGCCGGACCCATGTCGACTACCTAGTAGTCATCAAGGTCAAAAAATTCATCATCTCCTCCTTGGTATTCCATTCCCTGGAAATCTACTCGGTACCGCAAGATACCTGGGGAAACAAACAGAGTCAATAGCTGTGGTTCACAGAACGGGGGGGTGGGGAGCACGTTCCCTCTATTAAGGGAAGCCCAATCCCCTTGCAGAATTATAGAAAGCAAAGAGATGATAAAAAGTGGTCCCAACCAAGGAACCTGCAGCCATGTGCTGCCTCAATCCCCTGCCTCAGCGGATGATGAGCACACCTCACCTGAAGTTAACGTTATTTTGGGATAGCCAGGAAAAGGCTGTGGCCTGAGACCCTGGCTATTAGTTTTCTGATTTGCTACTCACCTCCAATTCCACCAAATCCTTTCACAAACTGGGATCCTTCTTGTGACTTATCTGTGACAATTTCCAATGTAGCTCCAAATTTTTTATAGTTGTTAGCAAACCACTCCAGCAGGGGCATGCTCTCAATCAGCTCATGTTCTTGTCCTGTCTGCAGGGGCAGCCACGAGATACAGAAACAATGGGATTAGGATATATCAAGACAGGAACGCTTGCTCCCTTGCCTGCCAACATTCTCCTTGTCCCTGTCATTATATCTATGTGTGTGAAACTGTAAGCAAATTACGGTTTCTGGTGATATAATTGCAACAGCATGGAAATTCTGATTACTTGAAACAACATTCCTCCCCAGGCTCTAGCCTCAATAATGAAATGTTAACACACACTTAGCAGTTTTTCAACTTATGGTTCCTCCTGTTGTCTAGAAGTCAGGCTGTTATAAAGTGTCTCTAGGCAGCACTCATTCAACAGCCGAGACACGCCAGAACTGCTTTTTTGAGCAGCCTTGTAAAAACCAAAGTCCTTCAACTCAGAACTTGAAGAAGCTACCAATTAAAAGGGACCTGTGCTGACCAGGTTAACACTTGAAGCTGTGGTGATGCAGTTAGGCCAAACCTGTAGAAGCTGCTGTAGTAGAAGAGCTGGTAAAGTAAATGAAGAAAGCAGCACAGATTTCACAGTGCAGGAGAGGAACTATTTAATTAATCTTCCTCTCAAACATTTTTCAAGTATGAGAATGTTTTCTTTTAAAATAAGGAACCACAGTAACCATGACCTGGCCTCCTTCTTTGGAATCAGATCAGTATGTGGCATACAGGAGCTGACCACCTCCCGGTACTCCCCACTGCCAGCAAGTATGAGGTTTGGTTTTCCAAGGCTGATGCTACTCTGTGCTGCCAGGGCTCTAACATATGGATTTATGTTTCCTTGTATGGATCACCAAACCAATCACATACCTCTTTGTCTGTAAAATGAGATTTATCCTTCTCTTGTTCTGGAGTTAGATAGAGAATTTTCTCCTCTGCAGCATGGGGGAAAAAAGAATGTGTTAACTTGCTTCTCATATACTACCAGGTTTAAGTTCCATGAGATGAATCAGGTTAGATGAAAGAGCTCCTGAACTCATTCTAGCAACCTTTTCATAAGAATATTAGTCAGCATGCAATGAATGAATGTCTACCAGGTACACTGCTCCTATCATAAGGAAACACCAAAGATATTTAAGATATAGCCCTTGTCCTCAAAAAATTTAACAATCTTAGGTAGACATTTATCAGTTCAATTGGATACAGACTGAAAGACTGGGGAACACGGTATAGATCTGCCTTTTGATTGCTCCTGAAATCAGCCACCTTTCCCAAATCTCCCCCTCAGGCTTCTTGAATACACAGGTCAGTAATAGTCATCTTATTTTCTAATTCTCATACCTTCTGTGCCTTGGCAATGAAGAACATATCTCATTATATCCAGATTTTCATAGACTATTAGAATCTCTACAGCTCCCATTTCTAAAGCCTTTAGTGTATCTTCAACTCCAAAACAGTACTTGCCCGTGTCCTGGCTGATTTCATCAAAGTATCGCCCTGTGGTTAGGGACAGGTCATTAAGAACATATATTAAGGTTTCTTTTGTAGATACAGAGCTTCTTACTCAAAATCAGGGAGAGAAAAAAGTCAACTTAAAAATAAGTAAGTGCCAAACGTCAGTGAAAAATCACACTGCTAGTTGAGGCTCCAGAAAATGACTCTGAAGAGGTAACAGTTGGGCCAAATACACAATCATTTGGAAATGTGTGTCAAATTAGAAACAAAGCCAAACAATGGCCCCATTAATCTTTAATTTGAGCTCTCTATTCATCACTCTATTACAAAGGATAATTAATATGGGAAATCTAACTGAAGTTTGGTTCCTATTGCCAAAGGGTAAAAACAGTAGAAAAACAAACACATTTATTAGACTTAACAACTAAAGAGAGATTAATGATTCCACTGAGGACTTAAATTAAAATGCTAAATCTTCCTTTTACCTTTTCAGTGTTTTGTTTCGTACATATATACATACACATATACATACAAAAACATTTCACAGTAAGTAAGTTGCATTTCACTGATACCTATTAACTTCTTCTCTTGAATGAACTTCACGTTGGAGAGGACTTCAGTAGATAACTCAATAGCTTGGTTGAATCCATTTTCACCACCATAAGATATATCAACTAATTTTAAAACTTTTGATTGCAACCTCTGACACAATTAAAAAAAATTTAAAAAGCACATCATTAGTACTTCAAAACACCCTTACCAAGACCCATTACCTTTTAATGGCATGCAAAACTAGCAACATGATCAGTGAAGCCTCAAGAGGAGAGGAAAGAGCCCAATTTACTCTTGAATAGGTCTCACTGAAGAACACTGCCAGGATAAACTTCCTTAGCCAACGATATCACACATTCTGTCAGACCTATAAAAGCCTAACTCATTAAACACAAACAAAACAAAGTATCTTGTGAAGGAAAGGAGGAACTATTGGTTCCTGCTATATAAGGTGGTAAGAGTATATAAGACAGCTTCTTTAGTGAGCCTTCTACTGTAATGCTACTACCCCACACCAGAAGAACACCTTGGGAATGTGTTATGGCCAGCCCAAGTCATAACCCAATAGAGCTTTCTGGATTAAACACTTTAGGCTTAATCAGCTCTGTCATATTGCTGAGAGGTTCAATGCTTTACTTACCTCCAGGAATAAGTTAGAAAAAGACAGGAAAAACCAGTCCTAGTTTCTTTGAAATCAAACTCCATTTTAAAGCCAATTATGGCAACCCACTAAAATCAGGGGCCAACATAGGGTCCAGAAAGATACCATCCAAAAAATGGCTGATTTCAAAAGAAAAAAAGTCCAGAAAGACATGGGGGAATATCTCCTAATATTCCTAATAATACACATGGAATTTTGTCCACTCAGAGCTAGGTTTTTAACACAGAATTTTTCACTGTAAAAGTAAAAAAGATGTGCATGTCCCGGCACTCAAAGAACTCAACTACTCCCACCTAGAAACTTACATAAAGGAGCATCTACTTCTCACTTACCTGATCAAACATATCAGATTGACTTAGTTCAGTTTTAAAGTCAGCTGATCCAGCTAAAACAAGACCAGCAACATTCACTTTGTCCCCAGAAATAAACAGCTGCACAGCAGTCTCAGCTACTTTCCGAACATAGTTATGTCGCTTTTCCATTCTTAAACGGGCAAAACGCAAGGCTGATTGACCTCCTCTACCTTTGACAAAGAAAAGTGGTGAGAGAAAAAGTCAATTATTAAGAAGTACAAGATGCCTTGCTAATTAAAAAGTAACTATATAATCATGCTATTCCCCAAGGAAAGGAGAAAGAGGAAAATCACTATTCCCTTAACTTAAATGTTTGGTATAAGCTATTACTGGCTTTCACAGAGTGACCACTAATTCTCTAGTCAAAAGAGCCACAAGCACCAATGAGTCACTGCATGATGCTTCTCCCATCATCTGGATTTACTTTCCCCTATTTATACAATTTGCTTCTTTAATGTTAGACACAAAGCAAAGGTGCTCATGTTCTCTTCCTAGATTACCATGTTTCTTTGGGAGATCCACGGTGAATTTGTGCAGAACTTCTCTTGTATTTCCTTGGAGTGTGCCAAAAAGTGCACCACTACCATCTATTACAATGAAGCCAAACTTGCTATCATCTGAAAGTAGTGCTGTAAGAGCCTGAAAAGCAAACACAGGTACCACACAATAAACCTCAAAGCTTTGCTAAAGTCAAGACAAAAATCCAAAAGGACATATACAAGCCCTCTCCACTCACTTAGAATGGTATGAGTACTACAGAAAAACCATTTCATGGAGTAATTTATAGACTTCAGCTATAAATATGTAACTCATATGGACAAATCTGAACCAGATGCAGGAGAAAACCAACAATATCAACGTGAAGCCTTTTTACAAAGCTGACCTAGGCACAGGAATGCAAAACTAATACAGAGTTACAGGGCTCAAATTCTTCCTAGGTCCTTGATTTTAGACTGATGATGGTCTAGGGAAAATAACGTTCAAATTCAAAGTCTAACCTCCAAAAGCTGACTTTCTGTTACCATTAATAACCCCAGCATTAATAGGCGGTATTCACTATGGCAAATAAGAGTATCTTGTAAATCAACTCTAGAGTAGTACTCACTGAGTACAAAACCCAGAAACAGTGTATAAAAAGATCTAATTTTTAAATGTTTTATTTAACTATGTCTTGAGTATCATTAATGATATCAGGATCTAAAACTCAATTGTATATTGAAGGTACTACAGGTAATAATTCTGAATTTTTATGGGGGAAAATCCTCCTTCTGGGTTAGCATTATATCATTGTATTTCTGCCTCCTGAAAGAGAAAATATTTAAATAGTCCTGGGACCCATATAGATGGGCAAGACTTTCCATGATGGAGTTTAAATTCTATAGACTTGGTGGATGACTAATTACTAGGTGGCAGCCTCTTTAGCACTAAGAAATTATTACCTATACCATTTAACTGAGGAAGAAAATAGCTCCTTCAGGAATTGACTGGAAAGCA
Source organism: Balaenoptera musculus (assembly GCF_009873245.2). Lineage (NCBI taxonomy): Eukaryota > Metazoa > Chordata > Mammalia > Artiodactyla > Balaenopteridae > Balaenoptera > Balaenoptera musculus. The sequence continues at coordinate 114,686,259 of NC_045787.1, forward strand.
GATTAATCACTAAGAATCACCCTTTAACCAAAGCACGCCTGATAATTAGCATTAAGACATGAATATTGGGCTTCTCTGGTGGCGCAGTGGTTAAGAATCTGCCTGCCAATGCAGGGGACACGGATTCGAGCCCTGGTCTGGGAAGATCCCACATGCCACGGAGCAACTAAGCCCATATGGCACAACTACTGAAGCCTGCGAGCCACAAATACTGAGCCCATGTGCCACAACTACTGAGCCCACGTGCCACAACTACTGAAGCCTGTGCACATAGAGCCCGTGCTCCACAACAAGAGAAGCCACTGCAATGAGAAGCTCGCACACCGCAATGCAGAGTAGCCCCTGCTCGCTGCAACTAGAGAAAGCCCGTGCATAGCACTGAAGACCCAACGCAGCCAAAAATAAATAAATAAAATAAATTTATAAAACAAAGCAAAACAAAAAAAATAAAACAACGTGTTGGCGGATATTAAAAAAAAGACATGAATATTGCCCACGTTAAAAATTTTGCCTTATCCCAATAACCTCTGATACGCAGCTTGATTAATTTAGGTTTTTAACAAGCCTGCTCATCAGGGAATAGATTTATCCCTTATAAGAATGTATAAATATCCCGATTAAACACGACACAAGTTGTATTGTTCAGTATGCCACATTCGTATGTAGTTATTGACATAACACGTTAAAGCCAAAATAAATAAAGCTAGCACGATAAAATGGTGTCTTGGAAGAGGAGTTAAGGTTTAGAAAAACCAATGAAGCTAACTTAATAAGTAAGCTAAAACTAGGTAACATGAGTACCAGGTACTATTTAAATCAACAAGATTTAAAATCTGCTTTCATCAAACCAGACAACAGTTAAGTGGGAGAGGGTGGCAAAGAGCTTCTCCAATGAAGCTTTTGCCAGAAGGAGGCTGTGATAGCCAAGAGAAAATCAGTCTCCACCATCTATGCAACCGGTCAAGATCTGACTGGAACTGAACTTCCTGTCAAGTTAGCAAAATCATCCATTGTAAACTATGTTGACAAATGTCAGTTCTAATTCCACTGTAGAGGTTTTCCCCTAGGTCGATGAAAGGCAAGAGACTGAACTAGGAGCCAGCTGTGAATTCCTGATTGTTCTACTGTTGACTGATTTAGGTCACTCTAATGAGGTTTCCTTTCCACCCTTAATGTTCATCATATTATGGCAGCTCTTGTCACTCAAAAGTTTTATGGGGGGGGGGGAGCTCTTATGGACCTGCTAATAAAGATTTTACAGTTTGTGAGCTGAAAACTAAGAGAGCGAGAAATGTAGGCAAGTATCATGGATACATAGGGAGACATGGAGATCAGGTAACCAATTATTTCTTTGCTTCTAATTAGTTCTTCAAACCCAGCTTAGCACTTTCCTCAAATATGCTGAATGATCATATCATTCAGTGCCATAATAATGTAAAAAAAAAAACAAAGCCAGCCTTGTAAAATGGCACAATTAGAACAGCCTGGCAATTCCTGAAACGGTTTAACAGTTACCATATAACCCAGAAATTCCACTCCTAGGTATATACCTGCCCCCAATGAAAACATATGGACATACAAAAACTTGTACATGTATGTTCAAAGCAGTATTATTCATAACAAACAGTGGAAACAACATATTCATCAAATGATGTTAAATAAGTAAAATGTGGCAAATATTATTTGGTAATAAAAAGGAATGAAGCACAATACATTCCACAACATGGATGAACCTTGAAAACGTGCTAACTGAAAGAAGCTAGGCACAAAAGGCCACCCATTCTATCATTCCATTTATATTGAAATGCCCAGCACAAGCAAATCCACAGAGATAGAAAATAGATTAGGGGTAGCCTAGAGCTGAGAGATCTTGGGGTATGGGGGAAGGGAGGGAGGACTGGGAATGACTGCTAATGGGTATGGGGTTTCTTTCGGGGTAATGAAAATATTCGATGAACTTCTTACCTCTGTATGGAATTTGTTGTCACACAAATACAATGAAGTATTAATTGGTTTGAAAGGTTCAAAGTCAATGTTGACTTTCTTTTCTTTTCCTTCTTCTGTTACAATTGTACCACAGTAAACAACCAGGCCATTTGGAGGTACTGCAAAGAACACAAACAATTTCTCTACTTATATCCACACCTAATTGTCCTCAATTAATAGAAAATGTTCCCACAGCCTGTTGTTCCTGCCCCTTTAAATCATAATTTAAATAAAGTGGAAATATCTGTAAATCTCTCAGGCAGATTTCTCTCCCTAATTTTGAAACTTGAGATGTGTTAAAAAGGAGGATTTATTATTTTAAGTACAGTGAATACTACTTAACTTTCAAAAAATAACTTAGGGGGGGAAAAAAAGACCAAAGGGACAATGCTTATGGCTGGGTGAAGAAAACACTAGTGACCGAAAGCATCATGGCAGGATCAAAGTGGAAAATACAACCAAGACAAACAAAGTAGAGGAGGTAAATGATCAAGCTCCAGATTACCTTTGTTATAAAGTTTGAGTCTTTGTTGTACAGATGTAATGGCTCCCAGGACTGAAAGGCGGTTTACTCTTGACTTAATGTTAGATGCAGTTCCAAACTCATCTGCTAACATTTTTGCCACTCGTGAAATCTGGTCTTTGGGAGGAATGATCAATGATATCATGCTTGTGCCATTGCTGTCAAAGAAAGCATAGCATTAGAGGTTTAAGTACCACATAAGTAAAGAGTTATCATTAGTAAAGGGAGTTAAAAGTGAGACGCCCCTAAAATAGTAGAAATAAATCACTCTCAAGGTGACCACGAAGGTAGGGGCTACACCACTGTAATCAAAGTGTACCCAGAGCTAGGAATTGTGTTCAGAATACGGTAGGTGCTCCAAAAACAAACATATATAGAACAATGGAACAGAACTGAGAGCCCAGAAATAAACCCACACACCTACAGTCAATCTTTGACAAAGAGGCAAGAATATACAATGGAGAAAAGACAGTCTCTTCAGCAAGTTGTGCTGGGAAGGCTGGGCGGCCGCCTGTAAATCAATGAAGTTAGAACACCCCCTCACACCATACACAAAAATAAACTCAAGACGCTGAAAGACTTAAATACAAGACATGACACCATAGAGCTCCTAGAAAAGAACATAGGCAAAACATTTTCAGACATAAATCATACCAGTGTTTTCTTAGGTCAGTCTCCCAAGGCAATAGAAATAAAAGCAAAAATAAACAAATGGGACCTAATCAAACTTGTAAACTTTTGCACAGCAAAGAAACCATAAACAAAACAAAAAGACAACCTACTAAATGCAAGAAAATATTTGCAAATGATGAGACTGACAAGGGCTTAATTTCCAAAGTATACAAACAGCTCATACAACTCAATAACAAAAAACAAACAACCCAATCAAAAATAGGCAGAAGACCTAAATAGACATTTCATGAAAAGATGCTCAACATTGCTAATTATCAGAGAAATGCACATCAAAACTACAATGAGGTATCGCCTCACAACAGTCAGAATGGCTATCATCAAAAAGTTTACAAATAACAAATGATAGGGTGTAGAGAAAAGGGAACCCTCCCTACACTGCTGGTGAGAATGTAAAATGGTGCAGCTACTATGGAAAACAGTATGGAGGTTCCTTAAAAAACTAAAAATATAACTACCATATGATCCAGCAATCCCACTCCTGGGCATATATATCCAGAGAAAACTCGAAAATTTGAAATGATACATGCACCCCAATGTTCACAGCAGCACTATCTACAATAACCAAGACATGGAAGCAACCTAAATGTCCATCGACAGATGAATGGATAAGGATGTGGTAAACACATACACACACACACACACGAATACTACTCAGCCATAAAAAAGAATGAAATAATGCTATCTGCAGCAAAATGGATGGACCTAGAGACTATCATACTAAGTGAAATCAGACAGAGACAAATACCATATGATATCACTTACATGTGGAATCTAAAAATATGACACAAATGAACTTCCTTACAAAACAGAAACAGACTCACAGATGTAGAAAACAAACTTATGGTTACCAAAGGAGAAAATGGGTGGGGGAGGGATAAATCAGGAGTTTGGGATTCGCAGATAGTATACCTATAAACTAGTATATATAAAATAAACACCAAGATCCCACTGTATAGCACAGGCAACTATATTCAATATCCTGTAATAAACCATAATGGAAAAGAATATGAAAAGGAATACGTATGTATAACTGAATCACTCTGCTGTACAGCAGTCTGATTTACAATCAACTATACTTCAATTAAAAAAAAAATATGGTAGGTGCTCAATTATCTGAATGAATATTAGTTATATAATATGTAAAGAAGGCACTTTAAGGGGTTCTTGGGAAACACCTCATTCCCTGAGGAATGAAGAGAGAAGCTTTGATAAGGGTGTGACAACAGGCTTGAGTTTGACCTTGAGTCTATGGCAGAGGCTTGGAATCTGGTGGTTCTTCAGAGGATGATGCCATCATAGGATGGTGCAAAAAGTCTTTCCAAAGTCTAGATGAAATACCAATTTAATATCCTGGTCCCCCCCTTTAAAATTCCTGGTGGTCCAGTGGTAAAGAATCCGCCTTCCAATGCAGGGGACGTGGGTTCGATCCCTGATCCCTGGAACTAAGACCCACATGCCGCGGGGCAACTAAGCTGCGCACCAAAACTACTGAGCTCGGGCGCCTCAACGAGAGAGCTGGTGTGCCGCAAAACTACAGAGCCCACGCGCCACAACTAGAGAAAGAAAAAAAAACCCACACGCCACAACGAGAGAGAAGCCCGACGTGCCACAAGGAAGAGCCCACACCGCAAAGATCCCGCATGCCGCAACTAAGACCCGACGCAGCCAAAAAAATAAATAAATAAAATAAATATTAAAAATAAATAAATAAAATAAGTATTAAAAATAAATAAATAAAATTCCAGGCTCACCACGAAAATTTATAATCACTAATTTAGCACCCTAAGTATCCTTACAATGGGAAACGAGAGCCTTGGATTCACACAATGTCACACCCACACACACACACCTCTCTCTAAATAAATTTTACATATTAATCACTTTTGAGTTTGATTAAAAAGAGCAATGCACTGAAAGTCTGATCAACTCTGGGTACTCAAGCAAATTCAAGTTTCTACAACTAAAAACCAGGACTAAACCCTGACCTATGGAGGACACCCCCAAGGCCTTGTCACATGGGAGGTCCCTTATGAGCAGCCACCAGCCTCACTCTTACCTTAATACTGATGCCAGCAACATATCTTTTGTACCTAGACATTCTCGAGATACTTACTAGCACCACCAGTTAAGAAATACCTCATTTCAATATTCCTAGTTCTCCTTGAAGCAAACATAAAACTACATTATCAGGCTTCCCTGGTGGCGCAGTGGTTAAAAATCCACCTGCCAATGCAGGGGACACGGGTTGAGCCCTTGTCTGGGAAGATCCCTCATGCCACGGAGCAACTAAGCCCGTGTGCCACAACTACTGAGCCCACGCGCCTAGAGCCCGTGCTCCACAACGAGAAGCCACCGCGATGAGAAGCCGGCACACCGCAAAGAAGAGGAGCGCCCGCTTGCCACAACTACAGAAAGCCCACGCGCAGCAACGAAGACCCAATGCAGCCAAAAATAAAAAATAAATCAATTAAAAGAAATCCTATGATAAACCATAATGAAAAGAGTATAAAAAAAGAATGTATACATGTATAACTGATCACTTTGCTGTAAAGCAGAAATTAACACTGTAAATCAACTATACTTCAATAAAAATAAAGTAAATAAATAAATTGAGTCAATTTATATTTTGAAGGCAAAAGCTGATCTGATGAGTCAAAGCATGTTAAGAAATGTGATTATCATTTTACAGACTGTTTCTACATGATACTTAATGAGTCTGTAGGAAAGTTACTTCCTGAGATTCTTATAGATCATGCCCCTAAAGGCTATGACAAGTTTAATCATTACAAGTATTAGTGTCATAATGAAATGGGTGGGGGCTTTCTTTAGATAAATTGGGAAGACTGCCAGAAACACCTAAACTTTCCCCCAATCACCAAGAGTATGTAATCTCACATATCCAGTGTCTGGTGGACGTTGGCAAGAAAAAGAAATTAGAAAGATGGGTACAGTGTCAAGTCAAATGGGCTTATGTGCCAAGTGGCATAAGAAAGAAGGGAAGAGACAGTGAGGGGAACAACATCAAAAAGTAGAGAAAACCCCTCATATTAGCTTTGTAACTATAGGTGTTTAAAATCTGGAAGTGTCTGGAAACTATCTTTCTAGAGTAAAATTAACTTCACAAATGTGCACCTTGGTACCAGCATTGGAAAGGGACCTCACTTACACAAGACCCTGCCCTTTGAAAGTTTTCTCCTAGTGGTGAATTCCACAAGTCCCTTAGTCAGACAAGTTTTCTTTAGAAGGAGACAAGCTGGCTATCAAGCTCTTCCACTATCAAAATAGTTGCTCTCAGACTGTCAGCTAATGTCTGTCTCCAAAAGCACCACTGTTTCTGTTGGGGTATCTACTCCAAATCTAGAAGGCTGGTTCACAACCTTTGTGATACTTCCCCCAACAAACTGCAAGTCGATTAATGACAGTACATGGTAAAGTATGGTGTGTGCTCTGCTGCCACCCCTTGGATAGGGGAGCAAATATTCTAGCCAAGCCAGAGAATCAAACAAATTTATGATAAGCAGCTTTAGTTGTTACCACAAACACAAGCAAAATGATCACTAAAAAAAGCTGCTTCCAAGATACACTTCATATAAGATAAAGCATATCCACACACCACACCTGATCTATAGTTATTTCTTCATCTATATAAATGTATATCTAGTTCCATTATTTAAATCACCTAAAATTTCAAATACAGTACTGACAAACCAGAGTGATTCGGAACAATCCCTTGCTCATGCACACACACATTTACACTAAGTCAGATGTATCGCTCTCATACAATTCTACCTGTGGCCATGTTCCAGTTTCTGAATTAGATAGAAAAAGAATTCTCAAATGAAACAAACTGGTATCTTCTATTACAAAAAAAGAAAAATGATCTTTACAGTCAGTGAGGAGTATGCTCTGGGTCCTATTTTTCAGCTATCAAATGTAACAAACTGCTTTACTTCCAATATTTATCTTGCTAAGTTCCTGAAGAGGAATTTCCAAAAAACTTTTTGATAATTCCTTCTGGAGTTCTGCCAAATCTTATAGGCCAAAGAGGAGAAAAGGAGTTTGCTTTATCTAGGAGGGGCTGGAAAAACTGGGCAAGTAAATTTAACTTCAAACTTGTTCTAGATTGTAGGTGCCACCTGTATAATATGAAAATACCCAAGATAGGGAAAAAAGAAGACAGGTTAAGTTGCAATATGGGCTTCACTGGCTTGTATTTGTTTTCAGATGAACAATTCTCAAAAGAGCATATTTGTCTACCCCGGGGCTTTTGGAATCTTTAGGGACCAAGGGAGTTAGTTACTTCTCAAAAGAAGGGCTCAGTTTTAAAAAGCTCATGTGCTCTGATTTACAGAATAGTTTCCTAGGAGATGGAACTAGCAAAGAGGCAGTTAAGTAGGAAACGTAATGAGAAGGGGCTCCAAGGATAGCAGGGGTGAAGGCTCATAGAGCTCAGGAAGCTAATGCGCACCAAGCCCCAAAGGAAAGCCCCAAAGGATGTAAAGTTTGAGGCTAAAAAGGATGTTGGGATAAATTAACTGAGTGAACCCAAAATGCCTAAAGGAAATCCCTAAAGCAAGATAATCAGGTGGAGGACAAAGCAATGACCTTAAGATAAGCAGCTATTTACTTTCCACTGCAGATAGGTTAAGAAGATAAGCATCCATTAAGCAACTTCACTGTATAGCAACAGAGTTGGGCAACCTTGCACTCACATCCATTTAACATCCTAGAGAGGACAAAGTGGTAGAGATACCTAAGAACATAATCTTGTTATAGGATTCCACTTAAAAAAAATGGTTTGGAAGTATAGCTTGCCAAAAATTATGTTTGGTAGATTTCTACCAAGTTGCTAAATCTGAAACACTACTTGAAAGTTAGTCTTGGCTTCTTACTCATTTTGAATTTTGACTAATATTTTTAAAAATTACCTTTCACTAGTTTCCCCTTGTGCCTCTCCCTACCCAGTCTTAAGGGGGAAACCTTAAGTTTTTGAATTCATCTGACACCTGACTGGGGATGAGGAAACAAGGATTATTTAAATGGATGGCTTTTACTTCAGAAATTTAAAGGCCACATTATAATCTCTGATGTTTTGTATGTTGGGTTTGATACAGCAAATTAAAGTTTTTCTAGGAATTCCCTGGCAGTCCAGTGGCTAGGACTCTGCATTTCCACTGCAGGGGGCATGGGTTCGATCCCTGGTCAGGGAACTAAGATCCCGCATGCTGCACCGCGTGGCCAAAAATAAATAAATAAAAAAAATTGTTTTTAATTAAAAAAAAAAGGAGGCTTCTGGTTTTAAAAAATAAATTAAAAAAAAAAAAAGTTTTTCCAGGAAAGCTTCCAAACAAAATAAACAGTCCTTCCTGCCCACACCCCCACAAGCCAATCAAAGTTGCTAGACCAGTTTGTGTAAACACCAAAATAAAACCAAGGAAGCTGAGTATTTCATTTAAGAGTAGAGCAAACAGTCCTAAGGGGAGAATGAGAAATGAAGCTCTCACTAAGGAGCTGCTGGCAGTGTATGCAAACTACGCCTTTAATTTTAATAGTTTTCATCCACTCCTCTGCTTTGTCACCATGTCCCTTTCCCAAAGTCAAAAGGCTCTCGTTCAAGAGCCAGTGAATTATGAGGTATACAGCAATGATTCACATGCAGGTTGTAAAAACTGAGCAAAATAAGACACAACATACAATGTGCCATGTAAGGCCTCTAGGGGCCTCTGTTCTCAGATCCCTTCTTGTTTCTCATCATTTTAGGGGCACTTTCCCTTTTCAAAGGAGAATTCAGCAGTGCTTCCACCCAGAGGACTAACTTCTGAGAAATAAAACAGCTGGGAGACAGAAGGAAGTAGCTGTTAAGTAGACTAAATAAGGACAGTAAATAATACTAGACAAAACTCAGAAGGGAAGGGAATTTAAAGAAATAGCTGACAGCCTTCTGTTCCCTCATTCTCAAAGGTGACCGTTGAAAGGAAAGTTTCTCTCCCTAGAGTAGTACCACCAGTCACTTACCTAATCCAAGGTTTCATGGCCCCTAAACACTATGGACAGGGAAACATAAGGTTCAGATTGTCAGGACTGAAAGGTCTCTAAAGAAGAAAACACAAGGTAAGCAGAGCAAAGCCTGGGCTGTGGGGTATATGTTTATGTAACTTTGCGGCTCTCAGGGTTCCAGCCTTAGGATTCAAGAAGCCTGCTGATGCAGATGGTCATAAGAGTGACAAACAAAAAGAAAAATCTAGGTACTCTTTGACCTGTAAAGATCTCACCAGTGCTCATCACTAACAATGCTCAAGAACACTTTAAAAAGGTAGGTAGGAAGAAAATGTGGTAGCCACAAGCTTGTCCACTGGCCAATTTGCATGAGAGTCCCAGAACCCTTGGAGAGCTTTCTAAAAAAAACAAAACAAAAATGCTCAGGTACAAAAGGATCTCCCCTTCCTCTATATTCTGACTCAATAGCTCTTGAACAGGGAGAGTGAGGGTGACAGTGATTATGGGTTAAGAGAGTCTCAGTTCTCAAATGGATTGATTTAAACAGAATCAGGTAGATTTTAATGCATAACTAGGGTTAAGAATCACCGTGTCTGGGTTGCTTTCTATGCCTTTAAGCAGGACCTCTTAGCCAGCTGAAGTGGAGATTCCATGACCTCACCCCTACCTAAAGAGAAACTCAGAGCCTAATTGCTGCAAGTAAGCTGCTGTCATTTACCCTAGCAGTAACACAACTCCAGTGAATTGTGATGGCTCAGATGTGCCCAACTTTTTCCAGCCAGAACCCTCTCATCAAATCCCTGTCATCCATCTTATCACCCCTACATAACAGAACTACTTTCAGGTTAGGGCCAGGAGCATTTTAGAGACTGCCTACTATACTCTCTAGTTGGGACTTAAAGAGTATATGCCCCCCAAGAAGCTTTCATCTCAATGTTTGTCTGGGATATGCCTAGGATATGGATGGCCAAGGTTTCCCCTATCGCCTTTCAAGCTCACAAACCTCAACTTAAATCTCAGACACAGCATTTCTGAGATTCACTAAGCTAGCTATATTATATGGATCACCAGCTGAAAATCAATCAGTTCCTCTCCAATTACTACTCCTTTTGTCATTTTATTCACCATGGTTTTATATGAGTTTAATATGGGAACATAATAGGAGGGTGGTTATGAGCAAAGGTTTCCGAATCAGACAGATCTGGGTTCTTGTCCTGTCCTATCGGCACAACCTAGGGCAAATTACACATAAATCCATTTGGGACTCAGTTTCTCCTTACTTCACAAGGTCATGAGGATTCTGTAAGAGAATATATGTCAAGTGCCTAGCATGGAAGCAGACAGATTGCTAAATGGTAACTAGATGGAACTTGATAGCTTCTTGTGCCCTACCCCCCCTGCCCTTAATAGTAAAAGCCAGAATTAAGGGCACAGCACAGCTGGGCGGGGCGGGGCGGGGCGGGGCGCAACACTGTTAGGTGGTGTTGCAGTCTTCTTTGAATCTGAGTAAGTCCAAAGAGGGAGATAATAGTTGACTTTGTGGTAGGTGGTAATCACCTTTATTGGGTTACAGAACCTGCCAAATCTTCCAACAGAACAAAAGAACCAAACCAAAACACAGTTCAAAACAATATGGTCAGAACACTAGAAGCTGTTTTGTAATTTATCACAAGGGAGAAATACAGAAATTCATTTCCCTCTAAAACTTTAAATAGCTTAAGTGGCTTCATCTTACAGCTGTGGCATGGGTTAAATATTCTGATATAATTCAGAGACAGTCACTTCTATCTGGTTATCAGTCACTTCAAAGATCTGACCTGTTTTCTCTTCCACCAAGCAACAGTGAAACAACACTTACTTATTGAAAGCAGAACTCATTTCAGGACATAGTGGATGCTCAAACATTTGAGAATGAATAAATGGTTAATTGCTAACATAAAAAATAGGGTCTTCTCTACATAGTCTCTTCTAAGTGGACACCAGAGATTTATTTTAAGCTACTAAATAAAATACCAATTAAAAGTTTGACAATCTTTGGAGAGGAACTAACATGTGCCTAGAAATGACTAGTTGTCCCTGCTTTAGCTTCACTAAAATGCTCACACCATCCCATCAGTCTTTTACCACAACAAAACTAACACTTTCAGAATGCCTTCTTTTGCCACCTTTAATTGGTTCATCCTCACCTTGATGCCTGTCCCCCATATTACCTATGATGCAGGTAGGAGGTGGATGGGGCTGCTTTTTATAAAGAGCTTGTAGAATACCAAACTAAGGGAGGATTCTGTTACTGTTCAAAGAGGCTAGACAAAGTTACTAGAAATTGGTTTTGTGCAACTGACCTCAGGGTTAGATGCCATTACCAGATGGGACAAGTACCAATATCTGAACATGCTGAGACATTAAAGCAGTCTCTATCCTAGAGGATACAATAACTCAAGATGTCCCAATATTTTACAGAAAGTAAAGTTTACAGAAGGTTCATTTTATCCTCAAAGCACTAGGATTGCTGTCCTCCAAAACAAAAATGTATATATCTAGTAGAGTATTTTTTCTACAATTACAGGAATTTACTTTGTCATAAAAAGAAAACTAAAAACAAACACATCGACCTAGTGGAATATTCCACCAGGGAGCAGCAGAAGCTGGAAAATTTCTCTCGCATTCTCACATCAGTGCAAAGCCAGGAGATATCAATCACAACCAACATGAGGGACTTACTAACAACCAGTGTTCTACACAGGACTGTATAAATGAGAAAGTCCACTTCTTATCTTTCTTGGCCACTATGCAAGTACTTTTCAAATAAAAGAAAAGCCACAGCCTTCCTGTTAATCTTCTTTCTAATACACAAATGAGCTTCTGGGGAAGGATTTAAAACTTAAGTTTTTTCCCTCACCAATGATCCTCATTAAAAACAAACATGTTAAAAACAAAAACAAACATGTTCAGTACCCAAATTCTTCCTAGGGTAGATTTGCAAACAGCGTGCCTCTTCCCTTTTATCTTTACTCCTCAGTCTCCACAGATCTGCTCCCTCTAGTAAACTGCAGATCTCCTTGGACAAGAATCCTCCTTTCAGAAGAGAATAGATGTTTCTATTCAGCAAGAGAAATACTAATCAAAGAGCAAGGCAGTGTGGTACAATAGTTAGGATCAGAGGCTCTGGAATCAGGAAAGTGGGAACAGAATCTACTAGCACTGCCCCGTACTAGACTGTGATACTAGGCAAGCTACTTAATCTCTCTGTACTTCAAATTTCTTCATCCATGAAATAGCAGTAATAGCTTTTCTCACAGAGCTGTTGTGAGGAGCCAAAATGTATGCTATTCAACCCATCTTCAGAAAACTAGTTTCATTATTTGATTAACCCTGTCTTTCCCGAGGAGCCTTCTTGCTTAAGTAGAGTCATAAAGGCCAGAAGATGCCAGAGAATGGGATAGCCAAATAGGAAGAAAACTTTTTTTCTTCTTCAGTAAAAAGCTAAAAATATCCAGAGGTATTAAGGAATTAATGTTTGGGGATCAGTACATTTTCACTACCTGCAAACTAAAGTTTATTTAGGCTGAAAGGCAAACTGGTGTTGGGACTGTCAAACTCTGTCAAGCCAACTTTACCAACAAGGCACATATATGCAAATACTCTGCACTATTTCAATACCCCGACAGCTCACCAACCATCGACCAACACAAAGCTTTTGAATCTAATTTTAGGCTAACTGGCTTTTAATCAAGAATGAATTTCAGTGACCATTTCAAAGTCTCAGATCAGTTACAGCTCCACTACATCAGTGTATCAAAGATACCGTATCAGCCAAATAATACCAATGCCCACAGTAACATTCTTTGAAACACTTGCCTTGCCTAGGAAATCTGCTCAAGTAGTTAAACAATCTGTCCGTTTTTGACAATGCCCAATGCCTCATTCAAGACCCAAATCATTTGCTTACACTACATCTCCTTCAACATGTACCATGTTATTCTGGGGCCAGAAATGGTTCATATTATCACTCCAAGGTTGTGTGTCAGACCATTCTCACGGTATTACAAACTGCTCCCCTAAATGTATAAATGTCCAACCTACAGCGGATGTTTGATGAAGCTTGTAAGCTGACTGGTTAATAGTAAAAAATACATTTGTAGGCTTTGTTTTTCATATACTTAGATGTGAGTTCGGGGGAAAATCTAATTTACAAGGCCACAGACATGGCAAGAAAAAGACAATCTTTTGTTTTGACTAGGATCATTCTTCTAAAGGAGACCTTAAAGGATAAAACAAAAATGTGAAAACAGAAGAGTACAGGACCAGTACCCCCCAAGTTATCTGCATGACAAGAAGTTGTTGTCAGGCGCCTGAAAATGTCAAGTCCTCTGAACTAGGTAGAAAAGATGGTGATGAGTAAAGACAAAGTATACACTGGATGAAAGCTACATGTCTAAAAATTGGTGTTAAAAAAGACATAAAACAACTTGGAGGTTAAAAAAAAGGACAAAGCGAACATGTAAATACTTATAAGACACCTATTACGTACAAATTAAGGAGATAAAAGAGAGATGGCTGGATTAAAGCACAGAAAGCTTGATCAATCTATCAAGGTAAAAGAATCAAGTGTTTTTATCTTTGTAGCCAAAAGAATAATAATGAAATTATGGCTTTTAATCAAACTCAGTTATGTTTAGAAGTGAGAAAAAGAATAATCATTGTTTATCTCGATTCACTTAGATTCAAAGAAAAAGATACCTGTTCAGAAAAAGAAAAAAAAAGAGGAAATTTTCATTCCTGATAGGCAGTAAGCTAGGGTTCGAAGTATGTCCAGTGGCATAAGAGAAAGCTGTTATCAGAGGGAACTTCATCATGCTCTCTGAGGACAGCTGCCCCAAAGAGAAATCTCATAATTTCCAACTTGCTGGAAAGAGGAACCTTGAATCCCCTCTAAATCCTTTCTTCCCCTCACTAAAAGAGCGGGCTGCTGAAGAATTAAGAGACACCTATCGAATGTATTCTAGAAGGTTCTATTCTGAGATCCCTGGAGAACAGGCTGGACTCAGAAAAAATTTCTGCTGCCCAAGTTCTCAGAGGGACAGTTCCAGCAGTAGGTCTAGGGAAAAGAGGCAAATTTCTCCTTCTGACTCTTTAAATAGGATCTAAAACCATTTAGCACTGCTACAAAACCCACATTTTAAGTTTTCTCACAACCAAACATGTTCTGAAAGGTTTGCCACACTGAGCACACCCTCAACCCCAAGCTCAAAGAAAAAGGGCCCTCTGCTAAAGGGGTCCAACTGGTGTGTGTGTGGTTGGGGGGAGGGGGGAGAAGGGGGGGGGCCCTGGAGACCTACATTGCATTCTGCCTTAAACGGTATTCTAATTAGGTACTCCTGCTTACCTAGGAAGGTGTCCAGAGCAAGCCTTCCTTTCCTGGAAGGATAAGTGTATCTGCCATTACAATGAGAAGTCTGTCAAGAGTTGAAATTCAAAGAAAGTAATTGTTCATTAGGTTCACAGTGCACAGAAGACCATGCCAGAATACAGCGGCTGTTAGGACTAGATCTGAGTTAAGCAGGCCTATGACACTTGGAATGGACTGAGGAACACCACCACACCCTACTCTTATCTCCTCCTCTTCCTTTACTACCTCTTTCTTGCTCTCTTCTCATGGCTCAGACCTGTTGGTGGCATCTGTATTTTGACCCCTTAGTGAGAAGCCACCAAGACCTCTGTAGTTATTTGTTCTACACTCATCTCTTCTCAGGAAATTAAAAATATTCTAATTCTTGACTTTTCTCTAGTGGGGTCTTTTACCTGTCTGTTAACAATCAGAGACAGGAGGGGCAGGGGAAGCCAGAACACAGGATGAAAAAAGCCTTTTAAGAGCCTGAATATTCTGGTATCAGTATGAAAAACTACGAAGTACCACTCTAGTTACAGCCAGCTCTTTAAGGATATGGAGAACAAAAGTAAAAATAAAAGTACCTGAAATTCATCGCTTTGAGAACGTTCCAAGTGTCATTTAGGTGAGTGTTCTACTAATCAACAATTTTCACTTGGGAAAGGTACCCAAACACATTTTAGATACTTTAATTTATTCGAATCATATAAACAATCTGTCTGTATTATTTGTCTTTAAGATTTAAAAAACCTATTCAACGATCTCATAAAATTACTAACTTCTAATTCAATATAATGTGAGGAATTTTGTGGAGATTTTGGTCTTTGTCCCCGGCTTTTAGCAAAGCTCTTAAATCCCTTAGAATTTCCTGAGATGGGAGTTTATGTTATTCATACGGAGTGCCAATGAAGTGACTTAGGTTGGGGCCCCTAGGCAGACTTAGGATGGAGCTGGCCACCAGAAAGACCAAGTTTTTTGAGGGCTGAACTTTCTGCTCTATCCACAGACCTATGGGAAGGGGAAGCTGCAGAGTAAGCTCTATAAAAAAACCTCTTGAACAAGATTTAATGAACTTCTGGGTTGGTAAACCCAGGTGGCATACCCCAGTTTCACAAGGACAGAAGCTTCTGCACTCGGACCCTTCCAGACCTTGCCCCATGTACCACTTCATCTGGCGGTTCGTCTATACCCTTTATATATTCTTTGTAATAAACCGGTTAACATACATAGTTTCTCTGAGATCTTTGGGCCATTCTAACAAATTACTGGACCCAAGGAGGGAGTCATAGGAACCCCCAAATTATAGCCTGTCTGAGAAGTAGGGTAGGGTATGACTTGCTTTGGCATCACAAGTGTGGGCAGTCTTGTGGGACTGAGCCTGTTACCTAGTGGAATCCGACACTTACTCTGGGTAGTGTCAGAATCAAATTCAACTGTAGGAATGCTCAGTTGGTGTCCAGTGAGAATTGGAGAACTGCTTGGCGTGGGGGAAAAAAACCACACATCTAGTATCAGAACTACTCAGAGTAGAGGAAAAAGAGTCCCCCCACCAGTTATATTTGGGGGCAGGAAAGACAGTCGTGTAAAGCCAGGTAATTTATTTCCTTCAAAGTCAAGATATCTACAAGTTGTTTTTAACAAAAGCTTGAAAAATGCCCAAAGACCACAGAAGACTCAAATGAAGCTTAGAAACTGCACTGATCTTCAAACATGGGTTATCTGACTGGGCCCTCATTATATATGAAATATATAAGACTCCCTGCCGAAGGTAAGTGAAAAAATATTCTAATACCCACAGACACAATTTAGCCCAAGTTAACCTTGTCTGTTCCCTGGTTACATTCACCACTGTCCTTGGTAACAACAGGCTCTGGTTATGATTTTATTACCTGAAAACTATAAAGCTTCCAACACAATTTCTGCGGCTACCTCAGAAAACATTAGGAAAAAACAACCTAAATTTCCCATCTACCTTTCTCCTACATATCTTCACCTGGTTTAGTTCCTTATTCAAAATACCCACAACCATGGTTTCCATCCACATGGTCCTAGTTCCAGTTGACTTATGTACACATTTATCCTTATTAAGCCAACTACAGAGAATACGCCACGAGCAATAGTAAACCGGGAAGAGCTATCATTAACTTTAAGTGGGACTTATATATAGGAAAAGAATTAGCTGGTTATTTTACTAGCATACACAGAAACCAACATTCTACCAGGCTTATATGAAGCTAAATACATATGTTCCACCCAACTTAAATTCAAGTTATATGTGTAACACTCTTTTTAACTCAGAA
The DNA here is from genome assembly GCF_009873245.2 of Balaenoptera musculus. NCBI lineage: Eukaryota > Metazoa > Chordata > Mammalia > Artiodactyla > Balaenopteridae > Balaenoptera > Balaenoptera musculus. The sequence goes on from NC_045787.1 coordinate 114,703,147, forward strand.
AATTAAGTATGACAAAAAGACTACAAAAAGACTCCTAGCAAGTTCCCCATTTTAGTCATTTTGGCTCCTGTAAGTGGTCTTCCATAGCATAAAATAGTCTGTTATAGCTCAGATTACAATTTGAGTAAGTGTTGTCTTGCATTTTTTTTTTTAAACATAAAATATATCCATTGGGCAGTATAGCACATTGGTTCAAATCCTGGGCATTGCTACATTCCAGAAAGTAAGATATTTAACCTTGCAGCCTTAGTTTGCCTTTCCCACCAAATGGTGGCAACACTTCTTGTGAGGGTTAAATAAAATAATGTATTGCTTAACACAGTGTCTATAACATGCTAAGTGCGCAATAAATTATTGTGCTTAGAAACTTCACCCTGTTCAGATGTACTTAATCAGTGAGACCATTTTACAGGTGGTTCCCCTTTAAAAAAGCTACATTACATTGGGGTCATATATCAAGATAATCATATATTGACTATCTCAATTTTAAAATTACTCTTATCCCAGCATACCTTAAGAGCCAGGGTTAAAAACAAACCAATCTGTGATTCTCATGCCCAGAATTGCTGGGGGGTGGGGGGGTGGGGGTGTCAGGGCGGGGGAGGGGGGGGAGTGGAGAAGAAATCTTCATTTCCAAAGCCATTCTACTAATCTGCCAGTAAGTGCTAATAACCATGCTTGAACACAACCTGTTTTCTCCTGAAACCCACAACTTGCCCCTTAAACACCAGCACAGATAGATTCATTGTGCCATCCAGTTTGTGCTTAAAGGCCATCACGCTTCTCCTATTAGTATTTTACCATTAGGTAAAGAAGGAAAGACATTTCTCACTGTTCACTATGATAATCTAATGAGTCTGACTAACACAACTCAACCATGATAATACAATCTTGCTGTTCTCAAAAAGAAATTGGTATATACCAAGAACCATTTGAGTCTAACAGAAGAAACTTGTGACTCCCTTACTGATACCCAGAGATGGCCAAGATTTTACATTTTCATGGGATCAAGATGTAACCAAATCCTGAATAAAAGCAAAGTAGGCAAAGCAGGACATGATTATGAACCACACTGTTTAGAGGACAGCTTAATCTTGTATAAAAACTACTACTTTGAAAAAAAGTTCTGCAGAGAACCTCATTTTTAGCATGCTTTAAACTTTACTGGACTTTGCTAATCAAAGGACTAAAGTCTTTAAAAGCTTTAAAGAGGAGCTTAAAAGTTTCAAGTGGCTAGGTAACATGGGTAGGAACAAATTTAAGAATGAGCTTCCTTCATCAAGCTGTAAAAGGAATGCTATTATTAAGCACTGTTATCTTCAATGTCACTTCACTTGGACAAGAAGCAAATTAGTCTGAATTCATATTTTAGACTTCCTCAGAATATGTAATGTATTCAAATTCTAATGTGTGAACCTGCTTTCGAGTTAAAGTAACAAGAGGGACTTCCCTGGTGGTGCAGTGGTTAAGACTCCACGCTCCCAATGCAGGGGGCCGGGGTTCAATCCCTGGTCAGGGAACTAGATCCCACATGCATGCCACAACTAAGGAGCCCACGTGCCGCAACTAAGACTGAGCACAACCAAATAAATATTAAAAAAAAAAAAAAAAGTTAAACTAATAAGAGAACAAACCCAAGGGGTACATCCAGCTTTAAACAACAGTAACAACAGCAAACTGTAAAAGCCATACTCAAGTGAAGGATTCAAGTAACGTAACAGCAGGTGCTAGTGAAACAAAAGAACCCGGCTAATTCCTGGGAGTGCATCATAATGGGTCATGACCTATATTGCTCCTCCTGTACAGTATTCTCACACTTGGGGAATAATTATTCATTCTACCATGTAGCAGAGAATCATCTGTGTTCAAGTTCTGGTTAAGATTATTATCTAGGTCTGAATGTCGTATTAAATTCAAAGAAAGACAAACCTACGGAATGAAAAATAAGCTGCTACCTTCAATTCATATCAGAGAAAGTGAGCAAAAGCCCCAGTAACTGAAGAGGACTAAACTTTCAGAAGTTTCACCCCAAACAGAACTGTCACTAATTACTAGGAACAAAACACAATGGCAGAGACTTCCCTGGTGGCGCAGTGGTTAAGAATCCGCCTGCCACTGCAGGGGACACGGGTTTGAGCCGTGGTCCGGGAAGATCCCACATGCCACGGAGCAACTAAGCCTGTGCGCCACAGCTACTGAGCCTGCGCTCTAGAGCCCGCGAGTCACAACTACAGAGCCTGCGTGCTGCAACTACTGAAGTCCGCGCGCCTAGAGCCCGTGCTCCGCAACAAGAGAAGCCACCGCAATGAGAAGCCCGCGCACTGCGATGAAGAGTAGCCCCCGCTCGCCGCAAGTAGAGAAAAGCCCGTGTGCAGCAATGAAGACCCGATGCAGCCAAAGATAAATAAATAAAAAAAATAATAAATTTATAAACAAAACAACACAATGGCAAAACTGTTAGCCCTGGGCCTTCAATGGAACTAAGCATACTTTATTTCATAAAGCAGTAACAACTATGAATTTGATGAATCCTATCATTGCAAATCTACCAAGCAAAGACAAACCTGGGCTGGAAACCAGAATGTCCAATTCCTGTACTGAAAACAACTTTTAACATGGCCCAGGACAAGCCACTCTGCTATTCTAAGAATGCTGAAGACGTACAAATATGTCATGTTCCAAACACTTTTTTCCCCCCACTTCCTGTAAGTAAAAAGTTTCTATGACTGGGAAAAGAACAAAATAAAGTAATATAGTGAGAGAACAGATATACCTCTGACACACCTTCCCCCAAAGAACAACTTTTTTTTTAATTAAAAAAGAGCATATAAAGTCAGTTTTAACCTAGTGTACCCTTCCCCAAACGGACACACCTAATAGTTTCTTACCCAAATTTACAAAAAAACCCTCAAAGCCCGCTTAATCCAGTTCTGAATTTCAACAAGCATTAATACTAATACATGAGCACCTCTACCCCAAGAGTTCCAGAGAGAGGCCAAAAGAGACCCTGTTGGTACAGTTCACATGAACGGCCCCATAACTGGAATTTCTCCTGTATATACAGATACACACCTGTCAACCAAAGCCTCCCCCACTCCCCGACCCCGCACACATTTTCAGTTTATAGGGGGGTCCTGTAACAGCTAAAACCAAGAAGCTACGGAGTAATTAAAGGACTTGGAGGAAGTCATATTGGGAGAGTTGTAAGACCCAGAGAAATCAGAGGAAGTCAGAAAAAGGTTGTCCCTGACAACCCCTCCTTCCCACCCCATCCAAACTTCACCCACTCGGGTCTCAGAAGCCCGGGAGGGGGAGGCCATTTTAATGAGGCTTGGCTGAGAAAAGTGAAGGAAGGAGAAGAGAGGAAATCAGGGAAGGCGTTCGGAAAGCAAGGCCGGGCCCTTTTCCCCAGCAGCACCCGAGTTGGGTGGCAGCACCTGGAGCTCAAAACGGGAGGTTCTGGATTCAAGCGCCTGAGAGGGGTACAAAAGTTGCAGTGGCCTACCACGAGGGGGTCGAGTGGCCCGGGCCCCGGGAGCGGGACCCCTTAGCCCTAACAGGGGAAAGGGCCCCTTCTCGAACCAACCGCGCAGACCCTCGCCCCTAGGACTGGGGCTACTACCCAGAGGTCCAGAAGGCGGGAGTTGGCTAGTGCCCGGTTCTCCTCATCCGGCCATGCGGCGCGGGGGCGGCCATCCTGAGGGGTCCGGAAACCAAGAGGGCATGGGGGGGCCCAGACGCGGCGCTCACCCGCGGGCCGCCTCCAAGCTCTTAATGAGCTTTTTGATCTTCCATATCTCCACGTTCCTGTCGGCAGCACTGGGGTCGTCCGCCATCTTCTCGCCTCCTCCTCCCTAGAGCGGCCCGGCGGGGCCCGGAGACACCAAGACCACAGAGTTAGCGCCGCCGCTGGGGCAGAGCGGCCCCCTTCCTCGCCACCCCCGAGAGTCCCTCCTCTTCCCGCCTTGCGCGGCCCGCCGCGGTGGTCGCTGGCCTTTCCCTCCCCATGGCTTACCTAAGGGCCCAGTCCTGGGCGGCAGCGGCTGCTCCTCCCCGGCGGCGGCTCCGCGGCGGCGGCTCTGACGTAGGACACCGGCTCCCTCTTTCCAGGCAGCTGCATGTGTTGCAATCCGCTCACATGGGGCCTGTGACATCACTTCCTCCGCCAGGGGCTGAGTGGAAGTCGGCAGGCGGAAGGGAGGGGGCCGGTGAGGAAGAGAGGAAGCTCTGCGCGCGCCGCGACTTTCCATTGGCTCTCTGGGCCGTGGCCTAGAATGAGCTCGCCGATTGGCCGCAGCTGGGGCCGCGCTGCCCTGTGAGGTAGAAGCCGGGGGCGGGGGAAGTACCTCCTTCCTTCCGGTCCGGAGAGCCGAGAGCAGGAAGCGGGCGGAAGCAGGTGGCTCTCGCGAGGATTTACTCGGAGCCCCGCCTGGCTCAAACGGGGGTGTTTCTTAAAGGGCGAGGCGCGTGGGTCGTCGTGTTTTCTGTCCCACCTTCTTGAATAGAATGGACATCTGAGGGTCTGCGACACTCCTTTACGCTCGAGCCGGGACGCGCGGTTTAAATTGCGTCTGAGAAATCTCAAAGAAGCGCCTCGCACTTTGCTGCTTCATAGCTAACGAAGCGCTCGGGCCTGAGTGCGTCACGGCTGCGCGGACTAGTGTTCAGACGCTCGGCCAGGGTGTCCGGATTAGGAAACTTCTCCTGGGTAGTCCGGCACCCCGACACCCGCAGGGGCAAAAGAGGCACGTTCCTTCCCGCCCCAGGGCTGAGGGGTTCTCTTTGGACCTGGAACTTTATGGGGTGGGGTGTGGAGAAAGCAGGGGCTGTCTGAGGTTGGAGACCTGAGGTATCTGATGCCATGAATGGTTTGGTCTGAGCTGTTGAGAGTGGAGGTGGGGAGAGTGTTGAAGCAACGTGGGCAGCTGTCTTTTTGAGTTAGGAGTTGTAGTTGGCTACTTTATGTCTCCACCTTAGCTGGAGTCATTCAAATATTTGGGCCTAAACTGTGTGCCAGGCCCGGTTTTCATGAGGAGACCCGAACAAATCACAGTGCCTACCTTCGTGGAGCTCTTAGTTTAGTTGGATTTATAGCCGTTTGTGATTTTATACGTTTGTGTAAGAAAATAATTGCACAAATACATAAGTACTTCAAAATGGTGTGAGAGTGCAATGAATGAGGAGTGAGTGAAAACTCTAGAATGAGACCCAAAGGGTGAACAGGAGTTTGTCAGGAGGGAGCATAGCACATTTGAGGAACTGCAAAAGCTGGTGTGCTGGAGCAGGGTCAGTAATTTGAGAGATAATTGTAGCTTACATTAGGGTGATGACAGTGCAGATAGAAGTGAATGATATTTGAAGGTTAGAATGGATAGGACTGGATGATGGGTTGGATGAGGAGGAAGAGCAAGAATGACGACGGCCAGAGTACTGAAATGGTTTCCTTTACTGAGATGGGCAAAATGAGGAGCAGGTTGAGGGGGATTATTGAAAGTTTCATCTTGTGCTTATTAAATTTGAGATTGCTTATGAGACATGCCAGTGGTGCTCTCAGGCGGTTGCATTTGTGTGAGCTTTGAATCCTTTTTGCATGTTACCTCAACTTTGTCCACACCTTGGAAATGGGGCTTTTACCCCCATTTCATACATTGGGAAGCTCAGGCAAAGAAAGGTAAAAGGGAGTTGCTCAGGGTGAGGACATGGAGGGCAAGTCTTCTTTCCCCCAGCAAATGAATTCCCAGAGTGGAATCTCTTCTTTAGGTTCCATTTTGTAATTTTCAGCATATGTTAACTCATAATATTTATTGTACTTCTACTGTGTGCCATTCACTGTGCTTAGTAATGGGCCTTCTTAAATAGTCATAAACACTGCTTACTGACTGGTTGTCTACCATGTCCTTTGATTTTCCCTACTTCACTCCCTTTGCCCCAATTCCTACTTTTTATGCTAGGTTGCCTTGATTTTCTTTTCCTGCTCATTTTTATGTTTATAGTGTTGCTTCAGGTCCATGTGTGATGGCTTTACAGGCTTTCTAGACTAGCTCACAGGCTTTTCTTTGTGATTCATGCTGAAGTAAGCATGGTGACATCCCAGATAGAATTGCTGTTTGTTAACCTTTGAATCCTTGAAATTCGGTGATTACCAAGATATGCAACTTGTTTTTTTTTTTAATTTTTATTGGAGTATAGTTGACTTACAATGTTGTGTTTCTGCTGACAGCAAAGTGAATCAGTTGTACATATATCTACTCTTTTGTAGATTCTATTCCCTTATAGGTCATTACAGAGTATTGAGTAGAGTTCCCTGTGCTATACAGTAGGTTCTTATTAGTTATCTATTTTATATATAGTAGTGTGTATATGTCATTCCCAGTCTCCCAATTTATCCCTTTCCTCCCCTTTCCCCCTTGGTAACCATAAGTTTGTTTTCTACACCTGTAACTCTATTTCTATTTTGTAAATAGGTTCATTTGTACCATTTTTTTTAGATTCTACATATAAGTGATATAATATTTGTCTTTCTGTGTCTGACTTACTTCACTAAGTATGACAATCTCTAGGTCCATTCATGTGTCTGCAAATGGCATTATTTTGTTCTTTTTTTATGGCTGAGTAATATTCCTGCAATTTCTTTCTTAGAATATTCTAAATCCAGGCAGTTTAACTGTAGCCCTAAAAGCTTACTTGCCTAGTTGCTGCAAATTCACCATCTCTGCACTTAGAGTTGGAAATCAGTGTGTTAGAGACAAAAGCTGGCATGGATCTCTAGTAGAAGAGATTTGGGAGGAATAGAACAGGGATGCTATTTCCTTTGGCAAGGAGGAGGCCATGAGCATTCAGTGTTCAGGAGGAACCTACTGTAATATAACGGTGATAAAGATTTTTTTCAAAATGCAGAATATATAACCTCTCTAGGCACAGGTTGTCCTCTGAAAAATGAAGGATTTGTTCTTGATGACCTCAGAACTTTTCCCCCAGCTCTAACATTAGGTAATAATTTTAAATATGGGGTATAGGTGACATTCCTAGTAAATAGGTGGGGATTCAGGGGAAAGGAGAGGGATGGATTGTTTTGATGTTGAAAACACCTATAGCAGCTTGAGAACAAAGTGCTGTTAGGTACAGAATGAAATAATTGGTTGCTAATGTGGAGGCCAGTTTAGGAGTATCCAAGTTGGAGAAGGCGGGAAGGGATGGTTGTGGAAAGGTTTGCTAAGGCAAACCCATAGCTCTTCTGGAAGTCAATGGGGTTGTTAAAAGAATTCTGGAGCTAGGAAGTCTTAGTGTTGAGGCTTCACTCTCCTCCTTACCTTGAACAAGTCACTTCTTAAATCTTGCAGAATCTCAGTTTTCTTGTCTGTAAAATGGGGATCCCATCTATTTTGTTGGGACTATTGTTGGATTGAATAATTTGTGTGAAGTTCCTAGTACCATCTACAGCAAGCATGTGTCACCAGTGAATTTTAGTTCTCTTTTTAGTTTTTCCTAATTTGTTCTGTCCTCTTCTGCTGTTTTCTATACTCTTTCTATTGAGGATCTGTGACACTACTCACTTCATCATTCTCTAGCAGAAAATAAGTTTGAGAAACTAAAGGAAGAACAGATCCAAAGTACAATTCTTAGGGATTTTTTCCTTCTGGTGGAAAGAGGGGACCAGTAAAATAGGTCTGTGGGATATTATCTGCTGCTTCTATGGCTGGTGTGTTAATGATTGTTAGAAATTTAGAACTTTTCAGAGTTGGAGTTTAAAATATTGGGTATTTATAACCCTAACTATATTAGTAGAATGGATGACGTTTTCCTAGGTATCTTAGTAACTGCGTGTGTTTTCCCTAACCCCGTCCATCCATCAAAGAGTTACATATAGTATGTTGTTCAAAAAGAAAAAAAAAATGTTTCTGTGCCTAGAAAAATAAAAAAGTTTGAAAAATCTCTGGATTAGACTATCTCTAAAGTGCTTACAGGTTCATGAAGTAGAGGTCAATAATGTGTAGTCTGCCCTCAATTCTTGGCTGTACTTAAGCATAGTGAATTTAAGGACTGCAGTTCTGTAGATTCCATCTTTAAATAAATAAAAAAATCTTACAGTAAGTAAAAGTCTATGAAGAAGACCTATATGGTACAATATAAAACTCAAAGGATTGAAGATTTGTGTAAATTGACATAAGGCACAGTTGCTTAATTGTGGAGTGCAGATGTGTGTGAAAGTGACTTGAAATGGGCCAGTGTAAGGTATCATTTCCTCCCCTGTGGACACCTAGTGGTGAAATGTAACCTTTCAGTGGGAAGGGGGACTACAACTAAGGAATGACAGCAGTTTCCTCTCTAGATAACCAAACATCTTTACACTAATTTGTAGCCTTGTTAAATTAAGCAGATATGGACCATTAAATGCTTTACCTTATAATGATTTCCAACTTTAAGAAAATGCACATAGAGAACTTTTTTTCTCATTCTTTCAGCTCTAGAAAAAATTTTTTTTCTTTTTTTAGAATCCTTGTTCTAGGGAGCACTCACTAGCTGGAGTAGGTCTTCCCATAACACGAAAGAATAATTAGCAGAGTGAGATTGAGCCATGCCATTGGACCACCTGGGGAGGAGGTAAGTGCTTAATGTTTCCAGTGCTGCCTGTCTTGACTCAGTAGAGATCCTTGTAGAATAGCTAGACAGATGCTAATCTTTTAGTTCAATTCCGTAAATACTTACCGCGTACTAGTTTTCTGTCTAGCAGAGTGCTGGGGTAAGTGCTGAACATTCTTCTTAGAGGTAGTGCAGTCCTTAAATTTATGGTCTTTTTTTAGGGGAGAAAAGATATAGGAATGTTAAACAGATAGATAACTGTATAAAAGAAGTAGCTGTTTATAGGACTGAGGCAGAAATGAACAAATTGAGCCTGAAACACTTTGCTATATCAGTAAGAAAGGAAAGGAACAAGACTACTGGGGGTCTTTTTTTTTTAAGTACTTTTAATACCCCGATAGACTTTTTGTTTTTTTATTGAGGTATAATTGACGTATAACATCATATTAGTTTCAGCTATACAACATGATTCGATATTTGTATATATTGTGAAGTGATCACAAGAAGTCTAGTTAAAATCTATCACCATATATAGTTAAATAATTTTTTTTCTTGTGGTGAGAACTTTTAAGATTTACTCTCTTAGCAACTTGCAAATATGCAATATAGTATAATTAACTACGGTCACCATATTATACATTACATCCCCAAGACTGATTTATTTTATAACTGGAAGTCTGTATCTTTTTGATCCTCTTCACCCATTTCACTCAGCCCCTGTCACTCCCACCCCGTCACTCCCACCCCACCCCCAACCCCACCTCTGGCAGCCACCTATCTGTTCTCTGTATACATGAGCTTGTTTTTTTCAAGACTCCATATATAAATGAGATCATACGGTATTTGTCTTTCTCTGTCTGACTTATTTCACTTAGCATAATGCCCTCAAATTCCATCCATGTCATCACAAACAGCAGGAATTCATTTTTTTTAATGGCTGAATAGTATTCCATTGTATATATACAGCACATCTTCTTTATCCATTCATTCATCAGTGGACTCTTAGGTTGTTTCCATATCTTGGCTACTGTAAATAATGCTGCAGTGAACATGGAGGTGCATACATCTTTTCAAATTTCTGTTTTTGTTTTCTTTGGATAAATACCCAGAAGTAGAATTTCTGGATCCTATGGTAGTTCTATTTTTAATTTTTTGTGGAACCTTCATACTCTTTTCCATAGTAGCTGCACCAGTTTACATTTCCAGTCATAGTACACAAGTGTTCCCTTTTCTCCACATCTATGCCAACACTTGTTATTTCTTGTCTTTTTGATAATAGCCATTCTACAGGTGTGAGGTGATACCTCACTGGGGTTTTGATTTACATTTCCCTGATGATTAGTGATGCTTAGCACCTTTTCATGTACCGTTTGGCCATCTGTGTGTCTTTGGAAAAATGTCTATTCATGTCTTCTGCCCATTTTTTGATTATTTTTTTGCTATTGGGTTGTATGAGTTCTTTATATATTTTGGGAACTAACTCCTTACCAGATATATGGTTTGCAGATATTTTCTCCCATTCAGTAGGTTGCCTTTTCATTTTGTTAATGGTTTCCTTTGCTGTGCAGAAGCTTTTTAGTTTGGTGTACCCCCCCCTTGTTTATTTTTGCTGTTATTGTTTTTGATTTTGGTGTCAAATCCCAAAAATCCAATACTGATGTCAAGGAGCTTACTGTCTATGTTATCTTATATAAGTGTTATGGTTTCAGGTCTTAACGTTCGTGTCTTTAATCCATTTTGAGTTAATTTTTGTGTATGGTGTAAGATAATGGTCCATTTTCATTCATTTGCATGTGGTTGTCCAGTTTTCCCAACACCATTTATGGAAGATACTGTCCTTTACTAATGCGGTCTTGTCAAAACTAAGCCAGTAGGAAAAGCCTGCCAAGGCCAAAGTTAGAAGAATTTGAGCATTAATAAGAATAATTGCAGTGAATTGAAGCACATTAAATAAGTTAAAATCCGTGAGTTCACAAAGACACCCAAGAAATCTCACTGGTCTCACCTTTGATTAATACTACAGGTCTAACTCATCCTAAAATCCAGTACATAAAGAAGCCTTTCCCATATGAACTCTACCTCAGGGTAACTAGTTACTTGTTATGAGGGGAAGTTTCTCACTAGAGAGGTATTCCATATAAAAAAATGAAGAAAAGATAGAATAGTATACCTTTAATGAAATTAGAGATCTAGGTAATGATCATCAGTGGCTGCTAACATCACAAAAGAGCCAACCAGAATTATATACCCGCTGATGAACTAATCTTGTCAAAAAGCTTAACTTGAGTCAGACCAAGTGGGGATGGAAGAGAATGTTAAATGACATCATAAGAATGCAATCAGTGAAATGTAGAATGTAGGAGATTACAGGACTACAGGACAGGTGGCACAGTTTCTTCAACAAATAAATTGCAAAGCAGAGGAAAAAGAGGCAAGGAAACCTATAGTTTAAAAGAGACTTAAGGGACATAACCAATATAGGGTATGGCCTTTATTGGCTCCTGACTCTTTAACAGTTGAAAAAGTTATGAGACTTCCCTGGCAGTCCAGTGGTTAAGACTCCACGCTCCCAGTGCAGGGGGCCTGGGTTCAACCCCTCGTCAGGGAACTAAGATCCTGCATGCCACGTGGCGTGGCCAAAAAAAAAAAAAGTTTTTGAAAATATTGGGATAATTTGAACATTCAAGTTTTTGCCATTAAGGAGTTGTTAATTTTTTTCGATGTGATCATATTGTTATATTTTATAGAATAACCTTTTTAGAGTTACAATGTTAGAGTAAAATTATGATTTCTGGAATTTGCTTCAGAATAATCCAAAGGAAGATGGGAGAAAATATTAAAAGCTATAATAAGTTCCTGAATTGAACATTAAAAAATTGAAAAATAAGAGTGTAAGAATTTGAGTGAAACAGCCAGTGTGGGCTGAATGGGGAAGGCTTCATAGAAGAGGGTAGACCAAGGATACCTAAGATATGGAAAGGCAAGACTGAGGAGATGGCTAAAGGCAAGGGGGACGTGGACCAAGGCGTATGGCTTGAATTTAAGCAGTTAGACTAGTAAGGTAGATTGGTTTCCCATTTAGGAAATCTGTGGTTCTTAACCTTTTGGTCACAGATTCCTTCAAGAAATCAGTAAAAGCAATGGACCGTTTCCCCAGAAAAATTAATATTTGCAGTCTTGCATTTTATAATCAGTGGTTTATGGACCCCCTGAAGTCACTCACGGGGACTCCCCACTTCCCAACCATTGCCCCAAATCTCTACCCTCTGGGTCAGGGGCTCCAAGAACCTGTTTAAGAGCTTACGGTTTAGGTGGAACATTTCCTGTTTCCTGGGATCTCACTCAGCTTAATTATTAAAGGTTGGTTCAGCTGCAGTATTCTCTTTAGTGTGAAGATAGATTTCCATTTCCTGACTTACCGCAGCAGAAATGGGATTGATGGTACATTGTAATTAGGTTTAACAATATGAAATTGGTGATATTCAACTGTTTTTGACCTACTAAAATGGCTGTTTCAATGGTTCTTTCTGTAAATGCTACATTACCTCCTTCACAGGTTGAATAATGTAGGTTGCCTTATAGCTCCTCTATTTAGGGCTTTCACTCATTTCATTGTTCTTCTGATACCAGAGGAAGGAAAGGTAGAGACATAGCCTTAACAAAGCAGCCTTAGGACTGGAGAATGGAGTCACAGTGGTATCTGAAATAGTGAAGGGTCTTTGCTTGAAGCAGTTTATTTTCAAATTTTGAGTTGTCTCTTTACTCCCTATCTTCTCATGTACCATTTGTAAGGACTTGCTTTTCTCTTTACTGCTCCTTCTTGCTATAGAATCCCTAGTATAAATGTTATACTTAAAATTAAGCCATCCCCACAGATTACTTATTAAAGGTTATCTTAAGAATGAAGTGTGGAGCAAAGCACAGAATTGATATCTTGTTTTCCCTGGTAATTGATGCATTGATTAAGACACAAGACTTACGTAGTATCCCTACCAATAATGTGTACATGACGCTGAGCACAAGGAAATCAGCAAGTGAATCTGAACAAAGGGCTCTTCTGTAAAACAAATGGCCTGTACCCTTCAAAACTATCAACATCATGAAAAGACAAAAAGGCAAAGGAACTATTCTTAGGAAAAGGAACTAGAACTAAATGCCATGTGCAATCTTTGATTTGACCTTAGATGAAAAAGTTGAGACAATCAGGGAAATTTTTATATGGACTATATATATGGTAGTAGTATATCAGTGCTAAATTTCCTGTATATATATAATATTTGCGGGGAGAACGTTAAGAGTGCTGAAACATTTAGGCTGAAGTGTCATGATGTTCAGAAAACATTAATAGAGTGAACACACACAAGTGTGAGAGTGCAAATGTGGCAAAATGCTAATTGAATCTAGGTGAATGGTGTTTTATGTGTGTTCATTATACCGTTCTCTTAATTTTCTAAGAATAGGTTTGAAATAAAAAGTTGAGTAAAAACTCCACTTGGGTAAATTTTTTCAAGAGAGTCAGCAACAGAATTGGACTTTTATACCTAGGAAGTATAAAAGAGGGTTGCGCATTTATTCTGGTCATTGGTATTCCCCCTTTGCTGGCCCAGGAATACCTCAGGCCACATTTTTAGTCCTCTAAACATTACTATTAATTTCTCCTTGAATTCTTTTCCTAATTAAGACTTATCTTTTACCAGTTAAGTTCTAATTTCTGGGTTTAGTTTGTTGCCCCTAGAACTCTTGACAGATGAGAGTATAATCTATACATAAAAATTAAGGCCTTTCTCTCTCAAATGGAGAAACCAAACCACCCAAGAGTTTTGGACAGTGGGAGAGACTGATTTGACAAAAGATTTGAGTGCTTAAGTGCTAAGCATTGTTCTAATGTTGGAAAATAGCAATGAACAAGTTTCTGGCCTCTTGAAACTTAAAATGGTGGGTCTTAGTCCGTTCAGGCTGCCATAACAAAATAACACAGGCTGGGTAGCTTATGAACAAAATTTATATTGCAGTTCTGAAGGCTGGGAAGTCTGAGATCGGGGTGCCAGCATGGTCAGGTGAGGGCCCTCTTCCAGGTCATAAACTTAAACGTGTCCTCATATGGTGGAAGGGGATCAGGGATTTCTAGAGCCCTTTTTATTGATCTACCACCTCCCAAAGGCCCCACCTCCTAATACCATCACCGTAGGAGTTAGGATTTCAACATAGGGATTTGGGGGACCTAAAAATTCAGACCATAGCAATGGGGGGAAAGACAAATTAGGTGGTAATAACTGCTGTGGAAAAAGAGTAGGGTAAGGATAGGAAATGACAGGGACTTGAAGGCAGCATGTTTTATGACATTTCAAAACCTTATGACTAAATTAAAAAAAAAAAAAAAAACCTTATGACTTATGAAAAAAGTGAGGGATGAGTCAGGTAGAAATCTGTGGGAAGACTGTCCAAGCAGGGTCAAAGTGCAGTAGGAGAGTAGGGGAAAAGAAAGGTATTGAGGGGTCAGATCACGTGTTGTACTGTTGTGTAGCAAGGGTGGAGTTTTAAGTGGGGAAGACAACTGGAATAATCCCAGGAAGTTTTCCTTTTGGAACCTATCAAGCACTTGTCACCACAAAAGGAAGACTATCTGAATTTAAATTTTTGTTCAAGGCTACTTGTGCTGATTATTAGTTTTATTAGTAGGTAACCGAAATACTACTATATTAACCACTCATGGCACAGCTTGAGACAGTTATCTGTGGGTACCTGCCCAAGCAGCTCTTCTCCCCACCTAATAAAACCCATTTTGTTCAGGGCATGCTTGGCTCCTCTCACTGATCTCAAAGATGAATCTTGAATAATATAAACCAGTTCTGAATTGGGGTGCTTTGGAAATGCTGGAGAGGCTTAGTTATCACAATGATTGGTAAACACTAGACGCATTTAGTGAGCAAGGGCCAACCAGAGATGCTAATTATCTTCCCCAGCATGCCACAAAACAATCCTTCATAAAGAATTACTGGACATCCCACAAGGTTCCCACCAAGTGGTCATGTGGCTGAAAATTTGAAGCTATTATTTCTCATATGAAACCTCAAGCTTTTAAAAGGGTGTTAATAAACAATTTTCCAGAAACGTAATTATCACGTAAACAATCTCAATTTTTTTAAAAAATTTATTTATTTTATTTATTTTTGGCTGCGTTGGGTCTTCCTTGCTGCGTGCGTGCTTTCTCCAGTTGCGGTGAGCGGGGGCTACTCTTCGTTGCGGTGCATGGGCTTCTCATTGCGGTGGCTTCTCCTGTTGCGGAGCACGGGCTCTAGGCGCGCGCGCTTCAGTAGTTGGGGCACGAGGACTCAGTAGTTGTGGCTTTTGGGCTCTAGAGCACAGGCTCAGTAGTTGTGGCGTACGGGCTTCATTGCTCCGTGGCATGTGGGAACTTCCCGGACCAGGGCTTGAACCCTTGTCCCGTGCATTGGCAGGCGGATTCTTAACCACTGCGCCACCAGGGAAGCCCTTAATTTTTAAGAAATAAACTTAAATAATTCTTAAAACTTGTGAGTTCTAAGATGCAGTCACCTTCCTGGTTCTGAAGTTGTTAGCATGTGATATTTAGAACTACATAGAGAAATTAGGACAAGGCAAGTCACTGAGGATGAAAAAGCAAAACTATAGAAAGAATCTGGGTTCCTGTTATTATTGAGCCACTGAAGTCACCTTAGGACTTAATACTAGACGTGTTTCATTACTGTAAGCCAATTCTGGTTGGACTTATTTAGAGCAGAAAGCAGCCTGGAAATAGAGGCCTGATTTTCATGTTAGAGAGCTAAAGACTATTTCAACATTCCAAACCTCAGATGGGGCTAGGGAGGGGAAAAAAAAAAAAGCCTCCTCTGAACCAGACTTGTCTTTGGTGATAATGCTTATTATTATATCGGCCTTCCCAAGTTTTCAATTTGTTAGAAATTCAAATGCCAGTGTTAGAAAATCCTGTATCGAGGTCAGGGAGTTGGGAAATGTGATTTATGTCATATTTCTGAAGCTAAATCTCAGAGCCTCACCCCTCACAGAGAAGAGATCAAAATGCTTTTCCTATTTATTTTTTTAAAAATCCAGAATGGATCAAAAAGAACAGTCATCAGGGATACAGGTGCCAGACACAGGCCAAAGGGTAGCTAGGAAAGTATGCCTTCAGAAAGTTTGGGAGACTTGTGTTTTAGAAGCTGGACCTCACATAAATAGCTAGCTTAGTTTTCCATTGATTTAGCTTCCCCTGCCCTACCTCCCAACATGGCACAGCTGGCTTGCCTTGCAAGGCCTCAGTTGAAGAAATCCATATACACACAGGCTGGTACAGCAGTACTTAGGTAACTAGAAGGATCTCATCCCCCTATGGTCTCATTCCAGATACTGTCTTCAGTGTGTGAGATGGTTTCACCCCTTTGAAAATACAGCCACTTCAGCACAAAACAACGTTAAATCTTTAGAATGATCAATAAATCATCTTTCCCCCCATTTTACATGCAACTGAAAAAGAATGACAGGCTAGGGACAGAATACTGTGAACTTTGTACTGTTGGGAACTATCACTTGTTAAATGATCATTAGCTAATGGTCACTAAATTTACATATTCAGGAAATTATATATAGAGTACTGCAAAAACACAGTAGAAGACTGAAGTTTTGCCCATTTCAGCTCAGGAAATCCCGTCACTCCCAAGCATCATAATATGTTGTCCTTTCGACTCCAAAGTTTACTGCTGTTACTGTTTCTCTTCCTTCTGATCTTCCTTTTGCTCCCCAGTGCCAGAACTTCCAGAGCCTTCCCGCTCAGATGCCATCTATAAGAAAACATGAGAGTCACTTGTTTAATGTTAAGGGTGACAGTTTGCTCTCTGATGAACTAAAAACGAAAAAGCCATATCCTGACTGTTCCACTCTCCCAGTTTTAGTGATTTCTTCCCTTTGACCTCACCCTCCCTCCCTCCCTCCCACCCAAAGTAGTCAAGAAGGCAGGAAGAAGGATATTTCCAATTCCAATACTCCCAGTTCCATAAATGGCTATGTAGGAGCCATCAGTGACAGTAATCAAGAGCAGTTACATTAAGTTAGGAGCAAAATAGTCATTGAGTAAAACAGCCTTGTACCTTTTTGTATGCCATTTCGAAGAGCTTCAGTGATGCTTGCTGAAGGGAAGATGCTGCCTGTCTTATGTTTTGTCCTGTTTCACTGTCTTTTCGAGCGAGGAGCTCCCTCATTTTGGAAATCTCTTCTTTTAGCTTGTGGCACTTAAAAACAAAACAAAACCAGACCCTCACTTTTTCTGGTTCTTATCCCGTAACACACAGCAGAATGTTTAGAAACATTTTTTAAAAACTAAATTCCTATCAAGACCCATACAGAAAAATGACCTTCACTGACATTGGTGATGATGCCTCCCAACTTCTTGAGCTATTTTAAAAGAGGGTTTACCTCATCAGCAGGCAATTGGTCCTTGAATTCTTCCATCTTGGTTTCTGTGTCATGAATGATTCCTTCAGCCATATTAACTGCTTCAACTCGTTCCTAAGAGAAATTAAAAATGTAATATGAATGAAGACTTCCCAATCAACTAGTTGGCTGAATGTCCTCACTAAGAAGACAACATGAAAACCGCGACATACAGTTAACAGAGTATAAACAGTTAAGAGGGAGATATCACTGTGGTCTGAGATGTCTGTAAGGTTTTAGCTGGATTCTGTAACATGAAAATTTTGATATGGGGAGTCTGAGAATAAGAAAGGCATTTCACATAGAAGTTATGAGCAAAGTAATCACCTTCTTTCGCCGGTCTTCCTCAGCATACTTCTCTGCGTTTTTAACCATATTTTCAATATCATCTTTGCTTAACCCACCGGAAGACTGGATCACAACTATAGTGAAAAGAAGGCACCTCGTTATTTCCCAGGAAAATTATATGCTTCTTCCTCTACTGTATTAAGAAAAAGAATCCTCCTCTTCAGAGTAGCTTGATGTGCATTATGAAGAAGGGGAATATCCTACTGTCCTACAATAAGCAGAGGGAAACCAAGGGTCTAAAATATACAGAGAACAACTAACTGTCCTACCTACCAAAACTTCAGCAATCCAGAGGCTCAGTGCTTGCCTTTTTTGGGGACATAAACACCATACCTGTTAATGTGACACTGATAACTGAGGAGAAAGAGGGCAAAGAGGACTCATCATCCTCCCCTGAGGCTAGGGGAAAAGATAATGCCCAATCTAGAGGGTCTAGTTCCCAACAGAGAAAAGTCCCTCACCTCACTCTTACAGTCTTAATAATTGAGTACTTACTCTGCTGCTCGCGTCCTGTACCCTTATCTTTGGCAGAAACATGTACAATCCCATTGGCATCAATGTCAAATGTAACTTCAATCTGAGGGACTCCACGAGGGGCTGGGGGAATCCCA
Organism: Balaenoptera musculus; assembly: GCF_009873245.2. NCBI lineage: Eukaryota > Metazoa > Chordata > Mammalia > Artiodactyla > Balaenopteridae > Balaenoptera > Balaenoptera musculus. The sequence goes on from NC_045787.1 coordinate 114,721,152, forward strand.
ATCTAGAATAAATAAACACCAGAGTAAGCTCCTCTCACAAAGGGGTCCAGTGCTCTATTTCCAAAACCTATACGGTCTTCTGGGGAAGAAATTACTTGGTTTCTGGGAGGAACAAGTGAAACTTTCACTTAAATGTACAAAAACATGAGTTTGTCGGTGAGGGTGGTAATTTCATTGCTGCTTGAAATAAATAGGACTCATACTAGTGAAGGTTGGCTATAGCAAGTAACCACAATGGCTTTATGTACCTAAGGACACACAATGTGTGAAGAGTAAACTTTTCCATCATTCATCCCAACAAGCAATAAGCGATGCTGACTAGAAGCCAGAAACAAGGGACTTCCCTGGCGGTCCAGTGGTTAAGACTCTGTGCTTCCACTGCAGAGGGCACAGGTTCAATCCCTGGTCAGGGAACTAAGTAAGATCCCACATGCCACAGAGCACAGCCAAAAAAAAAAGACGACGATGACGAAGTAGCAGCCAGTAACAATATCAAATGTCTTTCAAAGTAGTAAAATAGTAATCAGGAATTTCTTCTAATAAGCACTGTTTATTAACATTTCCCTGGCTCTTACAAGCTTCTTTATTTAGTTCCTAAGGCACAAGAAGCAGGGCTTTCAGGTAAAAACTGAAGCCATGGTTATCCAGTTGCAGAATTCATTTGAATACTATGCTAAGATAACACAGACTGCGTCTGTCAGCAGTTTATGGTAATATTAGGGGTTAGAATAGTGTAACTTCACCATAAAAAAATGAGCATAACATTCATGATTCCCAATACCTACCAAAGTAAACTGTCCAAGAAGTTTGTTGTCTCCAGCCATCTCTCTCTCACCCTGACACACTTTAATCTCCACTTGAGTCTGTCCATCAGCAGCTGTAGAAAACACCTAGGGAGAAAAAGGAAACTTGCTGGGTTGGCAGCCTGATTTTTTCCCTCCAGCCTACTCCCCCTTACAAAGTGCAACAAACCAAAGAAAGAAATTCACATCCCAACATTGGAAGAATCCTAATGTACACTATGTTCAAAACAAAGGCTTATGTCTTTATAGAGAACAGGAGTAGGATTAGCACAGCAAAAGGGCATACAATAGCTATTGTTTTCAGCTAAGCAAATGCATTGTACAAAGATGCAGCATTAGCACAGAAGGCCTCAAGAGAAGGAGCTATAAAAAGCGAGATGTTGAAACATGCTCATCCAGAGAAATGGGTCAGAGAGGACATTTATTTTATGCTCATAGTATTAGGAAATCACCACACACTTTTCTTCAGAATGATGTGTTGGCAATACATCACTGCAAACATAGCAATAGCCATAGTTCTTTCAGAAAAACACCAAAACTGAGAAAGGAAATAATTCTTAATCTAAGACCAAGCCATTGTCCAAATAACCCTGGCTTGATATCTCAGAACCCCTATCATTCTCCAGGGAGACAAGCACACTCCCCTGGTCTCGGCCACGCCATTCTTTTTACTGCCTTTGAGAACAGAAGAGTATAGGAATTTAGTCTCAAATGATGAGGCTCCTTCTGGCAATTATTATCCTGAGAAGGAGAGACTATTGATGACTTCCCTAAAATCATCACCACTGGCTGACAGGTAAAGAGAACTTTTCCAGGAACAAAAGAGAACAAAGGACAATATTCTTACCACCCCTCAACATTCAACTAGTATGGACTGCAAAACAAAAAGGAAAGTTTTCTAGGAAAAGCTCACAGAAGTGGCTACAATCACACCCTTACAGAACCTAGTATCTCTGTGACAAATAGGGTGGGGTGGCTTTTACCTGGCTCTTCTTGGTTGGAATAGTGGTGTTCCTGTTAATAAGCTTGGTGAAGACACCTCCCAGAGTCTCAATACCCAGAGACAGGGGAGTGACATCCAAGAGTAGCACATCTGTGACATCACCAGCCAACACACCTCCCTGAATGGCAGCTCCAATGGCCACAGCCTCATCAGGATTGACAGCTTTACTTGGGGCTCGGCCAAAGAGATCCTGCACAGTCTGCTGAACCTGAGCACCAAGAAAAAAGAACCTTGTCACTCACTACTCAGGGCAATTGCCTGAGAAGGGGAGAACAGCACATGTGTCCTGAGACCCCACCAGGTCTCAGGACAGGGTGCTTCAGATCCAAGAACATTTACCCAAATTATTTTGTAGTTGAGTTCTTGTTAATGAATTAAGTATATTGTTTGGTTACCCATACACTTTACTCTTGAGTATCTCATTCATAGCCCTTTTAAATTTGGGAACAATTTGCCTAAATTTTGTTTCCTGGTTTCCCAAGCAACACATCCAATTAGAAATACAAGGTACAAGGCAAGGGGACTTAATTTGTATAGTCCAAGTCCTCTTCTACGTATCAACTAAAAATCAGCTTAACAGAAGCAGTAGTAATTCAATACTGGTGCAAGTATGAGGCATGTTTTCCCCTCCTGCTTATTTTACTAATGCTAGGAAAAAGTTCTATTTGAATAACATCTGGGATAATTTATTAACATAAAGATATCTGCCTGGTTCAAAGTCTCTCCTTTTCACTTCAGATTTATTGTAGGCATCATTTTCCTAAGCACAAGTACTCCAAAGGAAAAATTATGAAAATCAAGACCCAAGATAGTTCTATTCAAGATATAAAGAATTACACCATCAACAGGTTCTGTGCTCAGTTATTAGTTTTCCACACACCTGTCTTTTCAGAATGATGTGTTGATAAAATGCATCATTGCACAAATCTCTGTTGAAGAGATGCCTTTAGAAACCCCAAACACTATACTGCAAAACACATGTCCAAAATTGCCCATAGAAGCTAGTTAGTACCAAGATGTTAAGCTGTCTCTGACCGCAAACTTTGTTTCATTCCTAAAAATTCTATAAAACTGAAGTTCAGGATCCTCCTTGCTGCTACCCCAAAGACATTCTCCCCTTTCCTAATCCTTTTTTTAAAATACCCTTTAAGAACTCTTTAGCAAGGGCACAAATTCATCCTCCTTTCAGGTCAGCATGGTAGAAAGGCCACATATTCATGTCCTTACACAACATAAGCCATATGTCATGTCCTAAGAAATAATTATGTGTTGGCCCTCTCTGCTCTCTATGTCAAGAATTCCATGGGTCCTTACCTTGGGCATCCTAGTCATGCCACCAACCAGAATCACTTCTCCTATGTCACTTTTGCTGACTTCTGCATCTTGCATGGCTTTCTGGCATGGAGCTATGGTCCTTCTGATTAGATCAGTAACAATCCCCTCAAACTGAGCCCGGGTCAGCTTCATATTCAAATGCTTGGGTCCAGAAGCATCCATTGTAAGGTATGGCAAATTGATGTCAGTCTGCAAAGGAAGCAGGGAGACCAGTAGTGAAGTCTCTCTATTACTTCAATTAAAGACTATACCCTAGGAAAGGAAGACTGTGAAAGTCACAGGGAGGGTCAGACACTTTAAATGAACGGCCACCAAAGACAGTGACTCTTTAAGATTCAACCTCTTATCTTCCCAGAAGTAAACACTATAAATCTGTTATTAACAGTGAAGAAAGGAATAGAGAAGCAGGAAAAATCCCCATTCAGGAGGTGAAGAACAGTCTGTCCTGCCATTAAAAATATATTAAGAATCACACTACTGTGTTCTTTTACCAAGTTTTAAAAGATTTCCTTGCACATTAAGAAAAATGTGAAAGGTATGCTCTGAACCAAATAATCTGCCACCAAACCAGGGCTTTCCAAGTTTCAGGAAGATGGTTAAGAAAGCTACAACAAAAATGCTAAAGAGAACTACAAGGACTGACTACTGCTATCACATCCCCAGGGAGTAGCTAACACTGCTACAGTCACACCATGTAACATACAGTACTTAATAAACCTAAAATCCTGATAAGGCATGGATTAAGAATATTTAGACTAACAAAACTCACTACTAAAAATGCAGAAACAGGTGTCTCGGGGTGAACCCCCAGGAACAGAGTTTGTGTATGCTGCCCCTCCAACTTCACAAAGCAAGGCCAACAGGGAATAAAGACTGAAGGGAGCAAATCCTTAACCAGCTTTCTTCAGGTAGAGTACCCTGGACAGATAAATGCTTTATAGGGAGAATCAACACATCTTTTGTAAAAACAGTGATATTGGATATAGTTTCAAGAACACCAATAACAATTTTCTCTTTCTTTGCAAAATGTTAACAAACCGAATCAGTAAATAAAATTATCTATAGTAATGCAATCCAACAGAACTTTCTGTGGCAATGGGAATGTTCTCTATCTGTGCTTTTCAATCCAGCAGCCACTAGTCACATGTGGCTGAATACTTGAAATACAGCTAGTGGAACTGAGAAATGGAATTCTTAAAAATTGTATTTAATTTTAAATAGCCACATGTAGTTACTGTATTAGTGCAGTTCTATATGCTATATATTAATGACCAGGTGAAAAACTCCAGGGTTCTCCACCCTTGAAAGCCAGTTCCACCATGAAGTTCTGTCCCTCTTCTCTCTCAATTCCAACCATGTATCTCTCACTACCACACTCTGGTCCAAGTCCTTCCTCTCTCACCACCTGGTGTGCTGCAATAGCCTCCCAACATTTTCCCACACCCACTCAGGCTGCCACAAAGAGCACTCCACCTCAGAGTGCTTTCCCCAAATCTGACCATGTTACCGGCCCACCTTAAAATTTTTCAGTAGTTGTCATTATCTCAGGAAAGATACCAAGTCCCCAATCTATAAAGCCTCTAGCCTTATCTTCTATGTTCCTCCTGCCAGTCTAGTCTGTACTTCAGCCACACTGACCCTTACTCAGGTCTTTACCCGAGAACCTCATACTTACCTGACCCTTTCTCTCTTCCTGATTAACTCACCTTTCAGAAGCTCTCCTAATTATGTCAAACACCTGTCAGGTTCCTTTATTATAAATCTAACTTTGCTTTTTAAAAAAACAAAATTAATACATACATTTAGAGTAACACTTACTATTTATTACATATTGTCCTAAGCATGTTACATGTATTAATTTACTAATCCTCACAACTCTAAGGGGGAATGGAGCACCATTTATCCTCATTTTATAGACAAGAAAACAGAAATGTTAAGTAATTCATTCAAAGTCACACAGCTAATAAGTAATGAAATAAGGACTTCATCTCCACCAGTCTGCCTGCAGAGTAACTCTTAACCTCTACATTACTTCTGACATTTATTAATATAATGTTCTCATTAGTGTCCACCTCCCCAAACCACATTATAAACTCAAGGGTAATAAGTGCTTCTATAAATTTAACCTATAGACTTACAATCACATATGCACAAACATTAATGTACAAGGATGGTCAATACACCTTGCTATAATAGCAAAATGGTGGAAAACAATCCAAATACCTATCAACAGGACAGAGCCACAGTAAAACTAACCAACGTCCTGTTTCATAAAGTGACAACCCCTGGGAAGAATTATAAGCTATCCTCTGGTAATGCCACATATTTCGGCCCCAACCATCGTGCTGCAAATTCTGACAGCAGGACGAGGGAATACCATCAACTTCATGGATGACCCTGTACAGCTCTGTCACTCCTTATAGCTGCTATTAAAAAGAAAAAAAAAAAAAAAAGAAAAAAGAAAATCCAGATGTGACTGAAGGTCACCCACTTTACCAACACAATGACAGATGCTATAAATACCTCTTCCCTTCCCAGAGTGCTAAAGTTGCTCCAGTTCTGAAAGATGAAGCCTCCCTTTGCCTTAACCACTAAGAACAGAATAACAGCATGTTAGGTCCGTGACAGGGATATAGCAAGATGGCAGGAGATCTAATTCCAGGTTCTCATGTGGCAGCAGGAAAGCAGATCATAACCTGATTTAGGTGCTTCAGCTCACCCATAAAAAACATAATGCTCCTTTGCTAATGGAAAGGCTTTTTATCACCAACCAGAAAACTGTTAAAAAAAATCTGACCGACATTATGCCAATTAGAATATGCTATTCGAGTAAACTCAGGCTGAAAGGATCCATCAAGACTGGCGGAATTTGTCCACGTCTCACCTGCACAGATGAAGAGAGTTCACACTTGGCCTTCTCAGCGGCTTCCCGAACCCTTTGAAGCGCCATGTTGTCTTTGGTCAAATCAACCCCTGTCTACAAAGTGAAGACACACAATATATTAGTGTTAAGAAAATGAATACTACTTAAATTGCAGAGGTAAGGTGTAACAAAACAAAATAGAGCCATACCTTTATAAACAAGCAGAAATTACTTATTGCCCTTAAAAATCTATAGGAAAAAAGAAGACCTACTTTGAAAAAGAAATATGTGTCTGGAGTTAGAGGATGAACTGTTCTCAGTTCTTTCCAGCTGTAGGATTCTAGCTCAAAAAAGGAGTTCCCATAATTCATTTTCCAATACAGGTATCCCCCCACTTTTCCAAAGTTTGCTTTACACCACTTCCCTTTTATAAAAGATCTATATTAGTACCTGTTTTTGCTAATCAAATGAAATCTAAAAAGGATTTTCACTTTTACAAAAAAGGCAAAAAGGGCAAATAATGTTCAGCGTTTGCTTTGCAGCGAGCCATTAGAGGCAGTGTGCACCCCAAGCTCCTTCCCCAGTAACTACATTTATCTGAGCACCAAACCACCACCATAGCTTTGAACTGTCTGTGAGCATACAACCATTTATGTTGTGCATCCGTTAGCAAAATGTGTAGCTTCACGACATTTCAACTTATCAAAAGTTTCGCAGGCTCAATTTTCAGATAGTGGGGGAAACCTATACAGTCATCCCTTGGTATCTGTGAGGAATTGGTTCCAGCAACCCCTGTCAAATGTGGATACCCCACATCCAAAGATATTCAAGTCCCTTATATAAAATGCCACAGTACTATTGTACACCAGGTGCTATAGCCTTTTAATTGTTATTTGTTCCCAATTTGAAGCTACGATAACCAGAATAGTTCAGAGCACCCATGGAACTGAAATGCAATTTCAGTGGCCTATTCAACACTCTCTTAAGGGAAAAAAAATCGTAAAAAAAAAAAACAAATAGCAGTACGAACAAAGAAATTCTCAGTATTCCAATGTGTACATATTAACCACACTGGTAACTAACCTCTCTTTTGAACTCCTTCACAATGTGACGCAGCAAGGCCTGGTCAAAGTCTTCACCACCTAAAAAAGTGTCTCCATTGGTGGATTTCACCTCAAATACTCCTTTCTGAATTTCCAGTATGGAAATATCAAAAGTTCCACCACCTAAATCATATACGGCAATGCTAGAAAGAAAAAAGGCCATCAGGAACAAAACTCATCACAGCGTATGGATTTCAGTAACCAAACCAACATAAACTTGGCTATTTCCCCCCCAGGTATAATTATGAAAGTTGATGACTGCATAAGTGACATATATCTTAACAGGTAGCCCTAACAGCAACATGTAAAACACACATACAGTTAAAATGAAATGTTAAAAAACAAAAACCACTCTTTTGGATGAATACTTGCCAACAGGCATACCAAGGGGAAAAAATGACCACAGCCAGTACTTGAAAAAGAAAAAGTAATCAAGGGACAATCTTGAAATGAATGAAAAACACAGACCATAAAAGCCTTGGGAAAAGGTCAAGGCAGTACATTTCCAGTCTAAGTATAAGGCTCAATCACTATGAAATCAAGATGATGATTTAGGATAAGTTTCAAGGTTCCATGAACTTAAGTCTCACAAATCTAGGTGGAATTTACTGCACAAACTTACATTTTGTCTTCTGATTTGTCTAGACCATAGGCCAGAGCAGCCGCTGTGGGTTCATTAATTACCCGAAGCACATTTAGTCCAGATATCTGGCCAGCATCCTTAGTGGCCTATAAAAAAAGAAAAAAGCATTTTCCACCGTGTCCCAGGTACCATTAATTTCCTGAATAAAAATGCTAATTGGGGGGCTTCCCTGGTGGCAGCAGTGGTTAAGAATCCTCTTACCAATGCAGGGGACATGGGTTCGAACCCTGGTCCAGGAAGATCCCACATGCCGCAGAGCAACTAAGCCCGTGCTCCACAAGAGAAGCCACCGCAATGAAGAGTAGCCCCAACTCGCTGCAACTAGAGGAAGCCCATGTGCAGCAACCAAGACCCAATGCAGCCAAAAATAAATAATAAATAAATAAATAAATGTATTAAAAATGATAATTAAACTCACCTGTCTCTGAGAGTCATTGAAATAAGCTGGGACGGTGATCACAGCATTTTTTGCTGTATGCCCCAAGTAATTTTCTGGAAAAGCAATCAATGAAAATCATTCATGAGACCCTATCAGATGAAACAGGCTACAATTACTAACGTAGCCTAACAACCTGTGTCACTCTCTTGAGGTCACAAACAGCACCCAATAGTTTTTTAGCATATGACCTAACATGAAGAGACCTTGTAGGAAAACACTCCAATTTTAAAAACCCAAGATCTCACCTTTAACATGTTAGTGAAGGCTCACCAGCAACAATGACCTACTTTTAGATTTAGAAGAGCCACTAGTTTCTTAAATGGGAAGTTTTACCTAACAGACACAAAAGCTTAATGTGTAGTCTTTTGATTTCCCTTCTGGAAAAAAGAAACAAGCAAGCCACCATTAGGAAAACTTGGAAGAGAAATTCAATTTGTAGGGAAAGAGTAATAAAGTTTTGCCATTCCTAGGTATTCTGTATAAAAGCCACTGCAGACTCATCCAGAGGACACTGAGGTATGGAAGCCAGTGATCTCAGAGGAATCATGCAGTTCTCTGAATTTTCCCAGATATGAACTAAGCTTTCTCACCTGCAGTCTCTTTCATCTTCATCAACACAAATGCTCCAATCTGACTTGGGGAATAGAGTTTTCCATGAGCTTCAACCCAGGCATCACCATTAGAGGCACGGACAATTTTAAAAGGAACATTTTTACTGAAAGACACAAAAATTATACTTGAGAAAACATGCCAGCACAACCTACCATGAGGTTACCATACACCATGAAAGCCCATCTTCCACCCCAAGAGATCCATGGCCAACACATGAGAACTTCAGGAATTTGTTTAATGAAAACCTTCAGAAAGCAATCATTAACATGTAAAAACATCCTGATGAAACCTGAACATTCTTCTCACCAAAAATTTATGCAGCTGCTTTGGAAAGCGGTAACAGAGATACCATATGACCTACCAATTCCATTACTAGATGTCTACCCAAGAGAAATGAAAACATATGTCCACACAAAAACCTATACACAAATGTTTATGGTAGCATTATTCGTAATAGCCAAAAAGTGGAAACAACCCAAATGCCCATTAACAAACAGATAAACAAAATGCAGTATGTATGCATACAATGGGATATTATTTAGCCATAAAAAGGAATGAAATACCGATCCATGCCACAACAAGGATGAACCTTGAAAACATATCCGATCAGTATCAAGATGGCGCCTATGCCATTATTCTACCTTATGTGTTTAACGCCAATTTATGTGGTCCAGGAGTGACTAGCCAAATCTTCAATATATCATGTCACACATAGCAAAGACCTAATCTGTGAAGGCAGAATTGAATTTTTTGAAGGAGATACCCTTTTGGCAGGAGCAGGGCCTGTCCCCAGGGATCCTGCTGGTAAGATTCATCCGTATAGCCTTTGCATATAAATACATTTTTGCTATTACTCACATGTCTTTTTGAACTTCTGAGTCATCATATCGCCGGCCAATGAGACGCTTGGTAGCATAGAATGTGTTGTTCGGGTTGGTGACAGCCTGTCGCTTGGCCGGCATGCCAACAAGTCGCTCACCATCTGCTGTAAAGGCTACAACTGAAGGGGTGGTTCTGGCACCTTCAGCATTCTCTAGCACCTAAAACTCCCAAAGTAGGACAGAGAATGAGGTTCCAGTCACCACTAGTGTCTTTGTACCAATCATTTAAGACACAGAACAAACACTAAAAAACAGTACTAATGGGCATACTTTTCTGCTCTGTGAATGCTGATATAGTAAGCAACTACTATTGCAGATTCAAACAACCTACAACTAAGAACATCCAAAAAACAGGAACAAATATAAATCACATCTTTCGTACTCAATGTTTGCACAACGTAATCTTTCCTTCCATACGGAGAGTTAAATCTACTTCTGATTTTTTGGTGATGCCTACAAGTTTCAGGCATTAAAAAAAACTGCCAACAAGGAATTCAAAAATCCAGGTGCTCCAAGTATTCTTGAGGAGAACCAGGTGGGAATAAAGATTTCACAAACAAAGGAGGAACAGCCTCTACTTCCTCTAGAAGGAAGAACATGCCTTACTTAGGATGCAGCCCATGCATTATTTGGAGCTCCACTTGCTTCTAGACTGTTCCTGCACCTTTAGCCTTTGTTTAACTGACTTACAAAAAAGCAGAACTTTAATTACAGAAGTAATCAACAGTACAAGTCATTCCAATGGGTCCTAACGGTAACTTAGTAGTCTTACATCTATACTAGAACACACTTAAATCCTGGGAAGTCAAATCCATTCATTTATTACCAGCATACAATTAAGCACAAAGATTCACCTCACAAGAGTCTTAAGAATTATAAAAGCAGCTTTGAAAATGTCCCTTATCTAAGCCAAAGGACACAGAATTCTGAATTGTGTACTGGTTACCACTACATGATCCAGAGCTTCCAATCATGCTCACCTTTGCTTGTTTACCTTCCATAACTGCCACACAGGAGTTGGTAGTACCCAAATCAATACCAACAACTGCTCCCTTGATTGCTTCTGATCTGTAAGACATTTAAAACAATGCTATGATTAGTTATCTTAACAGTGATCTCCAAAATGGTTGTAGGAAAACATAAGAAAACAATATTTGCTACTGTGGCAAAATGCATACTCTATAAATAAACTTAGCTGTGTCTTTTTTTCTGAGTGAAGTAATTAATCACAAATTTAGAGACCATTGCTCCGGAGCTTAATATTTATTATCTAAATGCTAAAGGAAATGAAATTATACTTACGCATAGTCCCGCCTTGAAACAATTCTAAAAGCTTCATGACTAAAGCCATTCCAGCCATCCTTAAAAAAAAAAAAAAAAAAAAGATCAGCCATGAACTACATATGAAAACTTGCGCTTGTTTTAATTATTCTTCTGAAGAATACATGAAAGGTTGAGACTTTCAATTCTGTTCACTGAGTGGTTACCATGTATAAAATATACTGAAATAAAATATTTCATGTTTAAGAGACGTTATGGTACTGAAACAAACAAGCCTAATAAAGTACAAATATTCCCAATGAAATCAGAGAAATAAATAGATATAAAATTATCTTGAATTGCATTACCAAAGGGTCTCTCAATCTTGGCACTATTGATTGTGAACAAAATCTTTGTTGGGAGCTGGGCCGTTCTATGCACTGCAGAATGTTTAGTAGCAACTTGGGCCTTTACAACTAGAACCCAGTAGTAGCATGGCTACCCAGGTTGTGACAACCAAAATTATTTCTAGACTCTGCCAAATATCCCGTGGAGAAGTAAAAATATGTTAAAATACTACTCAATTTCATCATCAGGAGCAGTGTCTACCTAAGACCCACATATGTTACGTGTTGCAGGTAGAGATTTAACTTAATCAGAAACATTTTCTCTGACCTTTCCAAACTACTGCTTTAAGAGAACTAGAATTAGTAATTTTGTGAAGTCAGTTTATGAGGAAAAAAAGTCAGGAGTGGCTTCCCATCAGTGTCAAAGACCTTTGTTACAATCTCACCTCAGGCTACTTCCAAGTCTTCTTTTACCCAACCTGAGTGCAAAGAAACACAATTCTTGTTTCCCCAAAGGGTATGTTTTTACTTTTACACGATAATGAACAACCACTCCATGGCCTTTTCCTGATTTGCTTATTTTTTCTGAAATAACGGAGGACAAAATTTTGGGGAGCTAACTAGTCAAATATTCGTAAGCAAGAAAATCAGAGCTTGATTTTTAATTTACTGCTCAGATGCTCTTTCTTCCTTCGTTGTATCATAGCAACGGAGTCCTCGCACACTCTGCATTTCACAGCGAACAATCGTCCTTCTACTCAAGACCAAAACTGTCTAATCGTCTCAAAAGGACTAATCAGGACCACTGCCCGCTACCTGATGAGATAAAACTCTAGGCTCCCAAGGAGTGTGACTCAGCAGGGCCTGAGACAGGAACGCAAAACCCTGTATAAGGCCTTGAACCGGCAGCACTGAATACTGAACGTCCGTTATTTTCCGTCTCTCCCCGTCTCTCCCCGAGGATTCTGACCCCGAAGGCCGTGGCCTGCCGCGCTGAGTCCCAAGGCCGTGAGCCCCTCGGGGAAGGCCCGGCAGTCCCTTACCTGGTGGCGAGCTGCTGTGGGGCCCCGGGAGGCTGCGGCGCCGACAAGACGGGCTACTGCGGCTCGGCTGGCGTTTATCATGGCTGCTAAATGGTGGAAATACGAGGCAGCAAACACGCGCTCGGACCGCCGAGAACTGCGCGGCGCGGTAGTGCTAGCACTTCTGGAAACCTCCAACTACGTGAGGTGGGGGGCGGGGTTTGATCGCTGCGGCCTGGAAGCCCGCTCTTCCGCTGAGGCGCCGCCCGCGCTGCCTGATAAGAAAATACCTGAACGCTGTTTCCGGAGTCAGGGCCTATGGCTAATACGCTTCGTGGCATGATGGCAGGGAAAAGCGTGTCCTCCCGTGCCGGCTGCGGCAGGCTGGGCTCTGTGAGAGACCACAAGGCTAAAAGCGGTATAAGGCAGAACCGTGGACAACCCCGGTCCTCGGAGGCAGAAAAGACTCAAGGTCACACGGGATAAATTGCGAACAGTCCTTGCGTCAGTTGCCTGAGAGGCGGGGCCTGTTGCGCCTGCGCAACTGGCATCCTACTGAGGCCCTGCAGCGCATGTGCGCAGGGAGTGGCGGAAACCGGGGAGGAGTCTAACTAGAGCTGTCATAGGACGCTCCAGCTCACGTGAGTTTGGTCCCAGCGTTGCCCTGGGAGAGCCCCGGGCGGATACACGCTCTGCGCGAGTTGACGTTTCCTCCTCGCGGAGAGCGCCATTTTGTCCTGCGCCTTTGTTCAGTGTGAACCTGGGGTTCAAAATCTTTGTTGCTCAACCTCGTCATTTTTTCGTCTTCTGATCGCTTGTTGCTATTGCGGTAACTTGAAATACACCTACATATGCAGACTTTCGACAAATTCTTTCAGACTTTTACCACAGGGACCTTGGGTTTTGAGCTACTAAAGCAGCCCTTCATTCAGACAGCATTCGGTTGCCTTAGGCTAATTATCTTGCAGACCCTCCCGAGAAAAAATACCTGAGCTCAGGATCTTACCTGCCCAGGTTTGCTGGGCCTCACTGAGGCTCTGAAGCAGAGCAGGACCCTGTGGGCCCACCTGGGCACAAAAGCCTTTCTGTGTCCCCCATTTATTTTTTGTAGGAAATAGGCTTCATTCAGCCTCTTTGACCGTCCCTTAGTTCCAAAAGGCAGATTCAAGCAGTTGCTACTCTGGGAAGGGAAACAAGGGAGGCACAGTCAAGAAGCAATAGCGCAACCCTGGCTCAGGGTCCTGGTTCGCAGTCAAGGACTATACATAATAATATCTGTGAGTTCTGTGGAAACTATCCCCTGCCCAGATGGAGGAGGGTAACTTCAGGCTGAGGGCAAGATTCCTGGAGTGCCGCCCTGTTACCTCACCACGAACTAGTCAGAAGAAAGTCACACGCCCTGCAGCTCTCACCCCAAATTTTGCATATAAAATCTTCCCCCAAAACCATCAGGGAGTTCGGGGATTTTTTTAGAGCATGAGCCACCCATTCTCCCTGTTTGGCCCTGCAATAAACCTTTCTCTGCTCGAAACTCTGATGGTTTGGTTTGTTTGGCCTCAGTGTAAGTCAAGCACATGAACTTGTGTTCAGTGACAGCTCCTCAGGCCCATCTCAAAACCTTGTTGCTTGGGACAGACGGTGTGGGTTCTGTAACAAGATGCCACTGACCTCTTTGCTGTGACCACTTTCAGATTTGTAAGAAAAACGATTGATTCAACAAATATGTCCTGGAATGCCTTGATTTTAGAAATGAAGCAATTTGTCCTTAAAGTCTCAAAGTCCAATTTCAAGAGAAAGATGCTCCACTGTTAAGTGACCACCACTGTGTGAGGAAGTATGAAGGAAATTTTGGGGGAAGTTTGGGAGGGAAAGAAGATAGCTGAGTTCACATTGTGAGGGGGGAGGGAAGTGGGAGTAAGAAAATAAAAAGTTAAACAGAATATTGGTTATAGAATATACAGATCCTAAAAAAAAAAGTACCCTCACACTCTTATTTGTTAGTTATCATTATATTATCTTTACTTGTCTACTTCATACTTTCATTTCTCTTGTTTTCTTAATTCCCTCAGAGGTAGACTTTCCTGAGGTCATCCAAGTTACAGTCTAATGACCCCTATTTTAAAGAGATTTGTATGCTAAAACAATACACTGATGCTAAAGAACATGGGGGGGAGGGATAAATTGGGAGATTGGGATTGAGATATACACACTACTATATATAAAATAGATAACTAATAAGGACCTACTGTATAGCACAGGGAACTCTACTCAATACTCTGTAATGACCTATATGGGAAAAGAACCTAAAAAAGAGTGGATATATGTATATGTATAACTGATTCACTTTGCTGTACACCAGAAACTAAACACAACATTGTAAATCAACTATACTCCAATAAAAATTATTTTTAAAAAAAGAACATAGAAACATAGAGAGGAGTGACAAATAAATAATATTAAACATGGAAGCAAAATAGAAATTGAAAACTTCACATCCCTACCTTGCATATGATAAGGAGGGAGGAGGGCAAGTGGAGTAATTGGAATAACTGCATTCTCACTTCCCTCTTTTCTCTACTGGTTCTCCTAAGAATTTGCTTTTTTTCATTCTTGTTGCATATACTTAAACACTGCACAGTGTTAATCGAAAGAATCCTGGAATCAAATGGTGTTAGCTAAAGGGTGTCAGAGATGATGATTCTGGGGGTACACATATCACTGAGGTTCCTGGTGCTTTCCCCAAGAGCCTGGCAAATACTCAACATGACCACAAGGGGGATGTTGTAGCTCTAGATACTATTCAAAGCAGGAGCCTGAGAATGGGGCTGCACGTGTTGTATTTGCCAGTGTGAAGGACAGGTTTTGGGGTTGCTTTGCAAATTAATATAGCCTACAGCCTGATGGCTTGAAGAAATAAGCATGAGTCTAAAAAGAGCTGGCTGCAAAGGAATAAGAGTGGACGGTTAGATCCACGGCCGGGTGATGCAATTATTCATCATACAACACAGCACTGTATTTCATTTCTCTGTTGTCATTTCAGTGTCATACTGGAAAGTGAAAGGAGCTGGTACATAATTTGCATGTGGGTAAATGTTTACCAGACAGAACAGGTGGCTGTCGAATACCTGTGCATACTATATTTTAAATTATATTCTAACTGGCATGATTTTTATTTTAGCGTATTTGGAGAGAGGAAACCAGTTTCAATGTTTAAGTATTTAACTCCCAGTCATTAATAGGAAATGTCATTAGATAGTAATCACTAATAGTTGTCAAGTGTTTACTTAAGTGCCCCACTGTCCTAAATGCTTTCTAACATTATTTAATGGAATGATCAAAACAATGGTTTCAAGGGAATAATACTATTAGTATTCCCATTTTGCAGATGTGGAAACTGAGGCTTAAAGTGGTCAAGTATGTTATATAGGTCACATGGCAATTGAATGGTAAAGCCAGATTTGAAGCCAGACTGTCTGACTCCAGAACCTATACTGCTAACCACTAGGCTCTGCTGCCTCATAACAAAACTGGGTCTGATCTTTTATCTCCACATATACAGAAGATGAGTTTTGTAACACTGGCCTAATCCATTATTAACAGCAGCTATTTTAGGCAATTGAATTAAAGTTATAAAAGAATTTTTATGTAGTTTAGGTTCCAAGACATCTATAAAGAAAGTTCAATCTGTAATAGAACACATAAGATCAAGCTTTTATTTTTAAAGCAGTCTCTTTAAACTGGTGACTCAGATGACGTTTTATTCAGTTTTCCCAAAGATGAATATCATGCTGTGGCACTTTCCATCTTCATGAAATAAAATGTGGCATACTGCAGGGATTTGTCATTTTTATTCTCCTTGGAATTTTTTATGTACCTGCGGCAGATTTCAGGAGACAGTTCCCACTTTTCCGTTTGGGCATTAGCTACTCTATATTGGAGTACATTACACAGTGTCACTTCACTCAAGTCTGATTCAACAGAGCTTGCCCCAGTGAAGTGTAGGAAGTATTATGTCAGGTGATGTCTCTGTACCCAGGGTTGGTGACAATTAGCAGGTTTCATTTTATATGGAATGCCTGGTAACCCACCAACCTGCCTTCCTTCTGATAGGAGAAAAGAGAAATAGAGGATGACCCTGAAAGAAAACTAAGGTAGCCGTAAATCAAAATAAGATGTCCCTTTGTTTAGGTTGGACATTTACATTCCAGTGATAATGCAGTCTCATTGCACAGGGTAAAAATCAGTCAGTTAACCTCACTCGGATTTTCATTCAGGTTTGGAAAACAGTTGGCTATTGGATAGGTCCAAGGATCTGTGTGTGAGGTCCCTATTTGGGGAGGGCGTAGGACTGACAAAAGCAGAGATTTGCTCTTTATGAAGACCCATTTAATAATTCTTAAGGATGCAGGAGCCTTTTCTGAATGCTTTCATTTAAAGGGCCAGAATTTTAATTTATTCTTGATCAGAATGTTATAGCGAAAGCAACCCTGAACTAGGACTTGAGCCTGAACTTGGGTTCCAGAAACACAGAAAGGTCTTTAGATATCACTTAAAATCTAACCTTTTATTTAATAGATGAGGAACTGAGAGAATCAGTGAATTGCCCAAGGTCACACAGGCAGTGTTAGCTTCTGTTCTACAGCCTCCAGTTTTACTTGGTATGCTTTTTAGAAATCACCCACATGATTTCAGACTAAATGGTCAATCAGTACAGTTTTTCAAATGCTTACAGACAACTCTGGCTCATATACCCGCTTCCTCCTGTCTCAACCTTACTCTTTAAGGTACACAATTAGTGAAATTATATCAGCTATCTTTTCAGATCTCCTGGATTACATCCTCTCTCTATGTGAGGGGCTTTAGGTTTCTAAGGTTCCCCACCTCGGCTCCCCAGCTGTCAGGAGAGGAGGTACCCAGGCTTCCTTAGGTGATGAGGATTTAATTGTAGGCTAGTTGGAAGAAGTACAGGCATTGTCTCAATACCCATAGAACCAGAGTTCTGGCAGAACAAGTTAGGTGGCTCCTCCTCCTTGGTCAGGCCCCAGCAGGACCTGGCTGTAGTGGCTTGTTATCAGGCTTCTGACGTTCCCCTCTGCACTGACTCTGCCCTTTCCATAGCTCAGCTTCTTTTTGTCTGCTTCTCTAATTCTTCTATTGCAATAGTTCCTACATTTCAGTGGCATCAGAATTACTGGGAAGCTCTTTAAGCATACCAACCCAAGAGATTTAGGTCCTGTAGGTCTGAGGTGGGTCAAGTAATGTGCATGTTTAACAAGTTCCACAGGAGATTCTGATAGGGGTGGGGATTAAGGACCACACCTTGCTTAGAAACACCCCAAGTATCATGGTGTCTTCTGGTCACCACATTTTTTCATTACACATCCTATTAGAAAAATATTTGAGGGACTTCCCTGGAAGTCCAGTAGTTAAGACTCCACACTTCCACTGCAGGGGCTCGGGTTCAATCCCTGGTAAAGGAACTAAGATCCCGCATGCTGTATGGTGTGGCCAAAAAATTTAAAAAAAAAAAAATTGAGCACACACCTCCATTATGTGTATATTTATGTATTTAGAAGCTATATATGCAGTACTATTATTAAACATATATAAAAATGGAAAAAATAAATATAAATACATTTGAATACTTTCTTCCTGTACTCTAATGTATCCCCAGGGCTGCTTGCACTACCCTTGCTACCTTTCTGTGTGGCTTGAAGTACACCATTGTTATGGAGTGACTTTATTGGGCAGAGTAAAGGCACAGAAAAGTAGCATATTGTTTCAGGGGTCACTGGGTCAGCTCATAGGCCTTTGGTTTAGGTGCCAATTCTTTGTTTTATTGAACTAGCGGTTGGGGTAGGGGTGGGAGTGGTGACTGTGTGTGTGGCATGATGTAAAGAAAGCTGGTTCACCTAGAAGGAGCCCTGTGACCCCCTTCTTCAGGGGGAAGGGAGAATCTGTGAGCATGATAGCTGCCGTGGGTCTCGTGAACACTTGTCTTTCACCGTAGACTAATGAACTGTTTCTAAGCCTGTCAAAGTGTAAACGTGACTCCACGGAGGCTGTGGATGAGGCTACCCTGCGAGTGCCCTCTGCAGCTTTCCATGACTTCCCAGAAGGAAGTCTGGTTTATTCTGGGCTGTTGTGCCAGGATGTGTGTGTTTGTGTGTGTGTGTATGGTGCTTGCCCACTTCTCTATCATTCCATTTATAGCACAGCTCCCTGGCCTAAGCTGGGGAGGTTGCTCTCAGGATTAAAGAGGCTTCACTTTTCCTGATGCATAATTTGTAGTTCTTTGATATTGCTCTCTCTCCCTAGGGCACTATTTTGTGAGTGGAGCATCATTTCCGTGAGTTAGAGCAACCACATTGGGACAAGCAGACCGAAGGCATTATCAGAGCCCAGAGTCAGAACTGGACAAATCCCAGGCACATTTCAGAAATCAAGTGACTTATAATAAGTCATTTAAGTTGGAAGTGGGTTCCCTACAATCTTTTTTTCCAAATAATTTTCCTACCCTTACTTGGAGACTTTTTGTGTCTTCAGCTTTCTTATGTTACCTTAGGTATTTGAGTGCTGGTGTTCTATACTCTCAAAGGCCATGGAGAGTGGGCCACTGTTTTGAGCTCTGCAGAGGAGAGAGGGACGGGTGCTTCTTGGATTCAGGGCCGTTAGCAGCCGTGCATATGTGTCTATTTCCTGATTGATAGGGATATTTGAAAATAAATTATTTAGAATTTCATTGTTTTTCACTTAGCTTTATATTATTGAAAATCTCTAGGCTGGAAACACCATTTTTTCTGTCACTTTGCGTTTTTCCAGTCAGCATGTGTGCTTGCCATTTTTGTGTTCTGCTTTTTAATGCTTAGAGTTATCTTTTCTAAAAATATATACTTGTCAACCTGGTCTCATATACTTGTCATTTTTAATGGCGGTCTATATAATCTTATTCTTTCTTGAGATTCATAAGTTTATTCCACTTAATCCTCTTTGCTTCTACTATTTTGCAGGTTATGTGGAGAGATTTGCTGCATTTCTAAAGAATCTCAGAAAACAAGCTTCATTTCAGAACCTAAACCAGCATTTGCTTTTCTTCACTTTGAGGGAGCACACAGGTATTGAATTCTCTGCCACTGGGCACACCAGGGTATTGAATTCTCTTCTCTGAAGTCCATGTCTGTGGGTCTGACTGGGCCACTTGATCAGCAAGAGGTCTCAGACACCAAACTGGAGAATAAATTAAACTGACAGAGTACTTGATATTTCCAAAGAGTCACTTAGGTTCTGTCTATTACTGCAGTGTTCAAAACGTAGACATAGTTCATTGCTGTGATTAAAGTGACTTTCACCATTAGCCTCTTTGTTCCTGTAAGATATAGCGCTAGGCTATAGCTGGTTCATCATTTGGGGGTGTAATGGTTAGCTAAAGCTATTTTTCTCCAAAGGGCCAGTTATAACTTTAGTTTTTCTCCAAAACTTCAGCTTTAGCGGGAAAGAGCCATAAATTTTGTGACATAGCTGCCTCCTTATCTGTCTTGGGAGTTATAGACTGCACATATAAGACAATTCATGTACCTCTGCATAATGAGGTAAGCTTTAAAAATCATCAATCTTCACTTAACATGCAGGTGGTGTTGGGTGCCAGCTTTAGAAAAACTGATGTAGTTGCCAAGTTCATGAGTGTCATAAATCATTCATGCTAAAGTTAGCCCAGAATCATGCTGTCCTCTGAGGCAGACCAATTTCAAGGTGGTTGTTAAACACAAAAATGTGAGTCGGGATGATTGTTTTTCAAAATCAAATGCACTTTTTATTTGAAGAGGAAAACCAAATTATCTTTCTTTTTTAAGTTGAAGTCAGTTTTCTAAGACCCTCCCTTCACCCTCAAAGAATCTATCAATAATACCTTTTCTTCCCTGATCCCTGAATTCTATTAGAAATACATCACAAAATATATAACTTGTACATTTGCAATCCAGACCATTAATGTGCTGAAAATGAGATTCAGATGTCTCAATAAATCTTGAGGCACATTATTAGGGGAAAACTCTATTAAAGTTTTTTGGGGTATTTTCTTCTTGTGCCATTATTTTACATGAAGTTGAAACCGCACAACTAAGATGGGACTCGAACCCAGCCAAAACCCAGATTGGGAGTTGAACCAACGGACTGGGACTCGAACCCACTGTCTTTTAATTAAGATTGCACAGCTGGTCTTAGGACTTAATGAAGCTCAGGTTCGTTTTGTCTCAGCATAGAAGGAATTCAGCGAGAGGCAAAGTGATAGGTAAGAAATGGATTTATTTAGAGAGATATAGATTTCATAGACAGAATGCGGTCCACCTCAAAAGGCAAGAGCAGCCCTGGGAGAAACACAGTCCACAGACAGAGAGAAGATGAGAGGCGCGGAAATATGGGTTGGTTAGTTTTTATGGGCTGGATAATTTCATAGGCTAATGGGTGGGAGGATTATTCCAACTATTTTGGAGAAGAGGCAGAGATTTCCAGGAATTGGGCCACTGCACACTTTTTGGCCTCTTATGGTTGGCATCAGAACTGTCATGGCACCTGTGAGTGTGTCATTTAGCTTGCTGATATATTACAATGAGTGTATAATGAGGCCCAAGGTCTACTGGAAGTCGAATCTTCGCCATCTTGGACCTAACCGGTTCTAACCAGTGTTTGTCGTATCCTCAATGTGTACGTCTTTCTTTTAAAGATTGTGCTCTGCCCCCTTCCCTCCTGTTTCAGAGTTACAATGGATAGTAGGCAGGCGTAGCCCTCTTCCACCCTGCCCGAGTCTTCAGGGCTAAAGAGAGGGAAGTAGTAGGGCCTACAGAGAAGTGACCCCTGGGACAGAAAGCTTGAAGCTGAGCAGTGTGATGTGCCCCTCTAAGTCATCAGGCTTTATCCAGGTTCCTGGAAGATGGGTTTTAGACTGAAGTGTTTTATCTGAAAGTTGCTCATTTGATAGATGAAGAAGACTATGAGGTTGGATATTATTGAGGAAGGAAAACATGCTAGTATTTTCAGTGAGAAGTCTTCAAAGAGAAAAACAGAGAGAAAAATGAAGTTTTGCCTGAGGCTATTAGGTTCTCAGTGGGTAGTTAAGTGTCTGTATCCCTTTGTGTAGTCTCCAGCACAGGGCCATACGCCAGCTGACATGTGACTTCTCTTTGGTGTATCTCAGAAGTTCTTTTGAGGTCAATGTGTTGATCATATGGGTAGCCTTGGTTAAAGATTGTAGGGGCCAATTCCAGGCAGAACATCTTTTTCACTGAGCGTAATCTCCCACTCCCCCACTGCAAACTCACTATTTCTTTATGCCTCCATGCCTTGTATATACTTTTCCCACTATTTGACATGCTCTTCTATTTCTTATCTAAATGTCGAGCTCCTACTTATCCAGTAAAACCCTCTTAAATCTCACCTTCTCTCTAAAGCCTTCTCTGGCTTCCTGAGATGGAGCTTGTCACTTGATCCTCTGTGCTTCTAGAACATTTATTCACAGTCTTGTTATGACACACACATGGGAGTTAATCAGCATATTCATCCCTCCCACTAGACTGTGAGCATTTAGCATCTAAGGACAAGAACAGAGTTTTATTAATGTAGGTATTGCTAGTACCCACCATATCTGACACCAAGTGGAAACTCAATGAAAAATCTCACCCTTTTTTTAAAAATTACCCTCTCCACCGGAGCACTAACATAAAGCCTTGGGAGAGAACAAAGCTTTTTAAAGTTATATTTCATCATAATTTGTGAATGCTAAGACTAACTCACAAAGTGTTTACTTGAGTCCCCTATAAAGATGCCTAAGGGTAGAGAGCGACAGAGGCAGGGAGAAATTTCCTGCGTTCTCACTGTGTCCTGGGATTTTCTGTAGATTCTGGGCAGAGTAAGTTCTGTTCCTTCTTCCTGCATAATATCTCTAGGACTTGTATGCCTTTGTCTTCTCGTTGCAGTCATTCTGATCTAGGTGACATCTTTCCACACTTGAACTGTAGAAATTATAGCAGGTATGACTCTCAGTTTATAAATTCAGGTGTAAGGGAAGTATCACATTTATTTATAAGCTTAAATAAAGGTAAACTCCAGTTGTATGCTCCTATCCCATCTGACTGGTGGGAAATTTAACCTCATTTATATTTCATCTTCAGACCTGAATTGTGCTTCCAGTATCTTATATTTTGCCATGAGATTGGAAGGGGCTTTGAGTTGCTGGTTATTGCTGAGACACCTGCTGTCCCATTATTTGCACCATCCCTTCAGGTCCAGGGCCTGAGTGTCTGATCTTCCTCCTTGACTCACAGAAACCTTCTGTGAGGCTGTGAATCCTGCAGCCTAGAGTCCTGTCTCCTAGTTGTAACATGGGGCCAGTCTTCTCTAGGGTTGTGTTCCCTCCTCAGGTGCTGCCAAGGAGCAAGGCCTGGGTCCCCCTGTGGTAGGTCCTACAAACCCATCTTCATCTACAACCCAGGGGAATCTCTTTCTAGTCTGCCTGGAGCACTTCCCTGCATTATGCTGCTCTGAGGCTAGTTTATCTTGCTCTTTTATAGTAATCTTAATGGTCTTTTAAATCCCAAACCCCTATCACTACAACCAAAACTTTTATTTCCTTTATCTTAAATTTCCATGGAAGGTTAAGGGAAATATCTGTCATCCAGTTCTTTCAGCAAAAAAAGAAAAGAAAAATTTTAAATCGTGTCATATGCTGATCTCCTAACTGGCTTCCTTGCCACTTTTTCCCCTCTCTTCTCCATTCAAATTATTTTGTACGTTCCAATCAGAATAGTTGTTCTAAAACTCTTGCCCAGAAACCCTCAGGGACTTCTCATTGTCTCTAGAATAAAATCAAAGCTCCAAGCTCCTTAGTCTACCATTAGGGCTTTTCATGATTTTCTTCACCTTTGAAATGCGACTTCCCATTGCTCCTTTGTCAGAGACCCCTGGCCTAACCCTGTTCCTCTAACCCCACACTGTCCCACCTCCTCACCACACCCGACTGATGTGACACCCAGAACAAGTGCCAGCTTCTTCAGAAAGCTTGGTGGTTAGCCCACTCCACAGTGATCTAGTCCTCCATAAACCTAGTCCTCTTCCGTACATCCATTTGGTACCTGAGGCTATGGTTTATCATCTGGTGCCTGTTTCTGCCTTTCTCATCTAGATTTGTGAGCCTCTCAAGTACCGAGACCTCTACTTTCTTGTATCCTGAGTCACCACAGGGCTCTTCATAGTATGGGGTGCTCACTAAATGCTGATTAATGAATATCATGACATGGACACATGGATCCTACCTAAGCACACCCAGCCCTGCCATATAGTGAGAAGCAGGAAAATGAAGGGGAAAAGGGGCCAGGTTTCATTACCGCCATAAAAATAATGAGTGTTTCATTGTTGTCTACCATCAAGGAATAGCCTCCTTGCTTGCCTCCAGCACCAGAAGAAGCATTTGCCCTAACAATGACAAACAAATTCCACTATCAGAGTAAGTGGTCCAGAGCTCCTCTGGGTGGTGGGCACTCTGGCTTTGCCATCCTTTGGCTTTTCCACAGGCTGCCCTTCACAATAGGTTTCTCTGTCATGAATGCAAACTAGCCAATCACTCTTGAACAAACCAACCTCCCTGACACCTGCTCAAAGTAATTCTTCTCTCACCAAGCTATGGTTAATAAACACAAATGATCGCCATTCACTTCTCCTTGGCCAATCCTGTGAGGGCGTCTTCACACAAATAGGCAGGTTGACCAGAGAGGCAGCTCCAGCTCATACTGTGGGGAAATGGAGAGTTTCCTGCCTCAGCCCTTGGGGCTTCAAGAGTACTGCACATGCTGCTTATACCAGCTTCCTGTGGACAACCCCCTCGCCCCATGCCAAGTCCTTTCTGGCCTTCATGCATGTTGATCTAGTGATAGGGAACAGGCAGGGGGGATTCCAGCATCATCCCAGTGGTTTGACTGGATAACCTTAAAATTCCTTCCAGTACTTCAAATCTTTGATCCTATAATTTTCACTTGCATTGCTTTTAATCAACACTTAAAATCTCCAGCTTTCTGCTGATCCCTTCAACCTCCTCACCTCGGCCCCTTTTCCACTTGATTGATTCATTCTAGCCATTCAGGCCTTCTCTCAGTTCCTTCATTGTGTTGCTTCTGCCTTCCGACATGTCCTTTCTGCTCCCTAGGTCCCTCTTCTCACCATCAGCCATTTGTCTAACCCTACTTAGCCTTCAGGTCCCCCCATTTTTTTTTTTTAAATTTATTTATTTTTGGCTGAGTTGGGTCTTTGTTGCTGCACGTGGGCTTTCTCCAGTTGTGGCAAGCAGGGGCTACACTTCGTTGTGGTGCGTGGGCTTCTCATTGTGGTGGCTTCTCTTGTTGTGGAGCACGGGCTCTAGGCGCGCGGGCTTCAGTAGTTGTGGCACGTGGGCTTAGTAGTTGTGGCTCGTGGGCTTAGTAGTTGTGGCTCGTGGGCTTAGTTGTTCCGCGGCATGTGGGATCTTCCCAGACCAGGGCTCGAACCCGTGTCCCCTGCATTGGCAGGTGGATTCTTAACCACTGTGCCACCAGGGAAGTCCTGGGTCCCCCCATATTTTAATGTCACTTCTGTAGGCAAGCTTCTTTAACCCCCAAACTAGATTAGATTCCTAATGCCCAGACCGGTCCTGCATATTATCTTCAACAGCGTTTTGTGCACTTGTATTCATTAAACTGCCTTTTAGTAAAAATTTGTTTGGTGTTTATCTTCTCCAGTATTTTGAAAGCTCCATGTGCACGGGGACTGTGTCTGGTCTGTTCACATTTTTATTGCCAGAACGTAGCCCAATGCCTGACACCTAGTAGCCATTCAGTAAACGTTCATCAACTGGCCAGCTCTGCTTCCCACTTCAATCATGCATTTCCCCTGCTGTTCATTGACGTATTGGTTTACTGCTGCTCTTCTGCTACTTATGCGTTTATATTTATCTGTTTAATGTTAGCTGTCTTAAGTTGTACTTTCCTGGAGGGCAGAGAATCCATGTATATAATTTTCTTTGTATAGTGCTTTGTACGTGGGTGTATGTGGCAGTAAGTGTTACCATGGAAGGGACTCTGAAACTGTCGTGGTGACTTATGACTCCCCGTGTTACCCCTGGGAATGCCCAAGGTGCAAGAGGCAGGATATGGGGCAGGAATGTAACAGCACAGGAGGTTTTAGGACACTGTTAAAAGTAGCTTCGCTCAAAACTAGTAATACTGCAGGGTAACAGGAGGAAAGAATAGAGGATGCTTTGGGAAATTAAGAAAAACAGGGAGAAGTGGCAGAGCTTAAATCCATAGGCCTCATTTTCCACAAGGACATTAGAGTGCTATTAAGCCAAGGAGAACCATTAGCTCTGACAACAGCTCCTCTTGTTATGACCCCTTTGGTGGTATTTTTATTACTTTTTAAAATAAAGGTTGAGGATTAACTTTTACAGTTGTTACTAGAACAATGATAAGCAGGACTCATGGGGTGTAATCATAAAAAAAAGAACTTTGTTTTTGGCTCCCACTGTTCCTTTAAACTTGCTCAGTAGTGATGGTCCTAACTCCATTCCTGGACAAATGCTTTTCTTGCAGGCATTAGGAAGCCCTCTAGTCGCTTTATGTAATAAAATGTGATCTCAGTTAGGTACTTAATATGTTCAGCCCAAGTATTGTCACTGTTTCCAAAGTTTTTCAGCTTTAAGCTATTTGTCCTCCTTCATCCTGGGTTTGCTATGAGTGAAAAGAGGGGTGTGGTCCTTCTTTCTTTTCTGAAGTTTCTGACCCTTCCAGGATTAGAGCAAGGAAGTATGGGAGAGCAGGAAGTATTGTACTTGTCTCATGTTGTTGAAGCTGGCTTTGTGTTCTCCAGGAATGGCCAATGTTTAAATTTAGCTTTCTCCTGGGGCACTTTTGTGGGTTCTTCAGAGATCTGTACTCCCCTCCATATACGCACGCACACACTTGACCTGGGCAAGTACACTTTCCTCTGTCAGTTGCTTTCTTCCTCTATAGCCCCTGATAAATCAACACTCCATTTCCAGTTTCTCTGTGAGAAACCATTTTTTTGCTCACACAAGCTCTGAGACTAAGGGCGATCCCAACATTGTTAAGCAGCTGCTAGCCCATACAATGGCCCCTACATTTCTTGGGCTGGAATCAGAAATTAGTCCATTCTGCCCCTCTAACTGCACGAGACACATATCAAGCTCTCTGAGGGTTCCCCTTGAAGCTCTTCTCAGTAGGCTTGTGGTGAAATGCAGGCACCATTCTTTCTTTGGAGGGGGAACCCACAGCATACCAACGCTTCTCACCAAATAAATTTTTTTCCAAAAAATTTCTCTTAATTTCCAACAACTTCTTAATATGGGTGAAGATTTTAGCATTTCATCACTGTTTTTCAACAGTTTTCTATGAAAACTTGCATCTTTGCTGACACCTCACTTTTGTATCACATGGATATGACATAGTGGAGCCTCTGTTGAAACTTCCAAATAGCACTGTGTACTTACTGTCATTGAACAGGGATTTCAGGAACTAAGTAATTCATTTCTGTGTAAGGGCAGATAATATCATTTTCTCCTCTCTTCTGTTGAGGAAACTTAATTATCCTTATCTATAAAATGGACCCCCATCCTTTCCTTGCCTCGCGAAGGGTAGGTAAATAAGAAATTGTGAGCATAGAGATGACTCTGGATGGACAGGCCCTGGGGAAATAATCTGCAAAGGAAGAATTTTTTACAAAAAAGGCAAGTAGAGATGAAGAGCTTGATGGAAAGAAGAAAAGAAAAGGCCCAATATCATCAGTGTTTTTCTAAACCCCATCCTAACCCCTCCTACCTCCACTTTGGTTTGGAGCTGTCTTCTTGTTATATTCAGGTCCCTATTATAGCCCCAAAACAATGGTTGCCCAGAGCAGAGACAGGTCCTGTTAGATCAATAATCCTTGGCTCTATGTTTTCCAGCTCTATCTGTGTCTGTGTCTGTAGGTTTAAGGTGGGAGGGGTAAATGTCATCACTTTTGACAAAATGTCTGAATATCTTTTCTCTATCATGACAAAAAGATATTTTGGTCTCCTGGTTCAGCACCAGAGCCTGCCTTACAAGGAGTTGAAAGGCTGCAACCCAGGGTTGCTGTCAAACCAGCAGATGGAGTAGCAGTCCTTCTCTGTGTACCTCTGGGCCCACCTGGGCAGGTGTGCTGGGTGATGCTAGGCCCAGCTCTGCGGGCAAAAGGGACAGGGAAATGAATACAAATGATTGTACCCCATTGTCATAGCTGTTGTTCAGTCTGCAGAGGAGTTTGGTAAAATATGATCCTGGGAAAGTTGCTTTCATGTGCCTCTCTGGAATCACTGCAGAAGCAATTGTAAGGAGGAGTGCTTGTATGCCTGAGATAGCTGTAGGGCATAAGAGAAGGAAAGCTACAGAGTTGACAGAATCAAGGCCTGGGCAGTGGGAGAATATGACACAATCCCCTCACCCCTCAAAAACCTTGGTGAGGACACAGGAATACAACCAGTGGTTCTTGATGGAAAAGGGCAGGCTTAAGAGGAAAGTTTGGACAATGAAGCTGAATTACCATCTGCCTAACTCCTTCTTCTCTGTCTGAATTGCAGGCACTGGAGTCCCTCTTACTAAAGTCTGTACATTGCCTAAGAAATTTGCTCTGGGGCCAGTAGTAGAATTTAAGCTTCCCTGAGATTGCTTCTTCCTATTTTCTAAGAATCTACCACACAGCTAAATATTTGACAGCTCTTAATAAATTATGGAGGCATTAATGGCACTTTCATTGAGAACTTTCTTCTGCCCCTTTCAGGCCTACAGGACCCCGTCTGTGAAAGGGAGAGTCCTCCTACCTCCTCCCCTGTGAATGGAAAAAGGCTTCAGAATGGAAGATGGGCAGGCAGTGGATAGATTTCTACTTTCTGAGGGCAGGGCCTGTGTCTCTCCTCCCTGACTTCCCCTATCTAAATAACCCAAATCCAGAAGTAGGAGTCGATTGGGGGACTCAGGATAGCCTCCATAACCCACGGCCTAACCACTGCAGACAGCCCAGGAAGCCAGAGGGAAGGCGTCCTCCTGACTTGTCCTTTGCTCAATCCTGAACTGAGGGGAGTTGAAGGTGCTTGCGTTATTAGCTGCAGAGCAGGTGGCACAGTGTGCTCTTCATTGAAAATCGAGAGGTGTCTGGCAAGTCTCTTGGCCACAGGCCTCCCTGGAGCCCAGAGCTCTTTGAAGAGAAGAAATAGTTCTAGGAAAAAGGAAGCTGCTGCTCTTGATGAAAAAGTTGAGAGGGAAGAAAATGAGACTAACAAGGGCTGAAGAGAACTGTCTGAGGCTGAAGAGAATGTTAATGGCTCTGCTTTGGAGCTTCAAAGCTTGAGCTGGATAGGATTGCACACAGACGCCTCTGCTGTCACCTACAGAATACTTACCAAGGGCTGAGGCTTGCAAATAATCACAGCCTGACTTTCCCAGGGCAAGAAGCAGTGCCTGCTGAGATGGAGAAAAGAGAAACTGTTGGGAGATCCCAGGCCCAGCTCAGCTAGTTGGGGTCTAACTGGTCTTTTCTGCATCAGACAACAAATGGGATTCCAGAAGAATTTAGGTGCAAGGGAAATGGCTCTCATTGAACAAATCTGGCTAACAGTTGTCTCGTAAACAGGGAAACTGTTTATGAAATGATAGCTGCTATGGATTGAATTTTGTCCCCCTAAAATGCGTATGTTAAAGCCCTAACCCCCAATGTTATGGTATTTGGAGAAGGGTCTTCGGGAGGTACTTAGGTTTAGATGAAGTTATAAGGGTGGGACTCTAATGATGGAATTAGTGTTCTTATAAGAGGAGACATCAGAGGGCTTGCCACCTACCCTACCTCACTCTCCCATTCCCCCACACCATGTGGGCACACAGCAAGAAAGAGGCCATCTATAAGGCAGGAAGAAAGCCCATGTAAGAACTCAACCACACTGGTGCCCTGGCCTCAGACTTCCAGCCTCCAGAGCTGTGGGAAATAAATTTAAGCCACTTACTCTATGGTATTTTCTTAAGGCAGCCAGAGCTGACTAATACAGTAGCTCTAATAGATGCTGTTGGTACCCTGCCAAAGTTCCCTTACCACATCAGTGTATCCATTTCCCTAGCTGCTGTATTGAGTTCCAGTGGCTCACAGATGCCCCCTTCTCCAGAAAATTGCTCTTGGTGGATGGGAGACACCTTCTGTACCACCTATAGCTTTCAGACAAGGAGGTACAAAGGCCTTGAGGAAGGATCATTTCTTTACCCCAAAGAAGGATCAATTTTTTGGTGCCATTCATGCTCCTGAGTTGTCCCGTGGGATCAGCGTGAGGCCAAATACAAAGCTGTGACCACATCCATCTTTCTTACCATTTCCTGCTTCCTTCATTCTCTTTCTCCTGAGGGCAGACCTCAACAAATCACATGACCTGAATCCTGTCTCAGGCTATGCTTCTGGGGAACCCAACTTAAGGCAGCACTTCTCCCAAGTGGTAGAGTACTGAGCAACCTAAATGACTCTATAGTGCTTTGTGAGTATAGTGATGGTGATTAATGCCCAATGATAATGAATATTGGGAACAACAGCCCTTATTTCTGTGTCCAAAAACTGTAGAGGAATAAAGGTCCACAGAGAAAGAAGATGAGGATGTGTTCTACTAGCAATAGATGGCTTCTTCAGCAGGCATCTGGTGGACAGCTGTGCTTTTCTTGCCAGCAAGGGTTTAAATAGCCTTGTTAGCACAGAGCCACAGACTGAGGTTCCACATGGGCTTAACCAATTATGGAAGCATCTTGACTTCAAGAACCCTTGAGCCATGACTAGACAGCAGAGTCAACTGGGCAGGTCTGTGCATTGATTGAGAGCCAGCCAGGCTCTACACTGCCCTGAGCAGGGTCCAGAGTTCTCTGAAAGGAGAAGCCCAGCACCTGCCCAGGGAACTCTCTGCTTCGATGGGGTAATTTAGATACTTGGGAACTGTCCCCTCTCTGCTATGTTTTGCTCAGTCTATTGGCTTTTTCATGATGCTTTTTTGTTCTTGGGAGATTCTTTTTCATTCTTTTTTTGTAATAGTTCCCTTTGTTTTCCTTCCCTCTTCCTTTTCTACCTCCTGCTTTCCTCTCTGAGTGCAGGCTTCATCATCAGAGCCTCTGAGATTTGGGACTGGCTCCATCTTAGGAGAATGAGGGTGGATTCTTACATTATCCCAAGAAAGCCTCCACCAGACAATTTCTTCCTGCTTCTGGTTACCTCTTAGAGCTTAACTTCCTTATCTCTAACAGTGAGGATAGGAAGGGATGGAGTAGGTGAAGGGGCAGAGAACTCTCTCCTGACATGCCACTGGGTCATGGCATCCCACTGACCCACCTTGGCCCATCTATTTTGATAGTGGTCCTAGGAAATATGTGTGAGAGAGCACAGTAAATGCTTGTCCAGATGCTCTCAAAGATTTAGGGACATGCCTCAAATATCCCTAACCTCTTTAACAAGTACTTAGTTGCCTCACAGGAGAATGAGAGTGGCTCCTGATTCTTCTTCTCAAGAGATCTTGTGTTTAGATCTAGAGATGAAAGGGGAAATTTTGGACAACTCCTACTCATTTCCATAACTTTTCTCCCAACAAATTTTGTGGGAGGGAATAAAATGGAGGTAGCATGAGGACCTTATATCAGACAACTGAAAGGCAGGTATCTGCTTTCTTCTCAAACATCTCCAATGAAGAGTAGACTTGCTTCAGGAAGACTAAATCCATGAGTTCAAATGCTGCATGAAGGTGTAGATTATTTCCATCACTTGCTTTTGTTTGCTGCTATATTGCTTCATTCTTAGATAGGCTCTCCACACATGGCAGCCAGATGGCCACCAGCAGCTCCAAACCAGTGCTACCCTTAGAACTCACCATTCCAGAGGGAAAGAGCATGTACCTTTCCCATAACTCCTACAAAAGTGCAGAGAAGACTGTAACTGGTGTGGTCTTAAGTCATATGACCTTCTCTGAACTAGTTGCTGTGTGCAGAGGTGTGGAATAATCTGATGAGCTAGTCCTGTATCCTGTTCTTACCCCTGAGGTTGGGGGGAGGATCTTACCCCTCCAGTCTTAGAAAAACTAGGGGATGGGAGAGACTTCCTTAAGGAACTGATGCTTGGGGAGGAACGTGTGTCCTTTACAGCACGCACTGTCTATTCTTCTCTTTGACTATGGAGTATATCTAGCTCGTTCAAATGAAATTGCTTATGAAAGACAAATTATGGGTGAAGTAGTCAGTTGTGAATAGTGCTTTCTAGACTCAGGTGTGAAGAAGGCAAACTCAGCTGAAGAAAGGATCAAATCAGTCCAGCTGGTTTGAGAAGCTTCTGGTCATAATGTCCAGGGAACCAGCTGGATAGGGGTGTCGGAGAACCACGAGGAGGAGTCAGTCTTGCCATGAACTCAAGGGCTATACCAGGAGGAGCAGGCTGGCAGATAGTAGCACTCAGTTAATATTTGTGGAATGGCTTCTCTGAGAATCACAGGTCAAAGATAAAGCTGGGGGACTTCCCTGGTGGCGCAGTGGTTAAGAATCCGCCTGCCAATGCAGGGGACACGGGTTTGAGCCTTGGTCCAGGAAGATCCCATATGC
This sequence comes from Balaenoptera musculus, assembly GCF_009873245.2. Classification (NCBI taxonomy): domain Eukaryota; kingdom Metazoa; phylum Chordata; class Mammalia; order Artiodactyla; family Balaenopteridae; genus Balaenoptera; species Balaenoptera musculus. Next base: position 114,753,115 of record NC_045787.1, read on the forward strand.
CGCAGAGCAACTAAGCCCGTGTGCCACAACTACTGAGACTGCACTCTAGAGCCCATGAGCCACAACTACTGAGCCTACATGCTACAACAACTGAAGCCCGCACGCCTGGAGCCCATGCTCCACAACAAGAGAAGCCACCACAATGAGAAGCCTGCTCACTGCAACAAAGATTAGCCACCACTCGGGACTTCCCTGCTGGTCCAGTGGCTAAGACTCCGCGCTCCCAGTGCAGGGGGCCTGGGTTCAATCCCTGGTCAGGGAACTAGACCCCACATGTCACAACTAAGAGTTAGCATGCCACAACGAAGATCCCGCATGCTGCAACTAAGACCCAGCTCAGCCAAATAAATAAATAAATATTAAAAAAAAAAAAAAAAAAGATTAGCCACCACTCACCACAACTAGAGAAAGCCCGCGCACAGCAACAAAGACCCAACACAGCCAAAAATAAATAAATAAATTAATTAATTAAAAAAAAAAAACAGTCTGTCTAGAAGATAAAGCTGGGGGAAGCAGGAAGAACCAAGAACTGAAGGCAGAGTCCCACGCTAAGACAGAGTTCCATTTGATCAAGCCGTATTCCCACAATTTGCCAGACTGTACACAGCTGATACTCTAGGATTTTCCCATACTGTAATTAAAGTTATTGTTTTGGGAGTTCCCTGGCAGTCCAGTGGTTAGGACTCCATGCTTCCACTGCAGGAGGCATGGGTTCAATCCCTGGTCAGGGAACTAAGATCCCGTAAGTTGCATGGCTTGGCCAAAAAAAAAAAAAGTTATTGTTTTGTTGTCTTTATTCTAAATAGCTGGTAAAGTATATGACTTTCTAGTAACTCATGGTGGAGGTCAGGGTAGGTACCAGATAACAATGACAGGTGGATACTGGTCTCCTGTTTCTTCAGAAACAGGCTATGGTCTTCTTGAGAGTGGCTTTTAGACTTTGTGACATTGTAATAGATTGTCACAATTATAGATAAATGCCAGAGAAAGATTCCACAATTGAGGCTTTTTTTTTAAAGATTTTTTTATGTGGACGATTTTTTTTTTTTTAATAAATTTATTTATTTTTGGCTGTGTTGGGTCTTCATTGCTGCTCATAGGCTTTCTCTAGTTGCAGAGTGTGGGGGCTGCTCTTCGTTGCAGTGTGCGGGCTTCTCATTGCAGTGGCTTCTCTTGTTGTGGAGCACGGGCTCTAGGCGCGCGGGCTTCAGTAGTTGTGGCACGCGGGCTCTAGAGTGCAGGCTCAGTAGTTGTGACGCATGGGCTTAGTTGATCTGTGGCATGTGGGATCTTCCCGGACCAGGGATTGAACCCGTGTCCCCTGCATTGGCAGGCGGACTCTTAACCACTGCGCCACCAGGGAAGTCCCCGTATGTGGACCATTTTTAAAGTCTTTATTGAATTTGTTACAGTATTGCTTCTGTTTTATGTTTTGGTTATTTTGCCACGAGGCGTGTGTTATTTTAGCTCCCCCACCAGGGATCGAACCCGCACCCCGTGCATCGGAAGGCAAAGTCTTAACACTGGACCGCCAGGAAAGTCCCCCACAATTGAGGCTTTCTAAGCGACATTTCCTTGGACATGGTTGGGCTTTGGGAGATGTGTGCTGATTTATCCTTTCTTCTATCCTCCCTCCCATGTCTCCATGCACTACTTCTGTGGCTGGTGGACAGGCAGGCATCAGTGTGTGCTCTAGGGAAGCATGTGGGCTCTCAGACAGGGAGTTGGCACTCAGCGACCTGGCTGAGGCACAATGTGGAAATGAAAAGATAAAAACCTGAGATATGTGATGGGGACTGTAGTTTGGAATAAATGGGTTCAGGCCCTCTGCCCAGTCAGCCTAGCACTCTGGCAGCTGCTGCATTTAATGGACAACTCCATTAACATCTTCTTGGGTAGAAGGAAGGAGAGTGAAGGAGAAAAAGGGAGAGTGGGGGAGGGAGAGAGAGATAGGGAGGAAGGGAAAGGTTGGGGGGAGATGAGAGAGAGGTGAGTGTGTGTGTGTGTGTGTGTGTGTGTGTGTGTGTTTGTGTGTGTGTGTGTATGTGTTGGGAGAAACTAAAAAAACTTGGAGCTTTCCTCCATGTCCCTGGGGGGGAACTTTGTGTGGTTCCCTTAGTCTGTGTGCTGTCTCAGGCTTTGACAGCTGAGGTGGAGCTGGGAAGGGTAGCAATCTGGATAGGGTAGAATGAGGGCTGAAACAACCTGCCTTCTCATCCCCACAGGATAAGGGGAATGAGAAAGAATACATCCTTTCCCCCTTGTAATGAAGAAATTGTAGGTCCTAGAATTCAGAAGATAAAACATGGGGGATTTGGGGGTGCCCTCTGATTCTGTGATGAGAAGAGGGGAAAGAAGAGGTGAAGTGAGCCCAGGATTCAGAAGCTGGTTCATGAGTGAGAAGAAACTGGTTCCCACTGCAGGAGGAGAGGAGGGACAAGTCTAAAGAGGAAAACCAAGGCAACAGATACCCATCATCTGCCTGAGCGTGCTTAAGTTCAGGCCGCCTCTGGAGGCTAGAGAAGGATGAGATGCCTCATACCATGGTTAATGAATGAGACTCAAAACCTATGGAAAAAAAAAAACCAAAAAACCTATGAGATAATCATGGTGCCCGAGACTTTCTGAGTCCCCAGCATACCATGGGACCATGAAGGATAATAACAAGAAACCACGTTTCCACTGAGGGATTTTCAGTCTTAGTATCTTCCCACTCTAGCCTTTTAGCTGCTGTCAGACCACATCAGGGCAGAATATTGAAGCCAACTATATCACAGCTGCTGGGGATCTCCCCAGAGGAGAGTGTATGACAAGAGTGGGAAGAGCAGCTCTGATCCAAGACTTTGCTCCTGGCATCCCTGAATGCCCTTGCCAGCTCACTTCCTCTCAAAAGTCACTTCCAGAGGCAAGCTAGGTATTTGGGGTGCTGCCTACCCACAAATCCACAGAACTCAGAGACAAGTCCTCAGTCAGATCAAGACTGTGATTCTCGAGTGTATGGGCCTGACCCCTGAGTCCTGGGTCGAGGTGGAGGCCAGATTGGAGGGTATAGTGAATAGGTCCCTGGCTTAGAGGTCAAAATTGCCAGGTTCTGGTCCTGATTCTACCCTATGTAGCTGTATGACCTTGAGCTATTACTTGAGTTCTTCAGACTTTAGTTTTTCGTCTGTAAAATGGGGATAATAATACCTTCCTCAGAGAGCTATTATCAAAATCAGATAATATACAGAAAGCACTTTATGGGCTTCCCTGGTGGCGCAGTGGTTAACAATCCACCTGCTAATGCAGGGGACACGGGTTCAAGCCCTGGTCTGGGAAGATCCCACATGCCGCAGAGCAACTAAGCCTGTGTGCCCCAACTACTGAGCCTGCATTCTAGAGCCCGAGAGCCACAACTACTGAGCCCGCATGCCACATCTACCGAAGCCTGCGTGGCTAGAGCCCGTGCTCCTCAACAAGAGAAGCCACTGCAATGAGAAGCCTGCGCACCGCAACGAAGAGTAGCCCCCGCTCGCCACAACTAGAGAAATCCCACGCACAGCAACGAAGACCCAACGCAGCCATAACTAACTAACTAACTAAATAAATAAATTTATTTATTAAAAAAAAAAAGCAATTGGTAAAATGCTGTATTGGTGGAAAGGAATTATTTCCCCATTCCATCATTCTGTTTTCCAAATCCAAAGGCCTCTCCTTGGAATGTGTGAAAGCTATTGGGTTCAAGGTAAGCATCTGGAAAGGTGTGTGTGTGGTGAGGGCAAGGAGATATAAAAGGAGGGTAAAAGATGCAGTGAAGTGGTGTTGCCTGTAGTCATAGAGGATTTGACATGAGCTTCTTACTCATACAGTAAGAGTCTATAAATACTTATTGAGTTGATCCCGGTGGCATAATAAGAAATACATATTTGATCATTGTCTCCAGTTTCTGACAAAGAGCTCCCCAAACCCTTGTAATTTCCTGAGTGATGGGGGTGATAGCAGCATCTTTTGTTTCTGACACAGAGCTCCTAAATCCCTTGGAATTTCCAGGGTAATAGGATCCTTTTTTGTTCTAATGAAGTGACTCTTGGTGGGACCCTGGATAGCTTCAGGATAGGGGCTGGTCACCAGAAAGACTAATCTTGATTAGAAGCCTGGAACTTTCATCCCACTCCCCCTACCCACTGAGGAGAGAAGAGGGGCTGGAGATTGAATAAATAATCTATCATGCCTACGTGATAAAACCTCCATAAAAGCCCCTAAATGACAAAGTTCCAAGAGCTTTCAGTTTTGTGAATGCATTCACGTGCCAGGAGGGTGGTGCCCCCCAAGTCCATGGGGACAGAATCTCCTGCATTTGGGACCCTTCCGGCTCTCATCCTACATACCTCTTTATCTGGCTGTTTATATGTATCCTTTATAATATCCTTTATAATAAACCAGTAACTGCAAGTAAGGTGCTTTCCTTAGTTCTATGAGCTCTTCTAGCAAATTATTGCACCTGAGGAGAGTCATGGGAACCCCCAATTTATATCTAGTTGGTCAGAAGTAGAGGAGGCCAAGGGCTTGCAACTGGCATCCGAAATGGGAAGCAGTCTTGTGGGACTGAGCCCTTAACCTGTGAGACCCGATGCTAATTTCCAGTAGTTAGTGTCAGAATTGAATTGAGTTGTAGGACACGCTGCCGGTGTCCAGAGAGTTGGAGAATTGGTGTTGGTGTAAGGAAAGCCTCCCACACATTTTGCAGGTGTTCTGAAAGTAGAAACAGGTTTTAGCAGTGGTACTGCAGCCAGGAAACCACTGGCTTCAAATACCTGGGGGCCTGACAGCTCTCTGATAAAGCAAAGGCAAATGGAGACACCAGAAAATGGGAATTTTGGCACGGAGAGTGAGGGGCAGACTCTTTACAAAATTGCTTTTGCTGTGATTCTTATGCCTCCCCCTGGCCCCTCTGTCCTTGATCTTTTCAGCTTTCACTCTAGCATTAATCATTTAGCCCTGTGTCCCATTCCTAATTCTCCAAAGAGAATCTGACCCCTTGCCTTTTTGTACCAGGCCTTGCCTGGTTGCCTCAGTTCAGAGCTATGGTTGGAGGGCTTGGGCTCTCATCGTAGAATACTTGGCTGCATAAGAAAAAGAGGAGCTCATATTTATTGAGGGATTACTATGTACTAGGCACAGTGTTAAGTGCTCTTCAGGGCTTATCTCACTAATATAATCCTCCAAACAACCCCACTGAAGTCAGTTCTAATATTTTCCTCATTGTGTAGATAAGGAAACTGAGAGGCTAGATAACTGTTAAGTGGTAGAGCTAGGATCTGAATCCAGGCAGACTGGCTTCAGGGCCAGAGCTTATAAGCAGCTTCTATACTGCTTATGAGGTAGGGCTGTGGGTGAAGTTACATTTCTCTCAGCAAGGGCGGTGGGCATGCAGGCAGTGTGCTCTACATGTGTAGTCCAGACGCATCCTACAGGAGGCATGGCAAACAAGTTTGATTCCGGAGTCTTCCAGCTGTTTTGTGAGTGTTCCTTTAAGAGCTGCGAATGGGTATGGCGTGAAAAAGGCTCCAATGCCATTTAAGTTTGATAAACACTGGGGGTATGTGTGTGTGTAATATGGCCCCCTTGAGATATTAGGGTAAAGAAATGGCTTTGCCCTTTGTTGAGTCTGGAGTTTCCCAAAGTTATCCGAGCAGATAACTCATTTATTTTTCTTTGCAAGATGACTACTAATATACAGTGGACCACTGTTCTAGGACTACTAGGTTGGGAAATATTCTCCTAGACTTACCTTCCACCCCACCAGCACTGAGCCCCCTCGAAGTAACAGCTTCACGGAGGATGGCAGCTACGGTTTCTCCAGAGAGCAGAGTGCTCCGGTGGCCAGTCAGCTCAGATGGCAACTGCAGGATGCTAATTAACCAGGGTCAGGCAGAGGCTGATATTTCCTAGGCTGCATGAAGAAACCATCCAACAGGGGCTTCCCTGGTGGTGCAGTGGTTGAGAATCCGCCTGCCAATGCAGGGGACACGGATTCGAGCCCTGGTCTGGGAGGATCCCACATGCCACGGAGCAACTGGGCCCGTGAGCCACAACTACTGAGCCTGCGTGTCTGGAGCCTGTGCTCCGCAACACGAGAGGCTGCGATAGTGAGAGGCCTGCGCACCGCGATGAAGAGTGGCCCCCGCTCGCCGCAACTAGAGAAAGCCCTTGCACAGAAACGAAGACCCAACACAGCCATAAATAAATAAATAAATTTATGAAAAAAAAAAAAAAAAAAGAAACCATCCAACAGAGTTGGGTGGTTTATTTCTTGCTTTCATTTCCCCTTGTCACTGCTCTTGTCTAGACCCTTTACATGTCAAGCCTGGACTGTCAAAACAGCCTCCTGACTAGTCTCCCTGCCAGCTGGCTCTCCCCTCCAGTCCATCCTGCACACCTGGCCAGATCTGTCTTCTTAAAATGCTGCCGCGAGCTTGCCACTCTCCTGTCCCAAATGTATTAATTCAGCTTTCAAGACTGTCCTGGATGGCCCTGGCCTACCTTCCCTGCTCCCTCCTCATACCTTACATTCTAGATAAAGCTGAATCATTCCGTGGCCCTTTGTGCTCTGTGCATGCTGCTTCCTCCAGCCAGTGCTTAAACAGCTGCCTCCCACTTCCCTGTTTTCTCTTGTCAGAATCTTGTGTTCTCATTCATTCCCTTATCCATTTAACAAGAATTTATTTTGTGCCTTCTGTTTGCCAGGTCCTGTGCTAGAGAAGACACAGTCCTTAACCTCAAGGAGATAAAAAAACAGATAAAAACATTCGGGGTGGTGTGTAATATGATGGAGTGATGCTCAGGGTTTCATGGGCAAGGGCACCTATCCCTGCCTGAGGCGCAGGAAGCAAGTCAGGGCTTCCTGGAGAAAACGATGTTGATGCTTAAAGGGTGAAAAAGTATTAGTCATTTGAGGGCATGTGGTATGGGGAAACTGGCCAAGGATGTGTTGGGTACCCAGATCTCAGCTGCAGGGCAAACCAGACAGGTTCTCCCTAACCTTCTTGTCCTCACGGAGAATCTAGGCTGATCCTGTTGACCTGGGGAAGACAGGTGAGGGGAAAGCACTTGTACTCATCACAGGAGTGGGGTCTGGGGCTGGGAGGAGGAAAGGAGGACACTAACTTACATGCTGCCTGCATCCTATGGTTCAGTGACCTCCCCCAGCTCCCAAGTCTCTTCTAAGAGATGCACTCCACTGGAGCAGCTTGGTTGCCAGGGGCAACCCTGGAAGGCAGCCTCATTACAAAGGCAGTCACTGAAGCCCCTTGCCCCAGGGCCTCATAAGCCTGGCTCTGATAGACAACAGGTAGGTGGCTCATCTCAGCCAGACCCCTCTGTGAGGTTACAGGACAGGGCTAATATACTCAGGTAGGTCTGAGTGAAGGGTGTGGAAGATAGCCTTTCCAGCCACTCAGCAGGATCCTGAGAAAAAGGACTTGCAAAACAGTAGATTGCCTTTTAATCCACACAGATACTTAAGATGAGTAACATAACCTGTTTTTCTGAGACATGGCCTGATTTACTTCAGGCCTCAGGCTTAGTAACAACACTGACAACCTGCAGGTTTGATGTATGTGTGTGTATGTCTGCAATGCTAATGAGATTGTACAAATGGTGATTTTCTCTTGCTCACAGTTTTCCTACTCTGTTGAGGTTGTCCACCAGTAAGTTTCTCCTTTTCCTGAGCTAGGACTTGGATGTGGGAATATGGAGCCTATCTAGGGGAGAAGGCAGAATGTGTAGGCTTTTCTGAAGAGAGAGAGAAAAAGCGAGCGAGCTCCTGGTGCAACTGACATGTAATTCGTAATTCGGTTTACTAAGGCTCCCTGTGTCTTTCTCTGGTTCCTGCTGTTCTGCTTGCTTGAATTGCCTGCTGTTCTCCCCACAGAGGGAAGCCTACGCTATGTAGATTCAAAGCACCTGGGTTTCAGTTTCTGCTCTGTGACTTAGACAATGTACGTAATCATCCTGAGCCTCAGTTTCTTCACGTGTAAAACGGAAACAGTAACAGCGGCCCTATCCAATCACAGTGTTAATGTAATATCAAATGAAATAGTTTATGAGAAAGTGTTTTGTAAACTGTAAGTAGCAATAATAGGAATAATAAGAAGCAGCTGCTGCTGCCAATTATTGGTTGGTTACTGTACCAATTGCTGTCCTCTTCATTCACATTATCTCCCTTTAATCAAAAAATCATTATTTTTATTCAGATCCTCCCTGTCCTTTAAGACTCAGCTTATAATTCACCTTCTCATGAGAGCTTCTTTGACAGCTCTTGCTCACGTTGGTTCCTAGCTTCTCTGAATTAGTTTATACCCTCTAGGTTAACCCACCAGTATTTCTCAAGTTCAAGTTGTCTTTCCCCTGCTGGATTATAAACTCCTTCAGGGTAGGGACTAGGTGCTCTAATTCACTTGCCTTCTCCAAGATACAGAACACATAGTAGGTACCCTAGAAAACTTGAGATTGAAAATTACTGGCCACAAAGCTATTGCGTAAATTGAAAATTCCCTACATTTTACAAAGCAAAGTCCTGGGTGGAGAGTTAGTTATTACTCTCTGACTTTGCTACCAGGAAAGGACCCATCTACTCAGTTCAGGTTGGTAATTATCATCTTTACAAAGCCTTTACCAAGCTCCTAGACTGAGAATTCCGATTGTAAGATCTGCCTCTAGAAATGCTAATCATTACCCTCCTCTCCCCTTCCATACCCTTGTACTGCTCCATACCTTCCTCCATGCTCATACAAATATATACAACATATACATACAGATGGAGTCTATTATTAAAAGACAGAGTGGCCCCTCTTTAAGACGCAAGAGGATAGCAAAGAAGACTAGAGTTGGATATCAAGAATGACTTCCTTCTTATCCCAGTATGGAGACTAGGGAGCACAGGATCTGTGGACACTATAGAGCCTTTAAGAGGAGACTCTTCCGGCTTCCTTACCTCAAATAACTGCCCAGTGTGCCCCAAACACATGAGCCTCCTTTCATCTTAGGACCTACCATGTCTGGTGCAGCTTTAGGGTTTTTGTACTACCTGTTCCCACAGCCTGGAAGCTGCTGCTCAGAGACCTTTGCCTGGCTGGCACCTTCGTACCATTCGAGTCTTAGCCTAAATTACAAGTCTTTCCTGATCTCCCAGTTTAAAATAACTTCCTTGGGGGGAAAATATAGACTACACACAAGTATTTGCTTTTTAAAAATTATTTATTTATTTATTTATTTTTGGCTGCATTGGGTCTTCGTTGCTGCACTCAGGCTTTCTCTAGTTGCGGCGAGCTGGGGCTACTCTTCGTTGCGGTTGTGGGCTTCTCATGGCGGTGGCTTCCTCTTGTTGCAGAACATGGGCTCTCGGCGCACAGGCTCAGTAGTTGTGGCACGTGGGCTCAGTAGTTGTGACTCGTGGGCTTAGTTGCTCTGCAGCATGTGGGATCTTCCCGGACCAGGGCTCGAACCTGTGTCCCCTGCATTGGCAAGCGGATTCTTAACCACTGCGCCACCATGGAAGCCCTGTATTTGCTTTTTATGTGAATAAATTTCTCTGGAAGGATGCATAAAAAATTAACATTTGTTGCTTATATGGAGGAAAACTGGATAGCTGGGAAACAGAGCTGGGAGACTTCTCTGCATATCCTTTTTATTTTTTCTTTTAAATTTAGACACATTGACTATATTATCTATCCAAAAAATATTTAAAAATACAAATAAAAGGAAAAAATAAAGTAGCTCCTTGCTGAGTGTTCTTTATTTACTTTATAAATTTTCTTTACAAAACTGGCAGTGGACCATAGTTGGCCAATCCAATCCCTGTGCCATTATACCATCTTTTTAAAAAAATATTTATTTATTTATTTATTTCGTTGCAGCTTGTGGGCTCCTTAATTGTGGCATGTGAACTCTTGCTTGTGGTTTGCATGTGGGATCTAGTTCCCTGGCCAGGGATCGAATCCCCGGGCCCCCAGCATTGGGAGCACAGAGTCTTAACAACTGCACCACCAGGGAAGTCCCTATATCATCTTATTTGATATTCATCCTGGCACTGACTATTGGTTTAGTCGTTTCTTATCCACCTTCTCCCACTAGAATGCAAGCTCCAGGAAAGCAGGGTTCTTTTCTGTCTTATTATCACTATATTCCTCCACCTGTAACAGTTTCTGGCTCATAGTAGGTACTCAATAAACACTTGTTGAATGACTGAGTATTTGAATGAATTATGTTTCTCTGGACTGAAGGGAAGAGCAGCCCTATTTTGGAAGGAGATAAAATGAGATAAACTTTTGGTGGCAGCCCCTCCAGGGGGAATAATCTCTACTTTGGTCATCCTCAAGAAAGCCCAGGGCTTCCCTGGTGGCACAGTTGTTAAGAATCCACCTGCCAATGCAGGGGATGCGGGTTCAAGCCCTGGTCCGGGAAGATCCCACATGCCACGGAGCAACTAAGCCCGTGCACCACAACTACTGAGCCTGCGCTCTAGAGCCTGTGAGCCACAACTACTGAGCCCACACACCTAGAGCCCGTGCTCCACAACAAGAGAAGCCACCGCAATGAGGAGCCCGCGCACCGCAACTAGAGGAAGCCTACATGCAGCAACGAAGACCCAGTGTAGCCAAAAATAAATAAATAAAATAAATTTTAAAAAAAGACAGCCCAACCTGTAGTTCTTGCCTCAAGGAGTAGCTACTCATGCAGGCTTCCTGAATGCAGATGCAAAACTGAGTACCTCTCCTCCTAGGACACGTTCCAGAAGGTAGAGAAACCAATCGATTCACTACTTTTCAGTTTAGGGAGAAAGAAAAATAACGCGCGCACACACACACACACACCTGGGGAAGCTGCTCAGGTGGCAGTTTGAGCTTTGCAAACAGTCGCCCCTGAGGGAGTGAGGGAACAGACTCTAATGCCAGAATGACAAGGGTAACAGGCAGGACCTGGGGAGGAGGAGGAGCTGGGGGAAGGGGAAGGAGGGAGTTTGGCACATTACAACATAGTGGCACATTGCCCTGAACAAACAGCCTGCATCACTATGGGCTGATTAATTTTTAAATGTTTCTGAATCAACACATTCTCTGCATGTCCGGGGCTGGGCATTTTGCAGCCATGCAGCACACTGGCCAAGAAAGTGTGGGGTCCTGAAGGAGAAACAACTCTAGATGAATCACCCGTGCTACTGGGCACAGCCTACTCAGGGCGGGACCCTGCTCCAAGGGATCTGGGCTCATCCCACAATGCTGGAGCTCAGGCAGAGGTCAGGAGACCCAGGTTGCACTACTTTTTTTCTCCCTTGGAAGAAGGTCAACATGTAGGTTCTTCCTCTTCTACCTCCCCAACACTATCTTTACTACCAGACAGTCTCACACTCACTCAGAGGCAGATGGGAGTGTTCCCAGTGGAACCCTTGAGAAGCAGTGGAAAGGGCAAAGGTTTCGGAGTTACCCAGACATGGGGTGAAGGCTGGTTCTTTCTCTTGCTAACCAAGTAATTTTGATCAAATTGTGTAAAATCTCTGAACCTCAAGCTTTCTTAACTTTCTCTTCAATAACACTCCGTGGAGTTATTTAAATTAATGTGCATAAAGTACAAAGAATAATGTAGATGTCTAATAAAGAGAAGGATTTAGGGAGGCGAAAAGGCAGTGTACTTGCCTAGCAGTGGCTTGGAAGGCGAAGAATTGAGTCATCTTAGACTGGCCACTTTCAGCTGAGCTCATAAAGCCTCATCTCACACAGTAGAGGATGTCCTTTTGACTTTCCTGTTCAGGGTCTAGCCTGGCAATTTGGGGTCCTCTATATTTCAGCCTAGTGTTCAGATGTGTCAGCTGGCTTTCATTGGCTGGTTCTCCTGGAGCTTTGAGAGAACTTTGAGAGGTCATTGAATCCTTTCTCCCTCTTTCATGTCTCTACATGGGCCTCTCCCTCAGACAAGCCTGGGACATCAGCTGAGGCTGAGGGGAATGAGGAGGCCACAGCCTGTGGCCTATAGCCCACACTTCCTCTGCCCCCTAATCAGGACTTTGGTCTGTGTTTTCCAGGGTGTGCTGCTGGAGCCCATGGGTGTTCTGAGTGGAGACTACTAAGGAGAGGGTTGAGCAGTCTGCTGGCCCTACCACTGGTGGTCCCTGTGTTTGAAGTGCTGAGTAATAACGGAGCCTATGCACAAATATGCCCAGCATCCAGCAGCATTCTCTAGCCCATCAGAAGGGAGAGGGATCAAAGTAGGGGGACCTGGGGCATAGATTGCTTTGGGCAGATCTGTGCCAATGTGACATGGAATTTCCTGCCTGAGTGTTACTGAATGCATGGTTGTGCCCACCAAGTTCCAGTCCTGCATATGTGTGTGTGTGTGTGTGTGTGTGCGTGTGTGTGTATGCGTGAGTTTGGGAGGTGGTGCACAGCACTGTGTGTGTACAGATGCTATGGGTATGTGTGAGGTTCAGCACTAGGGGGGCCTCTAGGATTTGTCTGTAGCTTAATCTTGACCCACCCTGCTCCTGGAGGGGGAGCTGTAACTCTGCCCTCAGGCTACCTAGCTGCACTCTCCTCCCCCCAACCCATCAGCCTCTCATTCTGTCACAACAAGGAGCTTTGGCAGAAAGGGAGGGAGCGTGGGTGCTGCAGAGAGAAAAACACCCCAAAGTTTCAGTAAAATGGCAAGAGAGATGCCAGCACACAGGGAACAGGAGCCTTCTGTTTCTCACAGCCTGCACTGCTGGGCCGGGGAACTTATACCATGATTTCCTTTCCTTCCTTCCTCCTTCTTTCCCTTTCCTCCCCACGAGATATTTAGGAAAGGGAAACCTGCAGTAAGGGAGAAAAGGAACAAAGATGCTTGTCTGAGGGACCAACATCTTTTGTAACCACCAGAATAGGCAGTTCTGGGCCTGACTTGCTTTGGGCAAAGTGGAATGTGTGTGTGTGTAAGAGAGTTTGTGAGTGTGTGTGAATGTATGAGTGTGTGTGTGGTGTGTGTGTGTGTTTGGGGGGGACAATAAAGATAAAGGGCAGATAGAACAGAAAGAAGCAAACACAGTGTTGGTTAGATATCTGCCTTGGACAACCCACACATGAATAATTGAAAATTGACTGTATTTGTGTAATAGGTTGGCCATTACCCAATATTTTGCAACATTAGCATAAAGATGTATAAAAGGAAAAATCTCAAGATCGACATTTTTCCTCCTGCTTTTGTAATTAGAGCATTTCATTTGAGCAATGGCCCCTTTTCTATAGGCTAAAAACCTCTTTTACTCAAAGCTCAGAAGTACAGTACTGTGATCATTTCACCTAAATAAGGACTGGAGTTCAGCTTAGTACTATTTGCTTACAAAATATTTGAATTTGTAAACAAGATCCCAAGGGGAATGTTATCCCACTCAAGAAAACAAGTTACTTCTCACCTCTTTGAAATATCTATTTGCATTCCAACAATATAGTACTTATAAATCACTGCTCTAGCAATTCATTAGAGCAATTCCTAGAGGCAATGCTTAAAAAAAAAAGGCTGTATTTCTTTATTTAAAAGCCTATAATGAGTGAACAGTTTATGTGACTTACTGATGTCCATTCATATATGATCATAATAACTTCTAATGTTTACTGGGTGCTCTTCATGTACCAAGCACTGCATTAAATGCTTTACATCCATATTCTCATTTGGTCATTCCAACCAGGGAGGTACTGTTACTTTACAACTAAGACATAAAGAAGTTAAGTAGCTTAACCAAGTTCATGCATGTAGTAAGTATCAGGGCAGACTTAAATTTGGGTTTTTATTCCAAAGCCCCATCCCTTACCCCACATGCTCTATTGCATCTCTTTATATTTACTGCCCAAGGATGGCAAACCATGCCAGCAAGAGGAATGACTATGCAGGTGCCTACAGAAGGGCTTGTCCCCACAGAATTCTTGGCTCCTGGTCCAGACACAGTCTGCAAGGCCAGTGCCTTGGTATTTGGTGTCAGCCCAGCTCGGAGATGATAATTCCTGTTGTTGGGGTGGGAGAGCTGGAATATGGTCCATGTATTCCACTGAGATTTTTCAATTCTCTCTGGGACAGCAGGTTTTTGTAGGGTTATCTCTGATAGATGTACAGCCTGGGACATTGGCATGAGGAAATCAGTGAATGCAAAGCATATCATAAAGTATGTATTTAGCACTGTGATCATCAACCCATCTGAGGATGAGCTCAGAAGGTTATAGGAAAAGTGTAGGACTCTGAGGAAGGGCAGTGACCCTGAACTCTATCTGGAAGGGGTGAGGGAAAAGAGGCCAAGGGGGAAAAGGAAGGTGATGAGAAGAGTTGGAGGGGAAGGTGTGAGGGGTATGTGTGACTGGAAGGAAGCATGGAACCTGATGAATAATGGAGAACAGCTTTATTACTTTCACTTTTTGAAATAAGAACTGGCTTATGAAGGTGGGGAGGGAGCAGCCTGGGAATAAATGAAATGAGAAAGGAAATTGAAAACATCATTTCTGGCCTGCTGATGAGCAGATGTCAGCATGTCCTTAGCCTCTTGCTGTATTGCATGCTTTTCTAGAGATAAATGGTGGTGCTCAAACAGGTCCCAGTGGGGCTCTAGAATATTCTGATTATGAGAAAAGAGGGCTGGAAATTGGGGACTAGTCATCTAGTCTCTGAAGGACTTTTTTTACATGAGCTGTTTCACTATTAGCATTGGATTTAACTGTGAAACTGAAGGGAGGTCAAATAAGAATTTATAAAAGAGTAGGTTATAAGTTGCTGGGGTCTCTACCAAGATGACTCTAGGGATCAATTTTTGGAATATCTAGAAGGCAAAGAGTTGGAAACACCTGCACGAAGCCATTGAGAAGCCTAGCAGAGCATAGAATACTTGGAGCAAGCCTGCCTCTGGCCTCCCCTCACAAGAAGCTAGACCAGAGGGCAGGGGAGAGAGGCAGTTCAGAAGGGAATAGAGAGAGAGGCTGGCTCTGGGAAAGCAGCCACTGTGCTGAAATTCATGAGAAGTTCTCTGTGAGGACTCATTCCCTGCAAGGGGAGACAGGCAGTGTATACTTCAGACTGGGCATCTTCATCCAGAATTTTTTTTAAAATAAATTTATTTATTTTATTTATTTATTTTTGGTTGCATTGGATCTTCATTGCTGCGCGCGGGCTTTCTCTAGTTGTGGCGAGTGGGAGCTACTCTTCGTTGCGGTGTGTGGGCTTCTCATTGTGGTGGCTTCTCTTGTTGCAGAGCACGGGCTCTAGGCGCGCGGGCTTCAGTAGTTGTAGCACGCGGGCTCAGTAGTTGTGACTTGCGGGCTCTAGAGCGCAGGCTCAATAGTTGTAGCACACGGGCTTAGTTGCTCCATGGCATGTGGGATCTTCCCAGAGCAGGGCTCGAACCCGTGCCCCCATTGGCAGGCGGATTCTTAACCACTGCGCCACCAGGGAAACCCCAGAATTCTTCATTTGACTCTTCTCTGCATCCAGCCAAAGGGAGTTATTTACTAAAAGTTGGGAGAAGTGGGCAAATATCACAACTTGAGGGGTTAACCAAGGTCTGTGGCCTCTTTTGGGGTGTACAGGCCTGGCACAGGGAGCAGTTTTGCCCCTGGGGTAGATTTTGCTGATTCAAGGTCTACACAGTCTGAAATCCTGCCTCTGACAGACACGATGGAGAACCTGGGATGGAAGAGAGATTAAGGAGTGTTATGAATGCCAGAATCCCAGTCCCAGGATTCTGATGAACCAGACACTTGGATTCTCCTGTTGAAAGCCTTGTCCATAAACAGTACTGGAATCAATAAGTACTTCTTGAGCACTTTTGGGGGTTATATGAGGGATACATGAAAAAAGTATGGGGGGCTTCCCTGGTGGCACAGTGGTTGAGAATCTGCCTGCCAATGCAGGGGACACGGGTTCGAGCCCTGGTCCAGGAAGATCCCACATGCCGTGGAGCAACTAAGCCCGGGCACCACAACTACTGAGCCTGCACATCTGGAGCCTGTGCTCCACAACAAGAGAGGCTGCGACAGTGAGAGGCCCGCGCACCGCGATGAAGAGTGGCCCACGCTCGCCGCAACTGGAGAAAGCCCTCGCGCAGAAACGAAGACCCAACACAGCCAAAAAAAAAAAAAAAGTATGAGAGGGACTTCCCTGGTGGTGCAGTGGTTAAGAATCCGCCTGCCAATGCAGGGGACATGGGTTCGAGCCCTGGTCCGGGAAGATCCCACATGCTGCGGAGCATCTAAGCCCGTGCACCACAACCGCTGAGCCTGTGCTCTAGAGCTTGTGAGCCACAACTACTGAGCCCATGTGCTGCAACTACTGAAGCCTGTGCGCCTAGAGGCCGTGCTCCACAATAAGAGAAGCCACCGCAATGAGAAGCCCATGCACCGCAACAAAGAGCAGCCCCCACTTGCCGAAACTAGAGAAAGCCCGCGTGCAGCAACAGAGACCCAACACAGCCAAAAAAAAAGAAAAAAGCAAAAAAAAAACCACATCACAGTCTTAAAAAAAACAAAAGTATGAGACTGCCCCTCCTCTCAAGGAAATTAACGTGTCTTGTGATGAGATTGGCGCCTTCTCCTTCAGCCATTTCCTTCATTGTTTTCACCTATGTGATCCTTTACCTCTATACTTCCCCTCCTCTTTTCTTTTCCTCTGTTTTCTGGCCCTTTCTTGTTCCCTTCGGTCATTTTTCTCTCTGAATATCTTTGCTTTCCCTCTCCCACTTGATCTTTCCTTGTCTCTTGGTCTTCCCAACTTCCCTCCTGCCCTGGGATAAGCTGACTGCACTGTTGGCTCCAGATTGCTGTAGGCCTCCAGCGGAGGTTAAAATTCTGTGGTCCTGGGCTTCCCTGGTGGCGCAGTGGTTGAGAATCTGCCTGCTAATGCAGGGGACACGGGTTCGAGCCCTGGTCTGGGAAGATCCCACATGCCACGGAGCGGCTGGGCCCGTGAGCCACAACTACTGAGCCTGCGCGTCTGGAGCCTGTGCCCCGCAACGGGAGAGGCCGCGATAGTGAAAGGCCCGCGCACCGCGATGAAGAGCGGTCCCCGCACCGCGACGAAGAGTGGCCCCCACTTGCCGCAACTAGAGAAAGCCCTCGCACGAACCGAAGACCCAGCACAGCCAAAAATAAATAAATAAATGAAAATAAAAGTAGCTATAAAATTTAAAAAAAAAAAAAAAAAAAAAAAAAAAATTCTGTGGTCCTGCAAGTGTGTGTAGACTTGGACAGGCACAGGTATCCCTGATTTCCCAGAGTTTAGAAACTGCTTGAATGAACTAACCTAATCTGTCAAAGGCAGGTGGAGCCTGTGTCAGAGGAGTCTTAACCATGTCCAAGTAATATTAAAGACATGAGTCAAGAAGCACATCCTGCTCTCGCTTTTCAAGTCTAATGGCCCAAAGACAGGGAACAAGCTGATATGGAATGATGTGGGGACGACTCATTAAAATTATAATAATAATTAAGAACAACCAGATAAAGACCGTAGAAAAGGACAGTTTCATGGGTGAGACATTCTGTTTTCCCACATTTTGTACTTGGTGAGTGTGTGCGAGTGATCAACACACCCAGACTCTACTTACTCTTCAGCTACGACTTCAGTTTCAACAAAACCTAAATTTGAATCCCTCAACCCGGACTCTTTTCCTTTACTGAGCACCAAGGACCCTGTTGGTGTTCTTGGCATTAGTAACTTCAAGGTAGAGTTGAATGGGTTTGTGTAAGTGACTTTGTGTGGAAAATGACACCTGAATTTTCCTTGCTCAGCCTCAGCAGTGCCTCGGGCACTAAAGGTAAAGAAGTACGCACTGGAGTTTTAATCAGGTGTCTCAAATGGCTTTTCATACCCTATGGGAGAAGGAACCTGAATTTGTTCCCCTAATCCACAGTTGCCACACTAACTCTGGACTGCCCAGCAAGAAAGGGAGGTTAGCTGGTTGGTTAATTGGGTTTTTTTCCCCCCATTCACTCATTTACTCACAAACAGTGCCAGACACTGGAAATGTGAGAATGGAAAAAATTACGGTCCCTGTCTTTCAAGAGGCACAGTCTTGTGGGGGAGACAGGCATAGAAATAACCACAGTCCAAGTTGGTAATTGCTATTGTACAGGTAACATGTGATCTCAGAGGAGGGAACAACTAACATGAAAGAGGGAGGAAAAGAGGCACTTAAGCTGCTCTTCTTAAAGGATGAGTTGAGAGTTGGCCAATCTGAATGGAGGGAAAAAGCAGATTCCAGACATCGAACAGGAATTACAAGGACACAAAGGACTGTGGTGAATACAGAGAATGGTGAATTTATATGAGTAGAGGTAAGGAATATGCTGCAAGAGTGTCTGAAAAGAGGACTAGAAAGGGAAGTTGGAGACCAGTTGTGAAGGGACTGGTGTACTCTGCTAAGAAGTTTGGACTTTAACACATAGGCAGTGGGGCACTACTAAATGCTGTTAAACAAGGGAGTAGGGTAAGCAGCTCTTTTCTTTATAAAGAGGTCACAGAGTGGAGTCGGGGTAGAGACAGTTTGTTCCAGGGTCCCACGTACATTAGGGCTTGACATCTATTTCCTATCATCGTTCCCAGTTGGGGAATTCTTTCCTTCCTCCATTTTCTCCTCTTTTATTCCACAAAAATGTGGTGAGCACTTGTCATAAAGCAGGCTCTGAGTTAGGTTCTGGGAAAATACAAATGAGTAAAAACCACTCTCTGCTCAGAGAAGCTTATAGTCTGGTTTAGTTATTCCCAAACTCCATACTAGAGTATTCACTGGTCCATTTCACTACCATGGTGAAATGAGAAAAAAAAAGAGGACAATGCAATTAGTCTTTAAATAAAGCTAAATATATTCAGTATAAAACCTCTCCTCTTTAATGTGAGGTTACATTCGTATGTTCACACTTTCCTGAAAAGGTGATGGTTTTTTTCTTTTAAGTTTACTTATTTGGCAAAATGAAAAGTCAGCCATATCTCAAAAATTGTGTGTGTGAGGGAAATCTACTGGTGAAGGTTAACTTCCTCATTCCAGCAGTGAGACTAAGAAAAGGCCTTTTTCATCCAAAGGAGTGGACCTATGCAGGGAACAAGGATTTACCAGTAATGACTGAGACAAAAGCAGGCTCTCATGCTACTTCCCACCCTCCCTAGACTCAGAAATAAGGGAAGGGGAGAGTCCCTGGTCCTAAAAGAGTCATAAATAAACCCTAAGAGGGTTCATAAATCTCCTCTCTAGAGAGCAGCTGCTTCTCCTGACAGCATTGAGGGGATAGCTGATGTTCCAGGAGCTCATAGGCCCAGGACATCTGGGTTCATCTCCTCTAGTGGGGGGAAGGACAACAACTCTACAGAGAGATCCAGCAAGTGTAACAGGAAAAGCTGGTGAAACAGAAACAGTCTGCTCCAGATTGAGAAGCCTCTGGCTCTGTCTTTATAGCTACTTTATTTATTTATTTATTTATTTTTGGCTGTGTTGGGTCTTCGGTTCGTGCGAGGGCTTTCTCCAGTTACGGCAAGTGGGGGCCACTCTTCATCGCGGTGCGGGGGCCGCTCTTCATCGCGGTGCGCGGGCCTCCCACCATCGCGGCCCCTCCCGCCGCGGGGCACAGGCTCCAGACGCGCAGGCTCAGCAGTTGTGGCTCACGGGCCCAGCCGCTCCGTGGCATGTGGGATCTTCCCAGACCAGGGCCCGAACCCGTGTCCCCCGCATTAGCAGGCAGACTCTCAACCACTGCGCCACCAGGGAAGCCCTGGCTCTGTCTTTTATGGGGTAATGGAATGTGGTCACCAGCTTTTATCAAAATTAACCAGGCATTCAGGTTTTCCATGGCCCAGGCACAAATAACCCACCCACCAATCCCTTTAATCATATCACTTAGCCAGTCTCGCTCCTGCGATCAGCAAAGCATTAGCACCTAAACTCAAACTACTACACTATAACAAGACTGCATCATCCTGTTTATAGCTTAGGGCTTATGGGTTTGAACTAATTTAGGAATCTGTTTGGGGACCAAACAGAGAAAGTCTTGTTGTGAGTTTGCAGTTTGCTTAGTGAGTAGGATGCAATGCATGCGTGAAATCCAGAGGTTGGGGAGCCATTGGTCTTGTAGGAGAGTCAGACATATAAGCAATTATTTCAGTACAATGTAATAATTGCATGTACAAAGGCACAAAGAACCGTGGTATAGGAGGAGAATGATGAGTTTAGTATGAGTAGAGGAAAGGTATATTTGGTGGGAGTTTCTGAAAAGGGGACTAGAAAGGAAGGGTGGAGTCAGATAGTGAGGGGCCAGACCAGGATGGATTCTTAGGAAGCAGAGCTGAGGCGAGAGCTGCTGACCAAGGGACTAGGGAGGTGGGGGGAGGCTTTCCCAAGGAGCAGGCCCTTGGGATGGGTCTCTTGCCTAGCCCTCTCTTTAAGGCTCTCTTCTCTTCTTCCTTTTCTCCTGCCCCACATTTCCTGTGATGCCAGGCCCAGAACATCCTCGCAGCCTGCTGCTCTAATTACTTCATTCCATTTTAATTCTGCTGAGTTAGGAGCCTCTGAACTCAAGAGGAAATTCACACAAAATACCCGACAAATTGAATGTGCTGGCATTTCAGAAATACGTCTGACCCTATCTGCCCCTTTATGTTCCCTTCCTCTAGCACTGCCTCGACCAGCAGCAGATTGAAAAATCAAGGGTAGGATGTGCTGATGAGAAGAGGTGGTGGAACTGATGGAGTAAGATTTTGGGTTTAACTAACTTATTTGAGCCATTACCTTTTAGGGGAAGAGAGAAGGACAGGGTGAGGTCTTTCTGATAGGTGGCTTTCCCTAGACCCTTTTGGAAACTTATGGGGTCCATCTCTGCAGCTCCAAAGCATTATGGGTATATGTGAGTTGTAATGTTTCCTCTTCCCTAGAGATATTTGCAAATTAGGAGAGATACCTTATTCCAAGCTGTTTATTGATGGAGATGGATAGAATGACCTCTTAAAATGAGGGGATTTCAGTTTATAAATCAGCAGTTCTCAAATTTTTTGCTGTCAGGATTCCTTTACAGTCTTAAAAATTATTGAGGGGACTTCCCTGGTGGTCTGGTGGTTAAGATTCTGCGATTCCAGTGCAGGGGGCACGGGTTTGATCCCTGGTCAGGGAAGCAAGATCGCACATGCCAAGTGCCATGGCCAAAAAAAAAAAAAAAAAAGAAGGAATGTGATTTCCAGGTAAGACATCTAATCTAAGATACGCTTACTGTTTTGAATTTACACTTACTTAAATAAAACTCACCTTTAGAAAAAAAATTATTGAGGGCCTCCCAGAGCTTTTGTTTGTGGGTTATACTATCAGTATTTACTGTACTAAAAATTAAAATTGAGAAATTAAAAGAATATTTATTAATCCATTTAAAAATAACAATAAAGCATTACATGTTTAACATAAATATTTTGGTGACAGAAAAGCTATATTTTACAAAACAAAAAAATTAGTGATAAGATTGGCATGTTTTATATTTTTGCAAATCTCTTTAATATTCAGCTTAATATTAGAAGATACCTGGATTCTCACTTCTGCTTCTGCATCCAATCAATGTCAATATGTTGTTTTGGTTGAAGTATATGATGAAATTCTGGCCTCAGAGAGTTGGAAAAGGAAGAAGTATTTTAGCTTTCAAATAATTGTGGTTATTTTTCTTTGATACTACACCAAAACTTGATACATGGTAATTTCTTTTTTTTTTTAATTTTTTTAAATTTATTTTTTATACAGCAGGTTCTTATTAGTTATCTATTTTATACATATTAGTGTATATATGTCAATTCCAATCTCCCAGTTCATCCCGACACATGGTAATTTCTTAAAGATCAGTTGCAATGTGGAATCTGAAAGCATATCAATCAATTCCTACTCTATTACATTAAAATCCATTGGTTTACCTTGCACTTTAAATAAATTTAGTAACATCATGCATTGGTCACTTGGAAAATACAGATCCTCTGAGTTATACAGATCTTCCAAATGTTGATACATTTCATTTACAGTATTTTAAAAATCACATTCATTGTATCACCATCAATCTCATCAGAGATATCTTTAAGCATTGGGAAGCCATCAAGTTCTTGGTGGCAGATATAAGTGTTCCAAATTCTAATTTTCGCTTGAAATCTTGAATTTTATCATGGGCAACAAATGCTGTCAGTTGTTTTCCTTGAAGTGACAGGCTAAGTTTGTTCATTTTTGGGAAACTGTCTGCCAAACACTCAAATCTGAATAATCTTAGTTTGTCTTCCAGTCATTCTAACAAGTAAAAATGATGTTCCATGAAAAAGGAGGGTAATTCAGCTTGAAACTCAAAAAATTGCCAAAGTGCTTTTCCTAGAGACAACCATTATACTTGAGATACAGCAGAAGTGCTTTATGTGTGCTTCCTATTTCCCCAGACAGAATATTAAAAAGATGTGCTCGAGGGTTGAGATTTAGTAAAAATTAATAGGGTTTACAGTTTTATCAAGGACAGTCCTAAGTTAAAGTGAAAAATTTTTTTACTGCAGTGAAGAATACAAGAACTACTTGTACAGTTTAGTGCCATTGCAAGGTGCAAGCTATATTACCCACTATTGCTTTTGCACCATCAGTGCAAATGTCAATACAGTGAAAAAGGAGAATAATGTCTTAACTGTGTTATGAAAATAGTTTTGACCTTATGGACCTTTAGGGTCTTGGGGACCTCCCAGTGGGCCATGGATCATACTTGGAAAACCACTGCCCTAAACCCTGTGGCCACGTTCCTCAGGGTTTGACTCTAAGTCCTCTTTTCTTCTCACTCTCTGCTCTCTCCTTAGGCAAACTCATCTACTGCCTTTGAACTGCTTTTGAACAAAGGACCCACACACTTATTATCCCTAGCTCTGACCCCTGCCTGGAGCTGGAGACTCATGTATCTAGCTGTCAACCTTGGCGGTTGGATGTCTCAAAGGCTCCTGAAGCAACCTAACACTTTGCTTGTGGTCTTCTCCCTGGTTTTCTTCCATCAGGTTATACAAGCTGGAATCCTTGTTTTCACCACATTTGCCCCCCTCCATATCCAATCAATCACCAAGTCCTGTTAATTTTACCTCCTAAATATCTTTTTAGTCCATAACTTCTCTCTATCACCACCACCACTACCGAAGTTAGAGGCACCCTTATCTCTTGCTGGAATTACCACAACAGTCTCCCTTCAATCCATTATCCTCATGGTAGCTGAGTGATCTTTTCAAAACACATATTTGATCCTGCCAAAACTCTGCTTAAACCCTTTAATGACCTCCATTGCTCTCAGGATGAAGGTAAAAATCTTTAACATGGTCTGACTCCCCAATCAGGGGAGGTTAGGTTCTTTGGTATATGCTCTCCTTAAACATGATCCTTTCCTTCACAGTGTTCATCATGGTTTGTACTTATATATTCATGAGTGGAATTATTTGGTTAGACTGTAAATTCCCTCCTTGATGAGACTGTAAGTTCCAAGAAAACAGATATTTTATAAATATTTACTGAGTTAGTGATCAAATGAGGCCTAGGACAATTCCTTTGAGCATAGATTAACCACTGAAAAATGTCGTCTGCTCAGGTCCCTGGGTTGGGGAAAGACCTATTTTTATTTTTACTGTCTCTCATAGCATTTATTTCAAAGAAAAATGCTGCCTTGTGCGAGGCTTTCCATCAAAGCATCCTCCTAAGCGTGGGGACACATCAATCTTCCTTTTGACATAGAAGCCCTCTTTGCTCCCTATCACTCATGCTGCCAATGGCTCTTGGAAAGAGTTAGCTAGCAATTCTGGCCCTTCAGGAATGTAAAGGAGGACACATCTCTCTCTCCCACTAGGTGCTTGGCTAGGAGGCTCATTTCAGCAGAAGAGAATAAAGTATGTCAAGTGGAGGTGCCAAGAGGGAAACAAAAAGAGGATGAGTCATAATGTTTGTCCTCAGGGAGACTTCAATCTGCTGTAGAAAACAGAACCCCATCTTGGGTTTTTTTGTTTTCTTTATTTTTGTTTTTTTTAGCTGAGGTCGATATAGAACTGGAAGTGGTCCTTCCTACAGGAGGGAAGGGAAACAGTGTTTATTAAGCACCTGCTGTGTTGTTAAGCAACGACCAGGCACTTTGACTGTTGTTCTCTCATTTAGTCTTTACAACAACCCTATGAAGTAGGAATTATTTTCCTGCTTGTTTAGATGAGAAAACAACTGAGGCCCAGAGAGGTAGTGTAAGCAACACAGTCAGAATGGTATATTAGGTCTGTTTATCCACCCACTCCACATTCCCCTTGTGACTCTGTACTGGTCAAAACTTGGCTGCAGGCAATGTCATATACCACATGACACCCCTCACCCCAATGTCTTAAACTACCACTTACCCACTTCCATCCCCCTCCGCCCTTAGGTGATTGAACCAGAGGGAGGTTCTGACCCAAGGTCAGTCAGTTCATGGGCTAGGCAGTCACCTCTAATTTATGGTCCAGTGGAAAAAAGATAAGTTGAGCCAATCTGATTCCCTCTATTAGAAACCTCAACCTAAAGCAAAGAGTTCCCCAGCAGCAACCAGAGCCTGCAAGAGAAGCAAACTTGCCCGGTGCAGCTGAATCACATTAACAGTGAGTAGAGCCTGACAAGGAAGAGCCATGACCTCCAGTTGCTGAGGAGCCTTGAATCTAGACTCCTCCCCAGCTCCAGTGCCTGCCCCTGGAGGCCCTATGTGGCTCCTCATGATCTGACAGTAACCTTATATGCTTGAGCTAACTTGAGGGGGGTGTCCTCTTTTCCCATAAGAGCTGGACTCACAGGGTTATACAGTGACAGAGTCAGAATCTGAACCCAAGCTCATCTGACTGCATAGCCTGTACTCGTCTCATTTTTCCACACTGCAGAGGGGGAGTCCCTGAGCAGTTCAAGGGCCCAACACCATGGGAATGAACATAGTCAACTTTGGAGAGAGGTACCAAGTTAAAAAAGGAAGTGTGAGGGACTTCCCTGGCGGTCCGGTGGTTATGATTCTGCCCTTCCACTGCTGGGGGTGCAGGTTCGATCCCTGGTGGGGGAACTAAGAGTCCGCATGCCGTGCAGTGCGGCCAAAAAAAAGGATGTGTGAGGAACACTTTCCTGCTGGGTGCTGTGAGGTGGTCAAAAGACTGATTAATAGCGGCTGGCCTTGCTTTGGGATTCCTTCCTGAGAAGTACGCACCATGCTAGCTAGAGGCCCTTGCACTGCCAGTTACAGTTTGGTGTGCAACATCATGTGTGAAGTGACTAGTCATCAGTGACATCACTCAGTGATGCCGCTCCCATAAAGGCCCTAGACTTTGGGCAGGTCAGAGTGAGGAACTACAGAGAGCACAGGCTTTGGAACTGGGCAGATTGGGATTCAAATCCTCTTCCTGCCTGTCTGTCCTTGGGAAGGGCAGCACTACTTTCCCAGTCTGTTCTTGTATCCTCATTGGCAGAAATGGAGAAAAGTCCTACCTCGCAATAAGGATTATGAGATAAACATGCAAGACCCTACACTGGGGGAGTTAGTGTTTGATAGGTACAGTGTTTGAGTTGGGTAAGATGAAAATGCTCTGGAGAGGGATGGTAGTGATGGTTGCACAACAATGTGAATGTACTTAATGCCACAGAACTGTACATTTAAAAATGGTTAAAATGGGGGCTTCCCTGGTGGCGCAGTGGTTGAGAGTCTGCCTGCCAGTGCAGGGGACACGGGTTCGAGCCCCGGTCTGGGAACGATCCCACATGCCGCGGAGAGGCTGGGCCCGTGAGCCACAACTACTGAGCCTGTGCGTCTGGAGCCTGTGCTCCGCAACAAGAGAGGCCGCGACAGTGAGAGGCCCACGCACCGCGATGAAGAGTGGCCCCCGCTCGCCGCAACTGGAGAAAGCCCTCGCACAGAGGCGAAGACCCAACACAGCCAAAATAAATAAATAAACAAATAGCGTTCCCTTTAAAAAAAAAAAAATGGTTAAAATGGTAAATTTTATGTCATGTACACTTTACATTAAAAAAAAAAAGGCTTTAAATTGGTCTCCCATTAGCAAGTGCTTTGTAGATGCTGGTTTCCATTTTCATCCCCTGTGGCAGAAGCCAAGGTCCAGTAACTCCTGGTGCCCTTAACCCAAGGCAACCCTCTGGCCTCTCCTCCAAGACCATGAGGCATGGGGCCCACCACAGCCCCTGCCCTAGAGAGCTGGAGGCCCATCAGGGCAATGAAGTAAAGTCCCCAGACTTGGGAAGTCAGGACACAGCTATGCACTTTCTAGGGCAAGAGGCCAAGACTTGAAGCTGCTGAGGCAGAGGAGGACTGGGTTTGAGACTTGACCAGGCCCAGCCTCAAGATGCTAGGCTACCGGGCAGTGTCCAGTGCTCTGACTGCTGAGGCTCTCTGCCCTGGAGAGGAGCACCAGAGAGAGTGGGTGGTTGATCTGCATCTCTGTTGGAAATTCCAGAGCTTTCTGGGAGGGCTCCTTTCTCTGTAGCCATCAGTTTTCTGATCACACCACTTGCGATGCTCATTGTGTGCTGTGTGGAGCTGGGCTGGTGCCCCCACCCCTTCCTCACAGTAACCTCCCTGCCTCCCCCAAAGTTGCACGTGTGTTAATATGATAATGCTGTGATAATGACCAGGAGATGACTTCAGGTAACTGATTAGGCCTTCTGGAATGGCATCTGAGGCACCTCTTTAATTTTCCCTGGTGAGGAGGCAGCCAGGGCCCAGGGCTGGAGCACAGGCGCTGGCGGGGAAATTGCATCCGGGAAAGCACTGAGGGGGAAAATTGGAAGTATCAGAATTTCCCAGGTTGCTGTTCCACAGGGGCCAAACATCGTTAGCAGCAGCACTAATTATGATCCAGGAGTGTCAGGCCTGGCTGCCTAGCCTGCCCAGGCAGTCCTTGAAAGCGGCCTTGGGAGCCAGCAGGGCAGAGGTATAGCTGCAGGGAGGCCTGGGAAGCTGGGAGAGGAGAGACTGCAGGGTCATTCAGACATGTGGGGAAGGGGAGCTGGTTAAGTTTCAGTGGCTGGGTGCCCTCCTGTCCTTCAGAATGCTTGGGACTGTGATAGGAAGGGTGGAAGTCAGATTGCTGGAATGATTTCTACCTGATGGGAATTGAGAGTTGTCTCCAATTCCTCTCTTTTCATTCTCTCTTGTCCTCAATGCTCCCCTGAAAATTCTCTTGTCAATGTCACTGGTGGCTTCTCATTTCAGCGGGATCTCTTAGTCCTCCTCTTACTCATCCTAGCAGCAACATCTGACACGGATGGTTGCTCGTTTCTTCTTCTTCTTTTTTTTTTTAAAGATTTATTTATTTACTTATTTTGGCTGCATTGGGTCTTTTTATTTATTTATTTATTTGTTTGTTTATTTATTTATTTATGGCTGTGTTGGGTCTTCGTTGCTGCACGGGCTTTCTCTAGTTGTGTTGAGCGGGGGCTACTCTTTGTTGTGGTGCGTGGGCTACTCAACGCAGTGGCTTCTCTTGTTGCAGAGCACAGGCTCTAGGTGTGCGGGCTTCAGTAGTTGTGGCTCGCGGGCTTTAGAGCACAGGCTCAGTAGTTGTGGTGCGTGGCCTTAGTTGCTCCACAGCATGTGAAATCTTCCCAGACCAGGGCTCGAACCCATGTCCCCTGCATTGGCGGCGGATTCTTAACCACTGAGCCACCAGGGAAGCCCCTGCGTTGGGTCTTTGTTGCTGCACATGGGCTTTCTCTAGTTGTGGCGAGCCGGGGCTACTCTGTTGCTGTGCGCGGGCTTCTCATTGTGGTGGCTTCTTTTGTTGCAGAGCACAGGCTCTAGGTGTGCGGGCTTCAGTAGTTGCAGCACACAGGCTCAGTAGTTGTGGCTCGCGGGCTCTAGACTGCAGGCTCAGTAGTTGTGGTGCAAGGGCTTAGTTGCTCTGTGGCATGTGGATCTTCCCGGACCAGGGATCAAACCTGTGTTCCCTGCATTGGCAGGTGGATTCTTAACCACTGCTCCACCAAGGAAGTCCCGCTCGTTTCTTCTTAAAACATCCTCTTCCTTTGGCTTCCCAGACACTCCTCTCTCATTTCTCCTCCACCTCCTCAGTTTCCTGTGCTGGCTCCTCATTTCCCCCATCTCTGATGCCCTAGGACTGTCATCACACCTTTGTTGTTTCTCCACTCTCCCTAGGTAATCCCATCTATCTTAGGACATTAAAGTCAGCTACGTGTTAATGACTCCCAAATGGATATCTTCAGCCCCTACATCTCCGCTGAACGGTAGACTCATATCCAGCTGCTGCTCGACATCTCCCTGTGAGTGTTGCTCATAGCCCACTCAGACTCACTGTCCCCCAGTCTTCTCCACGGCAATAAATGCAACTCTACCAGATACCAAACTTTGGTGTCATTCCTGGATCCTCTCTCTCTTTCACGCCTCCTTATCTAATTCCTCAGAAAATGTTGTCAGTTCTACCCTTTAGGTTATCTCTAGAATCTGGTCACTTATCTCCAGTTACACCATTCCCACCCTCATCAGAGCCACCATCATTACTTGCCTAGGCAGTTGCAGTCACCTCTGAATTGGTTACAATTTAGAATAGGCTGCTACATCAGAGTCTCCAAAATATAGTGTTTTGTACAAGATAGATTACTTCTTTCTCAAGTATGAACCTGTGCATAAGTGGTCTGGGCTTGATACAGTCACTCCATAATGTCAGGGATCTTAGCTTCTCGTGGCTTGCTGCTCTGTCATCTTCAACATATAACTTCCATTTTGTGGCCTAAGATAGCTGCTCCAGCTGCCACTTTCATGTCCATGAGATTCCAGTCCATGGATAGGGGAAAAGGAAGAAGTGGATGGCAGGCCCCTTCCTATAAGAACATGACCTGAAAGTTGCAGATATCCCTCTGCTCACATCCCATCTGTCAGCATTTTGTCACATGGCCACACTTAGCTGCAAGGGGGCTTGGGAAATGTAGTCCTTTTTCTGAGCAGCATTGTGCCAAGCTAAAATGTGGAAGGAGAGACTGAATTTTGGGGGAAAATAAGTGGGCTCTGCCATAGCTCCTAAGTGGTTTTCCTGCTTCTGCTCTACTCCCTACAGGTTGTTCTCAACACAGAAGCCAGAGTAGTCTTGTAAAATCAGAACATGTCACTCCTCTGTGCAGAACTTTCTAATCACTTCTCTCTCAACTAGGAATGAATTCTAAAATCCTTACCATAGTCTACAAGGTCCTATGTAATTTGAGCACCATTCTCTCTCTGATCTTATCTCCTACGATCTCCCCATTGTTTACTTCACTCCAGGAATGCTGGACTCCTTGCAAAATGCCCCCACTGCAGGGCTTTTGCATTGCTATTCCCTCTGCCTGGGACGCTGTCCCCTCAGATAGCTGCAAGTCTAGCTCCTTCACTTCCTTCAGGTATCTGCTCAAATGCTACCTCCTCAGAATAGCTTTTCTTAACCCCTATTCCCACCATCCCTAGCCTCCTTACCTACTTTGGTTTTTTTCCAAGACAATTAACACCACCTGAAATATATGTTTCTCCCCACTAGGCCATAAGATCTATGGTCCACATATAGCAGGTGTGCTATAAATTCTTGTTGAATGATTGAATGAATGGATGAAGATGGCAGTGCCTGGGATCAAAGGTGGCAGGATGGGGCTTCTTTCCTAATCCTTTCAGGGAGGACCCATTTCTTGATCTCTGTGGTGGTTCCATTTTGGAAACAGAGACTAATTAGTTTCTTGCTTCTGGGCACTCCCTTCAGTTCAGTTTATCAAATATTCATTAGGCAGCTAGTGCGTTAGGTATTTACTATGGTGGATATAAAAGGAGAATAAGTACTATAGATTAGTACTGGCCCTCAGGAAACTTACAGGTTGGTTAAGAGCTTAAATTTTGTCCTTTTTTTTTTTTTTTTTTGCAAGTCTGGCCATTCAGGTGCAGTATAAAAGATCAGGAAAAGAGTGATTCCTCTCTTTCTTTATGGCAGCACTGTGAACTGGTGTGGCCTAGGTAGGGGGAGAGGGGTGGGTAGGAAGAAAGGCTGCCTTAGTATAGATTATAGTTTTAGGTTATGATGGGCTTCTGTCTCTTACTCTTTATGGAGTAGGGCCTTACTCACTGCTGGTCTGCTTAAGAAATAGTTTGAAATAGTTCTGATGAGGGGAAAAGACATAAGACACAGCAGGTAGCCAAAGGGCTAGGGAGATGGAGTGGAGGGATGGGAGTTTTAGGGGGGCCCAGCTGAAGGGAAAGGTAGCTCAGAAAAGCTGAGCAGGAGATAAATTACCATTATCCTTTCCTGCTCTGGGCAAAATGCAAAAGGTCAGGGTTGGTTATTTTCCCCAGACTCCTCTGTGCAGGGCCACTTAGACACTGTTCTGACATTTATAGTCCAAGAAGATCAGAGGACTCCTCTGAGGCCTAGCTTTGGATTTCCACATTGGGAAAGTTCCTTTTTTTTTTTTCCCCTTTGGATGAGGCTGCTTGTTGCATCCCCCCCTAATTCTCCCTTCTCTTGACATTTCCCTTCCATCTGAGAGGTAGAGCCAAGAGCAGTGGCTCTTAAACTTAAACAAGCATTGGAACTACCTGGAGGGCTTGTTAAAATAAGATTGCAGGTTGTCACAGCCAGAATTTACTAATTCAGTAGGTCTGGGGTAGGGCCTGAGAATTTACGTTCATAGCAAGTTCCCAGCTGCTGGTCCCAAACACACTGGGAAAACCGCTGGCTTAGAGCAACTAATTTGGGTCTAAAGGTGTCCTATCCCTGACCTTCCACTCCAGTCCTTTCCCCTAATTCCCCAGCTACCAGGAAGTGGGCCTTGAGTTATCACAAGATTAAATTAGATGTCAAGGATTTCCTGATTATCAGGGTTATTGGCCAAGGCAGTCCCAGTCCCAGGAATCACCCTCCCTGTGAATCCTTGACAATCTCCTCTACTCCCATATGTCTGGGTGCATGCAGATCTGGTTCCCCCCCACCCCCACCCCCTGCCATGCATGGAGGTCGGGGGAGGCCCTCCTCAGGCAGGGAATCCCTGGATCTGAGAGTTGCAGAAACTGTTGCAGGTGGAGGATTGGAGAACAATAGATGCAGAGTAAGCAGAGGGAACCCCCTCCCCCCCTAGATTTCTGTTTCTTTGAGATTAAAATATTTGTTTCTTCCTGGGCTTTGCTCATGCCCATGACTGGGAAACCATTTATGCTTAATGTCCCCAACCCATTAGCAGCCCAGCATGGGGCTCGGCTAATCAGGCTCCTTAATGGCTGCGCTGTGAAGAGTAAGGTCGTGAGTGTCTGCACCAGCTTCCCAGCCTCAGCTAGAGAGAATCATCTAGACAAAGATCAGGGCCTAGATAGGCTCAGAGGTGTCCTGAGAATGATTCACGCCAGTGTAGCAGGCCCATCCAGTTCATGGTAACCTGTCTTCCTACCTCCATTTTGGTAGAGATGCCAGATTAGGCCCCTTGGTCACCTTGGCTGAAATAAGAAGACACCTGCCCCCCCCCCCCCGCCCCCACTCCAGCCTTCTCTCTCCTGCATTAGAATACAGTGAGCTTCTCTGGAAGCATATTCCTGTACCAGTGACCCTCATCCAAAATTTGTTGAGCACCTCTGTGCATGAAAGTCTCTCTCCTGCATCACCTGCTTCCCCCTTCAAAATCCAAAAGCCTATTTGTTCTGTCACCAGATAGGTGATGAGGGCCTTTGGCCTGGAATCTGGGGAATCCCTGAGGACCATTTAACTCTAAAAGACCCTGCAGTTCTGTGCTGGCTACTATTTCTGCAGCTGCTCTTTTTTTTTTCTTTTTTAAATATTTATTTATTTATTTGGCTGTGCCGGGTCTGAGTTGTAGCACGTGGGATCTTCTTTGCGGCATGAGGGATCTTTAGTTGTGGCATGTGATCTCTTAGTTGCAGCATGTGGGATCCAGTTCCCTGACCAGGGATCGAACCTGGGCCCCCTGCATTGGGAGCGTGGGGTCTTAGCCACTGGACCACCAGGGAAGTCCCTCTGCCGCTGCTCTTAAAGAATTTGTGTTCTGTGGCTTTGATCTACAGAGCGTATATTTGTAGTGCCCTCATTTAAGGGTAACCAGATAATCACAGAGAGGAGGCCATGCCTTGAAGCCCATCTCAAAGTATTTGTCTCTTGCTCTCTTGACATCTCATGATGCATTTGATCCGACTAGATAACTCAAACTACTGGCAGTTCCATAAGGCCCTGAGACGGAAAGATATTCTCTCCCCCACCCCAACTACCCCCTTCAATGAAATACTTGAGAGAAGAGATGAGTTTCTACTATTAAGAGGCATGGAGGGAGCCAGCAAGTGCCAGTGACTGGTTCCTGCTTGCCCTCCCCTCATTTCTGGGAACTCCAGGGCCTGGGAGAGGTTGAGCACCTCTAAGGGGGACCCCAACACTGAGCCTCAACAGCCATCAGAATCACAGGGCTGGATAATGCTGACTTTTCTCCCTCCAGGCAGGGAGAGCCCATATGGGCACCTGTATTTTAAGCCACCAATAAGCAGGCTGGTTGGCCAAGAGCTTGCAGGCCTCCTCTTTCCCGCTTTTTCAGCCTCAGGTCTAAGCCATGGGGAACCCTCTCCAATCTGCTGGAACAGACCATCACAAGCTGCTCCTGTTGTGGTCTGGGCTGCCAGCTCCCCAGCCTGCTGCTGCTGGAAGAAGGCTGCAATGTCAGTAATCAGTCCACAACATCCCTCCACATGCCAGCCCTTTGTGGGGGAGGGGAGCCCATTTGGAAAGAATCACATCTGAAGCAGGCAGTTTGGAGAGGCTTGGGGAGAATGGAGGAAGGGAGAAACGCTCAGGTCGCCAATTGGGCAAAGCCATGTTTTAGCCAGGCCACGTTGTGTCCATACTTATCCCGTAGCCCAGCTTTCCCACATGGCCTGTTCAGGTCCATCTGCCCAGTTCTCATACCCTCTACTGCTCCTGGGCCCTGGAGAAATGTCAGCATTTCCCTTCTTTGTCCCTTCTGCCTCCTGGGCCCCACCTGGCCCATCCCCAAGATGTACAAACATCCAGCTGGAGACTGGCTTGGAGGCAGGCAGTGTAAGCAGGGCAGGGGCTAGAACTGTAGTTTTGAGCTGATGATACTGTGTTCCAGAGCCAAGGGTAGGTGGACATACTTAGCAACTGAAATGTTACCTGTTTCCTGGCCTCCTACCCTACCAGGACATGATCTTCCTGAAGCAGACTTTATTTTATTTTATTTTATTTGGCCGCACTGCGTGGCACGTGAGATCTTAGTTCCCCAACCAGGGATCGAACCTGCACCCCCTGCAGTGGAAGCACAGAGTCTTAACCGCTGGACCGCCAGGGAAGTCCCCTGAAGCAGACTCTAGAGGTAGAAGACCAGTGCTTGATTCAGATCTGTCCCTTTTCTAGCTGGTAGCTTTGGGCACGTCAACTCCTATGAGTCTTTACTTCCTCAACTGTAAAATGAGGGCATTAAGTAGGGTAATTTGAGAAGGAATGAGTAAACTGGGAACTGCAGTACAGATCTTAGTTATCATTCTCATGCCCTGCCCTTTTGGGTGCCCCTGGATGCTGATCACACAGGGGACGCTCTCTTGTCTGCCTGAGGGGTCAGGATGCTCTGAGGAGCGGCCCCACCCTGTCCGGGAGCAGCCAGAGCCCTGAAACCTCCAGGAAGGGGTGCTTAAACCCATATCTGTGTTGTTTTTCCAAGGACCCAAGGGAGTGGGCTGGCTTGAAGATAACTGAGGTCACAGGAGGCGCTGTGGGGTGCCGTGGTGGGGGTGGGTCTCATTTCCTTCACTTTGCCCCAGAAGTCCCCAGAGTATGTGTGTGCAGAGTTTTTCTCCTGCCTGGCCCTGGCCAGGTTTGGAGGAGGAATCCCCACTGAAGATTGATGTCACAGACTTGCCTTCCCCTCCCCCAGCCTCACCTTTGGTGATTTAAAGAAATTATTTGGACACAGTAGTTAACGGAAGTAGGTTGCTAGTGTGTGGGCGAATTCATCACTGTCTCCCTGCATTCCAAGAGCAGATCTGTCTTTCAGGGTGAGATATCCCTGTGTGACTTTCTAAGGTCTGAGAAATACAGGCTACCTTTGGAAGGCAGAGTTGGGGGCAGGCTGGACAGGGATTTGGGGAAGGTGGGGTGACTGCAAAGTGGTTGTAAGGGTTGGCTGGGAGGTCTTTCCCTTTTGTTTCTTTAATTATGGGAGAAGGGAGGCAGAGGGCACTGCTGTGTAGGCACTGCTGGGAATGTTGCTGCCCCAGACCCACCCCCACCCCCAGCTGGGAAGTAGGCATATCCTCTGCAGTCCACTCCTCAGGGTGAGGAGGGCTGTTTTCGCAGCTGTCAGGTGGCAGTGATGAAAGAGGTAGAGGGGAGGGGAGGTAAAGGGAGGTTGTCTGATGGGGTCATGCTCTGGAGGGAAGAGGACTGGCTCTCCTCCCTTCCATCCCCCCATTCGACCAGCTCAGCACTTCCTGGAGGTAGCACTCAGACAGGGAGCTGTTTTGAAAGCACAGAGGCCTAGTGCTAGAAGGCTTGGAGGCTGGGAGGGGGGCTGTGAAAAGGGGAAGATAATTATGCAGGTAGGGCAGAAGTCTCTGACCAGGAAAGGACTGCTGCCCTGCTACAGCCCCACAGCCAGCCAGGCCTTCCCCACAATCTAAGCACACATGTGTGTACGTGTGGATGCACACTCACGCCTACATTTAGTGGGAGCGCAGAGATGCCGCTATGAAATGCTTACAGGGAGAATGACTAGAGACAGTGCTGAGGCTCGTTCCCTACCTCTCTAGCCAGTCAGATGGCTTCTCAGATATTTACTTGGGTCTTAGCTGGTCATCTCTCTACCCCT
This sequence comes from Balaenoptera musculus, assembly GCF_009873245.2. Lineage (NCBI taxonomy): Eukaryota > Metazoa > Chordata > Mammalia > Artiodactyla > Balaenopteridae > Balaenoptera > Balaenoptera musculus. The sequence continues at coordinate 114,787,964 of NC_045787.1, forward strand.
TATTTTACTCCTTTCTCTTCTCTAGGTTTCTCGGTGTTCTGTCTCTTTTCCCCCCTCCCTCACTGTCTCTGATCTTGAAAATGGGAAGTGTTGGAAGAAGACCCTCCCTTCTAGCTGCCACTATTTAGGATGCAGCAAGATGGATTTAAATCAGGTTAAAGAAAGAACTAGGAGTGGGGAGTAGTGGGTGGTCAGGACAGAAGGCAGCCACTAGGGGTGGAGGTGGGGGGCTGTGGAACCCTATAGACTCATAGAATGGTGGAGCTAAAGAGACCTGAAGAATCTTCTAGTCTCTCCTGAGCTTACAGATGTGGAGCTGAAGGTGCTTTTGGAAACAGCTATTATTATCTGTATTATCAATGGTAAATTTGGTCATGTCTCCCTGGCACCTAAGGGAGTTGCTGGGGAGAAGCGGGGTCTCTCCTGTGCTCCCCGAGGTTGGCAGATCTTCCACCACTCACTCACTGAGGTGATTCACTGAATGTGGCACAACCTCTTCTCTCCGAGGCTCAGAGGAGGCGGCTGATTTTGCTATGTGATATGTGACTTTCCTCCTAAAGCCAGGGACATCTACAGACTGGACAGCCCTCCTCTGAGCTCTGGGCATGTGCCCAGAGGCCAGGCTACAGGGCCCCAGTGTGTTGTCCTTCTCCCAGGTCGACTGCTCTCTGGACGTTCCCCTCCTCAGTGACCCCTGGGGAAATCCAGCTCTGATTCACGCTCTGGCAGTGAGTAAAGGGGGCAGCATAAAGCGTGGCCCCTTCTGTTGGAGCAACTAGAATTGGCTTTCACTCCTTCCTTCCTCCACTCCCGACTGGCTTCAGACAAGCCAGACAGCAGGGGGCACTCCTGGGTCATCCTAGGAGAGGATTCTGTGGGGCCACCTTCAGCCTGGACTCTGAGAACATTAGAAATTTTGTCTGTCCACCTGTCATTCTGAGGGTGAGCAGGGGAGACCCTTTGAGAGTTGGAAGCAATCTTTTTCTAGCAGGCAGAGACAGAGACTTGAGAGAAAAATCGCTTTTCTTAACTGTGCCTGAGACTCCTTGGGCTGAAAGAAACCTGACTTCTGCCTCTGGGAGATCAGTTAGTAGGGTAGGTCTCTATCTGGGAGCCACGGCCAAGACCAGGTGGGCCCAGTTTGGAGACAGTGTAACTCCTGGCCCCTTGCTATTCCCTAACAGCTAACGCTGGTTTAGCTGTCTTTGGGGAGCTAAATTTTCTTCAGAATGCCTTCCAGATTAATCTGTGTTGCTAATACCCATGCCCTGCCCACTAGGTTCTTCATCATGGCAGGGGGTAGGGAGAGGCTTTTTCTCTTTTTCCCAGACCTAACACAGTCCTCTGTGACTATTCCTGGACCTGTCTGGGAGTCTGATGGGGATGGGGTGCAGCAGGGAGTGCTGAGCAGGTCGGTGGGTTGTGGCTCATTCCTGACCTGTAGCTGACCCAGCTGGGGCTTTCTGGGCAGCAGCTGCCCTGAGGGAAAGCCCCTAAGAGAAGACTTCCCAAGGCCCCCCACTCCTGCTTTCTCTCCAGTTGTCTCCCTCAGACTTCCTCATCCCCTACCCAGTCATCCCAAAGCCACCAACCCTCAGGAATCCCTCCTCTCCAGTAACAGAGCCTGTGTGAGTATTGACTTATGGGCACAGGGATGGTAAAACGCCTGTATCAGGAGTTCTCTCTGTCCAAAGAATCGGGAGGAGGCCAGTGTATAGTGACTGGTGCGCAGGACGGGATCTCTGAGCTGGAGACAAAGGTATTGTTGCTAGCAGAGCTGAGGGCACAGGTTCAAATCTGTGAACTTATTCTGGTGGAGTACATGTTCGAGTCATCCTCAGAACTGATCTCTCACTTCAGAACCCAAAATTATTGGTTGTCCCTAGAGTCTGGCTCTGCAGAAACCACCTCATCCCACAGGGCCTCAGGTTTGCTGTAAACATTAAGGCAGCAGTCCTCCAAGCTATGGAGGAGAGAAGGGTTAGCGGAATGGAAAGAAACCCAGGGTTGGAGGCCTTGGCTCCAATGTCTTGAGCATCCTGACAGCCCTAGCCCCACCTGCCCCCCACTGAGGTATCAACTCTCAAGCTCTCTAGGGCAGTAGAGGTTAGGGACTGGGCCTTCTCCAGCTGAAAATCTGCAGAGGTGAATTCCATAGCTGACCTGTAGCCTTTTCCCTGTGTCTCCCAGCTCCTTTAACCAAGACATTTTTCTGAGGTTTCACCTAAGTTCTTCCAGCTGCAGTTGTAGCCTAGGTTTTAGCTTGTGGCATACCCTGGAGACCCTGGGACACCCTCCCATGTAGTTCGTGTGCGATTGGACCAGTGAGGTACAGATGTGTGGAAAGGGCTGAGTATGAGGAAGACTGCATCACAAACCAGCCTATTCATGGATCTCAAAGGTCAGAAGTGTGACTAGGCCCTGGAGGAGTGTTGGTGTTTCCAGAGAGGAAGATGGTGAGGGATTGGGAGCAGTCTGCAGTTGCTTGCCATATCTGAGATCTCCTTATGGAAATGAGGCCTCAGATGGACCAAAAAAAGACAGGAACGAGAGGCACTGTAGCTCCACCCATGTGGTCTCTCATCCATTCTCTTGTGTCCCCTCCTCCAGCTTGGCACCTGACCCTCTGTGTAGGGACAAAACATTTTTCCATTCTAAATGACCATTTACCCCTTTCCTCCAGGATACTGATCTAGCTGGACATCAACCTAAGGCTCCTGAGACGGAAGTGAGGGAGTACAGAAGTCAAAGGCTTATTTTTGGTCCAGAAGTGAGTTAGAAGTTCACCACAATTCCAGAAGCCTCATTTTCACAGCCAATACTATTTAGGGAACTAGGAGTTTCAGCCAGCTCAGGGATAGCTTCCAGGTACATAATCTGAAGGCCCGGGGTCGGGGGAAGGGGAAAGGAGATGTAGAAATCCTAATAAGAACAGCTTCAATTCATTAGGCATTTTCTATGGGGAAGATATTGTTCTAAGCATTTCACATGCTTTATCTTGTTTAATCTTCAACCCACTGAATCATGATTCCTATTTTACAGATGAGTATATGAAGGCACACATTTATAATAAAAATTAAAATACTAATAATAAGGATAAAATTTTAACAGCTAAAATTTTTTTAAAAACTGACCCAGTACCAGTCCTTGCACAAGCACATTATATGTATGATATTATTAAGTCCTGGGAATTTATCATGTTATCCCCATTTTCAGCCAAGGAAACTGAGACTGAGAGAGAAATGACTTGCCCAAGGTCACAGAGTCTTAGAAAGTGACCAAGCCAAGAGTCAACCCACGTCTGTCTGATTCCAAAGCAGCCCATGCTCATGATCCCTTAACAGCACTGCCTCTCTCATGCAGAGAGCAGGTGGTTATGAAAGAGAGTCCCGCTGGATTTTTTTTTTAATTTTAATTTTTAATTTATTATTTATTTATTATTTTTATTTTTGGCTGTGTTGGGTCTTCGTTTCTGTGTGAGGGCTTTCTCCAGTTGCGGCGAGTGGGGGCCACTCTTCAACGCGGTGCGTGGGCCTCTCACTATCGCGGCCTCTCTTGTTGCGGAGCAGAGGCTCCAGACGCGCAGGCTCAGTAGTTGTGGCTCACGGGCTTAGTTGCTCCGCGGCATGTGGGATCTTCCCAGACCAGGGCTCGAACCCGTGTCCCCTGCATTGGCAGGCAGACTCTCAACCACTGCGCCACCAGGGAAGCCCCCGCTGGATTTTAAAAGCAGAGACTGGGGCCAGGAGCCGCAACATCTGCCATTTTGGGAAGCTGTGGAGGAGCCGCCGCCACTCCCCGCCCCAACAGTGAGGGAAGCTTTGATCCTGTCTTCTCACCCACCTGGGACTGGGCTGTGTAAACCCACAAACTGCAGGAAAACAAGTCCTGGAACAGACTGGACAGGGAGGCAGGGGATGCTTCTCTGGCCTGAAGCCTCTGCCTCTTTGCTCACTCTGAGATGTGTGTTCCCACCCTGGCAACCTGTCGTGGGGCTGCTGTCAGTCTCTGCTCTCTCTCTCTCTCTTCATCATCACTGTGAATCTTGCTGGGCTGTTGTTGCCTTGGTAACTTGATGGGAAGCTCTTGAGGTTTTCTGGAACCAGAGAGGGCTATGGAGGGAAGAACCAGGCTCCGTTAGGCTGCTGGTCACAAAAGGAAGAAACCATTCCAGTGCTCGTGGCCCCTGCCAGCCAGTCAGCCGGTTTTTCTTTGGGTCTGACCTCAGCCTCTTCTGTTGCATCTGCAGGAGCTTAACAGCCTTTAGGGCTGGGGCTGGGGCTGAGAGGAGGGAGCTGTCAGGTACTGCTCTGCCCTTGGAGTTGGCCCACACAGTCGCCAGTGCTGCCTGGACTCCTGCTTGCTCCTGTGCCCTGGCCCTGAAGTCTTAATTGGTTTTATGAAGTTCAATGCCTATTTTTTATGAGACAGATAATTACGGTGAGGGGAGGTCAGGCCCTCCTCTGCTAGGCTTGGCGAGGCATCCAGAATTGCTGACTCACCAATCATCACCAGGCAGATTGATGGGAGCAGGGTGGGCAGGGGCAGACCTGGGGGGAACAGGGGATACTCACTGCAGGAGGAGGCGCTGAGTCTCCAGGCTTGCAGTCCCTGTGATGGGATCAGGGAGGAGAATGCACACCACCTGCCTCTTGAAGGAGCCCACACATCTGAGGTGGGCACCTGTGGATGCTGTCCTTCCCGGTTGTTGGTGGGTGGGAGGTGTGGCTCTTCTTCCAGGGATTCCTGGCAGCTCTGTCAGGGCTCCTGGGAGGATTTCTACATGGGGCTGTCTCTGGCTGTGCCAAGAAACCCTCAATCTCGACACAGTTACTACCTGAGGAGCTGTTTCTTCCTCCTTCTCTCTTTCCAGTCTTCTTCCTTTTCCTCTCCCGCAGTCTCAGTCTGAAATATGGCCTATGTCTTTCTTAGGTCAGTCTCTATAACAGGTCTCTGTTTCTCTCTTGGTCTTTCCCCTAGTTCTAGTCCATGATAATTTCTTTCTCTCTCTCTCTCCCCCCCCCCCACCCCAATCTCTCATTCTTTCTCTCCTCCCCAGGTGGGAATTGACTTGTTGCCCATTGGAGGACAGTTGCACTCTGTGATTCACTGCTGGCACAGGCAGGGTATGAGGATAGTGGGGAGTAGGTGGGGGGCAGTGGAACAAGAAATTCTGCTAATGCTAGGATGGCTCCCCTCCAACACTCACGGCCAGGTGGGGCAGAGGTTTATGTGCGTCTCTTCAGGCTAGGAGCTACTGTCCAGGTTTGTGACTCCCAGGTAGGCTGAGAGGTCGGCCCTGTCCCTAGACCAGGAACAGGACCCCCTAGCTCTCTGGGAAGGACCTTTGACAACCTGCTCTGGCTCTAGTTACTGTCTGTGTGTCCTCATGTCCTCCTCCAAAGGGAGAGAAGGTGATTGACCCATTCATGGCAGACACATAATTGCACTTTTAGATTGAGCCAGTTGCTAGATATGGCTGGCAGTGGTACACAATGACCTCAGGAAGACCCTTACCTACTCAACATATTGTTAAACTCCCTCCTCCCTTTGCTTTCTGGCTCAGTCGCCAACTCCCCAGAAGTCGCTTCTTCTTTAAAGTGAGTCCAATCTTGCAGAAAAAGAAGAAAGGAAGAATAGGACTGGAGTTGCCCAGGTCAGGTGGGCCGGAGTCCCTGACTGCAGAGGCCAGGCCCTCTTCCGTCTCATCCTCCTCCATTTAATTAGCTAATGTCTGCAAAGGCCTGGGCAGCAGAAAAGCCCTGTACAAATGTTGAGCACAATTTTATTTCCAAGACTCGCCAAGAATATATTTGCAGACTTGAGGGAAAGGTCACTGGGCCTTCCTGGGACAGAAGGAGGACTCCCTGCAGGGCCCAGAGAGAGGACACTCCTGGGAAGCCAGGATTGGGCAAGGAGAGGCCACAGTGGAGGCCAGGGCCCCTGCCTCTTTGGTGCTCCAGCTGAGCATCTTGGCACCATGCCTGCTTCACACTGCTCCCTGCCCCTCCTGACTCCCAGGGTCCTAAAGGCTCAGCCCTCTCTGCAGAGACCACCATCAGAGACTTTCCTCCAGGAGATTATGCTAATATTCACACCAACTAGTATTTATTGAACACTTACTATGTTCCGGGCTTTGCTAAGGGGGCTGGAGCTCTTCAGCTTGGGGAAAAGTGGCTGCCTCTTGGTACAGTGGGGTGGGGAGCTTTCGAGTGAAGCAAGCCCCTGTGTGCTGTAACCAGGTCTGTTTGAAGTCTCTCTGAAACCTTTAGGAGGGGGGTATCACTTATCTTCTCTGACCAATGAGAGAAGTTCCTGTTCTGTAATCCAGGTCCCTCTAGTGTGGATGTTCTGCAAGCTTCTGGACTCTCCTGTCCTTTCCCCAATGACAAGTCACCTGGTCCTAAATCCATTATGAAATGGATTGGCCCTACCATCATTGAGGCCAATTAGCCTTGATAGGCTGTGTGTCCAAGGAGCAGCTTTCCAGTTTTTGCTCCAAGGCCTGATTTTGTGTCCCTGCCTCTCTCAGAATTCTATGTTATCCCATACCTAGGAGCAGTCCCCTCATTCCGTCTCTGGGCAGGACTTGGTTTTGGGTGAGGGCCAGAGGGCAGAGGTTGGGAGAATAGAATAGCCAGCCTTACCCCTCACAGCTCACAACCGTGGTCAAGGTGAGCACTTTGGGAGGGCAAGAGAGACAGCAAAGCAGGGATTGGAGGCTCCCAGAAAAGGCAGGCAGGCCAGGCCAGGAATATTGATAACGTATTTCCAAAATCCTCTGGGCTTCCTTTGTCCATCCACTTACCCTCTAAAATCTGAACAGAGCTAGAATGGGCTGAGAGACAAGGTCCTTGAGCCCCCAAGTCCCACCAGCCTCCATTCTGTTCCCAGTTGTTCTCTGGCTTCTTTCCAGAGCCTGGGAGCTTCCATGTGTCATCAGTTCATTGTCATTCTGATAAAAGTCATTAGTCCTTGAAAAAGCATGACTCCTCAGCTGAGGCCAGGCCCCCACAACCTGAGAAGGAGCACGAATGGATGGAGACGTAGGGGGAGGGTGCAGACACAAACACAGGCGCACAGGCACACAGTGGCGCCTGTTCCCAGGGGTGTGTGTAAATGGGCACAAACCCTCCAGCGGACACAGTTCACATACCTTTACACACAGGCACAGGAATGTTTCACGTACCCAGGTGTAGAGCTGTACCAGAGAGCCCCCAGCGCCATATCACCATAGCCACACTCGGTTGCTTACAGCCCCTGAGATTCAGTCAACACCTAGATCCGCTGTGCAGCATACAGCAGCCTCAGCCTCCCGCAAACCCAGCAGGCAATCTCCCTAGGCTGGGGTGGGGGAGGAGAGTGGAATGTGGAAGCCGAGGTTAGAGATCTGCCAGTTCCATTAGCCTCAAGAAGCATGTCTGGAATCTAAAAGCGCAGGGACAAGGGCGCTGCGGAGCAATTCCTGACAGCGGGTTTATATTTCCCACCCCCTCCCCCACCAGGAAGCTCCGTGTGGTCAATAAAGCCATTTACGGATTAGAGCAGCTCCCTCAATAAAAGCTGCTTATTCAAAAGGTGCTTTCAGTTAATTTGCATTTACTTCATGGATATTATAATGTGTGGAAGAGCTGCCTCCTCAGTCTCCCTTCCTGTTCCCATTTTGAGTCCCTGGCCCACACCCCCCCTCTTCCTTCCACGCTCCTGTCCTCTGCCCCAAGCAGTGGGCACAGGTATCAGTTCGGGATGGGCCATGATTTGCAACAACCCAGGGACCTTGAGGGGGAGTAGGAGGTGGTGAACACTGGCCACTGACCCATGGTAGGGGGGCAGCTCCAAGGACAGCCAGAAAGGGCCAGAGCTAAGAGAGTTTTCCCAAAAGAGAGGGAGGAGGGTCGAGGCCCTGGGGGAGCCTCTGCTGGTTCCCCCAGGTTGGGTACAAGCCTGATCTCCTAGGGAAGGGGGAATCTGTTTGCTGTTTGAAAATGGGGATGCGATGGGTATTGGTAGAGTCAGCTTCAATTTCCAGGACTTCCTCTGGCAGCCACCTCCCATGCATTCAGTTCATTCAGAGAATATTTAATTAATACCTACTGTGTGCTAGGCTTTATGCTAAGCATCTGGAATAGAGTGGTGAACAATACAGTATGGCCCCTGCCCTTACAGAGATTCCAGTATCATGGGGGAAACCCACAAAAAAAAAAAAAACAAAAAAACAAAACAGGAAACCAGCTGAGGAATACAGAATTACAAATTACATAATATATAATAAGTACTATAAAGTGAACAAACAGGGTGCTGACATAGAAAGGGGGACCTAGTTCAGATGAAGTAATCAGCGAAGGATGGTGACATAGGAAGAGACCTAGAAGAGGAGGAGCCAGAGGAAGAATATTTCAGGTTTCAGGAACTGCTGGTGCAAAGGCCCTGTGGCAGGAGTGTTGGAGAAATGGAAAGCAGTGTGGCTAGAGTGAGGCAATTAAAGGAGGAGTGGTACCCGATGAGGTTGGTATGGTTAAGATGGGCAAGGTCAGGTCTTGTGAGCCATGGGAAGGAATTTGATGTTATCCTAAAGGAAGAAGGAGGCTCACAAAGAGGTTTAATCAGGGAAGCAAGAGGCATGATCTCACCTCCATTCAGCAGGAAGATGTGTTAGGAGGGTACTAGTGGATGCAGGTAGAGGGGTGAGGAGGCCATTGCAGTCATCCTTGCAAAGAGAAGCATGAAGGTGAAAAGGAAAGCATCTACCTTTTTTTAAAAGTAGGAGAATCAAAGTCTTCAAGGAATCAAGAAGTCCTCTCTTTTTTAAAAATTTTATTTATTTATTTATTTTTGGCTGAGTTGGATCTTTGTTGCTGGGCGCTGTGCGGAGAGCGGGGGCTGCTCTTCATTGTGGTGTGCGGGCTTCTCATTGCAGTGGCTTCTCTTGTTGCGGAGCATGGGCTCTAGGCGCATGGGCTTCAGTAGTTGTGGCACGCGGGCTCAGTAGTTGTGGCACACGGGCTCTAGAGTGCAGGCTCAGTAGTTGTGGCACATGGGCTTAGTTGCTCCGCAACATGTGGGATCTTCCTGGACCAGGGCTCGAACCCGTGTCCCCTGCATTGGCAGGCAGATTGTTAACCACTGCGCCACCAGGGAAGCCCAAGAAGTCCTCTCTTGATTTGTCCTTTTATCACCCTCAAGGTACACCATGGGGTTTCCCATCCCAGCTCAGGGCAGAGCCATGGCTTGTGCCTCCTCATCCCTACATCAGTACATAAGGAGGGTGCTATCTTCTGGAGACTCTCCAGGGAAGGCCCCCACCTGCTTCCTTCTGGCACATCCTGCAGGACTGGGAGGAGAGTGCCTTTCTGCGAGGAGGGGTTAGTTTCATTGCCTTCTTGCCCAAGTGATCCGGAGCATGCACACTGGGCAGCGTCCAGCTCAGACCTGGCCAACTCAGGTAGACACAGAGCCACCCACCCGCACTCCCCAAGCCAGGGTCCCAGAGACCCTAGAGCCAATTCCAGCTCCCCCGCTGCCCCTCCTACCATCAATCAGGGGAAAGGAAGGATGTCAGAATCAGGACTAGGGGAAGGGGGGCCACTCAGAGCCTGAACCACCCCCCAGGGATGCGGGAATATGAGGCGAGGATCCTGAGCTTGAACATTTACTGGTAGCACTCAGGATTGAAAACTGATTTATAGTCTGAACACAGGCAGAAGGGAGCAGGAGGAAGGTGGGGAGCTTTGTGTACAGTGCAGCCTTGTTGGGCAGCGGTAATTATATATTACATTGAACTGTCCTTGCAGCACAGTGAAGGGCAGTGGGAATGAGACTCTAAATCACGCTTTCCTGATGCTCCCCATAGCTCACCTCCCTGTGATGTGGCCCTAGAGCCCAGGGCTGACACTTCTGTGCGCGCGCACACACATACACACAGCACGTGGGGGGGAACCAACCTGACTGGGGACCCAGAGAGCAGGAAGATAGAATGTTATCACCTCTGGCAGCTTCCAGGGGCTGCTCATCCTGCAGGCCTCATTGTTTATTGCCACTACACATCCCCCATTCTCTATCCCTCTTCTTCCACCAGTGCCTGAATGTAGGCTGTATCATTGGAAGACATCCCTGTTCACCCTTCATTTGTTCACTCCTGCAGCATCTTTCTTCTCCACATCACAGTCACTAGCTTCATTTAGGACCTCATCACTTCTCTCCTGGATTTTTGTAACCATTTCCTAACTCACCCTCACCCCTAATCCACCATCCTTTATTTTTTGCCATGGTGATCTTCCTAAACACACCTCTGACCATAATCTTGATCTCATTTATCAGGGAATTATAGGAGTGGGGAGAAATGGTCAAAGATTTGGGGGTCTTGAGGGCCCAGGAGGGAGGACGCCTCCTCAGGCTTATCTCAGGTTGGTGATTGTTGGCTCACTGTCCGCCCTGAGCAATCAGCACAGGAGGAACCCTGGTACTCATCCTTCCGTCCCTGGCAAGACCCTGAACCTTAGACCAATCACCTTGTGCCTCCCTCTGGGCCCCTGGCCACAAGTGGCTGGCACTTCCTAGTTCATTAGGGAGGTTGTCATGCTTAGTAGAGATGAAAAAGGGCTCTGGGGTCAGAAAGATCTGGATTTAGATTGTGGCCCATGAACACGCACAAGTTGTTTTGGTAGTGAACTGATTAAGATCAAGAACTCTGCAGCCAGACTCCCTGAGTTTGCATCTTTGCTCTGCTACTCTTTAGTCTAGCTAGGGCAAATTCCTTAACCTCTCTGTGCAGTTTCTCCATTTCTAAAAATAAGGGTAATAATGGTACCTACTTCATAGAGTTGTCGTGCAGATTAAAAGAACACAATAATAATACATGTAATCATCCCTGCTGTTACAACAAGGTTGTGAGTGTGAGCTGTTATTATTTTAATATCACCTCTCTTAGCCTCAGTTTCCTTGTCTATAACAAATCTCCATAATATATCTCCTCCCTACCTCAAGGTTGTTGTGAAGATCAAATGACGCGTTCCCTTTAGAAACTCTCAAAGGCTTTACAAATGTAAGATATAATTATTATTCAATATCAGGTACTTGCTCCCTGAAGTTCAGAGTTTGGGCAGGAGGGCCACATTCCCTTTAACAACAAAGCAGTTACCTTCATCCTCCTCCAACACCAGCCTCAAGGCAGGAAACTGTGGAGTCCTGGAGCCAGGAGCAGCCTTGGAGCTCACCTGGGTCTTCGACCCAGAGGAAGGGGCTTATAAGGCCATGTAGACAGACGGGCATCTCTGAGAGACAGATGATCTCAAAGGAGGCTGCTAATTAAATAGAGAGTTTATTCTCTTCACTGCAGACATCGACCCAGGTTTTGTGGGTCCCAAAGATCATACAATTTGGGGAAGTTCTCTTTAAGAAAAAGAATACAAAATTATAGACATAAAAATTAAAGGCAGCCTTTGGAAGGGGCCTGTGGAAATGTGTAGCCCCAAAGCTTAAGCTTCATTAGCTTTATGGAAAATCCACCTCTGCCACCATGTCAAATGGGCAATGAACAAATACTTGTGAGTTTGTTGCTTATGGCCAAAACAAACCATTTCCACCACAGGCCAGAGTCTCCAGAGGACTGCAGTGGGCTCATCCTCCACCCAGACTCTGGAAGTTACCCCATTTCTTGGGCTGTGGGTTCTCCACTGCCTTCACCCCAGGCTAATTGTTTTTTTTTCCAAGACCCGCTAGCTATTTATTTTTGCTTTCAATGTATTTGCATGTGATTTACATAGCATTAATATTCCCATTCATATTTGGAACCCTTCCTCTGCCCCAGCTTAAGCTGGATTCCTGGGACTTAGTTAACAAGGGAGATCCAACTCTCTCTCCTCCCAGGATGCAGAGGGAAAGATATAGTCAATTTGGGGGTGGGTAGGAGAGGGGGATATTATGAAATTTGTCTTGGAGTCAGTTTCTAAAGTCTCTGGCTCTACTCAAATTGTCCTCTTCCACATACCCCCATCCCCTGCCAACAACATCCCTGCCCAATTTCCCCATGATTATGAATTTGGAAATGAACATATTTAAGGACACACACCTATTCAAATGCTGGGCTTACTTTGGCTCAAGTGTGCGGCCCCTGAAGTTAAGAGGCACAAGGCATCAAGATGCCAGTAGATGAGCACACAGGAGGTCTTCCTCAGATCACTCCCAGGGAGAATCGCCCCCTAGAGTCCCCTAGCATTGTTTGATGCCCAGTTTATTCCCCTCACTGATGGAAACAGATGGCAGGTGGGAGTATATTTGAGTGTGTGTTGTGTGTGGTGTGCGTGTGTGCGTGCACACGCTCTTTCAGGTAAGCTGTACACACATGTCAAAAGTGTGCACACATGTGTGAGACAGTGAATGCCCATGTGCACATTAGTACATCTAATAAGACAGGCAGATGAATTGGAGGTGAGGATGTGGGAAGGAAGGTCTCAGTCTAAGAAAACCACATTGTAGTTCTAAATGACACCAAAGGTGAGGTCTGCTTCCCCAGCCTTGCCCTGTAATGAGGAGGCAAAAAGAAGCTAGAAAGGGAAGAAAACGTCTCAGGGCAGGAATGAGGTGCAGCTGGCAGTGTCACCATCAGCTCCAGCAATGACATCACCCTCCTAGATCCCTCCTCTGAGGTGGTGAGTCACCCAGAGCCCAATCAATACTGCATTCCATTTGTCTATGCCTTCCTTACGCTCTCATGAGCCAATTCATGCTTTCCTCTTCCACACAGCCCAGCGCCAGCCCCCCCACCCACGTGCCCCTGAGGAGTCTGAGGCTCTATCCTGGGGCTTAGCTCTCCCATGCCTCTATCAGAGAACGCGGGAATTCCTGCTTCTGGGTGAGGCAATCGGAGAGAAGAGAGGGAACAAGAGAAACAAAAAGAGAGACACTGCTGCATGTTTAGGGGGTCTAGGAACAGAAGTTGAAAACTTGCAAAGCCAGCTTGTGGATAAGGAGAGGAGAAAGAGGAAGAGGCAGAGAGAAGAGAATGGAAAGGAGAGAGTCAAAAGAGAAAGAAGAAACAAAGTCCCGGGATTGGGGAAGAGAGATGGGGTGAGGTGATGCTGACTTCTGTGGACTCTCCCTTCTCAGGATCTTAGGATTGCTACCCCATTTTCCTGGATCTTGAATCATATTAGGGTCTCCGGAGCTAGTGATGTAGGGCGAAGCCCAGTGCTCTAAACTCCCTCCCCGGGAGAGGAGCCCCAATTTTTACCCTGCAAGGTCTCACCTTGGTCCCACTCTCCTTGTCAGAAATGGGGTTGGGTGGGGCTAGAAACAGGGCAGTGAGGGAGTGAGAGGCATAAAGAGAAGGCAGTGCCCACTGGGGCAGCTCTGGTTTCTCTCTTGGGACCTCAGTTTTTTTTCAAGGCCTTGGCACCTGCCCAACCATTGTTCCAGCTGGCCAGGCCCTTGTGCTCAGTGGCAGCCTGAGCATCATCCCTCACCACCGATGGGAATCAGAACAGGAGCCCCTTTATCTGACGTTGAGAGGAACTTGACTGCCCAGTCTCTGTGACTCTAATTTCCCAAGGTGCTGTTTTTTCCTGGTGTAAAGTTAGCTGCCGCAAGGAAAGAGAATAGGCTTTTTGGGTCTATGTCTGGGTCAACAAGACAGCACTGCAGAGGTGAGGCTGGGCTTTCACAAGATCACACAGAACTTCTGGTGGAGACCCTTTGTCTGGAGATTTCCTCCCCCCCTAACTCACTGTGGCCGAGTGTCCTGCAAACGAGAAAGTCTGTCTCCAATCCCCACTTCCTAAATCTCCATCATAATACTGATACTGATACTAATACTTAATAATAGCAACCATTTACTGACTGCCTAATATATGCTGGAGGCCTTGGTAAGTGTCTTATGTACATTATTTCATTCAATCCTGCAACAATATGGAATAATCACCATTGTGGAAAGTGAAGGAGGAAACAGGTTTCCAGAGGTTGTCTAAGATTTCACAGCTTGAGGTAGAACTGAAATTTGATCCCAGATCTGTCTGATTTTTTCTGCCTCAACAATCCAAAGGTTTTTTTGTTAGTTTGTTTTGTTTTTTTAAATTTATTTATTTATTTTTGGCTGAGTTGGGTCTTCGTTGCTGTGCGCAGGCTTTCTCTAGTTGTGGTGAGCGGGGGCTACTCTTTGTTATGGTGCACCGGCTTCTCACTGCGGTGGCTTCTCTTGTTGCAGAGCGCAGGCTCTAGGGTGTGTGGGCTTCAGTAGCTGTGGCACACGGGCTCAGTAGTGGCTCGCAGGTTCTAGAGTGCAGGCTCAACAGTTGTGGCGCACGGGCTTAGTTGCTCCGCGGCATGTGGGATCTTCCTGGACCAGGGCTTGAACCTGTGTTGCCTGCATTGGCAGGTGGATTCTTAACCACTGTGCCATCAGGGAAGCCCAATCCAAAGGTTTTGAGTTGCTATTCAAAGACTTCATCTCCAGAAAGTTCTCATTCCCTCCTGCCTCCCTCAGCTCTCCCTCCTGCACCAGCCCCAGGAAGCCCCTGGTTGCCCAGACTGTCCCTCTTGCTGGCTCAGGTTAGGTTTGGAGTTCCCTCTGTGGTCCTGGGGTTGAGGTGGTGATGAAGAGAGCAGTCTGCCCTAAGCTCCCACTCCCCAGGGAGGAAGAGAGGCAGGTGAGAGTGGCTGTCATTTCACACCAGGAGCAAAAACATGAGGTTGTTGAAGAGGTTTAGGGTCACATGGTACCTGGGGCTCTTGGTTCCCTGGAGTTCCACAGAAGGGAATAGAAGACTGTGGAAACTACCAGGTCCTTGAGGGAGCTGCGAATGGGGCAAAGGAGGAACAAGAAACTTCTTTTCCCACCAGAGCATGTGCCCCTAGAAGGCTGGTGCTGCCATTTGCCGACGGGGCAGTCACAACTTCTAAGGCTGCTTGAGATGTAGCCCAGCCTGCATTCCTAGACCCTGTGTTCCCCAGTGAAAGGAACCTCTTCCAGACCTTGGAAGACCCCAGACACCTCCCAACATGCTCAGTAAAAACAGTGTGCTGCTAGGGCTTTGAGGCAATCATGGAGCCACCTCCCACCAGACTTTCTCCAGGCCCCTCTCAGAGGGAATGTTCTGGGGCTCTAATGGGAGACGCATGTGGATCAAATATCCCTCTGAGAGTCTGTGGGCAAATCATTGAGAGATCTGCAGAGAGAACAGAGCAAGGCAAAGACAGCTGGGTGTTCTCACATAGGAAGGAGCAGTCACCACCCAAGGACAGAGATGGAGCAAAGCAGCAGAGAACAACTGTCCTTTTCCCTGGAGTCTGGGCACACGCGCTGCAAGGTGGCTCTAGGCATAATTTAGGGCAAACTCTTTTTTAAATATAAGGAAGTTGAAGGTCAGGGAGGAGCCAGGAACTGCCCTAGGTCACGTGGCTCCTGAGTGGGTCTCCCCTTCAGTGTTCTGGGGGCAATGAGAGGAGGCAGCGCTGCCCCAGCTGTCTTTTCAGAAACAAGGGGACCTGAAGGTAAAGGGTCACAACTTCAACTACCCCCACCCTGTTGCCCCCTTCCCAAGGATTTCAGAGGCTTGTCTTTCAAATGCCCTGGACCCTGAGTTCCCTCATTAATAAAAACAAGGACAAGAACACCTGCTTTCCTTGCAGGGCTGTTGTGAGAATCAGCTGGAAAGAATGCATGGGGAAGAGCTTTACAAGCCAGGGTGTTATTAAGTTTGTGATTAGGCCAGGTCAGTGAGGGCTACAGGAAAAATGAGAGGATTAATGCCAATGCTGTGGGAAGGAGGGAGGCTAAAGTCTGCCCTGTCCTCTTCTCTCTGCCACCTGCCCTGAGAGAAAACAGTCGGTGTTTCCAAATTGACTTAAATAAGAAATGTGCGGGGGCAACAGCCATCCCTCACTCAGCCTTCACTTGCCCAAGGCAGAGAGATTTTAATTTTCCAGCCGTAATGAGAAAAAGAAACTCAGAATTAAAGAATATTCCAGTGAAGCAGTCAAAATAGCTGCCCAGACTCTGAATCAAGGGGAGAAATGTAAATTAAAAATTCCCTCTCCCTCCCTAGCACCAACTGGACTTGAAGAAGCAGGTCTGGGCTAGGACACAGCTGGGCAAAGTCCCCACGACCTTGGCCCTGAGGTCAGATGGGCAGGCAGGCCCCGCCCCCACCCCAGGGTACTGACAGGACAACAGGAACAGAGACCTTCCACCCACTCACTTCTGGACACATGCACTGCAGGGTGGCTCTAGGCGTAATCAGGGCAACCTCTCTTTTAAATATAAGGAAGTTGAAGGTCAGGGAGTAGATAGGAGCTGCCCTAGGTCGCATGGCTCCTGACTGGCTCTCTCCTACAGTGTTTTGGGGGCAATGAGAAGAGGCAGTCCTCTCCCCACCAAAGGAAGATTCACCTCCATCAAGGTTGAATACGACCCTGTTGAGTGAGATCAGGCCTTGAATGTTGAGTTCAGAGGTGGCAGAGAGTGGGTGGTATGCGGGGGTGACTCCCTAGTTCCCACATTCTAGTCTTCTGAGGCACAGAGGTGCTGCAGCCTGCTTTTATTTCCTCTTCTTGCAAATGCTAGCTCAGTCATGTACCACACACCTCTCTCTGTCCCCTACAACTCAGGCCAGTGGTCCTGGACATGGGAAGGGGCTGCCTAGGAAGGAGGGAGTACCTGAGTCCTCCGCTCGCCTTCTTCTGAGCTTCAGTTTGTTCCCAAAGGGGACACCCTTTCAAACACAGTTGGAAGTTGGGTTGGTGGGAATGGCACAGGCCCCAGAAAAGGTGTGCAAACCTTAAGGCCAAGACACAGCCCTCTCCCTGGCCCTTTTCTGGCCTCATCTGTCCTTGACCTTCTCCTTTCTTCCTCTCCTTTTCTCATCTACTTATCCAAGAAACATTAACTGGGGAAGCTACTTTATGCCAAGATCTGTGCAGGGATCGGGGGCTGCATAACTAAACCAGACCCAGGCCCTGTTGTCAGGTGGACTGAGGATTGTGATATAGTGTAGAGCATGCCCAGCAGTCAAGTATGGAGTTGTTCAAAAACCCTGGAGTCAGGCTGACCTGGTTCAAAAACTGCCTCCATCCCTCACTCCTGACAGTGTGGCCTCAGGCAAATTGTCTAACCTCGATAAGTTTCACTTTACTCACCTGTGAAATGGGGATGACAACACTTATCTTATAGGATTGTTGCGAAGATTAAGTGAGATGATCCTGCTAAATTGCTTGGAACAGTGCCTGGCACATGGTAAACACTCACTAAAGGTTAGTATTAGTTTAAGTATGCTAATGATAATGCTGATATTTATTACCCTTTATTGGGTGCTCACTCTGAGCCAGCCAGGGTGCTATGGGTACAGCAATGACTCAACTGTGGCTCTGTCCTTAAGGAGTCCACAATCTATTAGGGGTGACAGATGTGTAAACAGACCACTGAAAAAGTGTGATCACTGCCATCATCACTCCAAGAACTGTCATTTTCTGAGCCCTGACCATGCACCAGGCACAATTCTAAGTTCTGAGAATACAGTATCTCTGATTCCCCCCTAACCCTGCAAAGGCTACATTACCCTCATTTTATAGAGGTTCCATAATAATTAGTTACTTGCTCAAGATCAGTCTGTTGGCGGAGTGAACTATTGAGTCAAAAGAGAGTGATGGGCTCTGCCTGAAAAGGGATCAGGGAAGGCTTCAGAGAAAAGGTGATCTTTGATCAGGATTTTGAAGAATGAGTAGGAGTTTTCCAGGAGCCAAGATGGGGAAGGAATGAAATGGCATAGCACTTCTGTGGGCCTCCTGGAGGACTGGAGCCGCAAGCAGCATCAGGACCCCCAGGCCTGGAAGTCCTTGTGTTTCACATCGGGAAATGCTCAACAGGGCCCTGGTTCCCTGCACCCACCCTGACAGCTATTCCGTATGTCACTCAAGATCATATCATAACCTAGATGAAGCGTGATTATTTTAGAGAAAAAATAGTCAACAAGCCTATAACTCCAGAGGATTTCAGCTGAGGCACAGAGCTGAAATAATTTCATGGAAGTGGAGCCCCTCCCCCGATTGTTCATTGACCTAGCCATGGGCCCGGCAAGTCAGGGGTGTGGGATGGGATCCCCGGGGAGGCTGGGAGGCACTGACTAGGTTGGAGTCGGGGAGATAGTCTCAATGACCTTGAGAGGACCCCACCAGATTTGGGGCAGATAAATGAAACCTCTTCCTTCGTTACGGTCATTTCCCCTCCACTCTCTCTCTGCCAGTTCACTCCCCTCATACCCAGCAACAGCCGCAGAGGAGGCAGCCATCTTGGTACAATCACAGATCTGGTGGACTGAGCCAGGATGTGACATTAGGATCCATTGGCTGGTTCCGCACCCAGGAAAATCTGGACTCATCATCATTAACATTCTGTTTCCCTACTCAGAGCAAGGAGAAGCAGGCATCTTGAGCTAAGGACAGCAGCAAGGGGGAGGCTCTTACAGCAAAGCAGTCTTCAGAGCTCAGACCAAGTCTCAGGGCCACCACCCTCAGCAGCACAGCGAGGGGCTTCCAAGGCACTGTGGGAGTTGGGGCAGACCTTGGGGGAAATTGTCTGACCACAAGGTGTTGAGGCTTTGGTGCATGTGACAGGATTGCAGGTGTTCTCCAGACTCCAGCTTGAATTACGAATTACGTGGCCTTGGAGGAAGGGGGAGGATAGACAAGGTACAGCCCTGAGGCCGACCTACCCTCCACCCTCACCTTGAAGCAGCCCACAGGCCTAATTCATTCCTTACATTAAGAAGCGTCCCTGGGAGGGAATGGTCCCCACAAGAAGCAGGAAGCACGTGCACATTCCAATAAAACACTCAAAGAGGCAATTATTTCTGGGCTGCCTATCCCAGCCCAGAGTACTAGCAGCCAGATTTCCAGAGCTGCTCTCATTGCCTCTGGCTGTTGGCAAAATTAAACTTCTTGAGAAATGAGAATGAGCTGGCCCCCAGCTTAAGGGGGTTGGAATCATTTGCCTGCCTGGGGCCTTCATTGTGAGGCTGGGGGAAGCAGGAGGTAGGTGTGGGGACAGAGGGAGATTATGGAGGAAGCAGAGTAGCATCGTAGGCCCCCACCAGGCAGCACACACCTGTACCACATACACATTGAAATGTGCACGGAGCATGTACCAAGTCTGCATATCCCCCACTGGGATGTGAGCTCGGTGAGGGCAGGGGCCTTGGCACTCTTGATCACCTCTGCATCCCCTGTGCCTGGGACAGTGTCTGGCACATAGGAGATGCTCAGTACACAGACAGTGATTCCTGAATGAATGTGCATACGTAGACACCAGACCACAGTCTTGTGATAAACACTGTGGGAATCCTTCCCAGTCTTTCAACCAACACAGGTCACATGTGGGTACCTTGAGGAGCACATAAATGCCCTGCCTTTTCACCCTTTCCATGGGAGGATGCTGCAATATACTTAGTAAATTCCCCAAAAGTGAGAAATGGCCTCCTCAGCACACAAAGGGCAGACAGTGTCCTGGTTAGGCAGCCTACAAAGAGGAGGTCCTCTCTGGGGCCTCAGACCACCATGGTTCACCCTTCCACCCGTGTCAGGAGCATTTGCCTGCCCAGAGCAACCTCCACCCCCCTCTTCTGACATGCATAGCTCATCCCTCATATCTTCAGCCTCCCCCATCAGCCTCACATTGTGTCTCTCTTACTCTATTGGGACACCTCTTGTGCCCCACTTCAAATTCTCTCAGCCTCACCTTTTATTCCAGCCATTTCTGTGACAAACAGCTTCACCCTGACTTCAACCAGTTCATGGGTGTAACCTGACAGCACCTTCCCCTCAGGCCCCTGACCTTTCCCTCTGGCTTTCTGCCCTAGGGCTTCTTTGTTGCCAGGGAACTGTTTGGCTTTCCTGAAAGCCAAGGGCAGGGTAGATAATACCATGGAGGCAACTCTTGACAAGGAGGGTGAGAAGCACTGGATAAATGTTTCCCTCTTACTTGCCCCAGGTTATGTTTCTGAGACCCTTCCATAAGTCTTTTCAGAATGCTCCCCGATTGCTTGAAGCTGTGACCAACTCAATACATACAATTCTCATATGGGCTCTCCTTGGTCTCCCTCCTCTGATCCTCATCCCTGCTCCCTGGATTACAGCCTTCGGGTTGGCTTTCAGGGGAACTCAGACTAAACCATTTCCCCTTTCCCTTTGCCCTCTCTGCCCCAGCTACACTGGTTTTCTTTCAGCTCTTCAAATCTTTCCCATCTTAGGATTGTCAAACAAGTTTTCTCCGCTACCTGGAGTGCTTTTCTCTCTGCTAGGAAAGTCCCTTGGCTGAGACCTGAATGACTGGAAGGAGGCAGTCATGGAAAGGAAGATCTTTTTTAAAAATTTTATTTATTTTTTTATCAAATTTTTAAAAATGAAAGTATAGTGGATTTACAATGTTGTGTTAATTTCTGCTGTACAGCAAAGTGATTGTCATACATATATATATATATATTCTTTTTCATTATGGTTTACATAGGTTATTGAATATAGTTCTCTGTGCTATACAGTAGGACCTTGCTTATCCATTCTATACATAATAGCTTACATCTGCTAACCCCAACCTCCCACTCCATCCCTCCCCCAACCTCCTCCCTCTTGGCAACCACCAGTCTGTCCTCTATGTCCATGATTCTGTTTCTGTTTCATAGATAGGTTCATTTGTGTCATATTTTAGATTCCACAAATAAGTGATATCATATAGTATTTGTCTTTCACTTTCTGACTTACTGCATTTAGTATGATAATCTCTAGTTGCATCCATGTTGCTGCAAACGGCATTATTTTGTTCTCTTTTATGGCTGAGTAGTATTCCATTGTATATATGTACCACATCTTCTTTATCCATTCATCTGTTGATGGACACTTAGGTTGTTTCCACATCATGGCTATTGTGAATAGTGCTGCTATGAACAGAGGGGTGCATGTATCTTTTTGAATTATAGTTTTGTCTGGATATATGCCCAGGAGTGGGATTGCTGGATCATATGGTAATTCTATTTTTAGTTTTCTGAGGACCCTCCATACTGTTTTCCACAGTGGCTGCACCAACTTACATTCCCGCCAACAGTGTAGGAAGGTTTCCTTTTCTCCACACATCCTCTCCAGGATTTGTTATTTGTAGACTTTTTGATGCTGGACATTCTGACTGGTGTGAAGTGGTACCTCATTGTACTTTTGATTTGCATTTCTCTAATAATTAGCGACGTTAAGCATCTTTTCATGTGCCTATTTGGCCATCTGTATGTCTTCTTTGGAGAAATGTCTAGTTAGGTCAAATGCCCATTTTTTGATTGAGTTGTTTGGTTTTTTTGTTGTTGAGTTGTATGAGCTGTTTGTATATTTTGGAAATTAAGCCCTTGCTGGTCGCATCGTTTACAAATATTTTCTCCCATTCTGTAGCTTTTTTCATTTTGTTTATGTTTTCCTTTGCTGTGCTTGTAAGTTTGATTAGGTCCCATTTGTTTATTTTTGTTTTTATTGGAAAGGAAGATCTGGGAGAAGAATGTTCCAGGCAGAAGGAACAGCCAATGCAAGAACTCTGAGGCAGGAATGTACTTGGAATGCTCAGGGTACAGCATGAGGGCCTTTGTGGCTGGAGAGAGTGAGACAGGGAAGAGGGGCATAAAATGCAGTTGGAGAGGAGGATAGAGACCAGACCAAGTGCAGCCTTGTGGACCACAGTAGGGTGTTTGCATTTTATTTTTATTTATTTTTAATTAATTAATTTATTTTTGACTGCATTAGGTCTTTGTTGCTGCACGGGGGCTGTCCCTAGTTGTGGCGAGCGGGGCTACTCTTTGTTGCGGTGCGTGGGCTTCTCTCGTTGTGGCGCACGAGCTCTATGCACGCGGGCTTCATAGTTGTGGCTCACGGGCTCTAGAGCGCAGGCTCAGTAGTTGTGGCACACGGGCTTAGTTGCTCCGTGGCATGTGGGATCTTCCCGGACCAGGGCTCGAACCTGTGTCCCCTGCATTGGCAAGTGGATTCTTAACCAGTGCGCCACCAGGGAAGTCTGGGAGTTTGCATTTTAAATGCATCAGGAAGCAAGCTCCATGAGGGCAGGGATTATGTTTATCTGGTTCACTGCTGGCCCCCAGTGTGAAGTAGGCACTCAATAAATGTTTGTGAAATAAATGAATAAACATCCCTGTCTGTATCCATGTTCCAACAACCCCTCACCCCTCACAAGGTGACAGAGTAGTCCTCTTTCCTAAGATGACAGCTCCCAGGAAGGAGAGGTCAGGCTGGTTTTGTTTTATCCTGAGAATCCTCTAGAATCTGCTTGTTCTGTGCACTGACTCTCCTACCCTCTCTTTTTTCTCCCACAGTCAATTCTTATGTCTTTGCTCACTTCTCTGCTCATGTTGGGCTCCGCTCCTGACACCATTAGTCACCTCCCTCGGTTCTCAGCTTCCCTAATGAGCAGCTGTCTTGTCTTCAGTCTGAGACAGGCCTCCCCCTGCCTGCTGCTTCCTGGGGAAACCAAGGTCTGGGGTGGGAGTGTAAGGCTCAGAGAAGGGTCCCAATCTTCCTCCGTGCTCCCCACGTGCTGTGAAGGGCATGGGGGGACAGAAAAAAGGATTATCTCTAGGCAAAGGAGGAGGCAAGTGGAAAACAGCTGATGTTTAAGGGTAGATTATAAAGGCGGGACCCGGTTTCCCTGCTGGAAAGAGTCCATGGAAGGGTCAAGGAACAGGATGAGATAGTGGCAGGAGGATCTGAGTCAGGCCTGAAGAGGAGAGAACCCATTCTTGTGGGCAACTGAGGCCAAAGGACCTCTGCTTGCTTGACGGCCTTTCCTGGGCTGGCCAGTCTCTGCCTTGTTACTGATCTCCATGTGTGGAGGCAGGGAGGTGACAGAATAATCTCTTAAGGGTCCTGCCAAATATCAGAGAACACTTGATTGAGATTCCTTGATTTTTGTGGGTTGGTCTGGGGCAGCCCCAGGCAGGGATGTCCATCAAGGGGCCAAGGTGACTGGAGGTTTCCACGCTGCTGTGCCACAGTGAGAGGCTGTACTTAGCAGGGACCCTACAGAAAAGAGATGGCACACTCAGAGAGTAAGTTGAAGAGGGGCAATGAAGGGAATATTTCCTGGGTGGGGTTATAGTAAACAACATAGGACCTAGAGGCACCCAAGGCCTAACCACAGAAGAAAGTTGTTACCAATTCTAGTCTGGAAGGGGAAGGGGTAAAGGAGGGAGTGGTGTTGCCAGAGCCTGGTGAGAGCTGTATGTGGGAAAGCCCTTGCCCCAGGAGCAGTTGCCTTCTGTAAAGGACACAGCTGCTGCCAACACCAAAGCCCAGCAGTGGGGCTGAGGGTGGAGAATAAATACCCCTACCTCTCTCTCCTCCCATTGGCTTGTCTCCTGTCAGTGCCTCCCATCGGCCAAACCCAACAAGGAGCTGAGAGCAAGGAGACAGGGTGATACTATCCATAGAGGCCAGCTTCCTGGGCCACTGAGCAGAGCAGAGAAGAATGGAGAGTGAATCGAGACCCTTCTTATCTCTTCATCCTGATGTCACCCACCTGTAAGCCTACCTCGTCCCTACCTAGTTCCTGAAAAGCTTATAAGTCCCTGTGCCACCTATGCTCAGAACTCATTCCGTCTCTCAGGCTGAGGTGGACCAGGTTGGGGCCAGGCTCAGGGGAGGCTCCAACCATGTGGGTTAGATTTCAGTTGCCCTGAGACTGCCTCCTCCCTGGCTATTCAACATCAGGATTCTCAGATGGCCTCATTCTCCTTGCATCAGGCTTTAGGAACAGGGAGGCTGGGTAATCATACTTTCCTATCAAACCCTTGCCTCCATTTGACTCTCTTTCAACTAGATGAAGTAGGAAGTTTCTCCCTGCCTTCCCCTGCGTGGGTACTGACCACTGCCCTTTATCCTCCAAAATTCCATTTTGATTTGGGGAAGCTGGGAGAGCACCCTGACCCTCTTAGCATCTCAGAGACTGAGAAAGGGCCTGCTCCTGCTTGGCTTATCCTGGAAATGACAAGTCCCTCTCTCCTCCCCCTTAGAACTATTAAATTATTAAATTCCATGGGTTCATTTCTCAATACTGACCTGGGTTATCACCTTGAACCTTAATTAGTCCCTTCTTCCCACTAGCTCATTTCTCACCCTGGTCACTCTGAAGGCCCCTAAGAGAGGAACTTGAGGTGGACTCTAAGCTCTGAAGCCTAGGGGTCCAGTCATAAATATACACTGCATTATTCAGGGTTCTTCAGAGAAACAGAACCAATAGGAGCTATAGATACAGGTATAGATGTAGATATAAAATGGGAAGTGAGACTTATTATAGGGAATTGGCTCACACAGTTATGGAGGCTGAAAAGTCCCATGATCTGCCATCTGTAAACCGGAGACCCAGGGAAGTCTGTGGTCTACTTTGAATGTCTGAGAGCTTGAGAGCTGATGGTGTAGATTTTTGTCTGGTTCTGAAGGCCTGAGAACTAGGAGTGCTGAGGAGAGGAGAAGACTGATGTCCAAGCTCATGCAGTCAGGCAGAGAGAGGATTCAACCTTCCTCCACCTTTTTGTTCTATTTGGGCCTTTAGCAGGCTGGTTAATTTTATGTGTCATCTTGACTGGGATATAGGATGCCCAGATTTCTGGTTAAGCATTATTACCTGCCCACACTGGGGAGGGCATTCTGCTCACTCAGTCTTCCAATTCAAGTGCTAATCTCCTCCGGAAACACCCTCACAGACATACCCGGGAATAATGTTTAACCAAATATCTGGACTCCTGTGTCCCAGTCAAGTTGACGCAAAATATTAACCATTACATGTACCTACCAGTTTAGGTAACTGCGCCATCCTTCCTCTCTCCACAACCTCCAAGACCAACTGGGCCCTAGGTTTTCCCAGTGCACACGTCTTGTAGTAGAAAACTACTGTTTTGGCCTATCCAGTATCCATTTCCCCTGGCACCAGCTTTGGGGATTTGACTTGGGGCACTGCTATAGCAGTTATAATCTTGTGTACTGTTTAATGAAGATTCCCTCCTTCGCTTGGACAAGGAGTTGGCATATGACCCTAGCTAGGCCAATCAGATGGTTTTTCTCCCTTCAGTCTTTTTTTTTTTTGAGCCGCGCCACGCGGCATGTGGGATCTTAGGTCCCCGACCAGGGATTGAACCCACGCCCCCTGCATTGGAAGCATGGAGTCTTAACCACTGGACCTCTAGAGAAGTCCCCCTCCCTTCAGTCTTGAGTGGAAAGACATGAAAATGGAATTCATTTATCGCCAAGACAGCAACATGAAGAGATTATTACTTAGTCCCATCTCCCTTGATTTCAGTGTTCTGGTTCTTCATCTTCCTGGGATAGCCTCTTCAGTATTTTCTTTGATTATATAAGCCACCCCCATTTCTTTCTAATATCATCATTGTTTGCTTAAGTTACCTAGAGTTTTCCTGTTGCTTGCAACCAGACATTTTCACCAATACAAATTCCTCTTTCTCAGAGGAGCTATGGGCTCTGCCCCTCTAGTGGGCTCATATTTGCAATCTCTGGCTTGAATTCAGATCTCATTTAGTCCTGGAATGAGAGGGAAGAGAGCTCCTGCTGCTAATGGATGCTTGTGACACCTCATCTCAGGAACAGGTTCTTTGTTGCCTGACTCATCAGGACCCACTCCCAACCTGACTTGCATGTCTACACACTCAGGTCACAGCCTGAAATAGCCAAGCTTATTTCCCATGACTCGCTGTCACAAGTCCTACAGCCAGGTCAGCCTGGTCTCCTTGTTATTGTCCACTCATTCCTGTGCTGTGTCTTTGCTCGTGATGTTCTTGGACATCTGACAAGCTGGTGGCCCTCTGCTGACTGCCTGAACCCCTCTCAGACCTTCAAACCGTGGGCCACATCCTACCTCTTCCTTCCCTAAGCCTCCTGTGCACTATCAAGCCCACAGCAGCTTCCAAACCAAGCACCTCTGTGGGCTCTCTTTGATGTGGAACAGAGAAAATGATTTGTTTGGTTGAGCTTTGTTTCCTTTGTAGACTTAAATCTTTGAGGACTTGAGTTGAGGCTCAAGTACTTTCACCTTATGGGCCTCAGCGTTGGACATGAGGCTGAGCACACAGTGGGTGCTGATGTTTATTTCTCCATCCCTAGTTTGGAAATTTTCTTGGTCCTATAACACATATTCTTTATTCATTCATTTACCCAACATTTATCAAGCACCTACTAAGTGTGGGTTCTGTGCTAAGCTCTGGAGGTACACAGTAAATAAAACATAGACAAGGAAATCACAGTCTAGAACTGAAGATTTATTGAGAATTAGATGTAGCAGAATGACCCATTGGGAAAATAACCCTGTTTAGTTTTTCTCAGCTGCAGGCTCACCTCAAAGGAATGAAAAGCATTTCACCCATTCTGGGAGGAGAGCCAAACTTTGTGTCTTTGAGGTTTGGACTTTTTTGACCCCCATGAAGATTTGTGTGTTTCTGGGTAGAAAGGAGAAGCTGCAAGAATCAGGCTACATGGAAGACAACTTCCATAAAGCCTTTCCTAACAGAGCTTAGGACTGGAGGCTTAATGCTTCCCACATTGAAGAGGGCTGGTCCCAATTCAGGAGGGTTGGATGGAATGAAGGGGATGAAGGTATTGGTTCCGTCAGAGCAGAAACTTGAGCTCATGTGAATGCAAGTCCTCTGAGATAGGAGGACCTAGGAGGAAGAATATTTAGGTAAACAAATACATGATAACAGTAACAGCTGGCATTTATTGCACACTTAATGTATGCCAGGCACTGTGTTAAGCACTTTATATGCATTCACTTATTTCTCACAAGACCTCTATGAAGTAAGCAATATTATGGTTTCCATTTTACAGATGAGGTAAAGAAAGATTAAATGAATTGCTCAAGGTTATGGATCTGAGAATCAAACCCAGGCAGTCACTGAGGGCCATGAATGCCTATGAGGTCTGAGCACAAAGGGCCACAGTTTGGGGAGCCTTGGCAAGGTTGCTGTGGCTGAACTTGTCACAGAGGGCATGGAGCTGCCTGAGAACTCTCACTTTCAGATGTACTTCACAGCCCAGGCAGGGGGTACAGCAACTGGCATGATCTGAGGACCTGGTAGTCTTGGTAAGAAGGGGCTTATATCAGTCAACTATGACCACAGTAATGCTGTATAACAACCACCAAATTTCAGCGCACACAACAGTAAGCATTTATTTAACTTGTGTTTGGAGATCAGCTGTGGGTTGGTTTTGGCTAGGGTGGTTTGGCTCTGCTCCATTTGTCTCTCATCCTCCTTCCAGGACCAGCAGGCTAGTCAGGGAATGTTCATCTCATGGAGACAAAGAAATACAAGAGTAACAGCCCCAATGCATAGCCCATTTTAAGCCTCTGCTTGTGTCAAGTCTCATAAAATGCCACTGGTCAAAACAAGTCATATGAATCATATGGCCAAGCCCAGAGTCAAGCGATGGAGAAATACACTCCACCCACAGGACGAATCTGCAAAGTTACCTGGCAAAGAATGTGGATTTATAATCCTATTACCTAGGAGGAAGCAAAGAGATGTTATCTAGTGTTCCACAGAATTTAAACTGAATTTAATTTGAATTTAGAGAGAGAATGAAATCTTAACAATGTATCATGGAACAGTTCATGCCTATTACAGAGGTAAAAATCTATCTTCAGAGACTACAATGTTTGCTATGTGAATATTTAAATTTTTAGTTTTTATTTTAGTGAAAATTTTAAAAATACCTTTTAACAAGAACATACTCTGGATGGTCTAGATGACTATGATAGCTGCCTTACAATTTTCAAAGCCCCAGTGATCACCTAGAGTGCCAATATTTAACTTTATATGCAGGCTTCTCAAACTAGAGTCTGTATTCTTAGGAAGACGTGTTTTCAAGGTAGGAAAACATTAGTGAGAGTGGTACACAGCAGACAATGTATAGAAGAGGCCCAGATACAGTGCAGTGGGCATCAAAGGGTGCTGGAGGCAGGGGCAGCTATGGGGCTTAGGACAGGGCTTATGGTGCCTTGCAGGACAGCAGTGGTAGCATTTGAATAGATCTTGAAAGATGGTGGGGTGGTGTCCTGGGAATAATCCTCAGGTTCCTTCTCTGTGTGGGCATAACTAGATTCTTGTTTCTAGGGCTTCCCCGTAAAGAAAGAGCTTTACATTCCATCTCTGTAAATCTAGAATCTCTTTCACATTTTTGCATCAGGGCTTTGTCTTCACGTTCACATATATATGCTGTTAGTTATAGCATTTGAAGAGTAGGCTGGGGAGTTTAATGGCTAAACTTCCTGGCTTTGGAGCCAGGCCAACCAGGGTTCAAATCTTGGCTTTGACATTTACTAGCTCTGGCCTTTAAGCAAGTTGCTTGAACTCTTGGAATTCCAGTTTCCTTATCTGAAGAAGGGAATACTAATTCTTCCATGGGGTATTTAAAGAATTAGAATTTGCCGGTGAAGTGTACGTTTTCTTTATGGGAAGATTTTTAACTTCTGATTCAATTTCTTTAATGGTTATAGGATTTTTCAGATTTCCTATTTCAAGTGGAGTTGGTATTAGTAAGTTATATATTTTGAGAAATTTGTCTGTTTCACATATATCCTCAGTTTTTAAATAATTAATTAATTAATTTTTGGCTGCGCTGGGTCTTCGTTGCTGTGCGCAGGCTTTCTCTAGTTGTGGAGAGCGGGGGCTACTCTTCGTTGCCATGTGAGGGCTTCTCATTGTGGTGGCTTCTCTTGTTGCAGAGCACGGGCTCTAGACGCGCGGGCTTCAGTAGTTGTGGCACGCGGGCTCAGTAGTTGTGGCTCGCAGGCTCTAGAGCGCAGGCTCAGTAGTTGTGGCACACGGGCTTAGTTGCTCTGCGGCATGTGGGATCTTCCTGGACCAGGGCTTGAACCTGTGTCCCCTGCATTAGCAGGCAGATTCTTAACCACTGTGCCACCAGGAAAGTCCCTATCTTCAGTTTTATTGGTACAAAATTATTCATAATATCCTTTCATTTTCTTTTTAATGCCTGAAGCATCCATAGCAATATCCCTCTTTTCATTCCTGACATTGTTTATTTTTGTCTTCTTTCAACTTTTCCTTGATCAGTATCATCAGAGATTTTCAGTTTTCACAGAATTGGCTTTTGGCTTGGCTTATACTCTCTGCTGCATATTTGGTTTCTATTTCTTCAATTTCTATTCCTCATCTTGTTACTTCCTTCTTTTGACATTCTTTGAGTTTATTTTGCTCTGTTTTTTATAACTTATTAAGAAAGATCCTTAGCTCATTAATTTTCAATCTTTTTTCTTTTCTAAGATGCACTTTTAAGGCTCTATATTTCCTTTTGGAGGCTTAAATAAAAAAGACATATGTAAGTGCCTGGTCCTAAATAGGCACTCATTAAATATCTTATCGTCACTATCATCATCATTATCCAGTCTCAGATGAGATGCCCTAGCATAGTTTCCAACTCTCTTGCTGTCTAATATGACCTGTGTCCCCTGAGTTTTACCAGTGGACTCTCTGAGGACTTCTGAGGAATTGTTTTGGGCCACATCACCTCCTTTTGGGGGTTTTTGGGAGGCTTCCTCTGAAGATTAAGGCAGCGCACAGACACGGGCATGTGCCTTTGACCCCATCTTCCTCAGGAGCTCAGACCTTATTTTCCTAGAATGGCTGACAATGTCCCAGGCCCATGGGAAGTGTGAGTTCTAACCTGCAGGCCTGTGGCAGATTATATTTTCAAAAAATGGCCACAGTAATATTTCCCATCCCATAAGCTCTTCTAGAACTTGTCATTCCCCCATCAAGAGGTAGAATATAGTTCCCCTCCCCTTGAGTCCGGGGTTTATATTCCTTACAGATTATAGACCAATAGGTTGCAGCAGAAGTGGTGCTGAAAAATTTCTGAGGCTTGGTCATAAAGGAAATGCAGCTTCCACCTTATTAGCTGAAAAACTCATGATTCAGAGCCCAAAGTCACCATATAGGAAGTCTGACTAGCCTGCAGGCACCATGTTGTAAGGAAGCCATACCACCTAGAGAGGTCATATACAGGTACTCTGGCCTCCAGTTAAGGCACCAGACATGACGGAATGACCATTTGGTGATTCCAGACCCCAGCTGTTGAGGGACCTACATCCTTCTAATCATACCAGCTGAGGCTCCAGACATTGTGGAACAGAGACAATCTATCCCCCACTGTAGCCATCCAAATTCTTGATCTACAGGCTCATGAGCATAAAAAAATGATTGTTTTTAGCTCTTAGGCTTTCAAGTATTTTGCTACACAGCAGTAGATAACTGGAACAATACTTATTATCCTTTCTGGTAGCCAACTCCTCCATCAGACTCCTTATACTCTGTATTTCCCACTGAGGCCCAAGTAGAGACTGCAGAAGCAGAGCACAGCAAAGGTCTTTTGTGTGAGCCCTGTAGGAGCAAACTGGAAATGGAGATTCTCTGATCCCATCAATCTGTCTAGACTGAGCTCTCCTAAGACCGTTGGTTCCCAACCTTCCCAAGTACTAAAAAAGACCTTTATCTCATCTAAAAGGCTGAGTGTCTCCCAAGTGATATGGTTGTACTTTCAGTATAGCTTCATACATAGCTAACATTCATTGAGACCTTACTAAGTGCCAGGCACTGTGCGAAGTATTTTATATACATTATATCCCTGAATCCTCATAACAAACCCAAGACTATTGTCATTCCCATTTTACAGATGTGAAGTGAGGTGATCAAATTGCCCATGCAGCCTGTTCTGCATATCAGATGCAGAGCTCATGAAGGAGGGCCTATGGAATAATATCCATACCCTTACCCTGGTGTGATGGTGAGTGTCGTTGTCTAGCTCCACATTTGCCCTCGATGCTGTCCCCCAAGACCTAGGAGCCTGCAACCCACATTTCCTATACTCCTTTGACAGCTGGCTTCCTGTTATGTTCTTCCAGTTGAAATCACTGGCTGGTGACTAGAAGGCAGGAGTAAGGGAGAAGCCATGTTCTTTTCCGCATCTTGATGGCACCTCTAGCAATGGCCACATTGCTTGCTCTTGTGTTCCTTCTCAGGCAGTTGTGGCACATGGGCTTAGTTGCTGTGCGGCATGTGGGATCTTCCCAGGCCAGGGCTCGAACCCGTGTCCCCTGCATCGGCAGGCAGATTCTCAACCACTGCGCCACCATGGAAGCCCCTGTGTTGGGTCTTTGTTGCTGCACATGGGCTTTCTCTAGTTGTGGCGAGCGGGGACTACTCTGTTGCTGTGCGCGGGCTTCTCATTGTGGTGGCTTCTTTTGTTGCAGAGCACAGGCTCTAGGCGTGCGGGCTTCAGTAGTTGCAGCACACAGGCTCAGTAGTTGTGGCTCGCGGGCTCTAGACTGCAGGCTCAGTAGTTGTGGTGCAAGGGCTTAGTTGCTCTGTGGCATGTGGATCTTCCCAGACCAGGGATCGAACCTGTGTGCCCTGCACTGGCAGGCAGATTCTTAACCAGTGCACCACCAGGGAAGTCCCCTAGAGTGATTTCTGATTTCTCCTGATTGCCTACTGACTAACACACTTATCTTTACAAAACTTCGTGTAACCTGACCTTTATTTAACTCTCCAACATCAACTCCAATCATTCTCCCTCTTGCTCACTATGCTTCCGTCACACTTGTCTCCTTTCTGTTCCTCAAATAATTGCAGTCTTTTCCTGCCTTGGGACCTTTGCTCCTGTTGTCCTCAATGCTTAGAATGCTTTCTGCCAGCAAGTTGCAAAGCAGGTTCCTTCCCATGCCTCTGGTCTCAGCAGATACGTCAGCTTTGCAGAGCAGCCTTCCCCAGCTAGAAGTCTAGAGTAAACCTACCCCATACCCAAGCACTCTTATCACCTCGCCCTTTTATTGTCTTCACAGCACTTATTACTAACTAACCTTATCTTACTGATCTATTCCTTAACTTGTTTATTGTCTGCTTCCCTCTCTAAAATGAAATCCTGAAAGAGCAGAGAGCTTGTCTCTTTTGTTTATTACTGTATCCAGTGCTTGGCACAGAGTTGGTGCTTAATACATATTTTTTAGTGAATGAATGATGGAATGAGTGGTATGCAAGCCTCTCCTTAGGCCTGAAATGTGCTCTGGCACCTACTGAGATGTTTGACATTGGAGGCTACCCAAGGGAGAGATCTCCCTGCCTCTCTTGAGGCAGGACCACCAAGGTTTGTACCTAGTAATAGGGCCCTGAGCTCCACTTATGTCTCCAGGCAGGCCCCTCCTGGGCTGTGGGAGGCCTCCCTGTGGCTCTGCCTCTGTCTAATGGCATGTTCTAGTCAGTCTGTTTCTTTCCATGCTTCTAGCAGGCTTCAGGGCATTAATGATTAAAAGTGCAAACTTGTCCAGGGCCAGTATCAGTTAGACCACACGCCCACCATGTGGGCAGCTCATTAATTCTAATAAGCCAGGACCCACTCTCACAAAGCTTTTCCATCTGTGTACTGCATTTGATAACTACAAAGAAAACAAACAAGATTGTTATAAAATTAATTTTACTGAGCATCACGTTCTTATCACACAATAAGAAGCAGAAAGTTTCGTTATATGACATTTAACCCAAATCATTGCTGTAATAATAAGCTGAATCCAAAAACAATGAAATTCATACTGTAATGCATGCAATTATAAAGAGCCATTATACTTTTCTTTTATGACATTATGAACAAAATAAATTATGGGATCTTATTCTAAACAAAACAAAACAAAACAAAAACCCATTTTACTGCTGCAATAGAAAAGAGAAGCCAGGAGGATGAAGCCTGAGGCTTTCTTTGCCAGGTTGGGTGCTCCACCAGGTCATCTCTTCCATCTTACTGCTTCTGGAGAGACCTCTTTTTAATGTCTCCCAGTTTGGGAGTATCCTCTGGATAGCAGGCTGGCTGACACAGGCAGAGGAAGCCAACAGAAAACCCATAGAAATGTTTATAAGAACATTAGGAATCCAGTTTCTAACAAAACTTTGAAAGAGATTGTTGAGGGCTTCCCTGGTGGCGCAGTGGTTGAGAATCTGCCTGCTAATGCAGGGGACACGGGTTCGAGCCCTGGTCTCAGAAGATCCCACATGCCGCGGAGCAACTAGGCCCGTGAGCCACAACTACCGAGCCTGCGCGTCTGGAGCCTGTGCTCCGCATCAAGAGAGGCCGCGATAGTGAGAGGCCTGCGCACCGCGATGAAGAGTGGCCCCTGCTTGCCGCAACTAGAGAAAGCCCTCGCACAGAAACGAAGACCCAACACAGCCAAAAATAAATAAATAAATTAATAAATTAATTAATTAAAAAAAAAAAAAGAAAGAGATTGTTGAGAGAGGGAGAAGCTGACTCTGGGCTAGGACCTGGACTAGCCAACAAGGGCAGAAGAGTCTAGTCAAAGGCCCATCTACTCTGGACTCATTTACCAGCAACTGCAGGCACTCTCCTGGTCCAGGAACCCTTGGCTGGGCAGT
This sequence comes from Balaenoptera musculus, assembly GCF_009873245.2. NCBI lineage: Eukaryota > Metazoa > Chordata > Mammalia > Artiodactyla > Balaenopteridae > Balaenoptera > Balaenoptera musculus. Next base: position 114,821,431 of record NC_045787.1, read on the forward strand.
TGGATGGGGTGGGGATGAGACCCTCTGTATGCTTTTGGAGGCCAGCAGACATACTCATTTTGCTATCTTTCCATTATTTCCTCCCAATTTCTCTGCTTTAGGCTAACTAAACCATTCACTATTCCCTGTCTAAGTATCTTACTTTCTATCTTCTATAGCTTTCTCATGCTGTTCTTCCTCCACTGGAATGCCCTGCCTTCTTCTATACCCACCTAGATCCTCTGGTATTGTTCAAAACCCAGCCCAAAAGCCATTTCCTTCAAGAATTCTTCTCTGGTCTCCCCAGCTGGAGAGTATTGCTCTTCATTTTGAGTTCCTAATGCCCTGGATCATAGGGCTCTGATCATTTTCTATTGTATAATGAGTATTCATGTACTTCTATCCCTTTATGATGATTATATTATTTTTCCCAATTATTCACTTCTCCTCTCTGTAAAAGTAATATAAATTGCCAGATATTGGCATGTGACTTTCAGTACCTCCCTGTAGAGTGAGGATATTTCCTTACCCCATTGTCATAGGTTTGGTCATGAGACTTGCTTTGGCCAATCAATTGAGAATAGAAGTGATCAGAGCCATCACAGTATCCTCTGCCCTCTGCCACAAGAATGACATGTACTAGACTCTTGAAGCAGAGCCAAAGCTAACCTGAAGCTGATGAGCAAGAAATAAACCTTTGCTGTTATAAACCACAAAGTTTGGGGGGTTGTTTGTTATCACATCATAACCTGGAAAAAGCTGACTAATACATCTTTACTAAAGTACAAGCATATTTATGGGGAGGATCATATCTGATTCATGATTTGTTTCTTCTCTTTCATAAACCTAGCACAAAGCCTTTTTTAGAGGCTCAGTAACTGTTCACTGAGTGAACAAGTTAAAAAATCTATCATTTACTAAGTGCTACTCTAATAATCCCTCACCTTGTGTAGTGCTATGCAACCCACAATGCAGTTTCACAGACACTGTCTCACTGGACCTCAAGACAACCCTGTGAGAGCAGTAAGGGAGAGTGGACATCTGTTGCTTTCTGTCTGTCTAACATCTCTGATTTCTTTGCGGAATCACCCCTCTCCCACTGCATGTGGTTCTGGTGGGGCTGCCAGTCATAACACCAGCCCCACTAGTCACAGGGCTAAGTATGTGACCCAGGTCTGCTTGATTACAGTATCTCATCCTCTGGGCACAGTGACTGGACCAGAGATAAGCATAAGACCTAAATAGGGCCAACGGAGGTATAGACCCAGAAGAAAGATGTCTAGAAAGAGTCCCAACTCTGAATGGGAACTCTAAAGAGGCCACTTAACTGTTCTGTAATCCTCCTATACTCCTCTAATATATTCACTTTCTCACTCTTTAAAACTTCTGCTTTATAACTTCTCCTGTCTTTGAACATTTTTCACTCTCTTCACCACTCACTTTCAGCTGATGACCTCACCTCATGACTCATGGAGAAAATAGAAGCAATTAGAGAAGTGCTCCCTCATTTTCCTAGCAGCAATTCTACTTACCTACCTGTATGTGTCCTCACATGATCTACCTTCCCTCTTCATACAGTGGCTTGAGTGTCCCTGCTTCCATCAACGGCCAACTGCTATACAAGAACATTTTCAGTATCACATATTCTCTAATGTATTCCAGATTTAAAACATAAATAAACAACCCTCCCATTACCCCATGTTCTCCTGTATCACCACCCAATTTTTCTACTGTGCTTCATGGCAAAACCTCTGGAAAGAGTTGTATATAGTTCCTATCTCCACTTTCTCCCTCACATTCTCTCCTCAGCCCCTCCAGGTGGGCTTCCATCCCCACCATTCCACTGAAATTAAAATGTTAGGGTTATCAATGGTCAGCATGCTGCCAGGTCTGAGAGCTACTTCTCAACGTGGTTGACTTCACTTCCAACTTGAAACATGATCTCCCACATATGTACACTACTATATACAAAATAGATAACTAATGAGAACCTACAGGGAACTCTACTCAGTGCTCTGTGGTGACCTATATGGGAAGGAAATCTAAAAAAGATTGGATATATGCATATGTATAACTGATTCACTTTGCTGCACAGCAGAAATTAGCAACCTTGTAAAGCAACTATACTCCAATAAAAATTAATTAAAAATAAAAAATAAAATAAATAAAAAATGAAAAAAACCCCACTAAGGTTAAAAAAATAAAGAAAGAAAGAAGCATGATATCCCCTTCACTTCTAGGACACCATACTCTCCTGGTTTTCTACCTCACTGACGTCTTCTCAGTCTCCTATGCTGGCTCATTCTCTTCCACAAACCACTAAGTATTAGACAGTCCCAGCGCTCAGCCTAACACCTCTTCTGTTCTCTATCTACATCTAGTCCCATGGCTGTTTTTTTATGACTGGCAAACTAGTATCTCCAAAATAGACTTCACCTTTGAATTTCAGCCTACTATACCTATCAGCCTGCTTGATGTCTGCTATGGATTGAATTGTGTCTCCCAGAAAGATATGTTGAGGGACTTCCCTGGTGGTCCAGTGGTTAAGACTCTGCTCCCAATGCAGGGGGCCTGGGTTTGATCCCTGATCAGGGAACTAGATCCCGCATGCATGCTACAACAAAGATCCCACGTGCTGCAACTAAGCCCTGGCACAGCCAAATAAATAAATAAATAAATAAATAAATAAATAAATAAATAAATAAATAAATATTTTTTAAAAAAATAAAATAAGAACATAAGTTAGATTAACTGCCTCTGTTGTTTAAAACCCTCCAAAGTCTTCCCACAATCCTTTTAATGCAATAAAAATTCCATATCTTGACCTACAAGATCCTTCATGCTCTGGCCCCTGCCTCCTTCTTTGTTGTCATTTCTTAAGTTCTCTTCCTGCTCACTGCTCTCCACTCACACTGGCTTCCTTCTGTTCCTTGCACAAACTTATTCCTGACTTTGGGCTTTTATACCAGCTATAACACTACTTCTACCTGGAGCTGCCCTATCCACAGATCTGTCCATAATCCACCTTTCCTGACCTCCCAATAAAGAGTGGGCCCAGACTCTACCACACCACCAGGTTTGATTTTCTTCATGGGAGAGCACGTCCTTTCATGCCAAGTCCCTGGTTCCAGTCCCTTGGTCCCGGATTTCCTTCGATCCTTTGATTAGAATCCTCCTCAAGTCTGGGAGTCAAAGCACTCAATTTTTACTTAAGAATTTGAGGGAGGTTTCTGACACTTCCAGTAGAAAGAGTCCTGCCTAATCAAAGGCTAATAAGCCCTGTCTCTACAAAGGACCACACCCCAAGGAAGACTGATCAAAAGTCCATGCTCTTCCAGTGCAAGAAGCCTGCTGGCTTTCGATTAGCATCCTCAAACTTTCCGTCCTGTGATGAGAAAAGGTCATATCCAGCTTCCACCAAGGGTAGAGGGAGGCAGAGGTCACAGTTTATCTCTCAAATGCCATCACGCCACCAACCAGCTATCATAGTTTCCCTGACTCTGGCCTCCTCACAGACTGAGGGGGAAGCAGAGCAAGACAGAAGAATTCAAGGAGAGAGGGACTTCAGGGAGATGTCTGTGTGATCTGTAGTTTGCCATCATCCCCCCAAAATTGAAAGGAGGTCTGTAACTCTGCGTGTCCTCTGGTGATGCCAGGCACTGTGCTAGGACTTTAATAATAATAAAGCAGCAATTGCTGCCATTTGGGGAGTGTAATCTGGACCAGGCACAGGGCTAGGCACTCTAGAACCATTATAGCATCTAGTTCTCACAACAGTTCTCTGAGGTAGGTATTATCATCCCCACCTAACAGATGAAGAAACAGACTCAGTGAGCAGAAGGAACTTGCCAGATGGTTTCTACTGCAAAGCTGTGGTCTTCCTTCTGTGTGGCATTGCCTCTTTGCTAAACCTTCTGGCACCTGATTCCCAGCATGAGACGAACCTGTGACTAAATGTAGGTACTGGGACCTGCAACCCTCGATTCCAGCCAATGAGTCACCAGAGTGGGGATCTGCCAGCTCAGGAACTTAACCCTCAAGGAAGCTGCCCCCAGCCCTTCTACAGCTGTGCTTCAAAGAGAGATACCAAGGCCTGAGTCACTTCCCTGGAAACTCCCTTTCGGAGAGACTGTCCTTGAAATAAGATAATGCAAAAATCTGAGCTGGACTGCCCAGGGGGCCAGTTCCCACCAGCCTCCACTGATGAGTTGCCTCTGCCTGTTCAGGGCGCCGCAGCAAGGGTGAGCTTAAAGCAACATTCCAGCAGGAGCTTCTTCAGATATGGAGAGGCCAAGCAAATAGAAGCTGCTGCGGTGGGACAAATAGCATGCATAGAAGGTTCCTGGGGATGGAGGTCTGGGAAAGGGATGGAGTGAGCATCTCTCATCAAGAGAATGATTCCTAAGGCCTCCTCCTTGCCGGAATTGCAACCTGAGATTCTGTCAGTCAGGGATGAGGCTATGTTAGTGAAACGTCTATAGCCTGAGCCCCTGTAGGAGACAGTGAGGCCATTGGTGTGAGCATCTGCCATGGCAGAGACTCAGCAGAGATTTGGTGGGCAAGAGTCAGGAGTCTCAGTTTAGACGTTGACACAGGCCTGAGGGTCCTCGGAGTGTCATACATGGCATGTTGTGATGGAAGCCTTTAGGGATGTGGATTCCAACCTCCTTGTTGCACAGATGGAGAATCCAAGGCCAGGTAGGGGAAGTTACCTGCTCAAGGTCCCCAGCCATGAGTGAAAGAGCTGGCACCTCTCATACTTCCGTACCTTCAGGTGAGAACCCCCCCCATCTCATCCCTACTCTAACAATAGAAAATAAAACATTGAAAATTCAAAAAGAGAACATTGAAACCAGGACGGGAGCCATGTTTAACCTGGCTGCTTTGGGAGGGCCCATGTGTCTAAGCCCATGTCATGCCCCCTGAGTATCCCTGGAAAGCCAAGTTGACATCCTGCATTGTGTGGATGGGATTCACGCTTGTGCCAATCACGCACCAGCCCACCTCCAAACGCAGAATGGTGTTTGCGTTTGGGCCCGGCATCTTCGCCTGTGATTTTCCTCTGATGATATCTTGTTTTGCCAACTAAATTAAGACTATGACAGAGAACAGAGACTACCTCTAGCAGTTTAGTTCAATTAAGATTTCACATCAACAAATTAAAATGCATCCTCACCGTCTGCAAAGTAAATCTGCCTGCATTTAGGAGGAGGCTCTGACATTTGCTGTTCAGACACCTAGCCGTTATGAGCCGAGTATCAATGAGGACCCACCCTTTCTGGGACTGGCTCTGGAGGTTCAGGGCCAGGGTTTGTCTCCAGGGACTTACAGCTTCTGGGCCAGGGCTTCCCAAGCATGAGTGTGAGGACCAGGCTGAGCCTTTGATGAAGTTTTCACTGGTCCTCTGTAAAATCACAAAAATGAGAAGTAGGAAGTCATGTTTTCCATAAAACTAAGTCAATTCAAACTAGAGGACTGTTAACAAACAGTTTTAAATTTGTCAGCCACTCTTCAAGGGACTGAGGATTCACCAATGAACAAAACAGACAAAAATCCCTGTTCTCTAGGAGCTTTTATTCTATGCGGAAGAGACAGACAATAAATAAGACAAATGAGTGAAATATGCAATAAGTTAGAGAGTGATAAGAGCTGTAGAGAAAAATAAAGCCGAGAAAGAGGATAGGAAGTGTGGAGGGCAGAGGGATTTGTGATTTTTAAATAGGGCAGCTTGGAAGGCCTCCATGAGAAGGTGACAACTGAGTCAAGACCTGAAAAGGTGAAGGACTGAGCCATGAGGATATGGGAAGTGCGGGGTAGGGGGGGCACTCGGGCAGAGGAGTGCCGAATGCAAAGGCTGATACGTGGTTGTAGGTGGTGTGCGGCTGGAACAGAGTGAGCAGGAGGAAGAAGAGGAGGAGAGGAGGTCAGAAGAGAGGGATCATAGACCATAATAGGGACTTCAGATCATCCTCTGAGAGAACAGGAAGTAAGAACAGGGATGGAGCAGAGAAGAGACAAGCTCTCCCTTAGATTTTAGTAGGATGGTTGTGGCTGCTGTGTGGAGCATAGGCAGAAAGAGGGCAAGGTTGGGAGCAGGGAGACAAGAGACTCATTGTGGTTACTAAATGAGATATGGTGCTGGCCAGAGTGATGGCTGAAGAGCAGGTGATGTGGGAAATTGGCTCAAAAAATTTAAAATCAGTAATATCTTAAAAAGTTCAGCATGTAAGGTCAGCACCTCCTTGACATCTTTGACAAAAGGCAATTCCATTGGTGGTCCTGGGACAGGGACCTCAAATCCTTAATGGCAGCACAGGGACCACCCACAGTGTGGTGCTCCAAGAAATGGACCTTTTCCTCTGTAAAATGAGATGAATAATCTTTTCTTTCTAGAGAAGGCAAGTAAAGCTATTTCCTCCATTGAAAATTAGAGAACTGAGAGAGTGCAAGCCCCATGAGGGCAGGTGCTATGTCCACATCCTGTTTTCAGATGTTCCCCAGCAGCTACTTCTAGATCCAGGACATGCGTACTCCAAAAATAGTTGTTGAAAAAATGAATGCATGAGTACCCTTCCCCCATACTTTAGATACGGATTTAAACAGTGTTTTAATAACAAACTTTGAAATTGTATATATATATATGTGTGTGTGTGTGTGTGTGTGTGTATATACATATATATATATATACTTTTTTTTTTTTTTTTTAAACCAGAGGGCTGTTTGTGTCTGGTGATGGTGGTGACTTTGTTTTCTGTTGGTTTGTTTGTTTTCTGTGAAGATAAAAAATTATGGATTATTATATAGATTAGGTTCTTGCTGCTGGAGGATTTGGGTAACTTCAGAGTTATTTCTCATTCTCTCTTTTCCCCTTATTTTCTTCATTTCCTTTCTCCTTCCTCTGTAATCTTAGTTGGCCATCATGTAAAACTGGACAGAGGTTTATGCTTCCTATTTCTACTCTTTAAAGTAGATATGTGAAATGTTTTTTATTTTTATCTTTTAGAAAACCCAACAACTAAATTAAATTCTTTTTTACTTGTGTAACTCTCAGTTGATTTTTCTCTCACTGTATGTCAGCATCCCCACTTTCTGCGTCTAAGGAGTTGATACTACTTCCTGATGCGAAGGAAAACACACCCAATATGGGACTCTGGACTTCACCACTTCAAACTTCTCTGCTATTTAACTTGCATGGTAATTTGCATAGATCTACATATGTTATGCAATCAGCCTGCTCTCCTTTTACATTTAAGCCTAAAATAATTTTGCTTTTATGATGTTCTTCTCTGCTGCCTTCTTTATTTCTTACTGGTCCTGCGATTTAGATTTTTGTAAAAGGAATTGATGAAAGGCCAAAGGTATAGACACATGACCCAAACAGCTATTGGGGAGAGGGAGACGGGGAAGCAGCATGGTGAGATTGTCTTTGGGATTCATTTATTCATTCAGCAAATGTTTATTGAGCACCTACTATGTGTTAGGCTCTGTGCAGGTGCTAGGAATACAGTGGTGAGGAAGCCAGGCACAGTTCTTACTCACATAGAGCTTATACTCTCCTGAGGAAAATAGACAATAAACAAGTAAACACATAAATACAAGCATGATTTCTGATACTAATAAGTGCTAAAATGAAAATATAGTTATTGGAAAACTGGTTTAGATTGGGTAGTTCATAGAAAGTCTCTCTGGAAAAGTGAAATTTGAGCTGAGACCTGAATGATTGGAAGGAGACAACCAGGTGAACATCTGGTGGAAAAGTGTCCCAGACAGCGGGAACAGCCCTGAAATGAGAAGGAGCTTGAAAGGTTTGAGGAACAGAAAGGAAGTGTAGCATTTTGAATGCTTTCGGTGGAAAGAAGAAGTTGCCTCAATTCAAAGTAGTGCAAAAAAAAAAAAAAGGAAAGGAATTGTACTACCTCATATAAAGAAGCCTGAGGGCAGAGGCGGTAGGGTTGTAAGGCTGGTCAACATCATCCAGGGCCAGACTATTCCCTTCTTTCTGCACAGTCACCCTTTTGTGCTGAGGTCCTTCTGGATGCCAAGATGGCTGCCAAAGCTCCAACTTCATACAACTCCCTTGTAGTGGTACAATGTCCAGGAAGAGAGGAAGGGGGCAAACCCTTCCCTTTTCAAAACAAGGAAACCCTTCCCTGGACACTGTGCAGATTTCCCTTCATATCTCAGAACATAACAAAAATTTCATCACATATGCATTCCTAAACTGGTCGTTAGAAAGGAGAATGAATGACTCAGATTGGTGTAGAGTTGGGCAGAGGAGCAGTCTAGCTTCTACTGAACTTCATGGAAGAACCAGTGCTACCAATTTCTGACAAAAACCAGGCTTCTGAGAGTAAAATTAGGCTTCTGTGAGCAAGGAAGAAGTGGGGAATGGCTGACTGTAATTTGGTGCTCGAGAATATTGCCGCAGCGGACTTCCCTGGTGGCCCAGGGGTTGGGAATCCGCCTGCCAATGCAGGGGACACGGGTTTGAGCCCTAGTCCGGGAAGATCCCACATGCCGCAGAGCAGCTAAGCCCGTGTGCCACAACTACTGAGCCTGTGCTCTAGAGCCCACGAGCCACAACTACTGAGCCTGTGTGCCACAACTACTGAAGCCTACGCACCTAGAGCCTGTGCTCTGCAACAAGAGAAGCCACCGCAATGAGAAGCCCGTGTACCACAACGAAGACCCAACACAGCCAAAAACAAGTAAATAAAATAAATTAAAAAAAAAAAACAAAAAAAAGAATATTGCCGCAGGAGGACAGTGTGGCTGGAGTACTGGTACAAGAGAAGGTTATGGAGATGGAATGAGGGAATGCAGAGCTTGTTTTAGGTTCTTCAAATGTAATCTTTCAGATCCATGTAAGTCCCTAAGGCCTTACCCCATTTTGCACTAGTTACTGTCTCCAGTGCTGTCCCTCTTCCTGTCACTCCCCCAAGGAGCCACCTCACCTCTGGGTGTGGAGTTCTAGAAAGGCTGCCCAACTCAAGTATTAGACACTGAGTCTAACACTAGCTGATGACACTGGGTAAGTCCCTTCCCTTCCTTAAGCCTTAGTTTCATTATCTACAGCAATGACACAATAACATTTGTCCAACTAGCTCTTCAGGAAAGTTGTAAGGATCAAATCAAAGAGTTTCTGCATGTCCTTTGAATACTATAAAGTGCCATAGTTATTATTATTGCTGTTACTGTCATTTATCTTCAGTGAGAGACAAAGGTTTTTTTTAAAAATTTATTTTATTGAAATGTAGTTGATTTACAATGTTGTGTAAATTTCTACTGTACAGCAAAGTGATTCAGTTATACATATATAAACATTCTTTTTCATATTCTTTTCCATTATGGTTTATCACAGGATATTGAATATAGTTCCCTGTGCCATAGAGTAGGACCTTGTTGTTTATCCATTCTATGTATAATAGTTTGCCATCTGCTAACCCCAAACTCCCAATCCATCCCTCCCCCATCACCCTTCCCCTTGGCAACCACAAGTCTGTTCTCTAGAGACAAAGCAGTTTTAAATTTTGAGTAGTCACCTCCTCCAGCTCCTTGGGAAGGGACAGCTGTCATTTTGGAAAGTACTCTGAGGGGGTAAGGAGGGTGGCCTTGGGCTCCCTTTTGCCCTTCATTCCCCCAGACCTTTCCTCAATGTCCCCCATTCCCCCCTCCCCCGACAGTCTTCTGTGCTTCGCCTCAGAGACGTCCTTAGAAACAAGCTGGGCTGATGTTCAATAAAATGTGAGCTAAAGCTGGCTGAGTTATTATCCTTTTTTCTTGATAAAAAGAGTGGATGTATTTTCATTACTGGCAGAGTGCTTTTAGCTGGTGCGGACAATTAAGCCCTGGAAATGCAGCAATCCATTTCACACTGAGAGAAGATTTGAGGGATGACTCACCAAACACCCAGGCCCTGGAGGAGCCAAAAACATGGCCACTGTACCCAATAATAAAAACCATAGCATTTTTGTGGTAATAAGGTAAAGCAGCCCCTAGATGACTCCAAGTAATTTGCCCCACAGTGGAATGCTGCTGCTGCTGCTGCTGGCATGAGAGCTGTGAGCCTGACACTTCTCCACATACCTCAAGACCCTTCTTAGCCATCCTCTTCCTTATTCTTATCATCTCTTGGGAAGGCAGACTGGGAGGAGCTCCATGTTATGGGTAGCAGCTTCTGCCAAATGTTACCTTTTAGGTTCAGACACTCTTCTTGGTTTTGCTTCATAATCTTTTGATCACCTCCCTCACGCCTCAAGCCAGACTCTATGTCCAAAGAATCAGATCTCTGAGACCAACAGAGTTGTCCATTCCAAAGCTACAAGATCAGTGGAAAAACCCTCCTCTATGAGATCAGTGACAACCCTCCTCTCCCCTCTCTCCTTCCCTCCCGTCTTTTTTTTCTCTTTTTCAAAGATGAATTAGCAGTTCTAATTTCCAGCCCCCGGAGGCAAAGGTGAGATGACCACTCCCCACCTTCCCTGCCCCACCAACCCAAGCTGAGAGGAAGAGTCTTAAGCTGCAGATTCTTGGAAGCAAGAAATTTGCTGGTATTGTGGCTTATTTGGCTACACATCTACCTCCCGCCTTAAGAACAACGAGGAGCAGGGACAGTGTTGCCACCTCCTTCACCTCTGCATCTCCTGCAGCCCGCACAGTGCCTGGAATAGTCAGCTCTTAGATGTTTGGTGAATGAATGAATGAACAAACAAAGCCACCTCTGTGTTGGTTTATTTCTCATGGCTTTGTCTTTTTGTTCTGTTCAACACACAGCTGCCCCATCATAACTTAGAAAGTGGAAATTACTTCAGAGATGTAGGGACTGAGTATCAGCGGAGTGAAAGCGATCTGGTACATTATTACAATTTTTTCTTAAATCACTTAAGCTCTAGTTTCCCTCCTGTTTACTGTTAGAAGCGATCCCAAATCAGTCGTGAACTTTCGTCTGCCTTGAGGGAGTAAGAGGAGAGGGCTGGGGTGGTTGTCCAAGCTTATTATCCTCTCCATTACTCAGGCGTGTTCCCCTGAGCTTTCGCATGATTTTTTTAATGCTGTTATTTGTATTAGGCGAGTCTCCAGCTCAGCCAGGCCAAAAAGGGAGGTGGGGGAACCAGGGAGGAGCTGATGGAAAAATAAATATCCTGTAGGTTCATGATGATCTGACCATGGCTTTAATATGAATCATATTTGCTTTAACCTGCTTTCCCACAGTCAGCATTTCTGCTAGAAATAATTTATAATTATCAAACTCCAGTTAAGCTAGAAGATTCCTTGCAAAGGACTTTGATATGATTAGGGAAAGGCTTGGAAATGTAATTTGCATGGTCCTTGTCCTCTCTGCCAATGACATTCCTGGAGAAGGCATCTTGTCCTTCCTGGCAGAAGAAATTCCAAGGGCAGATAGGAGCTGGGGACCAGACTTCAGGGTCACTGGGGCTGCTGCTCCAAGGCTGGCCCAGGAAGAAGATGCTTTCCTGGAATAATGAGCCTGAAAGATTTCCCATCTCAGCATTTCAAGAACTGAGAGTCAGTGAGTGGCCCAGAGTGGGACAGTGCCAAGTGCATGCTGACCAACAGCTGTGCCCATCACTTCAGTGTGAAGGCCCTTTGGTAACTGCCCAACACCCAGCATGGGTCATCCCAAGAGAGTCCTGGTCTTGCTCCTGGCTGAGAACTAGTGACAATCCCCCCTACCTCTTCCCTCATCTTAACCCTTCAACTCTGCAGCAGCTGAGCCAGAGAAGGACAAAAGTTAAGCAAAGGTACGCTGAAAAATACAAATATTATTGAAAGAAATTAAAGAAAACCTAAATAAATGAAAATATATCCCATGTTTGTTACCAAACCAGATTCATTTGCCTGACACACAGCAAGCAAAACGCTGAGACACTGAGGTCTGCAGCAGAGAAAGGGTTTATTTACAAGGCAGACAAGCGAGAGATATGAGGACAAGTCTCAAATCCACCTTCCTGAAGGTGAGGGGCTTGGGATATTTATGGGATAAAGAAGCAGGGTGGTCTGAGATGTGGGGAAAGATAATTGGAGGCAAGAAAAAGGTAAAGTAATTGGTGTTCTGCGTAGGCATATCTGAGTTACAGGCTCCTTCATGGGATACATGTTCAGAAAATGGCTGCATTAGCATGAGGGTGGAGTTTTTGGCTCGCTGATATCCAATGTTGTCCTTCAGACACTCAAGCAGACCTAGTTGAATGGTTGGTGGTCTTGACTGGTTTGAACTGGGCAAGGCTAGCTTCATGTTTCTGAAAAACAGTTTAAACAACAGTTGCTATAGCAGAATGTACATCAGAGGTGTTATCTGTAGAGGGGTGGTTAAAGGAGTCTTGTGATATGTTGTCTAAGCTATGTGAAGCTTAGAGGGTATGCAATTTGCAAAAACAATTAAAGCAAGTTTAGTTAGTAAAGGCAGGTTACAGGATATTATTTATTAAGCAAGTTGTAGTTTAAGGGATCTAACTGATGACTGCCCTCAGTTTCATGTTCATGGAAGACTCAATATTGTTAAGGTGGCATTACTCCCTAAATTAATTTACACATTCAATTCAATTCCTATTAAAATCCCAGCTGCCTTACAACAAGAAAAAAGCTAAACAAACTGAAAAGCAACAACTTTTCTTAGATTCATCAGAAACTGAGGTCACAGGACAAATGACCACCCTAAAAACTAGAGAGATAGGTGAATGCGGAGAATGCAGACCACTGTACCTAAAGAAGAAGCTGCTGGAGCCAGGAACCAATAGCACTGAAGTACTGAAACATGCTACAGTATAGATGAACCTTGAAAATATTATGCTAAGTGAAAGAAGCCAGTCACGAAAAACCATACATTATATGATTCCCTTGATATGAGTATCCAGAATAGGCAAATCCACAGAGACAGAAAGTAAATTTGTGGTGGCCAGGTTGGGGTGAGTGGGAAATGAGGAGTGACTGCTAATGGACACAGGGTTTCTTTCTGGGATGATGAAAATATTCAGATTGTGGTGATGGTTGCACAACTTTGTGAATATATTAAAAACCACTGAGTTGTATGTTTTAAAATAGTGAGTATTAAGCTCTGTGAATCATATCTCAATTAAAAAATAAAAGTTAACCAACGATGATTTGGGATGAGAAATCCAAATTTCCCTTTAGATTCGGTCTGCAGACCGTTTTTGGGAACCAGATCCTCTGTAGATCATTTTCCTACTGACTGACCAACCCAGCCTTTGACCATTCCAAGAGGAATTCTGGGATATGGAAGGAAAGAGAGTGAAGAAGGGACTTGAAGGAAGGGGGCTAGGGCTGGGAAATGCTTGAAATGAGACTCCAGAGCCTTGTGATTGTAGCTACTGTTCTGCAGGAGGCTACCTCCTTCATTAAGTCTCCCTGGTTTCTTCTTTCCCTAAAGCATTTCATCCAAAATACATCATTTTGACCCAAAGATCTCTCACTGGATCCTTGTTAGCTTGTAGGCTCTCTGTTTATTCCACAGTAAGCTATTTTACTTGTCCCAGATATGTGGCCCCTCCACAATGACACCACAACCTCTTCCAGGGCAGGACCCCTGTCTTGGTCTCACAGATCCTTAATGTAGGAAAGAACTTTGGGCATCACTTGGCCCTCCCTTCCTAATTTAAATGTAATCCAACTATCAGCTTCTTGGGTTTATCCAAGTCTCCCAGCCTCCTGGGGTCATGTTTCCCCTCATGTTCAGCTAGGAGGAATCACCTTATGCTGCTCCCCACCCTCAACTACAATAGGAAACCTCATGTCCTGAACTCTTTGTCTTTGGGAATTCTTGTGCGGTGTTTGAGAGAATGGCTTTGGAGCCTGGGTTCACATCCTATCTCTGCCACTTATTGGTGGTATGAGCTTGGAAAAGTTATTTAACTTCTCTGTGCCTCAGTTTCCTTGTATATAAAATGGGAATAGTCAAAGCTCCTCCTTCATAGCATTAAATGAGTTACCAGTAATATATGAATACACAGTACGTAGAACTGTATCTACCACTCCATAAGGGCTATAAAAATATTTGCTCTTGGGGCTTCCCTGATGGCACAGTGGCTAAGAATCTGCCTGCCAATGCAGAGGACACGGGTTCGAGCCCCGGTCCGGGAAGATCCCTCATGCCGCGGAGCAACTAAGCCCGTGTGCCACAACTACTGAGGTTGCACTCTAGAGCCTGCGTGCCACAACTACTGAACCTTGCGTGCCTAGAGTCTGTGCTCCATAACAAGAGAAGCCACCGCAATGAGAAGCCCGCACACCACAACGAAGAGTAGCCCTCGCTCGCTGCAACTAGAGAAAAGCCAGCGTGCAGCAACAAAGACCCAACGCAGCCAAAAGTAAATAAATAAAATAAAACAAAAAAAATTTGCTCTTATTACCTGTTTCAGCTGAATTCTTGACCTACTGTGCCCCTCATCCCTTTCTCCTCTCATGCTGCCAAAACTCTTCACTCTCCAAAGCATCCCTAATTCAAAGCGATGTGTGGCAGACTTTTTTGCTAAAAGCTTGAGGGAAACATGCCATACAGCTCAGCCAACAACTTAAAATTGTATCTTGAGCATCGTTGTTCTTCAAAGTCCCCTGATCATTCTTGCCACCAGGCATCTCTCAGTTACCATCCAACTTTTCTTCTCTAACGCCAGCTTGCTGCTTTGCTCTGTACACCCAGTTTCCATCAACACTTTCTCACATCTCCTCTCGCCTTTCCCCAGCCTCTCATCCTGGAAACTCAAAATTCACGGTGGAATTCTGTTCTCGTTAAGCCTCACAGTAGCCATCTAAGCCGTGCATGAGGGGAGCAGGGGAGCATGGGGAGAGGCAGGGAGAATAGCTTTTGCATCCAGAGAGGCCTTGAAACTGGTTTCCTATTAAAGAGACCTCTCACTACCAGGACTCAAGGAGGCCCAGCAGGGGCCAGGGACACCCCCAAGGTTCCCTGGATGGAGAGAAGTTACCATCTTCCCAAGGAATGCATTGCACACCCAGCAAAAGCTACATAAAGCACCCACTGCACAAAGGACTAGCCAGAGAGCAGCAGAGTAAAACTAGCTTCTTTGTGCCATTTGCCTTACATAATTTGTTACTAGGCCCAGATGATCAGGGAGTTATTGTTTTTGAGGGAGGGTTGGAGGTGATATTTTAGCCCATTAAAGCCTCCGCTTCCCCAGGCCTGATTTTCCTCTAGCACCGCGTTGAACTTTTTCTCTAGCTGCCAAGGAAGGCAGGATTTCAGGCTAAGGTAATTTATGTTAATTTTTTTCCCTTTCTGGTCCATTAACTTTTGTGATGTTAATATATCTTACAGGATCTCCTCACCGCACGAGTTGCTGCATCTGCTGGGTGCTGCAGGGCCTGCTCAGGGGGCTGCCTGCTGGCATGACCTCCCGGGCCCCGTGTGTACTCTTTCTCCACTGCCTGGGGATGTTGGTAGGGGGTGGGTTGGCTTCCGCCTGCTCAGATGAAAGTTAATGATTCCCTGAAGTGGGATTCCCGGAAGCTCTGGGAGAGAAATGTTGCCAACAAAGACCTTCCCTGGGCAGTTTCTTTGGAGTTCCTTCTGGCCACGCCCATTCCAAGGCCAATTTGAAAGGAGGCTAGGGTGGAATAAACTGAGCAATGCACATTTCCTTACATTACAGTGTGCTGTCTTGCAGGGAGGGGGAGCTTCGGGGATTAGAAAAGGAATAAAAATCTCTTCGTGCCCTTCAGGTGCTTTCTGTATAGTTGGGGGTGGGTTGGGGTGGGAGGGTAGATGTAACCTAATAGGGTCAGTTCTGTTAGAAGGTGATGTTGAGGAGGGGGAAATGTCCCCCTCTACTTCTCTGGAGTTCTTGTGGCTGGATAAATATGACATAAAACAGACTAACAGGAGAAAAAGAAAAAATTTTTAATTCATGCGCATGGAGGTCTTATAGAAATGGGAACTAAGAAGTGGCCAAAGCAGGCAGCTTTTATACTTTTTAGACAAGGAAACAATAAATTTGTGAGGAATTGACAGGACAAAGAAACTTAGGTTTGGGGCGCCCAATTAGTGAAGAATCTAAACAGCGTTTTAAAGAAGTAACATGGTTTATATACACTTCTAGGCCTGAATTCCCTATCTTGGGCGATAAAGGGTGTCCTTTTACTTCCAGATGCAGGGAGAGCATCTGTCACGTGAGAGACTGATTTCCTGCTTTCAGGAGACAGAAAGGAGAGTCACAGTGTCCCTCTTGTGTTGGCCATTTTTTAAGTAACTTTAATTCAAAATAAGCAATATGCCACTGAGGCACATTTTGGAATGGCCTAACCTGGGCCCCAACAGTGACATATATGCTCCTAAATATCACCGAGCTTTGCAAAATCCCTCAGGGCTTATAAGAAAACATGGGATTTCACAACAGTGAAAACTTCACCAGTGACACATTTAAAAAAGACAGAAACCTGATAAAAATGGTAGCATAGCTTTACAAATGTTAAATGGTTAAGCAAAACATAAATACTATAGTAAATATAGTACTCTGATTTGGAAAAAACCTGCAGTTTGCTTGTGGAAGTGGGTGTCGGCAAAGTCACAGCTCATGAGTTATTGTGAAGTGGAGGAAGGAGGGTTATCTGAAATTTTGTTTGTTTGTTTGAATAAATTTATTTATTTATTTATTTACTTATTTATTTTTGGCTGCGTTGGGTCTTTGTTGCTGCGCATGGGCTTTTCTCTAGTTGCTGAGACCGGGGGCTACTCTTCGTTGCGGTGCGCAGGCTTCTCATTGCAGTGGCTTCTCTTTTTGCAGAGCACGGGCTCTAGGCGCGTGGGCTTCAGCAGTTGTGGCTCGCGGGCTCTAGAGCACAGGCTCAGTAGTGGTGGCACACGGGCTTAGTTGCTCTGCCGCATGTGGGATCTTCCCAGACCAGGGCTTGAACCCACATCTCCTGCATTGGCAGGCGGATTCTTAACCACTGCGCCACCAGGGAAGCCCGGGTTATCTGAAATTTGATGGAAAGTTGTAACACCAGATGTGGATGGGTATGGATCATAACACATGTGTGGTGTTTGTGTGTGTTGTGTTTTGTGTATTTCTACATGGGTTGATTCAGGTGGATGTATTTTTCTGCACTCACCTAGTGTTTCTTGTGGATGAAGTTGTACAGAAGCAAATGTGAAATTTTCATTTTTGTCCAAATTGTTTCCTAATATATCAATCAGTTTGGAACAAATTGATGTTTTCAAAACAAGCCTTATAGAAACATAAGACTCTCTATACAGACACCAAATTCCATAATATCGGTTTGTAACCAGATAATTTATTAAGAAACTAATTCATTTGTTTTCTCTACTTTTTTTTCCTCTTCTCCATTCCAAGAAGGTGGCCAAGTTCTTTGTAATTCTTTGCCTCTGTGACATTTGCAGAACAGAAAACATGCAGTCATTCAATCAATAAATAAACATTCATGAGTCTCTCCTATGCACCAGGCAGGGTTCTACACACAAGGGGATAGAGCAGTGAACAACCCACACAGTCTTTGTTTTCATGGAGTAAGGGTTCTAGTGGGAGAGGCAGACAAAAAACAAATAAATATATAATAGAGTGTCAGGAAGTGAGAAGTGCTGTAAAGAAATATAGAGCAGAATAAGTGGCTAGGGAGTGACTAGGGGTGGAGGGAGAGGACATGACTCCTTTAAAATCGATGAAATAGTGGTGGGAAAGGGGAGATTTGAGCAGAGATCTAAATGAAGTGAGGGAGTGGGCCATATGATTATTTAAGGGAAAAGTGTTCAAGACAGAGGGAACAGCAAGTGCAAAGGCTCTGAGGAAGAATCATGCTTGGTACATTCGAGGGATATCAAAGAGGCTGAGGGCCGGAAGGATTGAGAGATGGAGAGAGCAATAGGAAACTAGATGAGAGGCATAGCAGGAACCTGGTCACATAATGTCCGTAGGTCATGGTCAGGTCTATGGATTTTTTTTTTTTTGGTAAGTGTGATAGGAAGTCATTGGAGTGTTTTGAGCAGATGAGAGACATCTGACTGAATTGTTAAAAGACCACTCTAGATCAGTGCTGTCCAAAAGAACTTCAATGATGAAAATGTTCTGTCTACTCTGCCCAGTGTGGTAGCCATTGGCCATATGTGGCTATTGAGCATTTGAAATGTGGTAAGTATGATTGAGGAAGTAAAATTTTAATTTATTTAATTTGAATTAATTTGAATTTATATTTGAATAGCCACATGTGTCTAGTGGCTAGTATATTAGTGCAGTTCTAGATGTTGAGCATAAAATAGACTAAAAGGGAGTGAGAATTGAAGCAGGAGGACTGATAGGAGTGCAATAGTCCAAATAAGAGGTGATGGTCACTTGGACTGAGGTGGTAGCATTGGAGGTGATAAAGAAGTGGTTATATTTTTATTCTGGATATATTTTGAAGGTAAAGGCAACAGGCTGATGGGTTAAATATTATAGAGTATAAGAGAAAGAAAGGAATTGAAAATGATTCTTAAGTTTTTGGCTTGCAACTGAATGAACAATGGTTTCATTTCCTGCCATGGGAAATAATTGGGAATGAACAGAAGGTTTCCATTTTGTGTCGTTTTGTTTTTTCCCCCAAACCTAAGCTCACTGATGAGGTTGTTCCAGGGTCCTAGAGTGCGTGGAAGAGAGGAAGGTGCCCTGGAATGCAGCCAGGTTGGGAAGAAATCTAAAGTCAGGAATATTTCAAATTGTGTAAACCTAAACCCTACTCCTTGCAGAACCTCTGAGCGAGTGCACTAGAGAAGCCAGCCCCCAAGGAACACTCTGTCCCAAGTCTGGGCCCAAAGCAGCAGAGCTTCCTGATCCGAAGGGACCAGTGGGCTGGGATGATGGATGTGTCAGTGGTGGCCTGGATGGCTGACATGTGGAAGAATCTCCCTGACCCTGCCTGAGACACTGAGCTTCACGAAGGTGGGCAAAATGGCTGGATATCAGTGTTCTGCCAGTCTCAAGAGATGGGTATTTGGAGTCATCTTTACATGCATTTAAAGTAGAGAAAGAAGTGTAGGTGCATGAGAAGCATTGTGGATGGGCTGAGGCATTGTGGATGGCTGTGAGGGAGATTGGGGGTATTAGGAGGTGGAGTTAGGAATGGTGGGTGCTTCTACCCCATAGACTCTAGATTCTAAGTCCAACAGTCAACTTTCAGTGCCTTCTGTAAACTTCTCAAGGGGTGTAAAAGATCCTTTCATTCAAGTCATTCTATAAACATGTTAGGAATAACCTTTAATCTTTCCATATTACATTTTGAGGAGGGTGGGAGTCACACGCTGGGATATCTGTGCCAAGGCAAGGATATACCTCTCACACGCAGTAGGTAAAATAAAGAATGCAGAGTAAACAAATCTGGGTTTGAATCCCAGGTCCCTCCCACACTAGCTGTGTGATTTGGGGCAATTAACCTCAGTTAATTAATTACTTTTTTCTGAGCCTCAGTTTACTCATTCATAAAACAGGACCACCCAGGTCTGAAATGAGGAATAAATAATGTATGTACAATATCTTGCATGGCACCTGACAAATAGTAAGAGTTCAGTAAATGCTAATTTCCCCTTCCTATAGAATTGCCCGGAGTTGCTCATTGTAGCTTCAGCCCCAGAACCTTCTTGTGGTGTGCTGCCCAGCGTCTCCTGTTTGACCTGGGTTCTCCATGGCTTGCTCAGATCACATCACAGCTTTTTCTCCCCTGCATTAATGCTAAGCACTTCTTATTTAAAAAAAAAATTCTCTGTTTGCCTCATACCTTGTGATCTGAAAAAGCAGCTGTAAATAGAAGGTGTGCTCCCTATGATGCAGCACTATTGGCATTTTGCTCTTTAAAGGTTAATGGCCGGGGCTCTACCTTTGGAAAACTCAGCCTACAGCACTCACCAGAAATTGCTATGAAGGAAAGTGAGCTTGAGAGGATGTGGGGAGGGTGTTGAGGAAGGTCTGTGGAGTGGGTTGGTGAACCTGTACAGGGAGAATGGTACATTCTAGGAAAAAAAGATAGGCCATGGGAGCCCCCAGTCATGAGAGGTAGCAGGACTATGGCTTCCATCTGGCCCCCTTTCTGGACCAGACTGAGGTCTTATTGCCTATCCTTTGCTAGAGAATTCCTGAGAGGACTTGCAGTGATAATTCGGTGCTCAATCATGCTTCAATTGCAATTTATTTAAAGTCGACAATAGGGTTCCTGCCTTTTACAACCAGATTCCTAATACTTGAATCTCTGAGGCTGGATTTTTTTTATCTTGATAAAAAAGCTATATTTCACACTTATTACAACACCTGGCACCTGACACCCTCCAGAGACTTTATAAAACTAATGAAATGAAACCCTCAGCACCATTGTAAACAGGAAAGAGAGTTGAAAAACTAGATTCCATACCCCCTCACCGTAGCAGACAAAGGACGAAACCTGCCTCACCTCCACCTTACCGGTAGATCCAGATTTTTTTAGGCCAGTCTTCAAAGAGCTTTTGATTGGTCCTCAAAGAGGTCCTAGCTCACAACATCTCCTGGAGGTCAGGATATACCTGAAAAATGGGTCAGTCAGGCGCCAGCATACAGCTCTGACCTGTATGCAGATGAGTCCTCCAGACCGAGGAACCCCGCTCCAGCTTTTCATGCTCAGCATCAGACAATAACCAGTCAGAGAAGCTGGATTCATCTTTGCCAAATGTCCCCAGGGGTTGAAGTATGTGGGCATGTCTGCCCTGAGATGGAAAGGTAAATGCAGGATTTGGGGTGTGGTTCAATTAAGGAAAAGTACAATCATATGATTCTCCCTGACCCTACAACCCAGCTGTCCTGATATCTCATCCCTGATTGGGTCCCTACTGGAAAAACAGTGGGGCTTATAGTCAGAGACCTGAGTTCAAATCATCCTTCTGCCACTTAACTAGACTTAAAACTTAATTTCTCCAAGTCTCAGTTTTCACATCTGTACAGCAGGAATAATAATACCATCATGGTTATCTATTACGGTGTAACAAACAACCCCAAACTTAGTGGCATTAAAAAACAACCAATCTGTCATGCTCACAGATTCTGTAAGTTAGTAATTTGGACAAGGCACAGTGGAGATGGGTTGTTTCTGCTTCATGATGTCTGGGGCTTCAGCTGGGATGATTTGAAACTGGGCTCAGTTGGGACTGTTGACCATGGCCTCTCCACATGGCTTGGGCTTCCTCATAGCATGGTGGCCTCTGGGACTTCTTACATGATGATTCCATGTTCCAAGAATGAGTGTCCCAGCCAACAAGGCAGGAAATTCATGGCCTTTTATGATCTAGCCATGGGATTCACATAGCATCATTTGTACCATACTGCACAGTCATAGAAGTCACCAGCCTGCCCAGATTCAAGGGGAGAGAACATAGAATAGATATCACCTCTTGCTGAGAGGAGGATTAAGAATTTGAAGTCTTGCTTTCAAACTGCCATCAGTTCCTCCCTCACTCGGTTCCTGTGAGGAATGAAATAACAATCTTGTGCATAGTAGGGGCTCAATAAATAGTATTCTGTATTCTCTTTATCTCCTTTAGGCCTTTCAGAACAATTTGCACTCACTCCAGAGGAGAAGAACACAACCAAAATTGCCAAAATAACCAAAACTGCTTCTCTTTTTTTCTGGTTTATGTCCATCTCTGGAATATCACAAAACCTAGAGAAATGGTCCCTCAATGCTGACTCTTAGGGTGGTGACCTGGGGCAGGTAGGTGATTTAATGTCCCTTGGGAATTTTCAGAGCTACTTCTCAGGATAGAAAATTAAACCAAAAAAACCCAAAAAACAACCAAAAGGAGATGGACTTCCCTAGTGGTGCAGTGGTTAAGAATCCGCCTGCCAATGCAGGGGACGTGGGTTCGAGCCCTTGTCCAGGAAGATACCACGTGCCGCGGAGCAACTAAGCCCGTGTGCCACAACTACTGACCCCGCGCGCCTAGAGCCCATGCTCTGCAACAAGAGAAGCCACCACAATGAGAAGCCCGCGTACTGCAACGAAGAGTAGCCCCCTCTCGCAGCAACTAGAGGAAAGCCCGTGTGCAGCAACAAAGACCCAACGCAGCCAAAAATAAAAAAGTAAAAAAATAAATTTAGGGGGGGGAAAAAAGAACAATTATAAAACCAAAAGGGGAAAACCAAGTTCAGAGCTTGACTCCTCTGCTGATAGGAAATCCAGCCCTGCAATTCAATTCTAAGCATGTCCAAATTCTGCACTATAGCTTTAAGATAAGTCTGTATTTGACTGTGTATTTCCTCCATGCTCTGTGAGGATATCACCCTGGGAGTGTTTGCATATCTCTGACTGAAAGACCTGTCCAATGAGGCAGAGGGACTGAATCAGAGGAGGGCAAGGAAACTGCCAGGTTTGGAGTCCACTCAGAGAACACAAATTCCAGATTCAAAATCCAACTCCAACGTTTTGAGGTCCAAGTTTTGTTTACTCTTGGCAAGCTCACTTCTTTTGTTCACAGAAAGAGTAGAAGTTTTAAGGTGCTCAAAGAGAGACCTCTCTCACACCAAAAGCCCATTCATAAGGCCATGGGGATGAAGTGAGTATAAATGAATCAGGAACTTATGGCTTCTTTTTTCCCTTGAATTGTATATAAGGGAACATAAATTAAGAGAAAAAAACTGGTAAGGGAAAGAAAAGTGTGTAGGGTTTTAGCCAACTTTGAAGCTTTGAAAGCACCTTGGGAATCATGTTGGGATGCCTTCCACCAGGCCCACCAAGAGATGCTGGTGAGCAGGTGGACAATGAGAACCATATGGGACAAGCAGAAAGGCCCTGGATATCAAGGGGAAGGTGGTATATTAAGGCAGTATATTATTCTATTGCTGTGTAACAAATTACCCCTCAAATGTAGCAGCTTTTTTTTTTTTAATTTTTATTTATTTATTTATGGCCATGTTGGGTCTTCGTTTCTGTGCGAGGGCTTTCTCTAGTTGCGGCAAGTGAGGGCCACTCTTCATCACGGTGCGCGGGCCTCTCATTACCGCGGCCTCTCTTGTTGCGGAGCACAGGCTCCAGACGCGCAGGCTCAGTAATTGTGGCTCACGGGCCTAGTTGCTCCGCGGCATGTAGGATCTTCCCAGACCAGGGCTCGAACCCGTGTCCCCTGCATTGGCAGGCAGGTTCTCAACCACTGTGCCACCAGGGAAGCCCTGTAGCAGCTTTAAACATTTATTATCTCCCATAGTTTCTGAGGGATGGAAATCAGGGAACAGCTTAGCAAGGTGGTTCTGGCTCAGGGTCTCTCAGGAGGTTTCATCGCCTAGGACTGGAGTCACCTGAAGGCTTGACTGAGGCTGGAGGATCTATTTCTAAGATGTCACTGATATGGCTGTTTTCTGGAAGTCTCATTTTCTCCACAGAGATGCTTATGATATGGCAGCGGAATCTCAAAGCAAATGATGTGAGAGAGAGGAAAAAAATGAGCCCAAGATAAAAGCTGCAGTGTCTTTTATAACCTAATCTCATTAGTGATATACAATTACTTCTGCCATATTCTTTTTTTTTTTTTTGCTGCATTGGGTCTTCATTGCTGCGCACAGGGATACTCTTCATTGCGATTTGCAGGTTTCTCATTGCAGTGGCTTCTCTTGTTGCAGAGCATGGGCTCTAGGCATGTGGGCTTCAGTAGTTGCGGTGCATGGGCTCAGTAGTTGTGGCTCATGGGCTCAGTAGTTGTGGTGCAAGGGGCTTAGTTGCTCTGCAGCATGTGGGATCTTCCTGGACCATGGCTCGAACCCGTGTCCCTTGCATTGGCAGGTGGATTCTTAACCACTGCACCACCAGGGAAGTCCCTGCCATATTCTGTTGGTCACATAGACTGACTCTGGCACAGTGTGGGAAGAGCCACACCAGGTGTGAATACCAGAAGACAGGAATAATTGGAGGCTGGATACAGATGGGAGAGGCACAGAGACAAGGAAGGCAGTTGGATCTGGGCTCCTTCCAGAATGCTTTTTTTTAAAAAAAATACATCTTTATTGGAGTATAATTGCTTCACAATGCTGTGGTAGTTTCTATTGTGCAACAAAGTGAATCAGCCATATGCATACATATATCCCCAAATCCCCTCCCTCTTGAGCCTCCCTCCCCCGCTCCATATCCCACCCCCCTAGGTTGTCGCAAAGCACCGAGCTGATCTCCCTGTGCTATCCCACTAGCTATCTATTTTAATTTGGTAGTGTATATGTGTCAATGCTACTCTCACTTCACCCCAGCTTCCCCCTGCCCGGCTCCATGTCCTCAAGTCCATTCTCCATGTCTGTGTCTTTATTCCTGCCCTGCCACTAGGTTCATCAGTACCAATTTTTTTAGATTCCATATATATGCATTAGCATACGGTATTTGTTTTTCTCTTCCTGACTTATTACTTCACTCTGTGTGACAGTCTCTAGGTCCATCCACCTCACTACAAATAACTCAATTTCATTTCTTTTTATGGCTGAGTAATATTCCATTGTATATATGTGCCACATCTTCTTTATCCATTCATCTGTCGATGGACATTTAGGTTGATTCCATGTCCTGGCTATTGTAAATAGTGCTGCAGTGAACATTGTGGTGCATGTCTCTTTTTGAATTATGGTTTTCTCAGGGTATATGCCCAGTAGTGGGATTGCTGGGTCGTATGGTAGTTCTATTTTTAGTTTTTTTTTTTTTTTTTTTTTTTAGCTACTTTATTTATTTATTTATTTATTTTTGGCTGTGTTGGGTCTTCGGTTCGTGCGAGGGCTTTCTGTAGTTAACGGCAAGTGGGGGCCACTCTTCATCGCGGTGCGGGGACCGCTCTTCATCGCGGTGCGCGGGCCTTTCACTATCGCGGCCCCTCCCGTTGCGGGGCACAGGCTCCAGACGCGCAGGCTCAGTAGTTGTGGCTCACGGGCCCAGCTGCTCCGTGGCATGTGGGATCTTCCCAGACCAGGGCTCGAACCCGTGTCCCCTGCATTAGCAGGCAGATTCTCAACCACTGCGCCACCAGGGAAGCCCTATTTTTAGTTTTTGAAGGAACCTCCATACTGTTCTCCATAGTGGTTGTATCAATTTACATTCCCACGAACAGTGCAGGAGGGTTCCCTTTTCACCACACCCTCTCCAGCATTAACTGTTTCTAGATGTTTTACTAATGGCCATTCTGACCAGTGTGAGGTGATACCTCATTGTAGTTTTGATTTGCATTTCTCTAATAATTAGTGATTTTCAGCATCTTTTCATGTGCCTATTGGCCATCTGTATGTCTTCCTTGGTGAAATGTCTGTTTAGGTTTTCCACCCATTTTTTAATTGGGTTGTTTGTTTTTTTGATATAGAGCTCCATGAGCTATTTGTGTATTTTGGAGATTAATCCTTTGTCCGTTGCTTCATTTGCAAATATTTTCTCTGATTCTGAGTGTTGTCTTTTCATCTTGTTTATGGTTTCCTTTGCTGTGCAAAAGCTTTTAAGTTTCATTAGGTCCCATTTGTTTATTTTTGTTTTTATTTTCATTACTCTAGGAGGTGGGTCAAAAAACATCTTGTTGTGGTTTACGTCAAAGAGTGTTTTTTCTATGTTTTCCTCTAAGAGCTTTATAGTGTCTGGTCTTACATTTAGGTCTTTAGTCCATTTGGAGTTTATTTTTGTGTATGGTGTTAGGTAGTGTTCTAATTTCATTCTTCTACATGTAGCTGTCCAGTTTTCTTAGCACCACTTATTGAAGAGGCTGTCTTTTCTCCCTTGTATGTTCTTGCCTCCTTTGTCATAAATTAGGTGACCATATGTGTGTGGGTTTATCTCTGGGCTTTCTATCCTGTACCATTGATCTATATTTCTGTTTTTGTGCCAGTACCATACTGTCTTGAGTACTGTAGCTTTGTAGTGTAGTTTGAAGTCAGGGAGCCTGATTCCTCTAGCTCCGTTTTTCTTTTTCAAGATTGCTTTGGCTATTCAGGGTCTTTTGTGTTTCCATACAAATTGTAAAATTTTTTGTTCTAGTTCTGTGAAAAATGCCATTGGTAGTTTGATAGGGGCTGCATTGAATCTGTAGATTGCTTTGGGTATTATAGTCATTTTCACAATATTGATTCTTCCAGTTCAAGAACATGGTATATTTCTCTATCTGTTTATGTTATCTTTGATTTCTTTCATCAGTGTTTTATAGTTTTCTGAGTACAGGTCTTTCGCCTCCTTAGGTAGGTTTATTCCGAGATATTTTATTCTTTTTATCGTGATGGTAAATGGGATTATGTCCTTAATTTCTCTTTCTGATTTTTTGTTGTTAGTGTACAGGAATGCCAGAGATTTCTGTGCATTAATTCTGTATCCTGAAACCTTACTAAATTCATTGATTAGTTCTAGTAGTTTTCTGGTGGCATCTTTAGGATTTTCTATGTAGAGTAGAAAATCATGTCATGTCATCTGCAAACAGTGACAGTTTTACTTCTTCTTTTCCAATTTCTATTCCTTTTATTTCTTTTTCTTCTCTGATTTCCGTGGCTAGGACTTCCAAAACTATGTTGAATAATAGTGGTGAGAATGGACATCCTAGTCTTGCTCCTGGTCTTAGTGGAAATGCTTTCAGTTTTTCACCATTGAGTATGATGTTTGCTGTGGGTTTGTCATATATGGCCTTTATTATGTTGAGATAGCTTCCCTCTATGGCCGTTTCCTGGAGAGTTTTTATCATAAATGGTGTTGAATGTTGTCAAAAGCTTTTTCTGCCTCTATTGATATGATCATATGGTTTTTATTCCTTAATTTGTTAATATGGTGTATCACATTGATTGATTTGAGTATATTGAAGAATCCTTGCATTCCTGGGATAATCACACTTGATCATGGTGTATGATCCTTTTAATGTGTTGTTGGATTCTGTTTGCTAGTATTTTGTTCAGGATTTTTGCATCTATGTTCATCAGTGATCCTGGTCTGTAATTTTCTTTTTTTGTGATATCTTTGTCTGGTTTTGATATCAGGGTGATGGTGGCTTCATAGAACGAATTGGGGAGTGTTCCTCCCTCTGCAATTTTTTGGAAGAGTCTGAGAAAGGTTGGAGTTAGCGCATCTCTAAATGTTTGATAGAATTCACCTGTGAAGGCATCTGGTCCTGGACTTTTGTTTGTTGGAAGATTTTTGATCACAGTTTCAATTTCATTCCTTGTGATTGGTCTGTTCATATATTCTGTTTCTTCCTGGTTCAGTCTTGGGAGGTTATACCTTTCTAAGAATTTGTCCATTTCTTCCAGGTTGTCCATTTTATTGGCATAGAGTTGCTTGTAGTAGTCTCTTAGGATGCTTTGTATTTCTGTGGTGTCTGTTGTAACTTCTCCTTTTTCATTTCTAATTTTATTGATTTGAGTCCTCTCCCTCTTTTTCTTGATGAGTCTGGCTAATGGCTTATCAATTTTGTTTATCTTCTCAAAGGACCAACTTTTAGTTTTATTGACCTATGCTATTGTTTTCTTCATTTCTATTTCGTTTATTTCTGCTCTGATCTTTATGATTTCTTTCCTTCTACTGACTTTGGGTTTTCTTTGTTCTTCTTTCTCTAGTTGCTTTAGGTGTAGGGTTAGATTGTTTATTTGAGATCTTTCTTGTTTCTTGAGGTAAGATTGAATTGCTATAAACTTCCCTCTTAGAACTGCTTTTGCTGTGTCCCATAGGTTTTGGGTCATCATGTTTTCATTGTCATTTGTTTCTATGTATATTTTTATTTCTTTTTTGATTTCTTCAGTGACCTCTTGGTTATTTAGTAGCACACTGTTTAGCCTCCATGTATTTGTGTTTTTTAGTTTTTTTCCTGTAATTGATTTCCAATCTCATAGCGTTGTGGTCAGAAAAGATGCTTGATATGATTGCAATTTTCTTAAATTTTCTGAGGCTTGATTTGTGACCCAAGTTGTGATCTATCCTGGAGGATGTTCCATGTGCACTTGAGAAGAAAGTGAATGCTTTTTGGATCAAAGAAGGGCAATCTTCCTATGATATCCACTCCATCTTTTTCTTCTGCACCCCAAATGGGCTGTAAACTCTATGAGGACCGAGACTGTGTAACTGTGTCTGTCTTATTCACTGCTCTTCCCTGGTGCCTGGCCCATGCTTGTTACATAGTAAAGCCCTTGATGTTTGTTGAATAATGAGATGCATAGGAAAAGACAGAAGTAGGTTAGGTAAAGAATGGTAAATTGGATTAAAGCATTGAATTCCAGGCTCAGGAATTTTGTATCCTGGGTGATGTGAAGCCACTGGGAGGGCACCCTTAGACCTAGTTTATGAGCAGTCTCTTATGGCTTCTGCTGCCTGGAATACTCTCTCTTCAGGATTCCTGCTCCTCAGTCAAGGGGCGTAACTGATAACAGAACAAAGTCTTGAAAGAAGCAAGAGGGGTGTGTGTGTGCATGTGTGTGTCTGTGTGTCAGTATGCACACGTGCATGGGCACATATGTGCATGCATACAGAAACTCAGGTGGAAGGAAAATATTAAAGCCCAAAGCAAAGGAAAAAACATGGGTGGAGATTCAAAGACATTTTGAGGTGGATAAGAGGGATCTTTTAAGTCCACAGGGACAAAAGAAAGGAGGGAGAGTGAGGAAGCTCCCAAATAAACTATGTGCACCTGAATCCCTCTTTCAGCGTTTGTTTTGTGGGAACCCAAAACAGGATGTCTCACAAAATTCAAGCATAGATATTTAGGTCTTGCTTGGAGGAGATGCAAGACAAGGGCTGCTTTTCCAAAGCCCAGAGTCAGGGTGAAGTGTCTACAAGATGCTTTTCCCTCTTATGGTATAGCTCTGGTAGTTATTATGCTAACAATAATATCTCTTTTCTCCAACAATGTCTCTTTCTCCATCTTTTCGAAACCTGCCTTCCAACTCCCTAGTTTGGTGTATGCCACAGTCCCTGTTCTGTCACATATGCCACTGAGCTCATCATGTCTGAAAGAGCTTCATAAACTGTACTGTTACGCAAATGGAACAAGTGAGGAAGAGGGGGAGAAGGAGAAGGAGGGGGAAGGAGAAGACAAACAGAGGAAGGAAGATGGAAGGTCTATAACGTAGAACAAGTAATGCAGAGTCAGGCACAAAAGGCAACGGCAGGGTGATGGGAGGCATGTTACAGAAAGTAGCCAGAAGTTGGGCACTGAACTTTTGTAGGAAGCCAGTGTTGAAACAGCCTGTGAATAGCAGACACACGCCTTCGCTTGAAGCTGGTTCTTCAACTCTCCTTGACTTCATTTTAAGTAACCCTTCCACCAGGCGGGCATGTGGCAGACTGGAGCTGCAGTGAAGATGCTGGGTTGCTCACAGCTGTGCTGTGTGATGCTGTGCGGCATTTCTTCAGTTTCCTCTTTTGCTTTTGTATCTGCTGGCAACTAGCAGGGGTGGCTCAGAGGACCTGCAGGGCTGAGGAATATGCTCTTCTGGGGTGTGGCCCTCAGAACCCTCCCTGGAGCTGACTGCAGATCCCTAGACACACAGTATTGGCTTTCTTCAAGGCTAATATTCTGGGGGTGGAACAGAGGCAAGAGTGGGGCTAGGGCAGTGGGGCGGGCCAGGGTGGGGGGGAATTTAGGTCAAATGTCAAGAAGGCCAACCTAGCCCTCTGGGTTTTCTGGGGAGAGAATGCAAGGACTGCAAAACTGACAAAGAATGCAAGGTGGCTGGGGATGAAAGCTCCCTTTGCCCTTTCCCCAAGAGGAGACTTTGTGCTTCACGCCTTCCTGGAATTCTGCTGGCAGGGGCCTGGACCCAAGTAAAAAGGCTGGGTTTGTTGTTTCTCGAGGTTGAGAGGCAGAGAATCATCAAGACACAGAGGAAACAACCCTGGGGAGGGAGAGGTAAAGGGCTTAAGCCACGGAATGACACCGTTTTGGGGTGGGGAAAGAGTCTTTGTTGTGTTCATTCATTCATGCATGCTTCCATTCATACATTCATCTACTTGCAGGCATTTATTACCAGAGGTGCTGAGCTCAGACGCGGCCCAGATACACAAAACTTCCTGACTTACGTGTCACGTTGCTACCCTTAAGGATAGCTCTCCTGCTGTGGTGAAACCAATCTTTTCTGTTCTCTGAGGAGCAAATTATAATAGTTCAGGCACAGGGGGTAGATGTGAATTCCAGACTGCTGCCTGTAGAGAGGACGAGCTTTCAGAGGGAGGAGGCCTGGCAGGATCAGTGTGCCTCACTTTCCCGCCTGTCCCTCACATTCCCCTGAACCCCAAGAGAGGGCACACTCATGCCTGTTGAAGCCTGTCCCTTTTACTTGGGCAATCTGCCTTCTTGCTTCCTCATTCTTCACTCCAGCACCACTTTAGTCCACGGAATGGGACGGACTTGCAGAATATATTCTTCCTTCCTTCCATGCTTTCTCTTTCTTTTCCTTCTTCTAGTATTTACTGAACATCTACCAAGCGCCAGGCACTCTACTAGGTGGCTTCCTTAAAGCTGTTGAAGTGAAATGGTGCTTTCCGAACAAGAAGTATTCTGTTGTCATTCCTCTTTCTTTGGCCACGTGGAGCTAGGCAGAGATGTTTTTTCTCCCTCTCTCTTTTCTCTGCCTCAGCCGGTTCTCTGAAGTGACAAAAGCTGGCCTTTGGCTCCCTCCTTGAGGACAGCCCATTGCAGCCCTCCCTTCCTTTCCCCACTTTCTCTGGCACCTACAGACCAGATGAGACTGGGGCACCGTGAGTCCTGCCGTCTATGCCTGTGTCCATTCCATTAGCACTTTGGTCACTTTAGGGCCTCTGGGAGCCAGGATGCTTTCATAACCCCCAGAGAAGACCAAAGCCACCCCAGCCTTCTGGATGCCAAAAGTTCCCTCCTATGTGGCTTCTGCATCAATAACCTACCCCTGATTTTGTGTGTGTGTGTGTGTGTGTGTGTGTGGTGGTTTTTTTGGTTTGTTTCTGCCTCAGGCACATTTTCTCTGTAATTTTTGGAACCCAAATATAAGGGAAATCTCATTTGCTCCGTTCTGACTCATTTACAATTAAATACACTTGTTCCCATCTGTGTCTGTATACATCTGCATACATTTGCTATAGCATTGCCCTTAATTTTGGAAAATGATGCGGCTGGTGTTATTTTTACCCTGACTGACAAATTGTCTGAGACCAGTGGGTGTTCACCCACCCAGTGACAGCCCCCACCCAGTCCTGTCCCTGAGGGAGGTGGTGACATTTCTCGCATGGGAAAGACATCAGACCCCTGGTCAGTACTGGTCTTTGTGGTTGCCTGTTTAGGGGGTCCAGCTGCCAGGACTGGGTGTGTTCCTGTCCATCTCAGTGCCAAGGCCTCACTGACCACAGAGATGGGCCTTGACTCCCTAGGCTACCTGCTGGCAGCTGCTTTGCTAAGCATCAAATTGGGAGGTGGAGTCGGGGGGGCTTGCTGACACTCAAGGAAGGTGACACTGAGGAAGCACTGCCAGGTCACCTCAGCCCATCCCCTCCCAGCCCAAGAGAACTGAAGAGCTGTCTTTACTGTTCAGAGGGATATGGTGGCATGTGTGGGCGCCTGCCTCACCTACGTACCTAAAAATACCACACCATGGTTGTCTACCACTTTTTTCTTCAAAAACCCAAGTTATATTCACATTTAATGAGATGATGGTGCCTGTCAGTACACTTCAAGACCTTTTTATATTATCTCATTGAATAATTTTATTTATACCCATATGCTAAAATAGAACTTGGCCAACAATAATATAGGATGCAGAAGATAAGACATCAACTGCTGCCTATCAAAAAAAAGTTTATATCAAAACAATTCTTGAAACAATATTCACGTTCTGCTGATCTTTAACCTCTCTTGGAAATTCTGTGATGGGTAGTGTTGCTACTGCTGTTGATAAATAATTCAGATCTTCTCAGAGAAAGGCTAGGCTTTCGTATTTTTCCTGCATTACTTCCAAGACCCTGGACTCCATACTTCATGTTGATGCCAGAATTGCCCAGAGTGTCATTCTGTAGCCTGAGACCTCTTTAGGCTGAGAAACAATGATCCATGGGCACCAGTTACAACCAAGGATACTCTTTGTACTCTTTGTACTTGGCTTTGTCTTGGGCCTAAAGACTCCACAGAGGTGGAGTAGCTGCCATCCCTGGCCTTGGAGAGCTTAATGATTGGCCAATATTTCCAATCTAAGGTTGGGGATCAGTTAGCTACTCTCCTCCAGTGGGTTCCTGGGTCTCTGCCATCTCCACTGAGAACCTCTGCCCAAGATTCCTTGACTGGTTAAGGCCTTATCCCTTGCTCAGTCTGCGTGGCTGCTAAGCACACACACACACACACACACACACACACACAGAGTCAGTTGTGGGCAGAGTCAGCTGCTCCTTAAGCAACCAAATCTACTATACATAACCCCCTTTGCCTAGGTTCTAGACCTACAATGCCTCTTAAAATTTCCTCTCTTTTGGCGCTTAACTCCTTGCCATCCCTCAGGTCTTGACTGAGACACCACCTTCTCCAAGAAACCAGGTTGGGCTGGGTGTCCCTGCTCTGTGTCTATATAGCAGTATATTGTAATTGCCTGGAGATGTGTCTTTGGTTTCACTAGACTGTATGCTTTCTGCAGACGAAAGCTGTGTCTGTCTTACATCCCTTGTGCCTAGAGCAAGGCCTGATATTTTGTAGCTGTTCAATAAATATGTATTAAATGAGTGAGTGAATGAGTGAATAAATGAATGCATTCCTAAACTGAGTCATTTTATAAAATCCAAGCTCCATGGTCATTTCACTCAATTCATCCTGTGGAAGAAACCAGTTTTCTTAAAAATAAACTGATATTGCATATGTTGAGATAAACATTTAGAGAGATCTACCCCAAAATGAAACAGTTAATGACAGTAATAGTTGAAAACAATATGGGATAGTACAATAATAGGTGAATTGAATTTTCTTTTTACTTGTGTGTGTTTTCTAACTTTTCTACAATGAGATATATATACCAAAAGAAGTTACCATGCCCAATTATGCTATATAACTGTCCTAAATTCCTTTTATAAATTTGCTTTAAATGCATCTTCCCCTTCCCAAGAAATAATGATAATGATAAATAATGTTTATTAAGAAGCTGTTGTGTCAGTATGGTCCTCTGAGAAATAGACACCAAGATGAGATCAGGCATGCAAGAGATTAATGGGGGAGCATCAGTGAAGGATAAAGGGAGAGGGAGCTGGGGAAGATGGTGAGAGTCTTTTGACTACAATGCAGATTTGACAATCTGGAAAAGGAGATGAGCAATGAGGGAGCATTGGGTAGGAAGAGCTTCAGACTGAAGTGCAGTTCTGAAAAAGTCTCAGCCAGGCTCGCTGAGAGTCCTGAGCAAATGTTGGCCATCAGATCAAAGAATAAACAAAATGTCATATATACAAAACATGGAATATTATTCAATCTTCTTTTTTTTTAAATTTATTTTTGGCTGCATTTGGTCTTCGTTGCTGCTTTCTCTAGTCGCAGTGAGTAGGGGCTACTCTTCGTTGTGGTGCACGGCCTTCTCATTGTGGTTGCTTCTCTTGTTGTGGAGCATGGGCTCTAGGTGCGCAAGCTTCAGTAGTTGCAGCACGTGGGCTCAGTAGTTGTGGCATGTGGGCTCAGTAGTTGCAGCGTGCGGGCTCTAGGGCACCCAGGGTTCAGTAGTTGTGGCACATGGGCTCAGCTGCTCCGCGCCATGTGGGATCTTCCCGGACCAGGGATTGAACCCATGTCCCCTGCATTGGCAGGCAGATTCTTAAACACTGCACCACCGGGGAAGTCCGTTATTCAATCTTAAAGGAAAGGAATTCTGACACATGATAACATGCGTGAACCCTGAAGGCATTATGCTAAGCAAAATAAGCTAGTCACAAAAGGACAAACAGTGTAGGATTCCACTTATATGAGGTACCTAGAGTAGTCAAATTCATACAGATAAAAAGTAGAATGGTGGTTGCCAGGAGCTTCAGTTGGGAGGCACGGGAGTGGGGAGTTAATGTTTAATCAGTATGGAATTTCAGTCTGGGAAGATGAAAAAGTTCTGAAGATGAATGGTGGTAATGGTTGCACAATAATGTGAATGAACTTAGTGCCACTGAACTGTATACTTAAAAATGGTTAAAATGATGAACTTTATGTTATGTATATTTTACCACACACACAAAAAAGTTGTCCATCAGAGCAGTCCCATGTTGGGCAGGAAAGGTCCAAATCTAGTACCCCTGCTAGGTTCAGTCTCATAGGCTGAGAGAGGCCCAGAGGGTGCATGGCCTTGGTGTGGATGCTGTGATAGATCTTGAGGTCAGTCAACTCTACTCACTACAGCAGTTTTCTCAAAGGGAAATCTGAGCAGCACATCACCATGGCCACCATAGTCACCATAGCTGTGTAATGCCTCTGGACTTTGACTGCCTGGGTTCAACACCCAGCTCTGGCATTTTCTGGCTCTGTGACTGTGGGGAAATTATTCAACTTCCCTATGTGTGCCTTAGTTTATTTATCTATAAAAAAGGGGTAATGATGTTAGTTCCTACCTTATAGGGTATTACATAAATGAGCTAATATAGGTAAAGTGCTTAGAACATTGCCAGTCGTAAAGTATGCTGTTTGTAAGAATTTGCTAATATCATCATGAAGCATTTACTGTGATATAGGCTCTGTGATAATGAGCTTATTTGATTACTTCAAAAGAGCCTCCCAACAACTTAAGAGGTATAATCTCTCCATTTAGAGATGGGGAAACTGAGGCTTGGTGAGGCTACACAGCCAATTAGAAGTGAAGCCCTGAGGAGGTCACTGGTGGCCCAGCTCAAGAGTCCAGACAATTACTAGGTAATGCTGTATCCTGATCAGCCCTTTGCCTGTGACACTGGCTCTTGCTCCATTCCAAGATAAGGGTTCCATCTTGGCCCTTGTCCTCAAGTATAGCATCTTCATCATCATCAGTATCAAAATTGCCATCATCTTCATCAGCAGCAGCATCAGCATCATCCAAAAGGCCTTTATTAAAAGCATCTAATTACACATTCTTCTGCTGTTCTGTATTTTAGACAATAATTATACAGACTTCTAGGAGCTTAGCAACTAATGCTTTGATGAGCATGTTAAGGGCTCCCAAATAGCAGGATAAAGGCACAGCTATAGAGTAACTTACTCTTGGTGATGTCTCCTTGGGCAGGCTGTGAACTTCTTTGAGCCTTTTTGATAGGATAAAATGTACTTTCCTTCCCCCCAGACCGTAGTGAGATAAGGTTTGAGGACATGCTTGGAGGAGTGGGAGGCTCTGTGCAAACTTAACTAGCACTTCTCCCGGGCCTCTTTGATTGATCCTGCCAGAGTTGATAGTGAGAATGCTCCTGTACTTCTCACCTGTGAATTCACTGCTCTTGCCCACTTGGGAGTACATGGATGATGAGAAGTAAGATCTTTGTGGCCACACCCTCTGCCTTTTGCTCTTAGTTATCAGAATTTAATATGGTGTTATTTTCCTGGTTTGGCCCATGGGAAGGGGCTGCCTCTCTGCTTTAGGTCTAGATTTACGACAACCCCTCCTACTACTGCCATAAAAATGACCAATTCCTAATCCATATTTCTCTGAACCACATTTTTCTATCTAGCCAGTCAACACACATTAGTGAAGTACCTATTGTGTGCTGGTTATTGTGTTGTGTACTAGGGGTAAGGAGGTGAATGGATGCCTTCCTTGAGCAGCTCACTGATATGGGCTAGTGGAGTAGATGACAGGTAAATGTGTCATTGCAATACAGTGAGATAAACCTTGACAGATGTGTGTACCAGGCTTGAATATCTGGGAGGATTTCAGAATCTGGAAGAAAAGAGAGAATTACTGTGGGTGTAGGAAGGTGGGTGGTGAGGAGAAGAGGAAAGTTGTTCCAAGCTGAAGGAATTAGAGCTTTTGATTAGTGAAGCAGGTCTAAAGACATTCATAAACCCCCATCCTTCCAAAGCTCAGGGAACGAATACAGGAATTGAGTGGGATGAGGTTGGAAAGATAGACCAGCACCATTCATCCATTCAGCACCTACTATGTGCCAGACATTGTTCTAGGTACTGGGAATAAAATAGTGAACAAGACAGACAAGGTCCAAGATGTCAGGCTACATCCTAGAGGGAGAAGACCAATAATAAGTAAGTAGACAAACAAATGAATAATTTTGGATGGTGACATGTGCTATGAAGAAAATACAATGGGATGATGGGATAGAGAGTGACTATCCAGCTACCTTAGAGTGGGTGATCAGGGAGGCTGAATTGAGGCAGTGACATTTGAGTTGAGACCTGAACAATAAGAAGGCACTGCCATAGGGAGATTTGGGAGAAGAACCCACCTGGCAGGGGGACAGCTTGTAGAAAGGAGCAGATCCCCAAAGGCCCTGTAAGCAGGCTAAATTGTTTAGGTTTTGTCCTGTAACAATGGTAAGCCACCTGAGGCAGGCAGCACCTGCCTAGGCCACATTTTGGAAATCTCACCCTAGTCTCCTGGGCCTCAGCCTCAGTGAAGACACAGGACACCTTCTCCCTACCCCCTAAACCTGAATACCCTTTGATGGGCAGGGCAGTCAGAAGACATTGCTCACCACCAGGTAAAAAGGGCTTTGGTCCAGAGAGCCAGATGTTTGGCTGAAAGCTCAAGGTGAGAGCAAAATGCTGAGGGCAAATGATAGCAGTCAGGGGGTCACAACCTCACCTTAAGCAAATTAATGAAAGGAATAAGGCATTGCGATCTAAGGGGACCTTGCTCTGTGCACTGCATTACGGTCCAGGAGGCAGAGGAAACTGGTGTGCCCAGTATTGGAGGCACCGATGTGTTGTTGCTCAGCACAACAGGCGGATGTCTTCCGAATTCATGACTCCTGCTGGTCCTGGGCTGGGCTGTGGAGGGTGGGAAAAGCAGTAATGGGGTAGCCAATTTCATTTGCTAAACTGGACCTCGCTCAGCCCAGAAAACCCCAAGAAGGGTTTCACTGAGGGCATAATGCCCACTTTCAGTAGGAACTGCTGCTCTAGATAAAGTGCGGCATGTTGTGTGGGGCTCAGCCCAGTCTCCTTTCTGTGTCCAGAGACGTTTCTAATACTCCATCTGGCATGGTCATTCCCCTGCTTAAAATCCTTTACCAGTCAAAAGAATTTATTAGCATGGCATGATTCTAACCTGCTCGCTTCTCTATTCTCTCTGACCTTGCTGTGCCCAGTCATTTAAAAAAAAATTTATTTATTTATGTATTTTTGGCTGTGTCGGGTCTTTGTTGCAGCACTTGGACCTCTCTCTAGTTGTGGCACATGGGCTCCAGAGCGCATGGGCTCTGTAGTTGCGGCACGCGGGCTTAGTTGCCCTGTGGCATGTGGGATCTTAATTCCCCGACCAGAGATCGAACCCGCGTCCCCTGCATTGGAAGGTGGATTCTTAACCACTGGACCACCAGGGAGGTCCCCCAGCCCAGTCATATCGAACATCTTGCTTTCCCTCAGAATCCATTATATTCTGTTGCCTCTGTGCCTTTGCACAGGCTGTTCCCTTGCTCTTGAATGCCTTCCCTTCACCTCCAACAACGCTTCACCGGGCTAACTCCTACTTATCTTTCAGGACTCAGTTTAGATGTCAGAAAGTCTTTCCTGCCCTGCAGAGCTGGGGTTAGAGTTCAGTGGGCCTTTTTTTTTTCTTCCCAGTTTTATTGAGACATAATTGACAATCTTCCTTTCCTTTTTTACCTACCTAACTCTTTACTTGCAGCTCATCCTTCTGGCCTCCTGAGTCCTCCCAGACTGATCCAAGCTTCCCTCTTATACATTCTCACATTATTTTTCTTTCATAGTTCGTATCACAACGGGTAATGACATGTCCGTGAGAGTGTTTAATTAATGTCTGCCTCCTCTGCTAATCTGTAAACACCATGGGGGTATGTATGTTGTCTGTTTAGTTCATCACTGTATTCCAAGAGCTTGGCACGTAAATACTTACTAAATGAATGAATGAATGGTACCCTTAACAAATGGAGATTACTCCCAGCACAGGACTTAGCTCATTATAAGAGCCTATGTACTTCTCTGTCCCTCCAGCTATCCTGTAAACTCCTTGAGGGGAGGAATGATGTTTGGCTCACCATGATTTCCCAGTGCTTGGCATACTGTCTGGCAATTAGCCACTCAAAAAGTATTTTTGAATAGGTGAATAAATTAATGTATGATGACAAGCATTCACTCACGTTCTCTCATCCTTCATTCATTTTTTTTTTTTTTTTTGGGCCGCACCACACAGCATGGCACGCAGGATCTTAGTTCCCCCACCAGAGTCCTAATCACTGGACTGCCAGGGAAGTCCCGCACTTCATTCTTTTTGTTTTGTTTTGGTTTTTCTTCATAATGTTACTTTTTTTTTATTATTAATTTTTATTGGAGTATAGTTGCTTTACAATGTTGTGTTAGTTTCTGCTGTACTACAAAGTGAATCAGTTATACGTATACGTATATCCAATCCTTTTTTAAAATAAAATTTATTTATTTAGGCTGCGTTGGGTCTTCGTTGCTGTGCGTGGGCTTTCTCTAGTTGCGGCGAGCAGGGGCTACTCTTCGTCGTGGTGCAAGGGCTTCTCTTTGTTGTGGAGCATGGGCTCTAGGCGCGCGGGCTTCAGTAGTTGTGGCTCACGGGCTATAGAGTGCAGGCTCAGTAATTGTGGCACATGGGCTTAGTTGCACCATGGCATGTGGGATCTTCCCGGACCAGGGCTCCAACCCGTGTCCCCTGCACTGGCAGGCAAATTCTTAACCACTGTGTCACCAGGGAAGCCCTATCCACTCTTTTTTTTTAGATTTCCTTCCCATTTAGGTCACCACAGATTAATTAGTAGGGTTCCCTGTGCTAAACAGTAGGTTCTCATTAGTTATCTATTTTATACATAGTAGTGTATATATGTCAATCCCAATCTCCCAGCTCGTCCCACCCTCCCCTTCCCCCCTTGGTAACCATAGCTTGTTCTCTACATCTGTGACTCTATTTCTGCTTTGCCATTAAGTTAATCTGTACCATTTTTCTAGATTCCACATATAAGCGATATTACATGATATTTGTTTTTCTCTTTCTGACTTCATTCTGTATGACAATTGCTAGGTCCATCCATGTCTCTGCAAATGGCACTATTTCATGCCTTTTTATGGCTGAGTAATATTCCATTGTATATATGTACCACATCTTCCTTATCCATTCCTCTGTTGATGGACATTTTGGTTGCTTCCATGTCCTGGCTATTGTAAATAGCGCTGCAGTGAACATCGTGGTGCATGCATCCTTCTGAATTATGGTTTTCTCCATATATATGCCTAGGAGTGGGATTGCTGGGTCATATGGTAGCTTTATTTTTAGTTTTTTAAGGAACCTCCACACTGTTCTCCTTAGTGGCTGTACCAATATACATTCCCACCAACAGTGTAGGAGGGTTCCCTTTTCTCCACACCTTCTCCAGCATTTACTGTTTGTAGATTTTTTGATGGTGGCCATTCTGACCCATGTGAGGTGATACCTCACTGTAGTTTTGATTTGCATTTCTCTAATAATTAGTGATGCTGAGCATCTTTTCATGTGTTTGTTGTCCATCTCTATGTCTTCTTTGGAGAAATGTCTACTTGGGCCTTCTGCCCATTTTTTCATTGGATTATTTGGTTTTTGTGATATTGAGCTGCATGAGCTGTTGGTATATTTTGGAGATTAATCCCTTGTCAGTTGCTTCGTTTGCAAATATTTTCTCCATTCTGAGGGTTGTCTTTTTGTTTTGCTTATGGTTTCCTTTGCTGTGCAACCACACTTCATTCTTAATATAGAAGTCAAGTGACCTTTTAAAAATGCAAATCAGATCACGGTCACTTCATTTCTTAATATTACTAGGGGTTTTGCATTGCTCTTAAAGGACAACCCAAAGTCCTTACCATCACCTACAAGGTCCTACATGATTTGGCCCCTGCCTACTCCTCTGACCTTAGTTAGTACTATCTTTTCCTCATTTACTACCCCTCACACACTTGTCTTTCTTGTGTTCCTTGAATATGCCAGGCTTATTCCCACCCTTAGGCCTTTACACTTGCTATTTCCTCCTGTGGGATATTGTGCCCATCACAGGGCTCATTTTGGTCATTCAGGTCTCAGCTCAAAGCTCACCTTTTCAGTGAGGCCTCTCCTGACCTTTCTATCCAAATAAGCATGCCTCCTCCCGGTCACTCTTAGCACTTACCCCTACCTGAAATCACATTGTTCATTTAACTGTTACCTACTTATTGTCTTTCTCCCTCTCTAGAATGTAAATTTCATGAGGGCTGCCCACTACGGTATCTCCAGGGTCTAGTACAATGCATGTCACATAGTAGGTGCTCCAAAATATTTGTTGATTGAGCAAAAAAATGGATGAATGAATGAATATGGTAATAGCCTTCTGTGATGGAGGGGCAGGACCTGCCAAACTTACAGGCAGGTAGAAGAGTGAGTTACTGTGACTAAAGAAATAAAGAAGCTGGACTAGTAAGAACTGATGGAGGAAGACAGACAGGATGGAATGTAGGTTTGCCAGACTCCACTGTGAACTCATAGAGTCTGGGAATCCCAGGGCCTACTAGACTGCCTGACTCTAGTCAACTCAGAATCAAATTCACTCTGGGCAAACCAGAGACAAAGGCTGCCCCGGCTTCCACTTTAAGTTTTCCTGTATTCAGAATGCCCATATGGGGATACACGGGGGCATGTAAAGATTCTTGGCAGATGTATCTCTCTGCTCTGTTCAAACAGGTTTTCTTTTTCTCAAAGTTTCTTGGAATTTAGAAAAATTGTTAAGCAACGAAAGCAATGAATGGAGACAAATGACTCATTCACTATTACATCTGAAATCTAAAGTGTATTAATTTAATTGAGCTTACCTTACAATGCAACAATTCTTTTTTTTTTTTTTTATAAATTTATTTATTTATTTATTTTTGGCTGTGTTGGGTCTTCATTTCTGTGTGAGGGCTTTCTCCAGTTGCGGCGAGCGGGGGCCTCTCTTCATCGCGGTGCGCGGGCCTCTCACTGTCGTGGCCTCTCCCGTTGCGGAGCACAAGCTCCAGACGCGCAAGCTCAGTAGTTGTGGCTCACGGGCTTAGTTGCTCCGCGGCATGTGGGATCTTCCCAGACCAGGGCTCGAACCGTGTCCTCTGCATTGGCAGGCAGATTCTTAACAACTGCGCCACCAGGGAAGCCCAACAATTCTTATTTTGATAGCACTTTTCATACTTTTATAAAAATCTAAAAATGCCAGACATAAAAAGAATTTTTAGAATGGTGAATACAAAGAACCTGGTTTCCATAATAAAGCCTACTGATACTTTAAAGAGAAAAATAAAGCACAAACCACCCTCTTCTATCTCCCTCCCTTTTTTTCTTTCTTTTTTAAAAAAAATATTTATTTAGGCTGCGTTGGGTCTCTGTTGCTGAGCGCGGGCTTTCCCTAGTTGCAGTGAGCGGGGACTACCCTTTGTTGCGGTGTGCGGGCTTCTCATTGCGGTGGCTTCTCTTGTTGCAGAGCACGGGCTCTAGGTGCGTGGGCTTCAGTAGTTGTGGCATGTGGGCTCAGTAACTGTGGCTCACAGGCTCTAGAGCACAGGCTCAGTAGTTGTGGTGCACGGGGCCTAGTTGCTCCGTGGCATATGGGATCCTCCTGGACCAGGGCTCGAACCCATGTTCCCTGCATTGGCAGGCAGATTCTTAACCACTGCGCCACTAGGGAAGTCCCTCCCTCCCTTTTTAAGGGACTTCTTTTTAGATATGATTGTGCTTGGTTGTCACAGTCTTTAACTTTTTTCTTTTCAGGTTCTCTTTCTCCATTGTTATCAACAAAAATACGAGCATGAAAGGGGGGGAGTGTTTTTGTGTACTCATCTTTGATCATATCAGAGAGGAAAGAATCGTGAACACCCACTGCTGACTGATTTTAAAAACTAAATCTTGATTTCAGTTTCTGCAGGGAAGATGAATAACATGAATAAAGAGAACCTTACACAGGTTTCTTAGGTGTCAAGGGCCTAAGTTTGGTTCTTTTATTTAAAACTTAACTTACCAAATAAAGCCAACAGCATCCTATATTAGAAGAGGCCTGGAAGGGATACAAGTGAGCCCCTGTCCTGGTACCCCCCACCCCCCAAAAAAGCTCCCAACTAGCCTCACTTATCACACTGTTAGAAGCTGTGTGAAAAGACAAAATGTAACAGTATAACAACCAGGGATTTAAATTACCTCCATCATAAGCCGTAAAATGAAAACT
Organism: Balaenoptera musculus; assembly: GCF_009873245.2. NCBI lineage: Eukaryota > Metazoa > Chordata > Mammalia > Artiodactyla > Balaenopteridae > Balaenoptera > Balaenoptera musculus. The sequence goes on from NC_045787.1 coordinate 114,863,671, forward strand.
ATTCTGACTGTGGCTTGTCAACAAAGAATTTTTAAAAGCCATTGACATGGGACTTCCCTGGTGGCGCAGTGGTTAAGAATCCACTTGCCAATGCAGGAGACACGGGTTCAAGCCCTAGGTCCGGGAAGATCCCACATGGCGTGGAGCAACTAAGCCCGTGAGCCACAACTACTGAGCCTGTGCTCTAGAGGCCGCAGGCCACAACTACTGAGCCTGTGCTCCTTAGCCCATGCTCTGCAACGTACAACAAAGAGTAGCCCCCACTCGCCACAACCAGAGAAGGCCCGCACGCAGCAACGAAGACCCAATGCAGCCAAGATAAATAAATAAATAAATAAATAAATATATCAAAAAAAAAAGTTAAAAAGAAAAAAAAGCCATTGACATTTCAGAGGCTAAGTGGGGCAAGGTTAAGAGCCTGGTTCTGGATTCTGGTAGATCTGGGTCCCAGCACTGCCGTATTCCCAGGGTGACCCAAGCTTCTGTTTCTCATTTATAGAATGAGGAATACAATAGTAACTTCCTTAGGATTATGGAGAGGTTTGGATGATATGTGAAGCTCTTACCACGGAAATTGGCATGTACTACAGACTTAGTAAATACAAGCTATTATTATTTTCGGTCACTGAGTATTATCGTGTGAACAAATGAACTAATGAATGAGTTTTAAGTATACTTGACTTCACTTTGTTTTCTGTCCAGCCTTAGACAAGCTATCAGTGATTCTCAACTCTGGCTGCACAGTAGAATCACCCAGGGAGATTTTTTAAAATGCTTAGTCCCTGCCTAAGAACAACTGAATCTGAGCCCCCGGGGTGGTGCCTGGGTATCATATTTTTAAAAAGCTCTTCAGGTGATTCTAAGGTGCAGACAGAGTTGTGAATTACTGTGCTACACAGAAATGAGGAAAATACCCTGGTGTTAGTTAAGCTGACAGACAAAACTGCCAGGATGGCAGGGCTTTACTGCTTTCCCCCAGCCATCTGAAAGGGAACGGAAAGGCAAACCAGTGCCACTAGGCATCCAATTGCCTTTGACTGTGATGTGGTCCCACACTTAGGGTTTTATTTATTTATTTTTGGCTGCATTGGGTCTTCGTTGCTGTGCACGGGCTTTCTCTAGTCGTGGCGAGTGGGGGCTACTCTTTGTTGCGGTGCGTGGGCTGCTCTTCCTTGCTCTAGGCACGCAGGCTCAGTAGTTGTGGCTCATGGGCTCTAGAGCGCAGGCTCAGTAGTTGTGGTGCACGGGCTTAGTTGCTCCGCGGCATGTGGGATCTTCCCCAACCCGTGTCCCCTGCATTGGCAGGCGGATTCTTAACTCACTGCACCACCAGGGAAGCCCGCCACACCTAGGTTTTACCTTTAGTTTTTTCTGACTCCTGTCCCAATCTGATCCCCTTTGTTGGCTTTCCCAAGCTAATCCAAGAGTCCCTTTGGTCTCTTCTATGGGTCTTATTGGGGGAGGGTGGCTCATCATTTCATGGCAACAAGAGGTAAAGGTTTTCCGAACTTTCATTTCAAAGCTGCCAACTCTGTTCTCATCTTCATTATTTTCGGATCTTTACTCATTTTGGTTCTTCCTTCCTCAAATGAGATAATATACAGGAACGTGCTTTGTAAACTGTAAAGCTATTTACCAGCACATGAAGATAAATAATAATGAAGTCCTCATAATGTAGAGAATCTCTAAAATGATCTCTGATGGTTCATCTTTATGGACATTTTGACATTATTTTATGTTACTTTTCAGAATACTCCGGGAAGTCTTGCTGATTGAATTTTTGGGCTGTTTTTTCCTTAACATTCTTGATGCACCTTAATCCTCATGATTATGTACACTATGTTCAGCAACCTGAAGTTGAAACCTGAAGTTTCAATCCAAATATCATCAATTGACATTAGTGACCAAGTCCTTGGCTTCAGTGACACTTGGATTTCCTCCTATATCTATGGCCACTCATTCTTTCTCCAAATATTTTTAAGTGCTTTTTTTTTTTTTTTTTTTTTTTTTGGCCGAGCCATGCATCATTTGGGATCTTAGTTCCCCGACCACGGATCGAACCTGTACCCCCTGCGTTGGGAGCATGGAGTCTTAACCACTGGACCATCAGGGAAGTCCCTTAAAGTGCATTTTATCTTCCAGGCACTGTGCTAAATTTTTTTTTTCTTTATATTTGGCTGTGTTGGGTTTTCGTTGCTGCACGCGGGCTTTCTCTAGTTGCGGCGAGTAGGGGCTACTCTTGGTTGCGGTGCGTGGGCTTCTCATTGCAATGGCTTCTCTTGTTGCGGAGCACGGGCTCTAGGCACATGGGCTTCAGTAGTTGTGGCACGCAGGCTCAGTAGTTGTGGCTCGTGGGCTCTAGAACGCAGGCTCAGTAGTTGTGGCGCACGGGCTTAGTTGCTCCGCAGCATGTGGGATCTTCCTGGGCTAGGGCTCAAACCCATGTCTCCTGCTTTGGCAGGCAGATTCTTAACCACTGTGCCACCAGGGAAGTTCAGCACTGTGCTACATTATCGGAGCAGAGAAGTAAAAAAGTCAGACACAATTCCTGTCCTCATGGAGTATATAGTCTAATAGAGGAGACAGAAAATAAACCATTAGACAAGACAATTCTAGAGAGGCATGAGTGCTATAAAGAAGAGAAATGCAGTAACGTGGGTGGAGAGTGACTGGGGTGTGGGAGATGTGGTCAGGAAGGGTCTCTCTGACCAGGTGATGATGAAACACCAAATGTGTTAGGTGGTGACAAGTGCTAAGAAGTACAGCAGGGTAAAGAAATAAAATGGATAGGGGCGGGAAGGGAAGTGGGTGCTAGTGTTATTTTACAAAGGGTAATTAGGGAAAGACTCTTGGATAAGGTGATATTTGAGCAGAGATCTGAACGAAGCCATGGAGTGAGCTAAGGAGTATGGGGAAGAAGACCATTCCAAGTAGAGGAAACTGGAAACGCAAAGGCTCTGAGGAAGGAAAGTGCTTCCTTGTGTTATGGGAATGTCTAGGACTCCAGTGTGAGTTGGAATGTAAGGATGGAGGGGAAAAGCCAAAGATGGGTCTGAGGTTGCTGGGCAAGACTACCACTCTTTTATTTAGAGTAAGATGGGAAGAACTGGAGGGTTTTGAACAGATGATAGGTTTTAAATGGCTCAGATGCTATGAGAAAAGAGCTTTAAAACGAATATGTATTCATTGTTAAAACATAAATGGGATATTATATGCGTTGCTTTACAATCTGCTTTTTTCCAAAGTGAATTTTATTTATTTTTTAATTTTTTTAAAGTCTTTATTGAATTTGTTACAATATTGCTTCTGTTTTAGTTTTTTGGCCCCGAGACATGTGGGATATTAGCTCCCCAACCAGGGATCGAACCCGCACCCCCTGAATTGGAAGGCGAAGTCTTAACCACTGGACTGCCAGGGAAGTCCCCCAAAGTGAATTTAAAAAAACCCAAAATAGTATCATCTTTATCTCTTTATGTCTGAAATCCTTTGTGGTGCCCATTCCCTCACAGTCAAGTCTGAAGCCTTACAAAGCCTTCTCCAGTCTGGCCTCTCCCTACTTTACAGCTCTCAAATCACGGGACTTCTTTTCCTGTAGTGGGACTTGGGGCTTTCAAACTTGCTTGTCCCCTTGTCTAGAAATACTCTTTCCTTCCCTCCCTATCCACCTTGTCAATGGCTTTTCTATAGATTCCATGTATTCTTTCTTTCATTCATTTAACAAATATTTATTGAGGGATCTATATCCCTCAGGTCCTCTTCTAGAAATATATTCTAGGTACCAAGGACATAGCACTGAAAAAAACAGACAAAAATTCTAGCCCTCATGGGGCTTAAATTCTAGTGAGAGGAAGACAGGAGAAAACAATAATTTAAAAAACATATATGTAGATATATACTGTATGACTTTATATGTCAGATGGCGATCCACCCTAAGGAGAAAAATAAAGCAAAGAAGGAGGGATGGGATGCTGAGGGAAGGGAATGCAATTTTAGATAGGGTGGCCAAGAGGAAGCCTCACCAAGCAAGTGACAGCTGAGCAAAAGACCTGGGGGAGGTGAGGGAGTGAGTCAGGCAGCTATTTGGAGGAGAACATTCCAGGCAGAAAGCAAAGGCCCTAAGCCGAGAGCCTGTCTCTAAGTGTTCCAGAAATTGTAGAGGCCAGTGTGTCAGGTTTGTTGTGGGGCAGGTGAGCTCTGGAGGCTCTTATATGGACCTTGCCTTTTACTCTGAGTGAGATAGGAGCCACTGGAGGGTTTTGGGCAAAGTAGGAGTGACATGTTTGGACTTATTAAAAATTTTAACAGGATCACTCCAGCTGCTGAATTGAGACTAGACTGAGGGAGGCAAGGGCAGAAGTAGGAAGACCAGTTAGGAGGCTCCTGTTAAATTCAAGCTAAGTGATGATAATAGCTTGACATAGGATGGTAACAATGGACATGGTAAAAAGTTAGTGGATTCTGAATATACATTGAAGAGAGAGGCACAGGATTTGCCGAGGAATCAGGTATGAAATGTGTGAGAGAAATAAAGTAGTCAAGGATGACTCCAAAGTTTGGCCTAAACAACTACAAGAATGGAATTGCCATTTATGAAATGAAGAAAACTGTGGGATCAATAGGTTTGGACAAAGGCATCAGGAAATCAATTTTGGACATATAGACATAAAGTGTGAGATGCCTAGATGCCTACTGGATATCCATACCGAGGTATCAAGTAGGGAGCTGAAAGTGGGAGTTTAGAATTCAGAGGGAAAGGTTCAGGTTGAGATATAAACCTACAGCTGACAGCATAGTTAAAGGCAAAAGACTGGATGAGATCACCGATGAGTTGTTGGTAGACAGAAAAAGAGGTCCAAGGATGGAGTCCTGGGACACTCTAACAGTAGTTCTTAAACTTGTTAATCTCAAGATCCTTTTACACTATTAAAATTTTTTGAGGATCTTGAAGAGCTTTTGTTTAGGTGAATTTTATCTACCAATATTGACTGTACTATTACATTATCATAAATAGCTTTTTTTTAAAAACATAGAAAGTCAAAGTTTATTTTGGTAGACTTGCTTTTATAGGCGTTGGTTTAAAGTATAAAATAGCATTTTTTAAAAGAAAAATAATAACAATGTTTTCTGAAACAAAAGAAAATTCAGGGGGAGAAGTGTCCTTGTTTTGCATTTTTGCAAATTTCTTTAATGTCTGGCTTAATACAAGGTAGCTGTATTCTTGTATCTGCTTCTGCATTCTGTGTGATGCCATATTATATATCATGTAACCTGTAAAACACTCTATTGTACACCGTGAGAGATTGGGAGTGAAAAAGGCAAATGATATTTTAGTATTATTATGAAAATAGTCTTTATCTTACAATCCCTTGGAAAGGTCTCAGGAGTCCTCAGATTGCACTTTGAGAACTTTGAGAACTATTTAGAGGTTGGGAAGATTTAGAAGGAATCATTAAAGAAGACTAAGAAGTTACATCCAGGGAGGCTGAAGGAAAATCAGAAGAGCCTGGTGCCCTGGAGATCCAATGAAGACAGTATTTTAAGGGGGAGAGTGATCAAACACTGCTGATGGTACAAGTCAACTGTGGGCAGAGACTGATCACTGGATTTGGCATCATGGAGGTCATTAGGGACCTTGATAAAAGCAGTTTTGGTGGAGAGGTGAGTGTGAAACTCTGGCAGGAGTGGGTCACAGCATAAAGGTGACTTACTTAGGTCACTGAACCCCAGACTAGGTTAATTTCCCCCTAAATCTACTTGTATCTCTTCCCTATCTTCACATTTGACCTTCTTTTTTTATAGTTTACCTGTTTTATTACCTGTCTCTTCCATTATATTTTAAATTTTGTGAGAACAGGGATCTCAGTTTTATTATCTCAGTTTTAAAGTCAGTTTTATTCACTACTGCTTCTCCAGCACATAGCAAGTACTTAGGACATAGTGAATGCTCAAGTTGCCCCTAGTAAGTTTTTCATGCTTTCTCAGGGGTCAGGAACTGACTCCGCATAACTTACAGGGCACACTGCAAGTCTCTCATCATATTCTTTTTCTGTCACCTGATCCTTCTTTTCCTCAAACAAATCCACTCTTTCATCTTTAGGGCCTCAGTCTGTTCGGGCTGCTATAACAAAATACCACAGAATGAGTAGCTTATAAATGTCAGAAATTTATTTCTCACAGTTCTAGAGGCTGGAAAGTCCAAGATCAAGGCACCAGCATCATCATGTTCTAGTGAGAGCTCTCTTCCTGGTTCATAGAGCCTTCTTGCTCTGTCCTCACATGGCAGAAGGGGCAAGGGATACCTCTGGGGCCTCCTCTTTAAGGGCACAAATCCCATTCATGGGGGCTCTGCCCTCATGACCTAATCACCTCCCAAAGGCCCCATCTCCTAATACCATCACCTAGGGCATTAGGTTTTCAACATATAAATTTGGGGGGACACAAACGTTCAGTCTATAGCAGGGCCCCATGCTTAGAAAGGTCCCATGCTTGGTTTAATGCTCCAATGTTGCTGTCTTGAAATTGTTAGTAATTTTTGAACACGGGGCCTTGCAAACTAAGTAAATGGTACTTGAGTGAAGTGATGAATATACTAAGTTATGGAGCATAATCCTTTAACTCTGTCTCTTGCTAGTTCAAATATTTATTGACTGAATATTATGTTCTAAGGTAGCTAAGTGTAGTGGCGGGAAGCCATAGCCACTACAGGCAGGGGAGACCATAGGAGCAAAGGCTATGAAGCTAGAAACAGAATGGGGTGTGGCTGGAAGAGAATGGCCTCATTAAGGTATGTCTCTTGAAGGTTGTTCTCTCCCTTCATGGTCCTATTTCCTTTTGTCAGCAACTCTTAACTAGCACAAATCCATAGTGCTCTGAATTACAGTGGGCACATTCACCCACAGACATTAACTGGGCACTGCCTAGGGGATGAGCCTTGTGCTGGGTGCTGTAGGGGATATAGCTCCTGTCTTGCAGGAGTTTGCATTTCCTGGGAAAGGGAGATATAAGTAGTAAAGGGTAAACATGTTGAAGGCAAGTCTCCCTAGCACCCTGTTCAGTGCTCAGCACCAAACAAGCAGTGGATACTGTCTTGCATTGTTTTGGATTTATAGACCAATACTGAAATCAACCTCGTTCATCATCCCATGATGAAGATAAAACGTCATTAGGGTTTTCTATACCAGGATGATAGTGAATATGTATTTGGTTTATTTTTTGTTTTGTAGTTTTTTGGGGGAACATTCACCAGGAAGAGTGGGAATAAAATTCCGTAAATGGCCAGAAGGATAGGAATAGACGCCAGGTCCTTCAAATTTGTGTGTATGTATGTGTGTGTGTGTGGCGGGGTGGGGGGGCAATCTCAGGAGGGGACACTGATGTGAGAAGCCTCTTGTCCTCCATCAGGAGAGCTCTCGGTTTCCCCATCTGTCAAGTGACAGATGAGTTAGGTGACTTCTAGAAGGGCTTCCATCGCACATTATGAGGTCCCTAGAGTCGGATTCTACTTCCACTTCGCCTCAAGCTGTGAGGCCTCAGTTTCTCCTTCTGTAAAACCAGTGGGTGGACCGAGAGCACTTTCCCGGAAGCCTGTTACTCTGAACGCTTGTGGCACTCCTCAGAGGAGAGTGCCCAGGACTCTGCGTCGCCTCACTCGGTCCCTGGGGCACCAGCGGGGGGTGGGGCTTGAGCAGGCCGCGCCCGGAGACTCACCTGTGCGCGGAGCGGTGACTCACCTGCCCGCCCCCGCTCAAGGGCTGTTCCAGGAGTCAGCGCTCCTCCTTCCTCTCGGGGAGGGGGGGGGTCACTCCCATCCCTAGATCACTAGGGGCCTGGGATTAAGTAACTCAGGGGTGAGGGGCGGAGAGCAAGAGGTCCTGTTGGGGGGTCCAGGCCTGGTACCGCCAGGCTCTTTGGTCGAGGGCTCTCCCCAAATCGAGGACCGGGAAAGCTGGGCTGCAGCGGGAGGCGCCGGGAAGAGCGCGGCGGAGGGAGGTGCTGGGAAGGGCGGGCGGGGCCGGGGCCGCGGGGCGGCCGCGGGCAGGGGGCGGGGGCGCCGGGCGGCCCATTTCCTCCTCGGAGCCGGACAGGCGGAGACAAAGCGGCAGCAGTCGGCTTCGGGCTTCGGGAATCTTCCTGCACTCGCCGAACTCGCCGCAGGTAATTGTCTTCGTGCGGGTGCGGGCTCCCCAGCCGGGCCGAGGGGCTCCTCGGGTGGGCGGGCCGGGCGCGGTCACCCCCACCCCCACGACCCCGTCCGGAATCGGACTCCGGGCGGGCGCTGGTGCGGCCTCCGGCCCGCTTCCCCGGCTGCGCCCCGGGCCTGGGCCCTGGCCGGGCGGGGCCGGCGTTTCCTGACGCTCGGGAAGTTGAGGGGCCGCGGCGGCTGGAGCAGAGCGAGCCGCCGGCCCCGCGCCGCCGCGGCGCTTCCTCGCTTGAAAGTTTCTCCCGGTTTCTGAACTTTGTTCAAGTGGGCTTGGTGCGCGCGCCAGGCCCGCGCTGGGCCCCCTCGGCTGCCTTCCTTGTGGGGAAGAGTCGGCGCGTTGTTCCAGGTGCAGGCGGGTCCGGGAGTTGAGTTTTCCATTGAAGTACGTGTGGTTTGTGGTTTCTGTGGTCGCACCCCCGCCCCCGCCACCGAAACTTCCTGGTCAGGTGGACAGGACGTTTGCTGGGCCCGCAGCCCCGCTTTCCCGGCCCGAGCGTATGTGAAAGTTTGAGTGGCCCTTTTCTCTGACACAGTCTGGCTGGGAAGGGCAGCCACGCCCGTGTGGACTTCTGGCGTGCACCGTGTTAACCTTTGTTGTGAAATTACTCAGACTTCTTGTGCTGGTTAATTGGACGCACTTAACACTGATTAGTACTAGTTTTCACGAATGTCCTTGGAACCTTTTTGTTGTTGTTGACTTTTAAAGGAGTGTGCTTGTGCGAAGCACTTGTTGGAAAAAATGTTGACTGAATGCCTAACCTTGGCTTGGCAGGAATGGCTTCCCAATAATGCAGGCGGCAGTTGGCTCAGATCCAGGACTGACAACCTCTCATGTACTCCCGCGTCTTTGTAACATTTTTTTGGTGTGTTTGTTTTGTACAAAACTTAGAATAATTTAGAAGAGTAAGATATGTTAAGTCTCCAACTAAATTACGGGCATTTCATGTTTATGATGAAGGAAATGATTACATCACTGTATTGTTGCAACAGGATAGGCATTTCGATGAGAAGATATTTTGTTAAGCAGTGATTCTTAAAGACTGTACAGGTGTATGTTACTTTGGGGAAGTATGAATTTATAAATCAAATTAAGATGTGTTATTTTATTTTACAAGAGGGAGGGGTTGAGAAATAATCCATAGCCTCTGCGCAATTACTTACCCTTTTTGACTTTTACCAAGTTAAAAAATAATTTCTTATCCACTTTCTTAAGGGACCACAGTTGATTAAGAAATGGTCTCTGCCCCCAAGAGCTCACAGTTGTAATAAGGAGGAGACACACACACCCCAGGTGTAGTACAAGGCTGATGGCGTTTAGTACCGTAACACTACTGTTGAGAAACTTGTGCATGGATCAGTCTTACATAGTAATAGTGATAAAAACTGGTGGAGATGTGGAGTGGGGGCCAATGCTTCCAGGAGGGGACGGCATTTGAACTGGATGAAACAGGAGTAGGGTTTGGTTGGGAGGAAGCGTAAAAGGGCGAAGGAGTTTGTGGAATTGTGATGTAAATCTCTCCTGGTTTTCCTTATAGTTTTGGCTCTTGTTTCTCAGTCTTTTTGTTGTTGTTGTTCAGTACACTCATATCCAGGATTCTGTCCAGCATAGCTCAGTCTTTCACACCGTTAATGTGGTATCACCCTCCTTCCATCAGTAACATCTCATTCCTATGGTGAGTTAAGAGATCAGGGGTGCCCTCTCCCTCCAAGTTGAGAATCAGTTCTCTGTGCAGTCTCCCTGCCATCAAACTTACGCTAAAGTCCGATACTTGTGCTAAAGTGGAAGCTTCTGTTTTGAGTGCAGATGTTTCATCTCATCCACATGGTCACCTGTGCACTGGAGAGCTGCTTGGGTGTCCCCAGAGGCGTCTCAAACTCAAGAGGACCGGGCTTCCCTGGTGGGGCAGTGGTTAAGAATCCACCTGCCAGTGCAGGGGACACGGGTTTCGAGCCCTGGTCCGGGAAGATCCCACATACTGTGGAGCTGCTAAGCCCGTGCGCCACAACTACTGAGCCCACGTGCCACAACTACTGAAGCCTGTGCGCCTAGAGCCCGTGCTCCGCAACAAGAGAAGCCACCGCAATGAGAAGCTGGCACACCGCAATGAGCCGCAACTAGAGAAAGCCCACACGCAGCAAGGAAGACCCAACACAGACAAAAAGAAAACAAAACCAAAACCAAAAAAACTCAAGAGGACCAAAATGAGACACCTTTTTCTTCTTTAGACCTAAACCAGATGTAGAGATAGGCAGTAACTGGCAGAGTCCTGGGATTTCTTTGAGAAAGTAGCAGTAGTGTGAGACGTGACAGACAGACCTGGTTGTTGGGGGTAGTGGTTTGTGTGCTGATGAAGATCTAGACAGAGGGAACAGGATATTCTGCTTGTGTAAATAAGGGTCCTGAGACAGGAGAGAACTCCATGTGTTTAGAGACCTAAGAGAGGACTTGTGTAGCTTGAATACTTTTAGGATGGGGAGAAGGCCTTAACATGAGATTGCCAGGAAACTCCAGGTCACATGTTTGGATTTTCTTCTAAGAGCTGTAAGAAGCCATTGTAGGAAGTTTCATGATCTGATTTCCTTTTTAAGAAGATTGCTCCTGCTAGTGCTTGCAAGGCTTGTATATGTGTACAAGTGGAAGTAGGGAGTTGAGCTAGGAAGATGGTGGGAGTGAAGGTGGTGGGATAAAGGGAGCTGTATTTTGGAGAAATGAGATAAGCCTTACATATAAATTGGATGTAGGGGCCTAGGATTATCTGTTACTGTTGTTTTGTTGTTTGCTCAGTGATGCACCTTGTTCTCCCCCACTCCCCCAACTTGTATTCCATCACTTTTATAATGAGCTCTTAGTCCTATCACAAGACTCAAGCTAGCACTTTCCTTTCTGGTAGCAAACTTCTTCCCACTAGCTGGTATACTCCACTGTACTGTACCTTGTTATTGATATCCCTGTTTGCCTTTCCCGCTAGAAAGTGAGCCTTAGCCTTCGGCATGGTACCTGGCCTGGAGATTAAAGAAAAAATTAGATGCACGTTGAATGAAGGAGGAAGGAGTCTTTTCTGTCTGGAGTCTGGCTTGTGGCTGGAACTATGACAGATGAGGCAACAGTCAGGTTATGGAGGGCCTTGATGACCAAGTTGCTGTTATGGACAAATTGAGAACCATCCTCATTCCATTCTTATTCCTTTCCACCCAGATCTAATCAGATGAAATCCTTTACATCTGGTCTTCCTCTTACATAAATTCCTGTTTTCCCTTCTCTCTGCTTCCACTCTAGTTTAGATTATCTTCTTATCTTTGAACTATCAAAACTACTTGTAGTTCTCTGGATAAATTGGTCTATTGTTTGCTTTGGTGCCTTTTTCATATTTTTTCCTTTGCCTGAAGCATTGTTTTTCTCATCCATCTGACAAACTTGTTTATTCTTTAAAACTCACCTTAGATGTTAGTGCCTCTGGGTTTTCTCTTGGATCTCAGTGCTTCTTGGGTACCTTGTACATACTCTGTGGTTGCATCTTTCATGTCATTTGGTAAATATTTTTATGGATTACTTCCTCTCAGCTGGGGGTTTCTTAGAAGTTGTGTCTTAGCCTTTATTTATTTTTTAAAATTTATTTATTTATTTGTTTGTTTTTGGCTGCGTTGGGTCTTTGTTGCTGCTCGCGGGCTTTCTCTAGTTGCGGCGCGTGGGTTTCTCATTGCGGTGGCTTCTCCTGTTGCGGAGCGTGGGCTCTAGGTGCGCGGGCTTCAGTAGCTGTGGCTCCTGGGCTCTAGAGCGCAGGCTCAGTAGTTGTGGCACACGGGCTTAGTTGCTCCGCGGTATGTGGGATCTTCCAGGACCAGGGCTCGAACCCATGTCTCCTGCATTGGCAGGCGGATTCTTAACCACTGTGCCACCAGGGAAGCCCCTGGCCTTTATTTTTAATAAAACTTTAAAAAATTAAAGTATAACATACATGTAGAAAAGTATTCAAATTATAGCAGTACCTGTCTAATGAATTATTTGAGTGAACACCACCCATAGACACCATCCAGATCAAGAAACAGAAAATTACCAGTACTCTAGAAATCTCTTTGCAGTCACTACCCACCCCTCCTCTCCCTTCAGTTTTTATAATCTGAGAATTTGGAACACTGTTGTTGCTCTGTAAGTGTTTGCTGAAGTTAGTTGAATTTCTTACTATCTTCCCCTCCACCATTCAGTCTTTTACACATAAGCAGTACTCATTCTTCTTTTGGGAAATGTACTGCTATCTTGCTGTTGCACTAGCCAGAATCTTAGATAGGCATTCAGCACCTTCTAAGTCCTGGCCCTAACTTATTTTTCAGCCTTATTTTCTATTGTGAATTGTTGCTACATGTCTCTGCATCTGCCAGGCATTTGTTCTGGAATACTCCATCCTTCTCTGACACAAATGCTGTCCATCCGAAGGCTGATTGATATGCTTTTTCTATTGAGACATTGATCATCGTTGCTGAAAGTGATCTTTAACTTATCTGAAATTCTAAAATTTGCACCTGATTATGACATTCTCACTAGTTTTTAAAATAAAATATACATAACAAAACTTACCATTTAAATTATCTTTATGTGTACACTTCAGTGGCATTAAGTACATTCACATTGTTGTGTAACCACTACCGTGCTATCCATATCCAGAAAAATTTTTCATTGTCCTAAACTGAAACTCCGTATCCATTAAACAATAACTCTCCATTTCCTCTCCCCCCAGCCCGAGGGCAACCACCATTGTACTTTTTGTCACTTTGAATTTCACTATGTTAAGTACCTGGCTTATTTTACTTAGCATAATGCCTTCAGGGCTCAGCCATGTTGTAGCATGTGTCAGAATTTCCTTCCTTTTTAAGGTTGAGTAACATTCCATTATCCATTCATCTATTGATGAACACTTGGGTTGCCTCCATATTTTGGCCATTGTGGATAATGCTGCTGTGAACATCGGTGTGCAACTATGTGTTTGTGTCGCTGCTTTCAGCTCTTTTGGGTATATACCCAGAAGTGGAATTTCTAGGTCATTTGGTATGGTAATTCTATGCTTAAATTTTTGAGGAACTGCCATACTGTTTTCCACAGTAGCTATGTTACTTTACATTCCTAACAGCAATGTGTAAGTGTTCCATGTTCTTCACATTTTCACCAACTCTTGTTATTTTCTGTTTTTTAATTTAAAAAGAAATTTATTTACTTTTTAATAATAGTCATCCTAATGGATGTGAGTTGATGTTTCATTGTGGTTTTGATTTGCATTTCTCTAATGTTTAGTGTTGTTGAGCATTTTTCATGTGATTATTGGCCATTTGTATATTTTCTTTGACGAAATCTTTATTCACGTCCTTTGGCCATTTTAATTGTTTGGGGTTTTTTGTTGTTGAGTTATAGGAGTTCTTTGTATATTCTGGCTGTTAATCACTTACTAGATAGAGGACTTGCAATATTTTCTCTCAGTTTTACCCTGTTGATATGTCCTTTGATGTTAAAAAACTTTAAATTTTGATCAAGTCCCGTTTATTTGTTTTTTCTTTTGTTGCTCATGCTTTTGGTATCTTCTAAGAAGTCATTGCCAAATCCAGTGTCATAGAGCTTTTCCCTATGTGTCTCTCCCCATCCACCCCCCCCCAGCTGAGCTATGTCTACTTTGAGGGCAGGAACTAAAGTTTTTATTGTAGCCAACTTCTTTTTTTAAAAAATAAATTTATTTATTTTGGGGTGTGTTGGGTCTTTGTTGCTGCACGCGGGCTTTCTCTAGTTGAGGCAAGCTGGGGCTGCTCTTCGTTGCGGTGCACGGGCTTCTCATTGTGGTGGCTTCTCTTGTTGCAGAGCACGGGCTGTAGGCGTGTGGGCTTCAGTAGTTGTGGCTCGCGGGCTCTAGAGCGCAGGCTCAGTAGTTGTGGCGCACGGGCTTAGTTGCTCCACAGCATGTGGGATCTTCCCGGACCAGGGATCGAACCCATGTACCCTGCATTGGCAGGCGGATTCTTAACCACTGCCCCACCAGGGAAGCCCTGTAGCCAACTTCTGGAAAGAATTTTTTTTAAATGTAGTTTTTAAAATGTCATAGCAAAACAATAATTGTATGGTAGGGGATTTCCTGCTATTGCTAATTTGTCATTGATTATGTGTCATTGTTGATTTATGTTAACCTGCTTTTAGGGGTTTTTAATCTTTTGAGTCTCAGTTGGAGAGTTTGAACTGTCATCTATGTAATGACTAAGGTGACTTATAAAGGATATTAATTTTAATGTCTAACGTGATAGAATGCTAATTTATTCTTTTAGTTATGGACTGCTGGATAGGACATGTTTTGGTTCATATTAAGTTGTCTTATCAGTAAATCCAGTGCACTAGTTCAGTTATTTACATAGCACTGAGTTGCTGATTTACCTTCCTAAAGACTCTTGTGGACCATAAATTCTTTTGTTACATGCTGAGCTCCTTCAAGGCAATTACATTCTTTTGTATCTTTTAGTCTTTTGTGATACCTGACTGATATCTAATATGAGTAGATATACTTATGCTATATATAGGATTGTGCCTGATTGATATGGGGGTGGAGGCAGCATGGCTTTACATCTAGTTTATTTAATTTTTTTTTTTTTTTGATTTATTTATGGCTACGTTGGGTCTTCGTTTCTGTGTGAGGGCGTTCTCTAGTTGCGGCAAGTGGGGGCCACTCTTTATCGCGGTGCGCGGGCCTCTTACTATCGCGGCCTCTCTTGTTGCGGAGCACAGGCTCCAGATGTGCAGGCTCAGTAATTGTGGCTCACGGGCCTAGTTGCTCCGCGGCATGTGGGATCTTCTGAGACCAGGGCTCGAACCCGTGTCCCCTGCATTGGCAGGCAGATTCTCAACCACTGCGCCACCAGGGAAGCCCTGCCTGTCCTTACTTCTTAAGGGAAACTTCTTAGAAGTGGAATTCCTGGGGGAAAAGATTTGCTACTCTTAAAATAATGTTTTTAAATTGGGGTTAAATATGCATAACATAAAATTTACCATTTTCACTATTTTTAAGCATTAAGTGCATTTACAATGTTGTGCAACCATCATCACCATCCATTTTAGAACTTTTCCATCATTCTAAACAGGAACTCTACTCATTTAACAGTAACTCCCCATCCTGCCGTCTCCCCAGCCCCTGGTAACCTCTTATCTACTTTCTTTCTTTATGAATTTGCCTATTCTAGGTACCTCATATAAGTGGAATCATATATTTGTCCTATTGTGTCTGGCTTATTTCACTTAACCTTTGAGGTTCATCTATGTTGTAGCATGTGTCAGAATTTTCTTCCCTTCCTTTTTTTTTTTAATTAAAAAATTGTAAAATACACATAACATAAAATTTACCAACATAACCATTTTTAAATGTATAGTTCATTGGTATTAAGTACATTCATATTGTGCAGTCATCACCACCATTTATCTCCAGAAGTCTTTTAATGTTGTAAAATTAAAACTATACCTATTGGGCTTCCCTGGTGGCGCAGTGGTTGAGAGTCTGCCTGCTAATGCAGGGGACACGGGTTCGAGCCCTGGTCTGGGAAGATCCCACATGCCGTGGAGTGGCTGGGCCCGTGAGCCACAACTGCTGAGCCTGCGCGTCTGGAGCCTGTGCCCCGCAACGGGAGGGGCCGCGATAGTGAAAGGCCCGCGCACCGCGATGAAGAGCGGTCCCCGCACCGCGATGAAAGAGTGGCCCCCGCTTGCCGCAACTAGAGAAAGCCCTCGCACGAACCGAAGACCCAGCACAGCCAAAAAAATAAATAAATAAATAAAGATTTAAAAAAAAAAAAAAAAAATATACCTATTAAACTTCAAGTCCCCATTACCCCCTTACCCCAGCTCCTGGCAACCACCTTTCTTTCTGTCTCTTTGACTACTCTAGGTAACTCATATAAGTGGAATCTTAATCTTTTTGTGACTAGCTTATGTTACTTAGCATAATGTTCTCAGGGTCCATCCTTGTTGTAGCATATATCAGAATTTCCTTCCCTTTTTAAGGCTGAATAATATTTTATATATATCCCAGTTTGCTTATCCTTTCATTTGCTAATAAGCATTTGGATAGTTCTGCTGTGAATAGTACTGCTATGAACATGGGTATACAAATATCTCTTCGAGACACTGTTTTCAGTTCTTTTGGATATATACCCAGAAGTGGAATTGCTGGATTATATGGTAAGTTTATTTATAACTTTTTGAGAAACTGACATACTGTTTTGCACAGTGGCTGTACCATTTTGCATTCCAACCAGCAGGGCACAAGGGTTCTGATTTCTCCACATCCTTACCAACACTTGTTATTTTCTTTTTCTTTTTCTTTTTGATAGTAGCCATCTTAATGAATGTGAGATGGTATCTCATTATAGTTTTGATGTGCATTCCCCAGATGATTAGTGATATTGAGTATCTTTTCATGGGTTTATTGGCCATTTGTATATCTCTGGAGAAATGTCTATTCAAGTGTTTTGCACATCATTGAGTTGTTTGTTATTTTTTTTGGTTGTTGAGTTTTAGTTTTCTATATATTCTGGATACTAATCTCTTTTCACATATATGTTTTGCAGTTATTTTCTTCTGTTGTCTGGATTGCCTTTTCACTCTGTTCATAATGTCCTTTGGTACACACAGGTTTTTATTTTGGTGAAGTTTATCTATTTTTTTCTTTTGTTACCTGTGCCTTTGGTGTCATATCCAAGAAGTCATTACTAAGTCCAATGTCATGAAACTTTTGCCCTGTGATTTTTTAAAAATTTATTTATTTATTTGGCTGCGTTGGGTCTTCGTTGCTGCACGTGGGCTTTCTCTAGTTGTGGCGAGTGGGGACTACTGTTCGTTGTGGTGCATGGGCTTCTCATTGCGGTGGCTTCTCTTGTCACAGAGCACCGGCTCTAGGCACGTGGGCTTCAGTAGTTGTGACACGCGGGCTCAGTAGTTGTGGCTTGCGGGCTCTAGAGCGCAGGCTCAGTAGTTGTGGCACACGGGTTTAGTTGCTCCACAGCATGTGGGATCTCCCTGGACCAGGGATCAAACCCTGTCCCCTGCATTAGCAGGTGGATTCTTAACCACTGTGCCTCCAGGGAAGTCCCCCTGTGATTTGTTTTTTCTAAGAGTTTTATAGTTTTAGCTCTTACATTTAGATGTTTGATCCATTTTGAGTTAATTACTATATATGATATTAGGTAAGAGTCCATGTTCATTGTTTTACATGTGGCTATCTAGTTTTCTCAGCCCCACTTATTGAAAAGACTGTCCTTTCCTCATTGAATAGTTTTGACACCTTGTCGAAAATCATTTGACTATGAGAGGGTTTGTTTCTGGGTTCTCTGTTTTGTTCTATTGATCTCTGTGTCTGTCTTTATGCCAGTTCCACAGTTTTTTGATTATTGTAGCTTTGCAGTAATTTGATGCCAAATTTGCTCTTGAAGTGAATAATCTTTTGTACAATTAGGGTCTATGGTTTAGTTGTATGTGTGTGCTGTTGTGAAAATAAAATAAATTCTTTAAACTGTTCTATCTCTATTATGGAGGTGATTATACAACTGAGTTTGTCAAAAGTCGTAGAATAGTATACTAGAGTGAATTTTACTGCATATAAAAAGTGAAAAAATAAACAGGTAAAAATAAATTCATTCAAAAAATATGTATTTTGCAAGTTTGACCTTCTATATAGAGATAAACAAATAGTGAAAAACATGAAATCAATTATCCTTTCTGCTTTCCCAGCCCAAATCATTTTTTCCTCTTGAGTGACTGCGAAGCCACACACTTAGAAGTCTTAAAGGAATTTTGGTTATACCTTATGTGTTGGATGATTTGTCTTATTAGTACCTTCTGTTTTCTCTTAAGAAAAAAAGTTAAACACATCAGGCATTGCGGAGAGTCTCACAGAGCAACAGTTCCTAAAATTTGCCTAGGTGCCACTGTGCTTGCTTCCAGACATTGAGGGTGGTATTTGTTGCTTGTGCAGTGTAGTGGTTGGCTCAGCCCCCCATGCTGTGGGCCTGGGCTGAATGAGCCGAACCGTGTAGGGAGGTGAACAGTCTGGCTTTACTTGCCCTGTCTCATGCTGTTTTGTTCACTTGCAAGAGCACTATACTAGATTTATCCATTATTGAAAGTTCAGAGTGTGCAGAAATAACCGTGCTTCAAAATAAAACTTCATCATTGCCCTTTCTCTGTTGGAGCCTCTAAATGTTCATTATTTTCCCCTTTAGTTTTTTTTTTTATAACTATCAAACTTACTCTGTGTGCAAGCATATCGCCAACTCCATTTCTAATGGAGCTTGAAATTACCATGCATTTCTATTTACTTGTTGATGGGCTGTCATCTATCAAACCCCCTTTTGATTGGGATTTAATTTGTGCTTTTTCACTGGCTGCAAGTTTGGAGCAATGCATATAAGGTAAATACAGTTTGAAAGGCAACTTTGAGTGTTATTCTAAATATTTGTAACAAAGATTTGATCATTTGGAACAAGTATTGTATGAGTAGTGTGATTAGATTTTAAAAATTTCTTGTCATCTGTTCAATGGTCCCATTGTAGTAAAAGAAGAGAGGGAATTTTATTGTGGTAGTTGTAATTTTCATCTGTAAGAATTTTTTTTTGCATGGTTTTTTTTTTTTTTTTAAATAGGGAGCATTTTCTTTTTTCTTTAATTTTATTTATTTATTTTATTTATGGCTGTGTTGGGTCTTCGTTTCTGTGCAAGGGCTTTCTCTAGTTGTGGCAAGCGGGGGCCACTCTTCATCGCGGTGCGCGGGCCTCTCACTGTCGCGGCCTCTCTTGTTGCGGAGCACAGGCTCCAGACGCGCAGGCTCAGTAATTGTGGCTCACGGGCCCAGTTGCTCCGCGGCATGTGGGATCTTCCCAGACCAGGGCTCGAACCCATGTCCCCTGCATTGGCAGGCAGATTCTCAACCACAGCGCCACCAGGGAAGCCCTGTATTTTTTTAATATTGTTTTCCAATATGGTTTATCACAGGATATTGAATGTATTTCCCTGTGCTATACCTTAGGACCTTGTTGTTTATCCATTCTAAATGTAATAGTTTGCATCTACGAACCCCAAACTCCCAGTCCATCCCTCTCCCTCCTCACCTTCCCCTGGGCAACCACAAGTTTGTTCTCTATGTCTGTGATTCTGTTTCTCTTTTGTAGGTAGGTTCATTTGTGCCATATTTTAGATTCCCCATATAAGTGATATCATATGGTATTTGTCTTTCTTTTTCTGACTTACTTCACTTAGAATGATAATCTCTGGTTGCATCCATGTTGCTGCAAATGGCATTATTTCATTCTTTTTTATGGCTGAGTAGTATGCCATCGTATATGTGTACCACATTTTTTTGGGGGGACAAAACTGCGAAACTTTACTGAGAGAATTTTAACAGTCACATTTCCAACACAAGAACGGCCTGCATGGTTACAGTTTGTCTTCATTTAAACCTGTGGTTGCCCTTCACCTGTAAGATAACATAACATTTGGGAATATTAGTTAGAACTTTATTTAGATGACGCTAAAGGAATACAGTCTTAGGAAAGGAAAGGAAAACTACAGTCTTAGTTTTATAAGATGGACTAAAACCAGAACCCTAAGGGTGACCCTTGGCTTATATACAGTTAAACCTCTGTAGAGACTTTGAAGGTAGACTTTCAGGCACATTAACAATATTTGCTAAACACACCACTCTTTCTAGTGGTACAGAGAAACAAAGAGATTGTTCAAGTTCAGAACTGATTAAACCCAATGCTTCCATTCAGAGGTAGTTTTTTTTTTTTTTTTTTTAACATTGTCATTGGAGTATAATTGCTTTACAGTGGTGTGTTAGTTTCTGCTTTATAACAAAGTGAATCAGTTATACATATACATATATCCCCATATCCCCTCCCTCTTGCGTCTCCCTCCCTCCCACCCTCCCTATCCTACCCCTCTAGGTGGTCACAAAGCACGGAGCTGATCTCCCTGTGCTATGCGGTTGCTTCCCACTAGCTATCTATTTTACATTTGGTAGTGTATATATGTCCATGCCACTCTCTCACCCTGTCACATCTCACCCCTCCCCCTCCCCGTGTCCTCAAGTCCATTCTCTAGTAGGTCTGTGTCTTTATTCCCATCTTGCCCCTAGGTTCTTCATGAACTTTTTTTTTTTTTTATTAGATTCCATATGTATGTGTTAGCATATGGTGTTTGTTTTTCTCTTTCTGACTTACTTCACTCTGTATGACAGACTCTAGGTCCATCCATCTCACTACAGATAACTCAATTTCGTTTCTTTTTATGGCTGAGTATGTACCACATCTTTATCCATTCATCTGTTGATGGACATTTAGGTTGTTGCCATGTTTTGGCTATTGTAAACAGTGCTGCTATGAACATAGGGATGCATGTATCTTTTTTTTTTTTTTTTTTAATTTTTAAAAATCTTTTTGGCCACTCCACGTGGCGTGTGGGATCTTAGTTCCTGGACCAGGGATGGAACCTGCGCCACCTGCATTGGCAGCGCAGAGTCTTGACCACTGAACCGCCAGGGAAGTCCCTATCTTTATGAATTATAGTTTTATCTGGGTATATTCCCAGGAGTGGGATTGCTGGATCATATGGTAATTTTATTTTTAGTTTTCTGAGGAACCTCCATACTGTTTTCCATAGTGGCTATACCAACTTACATTCCCACCATCATCTGTAAGAATTTTTTTTAAAAAAGACTTTGAGGGCTTTACAGAAGAAAAAATTTATCATTTGCATTTAATTTTTGTGATGAAGTAATTTAATTCAGTTTAATCTTAGTGTTAGATAACTGATGTAATTCCTTAATTGCTAATTTAAAGGGTAGTTCCTTTCTGGATTACTTCATTTTGGCTATTCCATTTCATTATATTGAGCTGTGGATTTCCTTCTTTTTCTTGTTCTGAGATTTCATTATTAAATACTGTCATAAGTAAGTGGCTCATCAGTTGTATTTTTGCTATGTCTTATTTTATTTTGCTAGTATTAGACATTATGATTTGAAGAGTGTGTTGAAAGCCTGCTTAATTATCAGATTACATGTGCTGGTTTATTAGGTTAGACTGCAGACTGTTCTTGAAACTGAAAGTGCTATCATAACTCAGGAAACGCATTCACTGTGGCCCATTTCAAGTTACATGAAGGATAGGAGCCTTTGCTAATAGTCCATTTGCCCTGTGCAAATCTGATACATGCTTTGTTTCCAAGCAAAGAAACATTGTTACTGTTCTCTCATGGTATGCTGAATATTTCATTATGTTAAATATTTCAGTATTAATCTAGAGTCTTAATCATGGTTTGTGAAAAATGATAGTGCACTGAATAAAGCAGAGCTGAAAGGGTAGGTTATTATTACTGACGAGTCAGTGTTCTTGGGTGTTTTCTGTTCCTGGGGATCTCTAAATTGGCAAAGGTTTCTTATAATCATCTGTTACCATTTTCTTGCTTCCTTGGACCTGGGGTCATCATGTTCTCAGAAAAGCTCTGGACTGACTTTGAAGTGTATCTTTAGAAACCTGTCATTTTGCACAGAAGTGGATAAGTGAAATGTGAGCTTGATCCCTTGGGAGGAGGGGAAAAAACTCAAGGAAATGGAAGATGGCAACCCTTGAGAGAAATTTAAGCTTCTTTGGTGTCATTAAGACCTGTGAAAGAGGTAATGTTTTCTAGGTATCTTTACTGAGTTAGGGTCTAAGGTAGTGTTTAGTTTGCTGTATCTCAGTTGCAGGGGGAAGGGTTCAGTTAAATACAATGCATTTATTAAGCCTGCCTTTTTTTTTTTTTTTTTTGCTAATCTATAACGGGAGAGAGATTTCTTAGTCCTTTGCACACACATTGGTGTTGCTAGATGAAATCTAAAAACAGTCGAGCCAGTTCAGTTAATCATTTATAGAATGTTGTTAGATGAAAGTTACCATGCTCAAAAAAGGCATGATCTCTCTACTCAAAGGAGCTCTCAGCTTTATGGGAGATGGACACACTGATATCGTGCTATGTGGCAAGTGCTGAAATAGAGATGCTTGTAAAGTGATGGGGGAACCCAGAAAAGAGGGAACAGCTCTTTCTATGAAAGCAGAGGACATTTGTGTGAGCCTTGAAGGAAGATGGAAGAGTCTGGAGGGGTGCTCTGGGCAGCGGATAGGGGTTATATAAAGGTCTGGAGACATATACTATCTGGAGAAGAGTTTGGAGTGGAGGCAGGTGATGAGGTTGGCAGGCCATTGTGAGTAAGGTTTGTCTGTAGGAGTTTCCACTTCATCCTGCCTGTGGTGGGGAAGCAATGCCAAGTTCTTTTCAGAGGAGAGTTGATTCCATGACAGTGATAACTGGGGCTGTCTGGAGGGTAATTGGAAATGAGAAGACTCCTGAGAATGGGAAGTGTTAGAGTGAGATATTTACTAAGGTGCAGAGGAGGGGAGGGAAGAGGAGGAAAGGGGCCTAGAGTCTCCTTCTAGGGGACCTGGTTTGGTGGAGCTTTGGTAGGTGGAGAGGAGGAAGGCCAAGGGGGAATAGATGGGGAGGAAAATGCTTGGCTCGGGCCTTGTGGGGTTTAAGGAACTGAGCTCTGTGGTCATGTGCGTGAAGTCCTTTAGATTGGGAAAGTGCTGCTCTGGCCAGGAAGGCGCTTGCTTTTGGCTTTTGGTCTTTACTATGGTTACTGTAAGAGGTGGGGTTTTCTCCTTTGTCTTTGAGGGTTTTTTCTGGGGCGGGGGGTGCATTTCAGGATTTCTCAAGTATTATAGAATGGTATTTTCAAGTTAAGAAAGATAACCTCCAGTGCCTTCTTAATTTCTTTGCTTATCTTTTAGCCTTATCTTCTGCCATTTCACTATCTGTCTTATATTTTTCATTCACACTTGTGGTTCTTGGAAGGTGCCAAAGTTCTCTGGTCCCTTTGCACAAGCTGAAACAACCACCCTCCCTCCCTCCCAGTACATCAGATCCTCAGTGAGGACTCTCTGGCCATTGGGGATTCCCTCCTGGGTGCTCCTCTTTGCACTGGTGGTTCACTGTACAACTGTATACTTTCTGTTTTATTGTAACTATTTTCTGTTCTAGACTGTGAGCATTTCCCCCAACTGTTTTTGAAATTCTTCAAACGTACAGAAAAGTTGAAAGCGTAATACAACGAGCACTTGATTCTTCAGTTCACCTAGTTTCATCAATTGTTAACGTTTTTCAAGTTTGCTCCATTACTCTACATAAACTTTTTTTCTGAGGAATTTGAAAGTAGACTGCAGACACCAAGTATTTCACCCTTAGGTTTTTTGGCATGTAACTCCTAAGAGTAAGGACATTGCCTTACTTAACTACACTATATAAGAAATTTTACATTGATATAGTAACATGATTTCTTTTAAAGAGTGGTCCAAGAACCAGTGTCTGCTCTCCCTAGGAACTTGTGAGAAATTCAGACTCTTTCGTACTACCCTAGACCTACTGATTCAGAATTTGCATTTTAACAAGATTCCCAGAAGTACTGATCTCATGTACAGTCCATATTCATATTAAATTCCACCAGTTGTCTCAGTGATGTCCTTCATAGTTTTTTTTTTTAATCCAGGAATCAGTAAAAGATCCCATACCTCATTTAGTTGTTGCATTTCTTTAGTTTTTTTTTTTTCAAATTATATTCTTTTTTAAAATATATTTATTTATTTGGCTGCGCGGGGTCTTAGTTGCGGCATGCGGGATCTTTGTTGCAGCACGCAGGGTCTTTTTAGTTGTGGCATGCGGGGTCTTTTTTGTTGTGGCATACGGGATCTAGTTCCCTGACCAGGGATCGAACCCGGGCCCCCTGCATTGGGAGCGTGAAGTCTTAACCATTGGACCACCAGGGAAGCTCCCTGTATCTCTTTAGTTTTGATTTTCAGTCTTTTTTTCCCCCATGACGTTGACACTTTTGAAGAGTTTAAGCCAGTTTTATAGAATGTCCACAGTTTGGATTTGTCTTATTGTTGCCACTTTTGGCAGGAACAGTACATGTGTGATGATGTACCTTTCTCAGGGCATTGAAATGATTGTCAGATTGTTCTACTGGTGGTGATGCTAAGTTTAAACACTTGTGATTAAGTGGCATCTGCCAGATTGTTCCATTTAAAGGCAGCTTTTTCCTTTTGTACTTAATAATTAATTGCTGTGATGATCTGGTAGGGATTTCTAATTAGTCTTTGTGTTCCTGGCACCTAGCAGGATCCCCAGGATGTGGTAATTGGTCAGTCATTGACAAGTGAATGACAAACTAGGTCATCAAAGGTATATACTACAATATATATATACTATATACTTTTAGAGACAGTTCTTTCTTGCTTTCTCACTCAGTCTGGGCATCTTTTCTCCTGGCTCTCCAAGGAAAGTACAGTTGTCTTCTTCCTGCGTACTTCTCAGCTGTGTGAGAAGTTTCTCTGCCTTTTAGTCCCATTGTTGTAAAACAAAACCCTCTTTTCCCCTTTGTCTCTTTTCTCTTGTGCTTCCAGTCCACATGCTGGTTTCATCTTTGTTTTTCAGACCAGAGTCATCCAGTTTCTTATGGAAACAGGGACTTCCTGTGTATCCATAATCAGTTGCCTGTTAGAGGGCTTAGTGCAATTTTCTCTTAAACACTTCCTTTGTTGATGGTCTCAACCATGTCGAGTGGAAGCTAAGTAAACGAACATAGATATCCAGACCACACTGCAGTTACTTCAGCAGCTCTGGAGCTTGTTTTTGTTTTTTCCTTCACTTGATCTCTCTCACCTCTTCTTGCTCTGTGCTCCAGCCACATTGGCCACCTCTTTCTCTAAGCCCTGGGAAATGCTGCCTTGTCTCTGTTACCTCTGCCTGCAGCGCTCTTCCCCCAAATAATTCACTTGATTGGCTCTTCCTTGACTTTCAGATTTCAGCTCAAGTGTTACCCAGACAGAAAGGCCCTGGAAGGACCCTACCTAATTTCATTACCATTACCCTGCTTAATTTTCTTTCTAGCACAGATATTGTCTTATTTGTTTACTTATTTATACTGTTACTACAGCGTAGTTTCATGAAGGCAGAATTTTTGGTCGCAAATAGTGTCTATACAGAGAAGGCACTAAAATATTTGCTGATTGAATGGCTAAATGGTGGACTGAACATTGTTTTTTTAGGTTTACCTTTTGTCCTTTGCTTAGTGCTCTTGGTAATCATTGTGTCTCCTAATGCTTGTGGCATGGAAGTTCTTTCATTCAGTTGTTCCCTGTGTTTCCCCATTGCCTTTTTTTTTTTTTTTTTATTTTTTTTTTTTTTGGCTGCGTCGGGTCTTAGTTGCAGCTTGTGGGATCTTTC
Source organism: Balaenoptera musculus (assembly GCF_009873245.2). Taxonomy (NCBI): domain Eukaryota; kingdom Metazoa; phylum Chordata; class Mammalia; order Artiodactyla; family Balaenopteridae; genus Balaenoptera; species Balaenoptera musculus. Next base: position 114,889,197 of record NC_045787.1, read on the forward strand.
GTTGGGGCGCGCGGGCTTCTCTCTAGTTGTGGCACACGGGCTCTGGAGCTCGCGGGCTTAGTTGCCCTGCGGTATGTGGGATCTTAGTTCCCGGACCAGGGATGGAACCCGAGTCCCCTGCATTGGAAGGCAGATTCTTAACCACTGGACTGCCAGGGAAGTCCCTCCACATTGCCTTTGGTACTCTAGAAAAGGTAAGAAACAAAATGAGAGTGATGGTATGTTTTATTATGATTAAAAATAATTATAATTAAAAAAATTCTAAAAATAAAAGTAATCATAATAATTATAATCTTAAAAAAATAATAAAGATCTAGCCGAGTGTCTTTTTTCTTATAGATCTGTATATACCTGGAAGAGGAGTGACAGCTTGTACTATGTGCCATATAAGTGCCTGATATAAAATGTATTTGTATATGAGTTGATCACTGGTTTATGTAATCCAGTATTCTGCCGTATATGGAAACTTTTTACTCTGATTATGTTTTGGCTCTCAGGTTTGACCAAGGCTAAGCATTTTGTTTTTGGACAATGATATTGTACTTGTGATTAGAAAGAGACTGCTTTTTTTTGTGGTGGAGGGAGGGGAACAGGTTTTCTTTTTGTTTACATGAACCTGTGCTTTTTTTACTATATAAATTTATTTATTTTATTTTTGGCTGCATTGGGTCTTCGTTGCTGCGCATGGGCTTTCTCTAGTTGTGGTGAGCGGGGGCTACTCTTTGTTGCGGTGCGCAGGCTTCTCATTGCAGTGGCTTCTCTTATTGCAGAGCACGGGCTCTAGGCACGTGGGCTTGTGTAGTTGTGGAACGTGGGCTCAGTAGTTGTGGCTCGCGGGCTTAGTTGCTCTGCAGCATATGGGATCTTCCCGCACCAGGGCTTGAACCCGTGTCCCCTGCATTGGCAGGCGGATTCTTAACCACTGCGCCACCAGGGAAGTCTGAACCTGTGCTTTTATACTTCTTATTTTCTTATCTCTCCTTGGCCCTCTTCCCCCAATTCCCAACTCGTTTACATTTTAGGAGAAAGTGACAAGCTTGGGGGTGGATTTTGTAAAATAGGTGTTGGAGTGAGTCTATTATTATTTTAACTTTTTGGCTGCATTGGGTCTTCGTTGCTGCGCACAGGCTTTCTCTAGTTGCAGCGAGCGGGGGCTACTCTTCCTTGCGGTGTGCAGGCTTCTCATTGCGGTGGCTTCTCTTATCGCGGAACACCGGCTCTAGGCACAAGGGCTTCAGTAATTGCAACACGTGGGCTCAGTTGTGGCTTGTGGGCTCTAGAGTGCAGGCTCAGTAGTTGTGGCGCATGGGCTTAGTTGCTCTGCAGTATGTGGGATCTTCCTGGACCAGGGCTCAAACCCGTGTCCCCTGCATTGGCAAGCAGATTCTTAACCACTGTGCTACCAGGGAAGTCCCTGGAGTGAGTCTTAATTTTAAAGGTTACCTTTTTTTTTTTTGACAGTAACCGGGAGATTTGAGAGTTGAGATTCCAACAGCTGTGTTAACTCTGTTTAATGCAGATGCAACCTGGCATCCCTACGACTGCCCTGAGTAATCCACGGCCCTATATCTTGTGCACTGTGACAGTTAACGTTACTGTGGGTACTTTAATTTCTAAATTTCCTGATTTGCATTTAAATGAACCATTCTAACATTGCATTAACTTTAACCTTGCTGTTTAAAAAAAAAATTGGCATTTAGTAGCTAGGTGCGGATATTCTAAAGCTTTGGAGCAGGCACATTTTAAGAATAATGTGGCCATTCTGTTGTAAATGAACATTTAATATTTCTGGAGAAGGTATATAGCTCTTTGCACGAATGAGGCAGTTTGCCAACAATCAGCCTCCTTGGTTCTGATGGAACTATGCTTTTATTTTCTGCTTGTTGCTTCTCCATTTCTCTTTCTGTCACGAAGATTGCTAGTCAAATGCCTACCATCTCTGCCCCTTTCTGAATTTATAGTGAACTTTTGCGTTATAGCCAGGATTGCTATTTATAAGGTAATGAAGACTGAGTAACTACAGTTTTTTTTATTTCGTTCCACTAAGCATGATCCCTTCTGGAAAAACGTAAGGTTGCTGTAATTCATTAAGGTTGGCTAGCTCTAGTAGGTTTTGTAATAGATCTTGTGAAGGAGTGCTCTGTAAGTTAATTGGAAAACTAGAAATTGCCAAGATTTTAAAAGTTATTTGTTTAGTTACTCTAAACAATGCCATTAATTGTAGAGAAGCAGAAGCTATGACTAAGATTGAGGCAGGAGCTTTGTCTTGGTAGGCTTGTAAATATTTTAAAATCAGATTGCATAAATTTAATTCAGCTAATACTGTGTCTGCTCTGCATAAAGCATCTTTGCATAAAGTACCTTGCCAGCAACTTAAGGCATATAAAGAAGCATAAGCATAGTTATCACGTTAAAACTTTAAAATACAGGTAGGTAGGAATACCACAGGCTAAACCTGGAAAAATCAATTACGTTTAATGAAACAGTTTAGAGACTACTGAGAGACCATTTAAATGAAAGGAATACTAAAATTTCAGAGCTGGAAGGACATGGAGCTTAGAATTCAACCCCTTTCATTTTATAGATGAGAAAACTGAGGATCCAGATAGGTGAGGTCACTTGTCCAAGGTCAGAGAATAAATAAGTGACAAAGCTGGTTCCAGGAGCCATGTTCTTTCCAGAGAACGTATTTTCATTAGATTTTATTTTTTATTTTTTTTTAAACTTTGAAAAGGTCAGTATTCTTTTTTTTAAATTTATTTATTTAATTTATTTATTTTTGGCTGCGTTGGGTCTTCGTTGCTGCACGTGGGCTTTCTCTAGTTGTGGTGAGCGGGGGCTACTCTTCATTGCGGTGCGCAGGCTTCTCATTGCAGTGGCTTCTCTTGTTGCAGATCATGGGCTCCAGGCACATGGGCTTCAGCATTTGTGGCTCTTGGGCTCTAGAGCACAGGCTCAGTAGTTGTGGTGCACGGGCTTAGTTGCTCCACAGCCATGTGGGATCTTCCCGGACCAGGGCTCGAACCCGTGTCCCCTGCATTGGCAGGCGGATTCTTAACCACTGCGCCACGAGGGAAGCCCTTCATTAGATTTTTAAATGTTCTACCTCCGCTTTTTGAAATCCTTTTAGGGTTGGGGTCACCAAAAGCATAACTTGATTCTGTAGTATAGTTTAATAACATTTGGTGTCACTCTTGGAGGGGCCTTTGATTAAAGATGCCTCCTCACAAGGCAGTCTGCTTCCATCATGGTTATTGAAAGACTTGAAAACACACTGAATGGGTTCTCAGTTTTCAAGTGTCAGTATATTTCAAGTTTCTCAATGGAAGTGAGTGATTGAGTCCTTTGCCTTAACACCTACCTCCTCAGAGACAGTACTTAAAGAGGATGTGGAGTTCTGGGATGTGGAATCAGAAAGGACTTCAGGGGAGAATCTTGTTTAGTGATTGCAAAGTGTTGACCAACAAGGCAAACATAGTACTCAGATATGAGTGTTTGTCCCATACAGTGGTAAAATCTTTTGGAACAAGTTTCTAACATTAAAGTTGGGAGATTTAATGTAAAAATCTGCAAGTTTGGATGTCTTAAAAAATTGAATGATCTGCTAACTAAAGGTGTGCATGATAAAGATTGCCTGGAGCTCATGGGAAGCTGGGCACATGCTTTTCCCATTTACCACTCCCTAGTGGGTCTCCCCAGACCCAGAGAGGTCAGGGTCGTTTGCAGTTCATTATTGTGCTTACACTCTGCCTTTTTTTCCAGTTAATAAGAAAGTGAAATTATTTTGTAATTGGGAAGACAAAAGACCAAAAAGACTTTTTTTGAGAATTTAAAAATTTTTATTATCAACATGTGTACAGATCATCAGGGGACTCTTGTTCTTTCTCTAAGGCAGTCCTAATTTTTCTCCAAGTGTCTAAAGCCTTTTTCCCCGTTACTGGACTGATCCAGTCTTCCCAGGCTCACCTTGGGCAGCTTGCTCCCTCTTTGAGTTACCTCCAAACAGCTTTCCTTCTCCTTGGCAACTTCCCTGTGGCCTGAGACCTTGTCTCTCTCTCAGCTCAGGACTCTCATCCTGGTCTCCAGTTTTGCTCATTGGGCCCGAGCAATGGATTCTAAAACCGTAAGAATGCACGTGTATGGTGTTTGGACCTTGATTTGCTGGTTTTCAAAAGTAATCAAGTCCTCAGGCCAGGTACCTTTCCTCAGGCAGGGGTTAGGCTAAGTGCTTTTCCCTGGGCTCCTTTCAAGAAGGCTTTTTATTTCAAGAAAAAAATGAAAGGGTGTATTTCTTTGGGAAAGTGAATTGTTGTATGTTGTACTTGTTTAATAATTAAAATCCAAATGTGACCACATGTCTTCTTGCAGCTAGCTTCGCTTAAGTTGTCTTTTGACTCCTTCCCTCTGCAACCTTTGAAAGATTTTCTGTTTTGTGTTGATACAGTGGCTGGAATGCTAGGATACAGAAATGTGGGATCCATGGGGAAAAATCATTCCTTCTGAAATGTCTTATCTTTGACATTTGATGACATTTGCTTGAGCTGTTGTCAGTCCTGTAGCAATCTAAAGGACTCCCATCTCCTAGGGTTTACTGACTTGGGCTGATGTTTAGTGGGCAAATAACCTTTAAAAACCAAAGTATAGGCTTGACATAATATGAGTGTAGAGAGCAAATTTGCCCACTTGAAATGAAACAAATTCCCTGGAAATGGGCATTCTGTGTTACCAGATTAAGCAAATCCACATTCCTTTTGGCATTCCATCTTCAGCGATTCTAGAATTTTTAGATGATGCCTCCAGTAATATTTTCAGCTATATCTAAAGGAGTCTACCTATTTGTGCCTCAAGCATGCATTTATGGGAGAGGATACAAACAGATATATATATATTTTTTAATTAATTAACTTATTTATTTATGGCTGTGTTGGGTCTTCGTTTCTGTGCAAGGGCTTTCTCTAATTGTGGCAAGCGGGGGCCACTCTTCATCGCGGTGCGCGGGCCTCTCACTATCGCGGCCTCTCTTGTTGTGGAGCACAGGCTCCAGATGTGCAGGCTCAATAGTTGTGGCTCACGGGCCCAGTTGCTCCGTGGCATGTGGGATCTTCCCAGACCAGGGCTCGAACCCATGTCCCCTGCATTGGCAGGCGGATTCTCAACCACTGCGCCACCAGGGAAGCCCCCAGATATTTTTTATACTAAAGTTGTTAGGAGTGTACTGGTCACAGACACGCGCAGTTCTACCTTGTCCTGGTCATTATTCAAATATAGGATTTAGATGTCTGATGTTGCTTTCTGTAGAGGGTTTAGAACTGTGCTGTCCGATAAGGTAGTCACTGGTGGCTATTTAACATTAAAATGAAATAAAATAAAGATAGTCAATTCTCAGCTACACTAGCCACATTTCAAGACGTCTCTCTCCCTCTCCTCTCCTCTCCCCTCCCCCCTCCCCCCTCCTTGTTCTCTCCCTGTCCTCTCCCTCTCCTCCTACCTTCTCCTTCCCCTCTGCTCCTCCTCCCTTCTCTTCTCTCCTGCTACCCCTCCCTCTCTCCATCCTGTCTCTCATTTTTCCCTTCAATTTCCCTCTGTTCCTTATCTTTCTCCTCTCTCCCTCCTTTTCTTCTCCTTCCCACTCTCCCTCCTATTTTCCATTCTTCTCTGTATATATGCATATATTTAATACATTAGTTTTTTTCTAAACCATATGAGAGTAAGTTGCAGACATCATTCCCATTACATGTCACAAGGACATAGCTACAATATAATGATGGGAATTTGAAAATTTAACATTGATACATTACTATTTATTATCTATTTCAGAGTCCCTGATCAAATTTTATCAGTTGTCTCAATTTTTTTTTCCTCCTAATACAATTTTTAGTCCAGAATGACTGCATTTAGTTTTCATGTCTTTTTTAGCCTCTTTTAATTTGGAAGAATTTCTCAGCCTATCTTTGTTTTTTCCTACCTTGACATTTTTTTTTTTAAACATCTTTATTGAAGTATAATTGCCTTACAATGGTGTGTTAGCTTCTGCTTTATAACAAAGTGAATCAGTTATACATATACATATGTTCCCATATCTCTTCCCTCTTGCATCTCCCTCCCTCCCACCCTCCCCATCCCACCCCTCTAGGTGGTCACAAAGCACTGAGCTGACCTCCCTGTGCTATGCGGCTGCTTCCCACTAGCTATCTATTTTACATTTGGTAGTGTATATATGTCCATGACACTCTCTCACCCTGTCACATCTCACCCCACCCCCTCCCCATATCCTCAAGTCCATTCTCTAGTACTACCTTGACATTTTTGAGGACTGTATAGCTAGTTATTCTGTAGAATATCCATCACTTTGAGTTTGTCTGATGTTTCCTCATGACAAGATTGAGGTTATGTAATATTGGTAGGAAATACCACAGAAGGTGATGCTGTATCCTTCTCAGTGCATTGTACCAGGGGGTACATGATGTCCATTTGTCCCATTATTAGGGATGTTAATTTTTGTCACTTGGCTAAGGTGGTGTTTGCCAGGTTTCTGTACTGCAATGTTATATTTCTCCCTTGGTAATCAGTAATCTGTTGGGAGTTACTATGAGACTATGTAAGTACTCAGTTTCTTAGTAAACTTTTCATCTGTTTGCTTTAGCATTCTTTGATAATTCTTGCCTGAATATTATTGTGATGTTTCCTAAATGGTGATTTTTGTAAATATGTTATTCCTTCTCTATTCGTTAATTTCCTATTAGGGAGGAACTTTTCTTCTCTTTTGTTCATATTATCGTGGACTCATTCAGTGGATCACAGTCTGTTTTATTTAATTTAATGTTCACAAAAGCCATCTAAAGATAATGATAGTCTTTTTTCTTTATTATTATTATTATTTTTCTTTTCTTTATTTTTTTGGCTGCATCGGGTATTATTATTATTTTTCTTTATTTTTTTGGCTGCGTCGGGTCTTAGTTGCAGCACACTGGATCTTTGTTGCGGGATCTTTCGTTGTGGCTCGCAGGCTTCTCTCTAGCTGTGGTGCACGGGCTCCAGAGGGTGTGGGCTCTGTAGTTTGTGGCACTCAGGCTCTCTAGTTGAGACGCGAGAGCTCAGTAGTTGTGGCGCGTGGGCTTAGTTGCCCCGTGGCATGTGGGATCTTAGTTCCCCGACAGGGGTCGAACCTGTGTGCCCTGCATACAGGTAAAGAAGGTGGATTCTTTACCACTGGACCACCAGGGAAGTCCCTGATAGTCTTTTTCTAAAAAGTAAATGATAGTTTTATTTTATAAATGAGGAAACAAGTTCAAAGTGATTAAGTGATGATCAAGCCTGCCTTTTGATTATATTGTCCTTACAATTTGTAAAATAAAGATTCTGCTTTTTTTCATTACAAAAACAACTTTCTAAATACCTGTAATTTTATAAAATCAGAAAATACAATTATAAAAAAGAATGTTAAAACCACTCATAATCCCCAAATCTTAGAGGTAACATCATTGTTAATATTTTGGTTTATATATCCCCCTGCAGTTATACTTCATATTGTTTTCAAAATCCCCTTTCCGTCTTCAGTAGTATGTATTTTGAACATTTTCTCATAAACCTCTACATTTTCACCATTTTTAAAATGAGAAATTTCAGGTATACACACCCAGCCACACACTACATGTCTTCCATCTAATTTAACATTTATGAATATTTTTTCATAATTCCTTGGTCTCTCTGTGTATGTATTTTTACTTTAGCTGAATTTGAAAGTTGCAGTCATCTTGACATTTCACCCCTAGATATTTCAACATGCATCTCCTAAAAATAGTACTTTTTCTATATAGCCACAATTCATTATCACATCTATGAAATTGAGCATTAATGCCATAATATAATCTAACATTTAATATTAAAAATTTACCAATTTTCCTGCAAATGTCTTCTTAATAGCTTTTTGTTTCAAACTGGGATCCAAACAATATACATGTATTGCATTAGATTCTTAGGTCTCCTGAGCCTTTTAGTCTAAAATACTCCCCACACCCCCCATATTGACTTTTTGACGAGTTAAGGTCCTGTTGTCTTGTAGGATGCCTTACATTCTGGATTTGTCTGTTACCTCATGGTGTTGTTTAACATGCATCTGTATCCCCTATAAATTTCTATACTTCATATAAACTTGCAGTACAGTCTAGGTTAGGGTTTCTTAACCTGCACTGAATTTGAATTGGAAAAATTTTGTCTTTGTTGTTATTATTAATAGGAATTTAGCATTTCCTTCTATTATTAACAATAGAAAACCAACTCCAGTTTTCAGTTGAACCTCTAACTTTGTCCCACTAGTAGGAATCTCAGTGCTTTTCATATGTGCAGCAATTGTAATGTATTTTGAAAAAGTGCGTGTTCATTATTACTTTGAAGTAGTTATCAGACTTCTTGACATTTTTTAAAAAAAATTATTTATTTATTTTTTGGCTGCGTTGGGTCTTCCTTGCTGTGCGCGGGCTTTCTCTAGTTGCGGCGAGCGGGGGCTACTCTTTGTTGCAGTGTACGGGCTTCTCATTGCAGTGGCTTCTCTTGTTGCAGAGCAGGGGCTCTAGGCGCGCAGGCTTCAGTAGTTGTGGCACACAGGCTCAGTAGTTGTGGCTCGCAGGTTCTAGAGTGCGGGCTCAGTAGTTGTGGTGCACGGGCTTAGTTGCTCCACGGCATGTGGGATCTTCCTGGACCAGGGCTCGAACCCGTGTCCCCTGCATTGGCAGGCAGATTCTTAACCACTGCACCGCCAGGGAAGTCCCTTGACATCTTATTTAATATGTTAATTAAGAGCATATATATTACTGCATCACACATTTGTGAAGTATTTTTATAGCTAAATTTCAGTATATGTGTTTCCTTGGTAATCCTTTGAATTGTATTTCATGCATTTAAAAAAAGTTCTGAGAAAGGGTCTATAGCTACCCTGTGCAGTACTGAAGCCACTAGCCACATATGGCTATTGAGCCCTTGAAGTGTGGCTTGTCTGAATTTAAATGTGCCTTAAGTGTAAAACACATCCCAGATTTCCAACACTTAGTACTTATGTAAACATCTCTAATTAAAAAAAACTGATTACATAACTAAACGATAATATTTTAGATATACTGTTTTAAATAAAATATATTATTGAAATTAATTTCATCAGTTTCTTTTTACTTTTTTAACACGGCTACTAGAAAAATTTAAATTACATAGGTGACTTGTATCATATTTCTATTGGACAACATTAGTCTATAGGCTTTACTAGACTGCTAAAGGGATCCGTACATTGAAAAAGGTTTAGAATCACTGTGCAGAGGCTTCATTAGACTCAGGTTAAACATTTAGTTTTAATTTTGCTGTTGCACAGCTAACTTTGCTCAGTTTATAGTAATACAGAGGCTCTTGAAAAACATTTAAAACTTATTTTTCATTAAGAATACTTTTTAGGAAACGTAGGGCACTTCATATTTCATTATGTTAGGCATATACTATCAGAGTTGCATTATTAGCAATACTAAGTTTAGTTATTTAAGGGGATGATTATTAGATCTCAACATTGTAAAGGTATATCTTGCCCCCTTTGTAATTAGTAAGTAACCTGTTCAGGTGATACTTTGGCACCTTACAAATACCCTATTCCCCAATAGCCTATCACCTAATGGTGTTAACATTCATTGATAATCCGTGTTTGAATCAGTTATCACACTGGGGTTTGCAAAATGGTCATTTTCTAATTCTATTCTACATTTATGGTACAGAAATTCTCTTCCCACCCCCTTTCTTTTGAGGATCCCTATGGTCATAGGATAGCTATCTAATAGGCAGTTACAGTCATCATTTATTCTTCTTGATACTCAACTTGTGAATTTAGCCAATGGAGCCCTTGGTTCTTGTATCTTTTTGATATGATCTTGTTAGTGTTTGTGTCTTTCCTTGCTTTCTGCACAATAGGATATATCAGACCTGTAATAAACCTTTTTTTTTTAAAGGAAATAGTATTTAATAGAAATAAAGACCTGGGCAGTGAGAACACTAATTTTTGTTTTTTTCTAAATTTTGTCAGTATAGTTTTTTAAGAGTAACACAGTATCCCCTTGTGTGGTTGGTTGTGTGATTTATTCAGTGATCTGTTGTTTGAAATTTAGGTAGCTTCCAGTTTTTAATGATTGTATACAGTGCTAATGTGAACATCATTGTATCCAAGTTTTTACATGTACCTTAATTTTTGCTTTAGAATAAAAATTGAGGGGTAGAATTTCTTGTTCACAAAAATGCAGCCTTTTAAGGTTTTATAGTTCTATGAACAGTTTGTTGTCTGGAAAGTTTTAGTGTTTACCTCAACTACATGTCTCACCTGGTTTTCTGGTTTTTCTTTAATCTTTGAGGCACTACTTTTAGAAACAAACACCAACTGCTTGGTATTTTGGCTGAAGTCTTTTCGCTTAGTCTTAAAGCCTCTGTCTAATGGAGGTTTACCTTGACACTGATACAGTGATATTTGACTAAGTGTGACTTGAAATTTCTTCTGGCTACAAGTGATAATAGCTGTAGGTGCAGAGGGCAGTAGGCTTAAGCATTATGTTTTAATACAGTAAGACAAGATATTCTCTAAGAATCCATCAAACATTGAAGTGAGGTTTACCTTTTAGATAATAGTGTATTATAAATATTTTGGAATAAGAAAAACCAGAATCTTCTGTATTAGTCTTCTGTCACTTTAGCTTTTCATCCTAATTCTAAGTCAGTGTGGAAAAACTGGAGGTAGAAGTGTTTTGGTGCCAGAGAAGCCGAAAGGGAAAAGCTCTGTGTGTTTGGGAATGCCCTCTTACAGTAGCCCTAATGTTTGTAAACTCGAAATCTTAAGTGTAAGAGGTTGTAAGAATTATGGGCCCTCACGTGCAGGCTGGTAAGAATTTTTTTCATCTTGTGGTGATTGTAGCTTTCCTGGTATAAAAGTCCTTAAGTAGGAGAAGATTTGTTATATGTTTCATGTTTGTGTTTGATACTTGCCTGACTTTGTCTTTTTCTCTTTCAGAAATGACTGCTGTCCACGCAGGCAACATAAACTTCAAATGGGACCCCAAAAGTCTAGAGATCAGGACTCTGGCAGTTGAAAGACTGTTGGAGCCTCTTGTTACCCAGGTAAGAATCTGCAAACAAATACATAGTTGTTGTAACATGGTTCCATAGCAATAGGCCCGGGTAATAAACACAAGGCAAGGTTGTTTAGTTCAAAGCCTTAATTTCAGTGGTTGAGTTTAGACTGATAGTAATGAGACAGTTTGGCTCCACTAATAGTTAAATATTGATGTGTGGCTTCATTTAGCCCTTTAGAAACACATTTGCTGCCATTTTTTCAGTCTTATTGGCAGTAATAGGGGTTAGTGGTATGTAGTGTGACTAATACTTAAAAGTATTTCCAAAAAAGATAGGATTCGTATCCTTGACTGTTAAGCCTCTTCACCCTGCTTAACACACCTTTTGTTGTCTAGGATTGATTAACAGGTCATTTAACTTGAGGGTGTAGGTTTGGTATGTTTTGTTACAAGTACGGATATCACAGTGTGATGACATTTCATTAACTGTTAGCAACTAGCTATGCACTTTTAGTGTTTTGGCACATTTTACTCCTGGGTGTGTGTGTGTGTGAGAGAGAGACAGACAGACAGACAGATACCGTGCGAGCACGAAAATGAGATGTAATGGCATGTGCTGTCTTTTTAAAAAACTCCATTCTAGCTCATAAATATAAACTAGTATTATAAATAAGTAAGTAAGTAAGTAGAGTGTGTGGTAATACTTGAGAATATTTACCTTCTTGGAGCCCGTCTACTGCAGCTCTCAGTTAGGTCTTCTGTGGACCGCGTTACACTAATAAATGTTTAGTCATCTTCAACCTATACAGATCGTCATTATATGCGTTAATGATGGTTAATGTCTGGGACTTAAAACACCGTCACAGTAGGCAGCTTTGGGCAATTGTTCCTTTCTTTATTAAGGGCCTTTCCTAATTAATTGCGATTTATGTGAATAAACTGAAAAGATTTCAGAAGCAAGTTATCTTAAAACATTTTGCACAGGTTGAAAACATGGAAAAATGTGACCTCCAGGCAGATCTAATAAATTCATTGTTAACCTCTTTCTAACCTTCTTGATGACATGCAGTAGAGACATGTAACTTGTTTGTTACCAGTTTTTAATTTGTAAAATGAAGCTTAACAACCTAATGATCATGTTTGAGGAATTAAAATATTCATTATATTTCTTAGCTTACACATTGAGATAGCTAAATTATTTTGGAAACTAAATAGAGTATCATTCCTGAATATCTTAAATATGGAGAGAGTTGTATGTTATTTGTTAATGCTTAATGGAATCTCATAAGTGTGATGTTTCATTTTATTATGAATAATTTATTCTTGCTACCTTTAAAGATGTTAGTCTTTCTGTTTTTTTTTTTTTTTAATTTTAATTGACTACAATTTAATTTTCAAAAATGAAACTTTTAGGTTACAACCCTGGTAAACACCAATAGCAAGGGGCCCTCTAATAAGAAGAGAGGTCGTTCTAAGAAGGCCCATGTTTTGGCTGCATCTGTTGAACAGGCAACTGAGAATTTCTTGGAGAAGGGGGATAAAATTGCAAAGGAGAGTCAGTTTCTCAAGGAGGAGCTTGTGGCTGCTGTAGAAGATGTTCGAAAACAAGGTAGGTCAATATTGCTTTTTATATAGAGAGGGGCAGGCCTTTCTAGAAAAATAATCCTTGAAGGTGACTTTTTGTGGTCAGTATTTTCATTCTTACATGCTTGCCAGTTGCTCAAGTAACTGAATGTTCACTTAGTGGAGATGTATTAAGTTGTACTGGCTTAAGCTTTAATCAGGAGAGATTAACAAAGGAACGTCTTTTTTGGAGAATCTGAATCCAGTTCTCTTGGGTGTTCCAAATAATAGCTGAGTCTTAGAAATGTTATAGCACAATTTGATAGGAAATAAATGGGGCAGAAGTTTATCTTTTATCCTATGTAATAGCTCTTAGTTTGTGCTGAAGATGTAAGGGTGATAAAATGGAAAAATGTCCAGCCATTCTGAAAATACACTAGAAACTGCTTCATTCTGTCAGACTGGTATGTTAAATCAGCCATGCATATTTGCACTGGCTTGAGTTTAAAATAATTTAAATGTGAGCTTAAGGGAAACATTTTTTTGGGAAACTCAGAAGTAGTGAAAAGTGAAATTGTAACCCACAGCTTATCAGTAGTTACTATTAGAAAAACTGTCATCACTATGATGTAATAAGCACGATATAAGAGGACTTTATTTAAAAAATTTTTTTATTTTATATTGGAATATAGTTGATTAACAATGTTGTATTAGTTTCAGGTGTACAGTAAAGTGATTCAGTTATACATATACATGTATTGGTTATCTAGATAAGAGGACTTTAAATCTGGATGATTAACTTCTTGAAACCTGCAGTTTTGTGTTAAACTTCTGGTCCAGCAGGAGGACTTCAACAAAGACATAGGTTTTTTTTACGGCTGTTGGATATCATCTAAGGTGAACTGACCTCCTGCTCTGTGCATGTGCTTTACTGGCTTTTGGGAGAACCTCAGTGGCTCTCTGATGGCTGACAGCAATGTACATAGTCCCTTGGAATCTTAAGTCAAATTCATCCCTGTGACAGTACCCAAAAAGAGCAGTGCATTAAATGGAGATGCTATCTCCCATTGTTCTGAGTTTGCGAATAAATATTTCTGATACTGCAAATGATGAGATTACTTAAGTTCCATAATACTAGCTAGGTGGATGTGTTAGTTTTCTCTGGCTGCCATAATAAATTACTACAAACTTGGTAGCTTAGAACAACAGAAATTTTTTTTTGAAGTTCTGGAGGCCCGACATCTGAAATCAAGGCGTCAGCAGGGTTGATTTTTTCTTGGGGCCTCAGATGAAGAATCTGTTCCATGTTCTTTCCTGGCTTCTGTTTGTTGCTGGCAATCCTTGTCATTCCTTGGCTTATAGACGCATCACTCCAATATCTGGCTCTTTTTGTCACATGGTATTTATTCTCCCATGTATCTCTGTGTTGCAAAGTTACCTCTTATAAGGACATTAGTGACTGATTTAGGGTCCACCCAGTATGACCTCATCTTAATTTGGTTATATCTGCAAAGACCCTATATCTAAATAAGGCCATATTCACAGGTTCTGGGTGGACTTGAATTTTGGCGGGACACTATCAACTTGGTAGAGTGGGTTTTTAATGAATTTATTTTAAAGTGGTTTAATTTTCCAATTCAGGACAATTTTTGAGCTTCCTGTTGAGGAAATCAGGACGCTGTTACTTCATAGACCTCAGAAAGTTTTGTTTCCTAGGCCTTCTTGCCTCCTCTAATGAAACTCACAGTCTTAACAGGTGAATTTGGTCAAGTGTTCATTGTCTAGTGACTAAGACATTTATTTTCAAAATAAAGCTTAATTATTGCAAGAAACTTTTTTTTCCACTGTATATGTTCCTTGTTTCAGAAGTTACTCTGATACAAATCTGTAGCAATCATGGTATAATACACTCTCCCCAAGCACCCCCCTATTATGAATGCATATCTAAATTTCTGTTTCTTTGTTTTTTTTGTTTATATCTGAGAAAATCTTTTATGTGGCTCTGAATCATAAATACTTGTTCGTCCCAGTCCAGCTTTGCAATTATTTTTGATCTATTCATGATTTAGTCACCATAATTTTCCTTCTCCTTGCAGGAAGACAAAACAAAACAAAAGTAAAACTAAAGCAAATATATAACTGCCTGTCATGATCGTTACTGTATCAGATGTGAAAAGCTGAAGTGCCTTGCCTTTTTTCTGTTGGCTTACTTTTTTCTCTGGTGATTGTTAACAAATGGTGATGCAGCCTCTCTCCTATCATAAGTAGAAAATACGTGGTATGAAAATGGTTAAGCACAGATTCTTTAGTCAACCAAACCTTGTTGGTTATGTTGTTGAAGCTGTTTACTCATCAGTTGAAACCCTGAAGTGATGTTAATATATCTGCAGATTCTTTGACACCTTTCTGTTTAGAAAGTGGCGTCTAACTTTGATTCTCTTGAATGTGTGTTGTACTTAGAGACTCTTGGTTCTATAAAGAATAGAATGTGATGAGGAAGTTACACTATTTACTTTCGAAGCAAAGTCATAAAAAGAGTGTTGTATCCTCTTATCTCTTTCTCATGGGTTATTCACTCTGGGGGAAGCTGGCTGCTATGTTACACAAGGACACTCAGGAGGTCTTGTGGAGAGGAACTGATGTCTCCTGTACCAATTTGCCAAGCATGTAAGTAAGCTGCCTTGGAAGCACATCCCCCAGCTACAGTCAAGTTTCAGGTGATGGCAGCCCCAACCAACCCTGAATTCCTGACCCACAGAAAACTTGGGGAGATAATAAATATTTATTTCAAGCAACCAAATTTTGGGGTAATTTATTGGGTAGGGAAAGATAATTAATGCAAAAACCTTTCCCGGGCCCGCTTTCAGTGGTCCTGAGCACTTATGCAAAACTCTGACCTAACTGCTCTGAATTTTACTGGCATATAAAATGTAGAGTAATTATGATTTATCTAGCACTCCATAGCAGATTGACTAATGAAGCAGAGTTAGAATCCTTTGCATTTTAAGTCTGTTGCTTACCCACTGAAACACTTATAAAGGATGTATATTTATTTATTTTTATTTATTTATTTTTGGCTGCATTGGGTCTTTGTTGCTGGTCATGGGCTTTCTCTAGTTGCAGCGAGCAGGGCTACTCTTCATTGCGGCGAGCAGGGCTACTCTTCATTGTGGCGCTCGGGCTTCTCATTGCAGTGACTTCTCTTGTTGCAGAGTGTGGGCTCTAGGTGCGTGCACTTCATTAGTTGTGGCACGCGGGCTCAGTAGTTGTAGCTCACGGGCTCTAGAGCGCAGACTCAGTAGTTGTGGCGCACAGGCTTAGTTGATCTGCGGCATGTGGGATCCTCCCGGACCAGGGCTCGAACCCGTGTCCCCTGCACTGGCAGGCGGATTCCTAACCACTGCACCACCAGGGAAGTCCCTAAAGGATGTATAAAAAGATTATTTTGTTCCAAATTAATGTGGGCTACTTTTGCCTAGTACAAGTTGGCATTTTTTTTTTTTTTTTTTTTTTTGGGTAAAGTTCAAGTAGTAAGTATTTTAGACCTTATTGGCGATAAGGTCTTTCTTGACACTATTGAGTTCTGCAGTTGTGTTGGGAAAGCAGCTATTCAGTACATAAACAAATGGGCATGGCTGTATTCCAAGGAAAACTTGTTTATGAAAACAGGGAGTTGGCCAGATTTGACCCACAGGCTGTAGTTAGCTGACCTCTGATCTAGGGTTAAAGATATGAGCTTACTGTTTTCAAATAAATAATTGATTTAGGTACTTATAATGCTTTTGAGCCAAAAATTGGACCTTCTGTATCTTTGAGTTTGTACAAGCCCTGTGCTTTCTGTGCAGTCATAATTAATAACCAGAGACTTGAATGCATGCAGTTTTTCAGCATAACTTAATTTTCTTTTTGTATTTGCCCCTGATTACATGAATAATAAACACAAACATTTGTGAGTACACTAAAACGTTATCATAACACTGTCAGTTGGTAAAACATTCACATACATAAATGCAGGGTCACTTTACCTCAAGACCAGGTGAGTCTCCTGTCGTGGATGGGAGCCAATTATCAATTGCATGGCCTCCAAACCCCTGTGATCTAGGGATTTCATTGTACTGCTAGTCAGCCCAAACTAGTTGTTAACTACCTTATATGGGCTGAGGCATACATGTGCCTCATAGAGATGTGCTTTTTTGGGACCCTGCCCACCCCCCATGTTCCCCTCCCTGATTAGGTCATTCTTACTTTATACTTTTTCTTCCTAGCTCTTAGCATAATGATAATTAAATAATTGGTTGTCTTCCCCTCTCTAGGCTCCAGCAGGGTAGGTTCTGTGCTGGTCTGGTGACTGTTCTCTGGGCAGCTATCATGGTGCCTGTTCTATGATAGGCACTTAAATGTTTGAGGAAGGTAATTGACTATGTTCTCCAAGAATTATGTGAGCAATGGCTCTTTCCAAAAATTAAGGTGAGTTTCCTCCCCACTGCCAAATGTAAATGCAGGGATACTGGTGGAGAATCTTACCTTAAAAAAAAAGAAATTGAGATATAATTCACTTAACATAAAATTCACCCTTTTAAAATGTATATGATTCAGTGGTTTTTAGTATATTCACAGAATTGTGCAGCTGTCACCATTATTTAATTCCAGAACATTTTCATTGCCCCCAAAAGAAATCTCATACCCATTAGCATTCATTCCTTATACATATATTGATTTTTAAAAAAAATTTATTTAATTTATTTATTTTTGGTCACGTTGCATCTTCGTTGCTGCACACGGCTTTCTCTAGTTGTGGTGAGCGGGGGCTACTCTTCGTTGCGGTGTGTGTGCTTCTCATTTCAGTGGCTTCTGTTGTTGCGGAGCATGGGCTCTAGGCGCGCGGGTTCCAGTAGTTGTGGTACGTGGGCTCAGTAGTTGTGGCTCGCGGGCTTAGTTGCTCTGCGGCATGTGGGATCTTCCCGGACCAGGGCTCGAACCCACGTCCCCTGCATTGGCAGGTGGATTCTTAACCACTCCGCCACCAGGGAAGCCCATATATTGATTAACGATACCTGGAAAAGAGTATTCATGAGTCCTTGAATAGGGCTCTAATGAGCAAAAGAGGGCCCTTAACTGATTAGGAGACATCCAAGGGACAGAGATGGGAAAGCCTAAATGAAACTTGTTTGAAAAGGGGGAGACATTAAAAAAGGAGGACCAGTGATGGTAAATTGGAAGTTGACTGATGAGGAATAGTTTCTACTAGAACAGGGTGTTTTAATCCATTAGTTACAATTCACAGTTAGATCTCAAAGGCCAAGAACAGAGACTTGCTGCTGCATCAGTGACTTCTTCCCTACAGCTCTTGGGCATTTCTGGGTGGAGGAGGAGGAGAAGGCCCAGAATCTGAGGTGCACCTTTATGTATTCCCGCACGGCTTCTAATGATACTCTGTTCGATAAAGGGGCCAATGATTGGTGTACTGCGCAACAGTGGATTTCCTGGGAAGAAGCTTGTTGTGTTTAGAGAGACCAGAGTGGGGAAGGGGCTGGGTGACCATGTGTGGTCTCTGATGCAGAGAGACTGTCTTCAGGAATTCCCTGGCAGTCCAGTGGTTAGGACTCAGTGCTTCCACTGCAGCGGTCCCCAACCTTTTTGGCACCAGGGGCCCATTTTGTGGAGGACAATTTTTCCACGGATGGGGGCGGGGATGGTTCAGGTGGTAATGCGAGCGATGGGGAGCAGGCAGATGAAGCTTCGCTCCCTTGCCCGCACCTCCTTTGCACCTCCTGCTGTGCGGCCCGGTTCCTAACAGTCCGCCGCACCGGTCCGTGGCCTGGGGTTTGGGGACCCCTGCTGTAGGGGGCCTAGTTTCAATCCCTGGTCAGGGAACTAAGATCCTGCATGCAGAGCGGCGCGGCCAAAAAAAAAAAAAGGCAGACAGACAGGAGGCTGTTTTTCCTGTTTCATCTTGGAGCTTATAACCAGGACATATGGAAATGTAAATTAATAATAGCATGAGTGTCATGCAAAGAATGGAGTGGACTAGGAGGTAAGCATGGGATTAGAAAAGCTTCCTGTAGGTGCAGTAGTGGATCTTGAAAGGTGAAAGAAGGGAGGGGAAAAAGTCATTCAGGTAAGAAAACCAGCAGACAGAGCAAGATGTGGGTGAGGAACAGTGAGGGTTCTGACTGGAGAGGAGTGCTGGGAGGAGAGGTTGGATAAGAAAGCTTGGAAGCTAGATTTTAGAGGGTGACTTGGAATGCCAGGTGAAGAAGGGAGCACGGTCCGGGAAATGATACAGGATTAGAGGGTTCTGTGGCTGGAACAAGTCTCCCAGGTTCAGGTTCCCATATATTTAAATATATGTAGTGACTCAGGACTTGCTACCTCTGGAAGCAGCTTTTTCCAGCCTTGTGTTTATTTTTAAAGCTTTTTTCTTCTTAAATTAAACTAAAATATGTCTCTTTAACTTTGTTCCTGTTTTAAGAATTTCTGCCATCTGGGCAACACAGAATAGGAAAAAAAAGTGGTGTTTGGGGGAGATTAGTTTCTCAGGTGTGTGCAGGAAGCTTTAAAGTGGTTGGGGGAGAGCCTGGAGGCCAGACCAACAGTCAGGAAACCATCAAGGTGGTGGGCGGTGAGATGGTGCTATTAAGGACAGGACTGCTGCAACAGACCATGGAAAGGGAGAGTTGGCCAGTTGTCAAGCAGGTTTACTGCCAGCTTGGCCTCTGGTAAATGGCTAATTTTCTGTATAGATAAAACTAAGGGACCTGGTATGTGAAAAATTACAATATTTTCCTCAGACTTGAATCACTTAGGGTATATATTGAGGCAGTGTGTGCTACTAAAAACTCCAGGTGAATTACCTAAAATTAGCATACTCTCCTCAGTTTAGAGCCATTCTAAGATTCTGGTGTGCAGTTTTCCATCAAGTTGAAAAAAATTCCATTACATTATTTGCTTCAGTGTTTATTTACAATACTAAAAAGTCAACTAACAGATTATTTTTTTTTAACTTTTTATTTTGATTCACAGGAATTTGCAGAGATAGTACATAGCAGTGCAGTATACCTTTACCCAGTTTCCCCCAATGGTTACATTTTATGGAACTATAGTATAGTATCAACTCCAGGAAACTGACATTGGCACAGTAATTCTCTGGTTTTATCACCTGTGAAGATTTGTGTAACCATCTCTGCAGTCAAGATACAGAACTATTCCATCACCACAAAGCTCTCCCTCATGCTACCCCTTATAGTCATACCCATGTTGCTTATATTCCCCACCATCCCTAGCCCTTGGCAACTAATCTGTCTCCATCTCTAATTCTGTCATTCCCAGAATATTGTATAAGTGGAATCATACAGTATAATAGACTGTATATGAATATATGACCTTTTGAAATTGGCTTTTTTTTTTTTTTTCCACTCAACATGTTGCCCTTGAGAGCCATCCAAGTAGGTGTGTCTGTCAGTAGTTTGTCTGTGAGTACTCCATGGTGTGGATGTAGCTTGTCTTTTCATCCTCTTAACAGGTCTTTTGCATAGTAAGTTTTTAATTTTGATGAAGTCCAATTTATTGATATCCCCCCCATTTATGGATTGTGCTTTTTTTTAAAAAAAATTTATTTTTGGCTGCGTTGGGTCTTTGTTGCTGCACGTGGGCTTTCTCTAGTTGTGGCGGGCGGGGGCTACTCTTTGTTGCAGTGCTTGGGCTTCACGTTGCGGTGGCTTCTCTTGTTGTGGAGCACAGGCTCTAGGCGCGTGGGCTTCAGTAGTTGTGGCACGTGGGCTCAGTAGTTGTGGCGCACAGGCTTAGTTGCTCCACGGCATGTGGGATCTTCCTGGGCCAGGGCTTGAACCCGTGTCCCCTGCATTGGCAGGCGGATTCTTTACCACTGCGCCACCAGGGAAGCCCTTGGATCGTGCTTTTGGTGTCACGTCTAAGAATTCTTTAACAAGCTTTATGTTAGCTCATGAAGTTTTATGTTTTACGTTTAACTCTCAGACTCATTTTGAGTTAGTTTTTGTATAAAATGTGAGGTTTAGGTTGAGTTCTTTTTTCCCTTGTGAACATCCAGTTGTTCCTGTATCGTTTGTTGAAAAGACTGTCTTTCCTTCATTGAATTGCTTTTGCACCCTGTTAAAAATCAGTCACCTGTACTTGTGTGGGATTATTTATGGGTTCTCTGTTCTGTTGTATTATCTATGTGTCTGTCCCTCTGCCAATGTTCACACAGTCTTTATTGCTGTAGCTATAAGTCTTAGAATTGGGTAGAGTGATTCCTCCCCCTTTATTCTTTTTCTAAATTGTTTTAGCTATTCTAGTTTTTATTGCTTTTCCATATAAATTTTAGATAATCTTGTCTATGTCTACAAAAAAGCTGCGATTTTGGTAGGAATTACATTAAACTTGTAATCAATATGGGGAGAGTTGATATTTTTACTATATTGAGTCTTCTATGAACAAAATATGTTTCCATCAATTTAGATCTTTTTTTATTTCTTTCATTAGTGCTTAGCACCATGTATATATATAATATATATCCTCTATATGTTTTATTAGTTTATTTTATTTTTTGAATTATTATAAATAGTATTTTATATTTCTTTAGTTTTGTGTTTCTTTTCAAGTCCTTGGCTACACGCATATGCATTTTACCCTAGTTTTATTCCTAGCTTTGATATCATTTTACTATTTTCTTTAAAAAAATTTAACACTGATTACAGGCATTTTTTTATGATTTAGTATAACCTTGGAATTTATTATCTTTAAAACTACGTACTTTCTGGGACTTCCTGGTGGCGCAGTGGTTAAGAATCTGCCTGCCAATGAAGGGAACATGGGTTTGATCCCTGGCCCGGGAAGATCCCCCATGCTGTGGAGCAGCTAAGCCCGTGAGCCACTACTACTGAGCCCGCGTGCCATAACTACTGAAGCCCGCGCACCTAGAGCTCATGCTCCGCAACAAGAGAAGCCACCGCAATGAGAAGCCTGTGCACTGCAACAAAGAGTAGCCCCTGCTCACCACAACTAGAGAAAGCCCGGGCGCAGCGACAAAGACCCAATGCAGCCAAAAATAAATAAATAAATTTATTTAAGAAAAACTAAACTATGTACTTTCTATTGCATCATTTCCCTATTATTAGACTTAGAGGTTATTTTTATGTTTTTGATATAAATAGTGCTGTAGTGAGTGAATACCATGTATATATAATGTTTTCCCTTTTAAAAAAATTATATCTTTAAGATGTATTTCCTGGAGTAGGAATATAGGGGCACAGATCTTTTTTTAAAAAATTAGAGTATAATTTATATTATATACAGCAAAGTACACAAATTGGTGTACAGATTGAAGAAGTTTTACATATATGTATACTCATGTAACTACCATTCAGAAAGTTTCCTCAGGGACATAGATTTTAGGACTTTAAAAATGTAGTCCTAAATAGTTCTCCAGTAGGGTTATATCTATCTATCTATCTATCTGTCTGTCTGTCTATCTAGTTTGCTTAGTGTTCATGTAACTTCACCTATTACAAGTTACAAAAATTCAACTCAAACTTGTTTAAGCAAAAAGGGAGTTAATGGGTCTTAGTAATTGGGAATTCCAGGAGTAGATCCTGAGTTCAGGCATGGCCAGTCTGACTTGACTGAATGGATGTGAAGCTTCCTTCATCACTTGCCTCCATGTATTTGTTTACCTCTGTTTTCATATATACATATTGGACAAGATGCCCACCTCTAGTTTGAGGTGGTCATCCTAGTTTTGTCATCCCAGCAGATAAAACTTTTCTTTCTTAGTGTTTATATCTTAGTCATGGAGGGGACTGATTAGCTTTGCTTTGGTCACGCTCGGCTCTAAACCAGTTTCTATCTCCAGAGGAGATTGATTAGCCAGTGTGGATCACATATTCACCCCAGGACACAAAGAATGGTGGAGAATTCTCCTAGGGAACAAGGGATATAATAATATGATGTTTAATGGAAGGAAATTATCCTTCTTGACAAGAAATGGGATAGTCCATTAAAATTTTTTACTACCTTTAGAGGTGTAAAATGCTACTTTTTAAAAAATTTGCATTATTTGGAGTAATTGATGTTGACCATTTTTTCGTGTTTGTTTATGACTGTATCTGAAACATGTTGGTGCTTGTGAGAGCCCCTAGGGCAGTGATAAGTATCTATAAACATTAGTGCTCCTTTGTTGATTTGTTGAATCCCTGTTATTTTTCTTATTGATTGGAATTATGCCAGGTTTTCAAAAATTGTGACTTGGCTTATTGGACCAGAGGTGCTAATCTTTTAGGTTTCTCATCACTAATCTGTTGGTATGCAGAGGTAGTATTAACTTGGAGTTGGAGAATCAAGACATGATTGTGTGTGTCTGTAATGATTTTAATGGTGGGACCTGATTTATGGTAGTCCTGGAAAAGGTGGTTGAGTTCAGTTGAAAAGAGCAAAGATTGCAGCTAAATCCAGTGACTTTTACTGCCTCCCAGACCGTGTGGTTTGATTTTTGTTCCATGACTGCCATACTACTAACCACACCCAGTCATCTCTCATGTATGTGCTGTTATTCACATGGTGGACAACATGAAAACATCTGGATAATTCACTGTGGCCTCCTTTCCAATATTGGAAAAACAGTTAATAGTAATACCTACATACCCCATCTCCCCAAATGGATAGAAGGTAAAAATAGAGTAAATCCTTTTACTAAGTATCCTTGACAAGTAAATAGAAAGCAGGCATTTTAATGTTTGGCTTATAGTTTCCCACCTTTCATGTCTGTTTATGTCAGGCAGTATTTGTCTTAAGATTTCTTTGGAGGCTTTTCTTTTCAAGTTCTGGCTTTGGGATCATTACAGTATTCCATTTCAGGTAAACTTTGATTATAATGCAAGCCCATTGTTCTTGAGTAGAAGTAGGACTTCAGCTTATTGAGAGCAATCAATGTTGTTCAGTACTAAGTTTCAGTTGTTATAAGAACCATCTTTTCTGTAGAAAGTGTCTTGTAACTTTTAGAGCAAGAAAGCAGTATATATTGGTGTTCTAAAACAATAGAGTTAAAACTATTGAGTTTGCTGAGATCTGTCTGATCTTAGCAGTTACAGTTCGTTGGTGAGCATACTCATTAATGGACTTGTTGCACAAATATCTTCTCAGCTTTTTTTAAATCTTGAAAGTACAGAATTACATAGTCAGATAAAACTGATGGTCTTTTAAGGACATTGTTATAAAGAAGGAATAGGCAGTGAGGGTTTTAAATTGATATTAAGAGACAGTCTTTTATTTATCTCAGTAATTGTGCAGTGAAATTGAGGACGTAGAGGCCTTCTTCCTTGTTATAGTTTGAATGATTTGTATACAGGGAGAAAATAGTATATACATATGGAGAGGTGTGTGTGCATGCATATATATGTGTGTGTGTGTACATGTTTTTGTGGTGTGTATATATGTATGTGTGTGTGTGTGTATATATATATATATATATATATTTTTTTTTTTTTCCATTGTAAATCTTGGCAAGGCAGTTTTAAGGAAAATAATGATGTATTTTCTCCCTGACAAAAGAATATTGAGCACAAGCTATCAGGCTCTTGAGGCATAATTTTCTCCGTGGCAACTGACTAGAGTCAGATTGAAGGAGGTGAAAATTGGTCTCCTGTCCAGTGCAGATGTTGACAGCTTCAGACTGGTATACCCACATCTAATGTAGTCAGCCTGCAAGACAGATGTTAGAAGACAGATGTGATCAGGACAAAGCAGCTGTCAGTGAGTGTTTCGAGTAGGATTTGAGAGGTAGACAGGAGACAGCGAAATCTGGGTTTGCTAAGTTCATGATGTGAAGACTTGAAACATAGCTTTGAGGAGCTTTGTGTGGGTGTGTGAGACTGCATTTTAATTTGTCTGGTCTTGTTAGTGTGGTTTTATTCATGTTGGAATCATGAGCTTGATCTTATATATGGGCTCTTTAATTTTTCACAGGAAAAAAAATGACAAGTATTCCTACCCTGGAATATTGAGTATGGGTTTCAAAAAGTGTTAATTATGCTATGGAAGAGCAATAGCAGAGAAACATTTAACGTTTTGAAAACGATTAAGTTTAAGTTAATTAGGTTTTCAGATTAGTGTAATCACTTTCTTCATTAAATCTAACAAGAAATCAGCTGATTTTTCTCATACTCTTGCTTTAAGTTCTGGCTTCTCATTTGTTATCCTGCCTTTTCCCCTTGCTATTTTGGTAGATTTTTCATCCTGTTTTCGCTGCTTATTTTTGTGGATGTCTCTTTTCGTGTGATCCCGTGATGGCTGTATCTGTTGTTAGAAGTGCTCCCACTCCAATTCCTACCCTTCATATGTTCCTGAGGACTGTGATTAATTTAAAACTTGTTCATTATTGACTCCTCTTCCTCCACTCTCACTATTTAATCCGTTTTCTGTTGTTCTTCATTTAACTTGAGCAGGAAAAGCAAAATATAAATTCCAAAAAGTC
Source organism: Balaenoptera musculus (assembly GCF_009873245.2). Taxonomy (NCBI): domain Eukaryota; kingdom Metazoa; phylum Chordata; class Mammalia; order Artiodactyla; family Balaenopteridae; genus Balaenoptera; species Balaenoptera musculus. The sequence goes on from NC_045787.1 coordinate 114,914,334, forward strand.
ATTAACTGGCTGTCATCTGGGTGTTTTATGTCTTAAAGTTGTCTGCCTGACTTAAACTGTAAGTCTCTAGGCTGGAGGCTACATTTTCTTTGACTTGGGATGTGTCAGGGGTGCTGTCTGCTTCTGGATCACTACCCTTGTGTGAGCATATGCTACTTTGCAAATACTTGGGTTCTGGTGTAGCCAGCTGGGAAGTGAGGAAAGGAGAATGAAGTTATTAAATTCTAATGTTTCCTGTCATTTTGAAATTGCTTTTTTTTTTTTTTTAAAGTCTATCTTGTTAAACTCACAAAAATAATATCACTGACCAGGATAATAATACTTTTAAGATACAGTGGGTAATATTCCTGCCTTAATATATTTGTACAGTGTAGCTAAGGAAGTTATCTTAGGTATTGAATTTTTGACTTTGGCATGACTTCAACCATGATGTAGAAACGTGGTTGCTACTAGTTAATTTCTTAAGAAAGTGATTCCAAGTTGAAATGCATGTTATGCATTTATTTGAATGTGTAATCAGGAAGTAAGTGCCTCTCTTTGGAGTGTTTTTGAATAGCAGCAGGGCACACTTGAATTAGTAAGGAAGATGAGAACATGAATATGTGTGGTACTCTATTTTAATTTTTTAAAAAGAGCCATTCTGTCTACTAGAAAAAGTAGAAATTTCAAAACTCCTTTTCTTACCCAGAGTGGATGGGGAAGGGTGCAGATTGAGAGTTTTTCTAGGTGCTCCCTGAACTGATTCAGATGGGCTGACAGTATTTAAATAACCTATTAAATGTTTTTTTTTTTTTGGGTTGATTTTCAAAAAATAAACAGTTTTGTGGATTAAAAATGGCACCCCAGGAAAGTTCTCTTAAAGCATCTGTCAGGAATTCTTTGAATCATTGTCAGTTTTTCTATAGTTATGGAGGTGTCATCTAGGGGTCTGTGGTTTTTGCCAAATATCACCCATTGATGAATGGAAAGGTGAAGGTGGAGAGCATTAAGTGTTTTGTTCATGTTCATCTGTATGTCACAGGGTGGGTGAGTTATACCAGATATATTCCACCATTTGGTTCCTTCCCATAAGGCCTATGTTATAAAATCTGTTATTCTTTGCAACTATATTGCCAGTTTGTCTTCATCGACAAGTGTGGAAGATGTCTTATTTTGTTACTAGATCATGGAAAATGAATTAAAAAATTTTGGGTGTTGGACGGAAGGGATTGGGACAGGTTGGGAGATGCATGTTAATCCTTGATTATCTTGAAGTTGGCAAATAATTTTGTGAAGACTTGGTCCTGTCAATTTATTATTTTGTAAAAAGAAAGTTGGTGGAATGATAACAAAGAAGTAAGAACAGGTATATCACTTTTTGGTGAGATCTTTTAATCAGATACTTAAACTTAAGAGAATTTGGTATAAAGTAGGTTTATCAGTGGAGCTAAAGCAATAAAAAAGTAACTTTCAAGAATTAGGAATCCTGTATTCAAATTCAGGGCTGGATTTTTTTTTTTTTTGGCTTTCTACTGTGTGGAAAGATGCCCAGCTGTTAAGTACAGGGAGGTTTATAACAGACTTACCTGTGATGTTGGTTGCTTGCTCTTTTTTTTTTTTTTCCTCTTCTTCGTCTGGCTACTCTAGGTAGAATTGAAAACATTCCTTTAACAAAAGTTAATTTTCTGCAGTGAACATGTTTTTGATAGTAAGAGCAAAAGAGAACTAAAAATCAGCTATAATTTTGTTACCCAGAGATGAAATCAATGGTTAACATTTTGGTCTTGACCCCTCCAGTTGGTTTTTTATGAATATACTCACATGGGTAGAATTATGTTTTGCTCATTTATTTTTTTCACTTAATAGGTCCTGAACATCTTTCAGTATCATTAAGTACTTTCCTACAACATAATTTTTAATGGCTGAATAATATCCTCTATAGAGTAATATGATTTAAGAAGGTTATTTTGAACCAGAAAACTGACTTCTCTTCAATATATTTATGACCAGAGTTTTATTCACTTTTCAAAAACTTAAAAGGAGTGTGGTAAATAGGACAGTTTTTATTTTAAAGACTGAAGCCTGCCATTGTTAACAAGGATAGTATGAGATATCTGAGAGAATGAAAAATTTTAGACAGTTAAAATCATTTTGAGATAAACAGATCAAAGTGACTTGACCAAGGTCATCCAGGAAATTAGTGGGAGAGGGGGAATCAGAATTACACATATGGCCATGAAATTGATCATGAAATGAATAAATAATTGGAACATGTTTAAGATGATGAATGGCTTTTAACTCTTCTCCTGGAAGCTTCTGTCATTTTAACACAGGGCTGTGTTTGCTGGTCCTCATAAGCATATTCAGGTGGATGTCTTAAAATATCTTTTCTTTTGGATCTGGCAGTTGATAACAAACAATATGGTCTTATAAAATGTTCTATTTAAGAAATATCTAGTTAACGTCTGTATAATAGTTGAGCTTCTGCTGCAGCAACTAAACAAAAAAATAATGACAATAAGATTGGGTCTGCAGATGGGCCCCTTATTTTACCAGTTGGCTTTCCCATATTTTGGATAAGCTTCTCAAGATAGCTGATTTTACAAAGCTTTTATTTCATAATGTATGCTAATTTTCCTTTTTCCTTTTTGCAGTGACACTAGTAGCCATGGGATTTTTTATACCTTTGAAAAAAGAAAATTTGCATATAGACTTTTTTGGAGTGCTTTAAGTTATTCGTTTCTAGGAAAACCTCAGTTTTATGTATCACAGACATGAATTAAGGATATTTTACATTTTAAAATTATTTGAAGACTTTTTTCTTTAAAAAGATATTCATTATAGAAAGTTAAAAAAGAAAACCCACACAAAGAGCAGAAAATAATCACCCATCGGGCTATACAACCTTATGCTATACCACCTCTGTTAATGTTTTCGTGTATGTTGGTGTAGTCTCCCCATGACATAAATACTTTGTGATTTCCATTCTCATTGTGCAGTACAGATTAGTGTATATCTGCTATTTAAGGTGGAAATTTAAAAAAAGGTTTTATTTCATTAATAAAGACACCTGGAGCTGGTAGATTATATAACTTACAGAAGATAAACCATGTTCCTCTGCTGGGCTGGCAGAGTTCTTGTCTTTTTCTGGACCTAGAGATAGAAAAAGTTCTGGCCAAGGAGCATATTAGAAGTATCCTTAGTATTGTTTTTAGGGAAAATATAACTTTGCTCTATATTTTGAGTCTCCTTGGAGGACTTTTGAAGGCTTATAGAGATGTTTCCATAGCTGAATTTCTGAGGACTTGGTGCCCTCTGCTATGGCATTGTGATTAGGAGCCATTTTTATAGTATGGCATGGGCTTTTTGGGATGGGAAGTTGTAAAATAGGATATACGAGGGAGATGACCAGTTTTTAAAAACTTGAAGGAACCTCAGATTGGCTTAATTTCTCTCTCTCTCTCTCTTAATTTTAAAAACCAACTGGAAAAACTAAAGCCCAGCAAGGGGAACTAAGTCAAGCTTTGTTTGTAGCTATTATCACAAAAGGACTGGTTTTTACCACTTTCTGCACTATGGAGATGGGAGTGAAGGAGGTGCCTCCTTTACTACTTCATCACTACAAATTAAAAGCCAATTTTTCCTTCATCCTTTGAGAAACTTGCTAGCGTGACCTTATTTCTGAAAATATAAGAAATGATTGGTGTGTGAGCAATGACAATGTTCTGAATAGGTTTAAGAATTGGAGAAAGTAGATGAGAAAGTGGAAGGGGCACAGAAGTATTTGTGAGCTTCGTATTTATTACCTTATTTAATTTTCAAAACAGCCCAGTGGGGTGGGAGATGGTATTCTCATTTTACAGAAGAGAAAACAGACTTAGAGCTGAAGCATCCCAAAGTCACGCAGCCACCAAATAGCAAAATTGGGATTCAGACCCAGTTCTAATACCTTGTTTGATCTACTCCAGACATTGTTCTGGGAGAAGAGTATATATTCATTAGTATTACTTAGCAGCGTCCTTTGTTTTAAAGGAGTGGCATAATAGAATATCTCATGTTTCCTAGGCTCAAGTTAAAAAAGAAAAAACAATCCTCTTTCTTTTTTTACTTTGTGTGTGTGTATGTGTGTGTCTCTCATACACACACACCCACACACACTTTTCAAACCTGTCCTTTACCCATAACTTTATAAAAAGTTGGATTGCTTTGAAGGGAATTTACTCAAGGTATTTGATGCTTCAGAAAGGCCTTTATCTTGTCCTGTTCTAATGTAGAACGGTGTTTTTTTGGTTTACTTTACTTACAGTTGCCGTTTGTCCTTGTTTTGAACTCCAGAGGAGCTTAACTTTTATCCCCAGCTTAGTTAGGGGAAAATGCCAGGGGATGGGCATGTTGACAGATCTGATTTCATGGGTGATGGAACAGTAGTAGTGGGTTCTCTTAGGTTCCATCTCCATTATATCTTGGTTAATATATGTCACGTAGTAGACTCTAGACAATTGGGACAAGGCCAGAAGACCCAGTTATATTCTCAACCTTTACTGCTGATCGTGTGACCTTGGACAGACTGCCTGTCTGCCTCAGTTTTCCTAGTTTGCCTTTTTTGTGTACAGAAAGAGTACTTTTGATAACTCTTACAAGTATGCACTGTAAACTAATTGACAGTTACATTTATCGTTTTTAAAGGTTGATTGATTACCTTATTAAACATCTCAGGTCAATCTTATAATATCATGTTCCTTTTATAGAGATTACCGTTTAGCAGAAATTTGAGGTCCACCCCCCTTTTTTTCTAAAGTTAATGGATTGGGGTTTCCCTGGTGGTGCAGTGGTTAAGAATCCGCCTGCCAGTGCAGGAGACACGGGTTTGAGCCCTGGTCCGGGAAGATCGCACATGCCGTGGAGCAGCTAAGCCCGTGCGCCACAACTACTGAGCCTGCACTCTAGAGCCCGCAAGCCACAACTACTGAGCCCGTGTGCCACAACTACTGAAGCCCGCGCGCCTAGAGCCTGTGCTCCCAACAAGAGAAGCAACCACAATGAGAAGCCTGCGCACCACCACGAAGAGTAGCCCCCGCTCGCTGCAGCCAGAGAAAAGCCCGTGTGCAGCAATAGAGACCCAATGCAGCCAAAAATAAATAAATAAAATAAAATAAATAAATTTATTTAAAAAAAAACTAATGGCTTATTTACTATTCATAGTTGAGTGCAAAAAAATTGTGTTTTACTCCATCACACAGTATGTTTTCTGATGTATTTTTCATTACTAATACTTTATGTTAGCCATGAAGTTAAGGGTTTGCCATTATGGTTGTGAGCTAAAAGAGATGAGGGTGGATGTAAATATATTTAATTTACTGTGCTTCTTCCTTCCAGTTCCACTTATCGTTTGACCTGATACTAATTTGGAATGATATCATGCTAGCTGTAGAGGCATGAAACTGTTTAAGAGGAACTTGGGAGGGAGTGAGAATTTGGAAGGAGGGGGTTATGGTATAAAGAGAGATAAGAGTTGGGGATAAATTGGGGGATTATTACAGTGAGGTTAAGTAATTAAATTTAAAGTTATAAGACTTTATGCTTGTCCATTTGAATGTAAGCTAATTATTGAAGAGTTTTGATTCATTTAGATGGGCTATAGCTTTAAGAATGTACTGTAAGTTCATCCTGTTTGGCTTACTCTGGGCCTTTAGTTCTTCCCACAGTTCTTTCATTTACCTCAGGTTAATTCACTTTTCCACTTCCTGTAGCAGCTGCTTCAGAGTTTCTTCCACCCTCAAACCTTCATTTCCATTACCATCCTGTTCAGTTTTTAGGAGAGCTTCATTTACTGCGTCTGAGAAAATAGATTCTCTAGCTATGCTAAACTTCATACTGCCTGGAAGCCTCTTGTTACCTCTGCTTTCACTTCTCATCTGAGGGTACAAGAACTCCATGGCTCTCACTTCCTCCTGTGGTCCTGATTATGTGTGTTCCTGTCTGTGATCTAGAATCTTCATTTTAGTTATGTGTCTTTGGTGTCTTTTTGCCTCCTTTACCCCCTCAATCTGTCTGTAACTAATTCCCATAGTGATAAAAGATAGTATGGGAGTGCAGGCACTATTCTAACCTCTCTTCTAAACATTGGGTTTCATATCCACAGTAAGCCTGGGAGGTACATAGATGCAGTCCTCACTTTGCACTGTTCCAGTATGCACAAGTTTGTTACCACAGTTTCATAATACCGGTTCCCCAACAACATGGTTCAAATTTTAGCATATTAACTGAGTGATTGTATACAGTACAGACTTTGCTGCTAGCTCTGAAGTGTACAAATCATTACATAAATAACAGGTCTGCATCACGATCACTGACCAATCATGTCTCTTCTTTCAAGGTCTGTTAGTGATTGATTGGTCACTGCAACTATTCAGTTCATGCAAAGTGTGTAGTTGTGTTGCCTCCTTGTCTCTCAGTGATAAACCCACATGAGCCATTTTATAAGAAGAGATCATTGAAAGAGGGAATTTGCTAACAAAGATGAAAGTACAGCAAAGAAAGAAAAAGTGATAAATCCAAGTTACAGAAGAAATAGCTGACTGGAAATGTTGACACTGCTGCTGTTTAAGAGACTTTAGATATGTAGTCAGAGGAACTTAGTGAAGGCAAACTTATTGACATAAATGAGAAAAGTAGTTGTGATGGAAAGGAAAATGATGTCCAAGAGAAAGTGATGTCATCAAAACCTTCACATTAAAGGAACTCTTGGAGATAGTTCATAACATTGAAAGTGCAAAGGAAATGTTGGAAACTGATCCAAACTTAGAAAGAAATAGGATAATTGTGAAGGGATAAAAAAGATACTTACTCTGTATCATGTTGAAAGAGGTAAGCATTGTTCAGAAACTACTTTTGAGTAGTTTTCTTACAAGGAAATAAAACATTTTCATTCTCAGTGTTATCATAATGTTTTAAGTTATGTATTAAATATTAGTTGTACTATTTTTATTTAATTTCCCTGTATATTTATAATCAATAGTAAGGAGCTTTTAACCTGTTCACAAAAAATTTTAAAGGTCACAAGACAATTGTAATTTTTCCCATTGATGATTAAGATCACATTGCATTGTTTCAGTTTGTGTGATCATTTTTACAGACCGGCACTACTGTGCAAAGTAAGGATTACCTGTATTATTTGTTGTACAGCTGTGGAAACTGACCTGTGTAGTGGTGAAGCTACAGTTTCTGTCTGATTGTAAGTTCATGATCATACTCTCTTCCATTATACTGCTAATCCTACAAAAAATAAAAACAAAAAACAAAAGAAGAAAAGACTTTTCTTCCTGGTAGCAGACCAAATTCTTGAAAGGGCAGTTTTATTTCTAACTTGTTCTGTTATCCTTGAAATCTGGCTTTTGCACCTACCACAGACTCGCTCTTCCTCATTACCTCCATGCCAGCCACACTGGCTTTCTTGGTCTTCCAAGATCATTTTAGTGTGCATCTGCCCTAGGGTCTTTGACTTGGTGTTCCCTCTGCTTGGAATGTTGCCTTGAGTTAGCCACATTGCTCCTGTGCTGCCTTTTTCAAGACTTTCCTCAAGTGGTACCTTTTCAGTGAGGCCTGCCTTGATCCCCCTATTTTAAATTGTATCTTATATCCCCACTCTCCCTGTCCTTCTTTCTGTCACTACCCCTCCATAATTGATTTATTTATTATGTTTATTATCTTTCCCTCTCATTAAAATATAAGCTCCCTGGAGCCAGGAATTTTTGTCTGGTTAATTTCTATCCCAAGTGTTTAGAATAGTGCCTGGCTCATTGCAGGCACTCAGTAAACACTTGCTGAAAGAAGGCATGGATGCCCTTGAGGGTCACTGGTGAACAGATTTGAATACTCAGGAAACGCAATGAAGATCTTTTCTCTGTCTTCTCATCTTGTTTTACCTGATAGTAATAATTTCTACCAACCCCGTATTGTCTCCTAATGCAAGGTAATAAAGTAGGCCTTTTATATGTCTTATTAGTTGACCCTCACAGCAAGTTATTCTCTACATATTACAGAAGAGGAAACAGGCTATGAAGTCCAGTCACATAGTAAGTGGCAAAGTCAAAACTCAAGCTTACCTCCAACTCCAAGGTGTGTGCATTTTCAGGTCACTGCATTTGGTACTCTTGTTTATCTTTTTATTTTCTGAGTCATAATATTTCACATACCATAATATTTACCCTTTTAAGGCATACAATTCAGTGGTTTTTAGTATATTTACAAGGTTGTACAGCCATCACCACTGTGTAATTCCAGAACATTTTCATTACCCTAGAAAGAAACCTCATACCTATTAGCAGTTAGTAGTCCTCACTCTTCCCTTCTGCCCCAGCCCCTGGCAACTGCTGATCTAGTTTCTATCTCTGGATTTACCTATTGTGAACATTTCATATAAGTGGAGTAATACAGTATATGGCTTTTGGTGGCTGGCCGCTTTCACTTAGCATAATGCTTTGAGGGTTCATCCATGTTGTAGCATGTACTTTATTCCTTTTTATGGCTAAATATTTCATTGTATGGATATACCACATTTTATGTATCCATTCATTAATTGATGGATGTTTGGATTGTTTCCATATTTCAACTATTATGAATAGTGCTTCCGTGAACATTCATGTATACGTTTTTGTGTAGACACTTCTTTTCAGTTCTCTTGGGTATACACCTAGGAGTAGAATTGATGGGTCATATGGTAACTCTACATTTAATCTTTTGAGGAACTGCTAGGCTGTTTTCCAAAGTGGCTGTACCATTTGATAATCCCACCAATTGGCTATGAGAGTTCCAGTTTCCCCATATCCTCACCAACATTTGTTATTATTTGTCTTTTTTATTATAACTATCCTAGTATAAGGATAGTTTTATTATAACATATCCTAGGTATGAAGTAATATTTAGTGATTTTCTTTTTATTGCCTTCATTTTTTTTTATTCTTATTAGTCATCCATTTTATACACATCAGTGTATACATGTCAATCCCAATCTCCCAAATCATCACACCACCACCCACACCCCCCACCACTTTCCCCTCTTGGTGTCCATACGTTTGTTCTCTACGTCTCTGTCTCAATTTCTGCCCTGCAAACTGGTTCATCTGTACCATTTTTCTAGGTTCCACATATATGCATTAATAAACGATATTTGTTTTTCTCTTTCTGACTTACTTCACTCTGTATGACAGTCTCTAGATCCATCTGCATCTCTACAAATGACCCAATTTTGTTCCTTTTTATGGCTGAGTAATATTCCATTGTATATGTACCACATCTTCTTTATCCATTCATCTATTGATGGGCATTTAGGGTGCTCCCATGATCTGGCTATTGTAAATAGTGCTGCAGTGAACATTGGGGTGCATGTGACTTTTTGAATTATGGTGTTCTCTGGGTATATGCCCAGTAGTGGGATTGCTGGGTCATATGGTAATTCTATTTTTAGTTTTTTAAGGAACCTCCATACTGTTCTCCATAGTGGCTGTATCAATTTACATTCCCACCAACAGTGCAAGAGGGTTCCCTTTTCTCCGCACCCTCTCCAGCATTTGTTGTTTGTAGATTTTCTGATAATGCCCATTCTAACTGGTGTGAGGTGATACCTTATTGTAGTTTTGATTTTCATTCTCTAATAATTAGTGATGTTGAGCAGCTTTTCATGTGCTTCTTGGCCATCTGTATGTCTTCTTTAGAGAAATGTCTATTTAGGTCTTCTGCCCATTTTTGGATTGGGTTGTTTGTTTTTTTAATATTGAGCTGCATGAGCTGTTTATATATTTTGGAGATTAATCCTTTGTTGATTTGTTTGCAAATATTTTTCCCATTCTGAGGGGTGTCTTTTCGTCTTGTTTATGGTTTCCTTTGCTGTGCAGAAGCTTTGAAGTTTCATTAGGTCTCATTTGTTTATTTTTGTTTTTATTTCCATTACTCTAGGAGGTGGATCAAAAAAGATCTTGCTGTGATTTATGTCAAAGAGTGTTCTTCCTGTGTTTTCCTCTAAGAGTTTTATAGTGTCTGGTCTTACATTTAGGTCTCTAATCCATTTTGAGTTTATTTTTGTGTATGGTGTTAGGGAGCGTTCTAATTTCATCCTTTTACATGTAGCTGTCCAGTTTTCCCAGCACCACTTATTGAAGAGACTGTCTTTTCTCCATTGTATAACCTTACCTCCTTTGTCATAGATTAGTTGGCCATAGGTGCGTGGGTTTATCTCTGGGCTTTCTATCTTGTTGCATTGATCTCTGTTTCTGTTTTTGTGCCAGTGCCATATTGTCTTGATTACTGTAGCTTTGTAGTATAGTCTGAAGTCAGGGAGTCTGATTCCTCCAGCTCCGCTTTTTTCCCTCAAGACTGCTTTGGGTGTTCGGGGTCTTTTGTGTCTACATACAAATTTTAAGATTTTTTGTTCTAGTTCCCGTAAAAAATGCCATTGGTAATTTGATAGGGATTGCATTGAATCTGTAGATTGCTTTGGGTAGTAGAGTCATTTTCACAATGTTGATTCTTCCAATCCAAGAACATGGTATATGTCTCCATCTGTTTGTATCATCTTCAATTTCTTTCATCAGTGTCTTATAGTTTTCTGCATACAGGTCTTTTGTCTCCCTAGGTAGGTTTATTCCTAGGTATTTTATTCTTTTTGTTGCAATGGTAGATGGGAGTGTTTCCTTAATTTCTCTTTCAGATTTTTCATCATTAGTATATAGGAATGCAAGAGATTTCTGTGCATTAATTTTGTACCCTGCAACTTTACCAAATTCATTGATTAGCTCTAGTAGTTTTCTGGTGGCATCTTTAGGATTCTCTATGTATAGTATCATGTCATCTGCAAACAGTGACAGTTTTACTTCTTCTTTTCCAATTTGTATTCCTTTTATTTCTTTTTCTTCTCTGATTGCCATGGCTAGGACTTCCAAAACTATATTGAATAATAGTCGCGAGAGTGGGCATCCTTGTCTTGTTCCTGATCTTAGAGGAAATGCTTTCAGTTTTTCACCATTGAGAATGATGTTTGCTGTGGGTTTGTCATATATGGCCTTTATTATGTTGAAGTAGGTTCCCTCTTATGCCCACTTTCTGGAGAGTTTTTATCGTAAATGGGTGTTGAATTTTGTCAAAAGCGTTTTCTGCAGCTATTGAGAAGATCATATGATTTTTATTCTTCAGTTTGTTAATATGGTGTATCTCATTGATTGATTTGCATATATTGAAGAAGCCTTGCATCCCTGGGATAAATCCCACTTGATCATGGTGTATGATCCTTTTAATATATTGTTGGATTCTGTTTGCTAGTATTTTGTTGAGGATTTTTGCGTCTATATTCATCAGTGATACTGGTCTGTAATTTTCTTTTTTTGTAGTATCTTTGCCTGGTTTTGGTATCAGGGTGATGGTGGCCTCATAGAATGAGTTTGGGAGTGTTCCTTCCTCTACAATTTTTTTGAGGAGTTTGAGAAGGATGGGTGTTAGCTCTTCTCTAAATGTTTGACAGAATTCACCTGTGAAGCCATCTGGTCCTGGACTTTTGTTTGTTGGAAGATTTTTAATCACAGTTTCAATTTCATTACATGTGATTGGTCTGTTCATATTTTCTGTTTCTTCCTGGTTCAGTCTTGGAAGGTTATACCTTTCTAAGAATTTGTCCATTTCTTCCAGGTTGTCCATTTTATTGGCATATAGTTGCTTGTAGTAGTCTCTTAGGATGCTTTGTATTTCTGTGGTGTCTGTTGTAACTTCTCCTTTTTCATTTCTAATTTTACTGATTTGAGTCCTCTCCCTGTTTTTCTTGATGAGTCTGGCTAATGGTTTATCAATTTTGTTTATATTCTCAAAGAACCAGCTTTTGGTTTTATTGATCTTTGCTATTGTTTTCTTTGTTTCTATTTCATTTATTTCTGCTCTGATCTTTATGATTTCTTTCCGTCTAATAACCTTGGGTTTTGTTTGTTCTTCTTTCTCTAGTTGCTTTAGGTGTAGGATTAGATTGTTTATTTGAGATGTTTGATGTTTCTTTAGGTAGGCTTGTATAGCTATAAACTTCCCTCTTAGAACTGCTTTTGCTGCATCCCATAGGTTTTGGATCATCGTGTTTTTGTTGTAATTTGTCTCTAGGTATTTTTTTATTTCCTCTTTGATTTCTTCAGTGATCTCTTGGCTATTTAGTAACGTATTGTTTAGCTTCCATGTGTTTGTGTTTTTAACGTTTTTTTCCCTATAATTGATTTCTAATATGACAGCGTTGTGGTCAGAAAAGATGCTTGATATGATTTCAGTTTTCTTAAATTTACTGAGGCTTGATTTGTGACCCAAGATGTGATCTATCCTGGAGAATGTTCTGTGTGCACTTGAGAAGAAAGTGTAATCTGCTGTTTTTGGATGGAATGTCCTATAAATATCAGTTAAATCTATCTGGTCTATTGTGTTGTTTAAAGCTCTGCTTCCTTATTAATTTTCTGTTTGGATGATCTGTCCATTGGTGTAAGTGAGGTGTTGAAAAGTCCCCCACTATTATTGTGTTACTGTCGATTTCCTCTTGTATAGCTGTTAGCAGTTGCCTTATGTATTGAGGTGCTCCTGTGTTGGGTGCATATATGTTTATAATTGTTATATCTTCTTCTTGGATTGGTCCCTTGATCATTATGTAGTGTCCTTCCTTGTCTCTTGTACCATTCTTTATTTTAAAGTCTATTTTATCTGATACGAGTATTGTTACTCCAGCTTTCTTTTGATTTCCATTTGCATGGAATATCTTTTTCCATCCCTTCACTTTCATTCTGTATATGTCCCTAGGTCTGAAGTGGGTCTCTTGTAGACAGCATATATATGGGTCTTGTTTTTGTATCTATTCAGCAAGCCTTTGTCTTTTGGTTGGAGCATTTAATCCATTCACGTTTAAGGTAATTATAGATATGTATATTCCTATGACCATTTTCTTAATTGTTTTGGGTTTTTTTTCTTTTAAAGAAATTCACGTTATTAATTAATTAACTAATTAATTAATTAATTAATGACTGTGTTGAGTCTTCGTTTCTGTGCGAGGGCTTTCCCCAGTTGCGGCAAGTGGGGACCACTCTTCATCGCGGTTCGCGGGCCTCTCACCATCGCGGCCTCTCTTGTTGCGGAGCACAGGCTCCAGACGCACAGGCTCAGTAGTTGTGGCTCACGGGCCCAGTTGCTCCGTGGCATGTGGGATCTTCCCAGACCAGGGCTCGAACTCGTGTCCCCTGCATTGGCAGGCAGAGTCTCAACCACTGCACCACCAGGGAAGCCCTTGGGTTTGTTTTTGTAGGTCCTTTTCCTCTCTTGTGTTTCCCACTTAGAGAAGTTCCTTTAGCATTTGTTGTAGAGCTGGTTTGGTGGTGCTGAGTTCTCTTAGCTTTTGCTTGTCTGTAAAGCTTTTGATTTCTCCATCGAATCTGAATGAGATCCTTGCTGGGTAGAGTAATCTTTGTTGTAGGTTCTTCCCTTTCATCACTTTAAGTATATCGTGCCACTCCCTTCTGGCTTGTAGAGTTTCTGCTGTTAACCTTATGGGAGTTCCCTTGTAAGTTATTTGTCGTTTTTCCCTTGCTGCTTTCTATAATTTTTCTTTGTCTTTAATTTTTGCCAATTTGATTACTGTGTGTCTTGGCGTGTTTCTCCTTGGGTTTATCCTGTATGGGACTCTCTGCGGTTCCTGGACTTTGGTGGCTATTTCCTTTCCCGTGTTAGGGAAGTTTTCAACTATAATCTCTTCAAATATTTTCTCAGGTCCTTTCTCTCTCTCTTCTCCTTCTGGGACCCTTATCATGTGAATGTTGTTGTGTTTAATGTTGTCCCAGAGGTCTCTTAGTCTGTCTTCATTTCTTTTCATTCTTCTTTCTTCTGTTCCGCAGCAGTGAATTCCACCATTCTGTCTTCCAGGTCGCTTATCCATACTTCTGCCTCAGTTATTCTACTATTGATTCCTTCTAGTGTAGTTTTCATTTCAGTTATTGTATTGTTCATCGTTGTTTGTTTTTTCTTTAATTCTTGTAGGTCTTTGTTAAACATTTCTTGCATCTTCTCGATCTTTGCCTCCATTCTTTTTCCAAGGTCCTGGATCATCTTCCCTATCATTATTCTGAATTCTTTTTCTGCAAGGTTGCCTATCTCCACTTCATTTAGTTGTTTTTTGGGGGTTTTATCTTGTTTCTTCATCTGGTACATAGCCCTCTGCCTTTTCATCTTGTCTATCTTTCTGTGAATGTGGTTTTTGTTCCACATGCTGCAAGATTGTAGTTCTTCTTGCTTCTGCTCTCTGACCTCTGGTGGATGAGGCTATCTAAGAGGCGTGCAAGTTTCCTGATGGGAGGGACTGGTGGTGGGTAGAGCTGGGTGTTGCTCTGGTGGGCAGAGCTCAGTAAAACTTTAATCCGCTTGACTGCTGATGGGTGGGGCTGGGTTCCCTCGTGTTGGTTGTTTGGCCTGAGGCAACCCAACACTGGAGCCTACCTGGGCTCTTTCTTGGGGCTAATGGCGGACTCTGGGAGGGATCATGCCAAGGAGTAGTCCACAGAAGTTCTGCTGCCCGTGTCCTTGTCCTTACGGTGAGATGTAGCCACCCCCCCACCTCTGCAAGAGAACGTCCCACACTAGCAGGTAGGTCTGGTTCAGTCTCCCCTGGGGTCACTGCTCCTTCCCCTGGGTCCTGATGCGCACATTACTTTGTGTGTGCCCTCCGAGAGTGGAGTCTCTGTTTTCCGCAGTCCTGTCGAAGTCCTGCAATCAAATCCTGGTAGCCTTCAAAGTCTGATTCTCTAGGAATTCCTCCTCCCATGGCCGGACTCCCAGGTTGGGAAGCCTGACATGGGGCTCAGAACCTGCACTCCAGTGGATGGACTTCTGTGGTATAAGTGTTCTCCAGTGTGTGAGTCACCCACCCAGCAGTTATGGGATTTGATTTTATTGTGATTGTGCCCCTCCTACCGTCTCATTGTGGCTTCTCCTTTGTCTTTGAATGTGGGGTATCTTTTTTAGTGAGTTCCAGTGTCTTCCTGTCAATGATTGTTCAGCAGTTAGTTGTGATTCTGGTGTTCTCACAAGAGGGAGTGAGTGCACGTCCTTCTATTCCGCCATCTTGAACCAATCTCCTTGCCTTCATTCTTGAATGATTATATTTAGTGATTTTGATATGCATTGCCCTTACAGCAAAGGAGGTTGAGCATCTTTTCATGTGCTTATTAGCCATTTATATATCTTCTTTGGAGAGGTGTGGTATAATTCCTTTGCCTATTTTAAATTGGATTATTTGTCTTATTGTTGGTTTTAAGACTTCTTTATATAATGTGGATAGTCGATCCTTATCAGATGTATGGTTTTCAAAAATTTTCTCCCATTCTGTGGGTCTTTTCATTTTCTTGATAGTGTCCTTAGAAGCACAAAAATTTAAAATTTTGATGATGTCCAGATTTTATCTCTTTTTCTTTATATATGACACTTTAGGTGTCATAGCTAAGAAACCATTGCCTAATCAGAGTTTTTGAAGACTTTATCAATGTTTTCTTCTAAGTGTTTTATAATTGTAGCTCTTACATTTGGTTTTGATCTATTTTGAAAGTATATGGCATGAGGTAGTGGTCCAACTTCATTGTTTTTCATGTGGATGTTCAGTTGTCCCAGCACTATTTGTTAAAAACACTGTTTTCCCCCTATTGAATGGTCTTGGCAGCCTTTTTGAAAAGTAATTCACTGTATTTCTGGATTCTCAATTCTATTCCAGTGATTTATATGTATATATTTGATTTTGTTGACCACTTTCCTTTGCAAATGCTTATCTTTTTGTTTTAGACAGTTTGTCAACTTGGGTCTCTGTTTCTCTTGTCACAGAGTCTTCTTTCCCTTACTCCTAAAGCCACAGTCTCAAGGGCTGCAGCTTTTTTTTTTTTTTTTTTTGAAATCTTCCCCAGTTCATGTGCACACATATAGTATGCTCTGGCCCTCCTCTCCATCTCAGGACAGCTGTACCTTGAATCCTTTAAGTAATCTTCCACCATGCTTTCTTTTCCCTTATTATTATTATTTTTTTAGCCGTGCCACCCAGCTTGTGGGATCTTAGTTCCCCAACCAGGGATTGAACCCGGGCCCTTGGCAGTGAAAGCGTGGAGTCCTTAACCACTGGACTGCCAGGGAATTCCCTCCCTCCCTCTTAATAATCAAAGGTTATCATATCATTTGACCCCTGCATTTATAATTTACTACTGTTCTTTCCTGGGCTCTTACTGTGGCTTTCTGACCCATATCATTGGCCTGGTTTATTATATATGCTTTTGTTAGGTTGACCTTGATTTCCCTCTTTGGCTCAGGGATTCTTCTTTGTACTCTGTTTGTCCATGGCCTTTCTACCCATCATCATATCCACCCCCTCATCATCTGATGCTTCTACATACTTTACTTCCAAGTTAGACTAGAGAACTCAGCCCTCAAACACGCCTTTTTATTGTATACCCAGCTTGTTAAGTGGTTCTAAGAACATAGGCATTAAGCATTACAAACCCACGGGCTTCCCTGGTGGCGCAGTGGTTGAGAATCTGCCTGCCAATGCAGGGGACACAGGTTCGAGCCCTGGTCTGGGAGGATCCCACATGCCGCGGAGCAGTTAGGCCCGTGAGCCACAATTACTGAGCCTGCGCGTCTGGAGCCTGTGCTCCGCAACAAGAGAGGCCGCGATGGTGACAGGCCCGCGCACTGCGATGAGGAGTGGCCCCCGCTTGCCACAGCTGGAGAGAGCCCTCACACAGAAACGAAGACCCAACACAACCATAAATAAATAAATAAATAAACTACATTCCTTTAAAAAAAAAAAAAAAGTAGGCAAACTTTAAAAAAAAAAAAGCATTACAAATCCTGTCTCTCTCATTTACTATTAGGTGAAATAGTAACTAACTTAATCAAGTTAAGTTAGTTACTGTTAAGTTAGTTAACTTGTCTAAGCTTTAGTTATCTCTTTTGTAAAGAAGGGCTAATACCACCTACTTTCTAGTTGGTTCATAGGATTAAATAAAATATGCGTAGTGCCATGGAGTGGGCATTTAATAAATGTTAGATATTACTATGTTGCTGTTCCTTTTGCTTGAGGTGCCAGCTCCCTTAACTCTACTGCCCCAAGTTCTTCCTATCCTTTGAGGGTAGAGTCCATTTCAGAGCACCATGCCTTCAATAAAACTGTTGCTGGCATTTCACTTATACCCCAAACTGGTCGTTAGCGCTTCCTTTTTTGACCCTATGCTACTTTGTGCCTTTCTTCAAGCTCGTATGTTAAAAATGCCACATAATTTCTGTATGATCACTTTCTTCCTTTCTGGTTTATAAACCATTTGAAAGCAGAGGTAGGTCTTGCTCAGCTTCATATCCCTGGCACTGGATTTATTTGTTTTAGTGTGTAATAAGCTCTCAGTGAATAGGTGGAATTCTTTTTATTGTATGAGGCCAATATTTCTTATTTAATATCCCTTGCTTAAAATTAATATTAAGCAAATATCTTTTTTTGCAAGGCTTTAGAGACAACTTCTTACATGAGCAAATAACTTTTCCTGATATATTCCCATAGCACCTTGTCCACAGTGCTATTGTAATTTTGACTGCATTGTAATATTCCCTAATTTGTGGGCCCTTTGAGTACAGGCGCCTTGTCTTAATCAGCTTTTAATTGTTTGCTTGTCTGTCTTCCCACCTCCATAGAGCTCCATGAGGACATGGGCTGTTTCTTGAGCACTATATCGCTGGCCTTTAATGTATAGTGGGTGCTCAAATATTTGTTGAATAAATAAATGAATGGCTGAGCTCTGTCTTTTTAAGTACCATAAAATAACATTTTTGTTAAGTATCCACATAATTGTCATATGTCTGTACCTTAGATCCAGGAAAACTTTTAACTATGAAATTCTTCATTGTGAGTTACTTCTGACCTGACAAACACGCAGAGCTTGTCTTTGCTCTTAATACTATATTGTGCTTCTTAGCCTAATTAATATATGAATCTGAGGGTGAATTTAACTTTTTCCCCCTAATCTCACATTCTGCAACTAAATTTGATAGCTAGGAGAAATTTGGTAGGTCTCTTCAGGAGTAGCTAGGCTTCTGGGACTTCCCTGGTGGCACAGTGGTTAAGAATCTGCCTGCCAATGCAGGGGACACGGGTTCGATCCCTGGTCCGGGAAGATCCCACATGCCATGGAGCAACTAAGCCTGTGCACCACAACTACTGAGGCTGCACTCTAGAGCCCGCGAACCACAACTACTGAAGCCTGTGTACCTAGAACCAGTGCTCTGCAACAAGAGAAGCCACTGCAGTGAGAAGCCCGCGCACCGCAACGAAGAGTAGCCCCCTGCTTGCCACAACTAAAGAAAGCCTGCACACAGCAATGAAGATCCAACGTAGCCCAAAATAAACAAATTAAAAAAAGAAAGAAGTAGCTAGGCTTCTTGATAGTGCACTTTTTTTACATTTGTGGAAGAGATGAGAGAGTGAATAGCCTTTAGGCTTTAATATGAAGTGGACATGTTCAGCCAAGGGAGGGAGTAATTTTCCAGGAATCCAAAGATAGTCACCATAGAGACACTGTCAGTATAACTGGTGGAACAGACATAGCCCTGGCCCTACAGTTGCTTTCAGCTATAAGAAAAGAGAAACGATAGGCACCTTAAATGATTATTATTAGAAACACATAACAAAAAAGTATAAGTTATTTTACAAGTTTCTAGGAAATGTTATAAGTAACTTCTTAGCATTGTTGAAGCTGGGATTGTATAAATTGGATATTCCTAATAGCTATAGTAAAATGTATGTTTTTAGCCTAATTTTAAAAATTATGGATATAATACCTGTTATAGAAAATGTTTTCATAAGTACAGAATAATGTAAAGAGTCAGATTGTAACCTAGTATAACTATTATTTGTCTTTTTAAAAAAAATTATTTATTTTATTTACTTATTTTATTTTTTTTGGCTGCATCGGGTCTTAGTTGCTGCACGCTGGTTCTTCGTTGAGGCATGCGGATCTTTCGTTGTGGCCCATGGGCTTCTCTCAAGTTGTGGTGTGCGGGTTTTCTCTCTCTAGTTGTGGCGTGTGGGCTCCAGGGCACTTGGGCTCTGTGGTTTGTGGCACTTGGGCTCTCTTGTTGAGGCGCTTGAGCTCAATAGTTGTGGCTCATGGGCTCAGTTGCCCCACGGCATGTGGGATCTCAGTTCCCCGACCAGGGATCAAACCCACGTCCCCTGCATTGGAAGGCAGATTCTTTACCCCTGGACCACCAGGCAAGTCCCGATTTGTCTTTTGACTCCAGTCTTTTCTGTGTTTTTTTAAACACAGATTACATACATTTATCATTTCATCTTTTTTTTTCTGCTTAAGGTTTCATCATAAGCTTTAACATTTTTTTCCATATATGTGTTAATATTTGCATAATAGTCAATTGTAGGCTTTACCATAATTTACTTAACTAGATGCTTGGTTGAGCATTTGAGCTGTTGGAAGTGTTTTGCTATGAGGAAAATGAATGAGTCAGTGACTGAACATACCAGTGAGTTTCTGTTTGAGCTGTATGCATTAGGTAGTTGTGATGGTTAATGAAGTATGATGGTCCTACATAATGGTTGCTGTGTTTCTGTATCATTCTGTGGATGTGAGGGTAGATTGCATTAGATCCACTTTTTTCTCCCATTCAAATCTTGAATTTTTTTTTTTCCATTAGGATACATATAATGGTCCTTCTTGGAAAGGAGGATTATTAGATCAATGGAAAGAAGTATTTTTAAGGCTCTTGATACATAGTGCTAAATCACTTTCTAGATATTGTGCTTTTACCAGGAATGTATGAAGGTGCTTTTCTTAGGGACAGCTAGAAAACAAAAAAAAGAAAAAACAACAAAAATAAAAATCCTTAAACTAAATTCTGCACATGAAATATACAAAGTTTGAATTATTTTCATTTTTTTAAAATGTAGACCAGTTATTTGGTTCATTCTGCTGAGTTTGTTTTTCTATTCTGTAAAACAGGTGATTTGATGAAGAGTGCTGCTGGAGAGTTTGCGGATGATCCCTGCTCTTCTGTGAAGCGTGGCAACATGGTTCGGGCAGCTCGAGCTTTGCTGTCTGCTGTTACCCGGCTGCTTATTTTGGCTGACATGGCAGATGTCTACAAATTACTTGTTCAGCTGAAAGTTGTAAGTATAGGCCTACGTCTGTAATTTGTTCTGTCACAGCGAGGCTGCTGCTGGCCATACTTAGTTCAACATTTCTTAGGGTTTGGTTTGGTTTTGAACTTGGTTTACCTAAATGGACCAGGAATGTTTTAAATTTCCACTCACTCCTCTGTTCCAAGTGAACATCATACTGGCTCTGCTGTGAACCTGTGTTGTCTTTGTTCTAATAAAGAATTTGCAGAAAAGGTTTTGTTTTGACTCCTTCCCTTTTTGTGGTAGTGATTAAACATTTCCTTGTACCGGTAGAGTTCCAGAGTTGAGAAATCAAGATATGTTAAATTGTATCCTTTTAGATGGAAGTCACAATAATGCTGTCCTTCCCCACCTCCCATAAAACTCCCATGTAGTAGCTGCTTAAATGTTTGAGGGCCACATAAATTGAAGAGGAAGTTTGGATTGCTATGTGAGTAGCTGTCGAAAGGAATAAAAAATTCTAGATCTTCTTTATGTACAGACTTGTATTGTTGAGAATTTTTCTTTTGGGGGGTGTGTTTTATAGGTAGAAGATGGTATCTTGAAACTGAGGAATGCTGGCACTGAACAGGACTTGGGAATACAATATAAGGCCCTGAAACCTGAAGTGGATAAGCTGAACATTATGGCAGCCAAAAGACAACAGGTACAACCATGATTTGGGGATACATTTAAGTTGTTTGTATTATTACCTAGTGGGAAAAATAGATTTTACTTAAGTTTTCAAAAGGTACCATTATCTTCCTCTGCTAATATAGTTCCATTAAAATATTAAGTTTATGATGTGTCCTTTCAGTATTGTTAATAAAGTTAGAATTAAGTTGTATTCATGTTTTGCTCCTATTTTGATTCCTGTGAAAATTTTACTTTAGGTAGCTTAGCAGTTTGTGATAGTGTCTGGAGAAGTGATAGGCTTTTGTTCTGTGTGTTTAAGGATGAACTTGAGTTGGTGGTGGAGTTGAATTCAAACTTTTAAAAACCTTAAACCAGTCAAAACATATTGGAATTACTTCTATACCAGAAAGTACCTCCCCCTCCATATTTTGTAACTTTTAAAGTGTTTCTTACCATTCATTATTAGTAGTTTTCATAGTGTTAGGAATTTGTGTTGTGTGGTATGTGGATCAGTGTTCTTATTTTTACAGCCTTTGCTAGCCCTTTGGCATTTTGCTGTTGGGATGCTTGAAGTCTTCCCTGTGCCGTTCCTGGATGCTGTGTGTTAGATGTGTGTTCCTTAGGGGGGATGCATGTGTCACCATCCAGCTCTTATAATTTCCATAGTCCTGGTCAAGCTTGTGCTATTCTTATTTTTAAAGAGCGCTGAGAAGATGATTTTTTTTTTTAAATTAATTAATTAATTTTTGGCTGCGTTGGGTCTTCATTGCTGTGCGTGGGCTTTCTCTAGTTGCGGCGAGCAGGGGCTACTCTTTGTTGTGGTGCACGGGCTTCTTTTGTTGCGGAGCACGGGCTCTAGGCACACGGGCTTCAGTAGTTGTGCCGCGCCGGCTCAGTAGTTGTGGCTCACGGGCTTAGTTGCTCCGCAGCATGTAGGATCTTCCTGGACCAGGGCTCGAACCCATGTCCCCTGCATTGGCAGGAGGATTCTTAACCACTGCGCCACCAGGGAAGTCCCGAATTCTTATTATTGTTAGCCAATACTTGTATTGGTTAAAATATTTTATGCTGCAGTTTACAGAAAACCCAGCTCCAAAACTGCTTGAACATTGAGGGGTTTATATTCTCACTAATTAGAAGCCCCAAGTTAGGTTAAGTGACTTCAGGGTTGTTAAATTTAAAGGCTTTGCAGTATCATCAAGGATTCAGTTTCTTGACATTTTCCAGCACTGCCATCTTCAGTGTGCCTGGCACTGGATGGCTGTAGAAGCTCTAGGTATGACATTTGCACGCATCAATATGTCCAGTGAGGAAAAAAAAGGACTGTTTCTTCCATATGTCTCTTGTTATAAGCAAATGATCTAGAAGCCTCTAACAGATTTGCCCTGAATATGGATTGTATGACATACCCATTCCTTACTAATCATTGGTAAGGGGAAGGCAGTTAACTCTATCTGACTCAGAGTAATGAAGATCTGCCTTCTTGTCTGTGACAGGGGTAGCCTTCCTGAGAATAGGAATATGCAGCAAGAACTCTGACAGGCATGAGGAACACGGGGTCAGTACTGTAAATGTCCAATATATGACGGCCTCAGCTTTGGAGACTTCAGCTTTCATTTGGTTACATTTACATTAGTATAAAATTCTACCCCACAGGGTTGAGAGAATTAAAGAATGTATGTGAAGTATTTAATATAGTGCCAGACACTCAATAGGCCCTCAGCAGTGGGCAGTTGGTGAATAGTAGTTATTGCTCATATTTTAAGCTGTAAGATGTGATCAGACTGAATCTGTACATATGAGATCCTGGTTTTACATTTCCAGTACTTAATATTACACATGATAATATAGCTAGATTTGTTGTATTGCCTGAGTAATTTAGTTAGTGTAGGCTTAGTGTGCTTTTATCATTTGTCCTTGTGTTGGCTTATGTTCCATCACATAAATCACAAGTAGTTTTTTCTTTTTGAATTTTTGAATTTTATTTATTTTTTTATACAGCAGGTTCTTATTAGGTATCCATTTTATACATATTAGTGTATATATGTCAATCCCAATCTCCCAATTCATCACACCCCCCCCCCCCCGCCACTTCTCCCCCTTGGTGTCCACACGTTTGATCTCTACATCTGTGTCTCTATTTCTGCCCTGCAAACTGGTTCATCTGTACCATTTTTCTAGGTTCCACATACATGTGTTAATATATGATATTTGTTTTTCTCTTTCTGACTTACTTCACTCTGTATGACAGTCTCTAGATCCACCCACATCTCTACAAATGACCCAATTTCATTCCTTTTTACGGCTGAGTAATAGTCCATTGTATATATGTACCACATCTTCTTTATTCATTCGTTTGTCGATGGGCATTTAGGTTGCTTCCATGACCTGGCTATTGTAAATAGTGCTGCAATGAACATTGGGGTGCATGTGTCTTTTTGAATTATGGTTTTCTCTGGGTATATGCCCAGTAGTGGGATTGCTGGGTCATATGGTAATTCCGTTTTTAGTTTTTTAAGGAACGTCCATACTGTTCTCCATAGTGGCTGTATCAATTTACATTCCCACCAATAGTGCAAGAGAGTTTTTTTCTTTTTGCTGGGGCTGATTGATCCTAAGAAGAACTTGTTGTATGATAGTATGGTAATTTTATAAATATGGCAAGCTGGCCAAATTATGTTCACAATTTATTTTACTTAACATTCTTGATATAAGTTCTCTTTTGGATATGTGAAATGAATGTTAGTTATATTTAAAAAATAAAGTTTGGTGAATAGTCTTACTGTCTTAAAACCTAGTCTGATTTTGACTTATGAAGACTTACTATTATTTGAGGAAAGTGAGAACATTTAGACTGACACTATTGCATATCTTTGCAAAATGGTGGAATAAGTAAATTGATGATGTTCTTGAGATAAACACAATAATAGTCCAGAATTTTGTATGCTACTGGAGAAACTTACTGGAAAGTAATGCTGCCTCAGTTTTAATTCTGTGTGCCATGAATCCATGAAGAATTCCTTCATAATCCCTGATGTATTTAAAAAAAAAAAAAAAGTAGTGAATTTCAAACATTTCTCCAAAATAAGATGTCATAAAAATCTTGAAATTATTAGTTAACATGTCAGATGATCTTCTGTAGCACCTCCATGTCTGTTTTCTGCCCTTGGTCACCCTGCTCTCTGCCCCAGGGACCTGACCTGTCTGGACTGCACCCAGGGGCTTCTTTGCCCTCTGGCTTCTGGTTGGGTTGGCCACTGGGAGCGCCATTAGGAGATCAGAGGACAGTGAGGATAGGGTTTTACCCCTCCCTGCTGGTTGCCCTGGGTTGCTAAAAGTCATAGCCTCTCTTGGGTGGTATTCTCCCCACACCTCACTTCCTGGGTTCTGGTAACTGCTGCCTCGTTTTGTCTCTTTGGGCCTAAGTGCCCTAATAGCCTGTGGTTTTCTTGTACTTTGCCCATACCTTTTGTAGCATAGTCCCTAAACCATCTTTGAATTGCCCAGTTTGTTTGATTTTACCATCTGTTTTCTGCTGGTATCTTTTTAAAAAAAAAAATTTTATTTATTTATTTATTTGTTTGTTTGCCTGTGTTGGGTCTTCGTTGCGGCACTCGGGCTCTCTAGTTGTGGTGCATAGGCTTAGTTGCCCCGCGACATGTGGGATCTTCGTTCCCAGACCAGGGATTGAACCCGCGTCCCCTGCATTGGAAGGTGGATTCTTAACCATTGGACCACCAGGGAAGTCCCTCTGCTATCTTGAATGATACATTTTAAAGTTTGTCTTGGGTTTGTAGTGTGTCATGGTCATTTATAGTTTTCCTTGGACCTAATTCTTTAACCTTCAGCCTTTAGCCTTAGCCTCCTACAGTAGAATTTGTTGAATAGGCTGGCTGTGGGTGCCTGTGTGCCTTCTGATCGTAAAATGACTTTTTATAGGGCCTGGGCCTTGGTGTATATTTCTATAAACTAGTGGTTTTTTTGGGAATTAAACTCAACTCATTTTATCCTAAAGTACCAGCCTGGTGGAAACTTCATTCTCCCTTTTAGATACTGCCCATTGGCCTCCTTCAGTTACTGGTCACAATTTTCCACATGTGTTTTCTGGCAGAATTCCTCTACTGCTGTATGCTTAGTACCCTGGACTGTTTTCACCTTTGACCTTTCCTTCTCTTCCCAGGTGTGGTATGTAATAATTTACCTCCTCATCAAGCCTTTTATATTTGCAGGCAGCCCTAGTCCAGAAAAAGGGTGTTTCCTCAAGAGCAGTATTTGGATGTGATGTGTGTACTTGGATGCTTTAGCCTCCCTTGTACCATTTAAGCAGCAGCCACCCAGTGAGGAAATGTTGAACCTTATGAGATCTACAGGCACTCTGGGATTTACCTATTTGTCTCTAAGGTTTTTCTGGAACGTGGCGTGGGGGTGAGGATGTTGCTGAAAATAATAATGAATAACTTTAAAAAGGTGTTTACTATGTGCTAAACACTGTTACAGTTCCTTGATAAACACGAATTTGTTTACTTTTTACAAAAACAGTATAAGGTAGATCCTATAATTGATCAGATATTAGTTTTTATAGGTGAAGGAACTGTATGTAGCATAGAGAGGTAAGTAATTTGGCATGGACATTCATCTAGTAAGTGGCGGAGCCAGGTTTTGAACCTAGGCTTGTCTGGCTCCAGAGGACAGGGATTTTGTTTAAACTGCTACTATAATCCCTAATGCCTAGAACATGGCCTAGATACAGTAGTGTTCAATAAATATTTGTTTAACTAAAGAGAGAATAACCCATTTTGCTGTACTGCAGATCCATCCTGGAATGGGATTCTGTGTGTGGCCATAATCTCTTACTTTCTTGGGCTAGAATATTATTTGCTGACTAGAAGTTTTGAATTTCTATTAGGTTACAGGCTCTTATTTGACTGTAAGGGTGAAATAGATGGCAGAGGTAAGGATCTGCCAGCATCCACCCTGGTTCCTGTGAAGAGGACTACCTCTGCCTTACATTGTCAACTCTGCCTCCCTAATATGCTAAAGATGGAATACTTTGATGTTTACATTCTACCCACCCAGGTACATGAGCTTGTTGAAATAGGTTTGGTAAAAATGTCGTGCTTCTTCCCTAGTCTGTGAAGTCTTTCATGATTATTTTTCTGAAAGCCTGAACAGACAAATTGGTAATGGATAGTACTGCCACTGTTTTATGTGTAAATCACCTATACTGGATGGGTTTGACCATGGACCATTTCTTTAAGTATAGTCATTTGAATCCAAGAGAAGACATCTGATCAAAAGTATCTGTGGGGGCTTCCCTAGCAGTCCAGTGGTTAAGACTCTGGGGGGGTCACGGAGTTCGATCCCTGGTTGGGGAACTAAGATTCTGTATCCTGTGCGGTGTGGCCAAAAAAAAAAGTATCTATGGCTACAGTTTTATATTGTTAAGAGGGACATGAGAGGAAGCTTTCACTTGAATTTCCAGGTCTTGGTTAGAAAGTGTTATGGATTGCTTAGAATTTAGCTTCTGTTTCTTGGTCACTGCATGTGATAGTTGGTTCAAATTATGTTGAAAGGGGTCATTTCCACTTTATGTTTTCTGTTTGTTCCTGAGTCTGTTTGAAATATAACTGGATTGGTCAAATTGGTGTATCATGAAGGCTAAAGTAGACCAAGGAACTCTATAATTTTCTAAGTAATCTATTACACTGCTTAATAGCTCACTTTTTTTCACTAATCTGGGTTACTTATCAGGACTATATATCTTGAAAAGAATTCTTATGATTGATCATTATTATAGTAAGTAGTGCTGCCTTGTGATAGTGTCTATTTTCCTATCTTAACAAAACCTAGTTTCTTTGTCCTACGGCAAAAGCAATTCTAAAGAGAGAAAATAGAACACCTTAGCAGTTAGGACAAACGATGGTGGCTGTCATTTTCATCATAGATTAAAATATATCCCCCATACTTGTAAAAAGAAGTCTATCAAAGATACATTGTGATGAGGGCAAGACATTTAGAAAATGCCACACAGAACATGTACACTAGCTGCTTACGCATAATGGTGAGCCCTAGACCTTTGTCATAGTTTGAGTCTTGAAATGATCATCGACTCTCTAAATCCATGGGGTCCTGTTTCTGAGTATTGAACCTGATGTAGTCTTTGGAAAAGTAGGAGTTTATCATACCAGGCCAGGCAGTGGCTTTAGGAAACTCAGATGTTGAATAGTAATTTTGACACCTATTATAACTTTAGGTGACCACAAGTGTCTTTGCTAACCTTTACAAGAGGCTGTACTGATATCTAGGTTATAGATACTTAGGAAGAATGCCAAAGTTGATTGCAAAACATCTTATAAAACAAAGGACAGGGCTTCCCTGGTGGCGCAGTGGTTGAGAATCTGCCTGCTAATGCAGGGGACACGGGTTCGAGCCCTGGTCTGGGAAGATCCCACATGCCGCGGAGCAACTAGGCCCGTGAGCCACAACTACTAAGCCTGCGCGTCTGGAGCCTGTGCTCCGCAACAAGAGAGGCCACGATAGTGAGAGGCCTGCGCACCGCGATAAAGAGTGGCCCCCGCTTGCCGCAACTAGAGAAAGCCCTCGCACAGAAACGAAGACCCAACACAGCCATAAATAATAAATAAATAAATAAAATTTAAAAAAAAAAACAAAAAAAAACAAAGGACATTATTAAGTGCTTAAAGGCAAATGCCTCCTTAGAAAACTTAAAAGTCCCTGAGGTTGTGGTGAGGGCAAGACATTTAGAAAATGCCATACAGAACACGTGCACCAGCTGTTTAAGCATAATGGTGAGCCTCAACCCCCTGTCATAGCTTGAGTCTTGAAATGATCACTGATTCTCAAAATCCACAGGGTCCTGTTTATGAATATTTAGCCTAATGTACGGTGCTACAGGGCATTTGGAGTGCTGTGTGCTATTGCTTGCAAATTCAGATTCCAAATGAGAAAAGAATTCTAGGAGGAAAAGTAAGCTGTCATATTATACAAGGTTTGAATAAAGATGCAAACCTAAAACATATAGTGAGATGAAGTTTCAGGAAAAGGGAGGAGGTTTGGTGTTCTAATGCTTAATTAGGAACTCATTTAGAAAGATGAGCCATTAAACAGCTGTCAGACTTTAAGTTGAGTAATTGACTTTGGCCTTTCTAAGTCAGTTTTCTCTTACTGTTTGCACATGTAATACTCATTTTAAAAACATTTAAATTTGTACTCTAGGATTCAGTTGGTGACATTAACATTGAAATTCTAGGATCACACGTAAAATAGAGTTGGAACAGTTGGTGGTCAGTTATGGTTATCACTTATATTTCTCTTCTGTGGTGGCAATCCACATTTACCGAAGACTTAGTTTTCTCTGAGTAATTGCAGTAACATAGGGGAACCAGAAATACCCCCTTTCCATCTTGCTTATTATTGGTATCACTTAATTGTCACTTAGCATATTCACCCAGTTTAGCAAGTAGATGCTGGTAGTTGAAACCATGTTAGGAACCTCAAATCCTTTTAACTCTGAATTATAATTATGGGGTAGAGGAAATTGAAAAAGGACAGTTTCACCTAAGACTACATGTCTATAGAGTATTACAGTGAAATACAAACCTTTTGGACTAAAGTCATGGAGTCCATGAGCCTCAGCTTTATGCCTTAATAATCCAGGTCCTAAGGTGGTCTTTGGGATGGTTGAGGGGAGATGTTCTGTACTTGGGAGAACAGCCTGCCACATCCTCACCTGGCTGGTTTGCGTAGTTTGTGTACACTTGTGGTATCCCATCCCAAATTTCACAAAAATCTTTCAGTGAACTTTTATAAGTTAATAAAAAAGAAATCCTCTTAATAAGTTTTAGTGTGTTTAAATGTGTCTCTGATTTTTCTATTTTGGTTGGAATAGGTACATCCATCTTTATAAAGTTGTAATCAAGATGCTAGTCAGTTTTATGTTTTGTTTTTTATATAGTGCTGTTCTAGATGCTTTACATGCATTGTTCCATTTAATCCTCAATTGTAAGAGAGGTAATATTATTGCTCCTATTTTACAGAAGGTGAAACTGAGCGTGGAGAGTTTAAATAGGATCATAATAGTAAAAATTAGAGCTGGAGATTCAAATTCATGTCTGTGTTTTGGAAAAGTTTGAACTCTTACCTACTAAGCCATACTGCCTCCTTTGTGATGAACTTTCAAGCCAGACTGTTAATGAAAATATTGTCTAATTAGTAGAAATTCTAACTTTTCAGAATTCACTGACAAATTTTTGAGTAGAACCCGTATTCTTGTTTTACTCCTGTAGGAACTGAAAGATATGGGCCACCGTGATCAGATGGCTGCAGCCAGAGGAATCCTGCAGAAAAACATTCCAATCCTCTATACTGCATCCCAGGCATGCCTACAGCACCCTGATGTCGCAGCCTATAAGGCCAACAGAGACCTGATATATAAGCAGCTGCAGCAGGCGGTCACAGGCATTTCTAATGCAGCCCAGGCTACTGCATCAGATGATGCCTCGCAGCACCAGGGTGGAGGAGGAGGAGAGCTGGCATACGCCCTCAATAACTTTGATGTAAGTTATACTTGGGAGGAGACTACAGGCTCTTGACCATCCCTCAAAGTTAACAGATTTCTGGGGAAATGTGATCAAGGTTTCTCATGAAAGCTCAATTTCTACTTAGATTTGTAGTCTAAGTTGAAAGAAATTTTATAATTTTATAATTATAATTATAATTTTATAATCAGTCTACTTGATCTTGACTTGGCCTAAAACATTTATCTTTTCTTCCCTCTCCCCTTCCCTCTCCCCTTCCTCTTTCTCTTCCCCTTCCCCTCTCTTTTCTTTTTTAGTTTTAAGCTTCTGAATTCTTTTATGCAACTTGTGTTTCCTATGAGGTCATTCTTTAGTGAAGCTATGAATTTGGTTCATTTCAATCAAGACTTTAACCTTCTGGTAGATATGAAGCTATGGGAGATACAGAGGCAAAGTGCGCTTAGGCTCTGCCCTCCAGGGGCTCACAGTCAGTGAGAGATACAGACACATCATAAGTGACTACAGCAGAAGTGCTGTCATCTTAATCTGACTTGTCTGACTAGATAACACTTCTCTTCTCAATGACTAAATAATAGACAAAATTTAATCAAGTGGAAGCAAATTTAGGATTAAAATACTTCCTTAGCATAATGCCATATAATTACCTTTTATAGATGATGCCCCAGATCTGTTCTGTGTATATATTCTGTGTACACACTATCCTATGTATCAACTTTAATCTTAATTTTTTGGGGTGTGTTTTATGGTTTTAAATTCCTACCCACAATGCCTCATGGCTTCCAGTAGATGGCAGCAGTTTAAGATTTTTTTAAGTGGTTTTTTTGTTGTTGTTGTTGTTGTTTTAAACCAATTGTTATGTTATTTTTTTTTTTTAATTAACATAAGGGAAAATTGCCTTCCAGGTGACCAGCATCCTTTCATTAGCAGGAGTGCTTTGAGGTATAGAATCAATATAATGGAGTGCATTTTAACAGTTGTTTCTGGTCTTTACTTTTCTTTCCTTTGTCTCACCCCTTTACTTTGTCTTGGGTAAAGACAGTGTTAAGCCTAAAGACCATGATGTTAGAACTGAATTTTTACCCTGGAGCCTTAAACATTAAATGACTTTATGGCAAACTCTTAAGATATATCTTACAATTAACTGGCACTATTGTTTTTCCCCTTCAAATTTGGCGGTATTTGGTACTGGCCTCATTCAAGGCAGTACAGATTACATTTTGCCCTAAGTTGAGTAATATCTATCAGAGGTCCCTTAACCTCTTAAGGCTACAGTGAAACTTCATTCATAAAATGACAGGGTTGGACTAAATGCTTACAGGTCTGTTGAAGTTCTGTGACTCTGTGTTAAAATTCTATGACCATTCATTCTTCATACCTGTTGGTCATTGTGAAGAAGATGTTGTGTATTCAGTTTTGACCAGAGAAATACTGCAGTAACTTAATCTGGTAAAAAAAAAAATCAGCTAAAATGTAGGTTAATAATAAACTGAAGGAATTGTGTGTTTAGTTTTGAAACTGACAGTTCTTTGGAAGGGAAAGAAGACGTGTACTTATTGGAAAAGGGCAAGCTTTTTTTAGAGAAAAAACTTGGCATTTAAACTGAGATCAATAAGAACATAGTTCGTATAGAGAAAAATTAAAGGCAAAATATTTGTACAGACATTTATTGGTGTAAGGATAAATTGTATCAAGTGGAGAAGTTTGAGGAAGGCCAGTAGATCTTGTCCTGGGGGTGTTGATGTTTGACCTAGTACCTGTAGCTTACTTGTGACCTGACCTCACTCATCAGTGGTAAAGCTGGATTTAAGTGGAGTCAGGGGAGTGAAGGGAAGACAGAGGAAGGATTTATTCTTTTGCGGGCAATAGTATCTCAGAGAGTGGCTTTGTTGGGACAGATTGCTGTCATCTCTTACAGAATACCTGGAGGTCTTTCAGCAAAGAAAGTCTCTAGTTTGGAATTAACAGGATAAATTTGAGACTGAATTTTTATAAGCTTTAATGAAATGTATAAGATGAAGAAAATTGAAATTGATTATAAACTCATTCCTTTCTGAAACTTTGAAGACAGAAGTCAGTGTTTTGTTTTTATTTATTTTTTGTGGTCAAACAGTTCTGCTAATGTCGTGTAGCAGTTTTATTCTCTGTACATAGAAAAGAACAAGAGTGCTAATGTTTATTTTCCTTGTAATTCTCATTTGGTAACTTACTATTACTGCATAGGCTGACCTTTAGATGTTCAGATTAAGTAACGTGAACATGATTTTTATGCCAACATATTTCTGTTTGCATTTGTGGTTATCATACCTTATTCAGGCCCCATTCCGCTGGATAGTATTGCTTCCAGTGTCTTCTTTGAGAAGTAATCCACCATAAACCAACTTGTGTGGGATGCCCCTCAACTGCCAAGAAGTATAACTTTGTTTCAGGCATTGAAATTTTTATGTTATATATTGGTGTTCCTAATCACCACTTTCCTCACCTTCTTGAATATTGGAGGGAATAGAGATTACACTAGCATTCAATAATGCTTCCTTTGCAGAAACAAATCATTGTGGACCCCTTGAGCTTCAGCGAGGAGCGCTTTAGGCCTTCCCTGGAGGAGCGCCTGGAAAGCATCATTAGTGGGGCTGCCCTGATGGCTGATTCATCGTGCACACGTGATGACCGGCGTGAGAGAATCGTGGCAGAGTGTAATGCTGTCCGCCAGGCCTTGCAGGACCTGCTCTCGGAGTACATGGGCAACGTGAGTAAGAGGAATTTTCTATAGCAGATGTTGGATCTGAGGTGTTTTTCAGAACTTTTCTTTGAAGTAACAGGAGTTTTCCATAATTGTTGCGTCTTAACTATACATGTTAAGAGGTGTTTTAACTATACATGTTTTAACTATACATGTCAAATATGTTTTAACTACATATGTCAAATATGTTTTTAGCTTCTTGACTCTTGGGTGGAGTAAAATTTTTCAAGGAATGGATAAATGGCTTTCTGTAGTGCCCCCTTTCTGCCCAACTTGTTGGTGTGAAAAAATTTAAACTTATAGAAATCATATAATGAACACCCATCTACCCTTTATCTAGATTCACCAATTAACATGTAAATACATGTGCATGTTTGTGTGTATAAATATATGCGTGTATATGTATATATACACATATACAACATTTTTTATTTTTATGAAACATTTGAAAGTAAGTTGCAGACATTGTATTGCTTCGCCTCTAAATATTTCAGCATGTGTCTACTAGGGATAGTAACCTTCAATACCCCTAAAATTCCATTATCACATGTAGGTGGCCATCTAATTTTGGGTAAAGGGAATGCTGAAAATATTCATAGTTGATGAAGTTATTTGAATGAGCCATGTGCAGTGCTATAAGAGTAAGTAATTGCCAAGTAGAGCCGTATTAGGTGAACTGAGTAGAGTTTTTGAATTTTTAAGGTTTATGTTTAAAAACCAGTGCTGTGAAATTGGATACCTGACAGTTTTTTTGCCGTAGAAAATACTGTATCTGTTGATTTATTTTCTGTATTGTTAATGTCTTCTTTTTTCCTTCCCTAATACTTCTATCATTCCAGTTATTTAATGCTGCTTTAGGGTTAGTGTAGTTTAGACCTTGTACCCAGTATTTTACTGTGGCAAAGAAGGAATAAATTAAATAAAAATTATATAAAATCATTTTAAAGGGAAGAAGGACAGTGCAAATTAGTCCTCACTAGTGATTTTTCCCTATTTAATAGTTTTGACGAAAAGATCTTTGGTACTTTCTCATTTGTTCATTTGCCATACATCTTGTTTGTTCACTTGTATTCTTATATAAGTGAACATGTAATGGTGAGTCATGATGGAATTCCTAGGGTGAAGATGAATGCTTTCCTGTGTTTATCTTGTTTCTACCATATTGTGAAATTAGTGAAGCATATTGAATTTTTTTAAGCCATTGCCATGTTTTGATCATATGCAGTCTACCTCAGAAAAATGAGATTAGAGGCTTAGTTAAATCAAATGGAAAAAGCAGTTGATAAGTCACAGTGAAAATGTGGGACACATTTAAAAACCCATATATAAGCCTGAAAATCAGAAAATATAAAAAAATGAATAATTTGAAGACTGGCTCAGGGAAACAAAGACTCATGGCATGTATGTGAATCAGTTATCTACTATCGTGTGCTGAAGTGGTACGAAAGTGTCCAGTGCAGTTATGATGGGGAAACCACTTTAAAAACAGCCTTTGTGGGGAAGAGTATGTGATAAATCTGTTCTCATTCCTCCATACTAGAGTTTCCTAACCAGTCTAAAAGATATTCCTTGAGTCTTCGGGTTGGTCAGATCTTGGACTAGTCATCTCTGATCATGAGGTACCTCCTGGATTCTCCCCAGAATGCCAGACAAATAGTACTTTCTATTTTGTGCCATGGATGTAAGTAATGGTGGGAGATACTCATTTATATGGAAGATATGGAGACCATAACAGCACTCTTACATAACATTTTATTATGTAAGTGAAAACAAGAACAGTAATTGATGTCAGGCTGAAATTTAAGGATTATGGTAGGGGTTTTGAAAGAAATTCTCTCAATATTCAGAAATATATTTTAGAAGATGATTTCTGAACACATTTCTCCTAAAGATAAAAATATTTAGTTTCCTTGAATTGACTCACATAACAGTGATCAGGCTGTGTCCTGTCACAAAGTGATGGAGTGAGGATAAAGGGGGAGGGCAGTGAAGCACATGTGAAGAAAACTTAGAATGGTAAAAGGGTCTGCAAGAAGCAGAATCAACTAGGGATAGATTTTGCTTATTTATGAAGCATTCAAGAACATTTAGAACCTCCAGTGACAGTCAGAACTTAACCGGCAGTATCTTCCTGTCCCTCAGTTCATATTGAGTATGGGTCATCTGCAGAGTAGTGTGCTGGGCACTGTGTAAGAGGAGGAATGAAGCACTGATCCCTCCCTTCTGAAACATACAGCATCTCTACAGAACATTTATTGGGAGTGCCATCATAGGTACTACTAAAATACCATGGGGATTGCAAGGAGGATGAGATTATTTCTAGCTGGAAAACCTGAGGCGATTTGTGGAGTATTTATTTTATAATCTTTGCATTGAGCTTTACCTTGATTTTAAAAAAATGATTCAGTTTAAGTTTTGATTATTTCTTTTGAAAAATATTAGATAAATAATTATGGTATGTGGAGAATTGAGACAGTCTGGATTAATTAAAACTGGTTCAGTACTTAGAACTTTGTTGACAGAGTGGTAAAATCCAGAAAGGTTCACGTATTTTTACTTTTTTTCATTTCCTGGATTCTCTCAGTCATGTCATGATTTTTATAGATACATACTTAAAAAAAAATCTTGTTGTAATTTCTTGAGCCTTCCTTCTTCATCCTGTGTTGCCACTTATCAAGTTACATTGGTGTTTCCTCTAAGGCAATGATTCTTTTTTTTTTTAATTTAATAAAGTTTTATTTTCCAGAATGTACAGTTGGTGGGATAAGGCAATGATTCTTACTTAACTTTGGATGCACATTAGAATCCCTGGGGGGGCTTCCCTGGTGGCACAGTGGTTAAGAATCCACCTGCCAATGCAGGGCACATGGGTTCAAGCCCTGGTCCGGGAAGATCCCACATGCCGCGGAGCAACTAAGCCCGTGCGCCCCAACTACTGAGCCTGTGCTCTAGAGCCCGCGTGCTGCAGCTACCAAAGCCCGCGCGCCTAGAGTCAGTGCTCCGCAACAAGAGAAGCCACTGCAATGAGAAGCCCGCACACTGCAATGAAAAGCCTGCTCACCACAACTAGAGAAGGCCCACGTGCAGCAACGAAGACCCAACGCAGCCAAAAAAAAAAGCTTTTTCTGAAAAAGAAACTTTTAGAAATCCTGATGTCTAGGTTGTACCCAAATTAAGTCAGAATTACCAAATTGAGTTCCAGGCATCAATATTTTTAAAAGTTCCACAGGAGATTCCAATGTGCAGTTAAGGTGGAGAAAGTGCTATGATGGTTTATTGCATTTGTCCTTTTCTGTCTCCACTGCTGTTGTCTTATTCCAGGCTGTATTCACTTTCTCCACTTCGAGTTTGTTCTGCCTGCTCAGGCCAGTCTGAGCTCATGCCTTCAGTAGGACATTGTTCATTGTGTTATTGAAATTCCCTTCCTACTTGTTTAAACCTAACCTGCCCTTCCTTCAAGGCCCACATTTCCCCCCCATCTCTTTGCTGAAGGCCATTTCAGACTACACCATTCTACATTATTTCTTTGTAGCTTGAAGTTTTGCACTCAATTGTTTACTTCCTTGAATTGTTGGTCAATTGTATTTCCTATATCCATGTAATTTCTGCAACTAGGTTTTAAGCTTTTGAAAGATGGGAACTATTTAAAAAAATATTCTTTCAGGGTCTAGTATAATGGTAGTAGAGATACTCAATAGGTGCTTGCTTAATGAACTCACGCTGACTTGGGAGAATGGATAAAGTGAACAGTTTGGGATATTCATGGTACTAGAGATATATTAGTGGAAAAAACAAAGATCCTTGCCCTTATTGACCTTACATTCTAGAGGGTTATGGGGGAGGAGGCCATGGGTGATTTACCCTTACTTCCTGTAGCTCTTTTGGTATACAGATGACATTTTTTGAAAAAATTAATACTCTGAAATAAGCAATGAGTGGAAGTGATATGTTAGATCATAGGGTGAGGGCCAAACTCCCTTTTAAAGGCTCCAAGGGCCAGGAGGCCAGCAGCCTTAATGCTTCTACTTGCATTGTAGTTTGAAGAGTTAGAGATAGATAGTCTTAGATCTGTCACTAACTTACCTGTATGATGCTCTAAGAGATACTGATGTTAAGGGTAATGTATTTGACCCCTACTTACTTAAACATTATGGAAATGCTTCAGATGCCTGACAGCAGAGGGTTTTTGACCGTTCAGTGGATCTTTGTTTCACAAATGACTTCCAGGTTTCCTTGAAATGAAATGTAGTTATTGTGGTTATGTTTAATTTGTTCTTGCTCTATCAGCCTAAGGTTACTCTGCCTATGAGGATTCTAGAGAAAGAAAAATATCTTGGATGGGTTTAAAAATGAATGGATTGGACTTCCCTGGTGGTCCAGTGGTTAAGACCCCACGCTTCTACTTCAGGGGGTGCAGGTTCAATCCCTGGTTGGGGAAGTTCTGCATGTTGCGGGGTGCGGCCAAAAAAAAAAAAAAGTGAATGGATTGAAATTAAAGTGAAATGTAATTGAATTTGAAAAAAGTTATTGCCACTTTGTTTATTTTCTTGTAGTTGAAAATCATACATGTGCATTAAATTATTGACCCACCATTACTATTAACATTTAGGTATATGTATTTCCAGTTTGTCCCCGTTCTTGTATGCAGAGTGTTTTTAAATTTTAAAATAAGTTTTAACCCTCTTAATGTTCTCCGCATAGACACAAAATATTCGTATAACATTCAAACTATTAGGTTAATGGTGCAACAACATAGGTGGACCTGGAGGACATTATGCTGAGTGAAATAAGCCAGACACAGAGGACAAATCCTGTATGATCCACTTCCATGAGGTTCCTAGAGTTGTCAAATTCATAGAGACAGAAAGGAGAATGGGGGTGCCAGGCACTGGGGGAGATGGGAATGTGGAGTTACTGTTTAATGGGGACAGAATTTCAGTTTGAGAAAATGAAAAGTTCTGGAGACGGATGTGCTGATGGTTGCACAATAATGTGAATGTTCTTGAGACCTATGAGCTATATGCTTAATATTGGTTAAGATGGTAAATGTTATGTTATATGATAAACATAGTAAAAAAAAATAACAAACAAAATTTAAAAACAAACAGTTAGGTTTAATGGGTTCAACTTTCTGTTTCTTAAATGTGTAGTTGACTTTGGAGCCCAGTTCTGTGTTATAATGTTTTTTAAAGATAGTATTTCAATGCCAGTGAAAAGTCTCCTTCTGAAGAGGCCTGTACTTGGTACAGCCGAATTCTTTATTTCACACTCTTCATTCTGCTAAGGGATATGCTGATCCTTAATGTGGTCCTTTCTCCCTTTGTTAGGGCACGTGCTTTGAGTTTTTCCCAGTACTGCAGTAGAATTTATTGGGACCAAACTTACTTGTCTCTTTTATCACACTCACATTCCCCTCAAAAAACAAATGAACAAAACTCTCCACTCTAACCCCCCTCCCCCTGACCCCAATCTGAAAACTCTTAACACAGTGTCTGAAACATAAATGACCCTCAGTCTTTGAAATGAATTCCATTTGGTTTTGACCTGAGCAATCTTGTCCAGCAGTTCATGGTCATATGCTGACTGACTAGAATTAGAATTTATAATTGGTGAGAAGAAACACATGCCTTGGGCTTGAGTAGCTTTAGCTCTGTTCCATCCAGTGTGGTAGCCAGTAGGCATATGTGGCTATTGAGCACTTAATAGGTGACAGGTCCAATTTGAGATGTGCTGTGAGTGTAAACTATATACCAGATTTCCAAGACTTACTGCACTGAAAAAGCTGTAAATATCTCAGTAGTATCTCATTGATAATATTTTGGATATATTGGGTTAAATAAAATCTGTTCTTAATTTTTACGTGTTTCTTTTTACTTATGGCTACTAGAAAATTTTAAATTATATATGTAGTTTTTGTTTCTTGCTTGTATTATATTTCTCTTGGATAATTCTGACTACTGGGTAACCAACCAGCTAAGGTGAGTAGATAAGAGTTAAGCATCAACTTTTTCCTTTTTTTAAAAAAATTAATTAATTAATTTATTGAGCTAGCTGTGCTGGGTCTTAGTTGTGGCACGCGGGATCTCCATTGCCGCATGTGGGATCTTTAGTTGCGGTATGTGGGATGTAGTTCCCTGACCAGGGATCGAACCCCAGCCCCCTGCATTGGGAGCACGGAGTCTTAGCCACTGGACCACCAGGGAAGTCCCAACTTCTTCCTTCAGTGTCCAGAATGGTAACGTACATAGTAGCTATTGTAGCTTGTATTTTTTATACCTTAAACTAGATTTAGGCAGAAGAAAATTGGTAAAGCTTAGGACCAGGTGAGGATGATGTTGCTTTAAGGTTAAAT
The DNA here is from genome assembly GCF_009873245.2 of Balaenoptera musculus. Classification (NCBI taxonomy): domain Eukaryota; kingdom Metazoa; phylum Chordata; class Mammalia; order Artiodactyla; family Balaenopteridae; genus Balaenoptera; species Balaenoptera musculus. The sequence goes on from NC_045787.1 coordinate 114,952,790, forward strand.
TTTATCTTTGTTCTTGCCCAGAAACGATGGAGGTTGTAGGATCCTAAAAGAGTAATGAAGTAAGTGGACATTTTTTGTATTGGACTGGGCCTATATTTGAGGGGTTTGATTATGTTAGCATATCAGGTATAAAATTTTTATCTGATTTGGATAATAGATATGGAATGTATGAGTAAGGTGCGGTTAATGTTCACTCTCAAAGATATATTGTTATTGCAGTGAGGGGAAGCACTTAATCTAGATGCTAATCTCTTCTCAGTTTTGCAAATGCTTTCCTGGAACCACTTTAGCGGAGCCAAAGCTTCCAAGCCTTTGAAGGACTCCTTCGAAGAGCTTGTTACTGCATTATTTTGTGGCTGCATTTTCTTATTTTCAAAATTAGAATAGGTTAATTTTTTTCTGATTATAAAGTTCTCTGTTCATTATATATCACCATTTTCGGTATATAGCATTCCAGAGTTCATTCTGTCTATGTGTGTATGTACACATTTATCTGTTCTTTTCGTACTGTTTCTTCTTTTTTTGACAACAGAAATAAGGATTGTCTTTACAATTATACTGCTTACCATATACTAGCCATTGTGCTGAGAGACATACATTATTACCTGTTTGACTTCCATAATAATCCTATTGAATTGTTACTCGCTCAAAAATACTCAGTCATATAGCTGAGATTTGAACTCAGATCCCTGGGACCTGAAAATCTGAATGCTTACTACTTTTATCATAGTGTATCTTTGTAAGTCAGCAAATACGATTTTACATCATCATCTTTAATAATCATGGGTTTTTTTCACTATATAGCTTTATAAATGAAATTTATTACTGAAGTTTATTAATGAAGTTAAATATTTCACACTAAATAAGGTAAACCCAGGTCTGGTATAGCTGCTTGAAGTGAGCTGAAGAAGAAAAGAAAGCTTTTTTAGAGTATTCTCCCAAGCTAGACTCTCTGGAGTTACTTGAGTGTCATAGATGTTTCAGTTGGCTCTGTGATGTGCAGCTATAGGGCCTGAGTTTTGTTATATGATATGCTATGATTTTCATCTTTGTGTGAACCCTTGGGTTTCCTGCAGTAGACTCTTGCCTGTATTGCTAGTCCATAGTTTTGTACTATATGATTTTATTGATTTGTTAGTGTAAGCTTTTCGGTGAGCTGCCTAGCATATTTGGAGAATTTAGGTATAAATAGATGTTTCATTGAATGCAGAATTCGAGCATGTGTAGGACTTAGTCCTCTTGACATTAGTATTTATTTAATTTGGAAAGCTTCTTTGTCAAAAATTGTGTGATTTTCTTGTGGTGTGAGATGAGAGGTTTAAGAGAACTTCTGAAGTCTGAAGAGGACATCTCACCCTAGTTATATTTTATGTTGCTTTTTAGAGGCCTGAGGTACTTCCTATATATGCCACTCTGGCATTATGGATTGCAGTATTTAACAGGCAAGTTCCTAACCTTTTATATGCAGAAAGATGCATGTTTGTATATTAGATAAAATGGCTCTGGCTTAATGGAACAACAGTAGAGCAGTCTCTTGAAATCAGGATGATGGGGCAGACCCGGAAGCCTGCCCAGTGTCAGGCTGCAGATGCATCAGGTTTTAGCCTACAGGAGACTGCTGTTAGACTGTCCTTGGTATTAATTTATGCTTTTTAGATGTCAGGCGGGCTTGAAGAGCTTTTATATCTAAAAAAATGTGTCTAAATTAAACGGTAGTAATAACCTCTAAATATATCAGAATATTAGCAGTTATCACTGAGTGGTGGGATAATAGGCAATATAAATTTTCTTCTGTAGTTCCTCCCACATTTTTGACAGTGTTTCTTATGGTCATTATGACACAAAGTTTAGAAATAAACTTAGACCCTTAGTTTTATGTGTCATGGATTTTTAGGTTTTGTTCATAATCATATACTGTGCTTATTTCCAAAGTACTATTAATATGGGAACACTGAAGATTTTTCACGTTAATAAGGTGATTCGTCTTTTTGAGGTAATGATTCATTCAGGACTAGTTTGAAGTAGTGAGTTGTCTGGGGGGGCTTTTTGTTTACTACAGTATGTACTTCTAGAAAGTCTTGGTCAAAACAGAGTCAGTTATCTCTGTGTGATAGTATTTGCATTATCCTTTTCTTGAAATATTTGTCAGTGATTTTTGACCATGGAAATATAGAATTATAAATTTTAGAATTTGGAAGTGACATTAGTTATCATAGTGTAGGGTTGACAAATTAAACTTCTCCGGTAAAGTCTTGCCTGCCATCTATTTTTGTAAATTTAATTGGAACATAGCCATGCCCATTTGTTTACTTAACAATCTATGACTGCTTTTCCACTGCAGTCGTGTAGTTGAGTAGTTGTGACAGAGATGGAATGGCCCCCAAAGCCCCAAATATTTGATATCTGGCCCTTTACAGAAGTTTGCCAAGCCTTAATCTAGTCCAGCCAACTAATTTTTTTTTTCAACTAATTTTTTGAAGGTTTTAAAATACAAACTCAATTTCTCTTAACAGATGTGAGATTATTTAGGTTATATATTTCTTCTTAGATAAATTTTGGAAGTTTGTGGCTTTTAAGGAATTGGTCCATTTTATCCAGTTAGTCAAGTTTCATATGCAAAAGTTGTTTGTAGCATTCTCTTATTATCCTTTTAGTGTTTGTGGGGAGTCTGTAGCCATATTGTCTAATTCATTTCTGGTGTTGGTAATTTGTATCTGACCCCTTTATTTTCTTTGCCAGTCTGGCTATAGGTTTATCAATTCTGTTGATCCTTTGAAAGAGCCAGGTTTTTTTGGTTTCATTGATTTTTCTGTTATTTTCAATTTCACTGATTTCTGTTCTTCATTGTTTCTTCTGTTTCCTTTAGGTTTATTTTGTTCTTCTTTTTCTAGTTTCTTGAGGTGGGAAATTAGGTTATTGGCTTGAGATCTTTCCTCTTTTTAAATGTAAAGATTTAGGGCAGATTTCCATATAAGCCCTGCTTTGTCTCCATCTCATAAATTTCAATATTTTGTATTTTCATTTTTGTTTAGTTCAAAATATTTAAAAATTTTCCTTGAGTCTTCCTCTTTGACCGGTGGATTATTTGGAAGTACAGTATGTTGTTTAATTTCCAAGTATATGGAGATTTTCTTGTTAAATTTCTGTTATTGATTTCTAGTTTAATTCAAATTCAATATGGTCAGAGAACATACTTTGCATGATTTCAGTTTTTTAAATTGTTTATTGAGATTTGTTTTATGACCCAGTGGTGCTATCTTTGTGATGTTCTGTCTGCACTTGGCTATGTTTTTTGGCTGTTGTTGGATGGAGTGTTCTATAAATGTCAATTAGATCCAGATGGTTGATGGCATTGGTTGATTGAATTGGTTCAGTACTTCTATACCTTGATTGCTTATTTATTTGTTTGTTTATTTAGGGTCTGCTTGTTCTAATAGTTACTGAGACAGTTATAGCCCTGTCTGCCAACTATAATTGTGGATTTGGCTCTTTTTCATTTCAGTTCTCAGATTGCTACTTTATGTATTCTCTCCAGAGTTTTTAGTTGCATTCAGTGGCATAGACAGGGTGGAAAATGTTTACCCCATCTTAACCAGACCTAAAACCAACCACCTATTTTCAAAACAGCCTGAAACTAGAGGTAACTTGGCTATGATCATACCCAGGTAAGAACAGTTAAGATTAGAATTAAGCCTTCTGATTATCAGTCCAGAGCTACTTCTGATGGTCCTCATCATATGTGATGCCATGGATGGTGGACAGTAATGCTTACATCGAATAGGCATCGTTAAAGCTTGATCAAGTAGCCTCCCCCTGAGCTGCTTTCTCAGCTGTGAAACAAGGTCATTAATAGCTGCCCTTCTACCTGACTTTGTTAGAGGGCACAGAGAACCACTCAAGACCAAGCAAAATGAAGAAAATGGGATAATGGGTGGTGGTAATGCAAAAAATGCCTTGAGACGAAAGAGCATTAAATGATGTGTAGCCAAGAACAAGGTGAACAGGGATCTGGATAGGCAGTGACCGAGGCTGCTCTCCTGTCTCTTGTAGCAGATTCTTCTCAGTTCTGTGTGATAGCTCCATTCCTTGCTCTGTCTATAGCAAAGAGCCAAAGCAGCAGTCTCCACCCACAAGTCTGCATGATCTTGTAGTTCAAGCATCTCATCACAGCTGACAGAGGATCTCCCCCGCCACCCCTCATTTGAGTGTGGAAAGGGAAGGGGATACCATGTTTGACTTGAACATACAACTAGAAAATGCTATAAATACATGCAAATTGGTATTGTTTTAGGAAATTAATAATACACTTCTTTCTTTCTCATTTATTTTTACTTTTGGCAAAGTTGTCATATGTTGATAATAAATTGATTCTTTTAAAATAGTGTCATTGTTTAAATGTAGCAAAGTAGGCATTTTATTGTTTATAAAATAAACCTGTTTATCTAGAATGCCCATATGTGACAAACATGTAAAATTAGAAGCTTATCAATCATAACTTTCTACCCTAATATTTTCTGTCCATTGATCTTAAAAAAATTTTTTTTTTTAAATTGGGTGTTTTAGAGGACTTAAGGTAGTTAATAAAACTCCTTGAGTTTCCAAACTATCCTTGCCAGAGACAGGTATAGCCCTGGCTGCCAGGAAATTTTCTGTTCTGTGATTTCAGGCCTGCTCTCTTGAAAATTACTATGGTTTTCATATTTCTTAATCATAGAATTAGAAGGGTTAAAGTCTGTGGAATGCGATATTTTTCTTCTCTGAGCGAATGCCCTTATTTTTTCTGTTTATTTTGTGTTCAGTCTGTGTTCACATCTGATGACTGCTAAATAAGTACTTGACAGTCACTCAATAACTTATTTATTTTAAAGTGGAATATTCAATATTTAGAACCAAAGACTGCTGAGAACTGATTTTGTTTGGTCATTCTCTGAAAATGGCATAGGACCTTTTCATAATGGTATGATTTGGAGATACACTATAAGGAAGACATTTCATTTGAGTTGCTTTATGCTAAAATAATATCTAGTCAATAAATTGTCTTACAAGGATTATTTTCAGATGTGTTGGAATGATTGGCCTCCTGGTTTTACTCCAGTTGCAGATATTCTAACTTTGGGTTTTGTAATTTGCAGTTTGTAATAGTCTACTGTATAGAATGCAGTGTGGCATCTGATTTCAAGGCTTCCCTGCTAATTGTCCTTTAAATTTAACTCCGGAGCGTACTTGTCCTGAATTAATTCTCCCTGCTTTGAGGGAGAATTATTGGTTTTGCAGACTCAAATAAGAAACTCATCTTCTAGGAATAAAAAGATTTATGTTTTGACTTGGCCTTGTTCTTGTGTCTATATGAACATTGCTTATTATTCCCTGGTGTAAAATAACCTGAAATATTTTATAAGAAAAATTGTAAGTATTTGACCAGTGATACCCAACTGTAATCTTTAAAGCTCATAACAATAAATTCACTTGTTGCTGGGAAGTAGACCTATTTGTTTATGTTGCTTTTTTTTTTTTTTTGGCTGCATTGGGTCTTCGTTGCTGCACGTGGGCTTTCTCTAGTTGCAGCAAGTGGGGACTACTCTTCGTTGCAGTGCGTGGGCTTCTCATTGAAGTGGCTTCTCTTGTTGCAGAGCACGGGCTCTAGGTGCTCGGGCTCAGGAGTTGTGACACACAGGCTTCAGTAGTTGTGGCGTGCAGGCTCAGTAGTTGTGGTGCACGGGCTTAGTTGCTCCGCGGCATGTGGGATCCTCCTGGACCAGGGATCGATCCCGTGTTCCTGCATTGGCAGGGGATTCTTAACCACTGCACCACCAGGGAAGTCCCTATGTTGTTTTTAAGATTCTATGTTGGTGAAAAAAAGACAAAGCCATTATATACTGGAAAATTGTTTGGTTTTTAAAAGTTGGTTGTTTATATATACCCTTATTTAGTGATTTCTTTTGTGATAAAGGAACCCCCTGTCCCCTTGACCTTTTCAAAGCTGGTTTTTCTTAGGCTATCAAAATTTCTTAACTCAGGAAATGGACTTCAAAACATTAGGAAGATGTTTGTTGGATTTTTTTTTCAAAGCAATATCAAACTTTGTAGCATTCAGGAAAAAATTCCATTTAAAAAGTGGAATTCTAATCACAGTGTTTGTTAAAACTGACTCCATTGACTAGCTCTTACTTGTTGTCTACAGATCTGTCATTTTGGCAAGCTCTAGAGCTAGAATCAAACTATTTTTTTTGAGTGGGTTTTCCCAGCTAGTGCAAAATTAGCTATTTTCTTAAAACCATTCCGAATCAAGAATTACATTAGTTTGGGAATTCTCTGTTGGCTGAGTGGTTAGGACTCCACCCTTCCATTGCTGGGGCCCAGGTTCGATCCCTGGTCAGGGAGCTAAGATCCTGCAAGCCAAGCAGTGCGGCCAAAAAAAAAAAGGTCACATAAGTTTTAGGGTTATGATGATAAACGTCAGTAACTATGTTTGCAATTTGAGGTTTTGGACAAGTGATAGTTCTTTTAACCCTCAACATTTGATAAGATTTGAACATCCAGAGATGAACATAGGTTCAAAGGGAATCCCTTGTGAAATGACATGATGTTGTAGATTTGTTTTAAAATACTCCACCCAAAAACTAACAGAAGTGTTATAAATGACACAAGGAAGCAGAAGGTTGATAGCTGTGAAAACTTGGTGATGTTGCATAAGGAGGTTCATTTTAGTATTCTTAATCCTTTTGAATGTTTGGAAAATCCCATAATAAAAAGTTAAAAAAAGACATCTCTTATCATTATGGTTATTTGAGTAGATGTCAGCATATTAGATGTTTAAGGGCATAGTCTTTGCAATGTTTACAGCCCTTCTGAAGGCATTTGTCTGTCTTGCAACCTCTCGAACAGCTTGCTTTATTCTGTCCAGCCCCCTTCTCAGTCCCCAGTTCTTAGGCCAATTAGATTCTCTTGGGAATTTGTATGGGAAAATAATGAGAAAACGATGCAGTTAGTAAATGGAAACTGAAGTAGGAAATTATGCCATTAAGTAGAGTCAGGGTTGTGAGGGGTCATGGCAAAGTGAATTTGTGGGTGGGCAGCAGCTATGAATTAGTTAGGCAGCATAGAGGGTAACATTGGATCAGGTATTTGAGGTTGGAGAAGGGCGCAAGCAGCTAAGAGGAGGATTCTATTCTTCCTGTATGGCCTTCCTGAGGCCGGTTGCCCAGCTGTGCTTGGGTTTTTGTGCATGTGTCCTTGAAGTAAACGCTTTGACACTGTATTTGATTTGAGTTCCTTGATTCTCCAAAAAGGAGTGTACCTAGTATAGTCATTGGACGATGCAGAGTTTTCTTGGTTAAATTGTTAGTAAGCACTTTTTTAGAAGGTCAGAATTGGTCATTGCCTAATCATCTAGGCATTCCATAGTCTACTACCTGAAGCATTATCAGAGCTATTGCCCTCCCCTGAATCATATTTTTAAAGCTCCATCATGTATAGTAAGAAGTTTTCTGTTTCTTACCTGCTTGACTGTTGTATAATTTAGTAGTGATGTTTCCTTGTTGTTCACTAAACTTTGATTGAATGGAATTTAATAAATGGCAGTAATTAGGGCTTTCTTTTTTTTTTTTTTTTTTAATAGTTTGTTTATTTACGGCTGTGTTGGGTCTTCGTTTCTGTGCGAGGGCTTTCTCTAGTTGTGGCAAGTGGGGGCCACTCTTCATCGCAGTGCACGGGCCTCTCACTATCGCGGCCTCTCTTGTTGCGGAGCACAAGCTCCAGACGCGCGGGCTCAGCAATTGTGGCACACGGGCCTAGTCGCTCCGCGGCATGTGGGATTCTCCCAGACCAGGGCTCGAACCCGTGTCCCCTGCATTGGCAGGCAGATTTTCAACCACTGCGCCACCAGGGAGGCCCTAGGGCTTTCTTTTTTTCAGGAGGGTGGTGGTACGACTTCTGTAGATTTCATATTAATTAAGAAGTTGCCTCAGCACAATTTTAGGTGGCTTAAACAGTATTTTCTTGGCCAGGATGATTTCAGATTCCTTGCTTCTGCTGTTGATTATGAAAATACATTGTCTCTAGCTAGAGAAAACCTTATTTGAATATAAACATTCTATGTACTGTTTCTATTATTTTTCCTTTTTTAGTACTCTTTTTGTCAGCAGAAATCAGAATGAGGAGTTCTGGTTTATACGAGATAATGCTGGTGCAATGAAGTTTTTTAAAGAAAAGCACAAATAAAATTATTTATTATTATAGAGCACTGGAGCAAGTATAAAACTTATATTAAATAGGATATACAAAGACAGACAAGGTTGGCATTGATTGGCATTGAAGAGTGGGCGAAGGGAGAAACAATAATAGATTTAGAATCAGGAATTAATTAGTGTGCAGGGAATGGCAAACCTCTTGGCTTGGTGGGAACGAAGAGCCTTTTTTTTTTTTTGCTGCACCGAGCATGGCACAAGGCACTTCCCTCACCAGGGATTGAACCTATGCTGCCTACAGAGGAAACGTGGAGTCTTAACCACTGGACCACCGGAGAAGTCCTGAAGAGCCATTAAGGAACCATTTTACAAGCAAGACTAGCTAGAAGCAGTCCTCTTTTTCCCTGTTAGTGGGTAGCTCACTGACAGTCAGAGGTGTTGGGAAGTGTTTGCTTTTTCCCCTTTAATTTGCTCCTATGGAGAAAGGTATTGTTTAGATTCTAGTGATAAGGGGCTTGTGGAGAGAGGAGTTTTAATCATTATTATTTTTATATTGCAACATCTTCAATTGACAGCATTCTTGTAGGGTGGTTTTAGCCTTTGATACATTTCCTCAGGCCCAAGAAAGTGATCTGCTAAAGCAGAAAGGAATGAAACTATTCCATTTAGCCTCTAGACAGCTACACATTAAGGACTAATGACTGCCAAAAGGAAATGTCAAACACTAAGCTAGTCTACTTTTTTTGGCAGCCGAAAATCCGGTGAATCAACAGTTTTTGGGGGTGTATATTTAACGTGGGTGGAAGAAAAGAGTGTCTAACATTCTTTAAGGCCCTGTTAAGTTTGGCACGGTTGGACTTGGAGCCCACTTCTACTTTTCTAAACCCAAGGAAGGCATGTGCCACAGAATAAGGATAATTACTTGTTATGTAGGTAGTATTGGATAGACACATTTTAAAATGTGTTTGTGGGCTTTGTTTTTATGTATTTTTGTTTGTTATAGGTGCTAAAAAGTGGTGCATTCATGTGTGTGAGGGAATGTACTTAAGAGTTGATTGCCTTGGTACCCTTTTTCACAAACAGGAATTATCTGAAGAGTCTTTTGGAAAAGAATGGATAAATTTGTGATTCTGGAGGTTTAAGGAGCAAATTTAGACTGAATACCAAAAATTACTTTTAAGAAAAGGACAACAAATTTAGAGCTTTAAAACTTAAAGCCAAGTATGGTCACCATGTCCCAGATATTTAAAATTTAGTACTGAAATATTCACATCCAGGGATTGGAGGAGTGACAGCTAAAGGGTATACAGAGCTTCTTTTTAGGTGATGAAAATGTTCTAATGGTAGTGGTTGCATATATCTGTGAATATACTTAAAAAATATTAAATTGTATAATTTACCTGGGTGAATTGTGTATGCATTATGTCTTAATATACATCATAATAAATATACATATCTTAATAAAGCTGTTTAAAAATATTCACATGCTTTTTCATGTATGTATCCTAATGATGTGATGATCATTTTAAATTGTATTTTATATAGATTCATGCAATTTGTTTATCTTATATGAAGTAAAGAATGTTTTCCCCATTTTGAAACAGGGCCTGTGTCAGTTTTTGCCATCAGAATGACATTGGCCAAATTAAAAAGCCTACATAAAAGTGCATAAAAGTTGGCCTCTTTTATCTCCTGGCTTTGTATTAAATAGACTAATGGCCTGCAATTTTCTGTGGCTGTTTCATTTAAATTATGAATATGTCAAGTTAAGGGTTGTTGAATCAAAAATAATTTAAAAACCCAGAAATCAGATTGAACATGTATCATTTCAAAGCGACTATTTTTTATTTTTGTCTTTGTGAAAAAGTGGCGGATCTGTACAATATGCATGTCGTTAGCCCTTAAATTATCACATTTTAAATACTTTGGACTTTTTATTTGAAGATTCTGCATATAATCACTAGAAATTTGATTATCTTAGAACTCTAAGAACTATAAAAAGGAATCAGCTTTTATATTAATTACATAGTCTTTTTTTTTTTTTTTAAAATTGGGGTATGGTTGCTTTACAATGTTGTGTTAGTTTCTGCTCTACATCGAAGTGAATCAGCTGTATGTATACATAAATCCCCTCTTTTTTGGATTTCCTTCCCATTTAGGTCACCACAGAGCATTGAGTAGAGTTCCCTGTGCTATACAGCAGGTTCTCATTAGTTATCTGTTTTATACATAGCAGTGTATATATGTCAGTCCCAATCTCCCAATTCATCCCAGCCCCTCTTTACCCCCTTGGTGTCCATACGTTTGTTCTGTACGTCTATGTCTCTATTTCTGTTTTGCAAATAGGTTCATCTGTACCATTTTTCTAGATTCTATAGTCTTTTTAGATTAAAAACTTTTTTTTGTCAGAGGAACATAATGGATTCCAAAGAGGGATTTTGATAGAAATAATGGTGCTCATAAATATATACTAGTATCTCATAGCTATATTCTAGGCCCACTTGAACTTGAAGAAATTGCAAAAAAGATGTAGCAGAGGTTGTAGGTGAAGTGGCTTGTTTAAAGCAACATTAATTACTTTGTTAGCCTGTAATAGATTTTTGCTTTTTTTTTGTCTCTATGAGTTATTATTTGTAGCTCAACAGCATGGCTGTTCAGTTTGTGTTATGCTGGCCGTTTCTGGTCTTTGTGGTGCACCTACCAGAATAGAATGGCTGATCCTGTAGGGTTTGCTGCTGCCCTGCAGAGCTAAACTGCAAATCTATCAACTTTGGTGGACCCAAGGGCCTGGCCTTACCTACTGTGAAGTGTAGGCAAAAGTTGGCAACCTCTTCCAGCTTTCAGTGATCCTAAGGCTTTATCACAGAAGTATGTTCAATTACATCATAGAAACCAGCAACAAATATACAATCATAAAATAAGTCTCGCTCCACTCTGTGTATATAATATAAAACTACAATTACTAACAAAGGTTCAGATTAACCATAATGACCTCATTTCAGGGTTTTCCATTTATGTTAACCTGCTAGGTAGTTAGTACCTTTTATCTACTGATGTTTGCTACCAGACCAAACTGTAACAGGCTCCAAAAACATTCATATGAGAGAAGGGATTTTTAAAAATACTTAAGCTTTTTCTGAAATTAGGAGGAAAACTGTGAACATTCATTTTTAGCTGTCATAATTCCTTAGTTAAAATGTCAGTTGAAATAGTCAAATATAATCTCTTTCCCCCACTTTTCATTGTTGCTTTGTTTGGGGATATTTGCACCCGCACCCCCCCCCCCCTTTTTTTTTATCTTAAAGAAGATTCTCAAAGAGGAGGCTGATGGTGGAATTTCAGGCACACTGACAGGAAGTAAGAAAGATGTGTTTTGGTAGAGACAGTCACCCTCAGATCAGTGTGGGCAGGTGCTTGTGAAGCCTATTTTGGGGAGGGAATCTCTCTCTAAATTGATGTCCTGGGAGACAGAGCATATTTTTGCTGCCCCAAGTAAATTTTCAGTGAATTACAGAAAGGAACTGTTGGGGCAGCTCTCAGTTCTGTTGCTGCTTGTTGGAGCTTGGTACTAATGAAGTTGGTATTTCTTTATCTGGGACTGAAAGTAGAAGCTGAAGATGACAAACATTGTATAAACTAGTGTATCTCTCATTAGTTGTGAAGTTGTCAGGGATGCTTAATGTTACCTATGTTTCTGGAGAGAAATCAGGTGGCTCCTCTGTATCTTTAAAATTCTCTTTTCTTAGTTGGGATTTAGTGGCCTTCTTCTGGGGTGGTGAAATCTACCTAATTTGAAGCTTTGTTTTCCCTCCAGAGATGTTTGAACTCTGTGTTTACTAATATGTATAGGTTGTTGGCATTAAGATAAATTTCTTATTGAAGGGATTTTCAGTGGAGTGCTGTTGCTCTATTTCTTGACAGCTGCACTGAACAGGAAGAGTCACCCAGAATCCCCCAGTCTCAGTCGCCTCAACACTGAGTTGGGGATGATGATTGTACCTACACACATAGCATGGTTGAGAGCATGTAAAACAGCCCCTGCTGTTCATACTACTGCTACTATTACCACTACTATTACTAATAAAGTTTAGAGTTTTGAATGGTTTAAAATTTTAACTCCTCTGTTTTTTATTTTTACCCGTCCTGCTTTCCAGTGATTTCTTAGAGTAGTTGCATTTCTCCTTCTGCTGAGTGAAAGAGTTTAATTCCTACCCTCCCTCTTCTTCCCTCCTCTCTTTTAGCAATGGTCAAATACATTTGGAGAATTTTCCCTTTTTTATATGCATTCTGGTAATAATGTCTAAAGATTGTATTAATTTTTAGCAAGTGTGTCCCTGCTGACTGTGTCACAGAGGTTATTTTATTGCTTTCTGTTTGTTTTAACTGTCTTGCCTGAAGTTGGTGGCCTTATTTCCAGATTCCTAATATGTTCTGTTTACTATTAAAACGTACATTTTGCTTGGGTCTGGCATACTTCTTTATAGTTAATTCTGAGTTATCTGACATGGGGAAGCGAGGCTCTGATTGTCAGTGTTCATTCTCTGAATTGAGTTTTGTATAGGCATCTCTCTTTAAAATCTCTCCATTATTCTTTCCCAACCATTTTGCATTTATTTGATGACTGCATTTGAAATCGATTTTTTAAAATTTCAATACTATATCCATATACTTTCTTTTCTCGTTCATTTTCTACAAGTCATGTTTATTTGTCCTCTCTAGCTTATTAAAACATCTTTCTAGCACCAGAGGAAAATAGTGTTATGAATAAAACTTTTTCTGATCTTATTAATAAGATCTTTTCTGATCTCAATTCACTGTTTAAGAGAATTTATACACCCTAGAGCTGGTTAAATAATTAACCCAAAACAATAAGTTTAGGCATTGCATAGGTAGTATTTATTTATTTATTTATTTATGGCTGTGTTGGGTCTTCGTTTCCGTGCAAGGGCTTTTTCTAGTTGCGGCGAGCGGGGGCCACTCTTCATCGCGGTGCGCGGGCCTCTCACTGTCGCGGCCTCTCTTCTTGCGGAGCACAAGCTCCAGACGCTCAGGCTCAGTAGTTGTGGCTCATGGGCCTAGTTGCTCCGCGGCATGTGGGATCTTCCCAGACCAGGGCTCGAACCCGTGTCCCCTGCCTTGGCAGGCAGATTCTCAACCACTGCGCCACCAGGGAAGCCCCCATAGGTAGTATTTAAAAGACACTGGAACAGGTACTGTGAGGTCTAGAAGGTTTCTTTTCCCTTTGATGTTTATAATCTTTATTTCTTTTTAGAGCTCTAAAATGGCTGAAGAGAAAAATCTTATTAGGAAAAATCTTTGTAGTTAAGCTGGGCTGACTTAGAAGTGAGGCACGTGGGCTGGCTGGAATCATCAGTCTTCACTTAGGAGATGTGAACAGTTGCCTTCAGATGTTATCTGTGAACTTGCTCATTGGATTAATGGTTAGTTGCTTCAGAAGTGATAGTAAAGCTAAGAGTAATGGGGAGCGCTTCATTTGCTGCCTCTCATAGGCTTGTTTTGAAAAAGGTAGGTCTCTCTTGTTGAGCTGAGATCCTATGACTGCATTATTGCTTTATACCTAATAAAAAGTTGTTTTTTTAATTCTCTTTTTTTAAAATTAATTAATTTTTTGACTGCTTTGCGTCTTCGTTGCTGCGCGTGGGCTTTCTCTGGTTGTGGTGAGTGGGGACTACTCTTTTTTTTTATCATTTAAGAAATATTTTATTTCACTTACTATGTAGGTGCTATGGAAGCTATATCTAAGTGAGATATAAATGTGAACTAGGTGAACTTTTTTTTTTTCCACACACACACACACACACACACTGTATTTTATTTTTACAAGAGATAAATAGACTGACACCAAGCATTGTACATGGATGACCACAACAGAAGCAACAATGATTGCAATTATCAAACATGAAACACACTCATACTGTGGAGTGGGGGCTACCCTTCGTTGCGGTGCGTGGGCTTCTCACTGCGGTGGCTTCTCTTGTTGCGGAGCACGGGCTCTAGGCTCGCGGGTTTCAGTAGTTGCAGCACGTGGGCTCAGTAGTTGTGGCGCATGGGCTTAGCTGCTCCGCGGCATGTGGGATCTTCCCAGACCAGGGCTTGAACCCGTGTTCCCTGCCTTGGCAGGCGGATTCTTAACCACTGCGCCACCAGGGAAGTCCCTGTTTTTTTAATTCTTAAAATAGGTAATATATTTACATGGTTCAAAATTAAAAGGGTGTAAAAGAGTATATAGTGAGTATATACTTTCATTCCCTTTCATTCCTGAGTCCCCTTTCATTCCTGTTCTCTAGCCATCCATTTTCTTTCCTTACATTTTGTTATATTTCCTTCCAGAAATGTTTTATGTAGATACAGTAAAGTACACACACATGTAATTAAAGGTGTCTGTATTGAGAGTTATATTACTTAACTGTAAAAGAGACTTTACTCTGATAATTTCTTGATTTCTGCTTATTTTTTTCCTTTTAAAAGTGTTATGCTAAGTATTATGTACTTTGCTCTTATGGCCACCAAACTGCATTCCACAGCTCCCTTTTTTGGCCAAAACTTTCTGCGGTCTCTTTTTTCACTAAGCTGTTTCCAGTTTGTCTTTGCTTTCCTGCCTCTTTCTTAGATATTTAATCTCAGAGGCCTCTGTTCTGTTCTTTCTACTGTGGCATCAGCTTATAGTCCCTTATTGTAATGAAGTCTATAAACCTCACATGTCTGGAATGCAATCATTGTGTTGTATTTCCTGTCTGAATTGCTTTTCAACTAAGTCAGATTGAGTAGCCCTAGGCTAAGTTTTCTGTTATTGACTGTTCTCTATAATATTGAGGTTACTTCTCTTTAACAAATAATTACTATTAATGACAGCACATCTTAGTGTATTATCTATATAGCCAATAGGCATTTACTGTCCTCTTTGAAATGTTTATTTCAGAGTGTCAGATCTCTTTACACTTCATAATTTATTACCTTCTCTCATCACAGATGGTTTATAGTAGTCTTCATTCACTATAATAACTTTCAAAGTTTTATCATTTCACTATAGTCTCTTTCAGTTTTGCATATCTGACAATTCCATAAGTCCAATTTTAACTCTTGACCCTGGCTCTTGTCCTGGAAAACATTGATGCTTTCTGGTTTTAGAGCCCAAAAGATGATACCTCTATAACTTTTTTGCCTATTACCATTATACTGAGGTGGGGGGGAAACCCTGTATAATAAGTCTTTTTTTTTGTGATTGATAGTAGTTTCTGCTTTCTAATATTGGACCTTTAACTTCAACCAAGCACAAGGAGTTTTTACATTCAGTTTAGGGGATATTGTGCATTACCTATAGCCATGGTAAACACTGCCGTGCTGTGCTCTAGGAAGAAAGACTAACTGTTAATAAATAAATAAACAAACAAAAAGTACTCTTTGCCTTGTGCCATTAGGAAACATGCAATGCAATGTAACCAGTGATATATGCCTGGGAAGTTCAGTTTTAGGATAATTCCAGAAAATATTCTGTGTAGAGCCTATCATGGGTAATCAAGAGAGGGGAACCCATGTTGCCTTTAATGGGCTCCTATTTCACTGAGCCTCTCTTCTTATCCTGCTGGGCACTGTTGTGCTTGATCTCTGACCCCAGGGCTTCTGGGGCCCTAAGCTTCACATCCTCAGGGGATTTTCCAGTTGATTAAGGCAACTGGTCATCTTGGGAAGTGATGCTACATTGCCTGTGGGTAAAGGTGGACTATGATGGGGATGGATGGTTTCTGCCTCTAAGTAAGGGAGATATTCATTATAGGTACAACTGGTTAATGTGAGTGCTACCCAATCAGTATTGCTCTTGTGCTGGAGCAGGATTCTAGAAGCCTCCATCAGGCCTGGCATTAACCTTTTAAGTAATAGGATGTGTGTGTGTGTAAGTGTAATATTTCAATACCTTTAACAATGCCTCAGTGTATTCCCACGAATATGGGCCTTGTCTATGAGGCTGTGGGCCAATAGCCGCCACCCCCCCTCCGCCCCCATCAACATTTCCTGCTTCCAGGCTCAGTTCAAGGAGCTACTTTCACCTCTTTCTTGGCAGTGTTCCAGGACAGTGATTCCAGCCTCTTCTCCACTGTACATTCTCTTTTCACTGCCTTCCTTCTCTTCTTCCGTTTTCTGCTTTTTTTTTTTTTTTTACATGGTTGTCTTTTCCTTTCCAGGATCCAGTGAATCTGATGACTAGTATAGTTTAATTATAGTTGCTTCGTAGACTCTATATTGACTTTTAAAATATTATAAGAAATTAGGCATCACTTTTAACAAGTGCAACTAACAATACAAAAATTATAAAGGCAAAGATAATTCATCCTCTTTTAAAATTTATACTTACTCGCTCACACATACACATACACATGCACATAGCTTTTCCATAAATGAGATCTATATATCCATACTCTTATTTTTCACTTTCCCCTCCTTCCACTCAGATCTCTCCTCATCCCACATCTTCCTCGGCCAAAGAAACAGTGTTAGCAGTCTGGTATGAATATCTCCATATTTTTCTCTGCTTATATCTCTACTCTCCACACCCCCAACCCCCATATCGATTTTTTGGCATAGGTGTTTCCGTGATCTGTTTCCGTAATCAAAGTAGGATCATTGTTTACAAACCTGCGTCTTATTGTTCAACAGTGGAAATCCTTTCAAGTCTCCTGATTTACCTCTAATTCATTCTTTTAATTGCCGAGTAAGATTTCTTAGTGTGGATATACCATAAATTATTTGACAATTCCCTTCTTATGAGCATTTGCTTTAAAAATTTTTTTAAGCATCATGAACAATGTTGCATTACCTTGCATTTGATACTTTATTTCTATGAGATAGATTCTATATTTTATTTTTATGGAATTGCTGGGTTGAATAGTACATACACATTTTTATTTGAATGGCTGTTGGCAGATTATTTTCTAAAAAAGGCTAAACTAGTTGCAGTTCTACCACCAATGTAAGAAAATAGCCTTTTCTTCACTTCCTCTGTATAGTAGGTGTTATTTAATTTTTCTAATCTGAAAATTTAAATCTAAATCTAAATTTAAATCTAATCTAAATTTCTAATCTGAAAAAGTCTGAAAAATCTGGGTAGGAAGTAATAACTCATTATTACTTTAATTTGCATTTTCTGACCACTTTTGAATTCAAATAATCTTTTTATATATTTGTAGGTCACTGGATTTGCTCTTCTGTGAATTGCCTATTTATATCCTGTGTCCATCTTTCTAATGACTTGTGTGTCTTTTTCTTTGCTGGAGCTCTTTGTATAGTATAGCTATTAACCTATTATCTGCCATCTGCATTGCGTATATTTTTTTCTAAATCTGTCATTTATCTTTTGACATTGCATATGGCTTTTTTTCCTCACCATATCAGATTTTCTTTTTATTTTCATGTATGTATGTTTATCTTTTGTTTTTTGGCTAGGGGATTTCCTGTTTTAGATTACTTACATACACAAACGCACACACCCCTTTGTGTCACTAAGGTTTTAATCACAGAAGCAGAGCAACTATGAAAGATATATAAGGGATTTATTATAGGGATTTGACTTTATGTATTGGGTTGGCCAAAAAATGCCTTCGGTTTTAAAGTAAAAATAAAAGACACATTTTTCATTTTCACCAAGAACTTTATTGAACAACGTATTCACCCTTTTGTTCCACAACCTTCTGCCATTTTTCAGGCAACTTCATAATTCCATCTTCCCAAAACTTTTTATCTTTTTGAGCAAAGAACTGTTCCAGGTGCCTTTTACAGTCTTCCAGGGAATTGAAATTTTTTCCATTAAGAGAATTTTGTAAAGATCGAAATAAATGGAAATCCAAAGGTACGATGTCTGGTGAATACAACGGATGAACCATAACTTCCCAGCCAAGCTGTAACAGTTTTTGCCTGATCATGAAAGGAACATGCAGTCTTGCGTCATCCTGATGGAAGATTATGTGTTTTCTGTTGACTAATTCCGGACACTTTTTGTCGAGTGCTGCTTTCAGTTGGTCTAATTGGGAGTAGTACTTGTTGGAATTCATCGTTTGGTTTTCTTGAAGGAGCTCATAATAGAGGACTCCCTTCCAATCCCACCATATACACAACATCACCTTCTTTGGATGAAGACCAGCCTTTGGTGTGGTTGGTGGTGGTTCATTTTGCTTGTCCCACGATCTCTTCTGTTCCACATTATTGTACAGTATCCACTTTTCATCACCCATCACAATTTGTTTTAAAAATGGAACGTTTTCATTACGTTTAAGTAGAGAATTGCATGTGGAAAAGCAGTCAAGAAGTGTTTTTTTTGCTTAACTTATCTGGAACCCAAACATCAAAGCAATTAACATGACCAAGTTGGTGCAAATGTTTTTCAGTGCTTGATTTGGATATTTTGAGTATGTCATCTATCTCCCACATGTTATAACGTTGCTTGTTCTCAATTAATGTCTCGATTTGATTGCTATCAACTTCACCTGGTCTACCCGACCGTGGCGCATTGTCCAGCAAGAAATCTCCAGCATGAAACTTCTCAAACCACTTTTGACACGTTCGATCAGACACAGCACCTTCTGCATACACTGCACAAATCTTTTTTTGCGTTTCGGTTGCGTTTTTACCTTTCTTGAAATAATAAAGCATAATATGCCGAAAATATTGCTTTTTTTCTTCCATCTTCAATATTAAAATAGCTACACAAAAATTCACCAATTTTGATAAGTCTTTTTTTAAACGCACGCTGATATGACAGCTGTCACATACAGTCTAACAAAATTGTTTTGAATGAAGTTAAAGAGAGCTGAATGCTACTAGAGACATCTTACGGAAAAAAACGAACAAACCTTTTGGTCAACCCAATAATTATGGGAGCAGATTAAACAGTTCATATGAGGCTGTTGCTTTTGTTTCTGGTGCTGGAGCTAGAAATTAGCAGGGCATGCAGTCAGTAAGAGAACATGGTACATATGAAGGAGGATCATTCTGGAATATGAGTTGGACCGCATGAGGACAGCCTGCAACTCATGTTATCCTCTCACTACATCCAGACCTCCAACTCTGATGATAGAGGTTTCTTGAAGGAGAAGATGAGTACCTTTATCACAGATTTAAATATGCACCTGGCCCAGAAGCCAGAAAAGCTGAAGGAGAAAATCCTGTAGGAGTTGTGGTCATGGTTGTTGCCCCATGCTAAGCAAAAGAGCCAGCAGAAAAGCAACAATGTGTGTGACCTGCAGTAGCACCTTATACCTGCACTGACCTTCCCAGTATAAAAAGGTGGTGCTGCTTCATTTCCACCTTTCAAATTTCATGCCAGGATGTCTCTTGTGGTCCAGGCTAACCTGGAACTATGCAGGGAAGAGAATTCTGGGAAGTGTAGTTCTGGATTGGCTAAATCGACACAATACAAATTCATCACAATCTTTCATTTGCCTGGTGTGAGGTAAATGCTCCAACTTAGTGTTTCTTCTAGTTGGATAGTGACTTACGTTTATACTATTCATTAAATAAGCTATGGCTGTGAGTGTGCATGGAACACATGCAGAAGTAGTACCCAACAAAGAGAAAAGACTGTTTAACTCTGGTTCTAGGAAAGAATTTTCAAATGAGAGTGTCATATAAATAGATATATTCCAATTACAAATTCCTTTGCAAAAATTTCATGGTTGAATACAAGGTAGTAATTAATTGCCTAACTTTGAGCTTTTCGGTTTCATAAATTTATAAATTTTATAATTTTTTTTTTTTCCACACAGGCTGTTTCAGTTGTTCAGGATCAGAAGTCATTTGACCTGGCTGGATAGGGGAAGTAGCCCAGTCATAGATCTGATTTAGTGGAGGTTTTCAGAGCCTTCTATGGTAAACTTTCTTTTCACAATTCTCATTGACATCGCATCTGCAGGATTTCTATACTCATAAATAGTTTTAAGAATATTTGTTTTTATTTGTACCTACGTCTGCAGAATTTGTGTGGATTTCTGCAGTTTATTTATGGATGTACAAGTTCTTGAATGCAAGCATTTAATGTAACTACACATATTCAAGTGAGAGGTTCTTTAATCAAGTAAAAATGACTGGTACAAGACTTGAAATCAGAGGGAGGTGCCAAAGTTTAAAAAAAAAAGAAATCTTCGACAGGAAATGAGCTAAATAATGGCTTTCTCATTGAGACAAATAGAAGCTATTTTATTTTGTCTTGATCCCAGGTCTTTTTGCTTCCATTTTCCCTCAGCTGAACACAGGTACTTGTGCCTATTGAAATATTCTCTTACATAGACTTAAGTGAAAAGTATAAATGCTTGAAAGCTCTCAAGTAAGGAAAGACAGAACGAAAGGCTGAATGAGTAGGCTGCCAAGCATCACTGGAGAGAAACTTAGGTGAGAGAAGAGGCGAAGAAAGAACAGTTCGACAAACTTCTCTGGCTGCAGTAGTGTAAAATATAGACATTTTGTGGTACAGTGAAAATAGAGTAAGGGATTTTAAGGGCAGAATTCATTAGACCTACTACGTCCCTCTACAGTAAGTCCCCTACATACGAACGAGTTCTGTTCTAAGAGCACGTTCGTAAGTCCAATTTGTTCATAAGTCCAACAAAGTTAGCCTAGGTACGCAACTAACACAATTGGCTGTACAGTACTGTAATAAGTTTATAATACTTTTCACACAAATAATATGTAAAAAACAAACGAACACAAAAAATAAACATTTTAAATCTTACAGTAAAGTACCTTGAAAAGTACAGTAGTACAGTACAACAGCTGGCATACAGGGGCTGGCATCGAGTGAACAGGCAAGAAGAGTTACTGACTGGAGGAGGGAGAGGAGGTGGGAGATGGTAGAGCTGAAGGATTGTCAGCAATAGGGAGACGGAGGGCAAGCTGCAATTTCACTCATGCCTTATGTCGATGGCACAGGTTCTGGTTCTTTGCTGGATTCAATTCTATCTACCCTCTTGAAAAAATGATCCAGTGTTATCTGGGTAGTAGCTCTTTTTTTCTCATCATAGATGACATGGTAGCACTGGATTGCATACTGAACGGCTACTGCAACTTTTGTGTGCCGTTCTACCTTCGGGTCCTGTGCCTCAAAAACTAGCAGTGCCTCCTCAGATAAAGAAAATCCCCTTGCCATTTCCTGCATCGTGAATCCCTTTGATTCTTCAGTTACTTCCTCCTCTTGTCTCTCTTTGTCCTTTCTCTGGGCCTCCAATTCCATCAGGTCCTCATTAGTAAGCTCCTTGTGTTGCACAACAACAGAACTGTACAGTAAAGAACACAAAAGCACAACCACTTGTAGAGGATGCACACACGTGACAATGTACGCCAGACACATGAACTAACTTACGTGACTGGATATACAAATGCACTTTCGCGTCTTTGAAAGTTGGCAACTTGAAGGTTCGTATGTAGGGGACTTACTGTATTAGAAAAGAATTCCCTCTAAGCCTTTCTGGAGACATTTTTCCCAGTTCCCTTTTTTTGGGGGGACTAATTTATTATGATATCATCTTACTCTTCCTTATCCTATGAGGATACTATTCATTAAAAGGGATAATGATGGCTTATATAATATGTCATCTTGTATGTAGAGGTATTTCTTATTTCGTGGGACGTACACTCTGAGTGATTTCTCCCTAGCACTGGCAAAACATTTTCACTGATCTCCTCACAGTTTTGAGTACCAGTTATAACCATTGACAGATACTTTCAGTTTCACAGACAAAATTATTGGAGTTTAGAATGTGAAGAGCAAAACCGATCTCTTCAAGAGACCAAACCCATGACTGGCCTTTTAACCAAGCAAGCTGACCAGCCAGTTCTATATATCAATGTTATTGTGGATGCAGGAAATTGTAGATTTACCATTAGAAACCCTTTAATATCAATACAGAAAATGTAATACATACTGGGTACATTTTTCCCTACCTGCCTCCTGAAAATGTGCACCTTGTTGAATTTTAATATTCTTTTTAAAAGCTTAGAACACTGTATTTTACCGGTGGTTCTGGTTGCAGACCCTAGCCTGGAGGTGTTCTGGGAGCCCACACTTCTAGTGTTTGGTGGGTGAGACAGAGTCTCCATTTTGTCCCTCTCTTAGCACAGGGGAAAGCATGTCCCTTTTTTTTTTTGTCAGAAGAGCTGCAAAAAGCAGCAAGAGTTGACACCTGGTTGGGTCTTGCCATTTAATTTTCCCCTACTTTGGTTAAATTAAAAAATATTTTATTTATATACATATTTTTGGCCGTGAGGCATGTGGGATCTTAGTTCCCCGACTGGGGATCAAACTCGTGTTCCCTGCAGTGGGAGTGCGGAGTCTTAACCACTGGATTGCCAGGGAAGTCCCTTAAATCAAAAATTAATGTAGAATTCTTAACTCTGTGGAAAAATCTAGATATCTGATAATTCTCATGGTTTGCCTAAGTAGAGAAATTTATCAACTAGTCTTTTTTTGGGGGGGCAGTAAAATTGCTTTACAATGTTGTGTTAGTTTCTGCTGTACAGTGAAGTGAATCAGCTATATCTGTACCTATATTCCCTCCCTCCTGGACCTTCCTCCCACCTCCCCCATCCCACCCATCTAGGTCATCACAGAGCACTGAGCTGAGCTTCCTGTGTTATATAGCAGGTTCCCACTAGCTATCTATTTTATACGTGGTAGTGTATTTATGCCGAGCCTAATCTCCCAATTCGTTCCACCCTTCCCTTTCCCCCCCACCCCACTGTGTCCACATATCCGTTCTCTACATCTACGTCTCTATTCCTGCCCTACAAATAGGTTCATCTGTACCATTTTCCTAGATTCCACATACATGCGTTAATATGCGGTGTCTGTTTTTCTCTTTCTGACTTACTTCACTCAGTATGACAGACTCCAGGTCCATCCACCTCACTACAAATAATTCAGTTTCGTTTCTTCTTATGGCTGAGTAATATTCCATTGGCTATATGTGCCACATCTTCTTTATCCATTCGTCTGTTGATGGACATTTAGGTTGGTTCCATGTCCTGGCTATCGTAAATAATCCTGCAATGAACATTGGGGTACATGTCTCTTTTTAAATTATGGTTTTCTCAGGGTATATGCCCAGTAGTGGGATTGCTGGGTCATATAGTAGTTCTATTTTTAGTTTTTTAAGGACCCTCCATACTGTTCTCCATAGTGGTTGTATCAGTTTACATTCCCACCAACAGTGAAGGAGGGTTCCCTTTTCACCACACCCTTTCCAGCATTTATTGTTTCTAGATTTTTTTTTTTTGACATCTTTATTGGGGTATAACTGCTTTTACAGTGTTGTGTTAGTTTCTGCTGTATAACAAAGTGAATCAGCTGTATGCATACGTATATCCCCATATCCCCTCCCTCTTGCATCTCCCTCCCACCCTCCTTTTCCCACCCCTCTAGGTGGTCGCAAAGCACCGAGCTGACCTCCCTGTGCCATGCAGCTGCTTCCCACTAGCTATCTATCTTACATTTGGTAGTGTATATATGTCAATGCTACTCTCTCACTTCGTCCCAGCTTACCCTTCCCCCTCCCTGTGTCTTCAAGTCCATTCTCTACGTCTGTGTCTTTATTCCTGTCCTGCCCCTAGGTGCTTCACAACCATTTTTTTTTTAGATTCCACATATATATGTGTTAGCATACAGTATTTGTTTTTCTCTTTCTGACTTACTTCACTCTGTATGACAGACTCTGGGTCCATCCACCTCACTACAAATAACTCAATTTCGTTTCTTTTTATGGCTAAGTAATATTCCATTGTATATATGTGCCACATCTTCTTTATCCATTCATCTGTCAATGGACATTTAGGTTGCTTCCATCTCCTGGCTATTGTAAATAGTGCGGCAATGAACATTGTGGTACATGACTCTTTTTGAATTATGGTTTTCTCAGGGTATGCCCAGTAGTGGGATTGCTGGGTCTTATGGTAGTTCTATTTTTAGTTTTTAAGGACCCTCCATACTGTTCTCCATAGTGGCTGTATCAATTTACATTCCCACCAACAGTGCAAGAGGGTTCCCTTTTCTCCACACCCTCTCCAGCATTTATTGTTTGTATATTGTTTGATGATGACCATTTTGACCGGTGTGAGGTGATACCTCATTGTAGTTTTGATTTGCATTTCTCTGATAATTAGTGATGTTGAGCATCTTTTCATGTGCCTCTTGGAC
Source organism: Balaenoptera musculus (assembly GCF_009873245.2). Lineage (NCBI taxonomy): Eukaryota > Metazoa > Chordata > Mammalia > Artiodactyla > Balaenopteridae > Balaenoptera > Balaenoptera musculus. The sequence continues at coordinate 114,977,168 of NC_045787.1, forward strand.
ATCTGCATGTCTTCTTTGGTGAAATGTCTATTTAGGACTTCCACCTGTTTTTTAATTGGGTTGTTTGTTTTTTTGGTATTGAGCTCCGTGGGCTGTTTGTATATTTTTGAGATTAATCCTTTGTCCGTTGCTTCACTTGCAAATATTTTCTCCCATTCTGAGGGCTGTCTTTTCATCTTGTTTATGGTTTCCTTTGCTGTGCAAAAGCTTTTAAGTTTCATTAGGTCTCATTTGTTTGTTTTTGTTTTTATTTTCATTACTCTAGGAGGTGGGTCAAAAAAGATCTTGCTGTGGTTTATGTCAAAGAGTGTTTCTCCTATGTTTTCCTCTAAGAGTTTTATAGTGTCCAGTCTTACATTTAGGTCTTTAATCTATTTGAAGTTTATTTTTGTGTATGGTGTTAGGTACCATTCTAATTTCATTCTTTTACATGTAGCTGTCCAGTTTTCCCAGAACCCCTTATTGAAGAGGCTGTCTTTTCTCCATTGTATGTTCTTGCCTTCTTTGTCATAAATTAGGTGACCATATGTGCTTGAGTTTATCTCTGGGCTTTCTATCCTTTACCGTTGATCTATATTTCTGTTTTTGTGCCAGTACCATACTGTCTTGAGTACTGTAGCTTTGTAGTATAGTTTGAAGTCAGGGAGCCTGATTCCTCCAGCTCCGTTTTTCTTTCTCATGATTGCTTTGGCTATTCGAGGTCTTTTGTGTTTCCATACAAATTGTAAAAGTTTTTGTTCTAATTCTGTGAAGAATGCCATTGGTAGTTCGATAGGGATTGCATTGAATGTGTAGATTGCTTTGGGTAGTATAGTCATTTTCACAATATTGTTTCTTCCAATCCAAGAACATGGTGTGTTTCTCCATCTGTTTATGTAATCTTTGATTTCTTTCATCACTCTTTCATAGTTTTCTGAATACAGGTCTTTCGCCGCCTTAGGTAGGTTTATTCCTAGGTATTTTATTCTTTTTGTTGCGATGGTAAATGGTATTGTTTCCTTAATTTCTCTTTCTGATTTTTTGCTGTTAATGCCAGAGATTTCTGTGCATTAATTTTGTATCCTGCAGCCTTACCACATTCATTGATAAGTTCTAGTAGTTTTCTGGTGGCATCTTTAGGATACTCTATGTATAGTATCATGTTATCTGCAAACAGTGACAGTTTTATTTCTTCTTTTCCAATTTGTACTCCTTTTACTTCCTTTTCTTCTCTGATTGCCGTGGCTAGGAATTCCAAAACTATGTTGAATAATAGTGGCGAGAGTGGACATCCTTGTCTTGTTCCTGATCTTAGTGGAAATGCTTTCAGTTTTTCACCATTGGGCGTGATGTTTGGTGTGGGTTTGTCATATATGTCATATTATGTTGAGGTAGGTTCCCTCTGTGCCCATTTCCTGGAGAGTTTTTATACTAATGGGTGTTGAATTTTGTCAAAAGCTGTTTCTGCATCTGTTGAGATGATCATATGGTTTTTATTCCTCAATTTGTTAATATGATGTATCACATTGATTGATTTGCATATATTGAAGAATCCTTGCATTCCTGGGATAAATCCCACTTGATCATAGTGTATGATCCTTTTAATGTGTTGTTGGATTCTGTTTGCTAGTATTTTGTTCAGGATTTTTGCTTCTATGTTTATCAGTGATATTGGTCTGTAATTTTTTTGTGTGTATGATATCTTTGTCTAGTTTTGGTATCAGGGTGATGGTGGCATCATAGATCGAATTTGGGAGTAGTCTTCCCTCTGCAATTTTTTGGAAGAGTTTGAGAAGGATCAGTGTTAGCTCTTCTCTAAATGTTTGGTAGAATTCGCCTGTGAAGCCATCTGGTCCTGGACTTTTGTTTGTTGGAAGATTTTTTTTTAAAATTTATTTTATTTTTATTTATTTTTGGCTGCGTTGGGTCTTTGTTGCTGCACGCGGGCTCTCTCCAGTTGCAGCGAGCGGGCTCTAGGCGCGTGGGCTTCAGTAGTTGTGGCTCACAGGCTCTAGAGTGCAGGCTCAGTAGTTGTGGCGCACGGGCTTAGTTGCTCCATGGCATGTGGGATCTTCCCAGACCAGGGCTCGAACCCGTGTCCCCTGCGTTGGCAGGCGGATTCTGAACCTCTGCGCTACCAGGGAAGCCCTGTTGGAAGATTTTTAATTACAGTTTCACTTTCATTACTTGTGATAGGACTGTTTGTATTTTCTAATTCTTTCTGGCTCAGTCTTGGAAAATTGTACCTTTCCAAGAATTTGTCCATTTCTTCGTGGTTGTCCATTTTATTGGCATATAGTTGTTTGTAGTAGTCTCTTATAATCCTTTGTATTTCTGTGGTGTCAGCTGTGATTTCTCCTTTTTCATTTCTAATTTTATTGATTTGCATCCTCTCCCTTTTTTTCTTGATGAGTCTGGCTAAGGGTTTATCAATTTTGTTTATCTTCTCAAATAACCAACTTTTAGTTTTATTGATCTTTGCTATTGTTTTCTTCATTTCTGTTTCATTTATTTCTGCTCTGATATTTATGATTTTTTTCCTTCTACTGACTTTGGGTTTTCTTTGTTCATCTTTCTCTAGTTGCTTTAGGTGTAAGGTTAGATTGTTTATTTGAGATTTTTCTTGTTTTCTAGAGGTGAGGTCGAATTGCTATAAACTTCCCTGTTAGAACTGGTTTTGCTGCGTCCATAGGTTTTGGGTCGTCGTGTTTTTGTTGTCGTTTGTTTCTAAGTATTTTTTTATTTGATTTCTTCAGTGATCTCTTGGTTATTTAGTAGTGCACTGTTTAGCCTCCATGTATTTGTGTTTTTTACAGTTTTTTTCCTGTAATTGATTTCCAGTCTCGTAGTGTTGTGGTCCGAAGAGATGCTTGTTATGATTTCAATTTTCTTAAATTTTCTGAGGCTTGATTTGTGACCCAAGATGTGATCTATCCTGGAGAATGTTCCATGTGCACTTGAGAAGAAAGTGTATTCTGCCAGTTTCAGGTGGAATGTCCTATAAATACCAATTAATTTTATCTGGTCTATTGTGTCATTTAAAGCTTGTGTTTCCTTATCTATTTTCTGTTTGAATGATCTGTCCATTGGTGTAAGCAGGGGAGCTCCTATGTTGGGTGCATAAATATTTATAATTGTTAATTGTTTAAGGAGGGAAAACCTAACTTATTCTTTTTTCTACTTTCTTCCATGCACCCTAAAAAATACATAGCTTTCTTACTCAGTTTTCCCATTTCTTTCGTACAGGTATTTAAAAGATTGCTCAAATTACCGTATATGTTTTAAATTTTCCCTTTTTTTCTTTTCTTTTTTCTTTTTTTTCAGCTAGTCTTGATTGTAATGATAATCTGAAAAAGAAAAGAAATGTGTTTTCTTATTTGACACACTGAAGAACTCTTATAAGTATGATGGTTTCTGAGTCTTTCTCAAGAAAGAAAAAGTATTTGATTACAGACAGGAAACCAAAAACATGACAGTGTTAAATTCGAGTAGGGAATGAAAGGATTCTGAAATTTTGAAACTTGTTGCTGTTGTGAAATGTAACCCTTAAGATGTCATTTTTCACCTTCAATTTCTGTTATTAAGATAGGACTTAGGTAACGTTTGGGGCTTTTATTAAAATTGTATTGGCAGCCATGCCACATAGTTTTTAACAAAAACAGCAGTTACACTGAGGTTTCTAACAGTGAAGCCATTAGTCAGCCTCTTATATATGAAAGTAACACATTAAACCTTGTAATAAGATTCTTTTGTAGTATGTGAGAGACTTAAATTAGCAGGTTGTCACTACACTGTGCTCCTGCATTTCTGTTTAATTTGGCACCATATAAGGGAATCAGAAATTATTGTTCTAGAAGTTAAAAACTTTAGCTTCCAGAAAATTTAAGAGTACATGAATAAGATGGGGAAAAAGGGTAGATTTCACTAGAGTGAATGGGACCCAAACCAGAACTTTGCCCCATACTTTAAAAAGTAGAAACTGGTTCTGCCTTTTCCATGTCTAATTCATGAGAGCAAGTCCTTATTGATACTTGATTAAAAAGTTGTAAATATGGAAGCGTGGAGAAACTATGTATCTTCTCAGAAAACAGTTTCAGATTGGAGGTTAATAGTGAAAACTTGAAATTTAACATGAGAACTTGGAGGCTCTGTTTAGTACATCCTAGTGAATGAATGATTTCTTACATCTCTGCCCCTCACACTACCCATTTCTCTTGAGCAAAGCTCTCAGAGAGAGTCATTTGTTTTTTTTTCAACTGACCATTGGTTCTTACCCTTTGTCTGTCCTTCAATAAATTTTTCTTTTATCCATCTTCCTTAGCAGCCCTTTTCTGTTAGTTAAAATTATAGGTTTTGTGTTTCTCAGCAAAACAAAAATTGCTAAAATACATTTTTCTAAATCACCACTTTGACCATCATATCCCAGCCATCTCCACAAATCCGGAGTGGCTGTTCTTGCTGACCATGTTAAATCTGAGCACCTTTCCTGGTTCCAGAGGCCCCTTGGCATTTGGCCCTGCCTTCGCTGCACTTACTGGTATATCTGTCAGATTAGTGGCTCCGACCACTCCTGCACCCAGCCATACTGAAATCCTGATGGCGCTTTTGTACCTAGCTTTAGGGTGTTTTCTCCACTGCATTCTTCAGTGCCCTCCCTGTTTTCTAAATATCAGCAATCTAGGTGGTACCATCCAATTCACCTCTTTTGGGCTTATCTTCTTTTATTAGTTATTTATTGAATATTTTAAGTTTTACCTCTGACTAAACTATAAACTCCTGAGGGCAAGGGCCTATATCACCTTAGCACCTTGTATAGTGGAAATTGAAGTACTTGTTGAATTACATATTTTAAAATATTGTGAAGAAGAAGAAGAAGTAGTAGTAGTAGTAGTAATACAGGTCACACTTTAGCGCTGTGTGCCAGGAATTGTTCTAAGTACTTCACACACATTCCCATTTAGTCTTCAGAGCACAAGTTTGATACTGTTAAGACATAGAGATTAAATGACTTGTTTAAGATCTCATGGGTAGTAAGTGGAGGTACTACACTTTGAACCTAGGCTGGCTCCAGAGTTCAAGCTCTTAACCACCATGCAATGCTGTAGGTCTAGTTGAGAGGAATACTATGTTAGATTGCCAATACCGTAAATTATAATTGTAATTATATTTTTTTCCTTTCCTCCCAACATTTTATTATGAGAATTTTCATACATACACAGAAGCTGAAAGACTGTTCAGTGAACACCATATATACACGCACCTATTTCCTAGATCCTGTGATTGACTTTTTGATATATTTGCTTTATCACATATTTATCCATTCCTGTATCCATCTTATTATTGTTTTGATGCATTTCAAAGTCAGTTGCAGGTACTTGTGTATTTCACCTCTAAACATTGCAGTATGCATGTCATTTAACTAGAGTTCAGTTTTATTATCAAATTTTATATAGTGAAATGTACAAATTTTAAGTGTATTATGTGATAGGTTTTTTTTTTTAAACTTTGGGTTTTTATTTATTTATTTATTTATTTTTGGCTGCGTTGGGTCTTCGTTTCTGTGCGAGGGCTCTCTCCAGCTGTGGCAAGTGGGGGCCACTCCTCATCGCGGCGTGCAGGCCTCTCACTGCCGAGACCTCTCCTGTTGCGGAGCACAGGCTCCAGACGCGCAGGCTCAGTAGTTGTGGCTCCCGGGCCCAGCCGCTCTGTGGCATGTGGGATCTTCCCAGACCAGGGCTCGAACCCGTGTCCCCTGCATTGGCAGGCAGACTCTCAACCACTGCGCCACCAGGGAAGCCCTGTGATAGGTTTTGATGAATGCACACACTTTGTACCCCAATCCTTTATCAAGATAGAGAACATTATATGGTTATCATTTTATTAAATGTTTGGCTACCTTGTAGTTCAAGTACATGAGCCGTACATTTCCCCCCACATTAAAACCTGCTTTTCTGGGACTTCCCTGGCAGTCCAGTGGTTAAGACTCCGTGCTCCCAATGCAGGGGGCATGGGTTTGATCCCTGGTCAGGGAACTAAGATCCTGCATGCTGCATGGTGCGGCCAAAAAAAAAAAAAAAAAAAAAGGAAAAACCAACAGACCTGCTTTTTTTGATTGCCCCATGTTCTCTTATTGGATCTTTAGTTTATTACACTGACCTCATTGAGGGCAGGGCCATCTCCATCACCTAGTCGGCATGGAGAAGATACTTCGAGGTGTGGTGAATGGGGGACTTACTGTGGTAGTAATCATTCTCAATTCCTAAAGCAGTGCATATGCAGATCCTTAACTAGTAATGATTCCTTTGATATGTAATGTTTCAGATCATTTTCATGAATTAAGTTGACCTTATTCCCATTAGTTTTCCGATAGAATGTGATTTGCTCAAGTGGCTTTGATGTTGAGGGGGTGCTGCCCTTGATATCCATCCTTTTTTTTTTTTTTTTAATATCCATCACCTCTATATAGTTACCATTTCCTTTTTTTTTTAAACATCTTTATTGGAGTATAATTGCTTTACAACGGTGTGTTAGTTTCTGCTGTATAACAGAGTGAATCAGCTATACATATACGTATATCCCCATTTCTCCTCCCTCTTGCGTCTCCCTCCCACCCTCCCTATCCCACCTCTCTAGGTGGACACAAAGCACCGAGCTGATCTCCCTGTGCCATGCAGCTGCTTCCCACTAGCTATCTGTTTTACATTTGGTAGTGTATATATGTCCATGGCACTCTCTCACTTCGTCCCAGCTTACCCTTCCCCCTCCCCGTGTCCTCAAGTCCATTCTCTACATCTGCATCTTTATTCCTGTCCTGCCCTTAGGTGCTTCACAACCATTTTTTTTTAGGTTCCATATATATGTGTTAGCATACGGTATTTTTCTCTTTCTGACTTACTTCACTCTGTATGACAGACTCTGAGTCCATCCACCTCACTACAAATAACTCAATTTCATTTCTTTTTATGGCTGAGTAATACTCCATTGTATATATGTGCCACATCTTCTTTATCCATTCATCTGTCTATGGATACTTAGGTTGCTTCCATGTCCTGGCTATTGTAAATAGAGCTGCGACGAACATTGTGGTACATGACTCTTTTTGAATTATGGTTTTCTCAGGGTATATGGCTAGTAGTGGGATTGCTGGGTACCCATCCTGTTTTGGTTGACTGCCATTTGATAGATATTGTTTATAGATTCCTCAGGTTGGTGTAGGAGAAAAGTGTGGTTTTATGATTCTCTTCTTCATCTCTCAATCCCTTGGTGAAATCATTCAGTTTTATGACTTTAAATACCTCTATTCACTGATGATGACTTCAAAATTTATATTTCCAGCCTAGATCTTTACCCTGGATTTGTCATCTCTACTTAAATTTCAGCTTTAACATGTGAAAAGCTGAATCTTAATCTTTCTTACTCCTCCCCTTCCCAATCTATGCCATCCATAGTGTTCTGAATCCCAGTTGATATTAGGTCTTGGAATTCACTTAGTTTAAATGCTAATTAATAAATCAGAATAAAGAATATAGCCTTTCATAGGTTTTATCTAATCCCTGAATGCCCCACGTCCCGTCCCATCCTGTCCCCTCTTCAGTTTAAACTGAGGACTGTGTGTGTGTGTTTGAAAATTGACATAAAATATTTAGAAGGCACGATCTTCAAAATACTGATTATTATTTTGGAGAGCCAGAAGATTTGTGTTTTTAACAGAATTATATTTGTTTAATAATTTTTGTAATAATTCATGGTGATGTATCTTGTGGGAAGGTCAAGCAGACTTCAGATAAACTCTTTTACAGTTTGACCGTTTCTTCACATTCTGTCTGTAATTCATCTCACGTGTAATTCTAAGAGAGCACAAATTGGGTGTCTAGATGATGATATCGCTTATGCACTATAATGTCTTTTGACACTTTAGGAATGCTGCATCAAAAAGAAGAAAATTCTTGACCACCTGCTATTAGGTTTTCATGTAGAGTAGTAGATAAATCTTAGCCTGGCAGTTTTACCACAATAATAAAATGGGCTCTAGTTGTTGGAAGTTGATGGCAAGTGTCAGAGAGCAGTTTTGCACCCACTGGCCTGAATGGATTGTCAGGAGATGAGGGAGATGCAGTGACCTGGCACTGTCCCAAGACGCCTACAGGAGTGTGCTGAGGGTAGTAGATTCTTTTCTCTTCTTTCTCACTGCCATTATTTTCCCTTGTGAATTTCAAGGGAGAGTTAGGGAGGTTGATCAGAGAGAAGGTAGCATTGTCAGGGTCACTTCTGAACCCAGTTCTTAGTGTGTGCCATGGGCGACAGTCGTAGCATGGGGTGCCTGATGCTCTCGTCTTTTTCTCTATTTGGAGCAAAAACTATGGCAGAACGTACTTTCAAGTGAAAGGTCAGTGTTTTTGTGGCCAGTTCATTGGAATCCTGACAAAACTGGTATGAAATTTTAGAGCACAGATGAGGGAAGTAAGGATTACTACCTATTATCTCGAGAATTCTATATTTCTGAAAATTTTACAACCATGGCCTGAGTACCTGTGTCCTTTATGCTGCAAGGCATTTTCCCCACCCCCACATGAAACCAGCAAAATAGCTATTAATATTAAAGATGTGACGAGTGTTAGGGATTTTATTTAGTCAGAGAGCTGGAGTTAGTGCTAATTATTAAGAGCAAAAAGGGCACTATCCTTAAATGACTGGTATTTCTTGTCTTTTGAAAGTAAAAGCAAAGTGAATAAACATTATTTGTTACTTGAATCTATACAAAGGGAAGGGTATACTGAGAAGACAACTCAGATGCGTAATTGTGTTTCTAACAGTATTTCCCAAGTTGTATGGATTAGTTTGCAGCTGACAGACACTTGGTTTTGTGGAGTTGAGGAGTATTTTTGAAATTATGGCTATTTCTTAAAAAGGGGCTGCTTAGCACTGGATATACTACAACTGAACAGTTTCCCCCCAATGAGGCTGTTTATCCTTGGAGTTTTGGAAACCATGAAGAGAAGGAGAAATGTGAAAAGCTTGTTTATGAAGTGGTAAAAGAGGAAGGAGAACAAGCCTAGGGTCAAGAGATGGGGAAAGTGCAGAAAAGTTGCGGGTGAAGGAGCAGATAAAGTAATTTGCCTTGTTGGATAAACTGGATCATGATCTTGGGGAAGACAATGTCAAGAAAGAAGTTCTTGAGTTGAAAAATCTGGGCCATAAGATCTGTAGGTTCTGATATGACCAAATGTGTGTCTTCATTCAGACAGGTTAACTCTGCACAAGCTTTATATTTAATAGAGATTTTGGTAATATGGAGGATCACTGTACAACAATCATGAAACATATCCTCCTGGATTGACGGGTTATCTTTGTCATTTAAAATTCTCAGACTTCCCTTGCTCAGACCCCTCAATAATTCTGACAAATCTGCCTAGGAACCAAATCTGCCACAGTTGGATGGGCTGCTTCCTAAATTAGATGTGGTAGGCTTGAAGTACATTTTTTCCTAAGCAAAAAAATCCGAACATAATAGTGATCCTTAATTCTCAGTTATGTATTTTGTCCTAAAATAAAATTGTCAGAGGCCGAGATATCAATGAGATTATTTTATATTTATTTTGAAAAACAGAATCTGTTTGTGATAATGGATAGTATGTGTTGTCCTATATAATTTTATTGAACAAGGAAAGACATTACTTGATTTTTTTTTTAAATATTTATTTATTTATTTATTTATTTGGTTGCACCGGGTCTTAGTTGCAGCACGCATGTGGGATCTAGTTCCCCTGCCAGGGATCAAACTCAGGCCCCCTGCATTGGGACCATGGAGTCTTAACCACTGTGCCACCAGGGAAGTCCCCATTACTTGATTTTTAAGTGACTGTCTTACCCAGAAGGAATTTTGGAATTATGGATTCTAAATCTTTTGAAATTTAGCCTTGATTCATAAAGCCAAACCAAAGTAATGTCATGACTAATATAATAGTACATTTATATAAAGCAGATTACTTGACTATGAGATAATATGGTCAGTTCTATATCAATATTAGATACAAAAAGTGTATCCAGGCTATTGGCTTATTAAAAGCTCTCACTAATTGTCAATCTTCATTTTAGATACTATACATTAACTTAGTAGAGAAGTAATACTAGAAAGTAGAGAGTTTCAGGGAGCAACTCAGGGGCCTAACATGTCTTTAATGTGATTATATTCTCTACTTGATGGATCTCTCTCATCTAGTTCTCCACATATTGTTATTAAAAATAGCAAACATTTGTTAAATATTTACTGTGTTCAGGACTTTCTCAGGACTTTACATGTATTAAATTCCCTTTTGGTTGTTACTGCTATTAATTCCAACTTAAGGGTGAGAGACCCAAGGCACAGTGAGGCTGATGGACTTGTCCAGGGTGACAGGCCCAACTGTGGGGCAGGTCTCTGAACACAGGTCTCTATTTGCTCCTGTTGAAACCTAGGAGGTTTTGCTAACGGCATACAGAATGGGTTTTAAATTTTAAAGGGACTGTTAAATTTCTGACAGCTATTCAGACCATTGAACGCTTTATCTTTTTAAATGTGTTCTTTCTTTGGAAATTAGTTATCATCTTATAGATTCTTACCCAAGGAGAACATTTATGATTATCATCAGCATAACTAGAGATGATGCATGAAATGTGCTTCTCTTCATTCGTAATGTAGTGGAAGAGTTTTAAATTTTAAATTGTACTCCTAGCCTAGAAGATTTATAATGTAATGGATTAGGAATTTACTGGGTGTCCCTTATGTGATGGAACACTCTAGTTTGGGTCCCAGGGATGTGATAAGGAGGAAACATGAACTGTTCTTCCAAGTAGGTGCATATTCATTCTTGCTGACTTTATAGGCTCTTGCCTTGGGTCACAACAAAGGTTAGATCATACCACAAAGCATGCATCATGCTTGTGTAGCCTCCTTTCCCATTGTTTTTTCAAGGGTTGACATGAAAAACATGTCTGCCTGTTCTCTAAAAGCTCCTTGGGGATATTGTCTGACATGTTCCCTTATTGTTCCTAAAGCTGGCTCTATTTTAAAGATAATTCACAGACTTTTGCATTTGTGTCATTCCCCCCAAATAAACCAATGTGCTTCCTTTATCAGACGAAAGCTGTTGATTTTCTTCTTTGCCTTGGCCAGGAAGATCAAGGCCCAATTAGTGTATACTAGTGTATGCTAGAATTGTTTCATTGCTCTGTTAGGGCTTTTTTGTGAGTTAACCAAAATGGTTTAGGATCTGGTGAAATTGCTAGACTCAACACAGTATTTGCAATATAATTTCAAGAGATTCTTGCATCCTATGAAACATATCCTGGACCCTTAGAATTAAGAATCCCTGCTTTTGATCTTTTTACATCCTTATTTCAATCATTCCGTACATCTGAATGTATTTTGCTAAGTTTCCTTGACTTTTAGGCTATATGTAAATGATGAATACATTGTTTTCAGAGATCTTTAGGTGCTGAGCACTTACCCTCTATGTATTTGGCAGTGAGGCCATAGGAAATGTTTTTGTTTATCACAGGAGGAACTTTTCTGGTTCTCATGATAATGAAGCAGATAAATGGCTGTAGAGTTTTTATCTTACGATTTTCCAGAAAAAGCAACCTGGAGATTGTGTGTGTGTGTGTGTGTGTGTGCGCGCGCGTGCGTGCACGCGCGTGCGCACTTGGTAGAAATACCAGGGCCTAAAGATGGAGTTTTTGTGCACTGAGCACAATTGTGAATGGATATTCAGTAAAGTTATGACATTTTTACATCTCTTCGCTGTGGTTCTTGGTGATGTCTCTTCATGGAAGTTGTGAAAAGGCTTTGGGAATTGTCTCTGGGGCTGCAGTTTTAAAATCTGGTTCCCAAATGAGGGAAGAGCCTTCTCTCTTTGGGTGGTGGTAGAGCCATTGGCCCCTGCCTTCAGGATTGTTGTTCACAGGTGCTCCTTCATGTTGGAGGTCCTAAGATGGAGGATGGGCTAGCTTTGCTCTTGGCCTCCGTGTTTAAAGGGAGGGTATATTCACTTGGTGGGCTTTGCAGGAAAGCCTGTTTCATTGTACTTGCCTTTGGAGATGTCTTGCTCTTTAACGTCTCCTTCAGATAGAGTTTAAGGGAGGCTCAGCATCTGTCCCTTAGAAGTGTTCCCAAAACATTGGCTAGTGAGGAGGAACTCATGCTAAGGGGAGATGTGGGAATAGCTGTGATTTTCACCTCTTTTTCCCTTCTTTCTTTGTGAAAGACAATTTGTAGTACATTTTGTCTCTCTAAGGGAGACTCGAGTACCCAGCTGGTTAGATATATTTAAAGAAAGAAAAAAAGAATCTCTTCACACAGACCTTGAAGAATTCTATTATAAATCTGAGTGGGAACCTGAGAATGCTGTGGCATACAGGCAAAACTAATTAAAATAACTGATAAAGAAATCAGATGTAGCTTTACACGGGATTTTCAAGATTAAAATGTACGAGAATTATGTTAATAAGCTCTGCTTTTAACTCTGTAAAGGATAGGAACTCATTCCTTTTTGCAACTTGAAACTACTGTCACCTGTGCCCTCTAGTGCATACTGGATGAGTTAGTTTGACAGTAAAATTCTGTATTGTGCTTCCTGCCTCTGCCCTAATTCTGCTGAGGTTCCTGGTGTAAGAATTCTCTTAGCCTCTCTGATCCTCTCGTCCCTAGGTGTTTATTCCTACCTGTCTGGTCCTGTTGTACTGCTCATGGCCTGGAAAAGTAGTAAGGTCATCCTGGCAAGTACAGCGACCTGTGGCAGTCAATTCTCAAGGCCAGGGTAGTTTCTGCCCCCAGTGCTGCCGAGGCAAAGCATCCTGTCCTGAGGATGTTTATGCCAAACAAGGGAGACTAGTTAAAAATCTTCCCTCCCTTTCCCCTATCCATACTTACTGAGCTGGTGTCTGGGATAGAGTGGGTCATGTAGGGATCCTAGAGACCCCAGCATGGTCAGCACCTGTGGACTTCCGTCCCAGGAGTGGTGTGCAAGGTACTGCTAGGATCTACCCCAATAGATCCCTGAGGTAGAGGCCAAGTTACTCTTTGCTGGGTATAGGCAATTGAGTACCTTTTTGAAGTTCCCCAGGCTGTGGCGGAACACAGGGGAGGGTGGGGGATGGCGGCCAGCCTTAGGCCCTGTGAGCCCCACAGACAGCTGTTTGCCCACTTGCTAAGGCTTGTGACAGAGCAGCTTCTTACTGCATGACTGCTGTTTACTGGCATGGTGGCTTTTTAGGCAGCCCTCCTCTCCCCGCCTTACTTCCTAGCCTAGTTTTGCCTGTCTCCGAATGAAGACAGGTGATGATTAGCTGCCCTTTTTCCAACTGGCACATTTGGCATTATAGAGAACATGGTACAAAACAACTGTTCATTTAAGGTTTCTATATCTGTCATAAATGAGTTTTCAAGTTTCACATGTCAAAATTGATAGGTTACCAAGGAAAAGCTTTGGAAAAAAAAGAAAGACATTGGCTGTTTACAGTATACACAATTTTAATAACAAAACTTCCCTGTACACTGCACTTGGTTACCCCCCCACCCCACCCCAGTATAATCGTATTTTCTTCCCACCTTCCCAACCCACTTGACCACCTCCCACCCCCACCCCACCCACCCAGATGGCTTAGGGTGATTGAACACAATAGGTTTGGACTGTACTTTCAGTTTCCAGTTTCAGTGTTGATAGGAATGTTCATCAAACATTCCATAGATCAGGCTTTTTAAAAATTACCAAGGAAGAATAGATTAATTGAAGGAGTAGCAGACATTTCCAAATGTCTGCAATAGCAGTATGAAAGCTTAAACAGTCATTTACTATTCGTTTTTCCCCTTAAATTATTTAAGTACTACGAGTTTGCTCTAGGTTAGGAACAGAAATATTTAATAATTGTCTGTGGATGGCCTTATCACTTTTATCTTCTTTTTCTGGTTGAAGCAGTTTAACCAATAAGATATGAAAAGTATGTCCCAAAACAGATTTTTGAGACCAGTCTGTCACTGTATTGCTTTATTAGGAAAATGATCATGTAAGTCATCTTCTAAAAATAATATTTCAAAATTTCATACTGATATCCACACTTTGGAGAGAACAGGACATTTATAGCTCCCCCCTCATAGTTGCGTAGGAAGTATGCCTTAAGAAAATATGCCTGTTTTGAATTTTAGGATTAAGACCTAGTGCTACATAGGGTTCATTTTTATTGGAAAGAGTCTAGCTCTTGGTGACTAGCATTAGAATAAGCAGATGGATTTTAATAATTAGTGGAGTGGGAAAGTTCAATCAATTCCATTCAATGAATTGGTACAGAAATTAACTTAGGCACATTAAGAAATTACATGTGTTAGTGCAGATTTTTGGCTTAAAAAATTAGTATCTTTGCTATTTGATGTTGGCAGTGGGTATTCTCTGAGTTTTGTATGGATTTGCAAATTTATCCGCTCACTCTCATTTCAGAAAGGTGATTGAAATCCCTGGCAAGCTACAGAAATGAATATAAATGATTCCAAACTAGCTCTTGGTTACTAGGTGGGTACAGTATCATAGCCTTTGTTAGCTTGCTTTTTCCAGAGAGATTTAATTATTTTTCTGTTTTTTAAGTGGTTATTTTCCTCTAATCTTGAAAGTGAAGAAAGGGAGAGGGGGCGTTGAAGAGGATAAAACGACAGCAAAAAACAAAAGGCCTAAGATGATATTACCAGGGTCTGCAGTGTAGCTGTGATGCTCTTCTACCCGAGCCGGTTGGTAAAGAGAGCACATGTGACTAATAGCCTCATCTTCAAACCTGTGCTGATACCAAAACACAAACAGACCAAAATTAAAAGAAATTCTGCCTTCTATAGGCAATTGAAAAGGGACGTTTGCTCTTTAAATGGAAAAGGAAAATGCTGTTTGGCACTGTTATTCACTTTTCTCAGAGAGCATTGCCCAAAAAATGAAGGGCCAAAAAAAATCTGTTAATTTTCAACTGAAAAGTATGCCGTGGTGGCCTTGGCTATGCTGTTCCCCTGAATTACTAAATGGCTTGCTTTTCCAATTTTCTTTCCTACATACATTAAGGATTTTGCCAATTGACGGTCCATTTCACTAACTGTAATCTTTAGGATTAATGTGGGGACTCCCAGCCGCCGTTTCTCACCCTTCTGCTCACAGTTTCAATTAATTTTGGGTTGTGGTTGAAATGACGGAAACTACTTGTCTGCTATCCTCCAGGGCTAGTGGAATCTTGTGTGTCTAGGACACAGTTGTATTGTGATAAAGTTGTTCTCTGACAAATGGCCATGGTTACCCTGATAAATGGGTTGGTAAATTTTAGCTTGTAGAGCTCTCATTTGTAATGGGCCTTCTGATCCAGCCCTTCTGTAAGGAAGCTGTGAGACGTGCTCTATGCCATAAAATCAGCTTCTGTCCTTGCCCAGGCAGGCCTAGTGTGTGGTTTAACAAGAGGTGAAATGCTCACTGCTCAGGATCAGCTGAGATGGGCTGAGACTTTGCCAAACTAATCTACCCATCTTAAAAATTGTAGAGAGCACATTCTTACCAAAATTTGTGATCTTGTCTGCTTTTTACTGAGACACATTTTCTTTGAAATGTAGGTAGACATCCCTCTCTTAGTATTAAATCTCACGGATTAAACTGTAATCTTAACATGTTTCAATTCAATCCTGGGAAGAAATATGCCTTGAATGAAGGATATCATTTTAAGTAAAAGATAACTTTTTTTTATGGTAGTGGTTTTCTCTAAGGATTTATGCCTTTTTTCTCATCAGCAAATGTCAGTTGTAAAAATGCGCATTCTTCTAAAATCAAGTCAGTAGTCTAATTTCATGGTTTTTGCTACTACATACATGGAACCTCATTTATGGAAAAATTCTGTGTCAATTGGTAACTTGCATCTAAATCCTAAATATGTCATAGTTTCTCCATAGAAATCATAATGGAAGAAACAAAGTACTTGTGGCTCTTTTCTACACGAAAAGTGTGTCATCATTATCATTTTTTAATTACTGAACATTTATATTAATACCAGAGAACCTCCGCCCCTCCCCTTTCCAGCTGCAGGTCCCCAGGCCTTGCCCTGTTTGATGCAGATCAGGTATAGTTGCCCATTTGCTTGGCTGCCTTTTAACTTTGCTAACCTGTTTCAGCAAGAGTCATATTTCAAAATGCTGCCTTTCTCTTTCATCCCCTCACCTCCTTCGAGTTACCACTGTGTGGCTGCATAGGCATATGTTGTGTTCTGCCATGAGAAGGTTTGCCTCAGATATGTGTTGTTCCCTTCACGTAGAAGGACCTGCTCTTACAGTAAGAATCGGTATCCATTAAAAGGTCAAAATTTAGCATATAATATTTATAAAGTGATTTTTTTCAAGGTTCCTTTAAAATATATGCTAACAAGAATCAGTATTATGCCTGTTAACCAGTTATTTTTAATTTGGCTCTTTGAGGCTTGAAGATCAGGAAAAGGCAGAAGAAAGAGGTTTAAACCCCTTTGTCAAGGCATCTTTGATCATGGCAGTTGAGGGAGAGATGGAGGTGGGGGGTGGAGGACAGGGGGAGAAAGAGAGAGACTGGGAGAGAGAGTGTATTTGTGTATGTGCTTTCAAACTAGAGTGAGCAGCTGGTCATAGGATTGCTAAATTGACTCAGTTTATCTCTTTTCTCTCCAAAATAATTTCTAAATCTTTTTTCACATGTAAATGTATATATAGGATTTAGTAAACTAATTAGTAAAGTGATAATTTAACACTAGTTTAAAGTAAGTATCTAAATGCCACAAAAATCAACGTGTCCATTATAAGTCAAACTAGAGATATGAAACGAAGTCAGTGTAATTATTTAGTATTGATTTCATTGTAATGAGACCTTTTCACAATCACTTGGATTCATTGTTTAAATATATTAAAGAGTCCCTCAGCTTATTAGAATTACATAAAGGGTTCTGATTTCATGATGTGGACTTTGATAATATCTATTAACCCAGGCAAAAACTCTACAAGAAGAGTGTTTAATATTGACCAGTCTTCAGCATATGTGAAATTCTACTCCCCACGCTGGCAGTAAATAGTAGGTTTGAGTAAATACCAAATTATCATACAAGAGAACTTTACTAAGTCTCCTTTTAAGCAGCAAGCCAGTTGTGGTACTTGGGGTAGAGAGCAATGAGCAAACAAGTATTGATCCATATCTCTTTCTGCTCAGTAGCTTCTTTCCAAACTGTTTTCAGTAGAAGAAAATAGCATATGGAGACCTTAGTGTGAATGTTTACCCACGATAGTGTATAATTACATACATGAGATGTCTTATTTTGAAGTAAGCATTTTTAGACTTTCCAACAAGAGTGCACATTAATGTGAGCATCGCTTCATTTAACACTTAAAATATGGTTTCATTAAAAAAAAATTAAAAATACTTCAACACGTCAGAAACCTAAGTCTCCACTTGGTTTGGAAAAATTAGCCTTAATGTCACCATTGGTAAAAATTAGATATGTATTTAGCCCCTACTATGTAAAATAGGTTACTTATCTGATGTGATTTTTGATGATGGGTAGATATTATACTTCACATTCTTTGTATGGCAGCTGCTGACACTTGCACTGTCCATAACCATTAATGATGATGAAGGGTCCTTCATGGGTGGGTTCGTATTCATTATATGGTCCTTGGTCTGACATGTTTGACATATGGAGTCGTGTTTGGGATCGGAGCTGCCTGTGGTTCTGAATCATTGAGCACTGCCTAATTCTTCTTAAAGTGGGAGGGCAGCACTTCCTGGAGATGAACACTATAAAAATAATAAAAAAGAAAGAAAACAATAAAGCCATTGTTCCTGTAATTACCCGCTGAGTGAAGATGGCATTGTCTGGTTCGGGAAAGTGTTCCTCAGTAGTAACTGCTATGCCCGCAGTAGTTGGGATTTCTTTGTCTCCCACATGGTAACTTGATGAGCTTATTCTTTTTGTATATTCAGTGGTTGGATCTTTATAAGTTGTAGCCATGGCGGTGACAGTGGTTGATAAATTCCAGCAGAGCTGAAATCCGTGGACTGCATCTAGTATATCCTCTCCTTGGGTGTGGTCGGGGCTGTGGCATAGGATGGAATGCTCCCACCGACCTTGGAAACTGCCCAGCCAGGAGGCCAAAGCACATATTCGAGGGCTGCATTCCCACAGATTGCCAGAGAGGCCAACGGTTGTGAGGGATCTCAGGGAGTTTAAGATCTTGGAATCAAGGCTGTTTAACTTGTTGTTATCCATGAGGAGTATTTTAAGATTAGGCATCGTTTCAAACACTGTCAGGTCGATGGCCTTTATTTCATTTCCAGTCAGGTCTAGCTTTTCTAAAGTGCCCCAGGTCCACTCCATCCCACATGTCAAGTTGCTAATTTTGTTCCATTGTAAGAAGAGCGTGTGCAGACTGCTTAGCCGTAGGAAATGAGCAAAATTAATCTTCGTCAGCTGGTTGTGCTCTAGGTGAAGCTCTCTCAGTTTGATTAATCCTGCAAATCCATTGCGAGCCAAACTTCGCAAACGGTTTGTGCTCAAATCCAGAAACTCCAGACTACGACAGTCCCAGAACAGGCGTACTGGGATAGTCCGCAGGGAGTTGGACCGTAAATGCAAGGTCTGTAGCTTCCGGAGGCCATAGAAGAGCTCTGGGTGCAGAGATGACAGCTGATTAAAAGACAGGTCCAAATTTTGCAGGTTAATCAGTTGGGTAAAAGTTGTGTTTGGTAAATAAAATATTTTGTTGGAACTTAAGATTAATTCCTTAAGTTTATATAGTCCTTGAAAAGCATCTTCTTTTACTGTTGATATTTGATTATGGTCTAAGTGGAGCCAGGTAAGTTGACTGAAGCTGGCAAATTGATCCCTTTCGAGCTCTGTGATGTGATTGTGCCTCAGGGACAGGCCCAGAGAGCCCTTGTCTGTGGTGTTTGGCACTGAGTGGAAGCCCTGAGAGTCGCAGTAGAAGAGCAGCTTCTCACAGCGGCATTTGGGTGGACATGCCATACCCAGGGCAGGCAGCATTTTTAAAACCATACTCATTGCATATATTGCTGCCAGCATAGGGGCCCCTAATGGCCACTTGAAATGTAAGCCTGCAGAATATAATTTAAGGAAGACAAGAAGATAGGATATTTTTCAGCAGAGCGTATGGGCTGTTAAAACAACAACAACAACAACAACATAACATTATGGCAAAAGATTTCACTACATATAGCTTATTTTTCATTTGCTGCAGAAACACTAACCTTGTTAGTATGACTAGAACAAAACTTAAACCATTAAGAAAGAAGATAAAACACATCCTGTCATCAGCAATATATGTTTTTACCTAAACCTCAAAATCCAAAAATGTGACAGTGATCTCCCTCATAAAAATGTGAATTCAGTGGCTTATTATTTTAAAAGCGTTGATTCCTTGCTGACTGTACAAGGCACATAAATACATGGACTTACCCATTCTTCTGAGCACATTGGAGGCTGCATTCAGTCTCGGTTGTCAGACTCAACGCAGTGAGTCTGTAAAAGGCTCTAACATGCGGGAGCCTTTGACCAGTTTCCTGTTTTCTGTGTCCCAGGCTTTCCGAGTAAAATTGAATCCACCAGGGTGAGTTGTTTTTTCCTTAGGATATTCCTCTCGAAAGCATTGGTTTCATTTTCTGTAACCACTCTGATCCCCTAAATCAGTTTTGAATATAAGTTATTAATTTCGTCCTCCTCTAACTGCTCAGCTGGTTAATCAAAGCTTCAGCCTCTCCTTTTTGCAGCCATTAGTTCTCTCGGTCTTAACTTGTTGATGGCAGATGGGCGGCTTGTTGCAGAGAAGAGCTCCTGGAGCAGCATGAGTGCATTTACTGAAAAGCTTTTCCGAGAAACGGCACAAGAATGGATTTGCTTATGTGCTGCGACCACACAGAACTGTATATAGGCTGACGTCACTGGGTGACGTATCTTTTGTTTGGGTTTTCCAGAAGCTTTACTGTTATAAAGCAGTGTGCTTTGTAACAGTATCGGGGTCGTTGTAAGACCCCTGATTATAATGAAGCGAGAAAGAAGAACTCCTGACTTAAAAACATGGTATTGCTTCAGTGTAGGAAGCAGCAGTGAGGTTGTAATAAAGGCTGCATTCAAGAAGACCCGTCTG
This sequence comes from Balaenoptera musculus, assembly GCF_009873245.2. Taxonomy (NCBI): domain Eukaryota; kingdom Metazoa; phylum Chordata; class Mammalia; order Artiodactyla; family Balaenopteridae; genus Balaenoptera; species Balaenoptera musculus. The sequence continues at coordinate 114,997,311 of NC_045787.1, forward strand.
AACAGTGAGTTGGGTTAGCAGAGTGATGATTTTTTAATGCTTGGGAGAGCCAGTGTTAGACTGCCGATTCTGCACAGAGAGATCATCTAAATGGGCAGGAGCCTGCACGATTTATGAAGTGCTGATTTAACAGCAGCCTCTGCCAGTGCCTGCTGCTCTGGTAGTTTGGAAAGCTACTCAATCACCTTGCTGTCATGATTGGTTAAAATAGAAGTATGACTATGATTTGCTTCAAATGTGTTGGTAAACTAGCTAAGTGGGCTTTGCTTCTTTGTCATTAAGAGTTTAACATCATAAACCAAGAATAAAGGGCAAAAAAAAAGGTTGGAAAACAAAGCATTTGGTTATTTTGCTCTTTGAGAGTTTCAGGAGAAAGCTAATTAAAAAGATTCTCCTCTGTCTTATTTTATATAATAGTGTTTTATCACAGTGCTAATTGAAAAATAATGCTGAGTTGATCTTTGGATGTCTTAGTAGGAGAAAAGGGTAGGTTGATACAGTCATTTAATATTGCATGCCCTAAGTGTTAACAGTGGAACAGAAATGATTTAGGACAAGTGGTATAGCGTGGCTGGATTCTGACATGGTCCCTTGTATTTACCTCAGAATTTCACCTACTTCTTCGGCTAAAAGCCTCTACTGATCTGGGATTGGGGCTTTGTGACCCTCAAACAATAGAGCATTTGCACACTCAATAGTGCCTACTGGCACACTTAAGAACTGACTTTGAGTCTCATACTAACTGTTGTTGAAATCTCTCTAGGGAATACAAAAGGTCACTCATACCCTGGAATAGGATTTTTGCTTTGGCTGTTTTTACTTGACCTAACACCATCTTCTCCCTGTCGAATAGTATCACTTTTCAGAATTTGGTTATGACTGTACAGCTCCATGTTTACTACTGTATAAATGTAAAAGATATTTCTACTGTGAGTCAGGGTCATATTTTCAGGCCTGACAAAGGTAAGGCCTTTTATACGTCTGACATTATTGATTTGGCCTTCCAGGCCATTTCTCCCATATCATTGGCACTTATCCTTAGTAGATCTTGTCTCAGACCTGAAGGCAGAAATCTGAAAACTACCCATTGTGTCTGTGAAACCAGAACATCATCAGTCTGTTGGCTTCCAGGGGCTTTATCACACTGGGCATGTGTAAGAAGTTATTGTCTCAAGGGGTATAGTTTCTGTGTTGGAGTGTGGTGCTAGAGTGAGGACTGGAAGACTCCAGGGTGCCTTCCTCAGGGCTCTGTGGAGACAGCAGCAGCTGCAGGTGTGTAGTTTGGCTCCTCCTAGAAGCAGACCCCAAGGTAGGATTAGAAGTATAAGAATTTTATTGAGGAAAATGCCTGGGATGTGTAAAGGGAGAGAGAAGACAGCAGGAATACACTTAGGTCTGGTAGAGTCTTAACAACCATGGGGCATGTCTGATACCTCTGAAAGGAGAAGACTGAAGGAAAGACTCTGTGGGCAGTGCAGTTCTAAGATAGCGTGCCCAAGCCAAAGTTAGCCATGAGTGGAATCCCTTTTTCTCAGGAACTAGTACTCCTACTGTATTCCTGCTTGCTGGTTAAGGAAGGGAAGGAGAGGTCCTGTTTTAGACTAAAAGGATGCCACTCCCCCAACTGACCTTGATCCTTTCCATAGTCTTTCTCTCTTATAGGCTAGAAGTTCTTAACCTGGGTCCATAGTTGGCTTATAGAATTTTGTTGCTTGTGCATTTTTCTGTGGATAAGGTTTAATCAAATTCTTACAGGGTCTGTGACCATAGGTTTCAGAGTGACCGTTCTGTAGGAACTTGCTCCCAAAACTTCCAACAAGGGGAGTCTGACAAGGGTGTTAATTTTTTTTTTTTTTTTTTTTTAAGGAAAAGAAGCCCTTGGGATACTGTAAATGCTCTTATTGAAGTCAGCCACTCTCTGATTAAAAAGAAACCTTTGCAAGGCAGGAGGAGCTGGATTAAATTCTCCCCTGAAGTAACAACTTTAGTTCCATGTGGAGAAAAGCATTAGAACCAATTGGATTAGAGCAACCATGATTAGGAATGAGTTGTATGTGAAAATTTAGAGGGAAGAGCATTTCCTTCCCCTTAAACTCTTGGTTCCTTTCTGCTCTGTAGTCTGCTTAGCCTACTTCTTATATACCAACAAATGGAAAACCCTTAAATTACATTATCCCAATACTGCTGTAACAGATTTGTGGGCAAGGAAAATTGCGCAGAAAAGCACCAGTGCAATCAAGAGTAATTATTTTTTGATGCATCTGGAGAAGTGGGCAGTAATGCCTGCCGTATCACAGTACCCAGAGAGCACAGTCCGTCTAGGTCACCAGCCATCTTGACCACTTGCTCTTTCTTTGGGTTCAAAAGGTTTAGACTGTGGAATCAGAGAAGATGTGGTGTTTGTCTTAAAATTGGTTGAAGTACTATTGATTCCTATTGTTGGAATTCCTATTCCTAAAGTTCCTATTGATGGAATTTTTTTTTATCATTTTTTGATCTTTATCTTTCTTTAGCTAAAAGGACTAAAAAGAAACCCATGTTCTTTCTGAATTAAACTTTTTCTTGGTTTCATTTCACAACAGCTTTATTCTGCGTACATATGCCTTTGACTTAAAGTGGCAGTACAAACTCTGGAAGGTACTCTCCATATCATCTGTTTCAATGTTCACTGTTTTAGTTGTTCGTGACAAGGCAAAGGACAAGTAAAATCTAGCCCGCCTGTCCTCTCTGTAAATGGTTTTAAGCAAATTAAATGAGTCATGTGGCAGGGCTTAGGTGTTGTAGTTACCTGCGTTACTCTACTTGATAGTTTGCTTTGAATATATGTTGCTAATTAGGGACAAATATTTCCCCACTTGGAGAAGCAGATGTATGGGTATATACATGAAATCTTCTAGTTTGTGGTAGAGAGGGAGCTGGATTTTGCTTTATGCTAAAGAGTCAAATGTTTCTTAACTAATCATGCCCGACTCCAAAAATTTTAATACCCCAGCACCCAGAGGTGTGGTGGGGAAGCACAGAGGTGCTCTGGAGAAGTATGTTAAAATAAACCTTTTTGCTTCCAGTCTTGGTCATTGTTCCTTGGAGATCTCCTTATGATCATCAAAAAGCGATAGACATTTTTAGGGTGGAGACCCAAGATTTGTGGGTCTGAGTATATCCCCTCCTAAGAACCTTTTAGGGTTCTTAGTTGGCAGCCACATACTTGGGCCTGTATTGTATCAATACCTGTATTAGAGTGAGTGGGTTTTACTAGCCTGTTTTTGGAGGCGGGAAAGAAAGAGGATGGGAGAAGATTCTGATAAATCCTAGAGTTGTTCACTGCTTTCAAACGTGTGTATTTGGAGACAAAGATTGACTGTTCTTTTAAACTATTTATTTGTTTATTGATTTATTTATTTGCTGTGTTGTGTCTTCATTGCTGTGTGCGGGCTTTCTCTAGCTGTGGCGAGCGGGAGCTACTCTTCGTTGCAGTGCGCGGGCTTCTCCTTGTGGTGGCTTCTCTTGTTGCGGAGCACAGGCTCTAGGCGCGTGGGCTTCAGTAGTTGTGGCGTGTGGACTCAGTAGTTGTGGCACACGGGCTTAGTTGCTCTGCGGCATGTGGGATCTTCCCGGACCAGAGCTTGAACCCGTGTCCCCTGCATTGGCAGGCGGATTCTTTTTTTTTTTTTTTTTTTTTTTTAATTTGCAGAGACTTAGAATTTTTTTTTTTTTTTTTTTTTTTATTTATTTTTTTGGCTGTGTTGGGTCTTCGTTTCTGTGCGAGGGCTTTCTCCAGTTGTGGCAAGCGGGGACCACTCTTCATCGCGGTGCGCGGGCCTCTCACTATCGCGGCCTCTCTTGTTGCGGAGCACAGGCTCCAGACGCGCAGGCTCAGTAGTTGTGGCTCACGGGCCTAGTTGCTCCGCGGCATGTGGGATCTTCCCAGACCAGGGCTCGAACCCGTGTCCCCTGCATTGGCAGGCAGATTCTCAACCACTGCGCCACCAGGGAAGCCCGGCAGGCGGATTCTTAACCACTGTGCCACCAGGGAAGTCTGACTATTCTTTTAAATTTTTGATTTGCTCTTTAAAAACTACTGGGGTTTGGCACTAAACCATTTGTTATCTTCCCAAGAACCAGAACTTATCTGACAGAGGCAGATAGAATATGTAAGGATTGATGGAGTTACCAATCTGTCATGTTAGAGATGGGCTAAAGAGTAGTTGATTATCCCAGGTAGAGCCAGAGGATCTGAGAACATTTAAAATTCTAGGCTGTTAGAGTTTTGGAGAAGTCACAGGGGACCACTGTTGAGTGTAAATAAGTATCTCTATTGCTGGGATCTTTCCTTTCAAAAACCCTTTAAGAAGTAGACTGTCCACGTTAAGCCTACAGAATCCCTATTTTTGACCTCGTCCTTGCCCTCCATTAATTGTGATTTTTAAGTTCTTTTGTTATCTTTATTAAACATGACCGAGAAAGCAGTAGGAAGGAGTGATGGTTACACCAATGATGATGAGCTGTGTCCCTTTTGATGCTGTTACTTACAAAGTTTGGTTTTGGAGGCATGTGCTTTTTGGCAATTGTTGGTATTGGTGGGGTGGCAGAACTAGGATCATGTGACAGCCTAATTCTGTTGTGCTAGCATTGTGTTCTGTGCCCAGGGCTAGAAAATTCAGCAGTAAATCTTGGGGTGATGCACCTTAGGTAAGGGAAGATTTTCCATAGAAGTTTGGGCAGAGGTACATTTAGACCACAAAGATCCTTTATTTCACCTATTGTAGATATGAAACCAACCCAAACCAAACAGAACTATCCTGAGGTCTTGATAAATGCGTAGACTGAAATTTATATTGCCAAGCCCTTTTCTTATTCTTGCTTGCCAGTGGCTTCATCGTGTTCATGTTTCCCCCATCCTCTGCGCATGGCAGGCTTCGTTTTTTATTCTGAAGTACAGCCGAGTTTGCTTTTTTTCGTTTTGTTTTTAAAGATTTAAGTTTTTAAAATTTATTTTTGGCTGTGTTGGGTCTTCGTTGCTGCGCACAGGCTTTCTCTAATTGTGGCGAGCAGGGGCTACTCTTCGTTGTGGTGCGTGGGCTTCTCCTTGCAGTGGCTTCTCTTGTTGCAGAGCACAGGCTCTAGGTGCGTGGGCTTCAGTAGTTGTGGTGTGCAGGCTCAGTAGTTGTAGCATGCAGGCTCAGTAGTTGTAGCACGCAGGCTCAGTAGTTGTAGCACGCAGGCTCAGTAGTTGTGGCTCACGGGCTTAGTTGCTCTGTGGCATGTGGGATCTTCCCGGACCAGGGCTTGAACCCATGTCCCCAGCATTGGCAGGCAGATTCTTAACCACTGCGCCACCAGGGAAGTCCCTACAGCCAAGTTTTGATTTGTTCTTCCTGTTTCTCCCTTTCTACATTTGAGTAACTCTCTATTTAGAGAGAGTTTCTATGTTTCCTCCTGCCTACATATATGGCCACAGGCTATAGAAAGCCATTTGCCTAGGATAGGATTAAGAGTTAAGATACCCAATTATATTTACTTGAAGAATCTCTTAATTTTAGTGGTCTCTTTGACCCAATTGGCTAGATTTAAAAGGATGAATTTGCATGTATATTGGCTAGATGCTAGCAATCTTGGTTGCTGAAGCTTGGAAATGTCATTACTTTAGAACCCTCTTAGTGTGCTCTGGGATAGAGGGATGGCAACATGTGCTTAAGGCAAGCGAAATATTTGAACATGTGATATCATCAATGCAGAGAAAATCAATAACAAAAATTCAGCCCAAAGAGAACAAGATCACTTCTTATTAGGAATGGCTTATAGCAGCCTATCAGTATTAGAGCTACTGTTGAGGTATTGATCCCGTGTTCCTGGAAAGGGGCTTGCCAAGGCTTGAGCTCCCATGGGAGCTGATTCTGTTCCACTGTTTTTTGCATGTGGGTGGGTAGGGGGGTGGGGGTCTGTCTGTTCAATGGCTTCATAGTTTTTTTCCTGTGTGTGTTTGTGAGTATGCATATGTACCTAATGGCTTCACAGGTTTACCCTTGCATGGCTATGCTGTAATTTATGGACATGTAGTTTCTTTTGAGGCTTTTGGCTTTTGCAGACAGTGTAAAATGAATATTCTTTTAATATCTTTGCATCCTTAGGCAAGTTTATATAAAAGGTAAGTTCCTAACAGTAAATTGCTGGGTTATAGGAGTTGTTATATTTAAAATTGATAGACATTGCCACATTGCCTTACAAAGAATTTTAAACCATTTTATACTTCCCCCAGTAGTCAGTAAGTATGCACTAACCTCCTCCCCCCACCTTAACACCATATTAGAAGCTAGCAAACTTTAAAAATATCTGTGAATCTGATGGGTGAAAAATGTTCTCTTTGATGTGTTGTGAGTGAGATTTAGCATCATTTTGGATGTAGGTATACTGTTATTTTTGTTCTTTTCTGTAGACTGTGTATTTCATTTGCTCATTCCCACTTCCCACTCCTAAAATTGGTCATTCCAATTACAAATCTTTCCTAAGGATTTGTAAGGCTTTTTTGCTTATTAAAGAAATTAATTTTGTTTGTGAAGTATTTTACAAAGATTTCTTCCAATTAGTCATTTGTTTTTTAAAGGTTTTATGGTCTTTGCTGTATATACTTAATTTTAATGAATGGCAAAACTGATGAGAATCTTTCTTAGTATTAAAACACACACTTGCCATATTATGCTAAAGATCCAGTACCATTTGGTGAACATGAAATTTGTAGTATCTTTAGTAAACAGAGATTCCCTGTTAACCCGTTATCTTTAGCAGGGAAAAGAGGATCAGAGCCTTCAGAAAGTTATTATTATTATTTTTAAATCAGTGCAAAACCCAAAAACATTTCCTTGTTTATCACAAATCTTAGCCGGATTTTACCAGTTAACTGAGCATTTAAAAATCCTTCTTGGCGGGGGGCGGGTGGGGGAAATCCTTTGGAGACTTCCCTGGTGGCGCAGTGATGAAGAATCCGCCTGCCAGTGCAGGGGACACAGGTTCGAGCCCTGGTCCGGGAAGATCCCATGTGCCACGGAGCAACTAAGCCCGTGCGCCACAACTACTGAGCCTGCGGTCTAGAGCCCACAAGTCACAACTACTGAGCCCATGTGCCGCAACTACTGAAACCTGTGTGCCACAACTACTGGAGCCCGCTGCCTAGAGCCCGTGCTCCGCAACAAGAGAAGCCACCGCAATGAGAAGCCCGCGCACCGCAACGAAGAGTAACCCCTCTCGTCGCAACTAGAGAAAGCCCACGTGCAACAATGAAGAACCAATGCAGCCAAAAAATAAATTAAAAAAAATAAATTTATTTTTAAAAATCAACAGATTTTTAAAAATAAATAAATAAATAAATAGTCCTTAAATTGGATTTTACCCTCCTCTGCTACTCTCTCCAGCCTTACTCTAGATTACAAATAAAGTATTTGATAGACAGTATTTGAGATTATTTGAAAAGCCTTATATTTTCACTAATAAGAAAGCAGGAGACTGATAACTTGCCACGTAGATGACACACTGAGTCCTATGACTTTTAAACACGTCTCTAATTAGTCACTGGTTTCTCATTTTGTTCATGTCAACAGGTATCCCAGGGTGCGATTTGAGAATGGCTGTGAGGGGAAGCATGAGGTGCTGTGGAAGCAGCCCAGAGGGACACCTAACTGGAACTTAGGGTTGAGGGTGGCCACAGGAAACTTCTACAAGGAAGTGTGATATCTCATCTAAAGGGTGGGTAGGAGTTAGAAGAAGGGCAGGTAGAGTATTCCAGGTAGGTGAGAGAGAGCTTGGCATGTCTGAAGAATTTAAATGTGTGTGGATGGATCATAGCATGGAAGATAGCAGAGTGACCATGGTCAGTGAAGTAATGGCAATGGCTGGGCTCTAGCAGGGAGAGTGTGCAAAATTAGAAGAGAAGGAAGCCTCTGGCAGAAGAGTCCTGAAGAGACCATGTAGAACCTTCAAATTAGAGCACTTTTTCCCCTGGAAGTATTGTGGAAGTTCTCACTTTGTGTTTTTCCCTGGAAGCATTGTGTTTATTTTGTGCTGTTACTTTTTCAGGTTGAGTAGTCTTTTGTAGGAACCTTTGTCACATCATGTCTAGGGACTAAAATGTGCCTTGAGATGCCACCAGCAATGTGAGAGAGACATATTTCATCCCTTCCCAGCTGGGAAGAGTTGGAATGGAGTTAGAGAATGGAGAGGTGGTAGGGTATGGGCAAGGAATTGGTGGACGTATGTACCAACCACAGAACTGAGACCTAGTGTCATCTGTGGCAAAGGTATCGGTGGTTGAGAGCTGTGGATTTGTTTTAGGAGAATGCTTACTCTTTCTGAGGCAGGAGATAGTTCGTTGGAAGGAAAAAAAAAAGTTTGTTCTTCCAGGGGTCACCACCAAAATGGGTAAAATCCTCCAGGAAATTCTAGTTCTTAATACTTAAAAAAAAAAAATCTATTACAAACTTAAATGTAATTTCCTGTATGACTTTTACTTACTGCTCTGACCCACTGTTACGTCATTCCGAACTCCTGTCAAGCCTGGCACAATACAGGGTCTTGCTGAATTAGGGGTTGCTCTGAATTATTTTATCTCAGATTAGAAACCCTCTGAGAGAAGGATTATGGCTAATCCTGCCTACTCCAGTGGATGCAGAGTGCTCAGTAAAGATTGTCTAAATAGATAGAAGTCTGTCCACGCAGGAGGGAGGCGGAATGGCTTCTTCATGCTTCTCTTAAAGATTGGTTTTAAAAGCCCTTTCATTGTCTCAGCCAAAACTGTGTTGCTTAGAGGCAGTCCCAGCTAATAACCTTTGCCTCTCCTCAATTCAGCTGATATTTACTAGTTGAGGAGAAGCTTTATGTTGAAACCCCAAACATGCCATATCTTTTTCTTAGAAAGCCCTTTTGTCGCTGTGTAGCAGGGGCATACATATCAACATTGAGTGAGTCTGGGTGGTCTCTCTGCGTAGTGGAATAGAGTCTCTCAATTAGATGGGAACCGAGAGTCACTTATTTTAAAGATTCATTGGGCAAATTTACTTTGGCCTAGCCAAAACTAGAAATACAAAATCATAGCAGCCTTAATATCAAAGAGAAGTAAGATCTTGTTTTATAGATCAGCAAGCCTTCTACTTTCATCAAGCTCATTATTACGTTTGTAAGTGTGTGTACTCACCCCTATTATATTTTAAATTATTGGAACCGTAAACTTGCTATTTGGACTGGTTTTTTTTTTTTTTTCTTTTTTTTTAAGGGATGCTTTGATTTAGAAGGTAGTCTGTCTAGTATAACCTGAAAACTTCAGTAAGTAACTGCTTCTGAACTGCTCCCTACTGATTAATGAGGCATAAGCCTCTATTTCCTACAGTAACAAGAAAGACAAATTGATTTTTAAGGTAGTTTGACAAAGAATTAACAGATTCATGTTGTGTGAATTTTGCTGTGTGAATGTAATTCCCTCAAAAGTCAAGTTTAAGGATTTGCTTTTATATAACTTTCTAAGTATTATAAATCCTTCTACCCAAATTGAGGATGTTGCAGGGAATTAGGCTCTCATGAGGTTATTGAGCCCAACCTTTGGATTTCAGATAACAGATGTTTTCTGGAGTAAATGATCTATTAGAAACACCCCCAAAAATGTAGCTAGGTACAATGACAAATTTTACTAGGTTTACTTCAAAGTGAGTGCTTGAGTATCTAAGAAATGTACTGAGACCTTCCTGATTTAAGCATTAATTATGAGGTCAGTTTGATTTTTTTTTTTAAATTCAGTTTTAGCCACCTTTGCCTTAGATCCTGGTATTTTGATCTTTGAGATTGTCAGTAACTAATTATACTTGTCAAGTTCTCTTCTGACTGATGGCCATGAATAAATCACAGTTTATTCCTACAGGTAGAAATGCTCATATTTTCTCAGTTTTTGTTGAGATTCTTTTTTTTTCCCCTTAAACCCATTAATATTAGTGGATTACTTAACTTTATTGACAGTACAGTTGGAGGAAAAGGTAAGGGATGTGACCCTGACCAGATTTGATAGGGACCATATCAATGTGTCAGTTATATTTCAACTTTTAATTTTAAGTCCTTTTTTGTCTCCTTTCTGTCTTCTGCTAAATAACCTGTATCCATCAATATTCCTTCTCTTTTCTTCTAATAGCCCAGAGTTGGAGGCAAAGGGACAAGTGTCATTGTCTCCATTTAACAGATGGGGGATAAGAGAGAGATTGAGTAACAAATGTACATTAAAAGGCACTCAGAAAGCGTGTAACCACATCTCCCCATCCCCGGCTATTTATCTACTATGCTGACTTATGTACTGATGGCATATCCATACCAGAATGTCTTGAGGGCGACCATGGGTAGAGGAACAGTGGGTAAATTCCTTTGCCCATTTGTATCTCTTCTGTAATTACTATATGTTTTACAGAAAGAGCCACATTTGTTGACTGGGCATTTTGTAAGGAAAAACTTTTAATATATTTCGTAGTTTAACCTAGCTGATGTCTTACTAGGTATTTCTAAGCACATGGCTAGCTATCTCTACCTGGGATAACTACCTTTGTCCCTTTTCTTTCAAATACCATCCATTTTGATTCTGCTTAGAATGTTCCCCAATGCAAATGTCCACTCAGCCCCCTGACCTCTGAACAAATGCTGATTTACATACCTCTCTCAGAGTGGCTGATAGGTTCTTTTCTGTGCAATACAATTGCGTTAAGCTTAGCCTAGAATTTTAAGTAATCTTACAAAGCATACTTATTTGGCCTGTATAATATAATATATACTGTATATATATACTGTTAACAGTATATATTATAATATATACTGTTAACTGAAGTAATCTGACAAAGCATTCTTATTTGAGCTATATAAAAATACGTTATTAACTCCTATCCATCATGGTACATCTTAGTTCTAAAACTTGTTGTTTCACATTGTTTTAGTGCCAGGTGCCATCTTTCACATTTTGACATTCTTCGTATCTCAGAGTTCTTCAAAATCAGGTATAACCTGTTCTTGCTTGCAGTTCTTGGAGAGCTGGTTCATTAATGAAATTGTTGTATGCTGAACCTTTTTTTTTTTTTTAACATCTTTATTGGAGTATAATTGCTTTACAATGGTGTGTTAGTTTCTGCTTTATAACAAAGTGAGTCAGCTATACATACACATATATCCCTGTATCTCCTCCCTCTTGCGTCTCCCTCCCAGCCTCCCTATCCCACCCCTCTAGGTGGTCACAAAGCCACCAAGCTGGTCTTCTGTGCTATGCAGCTGCTTCCCACTAGCTATCTATTTTACATTTGGTAGTATATATATTAGTCCATGCCACTCTCTCACTTCGTCCCAGCTTACCCTTCCCCCCACGCCGTGTCCTCAAGTCCATTCTCTACATCTGCTTCTTTATTCCTGTACTGCCCATAGGTTCTTCATAACCATTTTTTTTTTCCTTTAGATTCCATGTATATGTGTTAGCATACGGTATTTGTTTTTCTCTTTCTGACTTACTTCACTCTGTAGGACAGACTCTAGGTCCATCCACCTCACTACAAATAACTCAATTTCGTTTCTTTTTATGGCTGAGTAATATTCCATTGTATGTATGTGCCACATCTTCTTTATCCGTTCATCTGTCGATGGACACTTAGGTTGCTTCCATGTCCTGGCTATTGTAAATAGAGCTGCAGTGAACATTGTGGTACATGACTCTTTTTGAATTATGGTTTTCTCAGGGTATATACCCAGTAGTGGGGTTGCTGGGTCATATGGTAGTTCTATTTGTAGTTTTTAAAGGAACCTCCATACTGTTCTCCATAGTGGCTGTATCAGTTTACATTCCCACCAACAGTTGTATGCTGAACCTTGAATTAAAGTATAAATTTAATTTTTCAAGCAGAACTTTAAGCAAAAGTCTCACCTCTTGACTTCTCTTATTTTGGCAGAACTCCCTCAATTTCCATCATGAAATAATATGGAGCCCCTAAGAGTTGTAAAATTAGGTTTTTATGAACAAAGCCACATGGTGCTCTCCCCAACCACCTGTATGTCCCAACTTGGGGCTAAAAAAATTGATTTTTCCATGTTGATCTGAGCTTAGTTATTGACTATCATTACATTTCCTTGTAAATTACTGCAATGTGCATCTCTTTCCTTGTTTTCCAGGCTGGACGTAAAGAAAGAAGTGATGCACTCAATTCTGCAATAGATAAAATGACCAAGAAGACCAGGGACTTGCGTAGGCAGGTAAGCTGGAAGAAGTGTTGATTGCTTTCCCAAGTTCTCAATTTTGTTGTTTTGGTTAAAATCCCAACAAATACTGGGCACATATTCTTTCTTGAGTTAACGGATGAATTTTCATAGAAAACTGACTTTGTTTTTTGCTAATAAGCTTCTAAATGGCTAATAAAATCTCTTGGGGACCTGGAATAATACAGTCCCACTGGAATGGACTGAATAAATTAGCTCTAGTGTGAAAAGGATGTTTAGGTAAGAAAATCAATTTAAAATGACTTGGGGATCTGTGAAAATACCCTGAAGGATCTTGTGATGTTAACTTACAAACAATAGAGACAGAAATTGAAGTTATTTATTTGACTTGCCCCATTCTGATTTTGATCCTTGATGGAAATGTGTTTCTAGTACAAATATGGTGGATATAGAGGTATTTGGGGCCGTCAGTTTTCTGAGTTAGTAAGTACAGAGGGTCTTTCTCTTCATTTAATGTTAAATAATCCCATTAACATTTTAGAATTAAATTGAGATTTAGTCTTTAAGAAAAAGTTGGATTGAATTTGTAAAACAGTGTATTAAGACTTAAAAAGAAGTTGTAATAGTAATACAAACAATCTCCTGACTTAGTGGAGAAACATTTTATTGTTCATGTCTGATATAAAGCAGAATTAAAGATGGACTGTATCTATACATCTTCCTTTTGGTAAAGTAGTATCACAAATGGTTATAAAGATAACCTTTCAATTTTAAGGTTCATAGTGTGCTCACCCTGTTCAGATAAACCAGAAAGTGCTTTTTTTCTCCCTTCTCAGTTTTATTTAGCCAATCAGGCTGATTATATATATATTTCAAGGCTATGTGCCAATTCAATCTAGAGCTGTTTTCTGTTCAGTTTTTTATTATTCCTTTAAGATACAAGCTTTAGTTTTGTAATTCCCAAGAAAAAAAGGATTTTATTTTGAAAACTGAGATTCTGTTGCTGAAATGCTGTAACTGTAGTATAAGCTGTTATCTCCACAATTGTGTTTCCTGTGTTGCAGATTATATAACTGCATGGCTTACATGAGGGGTCCTCATATAAGTGCAGCCAAACTGTCATGAGCTTCCATTAGATTTAAAAGTGCCAGAGAAAAAAAGCAATCTAGCTTCTTGGTAGAAATAAAATCAAATTTTTACAATTTAATTATTAGCTCCGCAAAGCTGTCATGGACCATGTTTCAGATTCATTTCTGGAAACCAACGTTCCACTTTTAGTATTGATTGAAGCTGCAAAGAATGGAAATGAGAAAGAAGTTAAAGAATATGCCCAAGTTTTCCGTGAACATGCCAACAAATTAATTGAGGTAAGTGTATTAGCAGTTTTATTAATTATGTGTAACTTGGTGGACTGTGGTGATTTTTAACCACAGTATTTAATCAGAAAAATTTAGGGGCTCATCTAATGTACAATATGTGTAAGATGAAAGTCTTTCATTATTAACGTCTATCCAAAACTACCATTTTGGTCAGTTTACATTAATTACATACATAATTAAATATAGGTAGTCTTTATCCTGGAAACTTAACATCTCCACTTAGTGTTAATGCAAATAAAGATAGATCATGACATGCTTAAACTCAGAAGACACTGTAGAAAGTAGTGGCTAGAAGCTGGAGCTTAGGAGTCATACTGCCTGGGCTTGCATCCTGGCAAATTGCTGAACCCCTCTGAATTCCCATTTCTTACTGTAAAATGAAGATACTAATCATGCCTATCTAGGGATTATTTTGAGATCTCAAAGAGATGATGTATGTCAAGTGCTTAACCCTTTGCCTGAGACACAGACTTAGCTCCATCATCTTGTTTTAAAATTGTAGAACTTGGGAATTCCCAGGTGGTCCAGTGGTTAAGACTCTGCGCTTTCACTGCCGAGGGCGCAGGTTCAATCCCTGGTTGGGGAACTAAGGTCCCACAAGCCAGGTCACATGGCACAGCCAAAAAAAAAAAATTGAAGAAACTGAGCCCTAATGTGCTGCTAATTAGATATGTTTGAACAGTAGACATCTGTATGTTAGTGGTTGGTTTTTTTGGCAACAAGAAGAAAGAGTGAGTTGCTGTTTAATTTCCAGATAAGTTAGGCTTGCCTCCTACCTTTTGATTACTGAAATTATGTTACTGTTTAATTGATTCCATTATTACTTTATTTCAAAAATTTGACACACTGTAAGCATATACCCAACTTATTTAATTTTGTAACCCTAATGTAAAACATCTAATATTTGGAAGAGATATTCCGTAGACCATTTGGTAAGTTGGTCATTATGTAAGAACAGAAAATGGGCCTTTTATGTATAATGTGTTTCTTGTACATTTGGATTTATAGTGACATTAGGCCAGGTTAGTACCATAAAAATATTCTAAGGAAAACATCAGTTATCACATTAAATGTGTTACTAATTTTAAATCTAGTTTTCTTTGAACATTAATTGTTACTGTCATCTCAATTAATTATGTGCAAAATACGTAGGTCAGTCTGCTATTCAAGTCACTGATTCTGGCATTTGGTTAGAAGACTTGCATTTTGTGTCTCCATTAAGCATAATCTTTTCACAGTAGTCATATGACTGCATGAGGTGTAACCTCCAAATGTACAAAGATTGTCTTCACAAAGATTGTCTTCAGGAAGCCAACCTCCTGTAAGTAACCTACATCTTAGAAAGCGTGCCTGTGAGGCAGGAAGCAAGAACACTGCCAGCCCATGGCCTTGGGTAACAGGTAGCAGTAATGGCATGGGAAAGGGCATCTGAAAGAGTATGGCAGGCTGAACCTCACAGGGCAGCCCTTTTCTGTTCTACAGCTGGAGGGCTCTTTATAAGGACCTGCCATACAGTCCTCAGCCTCTCCATCCAACAGAACTGACACTTGTTGAGCACCTGCTGTGTACCATGTATATGCAAATACAATGTACTTTCCACATTCTCAGGTAAGGAAACAGGCTTAGAGAGGTTAAGTAACTTGCATTCCTCCCACAATGAGGGCTGTGCCACTCAAGCCTACTGGCGTAGTGGACAGCCTTATGCCCAGTAAGAAGCACTAGATGGACCTGGTGGGTTTGGAGACCTTGCTCCAGGAACTTTGTCCATGCTTATACTTTTTATTTCATTCTGAACTAACCAAGGGCCCCTTAATGTTTAGATTTTGATAGTCCCTGTCACAACTCACTTCTGACTCCTTTCTCACCTCTCTCCCCTCTCCATGCCCTCCACCCCCATCATCCCACACACATAATATATGTGTATTAAATGACACATGGCTTTTCATTGCTTGAGGCATAACCAAAGGCCTTGTAGTATCATTCTGCAAACATTTAAATTACATTTATGGTAATAGAGATCCTAGGGTATATAATTGCATGTGTGCATGGAAAGGAAATGAATTTTTAAAGTGTTTGTTATAGAAGCCTCAAATTCCTGATTCAAGGCAGAACTTCATTCTTCAATGACAAGCCTTCTCCTCCCCACACTAGTACTTTTGTATTATAATGAAACACTGAATTAGTGAGAGACTTGTTTTAAGCAAAGGTAAAATACTTTATTGTGATTATTTTGTTAATCTCCTGACATCTTCCTTTCTTTTTATTAGTTCCCCCTCTTAAGTGGAGTAAATTTCTGCAGGCCAACTTCGGTTTTAGGGGCCATTTGCCATTTTTCCTGGGGTTTAGGGGGAGTAAGGGTGCTATGTGAAAGATGGGAAGGGCTGGTGGTGATAGGCCTCTGGCAGGAAAGGAAGGGCTCAGATTCTGCAGCCACTGAGAATTCTGCCAGATATGTTTGTCCTCCTAAAATATTGAAATACAATTCTATCACTAACCACCTGGAATTAGCACAGACTCCACAGGTAAAGGGCATAATTTCCAGTAAGATTGCCCTCACTATAGATGCCAACTGCAAGTTAGGGGAGTCCCCAGCCCACCTGTACTTCTGACCCAACTGTCTACAAATTCAAGGGTTCCCATGACCTCTCATCCCTTCTTCACAAGACTGCCCTCATTTCAAATGCCAGCTGCAAGTTTGAGGGTCCCCAGTCCACCTGCTCTTCTGATCAACTAGCTACAAATTTGGAGGGTTTCCGTGGCCCACTTCAGGTTCAGTAATTT
The DNA here is from genome assembly GCF_009873245.2 of Balaenoptera musculus. NCBI lineage: Eukaryota > Metazoa > Chordata > Mammalia > Artiodactyla > Balaenopteridae > Balaenoptera > Balaenoptera musculus. The sequence goes on from NC_045787.1 coordinate 115,013,681, forward strand.
GACAGGACAACTCATAGAATTCAGGAGAGTGCTATCCTTATGACTGCATTTTATTGTAAAGGATACAAATCAGGTCCATCCAAATGAAGAGACACATAGGGTAAAGTGTGGGAAGGTCTCAAAGACAGAGTTTCCTGTCCTCTCCCCGTGGATCAGGGTATGTCACTCTCCTGGCACATTGATGGTTCAGCCAGGAAGCTCCACTGAGTTTCAGCATCCAGAGTTTTTACTGAGATTTCATTACGTAGGTATGATTGATAGAATCCCTTCCTTCCGTGGACCTTGGTTTTTCCTGAAAGCCCCCATCCTCTAATCACATGGTTGGCATGGTGGCCTCCCCATCCTCAGTCATCTCATTAGTCTAACATATATAGGGGCTCACCTGGAGTTACCTCGTTAGCATAAATGATGAATAAGAAAGACACTCCTGTCACTCCTGAAATCTCTCAAGGATTTAGAAGTTTCCTCCCAGGAATCCAGTGCAAAGACCAGACATTTTTTTATTATACAACACCTCCCCATCTTGCAGGATTGTGGAGGGCATGGTTTTCGGGTAGCTTGCTACCCAGCCATGAACACCACATGGAAGAGGTAAGACAGGGCAGGTTTGTTTCCTACAGCTTTATGTAGATCCTGTTTGTGGCCATTTACCCAGTGATTTACCACTTGTTTTATCTGGTGTTCCTTGCATTGTTTGGTTTTGCTTTTCCCTGGAGGTTCACCCGTTAGGAGCCCAGTTTTCTGATTGAGTCCATCTCTTCTCTCCGAAGTGAATGGTTCTTATAGAATCATTGGTTCTCCCTCTGGTGTATAAACCCGCTTCTGTTTAATATCCGTGTATTGACACTTACCTTTCTTAGACTCATTCTGTAGTGGGAAGCTCCCTCCTTCCAGAGGCAGCACCTTCCACTGGTGGATTCTCTGGTTGTTAGGAAAGGGGAGCCACAGTCTCCTTCTCTGGAACACTCCCTGTCCATCTTTTTACTGCTGCACACAAATGAATTGAGAGGAGCTACAGGTGAAAATAGACACCTGATTTCAAAGATGTGGCATGGAAAAAGAATGTAAAAGATTTCATTATCTTTTTTATTGATTACATGTTGAAATATATTATCTTGAGATTAAATATTATTTTTTCTAATCTCACCTCTTAATGTGGCTCACATTGTATTCCTGTTGGACAGCACTAGTCTAGCTGATTTCCTCAGGCCTTTGAGAGGCTCTCTTCATTTTGCCTCTTCTCTGAATGCTCGCCACTTAAGTGCCAGTCCTTATTGAACACCTGCTGCAAGAGCGGGCGGATGGAGATAGAGCAGCCAAAGCTTCCATTGGCTTTTGGGCAGTGACCTCACAGTCAGTCAGCTTCAGGATTTTGCTTCCAGAGGTGCTGCTGCTCAATTCCATCTTCTCCATCCTGGTCTGTGTGGGTGCAGTTGGTTGTTTGGCTCTCTGTTTTGACACTCATCCAGTATAAACTTCTTAGATTCAGTCTAGTGTTTTGTCCTGTCAGGACTATTGCTGGCATTGCTCTTCGTATTATTGACAGCCCCTTCCAAACTTGTATCATTTCTTTCTTTTTTAAAAAATAAGCATGTCTTTTCTCCTTTTATCTAATATGTTTATAAAATACTGTCTAAGACAACCCATAGGATAGAACCTTTCTTTCAGCTTGCCACTAGAAATCATTGTGTTGATTGTACAGTTCTTTGTATACAGTTAGCCGTTCAGCCAGTTACAAATTCCTTAATTTTTGTCTTGATCTCTGTCCCTGCCCACCCCGGCCAAATAAAATAGTGTAAAAAGGTTATGCTCTAATTTGGGTTGTCATGTAAAGTTGCTTCAAATGTATTAATAGTTTCTGAGTAGTATTAGGGATAGCATCCGCAGAGAAATGGGAATCTTATGGTACCTTCTCTGTATACCACATTATGGAAATACAAGATTAGCTTGAAGAATAAAAACCACATACTGACTCGTGAGGTTTTATGAGCAGAAGTGAATTTCTCCAGCCCCTCTGTGTTGGCATAGTGTTTGGAAGGCTGTGTGGTGCCTGCTGCCTGTTGGATCCTTATTAAATGACTGTGATTTTACTTGGGAAAGCAAATAACAGAGTGTTTGCTGTGTGGTTGCTCTTATTTTCTCAGGGTCTGACTAGGACCTCTGACTGCCTCACACTACAGTTGTCAGTGGGATCTATTACCTCCCCACATGGTATTGAATCCCCTTTTCTTATGTGAAGGGTACATAGAGGTTGTGCGTCTCAAGGCCAGTGAGTAGGGGAGCAGGAGCTGAGGGTCAGTATTGATGAGCTGGTGGCCCTTCTGTTCACCATTTTCTTCTGTTCTGGAATATAGCACTGAGGGCTTTTCTTTCATGTTTATGAAAGGGCATGGCCATGCTTCAAGGTAACGATAACACCTTTTATACTTGACTCTTTCTCCCATATCAAGTTAATGATTTCTTTATGTTGCTTGTCAGTTTAGTGTATTGAGGTGAAAAATTTATTTTCTGTCAGAAATATTAACCTTTTTGTCAATAATGCAACACCCATGTGTCCTTTTTAATTGCTTCATTCTTTGCCTACCTCCTTTGCTGTGAGTAGCTTAATAGCTAAAGAGCAATCAGTTTTCCCTTTTTAATTTTGCTGTCTTCTGGTTCCTTTTTCAATTTCATGAATTGAAAGTGAAATAGGAAAAATACAATTCATGAAATCTTGCCTGTAAAAACTGTCTATCATTTAGTATCCCTTTCCCCTCAGCCCGAGACACTGTACAATAAGATAGTATTTTGTTCATTGCCTTGTGAATTAAGAACCAAAAAGTAAATGTAACTGGTATGATTTTCAACTGGATTATCATTACTTGCTATGCCCCCACCACCACCACCCCAGGACCAAGTATTTCCCATTATCCAGGACTTCATAGGGTGTGGCTTTATTGGCTTGAAATGCGTATTTTAACTGCAAATTGAATGATCTGCATTATAACTTTTATTCTGTGTTGTGCTTATAATATGCAGTAAAGTGACCTTGAAGAAACCTCTGTAAGGGGCATTTGAATTAAACACTGACCTTATACGATCTGCCTGTGACATCTTGGATATTTTCTCAGTACCTCTGTACAATCCTATAGGTTGAAGTTCTTGCAAATGGCACATCAAATGAAGCTTCAGTTTTCCAGGACTGTAGGATGTTTGCATGAAAGCAGTTGGGTATTCTTAGGGAAGAATGCTGACCTTGGAATCAAGAAGAATTTCCTGAGCATATTGAGCTTGGTTTTCTCACATTTTCAAGGGTGTGTAATTTCCCATGCATGGGGTTGTGTAAGACCAAAGTGTCTTCCCTGTACTATTTTAACACCTTAACACCAAGCTTTTTTGGCTGAACTTAACTACCTAGTCAAATTTTGGGATGGTCAGGTGAAGGCGATGGATGTATCTTGTTCTCAAGGAACATTGAGATTCTTTTCTCTTGGAGTGTTGGCAGGAACAATTAAGGAAGCACTCTGCCCAACTCTGGCCCTGCTTCAGAAAAGAGTGTAGGCCCTCCTATTGCCTCACCAGTAGAGCTGATGGACTAGTGTTTAGACAGGCACCCTTCCTAGCTTTATTGACAGATTATTCAGGAGACTAGACAGAAATAGGGAACTTTTTAAGTGATCAGTATAATATGTAAATGGAAGTGATGACAATATCACCTGGGTGGTTATCTACACATGAAAGCCTTTTTAAAAATATCAAATAGCCAAGTTGTTTAAAATAGTTTATGATGTTTTAGTAAATTCACAATTTCTAATCCTGTTACTAGAGATACTTATATCCTGCCTCTTCCTAAAATTAGATTTGGCATGGCTTATTTTGAACAAAATCATGTAAGATAAAATAAGGTAGATGTAGAAAATCAGGATGTAGGAGAGAAATAATACACAATTACGAGCTATAATTGCCATGCTTGAGTTTGGTTGTGGCACTGCACTTCCTGGTAGCATGGAGGAAAGGAAGACACACAATCAGTTGTGTATTCTTGTCTTTAGAATGGAAGAAGTATGCCCATTTTTTCATGGGAAATAAGCCTATCGTAAAATGTTAAAAAAATTCCTTACTTGGGACTTTTACATAAGGGGCAGTGAATGATTTAATACATAGGGTCCTCAACATTTTAATAATAAATGTAGTGACAGAGTCCACATGATCTTTTTTTCTTGTAAATTCCCTCTAAAATGGCAAGGTCATAACGTTCAGTTGACGCTGAGTTGAGTTCCAAAGAGCTGTGATGAGGAGCTAACCCAGCATGTGGCCTTCAGCCTCCCAGTAACAATATTAGGAGAACTGAGGGCTGTGAGTCTGTGAGTCCAGTGCTTCCTCCTGATCATCCCAGTGTAGCTTTCTTTCTTTTTTAAAATAATGTTCAGCCTTCCTGTTTCTTTGTGTTTTAAATGTATCCTGTAAAGAGCATATGTTTAGTTATTGTTATTCAGGTTAGCAGGGGGTTTTTTTCCTGTTAATTAGGGAGTTTTGTACACACACATTTATTATCATTATAACATGTGGATTCATTCTTACCATTGCATTTTTGTTCTCTCTTTCCCCTTCTTAACCCACTGCTTCCATTCCTCCTCCTCTATTTCTAACTCTCCTTCCCTCTTTTGGATTGATTGAGTCCTCCCACTTCCTTCTATTCCCCACCCCCCCTTCTCATTTGGAAACCATACACTCCATTTTATTTGTAGCAACTCTGGATATTTTAAGCATGCATGTTTAATTCAGAGGTTGAGGTTAAGTAGTATCTTTTCCTCCTTCTGAAACAATATGAGAATCTTAGAATGCCTTGACTTTAGTTATTCTCTAACTTAGATATTATTGTTGTACAGTATTTTGGTTCTCTTAATTTTTAGCCCCATGAGTTAGACACTGTTGGTATTGCTTTATTCACTTATTTCAACTTTTACATAAAATTTACCTGATACCATATTTTCATTGCTTCCATTTCTTCTTGCATATTAAACCTTCCTTCTGGGATTGCTTCCTTTTTTCCTGAAGCATCTTTATTAAACACCTTTAGTTGAGGCAGGAAAGATCTGTCTGGAGTAAATGCTCTGAGATTGGTTTTGGCTTTGTTTTGTCTTAGTGTCTTTATTTTGGCTTAATTCTTGAAAAAATAATTTTATTGGATGTATAGTCCTAGGATGATTCCCCCCCCCACTCCTCCCTTCAGAGATTTGAAAATATTGTTACCCTATCTCTGGCTTCCATTGTTGCTGCTGAGAAATCAGCAGTCAGTCTCACTGAGATTTCTTTGTAGATAATTTGTATTTACTTTCTGGCTGTTTTTAAAATCACCTTTGTTCTAAAGCTTCACTTCAGTGTTTCAGGGTGTAGATTTCCTTTTATTTACTCTGCTTAGAATTTATCTTCCCAGATCTGAAAGTTGTTTCATCCATGCTGAAAATTTTCAGCTGTTACCTCTTTCAGTATTGCCTCTTTTGCATTCTCCCTATCTTCCCTTCTGAAATCCTCATAGTTGAATAATAGACCTCAATTTATCTTTCATGTCTCTTAATTCCTTTTATGGTTTCCATGTCATGAAAATGTCTTGGTTTTCCTGAATAATTTCTTCAGTTTGACTTTCCAGGTTAGTAATTCTCTTTTCAGCAGTGTCTAGTCGATATTATTTTAAATTTCTAGAAATGGTAGACATTATTACTTTTCTCTTAAAGTTCTATTTTGATCCTTCTCAAATCTGCCTAGTTATTTTTGAGTGTGTTTTTCCTTTTCTATACTTGGTATACTTTCTGTTATCTCTGTTAATGTAAAAAAACATATTTCTTAATACTCCACTTTTGATCATTTAAGTATCTGCAAGTCATGGATCTGATTACACAGTTCTTTTGCTTCCTTTTGCTCAAGATGCCTTATTTCCTTATGTACTTCCTGTATTTTTTATTGTGGGTTCACATTCCTGGTATTTCGTATTTGGGAATTCTTTGAGGCCTGGGTTTAGATTACCTTCCATCAGAGAAAATTTCCATTTATATTTACTTCTGCCAGTTGCTTACGGAGACTACTAATACATGACCTCCTAAACCTAAAAGTTTTGGGGGCCAGATAAATAATATAATTTCTATACCTAAACCCCTGAGGAGGGCCAGCCTTTGGTTAGAATTTACAGGAGAGACCTTTTTTTTTCTCCTCCTTGAGGGAGTGATTAGGGCTTACACTGGCAAGTATCCTACTGTTTTGCTCTTCATGTTGACTTTTCTCTTAATTCACTCTTTCACTTAGGATGTTGCCTTTTGGCTGTCCCAGCTCTGTGCAGATTCTCTCATCTAAGGCATCTACCTTATGAGACCCATTAAAAACCCAAGTTCTGACCACAGAATGGCACACATACTCCCCTTCATAAACAGTTTTCAGTGCTTGCTTACCTCTCTGAATTTCTGCTTTCTCATTTCTAGCCTCTGCTAATTTCCCTTAATTACTCACCTGCTTACCCTACATTTTTTTTTTTAACGGCATGATTGAGGTATAATTTATATACCATAAAACTCACCCATTTTAAGTGTACAATTCAATGGTTTTTACTAAGTTTACAGAACTATGCAGTCATCATCACAGTCCAGTTTGGAAGTTTTCTATCACCCATGTGTGCTTCACTTTTTGGTTAGCTATCTTGTTCCTCCTAATAAGATAGCCAACACCCGTCCCTGGAAATTGGAAAGTTGGAAGCTTGACCTCTGTTCCATCATCATTTCTTCTGTGGGTTTGGAAGTAATTGTTAGAAATTTCTTGAGTGGTTCTGAAATTTATATGATGTGCATTTGGGACTTCTCTCTTCATATATGACAAGTTTGGAAAAGTTGATTTATTATTTGGATTTTTTGAGAGTACAGAGAGCTTAACCATTGTAAAGAAGAAAACTCAGGTGGTAGCTTGACCCAAGATCACATGGCAAGTGATGTAGATTTTGAGCTTCAACTTTACAGCATGCTACTCAGGTCGTGGTGTCACTACTTAGACTTAAAAGCTCCCTGTTCCACAATTCTTGTCACTTGTTTCACCTCCACAACAGGTATAGGCTACTATGAGAGTAGGTCATTAATTTATTACCAAGAACAAAAACAAATCTCTTCTTGTCTTCCTGCAAAGGTTCCAGGGTAAGGGGCAGTGGGAAACAACTTAAAGTGTTTGACTTAAACAAATTTTAAATTTATTTAAAGTCATCAACACATGTATAACAGAGGAAAATTTGTCATAATGGTATATTTTTCCCCCTTATAACCTTGTTTCATACATTTTATTTAAGTTGTAAAGAAATTCTAGAGCTTTCCTAAATGTCTGAAAAGTTGTCTTTCCTGTCATGTACAGATGTCATATTTGTTGATTTGACACAGCCTGGCTGTGACAATTTTTTCCTGCACAGCACAGATTATTACTGGGCTACTCCTAAAACCAGCTAAAGCCCAGGGCTGTTTTTTGGTTTTTTTAAATCAGGGAGTTGAAAGTTTTCTGAAATGTTGTGTTCTTCTACAGGGTCCAAACTTAAATGGGATAGGCAGAAGTAGTGCAAAAGAGGGCTCATGATTCCAAAGCTGGTAGTCATAGTGTCAATCTTAGCCCACCTCTTAGATTAGCGGGAATCTAAGATGTTTAAATTGTTAATACACAAATTACTGTGGTAGCAAAGATATAAAAATTTATTCCCAGAGCAAATTAGAGATGTTGCTCATCACTCTTCAAAGTCTCAGCTCTGCTAGGTTCTCTGGAAGTTAGCTGCTCTGAGTATTTTTGATTCAAACTTCAGAAACTTCTTCAGTCTACTTAGCTGCTATCCCAGATTTCTCGAGCCCCACAAAGAGGTATTTAGGAAGCCCCTTCCCTCATTCCCAGCTTTCACGGCAGTCAAGCCTGGCACTAGTATATGAGGTTAGCTTCTCAGAGAGCTGTGGTCGAGATGTTGCATTTGCACATTTGTCATTGTTAGAAGTGAGTGGCGCTTTCCCTGGAGGGTGAATTGAAGCTCATTCATCTGGAGAAGACTGTCAGTGACAGGCGCCCGCTTCCTCCTCCCAGGGCAGGCGGGGTGGCCTCCTGAAACAGGCAGTGTACTCTTATAGAACATTAAAGTAATGTTTTTAAAATAAAGAAGAAGTCTTCCTAAGTCTTGTTAGGATTTGTATCAGGAAACAGGAAAGATGGTGTACAGAAGTCAGCCATTTCAGCCTTTCGCCACACACCATCTCCTGTGTCTGATCTGTAGTAGATAATACTTACTGTAATCCTTTGCTTCTTAATTTAATTATTTTTTTCTGAGTTTTACAGATTCATAAAATTGGGAGAATATAAAATTGTACTAGTAGTGGCTAGAGAGTGGAAGGCAGAAACAGTGACAGACCTTCCTGAATCTAACATTTGACCGGCCTCCGAAAATGGTGGGCATGGGGTGGGACTAGGGATCTTTGTTAGTCCCAAGTTGCTAATTCAGTCATCAACCTCAAATTTTATATTTGGTTTCAAAATGCCTTGTTAAAAGACGGTGAAGCAATAGAAGCTGTGGCTTCATAAACACATCTAATTTAAGCTTACTCCTTCAGTAGAGCACCATAAAATGTACATTTGAGGGATAATGTTTGTAAAAGTTTTATGTTCTACAGAATTTAGCTTAGGTCATATTTTGTAGCACTTTTAAAGGAAACAAATAGAAATCAACAATCATCTCTATAGACTGTCATCATGAATAGAAGTGCCTCTTTGCTCAGGTCCAGTTGACACTGGAAAGTGGAATTGTAACGTTCAGGGAGTATAAATCTTACTTCTTTTGTGTGATTTTGAAGGCCCCTACCCATTAAAGATCTGACTTAATTTTCTTTTTCCGTACATTTTTATGTTTAAGTTGCATGTTAGTTCTTTTGTTTCTCCTTGTGATTAGGCATTGCAGGATTGTGATAGTTCGCAGTCTTACAGAAAGCTGATAATCCCTAACTGTAACACTGCGAACAACAGTAATGGTATATAATTTTTCTTGTGCCTTTATGTGCTTAACTTGGGTGGAGGAGTGAAAATCAAAGGTTATTGCCATTGCCCTTGTTTACTCTGGCATTTTAAATTCTCAGAAAGTGCCTCTGATATTCAACTGCCTATGCCTCTATCATTCATAACTCAGTTTGCACCTGGGGTAAGATATGTCTCAGCACTGTGTATTCAGTTGGTCCTTGGTGTTGCTAACGGAATTGGCAAGCCTGTTTATTGAGAAACATTGGTAAGTGATCACAGCCCTAGCAGCCGCTACAGAACAACATTCTCAGCACAGCCAGAGCTTCAGCAGAAGTATGATACAACTTGGAAGGACTGTTTCTGGCTACATGAGTAGTGTCATTGAGGCAGTTGGATGGCAAGGTAAAGATTTTAGTTCAAATGAAATAGCGTCATTCAGGAAACAGTCCAGCTGTCAGTGCTTTTGAGAAACCAGTTAAAAGACAGTTTTGCTCTTAACTATGGGATATCATCTCTGTTTCTTCTTCCATTTCTGATGAGGATGGCCTTGGGTCCATCTTGATGTGTTAATGCTGTTTTTTTAATTTGAAAAATAGCCTTGCGTTCAAATAAAACTCATCTTGGCTTAAAGTAAGCGTCCATTCACCTGTCAAATGAGAACAGCAGCTTAGAATTTCGATTTCCTTCCTTCAAGAACAGCTGCAAAGTACATTTTTATTTGAGGGTACCAATGATTCTTTGGTGCCCTTGGTTCCTTAGTTTTTGTCACGTCTCACACCAGGAGACCCTCTTTCTAAAGTTACTGTTCAGGCAGGTTAGAGCCCATGTAAAGCCGGTGAGTTACAAGCCCTAGGTTCTTTCAGGGTTCTGCCACCAGCTTATAGTGTGACCTGTGTTACGAGTTTAATTTCCTTAGCACAGAGCTAAAAAATTTGTCCTCATAAGCAGGTAATCAATCTGTGAGAAGTAAAACACCTTTGGTGCTTTTGTCATTTGTTCTGTAAAGGTCAGGGATGGGGTAGGTGTACATTTGTTTTTCTTTGCAGTTAAAAGAGAAAAATCTTCAAAGGTTTTTTTAATCTTCTAGGTTGCCAACTTGGCCTGTTCCATCTCAAACAATGAAGAAGGTGTCAAGCTTGTTCGAATGTCTGCAAGCCAGCTAGAAGCCCTCTGTCCTCAGGTAAAGTACAACCAGCAATGTTTAATGTTTCACCAAATTGGATTTGGGTTATTAGAGTGGGGATGAGGTTTATTTTGTTAGTTTCGTTTTTAGGATTTTAGATGGAAGCCTTGAGGACAGAATGCTGATCCACAGTCCATATAGCTTGAGAAATTTATGTTTGACTTTAAGTGATATTTCCTTAAGGCATCATGTGTTACTGTCTCCTTGCCCTTCATTAAAAATGTATAGTGTCGGGAGTTCCCTGGTGGCACAGTGGTTAAGAATCTGCCTGCCAATGCAGGGGACACGGGTTCGATCCCTGGTCCAGGAAGATCCCACATGCCGCGGAGCTACTAAGCCTGTACTCTAGAGCCCGCGAGCCACAACTGAGCCTGCGTGCCACAACTACTGAAGTCCGTGCGCCTAGAGCCTGTGCTCCACAACAAGAGAAGCCACCACAATGAGAAGCCCGTGCACCGCAACGAAGAGTAGCCCCCGCTCACCGCAACTAGAGAAAAGCCCACACGCAGCAGTGAAGACCCAATGAAGCCAAAAAAAAAAATGTATAGTGTCCTGCACTGCTGGCAAATGGAGGGTAGGCAGTGGCCATTCTACACCCTCCCTAAGGGAGGGCCATCTGCAACACGTGGTAGTCCTGGAATCAGGATGGTTACCCAGAAGCGTGAAAGAATAACTGCTACCCACCCACACTCCATTGTGATGTCCAGTATTTGGATCTTGTTAGAGGGAATGAGATTCAAGAGCTAGAAGCCTTACTCAGCTATGTCCTGAAGTAGCCTTATGATACAGATATTAATAATGTAACTCAGCCAGCTACTGAAGTAAAAGCTTAAGAACTTTTCTCCATTTATAATGGCATATTGGAAGACTGGTGATCAGGCTAGGTTAAGCATCTGGGGCTCTAGAAAGACTCTGAAGCACACAGAAAAATGGTTGCTTTGTTAAATGTTAGATGAGTTGCCTGCCTCCTGTGAGGGGAACTGATCCTGTTTGTGTGCCTGACACTCCTTGCCCCTCAGGGATTTCTAAGCAGTGTCAGTGCTGTTTTGGTGGAAGAGGTTGCCTCTCCAGTTTCCCAGGTAGAGAATGGTCATGGGCATACTCTGAAGATTTACATTAAACTCTTTCTAAATGTCCTGTCAGATGGCATTGACCACAAATAAAGGGGAATAAAGCAAGGGAACTGGAGTAATAGAATAGAGGTCGCAGGAATGAAATTTCTATGTTAAAGTCCGCAACCAACTTTAAAATATACCGTGACTAATACTTTGCTTCTTTCATATGTATAATTCCTGACACTCAAGGTAGGTGACCAAAATAAGGAAAGCCTGGTTATTAACCTGGGATCCTAACTGGTACACAGGTTAGCTAGGGCATTTATTCTCATTCTCAACCAGGTGGGTTAGTTTGCCCGTGAGAGCTGCTTCATCTGAGTATGAGTGTGATGAGCCAGTGTGGATCCACATTATCTAATCAGCATTTCCCCAGCGTTAATCCAGTCATGAAGTCTGCTACTGGTCAGTAGCTGTACAGATAATAAGCACGATGAATTTAATCACCTACAGAAAGTTCATGGATGACCAAGTTGTATGAAATAAATTTAGAGTAGATTTTAAAGATTTGGCATTCTTTTCTCAAGCTTGCCATTTTACCCTATCAGCACTTTTTTATTTTTTAAAGAAAAGGGTGGAATTTAATCTTTATTTACAGGACACTGCAAGATACGAAATTGCACATAGAAATAAGAAACCCATTGACAGGAGAAGCTTCATACAGTATGTACAGTTTGGAACTGTTCAAGAATAGTTTCTTGGGCTTCCCTGGTGGCGCAGTGGTTGAGAATCTGCCTGCCAATGCAGGGGACACGGGTTCGAGCCCTGGTCTGGGAAGATCCCACATGCCGTGGAGCACCTGGGCCCGTGAACCACAATTGCTGAGCCTGCGCTCCGCAACAAGAGAGGCCGCGATAATGAGAGGCCCGCGCACCGCGATGAAGAGTGGCCCCCACTTGCCGCAACTAGAGAAAGCCCTCGCACAGAAACGAAGACCAACACAGCCATAAATAAATAAATACATAATAAATTTTTAAAAAATTTAAAAAAAAAGAATAGTTTCTTTGTAAAAAGTGCTACAATAACAAACCACGTGTAAAAAGAGTTCTTAGTAGAGAAACAGTAAGACAAACTTCTACCAAACATAGTACACAACAAACAACTTTATGCCTCAGGTGTACAATCTAAAAGTTGAAGGTCCCAGCAGTGCCATCCTGAACTTGGAATGTAAACCCTTCAGAGGTAGTTTCTGGCACAACATTTTGATCTTCCTCTTCCTCCACAGAGAAATACGTCTCAATCAAGTTTAATGAAGCTTTGCACACAGGCTCATTTTCATAGTTTTGTAGAGCTTCAATTTTGTCCAAACCTCCACATTCTTCAATCATTATACTAAGTTTCTCAGTTTCACCTAGTTTCTCAGCAGCGTGAAAGATATTTGAAATGGCATCCAGAATAACTAGAGTAATTTTGGTGTCTTTCGCAGTTAGGAGGTTCATCAGCGGTTCTGTTACGCCACAATGAACAAGGTATACCATCTGCTCAACTGTTCCGCCACGTGTATAGTTGGTCACAGCCCATATAGCTTCCTTTTGTGTCTTAAAGTCTGCCTTAGAGAGAACGCCAACAAGGAATGGGACTAATCCATGATTTACAGCTTGTTGTATCTGGTCCTGGCGGCCAGCCCTGATGTTTGACATTGTCCACGTAGCTTCCTTCTGAATATTAGTTTTGGAGTTCGTTAGCAGGCTGGGAAAGATGGCAAGTGCTCCTGCATCTATTACAACCTGAGTCTGTTCATCTGTCCCAGTGACAATATGCCCTATGGCTCTTTGCGCAGGAATCACGATTGGCAATTCAGTAGCTCCTAAAAGCTTCACAAGTTGGGGTACAACCCCAGTTTTCACAACCATTTCAATCCGTTCATTTGGACCATTGGTAAGGTAGGAAATAGCCCAGCAGGTATCAGCTAAAACTTCTGGATCATCGTGATGCAGGAGATGAACTAAAGTAGGAAGAATTTGCTCAACAGAGTCTAAGCGGGGTGCACGATTCTTGTTGCGACAAAGATTTGAAAGTGTCCAGGTAAGATTATGTAAGTAACCACATGCTAAAGATGACACATCAGGAACCGCCAAAAGTGCCAACAGCGGGTCAACTGCACCATACTTGATAACCAAGTCTCGGAAAACCGAGCTATCACCTGCAATGTTTCCTAGAGCCCATACAGCTTGTTCACTGATGTGAGCGTGGGGAGATGCCAACAGAGAAATGAATGCTGGGATAGCACCTCCATCTACCACAGCCTTGGTGTGTTCTGATGTCCCGGAAGCAATGTTAGTGAGGGCCCAAGCAGATTCAGACTGAATGGGACTACAATCCATTCTGCTCAAGAAGGACACAAATTTTGGAATCAAACCAGCCCGTATTATGCTGTCTATGGGGGGCTATTTTTCCCTAGAAAGCAGTTTCCTAGCAGCTTGAGTAGCTTGGAGCTGGCTTTCCAAGTTGTTGCTATTTATGCCTTTGACAGTATCATCAACAGACCGATTTATAGTGCCCTGGTTGTTGCGGTTTTCCTGCAGTGGAGAAGCAGCAGCATCTGGAAAAGAGCTGACATTTCTCCTTTTCAGCGTCTGGTCATCCTTCTTAGCTTTCCTGAGCTCCACATTAACTTCTGTTCGGCGCCGCCTCATTTCTGTACTGTCTTTCCCCTTGTTCTTGAATCTGTTAAGGCGGGCAGCTGGTGAATTAGCATTCTCATTGGTGGACATGGTTATGAGACAAAGGAAGAAAGCTACACAGCCGGCTCAAGCTTCCACAAGAGGTGGTGCGGGGCGCACAGGCTGCGGATCGGCTGCCCTCAAAACGTCCACCACGGTCAGCCCGAGGATGGTGTGCCAGCGCTTTATTTTTAATGCCTTTGGTTCTCCATTTGATTTTGAAATGCTTGAAAAGCGACAATGCTTTCACATATTGGCTGAAACAGATGGTTAACATACGCTGATCACACCTACTAAGAGTATTTATATAAATGATCTTAAAGCCTAGAAAAAAAAAATCACATGGAGAGTCTGGTAGATCCTAATGAGAGTGATGGTGTGCATAAGTCATGTTTGGCTGGGACATGTTGCCCAGGTTTTAGGTTGCCCTCAGAAAGCACCTTTTTTCCCTCTCCTTTGTAGTTTCATTTCTCCTGCTAGAACAGACCTCAAGACAGTGTCCAGACCATGCTTGGAATTGGGTATATGTCCTAGATAAAAAGGTGTTTCTCTAGGTGTGATTATTCACGCAGATTCTCTCCTAGGCCCCTTCCTACCCTTGCTCACAAACAAGGCTGGGCAGGTTCAGTGATGGCAAATACAGTAGACATTTGCAGGCATGGTAATGACAAACTATGTAGCATGTGCCATTTCTAAATGAGGTAACTGTGACTCCACTCCAACCCATTATTGCTAGATTCTTTCATTATTTTTAAAGAGAAGTCAGCAATTCAGATTTTTTTGACAACTCTCAATTTTAAAGGATTGGGAACTAATTTAAAGTTCTGAAATTCTTTGAGGAGCGTAAACCAGATTTCTGGGAGCTGCATCTCACCTACCCTGGCCATGTGTTTCATGCTCAGAGGACCTCTCCTTTAAGGCAGCTGATGGCTGTCCCCCTCAGGAGGAGTGGAGCCCTCTCCTTATTCTTCAGCCTGATGTGGGCAGTGATGTCGGGCACCGGGGGTCCTAGTCCTGAGGTGTTTCCTTCCAGGGTCACTGGCTTGTTTGATAAACAAACCCTAGGCACGTTAATCAACTTGACTAGGCTAGTTAGTTAATTCACCAGTTTAAGATGGTGTTTAATATGCTGTAGCCTGTAGACAAAAAGTTATTATATTAAAGTGTATGTTTCTTCATTTGAGGCTACTGTCAGCATCCGTCCACAGTATGGAATATGTATTGGGTTTTTCCGGTTTGTTTTTCAGGTCTCACACTCACACTGCTGCATTCAGGCAGCCCTGGCCCCTCTGCTGGGGGCTGCTTTTCTGTGGCTCCACCTACAGTCTGGAGTTGGTTCCTAGACCTTATTTTTCCTCTCTGGAGAGGAGAGGTGACAGATGGAACCTGTAGAGGAGTTTTCTTCTCCATCTTTCAGTTCACCCAATAGCAAATTAATTTTTGGAAATGGGAAATTCTGTTCTAAAGTACTGACTTTTTAGCAGTTAAGTGACTTTAACTCCGATATTTGCAGTATTAAAGTTGAGTTCAGGCAAAGTAACCTGAGAGTGGATTTATTTTGTTGCTTGGGGGAGAAAAAAGCATCCACATTTTTTGGTGATTTACTGTTATCATGAGTAGGAAAGAAAGTAGGTCAGCTCTTTCCCTGCATTGCCTTCTGTTTTGTGTCTGCAGTATCGCACTGTTCATCAGAAAGGGGACCTCTCTCCATCTGAGGAGAGAGCCCAGCCTCACATGCTTTTATCAGGAAAAAAATCTAACTGTTTTGGGAAAGAACCTGATTCTCTCATTCTCCCATGTCCCCCACATCATCTTGCTCACGGATGTGCTCAAGTCTTAGTCCATGGTAGCTGCTTAAAAGACTTTAGTTTTTCAACTCATCTGATGCTGGTCAAAAGAAAATAGAAAAACCCTGCCAACAGCAGGTTTCTGACAGTTGATAATTCATATGGCCTGGTATAATGCATGGCCTTTCTTGGAAATTTAAGCAAGGGTGAATTAAGTATTTGAAGCTGCTGCTTATCTACATTTCTTTGTCTTTTTTTTTTTGGTATTTCTCACTAACTAAATTGAGAAAGAACTTATAAAATTCTTGGTTCTTCTGCCTCCTTAGATTTATCTTCCATATTGCTGTTTCTCCCATTGTTCTATGGGAATGCTGATCATTTTTGTGGCTAACAGGCTTGACAAGCATCAAATAAGCATAAACCCAGACAGGCCTGGTCTATATAGGTCGTGAGAAAATATATAGCTCTTAAATGAGCATCCAAGGCATACGGGCCAGGGAAGCCTGTGGCCTCAAGTTCTCATTCATGTATTACTTCACAATCATAGGACCATCTACCTTTGAATCACCTCACTTTTCCACTTCTGATATTCTCTAATCTTCTTACACAGCAATTGCACAGAAGAGCTAAAAGGAGATGCTTCTGACTAAAAGTTTCTCTCAGCATTTTCTGTACCTCTTTCCTCCCTTACCCCCTCCCATGGAGGTCTGCGGGTAACAGGCCTCCAGAGACACTCCGGTTTCCTTGTAAGCCTTGCATATTGATATTGGTCTGTTGTTTTGTTTTCTTGTAAAGTCTGATTTCCATATCATAAAAGTTGGAAAGTGTTTCCCTCTCTTCCATTTTCTTGAGAAGTCTATATAACTAGTATTCTTCTTTAAATGTTTGGGGGGAATTTATCAATGAAGCCATCTGGCCTGGACTTTTCTTTTTTTCTTTTTTTAAGTAAATTTATTTATTTATTTTTGGCTGCATTGGGTCTTCGTTGCTGCGTGTGGGCTTTCTCTAGTTGCAATGCGCAGGCTTCTCATTGCGGTGGCCTCTCTTGTTGCGGAGCACGGGCTCTAGGTGTGTGGGCTTCAGTAGTTGTGGCTCGTGGGCTCTAGAGCACAGGCTCAGTAGTTGTGGTGCACAGGCCTAGTTGCTCCACGGCATGTGGGATCTTCCCGGACCAGGGCTTGAACCTGTGTCCCCTGCATTGGCAGGCGGATTCTTAACCACTGCGCCACCATGGAAGTCCCTGGAGTTTTCTTTGTGTGAAGATTTGCAACAATTAATTTAGTTTCTTTATTAGGTATAATGATATTCAGATCATTTATTTAAACATTTAGCTGTTTATTCTTGAGTGAGCTTTGGTAATTTGTATTTTATTAATTGCTACTCTATTATTTTTTTCCTTCTCCTTGCTTTGGGTTTAATTTGCCCTTCTTTTTCTTGTTTCTGAAGTTAGAAGCTTTTAAATCATTGATTCGAGACCTTCTCTTCTAATGTGACATGTAATGTTGGTGTGTGTGTTAAATAGCGTGGTTGGGATGGTCAAGAAAGACCTCACTGAGAAAGTGATGTAGAAGCAAAGACCAGAAAGGAGATGACAGAACAAGCCAGAGAGGGTGTCTGAGGGGAGAGCACTCCAGGAAGAGGGAACAGCAAATACAGAGGCTTTGAAGAAGGAGAGTCAAGTATCTAACAGGAGTGTGAATGGTATAGAGCCTTTTAGGGGCATGGTAAAGCATTTGGCTTTTTACTCTGAGTCACATGGGAAGCCATTGACGGGTTTTGAGTAGAGGATTGACATGATCTAACTTTGGTTTTAACAGGGTCTCTCTGACTTCTCTGAGGAAGGATAGAAGCAGAGGGACCCCTTAGGAAGCTGTGGTTAGCAGAATAATGTGCTGCCCCCACCCCCAATTTTCTAATTCCTGAAACCTGTGAATATGTTACCTTATATAGCAGAAGGGACTTGGTAGAGGTAAATAAACTAAGGATCTTTAAATGGTTAAATTATCCTAGATTATCCGGGTGGGTCCCCAATATAATCACAAGGGTCCTTATATGAGGGAAGCAGTGGTGTTGGCATCAGAGAAGGAGATGTGATCATGGAAGCCGGAGTTGGAGTGATGTGGCCACGTGCCAAGGCATGTGGGCAGCCTCTAGAGGTTGGAAAAGACAAGGACTGGATTCTCCCCTAGAGCCTCTGGAATGAACAGTTCTGCTGACACTTTGATTTTAGCTCTCTAAGACCCATTTTAGACTTCTGACCTCCAGAACTGTAAGATAACACATATGTGTTGTTTTAAGCACAGCTAGTTTTGTGGTTATATATTACGGCAGCATAGGAGACCAAAACAGAGGCAAGAGTACAGTGGAAGTGGTGAGCACTGGTTATAGAGTCTGGATATATTTTGAAGGTAGAATTTACTGAAGGATTAGTTGTGAAGTGGAGGAGAAAGAGAAGAGTCAGGAAAAATTCCAGGTTTTGATCCTAAGTAGCTAGAAGGATGCAGCTGTCATTTATGTTAATTTTGTGGTGCCTGTTAGACATGCAAGAAGCAAAGTCAAGTTCAGGAAAGAGGTCTGGACGAAATGTATAAATGTGAGATTCATACATGGTGCTTAAAGTCATGAGACTTAATAAGCTCACCAATGGAATGTGTAAACCCAGAGTAAAAAGGTCTGGGAAATAAAACTGGGGTTCCCTAACATTTAGAGTTTGAGGAGATGAGCAGTATCCAGCAAAGGAGATTGAGGAAGTGTTATTGACCAGAAGAGCACCAGAAGCTGGCTCTATCTTGGAAGACAAGTGGGATAAGTGTTTCTAGGAAGAGTGATTATTCATGTAAAATGGTTGTAGAATGTGACCTGAGAACTGCTCCTTGGATTGAGCAACATATAGAGATCACAAGTGATCTTGGACAAAGAAGTTTAGGTAGAAATTTAGGAGAGATAAGCTTGACTGGAGTGGGTTCAAGAGAGAAGAGACAAATTGAGTACAGCAAGTTGACAGCTCTTTCTAATTAAATGTAAGGATTATGGAGACATGGGGTGATAGCATGAGGTAGATATGGGGTTGAGAATGTTTTTTGCTTTTGATCTTTAGTCGGGAGCATTTTTCTATGTTTAGCTGATGGAAATAATCCAGTAGAGGGGAAAAACTGGTAATAAAGAATAGAGCAGAGAGAATTGCTAGGACATTGTCCTGGAGTAGAGGAGAAGAAATGAGATCCAGTGGACAAGTGGCAAGGTTGGTAGGAGCATAGATAGGAACATTCATAAGTAAAAAGAGGTAAGATAGAGCATGTGGCATGGATGCAGGTAAATGGATAGCTGCGGTGATAAGATTCTATAGACATTCTCTTTTGATTGCATTCATCTTCTTATTTAAATAGGAAGCAGAACTATAAGCTGAGAGTGATGATGCTGGCAGAAGTGTTACAGGTTTGAGGAGAAGGTATGGAACAATTACTCTTTTAGAGTTCAGACTTGAGGAAGAGACTGATCGGACTAAGGAAATCTAGTTCTCTTGCTATCCCCAACACTATGAGTCCACTTGAAGTTGATCAAGATTTTAAAGGAGATCCATTCAACATAGTTGGGAGCAGGAAATCATGAGTTTTATTTTAGACATGTTTATTTTGAAATGTCTGAGACATCTGAGTAGAGCTGTTGGGTATGTAGCTAGGAAATGACTTAGGGGTAAAACGAATGGTCTGGGTTGGAGATGTGGGAGTAGTTGGCAGACGGGTGGTATGTAAAATCATATGATGAAATTGCTCACAGGTGGGAGAAGTGTAGAATGAGGAGAGAAGGCAGCATAGGATCAAGCCTTGAAGAACTTCAGCATTAGTGGAAGAAGACAAGACAGCAAAAGAGACACAGAAGAAGTAGCCAGAATGGTGGAAATGAAACAGAAAAAGTATTTGACAGAATCTAACATCCAGACCTGATAAAAACACTTTGTAAACTAGGAATAGAAGAAAATTTCCTCAGCCTGATAACATCGTACTTAATGATGAAAGGCTGAATACTTCCTCCTAGGATCAGAAACCAGACAAGAATGTCCTGTTCAATGTTGTACTGGAGGTCTTAGCCAACAGTAGCATTTAAAAAGTTGCCATGGGGCTTCCCTGGTGGCGCAGTGGTTGAGAATCTGCTTGCCAATGCAGGGGGCACGGGTTCGAGCCCTGGTCTGGGAAGATCCCACATGCCGCGGAGCAACTAGGCCCATGAGCCACAACTACTGAGCCTGCGTATCTGGAGCCTGTGCTCCGCAACAAGAGAGGCCACGACAGTGAGAGGCCCGCGCACTGCGATGAAGAGTGGCCCCCGCTTGCCACAACTAGAGAAAGCCCTCGCACAGAAATGAAGACCCAACACAGCCATAAATAAATAAATTTTAAAAAATAAAAAAATAAAAAGTTGCCATGGTATATATGGTGGTAGTGCGTAGTTTGGGGCTCTTTGCAAATTTAATGAGCAAGAATAGTGACTCATTAATTTATAAGTGAGAGTAAACTTTTCCCTCTAGTTGTTTCCTAGCCATTTGTAGGTCACCTTAGGTAGGCTGTTGATGTCTTACCCCATTTTCTACTGGTATTTTAGTGTTCTCCTTACTGATTTACCTAAGACTATATATACTTCATCTGTCATGTATACTTAAATACAGATGTAAATAGAGAATTTTCTAAGACATGAGGAATGTTTGTTCAGTAAATGCATAAATAAACACGTTCTTTTAGGCTTATCATTTTTAATTTAACTCATTATCTATCTGGAAATGATCTTATTTAGCACATAAATATAAGTATGAAGTGAAGCTATAACTTTATTTTCTCCAAATAGCCCATATCAAATGTAGAAATATGCCATTCCTCACTGATTTGTGATGTCACTTTTATCATACACTGAATTCTGCTCTATGATAGGGTCTGTTTTTAGACTATTCTTTTCAGTTACTTTAGCTTTGTATTACATTTTAACTCTTTTCATTACTCTTTTTTAAAAAAATATTTACTTATTTATTTGGCTGCGCTGGGTTTTTGTTGCGGCACACTGGATCTTCATTGCCGCGTGCAGTATCTCTTTTGGTTGCGGCATGTGAGACCTTTAGTTGCAGCATGCGGGCTCTGAGTTGCGGCATGTGAGATCTAGTTCTCTGACCAGGGATCGAACCTAGGCTGCCTGCGTTGGGAGTACAGAGTCTTAACCACTGGACCACCAGGGAAGTCCCTCTTCATTACTCTTGCTCTCTATCCCTAATATCTTTTTGCTGTTCTCAGCTATTTACTGTTCCAGATTAATTTGTGAATAAATAAGTCAGTCTTCCTACTCCTAAACATGGACTGTGTTTCTGTGTATTCACACTTCTTTAATGTACCTCAGAAAAATTTAGTCATTTTTGTTACTTCAGTCCTCTGGGTTTCTTTACAGATTTAATCCCACATATTTTCTATTAATTGCTTTCATGAAGAGCTAATACTCCCCTCATTTTATGTCCTGTTTTCTCGTATATAGAAACGTTACTCATTTTTGTATATTTATATTGTCTCTAGCTACCTTAATGAACTCTTATTAATTCTAAGAGTTTTTTCAGTTAACTCACTTCAGTTTCGTAGATAAAGATGATCTACATTGAAAAGTAATTTTGTCTCCTTTCTAACAGCTTTTTCTTATTATTTCCATTTCCCACTTTATTTCATTAGCTAGAAAGACCATTATTATTTAACTAATGGTGACAGTAGGTATTCTGATCAATAACATCTTAATTTTTAAGGTAAATGATTCTAGAGTTTCACCACTCAGTATCATGTTGGATGATTATTTAAAGTAGTATGTTAAGTATCTTTCTATTCCTAATTCATCAGAAATTAGTATGTAATTTATCATGTCCTTTGTAAACAGTTTTGTAATCAGAATGAGAAAATTCACCTTAGACGAGGTGCTTTTCCTGCATTATATATAAGGTATTACAGAACAAAGAGAGCAATTTTCTCTTTGTAAGGGAAAATTATCTTAATATTTAAGACATAATTAATTCCCTGACCTGTGTTTACTTGGCTCTCTTAAGAAACATTTTCTTCACCCAGATTTTCTTACAAAGTCTAGCTCCACACTGATTCACTGATACATTAGTGAATTAATGAGTTAATTAATGAAGAGTAGTCCACAATGTTGAATCACCCAGTGGGAAACGAAGGGAAGAGGGAAAAGAGTCCAAGAACAAGCCTGGAAATGATGAAAATAGGAGAGACCACAGTATAACACATGGGAAAGATAGGATACCTCTTCTTCCAAATAATTTATTGTCCAAACCCATTCACTTTTGAAAGTAGTGGGCTATTAATAATAACTGGGATAGCCTAGTCCCCAAAGTCTATGAATCTATAATTGATAGTCTTGATATCATCTATCCCTTCCAGTTATCTAGGAGGGAAGAGGAATAGTTGCACCAGTCTAATGGGTCTGATTCTTCTTTAGTTTGTTGATTACAGTCTTTGGGGGGTTGAGGGGGCTAAGTAGGTAACCTCACTCTTGAATACCTCTCCAGTATATTAGGAATTATACATATGACCTGAAGGCATGTGGTTTCTATAGCACCGAGAAAACATCATCCCAAACTCCAGCCCTCAGGTAGCATGCCCAGATGACTCTGTGATAGCTGTTGTTCTGCCTCTTCCAGATGTCCACTCCATCACCACCAGTTTCCTCTTGTCTTTGCTTACCTTCAGAGTTGCATTATTATGAACACATTCATTTCCAATAACCCATAAGCACCTTGTACATAGAAATCTTACTAATTATTCTCTCAGCTCCTTTTCATACTTACTTTCATTATTCACTCATTCACTGAACACATCAAAGGATCTGAAAGGCATTTCTCCAAAGAATATACACTAGTGGTCAACAAGTACATTAAAAGATAAGCAACATCATGAGCCATCAGGGAAATGGAAATCAAAACCATAATGAGATATCACTTCACATCCACTAGGATGGCTAAAATTTTTTAAAAAAAGGAAAAAAGAAAAGCAGGTGTTGAAGATGTGGGGAAATGGGAACCCTCATACATTCTGGTAGGAATGAAAAATGGTTCAACTGCTTTGGAAGACAGTAAGGCAGTTCCTCAGAAAGTTAACCATATGATCCAGCAATTCCATTCCTAGTTATATATTCAAGAATAATGATAACAAACAAAACACATATCTGAATGTTCATAGTAGCATTATTCATAATGACCAAAAAGTAGAAAGAATTCAGATGTTTGTCAGCTGATGAATGAAGAAAATGTGGTAAATTCGTATAATGACATATTATTTGTCAATAAAAAGGATGAAGTACTGATACATTCTATAGCATGTATGAACCTTGGAAACATGTTAAGTGAAAGGAGCTAGTTCCAAAAATGCACATATTAATATGATTCCATTTTAAGGAAAAGTCCAGAATAGGTAAATCCATAAAGACAGAAGTTAAGTTAGTGGTTGCCAGGAGACAGGGTTCAGGGAAATAGGGAGTGACTGCTAGTGGGTGTGGGGTTTCTTTTTGGAGTGATGGACATGTTCTAAAATGATTGTGGTGATGGTTACAAAACTGAATATACCAAAAATTTTTGAATCTTACAATTTAAATGGGTGACTTGTTTGGTGTATAAAATTATATTTCAGTAAAGCTGGTTTTTTTTTCTGAAGAAGTTACTTTTTATTATTCTAGAAGAAATTACTTTCTAAACTTAATAAATGTTACACTTTCTGTGAAGTTATTATATGTCAAATACAGTATATCTCAGAAAAAAATATTTTTCACATATGTACTTTGAGAATGTACCAAGAACCTAAAATGCCAAATGTTCATCACAAGACTAAGAATGGTGGGTGACTGGAAAAAACCTAAGTGTCGTATAATTAGAATAGTGATGTGCATCTGTAAGATGGAATAATGAACAGTTAATGTTTTTTAACATACATTTAATGATATGGAGAAGTATTTAAAAGAAGGAACAGGAATAGTCAGTTTTATGTAGCATATAATTCTAATTATGTATTTTTTGATTTGGCACACATAACGTGTGTATGTGAGGAGAAAAAAAGCCTGGAATATAATGTCAAAAACTGTGAAGAGTTGTTATCACAGGGTGGAGAGATTAGAGATACTTTTGTTTGTTATCATCCATAGTTCCAGTGTATTACTGTATTTCAGATGTATTACTTCTCCATTCACATATAAAGCCTGTTGTTTAATACTTCTCTACTTCATTTTTGTAACTGTTACAGTGGAGCACGTGGTATCATGCGTCCTCATGAAATGCACAGGAGACAAAGCCATAGCCACTCTGCTGACCAAATTGTCTCACTTGTTTTGTTTTCATGACTCTGAAAGAGTAAACAATGAACTTTAATGTCTTTGCAGGTTATCAATGCTGCATTGGCTTTAGCAGCAAAACCACAGAGTAAACTGGCCCAAGAGAACATGGATCTTTTTAAAGAACAGTGGGAAAAACAAGTCCGAGTTCTCACAGATGCTGTCGATGACATTACTTCCATTGATGACTTCTTGGCTGTCTCAGGTAATGAGCTGATTCCCCAGAGAAGTATGTGAGGATGTGCATAATTACTTTCACCTAAGTTACAATAATGGGCAATCAAAACGCCCCCAAGTATGGGCAGGTAAATTATTCTAGCAATAATATAGTGCTGGTTTTCACTTTAATTAAAAACAACAACAACAACAAAAAAAGCTACCACTGACTCCTGAACAGTGGGACGTGGGGTTGGAGTTATTTCCCTTGTTATGGGGCTGGTCTCGACCTTAGAAGTGTGAATTAGTAATCTGCCTGGCAGAGGTTTTTCTGTTTATATAGAGTAAGATCTTGCAGCTGTGACCTGTACAACACCATAGCCATCCACCCCTCTTGCTGCTGGTGTGTTTAGAAAAAACATTGACCTGTGTCCTGGCTGTGGTTATTTGTTATGAGCCTGTGAGACTTAGGAGGAGGGATTCCCAACATCATTAGCTTTAGTTTCTTTTGTAAAAATTGTTCCCCTTGGAAAGCTTCTCTTTCTCTCTCCCTCAGAAAAGATCGTAGTTTAACTGCCTACTTTTCGAAAGACGCTGTCTGCATGATGCACAGATAGAAAACAGAGAGGAAATATTTAAGTACCATTTAATTATGAACTTGCAAAAAATAAATCTGGGTAATTCACCTCACAAAAACAGTTGATTTCATTATATAAACATAAACTGGTAATGACATAGTAAATTGCATTCATATAGAAAATGTCTGTCAACTGCAATTCCCTGTTTATCACACACAGATAAATTTCAATCCATCTTCTTAGAGTTGAGCAAGTATAAATGCATTCTCCATTTAACAGGCCTCTGCTGCCCTCGACTGCACTGCTTGCTCTCTGGAGGTGCCAGGCTTCCTGAGGCCAGTGGCTGTGGGCAGAGTCAACGGCTGGTACTTGTAGGGCTGAAACTACCTGTCACCCCAGGGAACCACAGTTTGGAATGTGGGAGATGTAAGTGGCCATGGGGCTTGAAACAGAAGCGGGGCTTAAGGACATGCACAGCACAGTCCTCCAGCAGTGACTTATATAAGGTGACAGTGTGTTCTGCATACCAATGTTCCCCTGTGTCTGCTCGCTCTCCTTGGGATTGGAGCTTTGGCTCTACTTGAGATAGTGGGGAGCAGGCAGTCCATAAACTGCAAAACAAGGGGGTAAACCATGCTGCTGCAGGACTGCCAAATTGCAGGTGCTGGTAGTTTAAAACAGAAAACCCATTTGTAAGCACATCTTTGCAGGTGCCAAAAATGCAGGAATTGCTTTTTTGGGAAATCTTGGCCTTCTGTTGTTTTTCCCAGTGAAGTACTGAATTATTCTTTTTCATAGGTTTAGAGAAAAACATTCCACCTTCACAGCACACTTTTAAGCAAACAACAAATTCTGAAATCTAAATACAAAGCCCCCCTCCAGAGATAGATACTACATTCTTAAACTTACTTACCAAGTAAGTCTTGGTCTCAAGGGGTTTTCCGGTCCTTCTTATAGCAAAATAAAATGTAATAGAATCAAATGTTCCTCATGCAACATTCTTCAAATCAGAGAACAAAAGGGATTTTGCAGTAGCATTTAGTGGGATCCAGGCAGTGTCTTTAGGGTATATGACATAAAACAGAAGAACGGTAAAGAGAAATCTGATTCTTTAACAGATACACTTTCATCTGGTGAGTATGTTCAACTTTTATGCAAATGTGGGAAAGTAGAAGGGTTGACTTGATGGAAAGGAATTTAGACAGTTTCTATTTAGCAAATAAAAACACAGAACAGTCCTCTCAGTCAGAAAGTGGTGGTGCTTTCAGAGCATCTGAATTTTGAAGATCCACCTTAGTGTGTTTCTCTAATGTTTGGTCACAGGCTTGCTTAGCAGTGTCAAGTAATTAAATAATTAACAGGACAAGACTGTTATTCACAATTCCTTTGATTTTTATGGTGTGCTTTTTCGGGGCATGGGATGAAGGGAAGAGACAAGCAGATGCCTGTGCAGAGTTCTACTGGATTGACCAGTTAATTTTTAGCATTCAGACTCCTTTATACCCTTATGCACTTACCTCACCCATGGCAGCTTTAGCACTTTTTATGTGGCAGACTAGAGATGTCTCTCCATCTCACCTGATAACACTGGCTCTCGTTGAGAGGAATCCCATTTTCAACCGGGCAGGCCCCCACTGGTCCCCAGTCCTTGGCCCTTGTACAACTCACAACCTCTCTAGAGGTGCCCCGCGGATTGGAGAGCAGGCGTCATCTGCAACCACTGTGTGCAGTCTTTATACCAGAACTGAGATCTGCCCACTCCTATTACCCAGAGGCTCAGTAGTCTGTCAGCAAGGTGGGCATGTTTCTGAGTAGGGGGCTGCTAGACAAGTGCCCAGCACAGGGTCTGGCTTAACGTTGGTGGACTTCAAAAAATTTTACCTAATGAAAAGTAAGAATGCTACTTGACTTCTTGGAGTGGTGGTGTTTTACTGTGTCCTGGGATATTGTGGCCCTATGGCAGTGTGATAGGTTTTGAGGAATATTTCTAGTAATGATTTTTCACCATCAATCCCCCTTGGAATCCCTGGGGCCTGTGTGTTTGCTGTAGCCCTGCCCACTCATGAGAATCCATCCAAGGGGAAGTTACTTAGGGAATAGAACTGAAAGGACCCTCTGCTGCTTTATCTCCGTTGTTCCTGGATATTCTGTCCCATTGGTTCCAGAAGTTCCCTCGTGCTTATTACAAGTTATATCCTAAATTTGTGGCTCAAAAATTAATGGTCATCTTGTGTATAACCTGGTAAAGCCACTAAGACCCTGATGCCAGTGCTTCATGAGGCTGCAGGGCAGGGGGAACTTGAGTCACTGTGTATCAAATATGCCAGTGGCACTTGAAAATAGAGAGGGACATGCAAGCCACCTCCGGGGGAGAGGGAGCGGGACCCCTGTTCCCCAAGCTGTTCTATTTAGAAGGTTGCCTTGTAAATATTGGAGGTGGTTTAGGATGCTACAGAGCGTTCAGCAAACCGTGAATATATTTATATGGACCGATCCCTTAAGGACAGTGGTTTGAAATTTATCAACGCGATAAAGACTGTTTGAATTTCATTTGAATTGTATTTGATAAACATTTTCCATGGAAATGAAATTTACTTTCTCATTCGTTTACTCTGCTTTCATGTGGAAGTTCTGATCCTCCCCACACACACACACCTTTTTTTTAAAGTTGCAAGTGGTTGGTTAGAGTGGTTCTAGTTGGGTTTATTACTTTTCTTTACCAAGTGCTCTTGGAAACAAATAACATAATGCATTAGATACTTTGGGGCAACACATAAGAGTAGTAATTTGTACTCTTTCTTCTTCAGTGTCAGTGTGCCCAAATTATTTGATCTGATTGGTCTAAATAAAAGGGTTTTTGTACCTAATTTTTGTTTTTGTGTTTAATCGCAAAAATCCAAAACTGAAAGTAAGGTAAGGAAGTGGTGAAGTTAGTTTGATTTCTGACTCCCATGCCCCCTAGCTTGAGCAAGTCACTCAATACTTCTGTGCCTGGTTTCCACATTAATTAATAGTGATTTTTAAAAAATGGTTACTGTAGAGTGAGTTGAATGTCAAGCACTCAGAATCTTTCCATAATATTAGAGTAGGTTCTCTATATAACGTATTAATATTATCATCTCCTGTGTATGCATAAGGCTACACTGATAAAGATATCCAGAGCAAGGGGAGGGCAGAACGGGCCCTGTTAGACATTGTGGACTGAAGTATAAGTTCATGCAGGCTTTCTGGAGAATGCCAGTTGGCTTGGTTCCGGTGGGCAGTTAGGCATCATACATCTACTTTATACGTATATGCCTTTTGACTTAGTATTCCCATTGCTAGAAATTTTCCCCAGAGATGTGTACATAGATGTTTGCCAAAATACCTGTACAAGGATGTTCACTTCAGCCAAAATGCCTAAGAGAAGACTGGATAAGTGAATGATGGCCCCTCCATCTATTCAGTAGGGTACGGTACAGCCATTAATATGGATGAGGAAGATCTGTGGAGGCAGTTCTAGAAAGATTTTCAAATGAAAATCAGATATGTTAACGTCCATAATGTGACCCCTTGGAGATAGACTGTTGTATGTGTGTGTGTAGGTTTTTTTTCCTTTTAGAAGCATCTACAGATAAAGACTGTATTAAACTATCAGTTTTTAATGGGGTACAGATTGGCGTGTCTGCTCAGAATGGAGCCATGCTGAGTTTACTTGGAAATTCAATTAAGGTAACTTATGGTTTAAGTTAGTGTGGGTACCTCCAACCCTCCCATATTTGCACATGTCCAGTGGGAACTCACTTCTCCCTTAGGGCTCAAGTGTAGAGAGCAGGTTGTTGTGTCCTGGGTATATAGTGGCCTCAGCTGGCTGGGGCTTTCCCAATGAAGGTGGAAAATGTTACCTTAGTCAGCTTCCTGAAATAGAAGCCTTCCTTGGTGGCTAAAGAATGGCAAGCTCTTCCCTGGTTTGGGTTCAGCTGGAAGAAAACCTGTATAAATTCAAGAAAATCTAAATTGATTTTTAAAAACACACTTGCCTAGATGAAGGTTAACAAATCCTTGGTGGAAGTTTGGGCTACTTTGTTTAATGAATGACAAAGAATGCTATACTTCATTGATTCTAAGATGTGCTTTCCCTCCCCTGGTATTAACAATCCTGATACCAGGAAGAGTCTTAAAAATCAGTGATATGAGAAAACATTGGTTCATAGTTTCATTAGTAACATCTTTTCTTTCCTTTTTATTCCTTTCCTTCCCCTTCACCAAATGTTAGATTCAGTAAAAGCAGCAGTTTTTAACCTAAGGCCTAGTATGGTAGGCAGGCTCAGTACCAGTCTGCTTAGTTTAATATGTAGAGAGTTTGTATATAAAAGATGTTTCTGATCTAAACATGGGCTCTAAATCCATTTATTCTTATAATTGGTTCACATATTCCTCCTAAAATTGGTTTATGTAAAAAGTTTAATATGTTATCTCTTTCAGTAGTGCAATGGTGTAAATTCTAGCTAGTCTCCTAATTTTTGAATTAGCACATGCTAAATTATGGTCTTCTTAGCTATCTTGTGGTAATTCACTTTTCCCTTCTGCAGTAGAAATTTTTACCATATTTTGGCTTTCCCTGGAAAGATATTTATTTTAATTGATGAATTTTTATTTTTTAAAAAGACTTTTAGAGCAGTTTTAGGTTCACAGCCAAATTAAGAGGAGGGTACAGAGACTTTCCATCTACTTCCGGCCGCCACACACGCACAGCCTCTCCCATTATCAACATCTCCCACGACAGTAGCACATTTGTTACAATTGATGAACCTACGTTGACACCTCATTATCACCCAAAGTCCATAACATACATTCCTGTTCACTCTTGGTGGTATGTACTTCATAGGTTTGGACAAATGTATCCATCATTGAGTGTTTTCACTGCCTTAAAAATCCTCTGTGCTCCACCTATTCATTCCTCCCTGCTCCAACCCCTGGCAACCCCCAAGGTTCCTGCATGTCTCTTCGTAGCTTAATAGCACTTTTTTTTTAAAGTGCTGAATAATATTCCACTGTCTGGATGTACCACAGTTTTTCAGTTTACCTACTGAAGCATGCCTCGGTTGCTTCCCAGTTTTGGCAATTATGAATAAAGCTGCTATAAACATCTGTGTGCAGGTTTTTATGAGGACTTAAGTTTTTAGCTCCACTGCATAAATACCAAGGGGTGCAATTGCTGGGTCATAGGTAAGAGTATGTTTAGTTTTGTGGGTGCAAGTCCCTGCCTGCAGTCTCTAGGGAACTACAAAATGAAGGGCCTTGTTCCCAGAGCCTACAGGGGATCTTGAAGCCCAAAGGCAGGGCATTGTGGTGGCTCTATTCTTTGCTGAATCCACTAAGTATCACTTGCCTCTGGCTCCCCTTGAGATAAGAGGAAATAGCATCGTGACCACTAGACATTGTCATATATAACTTGACTGAGTATGTTAGCAGAGGCTGTGAGGGAAGGGTAATGACTTTTGGAAGGGAATTAAATCAGGAACCAGTCTACATAATGACAGGTCAAAGCATAAGGTAACCAGGGATGGCAAAGAAATGACCAGGTGTGTTTCTTTCTTTCTTTCTTTCTTTTTGGCTGAGTTGGATCTTCGTTGCTGCATGTGGGCTTTCTCTAGTTGCGGCAAGCGGGGGCTACTCTTTGTTGCGGTGCACGGGCTTCTCACTGCAGTGGCTTCTCTTGTTGCAGAGCACGGACTCTAGGCGTGCGGGCTTCAGTAGTTGTGGCCCGTGGGATCAGTAGTTGTGGCTCATGGGCTCTAGAGCGCAGGCTCAGTAGTTGTGGTGCACGGGCTTAGTTGCTCTGCAGCATGTGGGATCTTCCCAGACCAGGGATCGAACCCGTGTCCCCTGCATTGGCAGGCGGATTCTTAACCACGGCGCCACCAGGGAAGCCCCAGATGTGTTTCTTAAACAGATTATTATAGTAAACAGTGTTACTGTTTTATACAATAATATATTTCCTGTGGATTCAAATTATATGAGGAGTGTAAAATCATGTGTTAGAATGAGGTGTGAAAGCCATGCTCTGCCTTCCCAGAGCAGGAGTTGCTGATGGAATCACGGAGGGTACATGGAGGCTTCAGTTGTGTTTTATTTCTTTTAAGAAGTTGATGTAGATGGGTCAGCATGTTGATGTAATGGGATAAATGGTGGGTTCTTTTTAAACTGTTTGCCCTAATTGTCCTGTCTCTTCCAGAAAAACCAGAACCATTAGTCTTTCACCTATTGTGCCAGGTACTTTCTTGGTTTAAGGAAGTGAGCATGTCTTTAACAGACACTGCTTCTAAGAGTTCTTACGTGTCTTGAAAGCTCCTTTCCAAGCTGGAAGGAAATGGCCAGGCAGTGACCTGGAGGCTTTGTGTTGCTCACCCACCCACCCCGTGGACTGTGGGCGTCCCTGTCACTTGGGCTGTCTGCTGGTGGACTCTGCAGTTCCTGGTGGTGAGAACATTCCCTTTCCCATTCTGGGTCGATCCCTACATATCAGCCTCATCCATTTTAATGGCTGCACAGTGCCCATGATTTATTACCCACTCTGCTCTTGGACACTTGGCTATTATAGATGAGGTTGAAGCGGACTCCTCACTGTTTTTTCCAATACCCACTGCCAAGCTTTTTGCTTTGAGGAAAAAAATAGTTTTGGTGGGTCCTCCAAATCCAGCTCTATGACTAGACAGCTTAACAGGAGTCAAGGGTTTCCTCAAATATCACAACAGGCCCACCTGCATCCCATGAGTGGTTTACTGAATGTTTGACTTCAGGGGCGGTCCCTCAGTGCCCTCCAGACGGGGCTTTAACCTGCCTTCCAGGACCTTTTCCTGTTCCAGAGCTGTCCTGGCATCTTGGTAGCTTGTCTGAATACCATCGGCATCTACTGGAGGGAGGGGCAAGGAACTGGGAGAATAAGACCTTATAGTGACCCTTTTCTTCTAATTTAGACTTTGTTTGAGATGTAAAACCAGTGAAATTATTTAAGGGAAGGAGAAGTTATTAAGGATTCTGTGATCTTGAATTTTCTGCCTGGCTTAAAACAACTGTGCCTTAAAGATGGGCATCTCTGTCTCTCTCTTTTAAACCTGGAATAAAGATTGTTATTTTTGGAGGTGATTGCAGATTGAGTTTCTGTGGGACAGTTAATCCGGTCTCTTGAGTGAAATGATACGTGTAAAGCTTTTGGCACCATAGCTGGCACAGAGTGAGCTGTCGATGAATGATAGATGCCAACTTACAGTTGTCCCCTTCTAGTGGAAGGCCTCCTCCCTCATTCAGCTTTTTTTGTTTGTTCCTCAGAGAATCACATTTTGGAAGACGTGAACAAATGCGTCATTGCTCTCCAAGAGAAAGATGTGGATGGGCTGGACCGCACAGCTGGTGCAATTCGAGGCCGAGCTGCTCGGGTCATTCACGTGGTCACCTCAGAGATGGACAACTATGAGCCAGGGGTCTACACAGAGAAGGTGCTAGAAGCCACCAAGCTCCTCTCCAACACAGGTGCGGGGGCTGCCTCCCTTCCCTGTGCTCCCCACACACAGATGGCCTGGTGGCCAGGCCATCCAGTTAGTGCAGGCCCTGTGGTTAGGAAGTAGGACGCTGGGACCCAGTTTGGTCTTAGGACAAGAATTCTGGAAGGTATGTCAGATTTGTGAGAAGTTGGTCAGCCACATTAAGGCCTCACAAACACATTTCCTTCATGTGTGTCCCACGATTAATAATGGGAGTTATTTTAAGATGAACATCTGAGTTATATCTCCTGTCAGTGAACACAGTAAATTAAGGAGGGTCCCATTCTAGCAAGGCCTCAAGTTAATCCCAGTTCTCAACCATGTAAATCCTATGTTGCAGAATCTGCCCAGAGACAAAGAAGATGATTTGAGTCTGTAAAATACAGCATTTGATTTATTTCAACCATAAATACTTCTCACATAGGTAGAAGCAGAGGCTCTTCATCATGCACCCTGCCTCTTTGTGTCTAACTGAGGGATTTAGGGAGGGCTGGTAGAGCAATGATGTTTGCAGGGCCAGCAGGATCTGCCATGCTCTCTTCTCCGCAGTCATGCCACGTTTTACCGAGCAAGTGGAAGCGGCCGTGGAAGCCCTCAGCTCGGACCCCGCCCAGCCCATGGATGAGAACGAGTTTATCGATGCCTCACGCCTGGTGTACGATGGCATCCGGGACATCAGGAAAGCGGTGTTGATGATAAGGGTGAGTAACTACATTTCAGATGTTTTAACAGCTTCTTTCTTATCATTTGCTAAACTTGAGCAATGCATCATTTTGGAACTCAGCAGATGAGTGGCAGTATATTAAAACCATGAATCTAAAAGCTGTTAGAATGAGATATCTTTAATTACGTTGTCTAAAATGACTTAGTTGCAAGTTAGAGCCCAAACTTGGGCTGAGAAGGGGAGCTAGTATGAGTTGGCCTTGACGATTTACTTTAAGTTAAACAATTGCCACAAATATGAGGCTTCCGTTTGAGTTAGAGGGAAACTACAGAAAATAAAGGCTCATCAGTTAATTTCAGAGAAGGGAGTATTTCCTGAATGCAGGTTGAAGCTCTTCTTTACATGGAGCACCCCTCGCCTCAAAGGTGGCAGGCAGGCAGGATGCTAGAACCCCAGGGTTTTGAGGGTGAGAATGAGGGGCTGTGGCAACTCCCGGGCTTGGGGCCAAGCGTTGAGCCCTCTCACCGTAGCTGAATGGAAGTGCCACCTGCTCTGGGCCCCATGTGACCCATCCTCTCTGAGGCAGCAGCAGTTCTCACCATCTGAGACAATGTCTAGGGCCCCCTGTGGATTAGCATGCACAGAGGGGTTTTGAGAAACTACTGACTCCTCTGTGATCATCCCCAGTGTGCTGCGCTGGGACTCACAGCTGCCCTTTCCATAGCAGTTGATCCCTCACATGCTGTTCTGAGCATGAACAGCTCTGGAAGCTGGGAGCAGAGCCTGTGCCAAGCTCCCCCAGGCTCACCTGGACCTCCCCCAGGCTCGGGCCATCCCTGCCAGCAGTTGGAATGCAGGGTCTGCCTGCTGAGTAGACAGCTGCTTTGCTATGCTGACGATCTAGTCGGGTCAGGGGAGTTTCAGTTACACCTTCATGGGTTGCTAGTCAAACCTCCCAAGGTAGGCAGGGGTTCTGTCTCACTTTTTACCCCCTCAGCTGGAAACAGAGGCCATTTCTGAGGCAGGTGCATTAGGCTGGACCCATTCTGTATGCAGTGTAGAAATGCTTGGGCAAGACTGCGTTTCTCTCTGGGGTGAGGAGGAAAGAGAACTATTCAAGGGTGGCCTGGTTGGCTGATGGCTGTCCCTGCAGGCCCAGGTCACCTGGACATGCTGGGGTGTTGGGGGGGAGAGCTGGGGGAATCTTTTTGCTTTCTTCACGCCTGCTGCTGTACTAGAGAGCAAGCCATGCTCAGCAGGGCCTGGCCCAGTTGAATGCAAGGTTAAACCCAGCAGCCAGATCTCAGTGGTGTGAAGGGATCCCTGAGTCAGGTGTACCGGTGGTGGTAAAACACAGCCCTATTTTTCCAAAGTTCTTTGCATACTGACAGACACTTAGAGAATAGAAGAAATGTTAATGATAATGAGGAGTTGCTGGGTGTTTGAGGTTAATGCCTTTGGGGTTTTACGTGAGCTGGTACTGCGCACACTCCAGGATGCCTGCACATTCCAGGGTCTGTTCTGTGGAAGCAGATCGGGTTGTGGGAAACCACACCCTGGGAACAGGCAGGCAGCTTGGATTCCTCTTCACGTCTGTGACTCTAAGCAAGTTTCCTCATCTTTCTGAGACTCAAATGATGGTGTTGAAGGTTTTAATGGGATGAAATGGAGGTAACGTGTTCAGCTCAGGGCCTGGCATGTAATAGCTGTTTCTTGCGCACTTACTGCTGTGTTGGAGCGTAAGTATGACAGAGGCCCTGGCAGGCTCGGTGAGATAGAACCCGGGGTGTGGTCAGCTGGGAGGGCCCAGAGCAAGGGCAAAGTAGGTCTGCCGCAGCAGTGGTTTAACTCCTCCCGTATTGTCTTGATTTTAATTCAGGAATCATCCTTCCAACCCCCGGGCCTCTCAGTTTCTTGATGTCTTATCCTCCCCCAACCTCAACCTCACTTGCCTAGTCTTACCCAGTCCTTGTCATTACCAGTATCTACATCATCCCAGTGTCAAGTTTCCCCCTTCCGTCCGCTCACTGTCTCTGGTGCTGTGACTCCCAACAGTCCTTTGAGTCCATCAGGATCTTCAGCCCATTGGCCCTCCCCACTTGCAACCCTCACTCAGCCCTTCAGGTCCTTGCCTCACTCCTTTTCTAGCTTTGAGTCTGGTCCATCAGTATAATCTCCTTTGCCCCCTTTTATGTCCTCTTATTTGCCTTGCAAAATACAATCCTAGTGAAATTCCTTCTCCTGCTGAGCATGGTGTAGAAAAGTGCAGCCACCCTGACTGGGGTCACCGAACCCAGGACCGTCAGGGGGCCCTTGATGCCATGCAGCCTCGCCCACACAGCCATAGAGTCTGGGAGCATTTCATACCTTCCTGCTTGCCTCCCCATCTGTGCCCCATCCTGCGTGTCTGGTCTCAGTGTCTGTTGCACTGAGGGTCCTGAAGCAGTTAGAACATCTTCTCCTGGCTGAGCCCGTCCCCTGCAGTGGGTCCCATTCTCTCTTCCTCCAGCACCTTCCCCCCAGCATACAAACATGCCATTATTTCTCCTGTTATAAGAAAATCTCCTGGCCCCCCTCCTCCTCAGTCTCCTTTGCTGGTTTATCCTCATCCCTCATCTTCTCAGCCCCTTACCACTGGTACACCTCGTAGCACAGTTTTTCACCTCTCTCTTTTCTGACTGTACTCATTCCCCTGGTGCATAAAGACGTGAGAAAACCAGCAAGAGGTTGACTCTCCTGCGGTCCACACTCATCTAGCCACCTTGCCTACTGCCTCTCACTTGTCTAATAGGCACCTCAAGCTTATTATTCCCCAAAGTGAGCTCCTCATCTCTCTCCACCCTGTTTTCTCGTATCAGTTGATGGCAAATCTGTCTTCCACTTGCTCAGGCCCGAACCTTGGATTCACCTTTGATTCCACTTTTTGCCTCAAACCCTGAATCTGATTTATCAGCAAATCCTGTTGGATCTACCTTCACAATAAATAGAAACTCTGAACACTGTTCCTACCCTGGTCCAGGCCACCAGCATCTCTCACCTGGATTCATGCAATTGCTTGCTTCTCAGCCAGTCTCCCTATTTGCATCCCTGCCTGCAGTCTCATCCACAGAGCACCCAGGGTGATCCTTTTAAGCTTCAATTAGATCACGTTATCTACTGCCTAGTACTCTCCAAAGGCTGCCATGTCACTCAGTCCTTACACTGGCCCACAAGGCCTTCGAGGAGCCGAACCTGTCACCTCTCTGACCTCATCTCCTACTGCTCCCCCGCCTTTGCTCCCAGGGCTTCAGCTGACACTGTGCCGTAAGGGCAGTGAGCTGAGCCCCTACTGTGGCCTTGCTATTCATCCAGTTCCCCAGGCCTTTCTGTTGGTGACTCCGTCCTGCCGGAACACTCCTCCCCCAGGTACCTCCTGTGCTCCCACCTTCGTTGCCTTCAGGTCTGTGCTCCAATATCACCTTCTCATGAGACCTTTCCTGACCACCGATATAAAATTACAATCCTCCTCTACTGCTTACTTATAGCACTGATCACTTTCTAATAGGTCATGTGATTCACTTTTGTCATTTTTCCCATCAGAATATATGTGAGAGCAGGGATTTTTGTCTTGTGTCATTTTGTACCTTCAGGGCCTAGAACAGTGCTTGGCACACGCATATTCAGTGAATGAATGAACGAATAGGAGATATTTGGTTTTCTTGGCAAGAACAGTTCTTGGGTCTGTGATGGGCTATCGAGGAAGGTGGGGAAGTGGAGATCCTGTTAGGAGGGCACCCCTTTGACAAAGCTCCTCCACAGACTGAGGCTCAAGTGTCTGTGACCTCAGGATTAAAATGGCGAATGGCAGCAAGACTCCAGGATCTTGCATTGCCGTGTGACTCACTGGTTCCTCGAGTGACCCTGGCTGTCTTCACCTCCTCATGGAGGGGCAGGCCTGGCCTTTGCACCTGTACAAACCCAACATACTCTGGGCAGTTTTGGATGCTTCCTCACAGGAAGCCCTTGGGCTGGGCTTGGATTAGGTCCTGGTGCAGATGAGGGACTCGCCTCACTGCCCTCCTGTCACAGGCCAGCCGGCTGGGCTAAGAGCCAACCCCAGCTGTTCTGCCTGCTGCCCTGTTGCTGATAACTTCCAGAAGATGACATTATGTTTCAAGTCAGCAGCTAATCATGAGAGGCTGGAGAGTGTACAAAATAAGAATTTTATTTTATAATTAAAGCAAAGAGGTAGGACCAGTAATCGGTCCCTTTGGTATTTATTCAGACCTTATCTGCCATATTCTCTCTTTAATAAAAGTAAGTACATAAAAATACATTGCCTATTTTTACCTCTCAAATCAGCCTTTGGTACCCTAAGAGAAGTCCCAGTATTAGTTAATTCATTTAATTTTCTTTTTGTCATAAAATAGGAAAGTTATAAGAATCTGCTTAATGTTGTATGAAACTGCTGTTTTTAACACAGTACCTTTTCCACCCAGGACAACTCTCACCTTCGTCTTAAGATGCAGGTGTTGGAGAAGTACGTTAAGAAGTGAAAACCTTTGTCAAGCAAAGAGTGTCGACTCATTGGTAGAAACTGAAACCCTTATACCCATAAAGGACCTGTGTCCTTTGGGAAGTGCTGGTGTGGTGCCTTTGCTTGCTGTTTGTTGAACGGGCTGCCTGGCACGTCCATGAGCTAAAGCAGGGTCTCAGACAAATATTGAGCGATTTTATCTTTATTCCTCACGACTGTTTGAAATACTGCAGAAAATTCTGGATGTCTATACATCAGGCTGTGGGCCCAGAGGCCTGGGGCAGCTGGAGGCCTAGGGTTGTGTTTGACTTGTGATTTCTGTCTCGGTGGCAGACCCCTGAGGAGCTGGATGACTCGGACTTCGAGACGGAAGACTTCGATGTCAGAAGCAGGACAAGCGTCCAGACAGAAGACGATCAGCTGATAGCTGGCCAGAGTGCCCGGGTAAGGACCAAGTTTAACTTGTCCTGCAGACCCTCCCTGTCCCTCTGTGTTCTTGGCTTTTTCTTTTCCAGGAAAACACTCTCATTATTAAGAACACCATTTTTCCTCTTGTTTTCTCTGGCAGTAGGACCTAAGCTGTGGCACCTGCTAGTCAATTGTAGGTTCATCCAAAACGTCTTCTCAGCTGTGCCCTGAAGCTTTGGTTTGTGAAGAGCCCTGAGTCAGGAAAGCCCTAGGATCTAGTCAATGCAATGTTTGTTAATAGGACAGTGAAATTCAAAAAAGATTGCTGTCTTTGCCTATCTCAATGATACCATAGGCATGAACTATTCAATTATTCATGGGTTAAAAAAAATAACAGTGGTACATTCAAGAAAATCAGAGCCATTGCATTCATTTAAGTCATTAAATCTTCAATCAACTGCATTTATGTTTTTGGGAGGATGCCAAGAAATATTACTAAGGAGTCTTTTTTCACCCCTTAGAAGAAATTTTGAACAGCGGGTACATCCCTGCTTTAAGCCCCACTCGGTCCTAAGCATTTTGGGAAGCTCAGTGGAGAGGAGCCCAAGGCCCTGAGTCTGTGACTTGAGGTGGGCAACAGGCCTCCAGGTGCTGCGGTGATAAGGTTTACAATGCCGTCTCAAGTACCTAAAAAGTATACTCTGCAGCAGGTTCTCTTCTGCCTGCCTGCCTGCCTTCTTTAAAATACACATTCTAAAACTACTTCTGGGTCACCTTGAAAAGTTGGAGATGTATTACAGCCACCGGGCCTGCCACGGACTCTGTGTATTAGCCCCTCCCTCATCTCCTCTCCCCATGGCAGGAGGCAGAGGATGAAACTTTTTTTTTTTTTTAAGGTTCAAATGAAGTTTATTTTTTTTAATATTTTAATTTTATTGGAGTATAGTTGATTTACAATGTTCTATTAGTTTCAGGTATCAGCAAAGTGATTCAGTTATACATTCTTTTTTAGATTCTTTTCTCATATAGGTTATCACAGAATATTGAGTTCCCTGTGCTATACAGTAGTTCCTTGTTGGTTATCTCTCATAAGAGATACATATGTGGTAGTGTGTGTATGTTCATCCCAAGCTCCTGATTTATCCCCCTGCCCCCCACACGTTTCCCCTTTGGTAACCATAAGTTTGTTTTCGATATCTGTAAGTCTGTTTCTGTTTTGTAAATAAGTTCATTTCTATCTTTTCTTTTAAATTATCAATAGATTCCACATATGAGTGATAGCATATATTTGTCTTTCTCTGCCTGACTTAATTCTTTAAAAGTTTCATCCTCCGAAATGAAGTAAGTTAAGCAGATTCTGTCCCTGTGCAGGCGTGATCATGAAGCTTCTGTACTGGCCTTCAACCCCTCATACCCTGTTTTTCTCCACACTAAAACTTGTTCTTGAAAGTGGGTCGGGAATTCAGGCTGCTGTAAACTTCGGTGCAAAATGGCTCTTCAGGCAAAATGAAACCTATTAAAGCATTAGCCTACCTGTGTCATAGATTGCTTGGTGGAAATATTCTTGGCTAATGCACTGTGAGAATTTCATATTCTCTTTATGTAAGAGCTTCCTGGGCTTCTGATTTTAGGCGATCATGGCTCAGCTTCCCCAGGAGCAAAAAGCAAAGATTGCGGAACAGGTGGCCAGCTTCCAGGAAGAAAAGAGCAAGCTGGATGCCGAAGTGTCCAAGTGGGACGACAGTGGTAATGACATCATCGTGCTGGCCAAGCAGATGTGCATGATCATGATGGAGATGACGGACTTTACCCGGTGAGCAGTGCCCGGCCCCAACCTGCTACACGGAGGGCTGCCCCCCTCCCTGCAGGTCACCTCACACAGGCAGGACGTGCTGCTCTGTACACACTTTTCTGTTCATCTCCACCTACGAGGGCTTCAGCTACGATCATTCTTGTTCCCTTTTTTTCAGAGGTAAAGGACCGCTCAAAAACACATCAGATGTGATCAGTGCCGCCAAGAAAATTGCTGAGGCGGGATCCCGGATGGATAAGCTTGGCCGTACCATCGCAGACCATGTAAGTGACAGACTTGCCACATGGGCCTCGAAGTTCATCCTGGGACTCTGGCAGCCCAGCAGTGATAACAGTGTTTTTCATGAGACACAGCACTTTTCCCATCTCAAAAATTCTTAACTCGTCAACCCGCTTGACTAATATCAGCATAGAGTTTTAAGGATTTCTGTATTCCTGTTTCTTCTTTGACAAGTTTTATAAGGCAGGCCCAGTTTGCATTACAGCACATCTCTGGAGTAGGTGTGTATGTCCTGAAATCTTCCCTTGGTTGACAGCTAAAACCAGCCTTTACTGTTGTTTATTATCTCCCAGATCTCTTCAGGATGTCAGCTCTGGGCAGGAGCTAATTCTGCAAGCCCTAATAATACACTGAAACTAGGTGTATAAGAGCCTCTTCTTGTGGAAGTATTGCAGTATTTCATGTGAGAATCAGGAGCCTTTTTGGCTAGTGCTTTGGAAGGCTGACGTGCCCAACTGGGGACAGATATCTATGTCCTCAATCACCCAGCCTTCATCCCTTCATTCTCTGTATTGATATGTCCAAAAAAATGTGGTTCCTACCTCCTGGAAAGTTTACAATATATTCCCCTTGATGCTCCAAGATATTATCAGCTGTAGTTACAAACCCTTCCCACTCCTTTCCCTTAAGTATCCACACGCTCAGCCTGCATTGGGGTTGCGGGACAAGTGACAGTGGTTTCTCATTGCTCAAGCCAAAGATTGGGAAGTCATCCTCAACTCCCCTCTTTCATGTAATAACCGATACTCGGCCCTCGTGCTTCTACTGGCCACATGAATCTCAACACCATCTATCTGGTCCTTCCCTCTTAGCAGCCCCCAGCTGAGTCCTGACACGCATGGCCCACGCCTACACCACTGTGGCCTCTCCTCACTGATTTCCTGCTCTCTCCTCTGCACTCCAGCCTCCACACAGTTGCCAACACAGTCGTCTTATATGATCATCTTAAAATGCAAATGAGGTATGGCTTTGCCATGCTTCAGTAGCTTCTTAGAATAAAATTCTAAATCTCCAGCAGGGTCTGCACCCCAGCCTCACAGGAGGGAGGTTTTTGCATAAACAAACACTTGAGAGAGGTGCTTTGTTCCTTCTTTGGGTGAAGTCTCCGAAGCTGGCCCTGAGCTTTGGCAGCAAGACAGGCGTTTCCCTGTGACTGGTCGTGACCCCACGGCTCCCACGTGCTCTTCTTGCTTTGGTTGACTCACCCGTTCTCCGTCTGCCTAAAACGACTCTCCTTTCATCAGGTGTTTACAGAATGCATCATAACTGAGCAGATAAAGTCCCTCTGAGCACAAGAGCTATTTGGATGGTTATCACCTAGCTCACAGCACTCTCACTTTTCTCCAGAACCAGACTCTCGCTTGCTGAAGCTTTTTTTTCACCTTTAGGGGCAGGGGCTGCAGCAGAGAGTAGCCTAGGGCTATGATGGCCCCAGGTAATTGGGTAACTC
Organism: Balaenoptera musculus; assembly: GCF_009873245.2. NCBI lineage: Eukaryota > Metazoa > Chordata > Mammalia > Artiodactyla > Balaenopteridae > Balaenoptera > Balaenoptera musculus. The sequence goes on from NC_045787.1 coordinate 115,055,156, forward strand.
CTCTCTCTTGCCCTTTGCTCCAGCAAGGAGTAAAGAAGCTGGTGGCACACTGAGCCTTTCAGAAATATCTGTGGGGGTGGGTGTGTTTGGGCCGGGCTCAGAGTGCTTGGTGCTAATTCTGCTCTCCTGTCAGTGCCCAGACTCAGCCTGCAAGCAGGACCTGCTGGCCTACCTGCAGCGCATCGCCCTCTACTGCCACCAGCTCAACATCTGCAGCAAAGTCAAGGCTGAGGTGCAGAACCTCGGTGGGGAGCTGGTCGTCTCCGGGGTAAGTTCCATCTGTGAAGAGAGCTGGTCAGTGGGAACGTGCTAGGAAGTGTGCTGTGGGAAAACTGGAAGTTTCCTCTTGGTCCTCAGAGGCCAAGGGCTGCACATTGGCTACTTCCTGCAGAACTGCAGCTCTGCTTAGCATGCTTGGTGACAGCTAGGAGCTCTTACAGTGCTTGCCTCTTCCCCTTTGCTGACCACTCCACAGGGAATAGTATTTTTATCTTCATCGCTTTTCTTCCCCCAGAGAGAACTGAGCCTGTTCAGAAATTGCAGAGATGACATATAGGCTTTCTCAAACCCCCTCCCTGCTCAGAGTTCCCAAGTAGTATCTCTTCCCTTGTCACCTTGGGCAGGGGAAAGAGGACATCTCGCTACACTGAAGCCCTGTGGCTTCTGCTAAACCCCACAGAATATCCTTTCAAAGAAGACTTGGTATGTTGGACATACTCATACCATTTGCTTACCTGCTACAACATAAATGCCCCTGTCTCTGGGGAGCAATTATCTATATTCTCTAAATGAGAGAGGAGACTCCCTGGGTCATTACTGAAAGCACTTGGTGGGGGGGAGGTCTCTGTCTAGGAGGCTAACTTATTGCCACCTCCCCCTGCACCATGGCCGTCCGTGGCTGTTCTCGGTGCTTATGGTTATAGCTCTGCCATCACGCAAAAGATTTCGGCAGATCCTCCCCCAACTTGAGTGAGTGAATGAAAACTTGTTGAGGGGTGGGGGCAGGTAAGGTAATGGTACCTTAGGTTTTTATCACTCCTCCCTTCTTCAAAGGACCTGAAACACAGGCATTTTCAGGGTATTTGGATAAGAGCACCCAGTCATTGGGAGAGCCAATCAGGAGCAGGGCTGCTGCCCCACCCTGTCCTGGTCCAGGAGGAGAGGGGACTCCGCTGCCAGGGACTGACAGCCTCCAGCTGGACCGGAGGGTTCAGGCCCTCCGGTACCTAGACGCAGGCCCCTGGGTACATGTGGGGTTGGAGGTCAGGCCTGTGCTCACCTCCCTGTCTGTGCCTCTCAGGTGGACAGCGCCATGTCCCTGATCCAAGCTGCCAAGAACTTGATGAACGCTGTGGTGCAGACAGTGAAGGCGTCCTATGTGGCCTCCACCAAATACCAGAAGTCTCAGGGGATGGCTTCCCTTAACCTCCCTGCTGTGTCGTGGAAGATGAAGGCGCCTGAGAAAAAGCCCTTGGTGAAGAGAGAGAAACAGGATGAGACACAGACCAAGATTAAGAGGGCATCTCAGAAGAAGCATGTGAACCCTGTGCAGGCCCTCAGCGAGTTCAAAGCCATGGACAGCATCTAAGGCTGCCCCCAGCCCTCAGGGCTCCTAAAGATCTGTCACTGTTCTTCACTCGTGTATTTGCTAAATAGAACACTGATGTTAGATTCCATAGGAAAATAGATTTCAGACCTGGCCAAGCTGGTGAATTTTGCAAAGACATACTTGTGTTTAAGTCAGTCAAAAGTACTTTTAGAATTCAGGAGCATATATCTAGCTATATTTTTTTATAAGCGTAAAAATTCCATAACCAAAGAGAATCCCACATTAACTTCTTAGTAACACTGTTGACCAAGTTGAGATGCCTGTCCTCCTAGTGGTGGCAGGCAGCTGTAGGGTTTGAGAGAAGGGGGTCTGACTCCACCCTGGTTCAGGGAGAGGGCTTCCACTGGTTCCGGCAGTTTGACTGACTGGTATTAAACGACCAGATGACCCAGAGTAAGCAACCTGGGCATCTTAGGAGGCCCTGGAAAAAGGAACATTCCCAGAAAGGTCTTCAGAGGGACAAACCACACGAAACTGAGTCAAACATAAATGTATCATGAAGAAAACTGATTACTCTCTTTATGACATGAGAATTTTAATGCATGGTTACAATAACTAATGTACTCTGCTGCAGGACATTAATAAAGTTGCTTTTTTCAGGCTAGAATGTTGTGATGCTGTAATCAGAACATGCTTTTTTCCCTTTCTTCAGCTTCAAATGCAAATTCATCATTGGGCTCACTTCTAATAATTGCAGTGTTTCCTGCCTTGGGCTTATGAGAGAAGCCTGACAAAATAAATACTGTTTGCTTAGGCAGTAATTTAGACTTACCTTATTTGTGATTACTATAGCGATTACTGTAGCTACAAGGTATAATTTTACTTATTTAAATTTTATGAATTTGAATGTTTTTTACACTAACTTTTCCCAATAAAGTCCAAAATGAAACCAAGTCTAAGGAGCCAAAGTCCTTTTCTTTGCCTTCCAGTAGAGTTGAGTTTTACATTAAACATCTCCTGGATTTGCCTGCAGCATCTGCAGTGCTCTTGGCCCTCCCGCTGTCCCTCGTTCCCTGGATGGTACTGCCCAGTGAGGAGCTCAGCCCCTGGGCCTCTTCTCTTCTCTGGTTCTGCTCACTCCTGATCTTAGCCAGACTCCTGACTTTAAATACCATCCAAATGCCAACTTCTCCCAGAACTAGACTTTTATAACTGCGTGCTTCCTAAACTCTCCACTTGGATGTCTTCGTAAGTATCTCAAACTGGACCGTCGATTCTTCCCTTTGAAATATATGCTGGGTCCAACTATTTCTCACCAGTTCCGCTTGCCATTACCTGGTCTAAGCCCTCATCACTGCATTAATTTCTATTCGTGTGTAACAAACTGCCCTAAAACTTAGCAGCTAAGACAACAAATATCACCTCACAGTTGCTGAAGGTCAGGAATCCAGGGGCAGCTTAGTGGGAGGTTCTGACTCAGGGTCTCTTATGAGGCTGCAGTCTCTGGAGGCTTGTGAGCTGGAGGGTCCACTTCCAGGCTCTTTCACGGGGCAGGTGAGCAGAAGGCTTCGGTTCATGCCAGGTGGGCCTTCCCATGGCAGCTGCCTCCCCCCAGAGTGAATGATCTGAGAGAACGGCAACCAGATGGAAGCTACAGTGTTTTATAAAAACCTGATCTCAAAAGCAATACGTCATCCCTTCAGTATTCTATTGGTGACACAGACCACCCCTGGTCCACGGTTGGAGGGCACATGGCCAGGAGGTGGCTCCTACGTCTGTACGGGGACCATTGCAGTAGCCTACCCTCCACCAGGCTTCCCTGATGGTCCCGCTCCCACGGCAGTCACGGTAACCCCTATATACAAGTCAGAGCATGTCATCCTCTTAGCTCAAACCTTTCAGTGGCTTCCACGTTCTAAAAGAGTCCTAAATGACGGGTTTGGCCTCTTGTTGTCTCTGGCCTTCCCTCTCACCAGTCTTTGTCATTTGCCCTTTACACTTGTGGTTCCACTGTCCCCAGAGACCACTATTTCTTCTCAGGATCGCCTTCAGGTGTCTTGTCAAAAGTCCCCTTATCAGAAAGACCTCCTCTGATAAATCCTTACCCTGCCCTCCTTGTTCATAGCTTTGAACTATTTACGCATCCATTTGTTTCTATTGTAAGCTTCACAGGGACAGGAATCCTTATTTTGTTATCACTGACTCTCCAAGGCTCAGGACACAGTAAATGGCCACCCTGGGGATCCCTCGCGGGGCCAGGCCCACAGGCACTGGCCTCCCTTTACTCAGCCGTTCCTCCTGGCTGACTCAGAATCCATGCTGACGCTTGGAACATTTGCATGGCTTTTGTTGCCATCAGTTTCTCACATTCCGAAACTGTCTTCCGGGCTTCAGATACACGTCTGTCCCCAGCTGCTTCACCCCATCCGCTGATGTCCTACAGCCCTGCACCCCAGTGCCAGGTTACCATCCAGTCTATCTCCCCACTCAGCCCATCTACTTCTCAGAGGCCGAGCCCCAGCCCTCGTCTGGACAGCCACCTTCCTCAGCCTCCAGCATCCATTATCCATTCTCCACCTGGTGGCTAAGGAAGCTTCCAAAAACTTCTCAAGAGTCGAGCCTCTGCATACAACCCTCTGGGGCCCCCCATGCCTGCCTCAAGAATGCCTGGCACTGTGACCCTGCCCTCTGCACCCACACTGCCCCCTGGAAGCGATTCCTGGGACACACCTGTGCTCTCCCTGTGAGCCCATCACTTGCATGTCCCAGTCATCACCTTTGCCATCCCAACCTTAATACCATTATTTACCTAAAAAGACTGACTTTTGTTGAGCTTCGCCTCCTCCTAAGCAATATCTATGAAATCATGTTTGATGTGCTACATTTTTTTCTAATACGTTAAAATAATTTTAGTAACTGCTCATTCATGCATCACCTAAAATCATCCCTTGTATCAATATCACAATGGGAAACAGTGGCCCACAACCATTCCCTGCTCATCAGGCCTTGGCTTGGCCCTCTTGGCCATGGCACGTGGTGTCATGGCGCCAGCCCTCACAGGACTGTCCTGCATTCCTTGGGGAAACGGCATTGGTTTTGGTCACCCCATTGCCCAGCAGAGGGCCTGGCACGTGCTTGACAAATAGCTGTTGAACCATTCGAGTGATTCATTGCTTTAAACCAATCTATCAGAAGATACTAGAAGGCAGAAAGCAGGTCACTGAGGAGGCACCAGAGGCCTTGCCCAGAAATCCTGAGATCCTCCTCTGCCCTCCTCAGAGACCATGATCGGAAGCGGCGTGGCCTGGGCTGAGCTCAGGAGAGACTCACCTCACCATGTCCTTGGGGGGATTTGCTCCTGCCCCTTGGCTACCGCCAAGAGAACTGTCTCCCCTCAGCATCCTGAGGCTTCTTGCTTCTCAGCCAGGGCAGCGGTGACCCTGTCACCTCCCTCCGTGACACCTCCTCCAGTGAGGCCTGGCCAGCTCCCTGCCGGATGGCGCCTCGCCAGCCTGGCATTCTGGGCCTGGCCGCCCCACACACCCGCTCTGGCCACGACCTGTGCACAGGGTGGGCAGAGCCCAGCTGCCCTCCCCCCTGCCCTGCAGCGCCTCCCACAGCGCCTAGGTGGACACTTCAAAGGCCCCACCTCCCCTCTGCAGCCTTAATCCTCACAGCTTCCGCTCTCCACTCCACTGAAAGAAGAAAGGAGGAGCGGCCACATGCTGGGGACGCCCAGGGTCCCCGTCAGGCCTTTACCCACATCCCCACATTGCTTGTTTACAGCCTGGGAGGTGTTGCTGCTATTATTGCCCCTCAAACTTCACAGGTGTGGGAACTGACTCAGGCACGGAGCCCTCACCCAAGTTACACAGCTCACAAGCCGCCCAGCCCCTCCTCCCAGCCGCAAGATCCAGTCCCTCTAAAGCCCAGGTTCTGACCATCCCTCTGGAGCCCTAGACGGCAGCAAAGGGGCTGGCGCCCCCAGTCTTCCTCCCAGGAGGCTGACTCGAGGAGGCCGGCAGCTGGGAACGCCCTCACGCTCCCACCACACCTGCCCCATCCCTGCACGGGTCCTCAGGACTCTGCCTGTCAGGATGCAGGAATTCTCCAGGCTCCTGGGTAAAGCCACCCCCTGACTAGTCACTGGATCCCGGCCCACTCAAGGATTTTACCCCTCAATTCTCCCCTCCATTTCCTGCCTCGCCAAGTTTTCCTTCCCCCTGGATCGTTCTCATCAGCACACAAAACATGTTCTGATAGCTCCCAGAGTTTAAAAAAAAAAAGACAAAAAGCTTTTCTGAGTCCATGTCTCCCCTCCCCTTACACAGCTCCTCAGGTGAGTGTTCAGACCCCATCTCCACTGCCCGCCACCATTATCCCCACACGGTCCAGCCTCCTCTCAGCAGCATGTGCAGCCTGCAGCCACTCCCTCCTTCCCTGTCACACTTTCGCTAGATTTCCACCTCCACACCCTTCACTTACCCTGCTCCTGATATCCTTTACCATCTCCTTCTCTTGATCTCTAATGTTGAGCTGGTCCAGCCCTCTGACCTTGATCCTCTTCTCTTCCTTGTTTCCGGTGATTCCTAAGCAGTGGTTTGCTGGATAATGTGCAACAACCAGCTTTTCAGGGTGGGGTTGGGAGAGACTGCATATATAACCATACATTTTGTTATACATTTTACTCCTATAAAGGAATTACAGCACACAATTCATAAATAACAAAATATGCAATATTCTTTACTCTAAATTCCACTGAAGCTTTCTTTGATTTTTGCTGAACTCTTGCATCCATAGCCAACCTATGGGTGCAACCAACAGAGTCTAGTTCTGACATGAATATTGGTTGATATTTTTGTTTACCTTAAGGAGTAAGGAAGTAAAACAACAAAAATATATGTGTGAGAATTTTACTTGTTTGTCAGTGAGTGACCTCTTTGCTGAATCAGATAATAGTTGTCAAATACTGTAAGACAATTTCCTCAATTTTTTGTGCTATGTATAGATGACACACTTTAAGTTTAATTGGCATTAACGTTTTCGTCATCACTTTCTCAAGTCTAGACAATCGACAAAACAATAAATTAAGCCTTGGTCTGTAGCATTTCCCAACTTCTATGGTGTAAATACTCCCACCACATCAGATTTCCAGCCACCCACGCGGTGTCCTGATAGTGGAACTGGGAAGAGAAGCACAGAAGCGCAGGAAGAGAAGCGTTTCCACCACTAGATGCAATAGACGGAAGTAATCTCAGGAGCAGAGATAACAGTCAAATGTTAGGAAAGGGTATGTTCTGAGTATTTATGACCTTAAAATTTTTTAGCTATAAATTTACACGGATTAAGATTCACTCTTTTTGGTTCACAATTCTGAGTTTTGACACATGCGTAGAGTTGTGTAACCACCACCACAACCAAGATACAGAACAGTTCCAACGCCCTCCCCAAGATTCCCGTGCTACCCCAAGGTCGTGGAAATGTCCCCTAAGTCCTGACAAAATGCTTTCCCTATAGTTCTGCATTTTCCAGAATGTCACATAAATAAAGCAAAAGGTTTGCAGCCTTTTGAGTCTGGCTTCTTTCAATCAGCAGCATGCATCTGAGACACATGCGTTTGCTGTGGCACCAGCAGTCCACTCCTTCCCACTGTGGAGCAGAAGCAGTGCGTGGATAACCACATTGGTCCATCCAGCCCCAGATGAGGAACATTTTAATTGTTTCTCGTTTTGTTTTGTTACAAATAAAGTTGATATAAATATTCATGTACAAGTTTTTGTATAAACAAAGATTTTTATTTATCTTGGGTAAATACCTAGGAGTGAGAATGGGATGCTGTATGATAAGAACATGTTGAACTTTATAAGAAACTACCCAACTGTTTTCCATAGTGGCCGGCATTCTTGCTTTGTTCCCAATCTTAGAAAAACAAAGAAGTCAGTCTTTGACTATTGAGTTTGAGGTTTGCTGTAGGTTTTTATGTGGTTTCCCTTCATCAGGTTAAGGAAGTTCCCTTCTGTTCCTAATTTGCTGAGAGTTTTTATTAGGAATGGATATTGAATTTTGTCAAATATTCTTTCTGCATCTACTGGGATGATCATGTGGCTTTTTCTTCTTTAGAAACACATCATCTGTGTTCCCACCATAACATATGAGCATTCCAGTTGCTCTGCATCCTCACCAGCATGTGGTATTGTCAGGTTGTGTTTGTTCAGGTTTTTTTTTTTAAGCCACTTTAATAGGTGTCTATTCATGTCTCGTTGTGGTTTTAATGTGCATTTCCCTAACAACTAATGACACTGAGCATCTTTTCATTTGCTTATCTGTCATTTGTGTATCTACTTTGGTGAAATGTTTTCTCAAATCTTTATTTTTTAAAACTGGGTTGACTATTTTCTTGTTTTGAGGATTCTTTATATATTCTGGATACAAGACCTTTGTCAGATATATAATTTGCAAGTATTTTCTCCCTGTTTTTGGCTTGTCTTTTTATTTTCTTAATTCCACAGATCAAGTTTCTAATTTTGATGTTGTTCAATTTATCAATTTTTAACTTTATGAATTGTGCTTCTGGCGTTGTAGCTAAGAACTCTGCCTAACACAAGGTCACAAAGATTTATTTCCTGTTTTCTTCTAAAAGTTTTATAATTTTTCATTTAGGTCTATGTTTGGTTTTGAGTTAAATTTTGTATAAGATGACAGGTATAGGTCAAGGTTCATTTTCTAAAACATGGCTGTCCAGTTGTTGCTACACCATTTATTGAAGACGAATCTTTCTCCACTGAAGTGTCTTTGCACTTCTGTCAACTCAATTAACTATATTTGTGTGGGTCTATTTCTGAACTCTGTTGTGATTCATTGATTTATGTGTCTATTCTTTGACCAATGCCACACTGTCTTGATTACTATAGCTTTGTAGTTAAGTCTTAAGACCAGCTAGTATGAGTGAGTCCTCCGAATGTATTCCTCTTTTTTTTTTTTTAAAGATTGAATTTAAAATTTTATTTTTGGCTGCATTGGGTCTTCACTGCTGTGCACAGGCTTTCTCTAGTCGTGGTGAGTGGGGGCTATTCTCTGTTGCGGTGTGTGGGCTTCTCCTTGCAGTGGCTTCTCTTGTTGTGGAGCACAGGCTCTAGGCATGCGGGCTTCAGTAGTTGTGGCGCGTGGGCTCAGTAGTTGTGGCACATGGGCTTAGCTGCTCCGCGGCATGTGGGATCTTCCCAGACCAGGGCTCGAACCCACGTCCCCTGCATTGGCAGGCATATTCTTATCCACTCTGCCAACAGGGAAGTCCTGTATTCCTCTTTTTCAAGGTTGTTTTAGCGATTCCAATTCCTTTGCATTTCCATATATTCAAATCAGACTCTTGATATCTAAGAAATTCCTACTTGGGACTGCAATGAATCTATAGGTCAATTTAGGGGGCAGACTTAACAATATTGAGTCTTCCAACCCATGAACACAGTGTGTCTCTCTATTTAGATTTTTTAACTTTCTTTCATCAGTGTTTTGTAGTTTTCAGCATAAAAACCCTGCATATTACTTTGCTAGGTTTATACATATTTCATTTGTTTCATTGCTATTGTAAATGTTTGTTTTTTAAATTTAATTCCCAGTTGTATATAGAAATACAGTTGATTTTTGTATGTTGGCCTCATGAGCATGTTAAACATACTGCTATTTCTAGGAGATTTTTTTGTACATTCCATGGGATTTTTTTACATTGACAATTGTGTCACCTATGAATAGAGACAGTTTTATTTCTTCTTTTTCATTCAGTATGCCTTTTATTTCATTTTCTTGCCTTACCGCACTGCCCAGGATTTCCTGTACAATATTGAAAAGGAGAGGTGAGAGCCGGCATTCTTGCTTTGTTCCCAATCTTAGAAAAAAAGAAGTCAGTCTTTGACTATTAAGTTTGAGGTTTGCTCTAGGTTTTTATGTGGTTTCCCTTCATCAGGTTAAGGAAGTTCCCTTCTGTTCCTGATTTGCTGAGAGTTTTCATTAGGAATGGATATTGAATTTTGTCAAATGTTCTTTCTGCATCTATTGGGATGATCATGTGGCTTTTTCTTCTTTAGTCTATTTATGTGGTGATTTGAGTCGAACTAGTCTTGCATTCCCAGGATAAACGCCACTTGGTGATGATGTATCTTTTTATACACTGCTACATTCAATTTGCTAATATTCTGTCAAGGAGCTCGCATTGAGGATTTTACTAGGGACTGCGGAAAAATCTGAAGTACTTACCACAGCCTCCAAGATCTCCCCTCCCCAAGCCACCCAACCTCATCATTTATGAGGGATGCTGATCTGTAATTCTTTTTTTTTTTTTGTCTTTGCAATTTATTTAACACAGATTCACTGTGGGAATTATAATAATTTCACTAGCCAAGAGAATACAGGATGTCTCTTAATAAACCAATAAAGAAATTAAACATACTCAAAACAAATGATAGATTAATTACCCTATTGTACCAGGCAAGGTGAGATAAAAGGAATAAAGTCCAAGTACACCTTAGTTAAGGTGTACCTTTTCTATGAGTTTTAGTTTCTCCGGAGAGAAGGCTTTGCCAACCAAGATCTGACTTCCATCCGCCAGCATAAAAGTCCATCGCAGCTAGAGCACGTTGCTAGGGAACAGTGGTGCAGGTGCCCATGGGCAGGCTGATCTCCTCTGGCTGCTGTTCCAACCACCACCTAATAAAGGTGTCGCCTTTACCAAGGCAAGAGGTATTAGCAAAGGGTAGCTTTTACCCGGACTGATAGTTGCTTCTCCTCATGTTCTTACCAATAAGCCCCCAGAAAGCCCCCTCAGCGGCTGGGCTAATAAGTGCTTTTCTTTTTTCTTCTCTTTTACTTTTTATTTTATATTGGCGTATAGTTGATTAACAATGTTGTTAGTGTCAGGTATACAGCAAAGTGATTCAGTTATACATATACATGTATCTATTCTTTTTCAAATTCTTTTCCCATTTAAGTTGTTAAATAATATTGAGCAGAGTAGCCTGTGCTATACAGTAGGTCCTTGTTGATTATTCATTTTAAATATAGCAGTGTGTACAAGTCAATCCCAAACTCCCCAACTATCCCTCCCCACCCAACCCTTCCCCCCCGTAACCATAAGTTCATTCTCTAAGTCTGTTAGTCTGTTTGGGTTTTGTAAATAAGTCCAGTTGCATCATTTTTTTTTAGATTCTGCATATAAGCGATATCATACAATATTCCTCTTTGTCTGTCTGACTTACGTCACTCAGTATGACAATCTCTAGGTCCATCGGTCCATCCATGTTGCTGCAAATGGCATTATTTCATTCTTTTTTTAATGGCTGAGTAATATTCCATTGTATATATGTACCACATCTTCTTTATCCATTCCTCTGTCAATGGACATTTAGGTTGCTTCCATGTCTTGGCTACTGTAAACAGTGCTGCAATGAACACTGGAGTGCATGTATCCTTCTGGACCCTGTTTTTCTCCAGATATACACCCAGGAGTGGGATTGCTGGATCATATGGTAGTTCTATTTTTAGTTTCTTAAGGAACCTCCATACTATTCTCCACAGTGGTTGTATCAATTTACATTCCCACCAACAGTGTAGGAGGGTTCCCTTTCACCACACCCTCTCCAGCAAAATCCAGTTTGTGGATTTTTAAAAAATATATATTTATTTATTTGGCTGTGCCGGGTCTTAGTTGTGGCATGCGGGATCTTCATTGCAGCATGCGGGCTCTTAGTTGCGGCATGTGGGATCTAGTTCCCTTACCGGGGATCGAACCCGGGCCCCCTGCATTGGGAGTGTGGAGTCTTAACCACTGGACCACCAGGGAAGTCCCTGTTTGTGGGTTTTTTGATGATAGACATTCAGACAGGTGTGAGGTGATATCTCATTGTAGTTTTGATTTATATTTCTCTAATAATTAGCAATGCTGAACATCTTTTCATGTGCCTCTTGGCCATCTGTATGTCTTCTTTGGAGAAATGTCTATTTAGGTCCTCTGCCCATTTTTTGATTGGATTCTTTTTCAAAGAACCATCTTTTCATTTCACTGATTTTCTTTAGTTTTTCTGTCTTCAATTTTATTGGTTTCTGCTTTTATCTTTATTATTTTCTTCTGCTTTCTTTGGGTTTAATTTGCTCTTTTACTAGTTTTTAAAAATTACCTTTGTTCTTTTAATATTTAATTTTAAGTATATACAATTTGATTTTTTTTTTTTAAGATTTTTTTGATGTGGACCATTTTTAAAGTCTTTATTGAATTTGTTACAGTATTGCCTCTGTTTTATGTTTTGGTTTTTTGGCCGCAAGGCATGTGGGATTTTAGCTCTCCAACCAGGGATCGAACCCACACCCCCTGCACTGGAAGGCAAAGTCTCAACCACTGGACTGCCAGGGAAGTCCCCAATTTGATTTTTAATAATGGCTGTATTCCACAACCAGCTCACAATGTTTCTGATATCCACACGCCTCACACACTGCTATGAGCTGGCTCCATCACACACTGCTTCCGAGTTTCTCTCTTCACAGGTGGTGGCCTCTTCACTCAGCTCCAGACTCTCTCCAGCTGCCTATTCAGCAACCCCACTGGAATGTCCAATCGACATCTCAATACAAACATGTCAAAACAACATCCACCACAAGGCCCCAATCTTTTTTCTCCTACTCTTCTATCCTCCCACTTTGTAAACAGCATCTCCAACACACCAGTTTGCTCAAGTCCCCGGGTAGGGCTTCATCCTTGACTCTTTTTTCCTCACACACCACATGTAGTCAGTCAGCAAGTCCTCTCAGCTTGACCTTTAAAACACATCTGGAGTCTGACCACTTCACACCACCTTCTCCATCATCACCCTGGTTCACACCGTATCAGCTCTCACCTAGATTCTACATCTGACCCCGCACGGGCCCCCTGCTTCGTCCTTGCCCATGTCATCTATTCTCACCACAGCAACATGAGTGATCCTGTTAAAATGTCAGTCACGTTGGGTCTCTCCTCTGCTCACAACTTTCCAATGGCTCCCATCGCAAAGAAGAAGCTCAAGTCCTTACCAGAGCGGCCAGGATCTGCCCTCCCCATGTTGCTTACTATTCTCCCTTCCACCGACTCTTGCTTTTCTTCCAACACCCAGCCATGTTCCTGCCTCTGCTATTCCCTTGGTCTACAAAGCACTTCCCCAGATTCCCACAGGGCTCACTGCCCCGCTTCCTTCTGTTCACACAGCACCTCCTCAGAGAGGCCTTCCCTGACACTCTTTAACCCCATTTCAGGCTTTATTTTTCTTCACAGCTTTTAGCACTCACTGCCGGACATCATATTACATACTTATTTGTCAGGGTCTACCCCACACACACCTCCACTGTTCCACTTACCACTTCATGCCCTAGAACAGCACCTGGGTCCTAGTAGTACTAAATCAGATTTGTTTGCGAAAGAAGGACTGAATAAATGAATGGGTGAGCAGCAGCCAGGAGAATGCTTAAAACCCACCCCTTGCTCCCTGCTGTATCGGGACGAGGGCGTGCTCCCTGGCAAGGCTGGTAGGGTGCTGGAGAATGTGGTCCCCTTGACTCCTGTAGCTCCACCTTGGCCATCTGGCCCTTCACCCCTGGCACTTCCTCCACCTATGGTGAACTGGGTTCCTCAAATGGACCACTCTCTCTCAACCTCAGGCCTTCTTCTATCTTCAGGCTGGAAACCCTTTCCCCACTCCACTTGGCTTGTTCTTCAAATGTCCTTCAGGCTACAGCTTGGCTACCACCGGCTCTGGGAGGCCTTCCTTGACCTCCTCAACTAGGTGAGGGGTCTCCTCAGCTCCAACTGACCAAGGCTTCCCCCACCACAGTACATGTCATGCTCAACTGCTTCCCCACCAGACTGTGAGCTCCCTGGTGGCAGGGCCTGTGATTTACTAATCTCAGGCCAGGGGGGCCCAACACAGAGTAAGTGCTCAACAAATACAATTTGAATGAAAGAATGAATGAACAAGTGGATTAATAAAGACCAAGCCTGCTGAGGGATGGAGAGAGGACTTAGGGCCCCCACCCTACTCCCCACCCCTGTCAGCCTCCCACACAGAGGGCCTGGTTCAGCCCAGCTGAGGAGCAGGGAACCAGCAATCATCCAGGGACTACAGGGTGTCAGCCAGTCACAGCTCTCAGTCCAGTCCTTGCCAGAAGGCCAAGAGCCTTGGGGCCCCACCACATGACAGGGGCTGGAGAACAAATAAACGGCCTCCAGGCCCTGGCAGGAAGAAGCTGAATCACCCCAAGTCTGGTCACTATGCCCCCCCCCACCATTACCACTTTCTGCCTAATTTCAAGCCCAGGTCACACTCCCTGGGCACAGCCCCCAGGATGGCACCCAAAGGGAAGGCAGAAAAGGGCTCCTCCTAGACCTGCAGACAACAATCACTGATGAACTGGGTGGCAGAACCAGAATCCACACCCATGCCGCCTGAGCCTGAGCCCTGGGTCACACTGCTGCCTGTGTCCCCTGGAGGGTCTGCTTCAGGGCCCAGGACCAAGAAGTCAGAGGCCCATGATGAACCCAGATGAGGCCACTGAGAAGACAGACTGCAGACCAAGCTGCACCCTCCCTGACGCCTTGTCTGTGTGTATGTGAAGTGGAGAAGAAGGGAGAAACAGTCCCATCACCCGGCTGTGGCAGCCTGGCACTGGTCTGGCTCCCCTCTCTCACCTCCCATATGCTCTTTTCTCGGCCCCAGGGTCCCCTCTCCCCAAGAGTTCGTGGCCCAAAATCTCCTTTCCACTTTACAGGTATGCTATTTTATGCAGCATACCTGAGGGCAGAAGAGATACTGGGGTCCTCAATTAGGCCTCTACTAGTGTCACTCCTTCTGTGGGAACCCCTTCCCATATCCCAGATCAGACCCTGGTGGTTAAAGAAGCTTCAGTGGCTCTGGGGATCCTCAGTCCTAGCCTGATACTACCACAGGGGCCTCACAAGCCCTTCTTCCACAGCTCCCCACATTTCTGTCAGCCCTCATCCAAATAGTGCACCTGCTCCTACTGCCTCAGTGCTCACCTCTGCCAGGACCGAGACTCAGACCAGACTTGCTCCCAAGTCCAAGCTCCCCTCTCTCCATGTGCCAGGGCAGCCCCATTCCCCTATGTCTCACCTTCCCCCTTTCTCAAACCCACCTGAGAGTCTCCTGACACCCTCTTTAAAGTGACTCTTGACCTTGGCCTTAGCCAGGTCCCAGCACCTCCTTTCTGCACTCTGCCCTGCTCTGCCATCTCTCCTGGCCCTCCCACCACTGCTTGTCAAATTAAAATGATCCTTTTCTGAGCCAAACATTCAAGCTTTCCACATCATGGTCAGCCCAGCAAACTCCAGCTCTGTCACTCACAACCTGTGTGACCTCAGGCAGATCATTTAGCCTCTCTGGCCATGATTTCCTCATATGTAAAATGTACTTCGAAGGCTACTGAGAGGTTTTAAAGGCAGTGAGTCAGTAGGTATCCAACACTTGATAGACTTTGGGTCTGATCCCCACAACGGCCGAGCCCTGAGGCATCCTACCCTGGCTCAACAGACTCCTGCTTTCCTCCTGCCCTCCTGGGAGAGCTCTCTACAGCCAGCAGCACTCCCAGGCTTCCTGTGTGTTGTGGCATGAGGTGGGCAGGGGAGGGTCTGAGGCCGAGCAAAGGGACTGCAGGGAAGGAAGCCACCAACTTGCCCCAGGTTTCTCTGGGCCTCAGTTTCCCCTCAGCTCAGTGAAGCTGAGATTTCTACACGCAAGGCCAGGATGGGGAGATTTCTACATGGAGGCTGGGAGGGGCTGCCTGAGCAGCAGGAGTGAGCCTCTGGTGCATTGGGAAAGGCAGAAAAACAAACGCACCAGAATCCAAATCAGGAAAGCCCAGAGCAGGGGTTGCCGTGGCAACCTGCGGCAGGCTCCCAGCTTCTCTGGGGTGGGAGCCGCGACTTGTCAGGCTCGGCTGCCCCTGCCTCCAAGGCCGCCTCCTCCAGCTCAGCGCAGATCACCACAGACACAGGAGAGGGGCAAGGGCACAGAGAAGCACCTCTGCCCCGTCAGGTGGGCCCGGCAGGCCTGGGCTCCCACTACCAGCTTTATCGAGATTACTCCTCTCCCAGAGTTAGGCCTACACCCAAAGGCCTCCCGAGTGCACGAAGCCACCGCAGTCCCACCACCCGGACCCCAGTGCCAAAAGCTCCAGCCTCGCCCATCAGCTGCCTGGGCTGACACAGCATCCCTGCGTGTGGAGATGCCCTCAGGCTTCTGCCAGTGCCAGTGGCCTCGAAACTAATATGTAGGCACAGGATGAAGGGGGCAGTGAGATGATTACCCAGATCTCCCTGCATAGCTGGGTGAGGAGGGGACAAGCACGAGTGCCAGGCACTGGTGTAGTGCTTTATGTATGTTTTCTCTCAATTAATAGCACTCCCCTTTTACAGATGAGGAAACAGCCTCAGGGAAGTTAAATGACTTCCCAAAGTCACAGAGCCACTGGCTGGTAAACAGCTGGGTCCCAACTGGGGTTTTCCAACTCCTGGGCCCAGACCCTCCCCACGGGGCCTGTTACTGGATGCCCTGGACTGACCACCCAGCACGTCACCTGGGGACCTCAGGGCCCTATCACCCAAAGACCACCAAAGCACTGTGCCCAGTCTGCACAGACACATAGTAAACAGACAGACAATGGCCTTCATGCTACCATTTAATGGCCAGGCCAGCACTGCCCAGATGATGCCCAGGCCCCAGTGGGGAAGTCCTCCCTCCTAGCTGGTATCCCCTGAAGAGCCCACCCCAGCTGGTGCCCCTCAGCCTCACGAGCAGCGTCCCAGTCCAGTCCCAGTGTCAGGGGCAGCCTCATCTTAGCTCCTTCAGCAAGCTGTTGATAGAGCCCAGGAGTTCCCAGAAGTAGCCCTCATCCTCGCCATCCTGGAGCTCCAGGGCAGCCAGTGCCTGGTACTCAGCCTGGAGGGTGACCAGCGTCCTGTTGAGCTGCGGGTCCTGACGGTAGCGGTCCCGACAGGTGGCCAGGAGGGCACGCAGCGTCTGTAGGACCTTTTCGCGGGCATCGTGCTCTGGCAGTGCCAGGAGGTGGGCAGTGATCTCGCACCAGCCCTGTTCCTGAAGGCCTGGCAGGAGGTGCACCTGGCGGTACTGCTGCAGCTTCTCTGGGGACGTCTCCCGCATCAACTCGGCCTCCTCCTCAGCAAACATCTGCCATCCGCATGGCCAGGGGCCGGGGTGTGGGAAGGGGAGAGAACACACAGAGAGCAGTTAGCCCTGCCTTTCAGACTCGAAGGCACATGGCTGACCCATGAGTCTGCACCCTCTTCCTCCTTCCCGTGGGCCTCAAAGGCCCTTCATGGGAGAAGGCCAACTGGACTCACAGCTTCACACATGCTCTCCAGCCCATCCATACGTCCACCCATCTCTCCATCCATCCACTCATCAAAAACAACTGTGTAATGTGCCAGGTGCTGGAGAAACCAAGATGGAGACATGGTCCCTGCCCTCAAGGAGCTCAGGATCTAGCAGGAGATTAAACATTAACTGAATAAGTCCTAAATATCATGATACATTTCATCCAGCAGGGTGGTGTGAAGGCAGACAGTCTGGATTCAAATTCCTGCTCCACCACTGACAGCTGAATGACGGAATGACCTTGGGCTAGCATTTGCCTCCCTAAGACCCAATGCCATCATCTCTCATGTGGAGGAGAGGACGTAAGCCCTTCAGGACTGTTGGGAGGACTCAGTGGGACAGTGACCATGCAGCCAGTGCCCAGCACACAGAGCACACCCACAATGTGAGCTTCGCCATCAACAAACGTTAGCTGTACCAGCAGCAGCATCACATCGCCATCACCACAACTACAGATCCACTCCCTCAGAGGAGTTAGGGCATGGGCGACAGAGGAGGCTGGCATTTCCCTGAGTCTTGAGGGGCTTGTGGGAGTTGCCCAAGGGGACAAGGGTGGAGGGTCCACACACACAGGAGGGTTGCGACAATAGGCCTGGGCCCACCTCATGTTTGAAGACCAGCAGGCTGTTATGGTCGATGGGGCACGAGGGCCAGGCTGGGGCCCAGAATGCTCAGAGCCCTGGGCGTCCCTGGCCATTATGCTGAGGGCCTGGGGAGTTGAGGAAAGTTTGGGCAGGAAGTCACATGCATGGCCTGTGTCTGGTAAGTGCAGAAACCCAGCCCCATCAGAATATGGTGGGAACCGATCCTGCCAGGCTGCCCGAGGCAGGAAAGGAAACATCTGAAACCTGACAAGTTACCAACTTATTTCACAATGCAGAGTACTAACCACTATACCATCACAGCAAGCCACCAGGAGTCTACCAACTTACTTCAAATGTCAGAGGAAGGCTATGCAGAGATGGAGGGTCGGCAGTGGGTAGAGATGTCCCATACTGGTTGTACTAAATGTGCTTGCAAGGAGAAAGAAGAAATCACTGCCCTAACTCCAGGGGAGGATGAGGCATGCAGATGACAGGGAAGGCAAGAGGGAAGCCCAGAAAAAGATCAGGGGCCACAGTGGACCACCTGATGGCTTTGGCGATTGCTGGAGCTGGCAGAGGAAGCAGGGGAGGAGGGGGGTCAGCATCCTGGGACAGAAAAAGCTGAGAGGGATGTAGTAGTCCTTTCCTAACCTACTCCCAAGTCCTGCCAGCTCCACCTCCAAACACATCCCAGTCCTCCCAGCTCTCTGCTCCATGGGCCCTGCTCCTCACTGCACTTTTGCAGTCCCCTGCCTCCCGCTCCCAGCCTGCATCCTCCAGTCCTCTGACAGCAGACAATGTGGCACAGCCCCAAACCCTTCACAACTTGGCATTTCTGATGATAAAGACTGACTCCCTTCCCTGGGACTTGGAGGCTCTTCAGGATCTGCCCCTGCCTGCACGTGGGCGCCTCCCCACACATGCCCTCACTCTGGCACCTGTCACACTAACTCTCCCCCAGGACCTATGTATGTGCAGCTCCCACTTCCAGGCACCCTCTCACCCAACACTGACTCCACAGTCAACTTGACTCACCCCTCATTTCTCACTCAGCACCTCCTTTGACTCCTCAGAAGAGGTTAGGGCCCTGATCATAAGCCTCCAGGGCCTACATGCTCTAGGAGATTCTCTGATAAATGTCTGCCTGAAAGCACCAGGAGGGCAGGGACCATGGGGCTGGCACAGCACTGGCAGGGCAGACGACCAGTCAACACTTGTGGAAGGAACCAGCGGGCAGGTCACCTCTGCGGCCCTTTGGCTCCAAGAAGGCACGAGAGGACGTGGGCTCATGACCACAGGAGGGCATCCCAGCTCTGCAGGAGCCCAGACGTCAGGGCACAGTTTCTTAGTGGAGGGCCCACCAAGAGCCAAGGGGCAGAAGAAGAAATGCCTGGGGTCTGGCAGACCACAGAAGGGGTAAGCCGGTGAGCCAAGGACCCTAACAATCTGAGAGGTGGTCCCACACTCTCATGGGAATTCTGCCTTCAGCTGCTACCTCCCGACACCAATGATGCCCTCAAGGTGCATGGCACCCTCCGGTTGGCAACCTGTCACACCTCTACCTTCAGGCAGCTCTGGACCCATCCCCAGATGGGTTTGGCTAGTTTGACTAGTTCTTTACTCTCTCTGAGAAACCATAAGAACAAGAAGCCCTGACTGCCTCAAGTGTAAAGTATGGCTGTCATCTGTTCTAACACTCTCTGGCTGAAACTCCTCCACCGTCCTCCTCCCGCAGGAGGATGGCTGTCTCCATACTGTTTGCAGAGAGACGCCACTCCCTCCCTGATCTTCACAGCACCCCAAAGCCTCAAAGGCCGGCTCCGGGGCCAGCTGACTCAGGGGCCTGCCTCTCACCAGGGCAGCCTTGGTGAGACTGCCAGTGGTAGCTCTCCGGGGATGAGGCAAAGTCACAGGGCCCGCTACGCCAGGGCTGAGGGCAGCAAAGAGACACCCAAGTCACGAGGGGAAAGTGATAGGTTCCTCCTGGGAAATGCCAAGCCTATGTACATGTCCTTCCCCTGGCTTGCTGGCCCACTCCCAGGATGTCAGCTGTGCCCCGGCCTTATTAATTGGACGTGAGGACCACATGGCTGCCTGCTGTTCTGAGAAACTGGGTTTCTGCAGCTTAGAGGGGTGGAGGAAGAGAAAGGGGGAGAGGGGGAGAGAGAGAGGGAGAGACTGAGAGACAAGACAGGACAAGAGAGACAGACAGAGTGAGTGAGTGCACACACACAAAAGCCAACAGGTGGAGAGAAAAGCAGCAACAGACAACCCTGATCCTTGGCCTGAGGCCTGGGGGGAGGGGTGCACAGGGGGGGGGGCAGGGAGGAAGGGCTGGGCCCCTCTGCCTCCAGCATTCAGAAGTGGTTTCCAGCGGCTGCCCAGCCCTGCTCCACTAATCCGCAGTTGGCTGTAGGGAGAGTGTGGCCCCAGAGAGGCAGCTGAGAAAACCCTGCCAATGCTCTCTGCAGCAGCTGAATTAAGAATCAGCCCTGGCTGGTTTTACCCTCTCCTTAATTAAGACACTTCTCAGGCTCACAAACACCAAAGTGGTCTGGGCACCAAGTCTCCTCCCAGATGGCAAGCCCGTGGGTCCCTGGGTCCCTCAGTGGCAGCCAGTCTGAGTCCCTGCCCAGAGCCAAAGCTCCCAGAGAAGGCACCTCCAGGTTTCTAGAATCTTAAGATTCAGCATCATTCCAGCCCCTGGCTCCTCAGTCTCCTGGCTGCTGTGATGGCTCCCAGACACAGCTGCTCCATCCCACCTGCTCCTGGTCACCCGCACCCTATGTTTCAGCCAAATGACCTTTTATTCCATGAAGGGCTGATACTGGCTGTTTCTGGCTTCTGGTCACACTGACCCTTCATCATGCTGACCCCTGTGCTTGCACACTTGGCCCTGACCACTGCCAGCGCCCCCTCCTCCCCTCCCACTCCTCACCAGCCCTCAGGTTTTAGCTCAGCAGCCGCTTCCCACAGGACATCCGCCCTGACATCTCAGAAATCCTGGGCTCCACAGCATCCCTGTCTGCCCAGCTCAGGGCTGGCATGTTTGCTCAGGATACTCAGCTATGAGGATGGAGGGAATGGATGGAAGATATGGGGAGGGGGGAGGGGGGAGGGTCAAATGGCCAGAAACAAACACAAAGCAAAGTGCACGGGAGGCAGGACAGGCCTGGGCACTCACCTTCTCAGTGACCAGGTCGTAGAGCAGAGTGACCACGCGCACGGCCAGCACCTCCATGCCCTTCTCCTGGACCAGACTCCTCAGCACCTGCAGCCCCCCCAGCTTCAGGAACTGCTGCTGGGCATAGGGGAAGTGTCGCAATAAGGAGCACAGGGCAAATAGAACCTGGGGAGGCACAGATCCAGATGGGTGAGGAGCCACAGAAACTAGGCCTTGGGGCAGGCACCCAGAGGTGCCCCAGCTACCCCAGCCCAGCTCCCATTCTTCCTGGCCCCACCCACCACCCTTGGGTACAGCTCACCCCAGCACCCAGGGCTGTGAGAGCCAGGAGAGACATCAGACACCTTCAACACCACCCAGTGGACAAACGGAGGCCCAGGGCAGGAAGCCAGGGTGTTGAACCTGAGACTGCACCATGGGAGCAGGCCTCCAGACGCCTCACATGCTGCTGTGCTGCTTTAGGTGAAGGGGACCTCTCCCCCTACGCCACCCAGCGGATGGCCACTCAGGCCCCCAAGGGTGATGTGTACAACCTGGAAAGGGACCCTCGCCTTTTAGGCTCCACAGGTGTGCTGGGGTCTGGGCGGGAAAAAGGCAGCAGAAACATACCTTCTTCTTTGCAGTGAGAGACTGCTCCGTGGCCAGAACGACCAGCAACTTCTGCAAGGCTCCTCCCTCAATGGCTTCCACCTGGACCTTTGGGTTGCTGGAGGGGGAAGCACAGGAAAGCAGGACTTTGCACCTACCTACCAACTTGGCGGTACGCCCCTGGGCCCAACCCAGGTAAGAGGGCTACCACCACAGCAGCCATCCCTGGGGAGGAACAAGGTGCACAGGGGGTGTTCCCACTCCGGACAACCTAGAACTTATCTGGGGAAACAGAAACAAACTGATGTAGGTCCACCTGGGTACAATGGCCTATGGCACAGACAACAGGGCCAAGGGCCCCAGGCCAGTGTCCACTCCCTATCAGCCAATGGGCTGGGGTGATCTGGGAATGGAAATCACCTCTACCATTTTAAGATCCCTCTGATGCTAAAGGTGCTACTTCAGTGTCCCTCCTATGGAAAGCCTTCCTCCACGCTCCTCAAGCCAGCCTTACGTGCTTCCCCCTTCCATGATCCCAGGTGCATCACACTCCGGGGAATCACTAACGATCTGTTCCTTTCAGGGTGTGGAGCTCCAGGGCCAGAGACCCCTTCCTCTCTCTCCCCTCCTGGGTGCAGCACACAGACAGTATGGAGTAAACACTTATGGGAGGGAGGCAGGCAGAAAGAACAATATCCAGGGAGCCTTTGCATCCCTGAGTAGATCCCCAAATAGGACAAACCCAGCTGCCTCCCTGCTGGACTCTCCACTATGTGACAGCTGCTACTATGATTGTCCCTGTATCTCAGCACTCAGCACAGGGTCTGCCATGGCGTAGGGCCCTGGACAGTAAGGAGTGAATGAAGCAACATATGTGTACAACCATGACTGCATCAACCAACAAACGGGCAACACTGAAACACAAAGAACCCAGAGCTGCCTCTGGAACTCCAGTCCCCATTCTGGGCTAGAGAAAGAGTGATGAGCTTCAAACAAATATTTCAGGCAAAGCGCTCATGGATGAAAGGATGGGGGTCCTGGAGGGTGAGACCTCCTCTAGGGCAGGGTGCCAGACAGGGACATGGCTGGGAACCCCTTACTTTCTAAGATCAAACTGATGATGAATTAAGGAGCAAGTGCCAAGTGCAGGGATCTGTGTAGTTAGGCCTTCGAGGAAGGTCAAGACTCCCTCATCAGCAGCTTATGAGGCCTCAGAAAAGAAAGGTGGCAGGCATGTAAAAAGCCTGAGACCAGCAACAAGAGGAGAGGCTGGACCAGAGGTGAGACAGTGGCTGTCACCCTCACCCAGACAGCAAGCACACAGAGGGCACCCAGTCTCTTCTGGGCTCTGGCTGCCTTATCTTAGCATGGCCACCACAAAGTACCCTGGAGACCCAAAAAGCACCTGTTTCTCCTAACCCCCAATCTTAGCAGGGGGCCCTCAGAACATCTTGGAGAGTAAGGCAGAGTACAGACAAATCAGAGAGTCGATTCCTGGTCCAAAACCCAGAGAAAAGGGGAGGCAGGTAACAAGAGAGAGAGCACACTGCTTGCTGCTCACAGGAGACAGCCTGGCATACAGCAGGCACCCCATACAAGCGGGCCGGATGGTACGGTAATGGGGCCCAAGTGAGTCCTTGATGGTCCACCCACTACTCCTACCAGGCACCAGCTTCAAGGTTCGAAGCAGACTTAGCACATGGAGCCAGTTTTCCTGCTGTAAAATGGGAGGCGCCTGCATCCCTCTGCATCTTCTCTGCAAAAGGATGCGCAGGGTGGGTGCCGGCCTTTCCCACTGCAACTTCACTTGTGTCTGAGGAGCAGCCTGGAGATGCACTGGGGCCCCTGGGGAAGAAGGCTGACAGCTCCTCTCCAGACAGGCAGGTGGGCGCCGATGCACAGAGTATGGAGCTGAGCCTCTCCCCTGCCCCCTGCTCCCCCAACTTGAGAAAGTCAGCTGCTTCATCAAAGCGTGAGTTAATTAGGGCTGTCTCTGCCGTCATGTGTCTGAGGAACGCTCACCCACAACAGGCAGGGTCTAGGAAAAGAAGTCGACCACGCTGAGAAATTCACACAAACGTCAAACGCAGCCTCCCAAGGAAGGGGGGCTGTGAGGCCCAACATCTCATCAGCCTCAGGGAATAGCACCTAGGAGCCCCATCCCCAGTGGGCCTGCAGAGCGGCACAGACAAGGCCCTCCAAAGACGTCATGTGAAGCTTCATCCTTGTCTACAGATCTGCTGAGAACAAGACCCAGAAACAATCACCTGGCTAACCCCGAAAGACAAGCTCAGAGCTCAGGAGCAGAGGGGCCTCCAAGGAGACCCAGCCTAAGCAGCTCCCAGAGTAGCAGCCCTGTCACCAACTGGGGCAGTATTGGGAGAGGGGAGAGACATGAAGAATACTGGGACTCTGCCCACCCAGGTTTCACCTGGTAGAAGGGGAGAGAAGACTCAAACCCCAAAGGGAACCACAGCACAAACAATAAAACAAACTACCAGGGGCAAAAGGGGAGGGCACATACTGTGTAGGCAAGTTCCTAGGATCCTCCAGAGAAAGAATAAGCCAATGGGAGTAAACAAAAGATGCCAAAAGCCAAGAAGAGATATGGCTTCCCCAGCATTTTTGTCCATCAGAGCCACGATGTGAGTTAGAAAGGGCCAGAAAGCACTGTCCTAGGAAAGATCTAGAGGCAAGGCACTGGCCAGGCAGTTGCTCAGAGAAGCCCCATGTGCAGAACAGATCCTTGGGGACACTCAGCCTGTTCTCTGCCACTCAACACTCAACAAGCCAGGCTCCACACATAGGAGAGACACCACACCACCATATCCTACTTACAGGTTTCAGAGTGAATAAATGAACGGCTATGTAACTTTAGGCCGTACCAGGTGGCTCTGAACCTAAGGTCTGTGGGGGTTCAGAGAAAGAATAAGAAAGTCTGGTCTGGAAGAGCCAGGAGGGCTGCCTGGAAGAAGAGAGACTGCAGAAGACTGGAGTACAAGTGAGGAAGACAGCCTGTGCACCAGACGACAGGCATGTGCTCAGGGAACAGCATGAGCATGTACAGAGAGGCAAGAAGACCATTCAGTGGAAGGCTGCCCTGAAGAATCATAGAAAACGGGGCTGAGGAGTGCAGCTGACTCCTGACACAAGGGCAGGTCAGGCTGCGACTGAGGATGGGGAGACACAGGACCCATATCCTGCCCAGCAAGTGGAACCTGCTCCTGCTTCTCCTTCCTCAACACACGCAAGGCAAAACGGGGAGTTGGAAACAAGCACTTCTAGGGCATACAGACACAAGAGAGGGCCCAGGAGAAGGGCCTGCCTCAGGACAGTGACCCCGGGGTGGGAGATGAGCTGGAGGGACACTCTGAGCCAGGCATAGCCCACCATTCCCAGGTCAGGCCGACTCTGTTACACCGTGTGTGTCGGTATCTGCCCAGCATCCTTTCTTCCTCACCAGGCACTGACACCCCTTTCTTCCCTTCCACTGATGGCTGCCTCTTCCACTCCTTGTGGTCCTGAGGGGGCAGGTCCCAACCCAAACCATCCCCATGGAGGGAAGCCATTTAGAGTAGGAAAGAATAGAACTCAAACACAGGAGAAGTAAACCAGAGAGAAAAAGGGAAAGCCTGGTGCCTTTTGCCACTTGCAAAAATCACTTTCATAAGGCAATGAATCTACTTTTTCACCTGCAGCAGAGTCCTGAAAACTTGGGTAAGTAGAGCAGGACCATGGGCCAAATGTGGGCCTGTGGCTGAGTGTGGCCAAGTGCGGCCTTAGCAGCCCTGGGCCCACACCCTGACTAGCTTAAATGAGGGAACCCACGTAACTCTGAGCTCTACCCCAGGCTTCAGGGCTTCAGTGGCTCCACAGACACATCAGGGGTTCCATACAATACCCTTCCGAAAAAAGCCTTTCAGTGCCACCCAGTCAAAGAGGCTGAGGAAACACAGCAGGAGGGTAGGAAAAACCAGGCTAGCATTTCCAGATGGCACTCAGTCCATCCAGGCAGGGACAGCAGAGAAGGGCTTTTCTTGAGCAATCTGCCCTAGAGGGGCAGACACCAACATGCTCTCAGAACCCCTCTCTCTCCAGGCAGCTCAGCCTTGGGCTCTCAATGCTCACTGCTATGTTTTGGGGGAAGAAATGCCCAAAATAGCTCAGAGTGAGGTCTACAGAATGTGCCAGGGCAAAAGCCTGGAGAACTCTTGGTGAGAATCCTGTAAACAATGGCTGATGACCTTGGGCAAGTCCCTTCACTTCGGTTTCTTCACCTGTGAGGCAGAGCTAAAACTACCTTGAGTTAAAGATAGAATAGCTAACGAGTGCCAAAATGCTAGACAATACATTGTGACCGGAAGATTATAATTATAGTGGGGTTGCTACACAAAGAGGCCAGACCATATCCTTG
The DNA here is from genome assembly GCF_009873245.2 of Balaenoptera musculus. Taxonomy (NCBI): domain Eukaryota; kingdom Metazoa; phylum Chordata; class Mammalia; order Artiodactyla; family Balaenopteridae; genus Balaenoptera; species Balaenoptera musculus. Next base: position 115,080,897 of record NC_045787.1, read on the forward strand.
AGAACACTGCTTTTATTCAGCCCAGATGCCCCAGGCACATGTATGCTGGCCTCATCCCCCTCCTAGCCTACAGACTCAGGACCGGAGCTGTGGCCCACGCCTGAGGGTGGGGGTGGGGGTGGGGGTGTCTTGCTGGCTGGAAGATGGGTGTCCTGACAGCTGGCGATCTGAGTGAGTTGGAAGGGCAGGGGCCTGGCACGCCTCTCAGCAACATCAGTGGCGCTGGTGTGCTCAAAGTCAACAGAAGGATATTAAGGACGTAGCTCATCTCCAATGAGATAAATGAGAATAAACCTTGTTCAGGGCTAAGCTGGCTGGACTGAATAAATACCATTAGCACTTGGATTACCGGGATGTTCACAATCAGCAGGCGAGTCAGCTGTCTGTGTGCAGAGGGATGGCAGCAGCTGCTACTCTGTTAATCTTGGAGGCGGGGGGCGGGCGGGGTGCACGCAGAAATGGAAGTGATTGCATTCGCAGCAACCAAATGCTCTGGGTCAGGGTGACTGATGTGGGCAATATGCCAAGGGTCAGAGGTCATATTTCAGCTAACCAAGCTGAGCAAGTGTCTAGGGGTCATTGAGGAGGTGGTGGAGCTGATCTCAGGGTGGCCAGGGGGCTCATGAGAATGTTGCCCACTTCAGATTCAGAAGCTGCCCTCCTCCTTCCCTGTCACTCAGGACTCACAACATAATGTTCATGAAAATGTGAACATTTAGTTGTTCTAAAACTATTAGGAATTTCAAGATGGTGAGGGCAGAGCATTAAATCAAACACAGGCCCTCTTCAGTGTGGGGTCCTCTGCGATGCACAGGGCCATGAAGCAGGCACTGCTGGCACCAGGGTGTGTGCACAGAAACAGGAAATGCACAGAAATCCTGCGCACAGGTGAATCAGAACAACAAGGGCTAAAAAGGGAGTTTGAATCAGTGGAAAAGGAGAAAAACAAAAAGGCAGAGCTTCAGGACGGGAAATAAGGATTAGGTTGACTGGTCCGATGGGGGCTGAGGAAATACTAAGGTGAAACCCTTGGCACAGAGCCTGTGTCATCCGGAGTTTCAGTCCAAACCTAGATATCAGGCTTGTCCACGGCACACTGGGGACATGGGACACATGGGGTATGTGCCCTCTCATGAATCCTTGCAATATTTCTAAGTAGCACAATTATTATTTCTTCTGTCTTAATAACAGAAGAAAAAGCTGCCATTGTTCTGAAATGCTCTCTGCGAAGATGCTGTGCAGTAGGGACAGGGGGCACACCGCAGGCTTAATCATTTGTGATCCTGACTGATGACACTGTGCATGCTCATCTTCTTGCCCAGAGAGAAAGATTCCTTCTCCGATGGCCTCACCTTGTTTGTGCCCTAGCGTGTGGCCTTGATCACCTGTGAAACACAAGGACTTGCAGGATGTGTACTCCTGAAATAGGTTCATTAGGGATCTATAGTAGCCTGCCATCTAGGGATTAATAGGGTTAAGCATCTGTTAATCAAGATGTGGACAGTTACCAACTTAAATAAGAACAGAATAGGTTCACCAAAAAAATAAATGCCACGTACAACTCTTCCACATGGAAGTGAAGCCCCCAGGAGAAACAAAACATCCAGCCTGTTACGAGCTTCATACCACCTGACTATGGTGGGAACCACATTAGGCCCCTCAGAAGTTCTATCTGGACACCGGAGAAAAGAAGGAGAATCACTGGACCCATTCAAATACAGTCCCCAACCAGATGCCAGTCATGTAAGCAAATGTGGGACACCCACAGTTCACCACAATGATAAAGCTCACAACAGCATCTCTAGAACCTCTTTCCAGACACAAACACACAGAATGATAATCTTCCTACCTCTGGAGAGACAAAGGGGCCTCAGAGGAAGGGGCACTGAAGAATCTTCTTGACATCTGGTAGCTCTCAAACATAGCTCTGCATCACAATCACCTTGGGCATTTTCCCCCTCCCTTAAATCATTTCAGACTGGGCACTTAAAAACTACTACAGAAAATTATACAGAAAAATAACCTACAGAAAAGTTGCAAAATAAAAAAAGACTTCTATCAAGAGTCACCTGTTAACATTTTACTACATTTGCTTTCTCATTTTCTCTCTCTATGTTTATACATTTTTTCTGAAACATTTGCGAGTAAGTTGCAGATTTGATGCAACTTTACCTGTATATGTATCAAGTGTGTATTTCCTAAGAACATAACCACAGTACAGTTATCAAAATCAGGAAATTAACATTGACACATGATCTACAGATATTCAGATTTTGCCAACTGTCCCAATAATATCCTTTTTAGAAAAATAATTTTGGTCCAAGGTCCAATCCAGGACTTACATGATGAATTGAGAAGCATGTCTTTGAATCTCCTTTAACCTTGACACACCCTTCCTTAGCCTGTCTTTGTCTTTCACTACATTGACAGTTTTTTTTGTTTTTTGTTTTTTTTTTACATTGACAGTTTTGAAGAGTACAGGCCAGTTGTAGAATGTCCCTCAGCCTGAACTTGATGCTTTTTCCTGATTAGATTGAGGTAGTGTCGGTTGGCAAGAATGCCACAAAAGTAATGTCTTGTCTTTCTCGGTGCATCATATCAGGAGGCACATGATGTCATTCAGGCTCACAAGTGGCTGTGTTCACTTTGATTACTTGATCATGGTGGTGTCTGCCAGATTTCTCCACTATAAAGATACTATTTGTCCCTTTGGAATTGATAAATATTTTGAGAGGAGACTCTTTAAGATATGAAGACAGCCTGTTCCTCATCAAACTTTCACCCATTAGTTCTGGCATTCATCAGTAATTCTTTTTTTTTTTTTTTTTTAATTATGTTTTAGCTCCACAGAGTTTGTTTGGGTTTTTTAATTATTAATTTATTCATTTATTTTTGGCTGCGTCGGGTCTTCGTTGCTGCGCGCAGGCTTTTTCTAGTTGTGGCAAGCGGGGGCTACTCTTCGTTGCGGTGCGCGGGCTTCTCATTGCAGTGGCTTCTCTTGTTGCGGAGCACGGGCTCTCGGCCCATGCTTCAGTAGTTGTGGAGCACGGGCTCAGTAGCTCCGCGGCATGTGGGATCTTGCTGGACCAGGGCTTGAACCCGTGTCCCCTGCATTGGCAGGCGGATTCTCAACCACTGCACCACCAGGGAAGTCCCCAGTAATTCTTATTTAAAATAATTAATACCATGATGTTTGTCAAAGGATGATATTCAAACTCCATCATTGCTTCTATCTGTATTTGTTGGCACTCTACCTAAAAGAAGTTTTCCTTCTTCCTCACTTATTCATTCATTTATATCAGTATGGATTCTTATTTAATCTATGGGTTATAATCCAGTTCTACGATTATGTAAAATATACCTGAATAAATCTGAAAAAAAGAAATAGAGCCTTTTCATGTTGGTTTCTGTGTCTTTTTGACACATTTCCATCATTCTTTGAGCACCTCCATACTTTCTGGCACAAGATGTTCTTGTACAAGATATAGTACTTTTCCTACACCTGCTGTGGAATAAGCCATTTCTCCAAGGAGCACTTTGGGCACTTTCTGAAAATTCTAACAGATTCTAACCCTTACCCTACACATACTGAATCACAGTCTCAGAAGATAGGGCTTAAACACCTGATTTTTCACAAATGCTTCACATAAGCCTTACCAGGAGGCCTGGCACTGATCTGAGGACCAGCATTTGGGATAACTAGATCCAATGCCCAACCTTTTATCCAGTAAAGCATGTCTGATAACTGGCTGCCAGGTTGAAGATTACAGCAGTAGGGAGGCTCACCCTTATGTTAGCTTTAAACTCTTCCAATTGCTAGAAAAATGTCTTCTGTTCCCGAGCTAAAATCTGCTTTCATGAAGCTTATATCCACTGGTCCCAATCTGCCCTCTCAAAGTAGAGAGAGTCACCTGAACCTGCCCTGACAGGTCAGCCCCTCTGAACCTCAGAAGGCAAATGCCCAGAGAAAGATCCCCTCTCACAAATCTAGCCTCATGGGATCCAGCAGTCATTCTTCGTGTGACTCCTGAAATCCTTTGCCTTCTTGACAATGCTCTATGGGACACTGCCCCATGTACTGACGAATCCCTGCAGAGGTGGTATTCACATCTACCCACAGGGCTCCCCCTGGGCCAACCCCTCCAGAGTTCAGTGGTCCCAGCCACTCTGCCCCAAGGTCATCTGTCCCTAATACCTGAGGCACATCTAGGTTTTTGGCAGTAGTGTCACAAAACTGACTCAACACTGGGCCTGCCTAGGTCAAATCCCTGCAGGCTGTTCATATCACCCTCTGATGAGTCAAGTGTTCTCCAACATGGCCCTGAATACAAGTAGAGAAGGTAAAAAACAAGTTACAGATGATTCGGTGGACTGACACCATACTTTTGTTTCTGTGTGGTAAGACTTTAAAAAAAACAAAAAAACAAATATGGGTTATTTATAAAATTAAAAATTGAATAATAAAATTTTAAATGTTGCTTTGCTACCTGGGCCCTTCATCCTAGCCTGTCACTATTCTTCTGGATCTTCATTCTGTCTAACATGTTGGTTATCCCTTCCGAATCTGTGTCATCTGTCCCCATGCCCTCACATGAGAACCTGAATGCAGGTTGGACAAGCAGAGTCTGACATGAGCTCTTTGGCACATCACTACAGTGAAGGCTCTGTTGACACTTAACCACTTATAAACAAACCTTTATTAGGTCTGATTGTTAAAGACATGCGGATTTGTAGCTACTTGATCATCAATTTCTCTATCTGACCTATTAGATTATCATGAGATTCTGACAAATTCTTCTGAAATGCAGATTCCCTCTTTGTCTATAACATTGGTCTAATCTTCTAGGTTGGCAAATCTTCCTGAAAAAAGAAATTAGAATTAGGAGGGAGCACGAGAGTCTTCTGGGGTGCTGATAAAACCCTATTTCTTGACTCGGGTGGTAGTTACATGGGTATGTTCACTTCAAAAAAGTCATCAGTGGTATGCGTAAGATGGATGTACTATTCTGGAAGGAAGGGCAGGAGGAAGGAAGGGATATTAAGCTTTAAATCAGTCTATTTTCATGGAACACACATTAGCTCCAAGAGATCACCTCTCTTTAGAAATGCCCATAAATGAAGTCTCAAAAACTTGCCTTGTTATTTTGAAAAGCAAAAGAGTTACCATCCTGTCTCCTTACTCCTCTCTCAATGATGCTTAAACATTCACACATGCACAGGTCTCATGATGATATCATTAAGTTTTCATTTGATGTTTCAGACCCTAACTAATTTTAAGAAGCAAGTGGCTCTTCTCCTTCCTCACACTTTTGGGCTGAAGTTCTTCTTAGCCATGTTTGTTTTACTCTTTCTGGAGGGAAGGCCATTCTTCTTAAAAGAGAAGTTAGAGGCAAAATAGAATAGAGGATGGTGATGCCCTGTCATCTGCTACACTGAATCACCTGACTGAAGCAGCTGGCCCAACGCCTTCCCTGCCATTCCTCTCACTCTGAACAGTAACTGCTCAGGCAGGTCCTTTGCTCTAAGCATCCCAGGTTCCACCCACCTAGTATTCCTGACAGTGTTCTCAGAGATCTACACCTTTGTCCTCAGTTATAGGTCCCTTTATCATCTCTCAGACAAAAGCTCAACTCTAAGAGCTCCCCATGCAGCCTTGTTGGCCTGTTTTGGTGTCTCCTCTCTGTTCCTTGCAGTAATCACTTGTGACTATATTAAGCACATTTCATTGTTCAGACTATGAGTCATCCTTCCCTTCAAAGTTCTAGCCCAAACAACATATCTACTTTTTCCTGGACCTTCTAAAATCTGCTTTCCCCAAAACTCAGAGTTCTGCATTTCCCTTGGCTTCTCCAAACACAGCCGCTTTCTGCTAAAGTTTCCAACACCTTCACTTCACCAAACAAATCCTTCGTGATGCTCAGAATACAATTTCAGTGAAGCCCTTTTCCTTAATCTTCTGAGAGCTAAAACTGTTAGAAAAGTGAGTTAAGAATTAAAGCAATTCAAGAATTGATGAGAGTTTTGTTTTCTGCAGAAGGTTTCCCGCAAGACCTATAGCGCCACACCAACTTGCTTCTGCACCAAGTTTTATAATCTCAATTCAAAAAGCCTCTTCTGACTGTCATACAGAGTGAAGTAAGTCAGAAAGAGAAAAACAAATACCGTATGCTAACACATATATATGGAATCTTAAAAAAAAAAAAAAGGTTCTGAAGAACCTAGGGGCAGGACAGGAATAAAGACGCAGACGTAGAGAATGGACTTGAGGACACGGGGAGGGGGAAGGGTAAGCTGGGACAAAGTGAGAGAGTGGCATGGACATATATACACTACCAAATGTAAAATAGATAGCTAGTGGGAAGCAGCTGCATCACACGGGGAGATCAGCTCAGTGCTTTGTGACCACCTAGAGGGGTGGGATAGGGAGGGTGGGAGGGAGACACAAGAGGGAGGATATATGGGGATATATGTTTATGTATAGCTGATTCACTTTGTTATACAGCAGAAACTAACACAACATTGTAAAGCAATTATACTCCAATAAAGATGTTAAAAAAAAAAAGCCTATTCTACACTGAAGGTAAATAGCTGACATCTTATCCCAGGGTGTGTCTGTTTTTTGGTGGGCTAAGAGCCAGTGATCCGGACTTTTGTTTTACTGCAAAGCCCAAACTCAGTAAGCAAACTACTGAATAAGAGCTGCTCTGGAGTCAGAGAGACCTGAGTTCAAGTCCTAGTTCCAGCATTTTCAAGCTGTATGACTGCAATATGTTACTCAACCTCTTTGGACCTCAGTTTCTTCATCTATAAAATGGGGATTAATAATATTTATCTCATGAGATTGTTGTGGGGATGAAGTGTGATAATATAGAGAGATTAGCACACTTCCTGACAAACACCAAGCATTCAAATAATAGTTGTTTTTATCATAACATATTATACTCTTTAATGAAAATTACTATTTTTACCTTTCTGCTAAGAAAGGCAGAGTGCCTGGGTTTTCAGGCTTCTCAGAAGTGGGAGGGGTTACCTGTGGTAGGGGACAAAGAAGAATGTACCACCTCCCACTGAGTGGCCCTACATTCTCATTCTCAGCTCCTCTGGTTAGATAGGCAAAGCCAGTACAGGAAGAATTCATGGGGGAGAAATGTAATTAACAAGCTAGAGGCAGAGACAGGGAGGAAGGATCAAAGAAGCTAATTAGAACTGGCTAAAGAGAGGCCACAGAGTGGGGAACATGGAAGACAGAGAGCTAAAGAGAAATTATCTGTGGCTTATAATTATTCAACAAACATCTCCCAGTAATTGTCTCAGACAGTTTGAGGGAAGCAAGGTGGGGTCAACAAGGTTAAGCAGAAGAAAATTCAGGCTAAAACATATGGGAGATTTTTCACAGTGAGATTTATCAAATTTATTAGAGAACATAGAGAGGGTGTTAGTTTGGGTCCTCTATACTAGCTGGAGGTAAAACTATCCCCCTAGGTGCCAAAGGCTGAGGGAGAGCAGAGCAGGCTGGTCCAGCAGGGTATGAGGGCCCCAGGGAAATCACCTGGCCAATCCTTGTTCCAAGCTGCAGGCAATACACCTTCTCAATAGGCCTTTAGTGGCTCAGGAAGGAACTTCCTTACTCACTCAAATCTTGCTCTCAGGAGTTCTGAGATGTGTGCTGGGAAATCACTCAGTTTTCCTTCCAACCTCCTCATCTCCTCAATCAGAGCCAATGGAATCAAGCAAGGCCTATTTTGCTTTTGCCACACAACTGTAGAAATGTTTACGAATGAGCCATCTCTCAATAGCAAAAGGAAAGGCAACGACCGTGGGATGGTCTATAGCAGAAAATGACAACATTGAAATGCTTCATTTCCAGGATTTGGAAGTAGTATAGACTACAAGTCTCTCTGCTGTGCAACATACATAACAAGTCCCCAAAATATCCTTTGTTTGCTAAGGTTCTGCTTAGATATTTAAGGTTTCTGACAGTTTAAATATGGTGAACAATATGGTGAACCATCCAAATACTTTGCATCATTTGTATTTGGAAAGATCTTTGCGAACAATTAGTTCTAGTTCTGAGAGACGAGAACAGCACCCAGGCTCCTGGTTTTCCATGGGGGTGGATCAACATGGCCTCCTTGGCCAGCGCCATTTCATGTGGCCGATCTCATGGCTTGACTGAGCATGGGTTTCCTGCTCCTAGCCACTTCTGGTCACATTGTAACAGAGGAGAAAATCGAACAGAGTGGGTCTGCTGACTCCCCAGCCAGGCTCAGGGCTCACCAGGTCTCCTCCAGGTTAAGAAGGACACAGAGCTTCCCCGATGCAGAAACAAACCTGGGAGGCCTGGTCTTGCCCAAAGCCTTTACACCTGACTCATCAGACACTGGAATGGGGGCCTAAAAGGAAAGTGAAGACTTCCCATTCTGTGGAGATCTTCAAACACTGGAGAAAACCCCAAATTACTCACAGCTTCTGGAGACAGAATGATGGATGGTTTCGTTTGTGAGCATGCTATTTGTCTGAGGCTCTTTGTCCAGTCAGCTGGTCGACAAATGCTGACTGGGCCCAGAGTGCACAGGGTCTTCAGCTAAGCATCTTAAGGCCAGAGCAAAGAATGAAAATAGTTCCTGTCCCTATTAGACAAAATTAACAGCTGACAGAAACATGCAGAGAGGCACTCTATTAGACAAGTAACTGTGCAAGAGGGTGGCTTCAATATTAGGTGTAATCTGAAAAATGGAGGGCTTGACCAGGAGGGTGTCCAGGAAGAATGACCTCAACAAGATCAAAAGTCACTCAGCTAGGAGGAGAAAGGCTAAAAGTCTGCATGTATTACCCAAGTGAATGCAGATAAAAATCTACTTTTTTTTTCTTCAAAGAAAATGTTAAGAATCACCTTCCACAGACCCTTTTAACTCTTTTACTAATAAGTCATTAAAAGGCCTTCTGTTGCGATCATTCTAATGCCAACGAAAAAGTTACACTCATAAAATAGTTAATGTCAAAATGTAAATGGTTTGTTTAAGAATCAGCAATTGTTGCTGAATCAAACACAAAATCTCTATGGCTTGAATAGCAAGGGAAACAAAAGGCTTGACGATTTAGTGCTCATTAAAGCCTGTCTGGCTGAATTTTAGATTGCAACTTAAAAGAAAAAAACATTAAACCAGTTCAAGTGTGAACTGACATATGCACAGCAGTTTTCAGCTGCCTGCAAATGGGGCAAAGGCACAGTCTGGAATGTGACTTGCACATACCAAGGCTGTGGTTGGGCACGGCCCCATGTCCAGGGTATAGGGGTAGAGCCAGAGATGAGCAGAACCCGAGACAAAAAAGCACTGGGTCACAGAGCCCAGGCTCCCACCAGGGCTTGAGTTCAGCACAGTGGAATAGACCAACCCCAGTTAGCTCTTTCCTGCAGGAAGGCTAAGGGGTTTGTGGACAGCCAAATGCTAGGCTGGGGCTGTTTTGTCTGGGAGAAGTGGGAAAGTGTAAGCTTTTTGCACTTCCTCCCCTTTTCTGGCCTGGCTTGTCAGACACTTCTATGAAGCCACAGTGGAACTCTTGTCTTGATAGATCTGATTGGCTTTGTGACCCTCACAGACCTCAAGTCTGGTCTTAGAAATAGTCCTTTGTGGTAGGTTTGTGGGGTGCTGAGCAGAAACTCTGTCTAAATCCTCGTGCCCATTGGGCTATAAAAGTGCTTAAAATTTTACCACCTGGGGTTTGTTTCTTTGAGTCTTAAAGATAATTCTGTCTTTCAGGGTCCCCTATTAAAATGCCACTGTCCCTGGGTTGGGAGAACCAGTCATGTGTAAGTAGGGTGACCACATAATTTACTGTCCAAACTGGGACACTTTTAAGAGTGAAAAAAAGCACTATTAATTACTGCACTGGGACAAGAGGCACAAACAGAACATATGGTCACCCTCTGTATAAGATTTTGTGTTAAGTTCTATGAAGATACAAAGGTGACTAAAAAACTTGCACAGTCCTGGACCCTGGACACTAAGCTAAGGAGCAAAGGATACTGGGAACAGGCCAAGGTTAGGCACCCATAGGAGGGGAAAAATGACACCCCAGAGGGAAACATCACGGTAGAATACAAGGAGGCAGCTTCACAAAGGTAAAGACTACGGGCTCTGGAGCCAGACAGACCTGAGTTTGAATCTTGGACCTCCTTTCTGCATAACCGTAATTAAACTATCTTTGCCCAAACTTCTTCATCTGTAAAATGAGAATTATTTCATTGGGAGGATTAAATAAGGTATCCAATGTAACTGTGCCTGGCACATAATGTTCAATAGGTTGCATACTATGAGCATTATCAGGACCAGCCCTCTACTGAAAACCCCAGCTAGTTCTATACACGCCCCTGTCAGAAGGTGGAGGAGAGACAGGAAGACAGAAAAATACTGAAAGGGCAGACTGAGCTTCTCCTCCTTGCAAACTAACCCCTGAAGGGCCACTCCAGGGCTGAGTTCCCAAGGGCCTCAACTGCAGCAGCTCCTGAGGAGTGACCTGATGACCTGGCTGCCTTGCCCTCCTGGTCTTAGACTTCACACACTGACCCAGCCCAGCAGCTACAGCTCTACCTTGAACTCCTAGATGCACAGGCCATCCACAGTTCCCTCAGTGAAGACCATAGAGAGAAGGACCTTTCCAAAGTGAGTGAGCCCTGTCCTGATGGTCCAAGATAACGCTGTCTGTTGAGTAGTGGTACATTCTCCTGGGTCTCCTGTGACAATCGAAATGCAAAACTAAGGGCAGCCCCTCACAGTCATTAGGAGAATGGATTCTGGGGTTCCACCATTTAATAGTTCTTAAGTGCTTTCCAAATGTTAAGTCACATAATCCTTACAACAACTCTATGGGGCAAATACTATTATTACCCCCATTTTACAAACCAATAAACTGAGTCATGGAGAGTTAAGTAGTTTTTTCCCAAGGTCACATAGCTAGTAAGTGGCAGAGGCCTGAAAGCTCAATAGGAGCTAAGAGACCTGGATTCTACTGGGGCTATACCACAAACTACCAGCTGAATGGCTATGAAAGAGTCCTTAACTTATTTGAACTTTACTTCTATTATCTGTCAAGAAGCTGTCCTACTTAACCAAGGGAACTGCTTGGAGTATCAAATGATACAGGGCAAGTGAAAGCACTGTAAAAGTGTTTAAATATTATGATGCCACTGCCAACATTTGCCATCATTTAGTTTTGGAGAGCTGGACCCAGTATGAAGAAGAAGGAACCTGGTCCCGCACTATTCTCCCGTCCCTAGGACCCTGGACACTGGCTCAAGGTAAAGAAGGAATTATACTAATACAGTGGTTTTCAAAGTGTGGTCTCTGGACCAGCAGTACCAGCATCACCTGGGAACTAGTGTGAAGTAAAAATTCTTAGGCCCCAACCCAGACTTAGTGAATCAGAAAGTTGAGGGAAGGGTCCTGGCAACCTGTATTTTAAGAAGCCTTCCAGGTGCTCTGACGCGTGCTTAAATTTGACAACTACTGGGCTAGAGTGTCCATGGACAGATGACAGGCTGGGCTCTCTCTAGCCCTGGCCAGGAAAGGCCTGCTTCAGGGGCCTAAGGCAGAGCCCAGCTTTTGCAAGAAGACCCAGGCCCCGAGGGCCACTGCCAAGAAGATGAAAAGCTCCCAATAAAACCCAGACCTACATGGCCACACTGATCAAAATACAATAAAGAAGAAAGTGAGAAATCTGACAAAAGAAAAACGCAGCTTCAGTGGGGACAAAATACAACAATCTTCTGTAGGAGATGAGAAGCATAAGAGGGATGTTAGATGTTCAAAGCACCAAATGTCGAAACGACAAAAAATACAAGAATAAAGACAAAGTGTGGCTATCAATGCCACATGGGCCTCCGTCTAATGATGGCAGTAGCAGGAAACATCAGTCCCCCCAAGCGTAAGCCTGCTCTCCCCCACCCCCAACATGACAGTCTATATAAATAGTCTTGAGGAAAAAAATACCAGCAATTAGTCACTGAATCCTGCTTGTTGGAATGAGGAAAAGCTTGTGAAAAGTCACCAGAGGCTCTGGTGAGAAAAGCTTGGCTAAGGAGGCCATGCAGACTGAGGGTGGGAGCAAGATCATTAAGGGAGAAGGCCTGTGGGGTGTTCCTAGCAGTCTTTGATGCCTGCCAGGTCTTACCTGGAAGGAAAAATGGAGGGCCCAGCCATGAGGCCATAATGAGCTCCAACCTGGGCCCATATCCAAGTCAGAAGGACATTTATGTGGGCTTGGGCCAGAGGCGGGTGGGTGGGCGGGGGAAGGAGTCCTCAACCCAGTGTAGCAGACCCAGCCCTGGGCTGTGGTACCTTGGAGGATGAGGCAGTAGAACACAGAGTCTCTGACCAAAGTGCCTCCACACAGAAGCCTATCTAGCTACATACAGGTCGTCCCCCAGGCACCGAGGAATCAGTAAAGTAGCCTCAGTGCTTCCATTCAGGAATCTGCTAAAAATGACCCCATGTAAGGACCAAAAAATGGACCTCCTCCTGCAACGAATTTCTCAACTCAAACGTTCAATGCTCACTACTGCCTCTTGCCTGGAGTGTCCTCCCCCCACCACTCCCCATCCCTGGCCCCAACTTCATCAGGCTAGTTCCTATTCCTCCAGGTCTCTCTCCAACCATCTCCTCAGAGAAACCTTCACTGACCACCTGACCCACACAGGGCCCCGGCTATGCATTTCTGGGACCCCTTTCTCCTTCATAACACTCAACAGACTTGATCAAAGTCTGTTTCCCTTACTAAACCGTCACCACCCTCAAGGACATGGACTATGCCTTGCTGCCTGTTCACCTGTAACCTCACCCTCTAGAAGGTCTAGCCCAGTGCCCAGTACTCAATTAGTAGGAGCTGCCTAAAAGGATGAGGCTGGCTTGGTGTCACTTCACTGCTGGGACACCGAGGCCTAGATGGTCCAGCCCCATAACCAGGTGTGTGGATGGGTTGGACAGATGACCTCCCTCCCTTTCTGAGCAGCTTACCCACTCCAAGAGCTCACACAGGGAAGAGCCCAGTTAATGTTCTAAATTTTGCCTTCTTTTCCCTTTCTCCTCTAGTTCGACTCCTTAACCAACTCCCTGTGTGTCCCCATCGCCACGCATTCCCAACTGCTTGAGAAAAAGGATACAGTAGAGGTGTTCGATGACCCCTGGGGTACCCCTTCTGGGAGTATCTGTATTTGCTCACAAAGAGAGGTAAGAGATGTATTTAAAAACCAAGAAATTAATTCCCAACAGTATTAACAGAATTTTAGGCAGCAGGAGAAAAAAAAAAAAAAAAGATTTGGGGGCCAGGATCCTCCACATGGTTCCTGAAATCAATCTCCAATAGGTAACTTCCATTTGTGCTGTGTCTGAGATCAGCCCTGACTCAATCCTAATGTTAGGCACCGCTTGCCAGCCATGGCGGGGCAGTCACAGACATGTCTGCAGGTGGCCACTGTCATCTCCTTTCAGCCCAACCTCACCTGGCTGACCTTGAAAACGGCCCTCTGGCTAAAGACCAGAAACCTAGGCTACAACTTCTGCTTTCATTTCTGGAACCCTAATAACAATCCAACTTTCCAAACCGATGTCAGGTCAGCATGGCATCAGAGGTGGCTCCTTGGCCACTCTCCTCCTTCTGCAATACTCCAAGCTCCACCAACCTCTGCTCCACCTAAGAGCTACCCACAGTCAGCTCTGCCAGGGGCCCTAATAGACTGACATGCTAGGGATCCATTGAGAAGGTGGCATAGAGCCACACAGAGGAGCACGAACACTGTAAGAGGGCAAGGTCAAGTTAACAAATAACATACAATGAGAAAGAATTGCATGAACTGCAGTGGCATAATGTAGCATAACAGATGGATAATTTGATTTATTCTAAGATCTGTAAAAGTAAGTAATTAAAAATATGGAACAACGAATCTGCCACAGAGAGACACCTAACAGCCCCACAAGGGCCCTGCAGCTGGCACAAGCAGCCTGGGAAAGAAGCAGTGGGCAAGGAACCTCTAACACTGCCCTGATGTTTTAGGGACAATAAATTCAGCACCAGCTCGAGCTGGGCACCAGGGGACAGCCTGATTTCAGAGGGAAATAGTCAGACGCACAGCCGCAAACAGCATTGTGCCACAGGAGTATGGTTCCCTGTCTACATATGGAAGATGGGAGCTTAAGGTAGACTGATAAACTCCCCATCACTGACATGTTTGGCAAGTCCCCTGCAAAGCGAGACTGACAGATTGTATTTATCTCTGCAGAAGCAGAGGAAGGAGATGAAAAATGCATGCACGGATGACAAGATTAACTGACACCAAGAGGCAGGCTGGGAGACACAGGCTCAGGTCTCTACCCTCCTCCCATAGGTTGGCAGTAGATGGTGAGGGTGCCGTTACCCACATAAGAAACATGAAGTGAGCACCCAGTGTGTGTGAAGCACAGTGTTCCGCACAGGGTCCCAGCCATGAAGCATCTTCCCTGGACATGATGTTAGCTATTTGGAAGCAAAGAGTTAGATCAGTTGGAAGCTGTTTTCTATTAGTCAGGACTCTTTTTTTTTTGAGGGACCAAAACTGAATTCAGACTCATCTAAGGAAAAAACTAAGTTTGTTGGGCCCCATCATGAAAAATGATGACAAAAATAAAAGGACAACTGAGTCCAGAGGCTCAAGCAACATGCCAGGCCCTCTCTCAGGCTGCAGCTCTAGGCTCTGCTTTCCTCTCTAGATGAAGATGCATTCTCCAGGGAAGGATAAGTCTGATGGCCACTGGTAGCCCCTAAACACATCAACCCCAGCATAAAGAATTCTTCCTCTCAAATGGTATGGAATTCCAGGGCAGGACTTTGATTGGTCCTCCCTGTGTCACATGCCAATCCCCGGAACAGTCACTGTGCAGACAGAGGAGGCACTATGAATAGCTAGTCCAGGTCATATGACCAGCCCTAATTGGGAAGGGAAGAGGTGGGTCACAAAGATTAACAGCCTTACCTGACCACATGGTTCTGATACAGAGATTCCCAAAGGAAAGAAGATGTTTTCCAAAGGAGGAAGATAGAAGAATCTTTCGAGAGACCAAAAACAACATAAATCAAGAGCCTTCACAGCTCACCACACTGTTTCATACCAGCTCAAGCCATAATACTAGATAATAATTGGCTGTTTGGGGCTAGATTGGGAGTCAGCCCAGGTATGTAACAGTCGGGCTGGGGCCCTCCTTGCAGAGATCCAGTTTGACCCTACCAACTTTGAATGCTCCAAAGGGCCTGCTGCTTGTCCCTTTAACAGCAGCCCGTCCTTGCAGATGTGTCCCCATGGCCCAGGCACAAGACCGTGTGGACACCAAGCAGCTTCATACTTAGGAAACTCACACAGTACTAAAGCATAAAGCCTCCAGGCAGCAAACTCCTTGGATGTTTTCTTTACCCACTAACTTGAATCTCCTTCCCATAGCACCAACCACGTAGAATAACGCCCACCCCCTGCCCCCCCCCAACCTGGAAACCTCAGCTCAGCATCTTTGATAAGGAGCCAAGAATAGGGATGAGGCTCGCTTCAAAATCCCTACATATTCAGGAGGCCCCTTTGTTCTAAGGCCAGCTGGGGACACGAGATCACAGGGACCTTTGGGAGCCAGATCCAGCAGAGGCATCTTTAGGCCATCAGCTCCCAAGTTCTGCACATTCTTGAGTCATCCCAACAACTTCATCACTGACCTGAGGCCTGCCTAAGCAGTGATGCTGGCCAACACGGGGCTACGAAGTTCTTTCTGCCACTGAGGCCTTCTCCAGAAATGCAGGAAAATGAAGCTTGGCTCCCACATGGAGCAGCTAAATGCTCTGGCTATGTGTGGTACTTCGGAGCCACGTTTGAAGGTCTGGCCCAATGCAGCTCTGCTGGGCTCAGATGTAAAAACCTCCAGCCGGGCTGAAAAGCAGCTTGCCCACAGATGGGCCCTCTGGCCCAGAGCTCTTTGAGCTGGCTCTGCTCCTGCTCCACACACACCACAATTTATTGCTGCTGTTAAGAGACCCAGAGACAAAAAAGTTCCTGCCTCCACTTTGTCCCTGCCCCTCCTAAGCACACGCTGGAACCAATCACCAATGAAGACCTGGAGTGAACCTCAGTAACTATGAACCCCAAACTGAGCTCAAACAACTTTCCTTGAGCCACAATCTAAATGAAAGTTGTTTGTTTTTTTTAACTCAGAGAAACAGTTCAAACACCAACTAACCTTTCTCACCCCCTTCAAAATTACTGATCTTGGACAAACCACATACATCAAAATAGTATCTGGATCAAGAGTTTAATCCTCTCCCCCAGAAGCAAAGAGGGGTCTAGGTGGGTAACTTCAGGGTAACCCTGGGTCTAGCAGATGCAGGGGAAATGGTTCCTGGGTCCTCAGGGAAGGAAAAGAGAGAGGGGTAATAATAAGAGCAGGAGGGAGGACAGTAATCACGGGGCTAAGGCACTGGTGACTGGGGATAGATCTGTTCTTGTTTAGCTCCAGTAAGGAGAACAAGATTCTAAGAGAGCCTGGGCCGTGGTATTCTCGAATAATGTCTCGCTGGCCACCTGGCTGAAGGGATCTGAACAAATGGTTGAGTCCACCCCAAAACTCAAGCCAGTTAAAGGTTACATACCATAACGATTCAAAGGGCCGATTCCAGCAACTTCTCTTACATGTTTTAAGTTCACTGTATCTTTTAATTAGAAAATCATATAAGCTCATGGTAAAAAAATTCATACAGTATAAAAGGTATAAAACAGAAAAGTTCCTCTATCTCATAACCTCATTCCTCATACCCTCAGAGATAAAAGCTGATTTTTATATTATGTATTTATATGCACTATAAATTTATAAATCAATCTTCACTCATTTACTTTTTATATGAATGGATCATTACTGTACATGCTATTTTCAATGTTGAGACCCTACTTTACAGAAAGGAGAGGCTCCTCGAGTCTCCTAATATAGTCCCCTGATGCCAAACAGAGCAGCAAATAGAAGGAAAGAGGGTGGTCAATCATATTTTAAAAGACTCCAGGAAGATCTAACATTTCAGAGTTGGGAATTCCCTGGTGGTTGAGGTTAGGACTCCACGCTTTTACTGCAGGGGGCCTGGGTTCGATCCCTGGTCGGGGAACTAAGATCCTGCAAGCCACATGGCGTGGCCAAAAACAAAAACAAACAAAAAACACTCCAGAGTTAAATTTAAATCCAAAGAGTTCCTCAGGGAAGCATGACCCTTGACTCCAGTAGGGCCTCTCCCTCTGGCCCAGGTGAGAGAAAAGGTGCCTTGTAAACCATTCCTCTCTGGCTCTCCCGCTCTGCCGTTAGCAGCTTTGCCTCCCCCAACGTGTCAATCCAGGGCTCTCATCCTTCACCCTGAATCCTGTCACCACCTTTGTCCTCTCCCCTTGGGCTCGCTCTACAGCCTCCATGCTCCTCTGAAACATCACCACTGGCAGGGCTGAGCTAACTGAGAACAATAGGAGATGACCTCATGGCCTTCACATTCTAATGCCAGCTCTCAATTACTTGTACTGTTGAATAACTGAAAGAGGAGAATAATCCACTCAGCTGATTTGAGAAGCTAGCCAGGCACACAGATTATCTCAGAGTGAATTATTCACACTAGATAATTGGGAGTTGCCCAAACTTCTATTCGTGGTTCAGGCATCACATGGAAGAACATTCAAGCTGGAAAGTATGAATGCTGGAGGAGGGATGGAGACCTCCCTCCTAGGCCCAGAGTCCCTCTGTGTTGCTGGGTAAGTCACTGCCTCTCTCTTGGTCTAACTTAGGGTCAAAGAGTATAATAATGATGATGATGGTGATGAGATTGATGTTAATAATATTATTAGTGACATGTCTTACTGTATTTGTTTACCGGGCCCTGGATGCTTCGGATCCCCCAGTGCCTTTTTAGGAAAGCGTTCTTGGTGCTCTAGGTGTGGTAGCCAGTCTCCGAAACGGCCACCAACAATCCTTGCCGTCTGGTATTTATACCTTTGTATAGTTTCCTCTCCCACTGAATCACGGCTGATCTGTGTGACCAAAAGAATACAGAGGAGGTGGTGGTGATGACTTCTGAGGCTACATCATAAAAGGCACTGACACTTCTGCTTTGCTCTCTTATGTTGTTCGCTCTGAAAGGAGCCATGGGGATATATGAACAGCCCTATGAAGAGGCTCACATGGAGAGGAACTGAGGCCTCTAGCCAACAGCCAGCATCAACTTGTCAGGCATAAGAGTTGGAAGTAGATCGTGCAGCCCCAGTCCCAGCCAACATCTTGACTACACTTCAAAATTTGTGACCCACAGAAACTGTGAGAAATAATAAATGAATACTGTTGCTTGCTTTAACTCACTACGTTTGGAAGTAATTTGTTATACAGCAATAAAAAAAAAAGCTAACAATCAACAAGAAGGAAAGGAGAGAGACATTTCACAGCATTCTGTTTCCTGCAAGTGACACATCGTTGGAAGAACTCGGTCCGGTGTCAGGGCCACAGGCCAGCAAAACCCCTAAGCCCGTAACGTCCAGAACACTATACAAGAGAGGACAATCACCTTTATGGCCCATATATCCCAGCTCTCCAGCTAAAAAAAAGCTTGCAGAAAATACAATGCCCATACCTCTGCCTCCAGTCAGGATAACAGTAACAACAATAATAAAGCTACCATTACTGAGGGCTCACTGGCTGCCTAGCATGTGCTAGGCACTCTTTTTACATTATCTCCCTTACTCTTCATAATAACTCTTCATTATCTCCCTTACTCTTTTCTATTATGTCCTTTTGATGTCATTTCAACTTTCTATATCATATATTACTTTAATGTTTGGAAAGCTTATAATGAGCATGCATTTCTTTGAGTCACACAAAACAATACATATGAAATTTAAAAAAAATATTTGCAGAGCAAGCAAAGCGCTAATGACTATGTGCCATCCACTGCCTTCCCCAGAGAAGTGTCCTGAGCTGACTCTCTGAGTTAATGTTTGGGTGAACAAAGAAAATATAATAGCAGTTAACACTCTGATCACTACCTGCCAGGCATTCTTCTAAATGCTTTACAAGTATTACCCCATTTAATTCTCTGTAATAACCAACCTTAGGTAGGTTGGTTATCCCCATTTTACAGATAAGGAAACTGCTTGAGAGATTACATAACTTGCCCAACGTTTTTCAGCTAACAAATAGCGGAGTCCAGATTCAAGTCCAGGCCATATTGCTCCTGTCTTATGTTCTAACTCACCACATCACTGGCCTCTCAAGAGATAACCTGGAACTGTAAAATGTTCATTCCAACCCTGCCCACTGCGTCGTGGGACTTCAACACAGCACCCTATGTTGCTTACCATCCAGCCTGTCCTCAACCGCAGGGGAAGAAAGTAGGTATGCTGCTAGCTGGTAGAGGCAGAAGGATCACCCTACTCATCTTGGGGCCAAGGAACTAGGGCCAGAGCCAGCCCCAGCACTGGAAAACCAAGGAGACACCATGGTCCTGAATATGGAAAGTGACAACCACATGATGAAAGTAGCCACATCCATGGAGAAACATAGAAACTTTCTTATTCCATTTTCTAATCTGGAGAGCAATAATCTTCCAGGTTATGAAGGGCTATCATGGCCATGAGATCTACCACCCAGAATCCTGATAAGAAGGGATGACTTGAACAAGACACCAAGAAGAACCTCCTACCATGAGAGGTGTAAGATTACAAGACAGGAGGCTCTACATTCTGAAAACATGAAGAATTCCTTCCCACAAGGCAATCAGAAGGATCACTCAAAAAATGTAAATCAGATCTTGTTACTCCCCTGATTAAAAGCTACCAGCGGCTTCCTATTACCCTTAGAATAAAACCCAAATATATCTTACCTTGGTCTCTAATGCACTGTTAACTTCCCCAACCTCAATTCTTAGTCTCCCACTCCACTCAGGCAACAATGGCCTTCCGGCTGCTTCACCAACTGGCCAAGCTTGTTCCTGCCTCAGGGTCCTTGCACTGGCTATTTCTCTGCCCACAAAACTCTCAGCCTAATGTGTGTATGGCTGACTCCATCTTGACATTTGAGTTGAGGCCAGAAGGACATCTCCTGAGAAAGGCCTCCCTAACTAACCCTTCTAAAAAAACATAATCCTATTTTATTTTCTTCATAACACTTATCACTGACTTTTTATTTTTCTTCTTTTTGGCCGTGCCTCGCAGCATGCGAGATTTTAGTTCCTCAACCATGGATTGAACCCATGCCCCCTGTAGTGGAAGCGAGGAGTCTTAACCACTGGACTGCCAGGGAAGTCCCATCACTGACTTTTTAAAATAGCTTAATTGAGATATAATTCATATACCATACAATTTACCCATTGAAAGTATACAATCCAATAGCTTTTAATATATTCACAGAGTTGTGGAACCATCACTACAATCAATTTTAAAACATTTTCATCAGCCACCCTCCCCCCAAAACCCATATCTATTAGCAGTCACTTCTCATTTTTCCCAAACCCCCACCCTCCCAGGATCAGGCAACCTCTAAATTCATTTCTGGCTCTATAATTTGCCTAGTCTGGGCATTTCATATAAAGGGACTCATACAGTATATGGTCCTCTGTGACTGGCTTCTTTTATTTAGCATGTTTCAAAGTTTCATCCATGTGTTTCATGTAGCAGCACTTCATTTCCTTTTATTCTCAAATAATATTCCACTGTATGGATAAACCACATTGTATTGATCCATTAACAGTCAATGAACATTTGAACTGTTTCCACTTTTTGGCTACTATAAATAATGCTGTTGTGAACATTTATGTATCAGTTTTTGTGTGGACATATATTTTCAGTTGTCTTGGGTATACATCCCTAGGAGTGGACTTGCTAGGTCATATGGTAACTTCATGTTTAACTATTTGAAAAACTGATAGACCATTTTCAAAGTGGCTGGATCATTTTACATCCCCACTACCAGTATGTAAGGGTACCAATTTCTCCACATTCTCACCACGACTTATGATCATCTGTTTTTTTGATAACCATTCTAGTGAGTGTAAAGTGTTATCTCATTAAGGTTTTGATTTGCATTTCCCTGGTGGCTAATGATGTTGAACAGCTTTTCATGTGCTTATTGGCCATTGTATATCTTCTGTGGACAGCTGTCTATTCAGATCCTTTGCCTATTTTTCAATTGGATTATTTATCCTTTTTATTACTGAATTGTAAGAGTTCTTTACGTATTCTAGATATAAGTCCCTTATCAGATATATGATTTGCAAAATTTTTCTCCCATTCTGTGGGTTGTCTTTTCACTTTCTTGATGGTATCCTTTGAGGCACAGAAGTTTTTAGTTGTGATGATGTACAGTTGACCCTTGAACAACTAGGGGGTTAGCGGCACTGCCCTCTGTGTAGTCGAAAATCCATACGTAACTTTACAGTCAGCCCTACTTATCCATGGTTCTACATCCGCAGGCTCAACCAGCCTTGGATTCAACCAACCTTGGATCATGTGGTACTGCAGTGCATATTTATTGAAAAAAATCTGCACATAAGTGGACCTGAGCAGTTCAAACCCATGTTGTATTAACTGATTTTTTAAAAATTAATTTCTGACTAAAAGGTAAGCTATTTAAGAAGCGAGACCTATCTGTCTTGTTCACCACTGTACACCCCCAGTACAGCAGCCTAGCACATGGTAAATATTCAATACAAATATTTTTAATGAATGAATGAATTTTAAGACCAGAAGAGGTTAAGTATGAAATGGGCTATGAGAAATGGCTTCCTTGCTAGGAGACAGGGGTGAAAAGATGACATCTGAAATCATTTCTGGTCTAGAGAAGATATTAAGATGGCGAGCACGCAGACTTCCATTGGAGCACAGGGAAAGAGCATTGAGGGGTGCTAGATGCAACATACCTGAGAAGTGTACATCACCAATAATAAACTCCCTCATTTAACTGCTCAGGCAGTCATCCTTTCTTTTCAGCCACTCTGGAGAGCCAAAAGACAGAACAATGGCTCAGGAATGGGGCCATCCCAGGCAGAGAGGCCCAGCCACAGGGGGAGGTTCTCTCCAGAGTCCTCAGCTCAGCACAAAATCCCAGAGGCAGGCTCCAGGTTCCTCTGCTGTTCAGAACTGCTAGGGCTTGTATGTCACCGTGACTGACAAGCAGAGGTTTTACTAAGGAAAAAAAGGAGGTGAAAGCTGGTTCCCTAGACCCGTCATCTAGCCTTTGCCAAGAACAACATCAACAAATCTGAAGAGCCTAAGGTCCAAGCCAGGGTACCTCATCAAAGCATCTTGGGGATCCTGGATTTCACTGCCGAGGGGGAGCATTTCACCAGCCAGGCAAAGAGGGTAGAGGTATGGTATGGGAGCTCAAGGTTGCCCGAGTTGTGGAAAAGGTCTGGACAACCAGGGCAGGGGAGAGATAACTTCGCAGACAAGAAGGAATGTGAAACACAGGTGTGGGAACTCATCAGCATCAAAGAAAGGGATTCAAAAACAAGAGCCCCTGCCTTCCACTATGTCATTTTCATGATAGGAGAGGAAAGGGGCAGAATGAGTTTGTGAGGCGCATGCACGCATGCGTGTGCACATGCGCACACACACACATAGACACTCACACATATGGAGTTGCCCCTGGGAGGGTAAATATTCATGAACAGTTCAGTGTGTGAAAAGCAAGGACAGAGGATGACAAATGGTGCCAATTAGAAGGAAAGGGTGGTATCTATTTTTAAAGTGGCTGAATAAACAATAAAGGCTTGCTTGCTAAAAATACTGTGCTTGATCCTCTCCCCAATGACAGGGTACCTCTCCTGTGCTTGGTGACAACAGGCAAATTCTCTTCCCAGTGTTGTGGGTCCAACACTGCCATGACAGCCTCATATTTGCATTAGAGGTTCACCCTGGGTGCCTGTCTCCAGCAATAAGAAGATGATTTCTTCTGAGAAGCATTCTGAGCTCAGGACCACAAGCTGAGATGGGCACTCACACTCTCAAGATTCCAAAAGGAGCCCTTGGTGAGGAGGGGGCAAGTGAATGAAGGACTCCAATGAAGAATTCAACTACAGAGGCAACATAACCCAATGTATCCAAAAGGAGGGAGGAAACCCCAAACTACCTTCCCTAGGGAGCAGAGTCCCCTATGACAGGAGTGTTTGACAAGGGTCATTTCATGGGAATGGTGAGTTACCAAAATCAAGTTTCTTATCTACTGCCCACTCCTGATACACATCTTGATTTTCCTCCTAGGGTTGGATCTGACCTATGGCACAAGGAAATAAAGGCAAAGAATAAGGCTGATTATCACTCACAGGCAGAGAAAACAATAGAAACCCAGATATCTAGCTGGCCCTCTCTCAACCTCTTTCTCATCCCCCTCATCTTCTCGTCCATCTCCCCTCCACTCTTTCCCTTCCCCCCGTCTTTTTCTCTGTCTCTCTCTGTCCCTTAATGTATCTGTCTTTCTCAGTGTCTCTGTCTCTGTCTCTCCTTCAGTATTTGTCATCACTCCGGCATCGCACAGTGGTGAAAAAGTTGGCTTTTGGGTTACACTACCTGGGTTCATGTCTTAGCTCTAACACAGTCTAGCTATGTGATCCTAGGGAAATATTTGCCCTCCCTAGGTCTCATTTCCTCATGTGTAAAAATGTACATGATAGTTGTATTTATTCATAATAATACTTACTTGGATATATTCAATGAACAAATGTACGAAAGCCTCTTAGCTCAGTGTCTGGAATACTCTAGGTACACTGGTTATTTCTAAACATTCTTCATGCCTTGATCTAGACTCTAAACATTGAGGGCAGTAAACATGCCAAATCTATCTATCTCTTTGGAAAGCAACAAGAATTGAAATTCAGTAAACATCTGTCAGATAAGTTGGTCTCTCTTAGCCTGTTTGCCCTGGGCAGTAAGCATGGCTGCCAAGTACTTTTGCCCAGTTCACAGTTCTGCTGTGCTCATTACCTTGCGGTTAATCCTCCCAACCATCAGTGAGGTGCGCAGGGCGGGCAGCATCTGCCCTTCCCTTCATTAGGAAAAGGTGAGAATAAACTGGAAAACTCTTCCAGGCAAGAGCACAGAGGCCAAGGGCTTTGGCTAAGGTCCCTGTGCAAGTCAGTGGGACCTTGGTGTTCCTGGCTTGTGGGTTCCTCTGCATCCCTGGATGGCATCTCTGCTTCCTGTAGGACTTCCCCAGCATGCTTCTTCTGGGACATTTAGCAAATAAAGTCACCTCTTAACAACTCACCCGTGGTGGGAGGTGGCATCTGGCACTATTCCAAAAAACATCTCTCTTGGTGGGAAGTCCTTAGCCATGACTGCTACCTGGCTTAGTCCTCCCCTTCCAGCTTGTCATCAAGAATCACATTTGTACAGCAGTCCAGAGGCTGGGGTGCCACACAGAGAGGGGAGCAGGGCAAGGACAGGGCCCTTATACTGCATGAGACATACAGGAGATATGTGTTCAAGTAGATGTCTGTCCTACCACCACCTATCCCACACTAATGGGTCTCCCACATTCCAGCCCTCCACAATAGAGCTTGTCCACCTACCCAGTCATAATAGAGAACACTGCTCCCAAGAGAAGAGGGACAGTGAGGCCTGGCACAAACTGTGAATGTGTGTGACACTGATGTCCAAGCAGAAAGAGACAGTCTCTGTGAGACACAAGCCTAGGAAGCATCTCTCCTCCTAGAGCAGATCCTAACCACTGCCAGACAAAGGCTTCCTCTGCTGGGAATAGCTCTTTCAGCCATCTCTCTGACACATACTCTGCCCACAGCACTGGGCATTGGACAGATAGGTGGTCATGATAACCGCAAGTAGTGTGTGTTATCCTAGAGACTAAAGTAAGAGCTTCTTGTCACAGTGGGCTTCTTGGGGGATTAGCAAAGGTGGCTAGAACTGCCCCTTGCCCCAGAGGACAGGTTCCAACCAAAGTCTGGTGAATTAAAGACTAAAGAATGCACTGCTAAGTTCCTCTTCCACCTTTTATAACAAGTAGGGTTAAGTGTCTAGCCTATCCTCTTGTCACTGAATAGAGCAGCTGCATCTCCAGGACTCCAGGAAAAGTGGATGAGAGGTAATATCCAGGCTCAAGCACAAGAAGAGGAATGAGTACTGACACCCTGGATGCCAAGGATTACTCAGTCCCAGGCAAGACTGGCATTGTCCTGCTAATTCCTCCCTTTCCCATACATGCTTGAGTCCTTTCAGGTCCAGGAAACCAGGCAAGGTCCCCTAAGCATTGCCATCCCCTTCCTATCCCCACATACCCACACAAAAGCAAGGAGGAAAGTCTGCTGAGCACTGCTGGCTCTTGGGGTCCAGGCTAGTAAGAGGCAAAAGGTCCAGCTGAGGCTGAGCTGGAAAGGGAGATGTCTCTGACAGGAACAAAGGCTGTATCGGACACAGGGGATTAGATACTTCTCAGCTCAGGGGATTAGACAGCACTCTTCACAAAGGGGACTCCAACGAAATAGGCAAATTAAACTCCTTTGTGCCTGACACAATGGTAGCAGTGGAAAGTACAGCCAGAGCAGCTAGCAGGGCCAAGATAACACCAGGGCATGGCAGTGGGAAAATGGGGAGAAGAGAAGCAGGGCTCAGTTCTTAGCTCTACAGCGGCCTGAGCGTGTGGTATGGACTTTGGTTTCACCTTCTCTGATGTGGCACCAAGAAACCTCACCTTGCTCCCTTGGGGATAGTGCTCTCTAGGCTTGTTCAATTTAGAGAATGCCCGAGAAATGTCATCAAGGAAGATTTTTTTTCACCCCCTTCTGAGGTGCTTTGCTGTACTCCTTTCCATCTAGGGATGAGTGAGATCCCTTGTGATTCCCTCTGACCTGCCTGGTTAGCAATTCAGCAGGAAAACACCTCCCACGGCAAAATGAAAGTAGACTTCAAGCCGCTTTCCTTCTGGCTGTCTCCCATGTAAATGAGTTGCCTGCAGCCTGACTCACAAGAGCTCAAAATGGAAAAATGAAAAAAACAAAAAACAAAAAAAACCCAACAACAAAAACTCAGTTCGAAGGTAAGGGTAAGGCTAGCCTATCAGATGAGGCTTCTATGGGCCTAAACCCAGCACAACGCCAGGAACCTGACATGAGCACCAGCGCCTGGAAGACAACTCAAGAAAGGGATGATGGCACACTTCTCTGGCTGGAAAGAACCTCAGATATCTATTCCTCTTGTTTTTATAAGTAAAATGATTACTCAAATGTCAGTTAGCTGGCTATAGACCTGAGACTATGACCCACGTGAGTACAGGACTAGATCAGAGTCACCCTCAAGATCAGGATCCCCTGCCCCACATCCCACCCCATGCCCATAGCTAGAGTTAGTGGTGGCAGAGGGTGATGAGGGAACTTGGGCTTCCTCCCTTAGCCCCGGGTCCAGGAAGTGTAGCCCATCCATGAAAGCAAACCCAAGCTCTCTAGTTCCACAGATGATGTACTGTACTAACAGGTCCCCTGGCAAGGTGCCAGGATACCCAATTATCCTAATGGGCTCGGTGATTAATGTGACTGCGGTCCCCCATAGCACCAGGCCTTCTCCCTCTCGCTCCCTGTATGACAGGGTCTCCACAGGCAGAAGCTGCCCTAGGTGACTGTTTGGTCCAAACATCAAAAAAGAACACATCCATTTATTCGCTGTGGAAAGGAGGCAGTCATTTCAAACCTATACATCATGCATCTCTGCTGCAAGAAAAAAGAGCAAATTAAATTAAAATTCTCTCTGGAAGACTTCTGCCCCAAAAGACAGAAAAGCACTCTACAGTTGTACCTAGTTCCCACCCCCAAGCAGCTTTCTGCTCCCCTCCTCCCTCTTTCCCTTCTGGCTGGCCAGCTCCAGATGTGTCGCTGAGTTTCAATGATTCACTCTAATGGTAACACACCCTCAGAACAAATCATGGACTCTGACTGATTTAGGAGGCAACTTCCACAAATACCTGTAATCTAGTCCTAATCTTGTTTGTTTCCATCCCAATTATCCTGCATCAATGGTTTAAAAATGGGAACCGTCTGGTGCATACATCCAATCCATTTTCATAGAGGATAAATCTGGGTTATTGTGACCCTTTCCTCTCTCAGGCTCAGGACAGCACCAGCCGTCTCAAGGCGCTGATTGGGCCGAATCAGCTCTAACTCTATTCAACTCTTTGAGGATTCAATTAATCATAAAGCCAATTCCATTCTGGGCTCCATCTGTCTTGCCTCCTTCAGGGACTAATAATCACTCACTGCGTGTTTTTACACACTAGTTGAACTAAAATTAAGACTGATTTCATCATGGAGCACTCAAGAAGAAACAGCATTTCTTGGAGGAAAATTTCAGAGCTACTCTAATATTCAGTCTCGGTAAAGATAATATTAAACAAAAGAACATTTATTAAAAGCTTCAAAATTCTTGACATTGTAAAATAATTCTTGCCATCCAAATCCTGGGAAGAAGGCAGCTCCTCAGGAGAACTAGAAACTCTCAATGTTAGATCATGCAACAGAGAGACTCAATTTGTCCTTGGGCATCAGCAAAGCATGGGTACCCAAAAAATGTGAGGGAAAAAATGAAGTCAATTTGATATTTGATACATTTTTGTAAAAAATCTAACTAGTCATCCTTCCTGGGGGTGGCAGACTTAATTTAAAATTTGGAATTCTTTTTGAGTTACCTATCTGTGGGGAGAAGGAGATTGGGGGGTGGGGGCAATGGGCACCATATTCTTTTCAGTGTTCAGGACCTCTGGATGTCTTAAGCTGGACCTGCAGATTCTAAGCCCGTGCACTCCTCTAAAGGGCAAAAAATGTGGCTTTTGTGTTCTGTAAATAGCCTGGCTCCCCCAGAAGCATTAAGGTTGCTGCCCTGGCAAACACTCAAGATGGAGCCGTCCTACTCACCCCAGAAAGATTCCCTGATCTTTCTGGGATCATCTCTTTACCAAGAACATGACCACAAAAGGGTCAGAGCCCAACCAGTCAGCCACCTGGGTCTGGAAGTATTCCCAACTTGTCAGCAGGGAAAATGCAAATAGCTAAGCTTTTTATTTTTACTTTTCACAGTTGCACAGAAAGTATCTGGGCATCTCCAGAGTCCCAAGTGCCTAGTGGCCATGGTATACCTAGTGCAGCCCCCTATATCTGACTGTTACAAAATGGTTCCAACACAGCATAGGGAAGGCACTGCAGCCAAGGAGACCCCGCATGTGGCTGCTTTACTCCCTTAACAGGTTTTAAACTAAAATTCTGAATTGCACAAACTCCCAATCATAACTAATGACACAGTCATTCTAAACTTATCATCAAAGATGCTTTGTGAGTCATACTGGCTCTAAAAAGCACCAGTAATCACTCCTTAGATACAACAATCAAATACATCCGTAATTTAAACCATAAACTGCGCCTAGTAATAAATCTAATTAATTGGAGCACTGTCAGTTTTAAACATGGGTCAACACACACACTTTCCCAAGGTTTCCACCTGAGTCATTCTACATTTATTTAAAACAAAAGCCACCTCCTAAGAAGCTGTTTATGTACTGATAAAGAATGATATCTAAGATATATTGTTAAGTGGAAACAAGTAAATTGTATAATCATGTACTCATAGTAAACTACCTTTTGTGTAAAAATGGGAAAAAACACTATATGGGTGTATTTGCTTGAATATACATAAATGTCTCTAGAAGAAACTGGCAACACTGGTTGCTCTGAGGAAGGGAAGCTGGATGGCACAGGAATGGGGTGTAGGAAGTATTTTCACCATTGCCTTTAGTGCCCTTTGAATTTTGAACCATGTGAATAGATTACCAAATCAGAGTTGAAGACATAAAATTTAAATTTAAGTAAGTCACCTCATAGACACTAATCTGGACATTTGCCAAAACTCTACAGAGAAGTCTAACCACATTTCATGGAGAAAACAAGAGTCTTACACATCTCTCAGCTATGCAGTTTTCGTAAGGCTTTGGGTGCAGACTTCAAGAACACAGGACCAAAATTAGCTATAGCTAGAAAGATGTAGGGACCCAAGTGGTCACTATGAACATCTGAAGACAAAGCTGTAGCAACAAAGGAGGGAGGGGAAAGGCAAGCAGGGAGAAGGAGGTCAGGCTAGACACTTTGTGTAAGACACCCACTGCCCCATAAGGTACCATCTAGCTTGATAAGCCCCCAGTAGGGCTTTGTGAAACGGGAAACTGCAGCTCATCTAAGGCACAGTTCATTATGAGTTACAGGGCTGGAGAGAGGGGCTTTATCTGAATATTGCAGGAAGACGTTGTTCCGGATCCCAGGAGTTTCTGTGCAGGAAATGCTACCTGAAGGCCGTATCTTAGCCTGAAAAATCAGAGCTTCTGACTCATCTTCTCATTTTGGCTGCCAGCTGGCTCTGTGGTCTTGAACAAATCATTTCAACAGAGACACTGAGGGGGATTTGAGGCTCCTCCATTCAGCCATTCTCCACAGCTCTTTGGCAAGAACATCTGTGCAACAGGGATTTCATGTTAAATGGCAAAGGTATGTACCAGGGCTTGCTGATTCCTGTCCTCTCTTCCTGCCTGAAAACAACTCAGCAAGCTTACTCCTGGGCCCACTTTCTTTTTTTAAAAAATTTATTTATTTTATTTATTTTTGGCTGCATTGGGTCTTCGTTGCTGCGCGTGGGCTTTCTCTAGTTGTGGCGAGCGGGGGCTA
Source organism: Balaenoptera musculus (assembly GCF_009873245.2). Classification (NCBI taxonomy): domain Eukaryota; kingdom Metazoa; phylum Chordata; class Mammalia; order Artiodactyla; family Balaenopteridae; genus Balaenoptera; species Balaenoptera musculus. Next base: position 115,110,624 of record NC_045787.1, read on the forward strand.
CTCTTCGTTGCGGTGTGCAGGCTTCTCATTGCGGTGGCTTCTCGCTGCGGAGCACGGGCTGGGCTCTAGGCACGTGGGCTTCAGTAGTTGTGGCCCGCGGGCTCAGCAGTTGTGGCTTGCGGGCTCTAGAGCACAGGCTCAGTAGTTGTGGCACACGGGCTTAGTTGCTCCGTGGCATGTGGGATCTTCCCGGACCAGGGCTCGAACCCGTGTTTCCTGCATTGGCAGGCGGATTCTTAACCACTGCGCCACCAGGGAAGTCCCTGGGCCCACTTTCTGCTTAGCCTTTGCTTCTCTTTGAATCTTAATGCCCACCCCAATGTGGACATACTTATCCAAAAGAGTTTTCCACCAAGACAATGAGGATTGTGAAAAGACACCTGCTCAGAGCGAAGGTACCAGAGTGACCATCATGAAGGAAAATCCCTCAGGATGCCCCCAGAACTCCCACCCAACCAGAAACCCTACTGGGACAGCCTTTACCCTCAAGTCCTTGCTGTGAGAATCTAAATGGCCCAACCACAGAACATAACATGGGGAGTACTCCTGGGAATTGGGCAGGTAGACTGCATTTTATTTTTCATGCACTTTCTAGCTGGTTTTTAAGAAGAGCCTTCAGCTCCCCCTTTATCCTTCTCATATTCTGGATGTTTTGCAAAAGGAAGGCTCCATGACAGCTTAAACTACCCTGCACTTGCCAGTCAAACAGAGAAGGAAGCCTCTGAGACATTCTGTATTCTGGCATGTTGACCAGATGCTCTAGATGAGGCCGGGACATGAGGGCCCAGCTATAATCCTTTCCCGGCAAGCCTCACTGAAGTGGCTGTGAGACTAAAGCAACTGATTAAACGCAGTATAAAAGCTGAGAGAAAATGAGGTAGAAATAAATTAGCTTTAAACCTCAAGGCTGTGTACGCAAATGAAGTGCAGTATGGCTTGGGAGGGAGCCTGGGAAGTCAGTCTTAGAGATTTCCCTGAAACAAAGGGATTATGGATTGTCCAATATGAGAAAATCCTTCTGTTCCACAGCCACATGACAGCCTTTTACCCGGTGCTGTTCATTAAACACTTCGCACACATTCTGAGATAATGGGATGCAGCCAACTTCCTGAAAAAGCCCTGAGACTCCTCCCTTCCCAAGTCTTCTACTCAGGCAGCGCAAGCTGCAAGGCATGGCTGTCATCAGCGGGGACAGGGTCGAAATTTCCTGCCATCTTTCAATTATTGCCCTCCCCCTTCTCTTTATGGATTCTCCTCTTTAAGTAATGGACTACTGTTACCCGCAGATGAAAGGGTGGGAGAGAAAACTTCTAACTGATCAGAATTCAATACATAACTCAGAAATGCTTGAATGGAGGCAGAGAAGAAAGGAAGTATGACAAGAGAAGGTTCCTCATCTCTGACCTTGTGACTTAAATCCCATAGAGAAACCACGCAGAAGGGGCTCGACCGTTCTGAAAAATGAACCAGAGCAGCAAAATTCGAAACATGCTTGCCCAGTCTGAGCAGCCCCACTTCTGGAAAGGCTGGTCAGAGCTGTTTTCAGGGTTCATTTGCAATGGGCAAAAAGCCTGTGGCCATGAAATTCCTAATGAGGCTCAATCTAGTCAGTGTCCATTGGACCCTCATACTAATGTATAAGCAGATCATGGAAAGAAAGGAAGGTACAGAACACTTATCAAGTCACATCCTGTGTTGGCTATAGCTGCTAGCCTTAATAGAGACCTTTCCATAAGCCCCACCTGTTACTTCCCCATCTCATTCCCTGCAACCTCAAAATATCAAAGTCAAGAGCTTGCATGACTGATGAATAAAAAGACTAGGGTCTCACTCAAGACCCTTAGAGGCATAGCCCTTTCTGTGGGAGTCTTAACTCTTCAAACTAAAGAAAGAACACGGGCTTTGACATCAAAGACCTGGTTTTAAAGGGTTGCCCTCCCATAAGTCATCTGAGAGCCCTTGGGCAAGTACCCTCTTCTGTAAAGCCAGAATACTATTACCCACAGCAAGAGTTGTTGCAAGGACTAAATGAAACAAAATATGTAAAGCCCCTGTCCCTAGCAGGCTCCTTTTCCACAACCAGCCTTCCTCATATCCACATTGTACCTGGTCCAGGTTAGTTCAGTTCTCTCTGGCATACTGTGCTCTTCAAGTCCTCCCCATTCTACAGAAAAGAAACTGAGTCTTTGGTAGTTTCTCAAATCTCCAAAAAAAGAAAAAAGATAATTTTATGCTTAACTATCCCAGAGCAAAGAGTTTTTTAGTTTTTTGTTTGTTTATTTGTTTAGCTTACAGCTAGTTGTGGTAGAAATTGCTAGTTGTTCCTCATGATCTGTTCTCCCATTCTTCCACCGCAGCCAAATTTTTGCTGGGCAAATGAAGTATAAGTAAAAAGTCTACATTTTGGCCAACAGGGTATAAACAGAAGCATCATTTGCCAGCTTTTAAGATCCTCCTTAAAAGACTTAAGTGTCATTGGCTTCCTCTTCTATGTCCCTTCTTCTGCTCTGCACCCTGGAATGCAGATCGGATCATTTAAAATGATGAAGAAAGGGTTACTCCTTAGGGATGGCATCAAAGTGTGACTAGAAGGAACTCAAGACCCCTGTGTCTACCTGGAGGGGGGCTGCCACACCAGCTCTGCTGACCTGACGATCATCTTTAGGCGAAAGAGAAATAAATGTCTATCTTATATATACCATTTCCTGTTACTTGCAGATAATTTTTAATGTCTAGACCAAAACCAGAAACATCTCCTTAAGTAAGAGATATGACTTACTTCTAACTAACACAATACAGGAAAGGTGACAGGATGTATGTGAATATGTGTAGGTCACTAATACTACCTGACACTGTAATGTCTGTTTTGCTGAGCACTCTCTCTCTCTTGCTGGCTTTGAAGAAGCAAGCTGCTGTGTTGTGAGCTATTTATGGAGATGGCCATTGGCAAGAAACTGAGGGCAGGCTCCAGCCAGCAAGAAACTGAGGCCCCTAATCTGACAACCTGCAAAAAAACTGAATTCTGCCAACAACCACATGAGTTTAGAAAGATATCCTTCCCCAGTCAAGCCTCAGATTAGACCTCAGCTATTGCAGTGATACAGAGGACACACTAAGTTATGCCTAGACTCCTGAACCACAGAAACTGATATAAAAAAAGTGCATTGCTATAAGCAGCTAAGTTTATGGTAACTTGTCACATAGGAATAGATAACTAATACAATGACCAAGGAAATAATTACAGATATGTAAAAATGATTCACTATTGGGTAATATATAAATAAAATTCACCAAACAAGTGGTCACAGTAGAAGGATTATCATATAATCATCTTGGTAGATGGCAAAAGTCATACAATTCACCATAAATTCCTCATAGAAGCCTTTGGTGGAAATGAAATTTATGTATACATACTTAACACTACTGTAACATACTTAACATAAACATATGTAACATAAACAAATACATATAAAAATAGATAAAACACACATAAACACATACACATCAAATGCCAGCATCATGTATAATCCTGAAATACCAAAAGGATTCCTGTCAAAAACAAATAAAGTACCTACTATCACCACTAAAAAAGAAAATGTGTATCTTTCTTTGCAGGTATTTTGACTGTAAAAACTAAAGAATAAACTTAAAAGCTTTTATAAACAATAAAATGGTTTAGTAAGGTACCCTGCAATATTTTTTTAAAAAATCAGTGGCCAGGATGTCCGTGGTGGTCCAGTGGTTAAGAGTCTGCCTTCCTAAGCAGAGGACATGGGTTCGATCCCTGGTCGGGGAACTGGGATCCCACATGCTGCAGGGCAGCTGGACCCATGCACCACGACTAAAGAGCCTGCATGCCGCAACTAGAGAGCCTGCGCACCACAACTACTGAGCCCACGCGCTCTGGAGCCCACGCACCACAACTAGAGAAGCCTGCATGCCGCAACTAGAGAAGACTGCACACCGCAATGAAAGAGCCCACATGCTGCAACTGAGACCCAACACAGCCAAATAAATAAATATTAAAAAAAAAAAGTCCACAAATTCTTTAAAAAAAAAATCAATGGCCAACTCTCATCTCCAATAATGGTGAATTAGATTATTCAGATCAAACCACTCTTTGAAAACAAAAAAACTGAATATAAAAAAATATCTCCCTAAAAGCCATCAAAAAAGCAACAAAATGTTTAGGAACTACAAAACCAAAAGCTAAGGAACAGATGAAATCCAGAAAAGTAACCAGACTATTGAAGCCACTCAGGCCTGCAGCATTCACTGATTCAGTCAAACTTGGGTTTTGGTTTTGGCAGCCTTGTGGGGAAAGGAGAACATAGTCAAGGTCTAGAGCCACCCAAAGTAGAAACCCTCCCCACATTTTCCTGAGAGTTTAGTCTTTTGAAGTTCTAGCTTAAAGGTGAATCAAAAAGACTGCCCTGGGAATAAGCAGTACAAAGGCAGGGCAGGGTCGGCGGGTGGAGAGGAAGGAAAAAGGAAAAAGAAAAAACTGACCCCAAAAAACTGAAGCCACAATCTGCCTTCATATGGTTTACAATCTAGGTTCACATCTCTTGGGCAGACTAGAAAACCTCAAGTTGTGAACTTGATTTGAGATGATTCCAGATCATTGATTATTCCAGGCACCCTGGCAGAAGAAAACCCAAATCTTCTCTGGCCCCAAAACATTTTTAACAATCAATGAGTAGTACAGTAAAAATAACCAAGCATATAAGGAAACAAGGCACCAATGATGCAAACTAGAAGAAAAAGACCTGGAATTGTAAAAATATATATTATAAAATATCTATACCATGTTTAAATAAATAAAAGACATCCTTTAAAATATCTGCAGTGAATAGGAAACTTTAAAAAGGTATAAATCAGACTTTGACAAAGATGCAAATAAAACTTCTAAAAATTAGAACTATAAATCCATAACTGAGTACTTAATGGACAGATTCAATAGTAGGTTAGACATGGTAGAAGGGAAAATAAGTAAACCAGAAGATAGCTCATACAAAATTATCAGGATTTCAGCAGAAATGTGGCATACAGATGAGGAATACAGAAGACAGGGAAAGCAACATAAAAGACTATTGATTAAGACGGTCTAACATATGTTTATTTGGAATCTCGAAAAGATAGGAAACAGAAAGAGGCAGAGATAATATTTGAAGCTATAATGGCTAAAAATATTCTAGAACAGATGAAAGACACAAATCCAGATTGAATAAATTCAACACACTCCAAGAGGAAATTAAAAAAAAAAAATCCACATGTAAACACATCACCATGAAAAAGTACAAAAAATAATAGAAAATCTTAAAAGTAGACAGTGGGAGGGTGGGGTAGAGATTATTTTCAAAAGAGTGATCAATTGATAGCAAGCTTCTCAACAGCAACACTAGAAGGCAGAATGGAATGATATATTTAATTTACTGGGATAAAACAAATGTCATCATAGAATTCTATATCCAGAGGAAAGAGATGGGTAGAAGGGAGGAGGAAAGGGAAAGGCAGACAGGCTATCTCATGATCAAAGTGTAGAATACACATCCTTTTCAGGCACATGTGAACATTTATAAAAACTGATCATATACTAATGGAAGGTCTCAACTATTTTAAAATGACTGAAATAATAAAAGTATTTATCTGACCACAAGCTAGATGTTACTAACAAAAACATAAGTAGAAACTTCCCATTACATTTCGAAATTAAGGAATACACTTAAATATAAATCATGAATCAAGTCATAATTAAAATTTTAAAATATTTTGAATGAACAATACTTAAAATAATACAAATCAAAACTTTTGGATGTCACTGAAGCAATAATTAGAAGGACACCCCTAGAAATGAAAAACATAGCCATTTAAATTGCAACTTTATGGACGTAATAAACACATCAGACACTACTGAAGAAAAAATCAGTTAATTTGAAAATAAAGTGGAAGAAGTCATCCAGAAAGAAGCAGAAGAGATAAAGAGATGAAAAATATGCAATAACAGTTAAGAGATGTTAGAAACACATGGTCCAATATTATCCTGATAAAAGTTTAGGGAGACGAGAATAGTGAATATGGGGGAGAGCCAATGAACCAGGTAATGGCAATGAATCAGGAAACTTCCACAACTGAAATCTAAAGATTGAAGTAGCACGTTGAGAGCCAAACAGGATAAATGAAAATAAATTTCTTGGACATATAATGGTAAAACTTGCTGATAATTAAATACAACTGAAAAACCTTAAAACAACTGGGAAAACTGATTGCCTATAGAAGGAAAAACTACTAGATTGGCAATAGATTTTCCATGAATAACAACAGATACCAGAAGGATAACTAGATACAGTATTATTCAAGGAGGGCAAAATGATGACAGTTTCAGGAAAATCTAAGAAAGATTACCAGCCCAACATTTGATGAAAGAATAACTAAAGAAAATTGAACTCCAGAAGGAAAAAGTAGGCAAAGAAATCAATAAACATATAGGTAAATATGAACAAGTATGAACTGTAAAATGTTAGCACTGATTATGGTAATAATGACTACTTTATAAAGTTGGTTAAAAACAAGGTGGAAATAAAATATCAGCCAGCAAAATCACGGAGAATGGAGAAATTGGAGTTAAAGCATCCTTACAGTTCTTGTACTGAGAGGAGGTAAAAAAAACTTTACACTTCAGCAGCCCAATCAAGCATGTTAAAAACTTAAAGGTAATCACCAAAACAAATAGCAGAAATTAATCCAACTATGTCAATCAATCATAATAAAAGGGACTGTATTAAATTCACCCACTAAAAAGCAAATATACTTAATTGGATTAATAAAACAAAATCTAGCTATAAGCTAAATGAAGAAAAGATATATCCAAAATACTATGGGAGAAATATTGAAAGAAAAGGGATGGAAAAAGCTATACCAAGAAAATACTAGCAGAAAGAAAGCTGGTAGATATATTGAGCAATTATAGGAAGAAAGAAAAATATGTAATCATAGAAAGATTTCACTACTAATTTATCAGAAAAGAAAGCAAGGCTGGCCACATATTAGTAAGAAAACAGGAAACACAAACACCTTATATACAAAGTTAAATTCACATACGCAAGTATATAAAGCAAAAAAATATTATATATGTCCATGTATCCAACAAATAAAACTCATTCTTCAGAAGCACTGACAGGACATTCACAAAAACTAACTACTTGGCAAGCAAAAAGGAAGTCTCAGCAAATACTGAAGAATCATTATCATACAGACCATACTCTTTGCTCACAAGGCAAACCACATACATACACACATATATACATAAATACAGAGAAGGAAACACTGTACAGCTGGCCCTCGAACAACGCCAGGGTTAGGGATGCTGACCCTCTGTGCAGTGGAAAATCCACATATAACTTACAGTCGGCCCTCTGCATATGTGGTTCCTCCATATACATGGTTCCCCCACATCTGTGGTCAACATCTGCAGATTCAGCCAACCCCGGATCTTGCAGTACTATGTTATTTACTACTGAAAAAAATCTGTGTATAAGTGGACCCGCGCAGCTCAAACCTGTGTTGTTCAAGGGTCAACTGCATTTGGGAAACCAAAACCACATTACTAAATAATTCATGGATTCAAAACCAACCAACCAACAAACGAAACAACTATAATATAAATTATAAACTATTTAACTAAAATGGTATTACAGGGAAAACTAAAGCCTGTATTATTTTCAAATTGAAAAGTTACAAAAAGAACAAAAGAATGAACCCAAAGAAAGTATATAAACAAAAATAATAGTTAATTGCAGAAATAAATTAAATAAAAAATGAAGGCCAAAATAAAAGAAGGATTAACAAAGCCAAAAGACTATCAGAAGATATACTTCTAGAAAGATTGGCCTAACTAAAAAGGAGATAAGCACAGGTAAATAATATTAGGAATGAAAAGGGAAACCTAACTATAGATGCAGTACAGATGAAAATAAAAAATCCTAAGGTAATACTTTAAACAACTTTATGTCAAAAATTAAATGTAATATAAAGGAAAAATGACCAAAGTTGACTCAAGAAGAGAGAGAAAATCTAAAGAGATTTAAATACTAATGAAATTGAATATGAAATTTAAAAAAAACTACCTACACAAAAAAGTGCCAAGCCTAGGTGGTTCTACAGGTAAGTTTCATCAAGCCTTTATGGAACTGACAGCCCCATCTTGTACAAAATGTTCCAGACATTAGAAAGGGAAGGAAAGCATTCCAAACCCTTTTATGACATCACTATAACCTTTATACAAAACCATGTAAGAACAGTATGACAAACATTAAATCTGAGCTTAGCTGGCCTGTTACTTATGTCTAGTTAAATTTTATAGTAAGTTCTGATAACTCTTTTCAATTTCATAGCTTTCTCTGGATTTATATTTGCACAACATATCTGAGTTCATATAAATCTGATCGGTTTTGATGGTATTCTCCCATGAGAATGAGATACTTAGGGGAAAAAAAGCATTTTTTTAGAGCTCTTTGTCTGTGGAGTCCTTATATCTATCTCAATAAAAATAATTAGGGACTTCCCTGGCGGTCCAGTGGTTAAGACTCTGGGCCTCCACTGCAAGGGGCACGGTCTGATCCCTAGTCGGGCACGCCGTGCAGCGCGGCCAATAAAATAAAATAAAATAGTAATAGTGAAGTTTGTATTTTGTAATCCACAAAAGCATAAATGAAGTCCTTAAAATGTTAAGGTCACGTTAAGATTATTATTATTTTTTTTTTTTTAATTTATTATTTATTTTTTATTATTTATTTTTGGCTGTGTTGGGTCTTCGTTTCTGTGCGAGGGCTTTCTCTAGTTATGGCAAGCGGGGGCCGCTCTTCATCGCGGTGCTCAGGCCTCTCACTATCGCGGCCTCTCTTGTTGCGGAGCACAGGCTCCAGACGCACAGGCTCAGTAATTGTGGCTCACGGGCCCAGCTGCTCCGCGGCATGTGGGATCTTCCCAGACCAGGGCTCGAACCCGTGTCCCCTGCATTGGCAGGCAGATTCTCAACCACTGCGCCACCAGGGAAGCCCCACGTTAAGATTATTATTAAGCATTAAGGGTTCTATAAGAATGAACTAAATGCTTTCTCATTAAAAAAAAAAAGACTAGTATAACCAAAAAAAATCACATGACCAACATCATTTATAATCACAGATTTAAAAATTCTTAATTAAGGATTAGCAAACTAAATCAAACAAAATATTAAAGATAACACATCACAGCCAAGTAGAACAGTAGAAAAACCTCCTAATGCAATTCATCACTTCAGCAAATTAACAGAAACAAAATCATATAATCACTTCTATAGATATAAGAAATTATCAATAAAATCTAATACAAATTCATGATTTAAAAAAACAGCAAACTGGGCTTCCCTGGTGGTGCAGTGGTTAAGAATCTGCCTGCCAATTCAGGGGACACGGGTTCAAGCCCTGGTCCGGGAAGATCCCACATGCCGTGAAGCAACTAAGCCCGTGCGCCACAACTACTGAGCCTGTGCTCTAGAGCCCGTGAGCCACAACTACTGAGCCCACGTGCCACAACAACTGAAGCCCACGCACCTAGAGCCTGTGCTCTGCAACAAGAGAAGCCAGCACAATGAGAAGCCCGTGCACCACAGTGAAGAGTAGCCCCCGCTCGCCGCAACTAGAGAAAGCCTGTACACAGCAACGAAGACTCAACACAGCCAAAAATAAAAAAATAAATAATAAAAATAAATTAATCATAAAAAAAAATTTTTTAAATCATACATCAGCAACAACAAATTAGAAAATGAAAACTTGAAAACAATCCTATTTACAGTAACAAATCCTGTAAGGTTATATCCTTTGGGATAACAAAAGATACTTAATGCCTAAGTAGAAAAATTATTAAAAGATTATTATTAAAAGCTTTAAAAACATCTAAGTGGAAAGATAAGCCATGTTCATAGATGGGAACACAACTGTGTAAATATGCTGATTCTCACGAAATAATCTGTAAATTTACTTTAACTCTAATGGAAATATCCAGAGTTTTTGTTGACCCTGACAGAGTGTGCCCAAAATCCATATGGAAGAGTAAAGGGGCAAAAATATTCAAGGCAATTTTAAAGAAGAATAAGAAAAAAGGATTTGTTTCACCTGATATAGAAACATATAAAGCTACAGTAATGGAAATAATATGAGATTGGTACAAGGATAGGAAAAGAGACCAACGGATCAGAATACAAACCCATACAAACAGGGGAACTTGGTATACAGTAGAGGAACCATTATAATTCGCTGGGGAAAAGACAGATTACTCATTACATGGTGCCAGGACAACTAGTTGACCACATGGTAAGAACTAAAATAAATCTATGTATCACAGCACAGAGCAAATAAGTTTTAGAATAAAAATCTAAGGGTCAAAACTTTACACTCAGGACCTCCCTGGTGGCGCAGTGGTTAAGAATCCGCCTGCCAATGCAGGGGACACAGGTTCGAGCCCTGGTCCGGGAAGATCCCACATGTCACAGAGCAACTAAGCCCGTGCACCACAACTACTGAGCCTTCACTCTAGAGCCCATGAGCCACAACTACTGAGCCTGAGTGCCACAACCACTGGAACCCACGCACCTGGGGCCTGTGCTCCACAACAAAGAGAAGCCACCGCAGTGAGAAGCCCGCACACTGCAACGAAAAGTAGCCCCTGCTCGCTGCAACTAGAGAAAGCCCGTGCACAGCAATGAAGACCCAAAGCAGCCAAAAATAAATAGATAAATTTATAAAAAACAAACTTTATACTCTTAGAAGGTAACATAAGAGAATATCTTTATACATTCAAGGCAATAAAGAGTTTCTTAAAATATAAAGAAAAGAAACTATAAACAAAAAGTGGTAATTTTGACTTTCTAAAAATACATTAGAATGTCTATAACAAAAGGCAACATAAACAATGCTAAAAGGCTTCCCTGGTGGCACAGTGGTTGAGAATCTGCCTGCTAATGCAGGGGACACGGGTTCGAGCCCTGGTCTGGGAAGATCCCACATGCTGCGGAGCAACTAGGTCCGTGAGCCACAGCTACTGAGCCTGCGCATCTGAAGCCTGTGCTCCGCAACAAGAGAGGTCGCGACAGTGAGAGGCCCGCGCACCGTGATGAAGAGTGGCCCCCGCTCGCCACAACTAGAGAAAGCCCTCGCACAGAAACGAAGACCCAACACAGCCAAAAATAAATAAATAAATAAATAAATAAATTTTTAAAAAAAGCAAAAAACAATGCTAAACAGCAAGTCATATACTAGAAGACATTTGCTATGCATATAACTGACAAAATATTAGTATACAGATTATATATAATAGACATGAAAATATACACACTATATGTAAGTATACAGATTGTATATATTTTAAAAACACTAAGCAATAAACAGAAGACTCAATGGAAGATCAGGCAAAAGATGTGAAGAAGTAATTCAAAAAAGTGCAGCCTTGATGGCACAAACAAAAAATTTACTCATCAAAAAAAGGAAGCGGACCTCCCTGGTGGCGCAGTGGTTAAGAATCCGTCTGCCAATGCAGGGGACATGGGTTCAAGCCCTGGTCCGGGAAGATCCCACATGCCGTGGAGCAACTAAGCCCGTGTGCCACAACTACTGAGCCTGCGCTCTAGAGCCCACGAGCCACAACTACTGAGCCTGCGTGCCACAACTACTGAGCCCATGCGCCTAGAGCCCGTGCTCCGCAACAAGAGAAGCCACCACAGTGAGAAGCCCGTGCACCACAATGAAGAGCAGCCCCCACTCGCCACAACTAGGGAAAGCCAATGCACAGCAACAAAGACCCAACGCAGGCAAAAATAAAATAAATAAAAAAATAAACAAATTTAAAAAACAAACAAAAAAAACACAAAAAAAACCCCCAATCAATATAATTCACCATTAAAAAAAAAAAAAAAGGAAGGGAGGGAGGGAGGAAGGAAATTTCTGAACAGTATATACAGTATGATTCCAATTATGGGGGGGAAAATGTACTCAATCTCTATAGAAGTCAGGGAAGAATGAAATAAAAAGAAGGATGGGATACAATTTCACATCCATCAGATTGGCAAAAACTTAAATACAAACATACATCCATACAGACACACACAGATATGAAAACAGATATATATGATAAACTATAAAAAACAGATATGATACACACAAAATTGAGAACAGTGGTTACCTTGGGAAGAAGAAAGGGAAATAGAAAGGATTACGAAAGGGTCTTCAACTATATCTAATATTTTATGCCTTTAAGAAATCTTAACCAAATATAGCAAACTTTAGTTTATTAAATTTGGGTAGTGAGTATAAGATTTTCTAAACTCTTTATGTTTGAAATATCTCATATTTTTAAAATAATATGAAGAAAAAATATTTATATACTCCTGGTGTATAAACAGCTTTATATGTGTCATAAGAAACAGAAACTATATAGATTAACAATTTCGTCAAAATAAACATTTTTAACTTCCATATAGAAAAGTACAATGGTGGGGAGGGATGGACTGGGAATTTGGGGTTAGTAGATGCAAACTATCACATTTAGAATGGATAAACAACAAGGTCCTGCTGTATAGCACAGGGAACTATAGCCAATCTCCTGGGATAAAACATAAAGGAGAAGAATGTAAAAAAGAATGTATATATGAGTATAACTGAGTCATTATGCTGTACAGCATAAATTAACACAACATTGTAAATCAATACAATTTATACTTCAATAAAATTTTTGTACAAGTACCATAAGTAAGGTTGAAAGAGAAATGACAAACTTGGAAAAAATATTTGTAACACAAAAGGTTAATCTCTAAAATATAAAGAGCTCTATTGTTTCAACAATGTCTGGGGCACAAATTGTTCAACAAACTAATCCTATCAATGTATGACTCCTTTGAAGGAATAGTTTCTGAGGTCCCTGTTTGATGTTTGTTCTCACCCTGGAGGGTTCCTCCCAACTATCTTACTCCCTGGTTCCTTCCTGCAAAGTAGCTGGTGTACAATCTAGCTGGTGCCTCTTTGTAAAATCCATCAATCTCCTCCCAGCTGCCTTTTAACACAACCTCCACTGTTCTTTTTTTTTTTTTTTTAATATCTTTATTGGAGTATTTACAATAAATACTTTGCTTTACAATGTTGCATTAGTTCTTGCTGTACAATGAAGTGAATCAGCTATACGTATACATATATCCCCATATCCCCTCCCTATCCCATCCCTCTAGGTCGGCACAAAGCACCGAGCTGATCTCCCTGTGCTATGCAGCACCTTCCCACTAGCCATCCATTTTACATTTGGTAGTGTATATATGTCAATGCTACTCTCTCACTGCGTCCCAGCTTCCCCTTCCCCCCGTGTCCTCAAGTCCATTCTCTATGTCTGTGTCTTTATTCCTGCCCTGATACTAGGTTCATCAGTACCGTTTTTTTAGGTTCCATATATATGTGTTAGCATACGGTATTTGTTTTTCTCTTTCTGACTTACTTCACTCTGTATGACAGACTCAAGGTGCATCCACCTCATTACAAATAACTCAATTTCGTTCCTTTTTATGGCTGAGTATTATTCCATTGCATATATGTGCCACATCTTCTTTATCCATTCATCTGTCGATGGACATTTAGGTTGTTTCCATGTCTTGGCTATTGTAAATAGTGCTGCAGTATCCTTAGGTTTGAACTTCTGCACACTCTGTTGCAAATGAAGTCAGTTCCATTGGGAGGAGATGAGGAGAGATCTGTTTTATGGCCTCACTTCCCCCCAGGCAAAATTTGAGCCAGGGCTCTGGAGCTGGAAGTCAGAACAATGACAAGCTTCTGAGTGACACTCCTAATCCAGGAGTTGAGTGCTCAGTGCATTGGAGTACAGAAGCCAGCAGTGGAGGTTCTGTCAACTTGCCTCTCCCAGCATAGAACGACCACCTCATGAGCCAGGGAAAAGATGAATGGGGTCCCAGGATTCTCAGTGCTCCACACCAAAGGCAGCACCTTCATTGCACAAGTGCAGATTGGACAGAAAAAGGGAACACCCACTCTGGAATGTGCTCAATCACAACTTAGCTTTAGCTACAGGTAGCTCAGGGGAGGATGAGAAATGATACATTTCTGCTCTTCCCAGGAAAGAAGCCCTCCAACTGGGAGCTGGGGGTAGAGGAAGTCCCGCATTCCTGGCTGCAGCAGTTTGGAGTAGAGTCTCTACCTCACTGAGCTGGAAGTGGGGAGGGAAAAAGCTGTCTTGGTTCAAATGACAAAGACTCTTGCCTTTCTTACCAAAATTTTGTAGATTTCAGTGAGTAGAGGTTTCTTTATTTGCTGTTTACCCTTAGGACCATTTCCAGAGGTTTTATTTTTTTATTATTTTTAAAAATAATTTTCACCAGTCTCACTGGTGGGAGTGGGTCAGCAAAGCTCCTACTGTCGAGCCGAAATCAGTCTCTCCTATACCTTTTAAATGTTTCATGACAATCAAGTATATGCTCTATAAAACCAGTAACACTTAAAAAGATAAAAACAGAGAAAGAGAAACTGAGGTTGGTAGGAGTTAGGAAGAAAGTAGGAATGCGATATTTAGAAAAGCCCAAGCTGACTGCCTCCTCATCAGACTCTGTAGTTCCACTCTTCTTTTTCCTCAAAGAGAGAAATTACTTTCTTTCCAGTAACCTCGGGCCATGAACAGGCACTTAATGAGAAATCTGGCAGACTTGAAATACCTTCAACTTTAGGGAGCATGGCGGATTCTTCCTTAAATCCAGATGTCTAATGGGACCAAGAAAGAAATGTCACAGACAATGGAACTGTGATGGCAATTACTGTCTAGAATTGATGAAAATGGCATCAGAGCATAGTTCTCAGGCCAAGCAACTAGGCTAAGAGTACTCAGGGCACAACTGTTTTCCCTCTTTTTGCCAAGCACCACTCCTACTACTTTGTAGCTCATCTGTCATTTCTCTAGCTGTTTTCATAACTCCAGTTTTCTATAGTTTTGCTATGTTGTTAGAAATGTATATTTTCTTAATCATTCTGCTTGGGATGCAGTCAGATATTCCTGAATCAGAATACATGCCTTTCATCAATTTCGGAAAAGTATTAGCCAAACCTCTTAAGATATAGCTTCTCCCACATTCTGTTTATCCTTCTGGAACTAACATTAGGCCTTTTCATTCTATTCCCCATGTCTCTTTACCACTTTTTAATTTTTAATTTTTTCATTTCTGTCTCTTCATGCTGCACTTTGGGTAATTTCTTCAAGTCTATACCCCAGTTCACTTAATTACTCTTCAGCTGTGTCTGACTAGTTATTTACCTTATCTACTGAATTCCTAACTGCAATTAACTTTTTTTTCCTTTTGTCTCCCTCCCTCTTCCACTTTCAAACACTCTTGAGCTTACATTGAGCCCACCTGAATAATCCAAGATAACCTCCCTATTTTTTAATTTATTTTTTATACAGCAAGTTCTTATTAGTTATCTATTTTATACATATTAGTATATATATGTCAATCCCAATCTCCCAATTCATCCCACCACCATCACCCCCCACCACTTTCCCCCTTTGGTGTCCATACAGTTGTTCTCTACATCTGTGTCTCTATTTCTGCCTCGTAAACTGGTTCGTCTGTACCATTTTTCTGGTTCCACATATATGCGTTAATATCCAATATTTGTTTTTCTCTTTCTGACTTACTTCTCTCTGTATGACAGTCTCTAGGTCCATCCACATCTCTACAAATGACCCAATTTCATTCCTTTTTATGGCTGAGTAATATTCCATTGTATATATGTACCACAAGTTCTTTATCCGTTCATGTGTCAATGGGCATTTAGGTTGCTTCCATGACCTGGCTACTGTAAATAGTGCTGCAATAAACATTGGGATGTATGTGTCTTTTTGAATTATGGTTTTCTCTGGGTATATGCCCAGTAGTGGGATTGCTGGGTCATATATTAATCCTATTTTTAGTTTTTTAAGGAACCTCCATATTGTTCTCGACAGTGGCTGTATCAATTTACATTCCCACCAACAGTGCAAGAGGGTTCCCTTTTCTCCACATCCTCTCCAGCATTTGTTGTTTGTAGATTTTCTGATGACGCCCATTCTAACTGGTGTGAGGTGATACCTCATTGTAGTTTTGATTTGCATTTCTCTAATTATTAGTGAGGTTGAGCAGCTTTTCATGTGCTTCTTGGCCATCTGTATGTCTTCTTTGGAGAAATGTCTATTTAGGTCTTCTGCCCATTTTTTAATTGGGTTGTTTGTTTTTTTTAATATTGAGCTGTATGAGCTGTTTATATATTTTGGAGATTAATCCTTTGTCTGTTGATTCATTTGCAAATATTTCTCCCATTCTGAGGGTTGTCTTTTCACCTTGTTTATAGTTCCCTTTGCTGTGCAAAAGCTTTTAAGTTTCATTAGGTCTCATTTGTTTACTTTTCTTTAATTTCCATTACGCTAGGAGGTGGGTCAAAAAAGCTCTTGCTGTGATTTATGTCAAAGAATGTTCTTCCTACGTTTTCCTCTAAGAGTTTTATAGTGTCTTACATTTAGGTCTTTAATCCATTTAGAGTTTATTTTTGTGTATGGTGTTAGGGAGTGTTCTAATTTCATTCTTTTACATGTAGCTGTCCAGCTTTCCTAGCACCACTTATTGAAGAGACTGTCTTTTCTCCATTGTATAACCTTGCCTCCTTTGTCATAGATTAGTTGACCATAGATGCGTGGGCTTATCTCTGGCTTTCTATCCTGTTCCGTTGATCTATATTTCTGTTTTTTGTGCCAGTACCGTATTGTCTTGATTACTGTAGCTTTGTAGTATAGTCTGAAGTCAGGGAGTCTGATTCCTGCAGCTCCGTATTTTTCCCTCAAGATTGCTTTGGCTATTCGGGGTCTTTTGTGTCTCCATACAAATTTTAAGACTTTTTGTTCTAGTTCTGTAAAAAATGCCATCAGTAATTTGATAGGGATTGCACTGAATCTGTAGATTGCTTTGGGTAGTATAGTCATTTTCACAATATTGATTCTTCCAATCCAAGAACATGGTATATCTCTCCATCTGTTTGTGTCATCTTTGATTTCCTTCATCAGTGTCTTATAGTTTTCTGAGTACAGGTCTTTTACCTCCTTAGGTAGGTTCATTTCTAGGTATTTTATTCTTTTTGTTGCAATGGTGAATGGGATTGTTTTCTTAATTTCTCTTTCTGATCTTTCGTTGTTAGTGTATAGGAATGCCAGAGATTTCTGTGCATTAATTTTGTATACTGCAACCTTACCAAATTCATTGATTAGTTCTGGTAGTTTTTTGGTGGAATCTTTAAGATTTTCTATGTAGAGTAGAAAATCATATATCCTGCAACTTTACCAAACTCACTGATTAGCTCTAGTAGTTTTCTGGGGGCATCTTTAGGATTCTCTATGTATAGTATCATGTCATCTGCAAACAGTGACAGTTTTACTTCTTCTTTCCCAATCTGGATTCCTTTTATTTTTCTTCTTTGATTGCCAATGGCTAGGACTTCCAAAACTATGTTGAATAATAGTGGCGAGTGGGGACATCTTTGTCCTGTTCCTGATCTTAGAGGAAATGCTTTCAGTTTTTCACCATTGAGAATGATGTTTGCTGTGGGTTTGTCATATATGGCCTTTATTATGTTGAGGTAGGTTCCTTCTATGCCCAGTTTCTGGAGAGTTTTTATCATAAGTGGGTGTTGAATTTTGTCAAAAGCTTTTTCTGCATCTATTGAGATGATCATATGGTTTTTATTCTTCAATTTGTTAACATGGTGTATCATGTTGATTGATTTGCATATACTGAAGAATCCTTGCATCCCTGGGATAAATCCCACTTGATCATGGTGTATGATCCTTTTAATGTGTTGTTGGGTTCTGTTTGCTAGTATTTTGTTGAGGATTTTTGCATCTATATTCATCAGTTATATTGGTCTGTAATTTTCTTTTTTTGTAATATCTTTGTCTGGTTTTGGTATCAGGGTGATGGTGGCCTCATAAAATGAGTTTGGGAGTGTTCCTTCCTCTGCAATTTTTTGGAAGAGTTTGAGAAGGATGGGTGTTAGCTCTTCTCTAAATGTCTGATAGAATTCACCTGTGAAGCCATCTGGTCCTGGACTTTTGTTTGTTGGAAGATTTTTAATCACAGTTTCAACTTCAGTGCTTGTGATTGGTCTGTTCATATTTTCTATTTCTTCCTGGTTCAGTCTTGGAAGGATATACCTTTCTAAGAATTTGTCCATTTTATTGGCACAGAGTTGCTTGTAGTAGTCTCTTAAGATGCTTTGTATTTCTGCAGTGTCTGTTGTAACTTCTCCTTTTTCACTTCTAATTTTATTGATTTGAGTCCTCTCCCTCTTTTTCTTGATGAGTCTGGCTAGTGGTTTATCAATTTTGTTTATCTTCTCAAAGAACCAGCTTTTTAAAAAAAAAAAAGAACCAGCTTTTAGTTTTATCGATCTTTGCTATTGTTTTCTTTGTTTCTATTTCATTTATTTCTGCTCTGATCTTTATGATTTCTTTCCTTCTACTAAATTTGGGTTTTGTTTGTCCTTCTTTCTCTAGTTCCTTTAGGTGTAAGGTTAGATTGTTTATTTGAGATTTTTCTTGTTTCTTGAGGTAGGATTGTATTGTTATAAACTTCCCTCATAGAACTGCTTTTGCTGCATCGAATAGGTTTTGGATCATCGTGTTTTTGTTGTAATTTGTCTCTAGGTATTTTTTGATTTCCTCTTTGATTTCTTCAGTGATCTCTTGGTTATTTAGTAACGTATTGCTTGGCCTCCATGTGTTTGTGTTTTTTATGTTTTTTTCCCTGTAATTTATTTCTAATCTCCTAGCATTGTGGTCCAAAAAGATGCTTGATATGATTTCAGTTTTCTTAAATTTACCAAGGCTTGATTTGTGACCCCAGATGTGATCTCTCCCTGGAGAATGTTCCGTATGCACTTGAGAAGAAAGTGTAATCTGCTGTTTTCAAAGGGAATGTCCTATAAATATCAATTAAATCTACGTGGTCTACTGTGTCATTTAAAGCTTGTGTTTCCTTATTAATTTTCTGTCTGGATGACATGTCCATTGGTGTAAGTGAGGTGTTAAAGTCCCCCACTATTACTGTGTTACTGCTGATTTCCTCTTTTACAGCTGTTAGCAGTTGCCTTACGTATTGAGGTGCTCCTATGTTGGGTGCATATATATTTATAATTGTTATATCTTCTTCTTGGATTGATCCCTTGATCATTATGTAGTGTCCTTCTTTGTCTCTTGTAACATTCTTTATTTTAAAGTCTATTTTATCTGATATGAGTATTGCTACTCCAGCTTTCTTTTGATTTCCATTTGCATGGAATATCTTTTTCCATCCCCTACTTTCAGTCTGTATGTGTCCCTAGGTCTGAAGTGGGTCTCTTGTAGACAGCATATATATGGGTCTTGTTTTTGTATACATTCAGCCTGTCTGTGTCTTTTGGTGGGAGCATTTAACCCATTTACATTTAAGGTAATTATCGATATGTATGTTCCTATTCCCATTTTCTTAAATATTTTGGGTTTGTTTTTGTAGGTGTTTTCCTTCTCTTGTGTTTCTTGCCTAGAGAAGTTCCTTTAGCATTTGTTGTAAAGCTGGTTTGGTGGTGCTGAACTCTCTCAGCTTTTGCTTGTCTGTAAAGGTTTTAATTTCACCATCAAATCTGAATGAGATCCTTGCTGGGTAGAGTAATCTTGGTTGTAGGTTTTTCTCCTTCATCACTTTAAGTATATCCTGCCACTCCCTTCTGGCTTGTAGAGTTTCTGCTGAGAAATCAGCTGTTAACCTTATGGGAGTTCCCTTGTATGTTATCTGTTGTTTTTCCCTTGTTGCTTTTAATGACTTTTCTTTAATTTTTGTCCATTTGATTACTACGTGTCTCGGTTTCTCCTTGGATTTATCCTGCCTGGGACTCTCTGTGCTTCCTGGACTTGGGTGGCTATTTCCTTTCCCATGTTAGGGAAGTTTTTGACTATAATCTCTTCAAATATTTTCTCAGGTCCTTTCTCTCTCTCTTCTCCTTCTGGGACCCCTATAATACGAATGTTGGTGCATTTAATGTTGTCCCAGAGGTCTCTTAGTCTGTCTTCTTTTCTTTTTATTCTTTTTTCTTTATTCTGTTCTGCGGTAGTGAATTCTACCCTTCTGTCTTCCAGGTCACTTATACGTTCTTCTGCCCTAGTTATTCTGCTATTGATTCCTTCTGGTGTATTTTTCATTTCAGTTATTGTATTGTTCATCTCTATTTGTTTGTTCTTTAATTCTTCTAGTGTTTGTTCTTTAATTCTTCTAGGTCTTTGTTAAACATTTCTTGCATCTTCTCAATCTTTGCCTCCATTCTTTTTCTGAGGTCCTGGATCATCTTCACTATCATTATTCTGAATTCTTTTTCTGGAAGGTTGCCTATCTCCACTTCATTTACTTGTTTTTCTGGGGTTTTATCTTGTTCCTTCATCTGTTACATTGTCCTCTGCCTTTTCATTTTGTCTATCTTTCCGTGAATGTGGTTTTCGTTCCACAGGCTGCATGATTGTAGTTCTTGCTTCTGCTGTCTGCCCTCTGGTGGATGAGGCTATCTAAGAGGCTTGTGCAAGCTTCCTGATGGGAGGGAGGGACTGGTGGTGGGTAGAGCTGGCTTTTGCTCTGGCAGGCAGAGCTCAGTAAAACTTTAATCTGCTTGTCTGCTGATGGGTGGGTGCCTCCAAAAAGGGTTTATATTTGTTTCTACCAGTAACCTGGAAATTCTGCCAATTTGGAACTACCTTAAAAAAAAAAAAAACAACTTTTTCTTACAGAAATTTTCATCTATAGACTAAAGTACAGAGAATGGTATAATAATCCTTCATGGATCTGTCACTCAGCTTTAAAAATTATGAAGTCATGACCAGTCTTGTTTCATCTATATCCCCACCCACCCACTTCCCCACTTCCTCCAGATAAGCATAAAGCAAAACTCAGACATACTATCATCTTACCCATAAATGATTATGTTTCTCTAAAATGACTCTCTTTTTAAAAAACACAACCACAATACCATTTCACATTAGAAATGTCTAACAGAAACTCCTTAATATTATCAAATACCAAGTAATTATTTAAATGGCCCCAATTATCTCACAAATTTTTTTAACATTGTTGATTTGGTCAGGCTCTAAATACAGTGTAACTGGTTGATATTTATCTTAGGTATCTTTTAATTTACTGGTTTCATTCTCTCCATCTTTTTCTTATAATTTATTGTTG
Organism: Balaenoptera musculus; assembly: GCF_009873245.2. Taxonomy (NCBI): domain Eukaryota; kingdom Metazoa; phylum Chordata; class Mammalia; order Artiodactyla; family Balaenopteridae; genus Balaenoptera; species Balaenoptera musculus. The sequence continues at coordinate 115,131,922 of NC_045787.1, forward strand.
AAAAATCCAGTAGTTCTACAGTTTCCAACATTCTGAACTTTGCTGATTACATATCCATTATATCATTTAACATATCTGCTGTCCCCAGAATTTCCTTTAAATTGGAAGTTGGATCTCAATCAGATTCAGATTTGATTTCCTATCAAGACAACTTCATGGGCAGTGGTGTCTACTTCTATCAGGAGGCATGTCAGAGTCAGGTTCCCTAATAAACCAACTCGTAAGATTTGTGGGCAAGAGGTTTACTAGGGACTATTCTTGGGTACAATACCTCTGAGGGATGAGGGAGGCAGGATTAGGCCATGGGAGAAGCTGAGCTGTGATGGCAATTGCAACAGAAGGCTCAACTGATCCCACAGGGAGCTCTGGAGCTAGGATGGTCTTTCAGAGTTGTTTCCTTTGAGGTAAGGGTGGAAGCACTTTGAACCCCTACTCTGTGTCATTTGGAAGCAGGCTACCCCCAGGAAGGGACATAACCTTGAGCAAGGCAGCTCCCTTCTGGATTAATTCTTGGAGGAACTGAATCATGAGCCTTGAGTAGCCAACACTCCCAGACCTGGGGGAATAAATGCTTTGGTCCTTAAGGGATAACTGGATGTACACCACATCCATCGTCCACAACAATGCAGATAATGTTTGATTGCCTTTCTTTTGCAGCCATTGATGATCACTGATCATTGCCAAGGTCCATTAATTCATTAAAGGTTACAGAAAGGTAATATTCTAACTGCATCACTCTTCCTTTTTTAGCTAGAGTTTCTCTATAAAGATAAACTTGCCCTCAACTAGTTGAGTACACGGAGATTCAGTTCATATTGGAAAGGCAAGATAAACAGAAAATGCTTTATTGTTTCTATTTATTTGCTATTTTTGATTATGAATTGGTTGCTACCCAGCACTCTTCAAAAATGACCAGTGAAGTTTAATTTGTTCTTTTAAGTATCATGATGGGGACTTAAACTTGGGGATTTAAACATATTTGATTTGCTTCAATTCACTGCAGTTATTATCCTTCTTGAAACTCCAAGAGCCCCATCTATGGTCAATGGGAACCTTTTCACATTGAACCCTGAGTCCTTTACACAAGACCCAAGTAGTCTTTGAGAATGTCCTTGCTTTTGATTATGACAAGATATCCAGGGTCATTTTACAAATGTTTTACTCCAGATTTGAAATGAGCTATTTCTTTAAGAAATCACAGTTCCTTTTAGAGGAAAATGCTATTTTAGAGGGAAATGTTATTTAGAAAATACAATCTAGGAGTCACAGTTGATCACTGTTATCAGGTTCATCTTTTTCTCTAGATCCTTTCAGTGGACAGAGCTAAAAAAAATACATTTTTTAAGAAAAAATTCATCATGAAATCATACTAATACTTTCAATCCAAAATCAGGACTAAGAGGGATTTTACCCAATATTCAATTTTACATCAGTATCTCCCTTCTGTCACGTTGAAAATCCTGGTTCTCAGAGAAACCAGCATAATTATTCATCTGCTTTATCCCACAATACACATAATAGTCTGAGAATAACAACACCAACATTTCCATCAACAATAAGATTTCTGAAAAGTTTTACAGATTTTTTGTCTTTAAAATACATCCAAATTGGGATGTATAGTCAAATTACTGGATTGTAAAATCACATAAAAGAGTTCCTCCCCGTGTGATTATCCCACCAATTCTATAGACAGCTAGATTCAATTGTTTCATCTTTTCTCAATTTTTATGAAAAATATTTTTTGTAATTATTTTGAGTTTTTAAATTACATAAAATATCTGCATGATCACAAAGTCTATCTCCCTATAGCATTTATCCTTCATTTTTAAAAAATATAAGCACATGCACATGCTTAATAGCAGTTTTTCATAATTTTCTCTACCTTCTTTTTTTTTTCATTTAACAAAATAGCCTGGAAAATATCACAAGAGAAATATTCTGTATTATACAAAAACATTCTTAAATCTTTTCTATAACTCTATAGCACTCCATGGAATAAATTATGTAATTTATTCAATCAATTCCCTGCTGATGGACGTTTGGGCTGATTCCCATCTTTGCTATTACAAATAGTGCTATAACGAATAACCTTGAGTTTACATATGTTTTTTCATATCTTTACCAGTGTATTATAGAGGTAGAATTCTAGAAGTAGGAATAATATTTCAAATGGTAAATATATGTGTGCAATTTTGTTAGATATTGCCAAATTTCCTTCTGTGAGGGTTGTACCATTTTAAAGTTCTCCCACCAGTGTATAAGAGCCTATTTCCCCACAGCTTCATAAACAGAATATGCTATCGACTTTTGGACTTCTACTATCCTGATAGGTGAAAAACAGTATCTCAGTGTAGTTTTAATTGGTCTTTCTCTTCTTATGAGTGAGGTTGAGCATTTTTTCATATGGTTAAGCCATCTACATTTCTTTTATTCCGCAAACTGTGTGTGTCTATCCCATTTTTTTCTATAGGGTTATTAATGTGCTTACTCTCTATTTTTAGGTGCTCTTTATATATATCGGAATATTAATGTTATATCTGTAATATAAGTTGCAAACATTTTTTCCAGTTTATTATTTACCGAGACTATTTCAGACTAAATTCTCAGCTTAGAGATTTTTAGGCCACAAAAAGAGTATGATTTCCAGCCCAAATGCACTCAAGGGTGAAGAATTTTCTTGGAAATTTTTCTACCTTCCGTTCAAAGCCAAAATGCCTTAATACCTCCTTTCGAGTAGAAGATTTTCATTTTTCTAATTCTCCCTGTCATGGGCTGAAATTTTCGTCTTCTGTCCCCCAGCTTAACGCCTGTTGGTATCAAGAGATTTTGGCCACTAGGGAACGACAAGTGTCCTGAGAACAGATATAACTTTCAGCATTCTGTATCTCTAAGAATTTGTGCTTTCCATTATATTTGTCTTTGAAACTTCTCTCAATTTCTTGCAGGACTACCACATAAAGAATACGTTGAGACTTCCCTGGTGGGGCAGTGATTAAGAATCCACCTGCCAATGCAGGGGACACAGGTTAGTGCCCTGGTCTGGGAAGATCCCACATGCCGCAGAGCAACTAAGCCCATGCACCACAACTACTGAAGCCCGCGTGCCTAGAGCCTGTGCTCCGCAACAAGAGAAGCCGCCATAAGAAGCCCGCGCACTGCAACAAAGAGTAGCCTCAGCTCACCGCAACTAGAGAAAGCCCGCACGCAGGAATGAAGACCCAATGCAGCCAAAAATAAATAAATAAATTTATTTATTTAAAAAAAAAAGAATATGTTATTTATTTCCCCTTTAGTTATGCAAAGCAGTGGCCCTACAGTTTCTTATCAGCTGAACTGAGCATTTAAGGAAATGTTTATATGTTACAGATCCAGCATCTTCAGGTATTCTGAACCAAAAATGCTTTTTGGGAAATGTAAACCACCATTTGCTAGATACAGAAGCCTTCCAATTCTGTTTTGCTTTGTTACCTATTGTTTAAATTTTAATTACAAATGTAATACACACTCACTGGAGGACAAATAAAACAAAACAAAAAATTAAGAGCTTCCCTGCTCTTCCTGGCTTCATTCCTCCCACTGATTTTTGGTGATTTCAGCTTTTGTGCTGGACCATTTAGTTTGTACCATGAAATGCTCTAAGCAGCTACATGAAACTTACCCTCTATAATGTGTTCTGGGTACCACAGACCTGGGTACTAGCTTCCACTCTCAAGCAACTATTTTATTGGGAAAACAGAGGAAAGAACTGGCATACATAGAGAATTAGATATATAAAAGAGATAGTTTAGGAGTCCAGACAACAAATGCTAATAAAGTTGAAAGGAAAGAACTTTGTGGGCTGGAGTTATGCAGGGAAGAAATTAAAGAGGAGGTAGTAAATAATGAAAAAATCTGAAAGCAGCCACACAGAGGATCTGGAGGAGGCAGGGGAACATTACAGAGATAGATTCAAAAGAAATGCAGAAGGGACAAGTTCATTAAGTAAAGTGGTGCTTCCCTCCTCAGAATGAAGCCTTGGTTTCTTCAATACTCAGGGTAGCTGGTCAGGTTTAGATCTCATTTTCCATTTGTCATTAATTGCCATTTGAAAAAAGAAACCAGACTTTGAATGCAGCTTTAAAAGCTATAAGGCTATCCAACTGCCCAGGCCAACCTGGTTAATATGCTAATTAATTTATGAGATACAAAATGGTTTGAGCACCTCCCTGTCACTGGAGGAGTGTGAAAAATTAGGTCATGGAGTCAAGAGGTCAGAACTAGTCCTAGGAGTCGCACGTGATCTTTTATTCAAATTCTGGCATTTAAAACATCTGACTTCACCCCAACCTCTAACCTTATATTTTCTGGGCCTTCAGCTGTGGGGCGGGGTGGGGGGTAGGAGTGGGGAGTGCTGCTTCCATGGCCTTAGATTTTTAAAGGGTCAAGATAAGGTATCTGAGGGCTTTCCTGGTGGCGCAGTGGTTGGGAGTCTGCCTGCCAGTGCAGGGGACGCGGGTTCGAGCCCTGGTCTGGGAAGATCCCACGTGCCGCTGAGCAACTGGACCCGTGAGCCACAATTGCTGAGCCTGCGCGTCTGGAGCCTGTGCTCCGCAGCAGGAGGGGCCGCGATAGTGAGAGGCCCGCGCACCGCGATGAAGAGTGGCCCCCGCTTGCCACAACTGGAGAGCCCTCGCACAGAAACTAAGACCCAACACAGCCATAAATAAATAAATAAATAAATAAAATTAAAAAAAAAAAAAAAAGATAAGGTATCTGAACCATCCACTATTACATCATTAATAAAGACAGCATTCTCCACTCAGCCCTCATATGCTATCTGAAAAACATTTCATTTCCTAGGTATCACTTTATTCTTTCGTTGTTTCATTATCATTTCCTAGCACTCAATGCTAGGTCCTGTGCTATACACTGGGGAGACAGCAAGATTAAGATAGAAAATGAATCCTATCCTCCTTGTACTGTCTAACAGGGGTTATCAACAGGTAACAGGTAATCAAACAAATATTTAATTGCAAATTGAGATAAGTGCTATGAAGAAGCAAGGGTATTTAGGTGTGTGGTTTTTTTTTTAACATCTTTATTGGAGTATAATTGCTTTACAATGGTGTGTTAGTTTCTGCTTTATAACAAAGTGAATCAGCTATACATATACATATATCCCCATATCTCCTCCCTCTTGCGTCTCCCTCCCATCCTCCTTAGAAGCAAGGGTATTTAAAAGGAATTTTAAAGATGTGAGAGAAATTTTTGAAATTTATTAATATGAATATGTTCAGAAACAAGTAATAGAATAATGACTAACATTGTTTTGTTTTCTGTTTTTTTAAAAAAGACTATCTCTCACAACAAAAGTATGGAAGTAGATGGTTCCAAAACCGGTATAGTAGCTAAACTATTCATACAGGAGCTAGTGTCCTGTCCTTCCCCTCTTTTATCCTCCTCAACATGTTGCCTTGTGCATCTCATCTCACTGGTCGAAGCCAGCTGTAGCTCCAACAACTGTAATCAAGGCAGAAAGAAGTGGACAAGGTCTCTTTACTATCTTTCTTTTATAAGAGAACAAAATCTTTCCCAGAAGCTTTCCCAGCAAACATCTCTTCGTGTCTCATTGGTCAGAACTGAGTCACATGCTTATCTCTAAATCAATCTACATCCACAGAAAATGGGATTACCATGCTTGGTTTAGACTATTCAGGGCTCATTTCCTAGCACTGGGAGAGGGAGTCCCCTCCCTAAATATGTTGCTGCCCTCACAATATCAAGGTTCCTTAAAATGGATTTATAAAAGGGAAATCTTTGTTTAGTAGACAACAATCATGAAAATAAAAATCCATAGGACTTGGTGACCAAGTAAACAACTAAATAGAGAGAAAGAAGACTCAAATATCACTCCAAAGTTTCAAGTTTTGGTAACGAAGACAATCATATGGCCAAGAATAGATAAAAAGAGAAAGTGGAAGAAAAACCTAGTTTATGAGACAGGCAAAATGAATCCCACTTTCTTCCTCTTGAGTTTGAGGTGCAATGACACAGTCTGGTAGAAATGGAGGAAAGAACCTGAGGAGAAAGACTGGACTTAGACATTGGAGTCATCCACAATGAGGTAGAATTTGAAACCATGGGAATAGGTAGGACCACTGGTGAAGAAAATGAGGAGACAATAAGGACAAGGCCATAATAATCTTGGTGAATTAGGAGACAGAAGATGATGATTAGGAGATAGAAGATGATGTTGTCATAAAAAGAAAAGGAGAGGGAGTAACTAATTACAGACATCCAAGACCAAGGGACTACAATCACATGGCAGCCAAGAAGTAAAGTTTCCAAAGGAAAGCAGTGGTCGACATTGTTAAACGTTATGGAGATGTCAGTAATGCAAAAATACTATTGAAAAATTTCAGGGATGGTATCTCATGTTCACTTATTTGGATCCCTTTTTGTCTACTCTTCCAAGAAGTTTGGAAAGGAAGGCTGGCAGGGGTCAGTGGATAAGTAAATGAGAACATCTGTGGGCTAAGAGGAAGGAGCCTAGAGAGCGGCAAGAGAGTGAGGAACACTGACGGCGAAGGGGAGAACAGGAGGGTGTGCAGAGGTTGGAGATCACGACAAGGATAAAAACCACATTTAAGAGGAGAGATGAAAATGTGAAGACATGATGGAGGTGGGCAGAGAACATGAAATGTTGGGGAAAAAAAGGAAACAAGTTTCGAGATATCTAGTGGATGACAGCAGTAAAGGTAAAGGTCAATGGAATTAAGAATGCTCCCCAGCAATCTCACAAAAGCCATCAGGAAAGACAGAGAAGATACAGATGAGCCCTGAAATTCACTGGGATGGCAGGAAAGAAATCTGGAAATTGGAGGCCAACCGATGGAAACAGGACACAATGATTTGACACTGGCCAAATGGTTAAAATTAATTAGTAAAATATCAGTGGGAAGAGTACAACGGAGAAAACTAGAGAACCAACGAAGCATGGGGTGACAGGGTGAAGGTCAGCAGTGGGGTAAACATTCATTTTATAAAGAGATGTATGTAACTCAATATTTCCTAAGGAGGTTCCAATGAAGATGTCGAAGACAGGGTAGAACGTAATCCTGTTCCAGGGATCCATCATAAGAGGTCATAATCACACTATGACTGATAGCACATGTACCTCCCTTTCTGTACTAGGCATAGGTTCATGACACACTGCAAACTACAGACAGTTCAAACAAAAGGACTGCATACAGTGAGAATTTACAAGCCTATGGAATTGCATAATAATTCATACATATGCATGTAAGAATGTGAGTTACTAAAGATGGATAGAGAACACCAAAAGTGACTGAGGGAGGGTCATGAGAACAGCAAAAGCCAGTGATCCCTGGGATAAGTATACCAGTTTCTTGATAATTTAACTCCTGACAGTTAAAAGGTAAAGGCTACAGATAGGGAGACAGAGGAAAACAAAAGGAAGCAGCCAGTTAGCTGAGAAGTGAAACCAAAACCAGTTTACAGAAGGCTGCATGACTTCTGAAATTCACAAGGCCTTTCTGAGTCTTCCCAAACACGGAAACACAAATAACTTGCCCGGGATTCCAGAGACTTCTCATAGGCCAGACTGTAGACAGACACACACAGGTGCCATCATGAGATGAAATCAGGTCACAGAAAGATCACTGAAAATATCTGACTTGAAGAAAGGAGAAAGGGAAGGAGGGAAGGAGGGAAGGAGGGAGGGAGAGGGAAGGAGGGAGGGACAGGGAAGGAGGGAGGGAGAGAGAAGGAGGGAGAGAGAAGGAGGGAGGTAGAGGGAAGGAGGGAGGGAGAGGGAAGGAGAGAGGGAGAGGGAAAGAGGGAGGGACAGGGAAGGAGAAAGGAAAGATGAAGATGCCAAAGGCATCAGACTCCTCCCTATCTTTACATATCTTCTTATGCAAGAGCCTGACCTGCCTTGCACATGGGCAACAAAAACATGGGCAGCAGAAAATGAATGTGTGTGTGACCCATAATGAGTGTGAATAATATTTTAAAAAGGGAACAAACTATTTCAGTGGCCATGTAACACTGAGTGGCCACGTCAATTACATTTATGTCAACTCTTTCTTCTTGATCTTGGATTAATTGCTTCACATCTAACACCACGGAAGAGATCTCTCCGTCCACAGAATATATGTGGAGGCCTGATGAAGCAATTAACCCAGGTAGGCAAATAAATACCCTCATGAAGCAGCAAAGTTAACACCAAGAGATATATGTGGTAGAATGCAAGCTCCTAATAGAAGAGAAAATGAGGAAGACAAAGGTCTGCACTGTAAAAACAAAAGAAAAAGAATTGCCTTACAGTGAAAACTCAGAGTAAAAAGGACACACGATGAACATGATGATATACCCCACATCACTGACAGGTACTTTATAAGCATTTTCACAGGACTTATTGTATATTATGTTCTTTCATATTCATTCAGTCTTATGAAATGCAGAGGAAACCTATTATTGCTTCTAGCTAACAAATGAAAAAGGTGAGGCTTAGAAAGGTGAAATCCCTTGCCCATAGGCAAACAACCAGGAAATGACAGAGACTGGACTTGAACCTAGATTTTCTGACTCTAGGTACAGTGGTCTACCTAGTCCTCCCAAACAAACATCTGGACTGACTGAGCAATATTCTTCCTCATCAGCAGAAAACTGGAAGGAATGATTTCTAAACAAGATCCCCAAACCATGAGACTCCATGATTCCAATGTGCTCACTACCCCTTGAATGCCTTCTTGACAAAGAACAAACTCACACAATCACTTTGTATGTGCACATATGCATACATGCATGCTATGTGTATGCACACCTGCATGCTGAGGGCAGGTAGGGAGCTGCGGAACAAATACTTAGGACATCAAGAATAAATAATGAATAGCAGACTAGACCACTGAAACCTGCCTCTCTGCATAGAAATACTTTTACCTTGCATCAAGTTCCTCTTTGCATAAAACACTGACATTTTCATGATGTTCAGGAGCCTGCTGTTGGCTTCCAAAAGCCCTGGCACTATAACATGCTGTCACTGTCACTGCCCTCCAGTGAGCCATCAAAATCCTGACTAGAACATTTTTGAATACAGCAGTTTTCTTGCCACCAAAACACTAAATTGCAATATTTTATATTTATCTCTATTTAAATTTTAGTGATGCCACATAAATGTTAACACGGTCTTACACTAATACAATCACGAAAAAGTCTTAATAACACTACATATTGGCACAGACCCCAGATGAGTTATGGCTTGCTAAGCAGGCCCAAAGCATGCTTCTCAAGTCACTTAGCCCCCCTTAACTAAGATGTGACATCAAGATGTTCCCCCATGAAATGTGTTTCCGGAAGCAATGGCAAAGTATATATAGAATAATTTGTTCACATTCAAAGTAGAAAGAAAGTACTTGGGATTACAGAAAAGCTTAAGGGTCTGGGGGAAAGAGGTTAATAACGTTTGAATCAATTATTTTATGGCGTGAGAAACAAAAAGTGAGCCTCAGTAAGTTCTCAAGCCTCTAAAGCCTTATGAGGATAAGGACCTTAACTTTTCCAGGGCTGAAATCACAGCTACCAATGACAAATTCACAGATTCTTCACCTTTCCAGTAGGCGCACAGGCAGTGATATCCCTGCCTGGCTCTGGTAAATCAGAGCAAGGGAGATATACCCTGGAGTCCACAGGACAGCCAGGGGTTGAAGATGAGGCAGGTAAGCAATAAGGGAAACAAAGGCTTGCAGTGCCCTCAACCTCTCCCCACAGAACAATTCTTCCAGCCTTCCTAGCTTTGCCCCTCAATTTACTAAGAAAAGATGCTTAAGTCTTTGAGAATGAGAGGGCATCAGACCGATACTCTGATTAAATAAAGATAAGCAGAGATGAAAGGCAAAGGAAATCTTTTCAAAACAAAGATTCCTGTCCATCAACAGAGGAATGGATAAAGTAGATGTGGTACATATATACAATGGAATATTACTCAGCCATAAAAAGGAACAAAATTGGGTCATCTGCAGATGTGGATGGACCTAGAGACTGTCATACAGAGTGAAGTAAGTCAGAAAGAGAAAAACAAATATTGTATATTAACGTATATATGTGGAATCTAGAAAAATGGTACAGATGATCTTATTTGCAAAGCAGAAACAGAGACACAGTCGTAGAGAACAAATATATGGATAACAAAGGGGAAGGGGGTGGTGAGAGGAATTGGGAGATTGAGATTGACATATATACACTACTGATACTATGTATAAAATAGATAACTAATGAGAACCTACTGTATAGCACAGGGAACTCTACTCAATGCTCTGTGGTGACCTAAATAGGAAGGAAATCCAAAAAAGAGGGGATATATATATGTATAGCTGATTCATTTTGCTGTACAGTAGAAACTAATACATTGTAAAGTAACTATATTCCAATAAAAATTAATTTAAAAAAAAAGATTCTAATGGTAAAAATGTTCAGAATAGCCTTTTTCCTACATCACCACAATCCCTGCATGCAAGTGAGGCAACACTTAATAGGAACCACACGTGCCCTTAAAGCAAGAATCAGAATACTGGTTCCTGCTGTAGAGGAGCAAATGGTCCTAGGAACAGATTTTCAAAAACAGAAGGAACTATAGCTCCAATGGACCAACTACAGCTTGAAGACATCTTGACTTTTTTAGGATGAGTATAATGATGAGGTACTCAAATCTCTTTCTGCATCCACTCTTTAGAGATGCTCATTTCTCTTGCCTGATCAGTCTTCTAGCATAAGCCAGGCTAACTGAAATTTAAACAACTCCCAATCCAGAGAGTGTGATAATCTGACTGCATGTTGATTGGTTCCAGGCAACTAGGGGAAGACACATTTCCCCACAAAAGGCCCTCCTTGGTCAGGTTCATCATTTATTCATCACCAGAGTAGCTTTACTGCCAAAAGGATCAGCTCTTGGAGTTCATTCCCCTTCCTCTCAACTACCTATGGTTGGTCTAACTTCTAACTAGCTTTGAATAAAACAGAGAATGTGACCTAAAATATGTTATTAAATGTCCATACAGGGCTTCCCTGGTGGCGCAGGGGTTGAGAATCCACCTGCCAATGCAGGGGACACGGGTTCGATCCCTGGTTCGGGAAGATCCCACGTGCCACGGAGCAACTAAGCCTGTGCGCCGCAGCTACTGAGCCTGCGCTCTAGAGCCCGTGAGCCACAACTACTGAGCATGCATGCCGCAACTACTGAAGCCCACGCACCTAGAGCCTGTGCTCCACAACCAGAGAAGCCACCACAATGAGAAGCCCGCGCACTGCAACGAAGACCCAACACAGCCAAAAATAAATAAATAAATAAATAAATTTTAGAAGTCCATACATATAGGATGAGGGGGAACCAAGAGTCACAGATGGTGACAACATGGGTGAAAATTCTTATCTACTTGGAATAAGGGCAGAATCAAATTCTTACTCTAGTTTCAATGGGATTACACTAAACTGTGGATAGAGATGTGCATGAGTTCAAATGTAACCTTCTTCCAGGCCAGTCAGGCCAAGAGTAAAGCCAGACTTCACCTGAAGGGTCCAAAGGATCCTGGCCAATGGGATGTCCATCCATGCTGCTCACCTGGAAAAGGCAGCCCCCAGCACAAACGCAGCATACTCCTTCAGCAGGGGTTCTGTGCTGTTCAGCCCGTTGATCACCACTTGAAGGCCACCGAAGGAAAGCAGGTCCTGTGCATTATCCATCTGCAACAGAGGCACTGCTTAGTACAGTACAGACATCAAGGAAAGAAGAGCCTTTCTTTTGGTGACTACTGAAGAACAAACCAAAAAATCAAGTAAAAAGTGTCGGTGGCCTTTCTAACTAGGAAAGGGTTTGTAAAAACAAACTAAATTTTTAAATAATCTTAAATTTGAGAATTCCTAATTCACCTAATGTGATTTATGAGCACGTGCATGGGAACTGGCAGAAATGGTACCTAGCAATTGCTTATGCCAAACATGTCCTGGAAAATTCTAATACCGTAATAAGTCACAAGCTTACTCGTAATGTACAAGCTGTTAACACAAAGATCTGGCGTCATCAGCACTAGTAAATGGCACTATGCTTCCTGTTGGTGTCCAGCCTCAACGGGGGCAGTGGAAGCAGCAGACACTTTTTAAAAAGCTGATTTTTAATTAGAAATCAGGGACTGTAATAGGAACTCTGTTGTAGGGAAAGGGCTGGAAAAGTGCTAGGAGAAGAATAACAATAGTACGCTTCTCTTCCCTCTTCCTCACTTTATAGTCTAAGGTTGACTGAATCTAGTCTAAGGTTGACTGAATCTGAGGACACTTGTGATAAATCTGCACAATAGTCTCTCTCTCAAAAGCTTTAGCCTAGGTCTGTGCTACTCACTAGTGGCTATTATTGGACAGTGCAGAACATTTCTACCATCCTATAAAGTTCCTTTGGACAACACTGGTCTAGGCTATACTTAAGGTCCAAAGCCCCAAGTCCAGACTCTGTCTCTTTTATTCTACAGGGAATCTCATTCCCCAAGCTTCATTGGTATCCTGGAACAAGAAAACTCAACTTCCTCAGAAAGGTCACTGGATCCTGTTTTCCCCATGCAGTAGCTACAGTCTCCCTTGAAAATATCTCCGTTGCTATAAAAGCTGTCTCTTGTCTACATGCTGATCCCACTCTACAAATCATCAGGAGAACTCAGGAAACTAGAGCCCAACAACAATGTGACTACTACCCACTTTTTTCCTCCAGATGCCACTGAGCCCTTTCCTACCTGACTGTATCCTTCCAAACTGGAAGATGGCTCTAACGGAGAAATCCAGTTTGAAGGGCTGTATTTGACTCTGCCTATGTTTTTGGAGAAGTCTAGCCTGTTTTTACCACTTAGAAGATCATTCTTAAACTCAACCACAAGAGCAGGGGTTTTTGTCTTTCTGTCCACTGGTATAGGTCCAGTGATTACAACAGTGTAAGCATATAGTTAAGTGTTCAATAAATCATCATTAAACCAATGAATAAATTTGATCAGAAAAAGATGTTACTGAAATAAACTCCACTATGAGTAAAAAAGGCAATCTGGTATATGTGTGTCAACAAAATGAGTGGGTCGCTTGTACCACAAACCTAAAGAGATGGCCAATCCATGGCCATGAAGTAAGCATGGAGTCTGCTCTGTCATAAGGTCCACAAGCCAGGGTTGGCATTTGTCTGCTCTAATATGTCCTTATGAAGAGGAATGATTTACTGGGCCATAGCGCGGCTAACTAGGAAGACTCAGAGCTGGGTGCTTTGCTGACATAAGCACAAATAATATGGGACTTCCCTGGTGGTCCAGTGGTTAAGAATCTGCCTTCCAATGCAGGGGACACAGGTTTGATTCCTGGTTGGGGAACTAAGATCCCACACGCCACAGGGCAACTAAGCCTGCATGCACCGCAGCTACTGAGCCCACGCACCACAACTAGAGAGAAGCCCACGCACCGCAACAAAAGATCCCGCATGCTGCAACTAAGACCCTACGCAGCCAAAAAAATAAATAATAAATAAATAATACTTACTGAGTCTTCCTTCCTCACATACTTTGATTTTAAAATCTAAGAATTCACTACCTCTCCTTTGATCTTCCTTCCTCCAAGTTTTCTAGATATAAAACTCTGGCTCAGAGTCCTATAATTCCATGCCTGAGATGGCTACTTATCAAGGCTGGTATGAGTCCCAGCAGAGCAAAGCAACACAGCCCAGAGTCACAGAGGTTCTATTCTAGATTCAGTTTATCTTCATTACTACAAAGATAATCCAGGGTATTATAAATGCTGACATTTATATAAGCACTTCAGCCTTTTCAAGATGTTTTCTCATTTGTTATTTCACTGGAGATGAGGAAGAAAAGAGTCACTCTGCCTACTGCACACCCAAGCTACAAAATCTGGACCCTGCCCAGTATCACACAGGAGAAGGCATGACCAGAGCCTGGGTCTGGGGCCAGAACTTTTCCCAGGCTTCCCTCAGGATTGGGTGGGACAGGTGGAAAGGAGCTCAAGGTAGAAGCAGGGAGCACATAAGGAAGGAGGCAGTAGGCAACTGTGCCAACACTCAGGAGGGAAAAAGGGAACCAGAAAACTGACAAGACAATGAGAGAACCAGGAGAATAAAGAAAGGGAGAAACGATGGTAAATAACTGAGGAGTCACATGAGGGAAGGCAAATACACCACCCCAGGGTGGATGGGGCAGACAGTGGCTGTTCCTCATAAATAACTCACACACTGTTTCCACACACATGGTTTTGCTTTTCACAAATCTAGTTTAATAATTCAAACATGGCTGTGAGGAATCCTTGGCAGATCCACTTTGGGTCCTTGAAGCCCATGGCTCCTCAAAACCGCCAATCAGTAAGTCTAGAATAGAAGTGGACTAAGTAAGTTCCTGGCAAGAAGAGTCCTATCTTCCTCAAAGCTAGTACTACATCACCCTAATTCCCCATCGCAACTGGAACTTGAGGCCGAGCTATGTCTTCTTTAATCCCCTGGTGAAATCACAACTTAACACTATTGCAGGAAGCCCGACATACCAGCCCAGACCACCTTATCCGTATTTCTACTCAAAACACCAATCACCCAAAACACTTATGACTCTTCTGCCAACAGATCAAGTTTGGTCTCCACACGGGGACTGGTTCCTGGACTGACCACAGGCTAAATTTGGTGATGTCCAAGAAACTGTTAATCCCACCCAGCGACCCATGAAAGCAGAATGGGTCATCAACCTAGAGATGACACTGCAGGGTGACCAAAGAACCTGCAAGGGAAATAAAATTTGTTAAGGCCCTGCTAGCCTCCTGTGTACTCACTCCCCCTAGGTAAGATAAGCTCTCATAAAAGGTCATTTTGGCCTTTTATGCTGCAACTAAAGAGCCTGAAGCCTGATACCTAAGGATCCATCCAAGTGTTAAGAAGAGAAAAAATAAAAGTTGTCAACATCAGAGCAGGACTGAGTTGGCCAATAACCCCTAGGATCCTTAATCCTTTAAATATCTATAACGGAAAAGCTGTTGGAATTTTTGTTTTTTACCCTGGAGAGAAAGACTGGAAAGAGGAAAGAGAACCCAGGTCCATTTTCTTCTCTAAAAGGATCACAGACCTGCTATTTGAGGCCTGAGAAAGAGTTATGAGCAGAGAGAGATGAAGAGGCCACCCCATAATTCCTGCAGATACAGTACATACTCATCCTCTCTCAACACAAAGGCTGGCAAAATCCTAAAGAATGTCTTTTAGCCTAGTTTATAGAGAACAAGGACGCTGTCGTGCGTGGGAGGACGCTGAAGGTCTATGTCTTGATGAAGATCTCAAACAAGCCTTTGATTATGATTACACATCCTTCCCAGGCCACCATCGCCCCTAGTCTGGATTACTGCAATAGCCTCCTATCTGGTTTTCCTGCTTCTACCCATGCCCTCGGCCTACAGACTAATTCTCAACACACAGCCAGAGGGATCCTTTAAAAGTAAGTCAGATCAAATGCTTCTTCTGCTCAACATCCTCCAAACAGTGTGTCTAATTTCATTCTTTTCCACAGTCTACAAGGTGCTCCATGACCTCCCTTCCCTTATCTCTCCAAGTTTTACCTACTTCCCTCCCCATTCTCTCAGCTCCCGCCACATTATTGTTTCCCAAACACACTAGACATGCTCCCACCTTAAGGATTCCGTACTTGCTGTTGCTCCTGTCTGAAATCTTCCTTCCCAACACTGCCAATCCTTATCCTGCTCTACTTTTTATTTTTCAATAGTATCTATCACCTTCAAACATATTATATATAATTTACTTGTTAGTTATGTTTGTTGTCTATCTGCCTCTTCTAGAAGGTAAGCTCCAATTTTGTTCACAAATGTATCTTAAGTGACTGGAACAGTGCCTGGAACTTAACAGGCATGCAATAAATTAACTTATTCAATAAGTGCATGACCTCTCTTGGCTCCTTCCACTTAGATCCACCTATTCTCTTCTGAGCTTCATTCAGATGGCACCAGTATCCTGTGAGTAGCCAAAAGGTTTAGAGCACAGAGTTTAGGGTCAGACAGATCTTGTTGCAAATCCCAGCTCTACACTAACTGGCTGACCTTGGGCAATCACAAATGTGACCTGTGCTTTATTTGCCTCAGTTATAAAATGGGATTAACAGTAGTACTCCAAAGGCAGGTATGGAAGTCAATGAATTAATGTGTACAAGGCACTCGAATATGTGCCTAGTATATGATAATGCTCAATAAACATTAACTATTACAATTATGGCACAAGTCTGATCAGTCATTTCCCTGATTCAAACTCCCCAATGGTTCTTAGGATCAAGGATAAAATCATGAAGAGCATGATTTTCCAAACCTCACCTCTCTGACTCCCTGACCTTTCCACTTTATCTATGCCACCCCACCCACTTGTCTCTGTGCTCCAGTCACTCCAGTCTTTTCCAGGTCCTCAATCTCACCAAGTTCTTCTCTGACTCAGAATTTTTGCACATGCTGTTTCCTCTGCCTCTAATGCTCTAATACAATGGGGCAAACTTTTCCTGAAGGGCCTGATAGTAAACATTTTTGGCTTTGTGAGCCATGTGGTTTCTGTCACAACCACTTGACTCTGCCACTGTAGCATTAAAACAGTCAAAAGCAATAAAACATCACATAAACAAATAGATGTGACTGTGTTCCAATAAAACTTTGTTCACAAAAGTGGGCCATAGTTTGCCACCCCCAGCTCCAATCTCCCCTCTTTGCCTAGTCAACCCCTAATCATCCTTTAATGCTCAGCCTAAATGTCACAACTTCAGAGAAGCCTTCCCCAGTGTCCCTGACTAGGCTAAGTTCCCCTGTTATATATTCACACATTACCCTTGGAGCCCTTATTGCAATCTTAAATTATCTCATTATTAAATTGTTAATTTTTTTATTGTTCAATTGTTCATTATTTAATCATTCCCACTTCCAGACTATAAGCTACATGGAACAAGTACCACATCTATTTTACCTCTAGTGTATCCTCAGTGTTGAAAAATTAAATGAAGTAACACTCCAAATGAAAAAGAGCTTGGCTCTGGTCTGTAAGAAGATATCTTACTACAGCAGATATTGGCCTAGATTAAAAATGCTATATACTGGGCTTCCCTGGTGGCACAGTGGTTAAGAATCTGCCTGCTAATGCAGGGAACATGGGTTCGAGCCCTGGTCCAGGAAGATCCCACATGCTGCAGAGTAACTAGGCCCGGGCACCACAACTACTGAGCCTGCGCTCTAGAGCCCGCGCTCTAGAGCCCGCAAGCCACAACTGCTGAAGCCTGTGCACCTAGAGCCCGTGCTCCGCAACAAGAGAAGCCACTGCAATGAGAAGCCCGCACACTGTAACGAAGAGTAGCCTCCGCTTGCCACAACTAGACAAAGCCCACGCACAGCAACGAAGACCCCACGCAGCCAAAAATAAATAAATAAATAAATGTATTTTAAAAAAAAAAATGCTGTACACCTTGAGAGAGAAGTAAAGATGGTGACAATATTTTCGTAGGGCCTTGGGCAGGGGGGTGTTATTTTTGGAGCTGTTAGTTAAAAGTCAGACTGATAGACAATGAAATATAATACCTGATGGACATAATATTCAAGATCAAAGAGTGCCGCAATCTTCTCTTCCAGGCTGGAGTTGGAACTATTGAACTTGTTGATCAGTCGTACCATGATCTGCATGTCAGTCTCAATGACAACGTTCAGCTCCTCAAAGTCCTTCTTCAGCTCCTCAATGGAACGGAAGAGCCGTTTAACTTTGGCCTGCCTTGCCTAAGGAGAGTAGCAAAGAGATGGTTAATCCTCAATTGAAGACATCTCCCCAAGACTCCTGTGGTCTACCATGGATGCCCATCCTCAAAGAACTGCTGCTCTAGGAGGCAATCTTCTTTAATCTGTACTATCAAAAGTCCTGATACTTTCCAAGATGCCCAGAGAAGAGAGAGCCCTCAGAGTCTACCCATGTAGCCCTCTGCCCCAAGAACACACTCAAGATTTTCCAAGGTTCACCTATCTCAGTCTGCCTTCCAATGTTTGGAAGAATGTCAAGTCTTCTTGTTGTAATCACTGAGGTCAGGGGAAGCAATGCAAGCTCACCCTCCAACCCCTAACCTCACACGGGAAAGCTGAGGTCTAAGGTGGAATAATCCATACCTCGGTTCTCTTTCTTCTACAATCATAGAATATCTTTGCTTTGCCCCTGCCCAATCCAGCAACATTTTAGGGAAACCCGGATGGAGGAAACTGTGGGTAAAGAGCTGTCAGAGTGGGAGCAATTTGCTGATGAAAATTAAATCTCTGTCATTGCTGTCAATCTAACTACAGGTGTACAATTTGTTCAACTTTTGAAGTAGCCAAATTACTGTATGTACTATACTCAAGTCTCAAACAATTTTTGCTCAGTCCCTCCCCACCCCACACACATATAAAGATTTTAAAAATGAAGTTATGTTGGAGGTGAATAAGAGGCTTTAATTAGATATTTTATACATGTGACACTTTCTGTTTTCTTCCCAATTTTAGAGGATAGTGCTTATAAAGAGAGTCTGAAAAGTCACAGTGGCTTACATCTCTATCTTCCAAGAATAATTAAAAGGCCCGAATATTTATAAAAAGCAGGATGATGAGCAGCTGTCAGCTCCAAATTGCTCACCTATTACCTATGGGTTTTCTCTCCAGTTACAAGGACTCCATAGAAACACCAACCAAAGAAATGAATCAGTCTCTCTTAAAAAAAAACCAAGTTCCTAGCAGAGCAATCATATCTATGCGATGCCATATTCTTCTCCTTTAGGCTAAACAGTGAAATGCTCTCCTTACACCCAGCTAGAGGACTCTGGGTGGCTGCCAAAGGCCAAGCAAAGAGGTCTAGGAAAGCTGAGTCACTGCCTAGAGCTGTGGGATGACAGACAAGTGAGCAGGATAAGAAACTAGTCACCTCTGCCTCACAAAAATGATGCATGCCTGGCCCTCGGGAAGGCCTTTAACAAAACAAAACTTTTAATTTTGCAGTAATTATGAACTCAAAGGAAATTACAAAAATAATACACAGAGTACTATATAACCTTCATTCAGCTTCCTCCGATGGTAACACCTTATGCAATAACAGCACAATGTCAAAACCAAGAAAGTGACATAGGTACAATACTATTAACTAGACCACAAGCCTTATTCAGATTTCACCAGCTTTTACATGTACACATTTGCATGTATGTGTGTGCATCATTCTCTACAATTTTATCTAATATACAGATTCATAACAGAACAATCAAGTTACAGAACTGTTCCATCACCATCAAACAACTCCACCGTAGTCCTCTATAGTTGCACCTCATCCTCTCATCCCTTGCCTCCTGTCCTTATGCCCTGGCAACCACTAATTTGTTCTCCATATCTATAATTCTAGAATTTGGAGAAGGCTATACAGACAGTTACACAGTCTGTAATTTTTTGAGATTGGCCCTTTTATTAAACTTAATGCACTTGAGATCTATCCAAGTTACTGTAAATATCAATGGTTTGTTTCTTTTTAATGCTGAGTAGTATTCCATTGTATAGATGTACAGTTTGTTTAACCATTCACCTGTTGAAGAATGTTTGTTTCCAGGTTTGGAATATTATGAATAAGACCACATGAACATTTGTATAAAGGTTTTTTAAAATATAAACTTGGGCTTCCCTGGTGGCACAGTGGTTAAGAATCTGCCTGCCAATGCAGGGGACATGGGTTCGATCCCTGGCCCAGGAAGACCCTACATGCCGCAGAGCAACTAAGCCCGTGCGCCACAACTACTGAGCCCACGTGCCACAACTACTGAATCCCGCGCGCCTAGAGCCCGTGCTCTGCAACGAGAAGCCACAACAGTGAGAAGCCCGTGCACCGCAACGAAGAGTAGCCCCCGCTCACCGCAACTAGAGAAAGCTCTCACGCAGCAATGAAGATCCAACACAGCCAAAAATAAAATAAAATTTAAAAAATAAACTTAAGTTCTTATTTCTCTGGGATAAGTGCCCAAGAGTGCAATTGCTGGGTCATAATGATAAGCATATGTTTGGTTTTATAAGAAAGATCCCAACTATTTTTCAGAGTAGCTGAACCATTTTATATTCCCACCAACAATGTATGAAAGATCCAGTTTCTCCACATCCTCACTAGTATTTACTATTATCATTTAATAGTAATAGATACTGCTATCTATTACTATCTAATAGATAGTATTATCATTAAATAGCAATAGATGTATAGTGATATCTTATGGTGAATTTAATTTGCATATCTCTAACATCTAATGACATCAAACATTTTTTCATGTGCTTATTTGCCATCTATATATCCTCTTTGGTGAAATGTTTGTTCATGTCCTCTTCCCATTTTCAAATTGTTTGTTGGTTTTTACTGTTGAGTTTTGAGGGTTCTTTATATGTTCTAGATAGATACAAGTCTTTTATCAGATAGACAGTCCTTGCTTTGTACAGATCTGATATGCACCAATTTCAACCACAGTTTAAATAATACTAGTCTCCCAACATGACTCAAACTTCAGTTGCCATCATATATTTAACTTTAATTGCATTAAGTACCAACTTTGCTGCTAGCTCTTCAGTCCATAAATCACTATGTAAATAACATAAATGCCAATCATGAACAGTGGCTGATCACATTATTTATTTCAAAATCTGACAGTGGCAGCTTACCTGGTGGCGCAGTGGTTAAGAATCTGCCTGCCAATGCAGGGGACATGGGTTCAAGCCCTGGTCCGGGAAGATCCCACATGCCGTGGAGCAACTAAGCCCATGCACCACAACTACTGAGCCCGCATGTGGCAACTACTGAAGCCCACGCACCTGGAGCCCATGCTCCGCAACAAGAGAAGCCACCACAATGAGAAGCCGGTGCACCGCAACAAAGAGTAGCCCCTGCTCACCGCAACTAGAGAAAGTCCATGCACAGCAACAAAGATCCAACACAGCCAAAAACAAAAACAAAAACAAAAAAACAAATAAATAAATTTATTAAAAAAAAAAAATCTGACAGTGAACTGTCACTGTGCATCCATTATGCAGTTCACACACAGATGTCAAGTGTGTGGTTATGGCTTCCTCATCCCCCAAGGATAAACCCATGTAACATTTCATAAAAATGGATAATCAAAAGAGACAACTGATCAACAAAGTTGAAAGCGCAGCAAAGAAACAAAAAGTGGTAACTCTGGCAGTTGAACATATATTATTAAACATACATGGAATTACAGATGATGTCATAATTTTTGCTACAACTATCAAACATAATTTTAAAACTTCAGGAGAAGGATAATCTATTATAGTTTCCCTTACTTTTATTCATTTCACTGTTCTTTCTTCCCAATGGTCCATGTTTTCTTCTGTTATTATTTCCTTTCTCTTTGAAAAATATTCTTTAGTCATTCTTTTAGGTAGGTCTGCTGGTGATAAATTCTTTTAATTTTCTTTTGTGTGAGAGTGTCTTGATTTTCTCCCTGACACTCCTGAAGGAGATTTTCATTGGCTATAGAATTCTGAATGAACAATTTGGTTTTTTCAGCACTTGAAAAATATGCCACATATTTTTGGCCTCTGTGATCTCAGATGAAAAAGATGCTGTCATTCAATCATTATTCCCTATTGATAGTATGTGGTTTCTGTCTTGCTGCTTTCCAGATTTTTTTTCTGTCTTTAGTTTTCAGAAGGTTGACTGTGATGTGTCATGGTATTGATTTCTTTGAATTTATAAACTATTTAGAATTCACTCAGCTTCATGAATCTGTGGGTTTATGTCTTTCACCAATTGGGGGAGTTTTCCATCTTTATTTCTTTGATTATTTTCTCAGCCCCATATTCTTTCTCCTCTCCTTCTGAGACGACTCTGTGACACAAATCTTAGATTTTCTGTTATAGTCCTA
This sequence comes from Balaenoptera musculus, assembly GCF_009873245.2. NCBI lineage: Eukaryota > Metazoa > Chordata > Mammalia > Artiodactyla > Balaenopteridae > Balaenoptera > Balaenoptera musculus. Next base: position 115,153,884 of record NC_045787.1, read on the forward strand.
TAGGTCCTTAAGTCTCTGTTCTTTTTTTTCAATCTATTTTCTGTTACTTAGATGACTTTTTATCGGTCTTTAAGTTCACTGATTCTTTTCTTTCTCATCTCTATTCTACTATTAAGCCTATCCAGTGATTATTTTTCTAATTTTCAGTTGTATTTTTCAGTTCTAAAATTCTATGCTGTTCTTTCTTATGTCTTCTATTTCTCTGCTGAGGTTATCATTTGTCTCAAGAGTGTACATAATTGCTTGAAGCATTTTTATGATAACTGCTTTAAAATCCTTGTTTGATAATACCAACTCCTGGGTCATCTCACTGTTGGCATTGGTTAATTGTCTTTCCTAATTCCAGTTTTGATTTTCCTGGTTCTTGGTATGATGAGTGATTTTTGGTATACTAGGCATTTTGAGTATTAAGTTATAAGACTCTGAATTCTACTGAATCTTCCTTTTCAGTAGGCAGTCACACTGTTTAGGTTTAATATGTTGGTTCTGGTCTTCTGGTACAGTTGTGACCCCAAAACAATTTAGTTTTCACAGAATTTGCAGTGTTATTTTGGTCTGCTTCCTGTGTGTGCTACCTAGAGCTAATCTAAAAACCTGGGCAGTATTCTACACCGTAGTTCCATTCTCAAATCTGCTGTGTTAATTCTGGTCGGTTTCTCTTGTGGGTTACTAGGGAGCATTCCCAGAACTTCATATGCAAAATTCCTTTCTCCATCTCCCTTCCCTCCAAAATCCTACCACCACCTCTAGTTAGGAGAAGGAAGAGCATCACCTGCCACCGCTGGACACTCAGCATTGGGAATGGAAGTCCTTCCTTGGCCTCTACTGACATCACCCTGGCAGGGTAACTGAGGCACTGCCTCATCACTGCTGATCTGAAGGTAGAAGTTCGGGATCCTCACTTATCCCCATTAACACTGCCCTGGAGCAGAAAGCAGAATGCTGACTTACGCTGCCTTGTTCCCACCAGATGGAGGGTAGAAGTATAGACTCTCCATTCACCAACCCTCTGGCATCGCTGAAGCTAAGAGAAGTGAAAAACTACCTTGGTGCTGCCAGGGAGGGGACAGACATTCAGGTTCCCTTCTTGGCCTCTGCTGACACCACCCCAACTGAAAAAGCAGCCTGCTACACGCATGTGAAAGGCGAAAACCAGGCTCCACACTTGGTCTCTGCTGGTACCACAGCAGTGGGAGAAGCAGAGAATAGTCTTCTACCACTGGGCAGAGAGGAGAAATTCAGGCTCTCTGCTCAACTCTCCCTGACACCACCACTTGACTGAGGTAGAAGAGCACTGCCTCACACCATCTATTGCTACCAGAGGGGGTGCAAGTTCAGGCTCCCCACTCAGCTTCTGCTGACGCCACTCTGGTGGAGGAAAGAGAGTACAGCTTTGCTATACTACACCAAATGGGAGGTGGAAATACAAGTTCCCCATTCAACTCCCACTGGCACTAAGGGAGGTCTTTGGCTAAAGCAGAATAAGTATTGTCAAAAAGTTTTTTGTTCTATTAGGCTGCCCTTTTCCTAGTGCTATCTTATGAAGAGCAGGCCTTTCTTAGGGCCTTTTCTCTATCTGTACCTGTTGATATTTCCATGATATGGGCTTCTCCAGTGCCCACTCTGGGATATATAGAGGGCAAAAAGAAAGCCAAGGAACTTACTGCCATGTCATCCCTCAAATTCCGAGGTCCCTATCTAATCCACCTTCTTCTTCTCACCTTTAGTCTTCTTATATTTGCTTTTAGTATTATGTCCAGGATTTTTAGTTGTCCTGAGCAGGAAGAATAGGGAGAAATGAGTCTATTTTATCTTGTCCAGAATCAAAAGTTTAAGAAGGCCATATTTGGGGGACTTCCTGGTGTTCCAGTGGTAAAGAATCTGCCTTCCAATGCAGGGGATGCGGGTTCGATCCCTGGTCGGGGAACTAAGATCCAACATGCCGTGGGGCAACTAAGCCCACGCGCCTCAACTAGAGAGAGAAAACCCGCACGCCACAACTAGAAAGAGAGAAACCCGCGTACCACAACGAAGAGCCCGTGCGCCACAACAAAAGATCCCACATGCCACAGTGAAGATCCCGCGTGCCACAACTAAGACCCAACGCAGCCAAAAATAAATTAAATAAATAAATAAATATTTTTTAAAAAGAAGACCATATTTTTAAATGGAGTAATTTATAGGATATAGGTAAACAACAGCTGACATGATAAAACATAAAGCATCAAGCAATTTGTATGATAATAGGGGGATAAAGAGATCAGGTTCAACAACAATGGCCCAAATGTGCTGGGTAAGACAGAGATTTTCCACAAAGCAAGGGACTCTGGGAAGGACTGATTCACTTAAATCTAATAAGTTACCAATGGAGATAATGGAATTGATGCCCTTCCCCAAAAAAAAATCAGGTAAAAAAAATTCACTCAATTGGTTAAGATATGACACAATATCTCACAGTATTGTCTTTATAAATAGTAAAAGCACATCCTGTACTTGCAAGTCACCATGCAAAGATTTTGTTTAAAGATTGATAAACAAAAAGTATTATGGTATCTGCAGCCAGGAGCTTGAGACATATAAGAAACTCCCCAGTCTACTTCAAGTGAATTTATTTGCCAGTCCCAATGCACTGGCAGGGAGCTGAGTCAGTCCAGGAAGGATACAAATGAAAATGAGAAAAAGACCCTAGGACCCAGCACCTCAGCGAAGGAGCTAACAACCTAAGTGCCACAGAAGTAAAGAAACAGTGTGGCAGCCATAGGTCAGAAGTGGCAGCTGACTCAAATCAGCTGGTACAGGGGTGTCGTATTTCGCTACCATTATTGGGATCTCCCCTTGCATAGGGAAAGAATTATTTTTAATTGCAAAAAAACAGCAACTTAAAACTTAAATAATCTCTTGCTTTTACATTTAAAAAATATTTTCATAATATTCATACTTTTCTACACTAATTGAATTAGGGGATAAGAATGCCATTAAAGAGAGCAAAGAGAAGAGACAGGGGTGCAGTGGGTCTTCCATCCACAGAGAAAACATGGAACAGGGGCTAACTTTTATGTTCCCGTCTGCTCCATGTGGAGCTCATGGTGAGAGAATGAGTGGGAATGAGCCCAACCCCTGGTCACAGGAATACCAATCTCTGCTCCAGGCACCTAGGCATGCACTGCTCTCCTCTGCTGGCCTCACCTTCAGCAGGTAGGGGATTTGCTTTTCCTCACACCCCTCCACCCCCACAGTTAATACACCTGCAATGTGATATAATATTACGCATCACCTTCCTTTACCACAATTGCTGCCATCCTGCTACTCACCTTCTCATACCACATACACTCTCCATGTTGGGAGATGAGACTTTGGTAAGATGAGTAAAGACATGGAGACTTGGCCTGCATATTAACACCTCCTCCTGAGGTCCTCTCCAATACACACATGCACGCACACACACACACACAAGTCCATCTGTCTCAGAAATACTTAGCTCTGAAGGATTTGAGGGACCTAAAGCTTCCTCCACTAACACACAGGCTGTCAAGAACCTGGTGTTGCCTTTCCAAGATACTGCCAGAATTCTGGGGTGAGGGCAGAGAAATATAATACAAAGCAAAGGGGATTGTGAAGAGGAGAAGGGGGAGGGAGAACTTAGAAAGGTCTGCAAGGCAGCCATTGGAGGAGGTTCTTTCAAGGACAGGACTCAAGTGGAAATGTAAAAACTGATTTGCAACACTGTCTGGTTATCACCTGAGCTCATGATCCATCTAAGAATAAGACTTTGTTCTGATAGGTCGGGATCCACGAGCCATCCCAGACATTAGAGGCATAACCAAGGGGCTGCAATTCTGCCTCTTTCTCCTTCTCATTCCCTTAGCTTATAAACAAATTTAGAGCTGGAGGAAACCTCAGCCATCTGTTGTACATTTAAGGAATTTGAGGTCTGGAAAAGGTTTGCTACATGTTCAAAGGACTTGGGCTTCTTCCTTCCTGGCCTAGGTCCTTTGTCCTTTAAACTTGTGTCTAATCCAAGTATAAGTGAAGAGATCTGGGTTTTAATCTCTATTCCCCTCACTGATGTCTGTGGTAATGCAGAGTATGGCTCCCTCTGCTTTGTGCTTCAGTTTTCCCAAATATGTAATGGGAAGTTGGATCCTAACGTAAACGATGACAGAAAAGCTCCCAGCATTTTTTTTTAAGAGTCTGTAAAGGGTTACTTATTTGGCATTAACTTACTTGGCTCTTTAAATTATTTTATAATATTATTGTTATTATTATCCCATGTTCACTGCTAAAGCTTCAGGAGACAGTGATTCCCTTCAAGGCCATTCTGCAGGATGGTATGAACTCACTATAAACAACATCACAAACCTTGTCTTCCTTTGAACTCTCCATATCTGCCCCCTCCTTGAATTTTGCCAGTGCGCTCTTGAGGTCCTGAGATGTATAGGTATTGGTGTTGATGTCCAGCCTGTCCAAAGAGAAGTTGAGAGTCACAAGGGGGACACCATCTTTCCCAAGAAAGAAAACCCCTCTGGGTGGCTGGCACTCCAAGGCCAGCTAATCCAGGCCAGCTCTAACTCAGAGCACACTATCCTAACTTTGCCGTGGGTCAGCCAGAAGTCTAACAGGGTGATCTCACCTTGAAGCTAGAGGAGGAAAGAGCTGAAGATGGAGTCACTTCATGAAAGAGGAGAAAATGGCATGAGGCAGACAGAAGCCCACCATGGACAGAGAGCTCTCAGCCGGCTACTCGGGCAGAACAAGTCTAGAATGTCTGTGCAATGCTGCTCCCTCAGTACGTGCCAGAGTAAGACCTCCTGGAGGACAGTGGGCACAGACAGAGGAAATAACGTATACCCTATTTATATTCTTCTAGGAAAGAGACCAACAGGGACCTGAGCCCCGCAAGTGTGTGCCTGACCTGATTTGACAACTCAGTCTATCTTTACAAAAACAGGTTGGATAAATTCATACCCTTAAGACCAACCCCTGAGCACAGAATACATGCAGGAGGTATGAGTCAACCTGACAAAGGAATGAGTTTGAGATACTGAGAACTAAAATCGAGGCCAGCCACCTTCCATAGCCAGCCTACAGCGACAGGGGAGAAAGGAACCAATGTGGACATAATGTCAGGAACCTGGCAGAGACTAGAGTGGTATCCTCACAAAGAGCCCTGGAGCTGATCCAAGCCACAACAATTCATCTTGACTGGAGAGAAGGTATTCATGGGGTGAGGGGGTGGAAGGCAGGTTTTGCCACCAGCACTCACTTCAGTTCAGTGAACAGAGGTAAGAAAAAGAATGGTACATACAGACTAAGGGAAGTATAGAAAGTGGGCTGTGCATGACAAGACTGTCCAGCTGGCAGGGGAGGGGGTGGGAGGGGGAGGGAGGAATCCAGATATCCCTGGAGATATATCAGAGGCTGGTGAGGAAGGGGCTACTGGACCACTCTCTGTTCCAGGCGAGATGAGTGCATCAGTCTTATGGTCCAACATCCTAGCCAGCCTCAGGTCTCATGAGAGGTACTCACTCTGTCCTTGATTCATCCTAGAGACCCCTTAGGGCCCTCAGAAAAACACTTGACTTCTTTAAACCCCAGTCCTCCTAAACTAAATAGCTAATCACTCCCATTTACAGACCACTTAGCCATGTGTCAGGCACTGTGTTAACCCTTTAGAAGTAATATTTCATTCAAATCATTACCACAACCCTACAAGGTAGGAAAGAGAACCACTTTCCTGCCAGAGAATCACCCACTGCCAGCTGCATGAGGATGCCACTGCCCTGACCATTACCCCTAAGAGGGAGTTACGTATTTAGGGCTATAACTTGAGCAGATTATCTCCTCCTTCCTCCAATTCTCGGTCAGGATTAATCCCGTCATGTCTGTATATCTGTTTACTGCCTAAAGTCCCAGTCTCCAGGCTATCCATCATCACCCACTCTCAGCCCCAACTGCACACACACAAGTGTGCACATGTGTGGGTGCACACGTGTGTGTGCACATGCACAGGCACACATACAACTATCCTCAGCTGGTATTCTCACTTTATTCTTCACTGAGAAAATCAGATGTTATCAAGAACTCCCTCACCTTTCCATCATCCACTCTATATACCAACCTGCACCTAAATCTGTATTTTCTGCTTTCCCTACTATTGGAATGGATGACAGTGTCCCTGCCCCTGCTGAACTTAGGCTAGAGATCCCACTTGCCTTTTCAAAAGCTTTAACTCCCATAATTATACCACTCCCACCTGCCTGCATCATCAATTTTTCCTTTGACTGGATTATTCCCATCAGCATACCAACACTCCTTTGACTCCACAGTCTCTAATTATCATGCCATTTCCCTGCTCCTGTTCAGATTAAGTAAAACTTTATGAACACATTGTCTTCATTCACCATCCACACCTCCTTGAATGCTATTTACATTGCCATATGCATTAACCTGGATTTTATTCCCACAACCCCACTAAAACTGCTCATCAAAATTCCCAGTAACTGATGGCCAAATCCAATGGACTCTTCACTAGTGCCATGTTCCTCAACCACTCAGCAGCATTTACACAGTTCACCCCTCCCTCCTTGAAACACTCTCCTTTCCTGGCTTCTTATTTCCACGCTCTCCGGGTTCTTCCTCTTCCTTACTCCTTCTCTGTCTCTTCTTGCTGGTTCCTTATCTCCTACCTAAATCCTATATGCTGGAACACCTCAGAGTTCAATCCTGGACAATCTTTTCTTCTCTATCTCTACCCTCTCACCTAGATATTTTAAAATATCTATCAGGCAGTGATGCCCAAATTTACATCTTTGACCCAAACCTCTTCTCTGAGTACCAGCCAGACTCCTGTACAACTACTGATATATCTTGGATCTCGGATGTTTAATGGCCACCCCAGACTTATTACATCTAAAACATAGGTCTTGATAGTTCTCCCCATAAAACTGTCCCTCTCTCAATCTTTTCTATTTCAATAAATAGTACCTTCAAGTACCTAGTTGTGCAAATCCCAAATGAGGCTTTACCCTGAACCCCTAACCCCATCCTTTTTCCAACCCCTACATCTAAATCGTAAGCAAGTCCTATTGCTGCTACCTCCAAATTAAATCTCCAATTCATCCACTCTCCTTCACACACCATAGACTAAGCCACCATTATGTTTTGCCTGATCCACTTAAATGACATTCTAATTGTCTCTGTGCATCTTTTTTTGTCCACCTTCAATCTACCCTCCATATACATAGCAACTAGAATGATCTTGCTAAACTACATTACATTAAATGACTCTCCCACCCCAAATCCTCCAATGGTTTTCCATTACAATTCTACTTAAATGAAGAACATTCAACATGTTCCTCAAAATTCCACATGATCTGGCCCCTCATACCTTCCCAATCTCATCTCCTATTAGTCTTCTTCCTTCTGCTACCCTCTAGTCAACCTGATCATTTTCCTGTTTCTTGAACTTGACAAAGCCCTTTCCTTAACAAAGCCAGAAACTCTTCTTGTTTCTTCTGCCTGAAATGCTCTAACCATAAACCTATAAAACCAACCCCCTGCATGACTAAATGCCCCTCATTCTTCAGGTCTCAGTTCGAACATCTCTTTGAGAAGGCCTTCTCAAACCATCCTATCTACAGTTACCTCCCTCAGGGACTTATCACCTTATTTCTTCCCTAGTATTTATTATAATCTGTAATTACCTTACTTGCATACTTATTTCTCTCTTTTCCTATCTGCTAGCCTCAATAAAGCTAGCATCTTGTCTGTTTTGTTTACTACTGTATCTCCAGTGCCTGGCACATAGGCACTCAATAGGTCTTTTGTGAAATGAATGAATGGAGTAAGTAAATGGTCCTGTCCTTGGCCCACTCCCTTAACTACCATACCATATTATACCGTGGTAAACGCTCAACCCAAAATGAAACAACTTGGATGAAGTTTGTCCCTTATCCCTCTAAACATAAGAGGATGACTCAAATATCTGGTTGTTCCAAGGCAAAAAGAGAGATGTACTATGGAGAGATTGACAGGGATGCAGACTAAAACTAGTGGAGATGGCAATACCTAACACACAAAGAGGAAGAGGAAAACCTGCTGAGAGCCAACTATACACTGAACTCAGGTAGTGCCAAGAGAATCCTCTGGGACAAGTCAGAGTCAGGAGACCTCTCCCAGGCTTTAGAGCCCACAAGAACTGTAGCTCTAGGTAGCAGTGTGGCCAGTCACACAGCCAGCAGCTCTAATGGAGAAGCTGCCATGGATTAGGCTGAATGGACTATCCCCATCTCTCTCTAGCCAGTGGTTCCTTTCTTTTTTTTTTAATTTATTTCTTTTTATTTTTGGCTGCCTTAGGTCTTTGTTGCTGCGCGCGGGCTTTCTCTAGTTGCGGCAAGCGGGGGTTACTCTTCTTTGCGGCTCGCGGGCTTCTCATTGGATGGCTTCTCTTGTTGCGGGGCACGGGCTTTAGGCGCATGGGCTTCAGTAGTTGTGGCACACGGGCTCAGTAGTTGTGGCTTGCGGGCTCTAGAGCACAGGCTCCAGAGTTGTGGCGCACGGGCTTAGTTGCTCCGCGGCATGTGGGATCTTCCCAGACCAGGGTTCGAATCTGTGTCCCCTGCACTGGCAGGCAGATTCTTTTTTTTTTTTTTTTTTAATTTATTTATTTATTTATTTATTTATGGCTGTGTTGGGTCTTCATTTCTGTGCGAGAGCTTTCTCTAGTTGCGGCAAGTGGGGGCCACTCTTTATCGCGGTGCGTGGGCCCCTCACTATTGCGGCCTCTCTTGTTGTGGAGCACAGGTTCCAGACGCGCAGGCTGAGTAATTGTGGCTCACGGGCCTAGTTGCTCCGCGGCATGTGGGATCTTCCCAGACCAGGGCTCGAACCCGTGTCCCCTGCATTGGCAGGCAGACTCTCGACCACTGAGCCACCAGGGAAGCCCTGGCAGGCGGATTCTTAACCACTGCGCCACCAGGGAAGTCCTAGCCAGTGGTTCTTAACTTTGTGGGATCACCAACTTCTTTGACAATCTGATGGAAAGCTGTGGATCTTGTTCCCCAAAACAGAATTAAGTCAATAAGCAAAATATTATAACAATTTTGAAAATTAGCCCTGCCCTTTGGCCTCTGTTCCCATTCCAGAACTAGAGAGGCAGGAAGACACTGTGAAGTGGAATTAAAGGAGCACAGGATGAGGTCCACTCCTTGAGAAGGAAGTCACCACCAAAGGCAACCAGAGACTCACTGAGCTCACAGCACTGAACACCCACACCACTTTGTCAACGTCTTTGGGCTTCTGTTCAGACAGGTTTGCTGCTGGCTATAAATGCTGAGAAGGAAGAAGACATGTCCAGCATATCCTGGAGGCCATTCCAGGGCAGAGCCCTCAGAAACATTCCAAAGGAGAAAAGCAAAGAGGCAGGAGTGGGGACAAATATTCTTCTCTTACGGTGTCTCTACTACAGACGACATGGATGGCTCTGCTTTCTAGTATAAAAAGACAGGAGCAAGAGACAAAGCAATAAGTGCTCCTGCTAATGATCTATGGTCAGGTATTGGAGAAATCACTTCCCATAGTATTAAAACCAACAAATAAAAAGCTCCAAATTCATCAAGTTCCTAACTCAATATTCTTAGACCAGGAAAAAAATAGTCTTCTTATTCAGAAAATAAGACTTGGCTTAGATGTGAGAAAAGACTTCCTAAGTACTTTGAGACACTGAAAAATGTATGTATATGCATGCTAGGGATGGAGGGAGGTTGACAGGGGTTACAACAATGAGATTTGATTCTTTCTTCGACGGTTCTGAGAAAATAATCATCATATAACCTGGGTTAATCCAGGTTCAGGCCTATCTGGAGAATGGGGGAAAGTAAAGATCCTTCCCAGTTTGGGGTGACTATAAAGACGACAAATAGCTCCTTATCTATCATAATATAAAGTTGAATTTTCCAACAGTGAAAAATGCCCAAATCTGAATAAGCTACTTTGTGGGCTTGTGAGTGCCACATGGACAGGATGGATGACCTTTTGCCAGGTATATAAAAGAAAAGACTCAGGTAAAAATGGGGCTTCTAAGGTAACTTTCTGCCTCATATCTAACCGCAAAATATTGTTAAAATAATAAAAATCCAAGGACTGAGTAACACTAACCCCACTCAATAATCCATGATTGATTCCCAATACTTACATGAATAGGCATATCTCAGAGATATTGAGGTCACTGTTCCAGACCATCGCAATAAAGTGAATATTGCAATAAAGCAAGTCACATGAATTTTTTGGCTTCCCAGTGCACATAAGTTATGTTTACACTATACTGTAGTCTATTAAGTGTGCAATAGCATTACGTCTAAAAAAAAAGTAGGTACCTTAATTAAAAGATACATGACAAAAAAAAATACAAACCAAAAAACCAATTACAATAGTAACTTCAAAGATCTATTCATCAAAGAACTAATCACAGGATCACCATAACAAATATTAATGAAAAAGTTTGAAATATTGTGAAAATTACCAAAATGTGACACAGAGACATGAAGTGAGCAAATGCTGTTGGAAAAATGGTAGCAATAGACTTGCTCGACACAGGGTTACCACAAATCTTCAATTTGTAAAAAACGCAGTATCTGCGAACCGCAACAAAGTGAAGCACAATAAAACAAGATATGCTCGTATTAGAACAGGGACAACAAACTATTTGTAATAATCAGATAATATTTTAGGCTTTGTAGGCCTTATGGGGTCATTTTCCCAACTACTCAACTCTGTCAGTGTAGCAAGAAATCAGCCATAGACAATACCTAAATGAGTGAGCATGGCTATATTCCAATAAAACTTTATTTATGGACACCGGAATCTGAATTTCAAATAATTTTCAGTCATGAAATATTCTTCTTCTTCATTTTTTTTCAACCATTAAAAAATGTTAACAACAACCTAGCTTCTGGGTCATACAAAAAAAGGCAGTAGTCCCAATATTTTGCTGCAGGCCATAATTTGCTGGTCCTTGTGTTAGATACTTCATGGCTGGTATTTATACTGACCTATCAAGCTGCACAATTCCAGCAGCCCCTGCAACCCCATGCCTCAACCTCCTTCTCCCTTACACAGGAAACAGCAAGCAAAAAAACTTGGTAATTCAAGGCAAAAAACAGAAAAATAGAGACTACGAATTGCCCAAAAGCAAATAATCTAAACTGATTATTAAAAAATAAGGCAACTCTTACCATTAGAGAACTTTTGAAAGCCTGTTTTAATATAGACTAACAAGAGGAAAAGTTGGGCTGAATTAAAGACTTCAAAATGCAATTTTATTGCTCACCAAGGAAGTATTACTGCAAAGCAGAAGGCTTAACAGGCCTGTTTTAATGAATAGATGATTCATCTGTAATCAGTGCATTAACTGTTGGGATTCAAATGGGTACTCTTAAAGTACTGGGAAAAATGGTTTCATTTTTAAAGCAGGTTAAGCATTCCCCTACAGCCTTTTTTAAAGTATCAATTTGCTTTGCAAACTATTTCTTTCCAAAGACCGTAGAAGTAAACATCCATAAAACCCTGACAGATTTATCACAAATTCTAAGCTATTAAATTTCAAAAAATTTAAAGCCATGTGTATTTGGGTAAGAAACAACACATTGTCATTACTCTCAGTATTACAGGGTCAATGCTGTCAGTCTCCCAGTCCCTAGGGTTGACACTATACCTTTTGCCTTTTTTCAACCCTTTCAAATTATTTCGAAGCTTGTCCTCATCTTGGAGTTTCACTTCTCTTGCCCCAGTCTGGAGATTCAGCCGCACATGGGATCCTGCAGGAACAGCATGACCTAAAAGCCAAGAAGAGAGGAGGCTTATGACGTATACAGTACCTGGAGGGACACTGCATGTGAAAAATTCCTTCAAGCGAAGTGCATAGCACAAGTTATCTTGGAAAGATGAGGTAAACCCCGAGCATAAAAGAGTAATGATGTAGCAAGAATTCAAGTTTTCTCAATTCTGGCAGGATCATAGCAAACTCCAAGTTACACCAACCACTGTGCCTCCATCAGAGAACCAAGGAGCCGGGGAAACACCACTCCAAGACAAGCTGTTCTGTTCCTGCCATCCCACTTCAGCAGGGAGTTTCTATATCTTTGCCTAAGAATTCAAAGGGAACTTGAGTACCTGAGTGTATGTGTATAATGATCCACTTCTAACCTCAAACCCATCCAAAATGCCTCAAGGATTTTTAAAAAAGGTTATGTTCAGAGTAGAATGGGGAAACTTATCTCTGGGGAGGCTCCCTGAATTGGGGGTTAAATGATGCAAAAAGTGAGACCCAGACTGGGAATAAAGGGAATCCCAAATAGATGGTGCCCTTCGTGCAAAGACTCAGACACAGAAACTGACAGGCCGCATTCAGGAGGCAGGGAGCAGAAGAGCTTGGGAAAAGTGGAAGGGCTGTGGAGGCTGCTGTCTTGATGTGCCATTGGAACCCCAGTTTGGGTAGGAGAATAAAGGTAATGGCTGAGGAAGTTGGTTCTGGAAAGAGATGAGGCCAAATACTGGCAAGAACAACAAGAAACTGGTAACTTCTATCCTATTCCTATGATCATGGGGCAAGAGGTAACTTCTTTTAGCATTAATTCCATCTCTAAGGGAGTTCCCTGGTGGTCCAGTGGTTAGGATTTGGTGATTTCCCTGCCGTGGCCCAGGTTCAATCCCCAGTCTGGGAATTGAGATTCTACAAGCCGCGTGGCACAGCCAAGGGGAAAAAAAAAAAAAATCCCATCTCCAAATGTATGAAAGGGAGAGATTATCTCACCTGGAGAGATCCAAAACCAACATAACAACAAGAGTATCTTCCCGGCTGAAGGCTAAGCAGGTCATCCTTGATTTTCCCTCTACTTTACACCCCATATACCCAATCTCCCAAATCTGGTGTTTCTCCTTCCATATGTCTTCTTTCTTCTTGAATGCATATCTTTCTCTCTGCCCTCCCCACCACTGCCCTTCTCTGAACCATAACCATCTCTCTTCTGGATACTGCCAAAGCCTTCTAACTGGCCTCTACTATCTCCTCTTACCTCCTAATCAAACTGTTCTTTACAATGAGTGATTTTTTTTTTTTTTTCAAAACACAAATCTGACTATGTTATTCCCCTGCCTTGAACCTTTTGATGGCTTCCTACTGTTCTTAAAGATGAAAATCTTCATGCTGGTCAATGAGGCCCTTTTTAGTATCTAGCTCCTTGCCTGCCTCTTCAAACTTGTCCACTCCTCATTCCCCATGTTCTAGGCCACACTGGCCTTCTTCCATTCCATGAAAGGAACCATGCTCCCTCCTACAACAGGGTCATTCCACCTGCTGTTCCCTTCGCCCAGAATGCTCCTTCCAACCCCAGCCTCCATCTCTTCATCCTTCCAATCCCAGCTAAGAGTCGCTTCCTCTCTGAGAGGCATCCTCTATTTCCCCAGACCAGATCTGGCTTCCCCCTAAAGGCTTTCACAAAACACCATGACCCTTTTTCTTTCTCTTTCTTTCTTTCTTTTTTTTTTTTTTTGACCACCCCATGCAGCTTGCAGGATCTTAGTTCCCCAACCAGGGACTGAACCCGGGTCCACGGCAGTGAAAAGTGAAAGCACCTAGTCCTAACCACTGGACCACCAGGGAACTCCCTGCCATGACCCTTTTTCTTAATAATACTTACCACAATCAATAGTTATATGTTAGTTTTTTATTTATCTGGCTAATATAAATGCTCAGGGTCTATCACATATCTTCAGGGTCTATCACATATGCAAGCATATAGTAAACCCTCAGTAATTATATATTAAGTGAAAAATCAAAAATGGAAGAGAGAAAATCCTGGCTTATCTAGAGGTGTGTGGAAATGCCAACAAGGATTTTCACTAGGACAAGTAGATTCATAATAATTCATAATAATTAGTAGTCATAGTTATTTTTAGTAGTAATTGTACTAATAACAGTAATAATAATAATAATAATATCTTGAATTTTCAGACTTTTGAAATTAGAAATAAAAAAGAGAAAAAGTACATGACTTTAAAAGTTTCAGAACACAACAGGTTAGACTGTGCTAAGCTGGCCAAGGAAAAGACTAGGATCTTATGTGAATCCATTTATTTTATTTGGGGAAAATTCCAAAATTACTCCCTTCACATAAACCACCACAGGGGGCAAGAGCAACCACAATAACATTAACTTAAAATACAGGTTACGCTCATTTAAAATACATGAAACCAGCCACGGCAGCAGTGGCAGAAGCAACAGAAAACACAGTATTTCAAATATTTCCACTCCACTGGGAAAAAGGCCAAGTTAGAGAGTGTGATCTGACCTGCTTCCTTCTAGGGCCTCTCTGAAGGGACCAGAACACTGGAGAAGAACAGAACAGAGGCAAAAAGTCACCAGATACATGCAGGGATTGGGAGGTAGAGGGGAAGGGGACAAGCAGAAAATAAGACAGGAATCCAGAAAGGCAAATAGGCCTACAAAGCCTGCGGTGTCTATCTCCCTAACCCTGGCTCCCTGAGGGGGAAAAAAGTAGGTGGTAGACTGCATCACTGTCACCAGTTCTGTTCCATCCACCCCCTTTACCATGTGACCTCACAGTCCCTCCTACTAGTAGTAGAGTGTACTTTCCCAACCTTTGACTTTGGACTTGGCCTGTGACGTGCTTTGGCCAGCAGGATGTTAGCAAATGTGCCACAGAGGTTTGAAATGTGCTTGTGTGTTTGGCTTGTCTCTTGGAATTGTGTTATCACTGTGAGAAGAACATGCTCTACTAGCATTCTGATCCAAGAAGGATGAGAGACCCATGGAGCAGATCTGGACCCAAAGTGCAGATTGGAGATGAACCCAGCTGAGCCCAACCACGGTCAGCCAAGTCTAGCCTATCTGCAGACATGTGAACAAGAATAAATGACTGGATACCTTTTTTAACTTTTTACTTTGAACTACCTTTAAACGTACACTTGCAAAAATAGTATAGAGAGTTTCCATATATCACTTACACAGCTTTTCCCAATGTTAATATCTTATATAGCCATAGACAGTTACTGGGAAATTAATACCAGTAACCAAACTAAAGATCCTTTTCAAACCTTACCAGTGTTTCCACTAAGGTCCTTTTTTGTTCCAGGATCCCATATGGCCTTCGGTTGTTATTTCTCCCTAGTTTCCTGCACTCTACAACCGTTCCTCAGTCTTCCCTTGTCTTTCATGACCCTGATACCCTCAAGAAATAAATACATATCAGTTATTCAGGAATGTCTGGTTCTTGTCATGATTAAACTCAAATCATGCCACCTTGACAGAAGAACAACAGAAATTATGTCATGCTCTTCTCAGTGCATCATATCAAAAGGTTCGTGATGTCAACATGTCTTATACTGGTGATATTGGTCTTGATCAACTAACAAAAGTAATCTATACTGAGCTTTTCCACTGTGGTAAACAAAAATCATGGCAAACTACCAAACTGTAGAAAACAGTCTGGCGGTTTCTCAAAATGTTAGACAAAGAGCTACCATATGAACCCAGCAATTCTTCACCTAGGTGTATTCACGAGAGAACTAAAAACATATGTTCACACAAAAACTTGTACATGAATGTTCACTGTAGCATTATTTATAATAGCCAAAATGTGGCAACAACCCAAATGTCCATCAACTCTGAGAAATGAACAAACAAAATGTTGTCTATCCATTCAGCAGAATACTATTCAGCCACTAAAAGGAATGAAATACTTCAAATCATTAAACTGTATCTCAATAAAACTGGAATAA
Source organism: Balaenoptera musculus (assembly GCF_009873245.2). Lineage (NCBI taxonomy): Eukaryota > Metazoa > Chordata > Mammalia > Artiodactyla > Balaenopteridae > Balaenoptera > Balaenoptera musculus. The sequence goes on from NC_045787.1 coordinate 115,169,679, forward strand.
ATAAATAAATAAAATACACAGTAACTGGGCTTCCCTGGTGGCGCAGTGGTTGAGAATCTGCCTGCTAATGCAGGGGACACGGGTTCGAGCCCTGGTCTGGGAAGATCCCACATGCCGCGGAGTGGCTGGGCCCGTGGGCCACAACTGCTGAGCCTGCGCGTCTGGAGCCTGTGCCCCGCAACGGGAGGGGCCGCGATAGTGAAAGGCCCGCGCACCGCGATGAAGAGCGGTCCCCGCACCGCGATGAAGAGTGGCCCCCGCTTGCCGCAACTGGAGAAAGCCCTCGCACGAACCGAGGACCCAACACAGCCAAAAATAAATAAATAAATAAATAAAGTAGCTATAAAAAAAAAAACGCAGCTTTCTTTAAAAAAAAAAAAAATACACAGTAACTTAAAAAAAGGAATGAAACACTGATATATACTATAACACGGACGAACTTTGAATGCATTAAACTAACTGAAAGAAGACAGATACAAAAAGTCACATATTATATGATTCCTTTCATATGAAATGTCCTGAATAGGCAAATCAACAGACATAGTAAATTAATGGTTGTCAGGGGCTAGGGGAAGGGAGGAATGGGGAATGACCACTAATAAGCATTGTTTCTTTTTGGGGTGATGAAAATGTGGTGATGGTTACACAATTCTGTGTGTATACTAAAAATCCCTGAATTGTTTAAAAAAAAAAAATCATGGGGGAAATATTCTGAGATTATACAAATCCTCTTTTTCCTCAAACCTTTGCACACCATTAGAGGGATCCGTTTGCGACAATTACCACTGTGGAGATGGTCTAATAGCAATTTTCTACTCCCCTCCTTCCTTACACATTTATTAATTGAAATTTCACTACAAGGAAAAACTGTTGCTCCTCCATCTACTTAATTATTTACTTTTCTTATCTCATTTTTTTTAATCAGTCATCAATTTTATACACATCAGTGTATACATGTCAATCCCAATCGCCCAATTCAGCAAATTATTTACTTTATCAATATGTTCTCATGGATATTTTATTCTATGAGTTATAATCCAATATTATCATTATTTTGTTGCTCAAATTATTTCAGCTTTGGCAACTAGGAGCTCCTTCAGGTTAGCTCTTGTGTTCCTTTGGTGAGTCCCTTTCCCCCATCATTTTCTTTTTTCAAGTACTTCCTTACTTTCTGGATCCATAAGATGCTCCAAGTTTATCTTGCATTTTCCTTTTCCCAGCCCTGGAATCAACCATTTTTCAAGGAGTCCTAGTTTTTTATTGAAGAACAGTGTTTAGAAACCATGATCTGCATGATAGGTGTGGTCATTACTACTAGGTTGTCATTGCTTCTGGGCTCTCTCTGGGTCAGAGATAAGAAATTTATATGTGTGTATACATATACATATATACATCTGTATTTCTACATCTATTTGTCTGTGGACATCTTAAAAACTACAAGTTTATACTGATACCTCAGATTCCAATCAGTCCCACAGGGTTCATCTCCCCCATTTCCTTATTTGCAACTTCTTTCTCCAATAGTGAGAAAACTGGTTCTTTTTACCTGCAATATTATATTTATTGTTCAATACTAGTACACATAAAAAGTAGTTTCAAAATTGCTAACCCATACCCCTGTGAGAAACACATTTGACAAACTACATTACAGCATTTATATACAGCTCCTTTGTCTTTAATTTTACAGTATCTAGTCAAAGTATCATTTCACAAGGTCACTTAGGTTAGTTCCATTCTTCCCTACCCCCATCAGTATGATTATGTTATCAATTTGGTTCATTTGTTAGCATCTGTGTTCCACTTTGTTGTTTCCTTTCCTCCACATCCTGGTTGGTTCAATTTTTTATTTGGGGGCATCTGAAGGGTACGTGAACTATTGCTACGGTTCTAAGAGTCAAAGCTATACAAAGAGAAATTACTGTTGTTTTAAAGCTGAGTTTTGAGTGGTTTGTTTATTGTGGCAATTCATTCCAGTGGTCCCGGAACAAGGAATTTAAAAGTGTCCAATATAAAAAAGAGTTCTTTTTTTCTGAAATTACATCATTTCTATCTTTTTAGTGTTAAAATGTCCTTTTATAAAATGAGATAACGATGATGGTGGATGACAGTGGGTTGTTTCTATGTTAAGGCCCTTAACTCAGCAAAGTAAAGAAATTGGCCTTTGGCTCCCCGAACTTTCTTTTAAAGTTTTCTGGTCCATGAAACACCATAGTCTAGAAACCACCCATCTATTCTACCAACATTCCCTAGGACGTTTGAGAATTATTCCCATGGTACACTTTAAATGACTGAATTTTATGGTATATAAATTTTATCTCAATAAAGTTGTTTTAAAAATTCATTTCTTTGGATAAAGCAGTACTTCTCCTTTTGAATCCTGGGACAGCAATTAGGCTATCAGATATAGTACAAGGTGACAGCAAGTATTCCTAGGGGCCAAGAAAAACCTAAGTTCAGAGCCTAAACACAAACCCAGAAGGATAGTTCTGGGTAGGGTAGAAAGAAGAAAATGAGCCTAGAAAGCCTGAGGCCATCAAACACCTAGGCAAGAGGAATACTGGTAGAAGGGCAGGTAAGAAATATTGATCCAAGATGCAGAAGCCAATTCAAATGCTCATGGGAGGCAGGCAAATAAGAGAGATGAGGAAGGCCATCTGTAAGACAACAGGGAGTGGTGAGGGCTGAGAAAAAAATGCCCCCTCTGAAAGCATTCAAATTTTAAAATACAAAAGCTAAACAAAACATATCTATATATGGAATTCAGCCCACAGCCAATTTGTGACTACTGGAAAAGATGTTTCACCTACTGACAAATCTTGCCTGACCCAGTATTTGTCCCAACTCACCCAAGTGCCCAGTGATTAGAAACTTAGCCCTCCTGGGCTCAGAGTGGCAGCGTCCTCCTTGGGTAGTGCCCACAATGAGCCTGCTGTGCAGTCTGACTGCCCTGCTTCAGTGGAGACAGGGCCAATTGAGATGGATGCCACAGTGCCCTGGTTTCTGCGTTGGCATCAGATGCCTCGGGAGTTATATGTCTTTGGGAGGTGTCTCTGTAGGCTTTTGCCTCGAAACCTCCCCCTCCAGGGACTTCTAGGCTCTTTCAAGTCAAACCTGGACACAATGGCAGAAAATCAAGGGCTGCCGCGGCACAGCCTGCCCAGTTGAGAGCTGGCCATGCGACCATGAGCACTGGAACTCTGCTACCCACTCAGCTCTTTCTTTGAGGGCCAGGTAAATTCCTTTTTATTTTTTAATCTTCATGCCCTTATGTGTCCAACGACAAGAATCTATCGTGTCTGCTTTCACTAATGTGTTAGATTGTCGTGAAGAATAAATGAGAAAACACTGTGTCAGTGCTCAGAAGAAGTTAAAAGTGCTTCAGGAAACACAGCCCCAAAAAGGTTAAATGTCAACCAGAATGAAACAAAGACATTTTATTTATCAAGTCCTGTAGGTATGTGTTAACAAGAGTAAAAATTCCCAATTATGCCGAGTTTCTAAAGGGCAGGGGCCAATTACTTGTGCCCACAGCTCAGGCTCAACTCCAGGCACACAGCAGGCCACCAGAAAGGTCAGCTTGAATGCCAGCCCCCTGGCCCCCACTTCCAAGACCAGAAAGAATAGGAGGAATATGGGACAGGAAGCAATGCCACTCACCTCCAAGCTCCTAACCAGGGCTGGTCAGAGCTGAGACTTTAGTCTCAGCCAAGCGCAGTTGCCATGGCTACCACAGCCCTATCCTCCTGCTTTTTTATTCAAAAACCCCAAACAAGTCCTGGCAAGATCCCTGCCTCACACAAATGAGCATCTATCTTGTCTCCAAGGCAGGACTTGAACTGAACCAGTAACAAAAAAATGTGCACAAACCTCTCTAGGGTGCTGAACCCTGAACCAATGTTTAATGTTTTTTGAAGGGAAACACAAATGGAGATCTTTTTTGTAAGCAGCAAAACACAGAGTGAACCAGTCTGTATTGTCATTACATTTATGCATTTTCTAAAAGGACTAAACAATGGCAAAATGAGAAAAAATAAAAATATTCTCCAAACTGATTTTTTACTCTGCTGCATAATCTACAGTCTGGGCAGGGCCTTAGAAGAGTTCTCTGGCATGGCTTCCAAGCAAGGGTGGAAATCCATCACCTGCATTAAAGCCCTTCAGATCAAGAGACTCCACAGTCTTCCTCTGGGAACAGCTATCCTGATAGCTCCCACCACATTCCAGAACTACCCTCCAAAATTTTATCTGCTGTGACCTAACCAATGTCTCCTTTCCAGTTCTCAAGGAGGACAGACGACAGCTGGGCACCAACCTCTGTACACAGAATTCACAACAGCAGTGCTCTTCAAGTGCAAGGACTAGCAATGCTACTTGGAAGATTCCCTCTGTTACAGTTGGAGAGGTACTCTGAACAGCCATCAGGACAAAGGCTCAAAGTAACCATATCCAGGACACGGTGAGCCTCTTTCCACAACTGGCTAGTCAACAAGCATTTACTGAGGATTAGGTAAGAGCCTGCCTGCTGTATTCTAGGCATTCCTTCTACCACACCTTACTGTGTACCCACTGAAGAAAGCCACCTGCTGTGTTGGGCACTGGGAAAGATACCACATTAACAAAACCAATAGCTGTCACTGAGGAATATGAAGTAAACGAGGAAGAGGGGTAACAATATTTAGAGTCCCAAGTCCAGAGAACAGCTTTCAGGCAAGCAAAGAAGTGGGCATAATCAGGGGACAATGAGTAACTCCATTGGAAACTCAGCATATAACAGAAAGAGAAGGAGCAAAGAGGCTAGTTAGAAAGCTATTATACTTGACCTAATCAGATATAATCAAGCCTGAATGAGGGGAATGGGTAGGGAATGGGAAGAGTGAGACGGAGTAAGGGACGACAGTATTTTGACCAGAAAAACTTAGGAATTCTATCTGACAGGGGTCAGTCCTCCTTCCCTCAAAAGCACCAGACCTTTAAGCATGTGCAGTGACTCCTCGCACCAGCCCAGGAGACCTGTCAGAGCCCCACAGTTTAGTAAATCCACGGGTAAAGGAGAACAGGGGAGAAGGGACAGAGGGGGTACTTTCACCCAGAGACTCAGGATGGGTATCCCACACCTGTTTCCTAGCCCACTGATTGCCTCTGTTCCCCTTTTATCTCTACCCTCAATGTGTTCCATGTTCCTCTTTAGCTCAGAAGAAGACCCAGTGAGACTAACAGATATAGCACAGCCCCTTAATCAGAGCACTTGAGCTTTTACATCCATGCTGGGAACTGGTTTTCAATAACCCTATTGATTGCTATAGGCTACTAGTTCCTGCCATTTCTTTTTTTAGAGATATAGTCCCCACCCACACCCTACTCTCTCAACCCTACAAAATGTTGACTATATTCAGATTTCAATCCATTTTCAATTGTGCATACATGTATCTGTTGGGGATGAGGAGACGGGGGAAAGACGTGAGAAAACTAGAGGGATTTCCCTGGTGGTCCAGTAGTTAAGAATCCATCTTCCAATGCAGGGGACGTGGGTTCGATCCCTGCTCAGGGAACTAAGATCCCACATGTCACGGGGCAACTAAGCCCGTGCGCCACAACGAGAGATCCTGTGTGCCGCAACCACAGAGCCCACGCACTCTGGAGGCCACACGCCACAACTACAGAACCCACACGCTCTGGAGCCCGCGTGCCACAACTAGAGAGAAGCCCATGCACCACAACTACGGAGCCCGTGCACCGCAACAAAGAGCCTGCGTGCCACAACAAAGACCTGACGCAGCCATAAGTAAATAAACGAATGAATGAATGAATGAAAAGAAAATTAGAAGAGGAAAGGAATCATTAAGAGACCAAAGGCCAGGCAGTTCTTCCAGCTCTCTAATCCCACTTAGGAATTATTGAGTCAAATAAAACCACATTTTGAAAAGTCTCACTACAATTGAAGTTAACCATAAGATACTGGCAATGAGTTTCACTTAATAATGAGGAGGGGAAAAACAGCAATTGGGAGTGAAGGAGTTAAATGTGCCCCTTTCCCAGGGGTCAGGGACCTTAGTTCCACTACAGCTCATTTTCTGGAGAAGACTCGGGGATTCCAGAGTGCCTGCATTTCCCACCCAGGCACAATTTCATTAGCAGCTCATTAGCAAGAGTGGCAACCATTTCTGACTCTTGTTTTTCATAATGTTTATTGGTTAATTGACACTTTGAACACAAGTTGACTGAGAACCAAATGAAAGTGCTAAAACCATTCATTAGTCAAATTTAAAACACAAAGATTGTATTCTAAACAAACCCTTTGTTCTCATTTATTTTCCTCAAACAGAAGTCATAATTTAATAAGAGGGCTAAGAAAGCAAAGTGCCAAGATATTGTGCCATAATTTTTTTATAAATTTATTTATTTTATTATTTTTTTTAATTTTTGGCTGTGTTGGGTCTTTGTTTCTGTGCGAGGGCTTTCTCTAGTTGCGGCGAGCGGGGGCCACTCTTCATTGCGGTGTGCGGGCCTCTCACTGTCGTGGCCTCTCTTGTTGCGGAGCACAGGCTCCAGACGCGCAGGCTCAGTAGCTGTGGTTCACAGGCCCAGTTGCTCCGCGGCATGTGGGATCTTCCCAGACCAGGGCTCGAACCCGTGTCCCCTGCATTGGCAGGCAGATTCTCAACCACTGCACCACCAGGGAAGCCCGTGCCGTAATTTTTAATCCTTTTTTTCCTACCACATCAGTCCCCAGGGTTCCTGACATCATAATTGGCTGTTTGTTCTCTTTTACAGCACCTGTTACCTCCACAGCCAAACGTAGTTCTGTGAATTATTTCAAAACAGTACCAGCTACTCCTGACCTCTGCAATTTCCCCAGTACCTGATTCAAAAGCCCCTCAGTTTGGATGCTCCCTGCAGTGGAAAGAGAGGAAATCCATAAGTATGAGGGGAGCAAAATTCCTAGGGCCAAATTTCTCTCTAGATAAGTTCTAAAGGATGGGACTCAACTCCCTTCCTTTTTGAGGGAGAGGGGCAGAATACAAACCAGAAGGGGAAAAGATGCAAATGGAGCAATAGATACAGTGTAGAGAAGGCAGTCAAGGAAACAACTGGTCCCAAGTCCTTGCCCCTGCATTGTGAGAGGGCCTCCCTTAAATGTAGGCAACATGGACAACAAAATGAGGTTAGTTACCTGAGCCTTCTTTCAGCTATCAAAATGTAATGACAATCCCAACTTGTTGTCTCTTAAAGTTTTGGATCATGAGTATTAAGAGACCTACTAAGCAGTGCTGTGCTTTGCTTTCTTCACCTGCACTGCTAGTCTCACCAGAAGGAGCTACAGCCTCTAGCACTTGGGTGACCTGGGCAGTTATCCAGTCCAGTGGTAGAGGGCACAGGCTAAGGAAGACCCAGGTTCCAGGTCCAGTTCTACCACTTAATAGCTTTGAGACCTTGGGAAAATAAGCTCTGTGGCCCATGTACAGAACAGGGCTTAGAGTACTCACTTCATAGAGTTCACAGAGTTCACTGTGAGGAATAAGAGATAACGCAAGTGGGATGCTTAGGGTTCATCCAGAGTACTCTCAACAATGGTGTTTGCTGGACTCTTGTCTCTCTCTGACTTGTTCAGTCTTCCCAGCTATGGGACAGGGACCATTACAGATGGTTAGACTGAGTGTTAACAAGCTCTCAGTATGTACTTAATTGAGTTCTGTAGAGGATAAGTGAGTACATGATTTTTGTAGAATTTTCATGTCAGACTGCCTCATTAAGGCTGCATGAAGTTCAATACAATGAAGCCTACAGGGCATCCAAATTGAGAGGGCAGCCAGTTAAACCAGGCTTCTACCACACTGAAAAGATGCACTACAGCCTTCCTTGGCTGGGGCCAGCAGTAGGCCAACCAAACCCATTTAAGATGGAGCGGTCCTACCTATCCTATTCCCCAAGTCAGAACAGAAATCAGAGGCCATAACCAGCAGCATGACTTAAGCAAACGCGGGGAGGATTTAAATGAGAACAACTGCCAAGCCAGCAACAAGGGAAAAGTTTCAGGTTTCCCGATAAACTTAATTCAAACACAGGCTCAAGCCAATTTTGTAACAATGCACCATAAGGCTTATAAAAGCAGATGCCCTGCTCTGGCTTCATGTTCCTAGGGGGACAGTGCTTGCAGGTGCCCACCCAAGCATGGGTGAGAGCCCTGGATATTCCAGGCCACTGGGCACAAGGTTGGTGCTTCAGCAAACCTGCTAATATGTACACTTCTGACAAGCAGCCTGCTTCATACTTCCAACCCGTCGTCACAACAGCTGATGCTGCCCCCAGCTGTGCCTCCCCACAATGCTCCCAATCCTAAGCACTTAATGTTAACTCTGCAACTGTCACTTGATTATATACACTCTACCTGCTATACACTCTGAAGTCCCCTACAAGTACACAGGCAGTGCCTGCAAGTTCTGGCCTTGGTGCTTACTACCATTCATGAGTGGATTCACTCCCTGCTGAGTGCTTCTGGTCTGGATCCCTTTTGATAGAAATCACCTCACAAAAAGCCATTGCCAAGACACCCTCTTTCCACCTGCCATTTCAAATTTATGAGAGAAGGCAAACCCTTCAGAATTCCACGGACACCAGCATCGTGAGCTAGAAGGAACCTTAGGAGATCGTGAGACCTAATCTCCACTGGAAAGATACATGATCCCTCCTTGTGCCATGCCTCCTGCCATTGCAGCCTGGCGAAGCATCCCCAAGGACAATTCTGTTGGCACTCTCCTTAAAACCTTCAGTGGTTTCTTTGCTACCCTCCCAAGTACCAATACTCCTGCTGGTGTTCAGATCCACCTAATACAGCAAAGTCCCTGCCTAATAGTCTCTGCCTTATCTCCCCTCATCCACAAATACCCCATCCTCTGGCCAAACTCACCCACGCTTTCTTTGGTCCTTGATACTGCCTCTTTACTTGCTTTTACTCTGTCAAGTTAAAATCCATTTTTTAACGGCCTAACTCAAACAATTCTATGCAGCTTTATACATTGTCTTCCCTTCCTTTCAACCTTGAGTGTCTTGCTTATTCCTCTCAAATGGCACTTCCTCTATTCATTTTTTCTTACTCAATTGGGTTCTTTGATACTCATTCAACAGATATTTACTAACCACCTACAGTATGCCAGGTTTTAGGGAAATCAAGGATGAGACATGGCCTCTCTACACTTAAGGAAATCTCTGATCTGGTGAGGGAAGCAAATCCATAGAAATATGATACTTGTCAAATTTTCCCCAGTAGGTTAAATTCTCCTTGAAGTCAGGACATCTTTATATTCCTACAGTGCTAAACAGAGTGTCTGGTAGTAAATGTCCACTGTGTGTATGTTCCAAAACAAAGGTAAGTTAGCTTTATGGGAAGAAAAGCAAATAATTTCCTCTTTCTGAAATGTGGGGCAAAGGGATGTATTGCTGCAAAGACAGTCTTTAACATGGGATCATGGGAAAATAAAACCTAATTTAATAAATACAATACATATTTTAAAATGTGTTTTAATTCCACAGTATCATTCCTCAACCCACAAGTTAAATGAGATAGAGGTACAAAAACTAAGAATTGCACAAAGAGGGACTTCCCTGGCATTCCAGTGGTTAAGACTCCACGCTTCCACTGCAGGGGCACAGGTTCCATCCCTGGTCGGGGAACCAAGATCCCGCATGCCGCGCAGTGTGGCCAAAAAAAAAAAAAAAGAATTACAGAAACAGAGAGCAAGAGATCAAAACAGAATGAGAGACCTACACTGTTGGTGGGACTATAATCTGGTACAGCCACTATGTAAAACAGTATGGAGGTTCCTCAAAAAACTAAAAATATAGTTGCCATATGATCCAGCAGTCCCACTCCTGGGCATATACCCAGACAAAACTATAATTCAAAAAGATACATGCACCCTTATGTTCATAGCAGCACTATTCACAGCAGCCAAGATATGGAAGCAACCTATATGTCCATCAACAGATGAATGGATAAAGAAGATTTGGTATACACACACACACACACACACACACACACACACACACACACACACTGGAATACTACTCAGCCATAAAAAAGAATGAAATAATGCCATGTGCAACAACATGGATGAAACTAGAGATCATCATACTAAGTGAAGTAAGTCAAAAAGAGAATGACAAATACCATATGATATCACTTATATGTGGAATCTAAAATATGATACAAATGAACTTATGTACAAAACAGAAACAGACTCACAGACATAGAGAACAGACTTGTAGTTGCCAAGGGAGAGGGAGTTTGGGGTTAGCAGATGCAAACTATTGTATATAAAATGAATAAACAGCAAGAACCTACTGTATGGCACAGGGAACTATATTCAATATCCTGTGATAAACCATAATGGAAAAGAATATGAAAAAGAATGTACACATATGTATAACTGAATCACTTTGCTGTACAGCAGAAATTAACACATTGTAAAGCAACTATACTTCAATTAAAAAAATTTTTTAAAGAAAAAAAAATGAATGAGTAACCAACAACAATTAAAAAAAAATAGAATGAGAGAGAAGCATGGTTGAGCTCTTAACTGTTAGTAAACCACACACATCAGACTTCACTGTGGACTTCAGAGTATTATCACCTCTGATTACAGGCTTTGGTGGACGAACTATTGGTCGTAGCTCTACAACTGCTCTTTATCCTTAAACTTTCAAGTATTCCCAAGTCCACCAAACAGAAGCAAAAGAGATCTGGTGGCTAGGAAGGCAACAAGAACTGTGTCACCTGAGAACAGTTGGTGAAGACTCTAAAATTGTATGTGAAATATTTAAGTATACAATTACATTTTTCTGAGAAGGTTTATAGCTTTTACCAGTTTCTTAAAGAGGTCTGTAAATCACTCTCCCAACACACATATAAACATGCATACCTTGGAGAGCCTGTAGGCCAATACTGGGAAGGCTACACAGCAACAGGCATTCTAATACACTGTAGGTAAAGATACAAATCAGTGCAATGTTTTTGGTCATCTGGTAATACCTATTAAAACTGTAAATGTTCATTTCATTTGACCCAGCAGATTCCACTTGTAGGAATGTATCCAACAGAGACATTCACCTAAGTACACAACTGATATATTGATAGAATGTTCATAACAGCATTTTAATAATTGCAAACGAGAAACAATACAAAATGTCCATCAGTAAGGGATTTACTACACAATGCACTTTATGCCTTCAATGGAACACAATAGTCTCCAATAAGGAGGAGGGAGAATTATACTGACATAAAAAGATGACTAAAACTAAACAAAAAGAACAAGCTACAAATACATGATTTCATCTTTCTTTTTAAAGAACATATATGTTAACGTGGCAGCAATACAGTTTTTAATCTATCCAAATCCTCACATTAAAACAGTGACTAGATAGCAAAACCAACCCTATAAGCAACATTTGTATCAAAACAAAGTGAAAAGACGCCTACAAATCCCCAAACAGAAGCGAAGCAGGTGAAGACAAATCACCAAATCTGCATGGTATCAGTCTCTGTATGGGAGGACACAGGAAGCAATGGCGTGTCTGACAAACTTGAAAAAGGAAAACCCCAAAGCAGTCAATAGGTATTCACACACACACACACACACGCACACACACACACACACACACACAAAATAGGCCAGTGGGAGAAGAGCAGTTGAACCTAGGAGGGATTTTTCCAAGTCTAATAGTAGGCAAGTACAAGAAACCTGGTGGTAAATTCTCAAGGGGCTAGAGCAATCAAGCCCCACTGAACTCTCAAATTTAATCAACCAGTGCTCCCTATTAGGACAGGGAGACACTGAGAAGACACTTCTAGAAGAGAAATCAAAAGCAGAACTGGAACAATAGCAATACAGGAAAGAGAAGATCCAGATAAAAGTGCTGGAAGAAAACAGAGCCAGGAATCCTCATAGAGCAAGCTGCCATGTTGAAAATAACAGAAAGGGGAGCACTGCGAATTTTTTTTTAAAAGATAATTAAAGCCATGCTTCTTTTCTAATTTTCTAAGAAATCTAATTTCACATAAAAATGACCTGAAAAAAGTAATGAGCTCAAATCCTATACAATAACATTATTATAAGAAAGAAAAACAGAATAAGGAGAGGAATAACATCCCTATGGATAATGAAAGCAAGCCAGAAAAACATGCCATGAACAGATCAGAACTGCAACTTCCTATTTCAAAATGAGCTAAACACATGTTTTTGATGATACAAGATATTCAAGAATAAAAATAAGATGAGGTACCAGAACTCAATGAAAGTTAGAAATAAAAGAATAATCACAACAAAAAATGCCTTAAAATAAGTAGAAGGTGAAAGGAGAAAAATTTGAAAAACCAAAAATGAAGGAAAAAAAGTAAAATTTATCAGAAACCGACAAATAAAGACAGACAAAAAAGATCCAACATTAAAGAAGAAAACCAAAAAAAGGAAAGAGAATACCAAAAACTATAATTCAAGAAAAATTTCCCCTAGGGCATTCCCTGGTGGTCCACCAGTTACGACTCCACGCTCCCAGTGCAGGGGACCCAGTTTGAGCCCTGGTCAGGGACCTAGATCCTACATGCTGCAACTAAGAGCCCGCATGCCACAAGTAACAGAAAAAAAAGATACCACATGCCGCAACTAAAAAGATTCCGTATGCCACAACTGAAGATCTCACGTGCCGCAACAAAGATTCTGCACATGGCAACTAAGACCCGGCACAGCCAAATAAATAAATAAGTAAATAAATACTTTCTATAAAAATACCCCTAAAATAAAAAAAGCAGTTTTAAAAACCTATGTATTGGGACTTCCCTGGTGGTGCAGTGGTTAAGAATCCGCCTGCCAACGCAGGCGACACGGGTTCAGGCCCTGGTCCGGGAAGATCCCACATGCCGTGAAGCAATTAAGCCCATGCGCCACAACTACTGAGCCTGCGCTCTAGAGCCCTCGAGCCACAACTACTGAGCCCGTGTGCCACAACTACTGAAGCCCGCACACCTAGAGCCCATGCTCTGCAACAAGAGAAGCCACTGCAATGGGAAGCCTGTGCATTGCAACAAAGAGTAGCCCCCACTCACCACAACTAGAGAAAGCCCGCATGCAACAACGAAGACCCAATGCAGCCAAAAAACAAAACAAAAAATTATGTATTGAAAGAACACACTGTGTACCTCAGAGAATATTGACCAGGAATGTCTAACAGAAAGATATATTTTAGCAAAATTACTGGATTTTAAAAGGGAAAAAAAAGATCATTTGGGCATCTAAGCGCAAATTAAGAAAATTAGAGTCTTATCAGTGTTTCTGACAGCAAAGCCTATTGCCAAAATAAGATAAATTAACATATTTAAGATACTCAGAGAAAAAAAATGTGAACCAAGAAGTTTATATCTACCAAAGTGACGTTTGGGTATAAAGACCACAAACTTATCAACACCCAAGAACTCAGAGAATATTGTTTCAATGAACCCTGCCTGAAGAATCTACTAGAAAGCCCATTTCAGACAACCAAAATAACTATAAAGAGACACTGTCATTAAGACTGATGTTAAGTATCAAATATATATAATTATTCGGAGAAATAAGACTAAATGAGTGTTAAAATGAAGAAGTATATAATGGCTATATGCTCTGACAATACAGACACAGTACAGCTGTTTACAAATAATGAGCAAACACATGCAAAGGAATGTTTTTAACTTTTTTCAGAAATCATATCAGGGTAGTAGTATTGCCATTCTGAAACTGTTATATGTATAATATGACACAGGACAAATGAGTAATTATTAGATATTCTAATTGTACACGCTACTATATCCCAGAACCAGAATTCTTAGTGTGAAAGAAAAGAGATATAGATGTAATATCAAAGAGGCTAAATAAAAATCCTGTACTCCTGAATATGAATATCTGCTTGAATACATGAAGTATATTGTCATATATATTAGCTCTTGTCAACTGAAAGACCTAGAAACAATGACCAATGCAGTAGCAATGAGCTACCCTAATGGCCAGATTACAGTCTTAAAACATCATTTCCAATTAAAAGAAACCAGAGCTTCTTAGAGCAATGGCTGATTCCAGTCCTAAGCAGGAAATAAACAACATTAGCCTAGACTATCCTGTCACACCAGATCTCAAAAATGCTACCAATAACTACAATGGTAACATCAAAAGCGCTTTGGTTCAAATGACCAAAGACAAGACGATTTCAGTTTCGGTAAAAATAGTAATTGCAATGGGTTGAAACTTACTAAACGTTCTTAAAGGAAAAAAACTTAACACCCTTCAGAGGAAGCCTGGGAAACAACTCATTATCTTGAAAACTGAGAAACCAGGAAAAAAATCAAGCATTTATCCTGTCTTTCCTTTATAAACCATACCACTGGATAACCAAATCGTGTATGAGGGGAAGTGCCTCTTTATAAAAGTTTTATGGCTAAAAGTAAAAAGGAAATGATAGGTTTGAATATCGCCATCTTGTAACCCCACAAAAGGAGAGGCACTCCCCAATACAAGAACTCAAACCTATTTATAGTATTGTCAAAAGGATGGAACCTGAGTCTGATTGAGCCTCTGGATCCAGCTGACAATTTGTAAGAAATATTGAGGTCTGAGGATCATGATGAACTGCATTATGAGTATGAAAGCAGCAAAATTCAATCCGGGAAACAGCCTGAGTTCTTCAACAGACAAATTGTAAAGATAAGGAATGGAAAAAGAAATAACCTGTGGATTCAAGGAAACTTAAAGGATATAACAATTTTTTTAATGGGAAACACTTTAGAGTCTAGGGTGTGCACCTGGGTAATATATTATTTTAAAATGCAAAGAAGCAATTACTGTAAAAGCCAGGATAACAGCTACATTTGTTGGGAAGGAGATGTTGCAGCTGGGATAGGACACAGGAGGGGCTTCTGAGGTGCTTGGTAAAGTTCTATTTCTTGACTTGGGTAGGATTTCACGAGTGTTCCCCTTGTAATTCATTAAGCTTTACATTTTTATTTAATTTTCTGTATCTAATTTTATAATACAAATTGTTTAAAAAGAATATATTATGTTTTCTCTGATGAAAAAATTGGACTTAGAAGGACTTCTACTTCCTATGATATATTACATCTTATGACTTTCTAATGGTGAGCATGTATTACTTTTAGTACTAGAAAATTAAATAAAGATTTATTTTAAGAAGAAAAAAGGAAGGGAACTGGAAAAAACAAACCAACCATTTGACATCTCTTACTATAGGTTGGCTTCATTTGGGCTCCCTTGAAATACACCGTTATAACTGGGATCTATCTATAAATTACATACCAGCAACACACACACACATTCTAAATTGAGAAATAATGACTCAAGAGTACCATATAATGGCCCTGAACCAAGATGGCGGAGTAGAAGGATGTGTTCTCACTCCCTCTTGCGAGACACCAGAATCACAACTAGCTGCTGGGCAATCATCAACAGGAAGACACTGGAACTCACCAAAAAGACAAAGACACCACATCCAAAGACAAAGGAGAAGCCACAATGAGATGGTAGGAGGGGCGCAATCACAGTAAAACCAAATCCCATAACTGCTGGGTGGGTGACTCACACACTGGAGAACACTTATACCACAGAAGTCCACCGACTGGAGTGAAGGTTCTGAGCCCCACATCAGGCTTCCCAACCTGGGGGTCCAGCAATGGGAGGAGGAATTCCTAGCGAATCAGACTTTGAAGCATAGTGGGATTTGATTGCAGGAATTCGACAGGACTGGGGGAAACAGAGACTCCACTCTTGGAGGGCACACACAAAGTAGTGTGCGCATTGGGACCCAGGGGAAGGAGCAGTGACCCCAAGGGAGACTGAACCAGACCTACCTGCTAGTGTTGGAGGGTCTCCTGAAGAGAGGCAGGGGTGGCTGCGGCTCACCGTGGGGACAAGGACACTGGCAGCAGAAGTTCTGGGGAGTACTCCTTGGCATGAGTCCTCCCAGAGTCTGCCATTAGCCCCACCAAAGAGCCCAGGTAGACTCCAGTGTTGGGTTGCCTCCGGCCAAACAACCAACAGAGAGGGAACCCAGCCCCACCCAGCAGCAGTCAAGTGCATTAAAGTTTTACTGAGCTCGGCCCACCAGAGAAACAGTCAGCTCTACCCACCACCAGTCCCTCCCACCAGGAAACTTGCACAAGCCTCTTAGATAGCCTCATCCACCAGAGGGCAGACAGCAGAAGCAAGAAGAACTACAATCCTGTTCCTGTGGAACAAAAACCACATTCACAGAAAGATAGACAAGATGAAAAGGCAGAGGGCTATATACCAGATGAAGGAACAAGATAAAACCCCAGAAAAACAACTAAATGAAGTGGAGACAGGCAACCTTCCAGAAAAAAAATTCAGAATAATGATAGTGAAGATGATCCAGGACCTCGGGAAAAGAATGGAGGCAAAGATCGAGAAGATGCAAGAAATGTTTAACAAACACCTAGAAGAATTAAAGAACAAACAAACAGAGATGAACAATACAATAACTGAAATGAAAACTACACTAGAAGGAATCAATAGCAGAATAACTGAGGCAGAAGAACGGAGAAGTGACCTGGAAGAATGGTGGAATTCACTGCTGCAGGACAGAATAAAGAAAAAAGAATGAAAAGAAATGAAGACAGCCTAAGAGACCTCTGGGACAACATTAAACACAACAACATTCGCATTATGTGGGTCCCAGAAGGAGAAGAGAGAGAGAAAGGACCAGAGAAAATATCTGAAGAGATTATCATCGAAAACTTCCCTAACATGGGAAGGGAAATAGCCACCCAAGTCCAGGAAGCGCAGAGAGTCCCATACAGGATAAAACCAAGGAGAAACATGCCAAGACACACAGTAATCAAATTGGCAAAAATTAAAGACAAAGAAAAATTATTGAAAGCAGCAAGGGAAAAATGACAAATAACATACAAGGGAACTCCCATAAGGTTAACAGCTGATTTCTCAGCAGAAACTCTGCAAGCCAGAAGGGAGTGGCAGGATATACTTAAAGTGATGAACGGGAAGAACCTACAACCAAGATTACTCTACCTGGCAAGGATCTCATTCACATTCGATGGAGAAATCAAAAGCTTTACAGACAAGCAAAAGCTAAGAGAATTCAGCACCACCAAACCAGCTCTACAACAAATGCCAAAGGAACTTCTCTAAGTGGGAAACACAAGAGAAGAAAAGGACCTACAAAAACAAACCCAAAACAATTAAGAAAATGGTCATAGGAACATACATATCGATAACTACCTTAAACGTGAATGGATTAAATGCTCCAACCAAAAGACACAGACAGGCTGAATGGATACAAAAACAAGACCCATATATATGCTGTCTACAAGAGACCCACTTCAGACCTAGGGACACATACAGACTGAAAGTGAGGGGATGGAAAAAGATATTCCATGCAAATGGAAATCAAAAGAAAGCTGGAGTAGCAATACTCATATCAGATAAAATAGACTTTAAAATAAAGAATGTTACAAGAGACAAGGAAGGACACTACATAATGACCAAGGGATCAATCCAAGACGAAGATATAACAATTATAAATATATATGCACCCAACATAGGAGCACCTCAATACATAAGGCAACTGCTCACAGCAATAACACGGGAAATCAACAGTAACACAATAATAGTGAGGGACTTTAACACCTCACTTACACCAATAGACACATCATCCAAAATGAAAATAAATAAGGAAACAGAAGCTTTAAATGACACAATAGACCAGAGAGATTTAATTGATATTTATAGGACATTCCATCCAAAAACAGCAGATTACACTTTCTTCTCAAGTGCACACGGAACATTCTCCAGGATAGATCACATCTTGGGTCACAAATTAAGCCTCAGTAAATTTAAGAAAATTGAAATCATATCAAGCATCTTTTCTGACCACAACGCTATGAGATTAGAAATGAATTACGGGAAAAAAACGTAAAAAACCCCAGAAACACATGGAGGCTAAACAATACGTTACTAAATAACCAAGAGATCACTGAAGAAATCAAAGAGGAAATCAAAAAATACCTAGAGACAAATGACAATGAAAACACAACAATCCAAAACCTATGAGATGCAGCAAAAGCAGTTCTAAGAGGGAAGTTTATAGCTATACAAGCCTACCTCAAGAAACAAGAAAAATCTCAAATAAACAATCTAACCTTACACCTAAAGGAACTAGAGAAAGAAGAACAAACAAAACCCAAAGTTAGCAGAAGGAAAGAAATCATAAAGATCAGAGCAGAAATAAATGAAATAGAAACAAAGAAAGCAAGAGCAAAGAGCAATAAAACTAAAAGCTGGTTCTTTGAGAAGATAAACAAAATTGATAAACCATTAGCCAGGCTCATCAAGAGGGAGAGGACTTAAATAAATAAAATTAGAAATGAAAAAGGAGACGTTACAACAGACACCGCAGAAATACAAACCATCCTAAGAGACTACTACAAGCAACTCTATGCCAATAAAATGGACAACCTGGAAGAAATGGACAAACTCTTAGAAAGGTGTAACCTTCCAAGACTGAACTAGGAAGAAATAGAAAATATGAACAGACCAATCACAAGTAATGAAATTGAAACTGTGATTAAAAATCTTCCAAGAGAGGAGCTTCAAGACGGAGGAAGAGTAAGACACAGAGATCACCTTCCTCCCCACAAATACATCAGAAATACATCTACATGTGGAACAACTCCTAAAGAACACCTACTGAACGCTGGCAGAAGACCTCAGACCTGCAAAAGGCAAGAAACTCCCAGGTACCTGGGTAGGGCAAAAGAGAAAAGAAAAAACAGAGACAAAAGAATAGGGACGGGACCTGCACCAATGGGAGGGAGCTGTGAAGGACGAAAGGTTTCCACACACTAGGAAGGCTCTTCCTGGGCGGACACTGCAGGTGGCGGAGGGGGGAATATTCAGAGCCACGGAGGAGAGCACAGCAAGGGGTGCACCGGGCAAAGCAGAGAGATTCCTGCACAGAGGATCGGTGCCGACCAGCACTCACCAGCCCGAGAGGCTTGTCTGCTCATCCACCGGGACAGGTGGGAGCTGGTAGCTGAGGCTCGGGCTTCGGAGGTCGGATCCCAGGGAGTGGACTGGGGTTGGCTGAGTGAACATAGCCTGAAGGGGACTAGTGCGCCGCAGCTAGCCAGGACCTGCCTAAGAGACAAGAGAGTTCTTGCATCTTCGTTTCCTGGTGCGCGAAGAGAGGGGAAAAGAGCACCGCTTAAAGGAGCTCCAGAGACCGGCGTGAACTGTGGCTATCAGCGCGGACCCCAGAGACAGGCATGAGACGCTAAGGCTGCTGCTGCAGCCACCAAGAAGCCTGTGTTCAAGCACAGGTCACTATCCACACCTCCCTTCCCGGGAGCCTGTGCAGCCCGCCACCACCAGGGTCCCGTGATCCAGGGACAACTTCCCTGGGGGAATGCACGGCGCACCTCAGGCTGGTACAACGTCACGCAGGCCTCTGCCACCGCAGGCTCGCCCCGCATTCCTTACACCGCCCTCCCCCGCGGCCTGAGTGAACCAGAGCCCCCGAATCAGCTGCTCCTTTAACCCCCTCCTGTCTGAGCAAAGAACAGACGCCCTCAGGTGACCTACACGCAGAGGCAGGTCCAAATCCAAAGCTGAACCCCGGGAGCTGTGCGAACAGAGAAGAGAAAGGGAAATCTCTCCCAGCAGCCTCAGGAGCAGCGGATTAAATCTCCACAATCAACTTGATGTACCCTGCATCTGTGGAATATCTGAATAGACAACAAATCAACCCAAATTGAGGAGCTGGACTTTGGGAGCCACGATATATATATATTTTTTCCCTTTTTCTCTTTTTGTGAGTGTGTATGTGCATGCTTCTGTGTGTGACTTTGTCTGTATAGCTTTGCTTTTACCACTTGTCCTAGGGTGCTGTCTCTCCGGTTTTTTTTTTTAACTTAAAAATTTTTTTTCTTAATAATTATTTTTTATTTTAATTATTTTATTTTAGTTTGTTTTATTTTATTTTATCTTCTTCTTTCTTTTTTTTCTCCCTTTTATTCTGAGCTGTGTGGAGGACAGGGCCTTGGTACCCCAGCCAGGTGTCAGGGCTGTGCCACTGAGGTGGGAGAGCCAAGTTCAGGACACTGGTCCACAAGAGACCTCCGAGCTCCACGTAATCTCAAACGGCGAAAATCTCCCAGAGATCTCCATCTTAACACCAAGACACAGCTCCACTCAATGACCAGCAAGCTACAGTGCTGGACACCCTATGCCAAACAACAAGCAAGACAGGAACACAGCCCCATCCATTAGCAGAGAGGCTGCCTAAAATCATAATAAGGCCACAGACACCCCGAAAAACACCACCAGACGTGGACCTGCCCACCAGAAAGACAAGATCCAGCATCATCCACCAGAACACAGGCACTACTCCCCTCCACCAGGAAGCCTACACAACCCACTGAACCAACCTTAGCCACTGGAGACAGACACCAAAAACAACGGAAACCACGAATCTGCAGCCTGCGAAAAGGAGACCCCAAACACAGTAAGTTAAGCAAAATGAGAAGACAGAGAAACACACAGCAGATGAAGGAGCAAGGCAAAAACCCACCAGACCTAACAAATGAAGAGGA
Organism: Balaenoptera musculus; assembly: GCF_009873245.2. Classification (NCBI taxonomy): domain Eukaryota; kingdom Metazoa; phylum Chordata; class Mammalia; order Artiodactyla; family Balaenopteridae; genus Balaenoptera; species Balaenoptera musculus. The sequence continues at coordinate 115,190,341 of NC_045787.1, forward strand.
AATAGGCGGTCTACCTGAAAAAGAATTCAGAATAATGATAGTAAAGATGATCCAAAATCTTGGAAATAGAATGCAGAAAATACAAGAAACGTTTAACAAGGACCTAAAGGAACTAAAGAGCAAACAAACAGTGGTGAACAACACAATAAATGAAATTTAAAATTCTCTAGAAGGGATCAATAACAGAATAACTGATGCAGAAGAAGGGATAAGTGACCTGGAAGATAAAAGAGTGGAAATAACTACTGCAGAGCAGAATAAAGAAAAAAAAATGAAAAGAATTGAGGACAGTCTCAGAGACCTCTGGGACAACATTAAACGCACCAACATTCGAATTAAAGGGGTCCCAGAAGAAGAAGAGAAAAAGAAAGGGACTCAGAAAATATTTGAGGAGATTATAGTTGAAAACTTCCCTAATATGGGAAAGGAAATAGTTAATGAAGTCCAGGAAGCACAGAGAGTCCCATACAGGATAAATCCAAGGAGACACACACCAAGGCACATATTAATCAAACTATCAAAAATTAAATACAATGAAAAAATATGAAAAGCAGCAAGGGGAAAACAACAAATAACATACAAGGGAATCCCCATAAGGTTAAGAGCTGATCTTTCAGCAGAAACTCTGCAAGCCAGAAGGGAGTGGCAGGACATATTTAAAGTGATGAAAGGGAAAAACCTACAACCAAGATTACTCTACCCAGCAAGGATCTCATTCAGATTCAACAGAGAAATTAAAACCTTTACAGATAAGCAAGAGCTAAGAGAATTCAGCACCACCAAACCAGCTCTACAACAAATATTAAAGGAACTTCTCGAGGCAGGAAACACAAGAGTAGGGAAATATCTACAATAACAAACCCAAAACAATTAAGAAAACAGTAATAAGAACATAGATATTGATTAATTACCTTAAATGTAAATAGAGTAAATGCTCCCACCAAAAGACACAGACTGGCTGAACGGATACAAAAACAAGACCCATATATATGCTGTCTACAAGAGACCCACTTCAGACCTAAGGACACATACAGACTGAAAGTGAGGGGATAGAAAAAGATATCCCATGCAAATGGAAATCAAAAGAAAGCTGGAGTAGCAATTCTCATATTAGACAAAATAGACTTTAAAACAAAGACTATTACAAGAGACAAAGAAGGACACTACATAATGATCAAGGGATCAATCCAAGAAGAAGATATAACAATTGTAAATATTTATGCACCCAACATAGGAGCACCTCAATACATAAGGCAAATACTAAGAGCCATAAAAGGGGAAATCGACAGTAACACAATCATAGTAGGGGATTTTAACACCCCACTTTCACCAATGGACAGATCATCCAAAATGAAAATGAATAAGGAAACACAAGCTTTAAATGACACATTAAACAAGATGGACTTAATTGATATTTATAGGACATTCCATCCAAAAACAACAGAATGCACTTTCTTCTCAAGTGCTCATGGAACATTCTCCAGGATAGATCATATCTTGGGTCACAAATCAAGCCTTGGTAAATTTAAGAAAATTGAACTCGTACCAAGTATCTTTTCCAACCAAAACGCTATGAGCCTAGATATCGATTACAGGAAAAAGTCTGTAAGAAATACAAACACATGGAGGCTAAACAACACACTACTTAATAACCAAGACATCACTAAAGAAATCAAAGAGGAAATCAAAATATACCTAGAAACAAATGACAATGAAAACACGAGGACCCAAAACCTATGGGATGCAGCAAAAGCAGTTCTAAGAGGGAAGTTTATAGCAATAGAATCCGACCTTAAGAAACAAGACACATCTCAAATAAACAACCTAACCTTACACCTAAAGCCATTAGAGAAAGAAGAACAAAAAAACCCGAAAGTTAGTGAAGGAAAGAAATCATAAAGATCAGACCAGAAATAAATGAAAAAGAAATGAAGGAAACGATAGCAAAGATCAATAAAACTAAAAGCTGGTTGTTTGAGAAGATAAACAAAATGGATAAACCATTAGCCACACTTATCAAGAAAAAGGGAGAAGACTCAAATCAATAGAATTAGAAATGAAAAAGGAGAAGTAACAACTGACACTGCAGAAATACAAAGGATCATGAGAGATTACTACAAGCAACTCTATGTCAATAAAATGGACAACCTGGAAGAAATGGACAAATTCTTAGAAATGCACAACCTTCCAAGACTGAACAGGGAAGAAACAGAAAATATGAACAGACCAATCACAAGCACTGAAATTGAAACTGTGATTAAAAATCTTCCAACAAACAAAAGCCCAGGACCAGATGGCTTCACAGGTGAATTCTATCAAACATTTAGAGAAGAGCTAACACCTATCCTCCTCAAACTCTTCCAAAATATAGCAAAGGGAGGAACATTCCCAAACTCATTCTACGAGGCCACCATCACTCTGATACCAAAACCAGACAAAGATGTCACAAAGAAAAAAAACTACAGGCCAATATCACTGATGAACATTGATGCAAAAATCCTCAACAAAATACTAGCAAACAGAAACCAACAGCACATTAAAAGGATCATACACTATGATCAAGTGGAGTTTATCCCAGGAATGCGAGGATTCTTCAATATACACAAATCAATCAACGTGATACACCATGTTAACAAATTTAAGGAGAAAAACCATATGATCATCTCAATAGGTGCAGAAAAAGCTTTCGACAAAATCAACACCCAGTTATGACAAAACCCCTCCAGAAAGTAGGCATAGAGGGAACTTTCCTCAACATAATAAAGGCCATATACGACAAACCCACAGCAAACATCATTTTCAACGGTGAAAATCTGAAAGCATTTCCTCTAAGATCAGGAACAAGACAAGGATGTCCTCTCTCACCACTATTGTTCAGCTTAGTTTTGGAAGTCCTAGCCACGGCAATCAGAGAAGGAAAAGAAATAAAAGGAATACAAATTGGAAAAGAAGAAGTAAAACTGTCACTGTTTGCACATGACACGATACTATACATAGAGAATCCTAAAGATGTCACCAAAAAACTACTAGAGCTAATCAATGAATCTGGTAAAGTTGCAGGGTACAAAATTAATGCACAGAAATCTCTTGCATTCCTACACACTAATGATGAAAAATCTGAAAGAGAAATTAAGGAAACACTCCCATTTACCATTGCAACAAAAAGAATAAAATACCTAGGAATAAACCTACCTAGGGAGACAAAAGACCTGTATGCAGAAAACTATAAGACACTGATGAAAGAAATTAAAGATGATACCAACAGACGGAGGGATATACCATGTTCTTGGACTGGAAGAATCAATATTGTGAAAATGACTATACTACCCAAAGCAATCTACAGATTCAAAGCAATCCCTATCAAATTACCAATGGCATTTTTTATGGAACTACAACAAATAATCTTAAAATCTGTATGGAGACACAAAAGACCCCGAATAGCCAAAGCAGTCTTGAGGGAAAAAAATGGAGCTGGAGCAATCAGACTCCCTGACTTCAGACTATACTACAAAGCTACAGTAATCAAGACAATATGGTACTGGCACAAAAACAGAAACACAGATCAATGGAACAAGATAGAAAGCCCAGGGATAAATCCATGCACCTATGGTCAACTAATCTATGACAAAGGAGGCAAGGATATACAATGGAGAAAAGACAGTCTCTTCAATAAGTGTTGCTGGGAAAACTGGACAGTTACATGTAAAAGAATGAAATTAAAACACTCCCTAACACCATACACAAAAATAAATTCAAAATGGATTAAAGACCTAAATGTAAGACCGGACACTATAAAACTCTTAGAGGAAAACATAGGAAGAACACTCTTTGACATAAATCACAGCAAGATCTTTTTTGATCCACCTCCTAGAGTAATGGAAATAAAAACAAAAATAAACAAATGGGACCTAATGAAACTTCAAAGCTTTTGCACAGCAAAGGAAACCATAAACAAGACGAAAAGACAACCCTCAGAATGGGAGAAAATATTTACAAACGAATCAACGGACAAAGGATTAATCTCGAAAATATATAAACAGCTCATGCAGCTCAATATTAAAAAAAGAAACAACCCAATCCAAAAATGGGCAGAAGACCTAAATAGACATTTCTCCAAAGAAGACATACAGAGGGCCAAGAAGCACATGAAAAGCTGCTCAATATCACTAATTATTAGAGAAATGAAAATCAAAACTACAATGAGGTATCACCTGACACCAATTAGAATGGGCATCATCAGAAAATCTACAAACAACAAATGCTGGAGAGGGTGTGGAGAAAAGGGAACCCTCTTGCACTGTCGGTGGGAATGTACATTGATACAGCCACTATGGAGAACAGTATGGAGGTTCCTTAAAAAACTAAAAATAGAATTACCATATGATCCAGCAATCCCACTACTGGGCATATACCCAGAGAACACCATAATTCAAAAAAAGACACATGCACCCCAATGTTCACTGCAGCACTATTTACATTAGCCAGGTCATGGAAGCAGCCTAAATGCCCATCGACAGACGAATGGATAAAGAAGATGTGGTACATATATACAATGGAATATTACTCAGCCATAAAAAGGAACGAAATTGGGCCATTTGTTGAGACGTGGATGGATCTAGAGACTGTCATACAGAGTGAAGTTTGTCAGAAAGAGAAAAACAAATATCATATATTAACGCATATTGTGGAACCTAGAAAAATGGTACAGATGAACTGGTTTGCAGGGCAGAAATTGAGACACAGATGTAGAGAACAAACGTACAGACAGCAAGGGGGGAAAGTGGTGGTGGGGGGGGCGGTGTGATGAATTGGGCAATTGGGATTGACATGTATACACTGATGTGTTTAAAATTGATGACTAATAAGAACCTGCTGTATAAAAAAATAAATAAAATTCAAAAATTAAAAGAAAAAAGAAATAGAGAAGACAAGAATGACTCTAATGTCTTGGCCGTAGCAACTGAAAGAATGGTGTTGTTGCTCAGACTGAGAAAATGGGAGGAATAACTCTTTGGGGAGGGAAAATTACGAGTCCAGTTTTACACCTGCTAAATTAGAGATGTTTATTAGGCATCCAAGCTGAGATGTTAAATAGTCAATTGGTTGAAGAGTTCAGGAGGGAAAGCTGGGCAGGATTCTTAAATGTAGCAATAAGTAGCATTACATGTGGCATGTAAAGTCATAGAAGTAGATGAGATTACTTAGGGGGTGAAGGGGAGATAACCAAAAAAAAAGAGTACCATATAGTCATAATCAACATGTACTACTCAGACACATTCTAACACATCCTGCTAAGCAGACAGGAGTCCAACAGATCAAATGTAAATTGCATATTTGCAATAAAGTACCTGACAGGTATTTCGCTAGGGTATGGCTTTACAAAGAGGTGGTCCAGAAGGCTGAGAACACAGGCCTTGCTCAAACACAAACCAACAAGATGCTGGGTTCAAACTTAGTGCCTTTATTCCCAAATGGCCTTGAACAGAGCCCTCACCCAACTAGCCAATCTGCCCCTCAAGGCTTAAGCAGGGAAACCAAAGAGTGGAAGAGAATGGGCACTTCAGGAGAATTGGTACCGACACTGGTAGTGGTGGGCGAGGTGGGAGTGGAGAGGATTAAAGAGCTTTTTTAATGGGATTCGTGTCCCTTCAACCCCTCTTGCCTCCAGAGCTAAGCATCTGAGTTATGTTTAATGCTTGCTATGGACTGAATGTGTCCCCCACAAAATTCATATGTTGAAAACTAATCCCCAATATGATGATATTTGGAGGTGGGGCCTTTGGGAGGTGATTAGGTCATGAGGGTGGAGCGTCATGAATGGGGTTTGTGCCCTCATATAAGAGACCTCAGAGAGCTCCCTTGCCCCTTCCACTAAGTGAGGCCAGAGTGAGAAGACAGCCATCTATGAACTGGAAGTGAGCTCTCGCCAGACACTGAGTCTATTGGTGCCCTGATCTTGGACTTCCCAACCTCCAGAACTGAGATATAAATTTCTATTGTTTATATACCACCCAAGACATGATATTTTGTTATAAAATTCCAAACTAAGATGATGTTTTGGTTACCAAAGGGAAAACAGGGTGGAGGGATAAATTAGGAGTTTGGAATTAGTAGATACAAAATGCTATATATAAAATAGGTAAACAAAAAGGTCCTACTGCATAGCACAGGGAACTATATTCGATATCTTATAATAAACTATAATGGAAAAGAATATGAAAAAAATATATATGTATGCATAACTGAATCACTTTGCTGTACACCAGAAGCACAACACTGCAAATTAACTATATCTCAATTTAAAAAAAAGGATGATGCCAAATGCCCATAATGACGGAAATGCACAAATCAGCAACCAGAGTTTGATAGCATTATCCACAGAAACCGCTGAAAGAGGGGTGTGCAGACCAACCTAGACAGGATTCTGCCTTGAGGCAGATGGATGGAAGCACTACTTCCTAAAAATTTCCATCGCTTGGAACTTTATTTTTCCTCCGCAGCACGAGCTATCTCAAAACAAGGACATCAGTCCAAACTGCTCTATGGAGTAAAAGCTATACTCCAAGGACTTTTCTGAGTTTGTGGCAGCCACTGAGAGGTAGGAAACGATAATGTGTGCTTAAGTTTATGTCCAGTCCTACTAACTCTACAAAATGGAAACGAGTTCCCTAAAAACCAAGTACTCCTAGATGCCCTAAGCAGTCCCCACCACTTCCCTGGCTCTGCAGACATCAATAACAGAGCTCGTCACAGGGAATAAAACATGATTATAAGATAATGCTACATAAACGCTGGTGCATTTATGGGGAATAAATGTCAAGGTAAAGCAGGAATATTTATTTTCCATGAGGGAGATGGTGATCTCGTGTGTCAATGCCTATTATGCTGAACTGATTTCAGTTTTTACAGTTCAGTAAAATATTTCACATCATTTTGCATGGTTATGGCAGTCATAGTGACAGAACCTACAATGACCTTCCACAAGGTCTAGCTTTCAGACATCTGGACTTCACAACCTCCTCTATTCTAAGGTTCCATTTTCCCAGGACAGACATAGTGAGGCATGCAGAACTGGCAAGTTTTGATTCCCAATAGGACTTGCCACAAGCAGGCTCATCCATTCTCTTGGCATTCCAGAGGAGCTGGACCCCAGGTCTTTCCAAGGACCCTAATGTCCTGTTATTTAGTCCCTTCTGAAAGTTGCTTCAAAGTAACAAAAAGGAAGCAGCTAATTTACAGCCCTATTCTTTTAATCTTGGTCAGCCAGATTTTCACAGACATCAGTTTATTTTGCTTTATAATAATATTAGACAAAACAACAGTACCAGAGTCAGCCCCAAGGCAGCAACTCACTCTCAGGGGTTCTGCTGACATTATAAACTGATCCTATTTCTCTCTTGTGTTTTATGTTATCAGCTAAACCTGTCAACTTAAATTATTGCCTTGTAACCAAATCAGAGTTACCTATTACTCCGGTATGTGTACATTTCTGAAGCTGTGTACCTATATCAAGTTTTGCAAGGGTAGAAAACAAGACTATAAATAAACAAATGGATAACAGAATATGTTACCATTACTTTAGCAACGGATGCTAAAAGTCAAATTCATCACATGGAAAGCCACTAAAATGGCTGAATATACAGACATTGGAAACAGCAAAAGCTTGATACTGATACAGTCATTTGCATGTTGCTCCATCCTGCAATCCATCTCTGGGCTCTGGTAGCTCAGAGCATCTCCATTTAGAAGAGTAAATAAGTATCCCTAGGGCCTGTGACAGGTGGGTGGACATTTGAAAAACTGAGGGCATGATGTCAAAAAGGTCAGATTTATAGCCACTCCATTATTTCACCAGCATAGTTACAAAGAAACCAATTTTCCTTCAACTGGTATGGCTAATGGTCACTCTTATTCAAAGACCACTGTGACCCAAATTGAGCAATAAAAGGGCCTCCAATAAGACATTAAAAATCTATTCCCTTCTCAGGACTAATTCTGGTTCTTTAACCATACCCTCCTCCACAATCTAAAAACAAATCTTCCCCCAATCTTTCTGGGATTTCATGGTGCTAAATATATGATACCTTTATGAACAAAATGCATAATTCCTTCTTCATTTCCAAAATAAATAACTTCAAAACTACAAAAAGTATAAAACTTGACATACATTTCAATTTCCCCCAAATTTCTATTATCCAATACCCAAGACTTTCTCATTTCACATTTTTTATACTTTACACATCTTGTCATAAGCATCAGTTAAATGTTCTCCATGACTTTCAATGACAAGCTCACAGTGTCCAGGGACAGTATTTTAACTTGAATTTCTGTATAGTTCACAGCATGGCAGCATATCCTTAGAAAGGACAGCAGCTGACTGCAGGCTCAGTGGAATGGAGGAGGCATTCTATGATCTACAGCAGGGGTCCCCAACCCCCAGGCCACAGACCGGTACCAGTCCACGGCCTGTTAGGAACCGGGCCGCACAGCAGGAGGTGAGTGGCAGGCAAGCAAAGCTTCATCTGCTGCTCCCGATCGCTGGCATTACCGCCTAAACCATCTCCCCCACCCACCCCCACCAACCACCATCTGTGGAAAAACTGTCTTCCATGAAACCAGTCCCTGGTGCCAAAAAGGTTGGGGACCGCTGATCTACAGAGAGGTCCTGAGGCTCAGAAGACAAATGACCACCTGAGAGACCACCCATTAAGTGGAGCGGTGTTTCACTGAGTTCTCATCAGTTTTCATAATGAAATTCTAACAGGCCCAAATCCAGGAAAAGGAGGCCAGAGTCGCACCCTACAACAAAACTCCATCTCCCCAAACTCTCCTTGTCTAGAATATAATTCCAATCTAACAATCATTTTCATTCTCTCTGGGAATTTATTGTTTAATCTCCCTTAGCTTTTCCTAACAGCTACCACCATACCTCCTGAGCCTAGAAACTGAGGCCTTGCCACACATCATGGGTAAGTTTCCCCAAAGTCAACTCTCTGAATAAACCTGAAAGGGTAGAGCAGGGGGCACAGTTCTATGCAGAGGCACCAAAACAGTCACTGATGAGCTGGGATTTGAGGGCTATCAGAAAGACACTAAAATCCCAATACTCCCCAAAATCCTACTGATTAAATCCCATTGTTAGAGAGTCTTCTTTTGGATCAAATCTTTAGCTCATCCTAGGACAAATCATACAATTAAGTGCACGTTAGGAGGAGGGCATGGCAGGGTAGGAGTGGTGTATATGAGTGTGCCTTCCACTGTCCTCATTCCCTCTAACGCTGCCCAGACAAACTAAAGCACAGATCAAGGACGCACATATCTAGATACGAGATTTGGAAAGATTTTGTATGAGCCCAGGGCAGCAAAGATGTCCCTCCAGGGTCACTTACGCAATGTGGCTATATTTTTCCATGAAAAAATCTCACATTCACCTTTCTAGGTACACAACAAACAATATTTGGCTACTATACACTCCTGTGTCTCTAATATTTGCCTAACCTCACCTTGTCTGAAAAAAATTACTAAGAATTATAGTAGACAAAATTGTAATTGACAAAAATGCTTCCCAATCTCTCATTTAGGCATCTGGGAAATTAAAAAAAAAAAATTCCTCATTTCTGGAATCATCTTAACTCTTGTGGAACCCTTTGGACTTGATTTTCACTCTATAGGTCCTGAAAGCCAAGCATCTTCCCACCTGAGCCTCCCAATTTCACTAGACCTACTTTCTTCATGCCTCCCTGCTGGGGAGAGTCAGAGCAGCAGGAGAAGGCAGGTCCCAACATGCAGAAGCCACCCACATGATCAGGTACAGCTTCTCTGCTGAGAAGCTCGGCCTCACAACCTGCATGTCAACTCCTCACCATTCCCAGTGGATGGAGAACCACCACCACATGGCACACATATAAAATGCCAGGCAACAAGAGGCAGAGAACACAGCGTTGCTGCCAATGGCTTTAGCTAGTACTATCTAGCACTTTCCACTTGAGAATTTTAAATTAATAAAGCAGCAAAATAACAACAACCGTGAAGCAGCTATGTAAGAGATAATACAGAAAAGGAGGTTATGTTTCCACATCAGCAGTCAATTAAGGCAGACTAGCATCAGCCATTTACTTTCTAAACTAGCACTGTTCAATAGAACTTCCTGTGATGATAGAAATGTTCTAAATCCATGCTGCCCATTGCAGCAGCCCCTGGTCACACATGGCTATTGAGCAATTGAAATGTCAGTAATGAAACCAAGGAACTGAACTTTAAATTTTATTTAATTCTGATTTTAATTTTATTTAATTCTGATTAATTTAAAATTAAATAGTCACAAATGGTTAGCAACTACCATATTAAACAGCACAAAAGTAGATCCATATTTCACAAATGACACAGCCCTGAAGTGAGGGCCCAGTCAAACATCGGATGGAAAAGGGCTTTGAGAGGCATGATGGCCCAAACATAAGCTGAAATCCTGGGGCCTTACAGCAGAGGCCCCTCTAGGGGATTCAAATCTGGTTTACAATACTGAGTATCTCTTGCCAGTTCCACTTCAGGAGATCCTAAGCCATGGAGTAAACAAGAGCAGTGGCTCTCCAGAGTCAGAGAGGAAGGAGGCCAGGGATCCATTAGTACTACATCTCTTCTGAGGACAAGAATTATGGGTAATTCCCCTCTCTCCAAGCTAACTGTTATAACAGATACCTATTCCCTGAAATAAAAATGTTCAAGGTCATCTCCACAATTGAAAGGAAGGCTGAGTATAATTGAATGCAAACGTAAATAATAGATGAAAACAGGTACAGAATACCCTGCCCTCCCAAACAATTCAGATAACCCTTTCAGAGATGAAGGGAGATGAGATGGAAAATAACTTACTAAGGAGGGGCAAAGGGATAATGAACTGCACTGGATTTCTTTAGTTCAGATGGTGGCAAAAAAGAACTAAATGGAAAATTAAACTCTACTGAATAGCATCTTATGTTAACTGAAAACAAAAGGTTCAACGAAGTAAGAAAATAACTTCATAATCACTTTATTCATATACAGCCTGTGGTTTTCCTCCATTTCTGAGGTCTGACCCATTAGCAAATGTGCACTGGCTATACCACCATTTTCCAATTTCCACTTTTTTTCTTCTCCATGCCAACTTCAAAGTCCCAAGAAGAGAAAAACCAAAGGGAACAGATAGGAAAACCTGGGATTTCTACTTTCTCTCATAGAGCCACAACTAACATCTTTCGGCAAATCTCCTAGGCCCATATCTACTTCTGATCTTAAACAGAAGAATTTCTTATGTAACTGAAGGCTACCATCTTCAGTGGGGGTAGGGGGTTAGGGGGGTGGATGCACGTTATTGCACTTGGCAATAGATTGTGAGTTGATGTTCTTTTCTCCAAATAAAGCTACACATAAACACAAAATTTGCTGGATACAGATTTTACCACCCATTGGACACCCTAATGAAAACAGTTAAACAATTCATTAGGATTTTTATTAAAAAGTCAACATGTGTCCAATCATTTTTACATTGCCACAATGCACAGAGTATGAACACAAATGGATCATTCCAGATAAAGCACTGTCTTGAAAGATGAAACACTGACCAGTTAGATTGTACCAAGTCCTGGCCAAAGTTTTCAGTCTTAATCTGACCACTATTCAAGTCCCTGCCAAAAACCAACCTGACAGAGCAGATATCTGAGGAAGGCAATCTAAAGTACAGGCTCTCTCCATTCTGCTAAGGGGACTCTATATTGTATCCCAGTTAAAACAGAAGAATGCTCACTGGATTTGCCCCTACAAAACAAATTCACTGAAACCTGCTTTCTTGTATGCTGTCAGGTTTTGTTCAGGTTCTATATAAGGAACAGATAGAAAAAAAAAAATTCTGCATTTTCTGAAAAAATCTTGCTAAAGACATTGTCCAGTACATGATTTAACGTCTATTATAAAAATGCTTTTAGATCAGTTCTTACTAGTACCAGGAAAAAGCTCTCAGCAGACAACCTATTTTATAATTTTTGACTATTTTATTAGATGATAATTATGTGATTCATCATATTTCCCTTTTTCTCTTGCCTGCCAGGACATTCAGAATTACATTTAATGTTTAGATCCTGTAACCAACGTAGCCAAGGTAGTTATTATATTTGTTTTCCCCAATCCCACACCCACAAAGAGTTTAAATTAATTCTAATTTATATTTAAGCAATCATACATCTTTTACTAAAAGTTACTAAAAGTCCTTTTCATTAGCAGGCAGCCTCATAAAAGAGTTGTACTACCACACTATGAGCACAGCATTAATCCCTGTCATCACAATGTGGTGTCAATGGTAATTCACTTGATAAATTCCTATCCTAAGACAGACATTCAAGAGAAGTAAAGTGAGTACAGTCAAGGCACCAGGTAGGGAGGCATGAAACAGGATACAGCATCCTTCAGGAACAATGGGGGTAGGGGAATTCCCTCTCAGGAAATAGATTTGAACTGCAATATAAATTCTCGATAGGGCAAATATTACTTTTTTGCAGATAAGAAAACAGATGATGAGGAGCTCAAGTATCTTGCCCTAGTCCTTGGCTCTCTCCACTACACCATACTGCTGTGCCATGAGCCACTGATGTGAATAAAGCCTTCACAGACCATGTGGATGGCTACAAGGACCACAGAAGACAACCTAGATGGGGAGAAAGGCCATACCTGCTAAAAATAAGATATGCTCAAGCCATTCTCACTGTAGCCTATTAAGTGTGTACATAGTAAGTCATAAGATTTCTAACCTTTAAGGGTATAAGAGGGAAGGGGGGCAGAAAAGAGGAAATTAGCAGTTACCAATTATTTACCAATTACCTCTTGATGCTAGGCATTAAAATAGCTTCTATACATATCTTATTTCATTTTCACAACAATTCTATGGGGTAGGTATTCCCATTTTAGAGACAAGAATATTTTGGTTATACAACTAGCCCAACTCAACAAATATTTACCAAACATCAAATTACCAGGCATTTTGATTCTGCAAACCACAGTGGTTCCTGTCTACAGTAGGCTTCAGGCTGGTGGTAGAACCAGGTCTCCAACCCAGATCTGTCTGAAGAAGGACTTCAAAAGCACTTCTTCTGGGCTTCCCTGGTGGCACAGTGGTTGAGAATCTGCCTGCTAATGCAGGAGACACGGGTTCGAGCCCTGGTCTGGGAAGATCCCACATGCCGCGGAGCAACTAGGCCCGTGAGCCACAACTACTGAGCCTGCGCATCTGGAGCCTGTGCTCCGCAACAAGAGAGGCCACGACAGTGAAAGGCCCGCGCACCGTGATGAAGAGTGGCCCCCACTTGCCACAACTAGAGAAAGCCCTCGCACAGAAATGAAGACCCAATACAGCCATAAATAAATAAATTTTAAAATAAAAAATAAAGGCAGAAAAAAAAATTAAAAAAAAAAAAAAGCACTTCTTCCACCACCGACACTGCCTCCCTCTGTCTCTGAGCCAGGCTGAGGACACATTGAGCCTGACAGTATTTCAGGAACAACCAAATCCTAACTGTCAACAACCTCTGCTGCCTACCCCCAAGAAAGCTAACTGAGGCCAAACAGAAAAGTCTCTCACTATGTGGTATAAGTCCGTTGATGCAAAGACCAGAATCTATGCTGATCTGGGGCCTGGCTCGCCTGCAAAGCAGATATCATTAAAGCTCAAGAGAGAGACTGGTGAGCTGGTAGAATAATAGATTCCCTAGAGGCTGGACAGCTCAGCCCCTTTAACCTAAAATTCTTCCATCATTGCCTCCTGCCATTCGTGGCAGGCACTAATCCACACTTCAATTACTTTGTGTCTTGATGGATTGCTGAGTTGAATTTATCTAATGCTAGGTTAGAGTCTAGGTTGCTACGTGGAAATGGATTCCTCTAGGGATCAGTAAGAACACAGATGAAATTTCCAATCACATCCTTATCAATCATAATCATTGGGATTCTAGTCAGGAAGCTGGTAATAAATTAACGGCCAATCGATCAGCCCCATCAGGCATATAGCTCCTGCTGTTGAAAAAGCAGGGCCTTTAGTCCCTCCCAAGGCATAGGAGCACTAAAGCCCCAGGATACCCGGATATGTGTGGGGCATGGCAGCCCAGCTCAACAAAGATGGAGCAGCCACTGAGCATGAGCACCCAGCCAGACCCTACAGGTGTTCAAGGATTCAAATGATACCAACTCCTGATTCAGGAGCAATAAGTGGGGAGTAAGGCAAATCCAAAAATTACTATAATATGAGGCTCGATGTGAGTTTCATGGGAGAGGTTGTGGGGTGGGGTGGGGGTGGGAGTTGGAGGAGTGGAAAGTATAAGCACCTGCCACTGGGAAAAACTAGGGAGGAGAAAATCTGGATGAACCCTGAAGGCTGGGGACAACTTGTTTCTCATTTTTTCCTTGCTTTATGTTTTCTGATTACTATAGAAAAATACAACCATTTTATTTTAAAAATCAAATATTACATGAATATATAATCATCCTACAATCCCTATAATCATTACTTTTCTTCAAGAATTATCATTAAGAGGGCATAGTTTTCCAATTTTTTCTCTATACATTCATATACATTTACTATCAACAATTTTTTTAAGAATGGAATCATAAATATATATTGTTATACAACATGCTTTTTAATCATCTAGCAGTATACCTTCCATATCATTCCATGTCAGCACATATACACCTACTTCATTTCTCAACAGTGTCACAGTATTCCATTGTAATATATATAAATCAACATGATTTTAACAGATAGAAATTATGTAGGCTGGGGGACAAGGGAGTGGAGAAATTGGGAAGTGGAAAAGCAGCTTCAGGACGAAAAGTAACATGAACAAAGAAGGAAAGTCCAGGACACACTCAGGGAAACAGAAGCAGTTCCATGGCTAGAAAATGAGGTATGTATAGGATCGTAATAGGAGGTAAGGAAGAAAGAGAGAGGTTACGGGGCCTCACAACCCAGGCTGAGAAGTCGGACCTTAACTCTGTAGGCAGTGGGGAAGCATTTCAGTTTCTTCAGGGAAAATTGATGTTACAATGGCTTAGACAGAAGAACAGTGGTTTACACAGACTGAAGCAGTAGGATATACCTGGAGGCAGATGCACCTAGAGTTGGGGAAACTGGGCAAGGAGCCACAGCTCAGTAAGAAGTCATGGGGTGGGAACAAGAGGGAGCAGTGGGAAGGGAAACAAGTGATGGGACACAGCAAAGCGAGCTTGACTGATGAGAATGGGCTGGGGGGAAGGGAAGAAGAGAGATGCCAAAGTTTCAAGGTAAGGTAACTGGGAGAATAATGATGCCATAATTAAATAGGAAGAAGAATGGGTTTTGGAGGAAATTATGAGCTTGGTTTTAAAGAATGTGTAGCACCAATGGGACAGGTGGATATACATAAGGCAGCTGAAAATATGGGATGGGGGTTCAGGAGGTAAGGCTGAGGCTGGAAATACAGGCTTGGGAGTCATCGGCATGGCAATGAGAGCTGAAGCCAGAAATCCCTGAGGCAGAAAGTGAAGAGACAAGAAATAATACTTTTCTTTCGACAGCCTTGATAAAAGGCTACATCTGAAAAGTAGGAAGGAGAAAAGGAGTCAGAAAACAGGTAAGAATGGATCCCAGTGCAGTAATAGATGTAAAAGCAATTTGCCAAATTTAACTTCAATATAAATGAGAGTTATTAAAATAATAATAAACTACATTTATAGGCTATCTTCCTTCCCCCCTCTTCCAGCTCCAACTCCACTCCTAGAGCTAGCAATTAGACATCAATTCCAGCCCAGACCCCAGGACTCTAACTTCCACCCTATAGCAATTCTTCATTCTTAATCCAACATCCTGCAATGGTCCCACCTTTTCCCCTATATGAAAACAAGGTGAGGGAATAAAGGGGGCTGACAACAAATATTAGTGTCTTGGAAATGAGAGGTGCCATGAGGTCCATGTTACATCAAGAAGAGAGAGGCCACAAGGACACTGAGAGACTCTAAGAACCAAGATGGGGCTGATGGGTCACAGGCCTGGCTCCCTGAGGTAAAACAACAGCTTATGGGAACTGGGGCAATCAATGACCAGAGTGGGGGTCAGTCATATTGTTATAAGTTCTGGAGGGAGGAGGTGATAGACTGGGTGGGGCTATGAGGCTATGGGAGGGAGCTACTAGAAGCAGAAGAAAGCCACGTAATTCTCAAACAATGGGGAGTGGGTAAAGCCTCCTCAGAGAAAAGATAACAAGACCACTCCCTTCATTTCCCAAATGACTACGTGTGGCAAGTATCCAGCCACCTGTCCACTTCCAGGTACACACCCTCTCTTCCTACAAGCCAGCTGAGGCAGTTCGCCCCTGTCTACCATCACCTGGGAATCTCCCTACCCCTCCCTGAACCACTGTGCCTCTGTTCCAAACTCTATCCCTCACCCTCTCTTTCCATGTTGAGCTATTACTAAGCCTGTCAAGCTGCTACCTCTGGAGCACAGATTCCTCTAAAAAGATGACACAGAATTCTGACCCCCTGCTTCCTGCCGCTGCTCGGCCCACAATGGTTCTTTCATTCACTCGTTTAGCAAACATTTGCTGACTGCTGACTAGGTGCCCTTTCCATTTTGTGATTTTTCTGACAAAGAATAGTGAAGTCAAAAACATCATGAAACATTTTCAAAATCCAAACCACTCCTGGTTCGTTGATTGGCTGAGAATAAAGTCCTTCTAATAAGCGAGATTTTGCTCCCCATGGGAACTTGTGCCCAAGTCCTCAAATGCCACGGCTCAACTCATTCTACCTGCTTCTCTACACTCTGAGAAGCAGAGTGTAATTTCTGGTGCCAACTCTACCTGCCCACCCAGCTCCTGTCCATCAACTTAGTTTCTAAGAACACTTCCTGGGGCAATGATGGGAAGAGTCGTCCTAAAGAAGTCTGCTTCCCATATGCCTCAACTCCAAGCTGTTCCAGCATGGTTCCCAGCTATACTGTGGCAGATATGCTCAGGTCCCCCTTTCAAGGAAAGACTTGCATAGGTCAGCAGGCAACCTATAGTGTCAGCTCTTCAGGGTTTGCCTCACCTGCAGAGAGCTACTTTGGTCAAGGTCATGATGTTCAGGGGCAGCCTATAATTGGGGACTGAGCCAGGAATGGGTATAAAAACCTAACCATTGTGGCCTAATGTAAGGCAATCTGAAAAACAATACTCACTCCAGAACGCCTTGCTGGGATAGCCATGGCTTCATTGAGTTTGCATCACAGTTTGACTTCATTCTCTGTCCAATCCTACCTTCCTTCCCCTTCCTTTCACAGATGTTGGTCCCTTATAAATAGACTGCAGCCCATCATCAACCTCAGTGTCTGCTTCAGGACAACCCAACCAAAAACTTTTTATACTAGTGAAGCTGTAAAACCTTGTGGGTCCTACTTATGGCAGGACCCCAAGCTCTGGTATGGCTATAGCACTGTCTTGGAAGAAAGAAGCAGAAACAAGTAAACAGTCGCTCTGTGATGATGCAACATTTGGGGAACTTCCCCAAAAGACCTTTTGTGAACTGAAATAAATAGTGGACAAAGTGTCTAGTACCACCCACCAATCATAACCACGTTTCTCTAGTTAGCACACTATACCCCTCTACTCAATCATTTATTCAGATCATCTACCCACCCTGCAACCTCTGATTCCCCATTCTTAGTGGAGGCCTGGCCTTCTACATCATGGAGCATACAGAAGTTATCAGATGGGGTCTCCCCAACTTCCCCCTTACAAATGGATGGAGTATATCTTTCCAAGAACCTTCCTCTTATCCACCCTCTCTCCTGAATCTTCCGCCTGTCCCTGTGTACTACAGTCTTTCCATCAGCATGTATACAGTCTCCAATTTCTCCAACACTGATGAACTTTGAAAACATTATGCTAAGTGAAAGAAGTCAGACACAAAAAGTCACATAGTGTATGATTCCATTTATATAAAATATCCAGAATGGGTTAATCCATAAAAACAGAAAGGAATTTGGTGGTTGCCAAAGCCTGGGGGGTGGGATGTGGGTAATGGGGAGCAACTCCTTTCCCTTTGGAGTGATGAAAACGTTTTGGAACTGGATAGAGGTGGTGACTGTGAATGTATTAAAGGCCACTGAATTGCTCAGCTTAAAATGGTTAACTTTAAGCAAAGGAAACCATAAACAAGACGAAAAGACAACCCTCAGAATGGGAGAAAATATTTGCAAACGAATCAACGGACAAAGGATTAATCTCCAAAATATATAAACAGCTCATGCAGCTCAATATTAAAGAAACAAACAACCCAATCCAAAAATGGGCAGAAGACCTAAATAGACATTTCTCCAAAGAAGACATACAGATGGCCAAGAAGCACATGAAAAGATGCTCAACATCACTAATTATTAGAGAAATGCAAATCAAAACTACAATGAGGTATCACCTCACACCAGTTAGAATGGGCGTCATCAGAAAATCTACAAACAACAAATGCTGGAGAGGGTGTGGAGAAAAGGGAACCCTCTTGCACTGTTGGTGGGAATGTACATTGATACAGCCACTATGGAGAACAATATGGAGGTTCCTTAAAAAATTAAAAATAGAATTACCATATGACCCAGCAATCCCACTACTGGGCATATACCCAGAGAAAACCATAATTCAAAAAGACACATGCACCCCAATGTTCATTGCAGCACTATTTACAATAGCCAGGTCATGGAAGGAACCTAAATGCCCATCGACAGACGAATGGATAAAGAACTTGTGGTACATATATACAATGGAATATTACTCAGCCATAAAAAGGAACGAAATTGAGTCATTTGTTGAGACGTGTATGGATCTAGAGACTGTCATACAGAGTGAAGTAAGTCAGAAAGAGAAAAACAAATATCGTATATTAATGCATATTGTGGAACCTAGAAAAATGGTACAGATGAACCGGTTTGCAGGGCAGAAGTTGAGACACAGATGTAGAGAACAAACGTATGGACACCAAGAGGGGAAAACCGCGGTGGGGTGGGGATGGTGGTGTGCTGAATTGGGCGATTGGGATTGACATGTATACAATGATATGTATAAAATTGATGACTGATTAAAAAACAACAACAACAAAAAAAATGGTTAACTTTAAATTATGTGAATTTCACCTCAATTTGTTAAAAAGACAAAAGAAAAATTTCCCTGTACCCGTTCGAGGTACGACCTTTTCTCATTTCCTTTCCTTTCTCTTATACTGAGAAAGTTTTCAAGGGTTGTCTACACTTAAGTGTATCTCCTAATCCTCCGGTTCACTCCATAGCTCACTCACTCTACTCCCACCCAGTGACAACCACCAATGCTTCTTACTCCTCATCTTATGAGATTTTGTGGCAGCACCTGACACAAGAGATCAGTATCTCAGTCCTAAAGTACTCGCCCTGACTTCCTTGAGACTGCACATCTCTGGTTACCTCCTCCTCTAGAGCCTCTCCTTCCCCAGATTCCTTTGCCAGCTTACCCTCTTCTATCTACATTTAGGAGTTGAAATTTCTCAGGAGTCAGTGTTTGGTTCTCTTCTGGGGTTCATCACACACACACACACACACACACACACACACACACACAAAGGAAAGCACAGAAATAAAACTAGAATGATCTATTAGATAACAAAATAAAATATACTGTAAAGTCTATATAATTAAAATGGTTTGGTAACTGGCACACGAATAGCCAAAATAAGCTATGGAACAGGAAAGAAAATTCAAAGATAGACCCAACTGCATACGGATATTTAGTACACAATAAGGTAGCATCTCAAATCTGTGGGGAAAGAAAAGACTTTTTAATCAGTGTTGTTGGGATAACTTAACAGACATATGGAAAAAAATAAAATTAATTCCATTCTTTATGCCTATATATCAGGATAAATTTCAAACAAATCATATTTAAACATTAAAAATGAAACCATACAAGCATCAGGAGAAAACATAGGTGAATTCCTGTATAACCTGGGAGCAGTGAATAACTTTCCTAAATATGATTAAAAAATCCAGATGCAATAACAAAAATACTAATAAATCTGATTATGCAAAAATAAAAATAAGTTTATAAAGTTTTAAATGCATGGAAAATAGCATAAGCAAAGTAGAAAGACAAATGACAAACTGGGAAAAAATCTGCAACTTAATATAGTCAGCTCTCTGTAACCATGGGTTCCACAACCAACCATGGATTGAAAATATTCAGGAAAAAAAATTCCAAAAAGTTCTCAAAAGCAAACTTTAATTTGCCACACACCAGCAACTATTTACGTAGCATTTACAATGTATTTACAGCTATTTACATAGCACCTATATTGTATTAGGTTTTTTAAGTAATCTACAAATGACAAAACATAAAGGAGGTTGTGTGTAGGGTATATGAAAATACTACGCCATTTTCTACAACGGACTTCTGCATCATTGATTTTGGTATCTACTTGCATACACTGCTGATGGAAATGTAAAATGGTACAATCTCTATGGAAGGGAATTCAATAACATCTAATAAAATTACAACAGAATTTAACTGTTGACCCAGAAATCTGACTTCTAGGAACTGATTCTGAAGACATATTATCAACAACCTGAATGATCTTGGAAGCAGATTCTTCCCCAGGGCCTCCAGAAAAAATACAACTGGCTGACATCCTGATTTCAGCCTGAGACCCTCAGCAAAAGATCCAGTTAACCAGTACCTGGACTTCTGATCTACATACACTGTGAGATAAGCCACTATGCCACTCAGTTTGTGGTCATTTATTACAAGGCTATAATCTGTAATACAGACCTGCAGATGGGAGAAAGGGTTTACACCAAGACCAAGAGATGGGACTAAGTCAGCTTTGTGAGACCTTAGGCCATCTAGTTCAGCTGGATGGCAGGTAGGCAGAGCTAGGGACTTAGAATAGCTAAGGTTCTTGAGGCCCACTTTCCTTGCCTGACCATCCTCTGAGGGTGGGGGAGTAGAAGGTGAGGAAGAAGGTCGAGGATGGGAAGCCCCTGGCAGGCTGCACTACTGGTAAAGAGCGTATGATCACTCACACTTTGATTCACATTCAAGAATCTTTAAGTACTTTGGTGTCTTTTTATTCTTTCCTTCTTTTCTTTTTTTTGTTTTTTCTCTCTCCTGGACACTCAGACTTTAAACCAGATAGCCTTGAAAAAAAATTTTTTTTAACAAAAACGTAGCCTGTTATTTGGTACAAATTTCCCCTTTGTAAGCTTTCCCTTTATATGAGTCTATTTCTGCAGATAACTGAACCCAACTGTGATATTTTAAGTTTTAAGAAAGTACATTCTGCTCTACTTGCAAAGGGAGGGGACCGCTTGGCCTCTTCCTTAAGACAGGCAAAATGGAAGGGGATGCAAGATGCCCTGTTTATTTGTTTCCAAGACGAATCTACTCCAGGCCCAGGCCCAATCCATGTACCCAGCAGCGAGTAGGCCTTTGTTCAGAGAGCATCACATGTGTGATGGGCACAGCACCAAAAACATAAAGCAAAATTGCTGCATATTCGGGCTCAAGACAAGGGAAACATGAAAACAACAAGAGATGGAGAATGCAAAGCACAAAGGAAATATCTTTTATCTTACAGTTTGGTTGTTCCTGATGACTTTTGTCCAGACCTGAAATCAGTGTGACTCCATTCTTTGGGAAGTATGTGCTATGGAGGCTTTAAAACATATTATGAAGGGAGACCTTCAAGATGGCAGAAGAGTAAGACGTGAAGATCACCTTCCTCCTGACAAATACATCAGAAATACATCTACCTGTGGAACAACCCCTACAGAACACCAACTGAACGTTGGCAGAAGACCTCAGACTTCCCAAAAGGCAAGAAGCTCCCCACGTACCTGGGTAGGGCAAAAGAAAAAAGAAAAAACAGAGACAAAAGAATAGGGACGGGACCTGCACCAGTGGGAGGGAGCTGTGAAGGAGGAAAAGTTTCCACACACTAGGAACCCCCTTCACAGGCGGAGACTGTGGGTGGCGGAGGGGGGAAGCTTCGGAGCCACGGAGGAGAGCGCAGCGCAAAGCGGAGAGATTCCCGCACGGAGGATCGGTGCTGACTAGCACTCACCAGGCCGAGAGGCTTGTGTGCTCACCCGCCGGGGTGGGCGGGGGCTGGGAGCTCAGGCTCTGGCTTTGGAGGTCAGATCCCAGGGAGAGGACTGGGGTTGGCTGCGTGAACACAGAATGAAGGGGGCTAGTGCGCCACAGCTAGCCGGGAGCGAGTCCGGGAAAAACTCTGGACCTGCCTAAGAGGCAAGAGACCATTGTTTCGGGGTGCGCGAGGAGAGGGGATTAAGAGCGCCGCCTAAACGAGCTCCAGAGACGGGCGAAGCCGCGGCTATCAGCACGGACTCCAGAGACGGGCATGAGACGCTATGGCTGCTGCTGCAGCCACCAAGAAGCCTGTGTGCAAGAACAGGTCACTATCCACATCTCCCCTCCCGGGAGCCTGTGCAGCCCGCCACTGCCAGAGTCCTGTGATCCAGGGACAGCTTCCCCAGGAGAACACATGGCGCGCCTCAGGCAGCTGCAACGTCACGCTAGCCTCTGCTGCCGCAGGCTCGCTCCGCATTCCGTGCCCCTCCCTCAACACCGCCTCCCCCCAGCCTGAGTGAGCCAGACCCCCTAATCAGTTGCTCCTTTAACCCCGTCCTGTCTGAGCGAAGAACAGACGCCAGAGGGCGACCTACATGCAGAGGCAGGGCCAAATCCAAAGCTGAACCCCAGGAGCTGTGCAAACAAAGAAGAGAAAGGGAAATTTCACCCAGCAGCCTCAGGAGCAGCGGATTAAATCTCCACAATCAACGTGATGTACCCCGCATCTCTGGAATACCTGAATAGACAACAAATCATCCCAAAATTGAGGCAGTGGACTCTGGGAACAAAGATATATATATTTTTCCCCTTTCTCTCTTTTTCCAGGTGTCTGAAAGAGTCTTGCTTCTCCAGCCGAGTGTCAGGCCTGAGCCTCTGAGGTGGGAGAGCCAAGTTCAAGACACTGGTCCACAAGAGATCTCCCGGCCCCACGTAATATCAAATGGCGAAAGGTCTTACAGAGATCTCCATCTTAACGCTAAGACCCAGCTCCACTCAATGACGAGCAAGCTACAGTGCTGGACACCCTATGCCAAACAACTAGCAAGACAGGAACACAACCCCACCCATTAGCAGAGAGGCTGCTTAAAATCATAATAAGGTCACAGACACCCCCAAAACACACCACTGGACACAGTCCTGACCACCAGAAAGACAAGATACAACCTCATCAACCAGAACACAGGCACCAGTACCCTCTACCAGGAAGCCTACACAACCCACTGAACCAACCTTAGCCACTGGGGGCAGACACAAAAAACAACAGGAACTACGAACCTGCAGCCTGCAAAAAGGGGACCCCAAACACAGTAAGTTAAGCAAAAGGAGAAGACAGAGAAACGCACAGATGAAAGAGCAAGGTAACAACCCACCAGAACAAACAAATGAAAAGGAAATAGGCAGTCTAACTGAAAAAGAATTCAGAGTATTTATAGTAAAGATGATCCAAAATCTTGGAAATAGAATGGAGAAAATATAAGAAACATTTAACATGGACCTAGAAGAACTAAAGAGCAAACAAACAATGATGAACAACACAATAAATGAAATTTAAAATTCTCTAGAAGGGATCAATAGCAGAATAACTGAGGCAGAAGAACGGATAAGTGACCTGGAAGATAAAATAGTGGCAATAACTACTGCAGAGCAGAATAAAGAAAAAAGAGTGAAAAGAATTGAGGACAGTCTCAGAGACCTCTGGGACATTAAATGCACCAACATTCGAATTATAGGGGTCCCAGAAGAAGAAGAGAAAAAGAAGGGGACTCAGAAAATATTTGAAGAGATTATAGTTGAAAACTTCCCTAATATGGGAAAGGAAATAGTTAATGAAGTCCAGGAAGCACAGAGAGTCCCATACAGGATAAATCCAAGGAGAAACACGCCAAGACACATATTAATCAAACTATCAAAAATTAAATACAATGAAAAAATATGAAAAGCAGCAAGGGGAAAACAACAAATAACATACAAGGGAATCCCCATAAGGTTAAGAGCTGATCTTTCAGCAGAAACTCTGCAAGCCAGAAGGGAGTGGCAGGACATATTTAAAGTGATGAAAGGGAAAAACCTACAACCAAGATTACTCTACCCAGCAAGGATCTCATTCAGATTCAACAGAGAAATTAAAACCTTTACAGACAAGCAAAAGCTAAGAGAATTCAGCACCACCAAACCAGCTCTACAACAAATATTAAAGGAACTTCTCGAGGCAGGAAACACAAGAGTAGGGAAATATCTACAATAACAAACCCAAAACAATTAAGAAAACGGTAATAAGAACATAGATATTGATAATTACCTTAAATGTAAATAGAGTAGATGCTCCCACCAAAAGACACAGACTGGCTGAACGGATACAAAAACAAGACCCATATATATGCTGTCTACAAGAGACCCACTTCAGACCTAGGGACACATACAGACTGAAAGTGAGGGGATGGAAAAAGATATTCCATGCAAATGGAAATCAAAAGAAAGCTGGAGTAGCAATTCTCATATCAAAAAAAATAGACTTTAAAATAAAGACTATTACAAGAGACAAAGAAGGACACTCCATAATGATCAAGGGATCAATCCAAGGAGAAGATATAACAATTGTAAATATTTATGCACCCAACATAGGAGCACCTCAGTACATAAGGCAAATGCTAACAGCCATAAAAGGGGAAATGGACAGTAACACAATCATAGTAGGGGACTTTAACACCCCACTTTCACCAATGGACATATCATCCAAAATGAAAATAAATAAGAAAACACAAGCTTTAAATGACACATTAAACAAGATGGACTTAATTGATATTTATAGGACATTCCATCAAAAACAACAGAATACACTATCTTCTCAAGTGCTCATGGAACATTCTCCAGGATAGATCATATCTTGGGTCATAAATCACAGCTTGGTAAATTTAAGAAAATTGAACTCGTACCAAGTATCTTTTCCGACCACAATGCTATGAGACTGGATATCAATTACAGGAAAAAATCTGTAAAAAAAAAAAAAAACACATGGAGGCTAAACAATACACTACTTAATAACCAAGACATCACTGAAGAAATCAAAGAGGAAATCAAAAAATACCTGGAAACAAATGACAATGAAAACATGACAACCCAAAATCTATGGGATGCAGCAAAAGCAGTTCTAAGAGGGAAGATTATAGCAATACAATCCTACCTCAAGAAACAAGAAACATCTCAAATAAACAACTTAACCTTACACCTAAAGCAATTAGAGAAAGAAGAACAAAAAAACCCCAAAGTTAGCAGAAGAAATCATAAAGATGAGATCAGAAATAAATGAAAAAGAAATGAAGGAAATGATAGCAAAGATCAATAAAACTAAAAGCCAGTTCTTTCAGAAGATAAACAAAATGGATAAATCATTAGCCAGACTCATCAAGAAAAAAAGGGAGAAGACTTAAATCAACAGAATTAGAAATGAAAAAGGAGAAGTAACAACTGACACTGCAGAAATACAAAGGATCATGAGAGATTACTACAAGCAACTCTATGCCAATAAAATGGACAACCTGGAAGAAATGGACAAATTCTTGGAAAGGTACAACCTTCCGAG
Organism: Balaenoptera musculus; assembly: GCF_009873245.2. Classification (NCBI taxonomy): domain Eukaryota; kingdom Metazoa; phylum Chordata; class Mammalia; order Artiodactyla; family Balaenopteridae; genus Balaenoptera; species Balaenoptera musculus. The sequence goes on from NC_045787.1 coordinate 115,216,060, forward strand.
ACTGAATCGGGAAGAAATAGAAAATATAAACAGACCAATCACAAGCACTGAAACTGAAACTGTGATTTAAAATCTTCCAACAAACAAAAGCCCAGGACCAGATGGCTTTACAGGCGAATTCTATCAAACATTTAGAGAAGAGCTAACACCTATCCTCCTCAAACTCTTCCAAAATATAGCAGAGGGAGGAACACTCCCAAACTCATTCGACAAGGTCACCATCACCCTGGCACCAAAACCAGACAAAGATGTCACAAAAAAAGAAAACAACAAGCCAATATCACTGATGAACATAGATGCAAAAATCCTCAACAAAAACTAGCAGACAGAATCCAACAGCAGATTAAAAGGATCACACAACATGATAAAGTGGGGTTTATCCCAGGAATGCAAGGATTCTTCAATACACACAAATCAATCAGTGTGATACACCGTATTAACAAATTGAAAAATAAAAACCATATGATCAACTCAATAGATGCAGAAAAAGCTTTCAACAAAATTCAGCACCCATTTATGATAAAAACCCTCCAGAAAGTAGGCATAAAGGGAACTTACCTCAACATAGTAAAGGCCATATATGACAAACCCACATCGTTCTCAATGGTGAAAAACTGAAACCATTTCTTCTAAGATCAGGAACAAGACAATGTTGTCCACTCTCGCCAGTATTATTCAACTTAGTTTTGCAACTTTTAGCCACAGCAATCAGAGAAGAAAAAGAAATAAAAAGAATCCACATCAAAAAAGAAGAAAAGCTGTCACTGTTTGCAGGTGACATGATACTATACATAGAGAATCCTAAACATGCTACCAGAAAACTACTAGAGCTAATCAATGAATCTGGTAAAGTAGCAGGACACAAAATTAATGCACAGAAATCTCTTGCATTCCTATACACTAATGATGAAAAATCTGAAAGAGAAATTAAGGAAACACTCCCATTTACCATTGCAACAAAAAGAATAAAATACCTAGGAATAAACCTACCTAGGGAGACAAAAGACCTGTATGCAGAAAACTATAAGACACTGATGAAAGAAATTAAAGATGATACCAACAGATGGAGAGATATACCATGTTCTTGGACTGGAAGAATCAATATTGTGAAAATGACTATACTACCCAAAGCAATCTACAGATTCAAAGCAATCCCTATCAAATTACCAATGGCATTTTTTACGGAACTAGAACAAATAATCTTAAAATCTGTATGGAGCCACAAAAGACCCCGAATAGCCAAAGCAGCCTTGAGGGAAAAAAACGGAGCTGGAGCAATCAGACTCCCTGACTTCAGACTAAACTACAAAGCTACAGTAATCAAGACAATATGGTACTGGCACAAAAACAGAAACACAGATCAATGGAACAAGATAGAAAGCCCAGGGATAAATCCACACACCTATGGACTTTATTTTTGATAAAGGAGGCAAGAATATACAATGGAAAAAAGACAGCCTCTTGAATAAGTGGTGCTGGGAAAACTGGACAGCTACATGTAAAAGAATGAAATTAGAACACTCCCTAACACCATACACAAAAATAAACTCAAAATGGATTAAAGACCTAAATGTAAGGCCAGACACTATAAAACTCTTAGAGGAAAACAGGCAGAACACTCTATGACATAAATCACAGCAAGATCCTTTTTGACCCACCTCCTAGAGGAATGGAAATAAAAACAAAAATAAACAAATGGGACCTAATGAAACTTCAAAGCTTTTGCACAGCAAAGGAAACCATAAACAGGACGAAAAGACAACCCTCAGAATGGGAGAAAATATTTGCAAACGAATCAACGGACAAAGGATTAATCTCCAAAATATATAAACAGCTCATGCAGCTCAATATTAAAGAAACAAACAACCCAATCCAAAAATGGGCAGAAGACCTAAATAGACATTTCTCCAAAGAAGACATACAGACAGCCAAGAAGCACATGAAAAGATGCTCAACATCACTAATTATTAGAGAAATGCAAATCAAAACTACAATGAGGTATCACCTCACACCAGTTAGAATGGGCATCATCAGAAAATCTACAAACAACAAATGCTGGAGAGGGTGTGGAGAAAAGGGAACCCTCTTGCACTGTTGGTGGGAATGTAAATTGATACAGCCACTATGGAGAACAATATGGAGGTTCCTTAAAAAATTAAAAATAGAATTACCATATGACCCAGCAATCCCACTACTGGGCATATACCCAGAGAAAACCATAATTCAAAAAGACACATGCACCCCAATGTTCACTGCAGCACTATTTACAATAGCCAGGTCATGGAAGCAACCTAAATGCCCATCGACAGACGAATGGATAAAGAACTTGTGGTACATATATATAATGGAATATTACTCAGCCATAAAAAGGAACGAAATTGAGTCATTTGTTGAGATGTGGATGGATCTAGAGACTGTCATACAGAGTGAAGTAAGTCAGAAAGAGAAAAACAAATATCGTATATTAACGCATGTATGTGGAACCTAGAAAAATCGTACAGATGAACCAGGTTGCAGGGCAGAAGTTGAGACACAGATGTAGAGAACAAACATATGGACACCAAGGGGGGAAAACTGCGGTGGGGTGGGGATGGTGATGTGCTGAACTGGGTGATTGGTATTGACATGTATACAGTGATGTGTATAAAATTGATGACTGATTAAAAAAAAAACCCTACAAACAATAAATGCTGGAGAGGGTGTGGAGAAAAGGGAACCCTCTTGCACTGTTGGTGGGAATGTAAATTGATACAGCCACTATGGAGAACAGTATGGAGGTTCATTAAAAAACTAAAAATAGAACTACCATACAACCCAGCAATCCCACTACTGGGCATATACCCTGAGAAAACGATAATTCAAAAAGAGTCAGGTACCACAATGTTCATTGCAGCTGTATTTACAATAGTCAGGACATGGAAGCAACTTAAGTGTCCATCAACAGATGAATGGATAAAGAAGATGTGGCACATATATACAGCGGAATGTTACTCAGCCATAAAAAGAAACGAAATTGAGTTATTTGTAGTGAGGTGGATGGACCTAGAGTCTGTCATACAGAGTGAAGTAAGTCAGAAAGAGAAAAACAAATACTGTATGCTAACCCATATATATGGAATCTAAGAAAAAAAGAAAGAAAAAAGGTTATGAAAAACCTAGGGGCAGAACAGGAATAAAGACGCAGACGTAGAGAATGGACTTGAGGACATGGGGATGGGGAAGGGTAAGCTGGGATGAAGTGAGTGAGTGGCATGGACTTATATACACTACCAAATGTAAAACAGATAGCTAGTGGGAAGCAGCAGCATAGCACAGGGAGATCAGCTCGGTGCTTTGTGACCACCTAGAGGGGTGGGATAGGGAGGGTGGGAGGGAGGAGATATGGGGATATACGTACATGTATAGCTGATTCACTTCGTTATAAAGCAGAAACTAACACACCATTGTAAAGCAATTATACTGCAATAAAGATGTTAAAAAAGAAAAAACAAAAACATATTATGACATATATCAAGTTCCAACACAGGAAAAACTTGCCATTGAACAAGCACTGCCTGAAATCCTCCAGAGCTCAGTCAGGTCCATCTGTCAACCAACATTTCCCCACTTCTTGCACCTGAAAAGGTGCCGACAGTACAATTCTCCACCCAACACCACCTCCATTAAAGCATCAGAGGAATGCAGAGGACCTCCTGGCATGGGCACCGAGTATGGAAGAGACTGGTCCTTCTCCACTCTGTTCAATGGAGGTCCTCAAAACTCTCTTTCCGTCCCTTGCCCATTACACTTCTATCATCCACATATTTTTCTTAGACAGTGTGAATCTATACTTTTAACCATGCATTTACTATACATTGTGTGAGGCAGGTTTGCTTTAGTTCATCCTAAATTTAGTACCCTTGAGGTCAAGCAGTGTTGCCAGGTTCTACTGACCAGAATTTGCTAAACCAGTCCACATTTCCGCCATCTTTATCCTCCAAGTTTTCAGTGCTTGTCACAGAGAAGTTCCATACATATTCGTGATTAAATGAATTTTCTTTCACTGGCTTTACTTTCTTAGATCAGAAAGTCCTATGCTTCCCTCACTGTCCTCACTATCCATACACATTCCACGTCTGTCATGCCAAACCAGCCAGTCCTGGAACACAGGTTTAACCATGGGGGGAGGTGGGTGTAGGGAAGAGGGTGTCTCTCATAAACCAATCCTCACCTTCAAGAGGAACAATTTCTGCCAGGAAAGTAGTAAATTGCATCATTTACTTGTTCTTCCTGCTGATGGGTGAACACATTGGAAGCACACAACCCACTTCTGCCATGATTCTCATTTCCATGTGAACTCAAGTAGAATAGAAACAACAGATGTCATTTCCTCCATTAAAATGGGACACCATTAGAAATCTCAAAAGAGAAAAGAAAACTCAAACACAAAATCCTCATGTTGTTTAAGGACGAAAGGGTGATACAGAGGAATTCATTCTTTCATTCATTAACAAATATTTCTTAAACACCTGCTATGAGCTAAGCACAGTTCTGAGCCTTGAAGATCCAGATATGAGCAAGACAGGCCAAAATCCCTATTCTCTCAGAATTTTGTAGTGTGGAAATAGACGATGAACAACATTAGTAAAATATACAGTATTAGATAGCTAAGTACTAAGGAGCAAAATAATGTAGGGAAAGGATATGAAATGACAAGGAAGGAAGAAACTTGTTTCAGATGGTGGCCAGGGAAGGCCTTGTTTGAGATGGTTACTTTTTTATTTTGGGGATAATTTTAGATTTATGGAAAACTTAAAATGATAATACAAAGATTTCAAAATATTCCTGTACATCTCTCACTCAGTTTCAGTGCCTCTAATGTTACGATCTTCATTACTGTAATACATTTGTTAACATTAAGAAATCAACACTGGGGTGTGGTCAACACAGAAGAGCAGGAAGACCTTGACTGAGCCCACCTCCTCCCATTAGCCCATGAAAATTATAACTATTTACAGAACAACTATCAATGAGAATGACCTGAAGACTAGCAAAAAGATTTTCAGGGACTTCCCTGGTGGCACGGTGGTTAAGAATCCACCTGCCAATGCAGGGGACACAGGTTCGATCCCTGGTCTGGGAAGACCCCACATGCCGTGGAGCAACTAAACCCATGCACCACAACTACTGAGCCTGTGCTCTAGAGCCCACGAGCCACAACTACTGAGCCTGTGCACCACAACTACTGAAGCCTGCATGCTCTAGGACCCGCATGCCACAACTACGAGGCTGCGTGCTGCAACTACTGAAGCCCGCGTGCCTAGAGCACGTGCTCCACAACAAGAGAAGCCACCACAATGAGAAGCCTGCTCACCACAACAAAGAGCAGACCCCGCTCATCGCAAGTAGAGAAAGCCCGTGTGCAGCAACAGAGACCCAATGCAGCAAAAAAAAAAAAAAGATTTTCAATGACTTAAAGATATAAAGAAGGAACCACAACAAGACTCGTAGGAGGGGCAGTGACATGGCAGTCAAGACATACATCCTTGGGTAGGTAACCCACAAATGGGAGGATAATCACAATTGCAGAGGTTCTACCCAAGGAGTTAGGGATCCAAGCGCCACACCAGACTCCCCAGCCTGGGAGTCCTACACTGGGAAGACAAGTCCCCAGAATGCCTGCTTTAAAGGCCAGTGGGCTTGCATATGGGAGACATGGAGGGCTGTAGGAAACAGAGACTCCACTCTTAAAGGGCACACAAAAATATCTCACACGCTCCAAGACCCAGTGCAGAGGCAGTAATTTGAAAGCAGCCTGGGTCAGATCCACTTGCTAATCTTGGAGAGCTTCCCACAGAGGCAGGAGGATGCCCCCTAGGGACAACGACACTTGTGGCAGCCATTGTGGGGCGCTCATTCTACCACAAGGACACTGGTGCTGGTAAGCACCATTTTGGAGTCCTCTCTCTAGCCTACTAGCACCAAGGGCTTATCTGCCCACCAGCAGGTCAGTACCAATCCTGGGACACCCTGGGCCCTGTTGCCAGTGACACTGGAACCTGGCCCTGCCCAGCACCAAGCTAGTGACAGCCCCAAGATCCCCTGGGTTGCAAGCCAGCCATTCCATGACCCAGCCCCACCCACCCGTGGCCAGCAGCCTCCATATGAGGTAGGGCCTAGTAGCCAACTAGGCTGGGGGCTAGTCCCACCCACCAACACATCCACAGTAATTGGTGCTACCACAAGAGAAGGGCTTATGCAGCTCACATAGGGGGCACCCCTAGAGCATACAGCTCTGATGATGAGGGTAGAGTGTGCTGCTGGGCCCCATAGGATGTCTCCTACATAATGCCACTTCTCCAAGATCAGTAAACATAAATGATCTCCTAATACACAGAAACAAGATAAAATCTCAGAAGAAGAACTAAGCAAAGTGGAGAGTAAGTGATCTACCCAATAAAGAGTAAAAGGTAATGATCATAATGATGTTCAACGAACTCAGGAGAAGAATGGGTGAACACAGTGTGAAGTTTAACAAAGAGTCACAAAGTATAAAGAGGAACCAGAGATGAAGAACACAATAACTGAAATTAAAAATATATTGGGGGCTTCCCTGGTGGCGCAGTGGTTGAGAATCTGCCTGCCAATGCAGGGGACGCGGGTTCGAGCCCTGGTCTGGGAGGATCCCACATGCCACGGAGCAACTAAGCCCGTGAGCCACAACTACTGAGCCTGCGCATCTGGAGCCTGTGCTCCGCAACAAGAGAGGCCGCGATAGTGAGAGGCCCGCGCACCGCGATGAAGAGTGGCCCCCGCTTGCCACAACTAGAGAAAGCCCTCGCACAGAAACGAAGACCCAACACAGCCAAAAATAAATAAATAAATTTATAAAAAAAAAAAATATATATTGGAAGGAATCAACAGTAGATTAGATGATACAAAGGAACAGATCAGTGAACTGGAAGAAAGAGTAGTGGAAATCACCCATGTGAATAGAAAAAAGTATTTTTTCAAATGAGGTCTCTTAAATAGTTTAAGAGACCTCTGTGACAACAGCAAGCACACTGAAACTTGCATGATAGGGGTCTCAGAAGAAGAAGAAGAGAGATAAAGGGGCAGAGAACTTATCTGAAGAAATAATAGCTGAAAATGTCCCTAACCTGAGAAAGGAAACAGATATTCAGGTCCAGGAATCGCAAGAAGTCCAAACAAGATGAACTCAAAGAGATCCACACCAAGGCACGTTGTAATTAAAATGGCAAAAAGAGAGAGAGAGAGAAAGAGAAAATCTTAAAGCAGCAAGAGAAAATCAACTAGTTACATACAAGGAAACTCCCATAAGACTGTTGGCTGACTTTTCAACAGAAATTTTGTAGGCCAGAAAGGAGTGTCACCATATATTTAAAGTGATGAAAGCAAAAAACCCACGACCAAGAATATTCTACCTGGTGTGACTATTAGTCAGATTTGAAGGAGAGATAAAGAGTTTCAGAGACAAGCACAAGCTAAAAGAGTTCAGCACCACTAAACCGACTTTACAAGAAATGTTAATGGGACTTCTCTAAGCAGAAAAGTAAAAACAACTAGAAATATGAAAATTACAAAAGGAGAAATCTCATTGATAAAGGCAAATATACAGTAAAGGTATCAGAAAAACACTTATAAAGTTAGTAGGAAGGTTAAAAGACAAAAGTAGCAAAATCATCTATATCCACAGTAAGTAGTTAAGGGATACACAAAATAAAAAGATGTAAAATATGATGCCAAAAACATTCAATATGGGGAGGAATTAAAATCCAGGGTTGTTAGAATGTGTTCAAACTTAAAAGTTCCCCAACTTTAAATAGTCGTGTGTGTGTGTGTGTGTGTGTGTGTGTGTGTGTGTGTGTGTGTGAGTATTTGTATATAAACCTCGTGGTAACCACAAGCCAAAAATCTGTAACAGATACATACACAAAAAAGAGAAAGGAATCCAAACATAACATTAAAGATAGTCATCAAATCACAAGGAAAGAGTGGGGGGGAAAGAATAAAGGAACAAAAAAGAACTACAAAAGCAACCAGAGAACAATTAACAAAACAGCAGTAAGTACATACCTAACAATAATTACTTTAAATGTAATTGGATTATATGTTCTAATCAAAAGACAGAGTGGCTGACTGAATAAAAAAAAGAGACCCCTATATATGCTGACTACAAGAGACTCACTTCAGATCTAAAGATACACACAGACTGAAAGTGAAGGAATCGAAAAAGGTATTCCATGCAAATGGAAATCAAAGGAAAGCTGGGGTAGCAATATCAGACAAAATAGACTTAAATGTATATGAATAACTAAATCACTTTGCTGTACACTTGAAACTAACACAACATTGTAAATCAACTATACGCCAATATAAAATAAAAGTTAAAAAAAATAAACTTTAAAACTGTAAAACTTTAAACTAAAAAGACTGTAACAAGGGATGAAGATGGGCATTACATATAATGATAAAGGGATCAATCCAACAAGATGATATAACACTTATAAATATATGTGCAGCCAACATAGGAGCACCTAAATACATAAAGCAAATATTAACAAACATAAAGGGAGAAATTGACAGTAACACAGTAATAGTAGGGGACCTTAACACCCCACTTACATCCATGGACAGATCATTCAGATGGAAAATCAATAAAGAAACACAGGAATGACATGTTAGATCAGATGAACTTAATACATATACACAGAACATTCCATCCAAAAGCAGAATACACATTCTTTTCAAGTGCACATGGAACATTATCCAGGTTAGACCACACACTAGACCACAAAACAAGTCTCAATAAATTTTAAAAGACTGAAATCATATCAAGTATCTTTTCTGATGACAACAGTATGAGACTAGAAATTTTTACAAGGTAAAAAACTGCAAAAAACACAAATACTTGGAGTCTAAACAATATGCTACTAAACAACCAATTTTCAGTAATTTCTTCACTGAAGAAACCAAAGATGAAAACAAAAAATACCTGGAGACAAATGAAAATGGAAACAATGACCCAAAATCTATGGGACACAGCAAAAGCAGTTCTAAAAGGGAAGTTTATAGTGATATAAACCTACTTCAGGAAACAAGAAAATCTAATAAATAACCTAACCTTACATCTAAAGGAAAAGAAAAAGAAGAACAAGAAAAACCAAAAAGTAGTAGAAGGAAAGAAATCATAAAAATCACAGCAGAAAGAAATGAAATAGAAAGTAAAAAACATTAGAAAAGATCAATGAAACTACGAGCTGGTTCTTGAAAAGATAAGCAAAATTGATAAACCTTTAGCCAGACTCATCAAGAGAGAGAGAGGGCCCAAATCAATAAATTCAGAAATGAAAATGGAGAAATTACAACAAGCACCACAGAAATGCAAAGAATAGTAAGAGATTACTACAAACAGTTATACACAAATAAAATGACAGTTTAGAAGAAACTGATAAATTCCTAGGAACATACAATCTCTCAAGACTGAATCAAAAAGAAATAGAACAGACCAATTACTAGTAATGAAACTGAATTCAGTAATTTTTTTTTTTTAACTCCCAACAAACAAAAGGCCAGGGCTAGATGGCTTCACAGGTGAATTCTACCAGACACTAAAAGAAGAGTTAACACCTATTCTTCTCAAATTATTCCAAAAAAATTGAAGAGGAAGGAATGCATCCAAACTCATTCTACAAAACCAGCATCATCCTCATACCAAAACCAGACAAAAACACCACAGAGAAAATTACAGGCCAATATCACTGATGAACATAGAAGCAAAAAAGCTCAACAAAATATTAGCAAACCAAATTAAACAACACATTAAAAGGACCATGCACCATGATCAAGTGGGATTTATCACAGGGATGCAAGGATGGTATGATGTCCACAAATCAATGTAATATACCACACTAACAAACTGAAGAATAAAAATCATATGATCATCTCAATAGAAAGAGAAAAGGTTTTTCACAAAATTCAACATCCATTTATGATAAAAACTCTGCACAAAGTGGAGAACATACACCAAGAGGGAACATACCTCAACATAATAAGGGCCATATATGACAAGCCCACAGCCAATATCACACTCAACAGTGAAAAGCTGAAAGCATTTCCTCTAAGATCAGGAACAAAACAAGGATGCCAACTATCACCACTTTTATTCAACATAGTATTAGAAATCTTAGCCACAACAATCAGACAAGACAAAGAAACAAAAGGAATACAAATTGGAAAAGAAGAAGTTAAACTGTCACTGTTTGCAGATGACATGATACTATATATAGAAAATCCTAAAGACATCACCAAAAAACTGTTAGAATAAAAGAATACATTAAAGTTGCAGGATATAAAATTAATATACAGAAATCTGTTGCATTTCTATACACTAACAAACTATAAGAAAAAGAAACTAAGAAAACAATCCCATTTACAATTGCATCAAAAAGATTAAAATACCTAGCAATAAATCTAACTAAGGAGGTGAAAAAACTGTACTCGGAAACCTGTAAGATATTGATGGAAGGCACTGAAGATGACACAAACAAATGAAAAGATATACGGTGCTCATGTATTGGTAGAATTAATACTGTTAAAATGACCATACTCCCCAAGGCAATAACAGATTCAATGCAATCCCTATCAAAACACCAATGACGGGCTTCCCTGGTGGCGCAGTGGTTGAGAGTCTGCCTGCCAATGCAGGGGACACGGGTTCGAGCCCTGGTCTGGGAGGATCCCGCATGCCGCGGAGCGACTAGGCCTGTAAGCCACAACTGCTGAGCCTGCGCGTCTGGAGCCTGTGCTCCGCAACGAGAGGGGCCGCGACAGTGAGAGGCCCGCGCACCACGATGAGGAGTGGCCCCCGCTTGCCGCAACTGGAGGGGGCCCTTGCACGGAAACGAAGACCCAACACAGCCAAAAATAAATAAATAAATAAAGGAGTTCCTCTAAAAAAAAAAAAACACCAATGACATTTTTCACAGAATTAGAATAATTCTAAAATTTATATGGAAATTAGGAGATTGGGATTCACATATTCACACTACTATATATAAAATAGATAACTAATAAGGACCCACTGTATAGCACAGGGAACTCTACTCAAGATTCTGTAATAACCTAAATGGAAAAAGAATCTGAAAAAGAATGGAGATATATGTTATGTGTATAACTGATTCACTTTGCTGTACGCCTGAAACTAAGACAACATTGTTAAGTCAACTATACTCTAATAAAATTTTTTAATTAATTAATTAATTATTTTGTCTGCACTGGGTCTTAGTTGCAGCATGCAGGCTTCTTAGCTGCGGCATGCATGCCGGATCTAGTTCCCCGACCAGGGATCAAACCCGGGCCCCCTGCATTGGGAGCATGGAGTCTGACTCACTAGACCACCAAGGAAATTCCCCAATAGAAAAAATTTTTTAATTATATTGAAGCATGTAAAGTAAAACAGGAATAAACACTGAAAAAAATAAAACTTCTAAGGAAACATGAAAGATCCCAAATAGCCAAAATAATCTTAAGCAAGAAGAACAAAGTTGGAGGTATCATGCTCCCTGATTTCAAGCTATACTACAAAGCTACTATAATCAAAACAATATGGTACTGGCACAAAAATAAACACATAGATCAATGGAACAGAACAGAGAGCCCAGGAACAAACCCATACTTATATGGTCAATTAATCTATGACAAAGGAGGTAGGAATATACAATGAGGAAAAGACAGCCTCTTCAACAAATGATGTGGGGAAAACTGGTTACATGCAAAAGAATCAAACTGGACTACTTTCTGACACCATATACAAAAATAAACTCAAAATGGATTAAAGACTTAAATGTAAGACCTGAAACCATAAAACTCCTAAAAGAAAACAGGCAGTACACTCTTTGACATTGGTCTTAGCAGTATTTTTTGGCGGGTTTTTTTTTTTTTTTTGGTTTTGTTTTGTTTTCTATTTTTTGTCCTTGCCACACAGCATGCAGGTTCTTAGTTCCCTAACCAGGGATCAAATCCACACCCCCTGCAGTGGAAGCACAGCATCTTAACCACTGGACCACCAGGGAAGTCCCTCAGCAGTATTTTTTTGGATCTGTCTCCTCAGGCAAGGGAAACAAAATAAAAAATAAACAAATGGAACTACATCAAACTAAAAAGCTTATACACAGCACAGGAAACCATCAACAACAACAACAAAAAAAGGCAGCCTACTGAATGGGAGAAGCTATTTGCAAATGATATATCTGATAAGGGGTTAATATCCAAAATATACAAGGAACTCATAAAACTCAACATCAAAAATAAACAACCTGATTTAAAAATGGGCAGAGGACTTTTTCCAAAGAAGACATACAAATGGCCAATACACACATGAAAAGATGCTCACTAATCATCAGGGAAATGCAATCAAAACCACAATGAGACATCACCCCACACCTATCAGAATGGCTATTATCAGAAAGACAACAAATAACAAATAACAAGTGTTAGCAAAAATGTGGAGAAAAGGGAATCCTTGTGCACTGTTGGTGGGAATGTAAATTGGTACAGCCACTATAAAAAACAGTATGGAGGTTCCTTAAAAAATTAAAAATAGAACCACTTACCATACAATCCAGCAATTCCACTTCTATTTCCAAAGAAAACAAAAACACTAATTTAAAAAGATATATGCACACCTATGTTACTGCAGCATTACTTACAAAGCCAAGATATGGAAGCAACCTAAATGTCAATAGATGAATGGATAAAGATGTGGTATGTGTGTGTGTATATATATATATACATATATATGTATATATATATATACACACACAGTGGAATATTAGCGATAGAAAAGAATGAAATCTTGCCATTTTCAACAACACGGATGGATCTAGAGTATATTATGCTAAGCAAAATAAGTCAGAAAGAAAAAGACAAATACCATACGATTTCACTCATATGTGGAATCTAAAAAACAAAACAAATGAACAAACAACAAAACAGACTCAGATTCAGAGAACAAACAGGTGGTTGGAGGGGAGAGGTGTAGGAGGATGAGTGAAATAGGTGAGGGAGATTAAGAAGTACAAACTTCCAGTTACAAAATAAATTAGTTAAAGGGATGAAGTGTACAGCATGGGAAATATAGTCAATAAAATTGTAGTAACTTTGTATGGTGACAGATGGTAACTACACTTACCATGGTGATCATTTTGTAATGTATAGAAATATTAAATCACTATGTTGTATACCTGGAACAACAGTGCTGTAAGTCAATTATACTTGAATTAAAAAAAATAAAGAAAGAAACCAACATTGTTACATTACTAGTAACTAAACTCCAGACTCTTTGTGTTTCACCAGTTTGTCCATTAATGTCTTTTTTCTGTTCCAGCATACCATTCAGAATACCACGTTGCATTTAGATGTCATGTCTTCTCTGGTCTATGAGAGTTTCTTGGTCGTTCCTTGTTTATCACAACCATAACAGTATGAGGAGTACTGGTCAGGTATTTTGTAGAATGTCCCTTAGTTTGAATTTGTCTGATTTTTTTCTCATGATTAGAATGGAGTTATTGGTTTTGAGGAAAAATACCATAGAGGTGAAGAGCTCTTGTTTTCACATCGCATCAGGAGACTTATCCATATAACAGCACTGGTGATGTTACCCTGAATCGCAGGTAATGCTTACCAGGTTTCTCCACTGTAAAGGTACCGTTTTTCCCTTTCCATAAACTACTCTTTAGAACTGAGTCACTAAGTCCAGATCACACTTTAAGTTCTACCTCCTGGAAGGGGGAAGTATCTATGTATATTACTGGAATTCTTCTGTAAGAGATTTATCTTCTCTCTCCCATTTATTTAGTTATCTGTTCATTCATTCATTCAATCATTTGTTTATATAAGTTTATATTCATTCAATCATTTGTTTATATAAGTTCAGACTCATGTATATTTATTTTATACTTTGGGTTATAATCGAATACATTACTTATTTTGCTGCTTAAATCATCGCAGCTTTGGCCATTCAAAGAGAAGGTCACTTCTGAGTAAAGATCTAAGAGAAGTGAGGGAGCAAGCCACAAACTTATCTAGGAGAGGAGCATTCTAGGTCCCAAGGTGTGATGGGCCTGGTGCATTCAGGAAACATGAGGGAGGCCAAGGTGTCTAAAGGAGAGGGAATGTGAGGGAGAGTAGTACAAGATGAAATGACGGAGATAAGGGTAGTAATACACATCACAGAGCTGTGTAGACCATGGAAGGGACTTTGACTCTTTATAAGAGAAGGAAAGCCAAAGGATATTTTTGAGCACAGGAAGACATAACAAAAGGATCATTCTGGCTGCTGTGTTGAGAACTGACTGGAAGCGTTAAGGGCAGAAGGAGGAAAGCCAGTTAGCAGCCTATTACAATAACCCAGGGGAGAGATAATGGTGGTTATAGGGGTAATGAGAAGTGGTCAGATTCTGGATATATGTGAAGATAGAGCTGTTAGGACTTGCTGTCGGATAGAATGTGGGTGTGAGAGAAAGAAAGGAGTCAAGAATGGCTCTGAGGATTTTGGCCTGAGTAACTGAAAGGACAGAGTTGCCACAAACTGAGATTGGGGAAGGTTACAGGAGCTCAGTTTCAGACATGTTAAGTTTGAGATGCCTATTAAACATCCACGTAGAGGCAGCAGATGGACAGATGGGTCTGGAGTTCAGAAAAGTACAGGCTGGAGATTAAAAAAATCTGGGCGTCTTCAGCATACAAATAAAAAGTAAAGCCATTAGGCTAGAGGAGATCACCAAAGGCATAAAAGTAGATGAGAAGAGTAGAGGTCCAAAGACTGAGCCTCGGACACTCTGGTACTGAGAGAAATCAAGGCCTTCTTACCTGCCCTTCAATTAGAAACAAATTTAGCAAAAATTTTCCCATCCATTGTGTACAGAGTACTGTTCTGGAGCCCGTAACTCTCAGGTCTCTCAGTATGCAACCTTAGCTCTCACATTTCTGCAATTCCCTACTCCCAATCTGCTCCTTTGCTGCTGTGCAACTGGTCTCCATCATGAGACAATCATTACTGCCACCATCCCTTTGCAAGCTGTTCCTCCCACCTGGAAAACCCTTCCCACTCCACCTCATCAAACTCCAACTCTTTATCAAGCCCTAGGTGTCCCATCTTCTCTCTGAGCTTTATCTAACTATTCTGGCTTATAATAAATGACATTCCACCCCAAAGTAGCCCATCTCTGAATCTCTGTAACACCTGCTATCGGTACAATTAGATATTTATCACTTATTGACCTATATGGCTAGTTAACTTTACCTATAAATAGCTCTTATTTATATGTACTGCAGCTTCCTTTAAGGAGAAGGGTATCTCAGCCTTTCCTATTCTCCCAACAGTAGCCTGCCAAATACCTACTACATAGCAAGTGCTCGACAAACGTGTATGGATTATTTCATGTCAATTCTGTTATCCAGTCCAGTTCAGTAAGCTTCTTGAAAGTAGGGGCCTATTTTATATCCCTCCTTCATCTGGCATTGGGCTGGACACAGGTGGGCAAGCCCTCAACATCTGTTTACCATCAAAGAGACTGATGACAATGTCCCTGTCCTGGGGATCCTACAGTCTTGGTACAAAACAATGAGAACCTGTGTTCTGTGCTTGCTGCCCTGTCTTTCCTGAAGCCAGCTACTTCCTAGTCAAGGGAGAAGTACCTAGAGATCACAGAGAGAAGAAATCCCAGGGCATCTGATGTGTGATGCACAACAGGAATGAGAGATACTCAAAACATGGTGTTATCTTAACAGCCCAGACAAGGTTACCCCCAGCTGAGATGCTGGGCAAAAGAATCAGAAAAGATGAGCACTTCTACTTTAGTGAATCTCTTCTAAGAACATAGAGAGCACATAAAAATATACGCAAGAATGTTTACTGTAGAATTACTTATAATAATGAAAAACTGGAAGCCACCTAAATGTGTAACAATAATAATCAATTAAGCATAATTTGGTATATTCATACAAAGACTAGCATCTGGAAAAAGTTCACTGTGTGCCTAATTATGTGCTGGAGGCTCTAGCTTTTAAAACTCCACAACATTTAGCTCCCAATTTCTAAATGGAAAATATTAGCCTCTAAATATTATATACAGAATGAAAGCACTTTTGTAAAAACAACTGGAAGAACATAAACCATGCTATCTTTATATCTGGATAGTGGAGTAGGGATGGTTTTGTTGTTGTTTCCCTTTGTGCTTTTCTGTGTTTTCCAAGTTTTCTGCTTTGAAAACATAAATATTACTTTGTCAGCAGGCCAAAAAAAAAAAAAAGCATTTTAAAAACAAACACATAAAAGCTAAATTCTCAAACATCTAAGCATCAACTGCTAGAATGTTCCTACTTCTGATGTAAAATGCAAGAATCATAAGCTTGAGCCCTCCCCTGATCCCCCCTCCCCGCTCAAAACAGAGAAAAACCCATGAAACTATGAGACTAAGAGCTTCTTGAAGGTAAGATCCTGTTTTGCTGATCTTTGGTTTCCCGCCCCAGAGTTTTCAGCACCCAATAAGGCACATATTTACGTGCTCAGTAAACACAAAAGGGAAGGAGGAAGTGTGGTGAACTTATAAGGCACAGATGTCACTAACACAATGACATTACCCTACCTCCATCCACCCCATCCCAGGTCTGATCCCTTCCTCTCCTATCTCTAGGCATTGCACAAGCTGGCCAAGTAGCTCTTAGAACAGACAAACTGCTGACTTTTTGCACCACAGCATTCATCTTTTGCTTTTTTTCCCCTTTCCTTTCTCCCTCTTCTTAAAAGGTGATCTTGCCTTTCAGCTAGTATAATGCACCGCACTGAACCAGCATGCCAGTCAGTCTGCAGAGAATCATTGAGAGAATGAATCTAAATAATAAAAGCCAGAACAAGGAGATACCTTGGAGAGAGACTTGGTGTAGTACCTTCAATTTAGAACCTCATTTCAGTGGCTAATGCAATCGTTGGAGACATTAGCCTCATTTTTGCCAGGAGAGTCCAGCAACACAGCAGTACTAAACATGGGCACAGAGGACCCTGCTCATCTCAGAGACAGAGTGCAGAGAATGAAATTAGCAGCACTGCACTTCTGGTGGAGAGGAAAGCAAATCCCCACACCCTTCCACCAATTCATCACCAACCATGTTTAAAATAAAAACACACAAGAATGAGTATGGGAGTCAGCAGGAGAATGAAGTTCGAGAGAGGCCGAGACCCCTGAAGAGGTCCCCATGGGGCACTTACAGACTACATGAAAGTTAATTTCAAAGGACATCCAATAAAGGCAGCCCTACAACAGATTTTGTCATTGCTAAGCCCCATATGCTGGAATGGCTCCAAAACTTGCCAGCAGATCAGTTTGCTGAAGCCAGAAATAGGGAGGCAAGCCCCAAAAGGTCAGACTGGAAGGGAAAGGCTTAGCTCCAGACATATCTACACAGACTTAGGGGATAGGGAGGTTGTTCCTAAGACAAGAGCTTCCCATTGGCTAGGTTAAAGAAGTCGCATCTGGTCTGGTCCAGACTTGTCCTAGGTCTCTCTCTCAAGTGGTCAGTCTCCTTGCTGCAAGAGCCAAGCAGCTCAGGACCATGCGCTTTCCTGTGGCTACATGAAGAGGGAAGCAGGAGCCTCAGAGGCAGCAACAATATCCCTAGGGAGCAGTCTCTGAGGGGTTCCCCACTCCCTCGTAGACTGGGCCCACAGTGGGTCTCCCTGAATGGCCAGGTAGAGGAAGGCACTCCTTTCTCTTGCTCTAACAGGTTGTTGGGCCAGTAGCTCTCTCTCTGACCTTAGAGATTTCTCATTGTCTCTGGTCACCCAAAGTTCCATTCTGCCCTCCATTCTGTTATTTGAGGTTCTTTTGACTTATCTAGGGGTGGGTGAGAAGAAAAAAAGTTTAACCAAGTCTTCATAGCAAACGATTTTCTAGAACACAATGTTCCTTTTTCCTCTCCCCTCCCCCACCATAAGGCAAAGGAGAGCCCAAAGTCACCAACAACTCATTCCTTTTTTTCAATTGAAGTATAGCTGATGCATAATATTCTATAAATTATAGGTATACAATATAGTGATTCACATTTATAAAGGTATATTCCATTTATGGTTATAACAAAATATTGTCTATATTCCTTGTGTTGTACAATATATCATTGTAGCTTATTTTATACCTAATAGATTGTACCTCTTAATCTCCTACCCCTACATTGCCCCTCCCCCTTCCCTATCCCCACTGGTAACTACTAGTTTGTTCTCTGTATCTGTGACTCTGCTTCTTTTTGTTATGTTCACCAGTTCGTTTTATTTTTCAGATTCCACATATAAATGATATCATACAGTATATGTCTTTCCCTGTCTGACTTATTTCACTTAGCATTATGCCATCCAAGTCCATTCTTGTTGCTGCAAAGGGCAAAATTTCATTCTTTTTTATGGCTTAGTAGTATTCCTATATATACACACACACACACACACACATATCACATCTCCTTTATCCATTCATCTGTTGATTGACACTCAGGTTGCTTTCATATCCTGGCAACTGTAAATAATGCTGCTATGAACACTGGGGTGCATGTATCTTTTCCAATTAGGGTTTTTGCATATATATTTTAATATATACACAAGAGTGGAATTGCTGGACCAGTAACTCATTCTTAACAGCCTCATGGTCTTACCAGCACTAACCTGGACGCTTTAATGACTTTAAGAGGTCAACACTGTAATGACAGACACAAAGACACCTATACATCAAGACCTATGAGTGGAGGGGTGGGACCGCCAACGTTCTGGATCGAATGGATTCCCTGTGATGCTTAAAGCCAAGATACTCTGCTATGCTCCCACTGTACTTAACACAATGGTAGGCACATAGTAAGTACTCAAACACCTCAGGACCTGAACTCTTCCCATAGCTCTCTCCATAAAGTTCTGGGTATATGAAAAACTGTGCCCTCTACCTCATAGATACTAAAAGACAGCCCTACAGGAGACACAGGGGTTGCTTGGGAGGAAAAGCAACAGAGATGAAAAGCTAGACACCCCAGACTCCACCCAGGAGGCATACGCAATGAGAGGAGCAGTACAGGCATAGGGAGACAAGAATTACTCTCCACATACACTGCCTGCCTGCCAAAATTTACTGGATGGCAGGAATCCTAGATCTGTGGGCTAGGAGTGAGTCATGTTATGAATCCCTTTTTTCTAAGCAGCATGTGCAAAAACTCCTCCATCTCAAGCAGGGAAGACGGTGGTCTACAACTGGAAGCACTGATTTCATTCTAATGCTGGAGCAGCCTCCTCAAATTACAGAGTCCATTCTGGAAGAAGCCAGGCGAGCTAGACTGTGGCTTTGGATAGAGTCAAAAATACCACTGCCATGAAACTGTATCATCACAGTGTTGATAATTTCCCTTTAAGAAGCAAATCTTCCTTTAACTGTAAATCAATCCCTCAATGCAGTTTTAGAAATCTATCAAAAAAAAAATCAGCTATTACCAGAAATTCTAAATGCTAGACACTAGAAGCTGAGCTCTAGTATAATTAGGGGAGATTCTGAATGTTGCCCTGAGGCAGACTATACAAGACCAGGGTAGGAAGGAGTTATATACACTTAGAAAGCTCATTTAGGGAATAGGCTGTGCATAATGCATGTAGGCCTGGGAGTGCAGACATTCAAAGGCAGGCTTCGAGCCGTGACACTGGCAGATGGTTGCCTCGGTGGCAATTGTGCATGCTTCAATGGCCGCCTCCTCCTGTCCACCCTTAAGCACAGGCTTATGCTCCCATGAGGCATGGGGAGCACCGGCAAACATTACCCCCAAAGAATGGTGCCTTTCCCTAGGGATGGTAAACATTTCCATCAGAAGGCAGAAGCTGACACAAGGCAATATCTCTCTGTGCAGGGAAAAGAAGCCACAAATATAAAGTTGCTCATTCAAAAGAGACAGATGACCGCTGCAGGCCAAGCAGTGCCAAACCATTTGTAAAGGGTTTGCACACATCCATCAGCACAAGTAGCTGCATGGGGGAGGGGGAGCAGGAGCGTGGAAGGCCACTCAGGGTACAAGACTCTCTGGCCTCAGGTCACTTGTTATCTGGCTGAAGAGAAGCCCCAGGAGGAAGGAAGCTGGTCATCTTTCCACTGGGGCTCTAGCCTGAGCAAAGGGGCAGCAAAGATTTGATTTGTAGCCTCGTCTCACTCCTCTAGCCCAGGTGTTCCCAATCCTCTCAATCCACACCCAAGGTCTGTGCACTTCAAGCCTCTGCATTCACAAGCCTTCAGGGGTAGTATACTGTTCAATCTTGAACTGGACACTTCTCCCTCCCACCACCATCTCCCATCTTTTTTTTTAGTCACATGTGTCATAAGACATACTAGTCTTATGCCTAAAATATCCTACAGAGAAATGTGGTTTATGAACTCTCCCGTAATACAATACATAATTCAGAGACCAGCCATTTGTCACACTATTGAGTAATCCACACGCATCCCCAGGGTGTGACAATAAAATTTGTAAATCAACAGCAAAAAGCAGTACACCTTAGCCACTGAGTTAAAATACAGAGAACATTTTTTAGCACTGATTTTTTTTAACTTAGAAAATACATGGGCTTTTGGAAGGTAAATACTGGCGAGGGAGCTGTGGGCTAGAATGGAAGACTTTACACTTTCCAGACCCCGCCCCCCACAGTTTACTTCAATGCAAAAATAAAAACTCCAAGACTCATATTCTCCCAATGATAATAATGGCTTTCTTCTACAAAGCCTGTTATTAGCATGACAGAGATGGCCACATCAGTCATAAGAAAAGCACATGTACCTTCTGCACCCAAGAAGAGCAAGCAAAGTACCTGCTTTATGTGAGAGAAAGGCACTTAAAACAGGAAAGAAAATAATAAATTATTGCAAAGCTTGGTTTGAACTTATTTTTCTTTCTTCTGGATGATCAAACAGTGAGCGTGAGCGTAGGAGTAGGCATTGAGATCTGCAAACATATTGCCATAGTGATTGGTGCTTAGATAATAGGATAAAATAGGCAGTATTTCATTTATATTCCAAGGAACAGAGACAAATGCCCTGATCACTCAGCCTAATGCCAAATGAGTGGCCTCCACCCTAGTCGCTATGGCACCATTGCAGAATCAGAACTGGGGCGTGTGTCTGACTTGTCACCCAACGAATTATCCGCCTAACCTCTGCTCAGGGTGCAGCAGGTGTTCAGGAGCTAAAGGCCAAGCATTGGGGCCCCTTAGTAAGAGCCCTTCCTGTGACATAGGAGGTGAGACTGAGTCAAGTATGACCTGCTATGCATGGCTCCACCTGGTCAGTTTCTCTTTTTACCTAAGAGGTCACTTGGACTTCATTTATTTTAACTTTTTAATTCGAAATAATTTTAGACTTGGAGAAAAGTTGCAAAAACAGTACAAAGTCCCCATACCCTTCACTCAGTTTCCCCTAATATTAACATCTTACATAACCACAGAACAATTATCAAAACTAAGAAATCAACATTGGTACAATAGTAGTTAACTAAACTACAGAATATTTGCATTTCACCTGTTTTTTCCTCTAATATCCTTTTTTTCTGTTCCAGAATCTCATCTAGGATATGACACCGCATTTAGTTGTCATGTCTCCTTAGTCTCCTCCAACCTGTGACAGTTCCTTGGTCTTTGCCTTTCTCGATCTAGACGTACTTGAATACTGGTCAGTTAATTTTTAGATCATACCTCAGTCTGGGTTTGTCTGGTGTCCACTCATTTTTACTACAACAGAAACAATAGTAGCTAATATTTATTAAGCTATTCCTATATACCTGGCACTATAGTAAACACTTCTATGCTTACCTTATTTACCCCACTTAAAATTATCCTCTGAAGTAGGTATTATTACTATCCCTATTTTACAAATGATATTTCATTACAGGATATTTCATTAAACCTTAGTGGAATTAAATAACTTGCCCAAGGCTACCCAGCTGTAAAAGGCAGAGCTGAACCTGGGTAGATTGATTCCGCAACACTCTACTGTCTGCTATATTCAAGGCATTGCGACAACAACCAGATGCCAAAATACAGGCTAGACTCTGCCCTCTGGCAACTCCTTCCCCAAAGGACATGTCTCTTTGAAGAGAGGGCATTCTAGGCTTTTGTCTTTTTTACAAGGGAGACAAACTATCCACTTTAATTTCTAAGTTATGCCCATACAACCAGAAATTTCTTTCTCTTGACAAGAAGCACCTTCCTGGCCTGAGGACAAAGAAGAGGGCAGTGTTCTCCTGAGCCCTCACCCTCAACCAGTACCAGGAAAAGGGGAAACATACAAGCATGTAGGTGTGCTCAACTCAAGAGCACTCTCTTCCAAAGGCTTCTGCAAGTGTATGAAGACGTTACGGTCAAAGGATAAAAAAGAAATCTTCTGGGATTGCTTCTTTTCCATGTCATGCCCAGAGATGTCCAGTGATGGGCAACACAAGCTGACACCTTCTCTTTAGCATTAGGTATTTGGGAAAGTTGAGGCACAACCCATTCATGTAGCACAGGGCAGAGTGTCAAGGGACATGGCTGTGGGAGTCAGGCTGGGAAGAACTCTGGCTACACTCCAGGACTTGCTGTTAATGACTATGACTTTAGATCACTCAGTTCCACAGACTTGATTTTTCCCAAATCCCCTCTCTGGCAACGCTAAAGTGTTTTTTTCTCTTGTTCTGATTAATCAGTGAAATACATGGCTGAAAGGACTGGCTTGGAAGTCATTTCTTGATGCTGGTAGAATTGAGAAAATACTCCCCTAACTACACACTCCACATCTATCCACCCCTGCCACCTGACACTCAGCAGCAGGTAGAGGCCATTACAGCAAGGGAGAAAAGAATGCAAAGAGGGCAGGCAGTGAGGGAGGAAGAGAGAAGGGCTGAGAGCATGAAAAGGGAGGAAAAAAACAGAGAAAAAGTATTTTGTTCAAATTCAGTCACTATAGAACCAAGACTTTCACTGACATGCATAAGTAGGGTTAAATGATGTCAGCAAATAGGTGAAAAGACTCAGGCTTCCCTTGATTTGTCCTTCTCTTAACTTCTCCCCACTTTCCTTCATTCCCTCAAAGGGCACCTCCCAACCCCATCATTTAGATAGGCTCCTGTAAATCAAACATTTCACTTGGCTGCCAGCTTCGGGCAAGAAAGAGCCCCCCTCCTTTGAAATCTACCATTTTGTATCTAACTCCAAGGTATCCTCAGCTAGCTATTTTGATCAAATACTGGAGGTTGAAAAGCTAATGGTCTTTAGGGAACAATTCCTCCAGCCTCTCCATCTGCAGTCTAACCCAGTGGGAATCTAAAGCCAGCTAATAGCCCTCCAATCACACTGCACACAGGGCTACTTAATCCACTGTGTTTAAGGAACATCTGGATCTACCCCTAAGATCTAACCTAGGAAACAAAGATGGGGCAGCTTGAATAATTCTTCATCCTCTTAAATAATTTCCCCTCTCAATGTCAACAGCCTCCAAAATTCACATTATTTTGTTCCCACAGAAACCTGAAATAGCACTACTTTCAAGCAATGATCCTACACTTTCTATCTTCAGAAGAAAGAAGAAAATCCTGGGAAGAGCAATAGGAACTGAGGCCCCCTCACTGGCCAAATACAGGCTCCAAAAGAGACCAAGAGAAGAGATAAACACTTCTTTGCAGGGCACCTTCAAGCCTCCCTTAAATAATGTACATAAAGCACTAAGGACAAGGGGGGTTCCCCCAAAATGTTAGTTTTCTTCCCTTCCCCAAACAGCTAGACTTAGAGTTCCTGGGTCCTATTCCACCTCAGTCATTCTTGGCAATGAGATACTAGACCACCTCCTCACCCTCTGTCCAAAAGCCTGACTTGGCCAAAACCAGGATACAGAATGGAGATTAACAAATGATGTTTATGCAACATGTAGAGGGCTGCCTGGGGTGGGGGTAGTTTCCTTTAGGCTAGGCAAAAAAAAAACTTGACGAAAGTACCACATTACTACTCCATAAAAACTCACCTCAGGGAGGAGCTTCAAGATGGCGGAAGAGTAAGACGTGAAGATCACCTTCCTTCCCACAAATACATCAGAAATACATCTACCTGTGGAACAACCCCTACTGAACACCTACTGAATGCTGGCAGAAGACCTCAGACCTCCCAAAAGGTAAGAAGCTCCCCACGTACATGGGTAGGGCAAAAGAAAAAAGAAAAAAACAAGAGACAAAAGGATAGGTACAGGACCTGCACCAGTGGGAGGGAGCTGTGAAGGAGGAAAGGTTTCCACACACTAGGAAACCCTTTGCGGGTGGAGACTGCGGGTGGTGGAGGGGGGAAGCTTTGGAGGCACGGAGGAGAGCGCGGCAACAGGGGTGCGGAGGGCAAAGCGGAGAGATTCCCGCACGGAGGATCTGTGCCGACCAGCACTCACCAGCCGACGAGGTTTGTGTGCTCACCTGTCGGGGCGGGCGGAGCTAGGAGCTGAGGCTCTGGCTTTGGAGGTCAGATCCCAGGGAGAGGACTGGGTTGGCGGCGTGAACACAGAATGAAGGGGGCTAGTGCGCCACAGCTAGCCGGGAGGGAGTCCGGGAAAAGGTCTGGAGCTGCCAAGAGACAAGAGACTTTTTCTTGCCTCTTTGTTTCACGTTGCGTGAGGAGAAGGGATTAAGAGCGCGGCCTAAACGAGCTCCAGAGATGGGCGCGAGCCGTGGCTATCAGCGCCGACCCCAGAGAAGGGCATGAGACGCTAAGGCTGCTGCTACAGCCACCAAGAAGCCTGTGTGCAAGCACAGGTCACTATCCACACCTCCCCTCCCGGGCGCCTGTGCAGCCTGCCACTGCCAGGGTCCCGTGATCCAGTGACAACTTCCCCGGGAGAATGCACGGCATGCCTCACGCTGGTGCAACAACACGCCGGCCTCTGCCGCTGCAGACTCGCCCCACATTCCGTACCCCTCCCTCCCCCCGGCCTGAGTGAGCCAGAGCCCCCGAATCAGCTGCTCCTTTAACCCCGTACTGTCTGAGCAGGGAACAGACGCCCTCAGTCAACCTACATGCAGAGGCGAGGCCAAACCAAAGCTGAACCCCAGAAGGTGTGTGAATAAAGAAGAGAAAGGGAAATCTCTTCCCAGCAGCCTCAGGAAGCAGCGGATTAAATCTCCACAATCAACTTGATGTACCTGCATCTGTGGAATACCTGAATAGACAAAGAATCACCCCAAAATTGAGGCGGTGGACTTGGGAGCACCCCCGATATATATATTTTTTTCCCTTTTCCTCTTTTGTGAGTGTGTATGTGTATGCTTCTGTGTGTGATTTTGTCTTGTTATAGCTGTGCTTCTACCATTGTCCTAGGATTCTGTCTATCCTTTTTTTTTTTTTTTTTTTTTTTTAGTATAGTTTTAACGCCTGTTATCATTGGCGGATTTGTTTTTTGTTTGGTTGCTCTTTTCTCATTTCCTTTTTTTATTACTTTTTAAATTATTTTTTTTAATTTTTAATAATTTTTTTTACTTTTAATCACTTTATCTTTCTTCCTTCCTTCCTTCCTCCCTCCCTCCCTTTCTTTCTTTCTCTCTTTTATTCTGAGCCGTGTGGATGACAGGGTCTTGGTGCTCCGGCCAGCCGTCAGGCCTGTGCCTCTGAGATGGGAGAGCCGAGTTCAGGACACTGGTCCACCAGAGAGCTCCCAGCTCCACGTAATATCAAATGGTGAAAATCTCCCAGAGATATCCATCTCAACGCCAAGACCCAGCTCCACTCAACAACCAGCAAGTTACAGTGCTGGACACCCTATGCCAAACAACTAGCAAGACAGGAACACAACTGCATCTGTTAGCAGAGAGGCTGCCTAAAACCATAATAAGTCCACAGACACCCCAAAACACACCACCAGACATAGACCTGCCCACCAGAAAGACAAGATCCAGCATCATCCACCAGAACACAGGCACTACTCCCCTCCACCAGGAAGCCTACACAACCCACTGAACCAACCTTAGCCACTGGAGACAGACACCAAAAACAACGGAAACCACGAATCTGCAGCCTGCGAAAAGGAGACCCCAAACACAGTAAGTTAGGCAAATGAGAAGACAGAGAAACACACAGCAGATGAAGGAGCAAGGCAAAAACCCACCAGACCTAACAAATGAAGAGGAAAATAGGCAGTCTACCTGAAAAGAATTCAGAATAATGATAGTAAAGATGATCAAAATCTTGGAAATAGAATGCAGAAAATACAAGAAACGTTTAACAAGGACCTAGAGGAACTAAAGAGCAAACAAACAGTGCTGAACAACACAATAAATGAATATTTAAAAATTCTTCTAGAAGGGATCAATAACAGAATAACTGACGCAGAAGAACAGATAAGTGACCTGGAAGATAAAAGAGTGGCAATAACCTACTGCAGAGCAGAATAAAGAAAAACAAATGAAAAAGAATTGAGGACAGTCTCAGAGACCGCTGGGACAACATTAAACGCACCAACATTCAAATTTAAAGGGGTCCCAGAAGAAGAAGAGAAAAAGAAAGGGACTGAGAAAATATTTGAGGAGATTATAGTTGAAAACTTCCCTAATATGGGAAAGGAAATAGTTAATGAAGTCCAGGAAGCACAGAGAGTCCCATACAGGATAAACCCAAGGAGACACACGCCAAGACACATGTTAATCAAACTATCAAAAATTAAATACAAAGAAAAAATATTAAAAGAAGCAAGGGAAAAACAACAAATAACACATAAGGGAATCCCCATAATGTTAACAGCTGATCTTTCAGCAGAAACTCTGCAAGCCAGAAGGGAGTGGCAGGATATACTTAAAGTGATGAAGGAGAAAAACCTACAACCAAGATTACACTACCCAGCAAGGAACTCATTCAGATTTGACGGAGAAATTAAAACCTTTACAGACAAGTAAAAGCTAAGAGAATTCAGCACCACCAAACCAGCTCTACAACAAATGCCAAAGGAACTTCTCTAGGCAGGAAACACAAGAGAAGGAAAAGACCTACAAAAATAAAACCAAAAACAATTAAGAAAATGGTAATAGGAACATACATATCAATAATTACCTTAAATGTAAATGGATTAAATGCTCCAACCAAAAAACATAGATTGGCTGAATGGATACAAAACTAAGACCCGTATACATGCTGTCTACAGTAGACCCACTTCAGACCTAGGGACACATACAGACTGAAAGTGAGGGGATAGAAAAAGATATTCCATGCAAATGGAAATCAAAAGAAAGCTGGAGTAGCAATTCTCATATCAGACAAAATAGACTTTAAAACAAAGACTATTACAAGAGACAAAGAAGGACACTACATAATGATCAAGGGATCAATCCAAGAAGATATAACAATTGTAAATATTTATGCACCCAACATAGGAGCACCTCAATACATAAGGCAAATACTAACAGCCATAAAAGGGGAAGTCGAGAGTAACACAATCATAGTAGGGGATTTTTTTTTTTTTTAAGTAGGGGATTTTAACACCCCACTTTCAACAATGGACAGATCATCCAAAATGAAAATAAATAAGGAAACACAAGCTTTAAATGATACATTAAATAAGATGGACTTAATTGATATTTATAGGACATTCCATCCAAAAACAACAGAATACACTTTCTTCCCAAGTGCTCATGGAACATTCTCCAGGATAGATCATATCTTGGGTCACAAATCACAGCTTGGTAAATTTAAGAAAATTGAACTCGTATCAATTATTTTTTCCGACCACAATGCTATGAGACTAGATATCAATTACAGGAAAAAATCTGTAAAAAATAAAAACACATGGAGGATAAACAATACACTACTTAATAACCAAGACATCACTGAAGAAATCAAAGAGGAAATCAAAAAATACCTAGAAACAAATGACAATGAAAACATGATGACCCAAAACCTATGGGATGCAGCAAAAGCAGTTCTAAGAGGGAAGTTTATAGCAATAGAATCCTACCTTAAGAAAGAAGAAACATCTCAAATAAACAACCTAACCTTACACCTATAGCAATTAGAGAAAGAGAACAAAAAAACCCGAAAGTTAGCAGAAGGAAAGAAATCATAAAGATGAGATCAGAAATAAATGAAAAAAAATGAAGGAAACGATAGCAAAGATCAATAATACTAAAAGCTGGTTCTTTGAGAAGATAAATGAAATGGATAAACCATTAGCCAAACTCATCAAGAAAAAAAGGGAGAAGACTCAAATCAACAGAATTAGAAATGAAAAAGGAGAAGTAACAACTGACACTGCAGAAATACAAAGGATCATGAGAGATTGCTACAAGCAACTCTATGCCAATAAAATGGACAACCTGGAAGAAATCGACAAATTCTTGGAAAGGTACAACCTTCCGAGACTGAACCGGGAAGAAATAGAAAATATAAACAGACCAATCACAAGCACTGAAATTGAAACTGTGATTTAAAATCTTCCAACAAACAAAAGCTCAGGACCAGATGGCTTTACAGGCGAATTCTATCAAACATTTAGAGAAGAGCTAACACCTATCCTTCTCAAACTCTTCCAAAATATAGCAGAGGGAGGAACACTCCCAAACTCATTCTACGAGGCCACCATCACTCTGATACCAAAACCAGACAAAGATGTCACAAAGAAAGAAAACTACAGGCCAGTATCACTGATGAACACAGATGCAAAAATCCTCAACAAAATACTAGCAAACAGAATCCAACAACACATTCAAAGGATCATACACCATGATCAAGTGGGGTTTATCCCAGGAATGCAAGGATTCTTCAATACACACAAATCAATCAATGTGATACACCATATTAACAAACTGAAGAATAAAAACCATATGATCATCTCAATAGATGCAGAAAAAGCTTTCAACAAAATCAACACCCATTTATGATAAAAACCCTCCAGAAAGTAGGCATAGAGGGAAGTTACCTCAACATAATAAAGGCCATATATGACAAACCCACAGCAAACACTGTTCTCAATGGAGAAAAACTAAACCATTTCCTCTAAGATCAGGAACAAAACAAGGTTGCCCACTCTCACCACTATTATTCTACATTGTTTTGGAAGTTATAGCCACAGCAGTCAGAGAAGAAAGAAAAATAAAAGGAATCCAAATCGGAAAAGAAGAAGTAAAGTTGTCACTGTTTGCAGATGACATGATACTACACATAGAGAATCCTAAAGATGCTACCAGAAAACTACTAGAGCTAATCAATGAATTTGGTAAAGCAGCAGGATACAAAATTAATGCACAGAAATCTCTTGCATTCCTATACACTAATGATGAAAAATCTGAAAATGAAATTAAGGAATGCTCCCATTTACCACTGCAACAAAAAGAATAAAATACCTAGGAATAAACCTACCTAAGGAGACAAAAGACCTGTATGCAGAAAACTATAAGACACTGATGAAAGAAATTAAAGATGATACAAACAGATGGAGACATATACCATGTTCTTGGATTGGAAGAATCAACATTGTGAAAATGACTATACTACCCAAAGCAATCTACAGATTCAATGCAATCCCTATCAAACTACCACTGGCATTTTCACAGAACTAGAACAAAAAATTTCACAATTTGTATGGAAACACAAAAGACCCCGAATAGCCAAAGCAATCTTGAGAAAGAAAAATGGAGCTGGAGGAATCAGGCTCCCTGACTTCAGACTATACTACAAAGCTACAGTAATCAAGACAGTATTGTACTGGCACAAAAACAGAAATATAGATCAATGGAACAGGATAGAAAGCCCAGAGATAAACCCACGCACATATGGTCACCTTATCTTTGATAAAGGAGGCAAGAATATACAGTGGAGAAAAGATAGCCTCTTCAATAAATGGTGCTGGGAAACTGGACAGCTACATGTAAAAGAATGAAATTAGAACACTCCTTAACACCATACACAAAAATAAACTCAAAATGGATTAAAGACCTAAATATAAGGCCAGACACTATCAAACTCTTACAGGAAAACATAGGCAGAACACTCTATGACACAAATCACAGCAAGATCCTTTTTGACCCACCTCCTAGAGAAATGGAAATAAAAGCAAAAATAAATAAATGAGACCTAATGAAACTTAACAGCTTTTCAACAGCAAAGGAAACCATAAACAAGACCAAAAGACAACCCTCAGAATGAGAGAAAATATTTGTAAATGAAGCAACTGACAAAGGATTAATCTCTAAAATTTACAAGCAGCTCATGCAGCTCAATATCAAAAAAACAAACAACCCAATCCAAAAATGGGCAGAAGACCTAAATAGACATTTCTCCAAAGAAGATATACAGATTGCCAACAAACACATGAAAGAATGCTCAACATCATTAATTATTAGAGAAATGCAAATCAAAACTACAATGAGATATCATCTCACACCAGTCAGAATGGCCACCATGAAAAAATCTACAAACAATCAATGCTGGAGAGGGTGTGGAGAAAAGGGAACCCTCTTGCACTGCTGGTGGGAATGTAAATTGATACAGCCACTATGGAGAACAGTATGGAGGTCCCTTAAGAAAGTAAAAATAGAACTACCATACGACCCAGCAATCCCACTACTGGGCATATACCCTGAGAAAACCATAATTCAAAAAGAGTCATGTACCACAATGTTCACTGCAGCTCTATTTACAATAGCCAGGACATGGAAGCAACTTAAGTGTCCATTGACAGATGAATGGATAAAGAAGATGTGGCACACGTATACAATGGAATATTACTCAGCCATAAAAAGAAACGAAATTGAGTTATTTGTAGTGAGGTGGATGGACCTAGAGTCTGTCATATAGAGTGAAGTAAGTCAGAAAGAGAAAAACAAATACCGTATGCTAACATATATGTATGGAATCAAAAAAAAAAAAAAGGTCATGAAGAACCTCGGGGCAGGATGGGAATAAAGACACAGACGTACTAGAGAATGGACTTGAGGACACAGGGAGGGGGGAAGGGTAAGCTGGGACAAAGTGACAGAGTGGCATGGACATATATAAACTACCAAATGTAAAACCAATAGCTAGTGGGAAGCAGCCGCATAGCACAGGGAGATCAGCTCAGTGCTTTGTGACCACCTAGAGGGGTGGGATAGGGAGGGTGGGAGGATGGGAGGGAGGGAGCACAGAGGGAAGAGATATGGGGATATATGTATATGTATAGCTGATTCACTCTGTTATAAAGCAGAAACTAACACACCATTGTAAAGCAATTATACTCCAATAAAGATATTAAAAAAAAAAAAAACCTCACCTCTGCTCAGATAAACTAATTATGGCCACAGGTAATCAAATCTGAAAACTTTTTAATCCAAAGAAATGATTCTCTCCTTTCAAACAACTGCATTATACAAACCATAAACAGACTATTCTGAGAACTAAAGAAATTAAAATACAAATCAATCTGTTTGTCTCAAATCAACATATTACGGGAAATAAGGCAAGACCAACAACCTACTAGTCTATGAAAAGTAACAAAGCAAAACCCCAACATGAACAGAAATAAAATCAGCCTGATCAGAGCACAAGGAACAAAAAGCTTACAGAGCCCACTGCACACAAGCTCTGCTTCATTCAGGTTCTTTTCAGGCCTGCCTAGAAGATCAGTGGCTAGTGGGGTACCACCCAAACTCTGACCTTGAGCACTGCCAAGAGCCTCGAAGAGTCTTGATAATCCCTGTTTCAGAAGAGGGGAGGTTAGAGTAGGTTCAGAGGAGCTTCCACTAAAGCTCTCCAGCTTGCCCCATAGGCCAAAGGTCTCCCTCATCAATCCCAAAGACAATCCAACAATCTCCTTAATGATCTACCCATCTTTCCTCACACTTCAGCTATCCACTGGCCAGGGCTCACAGTGCTCTAGAAAGTCACCAAGCCCACTGGTCCTGGCCCAGAACAAAGTCAGGCTGTCAGACGTCAACTGGGCCCTGACGCTGGGCAATGCTTAGTTCTGACCTCTTGACTGTCTAAGCAACTTCTTCACCGTGGTTATTCCTTAACCTCACCATTCCTTAAGCACCCAATCAAGGCCTTCTCTTTCATCATCCAAGGTAAAAGCCCCACCCTTGGCTTGACTCAGAAAATCGAAGACATCT
The DNA here is from genome assembly GCF_009873245.2 of Balaenoptera musculus. NCBI lineage: Eukaryota > Metazoa > Chordata > Mammalia > Artiodactyla > Balaenopteridae > Balaenoptera > Balaenoptera musculus. The sequence continues at coordinate 115,248,199 of NC_045787.1, forward strand.
AATGGAAGCTTCCTCAATTTCCCTCTACATCTCTCGTACTTTTCCTTGTTTTTGTCTAGGCTGTGCTTCAAATTTCCAAGGCTCATCACATTCATGAGGCCAAGACTTTCCATCTGCCACCTAAACAACTCTGCCTCATCAATGATCTTCTCTCTGGGATTTTAAATCTGTCAACAGTGCCTCCTTCCCCCTCTGCCTTCCAATGTACACAAAAGCTCTCTCCATTCAGCTTCAATGCTTCAGTGTCTCTCTGAAATGAAGAGCTGCCTCTGGGAAGATGTTCCTTCAGGGCCACACCTCTGTCTTCTCACAGCATTATATTCCTGCCTGGGGTCTTCCTACACCATAGGCCCAGGCAGGCAAGCCCCTCTGTCAATGCCCACCATGGTATCTCCGACATCAAGCACTATACCTGGAACATTATAGGAGTTCAACAAATGTAACAAGAAATGAATTTTTTGGTGTGGCTATCTGTGAAGTTACCGTTTTCATTCTCTTCTTCCACTTATTTTCAAACTCCTCAGACTCAGGAGTTTATATCGTCCTTCTTCATTTCCTCATCTCCCATTCACGGCACAGCCCTGAATGGACTAAACTACACACTTATTTTCACATAGTTAGATCTACTACTTTTCAATTCTCTTTCCTCCTACCACCCCCTATCCTGACATAGGGGATGCTGCGCACCACCACCATCCCATTATTCTCTTACGCATCTCTGCCTCTCCTACCAGGTAGATATACTCTCACTTTTAGAGTGAGAGTTCATGTCATCCTCCCCTTCATTCTTGCTTCCTACCTGTCCTCTTCTCTACCTAGTCAAATATTATCTCCTCTTAAGTTACCAATCAAGTCCTACCTCCAGTACTGTGACAAACCTAGGAATGGAACAAGCTCTGGAAAAGGGCCTCTCATTCCAGCTCCAGGTCAGTCCTTGAGAGCTATACCCAGCCCTGGTTAATCCCAACCTTGGAGATGGCCTAGACAGTCTTAGCCAGTAGGGCGAGGGCAATATTAGAGAAAGAAGGGAAGTCGAGGTTCCACAGATTCTCTGAATTAAAGCCAAGCCCTGGGTATGAGGGCTGGAACTGGTTTTGGCAGCTAGTCTTCCATTATCCCTAATCCAGTCTAAGTTTTTTTATTTCAGTCAGTTTGCGGTTCCCGATCCTTGAAAGCTGAGGCTGTGCAACTCTAAGTACTCTTTATTAAACCTCAGAGAGAACCGGTAGGTGGAGGAAGGAGAGGAAGGGGAGAATAAGGGCCTAGGGTGAGCATTAAGCATATAAACGCTTGTTAGAAAGCAGATGTCAACCATCCAAGTCCATAGACTGCAAACTGGACCCTGGCCTGCCCCATCCAGGTACTTAAGGCCAAAGCCCAGGCAGAGATGCTCTGGTGCCAGTACAGTGCTCAGCCAGCTAGTCTCAAAGTGGCCTCAACCTTGACAGTGGACATGCTGCCCTGGCCTCCACCTGCTCCCCCCAGGGGGGTGTGGAATTTGGCTGCTATGGGGCAGTGGTCAGCCATCCTGAGAGAAGTCCAAATATGGGAAATGGTGTCACTCTGAAATGAAGAGTTCTAAACTGTCCTTATGGAGCCATGTGGGGCCTTCATGTATTCCAGCCCACCATTATTTTCTCTCCCAGTACAGGGTAATTTGGAGCCTCTGACATTGCTCCTACAGGTCTCAAGAGGCCTGGCATCCTGCTATGCCCCCAGCAGTTCCCTAACAAAGTCATACTGATAAAGAGTAAAGGAGATGCTCAGAGTAGAGACGCTTAACAAAGGCTAGGGAGGTGGCAGTAATGGGGGAGATGGACTAGAAGTATAGGCAGGAGAGAAACAAATGAAGTTCTCGGGGAATCCCCAGAAGACTTGAAAGGTTTCAAAGTAGGGGAGGAAGGCACTATGCAGAAGGAGGCAGCACCAAAGATAAGCTCTGCTGAACACCTCATCCTGAAAAGTTGTTGGAGATAGCAACTTGTGTTCAAGAGAGGACACAGATTACCACACCACACAAAAAGCATGCAGTTTCCTCTATCCCGCCCCTGCTCCACCTTTCCAGCACTGCTCTGAGCCAGGGTGAAAGATCATCCAACAGAGGCCCCTTGCTATAGCCCTCCCTCAGGCCATTACCTCCCGGTGGCAGCCAAGAAGTCCCAACCTCCCCACTCTCATGAGCAAGAGGAGCTTAGGTATGAACTGCCCTTAACTAATACTCCTACTCTCACCCACTGCTCACAGGCCTCGAGGTGTGTGTGTGCCTGCGTGTGAACGATGGGACACAAGCAGGTCATACTCTTGTGGACCATCCTGGGGAATGAGATAACCTGTAAGGAAGATCCCTCCTGACTAGGGGAGGAAGGGAGCATCACCTGCCTCCCAATCACAGAGCTGGGTAGGTGGCAGAAGGCACTGGGAGCTTTGCTCCTTAGTCCCACGTCAATTGTAGCCTGTGGTATTAAAAAAAAAAAAAAAAAAAAGTATCTGGTCTTTATCCCTGGTTCCTGAAATGACTCTTGGGGGGGATGGGTGGATGGGTGGGGGTGTGTGTGTGTGTGTGGAATTAGGTAACTTCAAGATGGGGGCAGGTCACCAGAAAGACCAAGCCTTGATTAGACAGTTGGAACTTTTAGCCCCACCTCCAGGGAGGAAAGGGGGGCTGGAGAATGAGTTCAATCTCCAATGGCCAATGACTTAATCAATCACGCCTAAATAATGAAACCTCCATAAAAGCCCCTAGGGGGCTTCCAAGAGCTTCTGATTGGTGAACACCTAGAAGTAATGGGAGGGCAGTGTGCCCAGAGAGGGCATGAAAGCTCTGCACCCCACCCCCCATACCTTCTATGCATCTCTTCCACTTGGCTATTCTGAGTTGTAGCCTTTATAAAAAACCAGTAAACATAAGTAAAGTGTTTTCCTGAGTTCTGTGAGCTGTTCTAGCAAATTATCAAACCTGAGGAGGGAACTGTGGGAATCCCTAATTTATAGCTGGTCAGTCACAAGTCCAGTGGCCTGGGACTTGTGACTAGCATCTGAATTAGAGGCAGTGGGACTGAGCCCTTTAACTGTGGGATCTGACACTAATTCCAGGTAGATAGTGTCAGAATTGAATTGAATTATTGGATACCCAGTTGGTGTCTGAGCATTGGAAGATCACACAGCCTCTTCTAAGCTGCAAGGGGCCAAAGGCCTCACAAAGACAATCCTGCAGAGTCACCCAGACCAGAGTCAGGTGTTCCTTCAGACAGATGTCCAGGGCATGCAGGAAATCAGACTCCTCCCTTAAATGCCTGAAACAGAGTAGTTGGTCTACCATAAATGAGGTTTTTAAAATTCAATTCCCTCCTATTGCTCGTGCAGATCTGAAATGATCTGACCAGATGGCTGGTGCTCTATAATTCTTGGATTGCTCTCATCAGTTGTTGATGATTTAGACTTCTTTTTTTTAACCCCCTCACATGAACGTGTTCCTGCACAGGCTTCCTGCATGCTCCCATCAAGTGGCTCTTTGTGCTAATGCCAATATTCCAGAGGCTCTCACACAGTATTTCAGAGCCTGGAAGTCACCTCAGGTCAATAAGAAGCCCCAGGTCTAAGCTTCCCTGAACCCATATGAGGCCAACATATAGCACTGGTTAAGGGGCAGAACAAGAGAGGCCTTTGCTCAGATAGCCTCATTGCCTCCACTTTTCCTTCAGGTCCCCAAGGAAAGGGAGGCAGCAGCAAAGGTATATTTTAAAAATGACAACTATAGCCATTTATTGAATATTTCCTATGTGCCAGGCCCAGAGTGAAACATTTTACACGTTAATCTTGTTTCAATCTCACACCATCTCTGTGAAGTAGGTATTTTCATCCCTATTTTCATATGAGGAAACTAAGGTTCAGAGATTCTGATCAAACTGACCAAGGCCACACAGCTCAAAAAGAGAACTGAAGGTGGGTTTGGAGGTTTAGCATCATAAAATTTGACTCAAAGCTCTACCAAGATCTCAGGGATAGAGAGAAGGCCCTGGCCTGGCCTCCCCATACCCTCCTCTGTGCCCTCACTGAGCACAGGACACTTCCACCAGGACATCCAAAACACTTTTTCTCTCTGTATCCTCTGTGAGACCATAAGCTGCTGGAAGGCAGGGGTCATGTCCCATTTGCTACCCAGAAAGACACGCTTAGGGCCAAACAAAGCTAGATCTGAATTCTGTCTCTACCACCTACTGGTCATTTGGCTAAGTCACTTCTCTCTGAGACTCATTTTTGTCTACGAAAATGAGGGTAGTTATAGCACCTGCCCTCAAAACATGCCTGGCACAGTCGATGCTAAGTAAATGTGAGCTATTATCTGTCTCTGGCTACCAGTACAGTGCCTGGCACAAAGTAGGATCTCAGGAAATGCCCAGGGAGCAAAAGGCCCACAATATCTGGCTGTGACCAGTTTTCTCTAATAATAAGTGCACAGGCACAAAGCCTGGGGTACAGTGGTCCTCAGCCCTAGGGCAAATTCCTGAGTTCCCTGCCCAGAACCCACAGGACCTGCCAGCAAACAGCTTTCCTCTGCCTGCTTGTGAACAGCTGATGCTGAATCCACACTCAAATGCTTGCTGTGCCTCCGTAAGGTATGACAGATCCCAAAATAAACCAGGAGAGAGAGAGAGAGACAGGAAAATCACTTCCAGGAACAAGCAACTCACAGTGAGGATGCTGACAGTGATAACAGAGGCAGGGAGACTTCAGGAGAGTGACCTACAGCTGCTCCAGGGCTAAGTGACTGGGGCCCAACTCCTATCTGGCCTGGTAGGAAGGTCCATGAAGTTACGGGTTAGTCCCCTGGTATTCCAGGCCACAGCAGGCAGTCAAGAAATCTGCCTTCAAATGAGCCCAGACCACGTAGCCCAGTATCCCCTCCTTGGAGACCTCAGGACAACAGAGATGAGGTCCTCCCTTCAGAGACCTAAAGAGACAGAAGGTACTGAACTGAAATCAATAACTGTCAACATAAACTAGCCATTTTGCCGTTCTCTTAAAAGTCCCCAAAAGATATTCCACCATATTCCTGTGCCACGCACCTAGCTCTCAGGCAGGAAATGCTGTACTAACCCCTTCTGCTCCCTTATCAAAAACCTCCCTGGAAGGAAAGAGGGAGAACATCCCATGACCATGGAAGTCTCTCCTTGTCACCATAAGTTCCTTCCCTACCTAAAGCCAGAGAGGACAGGAAGGCTACATACTCATGTACCCTCACTGGCATCCAATTCCACAATCAAGTTTAAGGAGTGGCACAAATGGCAAATTTACCGTTAAAAATCAGAACTGCTGTGTACCGAGTAATGTCTTCATGTTGGGAATCCTCAAAACAGCCTCTGCAGCAGGCAGGGCAGGACATTTCCCCGACGTCACCAATGGGGGAACTGAAGGGCAGAAGGATTCAGTGACTTGCCCAAGATCCCCTAAGTAGCAAAGCTAGGATTTGAACCCAGGACTGGCTCAGTCTAAAGTCTGTGCTTGGGACTTCCCTGGTGGTCCAGTGCTAAAGAATCTGTCTTACAATGCAGGGGATGTGGGTTCAATCCCTGGTCAGGGAACTAAGATCCCACACGCCACGGGGCAACTAAGCCTGCACACCACAACTACTGAGCTCACGCACCTCAACTAGAGCCCGCGTGCTGCCAACCATGGAGCCCACGCGCTCTGGAACCCGCACACCACAGCTACAGAGCCCACGCACCCTGGAGCCTGCGTGCCACAACTAGAGGAGAGAAAACCCGCATGCCACAACTAGAGTAAAGCCTGCACACCACAACCAAGAGCCTGCGTGCCGCAACAAAAGATCCCACATGCCTCAACAAAGATCCTGCATGCTGCAACTAAGACCCGACACAGCCAAAAATAAATAAGATAAATAAATAAATAATAAATAAATCTTTAAAAAATAAAATAAAGTCTGTGCTCTTTACCACTAAATTATACTACCTCCTCATTTATCTACTCTCCCTGGGACTGGCTACATTCCTTTTAACCTTTCAGTAGCTGTGATGGAAGCTCCCAGGCAGCATTCGTTATGTGGTGAATTAAATATACTCTGATTAAAGGCAAGTGCCAGCTATCCACACGACACTGAGATGTCAATTTCCTACAACAGACATAACATATAAAAACCTTAATATACACACAGAAGGGCTTCCCTGGTGGTGCAGTGGTTGAGAGTCCGCCTGCCGATGCAGGGGACACGGGTTCGAGCCCTGGTCTGGGAGGATCCCACGTGCCACGGAGCGGCTGGGCCCATGAGCCACGACTGCTAAGCCTGCGCGTCTGAAGCCTGTGCTCCGCAACGGGAGAGGCCGAGATGGTGAGAGGCACGCGCACCGCGATGAGGAGTGGTCCCCACTTGCTGCAGCTGGGGAAAGCCCTCGCACAGAGGCGGAGACCCCAACACAGCCAAAGACAATAAATAAATAATAAAAATTAAAAAAAAAAATATACACACAGAACACCTTGATCCTGTCCTGGGACCTAAGAGAGTCTTGTCTGCCTCGACAGTACCAGACTCTGAATCACCACACATCAAACCCTGAGACCATAACAAGCCTCTCACCTCCCTCCCCTCACTGGTCCTGCTTTGGGGGTGAGTGTAGGTGAAATGAAAAACACTCTTGGATATGGGGCAAGCATGTCTGGACCTAGACTTGCTTTGCCCCCAGAGCTGAGTGTCTGTGCTCAAGCACAACACCCCAGCCTTTGGGGCAGCTTCAAGGGAATTTGGGGCAGAACAACTTATAAGGGGCTCTTGAGAAACTAGAAGGCAGAAGATGATGTCAATGGGGTAACAAGTTAAATATAAAAATCAGTACTCCTCTCTAATTCTCCAGGAGGTGCTCAGAGCCCTCAGCCTGCCCTCGTTACACAGGCTCTGGCCCTCCCTCCCCAAAGATACAAAAAGGGCTCTTTTGCTTAACCATGGACAGGAGCCCCACTGCCCAGAGGCTGGGCAAGGACCCTGGGTCAGAACGTTCAGGCTTGTTCTGCAATGTGGACTGGGGTCTTGAAGGGTGCCACAGGAAAAGAGACGGTAGGAGTAAGGATGACAGGACGTTGACCTCCATCGGCTCCAGGCACTTGCCTGGTTAAAAGTGGTACAAGCACTTTTAATCACATAAGATCAGTGGATACAGCACACATCCTCCACTTCCCACACCCTGAGAGCCCCTCTAGTTTTAGTCCCCAAAGACCAGGGGGGCTCAGTTCTCAGGGAAGGTGGAGGAGGGCAGCCAGAGGTTGGATCTGCTGAACCCAGTACCTCTGTCCCTAAAATCTCCCTCTACCCAACTCCATTAGCACCTACTTGGTTTCCTTGGTGATGCATCACTCTTCTGTGGCAGCAACTACCCGCATGCAAACCCAGCAGGAGTGATATTGCTACCAGATAGTTGGCTGGCACAGCAAACGCTGCCCCTGCCAGCACAGCAGCAATGGGGGCAGTGAGGACATGGTGATGAATATCAGCAAGGAGTTGATGAAACTATACTCTGGCAGCTGCCAGGGCTTGCCATCCACCCGCCACAGTGCAGAACGCAAATAGCCTACTCCTGAGAATGGGCTCAAGTGTCATCACAGTCGGGCTCCAGCCAAGGACAGCTGGGACTCTAGAAGGACAAGTGGGAGGAAGGTGGGTCCAGGCTGGGGTCAATGACATAGGACAAGTTGGCTGAATGACATAGGTCAAGTCACCTAACCTCTCTGAGCCTCAATGTTTCATCTGAATATAAAGGACAATAATAGCTCCTATTATTGTGAAGACTGAACAAGATTATGCACATGAAGCACGTAGCACAGTATCTGAATGTGGTAAACACCACAACTGCTGGCTTTTTTTCATTATTATTTAAGCCCTGGGCCCAGGGCCATAAAAGGGTTAGAAAGTTGTTCCTTCTGAGGATGCTCCATTCAAAAACCAGGCCAGGAACAGCCCCTGTTTCTTGGCACAGGTTCCTTTAATAACAGAAAACTCCTGCCCCGCACCAGTGCTCCGGACTCTCCCATGAACAATATTTCAGCAGCACTGAGCCGAGCAGCAGAGCCCAAAATAGCATTTGCAGAGTGAGGCACATGTCACTGCCTCTCCTGTGCTTCAGAAGTGCAAGGAAAGAAAGTTTTCTATCACTTGCTCCAAAAGCTCGGCCACCCACCACCCGCCTTCCTTCCAGGGCACTCAGATGCCACAATCTCTGTTCTGCAGGAAAACAAAGGTCCCTGAGTCCTGCAGCAGCAGCCACCCCTACTCCCCTCCAGGAGGCCAAAGAGGGGCTGTTCCTTCAAAACAGCCCTGGGGGGGAGAAAGGACATACACATTTTGAATTTCAAGTATGTTTCCTGGGGACAGCGCTGGGCTTGGTACCTGGCCGAAGTGCCTGCCACTCATGGGTCGGGTGAAACACCTCCAGGACCTTGGGATCCAGCTCCTCCTCTGCTGTGGTTTCCTTTCTCTCTGTTTCTTTGGTGCTGCTCTCCTCTGGGTTGGTCAGTGCAAACTCCTTCAGAGAAAGGAAAACACAGGGCATGAACCACCACAGCTGGGTACCAGGCAAGCAGAAAGAAAATGGCCTGGGGCAGTACACTCTTCTCCTCCTTGCCCTTCCTGCCCTCCCTAGCCCTGTTTGGACCTTTCACAAAGTTAGTGTCAGAACCAGTACAAGTGAGGTGATATGGTTAAATTAACACAGTATGTGTTGTATGTATATGGCACTTCTGTGTATGCATTAAAAAAAAAATCCAGAAGGTTCCACACTATCTTGAGGGAGTTAAGGGAACATACTGGGGAGAGGGGTTGACAAAACGAGACAATAAGAGCCTTTTACTTTTTACTTGATAAGCTCCTATCCTGTTTGATGTTTAAAATTCATACCTATTATTCTTACAATTAAAAACTAAAGATATTTATAAAAGAAAAAACATACATATGAATAGGAAAGTAAGGCCTCAAATGGTCAACACAGATGTACAAAAGCTGGCAGCTAAGGCCCAATTAATTCCTAAGCAGCCCAGCAGGACAGAGTAAGGGCGTGGGCACCTTCATTACCCAGGGTACCTATGGAGCATAAATGACCTCTTAGGGCATTCCAATCCATGGAAGAAGGGGTACAAGTGGGAAGGTGCAAGTCCAGCTGGGCTGAGGGAGGAAGATGCCCGGGTTGGAAACCTCTTCCTAAAACCTGTTTCCTTCCACCCCATGGAGAGCATGGAGGATTAATGAGATGGTGTAGAGCACTTTGAGCTCAGGAGACAGACATGTAACATAAATACAAAGTATTATTCATCTTGCTCCTTCCCAGCCTCCAATCCTTCCTGTCCCATTTTTAAACCTGTTCTTGCATAAAAGCAGTAAGACCTCAGGAAATTGGAACCAGAGGGTTCCAGAGCTCCGGGAAATTACATTTGGGAGGGCAAAGAGGAACCCACACTAGAACACTGGGAGATTATTTCAGCCCTTCCACCTCCCCCGCCATCACTTTTCCTCCACCTCCCAATTTTTCCCCTAGGAAGTATTTTTCATGGATTCTTCCTATGAACCCAAACCTGTGCTAGGTACTTTACGTAGATCTCATTTTGGTCTCCTGAACAATTCTAATCCTACATGGGAGGTAACAATGTATCCCTTTCAATGTGCCCCAGCACAAATCTGAGCTCGAAAGAAAACAAGGAACAGAAGAGTAGATGTGTGTGAGACTAAAGAGAAGACAGACTGGCAGGAGGCTCCGTGCATTCTAAGGGCATGGACATCAAACTTCCAACAACTGAGTTTCCTGAGGGCAAGCACTGTGTCAGTCTCTTTCACCACTGTATATACCCCTTGCCTAGCCCAGGGCTTAGTTCGTAATCACACAACAAAGGAACAAAAGAAGGCCTTCCTCCTACAGGCAGGTATGTCTTTGGGAGGCAAGTCCAAAGAGTTTGCTGGAAGCCAGGAACTAGCCCCACACTCCAGAACAAAGACCACTTTGTCCACTAAGTACCTGCAGCCTATGTACTCCAGGGCCCAGCCATGCTGGTCAGTCTCTGCCAAAAGCACCATACACGAGACCATGGGACTAGAAGACCATTAATAAGATTTACCTCAGGGCTTCCCTGGTGGCATAGTGGTTGAGAATCTGCCTGCCAGTGCAGGGGACACGGGTTCGAGCCCTGGTCTGGGAAGATCCCACATGCTACGGAGCAACTAGGCCCGTGAGCCACAACTACAGAGCCTGCGCGTCTGGAGCCTGTGCTCCACCACAAGAGAGGCCACGATAATGAGAGGCCCGCGCACCGCAATGAAGAGTGGCCCCCGCTTGCCACAACTTGAGAAAGCCCTCGCACAGAAATGAAGACCCAACACAGCCAAAAAAATTAATTAATTAATTAATTAATTAATTAAAACTCTTAAAAAAAAAAGATTTACCTCAGAAGTATGTGGACTAAATGTGGATGTAAATGAGTGCTGTGTGCCAGGTGTAAAAACAACCAGGAGTGGTGGGACTGTGAAAACTGGAGTCCTCCTGCCTTGACTAAGAAACACAGCTGCTACTCAGCTGCTCCACCACTGCCACGAAGGCATTCAACTTGATGAGAAACAAAAATCCAGATTTTTATGTGACATTTTCTTACTTTTAGAACACTAAGAGGGCCAAACTAAACATCTCTAAGCTTTACGTTACAACTCTTGCTTTAGTGTATCTATTAGCCAGTTAACTCCTGGCAGGTACAGCTGTAATCAAGTAACCAAATGCTCAACATCAAGGGAAGCAGAAAGAGGCAAGGGTAATGGTGATGATGACAATATGGCAGAAAGCCCAATCCAGGCAAGGCTAGTGTTCATTCTGATGAGTAGGGGCTGAGAAAGCCTCTTTTTCTAGATCTTTAATGAGATTAATTGAGTAGGTTCAAGAAGAAGGATTACAACAAGATGTGAACCACTGAGACACATGCTTCAAGCCCTAGGAAAGCCAAACGCTTTCTGCAACAATCCCATCACTGCTCAAAATGTTTTTTAAGCTTCCTCTTGGTATCATCTTTGAACCATTTTTTTAAAAATTATTTATTTATTTATTTTTGGCTGTGTTGGGTCTTCGTTTCTGTGCGAGGGCTTTCTCTAGTTGTGGCAAGCGGGGGCCACTCTTCATCACGGTGCGCGGGCCTCACTATCGCAGCCTCTCTTGTTGCGGAGAACAGGCTCCAGACGCGCAGGCTCTGTAGTTGTGGCTCACGGGCCTAGTTGCTCCACGGCATGTGGGATCTTCCCGGACCAGGGCTCGAACCCGTGTCCCCTGCATTGGCAGGCAGATTCTCAACCACTGCGCCACCAGGGAAACCCTGAACCACATTTTAAGCTACACACACACACACACACACACACACTCACACTCACAATCTGCCATTATTTTACAGATCACCTGTTTTTAGTAGAGGTGATATAAATTTGGTGTTCCCCTGTCTGGTCAGCTCACCCTGTTCACCAAATCTGGCTCTGAGTGACTTTGGCAAGCACTGAGGGAGGTTCAGTCACACAAACATACTACAAGCTGGACAATCACTTCAAAGGTGGAACTGCAGAAAAGGTTTTCAGGAAAAGCAGCATCATGGAGATGAGGTTGTAATGATAACAGTAGCTACCATTTATTAAGCCCTTACCCATATTCCCGGAACTGGTCTGAAGTGCCTTCCATGCCTCACAACTCATCCAAGTTTCATCTATGAAGCACATACTTTTATTCCCATTTTACACATACAGGGCCTGTGCAAAACCACACTGCTGAGAAAAGAAGAGCAGAGATTTAAGTCCAGGACTGCCTGGCTCCAAAGTGCATGCATGAATTCTGACTCACTTCTGTGTTTCTGTTCTTAGTCATGGGTTCTAACGGTTGTGCCCTGGGATACCGAGGGAAGGAAGCAGGGTCAATGAGATCACCCCAGCACATTTATCAGCACATCCTCCTTCCCTTTAATGACTGTGTTTAAAGAAACACCGTCCCAGAGAAAGGGACGACCCTCTCTCTGCTCCAGCAGTGTCCTGAACAGGAGACAAAGACCAAGAGGTGAGGGAGGCCAGCCAGCCCTTGGTCAGCTCTGAAGTAAATCTCGTGCTCTGGTGACCTCTCAGTTGGCTTCTCCGAGCTCCCTTCCATGCTGAATCCTCTCTTCTCTCTGCCATCATTACTCTAAATACCAATTTCCTCTTAAGTGGCAAGAAATCCCAGCTAAGGTGTTAGCTGACAACAGCTTACCATGTCACACTTCCTTATAATTGTAACTGAGTAAGAGATTCTTAAAGACCAAAGCCTTCAAGATCCAAGGGAATGAATGAATCTCTCAAGGTAGGTGGATAGATGCTGTGACAGAGACAGACTGAGAAGGCAACATTTTGGGATAGAAGCCTGACTGACACAGCCCTAAATTAAACAATGGAAGCAGCCAACCCTTACTAAAAAATAACAGCTGACATTTATTGACCATCCATTAGCCATATTGTGCCAGTGCCAATGCTAGGTGCTTTATATATACAATCACATTTAATCTACAATAAAATTTCAGAGGGAGGTACCAACCCTGTTTTACACATGAGGAAACAAAGCTCAGAAATGGTCAAATTAAAAAAAAAAAGAAATGGTCAAATTGCCAAAGTAGAAGGCAAAAGGGAGTTTACCAAGGCTCTGTGCTCCTTCCACTGGGTTCCACTACCTCCCTCATCATCCACCACCTTCTGAAGGCCAGTATACCACACAACCACATCCCTTTAGCATTCGCACTGCTCCTAAGATGTGGTGTCCCAGGGAGATGCCATAGCAGGAGCCAGGAAGGGAGGCTGGCTCCAGATCATACCCTGACACACACAGCCAGCCTTTGCTGGGTGGCCATTAACCTGTACAAATCCCTTTGGGGAGGACAATTCCAGGTCACTAGGAGCATTTGCCTGGACTCCAGGCTCTGAACAAAGGATCATGACCACTCCCACTTCCCCCACCACCCATTTTCACTGTTGTGAAGGTGGCTGGCTGCATAATTTGGATTTTAAATGCCATCGGGGCAGCAATTTTTATGGTATGAGAGAAAAGATGCTTCAACTCCTACTTGTACTTAGCACATGATGAAAGATTATGACAAATGGATACAGCTTAGGAACAGACATAAGGATAAAAGCAGCTTTTGCTGATGAAAGTCAGTATTAACATTTTTCTGAGATTAGACTCAAAAGAGCTAATATAAATGGGCCAGAATAATTATGGCTCTGAAAGCTCATCTATTTGGTTGGACTATTATCCAAAAGAGACTTACTAACACACAGTCCTTAAGTAAATTCATCAGCACGCTTTTGTTAATTGTGCATCTGCTAAAGCTCATGATGGGGAGCACCCAGATCCTCATGAGCTGCAGGTTGGAGGGGACACAGCCCTGAGCCCCTGAGACACTTGGGTGCTTTTCTGGGCCAGGCTATGCCAGAGACAGCCCCAACTTCATGCCATGGCCAGTCCCACCCTCAGGGGCCAATGGGATCCCAGTCTCATTCTCCTTGAAGAGGAGGCCAAAAAACGGCAGCAACAAGATCTTAGTCAAAGAACATTAAAAGCTCAAAAGGATTCGTGACTCCTAACTGTACATTCTCTCCTGCTCTACAAAGTGGGGAGAAAAGCAGAGAGAAAACAAATGACTTCAGAGAGAAGGTGGAAGCTTGCCATGAGCCAGAGGTGAACCTCAGCTGAGCTGGATTAAATTCATCACAATTGTCATTTGCACTTCAAGGCCCTCCGTCTCCAAAGCCTCCAGCACTTTACCCAACATTTAAGTGGGACCCCTGGGGTTGGAGAAGGTGGCCAGGGGAGGGTGAAACTGTGAGAGAGCTGACAGTCAGGGCATCTCAAGGGAGAGGAAAGAGAGGGCACTGGGAGTTGATCAAGGGCAGGCTGTTGGTGGGGCAGGCCAGGGAAATGGGGCCAGGACACCCTGCAGCCAGGCCAAGCTCAGGGCCTTCTCGGGCATTCTGCCCCTGCCTTTGGCAATGACAGAAACCCTCAGCAATGAGGTCTGGGTTAATGAAAAGGAGGCTGTAAAGAACATGGAGAAAAGGACAGAGGGAAAGAGGATACAGAGCTACAGACAGACTGAGCATGCACATGGATGAGCAGAGTAGACAAGGAAGCAGTCTTACTTGGTGCTCACCACACAGGCACCCAGCCCCTTGGGGAGAATCATGACCTTCCCAGCTCTGCCACAAACTAGCTTTATAATGTTGGCCAAGTTACTTAATATCTCTGAGACTTAATCTCCTCCTTGTCAAATGAGGATAATAACTGTAGTTGTCTACTTCATAGGGTTGTTGAGGGGATTAAATAAGAATACATATAAAGCACATAATACAATGCTTGGTACATAGTAAGCTTATCATATTATCATCATTGTTATTATATCATTATCATCATCATCATCTTTTCCCCAAAGAGAAACTGTGTCGTAAGCTTTAAACAGAGGCCAGAGGACTAAGGGATGGGGGAAGAAGTACACATACTCCATGACCCAGCACTGGTCACATTCCTATAAGAAACTCCCACAGCAGCCCTGGTGGCATGGAGGCTTTCCTGGACCCACCAAAAAAGATCCCTCTATTTGCGGTAAGACACTTACCGAGTTCTTATGACTGAGGCAGAAGGTGAAGCAGGAGGTCATCAGCATGCCGAGCAGCATGCCCAGAGGAGCCATCCTAAATAGAAGCAGGCCCTGGTGAGGCATAGTTAGGGGCCTGAGGAATGTAAACACAGAAAACAGAAGGTCAACAGGAAGCTGGTGCTTGACACCCCTCCCCCTGCCCCAGCATAGTGATTCCCATGATGTCACCTTTTTTGACAGATGTCAAACATTTCAGATGATGTCAGACATTTCCTGAATAGAGGTATCACAGGTCTTCTACCCCAAAGGTAGATCAACCTGAAGCAAGCCTCCATTCTCCCATATGGGGAGATATGCCTTGGTTAAAACTGTACAGTAAACCAGGACGCTTGCATGTGCTATAATAGCCCTGGTCCCTTCCTTCTTCATTATCCAGGTTGTTATCAGGTTGCACAGGGTGGTATTGGCTATGGTGAAGAGAGAAGGAAACTAACCAAATGATTTGTGTGTGAACAGACGTGGGCCCAAATTCATATGAGCCTTTATAACCATTCACTTCTAAACCATATCCACTGTTATACCTGAAGACAGATACCATCAGCACCCTCTAAAACAGCAAAGTTCAATATTCCCAAGCCATAAAGCCTTTTACATCACTTTTCAGACAGTCAAACACACCAAAGTGCAGGCCCTCCTAGCTGTTAAAATTTAAATAACACAAGGATATTCCATGTTCACAGACTGGAGGCTTAATAATGTTAAGACAACAATACTACCTAGAGCAATATGCAGATTCAATACAATCCCTATCAAAATCCCAGTGGTGGGGAATTGGGGAATTCCCTGGCAGTCCAGTGGTTAGGACTTGGCACTTTCACTGAAGTGGCCCAGATTCAATCCCTGGTCGGGGAATTAAGATCCCGCAAGTCACAGCATGGCCAGGAAAAAAAAAAAAAACCAATGGTGATTTTTTACAGAAATGGAGAAACCTATCCTAAAATACATACGGAATTTCAAGGGACCCAGAACATAAAAATACTGAAAAAGAAGAACAAAGTTGGAGGACTCACACTTCCTGATTTCAAAACTTACTACAAAGCTACAGTAATCAAAACACTGTGGTATTGGCATAAGGACAGACATATAGACCAATGGAATAGAATTGAGAGCCCAGAAAAAATTACATATATGATCAATTGATTTTCAGCAATGGTACCAAGACAATTCAATGGGGAAAGGACAGTCTCTCCAACAAACTGTTCTGGAACAACTGGATTTCCACATGCAAAAGAATGAAGTGGACCTTTCCCTTACATAATATATAAAAATTAACTCAAAATGGATCAAAGATATAAATTGAAGAGTTAAAATTCTTAGAAGAAACATAGGGAAAATCTTCATAACCTTAGATTTGGCAATACTTTCTTAAATATGATACCCAAAGCACGGATGATAAAAGAAAAAATAAATAAATGGAACTCCTTCAAAATTAAAAAACTTTTGTGCCTCAAAGGACATTATTAAGAGAGTGAAAAGACAACTCAAAAAATTAGAAAAATATTTCTAAATCATCTATCTTAAGGGTTTAGTATCCAGAATATATAAACAACACCTACAACTCAACAACAAAAAAAAACAAGCAAGCTAAATTAAAACAGGCCAAAGACTTGAATAGACATTTCTCCAAAGAAGATATACATATGCCAATAGGGACATTAAAGGATTCTCAACATCATTAATCACTAAGGAAATGCAAACCAAAGCCACAGTGAGATACTGTACCATTTTACATCCACTACTATGGCTATAATTTAAAAAAAAAAAAAAAAAAAAAAACAGAAAGTAACAAATGTTAACAAGGATGTAGAGAAACTAAAACCCTAGTACATTGTTGGTGGGACTGTAAAATGGTGCAGCTGCTGTGGGACAGTTTGGCAGTTCCTCAAAAAGTTAAACATAGAACTACTATATATATATAATCCAGCAATTCCACCCCTAGGTATATATTCCACCCAAAAGTTCTGAAAACATTGACTCAGACAGATAGTTCCATGTGAATGTTCACAGCATCATTATTGACAACAGCCAAAAAACTGAAACAACTTAAGGATTCATCAACAGATGATTTTTTTTCAAATGTGGTACATACAATGGAATATTATTCAGCCATAAAAAGAATGAAATTCTGGTACATGCTTCAACATGAATGAACCTTAAAAACATTATGCCAAGTGAAATAAGCTAGACACCAAAGAATAGATACTGTATGATTCTACTTAAGTGAAATATCTAGAATAGGCAAATTGGAATAGTAAAAACATTTTGGTCAGTAAACTAGAGTGGAAGTCAAAAGAACTTAATCCAGACTGGCAAATGACCTCAGAAAGAAAGGCAGAAAGAAAAAAAATAACAAATTAAAAAAAAAAAAAAAAAACCACCTTAGAAAAATTCAGAACCTGTCAGTATCAGCCCAGACCCTTATAAAAGGTTTTCGTGTTGGTCACTCAGCCCCAATACACCTCATTAGTTTACTAATGAGGTTTACTCAAAGAGTCTTAAATGAATTAATTATAAGGGAAACACCTCTGGAGAGTATGGGGTTTTACCTTTTCTCTTTCCTATTCCTGCCACACTCCTCCATGTTCCACCTCAATAAATTGGTCCTGTGACAAGATTGCAGTGGAACCCAAAGCCCTGCCTGAACCCACTATAAGAAGTTATTACCCAGTGACCAGCCCACACCTTCTCGGGGGCAGACAGAAACTTTCCCTAAGGAAATCTGGAGCCGTGAAGGAAAACAGCCCTGCTGGACCGGCACTGTGCTAAAAAAGCACAGCCAAATGGAAAAGCAAAGGCTTGGGAGCTAAAAATAGATGCTATACTCACCCAGCAGCAAAAGCCTTTGCTTTCTGCCAGTTTCTCCCCTCTTTTTTTGTAGACAAAATGGAACGGCTGAGTGCCACATGAGCTTTCCCCAGCAACCTGGCTCCCTGGGGCACCAATCACATTGAAAGACACAGACTCAGTTCATAGCACAGCACTAGGTTCTGGACAGGTGCCTGGCCATGTCTGGGTGTGCAGAGGAGTGGGAGTGCAAGGCTCGGTGAGGATGAACAAGGGACAGAAGCTGCCACATCAAGAATGAGAAGTCAAGAAAGGCCCAGGGAGATGGGTCCCAAGAGGACAGAGCCCTAGAGCTTCCTATAATGTCCCATACCTTTTTTATTCTTGCATCCTTGGCTGTGGGGAAAAGGAGAACAAACCATGGAAGTAGGGGACTCACAGCATTATCAGGACAACATACATTAAGAGAGAAAAGGATTATCCAAAAGCCACAGACTTCCCTTCCCCTACATGAGACCATTCATGTGTATATGCATATACACACACACAGAGAGTTAGACGCCTCCTTCTTACAGCCAGGGATAAACACCTGGAACTGATGCTGGGGGGAAAAAATGAGAAGGAACAGATAAATGAGAATGAAATCAAGGGCAAAGACGACAAATGAGCAGGAGGAGAAGGCCTAGAAGGGACTGAGGAAGAAGAGCTTGGGGGCAGCTGATGCACTAACAGCGTACCCACCTCCTGGAGTGGGATGGCAGGCCAGGTGAGAGAAATGGCAGCTCCCACAGGGCTCCTTGCCGCCTCCATCACCTGCACACACACTAACGCCCTCAGAAGCATTTTCTGACAATACTAAGGATGACAGGTCGATTAGTAAATGGATCCTTCATCTCCCCCACCCCCAATAATTCCATGTGGACTGCACACCTGACCTATTCATTGGTTCCATATATTTTTCCATGAATCAGAGATAAAGAGAGAGAGAACATGGTGGTGGGGGCAGTGCCTGGGGAGAGGCCTAGGAGCAGTGAGGCTGGGAGAAAGGTGTGAGACAGTTTCCCAGGCATTGCAAGGGTACCCAGAGAACAAGTGCAAACTCTGCAGCACGCAGGCATGGGTAATGCTGTCCTCTGTCCTCATAAGGCCTGGCCTGTAACTATGTCACCTGGGCTTTGTCCTTATTCAAGAAGTGGCGATGGAGAGCAAGCAGGCACGTTTTCCCTGGGCTTTACACTGAAGCTTGGGGGAAGGGGAAAAGAGGGAAAGGAGAAGTGGCCCACAGTTTGGTTCTGCCAGGATGGTCCACCATCACAAGCAGGGACATAGGCAGCAGCAGCAGCAAAAGAAAACCTCAGACCCTGACATAAGTAAAGCCAAAGTCATGGAATCCCACAGAGGCATAGTTTGGCACTTGGCCTGAGGTTAGCGCCCTCCCCAAATCACTTGCCACCCACTAACCCTGAGTTCACCTGATCACCTGCTCCTGTACACCCTGGATAACAAACCTTCCCATCATCCTTGGCTCTCAAAAGAAGACAGAACTACATCTTTTCATTTATGGCCTTCTTCTGACTTACAATACCATCACTCAGTCCAGGAAAGGGGAATGCATTTCAGTGTTCCACCAGTAACTCTTTCCTTAAGTATCCTTGGGCTTTGAGACAAAAGAGATAATAAGGTACTTGAGATGCCCATTTTTCTATCAAAATGAGGATGGCAGGAAGCCAACAGAGGAAGGAGGAGTGGAACTGCTGGACCTCCTAAAGCTTCTGACATGCTGGGAGGTCCCATGGACAGTGGCTGCTCTCCAGTCTCAGGGCCAGAGCACAGGGGGAACAGGTAAACATCACAAGTGTTCTGGGCAGGGAGACCCACCTCAGCAGCCTGCCTGGGAACGCTTGGAACTCCCATCTTATAAAATGCTCATGTTCTTAACCTACAGTGTATGCCCATGTATTTGTTTCCCCAAATCTTTTGGAAAAAGTGAAAGGGCAAGAATTTCTACTTCCATCTTATAAGAAGGAAATTAAAGCAAAGAGATTTAAAACATTGGGTTGAAAGTATAGTACATGAATTTAGAGTCAGACACATCTAAGGCCAAGTCTTGGCTCTGCCAATTTCTAGCTATGTGATCTTGGACACACACTTCACTAGGCCTCAGTTTCTTCATCTATAAAATGGGCATAATAAGAGCTCCTACTTCAAAGAGTATTAGGGAGGATTAAATAAAACAATGCGTTGAAAGTACACAGTACAGCACCTGGCACCTAGTTATCACACCATCATTAGACCGGGGATGAGGACTTGCCCCTGGACCCACAGGCAGTCAGAGCCAGGCCAGGCCCCCTAGAAACACTCTCCAGAGCTCCCTGACTCCTGCAGGATTTGCATACCCTCTAGCTGACCCCACATCTCAAATTTTAGGACCAAAGCCTTTTGCTGGGTATCTGCTTTCAGGAGGTGAAGGAAACAGATGTTAGAGGAGGACCCCCACAGCTAAAAATGGAGAGACCCCAGCCAGTTTTCTGCTGAGCACCAAGGCAGACCCAGCCCATTCAGTGCTTTTCCTAGCATATTAGTGTCCAGAGAGCCAGGCCACCATCATGTAGAACTTCCACTTGCAGGAACAGCTATAAAACAGCCTTCTGCTTTACAAACTGACACTTAGAGGATGAGCTCTTCCCACAAACACATTCATTACTATTTATGTGCTACACAAACTCATACACACACACACACACACACACACACACACAGAGTCACTCACCTCTACACAAATAGAAGCTCACTGCCTAATTTGGGCAGAAAAATATGAATCTGAAAAAACAATGCAAAGAGAACATTGAAAGGATAGTCCTGACAAGGAAGAACAATGTGCAAAGGCTTAGGAAAAGAAATGAATTTTTTTTTTTTTTTTTTTAACTTTGGGTTTATTTATTTATTTATTTTTATGGCTGTGTTGGGTCTTTGTTTCTGTGTGAGGGCTTTCTCTAGTTGTGGCAAGTGGGGGCCACTCCTCATCGCGGTGCGCGGGCCTCTCACTATCGCGGCCTCTCTTGTTGCGGAGCACAGGCTCCAGACGCGCAGGCTCAGCAATTGTGGCTCACGGGCCCAGTTGCTCCGCGGCATGTGGGATCTTCCCAGACCAGGGCTCGAACCCGTATTCTCTGCATTGGCAGGCAGATTCTCAACCACTGCGCCACCAGGGAAGCCCAAGAAATAAATTTTTAAAGAATAATTTGAAGGACAAGAGAAGTAAGTTTGAAGAGGTCAGGCAAACAGGCTTTTTCCCCCATAAGACATAAATTAAAGTCAGGAGATAGACAGCAATTAAATAAAAAGAGGCTTTGAACTGCAAAAGAAATGTGGCTTCTAACCCCAGTCTAGCCCTAACTGGCTGGGAGGCTGGACCTGGAACATCCTTAAGCCACTGACCATTTCTGTAATGGCAACAGTGTGTGCCCCAAATACTGAAGTCATGCTTAAGGCCATGCAAATGGGGACTGCTCTCAACAAACCCAAGGCACCCTAAAAGGAAAGTGATCAGGTGAGGCTACTGGAGTGTAAAAAGTTCACAATGGATCCAAGCCTCTGCCTGACCAGAGAGTTACAAGGCCAAAATCCGCTTGTACAGCCTGCAAGGGAGAGCCCAAGTGAGGCCTTTCCAGTGGCAACACAGAGACAGGTGCTGGCCCTGCCAGAGCGCACATGGAGCCAAGAAGGGCTCCACAGGCCCAGCTGGGACTGGAGCTCTGGAAGGAAGGCAACACAGGATGGGATGAAATAGGAAGGAGGCATTCCTGACCCCTCCTTAATACTCTGTACTCCAAAATGTGGGGGACATGGCCAATCCCATCCCTACCCCAGTAGAGAAGAGAACAGATCTTCAAGAAGGTAGCTAAGTCGCTACTAAATATAAAATAGATAACCAACAAGGACCTACTGTATAGCACAGGGAAATACACTCAATATCTTGTACTAACCTATAATGGAAAGGAATCTGAAGAAGAATAGATAGATATGTATAACTGAATCACTTTGCTGTACATTTGAAACTAATACAACATTGTAAATCAACTGTATTTCAATAAAAAAATTTTTTTTAAAAAGGTAGCTAAGCATGTTAACAAAAAACTGCAATCTCGGAGACAAAAGACAGTGCTCCCTCTAAAAGAAATCAGGTGACAAGTAGAGTGATTGAATAAAAGGGAGCCCAGCCTGGCCCTCTCCAGACCTATCCTATTCAGCCCCAGCCTTCAAAGAATCTGAATGCTAGAAGGGAGCTTAAGACTTAGTCTTCATTTGGACTGCTAACAATCCAAAAGACACAGCAGGCACTTGATACCTACACACAGAAAAACAAGAGTTCAATGCCTTCTGGTATGGGCTTGTCACTGCATCCAGGAAGGCTCTGGCAACTTCATGCCTGTTGAAGACAAAGAGGTAGAGAGGACTAGGGCAGAAGAAGAATTTTGGTGCCATCACCCAGAGGTGACAACCAAAGCAATAAGAATAGAGTTCCTGTATTACGGAGAAAACTTAAAGAGAAAGGAACAATGGGCCAAGAAGAGTTTTCAAGCCATGACTGTACGTTAGTAAAAGAAAGAGGATGGGACTTCCCTGGTGGTCCAGTGGTTGAGAATCCATCTTGCAATGCAGGGGATGCCGGTTCAATCCCTGGTGGGGGAACTAAAATGCCATATGCCGCGGGGCAACTGAGCCCGCACACCACAACTACAGAGCCCAGGTGCTCTGGAGCCCACATGCCACAACTAGAGAACCTGCGCACTGCAACTAATGAGCCCGCGTGCCACAACTAAGACCCAACGCAACCAATAAATAAATAAATAACTTTTTTAAAAAAGAAAGAAAGAGGAGCAATCCAGGGACCAAGATGAAGAACATTAAGAATAGTGCAGAATTACACAGGTCAAGAGAGGAGGAAATCCTGAGAAGATCAAGTTGTGGGTTCAACAAAGTCAAGAGGTCAGTCAGAA
This sequence comes from Balaenoptera musculus, assembly GCF_009873245.2. Classification (NCBI taxonomy): domain Eukaryota; kingdom Metazoa; phylum Chordata; class Mammalia; order Artiodactyla; family Balaenopteridae; genus Balaenoptera; species Balaenoptera musculus. The sequence goes on from NC_045787.1 coordinate 115,270,671, forward strand.
CGAGGATGAGAAAAGCCACTGGATTTGGCAACAAGGCAGCTGGAGGACCCTTCAAAAGAGGGCACACTTGTGAAGAAATAGAGGCACAAGGGTAGAACACCTAGAAAAGCTGAGTAGGTCCACTGAAGTTTGGAGATTTGGGGCAACTTCTCTAAATCCAATTTTTTCAACCTTTCCCCTAGAGTCATAATGATAACAGAGAAAATACTGACCCCGGTGGTCATATAGAGAGACTCTCCGATGCCATATGGTAGGTTCCCTTGATGGAGTAGAGCTACCCCTCAACACACACATCCTCAGGATAGTGACGGGCACACTCACATCAGTAGAGAAAGGAGGCAAGGAGACAAAGTCTCCAAGAACAAACTCCCATCAGACACACAACTCCACCTTCTCTGAGCTCTCAGCCATGCCTCAGACCGCTCTGAAGCTTTAGTCCTTACACTCTGTAGAGCTGTAATAATCATAATTATAGCACTTGGACCGAGGGATAAAGAGAAATACCCCCATGACACCCTATTCCCTAGTATCAAAATGCAGTATTTGGGCAGCCCAGAAGAAAATAAATTCTGTATAATAATAATTATAGTTAACATTTATAGAGCACTTTCTATGTTCCAAGCAAAGTTCTAAGCTCATTTACTCTTCACCACAACCCTGTGATGGGGTTCTAATATGCTGCTTATTTTGTCCATGAGGGGACTAAAATTCAGAGAGGTTAAGTAATTTGCCCAAGTTCACACAGTCAGAGAGTGGTAGAGTCAGGAATCAAAGCCAGTTTGGCCCCAGAACCCATGCTCTTTCTACAGACCATGCTGCCTTTCCAGTGGTCTATGAAATCAGCCATTCATTTTATTTGTTTTGCAACAATGTGAATAAAAAGGCACACATTTTGTGTCAGGAGAGAAATTTTTTAATGAGCCTACTGGAGCCCTCTTGCGGAGAGAGCCACCTCTGCCACATCTATATTTCTGCACATCATACACACACATGCATGCACACACATTTTGATTACTGAATGTCCTTGGCACAGCCAAGCCCACAGTAGAGACACAGACATTCAAGAAGAAGAAGGCCCTTGACTCAGATTGCAACCAGTTCGCTGGCACCCTGTGTGACTTGACCTCTTAACCTCCCATAACTCAGGCTCCCCAGCTGTACAAGAAGCAAAAGCATCCTTGCTCTCCCTCACAGAGTCCAGCACAAAGCACTCCCCTCATACATACCCAACTGTCTGGAAAGAACTTAGCAGAGGGGAGGAGAGAACTATATTGGGTAAAAGTTGGCCAGGATGATATCCAAGCTCATTTACAACTAGTCTATGATCCTATTCCCCACGCATGAAATATATAGGACAGGATTATTTCCACATGGCAGATGAAGAAAATAGAGCCCAAAAGGGTGAATGGGGCTTGCCTAAGCACACCAGCAAGCAACCAGGCAAAGCAGAGAAATATACCAGCCGTGGTCAGTGTATTTTCCACTAGGCTCCAGACTGCACGTTTCTAGCAGGGAGTTGGCAAGGAAATCTACTCCTTATACTTGCTCCCCGACACTGCATGAGGTCCTTAGAGTGATCAGCCTGTGTCTCATGACAGCAGCCAAGGTTACCAAAAACTCTACTCAACTCCATCTCCACTCCAGACCTGGATTTCCACCCAGGTCTCCCCAATTAGTTGTGGGACTTTGGGCTAACCACTTAACCTCTCTCCAAATTTCAATTCCTTCATCTAAAAAGGGACTTAATAGTAACTATTTTGTAGGATGGGTGTTAGCATTAAATGAGATGATATGAAGCATATAGCACAATGCTTGACACAAACCAAGGGCTCAAGAAGCTTGTAGCTCTCACTAACAACTACTGTTAGAGAAAATTCTGAGCAAAGGACAGGATAAACAAAAGCAGTGAGGCTTCACCCCCATATAGAAATGTCTTCTGTTCTGATAATCAAGTCTCTCCTTGGAACCCAGCTTCCCTGAGCTGCAAATCTGCCCACACACCTGCACTAAACTCTAGGTGGCTACAGAGGCATTTCCATTGAAACCTTTAAGCGATATTGGCTGGCTCTGCATCAGTGCCCACTGGAGAGTTGACTAAGAAAAGCCACTTCAGAGCCCAGCTTCCCGGTGACTCAGCCCTGTCTTCATATTCCTGCTGCTGCTCTCATACCTCTAAGAGAGAATAGGGAAGGCAGGAGCAGCAGGGGCAAATTCAGCAGACTTAGACTGCTTGGACCGCCCTAGACAGGGTCAGTTGCTATCCAGGGAGTAAGAGCTCCAGGGCCACCTCCTTCCCTCTCCTTTTAAACTAATAACTATATCTCCTAACAGTAAGCATGATGGGCTTTCTTTATAGCCTGCTCCCCAAGAATACCAGGACCTTCATACACTCATCTACAAACCACAGTCTGGGGCTGGAGAGGGATCAGAGCTCATCTTTCCTTTTCCCTGCTGCGTCCAAACTTCCAGCAAAGGTCAGGGCCTCACAGTGGGACTATGGTAGGATAGGGAGGAAGGTATGACTTCTAGTCCATAGCTCCAAATGGACTATCTGCAAATCAGTAAGCACACCAACCCTTATTCTGTGCCAGCCACTCTGGCACTTCGGATTACAAGCACTCAGCATTCACACTCTAGAAACAGGTACCTCAGGTCCCCCGAGCACACTGGGAACCATACTGTATAACAGAACATACAAAAGATACCATCACTGTCCGCAGGTGTTTTATGTCCTATTGACCATCAGTGAGTAGCATGGTTTTCCATATCTGAGTCTCAGACAGTACAATTAAGAAGAAAGCCCTCTTAAGGAATATGCCGTGAGAAAATAGATACTGTTCTGGGCAACTTGAGACACAAATTATAACTTTGAAATGATGAGATGGGCAACAATTAGGGTGATCCTTAAACTAATTGAGGAACCCCAAGAAAACAGCATTTACTTACAGAAAACCTTAGTGGCAGCACAAGTACGGATCACCAATCACTGAACTCGCGACTACCATGTTGGCATTGACTATGTCCTCCAGGTAAGTCAGCAACTGAAACAACATATTTTATTTTTAACACACCTGAGAGTCCAAGACTATTCATAATTCCAGATCCTTAAAAACTTGAAAGGAGGATAAATTTTAAAGTGTACACATTTACATACGTGGGCAGAAACACAAAAATCAGATGCTTCTCAACACAGCTCAGGGAGCCATAACTCACGGTTTTCAGAATCCCACCTAACACCCAGAGAAAATCTGGGTGCCTTCTCTGAGAGATGGTGGGAGGCTGGGGAGGTAGCCAAGAAACAAAGAAACCTAAACTCAGCACTTGGCAAGACAATTAAGGAGCAGAGGATTTTAAATGCATTGTTTGTGACTCTAAATATGTCTACATTTATTACCAATTTGGGATCAGAAACCACATTTAGTTCTGCCGTGACCACGCACTAAAAATATTAAGCAGAGTATTGCCTAGGAAACAGCAGTCCTCCCTGCTGCAGCAGCCCCATTTCAGAGCTGACTCTGCCATGGTCCCAAGGCTCCCCATCCTGGGCTTTGCTAAGAGCCCAGTCACAAGCAGAACTGCCACTGTCCTGACAAAGCCTCGCTTGCTTTTTAGAAAGCAGCAGTAGGAGCTTCCTTCGTGGCGCAGTGGTTAAGAATCTGCCTGCCAGTGCAGGGGACATGGGTTCGAGCCCTGGTCTGGGAAGATCCCACATGCCGCGGAGCAACTGGGCCCGTGAGCCACAATTGCTGAGCCTGCGCGTCTGGAGCCTGTGCTCCGCAACAAGAGAGGCTGCCATAGTGAGAGGCCCGCGCGCTGTGATGAAGAGTGGCCCCCACTTGCCGCAACTGGAGAAGGCCCTCGCGCAGAAACGAAGACCCAACACAGCCATAAATAAATTAAATAAATAAATAAATAAATAATTAAAAAAAAAAAAAAAGAAAGCAGCAATAGGAGCCAGGGCTAGAGATTACACAACGTCCTCATCCTCTCCAAGGCTGTGTTACGTGGTCAGTGAAATTCCATTTCATGGGCCTATAACAACTACAACCCATCTGACTGGGAGCTCCGCAAGAGTAGGGACAACGTCCACCTAAACCACTGTTGTATCCTCATTGCCTAGCACTGTGGCAGACGCTCAAAAAATATCTGTTAGTTGAATAAAATTAATAATCTAAAAGGGGGTCACGTGGAATACACAATGGAAAATAATGTCCGTGAAAATATGAACTATAGTGAAACATGAAAACAGATACATAAAATACTGTTGAATGAAGAACATAATGGCACATGTATATGAAATATTAGTACTTTGAAAAAAAAGTGTGTGTAGCCAACTCTGTCATCAGACATGAAGTTAGAATTATGGAAAGCTATGCTCAATGAAGTCTTTCTTCCTAAAATATTAGACATATGAGAAAATACTTAAAATAAATATTATTTTCAACACAGAACCTGTTCCCTTATCTACTTTTTTTTTAATAAATTTATTTATTTTATTTGCTTATTTTTGGCTGTGTTGGGTCTTTGTTGCTGTGCATGGGCTTTCTCTAGTTGCGGTGAGCAGGGGCTACTCTTCGTTGCTGTGTGCAGGCTTCTCATTGCGGTGGCTTCTCTTGTTGCTGAGCACGGGCTCCAGGCACGTGGGTTTCAGTAGTTGTGGCACACGGGCTCAGCAGTTGTGGCTCACAGGCTCTAGAGTACAGGCTCAGTAGTTGTGGCACACGGGCCCAGTTGCCAGTAGGATCTTTCCGGACCAGGGCTCAGAGCCATGTCCTCCGCAATGGCAGGCGGATTCCCAACCACTGCGCCACCAGGAAAGCCCTCCCTTATCTACTAATTCGTTCTGGTGCCTGGGATCACAGAGACCTTGTTCAGCAAGACCATCCATCTATCACAGAAAGAGAGAGCACAAGGAAATAGCTGCAGTCTTAAAATCCAACTTATCAAGTTGACCTTTTTTACCAGACGACTTCCAGTCTGCATCACCAGTATGACTGGCTCCCTAGACAGGTGGCCAAGACGGAGGTGCAGAGACCAAAAAAAAAAAAAAAAAAAAGGATGCCAGAGCTCCAAATAGGTACCCCCACACCACACGGCCCATGGCCTACTACCCAGCAACGTGCCTATTAAGAAAGGTAGCAGATACCAATCCTTCTAAAATTTCCAAAAAATAGAAGAAAAGGAAACACTTCTTAATTCATTCTGTGAGACCAGAATTACCCTGACACCAAAGCAAGACAAGGACACTACAAGAAATCTACAGACCAGTACCCTTATGAATATACATGCAAAAATCCTCAACAAAATACTAGCAAGGCAAATTCAGTGGCATATCAAAAGGATTATACAACATGATCCAATGGGATTTATCCTAGGAATACAAGGGTGGTTCATCACATGAAAATTAATCCATTTAATACATTACATTGGTAGAGTGAAGGAAAAAAAAACACATGATCATCTCAATTGACATAGAAAAGGCATTTGACAAAATCCAACATCGTTTCATGATAAAAACACTCAATAAACCAGGGACAGAAAAGAACTTTCTTAACATAATTAAGGTCATATATGAAGAACCAACAGCTATCATCACACTCAATGATGAAAGACTAAAAGTTTTTCCTCTAAGATCAGGAGTAACACAAGGATGCTTGCTTTTGTCACTTAGATTCAACATAATACTGGAAGTTCTAGCCAAAGCAATTAGGCAAGAAAAAGAAATAAAAGGCATCCACATTCGAAAGGAAGAAGCAAAACTATCTGTTTGCAGGTGACTTTATCTTATACAAAGAAAACCCTGAAGAATCCACAAACAAAAACTATTAGAGCTAATAAATTCAGCAGGTACAAGAGTTGCAGGTACAAAATCAAAACTCAAATCAGTTGTATTTCTATACACTAACAACTAACAATCCAGAAAGAAAATTAAGAAAATAATTGCATTTAAAATAGTATCAGGCTTCCCTCATGGTGCAGTGGTTAAGAATCCACCTGCCAATGCAGGGAACACAGATTCTATCCCTGGCCTGGGAAGAGCCCACATGCCACAGAGCAGCTAAGCCCATGCACCACAACTACTGAGCCTGCACTCTAGAGCCCGCAAGCCACAACTACTTAGCCCACGCACCACAACTACTGAAGCCACGTGCTATAGAGCCTGCATGCCACAACTACTGAGCCCACACGCCGCAACTACTGAAATCCATGTGCTCTAGGGCCTGCGTGCCACAACTACTGAGCCCGCATGCTGCAACTACTGAAGCCTGCGTGCCTAGAACCTGTGCTCTGCAACAAGAGAAGCCACTGCAGTGAGAAGCCCGCGCACCGCAACAAAGAGTAGCCCCAGCTCACTGCAACTAGAGAAAGCCCGCACACAGCAACAAAGACCCAACATGGCCAAAATAAATTTTAATAAATAAATAAATAAATAAATAAATAAAACAGCATCAAAAAGAATAAAATACTTAGGAATAAATTTAATCAAAGAAGAAAGCCTTTAACCAAGACAAAAGACTTATACACTGAAAACTGCAACACATTACTAAAAGAAATTAAAGAAGACCTAAATAAATAGAAAGATGTTCTGGGTTCCTGAACTGGAAGACTTAATTTTGTTAAGATGACAATACTACCCAAAGCAATATACAGATTCAACATATTCTCTGTCAAAATCGCAAAAGCATTTTTTGCAGAAATGAAAAAACTAATCCTAAAATTCATATGGAATTTCAAGGTACCCTACCCAAAATAATCCTGAAGAACAACAAAGTTGGAAGATTCACACATCCTGATTTCAAAACCTTACCACAAAGCTACAATAATCAAAACTGCACAAAACTCACATAAAGATAAATATATACTCATATCGACATAACGATAAACATACCCTCTTATATCATTACATCAATTGATTTTTAACAAGGGTGCCATTGACTAAAAATGGAGCAAAGATCTAAATTTAACAGCTAAAACTATAACATTCTTGGAAGAAAATGTAGGGGCCAAACTTCATGACCTTGGATAGGGCAACAGTTTCTTAAATATGACACGAAACCACAAGTGATAAAAGAAAAAAATAGATAAATTGGACTTCATCAAAATTTAAAAACTTTTGTAAACAACAAGGTGCTACTGTATAGCACAGGAAACTATATTCAATATCCTGTAATGAACCATAATGGAAAAGAATATAAAAACCAATGTGTGTATATATATATATGTATAACTGAATCACTTTGCTATACAGCAGAAATTAACACATTATAAATCAACTATACTTCAATAAAAAAAATAAATTTTTAAAACTTTTTAAAAACTTTTCTGCCTCTCATTAGCAAGAGAATGAAAAGACAACCCACATAATGGGAGAAAATATTTGCAAATCACATATCTAATAAGGGCTTACCATCCAGAATACATAACAACAACTACAACTCAACAACAAGACATGCAACCCAATTTAAAAATGGGCAAAGAACTTGAATAGGTATTTCTCCAAAGAAGATATGCAAATGGCCAATAAGCACATAAAATGATGCTCAGTATCACTGATAATTGTGGAAATGCAAATCAAAGCCACAGTGTGATACCACTTGACACCTATTAGGATGACTATAATTTTTTTTTTTTTAATGAAAATAACAAGTGTTGGCAAAGATGTGGAAAATTAGTACATTGCCACTGGAAATGTAAGTGATACAGCCACTGTGGAAAAGTCTGACAATTCTTCAAAAGCTAAACATAAAATTGTCATATGACCCAACAATTCCACCCCTAGGTATATATCCAAATATCTGAAAACAGTGACTCAAACAGATACCAGCATGTGAATGTTCACAGCAGGCAAAACAGGAAATAACCTAAGTATCAATAGATGAATAAATTTGCTTAAATAGATTTTTTTAATGTGGTATACACATACAATGAAATATTATTCAGTCATAAAAATGAATGAAGTTCTGAAGCATGCTGCAGCATAGATGAACCTTGAAAACATTATGAAATAATGTAAATTTTCTGGCTAAGTAAAATAAGCCAGACACAAAAGGACAAATATTATATAATTCCACTTACATGAAATATCTAAAATAGGCAAATTCATAGAGACAAAAGTAGATTAGAGATCACCTGCAGGGAGGGGGTAGGTAATGGGAAGTTATTCCTTAATAGGTTCATGGTTTCTATTTGAGGTGACGAAAAAGTTTTAGAAGTAGATAGTGGTAATGGTTGCAAAGCATTGTGAATGTAATTAATGCCACTGAACTGTACATTTAAAATGGTTAAAATGGCAAATTTTATGCTATCTATATTTTACCATGCTAAAAAAATATAAGATTGCCCACGAGTTGGTAATTGCTGAAACCGGATAATGGGCACATGGGTACATTAATTATATTGTTCTCTTTTCTAAAAATTTAAGAAAAAAAATGATGTCTTCTGTAGTTTCTCTGGTAGATAGTCTGTCAAGGTAAAGAAGTGCCTTTCTATTTCTAAACAGCTAAGAGGTTTTATCATGAGTGGGTGTTAAATTTTATCACATGTTTTCTCTACTCTAAGATGATCATATAGTTTTTCCTTTAACCTACTAAAGTAGCAAATTGCATGTGCAGATTTTCTAATGTGAAACCACCCTTGCATTCCCAGGATAAGTCCAACTTGGTCAGATGATCATTTTTATATCCTGCTGGGTTTGATTTGCCATATTTTATTGGTCCTTCATGTACTCCCATAACTCTCTGTGCAGCTATCATAAAACCCACCAAATTGTACTATAAACATGAACTCCCTGAGGGGAAAGACTCCTTCCTCATCCACTGCGCCATCCCTAGCTAGTGCAGGGTCTAGGACACAGTAGGCCCTCAATAAAAGTATGGCAGATAAATAAGTAAATGAATGGGTAGGTGGAGAGATTACCAGGTGAGCAGATGAACACCTTAAACCATAATAGTGACACCCTGGCAGGTGTGCAGAGAAGATTTTTCAGGCAGGAAGACCTTCTGAAGGCTCACCAACCACTCCATAGAGGCGTCTTCTCTGTCTAAGAGCAGCTCAGTTTGTCTGCAGCCCTGTAAGCTGAACCCTAGCCCTAGACTCTCATCTCCCCACTTTCCCTCATTACCTAATCAATAATGTCCACAGTTCAGTGCCTGCTTTCACACAACAAGATGCCGCCCTCATACCAAAGCATACCCCAAAGCTCAGATCCTGTGCTGGGATTAAAGGGGAATGTGGCATTAGTTTCAAATTTAAAGCGTTCCTGCCAACCTTAGAGTTTATTCCCAACAATCAAAAAGGCCTCATCCCAACCCTGACTGGCACAGCAAGAGCCCATCCCATTAAAAATTCACTGCATCAGCAGTACAGAGAAGGAGAGCAGTCAGCAAGGGAAACAGCTGAATTATTTCAGCAGCTGTAAATTATGTGTTCTCTCTTCCTCTCCTCCGAGTCCATGTTCAACTGTGCCCCATGCCTCCACAAGGAACTTGGGTTTGTCAAGTATCTACGTCAACTGCAGTAACCAAACTTGAGTTCAAGAAGCAATATTAAAAAGCACTAATTAGCTGATATTTAAGTAACTATGTTTAATGTCAACAAAATCACACTTTAACATTAAACATCCAGTACTCTATTAGTTGCTTAATTAAATTCCTTAAGATCCTTGGACACTGGCAGAAGCACACTGCTCTGGGGAGCATTCCCAGGCCCTGACCTTGGCAGGCTGTGGAAGGGAAAGGGCCCAAATCCCTGAGGAAGTGCCAGGAGAGCCCAGTTTTCTTCTAGAGTCTCCTAATGAGGTGGTTTCTCTTCACAGCTCTGCTGGTCTCCATAGGGCAACAAGAACATGACAAACACATCCTGAGCCTGGAAAATTGCCAAACCAGGCTACAATTTTTTTAATGTTTTTTTTTTTTTTTAAAGCACACATAAACCCAAGAGAGATATTTTTCCCATCTGGCATCTGTTCTTCTTAAGAGTAGTATATCATGAGACACTGAAGCATGCGTACAAGGGGGATACAACAGGATTCATGACAGCAGGTAGTGTCAGAGGGCTCTCTGCAAGATGCCACCAACCAAATCCCAGCCTGCCAGGAGTCATCAGCCTGCAACTGACAGGCGTACAGCTCAGCCAACAGCAGTATTCTAGACTGGAGCCTGCAAAGGGACTCTCAGTTCCAGTGAGTGACCTTGTGATGGGGATGCCAGTGGGATCCCAGGAAGTCTCTCCTGCCACAGTAGGCTCCATGAGGATGACTTACCAGCTAGTCTTCTCACAGCACCAGATTTGCTGAAAGGGGATAACATGCCAGCTACCTGCCCTGGTAAACATTCCCTAGAAACAATCAGTCTTACAATCAGCCTCTAAGTAGAGCACATTCAGCCGAGGATCAAAAAGCATTTGGAACCCACATTTTGGGCAGCAGATGCTCTGAACCCAACCCCACTGGGTCATGAGTAAGATAGTATCATTTTAAGGGCACCAAGGGTGTAACAGATGCCAAGTGGCCCTCCCTTGCCTCACCCTTATAGCAGGGGTCCCAGTTCTTTCTGGTTTCCTTACAAAGCTACCCCTTTACCTCTCAGGTGGTATCGCATTTTTATTTCTGTCACTCAGCACCTCCCCTACACCTTCTATTTTGCCAAAGGGCCTGGCCTGACACAAAGTAGGAGGTAATTCTTTCCAATTATTCTATCCTGTCTCTCACTGTTCAGGGATTCCTCTTGTGGCAGCTCTCCTTAAAACAGCCACCGCAGCCCCTGCTAATGCCAACAGAAAACACTGTAGAAGAAGCTTGGTTAATATTACAGCCTCTCACAGTGAAAGGCAACCACTCCCATGAACAACCAGGCACAAGCCCTGGCTTCAGAGAAGCTGGATGTTTGAGTTGCAACTTATGAAAATGTGGAAAGCAACCAGAAAACACAAGAGCACTATGCCCATGCAGCCCAGACACACTGCTCACTTACTACCTGCAGTTTCATACCCATGCCAAAATCATTTTCAACCCCAGATGAGCACTCAACAGCCACGCCAATTCAGAAAAATATTTTTGCAAAGACCTTGTTCACTTTCCCATACAGGAAAGCTACAAAAAAGTAAAAACTTGTTCACTATGAAAAGATGAATAAGCCCTTACCACCTACTAGGGAACATATATCCAGTTGCCACCACCTCCAACACATCCAAGTAGCAGATTATTCACCCTTCAGCACATGTTTATTGAGACCTGCTACATCCCAGACATGTGCCAGGTGCTGGGGATACAAAGACTAAGAGGGGTCCTGTTGTCCAGGAGCTTCTAGACGGGCAATGTAAATTGATAAGTAAATCAGTAGCTACAGTAAGCACTGGGTTGAAAGAGCCCTGACAGAGATGGCTAGAAGGCTCCACAGCAGGAAAGCACAGATATCTCCATCAGGAGATAGGGGTCAGAGAGGACTTCTTTGGAAGAGGAAGAGGAATTAACCAAAGACAATGAGAAAAGCATCCCAAGCAGAGGCAAGACTGCTTTTTGAAGACCTGGAGGCATGAAACTTGAAACATGTATTTATTTCAACAATGCTGGAGCAAAGGGTTTACGGGGGAGCGGCATCATGATACACAAGAACCCACTTTGCCAGATGGGTCAGATGGGTTCCAAACACATAGCTCATTGCACTTTCTTAACAAACCTTTGCAATCTCTCTCCTTTTCAGAACTGCCCCATGTGAAAGGGAGACTGGAGAGAGGAAAAAGAAGCCTGCTAAGATAAGAGGGTCACCATTGTTTGTGAATTTTGCTTATGAATTCACTCCTTTGCCTTGCAGTTCAATGGTTTGTTAGTTCTTGCAAATTCTCAATATCTATTAATAGAAGGAGTTAGTTTGTAAATAGAATCTGGATTTGTACTGTATTATCCCTCACAGTGGCCTAAAACCCAAGTGGGTAATTTGAACAGGAAAACAGCCTGAGATTCTAGGCACAATCTCCCCCAAGGATATGCCGTGCTCTACTCTCCTCTGTATGTTTCACACTCAACAAGTCCAAAGCTACTCTACTGATCCTCCTCTAGAGTTGCCTAGCTTTCCTGCACGAGCCAGAAACCCAGGAGCTCTCCTCAACACTCCCTCTCCTTTCCCCCACTTTCCTTCTGCCCCCTGCCCATCACCAACTACTGTCAATTTTATCTATTTTCCTCCATGTTCACCTGCCCAAATTGCTCACCCCCACCCCCAACCACCACCTCTCAGGTGAGGGCAACCCAAGCTGATCAGCACAATGAGGAAGCAGAGGGCACAGCTTTAATGAATCTGTTATTTTCTCAGCCCAGGGTTTCTGGAATAACCCAAACCCAGTCTTCTGAGACCCTCTGAAAGGCTCTCGATAGAAGCCACTTTCTTGCTCAGATGAAGAGCATCACTCAGGGAACCCATTTGATAACAATAGCAAGCTGGAATGTGGGCTGCAGAGAAGGTTTGGTGCCTTGAGTGAGTCCTCTAGAGGTCCCAATGCCCTGCGACCCCAGAGGCCAAAGCCAAATCTATGATTATGGGAATCAAATCCCAGGCAAAGCAAACTTGGCCCCCCCTACAGCCCCACCCCTCACAGCCCATGGAGACATCCTCTGGATAGCCACTGAGCTGAAGAGTCTTCATCCCTACTCCCTCTGCCCTAAGAGAAGCCATTTCCTTCCACCAAAGCAGGTGGAAGAAAGCAATTTTCAGGAGGATGATGTTGGTGAAACCGACGTCCCAAAATAAGGGATAAAATGTGTTGAAGAGGAAGGAGAGCACTGGCCATGGCTCTCAGCCTCAATTCACTGGAAACTTCCCTTCATCCCATTCCTTACCTGTGGCCCTCACAGCAGCCCAGGAGGAATAAATGTATGTTGAATGAATGAAGAAATGAACAAATAAGCAGACTAAGAGGCTGGAGGGAGGGGGCAACAAGAGAGAAAGAAGGCCCTGCTCAGAACCATCCCTCCATTCTTTCAGGTATCTCTGGGCACCTACTATCCTACTATGTACTGTGTACCTGTGCAAGGTGCTAGCAACACACAGGCTGCACAAACTATGAAAGAAGGGCAGAGAGAAAAGCACTCTTCTTCATCTCCCTGGGATGGCATATTTCCAAATACTACTTTAACAGCACCTCCCATTTGCCTGACCTTAAAGCCATGCCTAACGGCACACATGCAAATAAAAACTTTACTTTTTATTGTATCCAGTACTTTGGGGCCTTGTGGTTTCTTTTCTAACGAAAAACCTGTCATTCATCTCCTTGATTAAAAATGGATTTAATTTGGCTTTCATTAGGTAGATACAAGGGGAAAACATACAGATTCACAGAGTTAACTCACCCGGCAACAGGACTGTGATGAGCTTTAGCGACTGCACAGTTGGGTCCCAACCCACCACTAAAGAAAGAAAATTAAAAAGCTCACAACGTGGAGCTTAATCTCCAGCCAAAAGGAATTATCCTCCCATAAGCATCTCTGTCGGATTTTCGGTTAATGTAAAAAATTTTCAAAAGAAAGGAAACCCCAAGGGTTTCATAACATATAACTTAGAATTTCTATATTTTTCTAATTCCCTTGCAGGGAGAAAAGGCAAAGAGGTCTTTATTTCTCAATCCTACTTTTCAGAACTTTTCCCATTGATTTGACATTGTCATAAAAATTTTCAATTTGTAGAGAGCACAAAGCAGAGGAAGGTACAGTGGCTGAGGAATTTTAAGCTGCTGTGAAGGGGGCAGTGAGGTGAGGGTGGGAAGAGCTGCAGAGGAGGTAGGAGTTACAGTCCTGAACACCCCACGCTCAGCAACACAGCCCGGGCTCTGGGTCTAACTTCAAACATAAGGAACTCAGGCCTGGGGCAGCCCACACTCTCTACCACACTTCAGGCTCTTGTACTCAGTGGTTTAGAGCAAATGGACAGACTCTGCTGCAGTGTCAGAGGGTTTTAGGGTAAAAGATCAACAAATTACAAGTATACACCTTGATTAAATGTTAGAGGGATTATTCTACAGCTAGAGCATGAATTCGATCCTACCTTCCCCTGCTTGAAACCATTCAATGGTTTTCCAGGGCTCTCAGGGAAAAGGTCAAATTCCATACCCAGGCCTTCCACCATCAAGCCCCAATCAATGTCTCCAGCTTTCTCTATTTCCTCACCATGTCTATAGTTGGGCTTATGGAACTTTCTTCTCAATGCTCTAAGACATCTTGTCTCCCACCTCCAGGCCTTTGCACATGTCTCCTTGGAACTTTGTTTCCCCTCCTCTTTATCTGGCAAATTCCTACTCATCTTAAAGGTTTGCTACTCATCCTAAGACACTTCATGTAGGAGGCCTTCGATGATCCTCCTCACTAGATTCAATTAGGCACTGACACAGCACCCATACTTCCCTTTTCATTGCATTTACTACACTTTCTTATACAGTTATCTTCCTCCACTGCTAGGCCTTAAGCATCGTAAGGATAGGGACCATGTCCACATGCCCAGCTAACTCGACACTTGACACAGAAGAAACGTTTGGTAAATTCTTGAAAGATTTAGATTCTGTCTCACTTCTCAGTTCTATCCTGTTCAACACCCCCCAAGCCAGTTACGTGCTCATCTCCCCTCTGCCCCGCCTCAACCCCTCACATTTCAGTTCTCAATGAATGGCTCACCCAGACCTTAACCTCAAGAATGTTCATTAGTTACCAGTGCAGCGCCTGCTGTGTGATGGACACAGAGTTAGGTAATTAAAATATAGAGATGACTGAGCCCCTTCTACCTTCTCGCAGAAGAAAAAGCATATGAACAAATAATTGCCACACAGTATGACAAGTGTCATAAAGGAGAGATACATGGTGTGTGGGAGGGGCAGAAAAGAATTAAGCCATTCTTCCCAGTGTCCCCTTTCCCTCAGTATCGCAAGCTAACTACTCTCTGTCTTTCCTCATTCTTACAGATAGAAACCCCTCCAGTGCTCTTTCCCTGAGTATTTAGCCCAGATCAGACTTCTCTAAACTGGGCTCCCACTCAGTTCCAGATTAATTCAAATCCTTTCTTGGCTTCTGCTTTCTTACCTTCTTCAGTTCTTTTCCCAAGCATCTAACTCACATATATCTCTGCCTCTGCCCTATCCTTGGCCAACTTGTCTAAGCTACTATTTTTCCAGCTCCTCCCTCAACTGTCTTGGGTGATCACTTGACATTTATGAAGCATCTGCACTTACAAGGAACATACATAACAGTCCCTGTCTACAATGAAAAAAGGGGACTCATGAGGCCAAAACACCAGAAAAAATTGAATGCAAAATAAACCATCCTCACAACACAGCTTTTCTCCTCTACTGCTTTCTCTTATAGATCCAAGTGCCAGGGCATCATGGCCCCCAACAGGATGCTCCGAATTATGTTCCCAATTTCCAGGGAGGTTACAGCACCCTTCATCCACTAGCCCCCAGCCAATGAAGCCCTGGCCTACCCCTTCAGTCTTTCTGAAGGCAAAGATCACTCTATCTAGCCACACGTTCACGTAATCAACATGTACTGAGTACCCATATGAGCAAAGAACCATGTTCCCCACAGTGCTGTACACAATGTCCTGTACATAACACATGCTTGGTTAACGTCTATGACTGAATCTCTGATAAGAAGAAAACCAGCTAAGCCTCTCCTGTCCTTTGCCCAGGAATATCCCAGTGCAAAAAAACACTCTGCAATGAAGCCTGAGGTCAGAGGTCTCACAAACCTCTTACTCATCTGCGCCCAGACCAGGGAGACCTTCACCTCAGGTAAGAAGATGATGACACAGCCCTCCCATCAGTGTACCAAGGAAGTTAGAGAAACCACTGTTGTAAAATACCCTTTAATCAAGTGACCCGTCTCCACTTAGTGTAGATTTAGGGGAAAATTTTCTCAAGAAACCAGTAATAAATGGAGGGGAGAAAAGAACAGAAATTAATGAATATAGTAATTATCCCCCAAAGTTGCAAATCAGAACAATTCCTCTCTTGAAGACAAGTATGAAAAACAAGATTAAAATGCTTCGGGGATGTGTTCGTGAAACAGCAAGTAACAGAACAGATAAAATGCATTTACCGTACCTCGCTGGGGTACCGTACCTCGCTGGGGTACCGTACCTGTCGGCTAATAGCTATCAGATACTAAATACCACTGTAAAAATATTCTTCTATGCTTCATTATAGTTACTATTATCCCTGGGAAAACAGCAACACAGCAAACTGTCTTGAATGGTAATTGGGAATCATTTCAGAGCCCAAGCTTCTCCCCAGGTATCTGAGCAGAAGTGGGTATGAACCAGGTTATAACCCCCCATATTAGTCTGCTAGGACTACCATAACAAAATACCATACACTGGATGGCTTAAACAAGAGAAACTTATTTTCTCATAGTTCTGGAGGTTAGAAGTCCAAGATCAATGTTCTGGCTGGTTTTGTTGCTAGTGAGAGCTCTCTTCCAGGCTTGTATACAGCCACCTTCTCCCTGGCCTCAAGTGGCATCCTCAGTGTACAAATGCTGTGGAAAAAAAGAGCTCTCTGGTATTTCTTCTTATAAAGATCTTAATCCTACCATATCAGGGCCCCACACTTATGACTGCATTTAACTTTAAACTGCTTCCAAATTACTCCCTTGTTCCAAATACTGCCATTTTAGAAGTTAGTACAGAACCAAGAAGAACTACAATCCTGCAGCCTGTGGAACAAAAAACACATTCACAGAAAGACATACAAGATGAAAAGGCAGAGGGCTATGTACCAGATGAAGGAACAAGAAAAAACCCCAGAAAAACAACTAAATGAAGTGGAGATAGGCACCCTTCCAGAAAAAGAATTCAGAATAATGATAGTGAAGATGATCTAGGACCTCGGAAAAAGAATGGAGGCAAAGATCGAGAAGATGCAAGAAATGTTAAACAAAGATCTAGAAGAATTAAAGAACAAAAAAACAGAGATGAACAATACAATAACTGAAATGAAAACTACACTAGAAGGAATCAATAGCAGAAAACCTAGGGCAGAAGAATGGATAAGTGACCTGGAAGACAGAATGGTGGAATTCACTGCTGCAGGACAGAATAAAGAAAAAAGAATGAAAAGAAATGAAGACAGCCTAAGAGACCTCTGGGACAACAGTAAACACAACAACATTCACATTATAGGGGTCCCAGAAGCAGAAGAGAGAGAGAAAGGACCAGAGAAAATATTTGAAGAGATTACAGTTGAAACCTTCCCTAACATGGGAAGGGAAACAGCCACCCAAATCCAGGAAGCGCAGAGAGTCCCATACAGGATAAACCCAAGGAGAAACACACCGAAACACACAGTAATCAAATTGGCAAAAATTAAAGACAAAGAAAAATTATTGAAAGCAGCAAGGGAAAAACGACAAATAACATACAAGGGAACTCCCATAAGGTTAACAGCTGATTTCTCAGCAGAAACTCTACAAGCCAGAAGGGAGTGGCAGGATATACTTAAAGTGATGAAAGGGAAGAACCTACAACCAAGATTACTCTACCCAGCAAGGATCTCATTCACATTCGATGGAGAAATCAAAAGCTTTACAGACAAGCAAAAGCTAAGAGAATTCAGCACCACCAAACCAGCTCTACAAAAAAGGAACTTCTCTAAGTGGGAAACACAAGAGAAGAAAAGGACCTACAAAAACAAACCCAAAACAATTAAGAAAATGGTCAAAGGAACATACATATCGATAATTACCTTAAACGTGAATGGATTAAATGCTCCAACCAAAAGACACAGGCTTGCTGAATGGATACAAAAACAAGACCTATATATACGCTGTCTACAAGAGACCCACTTCAGACCTAGGGACACATACAGACTGATAGTGAGGGGATGGAAAAAGATATTCCATGCAAATGGAAATCAAAAGAAAGCTGGAGCAGCTATACTCATATCAGATAAAATAGACTTTAAAATAAAGAATGCTACAAGAGGAAAGGAAGGACACTACATAATGATCAAGGGATCAATCCAAGAAGAAGATATAACAATTATAAATATATATGCACCCAACATAGGAGCACTCAATACATAAGACAACTGCTCACAGCTATAAAAGAGGAAATCGACGGTAACACAATAATAGTGGGGGACTTTAACACCTCACTTACACCAATGGACAGATCATCCAAACAGAAAATTAATAAGGAAACAAAAGCTTTAAACAACACAATAGACCAGATAGATTTAATTGATATTTATAGGACATTCCATCCAAAAACAGCAGATTACACTTTCTTCTCAAGTGCACACGGAACATTCTCCAGGATAGAGCACATATTGGGTCACAAATCAAGCCTCAGCAAATTTAAGAAAACTGAAATCATATCAAGCATCTTTTCTGACCACAACGCTATGAGATTAGAAATGAATTACAGGGAAAAAAAACGTAAAAAACACAAACACATGGAGGCTAAACAATACGTTACTAAATAACCAAGCGATCACTGAAGAAATCAAAGAGGAAATCAAAAAATACCTAGAGACAAATGACAATGAAAACACGACGATGCAAAACCTATGGGATGCAGC
Organism: Balaenoptera musculus; assembly: GCF_009873245.2. Lineage (NCBI taxonomy): Eukaryota > Metazoa > Chordata > Mammalia > Artiodactyla > Balaenopteridae > Balaenoptera > Balaenoptera musculus. The sequence goes on from NC_045787.1 coordinate 115,289,226, forward strand.
AAAAGCAGTTCTAAGAGGGAAGTTTACAGCTATACAAGCCTACCTCAAGAAACAAGAAATATCTCAAATAAAAAATCTAACCTTGCACCTAAAGGAACTAGAGAAAGAAGAACAAACAAAACCCAAAATTAGCAGAAGGAAAGAAATCATAAAGATCAGAGTGGAAATAAATGATATAGAAACAAAGAAAACAATAGCAAAGATCAATAAAACTAAAAGCTGGTTCTTTGAGAAGAGAAACAAAACTGATAAACCATTAGCCAGACTCATCAAGAAAAAGAGGGAGAGGACTCAAATCAATAAAATTAGAAATGAAAAAGGAGAAGTTACAACAGACACCACAGAAATACAAAGCATCCTAAGAGACTACTACAAGCAACTCTATGCCAATAAAATGGACAACCTGGAAGAAATGGACAAATTCTTAGAAAGGTATAACCTTCCAAGACTGAACCAGGAAGAAATAGAAAATATGAACAGACCAATCACAAGCACTGAAATTGAAACTGTGATTAAAAATCTTCCAACAAACAAAAGTCCAGGACCAGATGGCTTCACAGGTGAATTCTATCAAACATTTAGAGAAGAGCTAACACCCATCCTTCTCAAACTCCTCAAAAAAATTGCAGAGGAAGGAACACTCCCAAACTCATTTTATGAGGCCACCATCACCCTGATACCAAAACCAGACAAAGATACTACAAAAAAAGAAAATTACAGACCAATATCACTGATGAATATAGATGCAAAAATCCTCAACAAAATACTAGCAAACAGAATCCAACAACACATTAAAAGGATCATACACCATGATCAAGTGGGATTTATCCCAGGGATGCAAGGATTCTTCAATACATGCAAATCAAACAATGTGATACACCATATTAACAAATTGAAGAATAAAAACCATATGATCATCTCAATAGATGCAGAAAAAGCTTTTGACAAAATTCAACACCCATTTATGATAAAAACTCTCCAGAAACTGGGCACAGAGGGATATTACCTCAACATAATAAAGGCCATATATGACAAACCCACAGCAAACATCATTCTCAATGGTGAAACTGAAAGCATTTCCTCTAAGATCAGGAACCAGACAAGGATGTCCACTCTCACCACTATTATTCAACATAGTCTTGGAAGTCCTAGCCACTGCAATCAGAGAAGAAAAAGAAATAAAAGGAATACAAATTGGAAAAGAAGAAGTAAAACTGTCACTGTTTGCAGATGACATGATACTATACATAGAGAATCCTAAAGATTCCACCAGAAAACTACTAGAGCTTATCAATGAATTTGGTAAAGTTGCAGGATACAAAATTAACGCACAGAAATCTCTTGCATTCCTATACACTAATGATGAAAAATCTGAAAGAGAAATTAAACGAAACACTCCCATTTACCATTGCAACAAAAAGAATAAAATACCTAGGAATAAACCTACCTAGGGAGACAAAAGACCTGTATGTAGAAAACTGTTAAGACACTGATGAAAGAAATTAAAGATGATACCAACAGATGGAGAGATATACCATGTTCTTGGATTGGAAGAATCAGTATTGTGAAAATGACTATACTACCCAAAGCAATCTACAGATTCAATGCAATCCCTATCAAATTAGCAATGGCATTTTTTACAGAACTAGAACAAATAATCTTAAAATTTGTACGGAGACACAAAAGACCCCGAATAGCCAAAGCAGTCTTGAGGGAAAAAAACGGAGCTGGAGGAATCAGACTCCCTGACTTCAGACTATACTACAAACCTACAGTAATCAAGACAATATAGTACTGGCACAAAAACAGAAACATAGATCAATGGAACAAGACAGAAAGCCCAGAGATAAACCCACGCACCTATGGTCAACTAATCTATGACAAAGGAGGCAAAGATATACAATGGAGAAAAGACAGTCTCTGCAATAAGTGGTGCTGGGAAAACTGGACAGCTACATGTAAAAGAATGAAATTAGAACACTCCCTAACACCATACACAAAAATAAACTCAAAATGGATTAGAGACCTAAATGTAAGACCAGACACTATAAAACTCTTAGAGGAAACCATAGGAAGAACACTCTTTGACATAAATCACAGCAAGATCTTTTTTGATCCACCTCCTAGAGTAATGGAAATAAAAACAAAAATAAACAAATGGGACCTAATGAAACTTCAAAGCTTTTGCACAGCAAAGGAAACCATAAAACAAGACGAAAAGACAACCCTCAGAATGGGAGAGAATATTTACAAATGAATCAACGGACAAAGGACTAATCTCCAAAATATATAAACAGCTCATGCAGCTCAATATTAAAGACACAAACAACCCAATCAAAAAATGGGCAGAAGCCCTAAATAGACATTTCTCCAAAGAAGACATACAGATGGCCAAGAAGCACATGAAAAGCTGCTCAACATCACTAATAATTAGAGAAATGCAAATCAAAACTACAATGAGGTATCATCTCACACCAATTAGAATGGGCATCATCAGAAAATCTACAAACAACAAATGCTGGAGAGGGTGTGGAGAAAAGGGAACCCTCTTGCACTGTTGGTGGGAATGTAAATTGATACAGCCACTATGGAGAACAGTATGGTGGTTCCTTAAAAAACTAAAAATAGAATTACCATATGATCCAGCAATCCCACTACTGGGCATATATCCAGAGAAAACCATAATTCAAAAAGACACATGCACCCCAATGTTCACTGCAGCACTATTTACAATAGCCAGGTCATGGAAGCAACCTAAATGCCCATCAACAGACAAATGGATAAAAATGTGGTACATATATACAATGGAATATTACTCAGCCATTAAAAGGAATGAAATTGAGTCATTTGTTGAGACGTGGATAGATCTAGAGACTGTCATACAGAGTGAAGTAAGTCAGAAAGAGAAAAACAAATATCATATATTAACGCATATATGTGGAACCTAGAAAAATGGTACAGATGAACCGGTTTGCAGGGCAGAAATTGAGACACAGATGTAGAGAACAAACGTATGGACACCAAGCGGGGAAAACTGTGGGGCAGTGGGGGGTGTGTGTGTGCTGAATTGGTCGATTGGGATTGACATGTATACACTGATGTGTATAAAATTGATGACTAGTAAGAACCTGCTGTATAAAAAATAATAATAATTTTTTTAAAAAAAGTAGTGCTTCAACATATGAATTTTGAGGGGACATAAACAGAAGGGTGAGGTCTGTTTCTAAAGATTAGCTCATGCACTGAGAAAGGAAAATGAAGGACTGGGTAAGAAAGTGGCCTTGAGGACATAGCTGCTGACTGTGGGGGATGATGGCCAAAGACCCTAGGGATATGGGGACAATGATGGGGGTGGAGGGGAGGCAGGAGGGAATGTCCAAAGTCAAATAAAGTCTTGAGGAAGTGTTAAGGAACTATTCCACTCCCTTTCATAGAAGATAGCTAAATAATAATAATAGTAAGATTTATGTACATAAATAAGAATATTTACTGGGAATTTGGGGTTGGTAGACTGGGAATTTGGGGTTGGTAGATGCAAACTATTACATTTATAATGGATAAACAAAAAGGTCCTACTGTATAGCACAGCGAACTATATCCAATCTCCTGGTTAAACAGAAGGGAAGGGGTCAGGGCACAACCTTTAAAAGAATGACATAGCTATAAGACGTAACAAACTGATTACCAACTAGGTCCAGATAGCAGAAGATTCGACTTCCAGTAGACCTTGAGCCTCAGTATATGCTCACTGTAATACATTATTATAAAACACACACAGCAGTGCCATGACAGTTCCGAGGCCAACCATCAAAGATCAAAAAGTGGGCAGTGGCCCAATTCCTGGAAATTTCTGCCCCTTCCCCAAAATAGCTGGAATAATCCTCCCACTCATTAGCCTATGAAATTACCCAGCCCATAAAAACTAACCACCCCATATTTCAGGGCCTCTCGCCTTCTGAGATGGCCCATACTCTGTCTGTGGAGTGTGTTTCTCTCCAAACAAATCCACTTCTTACCTATCACTTTGTCTCTCACTAAATTCTTTCTGTGATGAGACATATAGACCCTGAGTTTCATTAAGTCCTGAGACCAGGTGTGTGATCTCAATTAAAAGACCGTGAGTTCAAGTCCCAGTTTGGCTGGGTTCAAGTCCCAAATCTGAGTTGTGTGGTTTCACTGGGATAAACCATAATGGAAAAGAATATTAAAAAAAGAATGTATAAATGAGTGTATAACTGAGTCACTTTGCTGTATAGCAGAGGTTGGCACAAGATTGTAAATCAACTATACTTCAATAAAAATAAATAAAATTTAAAAATACCTCCCCCACAAAAAAAGAATATTTACTAGGTACTAGGCACCAACTGTATATCTGACACTGTGCCAAGTGTTTGGCATGCAAGGTTCCATTTAAGCCTCATGGAATTATTCCAGAAGATACAATCACCATTTTTATTTTACAGATAAAAAAGCAAACTTATATTGGTGAAAGTCTAGCAGCCCTCCAAAGATATCAGGTCCTAATGCCTGGAACCTGCCAATTTACCTTACAAGAAAAAAAGGTCTTCACAGATGTGATTAAGGATCTTAAAACGATTATCCTGGATTATAGGCCCTAAATACAATCACAACGTTCCTGTAAGAAAGAGGCAAAGGGAGATTTGACACAGGCACAGAAGAGAAGGTGATGTGAAAACAGAGCAGAGATTTGAAGATGCTGAGCTTAAAGAATGGAGTGATGAGGCCACAAGCCAAAGAATGCCAGCAGCCACCAGAAGCTGGAAGAAACAAGGAACAGATTTGCCCTAGAGCCTCGAGAGAGAGTGTGGCCCTGCCAACACCTTGATTTCAGCCCAGTGATACTGACTTCAGACTTCTGTCCTCCAGAACGAGAACTAGAATCTCTACTTGTTTTAAGTCTTCAGGCTTGTTTTAACCTTTTACAGCAGCCACAGGAAATTAATACCCCCAGCTAGTAGTGGCAAAGTCAGCCTTTGAACCTGGGTCCTTGTGACTCCAGGCCTGCACTCTTGAGCCCTGTGCCTTGCTCCTTGTCTGCACACAGCCTCCCCAAGCCAGACCTGTGCACTGATGGGTGGCCCTGCCAAGACTTGAAGTAATCGGCACCGGCACCTCCTCTATGGCAATGCCCCCAGACAAGCCTCCTCTCCCTCATTCTCCCATATCAGAGCAAATGCTTATCAGAGGCAAAAAGAATGTCTTAGTGTTCTAATTATCAGGTATGGAGAGAAACAGCCCACAGTCCAACATCTTGATGAGAAAGCAAACCAGTGTCTAACAAAGGTTTTCATCTAATTTATTTGTTTGCACTTGACTGTTTTCCAGAACATCAAGAAGCTCCTAATCTCTGTTGCTTGCTCCATTTGGCCCGTGATTTATTCTTTCCCACACAAACACGTTTGGGGAAGAGTATCAGCTCCAAGAACTGTTTCCCCCGCTTTCCTGTTCCCCACTTGATGACTTCTCAGGGAAACAGAGCGAAGGAGAGTGCCACACTGAGTCCCTCTGTTGAAGCCTTTGAGATGAGCAGTGGTGTGAGCAGGCTGGCACAGAGGTGCCTCAAGTTAACCAATTCTGAATTAACAAGCAGAATAAACACATGTCAGGGCAAAGGTACTGCATCTCAAAATGCACTTTTTGAACCTATTCTGACAGTATGGTGAGCTCTAATTTACAACACTTCAAAGCGCAGGTGGCAAAACACAGCTGTATGTTTTATAAAAATAATGATGTCCTGGTATTGTAGGATATTGTTGGCTGCTGTGGCTATTAAATCTTTGCAGAGGAGCCGTAACAAGCTGGGGGCTTCTGAGAGAACAATCATCTTGCTGGATTAGCAAAGGGTAGACTTGGGATTTACTAACGTAGTAAAAACAATAGGTAACTCATTACAGTACCCAGAGTTCTCCTCCTTTTCTTTTGCTACATGCTTTTTCTCTCCCTCAACCTCCTATCTTCCTTCATGGTTTTTTAGCAACTTCCTACATTATTGCCTCTTGCCAAGAAGGTTCAATCTGATATTTCCATCAGTATCTCAAAATAACAATTACAGCTAACATTTAGTAAGTATTTATTCACCAGACATTGGGCTCACATCACAACAGCCCTATGTCATAGGTACCATTGTTATCCTCCATTACATATGAGAAAGCTAGAGACTTAAGTGTAAGGGGTAAAGTCACTTTCCAGGTCACAGAGCTACATCAGTGGCAAAGTCAGAATTCAAAGCAGATCTGACTCCAAAGTCAAGCTCTTTACCCTATATCATACTGGCTGCCTCCCAAATGAACTGGGGGCCTTACTACTGGTGACCTCTAGAGAAGATCTTAAGGAGGACAACCCCGTAATCTTGGCTTGACGGTTCCAACTGACCTCAGGACAAGCCCTGGTAGCCAAAACTGTCCCAGGAAATTTCTTCCTTCCCCATTTCTTTCCTCAGAGACAATCATCCTGGAAAATACAGTTAGTCCCAAAGAATCCTTGGGGGAATGCAAATGAACCTAAAAATGAAAAGCAAGTTACCCACTTCCCCAAACGAACCACAACTCCTGGATTGAGCAGTACCTGAATGGGAGCCCCCCTCTGCTCCCTCCACCTGCCTGAATCTCACTAAGCAGGCTGTCACCCAACAAGACCCTCATTCCACCACCAAGGGAATAACGGAGAGTCCCAAGTCTTGGGAAGAAAACCAAAACAAAGGCAAAAAGGGAAGGAATAAATAAGAAGAGAACAAAGCTCAACTCTCTATTTATTATGTATCAGCAGGTTCTGGTTTTTTAACCTTATTAAAATATTCTGGCTCCAAATTCATTTTCCTTTGCTTAGTCCTAATATTGGCTTCAGCTCTCTTCAAATGGGCCCCCAAAGATGTTGAAAATGCATCTGAAAGGTCCACCTCCTTCCATGGGAACTGCAGGAAACGCTCCTGACATCTTGCTCCAAAATGCTATTTGTAACTTCTTAGGATAATAACCCTAGAATTATCGGGTAAAGAGTTCTCCATTTTCCCCGGCAACAGGGCTCACCAGGGCTAGGCAGGCAAGGGGAAAGAAAGATGGTACAGCAAGAGAAAAGCTCCCATTTCCTCATCTAGCAGCACAGGCACAAAACAGGCTCCCAAATGCTACCCAAATCACTAGGCTAGTACTGACATCAAATTCCAAAGCTACATGTCACATGAGGTGACACTGTCCATTCTAATGGGGGAGGGGTCAATAGGATGCTGGGAGATGAGGAACTGGAGTGGCAAAGAAAGAGAATGGAGAAGAAATGTAAACCATAAATTAGGGCCGGAAGCCCTGCTGCTTCTCCTGCTAAGAGCTGGCAATGAAGGACTGAATCAACTTCCTAGGTAAGACCATGAAAGGGGATGTTAAAATAAATTGAGAGAGAAAGAGGAAAAAGATCAGAGGAGAGAAGGAGAGTCTTACTGCACCAGGTTTGCAATTTGTCAGCTCTCAGAGCTGCAGCTCTGAGTGGCAGGTTTTTTAAGGTTTATTTTAAGACCTTTGAGGCCTTTGGGGGCAAAAAAAAAAAAAAAACTCACTAATTCTACCTTTTTCAAAGTCTCCTGAATTTTGCTGTAATGGAGGGCATTTGCATGAAACAAGATGGATTCCTCTTAGAGAAGGGTCCATTCCTCAGAAAATGAATGTGTTCATTCATGTGCATGTGTGTGCATGCATGTGTAAGAGAAGAGAGACATTTGAGAGCTGTTTCCACAGTAGTCTATTATTCCATCAGATACACAGGTGAAGAACATGGGGCGGGGGGACAGGGCTGGGGGGCCTGACCCTCCAAATCCTTGTGAACACAATAATTGGCAACTGGTTTTGAAGAAGTTCTTAGGATTTAAGGAAAGAAGAGAAAATCAATGCAAATCAAAATAAAAAGAGATACAAGTTGGTTTACTTTTTAAACAAAAAACAAAAAAAACTCAATGCAAGAAAAGAAAGAAAGAGAGGAAGGAAAGGAAAGGAAAGGAAGGAAGGAAGAAAAAGAGAAAGAAAGAAGAAGGAAGGAAGGAAGAAAGAAAGAAAGAAAAGGAAGGAAGGAAGGAAGAAAGAAAGGAAGAGGTAGCCTGATAAGCTACCTGAAACGTAGGCCTGATATCACCACCCCTGGAGTTTGGGGACTCACTGGCTGATGCACCTTTAAATGACTCAGAATTATGGATGACAGTCAAAATGGGGTGGGAGAGTATAACAGTGCATTTTACCCATCCCAACCACATTTCTACAATCGCACACACACACACAAACACATGTTGTATAGCCTGGGGGAAAAGGAGATGGAGCCTAACATTTTACCTACAATCCTGGCTAGAAGAAAGCTGTGAAAATTCTGAAAGAAAATACTCCTTTGAACAAGAATTGCAGAAACAACAGAAGGACCAGGAAATAGAGAAGTGAGAGAAGATTAAAGGAATAGAGATCATCATTTAGCTCAGAAAAGACAGAAGAGGGGAGGTGAAAGAAGTGAGAATCATGATTTTTGAGCCCAGAGAAAGTTGCTTGAGAGAGCTACTTGCTGTTCTACCAAAAAGCCACCTTCTGGTATCAGAATCTTCAAATACTTGTCTTGCTGGCTTATAGCTGAAATTCTTGCATTAAAAAAAGTCACTAAAAAGTGGACTTCTAGATAAATTTAAACACAGATTAAAGATTACCCCAGATGGATAGAGGATGGTCAGTAATGATAGCAAGTTAAGACACTGACTTAGTAGTAACAAGAGTGACCAAATACCCCGAATTAACCACAAGTCTAAGCCCTTCACAGGAGGAAAATAAGGAGAGAGCTGACAAGGAACTATCCAATGTCTTCCTTTTCTGAGCTTATAAATAGTGAAGAGTCAACAATATCTAAAGCAGGTTAAGATAAGCGTGTATAAGAGACAAGGAAAAGGAAAAGGCAGCTTTTGGTGGGAGAAAGGGAGCCTTGGAAATGAGTAAAGACCCAGTACTTGCAGGGCTATAGTTCTCAATAAACACAGACCCTTTTTAGGAATTTAAGCCCATGTCTGCTGGCCTACTCTGCTCCCAACACACTCTCCTGCTCATATCCATGTCTGGGATTTCATTCTCTAAATCCAGGCCCAGGTCTCTGAGCACTAGTAACATTTAGGACCCAAACATTTACAAAGATGGCTGGACTCCTGCTTCTTCCTTATTCTAGGAGCTTGGAGTGCTTCCCTAGCAAAGCAAAGCAGATTGCCTAGGACTTACCAGGTGGGCATAGCAGTACTGAGCCTACAGCCCCTGCAGCTCCCTAGGTTACAGGCCCTCTGCAAGGGGAACAGTTAACTGGTCCAGGTCTCACTCATGCCACTAACATTTGCCACGAAAAAACAGGGCACTGCCAGAAAGAGAAGCGCTATCCCCTCTGACTGCTCCATGTCTCACCCTGCTACTCACTCACATTCTGTGAATTTGTATCTATCTGGCCATCGTCAATTTGTCAATTCTTGTCTAATGCCCTTATCTAAGTACTTAGGTAGTATTGCAAAAACTGTCAGAGTGAGAAAAATCAGAGTGAGATAAATTTGCCATCATGGTCAGCTTCTGTGTTTGTTTTATTCCAAGCAAATGCACTAAAGCTTGCTTCCTTATAACAGAAAACCTAAAAATCAATGCCCAAAGCCCAATAACTACAAACTCCCCTTTCCAGTAACAAAATGCCTGGAAGAAAGAAAGCCACATAAAAGGAAGTCAGAGAAATATAGCCTCTCCCTAGAAGATTCCAATTAATGGTTGAGAGGAACGGGGGGGAGGACAATTAATAAGTAATGAGCAAGCAAGAAAATCGTCTTGATTACATTTATTTAGGAAACAAAGCATTATGAATGTGAGCACCTGTGTACCCAGTCTGAGTAATAACAAAATCCATTCTCATTTACAAGCTCATTCTTTCAATAAATGTTGTCTGATCATCTACCATATGCCAGGCACTGTTTCTACCACTGGAAATACAGCTGTGAACATGACAGCTGTTCTCACGTAACTTACATTCTGGTGGAGGGAGAACAGACAGTCAACAAGAAGCAAACAAGAAAAATATCAAACACTTATGTTACCATGACATAAGTAGTCACTTTAAACCAGAGAAAAGGAAGGGCCTTTCTCTTAAGTAACAGCAGAACTTAGATCTGAATGACAAGGAGTCAGTCAAGTGAACGTGAGGGAAGAGTATCCCTGCCAAAGGGTACCGTTGAAGCAAAGGTCCTCTATGTGAGGAACAGAAAGGAGGTCACTGTGGCAAGAACACAGAGATCGAGGGAGAGAGTGCAGGAAATGTGGCTGCCAAGGCAGGCAGGTGGGGATCCGCTCAGTAAAGGCCTATAACCTGGGTAGGGAGTTTGGATCTTATTCTAAGTATGATGGTAAGCCAGCAGAGAGTGAAAGGCAGGGGAGCTACATGGTCCTTAAGAACTTATTGTGGAAGTTGGTAGCTTATTCCAGGATGTAGACTGACTTTTGAAAAAATTTATCTGTCCCCAGAAGTTCCAAAGGGTTTCATTTCCCAAGAGACATGCTCAACTGTTTCTTAATCTATAAGTCATTGAAGATGTACTATGTCAAGGGCACTGTGCTGTTTTACATACATTATTTTATTCAAACCTCAACCAACACTACGAGTAGATATTATCATTTCCATTTTACAGATGAGGACGCCAAAGTTCATAGAGGAGGGGAAATGACTTGCCCAAGACCACACAGCATGTACAAGGCAGAGCCAGGGCTGGAACCCAGGTCAGTCTGACTTGAAAGAGCCGGGGTACCCATCCACTTTGCTCTAATGATTCCCAACCCCTTTGCATTTGGGGGGTGGGGGGAGAGACAGTAGTTCTTTCGGGTGACCACTCAAACCTTCTGCTTATTTCTTTTCTTCTAACTGAAGCAGTCTCTCATATTCCCCAGAGGGGAACAAAAATTGGGGCCTGACTCCAAATACCTTCTCCAGGAACCTTCCCTAACAAACCAAATCCATTCTCACCATTCCATGCCCTTGGCCAGCCTTTCTTGGCACCTGCGGTCCCATCCATGGCTTCTCTACTTGATGGGGTATGAAGTCTTTGAAGGTACTATAATACTCACCATTCACTGAGCACCTACCACATGCCAGGCGCATGATGTACATTATCTCATTTCATCCTAACTGCCCCAGCAGGTGGGTATCAGCATACCTTATTCAGATGAGGAAACTGAGTCACAGAAGTACTAGGACAGGGTCAAAAACTAGCAATTAGCAGAAGTGGAATTCTCTTTCATTCTACAGAATGCAGTGCACACGGCTTACTAAATGGTGAGTGAATAGAGGTACATATAAACTCATCATGGCAACCCCTACCCCCATGAATGAGGAAGAAAGCATGGACACAGGTCAGGGCCTGCACACTCTAGACCAACACATTTCATCTTCTCAGCCAGTGAAGGCTCCAATTCAGAGAATGTGAAAGACTCTGTCCTTCCTCCACCCTCACTTCCACCCCTGGAGGAATCAAATAAATCAAATTAACTTTCTTCAATACCTCCACTAAATACAAGCCCATTACAAAGATCATTCCCCTCCCCACACCCAAGACCACTGGGGGGTATTTTATTTCACCAATTTGGTACTAAACAAACCTTTACAGAAAATACAACCCAGCTTATTTTTCATGGTCTCATGTCAACCACCTTACACAGTATTTTACAAAGGAAAAGTAGCAGCAACAATAGAGTGTTTCAAGAAACAAATAAAAGGGGACAAGGATGTTCACTACCAGAAATGGAAACTCAGAAGGCAACAAAAAGACAAGGCTGCTCGAAATGGTGCAGTCCTAGCAAGAAGCAGCGCTACCTAACCAAGAGCTGAGCACCCCCACCCCCAAGCCAGGAGCAAACAGGAATCAAGGCATGCTGGAGGCTAGGGGCCGCAGGAGGAGGAAGAAGCCCACAGGAAGACAAAGCGTCACCAAGTGGACATCTGATCGGGATCCTCCCTAGGGGACTCCTTGTTTTACTGAAGCATGACCACACAGAAGAGCAGAAAAAGTGACCACAGGGACTTCCCTGGTGGCATAGTGGTTAAGAATCCGCCTGCCAATGCAGGGGACACGGGTTCAAGCCCTGGTCCAGGAAGATCCCACACGCCGCGGAGCAACTAAGCCCGTGCGCCACAACTACTGAGCCTGCGCTCTAGAGCCCGCAAGCCACAACTACTGAGCTCATGTGCCACAACTACTGAAGCCCGCACGCCTAGAGCCCGTGCTCCACAACAAGAGAAGTCACCGCAATGAGAAGCCCGTGCACCACAATGAAGGGTAGCTCCCGCTCGCCGCAACCAGAGAAAGCCCGCACGCCACAACAAAGACCCAATGCAGCCAAAAAAAAAAAAAAAAAAAAAGTGACCACAAAACTGAGCACCTCAAAGCCAGGACATCTTTATGCCATGCCCAGCATGGAAAACAAACAAAATTAGCCAAATAAACCATAACAACAATTGTTACCACTTTTTATTCATCATTTACGTTGTGAAGGAAGCTAAGCACCTTTCATATAGTCTCACCAATACTTCACAACAACTACCCTGTGAGGTGGAAACTTATTATTATTTCCCAGTTAGAGCTAAGAAAACTATGGGTCAGAGAAGTCAAGTAACTTGTCCAAGATCACACAGCTTATAAGTAGTGAAGCAGAGATTCTAACTAAGGTCTGCTCAATTGCAAGGGTCATGCTCCTAACCACTATATGCAGCATGGCCTTCCAGCTGAGTAAGTGAAAGGAACAGTGGCCAAGGCTACAGTACTGCTGAGGAAGGGCTCTGATCGAGGGTCTGGAACCACCTACCATGCACCTAACTCTTGGCCTGACAGCATGTGACTCTGACCCAGGCTTCTTTATACCACAGTGCATCTCAGTCTTCCTGGCTACACAGTGGGAAGAATGACTACAGCACATTTCCGGCCCTCCAGACACTGGCTGCTGCCAAGAGAGAACATGTGCACACCTGCGTCAACCAGAACTGAGTGGTACACAAACTGCAGGTGCTGGCTTTCCTAACTTGGCACATCACATCTCAGGGAGGTGCCCGTGTCAGTGGCTTAAGCGGTACAAGGTGAAAGGGGTAGCCCTTGCTCAGTAGTGACAGCCAACACAGGGATGGCAAGACAGCAGGTTACAAAGTGCTTTGTTGCTGTCACATGTTAACAAGCGACAGGCATGAAACCTCCAGGCCTTTTTCTGGGAAGATGGAAAAATGCCAAATGCCAGTACTGTGAGCCACCACGTCTGCTGAGTGGCCAGGTGGCCCCAACAACACACTGACGGTGGGCACTGAGAGAGGACTTGACTCAGGAGGAACAAGGCAACACGGCATGGGGTCGATCTCAAGATTACCATTTAGCTGACTGAAGGAAAACAAGTAACCTATTACAGTAATGTTCCTTTTCTGGTCTTCATTCTCACTCTCTCAAAACCCATCCAATGTTCCATCTAACAGAGTGATCAGTTCATAGTGCAAATTCAATCATCTCACCACCACAACCACGACTAACAACCCTCCAAAGGACTCTTCTAGTAAATACAAAATGCCTTGCCACGGCTGAACAGGCCTGCCCTTGCCAACCCCTCCAACCTGACCCTGTATCCATCTCCTCTCACTCTCTGTGCCCTGGCCACGTTTTATTTCAGTTCCCCATAGAAGTCATGCTTCTTTGCTCCCCACCCCCACCCCCCCAGGAGGCTTTGTAAACGTTGGGCCCTCAACCTGAAATGCTCTTCAACCTCATGTCACTTTGCTTAGTAAACATCTGTTTGTTCTTCACAATTTAACTCAAACATCATTTCCTCAAGGAGCTTTCCCTGATACCCTCTTAACCCCAGGATCAAGTCAAATCCCCTGTCAAATATTCTCATGGTACCACATTCCTTTCTTTCCACACATTTATTACAATCATAATTTTACATTTATGTATATGGTTATAATCTGACTTGATGTCTATATTCCTCAATACTCTAAGCAGGAACTGTATATGACTTGGTCACAAGTGTATCTCAGGGCTTACTATAGTGTCTGGAATGTAACAGACACTATATATATGTTTATTGACTGAAAGAAAAATTCAGAGAGAAGGAAAATGAAGCTCTGTCCAAATCAAAATGGTTCTGCTTAGAGAAGCTGTTCTCCTCTTGTGACCTTAAGACAAACTATTCTTCCCCTTCCCCCTTCCTCTTTCCCAAATTTCTTCCAGAAGTTACTTTCTATATCCTGCCATGGTAGCCATAGTGATAAGCTGGCCTACAGCCAAAAATAGTCTAAAAAGATATCACCTTGTCTGAGTACTCCAGGCTTCCAAAATAAAAGTCCACAGCAAAAGCCCAGGCATATAGAAATATAATAACCTTTACCCAGTAAAGAGACTGAGCCAAACAACTAGCAGCCTCTGCAAGAAACAAGTACTTCCCAAGGCAGGCAGTGCCCCCACGTGACCCACCCAAAGGAAAAAGGGGAAAGGAGCAAGGCTGCAGGCGACTGAGGCAGAAGCAGGGATACTATTCCCTGAAGGGATTTTAAACCCTATCTTTTACTCCCTGGATAAAGCAGAGATGTGCCCAAACATCAAATATCAAAAGTCTCCCTGAGAGGCAGCTTCAAAGTAGGTCTACAGATTGTGGCTCAGAGAAGCAACACCAGGGCCTGAAGAAACTCAAATAAAGCTCTAATTGAGGCCAAAATTCCTTTTAGAAGCAGGAGGGTCTTGTCCTTGCCCTTCTACTCTTTAGGATAGGCAGGTGGGGGTGGGGTGAAGGAAGCAGAAGCATTTACTGAGCTCTACTTAGTGGCAGGCATAGTGATAGGCACTTCAGAGACAGGGCTGTTAGTGAAAAACAAATGAGACATAGATGAGCACATACAAAGTCAGGCAGGTGAGGCTCAGCGAGGTTAAACTTGTCCAACAGCTAACGAGTGGCAAGGTCAGGAGCAAACCCAGGTCTGCCTGAATCCAAACACTCTTTTCTCCTACCCCAGTGCTGTCTTTGTGGGTCATCTATGAGCCCAGCTCTGCTCCTCACCCCTTCACCACCACCTTCCTATCCAGAGTGGGAATGCAGCTCCAGCAAGCTCTCTGGGTAAGGAGAGGCTGTCTTCTGCAAGCACAGCCCACCACAATTAGTATGTATGCATAAATGAGGTACACCCTCCCCCCCCAGGTATGGAATACATTTCACTGTAGGGAGTAGAGCTCATCACCTGTAGCTAAGAAGATGAGGCTGGGTTTTCTGAAAATCCCAAATGGGCCCACAGGGATGAAATCTCTCTCTGCCTTTCCTAGAACCCACTGCTGCTGGATGCTAGGATGGTAAAATTTAAACCAAAAGATGGTGCATGCTCCATCACACCATGAGAAAGACAGTACCTTTAAGGCAGACAACCCTAGCTGAAGTTTCCATAGCCCCTCTAGCTATGCAGAGAGGGTAGCAACTCAATACCTGAATCATTCACATCCACACAGCATCTCTTACAAGATTAAGCACCCATTCCCTGTGCTATAGTTCAAGGTTAACCCTTCCCTTGCACTCATTACAGGATCTGCCTCTTATCAGATGCTATGCCAGCTGATTATTATGATAACTATTATGCCATTATAACAACATTATTGCACTTTTTTCCTGCACTTAACATCTGTTGGCTGATAGGTTTAACTGGTACATAAGCAATAATTACTCAGTGCTCTCTCCCTTCCAACCTCTAGTGTGACTCTTAAAGCTAAATCCAACTGCAGCAAATGCCCAGCCCCAGCAGCAGTGGGAAACATGGCTCATGTGGGCTCAACCACCATATTTCCAGCGGTCACAGTGCCAGAAACAGAGGCTCTGCTAGGTCCCTAATTGTTGACACACTCCCCCATTCCTGGCAAGGTGATGGAATTTGGGGGAAACACCAAGCAGCAAGCGATTTATTGTTGAAAACCCCTACAGAGTCAGAGGAGTCATGTACAGGCCTCAGTACTGCCGAGGGACAAGCAGTACCAAATCACAACGTTACACACCACAGCAAGAGAAGGAGGAAAGGAAAATGCATTTCTCCACTGGGAGCTCTCAAATAAATGGTTCCCACAGAGCCATTCTGCCTGCTTCCCTATATACACTTCTTGGCAACTGCTGGTAAATTGGCAACAGAAAGAGGAAGAGGGAACAGAGGGCTATCTTCAGGCCCCATTTTGAAGCTAAGAAATCCGTCAACCTGGCTGCTGGGCCTTCTTCATGCAGAGCCCACTAGGGGCCAGGATGCAGCCTGGAGTCCAAAATGGAGAAGCAAGTCCCACTTCCAGTCAGCCAAAGCCCCTGACACAGTATATACATGTGACTATATATGTCACGCTATATATGACAAAGTAGAGAAAGATGTGAGATTCTATGACTACAGAATATCAATATGCCTGAATTACACATTAGCCTTATTAAAGAAAAGGCAACCCATAGCGAGGCTGCATAAAAAACACATGATAAAACAAACCCCACCAGGAGACCAGGGCTGCCCCTCTTTGTTATCTACCCTGTAATACACAAGGCTCTTTTTTTTTTTTTTAAAAGGCGGAGAAGGGGCGGAAGGTTATTTGAATTTAAATTACCCATGAACACTATAATCTGTGTGCAAGGAGAAAAGGAACATTCAAGAGTGCCAAGCGCAGGCCTTTGGGACATGTGTGGCCGAGGCAGTAGTAGCCCACAGGGCTTTCTCCTTCAGCCTCAGCTTGCTACTCTCATCACTTGGGAGCAAGCAAGCCAGCAGGCATGGCCCAGGCAGCACAAAGAGGCACTGTCTCCTAGGTCTAGGGAGAAGATTGTCCCCTCAGAAGGAAATTAGTATGAAGCAACAAAAAATGCACAAGACCAGTCATCCGCAGAAGTAACCCATCTGAGAAGGGAGTTTGGAAAGGTGTTTCTGTCTCTCACCACTCTATTCTCATGGCCAAGCAGTACCTGACACATAGTGGGTGCTCAGCAAAAAACTAGATTTGGGGCTTCCCTGGTGGCGCAGTGGTTAAGAATCCGCCTGCCAATGCAGGGGACATGGGTTTGAGCCCTGGTCCGGGAAGATCCCACATGCTGCGGAACAACTAAGCCCATGCATCACAACTACTGAGCCCGCGTGCTGCAACTACTGAAGCCTACACACCTAGAGCCCGTGTTCCACAACAAGAGAAGCCACTGCAATGAGAAGCCCGCACACCGCAACGAAGAGTAGCCCCCACTCGCCACAACTAGAGAAAGCCCATGCGCAGCAATGAAGACCCAACGCAGACAAAAATAAATAAATACATAAATTTATTAAAAAAAAAACAACTGTAGATTCAGTGGTAGCCAGAAAGCCTCCTTAGGTTGGAACAGATTGATTGAGAAGAGCTAGAATCTAGTTGTTCCTACTGTAACCTGTGGTAAAAGAATGACTGTGGTCTGCAAAAGACACATAAAAGGGAATCTAGAGAATAAAAATGAATCTCTCTCCAATACATTCCTGGTGCCCGAACAGACTGACAAATGTATTTTGGTCAGAATACAGATATAGCCCTAGAAGGACAATGCTGCGAGGAAAGAAGAGAGAGAAGGAGACAGGGGAATAAATAGGACAAAATATTTACTGAGTGCTTACTATGTACATATCTGAAAACCCCAGGGGGGGTTTACAAATGAAGAAATAGGAGCAGAGAGGTTAAATAACTCATCTCAAGTCTCACAGCTAGTATACGGTTTGAATCCAGGTATATCTTATCTACAGCCAAGAGCTTTCCACCATGCTTCACCCTGACTTCCTCCAGAGCTGAGTTGGCTCCCAGCTCACCTTTCCTATAGTGGAGACAATGCTCCTACCTGTGCACACAAATCAACTTGGTAGTCATGTTTCTCAGAGTTAATTAGTTAACTGAAACTGTAGCTTGATGGTCTCATGAATTTCATATGCTTAAGAGAGCCCACTGGAACTTAAACCTGGGTGAACAAGCTGAGTTTCCAGACCTACAAAGCTGCCAACCAGTGAGGCCTTGACTAAGCCATCAGCTGGTACATATCTCTATAACAACTCTCTTCAGCATAGCACAGGTTAGGGCTAGGTGCATAAAGATAACCTGAGCATGATCTCTGCATGCCCCCAATAAGTTCTCTTCAGAGATTGCAAAGGAGGTACCAGGAGCCTCTTCCATGCTGAGTTGTGTCAGTAATGCACAGAATTCTCTTTGACGGCAAACTTATTCTGATTTAAGTAAGAACAGAAAAGGTAAAAAGTCAAAGATTTCTGCTTAGTTCTTAGAAGCAGCTGAGCCTTCCCTCCATGGTGCTCACTGCCTTTCTGGAGCTTCCAGAGACCTTCCACACCCATGACACCAGGGGCAGCAGACTGGAAAGGGTAAGATGATTTTCTTTTCTTACTTACTTACTTATTTATTTATTTATTTATGGCTGCATTGGGTCTTTGTTGCTGTGCGCGGGCTTTCTCTGGTTGCGGCGAGTGGGGTAGCACTACTCTTTGTTGCGGTGCGCGCGGGGGCTTCTCATTGCGGTGGCTTCTCTTGTTGTGGAGCACGGGCTCTAGGCGCGCGGGCTTCAGTAGCTGTGGCACACGGGCTCAGTAGCTGTGGCTCGCGGGCTCTAGAGCGCAGGCTCAGTAGTTGTGGCGCACGGGCTTAGTTGCTCCAAGGCATGCGGGACCTTCCCGGACCAGGGATGGAACCCGTGTCCCCTGCACTGGCAGGAGGATTCTTAACCACTGCGCCACCAGGGAAGTCCCAGGGTAAGATGATTTCCAATGTTGTATTCTGAGGAGACCAGTGGTGAGGATCAGCCACTGTTTCTAATGGAAGTGAATACCCTGGACAAACTCAGGGGACACTAAGAAGTACTAAAACACACTGTCTCTCATGGTTGTCTGTTTATTTTGCCTCCTGTATGAGGGCTTTCATCAGTTAAAATTGTTTTTTTCAATGCTTAGGGAAGCTAACAATTCACCCAGGTGCACAACAGCTGCTGGGAAGACCTGTGGGAAGGGACCACCCGGCAAAGGCAGGCTGTGTATGGTGAGGAGGGTCTCCCAGGGCACTCCCAGGGAGTGCCCTACATGCCAAACCATATGTTGTCAGGATATTAATCCAAACCCATCTTGCGCACTTTACAATGTTTACTCTCTCTGGGATGTGGAGCATTAAATTATATCCAAGGACTACATGAGTCCTTCCAATTCTATTCCATACTTACTTCTTTGCTCAAAAGATTTGTAACCTGGAAACAAAGCCCTCTGCCTAACAGCAGCAATAATACTCAGCAAAGAATAGAAAACCAGACTGTCAATTCAAGCTTCCCTAAAAGGTATCGCCCCAATGGAGCCTTAATTTACCCTATCTAGAAAATGGAGAAACCTACTATTGACCCCTTTTTTCCAGAGAAGACAGGCCTATGTAACTGAGATTCCTAAAGAGGGAAAAGCTAGAGCCGAAAGAGGAAAAAGAAAACACCACAGCTCCACCCCCTGCCCCTACTGCAACAGTTCTGAAAACCTGTAAGAGAATTCCAAAAAGAGAAGACTACCTCACTGCCATAAGAACTTAGAGCAAGGGGCATGAATGTAAACTAAGGCTACCCGGAACAGTCACAGCTCTACCCTGACTAGCTATATGGCCCCAAGTAAGTCATTCAGACTCCCCAAACCTCAATTTTTCACCTCTATAAAATGGGGATGTTGTAAGGATCAGATAAAACAATGTATCCAAAAGCCCTTTAAAAACAGTAAAATGTTGGGCTTCCCTGGTGGCGCAGTGGTTGAGAATCTGCCTGCTAATGCAGGGGACACGGGTTCGAGCCCTGGTCCAGGAAGATTCCACATGCCGCGGAGCAACTAAGCGCGTGCGCCACAACTACTGAGCCTGCGCGTCTGGAGCCTGTGCTCCGCAACAAGAGAAGCCACGACAGTGAGAGGCCCGCGCACCACGATGAAGAGTGGCCCCCACTTGCCGCAACTAGAGAAAGCCCTCGCACAGAAACGAAGACCCAACACAGCCATAAATAAATAAATAAATAATAAAAATAAAGGAATTCCTTAAAAAACAAAAAAAAACAAAAAAAACAGTAAAATGTTGAACGTACTTTAGGCCTGATTGTCATTCTAAGACCCCTAAGTGAGAAACCCTAAAACACTTCTGGGGACCAGAGAAGCAAGGCTGCCACCTCTGAGAGGCAATCTACAGTGACTGGGTCTAGGTGTTTACAAAGAGACCCATGCTTCAGGACTAAAGAGAGAACAGAGAATTTGAAGAGGAGATCAAACTTAGGCTTGCTCAGGTACATTAAAAAAATAACAATATATGTACATGGTTCAACTTAAAGATAGCACATAAAGGTATACAATGAAAAGTCAGTCTCCCTCCTCTCCTGTTCTCCAGCCACACAGGGGGTCTCACCAGAGACAACCACTCTTTTCAGTTTCTCATGTATTCTTCCAGATATTCCAATCAGCTAGTTTCTACCACAAATGAGGATACCACTGGAGGCAACACTTTCAGACCCTCAAGTAATACCAAGCAGTAAGCACTGCCATGGGCCCTTAGAGACTATGAAAAGAACAGGACAGCCAAAGGAAAGATAATGCCCTGCAAGAGGCTCCATAGAGGTACAGATTTCCTTCTGGCTATTATACTGCTTTGCCCCTTGGCTGACCACATTTAGGCAATGATTTTGTACAATATATTTCCCTTTCGGTTGTGCTTGCTCATCCAGAACCCCTTCTCAGAGAAGCCATTAACAGGAATGGTCTCTGGGACTTCGCACTGTATCAGCCTGACCACCAGGCCCTTAGAAGTTGACAGAAGCAAGAACAACCATCAAACCTGCCTCAGCCGAGGCTGGGCAAAAAGAGCAAAAATCACATATGTCCCCAGGACACCATCTTTCTGGGGACAGAATACAAGGGAGGATGAAGCCCAGACCGTGCATGGTCTCTGCAGGACTCAGCTCAAGAAACTAAGTCACTACCCACAGAAAGTCACAGGATGCTCTCAACCAAAGCTAGGCTTTCACCAAAACTCCCTCAAAAGCTTTCAGATTATGCCTTCCCCTCCCTTTCTTCTTCCACAAGGAACTTAAATGTGTGAAATTTCAGCCTCTACCCAAAGGTCACAAATGGATAGTGTATAGGTCAAATCTATACCATAGATGTGCTTTGGTAGTCCTTGGGGATTTCACATTAAAATCTGGATTTCTAGCTTCTCTTGTAATATGAGATGAGGAGGCCACTAAAGCCACACTCACCCATGGCAATAATGGGCTGAGTAGCAGCTGTCCCCCATGGAGCTCATAAGCACTCCGGTTTGACACAGCCCAACATTCCCTGCTGCCTCACACTGTTTCTGACCCAGCCCTGGAACATCTTTGAGTTGGAGACCCCTGGCCAGTGAGTGACAGAGAAGGCTGATGAACTGGTAGGCAGAGGAATTAACCAAATGGCTGGATTCCTGGATCCAAAAGCATGTATTAAACACCCTCTATGTGCCAGGAATTGTGCTGGGGGCTGGGTACACAAAGAAGAAGAATGAGGGATGCAGTTTCTGCCCTCCGAGAATTTCTAATCAAGTTGGGAAGATAAGACTTACTCTAAAGAATCAGACTGTTTCACACAAAGGGCTCTGGGAGTTGAGTGTGCCAGACTCACTGTGATTAGGGATCAAGGAATATTTCAGGGAAGAACTGAGATTCGAACAGAACTGTTAATCATTTCTCAGGCATTCATGTATTCATTCATTCAACAAGCATTTATGGTGTCCATGTTACACCCAGCATTATGCTGGAGACAAAATAAAGCACACCCATGTCCATGAGATGCTCATACAATAAGAGACAAAGCAATAAACCAGGATAAAGTATGCTGAATTCTATAATCAAAGTGTTGCTATGGGGATACAGATGAGTAGGTATAAGGCAAGGCTGACTGAAGAAGGTGGATCTGCAGCATAAAGTAGGAAACTAAGCAGAGAGTACTCTGGACAAAAGAACTGGCAGAGACGCAAACATGCAGAATGATTACAGGACCACGTGGATCAGTTTACCAGGAGCAAAGGGTACTTGTGTGTAACGGTACAGGATATAATTAAAGTGGTAGGACAGGGATACACCGTGATAAGCATGAACACCAGGACAACTGATACATATGGAATTTATTTAGCAGCCAGTAAGTGCCACTGAAAGCTTCTAAACATGAGTGTTCTCCAATCAGCACTGTATTTAGGAAGACCCTAACGGGCAGTGGTACACAATGTCCTGGAGGAAGCCTAAGTAAAAGATAGGAGGAGGCTCCTATAAAAACTCAGGTACAGTTCCAGGAAACAGAGGAAGCAGTAACACTAGACGAGAAAGATACTGCAGAGGCTTGTCCCAAATTTTAAGACAATGGCATTTCTTTGAAAACACTCTTTAATTTCTGGGGTTTTTTACCTATTCAGACTGGTCTTGCCCCCAGATAATGAGGTTTTACCCTATTTGCTTCATTCAGAGAAGTAAAGCACAGGCTATAGTTATGATGCTCAGGATTTTTAAAACCCCAGCTTGAAATCAATATAATGGGGGGCAGTAACTTCAGGGGCTTCTTCCCCCCTCCCACCTCCACTGCTACACTGAACCAGTTGCAAATCTCACAGGAAAAGAGAGCCAACTTGAGCACAAAATCCGGGTCAGTGTATTTGACTATGCCTCTCTGACCTTGCACAAGGCCAGAAATGGGCATACAAATCAGAAGAAAGCTGTGACAGAAGTCAAAGTCCCCTTAATGAGCTAATGGCTTCATGTCTGGCTGAAAAGCAGAAGGCAAGAGACAAGGAGAACACATTGCCTCAGAGGGCTGCAGGCAGACTCTGGACCAGCCAGCCCTGCTCCATTAAAATCACCATGTCAGACACTGCACAGGAAACAGAGCCCACTGACTGGGGCAGCCAGTTAGAGAGAGCCTCAAAAAGGTGAGAACTAAGCCGAGTAAGGATAGAGATGGCAGAGAAGCTGCAAACTTCCTTGCTGTTCACAACTTTTAGTTATTTAGCATGAGCATGATCAGTGTGATTGATAGGAATACTAAGCCAACCAACAAACACAATGATGCGATGGTTAAGATCACACTTGCCCAGTCAGCATAACTTACCCTCTAACCAGGTCAGGAACTGGAAACTGCTGTTGCTGTCATTATTGATAATAATATATAGAGCACTTACACTGTGCCAGAGGATGCACTTTCTGCAATTCTCAATTCAGTTACAAAAGTAGCTATTACTATTCCCATTCTACAGATTATGAAATCAAGGCTTGGAGAAAATAAGTAACTTGTTCACAATCTGAAATCTAATAAGTAAATAGCAGAGTAAGAAACCAAGTGAGCTGACCCATGAGTGGGTTTTTTTTTTCAATTGAAGTATAGTTCATCTATAATGTTGTGTTAGTTTCAGTATGTATATATTTATTCTTTTTCAGATTTTTTTCCATTATAGGTTGTTTGTTTGTTTTGGCCTCGCCACACGGCATGCAGGATCTTAGTTCCCCAACCAGGGATCGAACCCATGCCCCCTGCAGTGGAAGCACGGAGTCTTAACCACTGGACCGCCAGGGAAGTCTCTCCATTATAGGTTATTACGAGATACTGAATATAGTTCCCTGTGCTATACAGTAGGTCCTTGTTGTTCATCTGTTTTATATATAGTATGTGTACCTGTTAATCCCAAACTCCTAATTTATCCCTTCCCGCCCCTTTCCCCTCTGGTAACCATACATTTGTTTTCTATGCCTGTGAGTCTGTCTCTGTTTTGTAAATAGGTTCATATGTATCGTTTTTTTTAGATTCCACATATAGGTGATATCATATGATATTTGTCTTTCTCTGTCTGACTTACTTCACTTAGTATGATCATCTCTAGGTCCATCCATGTTGCTGCAAATGACATTATTTCATTCTTTTTTATGGCTGAGTAATATTCCATTGTATATATATATATATATATATATATATATATATATATATAACACATCTACTTTATCCATTTATCTGTGTTGGGACACTTCGGATGCTTCCATGTCTTGGCTATTGTAAACAGTGCTGCTATAAACATTGGACCCCTGAGTGGTTTTAAACCACCTGAGATACCATTTACTCCTTCACTTTCTTTTTCTTTTAGAAATGTTTTAAAGGTTTGCTTGGATCACAAAATAAGGTCCACTGGTTCACTGGCTCCATTCTTTACAGAACACACAGCAGTCTGGCCTGGGAACTACTTCACTGTTTCTAAAACAAGTGGAAACTTCAAATCTATTTCCTTTGGGATAGGAGCAAAGGGAAACACACTTCAACATAAATAGGAGAAAAATCAGGGCTTCCTTGGTGGCGCAGTGGTTGGGAATCCGCCTGCCAATGCAGGGGACATGGGTTCAAGCCCTGGACCAGGAGGATCCCACATGCTGCGGACCAGTGAAGCCCATGCGCCACAAGTACTGAAGCCCACGCGCCTGGGTCCTGTGCTCCGCAACGAGAGAAGCCACCGCAATGAGGGGCATGCGTACCACAGCAGGGGGTGACCCCTGCTCGCCAAAGCTGTAGGGAGCCCATACGCAGCAACAAAGACCCAACGCAGCCAAAAATAAATAAATTAAATAAATAAATTTTTTTTAAAAATCAGCATGACAGCCAAAAACCTCACTGCTGAGAGTTGTAAGATGATAAACAAGGCAGTCAGTGGAGGCAGGGCCTTCTCCCTCCCTAGAGATTTTTAACTGCAATAACATCTTGCATCTTTACAAGGCTCTAAATAATTTTAGCAACATCTATAGCCATCTTCTGTGAGCTCTCTGGCTTGAGTCTTGGCTCTGCCACTAATACACTGGTGGCCCTAAAAGAAGTATATGGCCCATTTCACTTCTCTGGGGCTCCTTTTATCAGTAAAATAGGAACCAATGGAAAGCAAAACTGAAGCACTCGGTGGTGACAGAACTAGAAGGGTACCTCCTCTTTACTCACCCAAGGAACCACAAACAGCCATCCCTTGGATCTGAACAAGACTCAGTTCCGATGTTTGCAATGAAATTGATATAAAGACCCCCTAGGATGATCTCTTCCAGCACAGAAATACTGTGAATTTAGACTTTAGCAGCTGGGCCCAAGGGTGGAGACTTTGCTTCATGAATATAATCAAATTCAACCCTCATGAGTACGAGATGCAGAGGGTCACAAAACCAACCTTAAAATCCTTCCTAAGGAGCTGGCCTTTTATGCTTCCAATGTCTACTACTCACTGGATTCAAAGCATGACCAATCAATGTTTTCTGTATTGACTGTCCTACTTTATGTTTCTTCCACTGAACTAAAGCCTGCTAGTTTTCTACAGTTTGGTCAGACAGATGCTACCTCCTTGGGAGGCTCACAGAAATGAGAGGCATAAGCATGAAACTATTCACAAATATAAAGAGATGTCCATTTAAAAGTCCACTGGCATCAGCATTCCTCACCAGACCTTTGAGATGCATCTCTCATTCTTCTTCCCATTTCTAGAACCCCTCTCACTCACAAGACAGAAAGGGCAGGCAACTTGCAGAAAGGGAAGTGACGAGATATGGATCAATTCATTGACTGCTGTATGTTTCTCTACCTGTGATGATAATAAGTGGTAAATAAAAGGCATAATCAAGAATACTTTCAGTCAAGCACTCCCTCTGGCGAGAGCACCAGACTCACAACTAACTGCTGAATAGTCATCGACAGGAAGACACCAGAACTCACCAAAAAAGATACCCCACATCCAAAGACAAAGGAGAAGACACAAATGAGATGGAAGGAGAGGCACAATCACAATAAAATCAAATCCCATAACTGGGTGGGTGACTCACAAACTGGAGAACACTTATACTACAGAAGTCCACCCACTGGAGTGAAGGTTCTGAGCCCCATGTCAGGCTTCCCAATCTGTGGGTCCAGCAATGGAAGGAGGAATTCCTAGAGAATCAGACTTTGAAGGCTAGCGGGATTTGACTGCAGGACTTCGACAGGACTGAGGGAAACAGAGATTCCACTCTTAGAGGGCGCACACAAAGTAGTGTGCGCAGCAGGACCCAAGGGAAGAAGCAGTGACCCCATAGGAGACTGAACCAGACCTACCTGCTAGTGTTAGAGGGTCTCCGGCAGAGGCGGGGGGTGGCTGTGGCTCACCGTGAGGACAAGGACACTGGCAGCAGAAGTCCTGGGAAGTACTCCTTGGTGTGAGCCCTCCCAGAGTCCGCCATTAGCCCAACCAAAGAGCCGGGTAGTCTTCAGTGTTCGGGTGCCTCAGGCCAAACAACCAACAGGGAGGGAACCCAGCCCCACCCATCAGCAGACAAGCGGATTAAAGTTTTACTGAGCTCTGCTCACCAGAGCAACAGCCAGCTGTACCCACCACCAGTCCCTCCCACCAGGAAACTTGCACAAGCCTCTTAGATAGCTTCATCCACCAGAGGGCAGACAGCAGAAGCAAGAAGAACTACAATCATGCAGCCTGTGGAACAAAACCCACATTCACAGAAAGACAGACAAATGAAAAGGCAGAGGGCTATGTATCAGATGAAGGAACAAGATAAAACCCCAGAAAAACAACTAAATGAAGTGGAGATAGGCAACCTTCCAGAAAAAGAATTCAGAATAATGATAGTGAAGATGATCCAGGACCTTGGAAAAAGAATGGAGGCAAAGACTGAAAAGATGCAAGAAACGTTTAACAAAGACCTAGAAGAATTAAAGAACAAACAAACAGAAATGAACAATAAAATAACTGAAAAGAAAAATACACTAGAAGGAATCAATAGCAGAATAACTGACGCAGAAGAACAGATAAGTAACCTGGAAGACAGAATGGTGGAATTCACTGCCGCAGAACAGGATAAAAAAAAAGAATGAAAAGAAATGAAGACAGCCTAAGAGACCTCTGGGACAACATTAAACGCAACAACATTCGCATTATAGGGGTCCCAGAAGGAGAAGAGAGAGAGAAAGGACCAGAGAAAATATCTGAAGAGATTATAGTCGAAAACTTCCCTAACATGGGAAAGGAAATAGCCACCCAAGTCCAGGAAGCGCAGAGAGTCCCAGGCAGGGTAAACCCAAGGAGGAACACGCCAAGACACACAGTAATCAAACTGACAAAAATTAAAGACAAAGAAAAATCACTGAAAGCAACAAGGGAAAAACGACAAATAACATACAAGGGAACTCCCATAAGGTTAACAGCTGATTTCTCAGCAGAAACTCTACAAGCCAGAGGGAGTGGCATAATATATTTAAAGCGATGAAAGGGAAGAAACTACAACCAAGTTTACTCTACCCGCCAAGGATCTCATTCAGATTCGCCAGAGAAATCAAAAGCTTTACAGACAAGCAAAAGGTAAGAGAATTCAGCACCACCAAACCAGCTCTACAACAAATGCTAAAGGAACTTCTCTAGGCGGGAAACACAAGAGTACAAAAGGACCTCCAAAACCAACCTGTAACAATTAAGAAAATGGTCAAAGGAACATACATATCAATAATTACCTTAAACGTGAATGGATTAAACGCTCCAACCAAAAGACACAGGCTCACTAAATGGATACAAAAGGAAGACCCATATATATGCTGTCTACAAGAGACCCACTTCAGACCTAGGGACACATACAGACTGAAAGTGAGGGGATAGAAAAAGATATTTCATGCAAATGGAAATCAAAAGAGAGCAATACTCATGTCAGATAAAATAGACTTTAAAATAAAAAAGAGACAAGGAAGGACACTACATAATGACCAAGGGATCAATACAAGAAAATACAACAATTACAAATATAATTGGGTGCATACACCCAACGTAGGAGCACCTCAATACATAAGACAACTACTAACAGCTATAAAAGGGGAAATCGACAGTAACACAATAATAGTGGGGGACTTTAACACCTCACTTACACCAATGGACAGATCATCCAAACAGAAAATTAATAAGGAAACGCAAGCTTTAAATGACACAATAGACCAGATAGTTTTTTTTTTTAATTCCTGATTAGCTATTTTTTCCTTATTTATTTATTTATTTATTTATTTATTTATTTATTTATGGCTGCATTGGGTCTTCGTTGCTGCGCAGGCTTTCTCTAGTTGCGGCGAGCAAGGGCTACTCTTTGTTGCAGTGCATGGGCTTCTCACTGAGGTGGCTTCCTTGTTGCAGAGCACGGGCTCTAGGCATGCGGGCTTCAGTAGTTGGGGCACGTGGGCTCAGGAGTTCTGGCACATGGGCTTAGTTGCTCCGCAGCATGTGGGATCTTCCCGGACCAAGGCTTGAACCCGTGCCCCCGCCACTGGCAGGCGGATTTTTAACCACTGCGCCACCAGGGAAGCCCCAACCAGATAGATTTAATTGATATTTATAGGACATTCCATCCAAAAACAGATTAGGGCTTCCTTGGTGGCGCAGTGGTTAAGAATACACCTGCCAATGCAGGGGACATGGGTTCGAGCCCCGGCCCGGGAAGATCCCACATGCTGCAGAGCAACTAAGCCCATTGTGACAACTTCGAGCCTGTGCTCTGGAGCCCATGAGCCACAACTACTGAGCCCACATGCCACAACTACTGAAGCCTGCGCGCCTAGAGCCCATGCTCCACAACAAGAGAAGACACCACAACGAGAAGCCCACGCACCGCAACGAAGAGTAGCCCCTGCTCGCCACAACTAGAGAAAGCCCTCGTGCAGCAACGAAGACACAGCGCAGCCAAAAATAAATAAATGAATAAATTTATTTTAAAAAACAGCAGATTACACTTTCTTCTCAAGTGCACATGGAACATTCTCCAGGATAGATCACATCTTAGGGCACAAATCAAGCCTCAGTAAATTTAAGAAAACTGAAATCATATCAAGCATCGTTTCTGACCACAACACTATGAGACTAGAAATCAATTACAGGGAAAAAAACATAAAAAACACAAACACATGGAGGATAAACAATACATTACTAAATAACCAAGACATCACTGAAGAAATCAAAGAGGAAATCAAAAAAATACCTAGAGACAAATTACAACAAAAACACGATGATCCAAAAACTATTCGATGCAGCAAAAGCAGTTCTAGAGGGAAGTTTATAGTAGCAATTACAAGCCTACCGCAAGAAGAACAAGAAAAATTCTCAAATAACAATCTAAACTTAACACCTAAAGGAACTAGAGAAAGAAGAACAAACAAAACCCAAAGTTAGCAGAAGGAAAGAAATCATAAAGATCAAAGCAGAAATAAATGAAATAGAAACAAAGAAACAATAGCAAGATCAATAAAATTAAAAGCTGGGTCTTTGAGAAGATAAACAAAATGGATAAACCATTAGCCAGACTCATCAAGAAAAAGAGGGAGAGGACTCAAATCAATAAAATTAGAAATGAAAAAGGAGAAGTTACAACAGACACCGCAGAAATACAAACCATCCTAAGAGACTACTACAAGCACCTCTATGCCAATAAAATGGACAATCTGGAAGAAATGGACAAATTCTTAGAGAGGTATAGCCTTCCAAGACTGAACCAGGAAGAAATAGAAAATATGAACAGGGCTTCCCTGGTGGCGCAGTGGTTAAGAATCTGCCTGCCAATGCAGGGGACACAGGTTCGAGCCCTGGTCTGGGAAGATCCCACATGCCACAGAGCGGCTGGGCCCGTGAGCCACAACTACTGAGCCTGCGTGTCTGGAGCCTGTGCTCCGCAACAGGAGAGGCCGCGACAGTGAGAGGCCCGCGCACCGTGATGAAGAGTGGCCCCCACTTGCCGCAACTGGAGAAAGCCCTCGCACAGAAACGAAGACACAACACAGCCAAAAATAAATAAATAAATAAATTTATTAAAAAAAAAAAAAAAGAAAATATGAACAGACCAATCACAAGTAATGAAACTGAAACTGTGATTTAAAATCTTCCAACAAACACAAGTCCAGGACCAGATGGCTTCACAGGTGAATTGTATCAAACATTTAGAAAAGAGCTAACACCTATCCTTCTCAAACTCTTCCAAAATATATGAGAGGGAGGAACACTCCCAAACTCATTCTATGAGGCCACCATCACCCTGGTACCAAAACCAGACAAAGATACTACCAAAAAAAAAATTACAGACCAATATCACTGGTGAATATAGATGCAAAAATCCTCAACAAAATACTAGCAAACAGAATCCAACAATACATTAAAAGGATCATACACCACGATCAAGTGGGATTTATCCCAGGGATGCAAGGATTCTTCAGTATATGCAAATCAATCAATGTGATACACCATATTAACAAATTGAAGAATAAAAATCATATGATTATCTCAATAGATGCAGAAAAAGCTTTTGACAAAATTCAACACCCATTTATGATAAAAACTCTCCAGAAAGTGGGCACAGAGGGAACCTACCTCAACATAATAAAGGCCATATATGACAAAACCACAGCAAACATCATTCTCAATGGTGAAAAACTGAAAGCCTTTCCTCTAAGATCAGGAACAAGACAAGGATGTCCACTCTCGCCACTATTATTCAACATAGTTTTGGAAGTCCTAGCCACGGCAATCAGAGAAGAAAAAGAAATAAAAGGAATACAAATTGGAAAAGAAGAAGTAAAACTGTCCACTGTTGCAGATGACATGATACTATACATAGAGAATCCTAAAGATGCCACAGAAAACTACTAGAGCTAATCAATGATTTGGTAAATTTGCAGGAATACAAAATTAATGCCAGAAATTATTGCATTCCTATACACTAAATGATAAAAATCTGAAAGAGAAATTAAGAAAACACTCCCCATTTACCACTGCAACAAAAAGAATAAAATACCTAGGAATAAACCTACCTAGGAGACAAAAGGACCTGTATGCAGAAAACTATAAGATACTGATGAATGACATTAAGATGATACAACAGATGGAGAGATATACCATGTTCTTGGATTAGAAGAATCAATATTGTGAAATGACTCTACTACCCAAAGCAATCTACAGATTCAATGTAATCCCTATCAAATTACCAATGGCATTTTTTACAGAACTAGACAAAAAATCTTAAAATTGTATGGAGACACAACAGACCCCGACTAGCCAAAGCCGTCTTGAGGGGAAAAAACGGAGCGGAGGAATCAGACTCCCTGACTTCAGACTATAGTAGAGAGCTACAGTAATCAAGGCAGTATGGTACTGGCACAGTAACAGAAATATAGATTCAATGGAACAGGATAGAAAGCCCAGAGATAAACCCACACATATATGGTCAACTAATCTATGACAAAGGAGACAAAGATATACAATGGAGAAAAGACAGTCTCTTCAATAAGTGTTGCTGGGAAAACTGGACAGTTACATGTAAAGAATGAATAATTAAAACACTCCCTAACACCATACACAAAATAAACTCAAAATGGATTAAAGACCTAAATGTAAGACCGGACACTATAAAACTCTTAGAGGGAAACCATAGGAACAACACTCTGACATAAATCACAGCAAGATCTTTTTGATCCACCTCCTAGAGTATAGAATAAAAACAAAATAAACAAATGAGACCTAATGAAACTTAAAAAGCTTTTGCAAAGCAAAGGAAACTACAAACAAGATGAAAAAGACAACCCTCAGAATGGGAGAAAATATTTGCAAACGAATCAATGGACAAAGGATTAATCTCCAAAATATATAAACAGCTCATGCAGCTCAATATTAAAAAAACAAACCACCCAATCAAAAAATGGGCAGAAGACCTAAATAGACATTTCTCCAAAGAAGACATACAGATGGCCAAGAAGCACATGAAAAGCTGCTCAACATCACTAATTATTAGAGAAATGAAAATCAAAACTACAATGAGGTATCACCTCACACCAGTTAGAATGGGCATCATCAGAAATCTACAAACACAAATGCTGGAGAGGGGTGTGGAAAAAAGGGAACCCTCCTGCACTGCTGGTGGGAATGTACATTGATACAGCCACTATGGAGAACAGTATGGAGGTTCCTTAAAAAACTAAAAATAAAATTACCATATGACCCAACAATCCCACTACTGGGCATATACCCAGAAAAAACCATAATTCAAAAAGACACATGCAGGGGCTTCCCTGGTGGCACAGTGGTTGAGAGTCTGCCTGCTAATGCAGGGGACACGGGTTCGACCCCTGGTCTGGGAGGATCCCACATGCCGCGGAGCAACTGGGCCCGTGAGCCACAACTACTGAGCCTGCGCGTCTGTAGCCTGTGCTCCGCAACAAGAGAGGCCGCGATAGTGAGAGGCCCGCACACCACGATGAAGAGTGGCCCCCGCTTGCCACAACTAGAGAAAGCCCTAGCACAGAAACGAAGACCAACACAGCCAAAAATAAAAATATAAAAATAAATAAACAAACAAATAAATAAATAAGTAAAAAGACACATGCATCCCAATGTTCATTGCAGCACTATTTACAATAGCCAGGTCATGGAAGCAACCTAAATACCCACCGACAGACAAATGGATTAAGAAGATGTGGTACACATATACAATGGAATATTACTCATGTTAATGCATATGTGTGGAACCTAGAAAAATGGTACAGATGAACTGGTTTGCAGGGCAGAAATAGAGACATAGATGTAGAGAAATAGAGACACAGATGTAGAGAACAAACATATGGACACCAAGGGGGGAAACTGGCGTGGGGGGTGGTGGTGGTGGGATGAATTGGGAGATTGGGATTGACATATATACATTAATATACATTAATATGTATAAAATGGATAACCAATAAGAACCTGCTGTATAAAAAAATAAATAAAATTCAAAAATTCAAAAAAAAAAAATGCTTTCAGTCACGACAGCCAGCAATCGGACCCCATAAACATACCCCTTCCCATTTCTGTGTAGATATGACATGTGACATGGCTAACATCAGACACTACCCAAAGGCTCCAATTTCTAGACCAGGAACACCTGGGCTCAGCTGTGAGCAAGGCCAAGGAGCCACCAGAGAAGCAAATGTAAAGAATAAATTCAATTCCTGCCTCTTTGGAGAAGTCCAAGTAAAAATATCCCTCCTACCTCCACCCATATTCCATTTCTTTCCAAATCTCTTCACATCATTAGGCTTTGAGGCAGACAGTATAGAATAACTTCAGAAAGGGACAAACAACTTCTGCTCTGAATTATTAAGAACATCAATAAGCAAAAAATAAACATCATTCTTACTAATCCTCATGCTTACAAACATCTAATGGCCAAGGAGTTTACTGGACCTGCTACACCCATTTGTTTATACCCTGTACATATCATGCTCAGTGATTAGAAACAGCTCTGCTGGTTGGAAAATGGAACTAATAAAGACAAATCCACAGCTGTGACCCTCCTAAAAGCCAGCTAGCTCCAATCTTTCCATGACAGCCATTAGCTAGAGCCAGCCATCCCATAAGAGGCCCAAACAGGAGAGGGTAACAAAGGCACTATCCCTAAGGCATCTCCAACATGTAAGAGGTCACTCAGTGACCTCTTCAACAGCAGGAACTCTCTTTTCATAACATTTTTCATTGGGCTTGGCACCTAGCAGGGCCTTGAGAAAATAAGTTGAATGGTTGATTATCCTGCTGATGATCGCAGACTCTTGAGGAGTGGGGATGGGCAGCAGAGTCAACAAAAATAGCTTTAGAATCAGAACTGGATTTAAAGACTGACTACACCAAACTTTTTGACCTTGACCAAATCACTTAACCTCACTAAGCTTCAGTTACTTCATCTGTAAAATGGGGATGATACCAACTATCTTACAAGGTTGATGTGAGGACTGAATAAGATAATATTCTCCTGCTTTCACTAGTTTGGGGTTTGAGGTGTTGAAAAAGCTCATGGTAACAGCTGCAATTTCTAGATAGAAAACAAGCCTTGATGACTGTATTAGTGAGACAATATAGGATAAGACCATGCATTCTCAATAAGGGCAAAATCACCCCCAAAGGGGTGAAAATTGATTCTTGGGGAAGAAAAAATCTTAGATATTACAACAGTTTGTGGCCCTCCAAAGAGCCACAGTACATAAACAGATACACAGTACATCTATGGTATTAAAATTCCACTGACTGGAGGCAGGGGGGCAATTAGGGAAAAAAATGTCTCAAAAGGTGCTAATGAAAAAAGGTTGAGAAACACTTGATTAGATGTCCAAAGGGACAACCCAGTTTCCTCAAGAACCTGGTCATACTGGCACCCTAATCTTGCACTTCCGGCCTCCAGAACTGTGGGAAATAAGTGTTTGTTACTTAAACCACCCAATCTATGGTATTCTGTTATAGCAGCCCATAACTGACTAAGTCACTTCTCAATGCCTCAAATAGTGCCTAGGACACTATTAGAAGAATGAGGGCAGACATGGCCAGCCAACATAACCACACCCTTGTCTATCAGTCTGGGCTAAACATAGTTCAGTTGCTCCTGGATTCTATCTCCAAAGTAGAAAATTGCACAAGTGAGGATGTTTACAGGTTTACACAAGTTTACAGGTGTAAACTCTTCACAAATCAGGAAAATTCTGACAGGTTCTTCACATGTGTCCTGAGCAGCTTTTATGAGGTTTTTATCCCAAAGACAAACTCAATTACTGTTGAAGCTAGTAATCAGGGGTTACCGACAGCCCCACCTGAATGACAACAGGCTATCCTCCTCCCCTACTCAGCAGTAAAACCCTTGGTGAAAGTAAAGAAAGAAAAGAAACGGGCAGGATATTCCTTCCTTATAATTAAAATAAGAAGCTCTATGTTATGGAAGACTAAGCCTTGCAGCTTAAAGCCGACTCAGAGAAGGATAAAGCATTCATCCTTGCTCAGAAAGAGAAAAGATTAGCTCCACAAGGACAGGTCTCCAAATTGACACCAAATCCAGGCATTAGAGATTCCTGTGCTACAGAGAGTGATCTAAGCACCAGCTGAGGCCCCAGAGAAAAATCCCCAGGAATCCACAACCAAGGGGCTGGCACTGTAAGAATGTTCAGATTAGCTCTCCTGAAAAGAGGCTTACTCCAAGAAACTGGCAGATGGCCTCCACAGCACAGCTTCACTCAGGAAAGGATAGAAAATGAATGAAAAATAGAACTACC
This sequence comes from Balaenoptera musculus, assembly GCF_009873245.2. Classification (NCBI taxonomy): domain Eukaryota; kingdom Metazoa; phylum Chordata; class Mammalia; order Artiodactyla; family Balaenopteridae; genus Balaenoptera; species Balaenoptera musculus. Next base: position 115,324,371 of record NC_045787.1, read on the forward strand.
ATACGACCCAGCAATCCCACTACTGGGCATACACCCTGAGAAAACCATAATTCAAAAAGAGTCATGTACCACAATGTTCATTGCAGCTCTATTTACAATAGCCAGGACATGGAAGCAACCTAAGTGTCCATCGACAGATGAATGGATAAAGAAGATGTGGCACATATATACAATGGAATGTTACTCAGCCGTAAAAAGAAACGAAATTGAGTTATTTGTAGTGAGGTGGATGGACCTAGAGTCTGTCATACAGATTGAAGTAAGTCAGAAAGAGAAAAACAAATACCAAATTGGGAGATTGGGATCGACATGTATACACTGATGTGTATAAAATGGATGACTAATAAGAAGCTGCTGTATAAAAAAATAAACTAAATAAAATTAAAAAAAAAAAAAAACCCTATCATGAGTACCATTAACTGAGACCACTCCCTGGCTCTACGTTTCCTAAACTATAAAATGGGTGTAAGAATATCTACACCCCATAAAAAAAAGAAAAAAAGAAAAAAAAATACCGTATGCTAACAAATATATAGGAATCCAAAAAAAAAAAAATGGTTCTGAAGAACCTAGGGGCAGGACAAGAAGAAAGACGGAGACATACAGAATGGACTTGAGGACATGGGGAGGGGGAAGGGTAAGCTGGGACGAAGTGAGAGAGTGGCATGGACATATATACACTACCAAATGTAAAACAGCTAGTGGGAAGCAGCTGCATAGCACAGGGAGATCAACTCTATGCTTTGTAACCACCTAGAGGGGTGGGATGGGGGGGTGGGATAGGGAGGGTGGGAGGGAGTGGATATGGGGATATATGTATACGTATAACTGATTCACTTTGTTATACAGCAGAAACTAACACACCATTGTAAAGCAATCATACTCCAATAAAGATGTTAAAAAAAAAAAAAAAGAAAATGAATCAAGAAAAAGACAGGAGGCAGGATGAGAAGGTCAGAGCATGAATCCACAAACATAAATGAAATGACAATTAGAAGGCATCCACCTATTTGGAAAAAGGCACAACTTGCCTTTACAAACGCCCCTGTCTTTCAGAATATTCTCATTTATAGCAAATCTTCATTCTCTGAGGGTGAAAACAGTTATTGCATTCCTATGTCCCAAGAGCTTTCATATGTACTACCTCATTTAACCACTCTTTAAAATATTATTCCCATTTTTATCCCATTTTTGTCCAAGGTCATATGGCTAATAAGAAATAGATTCAGAATCAAAACTCATGTTCAGGGAATTCCCTGGCAGTCCAGTGGTTAGGACTCTGCCCTTTCACTGCCGAGGGCCTGGGTGCAATCCCTGGTAGGGGAACTAAGACCCCACAAGCCTCGTCGCGTGGCCAAAAAAAAAAAAAAAAACATGTTCACCACTAGGTCCACTTCAAATGAACTGTTAATTCACCTGAAGTCAAGGGACAAGATTGCTTACCCATGCCATTTGGGGTTTAAAAAAAAAAAAAAAGTATGGTATCATGTACTAATGAAACTGATCTCTCATATGGTTCAAAAATGTCTCTGTCAGAGTTGGATTTTCAAAACTACTTTGTACAAAGGCCATATCAAAAAAAAAATTTTTTTATATGGGAATTCCCTGGCAGTCCAGTGTTTAAGACTCCACGCTTCCAATGCAGGGGACACAGGTTTGATCCCTGGTCGGGAAACTAAAATCCCATATGCCGTGTGGTGCGGCCAAAAAAAACAAAAACAAAAAACAAAGGCCATATCACTTAAGTGATGCCACCCTCAACCCCCTCCACTTGCACCTACACATACCATTCTAAAGGAGAACAAAACTCAGTGAGAATTAAGTTCTGGCATGTTTATTTCAAACCCTTTTTTTTAACTTTCAGTTTCACTTCATTATCCTTTTCTCCTGTCAATGAAACACACCAGGGCTCAAAATTGGTCTCTGCAGAGAAGTAACAGCTGGTATTCAAAGACAGCAGGAAAGGTGAAGAAAGCAGGAATCAGAGGACAAGGCAATTTCTCATTCCTGAGCTACCACATCCCTACTAACATACTCCCCATTCCCATCGTCTGTAAAATGGGGGCAGTAAGTCTTTTCTGTTGCCAATTTCATCAGAACAGCACATGTATTAATTAGCTGATAAAATTCACCAAACACCCAAAAGAAAGGTAAAAATAAATCTGGTGTGGCAACACCTTTAAAACCCAAGGGCCACGTTCTCAACTGAAGCCACAGACCAAGTCCTGATCCATTTTAAACAAACATCAATCCTAATATCCTCACGTCCTGACTCCCATCAAAATCCTATCCAATCTCCAAATCTGGCTATAGTTTTATCATAAAAGAAAAGAGCTTGGATGGGTTGGGAGCTAAAAAGACACATAGATACAAAACACATCTTTCACACTGTCAAAACAAACACTGTGTTTATAAAAATCAATTTCTTCTCTTAGCAAACATGGAGGATTCATTCTTTGCCTACCTACCTAGTCTGGGTTTAATCTAACCCCCTCAATCCCCCAAAGCAGTTTGCCTTTTTGTTTTGTTTTATTTAGGCCGGAAAGCCAGCTGGACTTGAATCGAGGCCAAGCATTTAAAAATATTAGAAAATTGATCTTACATATGAATCATATTTTTTAAATTATTATTATTTTTTAAGGCATCAAACAGCCCTCTAGCTCCTCTAGTGCAAAGGAAGCCTCCACTGGCCTCTTAGGTGTTGGGCATTTCCTGACTCCTTGTTTTTCCCACATGGGGCTCATATTTCAAATGATTTTCTCCTGCCTCCTGTAGCAGAGAATTTCAAAGCGAGGATTTCCAGACCACCTAAATCAGAACCACCTGGGAAGGATTGCAGGTGCCCATGCCCCACTTTACCCAAAATTCCTGTAAGTAAAACCCAGGGATATGCACAACCTTCTGGGTGATTTGAAACACACCAAAGTCTCTAACCCCTACTTTAAAGGCAAGTATTTCATCTACCAGGGCAAAGGATAACACAAGACAGGAGTGGAAATACGACGCGGGTAAGGCTCAATTCCACATGGTGAAGAGACACCAGAATGTCAACACTGGAGCAGCTGGACAAATGCAGAAATTGAGGCCGGGAAAAGGGAACAGGGAAGGGAACTAAAACAGATGCGAAGCCAAACGCCCGTCTCGGACCCCCATTGCCTCATCTCCTGGACTTTAAGCAGGGTTACGGGAGACGTTTTGAGTGGGAAAAGTAGAGAAGGCAGCCTTGGGCTGAGAAGCCAGGTCTGCGGAAACTAGTGAGGAGCCCAGAGCCCCCTTGTACGTCCCGCTTCGCAGACACCAGGGGGGCGATATGTAGGGGCCCCACAATACTGCTGGGAAGGCGCCGGGGCCTCTGGCGGGAGGAGACCCGGGCAGCGCCCTGAGCCCCCAGCCCAGGCCCAGGGCCGGGCGGCCCTCACCGCCCCTACCTTCGGCTTCCAGCCCGGCAGCCGAGGGGCAGACACAACCCCCACAATTCCAGGCGGCCGCAGCGGCAACCAGCTCCCCGTACGCAGACGCAGCGGCCACCGTCAGAAGCCGTGAGCGCGCGGCTATTATGTCACTCGCCTCCTCGCCCAACTGTCGTCTTCCAGACAGCGTACAGCCGCCTCACTCCCTTTCCCGCACTCGGAGTTGTCAGCCCCACCCATCCCGGCTTCTGTTAAGTCCCGCCCCCTAGCGTCTATCTCAGCAAACCTCCTGGAACTTATTTACCCCAGTATCCCTCCGCCAGCGTGAGGTACCCGCGGGCCTGGTTTTGCTCCTAAACCAGAGCTTAACTTCTTTCTAGCGGAAGGATTATCAGAAAGAAGTCAGAGGAGGACTTCCCTGGTGGTCCAAGGAGGACTTCCCTGGTGGTCCAAGGGTTAAGACTCCAGGCTTCCACTGCAGGGTGCAAGGGTGCGATTCCTGGTTGGGGAACTAAGATTCCCACAAGACGCATAGCGCGGCCAAAAAGAAACCAGAGGTGGTAGGGAGTAAAAAATCAAACTGGTGTGACTCAGTTGGGATAAAGCAGTAAGGAGTCTGAAGCAATAAACAGTCCTTAGAAAATTTATGCAGAATAGGGCACCTGCAAGTCACCTACTTTATATACTTATGTAATGTGTGAATTGACAACGACCAATTATTTTAAAAATAAAAGTCACCAGCAGCTCTAATTCCGTTTTACCACTGAATATCTTATTTATATACGCCAGGTGTTGCGTATACATTATATTTACTTCTTATAACTTTTTTTTTTTTTTTTTTGCGTTGTATCTGTGGCTGAACGCGGGCTTTCTCTAGTTGCGGCGAGCGCGGGCTACTCTTCGTTGCAGTGCACGGGCTTTTCGTTGCGGTGGTTTCTCTCGTTGTGGAGCATGGGTTCTAGGCGTGCGGGCTTCAGTAGTTGTGGCTCGCAGGCTCTAGGGCGCAGGCTCAGTTGTTGTGGCGCACGGGCTTAGTTGCTCCGCGGCATGTGGGATCTTCCCGGACCAGGGCTCGAACCCGTGTCCCCTGCATTGGCAGGTGGATTCTTAACCACTGCGCCACCAGGGAAGCCCCTCATAACTTCTTAAGATCAGAACTGTCACCCCCTTTTTATAGATGGGGAAGCTGTGGCTCAAAGAGGTTGACTTACACAAGTTCATACAGTCCGAAAGTGCTATAACTGGGAATTTAAGTCAGAGAAAGGATAATCTAAACAATAATAGCAAACAATCAACCTATCTGTGGAGTTCCTTTCCCTTTTCCATGTATTATGTGAGCTTCTAGCAGTTAATCTACTTTCTTGATTATGTTTACTTCAAGCAGATGGAAGATTGACTTCACAACCATGAACAAACTTTGGTTAGTAGCCTGGGAAGAGAGAACAAGCCCCTAGGCTTCAGTGAGTAGTGCCACTTTATTAGAAAAACCTACATAAGATAACTTCCCGGGGACTGGGTGGGAAAGGACAGAGAACAGCTCACTTTTCCCATGGAACACCCAGGAGGCTGGTGAGAATAGCTGGGCCCAGGAATAATTCTAGTTTGTGTCACTGCCTAGTACCATGAGGACAGATAATAAATGTTCAACAAGTATTTACTGCATCAGTGATACATTGCAGAGTGAACATATAAATTACAATTGAGCCTGACACAAGTTATAAAAAAGATATTAGTAAAGTACTACAAGAGTAAGATGCTTAAAAATAGAATAACTCAAATCTCAGAATTCATACATAAATGCATGAGCCAAGAGAAGAGTCCAGCTGGACACAGAGCTGCCAACACTCACAGGAGCCTGCCTTCCTTCTTGGGACAGATCTAACCAGCTCAAATATGTGCAGAAGGAAAATTCTGTGTCCCCCCAATCCCCAAACCTCTAAAAGCCCTGATTGAGAACCCCTTCCCAGGGGAACTAGCTCCAAGCTCAAGCCTACTGAGCTGCTAAAATCAGAGTGCAGGGCTGGGCCTAAGCAGATTGCCTCTACTCTCGTGGCCCCCAAACAAGGAGGACCACTGTAAAGGTGGAAAGTTTGAAATCCAGGGATCAGATTGGGTGGTGGGATCACGTTGATCTCTTCTCTGTTTCCCTATATTACTCTTGGAATTGAGCGGAAATAAGTTTTAAATTTTCTTTTCAATAAGTAAACAACAACTAAAAAGCCTTCTGTCCCTTACAGCTCTGTTGGAGAGCTTCCAAGTTCCCTCTTCCACTCCCCAGAAGAGCAAAACCTTGGAAAGGTAAAGAGCCAGGGGAACCACCTTCAACCTTGCCACCATCAATTAAAGGAAACCACAGCACCCACCCCCAGAGCCCTGGCTAAGCAGAGATTTATATGATCAATCTGGCCTACCTCAACAAGCAAAATGTGTGAATAGATCATTTCTCCTCTGATCAAACTTTCTCAATTAATCTCCAACAAGCCTGATACCCAGTTGTGTGAAAGCATTCCTGGCATCAGGAATTGGCTCCCTGCTCTCTCTGGATGGCCCTAAAATGTTGAATGTGGGGAGCCGGAGCCCTAGCTCTCTGTCTCACCACCCTATTGTCCTGCCCCCTCCTCTCTGTGTACCCCCCAATCCCAGCTCTCACCATACACTTTATTTTTTTTTATTTAATTTATTTATTTATTTGGTTGCACCAGGTCTTAGTTGCAGCAGGTGGGCTCCTTTAGTTGTGGCTTGAGGGCTCCTTAGTTGCAGCTCGCTAGCTCCTTAGTTGCAGCACCTGGGCTCCTTAGTTGTAGCAGGTGGGCTCCTTAGCTGTGGCATACAAACTCTTAGTTGCGACATGCATGTGGGATCTAGTTCCCTGGCCAGGGATCGAACCCTGGCCCCCTGCATTGGGAGCACAGAGTCTTAACCACTGCGCCACCAGGGAAGTCCCTCACCATACACTTTAAATCCTGCTGCCAGGAATCACTTCTGAACTCCAGACATTTTATTTACTTGAACATGAGTACCAAGCTACATGTGGTAAGGATACATCTCTGATACTATCCCACCTGTTCTTACCCTCAAAGAGCTCAGAGTCAGATGAGAGACACAGAAATGTAAACAGATCAAATCAACACAGTCCAGCAAGGGCCATAAAACAGAAATATTAACAAAGAGCTATAAGTTCACACTGCTGTCTATCTTTCCAGATCCCTTACGTGAATAAAACTTTTTCACATTCATCATCTTGTTTGCTTCAGACAGCCCTATGAGGCAGATGGGGCCAATTTTTATCCCCATTTTACAAATAAAAGAAAAACTCTTCTCTCTGAACTCTTCAGAGCTGTGCTGTCCAACACAGTAGCCAATAGCCACATGCAGTATTTAGATTTAAATTAATTAAAATTAAATAAAATTTTAAGTTCAGTTCCTTAGTCACACCAGTCACATTTCAAGTGCTCAAGAGCCACATGTGGCTAATGTCTACCATATTGGACAGTGCAGATTATGAAACATTTCCATCATCGCTAAAAGCTCTGTTGGAAAACAGTGCTTTAGAGGTCCTGAGAGGCTGAGAGTCAGTGCAAGGGCAGGAGTGTGAAGCTAGAGAGAGCTCTCTGCATTCCCAGAAAAGCTAAATCGAGCTGCCAACATGGAAGAAGCAAGAAGCTGAGAGTGAGAAGCTGAGGGGCACTGCCAAGGAGACCAAGAGGAACTGGCCATCTGAACCAGGGTCCTCTACTACCTGTGCTGCACTCAGATGCAGTAGGTGGCAGCAGCTAAGGCAGGGCAAAGACGAGATGACCTCTGCCCTGGGACCAGGCACACTTGAGCCCATCAGCAGCTTCCTTGGTGCCAGTCAGGAATTCTAGGTCTCTCTATCCCAGGAGACATCAACGACCCCAGTGTCTGTGCTTTGCTCAGGTGCATTTCTGAAGGCCTCAGTAGCAGAAAAGGAAAATTTAAAAAACAGTGTTTTCAGCCCCTGTGAAAGGGATGTGAGGCCTCTGGATGGCAGCCTCCCACCTGCTAGAAGCCTTTGGCATCTCCAGGGGGTTTTGGCCAGAAAAAGGTAAGTAAATTTAAGCTGCACTTGCTTTCAGCTAAACAGGCCTCTCTGGTTCAAAGGGAAAGCACGCAAAAGAAGAGACTCAGAAGACAGACAAGATTCAAAGGGTTCTCACCAAACAGCTCCCACTGAGGCCAAAGCTAAACCCCAAGAACCATGATTCTGTCTCCAGAAACACCTTCAACCACACACCTACTCATGTACACAGCCATTTGACACAAATGTACTGCCTATGGGCACCCGCAAAGGCACTGAATCACAGGAACACACACACAGAGCAGACACAGCTACAGCCGCATAACAAAGCATCCACAGTCATTTATTTAGCAATTTGGGCAGGGCTTGGCAGGGAAGAATAGACTCTGCTCTGTGCACTGTCCACTGGCGTGGCTCAACTAAGGCGTGGTTCTCACTCACATGGCTGGCAGTTGACGCTGGCTGTCAGTTGGGACCTCAGCTGGGGCTGTCAGCCAAGACACTGACAAGTGGCCTCTCCCAGTATCTGCTTGGCCTCCTCACAACTTAGTGGCTGGTTTCCAAGAATGAGCATCCCAAGAGAACCAAGCATTAAGGTGCATGGTATTTTCATGATCTAGCCTCAGAAGTCACGTAGCATTATTTCTGCCATACTCTATTGGTTGAACCCTTCTCTCCTCTGACATTGTCCCTAATAAAGGTCCCCAAGCACCAAAGCTTTGGGAGATCACATGTGGAGAATAAGGCTTGCCACGTGGCATGTCACAGGACGTTGGATCATCAAATCCAACATCGTTGTCAGCAGAGAGCCTAGAATTGGGGTTGTAGAGCAGTGTAAGAACAGGCTTTGAAATTGGACAGACGTTTTAAGTCCTGACTGCCCCTCACTAGCTAAGCAAGTTGCTTTAACCTTAACCAATGTTAGAGGTGTGTTTCCTTATTTGTAAAACGGAGATAATATTAGTACTCACCTCAGTAATTGTTATGGAGATTAAATGGGATAATATATATAAGGCATTCAGCCCGGTGCCTGGCACAGTAAGTGCTGAATAGTTCTTAGCTATTACTATTCTTTTCCATGCCTGTTGGCTACACAGATGTTGTGCTAGAAGCTGGGCAAAGTTAAATCACACACATATACACGTGTGGGTACTTATAGACTCACACAGGGGATCCGGCTTTATATCCTTACTTATATTCTAAGTAATTATCCCACTCACAGACGTACACATATTACACACATATTATACATCATGCCCAGACTCTATAGGAGCTTTTGCGGAAAGGTTGGAAGAAGAGGTATTACTAAGGCAGACAAATCCTCCTTCCAGTCAAAAATGAGACACAAAAAAATGAAAGGTATGGCAGTGTCTCTGGGACAGAGGATTTCAAGGAGGTTCTTCTGGGGAAAAGAATACTGCATTTTCTGAGCTGGGTTAGAGTGACAAGTTGAATGGTTTTTCTCAGCAGTGTCTTTATTAGTCCATATGTTGGAGCACACAACAGGCCAGCTCAGGTGTCAAGGGGCTGGTCACATGCAACTAATCATTCTTATTTGTTTACCTAGTGTGGCTTCCCATTTCCCCATAGCCTCTGCAGAGATGCCCAGGGTGGGAGGCATTGGCACCAAGATCATTATGGAATTATGAGACCCATCGAACCATCATTAGAGCCACTGTGGGGAAATAAATCTTCCCTGGCTAGAACTGGACTGCACAGCCATGGGAACCCTCCTAATGTGTGTTCCTCAGGAACTGGCAGGGGTAAGAGCTGAAGAGTGGGGTAAGGTTAAGGGGTCCTTCTCCAGGGCTGGGGATCTAGGGGCTCTGGCCTTGTCCACTCCTCATCCTGGGGAACAATGATAATAATGACAACCTAATGTTAAACAGAACTTTACAGTTTATATCACTTTCTTGCATTCATTATACCATTTAATTCTCATAGGAATCCTGTGAGATGCAGGATACATTGTCCATCATTAACCATGGTAGAGATGACCCATGGTAGCCCCAAAATGGAACATGTGGAATGGAGTGCTTCTAAGAGTCCAGTTAGACCTCAGCTTTGATCTATCTGCAAATCTGATATTTTCATATTACAAATAGGTCAGATTTTATCTACCAGAGTATATCCATTAGTTAACAAATTTATTGAGTTCATAAGCCAGGTGGTATGCTAAGAGCTGGCAATATATGGTGAGTGAGCTGACTTAGTCCTCAAGTAAATTAAAGAAAGCCTCAACTTTTCTGCACTCCTGTCATTGACAGGTGGATTATATTTCCCCTCCCTTTGAATCTGGGTTGGCCTGTGACTGCTTTGACCAATGGAGTACAGAAGAAGTGACACTCTTGAATTATAAACCCCATCTTTCAGAGTTTCCATTTTGGTTTTTTGGATACCTGAGCCACTCTTTAATAAGTCCAATCACTCTGAGGGAGGGACAGTATGGCAAGGGGCCCAGCTGAGCCCAGGCTTCCAGCTGACTTGCCAAGGTACCAGACATGTGAGTGAAGCCTTCTTGGACCCTCTAGACCAGACCAATTTCTAGCTGAGTGCCGATGAGCGGTGCCAGTCAATATCACATAGAGCAGAAGAATCATCCAACTAAACCCTTCCTGAAGTCCTGTTGCACAAAATCATGAGATGTAACAAAATGGTTGTTTTGGCAAACCTCTTCTATAAAGGGCCAGATAGTAAATACTTTAGGCTTTGCGGGCCATGTACCATCTCTGTCACATATTGTTCTTGTTTAGGGGGTTTCTTTTACAACCCCTTAAAAATGTGAAAAAAAAAATTCTTAGTTTTTCAGTTATATAAAAACAGGTGAGGGACTTCCCTGGTGGTGCAGTGGTTAAGAATCCACCTGCCAATGCAGAGGACACGGGTTCGAGCCCTGGTCCTGGAAGATCCCACATGCCGCGGAGCAACTCAGCCCACAACTCAGTAATTGTGCACCACAACTACTGAGCCTGCACTCTAGAGCCTGTGAGCCGCAACTACTGAAGCCCGTGTGCCACAACTACTGAAGCCCATGTGCCTAGAACCCGTGCTCCGCAACAAGAGAAGCCACCTCAATGAGAAGCCTGTGCACCGCAACAAAGAGTAGCCCCCACTCGCCGCAACTAGAGAAAGCCCGTGCAGCAACGAAGACCCAGTGCAGCCAAAAATTAATTAATTAATTAATTAATTAATTTAAAAACAACAGCAACAACCAAAAAAACAGGTGGTAGGCTGGATCTGGCACATGGGTCCTACTATGCCAACCTCTGCTTTAGGCCACTAAGGTTTGGGGTAGTTTGTTACCTAGAAATAGCTAACCAGAACAGCCCCTTCATTCATGAAGCTAGAAGACTGAGGAAGACAACATAAAACAAAAAAACAATTACTAGTTAATCAAATTGCTACATATGCTCCAAATGCCATGGGACTTTAACAGCACTGATGGCTCCAGGAAAGGACTCCCCAAAAAGGTAACATTTAGACTGAGACTTGAAGGATAACTATAAGTTTGCAGGTGAAAAGAAACAAAGAAGAGTATAGTGGGCCCACCATTTTGGTTCAGTGTGGGACTCTCTGAAGGGCAATACTAGTTCCAGAGCTCTCTCTTGGATTGGTGAAGGACTTCTTCCTCCACCCAATCTTCTTCTGCCTCCTTCCTTTAATAGGTATTGTTCCCTATGAACATCTGGAACCCTAAACTCAGTCTCAGTTCCTGCCTCTGGAAAACCCAACCCATGACACTTGCTAAAACAAAAAGGGAATTTATTGACTCACGTACGTGGAGAGTCTACAGGCAGAGTCCTGAGTGTCAAGCAGAGGTAGATTTAGAGCTCCAACTAGGGTGACCAACATGGGACACAGGACTTTCAGTTCTAAAACCAGGAAGGTCACAGACAAACTCCAATGTATAACCAGGTCTTGATATCTCTCCATGGCTTGGCTCTACTATCACCTGGGTGGGATAATTCAGTCTCAGGCTCTACACAAAGCAAGACAGGTCAGCAGGTTCACTGTATTCTCTCAAGTTGGAGACCTGCAAGAAGGAAACTAATTTGCTACCCTTATAGCTCTAAATAATTGGATTGAGTCATATTGGCTCTCATTGGCCTGCTTGAGTCATGTACCCTTATTTTATTTTTTTTTAATAAGGTTTATTTATTTATTTATTTATTTATTTTTGGCTGTGTTGGGTCTTCGTTTCTGTGCGAGGGCTTTCTCTAGTTGTGGCAAGCGGGGGCCACTCTTCATCGCGGTGCGCGGGCCTCTCACTATCGTGGCCTCTCTTGTTGCGGAGCACAGGCTCCAGACGCGCAGGCTCAGTAGTTGTGGCTCACGGGCCTAGCTGCTCCGTGGCACGTGGGATCTTCCCAGACCAGGGCTCGAACCCGTGTCCCCTGCATTGGCAGGCAGATTCTCAACCACTGCGCCACCAGGGAAGCCCCCCTTATTTTTTAAGTTTAGTGTTTTTTGTTTTTGGGGGGTTTTTTTTGGCTGCACCACGTGGCATGAGGAACTTCCCCAACCAGGGATGGAACCTGCACCCCCAGCAGTGGAAGGGCATAGTCTTAACCACTGGACCACCAGGGAAGTCCCAAGTTTAGTTTTTTTTAATTGACATAATTCACTTACTAAAAATTCATCCTTTTAAAGTATGAAATTCAGTAGTTTTTAGCGTACTCACAATGTTGTACAATTATCACCACTATCTAATTCCAAAACATTTTCAGCACCTCAAAGAGAAACCCCAAACCCATTAGCAGTCATCCCCATTCTCCCTTCCTCCAATCCCTGGCAGTCACTAGTGTACTTTCCATCCCTGTAGATTTGCCTATTCTGCATATTTCATATAAATGGAATCATATAACATATGGCCTATCTTCTTTCACTTAGCACAATGTTTTCAAGTTTCATCCATGTTGTAGCATGAATTAGTACTTCATTCCTTTTTATGGCTGAATAATATTACCCTTGTTTGAATATACCAACATTTTGTTTATCCACTCATCACATTATGGACATTTGGGTTGTTTCCATTTTTCATTGTTATGAATAATGCTGCTATGAACATTCCTATACAAGTTTTTATTTGAAGACCTGTTTTAAATTCCCTTGGGTATACACCTAGGAGTAGAATTGCTGGGTCATATGGTAACTCCATGTATGGCCCCATTTTTTAATCAATCACTGTGGCCTAGAGGATGGAATCGTCTGATTGGTTTAAACCTAAGTCACGGGCTCTACTCCTGGTGCTGAGGGTGGAGTCAGTTTCACTAGAACAACACGGACTGAGGAGAGAATGATGTTTCACCAGAAGGAAATGTGGAACAGCTAGCAGATGCAGGGTGAATGGACTCTAGGCAGCAAATCCACAGATGACCACTGCAAATAACTACTTTTACTGAATGCTTACTATGACCCAGGCACTATGCTAAGTACATGCATTATCTCATTTAACCCTGCTAGCAACTTAATGAGGTTTCTACTCTTATTCCTATTTTACAGATGAGGAAACTGAGCCTCAGAAAAGTTGAGTAAGTTGCCCAAGTTTGTGTATCCCGGAGGTGGGAATTTGAACCCAGGTCTGATTGCAAAGCAAAGTGTCAGAGAAAAAACAGATTTTGAGTTATTTCAAAGTGTATCTACTAGAGGCTCTTTTATTTCACTTGCCCAACATTGTTATAATCATTGTAGAAGTGTCTGTGTAACCAAAAATTTCCTTTTACATCAGGAACAGGGAAGAACAGGTTTTATAATGAAAAAAATCACAGTTGACATTTTTTTCCTTCAGATTTCCAAGTAAGCTTCCAACTTAGTGAGATACTGCATCATTGGCATTGAAATTAAGCAGCTATATTTCTCAGAAAGCCCCCATGCTTCTTGTAACCAACCATCTTTTTCAAATAGGTCTAGCAGAAATTCAGCTAAATTTCTCTTGTCATGAGATTAGGAAATGCAGAACACCACATCATGCTCTTAACCTCCCTCAGACATGATTTACAAGAGCTCTTATCACAGGCTCTTCTGCAGTCCTCATGGTGAGGACCTGAGGCCAGGGATTTCTGACTCTCTGCTCCAGTAGACCAGAGCTTGGGCAGTGTGAGATGGGTGGGACAGAAGATGTGAGGTTGCCAAAGAGTTGAAAGGGTATAAGGAGTTGCATTTCATTGCCCCCACACCCTCTGCCGAATCCAAAAGGCTAGTCTTTGGAATATCATGGAAGAATAACTTCATATTAAGCTGCATACTGTATTAAGCTTCATACTAAGCTTCAGGCTTACAGCACCACACTGACATTTAAGAGACTTCTTCCCACCACCTCCTCCTCCCCAGTATACACACATCCCCACCAAAGCAACTTGCATCCTAAGCCCTTAAAAGATTTACTGCCAGTATCACAGACAAATTAGTGAATGCCCCAGCAGTTGTTTCCAAAGACAGGACAATCATTTGCATGAGGAGTTGCATGCCATCTGCATTATATTTGCAAGTAATTTTCATATCATGTCTGCCCTGTCAGAATGTACATAAATCCTTTATACTTTCGCTTTTTTATTTTCTAAAAAGGACTACGCCTCCACATCCTGCCCAGACTGTCTGGTAAAATTACCAGTTGAGTATTCCTAGCTTGCTTGTGAAGAGCCTCACATGCCATGCTAAGGAGATCTCAAACTGTAGCGAATCCCCAAGGATATCAGAAACCAGTTTGAGATGCTTCCTTCATTCATTTATTCAACAAATCTTTACTGAACACCTACAATGTGCCAGACACTGTTCTGGGTGCTGAGGATATATCTTTGAACAATGAGATAAAAATAATTACAGCATTAAAAATTAAATGCTGGGGACTTCCCTGGTGGCATAGTGGTTAAGAATCTGCCTGCCAGTGCAGGGGACATGGATTCGAGCCCTGCTCTGGGAAGATCCCACATGCCCAGAGCAACTAAGCCCGTGCGCCACAACTACTGAGCCTGCGCTCTAGAGACCATGAGCCACAACTACTGAGCCTGTGTGCCACAACTACTGAAGCCCACACACCTAGAGCCCGTGCTCCACAACAAGAGAAGCCACTGCAATGAGAAGCCCATGCACTGCAATGAAGAGTAGCCCCCACTCACCACAACTAGAGAAAGCCTGCACACAGCAACGAAGACCCAATGCAAATTAATTAATTAATTAAATTTTTAAAAAATTAAATGCTGGCATTTCAGAAGATCACTTCTCACCAACCCAATCAATAAATACAAGTGCAAACCAACACTAAAATCTCAAAGTGTTTGGCTATAAGGTAGTCATCTGGGTATTACAGACTACGCTTACATTTTTAAAAATTAATCCTGAAATTAAATAATACATTTCTTTTTTTAATATTTATTTATTTATTCATTTATTTGGCAGCATCGGGTCTCAGTTGTGGCATGCGGGATCTTCGTTGCGGCATGCGGGATCTTTCATTGCAGCACCGGGCTCAGTAGTTGGGGCATGCTGGCTCTCTAGTTGTGGTGCGCAAGCTTTAGAGCACGCGGGCTTAGTTGCCCGTGGCACGTGGGATCTTAGTTCCAGGACCAGGGATCAAACCCGCGTCCCCTGCATTGGAAGGCGGATTCTCAATCACTGGACCACCAGGGAAGTCCCAAATAATACATTTCTTAAAGGGTACTGAAGACCCCTGAGAATACATCTACAGTGATCCATGAGCCCCAGGTTTGAAAAACACTAACTAGAGAGTCATTAAAAGATTTAAGCAGGGGACTTCCCTGGTAGTACAGTGGCTAAGACTCCACGCTCCCAATGCAGGGGTCCCAGTTCAATCCCTGGTCTGGGAACTAGATCCCACATGTCGCAACTAAGAGTTCGCATGCTGCAACTAAAGATTCCACGTGCCAGAACTAAAAGATCCCACATGCCGCAACTAAAAATTCTGCACGCCACTAAAGATCCCACAAGCAGCAACGAAGATCCCTCGAGCCGCAATTAAGACCCGGTGCAGCCAAATAATTAAAGAAAAATAAATTAAAAAAAAGATTTAAGCGGACTTCCCTGGCGGTCCAGTGGTTAAGACTGTGCTCCCACTGCACAGGGCACAGGGTTCAATCCCCGGTTAGGGTAAGATCCCACAAGGAAATGACCTAGGTTTGTGTCTTAGATCTTTCTGGCAGCTACATGGAGGGTGGGCTGGAAGCAGTTTCAGGTCAGAGGCTAAGAGATCAGAGAGAGACTTCAATAGTCTGGGTGTGACTCAGACGTGGCGCTGTCCACACTGCCAGCCTCATAAACCTTGGCCCCCTCACTGATGCCTGTCTGAAATCAAGTCACAACACTTACATGGTAGCTTCAGAAGTTTTACATAAAAATTTGTGCAGTCACAGAGAGGGGTCACAACCTACATCGTTTCACTTGAAAAGTCAGGTCTAGACATGTCTATCCAAATTCTCTTGTGCAGCCATAAGTGGACGGTCCTTCTCAACTCTTCCATCACCCAGCTCTCAACTGACTCTAGTGTCTCTCTTCTTGATCTTTTAAACTCTGGGACTCCAAATACATCATGTCTTAATTTTGTGGAGCAATTCAACTTCTATTCGAAAATCCCAGGAGTGTTTGAAAACAATGGGCCATTCAGTTCCAGGACCTACCCTGTGGGAAGTTATAAATAACTTTAAAAAAAAATTCTGTCCTTAAGTAAAATCTAGTAAGAACCTTATCAAGAGCAATAGCTCTGTAATGGAGAGAAGAGACAGAGATAGATAGCAGAGGGAGAATCATGATTATAGGGGGGAAAGGAAGCCTATGGCTAAATACAAAGATTCAAGGGGTAGGCCACAAACAGCTCTCATTAGGTCTTAGTCACATGGTTAGGGTGGATTGCTTGGTTTAGAAGCTCAGAAGTATCCAGACAGGGTCTGGTTAAAAACCCAGGGTAATGCCAACCAAAAAGAGGAGAAAGGTAATGGACAGGAGTCCAAGGAGAAGTGAGATGTAGAGAGATGTAGCAGAAAACAAAAGAAGAGCTTCAAGAAAGAGGGAGCCAGCAATGGAGAACATTACAGAGAGGTCAAGTACAAGGAAAACTGAAGAGAAGTCATTGGATCTAGCAATTAAGGTGACCAAAAGAGCAGTTGTAGTGAGGTCTTGTGGGAGATACTGTTAATTATTTACCCCAAAGCTATTTTCCCACCCTTCTTCCCTACTTACAAGGACTACCTCCCACTACAGGGGAGGCTGGATAATTTCTCAGTACACCTTCCCCCACTCCTTTAAACCCAAGGATAGACAAGTGACCTAGTTCTGGGCAAAGGGACTTGGAAATAAGCCTGGAAGCTTATGGAAAAGATTTTCCTTTTCAATACAATAGATACCTTCAACCCCTTCCTTTCCCGCCTTGAAAGTTGTATATGAGCTCATGCTATTCAGAGCTGTGGCAGCCGTCGTAGGACTATGGGGGGGACAAGCTCAAGAATGGAACAAACACCCTGGCAAATGAGAAAAGCTGGGATCTTTGTGTGTGTGTGTCTTTCTGTCTGTGTGTATGTGTGTGTGATCTTAGTTCCCCAACCAGGGATTGAACCCGGGGCCACAGCAGTGAAAGCACCGAGTCCTAACCACTGGACCACCAGGGAACTCTCCAAAGCCTCGACCCTTGATGGTATTACTGAGTGGTGAAATTACCCAAACCTGAAGCTACTTACCTCTGGATTTCTTGTTATATGAGATAAATAAATGTTCTTACTTCTTAAATCACTGTTAGTCAACTATTTCATTATTTACAAGCATGATACATGGTGAACATGGAAGCCAGAATTACACTTACTGAGGAGGGAATGGAAAACAAGAAAGTAAAGATTCTTAGTGTTGTCCAGTGGTTTCCAAATGCCAATTAATGAACTAGCTGCATTAAAATTACAGAAGGAGCTTTCTAAAAATACAGCTGTCTCTCCTTTATTCCTGGAATATTCTGATTCAGTAAGTCCAGCACAGAGCCCAGGGATCTTGCTCTTTAATAAGGGCCCCACTGGTACACCATTTTGGAAAGTTGTTGGCACTTTCTTATAAAGTTAAACATACACGTATACACCTACCCTATAACCTACAATTCCACTCCTAGATATTTACCCAGGAAAAAGAAAAATATATGTCCACAAAAAGAAGTGTATGAGAATATCCATAGCAACCTTATTCATAACAGCTGAAACTGGAAACAAGCCCAAATACCCATAGCAGAAGAATGAAAGAGATCAAGGGCTGGGGATGATTACAAAGATAACCAAGGGGGCTTCCCTGGTGGTGCAGTGGTTAAGAATCTGCCTGCCAATTCGAGGGACACGGGTTCGTGCCCTGGCCCGGGAAGATCCCACACGCCGCGGAGCAACTAAGCCCATGTGCCACAACTACTGAGCCTGCGCTCTACAGCCCGCAAGCCACAACTACTGAGCCTACGTGCCACAACTACTGAAGCCTGAGCGCCTAGAGCCGGTGCTCCACAAGAGAAGCCACGACAATGAGAAGCCCGCGCACCGCAACAAAGAGTAGCCCCCGCTCACTGCAAATAGAGAAAGCCTGTGCACAGCAACAAAGACCCAATGCAGCCAATAAATAAATAAATAAATAGATAGATTTAAAAAAAAACCAAAAAAGATAACCAGGGGACATTGGAGGCCTGACCACAACTGGATATCAGACCCTGGAGCCAACGAGCACAGTTCTGTGGTTTTCTCTGATAGCCTCAAGGCAGGAGCAGAGTAAATGAATGTTGTCCGAGCTATGTGTGGGAATTAGAATGGGAGGGATGAAATGACAGGATGACAGGAGGCAAAGGAACTAAAGGCAGTGGCGAGAATGGAGGCAAAGTGACTATCTCTGTCTGAGGTTTCTTTTTTTTTTTTTGGCCGCACGGTCTCAGTTCCCCAACCAGGGATTGAACCCGTGCCCTGAGCAGTGAAAGCACAGAGTCCCAACCACTGGACTGCTAGGGAATTCTCTGTCTGAGACTGTTTTTGAAACACCCCTGTCCAGGCTTCCCTTATTCTGCCCCCTTTAGCTCTGCCCTCCATGTGTTTCGTGCCTCCTCTTCCTTGGATTCAAAACCAAAAAAAAAAAAAAAAAAAAGTAGGAAAACCAACCAACCCATTTTGCACACTGGGACTGAGGCTTAAAGGAGAGAAAATAGGAAAGGTCAAAGTTGGTGTTGAGCGAAGCGAAGCAAAAGCTGAGGGCAAGACAGAGATATCCCTGAGATATTCAGCCTACCTGGGGACCCTAGAAAGGGCAAAGGCAAATCCCAAATTTGTGTGGCAGCCAAGGAGGTTGACCCTGCTCTCACTGAGGGTCTGAGGAGCTGTCATCTATGGGATAACTGGTAGCCTGAAAAATTAATTGGCCCGCTCCGGATAGGAGATAAAAGGAAAATTCTATCCAAGCAGGTGTCACACTAATTTGGCAGGAGGCTGGGTGCTGATTTGCATATGTCAACATCCTCTTCCCTTATTCTTCCCTCTCCCTCAGTCAGGCTGGTTTCAAGCTGCTCCCTGGGGAGGAGCATCAGAGAAGTGCAGCCTTGCATGGATGAAAATTAGGCTTTCTAAGGAAAGAAGTCCTGGAAAGGAGAGTGGAGACAGCTGTAACCTTACAGCTCTAACTTCCCTTCCTCTCTCTCCTTGCAGGCTCAGTAGAAGGAAAGGAAAAGAAACCAACACTATCAAAGGTCTACTTTTTATCCAGCCCTATGCTGAAAGCATTTAACCTAATCTTCCGAACAACCCTGCAAGTCCAAGATCATACCCAAGTAAGGAAAGAGGAGTTTGGGGGAGGGGAAGTGTCACACAGCTAGGGAGGGGCCACGCCAGGACCCCAGTGCATGTCAGTCTGACTCAAACTCTGAACTGTTTCTACTATAATGAGCTGAGTGGTGTTTTCTGTGTGTGTCAAAAATTAATCGACCCTATAGCCAGTGCAGATACTTAACTGTAGAGCACTGACTTGCAGGAGAGGGCTCAATTTCCCTAATTCCCAGGGCACCTAGTGACACACAGAGCAACAGCTAAGACTGTCACCCACCAACAATAACAACAAAACAACAATGGGGGACTTCCCTGGTGGCGCAGTGGTTAAGAATCCGCCTGCCAATTCAGGGGTCACGGGTTCAAGCCCTGGTCCGGGAAGATCCCACATGCCATGGAGCAATTAAGCCCATGCACCACAACTACTGAGCCTGCGCTCTACAGCCTGCAAGCCACAACTACTGAGCCCACGAGCCACAACTACTGAGCCCCCACGCCACAACTACTGAAGCCTGTGTGCCTAGAGCCTGTGCTCCACAACAAAAGAAGCCACCACAATGAGAAGCCCGTGCACCGCAATGAAGAGTAGCCCCCACTTGCTGCAACTAGAGAAAGCCCGTGCACAGCAATGAAGACCCAACACAGCCAAAAAATGAATAAATTTATTTTTTTTTATTAAAAAAAAAAAACAATGGGAGCCACTACTTCTCGAGATCTAAGTGCTAAGTATTGTTTTAAGGACTTTACAGGTATTATCTAATATTTATCTTCACAATACCCTATGAGGCAGCCAAAGATTATCCTTTCAAGCACCTATGGAACATCTAAAAAACTGATCACATACTAGACAGAAGAGTACATCTCATCAGATACTTTTAAAAATCAATAAACCACTTTCTTTAATCAAAATAGAACTTAACAACAAAAAGATAACAAGGGTCCCATGCATTTGGAAATGCTTCTAGACTCATGGGACAAAAATTAAATCAAAATGAAGATATTTAGACATTAAAATTAGCTGTGGGAAGCAGATAAAGTGATACTTAAAGGGAAATGTGTGGATTTAAATGCTTATATAAAAAAAGCAAAAGCTGGAAAAAAGCATCCAACTCAAGAAATTAAAAAAGAACAGACTAATCCAAAAGAGAGTAGGAAGAAGAAATCACAAGACAAAGCCAAATTTTAACAAATTAGGAAATAGAGATACTATAGAAGATCAATAAAAACTTTTGATAAGCTCAATCAAGAAAAAGAGAAGGCATAAATAAACAATATCAAAAAAATTTAAAGGGGACATACCGGCAGATATAGTAGAAAATTTAAAATCATAACAGAATACTGTAAAGAACTTTAGGTCAATCAATTTTAAATTTTGGTGAAATGGATAATTTCCCTTAACATGGAAAAACAATCCTATAGTGGAGATATTATTATTATTTCTTTTCAACAGATAAGGAAACTGAGGAACACAGAGGAACTTGTTCAAATTCCCATACTAGTAAGAGACAGAGTCTGGATTTGAAGGCCCAGGCAGTGGACCTCTAACTCATCCTTCCTCCTTCCCACATTTACTGAGCACCTGCCACTGTGCTAGGGATTATAGGAATAAAAGACAAAGTTCTTACCCTCAGGGAGCTCCCAATCTAGGAGAAGAGATGAGGACAGGGAACAGGGTGAGTCGAGTGAGCTACCTAGAGCACAAAATTTAAAGATCAATTTACTCTCACTTGCACAACTTTCCTTAAATTTCGCTCTCTAGTCTTGGGCCTGCTAATAAGCATAATCACAACTACAAAGTTACATGCTTTCCACATTGAAACAGGTAAGAATTTTGAGCTATGGATTGTGAGGAAAGGGCATTCCAGGCAGGGGGGACTAGTATGAGCAAAGGACAGAACAGGGAAGCAGCATGATCCCTGGTGGGAACTACCAGCAGTTTGATATTTCAGAGGCATACATATCAGTGCAAGGTAAAGAACGGCAGAGGAGAGGCTAGAGAGATGGCCAATGTTCATGTCATTGTAGGTGCTAAGGATTTTTGACTTTACTCTGAAGGTTTAAGCAGAGGAGTGACACGGGCAAAGTCGTATTTTATATGAGCCCTCTGGCTGGAAAGTGGATGGTGTTGGGGGCAGGAACAGGCTGAAGGCAGATGACTTAGGAGGCCATAGCAGCATCCAGGCAAGAGATGAAGAGAGCCTGCTCTAGGGCAATAGCGGTTGGACTAAAAAACAGGAAAAGGATTTAAGAAGTATTTGAGATGTAAAATTGGCAGGACTTAGTGGTTGACTGAATGTGGGAGAAGAAAGTGTGAAAGGAATCAAGAATGAGGCCCCCACCACCCAGTTTCTATCATGAAAAACTGGAGTGCATAGTAGTAATATCAACTTCCATCTCTTTCTTGATTCATACATACATCCAATAATCTATCCATCTTTTTAGTCATTCATTCATTCATTTTTTGATTCATACATCTATATATCCATCCATTTACACATCTATCCTTTAATCAAATTCTTATGTGTCAAAGCGCCATGAAGAATACATGTATAGGGCCTCCCTGGTGGCGCAGTGGTTAAGAGTCCGCCTGCCAATGCAGGGGACATGGGTTCGAGCCCTGGTGCGGGAAGATCCCACATGCTGCAGAGCAACTAAGCCAGTGTGCCACAACTACCGAGCCTGCGCTCTAGAGCCCGCAAGCCACAACTACTGAGCCCACGTGCCACAGCTACTGAAGCCCGCGTGCCTAGAGCCCATGCTCCGCAACAAGAGAAGCCACTGAAATGAGAAGCCCGCGCACCGAAACAAAGAGTAGCCCCCGCTCACTGACACTAGAGAAAGCCCGCACGCAGCAGTGAAGACCCAATGCAGCCAAAAATAAATAAATAAAATAAATATATTTATTTTTTTAAAAGTTTAAAAAAAAAAAGAATACATGTATAAAAAGGTATACTACTTGGCCTTACTCATTTATTCATTCACTCACTAAACGTTTATTGACATCCTGCTATGTGCCAGATACTATTGCAGGTAATAGAGATATAGCAGTGAAGAAACAAAAAAGGTCCTGCTTAAGGACCTAATATTTTAGTGGAAGATACAAATAGAAAGCTAAGAAATAATATAATTTCAGGTAGTGAAACTTCTTTGTAATAAAAGAAACCAGAGTTCCTTGGAGAAATGGCTGATTCTAGGGATGGGGCAGGAAATATACAATATGAGCCTGGAGCATCTTGCAGTACCAGAAAGAAAGGAAGGACTCAAATAGAAACACAATGATGGAAGTATATCAAAGGGACATAAGAGCCAACTTGAAAGGGCTCCCAGTAACCAAAATTGGAACAATCTGAGGAACAAAATAAAGTATTACTGGATTATAACCCCAAGTAAAAAATAAGTATACATGAGTACTGATTTAAAAGAATTGACTGAATAAACAAATAAACATGGGAGAATAGACAAATCTCTCTTGCAGAATCCCCAATAATTTATGTAGATACCCCACCTTCAAGGAGGTGGAACACAACTCCCCACTTATTAAGTATGGGCTGTACATAGTGACTTCATTCTAAAGAGTACAGTAGGGAAAGGGAGGAGGAGTAACTTTACAGTGAAGAAACCTAGCAAACTTAAACTCAGCCAGATGATCAATAATAACATCAACAGTAATAAGTCATTCTGATTGATATGATGTAATGAGAATTGTACTTTACTTTTGCAGTTTCCTCCCCAAAACCCATAACCCTAATCTAATCACAAGAAATCTCAGGCAAATCCCTACTGAGGGACATTCTACAAAACACCTGACAAATACTTTGAAAGTGTCAAGTTCATGAAAAACAAGGAAAGTCTGAGAAACTGTGTCATAGTCAAGAGGAGTCTAAGGAGACATGATGACTAAATAGACTGCAGTATCCTGGAAAAGAAAAAGGACATTAGGCAAAAATTAAGAAAATCTGAATAAAATATGGACTTTCGTTAATAATAATATATCAATATTGGCTCAATAGTTGTGACAAATGTACCATACTAAAGTAAGACGTTGTTAACAGGGAGGGAAACTGGGTGTGCAGTATATAGAAACTCTGTACTGTCTTTGCAACTTTTCTGTAAATCTAAAACTATTATAAGATTAAAATTTTATTTTTTGTAATTTTTTTAAAATAAATTTATTTATTTTTGGCTGCACTGCGTCTTCGTTGCTGCACACAGGCTTTTCTCTAGTTGCGGCGAGTGGGGGCTACTCTTCGTTGTGGTGCGTGGGCTTATCACTGTGGCTTCTCTTGTTGCAAAGCACGGGCTCTAGGCGCTCAGGCTTCAGTAGTTGTGGCATGCGGGCTCAGTAGTTGTGGCACACGGGCTTAGTTGCTCCGCAGCATGTGGGATCTTCCCAGGCCAGGGCTCGAACCCATGTCTCCTGCATTGGCAGGCGGATTCTTAACCACTGAGCCACCAGGGAAGCCCTAAAAATTTATTTTTTAAAAGTGCTTTGAAGAAAAATAGAACAAGGTACAGAATAACCAGTAATAGAATGGTGCATATTTTAGATGTGGTGGCCCAGGAAGTCTTCCTTAAGGTGATATTAAAACAGAGTCTGGGGAATTCCCTGGTGGTCCAGTGGTTAGGACGCTGCACTTCCACTGCTGGGGGCCCAGGTTCGATCCCTACTTGGGGTACTAAGATCCTGCAAGCCGTGCAGAGCAACAGAAAAAAACCAAAAAACAAAAAACAGAGCCTGAATGAAGTGAGGGGAGAGCCACGCAGAAATATTAGAGAAAAGAGTTTATCAGGCAGTGGGATCAGCAAATGCAAAGATCTTGACATGAGGGCACATTTGATATGCTCAAGGTCAGTGACCCTGGAACAACGTAAATGACAAAGCTACTTGGAGAGGTAGGCAGGGATGAGATTATGTGCAGCCTTTTTTCTTTATTTATTTTTATTTTGTATTTTACTTACCTTATGATTTTTTTAATTGTGGTAAAATACACATAACATAAAATTTACCACCTTAACCATTTTTAAATGTACATTTCAGCATTGTTAAGTGCATTCACATTGTTTTTGAGCAATCAATCTCCAGAACTCTTCATCCTGTAAAACTGAAACTCTATACCCATCATAAGGAGTGAAACCATAGTAAGTATATTAGTTTCCTATGACTGCCATAACAAATTTCTATACCTTGGTGACTTAAAACCACAGAAATTTATTTTTCCTGTCAAAAGCTCAACATCAGTTTACATGTATTCGTAGTTCATTCTTTTTTACTGCTGTGTAGTATTCCATTGAATGAATATACCACAATTTATTTGGCCATTGTCCTGTTGATGCACAGTTGGGTTGTTTCCAGTTTGGGGCTATTATGAATAAGGTTGATACGAACATTCTTGTACATGTCTTTTTGTCCACACATGCACTCATTTATCTTGGGTATATACCTAGGAGTGGAATTATTGGACAATAGTATATGTTTAACTTTAGTAGAGAGTGACAGTTTACCTAAGGGCATTTCCCAGTTTACATTCCCACCAGCAGTGAATGAGAGTTCCAGTTGTTCCACATCCTTGCCTACACTTACTGTTGTCAGAATTTTAGCATTCTGGTGGGTATATAATGGTACCTCAGTGTGGTTTTAATTTGCATTTTTCCTGATGAATAATAAGGCTGAGCATCTTTTCACTGGACAACTTTGAGCAGAAGGGAGACGTAATTTAATATTCTTAAAAGATTACTCTGACTCTTGAGTTTAAAATAGAAGAGGTAAGGAGTAGGGGTGGAAGTAGGGAGACCAGTTAGGAAGTAATTACACTAACCTAGGTGAAAGAGGATGATGGCTTGAACCAGGATGGTAATGATAAAGTTAATTTGAGGTGGTCATATGCAGAACATAGTTTGAAAACATAGCTTACAGAGCTAACTGATAGATTGAATGTGGGGACTGAGGGAAAGAGAGGAGTCAGGAATGGCCCCTAGGTATCTGACTTGAGCAACCAGGTAAAGGGAGATGCCACTAGGATTGTGCAGGGAATGGCAAGCTAGAAGGGTCAAAGAATCAAGAAATTTTTTTGGACATACCAAGCTTGAGATTGCTATTAGATATACAAGTGGAAATGTCAGGTAGGCATTAGACATCTGAGTCTGTAGTTCAAAAGAGAGGTCCAAACTAGAGATATAGCCATCAGTATAGAAAGTATTTAAAGCTTGATGCTAGAGAAAATTACTTAGAAATGAGTATGGGTAAAAGATATATCCCTGGGACTTGAACTTGTAGAAGGCATAAAGATAGGGAAAGGATCTGCCAGGAAAGCAGGAGGAAAACCATGAGCGTGTTAGTGCCCAGGAAGCCAGGTGAAGAAAGTGTTCCAAAAGAAGGGTGCCATGAACTAAGTCAAATGATGGTGAGACATAGACTAAATGATAACTGAAAATTGACAAATGGATTTGGCAAGTAGCTTTAAGTTGCTTCTTATCCAAGGGAGGAGCTAGGAAAGGTGAGGAAGAAAAGGAACCACCTGTGTGGCTCTGGAAAAAAACATCCTTAACCAGCATGTCTGGGGGTGGGGGTAAGGATAGTTTAGAGAGAAAGATGAAACCCACCAGACTGTCAACGTCAAATGCTTGCATCTCAGACTACCAGCCCACATGGGGCAATTACTAAATCTTCAGGCTAGAAAGATCACCACTAAATACAAAAATCTCTCCTTGTCTTCCAGGGAACTATACCTAAACTTGCAAACTGAAGGACTTGCTGGCTGAAGGGACCATCCTGGGATTCTAGTCCTTCATTCATAAAGTATTTATGGAGCCACTACTATGTGCCGGGTAGTCTATAGGCTCTATGGAAACAGCAAAGAACAAAACAGACTAAACTCCCTGCCCTCAGGAGCTGATAGTCTCCTATGTCCCTGTACTTTCCTGTAGTCTCACCCTCTTACATGCCCAGAGACCCTAAGGCTATAGGGCAGAGCAAGGCAGATCTAGTCATCACTCTCTGAGCCCTGGTAAAACATATAAAACTCTCCTTTTCAGAACAAAGTACAGTGATCAGCCCCTTGGCAGAGGGTGAATTTTCCCCGGGGCCAAACCCAAGCTGGGAGCAAAGGCCCCACATCTGGAGTGCCATTAGTTTGGATGTCACTGCAATTATCACGTTGGCTCCAGACAAAGCCGAATCACAACTGAAGACAGGATTTTAAATCACGACCTTCCAGAGTCTCATTAGGTAACTGATGCTGATCACATTGCTTAATGGGGACCCATGAAATGCTTGCTGTTTATATTACAATGGGCAAAGAACAGGCTCAGCTAACCAGATAATTGACTGATGATGTAAGGGACTAGGGTGAAGGGGTGGGAAGAGGCATGGAAACCTGGTGAAGTTTCCCTGCCTCTGGCTTTTAATGTCTTATTGGTGATGATTGTTTGACCGGATTCAGAAGAGACTGTGCACTATGGTCTTCACAAAGCCCAAAGCTGCTCTTCCCAGGAGCCAGGGACTAAGATAAGAATTGTCATTTAATAGGATTTTCTATAGCAGGCTAAATCGTTTGCTAAATGAGCAATTTCAATCATCCTTTCCCACCCACTAGGAGGGAATTAAGCTCACTTCTCCTCCAGCCTATACCCCCACCTCTCACATCCTCATTCCCTCACCAGCTCTTAGCAAGAAAGATGGTCTGGTTGAAGTACAGAAGGTACAGATTATAGCAAGATGCTTTGGGTCCAACTGAGTTCACCAGATCAGGAGACTATAAGAGAGTTGCAGCCATATTCCCTACCCCTGCACACCCCAGACCACCCTTGGAGAGCCATGCACACCCTCCAAATGTGGGTCTCCTTAGAACAGAGACCCCAGGGTGGGCAAACTTCTCCAAAACTTGCCAAGAAGGAGCTGTAACACTTCCTACTGCAGAAAGAGGGGTGGGGATGAGATTAATTTCTTTCTATTATTGAGACCTGGGTCTTTTCAGCAGGGAGTTTTGATTAAATCCCACCAATCAAGGCATATAAGGCATTCTCATAACCTCTGGGTATTTGGAAGAGAACTTAGGGAAAAGGAAGGAATGATCTTGGGAAGGAAGAAGCCATAGCGTCTTCAGTCTATGGACTGAAATCAGATTAATGGAAGATGTATCTGATAAGGAAGAATTCAGTGTTTCCAAATTCTGCCTCTTGTTTGGCCTAGGACCTCACCACATCTGGATTCATTTCTACTGGCTCCATATGCATGACCACTTTCTCTCCCTCCTCTGGTATGCTCCTTTTGTCTCCTTTTGCATTGGGATTGATAGATGGCATGATGTCTTGATTAAGAATGAGGGTTTTCTCCACAAATTGATCTACAACACAAACCTTATCAAAATCCCAGCTGGCTTCTCTGCAGAAACTGACAAGCTGATCCTAAAAATCATATGGAAATGCAAGGGACCCAGAGGAGCACAACAGTGTCAAAAAAAAAAAAAGAACAAATTTGGAGTATAATAATCAAGACAGTGTGGTACTAGCATAAAAAGAGACATATAGATCAATGGAATGGACTTAAGACTCCAGAATAAACCCTCACATTTATAGTCAGTTGATTTGCAAAAAAGATATCAAGACAATTCAATAATGAAAGAATAGCCTTTTAACAAATGATGCTGGATATCCACATGTGAAAAAATGAACTTAGACCCCTTCCTCATACTATATATAAAAGCCAACTCAAAATGGGTAATAGACTTAAATGTAAGACCTAGGGCTTCCCTGGTGGTGCAGTGGTTGAGAGTCTGCCTGCCAATGCAGGGGACATGGGTTCGAGCCCTGGTCTGGGAGGATCCCACATGCCGCGGAGCAAGTAGGCCCGTGAGCCACAACTACTGAGCCTGCGCGTCTGGAGCCTGTGCTCTGCAACAAGAGAGGCCACGATAGTGAGAGGCCCGCGCACCGCGATGAAGAGTGGCCCCCGCTCGCCACAACTAGAGAAAGTCCTCGCACAGAAACGAAGACCCAACTCAGCCAAAAATAAATAAATAAATAAATATTTAAAAAAAAAAATAATGTAAGACCTAAAACTATAAAACTCCGAAAAGAAAACATAAGAGTAAATCTTCATGATTTTGGGTTAGGGAAAGCCTTCTTAGGTATGACAGTAAAAGCACGAGCAATGGAAAAAAAAAAAAAAAATCTAAGTGGACTTCATCAAAATTAAAACTTTTTTTGTGCTTCGAAGGATACCATCAAGAATGTAAAAAGACAACCCACAGAATGGGCGAGAATGTGTGCAAGTCATAAATCTGATAAGGGACTTGAATCTAGAATATATAAAGTACACTTACAACTCAATAATAAAAAGACAAATAACCCAATTTAAAAATGGGCAAAGGATCTGAACAGATATTTCACTGAAGAAGATATGCAAATCGCCAATAAGCACATAAAAAGATGTTTAACATCATTAGTCACCAGAGAAATGAAAAGTAAAACCACCAGGATGGCTATAATAAAAAAAGATAGATAGGGCTTCCCTGGTGGCGCAGTGGTTGAGAATCTGCCTGCTAATGCAGGGGACACGGGTTTGAGCCCTGGTCTGGGAAGATCCCACATGCCGCGTAGCAACTAAGCCCGTGAGCCACAACTACTAAGCCTGCGCATCTGGAGCCTGTGCTCCGCAACAAGAGAGGCCGCGAGAGTGAGGGGCCCGCGCACCGTGATGAAGAGTGGCCCCCGCTTGCCACAACTTGAGAAAGCCCTCGCACAGAAACGAAGACCCAACACAGCCAAAAATAAATAAATTAATTAAAAAAAAAACTTTAAAATAAATAAACACATTATTTTAAAAAAAGATAGATAATAACAAGTACTGAACTTTTTGGAGGATGGGGAATGGGAAATTATTGTTTAATGAGAACAGAGTTTCAGTTTGGGGAGATGAAAATGTTCTGGAGGTGGATGGTGGTGATACTTGCACAACAATGTGAGTGTACTTAATGCCACTGAACTGTACACTTAAATGATTAAAATGGTAAATTAAAAAAAAAAAAAAGGAGGATGTGGAGAAATTGGAACCCTCACACACTGCTGGTGAGATTGTAAAGTGGTGCAGGGACTTCCCTGGTGGCATAGTGGTTAAGAATCTGCCTGACAATGCAGGGGTCACGGGTTGAATCCCCGGTCGGGGAAGATTCCACATGCCTCGGAGCAACTAAGCCCGTGTGCCACAACTACGGAGCCTGCGCTCTAGAGCCCACGAGCCACAACTGCTGAGCCTGCGTGCGGCAACTATGGAAGCCCGTGCGCCTAGAGCCCGTGTTCCGCAACAAGAGAAGCCACCGCAATAAGAAGCCCGCGCACCACAACAAAGAGTAGCTCCCACTCGCCGCAACTAGAGAAAGCCCGCGCGCAGCAACAAAGACCCAACACGGCCAAAAATTAAAAAAAAAATAAAGTGGTGCAGCTGCTTTGGAAAACAGTCTGGCATTTCTCAAAAGGTTGAACACAGATTTACCATATGGCCCAGCAATTCCACTCCTAGATATACATATACCCAAGGGAGTTGAAAACACGTGTTCATACAAAAATTTGTACATGACTGTTCATAGTAATGTTATTCATAATAGCCTCAAAGTGGAAGCAATCCAAATTTTTATCAACTGATAAATGGATAAATACAATGTGGTATTTTATGGTATAGCCATACAATATCCATACAATGGAATATTATTATTCCATTCCATTAATATTAATGGAATATTATCCAGCAATGAAAAGAAATGAAGTACCAGTAAATGCTACACCATGGATGAACCTTGAGAACATTCTGCTAAGTAAAAGAAGCCAGTCACAAAAGACCACATAATGTATGATTCCATTCACATCAAGTGTCCAGACTAGGCAAATCTAAGGAGACACAAAGTACACTAGTGGTTGATTAGGGCTGGGAGTGTTGGGGGGAAATGGGAAATGACTCCAAATGGGTATTGAAAATGTTCTAGGGTTGACTGTGTCGATGGTTGCACAATTCTGTAAATATACTAAAACTATTGAATTGTGCACTTTAAATGAATTGCTTAGTACATAAATTATACCTCAATAAAGATTATATATATATACATACATACATATATGAAGAAAAGCAGCAGGTAAGTCAAAAGCTAACTAAAAATTCTATGTGAAATAATTACAACTAAGAGGTCTGATAATCGCATTTAAAAATAATAATAAAAAGATTCTTAAAATAAACAAACCAAATTCTGAGGGCTTTGCTGGCCAATCTCAGTTCTGGCACCTGCTGACTTTGTGACCTTGGACAGGTTACTTAACCTCACTGAGCTCAGTTATCTCATCTGTAAAATGAGCATTAGGTCATTGTGAGGATTAAATAAATTAATGTGTAAAGATACCGGGCACATAGGAGGTGCTCAGTTAATGGAAACTATAAAGAAGAGTCAGAGAATAGTAGTAACTAGAGAAGGAGAGAAGAAAAAAATAGTATTTATGGGCCAAGGCCATATCCATATATTTTTGCCTAACCTCTGGATGGGCTCTAGGGACATAAAGAAGTCCCTGACCAAGGAGCTGGAAGGCTAAGAGATCGGGCATTCCCGAAAAAAAAAATCCCAACAAAATGAAACAAGTGCTGCAATAGAGTTACAGACAGGTTGCTCAGGGACACGGAAAAGGCTTTTAAAGTGGAGGAGACTTCCTACAAACTATAAATACTGGAGAGGGTGTGGAGAAAAGGGAACCCTGCTATACTGTTGGTGGGAATGTAAATTGATACAGCCACTATGGAGAACAGTATGGAAGTTCCTTAAAAAACTAAAAATAGAACTACCATACGACCCAGCAATCCCACTACTGGGCATATACCCTGAGAAAACCATAATTCAAAAAGAGTCATGTACCAAAATGTTCATTGCAGCTCTATTCACAATAGCCAGGACATGGAAGCAACCTAAGTGTCCATCATCGGATGAATGGATAAAGTAGATGTGGCACATATATACAATGGAGTATTACTCAGCCATAAAAAGAAATGAAATGGAGGTATTTGTAGTGAGGTGGATGGAGTTAGAATCTCATACAGAGTGAAGTAAGTCAGAAAGAGAAAAACAAATACAGTATGCTAACACATATATATGGAATCTAAGGAAAAAAAAAAAAGGTTATGAAGAACCTAGTGGCAAGACGGGAATAAAGACACAGACCTACTAGGGAATGGACTTGAGGATATGGGGAGGGGGAGGGGTAAGATGTGACAGGGTGAGAGAGTGGCATGGACATATACACACTACCAAATGTAAAATAGATAGCTAGTGGGAAGCAGCCGCATAGCACAGGGAGATCAGCTCGGTGCTTTGTAACTACCTAGAGGGGTGGGATAGGGAGGGTGGGAGGGAGGGAGACGCAAGAGGGAAGAGATATGGGAACATATGTATATGTATAACTGATTCACTTTGTTATAAAGCAGAAACTAACACACCATTGTAAAGCAATTATACTCCAATAAAGATGTTAAAAAAAAAAAAAAAAAAAAAAAAGAACTACCAGGGCTTCCCTGGTGGCGCAGTGGTTAAGAATCTGCCTGCCAATGCAGGGGACACGGATTTGAGCCCTGGTCTGGGAAGATCCCACATGCCGCAGAGCAACTAAGCCCATGCGCCACAACTACTGAGCCTGCGCTCTAGAGCCTGCAAGCCACAACTACTGAAGCCTGTGCATCTAGAGCCTGTGCTCCGCAACAAGAGAAGCCACCACAATGAGAAACCCTTGCACTCCAACGAAGAGTAGCCCCCGCTCGCCACAACTAGAGAAAAGCCCGCGCACAGCAAAGAAGACCCAACACAGCCAAAAAATTAATTGATTAATTAATTAATTAAATCTATTTAAAAAAAAAAAAGAATAGAGCTACCCTATGAGCCAGCAATCCCACTCCTGGGCATATATCCAGAGAAAACCATGATTTGAAAGGATGAATGCACCTGAATGTTCATTGCAGTGCTGTTCACAATAGCCAAGACATGGAAGCAACCTAAATGTCCATTGACAGATGAATGGATAAAGGTGTGGTACATATATACAATGGAATATTACTCAGCCATTAAAAAGAGTGAAATAATGCCATTTGCAGTAACATGGATGGACCTGGAGATTATCATACTAAGAAAATAAGTCAGACAAAGAAAGACAAATATCATATGATATCTCTTATATGCAGAATTTTTAAAAAATCATAGGGACTTCCCTGGCAGTTCAGCAGTTAAGACTTTGTCTTCCAATGCAGGGGGTGTGAGTTCAGTCTCTGGTTGGGGAGCTAAGATCCCACATGCCTCCTGGCCAAAAAAACCAAAACATAAAACAGAAGCAATACTGTAACAAATTCAATAAAGACTTTAAAATGGTCCACATTAAAAACATGATATAAGTTTTTATTTCCATTACTCTAGGAGGTGGGTCAAAAAAGTTCTTGCTGTGGTTTATGTCAAAAAGTGTTTTTCCTATGTTTTCCTCTAAGAGTTTTATAGTGTCTGGTCTTAATTTAGGTCTTTAATCCGTTTGGAATTTATTTTTGTGTATGGTGTTAGGTAGTGTTCTAATTTCATTCTTTTACATGTAGCTGTCCAAAACAATAAACAAATGGGACCTAATTAAACTTAAAAGCTTTTGCACAGCAAAGGAAACCATAAACAAGATGAAAAGACAACCCTCAGAAAGGGAGAAAATATTTGCAAATGAAACAGTGGACAGAGGATTAATCTCCAAAATATACAAACAAACAGCTCAATATCAAAAAAACAATTCAATTACAGATGGCCAAGAGGCACATGAAAAGATGCTCAACATCACTAATTATTAGAGAAATGCAAATCAAAACTACCATGAGGTATCACCTCACACTGGTCAGAATGGCCATTATTTAAAAATCTAGAAACAATAAATGATGGAAAGGGTGTGGTGAAAAGGGAACCCTCTTGCACTGTTGCTGGGAATGTAAATTGATACAACCACTATGGAGAACAGTATGGAGGTTCCTTAAAAAACTAAAAATAGACCTACCATATGACCCAGCAGTCCCACTACTGGGCATATACCCTAAGAAAACCATAATTCAAAAAAAGACATGTAGCACAATGTTCATTGCAGCACTATTTACAATAGCCAGGACATGGAAGCAACCTAAGTGTCTACTGGCAGATGAATGTATAAAGAAGATGTGGCACATATATACAATGGAATATTACTCAGCCATAAAAAGAAACGAAATTGAGTTATTTGTAGTGAGGTGGATGCACGTAGAGTTTGTCATACAGAGTGAAGTAAGTCAGAAAGAGAAAAATACCATATGCTAACACATATATATGGAATCTAAAAAAAAAAGGAACTGATGAACCTAGTGGCAGGGCAGGAATAAAGACATGGACATAGAGAATGGACTTGAGGACATGGAGGGGAAAGGGAGGAGAGGGGGAAGCTGGGGCAAAGTGAGAGTAGCATCGACATATATACACTACAGAATGTAAAACAGTTAGCTAGTGGGAAGCAGCAGCATAGCACAGGGAGATCAGCTCGGTGCTTTGCAGTGACCTAGAGAGGTGGGATAGGGAAGGTGGGAGGGAGTCTCAAGAGGGAGGGGATATGGGGATATATGTATGCATATGGCTGATTCACTTTGTTGTACAACAGAAACTAACAAAGTATTGTGAAGCAACTATACTCCAATAAAACTCTATTTTAAAAAATGATACAAATGAATTTATTTACAAAACAGAAACACTCGCAGAGAACAGATTTATGGTTACCAGGGGGAAGGGCAAGGGTAGAGATAGATTGGGAGTTTGGGATTGACATGTACACACTACTATATTTAAAATAGATAACCAACAAGGACAGCACAGGGAACTCAGATCAATATTCTGTAATAACCTAAATGGGAAAAGAATTTGAAAAAGAATGGATACTTGTATGGGTATAACTGGATCAGTTTGCTGTACACCTGTAACTAACACATCATTGTTAATCAACTACACTTCAATATATAATAAAAATATTTTTTAATGTTTTAATAAAATAAATAAATAAAAAAGTGAAGGAGACTTTAAGATTTGGCCAGGTGGAAAAGTGATGAGTGGTCCCTTGTCCCCTCCCGCATTGTGGATGCCCAAAAGGATGTGAAGCACACCCTCCCACACCCCACCCAACCCCCTGTAGAGAAGGAAAACTGGATAGAGCCAAACTAACACAGGCAGAGACAGAAGTCAAAAGGGCAATTGTGGATTGACTATTTGTGGCCAGGATGGGCAGTGAAGCTGGCACATGAGATGGAAGGTGGCGCCTGCCTCCCTGGACTTGCAAGAGGTAAGCTGAGCCTTGAGAGCTCCTCCTCTCTCCCCTTCTTCCCAGTTCCTCTCGGCCACTAAGCCTCTGGATCTCCTTCTCCCTCCCACCAGCCCTCTTTTGGGGAACAGCCCGCTGCTCTGTGGGCAGAGCGTGATGCCTCCATCACTCCTCCCTCTAGTGACTCATCCTCAAGACTGGGGGTGGCAGGAAGTGTCAGGGCCCTAGAGTTGCAGCCCCATCCGGATTCTGGCAGCTTAGAGACATCCTATCTTCTTCCCTCCTCCCCCGACCCCCGCCACCTCCTCTACTTCCAGCTCTGACTCTTGACATTTCTATGTAAGAGACATCCACCTCCCTGAAAACTCTTGTTGCCTTTCCATTGCCTTCTCCGGTCCCTCAGCTCTGGCCCCCAGGGGTTGCTGGGGTGAAACAGCTTGATCTCTAGGGCAGCAGGCACAACCCAGATTTAGGGGTCCTTTCTTGGGGAAGGTGGCCAAGTAAGAGCTACATCCCCACAGCCAGGCCTTTGAGGGGTATTGCCCATGATGTAGAAAACATTCTGAGCAACACTTAAAACAACAACAAAATTATTTTACTACCTACTAAGAACTTCATAAGTTTTCTCATTTATTCCTCACAACAACCCTGTGAGGCAGATACTATTATCACTGTCATTTTGCAAGTGAGAAGAGTGAGGGGAATTAATTTGGAAAGTAGAAGACTGGGACTCAAATCCAGGACTCTTTACCACCAGGCTTTTCTGCCTGTTTGGGAACAGAGGGCAGTGTAGTTCTC
Source organism: Balaenoptera musculus (assembly GCF_009873245.2). Lineage (NCBI taxonomy): Eukaryota > Metazoa > Chordata > Mammalia > Artiodactyla > Balaenopteridae > Balaenoptera > Balaenoptera musculus. The sequence continues at coordinate 115,359,707 of NC_045787.1, forward strand.
CTTGAGCACAGCCTCTGAGTAATGTAGGGCAGCACATGCAATCCTGAGGCCCTTGGTACAGCTGCCCTGAAGTCTGACTGGGGCTAAGGGCTTTGACCCTAGCCTCCCTTCCTATTCTCATTGCCTCTGTGGACCTGCCCCACTCTCCACTCCTGAGGGGTGGGAATGTGGAGGGCTACTCCTAGGATTCTCATCCCCCTCAGGAGCTTATCTTCCTATTAAACTTCTCGGACAAACAAACATCAACGTGCTTCTTGAGTGCCCAAGGGCTACTTAGAAAGAGACAAAAGAAGGAGCATTGCTTATAGGTGCAGGCCAACAGAAGGAGGTGACAGACACCCAAGCATGGGGTTAGCCCAGGCTTGCAGACAGAGCAGACACCTGTCACATCAAAGAGGCACAGAGATGGCCCACGTGACAATAGAAATAATAATACCCTTGAATTATGTAGCACTTTATAATTCCTCAGACACTTTACAAACATCTGATTCTCCCGATGACCTCCAGGGAGCCAAGGAGGCAGAAAGCATTTTTTATAAGCTGTCGCCACCTGTCAAGTTTTCCCCCCAGAGGAGGAAAGGCAGGAGGCAGGCAAGGCAGTGAGTGAGTTAACCAAATCCAAGCCCCAGTGGGTAATTGATAGTTTTAATGGTGACTTTATCCTCAGACTCCTCAGATATCATATTTCCACTGGATTACCACATTTACATAACAGTGCGGGGTGAGAGACCCTGATAAATCTTCTCTGCATGGGGATGAATACAGTGGAAATGTACTCTGTTAACATCCATTTGTTTTACTACACTCCTGCCCTTCAGTTTAGGGAGGAAAGAGCAAGGCTATTGCTTTATGAAGCGAGGGAGGAAAGGAGGGAAAAATGGAAAATGGAGGGAGGAAGATCAGAGATCTGGAAAGAGAGGAGCGAATGAGAGGGTCAGAGATGGAGAGAAAGGGAGAGCTTTGGGCAAGCTGGAAAGAGGAAGCAAGGAAGGAAAGAAGGAAAGCCATCTCAGCAGTCAAGGGTCTAGTGGTGAAAGGGATGGAATGATTCTGCGCCATGTGGCTAGCTGCTGGGGAGCAGCCCACAGTAGTGGGGGTGAAAAAGATTCAGAGGTTTTTTGGGTGGCTCTCACCTTTGTAGCTGGTCAGAGAGGGTGGGAGAGTAAGGAGAGCCACAGGGCACAGGACTCCTTTTAAGTCTACTTAAGGTGTTATCAGAAACCTCTCTGAACCTCTTCCCATCGCATCCCACCACTTTCCATCCCCCTATATCCAGAGAACAGGTGGGCTTCTAGAGGTATCAGGACTGACCTCTAAGAATCCCTGGGCCTGAAGTCTTTCTGATCCAGAGGACTGGATTTCAGTCCCTGCTCTGCCACTAACTTAGCTGGATGATTTTACTCCCCTAAACTCTCAGCTTCGGTTTCTCTATTGGTAAAATGGGAATTTATTTTTCCATCCAACAAGTATTGACTGACTGTACACCAGGCATTTTCTATAGAGCAGAAAACAAGATAGATAATAGCCCTTTCCTTCAGAGAAAGACAATCCAACGAAGGGAACAAAACTTTGTCCGAGAAACACGCCCTGCCCACATTAGGATACGAGAGATGAGAGCTCACTCTGTGCCAGGCACTGTGCTAAGCGCTTTATGTATTAACTCCCATAATCCTCACAGCAACCCAGTGAGAACGGTCCTGTTACTAACCCCATTGCACAGATGACAACACCCTAGTCGGGGCAGCCTCCCCAACACACCCCATCCTGCTACTTCATTTTCTTCACAGAATTCACCACTATCTACAATGAACTTGTTAACTCACTTGTGTGCTTATTGCCTTATTCACATCTATATCCCAAACATCTTGAGCAGTTTCTAACCCAAAGGAGGTTCTCATTAACTGTATGTTGAAGGAATGAAGGAACAAAGGGATGAGGAGCTCCTGGGGAGTGAATGCCACCCTGCCCTCCACGCAGGGTGATGACGAGGGGGATCTGAGGGCAGGTGCTGGAGGTGTTCTATCACTGCAGACATGGAGGGGGCTGTTGTCAGCTGACCCTTCTTTAGTGAGGAAGAAGCGCCTGTTCTTCTCCCTATTCTCAGCTGTCTTCTTTTTTGTAACTTCCCTCAGATGTTCTGCCTCTTCTGGTCCCATGATTAATTCTGCTTCTTCTAATTGTATCCTCCTCAATTTCTTTTTTTTTTTAAATTGAAGAGTGGGATTTTAGTTCGTCCCAAATCTTGGCCATTTTCTACTTTGGAGTGAAGGAACTTTTTTTTTTTTTTTAATTTTTATTTTTGGCTGTGTTGGGTCTTCGTTTCTGTGCGAGGGCTCTCTCCAGCTGTGGCAAGCGGGGGCCACTCTTCATCGCGGTGCGTGGGCCTCTCACTATTGCGGCCTCTCTTGTTGCGGAGCACAGGCTCCAGACGCGCAGGCTCAGTAATTGTGGCTCACGGGCCTAGTTGCTCCGCGGCATGTGGGATCCACCCGGACCAGGGCTCGAACCCGTGTCCCCTGCATCGGCAGGCAGACTCTCAACCACTGCGCCACCAGGGAAGACCCCCTCCTCAATTTCTTTGTCTCACTCTCATTCTTGTTCTTTTTGCTTCCCTGCTTCTTTGTTTCTCTTTGAGAGAAAGCTCATCCAAAGAATTGCAATTGGTGATTTCAGAGGCCAAGTGGAAGTGCCCTGCAGAGGGCACTTTTCTCCATCTGTAAAATGGGCAGACACTTTTAAAAAAAGAAAAAGGGCAGTTTTTTTGCAGTTTTTTGAACCAGTGCTGGTGGGTCTGTGGGAGAGAGGTCTCAGGACCACAGCACTGACCTTCCCACATCCTCATCCAGAGAAGCCTCACCAAAGCCTTAACCACAGGAGTCCCATAACCAACAGATAGCTACTTCCTCTCCCACTATGTGTGTTATTTACATGTTACTTGCAGTAAATACCAATCAGAGGATAATAAGCCTGGTTTTCCCTCTCTCTTTGGGTTTTGAAAACTCCTCAGTCCATTGCATAGCAGCTTCTGCCGAGGCTGTAACCAGCAAGTCCGTGGGTTAAGTGTAGAGAACCATGTCACCACATGGTTGGCCGTATTGTTACCAAAAGTGGGATCTGGCTGCTCACAGCTCTAAAGCCAATAAAGAGGCAAGGGTGGTGGAAAGGAAAGTTTGCTTTATTTCAGAGGCTGCCAACTGGGGGGGGGGGGGGGGGGGGGGGGGGGGGCAGACTCCTGTTGTCCAAAGGCCAACCCCCCCACCACTGACAATCAGGGGGCAAGAGCTTTTATAGGCAGAGGGAGGGGGCTACGTGCAGAAACAGTACAGTCAGCCCTGACAGTCATCTTGAAATTGGTCATGCAGTGGTCTGATCAGTGTCACCTTGATTGTTTTAAGTACAGTTAGTTTTCAGTTCCAGAGTCCATTTGTCCCCATTTCTTTGAGGGAAAGTTCTCGGAATTTTGGCAACTTATGTCATGGCTACAGTCTGGTCATGATGGAGTTAACTTCTTCCACCTGGTGGGGGTTTCAGTATCTGCAAGACAGCTCCCAGGGTATGGCTCAGAATATTATCCATAGCCCTTGAAGAGGAACTAAAGGTCCTTGACTTTGTTTAATGACTAAGCTATGATTATTTGGTCTTATTTGACTGTTTTCCTTTGCTTCAGCATTTTCTCACTTCTCTGATTAAACGTATTCTTTGGCTAAAGTTTTTCTACAGACAAAAGGCAGGCAGAAGACATGGGTGGGGGAAGGACCATAGGGTCCTACTCCATTTCAGTATATCAGAGTGGTTGGGAATGTGGGCCTGAAGATTCAGACAGCCCTGAGTTTGAAGCCTGGCTTCTAAGTGAGTAGACTATAGATGGCAAGGGCAGAAGTTGTGTGTCAGATGAATCCTTTTGTACTTTCCCCAAATCAGGCATTCCTCACAGGACCACCAGAGCCCCCCCTGTGTCAAGTCATTTTGGCCAGTCGAATTGGGATTATCTCTGCAGAAATGTCCAACCCACAGGATTCTGAGCTCCTCAAAAACTCAGTTTTTTTTTTCTTTGTATCCCTAGAGCCATAAAAGTAGCAGGTTGTCCAGACCCAAAGATACTCATTTACTCCCTCTAGACACTGCTGTTCCTCGAGACTTTGTTATACTTAGCACCTACTGTGTGCCAAGCACCCAAAATACGTTATCTTATTTAATCCTCATAATAGCCCTTGAGTTAGGGATTAAATGAGACAATAAGCATTATCTCTCAATTGGACTATGGAAGAGCCTCCTTCTAGAAGAACACTGAGTTCTTCCTCATTTGATACCCATAGTCTATTCACACAGCAGCCACAGATCCTTTTAAAATCATGTCACTCCTCTGCTCAAAACCCTTCAATGGCTCCCCATTTCACTCTGCATAAAGTCCAAAATCCTTACTACAGGATTCTGTAGTTCTGTAGTTCTACAGGGCCCTATATTACCTCCCTAACCCCAGGCCACAAATTTTATGACCTCATGCCCTACCATTCTCCCCCTTGCTCTCTCTGGTAAGCCACACTGGCTTCCTGACAGTCCTCAAACATTGCTGCACACACTCCTGCCTCAGGCCCTTTGCACTGGCTATCCCTTGTGCCTACAAAGCTTTATCCTGAATATGTCCATGGCTTTCTCCCTTGTTTATTTCAAGTCTTTACTCAAGTGTCACTTTATCATGGAAACCTTCCCTGACTCCCCTGTAGTAATTTTAAAATATGCCTACAAATTATCCGATACTATTCCCTTCAAGAAGTAGAACTCAATTCTCCTCACCTTGAACGTTGGTCCAACTTAGTGACTGCTTTCTAAAGAATAGAATATGGCATAACAGTGTGTGACTGCTAAGACAAAGTCACAAAAGGCATTATGATTACCCTAGTCTGATCAGGAGAAAACACCAGACAAGCCCAAATTGAGGGACATTCCACAAAACACTTCATCAGTACTTTTCAAAATTCTCAAGGTCATGAAAAACAAAGAAAGACTGAGAAACTGTCACTGATCAAAGGAGACTAAGGGAACATGATGACTAAACGCAACGTGTCATCCTGGATTGGATCCTAGAACAGAAAAAGGACATTGATGGAAAAACTGGTGAAATCTGAATAAAGTCTATAGTTTAGTTAATAGTAGTGTACCAATGTTAATTTCTTAGTTTTGACAAATGCACCATGGTTATGTAAGATATTAATGTTAGAGGAAGCTGGGTACAGTGTATATAGGAACTCTCTGTACTATCCTTGCAACTTTTCTGTAAATCTAAAATTATTGCAGAATAAAAAGTGGCTTCCTCATTGCTCTCTTTCTTGGATCACACACTGCCATGCCATGGGGATACTCAGATAGTGAGGACCACGTGGTGAGCAACTGAGGCCTCCAGCCAAAGCCCTGTGAGCCAACCATCTTGGAAGATCCTTCAGCCCTAGTCAAGGCTTCAGACACTGCGGTTTTGACTGACACCTTGACTGCACCTTCAAAAGAGACCCTGAGCCAGAAACACCCAGCTAAGCCACTCCTGACCCTCAGAAACCATGAAAGATAATACATGTTTGTTGTTGTTTTAAAGCTCTAAGTTTTAGAGCAATTCATTATGCAACAATAGATAACTAATATATGCCCCTATCTAAAATAGTCTCCTTATGGTCACATTCGACCCCCTTTCTGGCCTTAATTTTCTTTATAGCACTTACCACCTGACACAGAACAAGTTTGTCTATTTAACTTGGTCTCTACACCAGAATGTGAGCTACATGGGTGTGGAAACTTTGTTTTATTGATGTCCCCAGCACCTAGAACTGTGCCTGACACACAGCAAATGTTCAATAAAGGATAGTTGTTGTAGTTATTATTATTGGATAATAGAAGGTTCCCTGTCCTCACCTGGGAAAAAAAAACCCTGCCCCTGGGATTTGGGGTGGAAGATGGGGGGCAATGTGGCACTGGGAAATGTGAGCAGAGATGAGTATGAAATCCTGACTTCTGAGTCCAAGTTCCTCATCCACCGAGATCCCTTAGACAAGCTCTTCCTCTCTCTGGGTCTCTGTTTCCTCACCTATTAAATTCAAAAGAGGACTTCCCTGGTGGTTCAGTAGTTAAGACTCCGCATTTCCACTGCAGGGGGCACGGGTTCAATCCCTGGTTGAGGTACTAACATCCTGCATGCCTCGCGGTGCAGCCAAAAAATATAAAATAAAATTCAAAAGACTGGGATGACCTACAAGTCACCAAGATTTCTTTTAGCTCTAATAGCCAATGATTCTAAGGGCGGGCTGGGAGAAAGAGGCACAAGAGTTCAGTTCTGGAGATGGAGGAAAGGAGAGGGATGAAGAATATGTTTATCTTCCACAGGGACCAGGCAGAACCTGCCTCCCTTTGAGCTGTGCCAGCTGCCTGAAAACCTTTTTGCATTTGATCATCTACTCCTTTGCCCTGAGGCCCTGCTGCCCCTCTTCCCTCCTCTGCAAATCCTTCCCAGGGGCTGGGTTACCTACCTGTGTCTCCAGGCTCCCATTGCCCTTTGCATAAGCCTTCATAAGGCACTTTCCACAGAGTATAGTAATGGGACCTTTGTGTCCTGGAACCTTATCTCCTAACAGAAACAAGTAAGTCCTGGGGAACACTCCCAGGCTTGCAATTCCCTCCCAGGGAACACGGACCCTAAAGGGAGAAAGGAAAGAGAAAATGGGGGAGGGGCTGGAAGACCAGGTATGTGCTGGGACTCCCCTAAACCCTTCCCCTTCCCTCTTCTCCAGTCTTAGCCTCACTACCAAGAGAAGCATGCCTACCAGCCTACCTGCCCCTCACCTAAGTACTCTGTCAAATGCCACTTATTTGGGCCATATTATCTTTCCCTGCTCCTCCCTCCCTTAGTCCCCCATGCCCCTCCCACAACAGACTTACCCTAGTTCCCCTCCTAACATGTGCTCCAGGTCTCTGAAAGCTTCCTGGTATATTGGTATGAAGTCATTTTCTCTCCAGAAGAATAGCTCGTGTAAACACCTGAAGAACCTGGTATGTTCTGGGAATCAGAGGTAGTAGCGTGTGTTATGTTTAGTCTGTTAAATGAGGTTGGGAGTAATGGAGATGAGGCAGGACAGGTAGGCAGGAACCAGCATTGGTGGAGGATTTTGTCTCATAGACCATGGAAGCCGATGAAGAATCTGCACAGGTTGGAACTCACTTCCCTTCTACTCGGCCCACCTCACTTACATCCCTTCTTATCTCTTTCTATACCCCCTTGGCCCCCCACATCCCATTTGGCTCATATCATAATCTTAATAACACCAAAACTTTATTGAGAACCTTCACTGTGTAAGTTTTCTGTTCACATTACCTCATTTCAACCTTTCAGCACCGATGAGGTAGACGTTATTATTGTCCCCACTTCATAGGTGAGGAAAATGGCTCCTGTAAGTGATTTTTTGCCCAAAGTTGCAAATCAAGGAAGAAGCAGAGCCCAATTTCTTAAGCATTACACTAATTGGTCCATGCTCTCTGGCCTTTTCCAAATCTCTTCATTGGGGGAAAAATTAGAGATGTCCATAGGAGGTTTTGAGGTCTGGAGACAGAACAGGAAAAGAATCCAGAGACTAGATAATGCTGGAAGAGAGAGTTCCAGGCTCTGATGGGGCCTATCTCACCCAGCTTTGGTACCTGGCTGTGCTTGGCAGGCAGTCTTCTTCTATTTTCCCCACTCCTTGTCTTGGTCCACTTGGTTCCTCCAGTTCCCACATCCTCCTTCACCTCCTTGGATACTGTTTGCCCTTGTCCTTCAGCTTCTGGGTAATACATTTGTTCTGAAGATGCCTGGATGGACCAGGACCCTCTGGAAGCCTCCAGATAATTCAGGTATCTGGAGAGGATGGCCATACCTCCCCCCTCTTCCCCCAACTCTAACAAAAGGGTTCTGGCCTCACCCTGGGCTTCCAAGGCTCTTCAGCAAAGGTTAGTTCCTCTCTATCTCATCTCCTACCACCCACCCCATGCCCTCTCACAAGCTAAAAATACATAACCACACAAGCTTCTCAGCACATGACAAGTTCTTGAAATCTTTGCATAGGCATTTTCTCTCTCAGGAATGCCAGCATCCCCTCCACCCCAAGTTTGTTACCAGGAAAACTCCTAATTATCCCCAGTCTTGACTCAAACATGACCTTTATCCCCACTGATATCATCACCATTCAGGCTGTTATTCCTTGCCTGGACTACTCCCTCACTGGTTTCTAGGATGCCACTCTGGCCCTACACTATCCATTTCCCATACTGTACCCAGAGTGATCTTTCTAGAATGTAAACTTAATTGTATCACCTCCTTTCTTAAAACTTTTAAATGGTTTCCCATGCCCTCAAGGTAAAGCCATAATCCTTAACCTGGTGTGGCGGCTCTTTCACCCCACTCCCACCCGCTTCTCTAGATGCGTGTCTTTCAGCTGAGCCTACCACCATACTAGCACTCCAGCCAGATTTCCTGACACTTTTTCTCAGTTCCTTGAAACTTGCCTGTTCTCTCTTGACCCTACACGATGTTCCCTTGGCCTGGAATTCTCTTTTCCTGCTCCTTCCCTAGCTGACTTCCACTAACCCTTCAAGCAGGTCTCGGCCTGAACTCACTTCACCACTGAGCCTTCCAGAACCCCCCAGACTAGGTGAGCTGCCTCTGCTTTCTGCCCCCAGTGTCCATTATTTCCCCTAGGACAGCGTTTATCCTGTTTGTTACTACCCATTTATTTATTCATATCTCCCACACCCAACTGCGGGCCTACTTTATCCCCTGCTATAATCCAGAGTCTAGTACTAATGGCTTCTCCATGAACAACTGTTGAAGTGGTGAGTGAACAAAGCCTTCTCTGTCTTAACAGTGCAGACTCAGACACCCACTGCAGCTTCTACCACCACCATCCACATAGTTACTATTATGGATTACTGCTTCTCTGGGTGTTCCTCTCTCTTTATGGACTGGGATGGCACCTTTCACGTTAGTACTCCAACACCTAATACAGAGCATAGCATTCATCCTTCCATCCATCCTCTCATTATTGTTTTCAAAAAAATATGTATTATCTACTAGATAATGTAATATGTACTAGATAGATAGATAATATGTACTAGATAGATAATAGATAATATGTACTAGACACTATGGATGCAGCAGTGAACAAGATAGACAGTCCCTGCTGTCAAGTTCACATTCTAGTGGCATAAATGGGTAACTAGTGAACAGGAGGTTGAGTGGATCTCAGTCTTATTGGGAAGCCCCTGAGGGCTTTCCTCTCCATAGCTACAAAGCAAGGAGCACAGGCTCTGAGGGAGGAGATATATTCTCTTGGTGATCTCTGGACCTCCCTTTTTACAGGTGTTCTTGGGACCAGTCATCAAGCAGCAGCAGCAGCAGCAGGGAGGAAGGGAATGAGGGAGGGTGGACCGAGTGGAGACGGTCCAAGCCTCTAAAGACGGGCAATGGTGTTGCAGCCCAGTGCCCACAGGCACTCTGCCAGGGCAGTTTGGTAACTGGCTTTCCTTGCTATCCTGGAGCAGAGAAAGAAAGAGATCCACAAAGGGAAAGACATCAATGGACAGAGGTGACAGAGGAAAAAGGAAGGAGAGAAAAAGTGGAACAGAGAGGTGGAGGAGGAGGAGGAGTCAGAAATACAGAGAGAAAGGAGACTGAGGCACAAAAAGAAGGCCTGTGGGACTGAACCCTCCCTGTGTTGCTAGGAGAAAGCTCTGGGGCTTGGCTCCTCATTCAGGTGACTAGGGAGAAAAAAGATTCAATATTGAGTCCTTAGGATTCCTCAGATGCTTTCCAGAGCCCTCTGATCCCTCAAATTGTCTTTGGCCCCATCTGGTCATCCCAGGAGGCTTCTGCCAGGGACCTGTCAGCCCCCCAACCAGGATATACTCCGTGCAGACCCTCACAAGCAAGGGATAGGCGGTGATGGAAAAACACAGTAGCTCTGGGCACAGCAACCTCTGATTTTCATCTTTTTCAGAAAGGATCGTAGAAAAGACCCTATGTTCATCATCTGTTTCCTAACTGGGGGCTCCAAGCTCTACTCTCTGAGATACCAGCCTGACCATATCCCAATCTGCAGGCACAGAGCAGAAACTTCCTGAGCTGGGAGCTGGGGAGGCAGGGGCCCCCACCCCAGGAACTCCCAGATGCCAAGCAGGAGTCTGAGTTCTTAATTGTGCTGCTGCTCTCGCCAGCAGTCTGGGATGCTCGCTCCTGAGGCTGCGATGCCATCTGCTGCTCAACTTAGGAAACTGGCTGACTCCGGCTGCATAGCCAAAGCTGAACCTGGCAGGAGTCGGCAGGAGACCTGCCTGGGTCTCAGGAGGCCATGTCTTTGTCTCTGAACAGACCCAATGCTGGGCCTCAGGGACGGAGCAAATACTCTCTTCCCTGTCATCATTCCTTTTAGACCAGGCAGGAAGCCTTCACAAGAAGATCCACAAGAGTGTGGAGGGGTAGGTGTGTTGTCTCTGCCCTTCATAAAAGTCCAGTGTCATCTCAAGGTTAAGTTGCCCAGAGAGGTCCTAGCTTGCCTTTGAAGTTTTACTGCTTTCCTCAAAGCATTTTTTTTTCTTTGCAGGTTTAACTAAGATTATTCTACGTTGCGTTAACTGGGTGAATGAAATAATGAGCCCAGGCCTAGAGGAAGTGGGGCTTTGAAGAAAGAAACATGCTCCTGCAGAATTGAAATAAGACCTTCAGGCCCACAGTGGGTTTCTGAAGCTCCCGCTCTCCGTGTGTCCCTGTTCAGGCCTCAACCCACATGGGGCTGTGAGCTCCAGTGTTTTGGGAGACACATGCTAATATCTGGCACACATTTGTTGAAGTATTGGTTATTTTGAGGACGTTTTCTTCCTTAAACCAGTTATAGTAGCCAGCCTCCATCTCCTGATATTCATATACTTGTAGTCCCCTCCCACATAGTACCAGGGTTTATCTGTGAGACTAGCACAATATAACAGAAGTAAAGGTATGTAACTTCCAAGATTAGATTATAAAAGATACTGTGGCTCCCCCTTGGTTACTTTCTCTCTGGGGGAAGCCAGTTGCTATGTAGTGAACAGCCCTATGGAGAGGCTCATGTGAGGGAACTTAGGCCTTCTGTCAGCAGCCATGTGAGTGAGCTTGGATGCAGATCCTCCAGCCTCAGGCAAGCCTTCAGAGGACTGAGGCCCTAGTGGACAGCCTGACTGCAGCCTCATGAGTGACCCTGAGCCAGCTCAGCTGAGCTGCTCCCAGTTCCCAACCCCCAGAAGCTATGTGAGATAAGCTTTTGCTGTTTTAAACTCTTAAAGTTTGGGGGTAATTTGTTATGTAGCAACATAATAGACCTGTCATACGGTATTATTAATATTGTATCATGGCATCTCATCTGCATTATATCACTTCATTTCCTTGTAAGAGGTGGCATCTGGACCCCTACCCCTCAATCTCTCTAACCTCATCTCCTACCACCCCACCCTCTCAATAGCTCACCCTCACCCTAGGCTCACTCCTGCCTGAGGCCCTTTGAACTTGCTTTTATCTGCTGGAGCCCCCTCCTAGGCACCCTAAACCTCTGCATGGTCACTCCCTTATCTCCTTCAGGTCTTTATTCAAATGTAGCCTTTTCAGTATAGCCTTCCTTGACCCCCTGCACCCCTTATCTGCAACTCCCACATCTGCCTATCCTTTTCTCTATTTTTATTCTTAGCCCTTATGATTATAAGACATATATATAATACATATATATATATATTATATATATATATATAAAATGTAACATATATAATGGAATATATTTTACATATTTATCTCATAACTTCTATCTCCCCCAGTAGAATGTAAGTTCCGTGAAGGCAAGAATTTGTGTTTTTGTCTATTTTGGTCACTGCTCTGTCCCCAGCACGTGGAATAGTGATAAACACATCATAATAGATGTGCAATACATATTTAGTTGAATGGGAAAAAAATGAATGTCATAATTCACCACTTATAGTATGTATGTCTTTTAGATCCTATATCGTATATCACATGCCGTATTATGATGTCACATATGTATTATATTTAAACACAGTACAAGGCAGTGCAGATAGAGTAGGGCCATAAACAAGAAGACCTAGCTTTGCTTGCCGGTTAGCTATGTTACTATGAGCCAGGCATGCAATCTCTCTGAGCCTCAGTTTTACTCATCTATAAAGTGAGGCTATAATAACTTCCCTGTCCTATCATAGGGTAGTTGTAAAAATCAAATGATGATGAATGTTACAGCATTTTAAAAAAACCTAGCACATGATATGATTGTTTCTGAAATGTGTTCCAAAGACCATCTGTCCCAGGATATGCTCTGTGGAGAAAAAAAAAGATCAAGAGGTTTGGAAAAATGGGTTCCAATATTCTAAGCACCCCCTCCCCCATGGACACTCACGATTCATTAGCGTATGAAAGGCTCTGAAAATCCTGCCTGAAAGGTCTTCCCCCAACGTACCTGACTACACTTGCGGAAACCTTGCTCTCTAAATATACAGAGCAGCGTCTTTGTTAGCAGCATAATACTGTTACTTTAGAAGAAGGAATTCTAAAGTTTTTGGAACCGAAATCCCAGTGGGGTAGGCGACGAGATCCCATAGCTGATATAGATTGGGAGGAGAGGGTAGTGGAGAAAATGAAATGGAGGCGGCACGAGAGAGGAGGGAAGGAAAGCGAGAATAAGGAAAAGAAGGAAGAAGAAAGAAAAATGGTGGTAAAGGAGGAGAGGACAACTAAAATAATGCCCTTTGAAAAGAACTCAGCAGAACAAAGGCAACTTGAAATTTCCTGTGGGCGGGGGCGGGGGAGTGAATCCAGGAACCCTGGTGTCGCCTGCTGAGCCGGGCTTATCCCTTTGAGTGCTGCCTCTGCCAATTTCCGCAGTTGGACCTCAGGCTTCCTTTTCAGCTTCAAAGAACGTCTGATTGAAGAGATCTCTTCTTTATCAGGGGGGAGGAATCAGGTAAACCAAATCAGCAGCTTCTCAATTTAGTGTACTTATTAAGTGCCTGAAATGGCAGCTGCCATTTTTCCTTTCCTTGTGAGCAATAAGCCTTCTTGGCAGCATCCATCTCCCCAGAGGACGCCTGGCTTGGAAAAGGAAGAACAGCAATTCCTCCTGAAAAGATTCCCTAGGCTAAATGGGACATGAAGAGGTTGGCAGGTTTACCTCCAGGTCGACCTTCCCTAGCCCAGTCTAAACAGGTACTCTTAGAAAAAAAAGATTCTGTAGCTCTCGGAGGCATCCACTCATATTTCCAGCCCTCATGGTGAGGAAGTCCTTTGTTATACCTTATTTCAGTCTTTTTATATAATTTCATTTTTTTACTGCCTTTTCTTTACCCCAGAATAAGGGAGTAATCTGTCATAAATTGCATGTATAGTGCAATTTGTAGTAACCAATTTCTCTGGGCATATGATTGGTTAATACCAACTGAAGAACCTCATTTCCCATCAAATGAGAGGCTGGATTTTTTTTTTTTTTTTTTGTAATTGTGAGATTCAAAGGTGGGATAAGGAGGTAATGGGAACGGAAGCAACATATGTTGGGCACCTGCCCCATCCCTTATATGTGCTATCTCGTTTAATCATCACAACAACCTAAAATGTAGTGATTACAATTCCCATTTTATAGGTGAGGAAACTGAGGTTCAGCGGTCAAACCACTAATATTTAAGTGGTGGAGTCAGAATCAGATCCACATCTGACTGTCAAATCCATGTTCTCTCTACCCCAGGGGCTTGTACATAACACAGAAACCTGGGTCTTTGATATCCTTGCATTCCTTCTGATATATTTAGTTTCTTCTTTAACCCCACAAACATGCTGGGATTTTGGCTGTTTTCACATGCACATTTACTGCAGGTTAAACTTAGCATCAGAAAGGTGCCAGTAACTCCCTCAAGGCTTTCCTGTGACCAAAACCGAACTCAATCTACCTGATGTCCACCTGCCTCATCAGACTGTAATCTCCATAATGGTAAGGACCATGTCTGTCTTATTCACCACTGTATTCTCCTAGTGCCCAGCACAGGACCTGCTAGATATTCAATATTTGTTGAATGAATGAAAAAATGAATGACAAAGGCAGACAAAAGACTCCATAAAGCAAGAGAAGAGAACCTAAGATGAAGATTAAAAAGGCCAACATTTATTTTAAAGAAGAAGCAAAGAAGAAGAGAGATAGCCAGGAAGAGAATGAGAGACAGCAAGATAAGAAAATTCAGCACAAACAAGCAAGATAAAAATAGCCTCTTGCCACTGTCCTTTTAAAATTACTTTCTATATTTGAGCCCAAGTGACAAGTGAAATCTCCTCTGTAATTTCCCATGTGTTCAGCTTAATGAATTTCCGGCACATGGTTTCAGTACTGGAGGGCCAATTTGGACACTGTGGGGGTGGGGGTGGTATGGAAATAGACTAACTAATTGAGTCTAGAAACCAAATGAAGGGGTGATTGGAAGCATGTGAGGAGGGAGCCAAGTCTTGGAACTTGCTCAACATCAAGAAGGACTGGGAATCAGTCTTGCTCTAGCTGATGTCACCATGATGTTTCCCTACATGCCATAGAGGGAGCCCAGAATCCCAGGATGCTTTGCAACTATTCTTTGTATCACATTGCCTATCTTCTATTTACTTATTTATTTACGCTGCGTTGGGTCTTTGTTGCTGCGGGCAGGCTTTCTCTAGTTGTAGCGAGCGGGGGCTACTCTTCGTTGTGGTGCATGGGCTTCTCATTGCAGTGGCTTCCCTTGTTGCAGAGCATGGGCTCTAGGCATGCAGGCTTCAGTAGTTGTGGCACATGGGCTCAGTAGTTGTGGCTCGCGGGCTCTAGAGCGCAGGCTTCAGTTGTTGTGGCACACGGGCTTAGCTGCCCCATGGCATGTGGGATCTTCCCAGACCAGGGTTCGAACCCATGTCCCCTGCATTGGCAGGTGGATTCTTAACCACGCACCACCAGGGAAGTCCCCACATTGCCTATCTTCTAAAGAGCTTTATCTGTTTATATAGAGGGTAGCCTATTAGTAACTTAATTTCAACCATTGGAAAAATAAAGAGACTAGCTCTTTCCATATACCTTCTACACAGTAGGTACACCGTCATAAATCTTAAACCAAAACATTATGAGAGAGTCAAGTTAGGGAGGGGAAGTATGAGAATGCACAGTCTACCCCTCTGCATCTGTTTGTGCTGGCCACCCAAATGCATTAATTTTCTCTGTATACTGAGGAAGGAACTCTGAAAGGCCACAAGTCCCAAAATAAAAAGTCCTTTCTAGACCTTAAAATTGACAATGACCATGAGGCCCACAATTTTAATCAGAATTGCAGATCTTTTAGGTCCCCAGGTATGCTTCTTATTGTTGTTTTAACACCTTTATTGAGATATAATTCACACACCATACAATTCACCCATTTAAAGTACACGATTCAACGGTTTTTATTATACTCACAGATATGTGCAACCATCACCACAATTTTAGAACTTTTTCATCCCCTCAAAAAGAAACCCCATGGGATGCTGGGCCCCACGCCTTTACGCAAACACAGCAGCTCCTCCCCCTGCATCTCTGCCTCACCGGCCTTGGGGGGATGGTTCCATCACGGCGTCAATGCAGAAATGACTACAGAAAGAACTGTTGGCTTTGCAAAATGACCCACCTCCTGCAATGACTTTAAATGAAAAGAGTGTTCAAAATTCAGTTACACAATGGATTGTAGACATAGAAGGTGCGCCAGGTACCTTATATGAACGGGAAAAATTTCAACTTCTATTTAAGTTTAGTAGTCGATATCCTTTTGACTCTCCTCAGTTATAATTAATTCCCCATGGGACTTCTCTGGTGGTCCAGTGGTTAAGAATCCACCTTCTAATGCAGGGGACGCAGGTTTGATCCCTGGTCCGGGAACTAAGATCCCGCATGCCAGGGGCAACTAAGCCTGTGCGCTCTAGAGCCCGTACACCACAACTAGAGAGAAGCCCGCGTGCCGCAACAAAGATCCCGCATGCCGCAACTAAGACACAATGCAGCCAAATAAATAAATAAATATTTGAAAAAAAAAGAAACCCCATAACCTTTAGCCATCTCACCACCCCCCCTCAACCTAAGCAACCCCTAATTTACTTCCTGTCTTTATAGATTTTCCTGTCCTAGACTTTCATATGAATGGAATTAAGCACTGTGTGGTCTGGCTTCTTTAATTTAACACAATGTTTTCAAGGTTCATTTAGGTTGTAGCATGAATCAGTACTTCATTTCTTTTTATGGCCAAATAATATTCCACTGTATAGATATACCACATTTTGTTTATCCATTTGTCAGTTAAAGGACATTTGGGTTGTTACAAATTTTTGGCTCTAATGAATAGTGCTACTACGAACATGTGTGTACAAGTTTTTATGTAGACATACATTTTCATTTTCTTGGGTATATACCTAGGAGTGGAATTGTTGAGCCATAAAGTAACTCTATGTTTAATAATATGAAGAACTGCCAGACTGTTTTCCAAAGCAGTTGCACCATTTTACATTCCCACCAGCAGTGTATGAGGGTTCCAATTTCTCTATATCCTTGACAATCTAACTATGCGTTTGAGAAGTAAGGACTTCCCTGGTGGTCCGGTGGCTGAGACTCTGCGCTCCCAATGCAGGCGGCCCAGGTTCGATCCCTGGTCAGGGAAGTAGTTCCCACATGCCGCAACTAAGAGTTCACATGCTGCAACTAAAGATCCCACACGCCACAATGAAGATCCCGTGTGCCGCAACTAAGACCCAGCGCAGCCAAATAAATAAATAAATAAAATTTAAAAAAAAGAAATAAGGACTACTGCAGGGCCCCACTCTAACTTTGCTAGCTCTTACAGAGCAGCAGCAAGGAGTACAGGGATGCAGGAGAGATCCCTCTTCTACTCTAAGCCTTTAAGATCAGCCAGAGGGAATACTGCCATCTCTAGTACTCTTCCTGACTCCCCAGGCTAGGTTAGCTGCCCCTGACATATGCCCAAGGATACCTATACTACTTATCTTTCTTCCCCACTAGACTGTAAGCTCTAGGCAGGCAAGAATCTCTATTCCTCTGACTTTATTTTTTAATTTAATTTTATTTTTTATAAATTTATTTATTTTGGCTGCATTGGGTCTTCGTTGCTGTGTGTGGGCTTTCTCTAGTTGCGGCGAGCGGGGGCTACTCTTCGTTGTGGTGTGCGAGCTTCTCACTGCAGTGCCTTCTTTTGTTGCAGAGTACAGGCTCTAGGCGCGTGGGCGTCTGTAGTTGTGGCTCGCGGGCTCTAGAGCACAGGCTCTGTAGTTGTGGCGCACGGGCTTAGTTGCTCCACGGCATGTGGGCTCTTCCTGGACCACGGATCAAACCCATGTCCCCTGCATTGGCAGGCAGATTCTTAACCACTGTGCCACCAGGGAAGTCCTATTCCTCTGACTTTATATGCGGCGCCTGAACAGGGTCTGGTAAATGGTAGATGGTCAGTAAATGTTGATGGGCAGATTAATTGAAGAAATGATTAAATATTTCTCTACTGGTGATTCCTGTCCAGGGAGGAGAGGAAAAGAGCAGTCTCGGGGACGAAAGACATCAAGTAAGGAAGCAAGAAGGAGAGGATAAATGAAGGAGAAAGGGAAAGGCAGGCAAAAAATTTGGAAGCCTAGTGTCCCTTGGAGCCAGCCTTTCGATTAGGAGGTCAAACTCAGAGCTCATGGACCTTCCCTAATCCTTTGCCTTTCATCTCGCTGCATTTTTTTTTCTAGAAATTCTCCCTTTTCTTTTTTGTTATTCCTAACAATTTTGTCTTTGCAAGAATAAGAAACAAAAAGGGAAAAAAGTAGTTGATATTATAAATAAAAGACCATATAAGTCAACTCACCAAAATGAATTCAGAATTTAAAAGGATGGAGATTAAGAAGGTTGACTATAAAGGATTTTTTAACTGAGAAATGAAGAAATCATAATCTAGGTTTTCCTCCAAAGGACACTGAATGGCCTATAGCTAAAAAAGGTGACCACATTTTCAATATCACATGAGAACATGGCACATCTCTCAGCCTTACTTATAATGTCTGGCCTTCCCGCCATCCTGCCTTCTCCCTGGACTGATCTGTGAAACCAGTTGTCTCCAGGCCATTTGGTCCCTCTCTCCTTAAAGGCCCTGGTATCTCCCTATTCTCAATTACTTCCTGTCTTTGCTCTGAAAGCACACATGCACACATTCACACAAACCTCATCCTTCCTTTTCATGAATCCTCAGGGTAGCTCTGCCTTCTCCATTTTGTGTGTTTGGAACGAAAGAAAGCAAAATATATGAGATGCCAGTGCAATTTCTCCTTTAGCAGAGCTCTGCAGGACAATTACCCACCCCATCTGTCCGGTTTTATAGCTCTCATAACCCTCCTTTATGAACACACTGTGGCAGCTGGATGCAGGCATTGATTATGGCAGCAGTCTTCAGCCACTTTCCTATTTAACTGCAAAGCAGAGCTCCTGCCTACCAGCCCAGCACTGATCATGCGACGTTTTTAATTACTGTATTTATGTAAGCCTTTTTCCTACCAGAGCCTGTGTCCAACTCCATCAAAACTGGGGAGGATTTGTGCTTGCCACTTCAGTGGCTCTCTGTCCTTAGGGCCTAAAGTCTTTTCCTGGAATCAATGTAGGACTCTGGGCTTTCTCAGCAGAGGTCTGGAAGGGTGGGGGTGTACAGGAAGCACATTTTTTTTGTTATGAAATACCTGAGGAAATAGATAATAAAACATGTTGGCAGATAAGGGCATTGGCTGACTCCCAGGGGTTCACCTGACAAAGGTGCCAGGTGTAATCGATCAGCAGAGCCAGTAGGATGCTGGAGGTGGGGGAGCAATAGGAACGAAGTGGCTTTAGAGTTTTGAGAATTATGGAATGGATTTCGGAATTACTGCTGCTGGGCCTTGCCCTTCTAGTCCTCAGCTTCACCAAATGTTCAGCAGGAGAGAATCATATTGACTCCAGGTAGTGGGGGAAGGTTTAGTGTTCAAAAGAAATGCTGGCAACCTGGTGGGCAAAATGTGGCCTCTTTGGCTATTGTGCCACGGTGAAAGGCAAGTCTGGCAGAGAAAGACAGTACTCTTTAGTTGCTGCAGCTCAGCTAAGGATCCCACTGCAGGGCCGCAGGGATGGTCCCACAGGTTAGGCTGGAGTGACTAGCATAATCCAGCCGAAAACCTCCTGGAGAGATCCCAAAGACCAAGGTGACCTGTGTGGGCGGGCGATCCGTTAGCCGAGTGACAGAACTGCTGAAGAAAGCCAGAAAGAGGATCTGCGTGGGAGGTGGAAAAAGCGTGGGCTGATCTTGCGGCAACCGAAAGGCGCCACACGTGTGAGAGGAACCCGCGGCGCTCGGTGTGGGCAGGCGGGAAGCACCGCCCCGCTAGGATACACCAAGTTTTCTCTTAAGCAGTCCCACATCCAGCGCCCTTTCCAAGCGTAAGTAACAAATGGGATGGGTGTCAGATAATTATAACGCTTGTTCGGATTCCTACCTTTTCTCTTCCGGGGTCTAGCTCCTGTAAAGAGTATGCTCACCTCTGCCACAGCTCTCCCATTTTTCTAACTCTTTCCTGGGCGGGGTTTCTGGGTCCCGCCCGCTGAGGGCCCGCCCAGTAGCCGCCCCGGGGCGGGGCTCCCCTCGGCTCCCGGCTGCCCTTTCCCCTGCGGACTCTACCCGGGCTGCCGTGTCCCAGCCGAGCTCCGGACACGTGCTGGTGAGTAAGGGCAAAGAAGGGAGAGGCCTTGGAGGTTTACCAGCCAGGGGCGAGAGGCAGTTGTGGGGAGGCTTCTTCCGAGGCACGGGACGAAATTGGGGTTCCTTCCCTCGTGACCCCAGGTTCGGAGGGCATCTTGAAGAGATGCTGGGGGTCGTACCCCCAGAGTCGCCCCCTGTTTCCTACCATCCCTACTGTCCCTGGAGAGTTCCCCAGAGCCGGTCTCGGAGAGTCTCGGTCCCCAGGCACCAGGGCCAGGGACTTGGGAAGGTTTCTGAGGAACACGTGTTCGGGTGGAGCTCGGTCAGTCCCTTCAACCCGAGCCCCTGAAAGGGACAGGCTATTTTTGGATTCGTTTTTAGACCTGGACAATAAGCCCCCTCTATTTTCCTTTTCCTCTAAATTGTTTGGAGGCGTTTAGGAGTGAAATTAGAGAATGGCTGGAAAAAAGTATAGTCTTAGATACTCTCACTTTATATATATAAGATTATAAGGGTGAGTGGGTAGGAATGTTTATTAACATTTTTGCAAATATTTCGGTTATTGTTTTCAACCAGTAGTTGGGGTCGTTGGCAGGAATGGCAACCTAACTGCCTCCAGTTCCTTTCACACCGATTACTGCATCCAATCATTTTTTAAGATGCTGTTTTATGGTTCTTCAAGAGGTCACATAATTGAGGCCCTTCTCAATCTAGTTTTAACCAGCCTCTCCAATTTTCACTGCCCATTGCTCTCCCAGGATAACTTCCCCTTCTACTCACCAGTATTCATCTCCTTGCCTGGAATGTAGCTCCTGATAATAGCAAGTGTTACTGAGTTATCAGTCTATAGCAGATATTATCCTATGGGCTTAATTTGTATTCCATTTAAATCTCCCAACCACCATGGGTACTATTATCAACACCCCCATTCAGATGAGAAGACTGAGGTACAGAGGTTAAGTTACTTGCCCACTGCCACTTGGCTGTTAAGTGACAGAGCCATTAATTTGATACTTGATGAGACCATTAGTTTGCTACTGTTGAACTGCTGTGGTATGCAGGTACAAATGACATATGACAATAAAGCTAACCAAGGGAAAGCTATTTGTTTTATTTCTTGTTATTGTTTCTGTGGCTCAGGCCTCACCAAGTTACAGAGTTTTGAGGGTAGGGGTCTTGAACTCCACACAAGTGTTCACTAACTGTTGGCTGACTCTAACCTGGAGTGCTTTGATTGCAGAGGGGCCAGCTGTGGACTTTGGGAAGATGCAGCTCCAGGTGAGTGCAACTCCATTAGCCTACCTTTGGCCCCAGCTGTAGGCAGCTGCCTAGGTTTCCGTGTACCTAGGCAAGTGTTACACTGCTGGGAGAACAGCAGCCAATAGCTGGTTGGCATTCTGGGCCTGGTTCATGCCAACTATGTTGTTAACTATACCAGGATGCCTGCATAGTTGCTTTTCCATTAAGGTTAAATCTGCAAGAGCATGCCTTTGCAAGGAGAAACCTAACATGGAGAATGGTTCTGGTCCGACAGGTTTGGCTAGTATGAAGTTCCTTGAATCCTTGAGTCGTGCCTTGGAAACAGAACAAAGGCAATGGAGGGGTATATAAGTAGAGAGGAAAAGTTGGGCTTTTATTTTTTGAGTCTACCAAGTGCTCAAAAGGGGCCTTATAGGACTTCCCTGGTGGTCCAGTGGTTAAGACTCCAAGCTTCCACTGCATGGGTTAGATCCTTGGTCAGGGAAGTTCCACATGCCCCGCGCTGCGGCCCCCCACCCCCGCCACAAAACAAAAGAAAACAAAACTGTGCGCAGACACACAAAAAAGAGGGGGCCTTATAGAGGGCGAAAGTCAATGGGATTTTTGCAGATTTCATAGCTCCCACTCCCCCACAGTGCAGAGCTAGTCAGGATAAACCCTTTGTAGAAGGATAGCTGTAGTTACCTGTGAGAATGCCATGCCTTACAAGGAAACGTAGATGTGAATTTGCTTTAAAATTATGGGCTTTTTCTTGTTTGTTTTTTTTGTTTTGGCCGCGCTGCACAGCTTGTGGGATCTTAGTTCCCCAACCAGGGTTCAAACCCGGGCCCTCAGCAGTGAAAGCGCAGAGTCTTAACCACTGGACCACCAGGGGATTCCCTGGGCATTCTTTAGCTCATTAATGGAATATAAAAATAGCAATTCATTGAGGGGGCTCTAGATACTAGGCCTAGCTACAATGATAATAATTTCTGCTTTAGGTTGACAGTATATTTTTGTTGATATCTTACTGATTTTCAGGAGTAAGCGGAGTTGTTGCCTCTTTGGAGCAGTGGATATTGAGTCCCCTTTGTAGTGATATTGTTTTAGAATGGTAATTTTCTAAAAAGAGATGCTTCTCAGTTCTAGGCAATCACTTATCACTCAGGGTGATGCTGGAGGTTGTCCAATAGGGCTGACTTAGTTGCTGCTTTCTGTGAAAAGTGACATCTTAGTTCTACAGAAGGAACTGGTGAGGATGTTGGGAAGCAGAGGAGTTATTTATCAAAGCTAGTTTTGTTCTATCAATTGGCTTTGCCTTAAAAGGATTCTCTTAGCTAAATGTTGGGTGCTTTGGGTGAATACCTCAAATGTTCATTGTGAATAGCCTTTAATATATTGGTTCTTAATACAATTGATATCTAGAGGTCTTTAGTAGTAACAGGCAAGAAAAAAGGTAAGTAGTGGGAAATAAAATAATTGCTGAGGATATAAAAATTATGGTAAATCATAAACGACAGACAGCATTTTGTTTCTATCTCTACAAAAAAGCAGCCTTAGGAGCTGGGATGTTGGACACTGAAATCTTTTTCTTTTTAGGATGACTTGAAAGTAGGGCATCCATGGGCTTCCCTGGTGGCGCAGTGGTTAGGAATCCGCCTGCCAACGCAGGGGACACGGGTTCGAGCCCTGGTCTGGGAAGATCCCACATGCCGCGGAGCAACTAAGCCCGTGCGCCACAACTACTGAGCCCGCGAGCCACAGCCACTGAAGCCCGTGCACCTAGAGGTCGTGCTCTGCAGCAAGAGAAGCCACCGCAATGAGAAGCCCGCGCACCGCAACTAGAGAAAGCCCGCGCGCAGCAACAAAAACCCAACCTAACCAAAAATAAATAAATAAATAAATTTTCAAAAAAAAAAAAAAAAGAAAGTAGGGCATCCTTGGCCCTCCTGAAGAGAGGAAATTAGTGGCAGATGGACAGTCTGTATGGAGTTATCAGGTAAATGTCCTTATTCATTCCAACATTGACTATGTGCCAGGCCTGTTTGTTAGTTGGAGCCCATCAGGAAACAATTGGGAGGCAGAATCAACTGTATTTGCCCCTAACAAATCCTACTCAGGGAAAGGCTGAGTAGGATTTTGGTGATTATGGTCTGAAGGCATGTGGGATCTTTGAGATTATCTGTGTCATTCCATCTGAGGAAACTGGGGGGCGAGTGTAAATTCCGTGAGGGAAAGGATAGTGTATCTTACCTTGTTCACAGCTAGATCCCAAGCACAGTGCCCAGCACATGGCAAGAACTCTCTCAATGTTGGATAAAATGACTGAAGCCATGGGAAAGGGTTTCCTGTTTCCAATTTTTTAAAGGATTTGACAGCAAGGTCTGCAATCAATGTTCCCAGGCCTCTGTTTTGCAGTCAATGTTCAATTCATGGGGATACCTATATCCATGTCTTCTACCTGGGGTACTTGGGTATCTGAAACAAATAAGAAAACTGTTTCAGGAATCATCCAGCAGTTGTCAGCTGTCCAGGCTAGTGTGATGCCTCGGATGGTGTTACACTGTTGGAAGAGCAAGTGCTGCCTTTACTGAGGTCTGGTTCCAGTACTGTTTTGGCGCTGTGGCTGAGTACCTTTGGGCAACGTTTTGCACCTCTGAGAGTGGAGTAACTCCTCCTGTGGAGTTGGTCCTAGTCTGGGTGCAAACAGTTTTTTTCTGTTAGAAAAGGACCCTGCCTTAAGGATAGCCTGTCATTCCTTTCCTCTTTGAATCCTAGATGTCTTTACCTGAGTGAGAAACCTTCCTCCACTGGGACCTCAGATGTCTGACAGCCCTTTGTGACACCAAGATAAGTAATGTATGCAGTGCTTTTGTCATGTAGTTTCTAGTTAACTCACTTCAGCTCAAATGGGTGGTGTGAAATAATAGAAAAAATATATATACATACATTTTTTTATGCACACGCACGCTTGATATACATATATCTGCCCCTGGTTTTTGGTACAGCTCCTAAAACCCTTGTGATTTCCTAAGTGATCAGAGCACTAGGAGCATCTTTTGTTCTAATATTTGGTCTTTGAATGTGGCTCCTGACAATGAGCTCCTAAATCCCTTGGAACTTCATGGGTGATGTATGTCTTTTGTTCTGGTGGGGCTGGTCACCAGAAAGACCAGGCAATGATTAGAGCTTAGAATTGTCACACACTCACACACCCGTCTCAGACACACACTCATTCTCCAGAGTGGGGAGAGGGGTTGGAAATGGAGTTAATGATCATGATGAAGCCTCCATAAAACTTCCAACAGTGTGGGGTTCAGAGAACTTAACAGGTGGTGAACAACACGTTGAGCTGCTGGGAGAGTGGCATCCCTTCCCACATACCTTGTCCTACGCATCTCTTCCCTCTGGATGTTCGTTTGTATCCTTTATCGTATCCTTTTATAATAAACAGGTATACAGTAAGCTGTTTTCCTGAGCTCTTTGAGCCACTCTAGCAAAAATTAGTCAAACCCAAGGAGGAGGCTGTGGCAATCTCTGACTTACAGCCTTTCTGTCAGAAGTACAGGTTAACAACCTGGACTTGTGTCTGGCATCTGAAGTGGAGAAGGGGCAGTCTTGTGGGACTGTGCCCTTGGCCTCTGGGATCTGAAGTTATCTCTAGGTGTAGATATTGTCAGAATTGAGTTAAATTGCAGGACACCCAGCTGGTGACAAGATTTGCTTGGTGTGGGAAAAACACCCACACATCTGGTGTCAGAAGTACTGAGAGTGTGGTCAGAGTGTGAGACTAAAGGAAAAACAGAAGTGAGGTTTTCTTTATAGGTGGGAATACTTAAAATTCTAAAAAAATTATGGCAGGACTTCCCTAGTGGCACAGTGGATAAGAATCCGCCTGTCAATGCAGGGACGGCTTTGAGCCTGGTCTGGGAAGATCCCACATGCTGCGGAGCAACTAAGCCCGTGCACCACAACTAATAAGCCTGCGCTCTAGAGCCCGTGAGCCACAACTATTGAGCCCACGTGCCACAACTACTGAAGCCCTCGCACCTAGAGCCCATGCTCCGCAACAAGAGAAGCCACCGCGATGAGAAGCCTGTGCACCGCAACGAAAAGTAGCCCCTGCTCACCGCAACTAGAGAAAGCCCGCACGCAGCAACGAAGACCCAACACAGCCAAAAAAAATAAATTTATTTAAAAGAAAATTGTGGCGAGAACTAGAATTTTAGAGAAGAATGATTAATCTAAAGTCCAAGGCTTGGGACTTCCCTGGCGGTCCAGTGGTTAGGACTTCGGGCTTCCACTGCAAGGGGCCTGGGTTCAATCCCTGGTCGGGGAACTAAGATCTTACAAGCCGTGCAGTACAGCCAAAAAAAAAAAAAAAAAGTCCAAGACTTAAACTAAGCCCTCATATTCTAGAGCTCTGCTGTACACTACATGTGTATTTAAATTGACAAATAAAATTCATTTCTCCATATCAGTATCTAGTGACTACCTACTGGCCAGTTTAGAAGACATTTCCAGCAATGCAGGAAGTTTACACTACTGTTCTAGAGCAGGAGTTGGCAAACTTGCTGTAAAGGGCCGGATAATAATTTAGGTTTGTGCACCATATAGTATCTGTTGCAACTACTCAAGTCTGCAATTGCAGTGTGCAAGCAGCCATAGATAATATGTTAACAAATGAGCATTACTGTGTTTAAATAAAACTTTATTTAGGGGGCTTCCCTTGTGGCACAGTGGTTAAGAATCCACCTGCCAATGCAGGAGACACAGGTTTGAGCCCTGGTCCGGGAAGATCCCACATGCCGTGGAGCAACTAAGCCCGTGTGCCTAGAGCCTGTGCTCCACAACAAGAGAAGCCACTGTAGTGAGAAGCCTGGGCACCATAACGAAGAGTAGCCCCCACTCACCACAACTAGAGAAAGCCAGCATGCAGCAACAAAGACCCAACACAGCCAAAAATAATAAATGAATAAAATAAATAAATTTATTTTTTAAAAAAACTTTATTTAGGGACACTGAAAGTGAAATTTCACAAAATTTTCAGTGTTGAAAGAAAAAATTCCCCTCAACCATGCTAAGCTTGAGAACCTTTCAAAAACAGATGGCAGGGCAGAATTACCAAACTCTGTTTTAAGGAATGAAATTCAGGCCTTGGGAGTTTACAGCTCATTTGTGACAGATTTAGGGCCAGTACTAACATGTGTCCCTGAAAATTTATGTTATCAATACCTTTGCCTTAGAGCAAGCTTTTACCATATGGTATTAAACTCCATTTAGAGGACTGAGGTGACTTTAGTAAATTATCCAGTAGTAGGATAGTCCTTATTTCTTGTGTTTGGTGTTTGTTATATATACTTTTTGAATGGGTTACTTATAATTGTTCTCTTTTAACGTACACTAATGTACATCTAAAGAAGAGGCCCTAAGAAAGAATAGCAATCTGGTTTCCAGCAGAAGCTGATCACAAACTCAACCCTAGGTAGTGAAATAGAAATGGTCCCTAAGGAAAGAGGAAAATTTTATATATCATGAATAGCCAGGGTTTAAAATCTGAGATCTCAAGTTTCTCTGAGCATACAGATTGCTTTCCTGAGCATGGTAAAGCTACCCAGGTGCAGGGAGGGGCCCCTATGTTGCTACTTGAAAAGGGAAAATTCATTTGGTGTTTGTGCCTGTATTCAGTACCCCAGGAGGTTTCAGTGGCTTAATCATGCACATTAAAATAATTTAATGGGATTTCCTACTTGATAAGTGAAGTTAATTGGTCACCTACTACTCCCTGTCGTCTTGATTTCTTTTTTTTAAGATTTCCTATTGAGTCTAAGATGAAGTTACACATTTCAGAGTAGCTTTTTGTCCATTCCTTCTCTTTTGCCATCACCCTTTTCCCATGCTGCAATGAAAACTGAAATTGGACTGGCAGATATTGGTCTGTAAATATCCAAGCTGCCACCTCCTGCCATAGATAGCAGTTTGTAAACACAAGTGCCCCTTTTCATTGCTCTGCTCAAGTTTCAGGCCCTGTACTATATTAAGAGGGAAAATTAAAACAGGATGAGTAGGGGGCCCCAAGTATTGAGTGCTATCCCTGGCACCTGTCAATTTATTTTCCTTCTTTCAGGGTTGAAAGAAACTTGTCAATGAACTTTTACATTGAAATTTTGGGTTATATCTCAAATTTTAATCAGGAAAACAAAACCCCAGAGGATAAATTCTGCAGGCCCCAAAGGGACATAAAAAGGTGCCTCAGTGCCTAGGAATTCACACAAAGGAAAACAACCTGGTAAGAGCAACTAATTAAGAACCTAAAACAGTGACAATGGCTCTTGTGAGTCTTGTTGCTTAATTAGGGCTTTATGAACAGCTCCAGTTAATGGACCTGTCAATATTCTCTTGGAAAACAATTTAACTGAATTAACAAATCAACTGTAATACTTAGAATGTCTGCTTAGCAACACCTTTCTCTTTATTGTTATTTAGGAACACTTTTAATGACCCAACATGCTAGGTGATATATTTGTCAATTTAGGATCCTAAGGCCTGGTTCAAAGGAGCCCCTGCTACTTTAGCTCTCCCTAATCTCCATTATAAGCCCTTTGGGGTGTGAGAACATTTTATACTGCTTTTTAAGGGTGACTTAACTGTTACCTGGGAAAGGGGTGATAAAATGGACCTTGAAATTTATTTCATTTTAGAATAGTTGTAGATTTACAACTATTTACAACTGTAGAAAAGTTGTGAAGCTGGTACAAAGAATTCACATGTAGCCTGCACCCAGTTTCTCCTAATGTTAACATCTTATATTAGTATAGTACATTTGTCACAATTAATAGGCTAATATTGGTACATTATTATTGACTAAAGTTCATGCTTTATTCACATTTCCTTAGTTTTCACCTAATGTCCTTTGTCTGTTCCAGGATCCCATTGAAGATATTACATTTAGTTATCATGTCTCCTTAGGCTTCTCTTGGCTGTGACGGCTTCTTAGACTTTCCTTGTTTTTGATGACCTCAAGTTTTGAGTAAGGCATTTTGTAGAAAGTTTCTCAATTAGTTTGAGTTATTCTCATAAGTAGGATTTTCTCATAATTAGGATTTAAAAATCTTAAGTGATTTTGAAAGGAAGACCACAGTACCATTCTCCCATATCAAGGGTACATACTATCAACATGACTTATTACTATTGATGTTAACCTTGATCACATGGCTGAGGTCATATTTTCAGGTATTTCCACTGTAAAGTTACCCCCTCTCCCCAGTGCTGTGCTCCTTGGAATGAAGTCACTGTGCAGCCCACACTTAAGAAGAGTGGAGTTGTGGTATTCTTTCTTTATAAATATATATATATATATTTATTGGAGTATAGTTGATTTACAATGTTTCTGCTGTACAGCAAAGTGAATCAGTTATACATATGTCCACAGAGTATTAAGTAGAGTTCCTTGTGCTATACAGTAGGTTCTTAGTTATCTATTTTATATATAGTAGTATGGAGTTGTGGTATTCTTAAGGGTGAAATGTTTACATCAGTTAATTGAAATTCTATAGAAAGTAATTGGTCTCTTCCCTCATTTATTAAATTTATTTCTACCACTATGGACTCATGGATATTCGTTTTATGCTTTAGGAAATAATCCAGTAATAAACTTAATTTTGTTCAAAGTGCTGCATCTTTGGCCACTGGCAGCTCTTACAGTTGGCTCCTGTGTCCCTTCAATATGCCGCCATCATTGTGCTGTTGTTTTTAAACACTTCTCACTTTATGGCATCATAAGATGCTCCAGGTTCATCTTATATCTTTCTTGTCCCAGAGTTAGCCATTTATCTAAGGAGTCATGGTTCCTTTATTGGAGAATGGTATTAAGGAACCAAGATCTGGGCGCTACATGTGCTCTAGATACTGAGGTATTATTGCTTCTAGGTCCTGTCAGCTACATAGTGCTGCTGTGAACATTGGGGTTCTTGTATCTTTTCGTTTTATTTATTTATTTATTTTTTGGCTGCGTTGGGTCTTTGTTGCTGCACACAGGCTTTCTCTAGTTGCTGCGAGTGGGGGCTACTCTTCGTTGCGGTGTGCGGGCTTCAGTAGTTGTGGCGCGCAGGCTCAGTAGTTGTGGTGCATGGGCTTAGTTGCTCTGCAGCATGTGGGATCTTCGCAGACCAGGAATTGAACCCATGTCCCCTGCATTGACAGGCGGACTCTTAACCACTGCGCCACCAGGGAAGTCCCGCTTGTATCTTTTCAAATTAGAGTTTCTCCGGATATGTGCCCAGGATTCCTGGATCATATGGCAACTCTAGTTTTTTAAGGAACCTCCATACTGTTTTCCATAGTGGCTGCACTGATTTACATTCCCACCAACAGTGTAGGAGGGTTCCCTTTTCTCCACACACTCTCCAGCATTTGTTATCTGTAGGCTTTTTAATGATGGCCATTCTGACTGGTGGGAAGTGATACCTCATTGTAGTTTTGATTTGCATTTCTCTAATAATTAGTTATGTCAAGCATCTTCATGTTCTTATTGGCCATCTGTATGTCTTCTTTAGAGAAATGTCTTATCTAGGTCTTCTACCCAGTTTTTGATTGGGTTGTTTGTTTTTTTGATACTGAGTTGTACAAGCTGTTTGTATATTTTAGAAATTAAGCCCTTGTCCGTAGCATCATTTGCAAATATTTTTTCCTATTCTGTAGGTTGCCTTTTCGTTTTGTTTATGGTTTCCTTTGTTGTGCAAAAGCTTAAAAGTTTGATTAGGTCCCATTTTTAAATTTTTGCTTTTATTTCTATTGCCTTGGGAGACTGACCTAAGAAAACACTGCTATGATTTATGAACATTCCATTTTTAATACTCAACATGTCTTAGTCTATGGTCTTTGTTCTCTTTCGTTTAGAATACTGGTTGAGGCTGTTGTCTTTTATAGTAGATGCTGTATTCCCCAAATGACTGATTATTTTTACCCTATGAGCTCACAGTAGAGGATGGGAATTTTGAATCAGCTGGTGGTAGAAGGGAGGAGCCAAGCCCAGGCCCTAGTGTACTAATGAATTGAAGGAAAGTAGAGATGTCCTCAAGGCACAGAGCCTGTGAGTTAGAATCTGGACTTCACCAGAATGGCAGATGGTAGAACTTCCTCTTCTTCCCCTCAGTTGTAATTCTCTAGAGGAGAACTCCAGGAGCTAATGGTTACAGTATGTTGACCACCCCAGGAGAGTTCTGTGCCAGCCTATGGCACAACCCCTACTCCCATGGCACTCTACCCTTTTCTACACTGGGCTTCCATTTCTTGCCCCTGTATAGTAGGGCCCAATCATGATCTGTTCATCCAGGGGACTCTTCATATTTAGTTTCTCACATCCCTAACCTCCCTCTTATTTGTGTGTATAATATCTCCCGGCTGAGTTAGAGGAAGATGAGTAAATAACCTATGCTATTTACTCATCTTGTCAGAAGACTAGTCATTTAACTCATACCCTTTTTATGGCTTTACAGCTTTTATGAACTGAACTCTGCTAGACATTGGGGATACGTGATGAACAAGATACAGTCTAGCCCTCTCATGTTTACCACTCTCAGATTTCTTTCTGGACATGCTGGTTTCTTTCGGTCCTTTTGCGTCTAGGTCTCTGCACATGCTGTTTCCCTTTCCCATTCCATCTTCCTTTTCCACTTTGTCATTTCGGCTCAGGCAGCACTTCAGCAGAGAAGCCACCCTCCCTGACTGAGCACCCATTTTATGTGTCATTGCACCATGTTTTACCGCGGAGCTAGATAGCCCCATGCCGTGTAAGTCCTTTGAAAGATATTATTCACCAGTTTTTAGAGGTTTACCTCACTCCCATATAGCCAAGCAGCCTCAGTTCTACTGACAGCTGACTAAAGAACCTCAACTGGTAAATATTAGTATCAGTGTGTCATAAGGTACCCAATATAGAGTAAGGCCATAGGCATATCCTACTTTTTAACAATACCCCAGTAAGTAAGGATAATAACAGTGCTGGTTTGGTTTTGTTTAATTTTGAAAAGAAAAATCATGGAAACAAAGATGTTGGGTTTCCAAATCATTTGCTGGTGGACTCTAAAGATATAACAGTGCCTAACTATTTGAAACTAAATTTAGCTTCAAAGTGTTATATGAAAATAATGGAATTGCAGAGGATTTGTTGTTCAAATTTGAGACATCTTTTAACTAAAACGTGTGTGGCCTTTTAAACTTTCTTTGATAATCTGTAAGTGTCTTTATGTTGAAGAAAATTTTTGAAACATCTTTCTAAATTATAACTTATAGAACCTCTCTTACTAGCAGTCATTGCACTGACAAATAGGTGCCAGGATAAAACTTATAACCAGATTTAAATGGATAATTTTAACATGTTTACTCTGGAGCTCTACAAAAGTAAATAATCTTTGATTCTATGGTTTTGTCATTTTAGAATATTTATGTAAATACACTTCAGGACATAGAATATGGAGAATATTTACTGCATGTTGACCATGGGCCAAAACTGCTAAAATCATTCTATACATCTCTTAATCCTCTCAGCAGCCCTACAAGGTACATGCTGTTATTTGCCCAAGGTCACACAGCTGGTCTAGGAACTATGGTGGTGGTCACTGAATCTGACTTCAAAGCTAGTGATTGGTTTGGGGCTTTCATGTATAGTTCCCTTCCAACTAATTCTCATAAATACCTTCAATCATCAACTTCATTCAGCCTAACAGAGACTCCTGGGTGCTATGAGATGAAGTATGAAGTACATGGAGACTCCTTTTATTTTGTTTATTTATTTATTTATTTATTTATTGGCCGCACTGCGTGGCGTGTGGGATCTTAGTTCCCCGACCAGGGATCGAACCTGTGCTCCCTGCATAACCATTGGACTGCCAGGGAAGTCCCTAATGGAGACTCCTTTTAAAAGCAAGGGTAAAGGCTATGTCTGTATATGTTCTATGTATGTTATCAGCAAAAGAAAGCTTCCTCAAGCTAGAGCAATAGTGGCCAAGATGCCGATGGCCTGAAACAAGGTATGTGGCATTTGTTATGTGTAAGAGACTAGAAGCAAGAAGAGAAGCATTTCAGTAGTCCCTGAAAGGTGTCACACATCCCCACCCCTAGCTTTGCTCTTTGGTAGGGTTTATCATATTTTATTAAAATTCTCCAGTGCCTGTGCTACTAAACTATGGGCTCAATGAGAGGGTCAGAATAAGAATTTCAAGACATTTAAAAATTCCTCAAGAATTTATGTCTTTAGAAGACGGGAGTTGGATTCTCTTTTCTGTTTCACATATATATAGTGGAATATACCTGCTAAATTAGGGACATAAAGACCTTAATAGATAAACCATTATATAAAAATATAACATTATTCCTAGATTATTTTAAGAATACATCAAAAATATTTGCAATTAATTTATCTCAATAAAAGTTACATATTATCCCAACATGCTAAAATGGCATTTACTAAAATTGCTGAGAGTCAGGATTACAAGCCTGGTAAAATGTATCTTATTCTGAAAGCCTGTGTGATGCTTAACAGAGGAACCCTAGAACTGTTCCGATTAAAACAGAAAGCTTTGTTCAAGGGTACTATCAAAGGCAATTAGGTATGAGAAGAAAATGTATAAATGGGGAAAAGTAAAAATCAGTTGTAGATAATAAGTTTTCTTAAATGCTGTGAGTGTCAACTGAAAATGGTCCATTGAAGTAGCAAGTAATCAGTTTGAAGATAAACTGGAAGGAAGACAAAGCTAGGAATCATTAAGAAGACATGTGTAAGTTATATATGAAGAAAATGTTAAAATGACAAAAATGAGACCTTAAATGGAAGTCATACCATGTCCAATAAATCTCAACATAATAACTAAAGAAAAGTATAAGTTTATTAAAATCTCATTAAAAATAACAGGATAATTTTTGGAAGTAGACAAGTTGATTCTAATATTCATATGGGAAAACCATAATATTAAGAATTATTATGAATAATATAATATTAGAACTAGACTCCTAAAGGAAAACTAGCTCTACCAGATGTTAAAATAATAAGACAGGGTGGGGACTTCCTTGGCGGTCCAAGGGTTTGATCCCTGGTCGAGGAACTAAGATCCTGCATGCTGCATGGTGCAGCCAAATAAAAAAGGGTGGTAAAAAAAAAAAAAAAAAAAAAAGGGTGGTACTGGCACCTGAGTGGACTACTCTATGAATGGAACAATTTAAGGGAATACAAAAATAGATCCTGGGCTTCCCTGGTGGCGCAGTGGTTAAGAATCTGCCTGCCAATGCAGGGGACACGGGTTCGAGCCCTGGTCTGGGAAGGTCTCATATGCTGCGGAGCAGCTGGGCCCGTGAGCCACAATTACTGAGCCTGCGCATCTGGAGCCTGTGCTCTGCAACAAGAGAGGCCGCGATAGTGAGAGGCCCGCGCACTGCGATGAAGAGTGGCCCCCGCTTGCCACAACTAGAGAAAGCCCTCACACAGAAACGAAGACCCAACACAGCCATAAAAAAAATTAATTAATTAAATAAATAAAAAAAAAAGATCCTGGGCTTCCCTGGTGGCGCAGTGGCTGAGAATCTGCCTGCAGATGCAGGGGACACGGATTCGAGCCCTGGTCTGGGAAGATCCCACATGCAGTGGAGCACGTAGGCCCATGAGCCACAACTACTGAGCCTGCGCGTCTGGAGCCTGTGCTCCACAACAAGAGAGGCCACAATAGTGAGAGGCCCATGCACCGCGATGAAGAGCGGCCCCTGCTTGCCGCAACTGGAGAAAGCCCTCGCATAGAAACAAAGACCCAACACAGCCAAAAATAAATAAATAAATAAATAATAATTAAAAATGAATACTTAAAAAGACTGGAAGATGTCTAGATTTTTAAAAATTTTGTATGGAAAAACAAACAACCAATAAAATGTTTGCCAAGAGTTAATTTTTCTTTAATACAGTCCCTATAAATTAAGAGGTAAAAGCTCAACAACCCGATAGGTAATGGCAAAAGATATAAACAGTTAAGTGATGCTTAACCCTAGTTAATGCAAGTAAAATCCATAGCTTAAATTCCATTTTCCAGCAATCAGATTTACAAATAGAATTTGATAAGTTATCAAAGGAATAATTAGTTCCAATTAAAATTCCAATATTTATGTTTATTAGAACATAGTTATGCTTGTTTATTGACCAATCGTGTCTGCTTTTGCACAAGTGCAGAGTACTTCTGACAGACTATGGGCCTTGAAGCCTAAAATGCCATTTGACACTACAGAAATTTTGCCTGACCACTGCTCTAGAACAGCACTGTATAATTAAAAGTTCTGCAATGACAGAAATTTTCTCCAAGCTGTCCACTAGTTAACTATAGATAGTAAGATTGAGAAAGTGAGTGTAGATTATGGCTGTTGTACAGTGACAGCGTAGGTTTAGAAAATGAGGGGTTTATTTTAAACTGCACATAGACGTTGACACGTATAGGGTAATATGTACATAAACTTTTGATTTTTGGCCACACCATGGGGTGTGCAGGATCTTAGTTCCCCCACCAGGGATCGAACCCATGCTCACTGCAGTGGAGGTGCCGCGTCCTAACCAGTGGGCCGCCAGGGAGTTCCTGTACCTAAACTTTTTAATACTAATGCTTTGAATAGCAGAAAATAGGAAAATAAGACTTTGGTGTGTCACCACATTATAAACCACCTTAAAACTTAGTAGTTCGGGGTTTCCCTGGTGGTGCAGTGGTTAAGAATCCACCTGCCTATGCAGGGGACACAGGTTCGATCCCTGGTCTGGGAAGATAGATCACACCGCAACTAGGGAAAGCCTGCCCGCAGTAACGAAGACCCAACGCAGCCAAAAATTAAAAAAAAAAAAAAATCTACTAAAAAAAAACCTTAGTAGTTCAAACAAGTATTAAAATTCTGTGGGTTAATTGGGCTCTGCTGGGTGGTTGTGTTGTTCCACATGGATTTGGCTGGGGCTACTTGCCATCTGGAGGCTTCACTTTGGCGGGCAGATGCCACTGGCTGTCACCTGGGAGCTCAGCTGGGGCTGTTGACTAAAGCACCTTGATTCTTTTGATGTGGTCTCACAGCATGGCACTTGACTTCCAAGTGGATGAAAGTAGATCTTAAAATCACTTCTGTGTTCTATTGTTAAAAGCCAATTACAGGGACTTCCCTGGTGGTGCAGTGGTTGGGAGTCCGCCTGCCAATGCAGGGGACACGGGTTCGATCCCTGGTCCAGGAGGATCCCACATGCCGTGGAGCAACTGGGCCCGTGTGCCACAACTACTGAGCCCACGTGCTGCAACTACTGAAGTCCCGCGCCTAGAGCCTGTGCTCTGCAACAAGAGAAGCCACTGCAATGAGAAGCCCCTGCTCGCCGCAACTAGAGAAAGCCCGCACGCAGCAACAAAGACCCAACACAGCTAAAAATAATGAATAAATAAATAAATTTTTTTAAAAAAGCCAATTACAGGGCCCTTACAGAGGGCAGGTAAGGGGGAAATTGATACTACTGTTTCATAAGTGCGGAAAAGGATTATTTGTGGCAATCTTTAATTCACCACAAGCATATATGTGTGTGTGTGTATATACATATATAAATGTTTATGTTTATAGGAAATCCTTAAAATATACAAATGGTTGATAGTGGTTGCCTTTATGTAAGGGAGTAGTGGTTGGGGAAAACTCTTTGTTGTGTGCTTTGAATTTTATTATATGTATTCCTTATTCCAAAACTTTTTTTTAATTTATTCATTTATTTTTGCCCTCGCCGCTACATGGCTTGTGGGATCTCCCTGACCAGGGATCGAATCCAGGACCCCTGCAGTGGAAGTGTGGAGTCCTAACCACTGGACCACCAGGGAATTCCCCCAAAACCCTTTTTTAAGCCCACTTCCCCTCCCTTGCCACTGCTGAAAAAGAACCACTGGTTAACAGTTTTCTGTTTTTAAATAGCCTAAAGTATTGAAATGGCCTGGTTCCAGGGCATTAAATCTATTTAAAAAGTAGATGGTGGACTGCCAGGAGATTCTGAGACCACAGCTTTGCTGAAGGCAATCCAGTATAATGCTTTAAAGCTCTGGGTTTGGATTTATTTAGAACTGGAGTTCAAATCCTGGCTTTGTCACTCTTTAGCTATATGACCTTAGGCAGGCTTTCTTAATCTCTTACATAAAACAAGAGTAATGGTACTTTACTCTCAGAATTATAATGCATTATCAGCTACTTTGTGGTGTCAAAATATATGTCCTCAATCAATATGACTCTTCTGCTTAAAACTTTTAAAGGTATTCATTATTAGCTCAAATGTAGACTGTATCCTGGTGTTTAAAGCCTTATTCCAAACTTGTCACTTAGACATTTCAAAGTCTCAGCAGAAATACTTGCTTCGTAACCTCTTTATCATCCCTGGTGTACCACACCCACTGCCAAGAAACCCAAATGTGAATAGAGCTCTTGATCCATCTCTTCTCATAGCCAGGCCCACCTTGAGGCCAGACTCCTTGTCCAATCTTCATCAGACTGGGATCCTCAAGAGCTGGTAATTTGTCTTATCCATCATTATATACCCACCCTTGTACACTGTCTTTCATGAAATTGGCATTTGATGACTGAAATCTTGTATCAATTTGGTTTCCAATGTGTCTTTGCTGTTGACCCACTAAGCAGATCCTCAATAAATAATTACTCAATTGAAAAAGTCTGCCTTTCCTTCTTTGTACAACCACCAGATTGCATTAACAGCCTGTACAAAAGCATGGTAAGTGCATATCTGAACTAAACATGCATTCATGTTTCTGTCTCCAGAGAAGCAGAGCCTCTTTTTCATCTAAGATCTGGGGAGAACATAAAGTGAAGTCTTATCCAAAATCAGTTGGAATCAAAGACTCACAGAGTAGAAAGCAGATCTGGTTTCAAGTGAAGGAGGACCCAAGATTCACTGAACATTTAGGATACTCCCAAATTTCATTCCAAAGTTAACTATTTAGTGGGCTTAAGCCTTACTTATTCAGGGGAACCCCAGTTCTTGATGTATTCTACCAAATGCCCTCTCAAAGCCTGTAGAAAATCATGCAACATAATGGAGATGTGGGATTACAGTTGCACGCTTCACAACGGCTATTTAAAAATTTTCCTTCATGCAACTCTAGCCCTTTCCACAGATGGCTTAGTCACAGAAAATTGAAGTCACCTGACTATAATTCCTAATGAAAACTCGGCACCATCCTCTCCATACCGCCTGTTACAGTAAAGACATGTCTCCTTTCTTCAGATCCCATCCTTTGAGTAGTGTCCAATATGAATTATCCCTTCTCATCCTGTTTTTTTTTTTCAACCAATCCTTTCCTAAGATAACTCTTCTGCAAACATTTTAATTGTTCCCAAAATTCTCCCATAGTAAAACAAAAATCTTCCCCAACCCTGCTTTCTCCTCTCTTCATAGCCACTTTTTCTGCATTTGGTAGTTTCCCTCTTACAGCTTTCCATACACTCAGCAGCTCCTGACTGACTTCCTCTCCCACTTTACTGGAAGTCCACATTGCTACATCTTTTGTAGGTTTTTAGTCCTAGTCTTGACCTCTTGGTAGCATTTGACCCTGTTGATCATTTTGGCCTTTAAGTACTTTGGCTGGGCTGTCAAGGCAGTACAATTTCTCTGCCTCCCTCCTCTTCGCTTTTTTCCCCTACCTCTACTCACTTGGTCTCTTTTGCCATTCAGCTCTACCTGATTGCTTTTTGTCCCAAACAACATTCTACAGGTCTCTGCTCTTCTCCATCTTTGCCCCCTCCACTATCTTCACAGTGGACCCAGAATGATTTTTCAAAGACACGACTCTGAGTTAGCATACTCAAGATTTTAAAATTTTCAGGGCTATTAATCTGACTTGTATTCACTAATTTACCTCAGGTGTCAGTTGACTGCCTGTCCCTCTGCGTTTAAACTTGAAACCCCAGGGAAATGGCCCTTTCCTCCGGCCTTATCTATACAATTTCTCAGGATTTCCACATGTGCTATATACTCCTTTGCTCATGGGGTACTTGAAGAGTGTTCTACGTTCAAATTCACCAAATGGCTGCGGCGGTCTTTTCAATAGCTGTCTTCCTCCTCAATGACCCTCTGCATGAAGTAACTGAAATCAGAAACCACTTAAAATGGTATCTGTCCCCACTTCCTGGCCCTAACTACGACCCCTCAGCAAATTATCAGAGAATACCAGAGAGGACAGAAATTGGGTCTAGGCCAGGGATTCCTGCGACTCGCTTCTAACGCATACACTTTTTAAGTTTTGCACCAAGCAGTATGGGGGGAGTCGAGAAAAATCCTTTGTGGGGAATGGGACTCGAACACGTAAACTACGGCTCTCCATTTCCCGCCATAAGCGGGCTACAGGATTAGAGAACAACGACCACCGCTGAGGGCGCGAGCGACGTGCGCGCGCTGAGTAGGGGGAGGGGCAGAAAGGGACCGAGGTGGGTGGGGGCGAGCTCTCGCGAGAGTGGGTTTGTTCTTGGGCTGCAGCCGCTGCTGCCACCTCTTACAGCGCCGTTGCTGCGGGGGATTGTGGGAGCTTCAGCGTCCCGCTCGCTTGGAGAGAGGTACCTCTCCTCTTCCCTCTCCCTCTCCTTAAGGTAGGCGAGAAGCGGGTAAGAATCGGGGTGGGGTGGCCGGGGGCTCTCTGCGTCCGCCGGGAGGAGGCAGCGACGGCGACAGGGACCGCGGGGAGCCGGCGGCGCGCCTTTC
This sequence comes from Balaenoptera musculus, assembly GCF_009873245.2. Classification (NCBI taxonomy): domain Eukaryota; kingdom Metazoa; phylum Chordata; class Mammalia; order Artiodactyla; family Balaenopteridae; genus Balaenoptera; species Balaenoptera musculus. The sequence goes on from NC_045787.1 coordinate 115,398,459, forward strand.
TTGCTCGCTCCCGCTCGCCCGCTCTGCCTCCCTCCGCGCTGCGTATGTGAGCCGCCTGATCGGCGGCCGCCATGTTAGGAGCGCAGTGGCGGCGCAACCAGCCTTCTCGTGCGGCGGAGGTGAGCGGCCCCGGAGGGAGACACGCGGCCAGGCAAGGGCCCAGGGTGCGGCGGGAGAGTCGGGGGCGCACAGGGCAGCCGATCGGCCGAGCTTCCTGCGTCCTGGGCTTGCTGTGGGCGGGGGCGGGACGACGAGCCCGTTACACGCGGACTGCAGCGCTGAGGGGAAGGGAGGAGCGCTCGAGGCCTGAGGGACCGGCTTATCACAGGGGGCCTGCCGTTTGGGAAGGATAGTTAAGATAGGGCCAGCCCCAGATATATTCGCGCTTTTTTCCCTTTTGCGCCTGAAAATGTGACCCAAAATGGTGGATTTCGTAGACTCTGAAAAGCCTAGCCGTTTGAGCGGCGTTTTTTTTTCTGGTGTCGCGGCCTTCGCTCCTTTCGCCCATCGTTTCATAGCGCCCCCTAAGACTCCCCTGTCCCCTGCCCACACACAGGCGCGCGCGATTTTAGCCGGACCTCAGAAACAATTCCCCCCCACCCGCCATCGGGTAAAAATGGCCGAAAAATGAAACGTTAACGCTTGTTTCTTGTATTGCGTCGTGGATAAAGCCTTCTTCAGTGCGCTGCGAGGCAGGAGATTTGTTGTTTAGAGAGACACCTCACATTCCTTTTCCTCTTTATTAAAATACTATCAGTCTAGGGTTCTCTAGAGAGGATGGCGTGGTGTGGGGACCTTCCGGTTTCCAGACAAAGGGTTTAGAGTACCCTGGTGTAGTCGGGGCATCGTTGTTCTTTTCGTTGCCGGCGCTGTGCCATGTTCTGTGTTCTACAGGGACTTTTCCCATTTACGGCGGAGCAATATCTCCAGGTGTTTATCCTGCTCTGTGGCCCCATTCTGTGGCATAGGCTTATTGGATCAGTTACAGTTTTCCAGCGAGATATTTCTAGAACAGTTATGGCGATTCCGAAATTCTAGTCTTTCAGGCGCGCTGGAATAGTGTGCGAGTCGATTTCCCAGGTCGTAGTCACGAGATTTTGCATTGATGCTGCGTTCTGCGTGTTGAACAGAGTTTGGTTTAATATTCTTAGATAGTCGACAAAACAGTTTTCTCCCAGGTAAATTTAAACAGCTGTACTCTGCGGGCAAAAATTATATTTTAGGCTATTTTCATACATGTTCAAAATAAAATTTCCTTTTAAAAAACTAAATGGTTCAGTCACCTACGGAGTCTCGACATAATTGTTTCATGTTAGTATTGTTGTGGAAATCAAGAAGGCGGGGAGGACAGATTTTTGTTGCAAAAAACGCTGTGTGACTTTTATACTTAACTAAACTTAAAATTAAACACGATTGAAGTACTACACGAAGGTTCTTCTGGTTGGTTATGTAAATAAGACTTGGAAAAGAGATTGTTAGCCAGAAGCGTTTGTGTTGAAAGTGCCTTAAATTGGCATTTCTTCCTTTTACGTTATATGTTGATAACGTTAGCGTATACTTTACCCAGAGAGGAAGTTTTCACATTATCATCTTTACACATCTCCCTTCTCAGCTTTGTGTAAGTGGAGTTGCTTTTACGTAGCATTTTGAGCTAATTAATTCAGAAGGATTTAACCACCCTTGACCTTAAAACATTGTGTATATTAAAGGAGTCTTCAAACATACTAATTCTACTAATGCTTTTAGTATTAAAACGCCAAGTATTATTACAAGTCAATGAAATTTAAACAAATTTTAACAACTGAAGAATGCAAAGAAAATGTCTTACATAATTTAAGAAATAACAGTTCAAATTCCTAATTTTATAGACGAGAGAATTAAACCCCAAGGAAGTCGTTGTTATGTAGTTAACCAATGGCAGTGATGCCACTGTGTTCTAGAACGCTTGCATTTTGATTGGATACTTGATTCAGGCTCTGCATGTTATAATAAATAGGCTTAAAAATGGAAGAACTATACTTACAGGAAGTTATCCTGTAAATAAGGGAATGATGTGTCAAAGATTGGTGTACATAAATGTTAATGTTGGTTATTAAGCATATTAAAAATCCAGAAGATAAAACATTTGGAGATCTACTAATTGTAGTGTGGCCATCAAGTGGTAATCTATACAGCTATTTAGAAGTGTTTTAAGAGGGGAGTAGTGACGGGGAAATTATAGTGGAATATAGTACTCATTGGGAAGAAAGTGTAATAAAACTCCACTAATACCGAATTTGATGATTTTTTGTTGTTGTTGTTTCAAGGAACATATAAATAAGCATAAAAATAGAGATATACCCAAAATTTTGGCTCTGGATGTTGGCATTGTGGGTCATTTGTATTTCCTTCTTTTTTTTTCTGAAATATCCAGAAGACGTTATACTTACTTTTGTAATGAGGAAAAATGAAACATTTTTTGTAAATGCTAGAACTGCTGAAAAGACTATCTCATGTTTTGTTTTTTTAGGATCTCATGTATTTTTGAGGGGAATTGAGATAGAAATGAGCCAGCTTCTTGAAATCAAGTGCAGAGTGTTCAAAAGTGACAGAAAGAAGTGCTTGTGTAAGATACTCTTGTTATGTATGTACAAACAGAAATCTGAAGACATTCTTATGTAAAATTACTATTAGGACTAATAATTAGATTATGATATGAACTGCAGCCATTAGCTGTTTTTAAATGATCAAAACTAGAGAATTGGGTAATGGTCTGTTAGGTGGTGTTCTTAGCAGATCTTCTAATTAAAAGCCTGTGCTTTGTTTTTATATACCTCTCTTAGTTAGAATCGCATTAAAATTGTACCACACTGTGGCAACAGGTTCTAAGTATACTTGCCTGACTTAAGGTTTGGGATGGACTATACTAAATTCATTGTGGGTGAGGTGGAAGGGTTGTAGACAGTGTAGTTTTGCAATTTTTTATATATGTGGTTATTCCATGGTTAACACTGTCCAGGAAATTGCTTTAATTTAAAATTCCTAGGTATGTAGTGGGTCTTCTCATTGGACCATTAGGATCAAGGGTTGTGACATGCTTGTTAAAAGGTTTATAGGTAGAAAAGCTGTTTAGTGGATAAAGGCAGAGTAGAGAGAAGCCAGTGGATTGAGAGGACTTTGGATATGTAGCCTTTAAAGTACTTTAGCTTTTGACTTACCGCAGATGATATTGACTGTAAGCTTAAATATAAACTGTAATACAGTAGAATTTATATGATAAATGCTGTGCTATCTTTCCTCACCTGAATATAATTTATTACTGTGGCAGGTCTGAATAGATGCAGTACCTTTGATGTGTTGCAGCCTTTGTGTGATTTTCCAGTTGTAGGTCAAGCCTTAATGTCTGTATAAAGGCTCAGGAGTTGCTGAAATTAAAATTTACATGAAGTAGCAATGAAAGCTTATGTACAATTCTTTTTAATTAAAATTTTTTTAACTTAAAATTTTTAATTATTAAAGATTTTAAAACTGTTCCAAAGCTTAAGGCTAATTGATATTAAATACTTGGTTTTTTTCTGGAAACTGTTTTAAATAGCAAATCTCTGCCTTCCTTTTGTAGAATACCAATAGCCTGTGGTTGTTGGTACCTGTCAGAACAGGTTAGTAGGAAAACAAAGAGGGTTCCCGTGGTGGGGGGGGGTGGGATGATAGGTCTTCCCAGCTCTTGCTGTTGGATATGCTGCTGGATAAGAAGAGCTAAGAGGGGGGAAATGCCTGTAGTTGATGTCATAGTTAGCAGTAAATGCAAATATGGAAAGTAATCTGTTGATACTAGAGTCTCAGTAGGATCTTTGATTTGTAGTATCATAGATTGTTAAATAGACAACTTTCTGGTCTTTAAAGGTGATGTGTATGGTGTTTTTTTTTTTCTCTGTGGGAATTTCTAGGATATTAAACATTTCCCTTTGTTATAGTCACTGATAGAAGAGCTTACACCATATGTGAAAGTTTAAAGTCAAGTGTTTGAACACCTGAATCACACAGTAGGTGGGAAAGGAACAGTAATAGCAAAGAAATACAAACCTTTGTACTTAAAATATTCTTGGGACTTCCCTGGCGGTCCAGTGGTTAAGACTTCGCCTTCCAATGCAGGGGGTGCGGCTTCAATCCCTGGTGGGGGAGCTAAGATCCCACGTGCCCCCCCCCCTCCCCCGCCAGGGGCCAAAAAACCAAAACAGAAGCAATATTGTAACAAATTCAATAAAGACTTTAAAAATGGTTCACATCAAAAAGTAAAAAAATCTTTTCTAGCTGTGGAAAGATGTGGAACAACAACAATTTTAATGCTTAGTTATGTTTCCTTGTGTGGGCTGTGATATTCTGGGAAAGCAGAATGGACGAGGGAACTTTACACTTAAGCATGAGGAGACCGAGAAATATCCATAACAGCGTTCTTGGTAATGACAGGAAGTTGGAAACAGTCTAAATGTTCATCATCTGCAAAACAGATAAGTGTACGTGCCATAATGGTATCTATATATTGCAGTGAAAATGTAGATGTAATTCATGTGTAAATCAGTTTTAAAAAGTAAGCAATACATACATTTTAAGCCAATTTGTATAAAATTCAGAAATGCAAAGTTAACACTTTTTAAAAAGATATATGTCTATTAAGTGGTAAGACTTAAGAGACTGCAGAAGGGGAGGAGGAATCACTGGAAATTGGTAGGTAGACGGTATCTAAGGTTTTGTTAACGTTGTTTCTGAACCTTGGTGTTTATATACACTGGTTTGTATAATGTGTGATATAAAGGGGGTGGTGCTGGGCCTTAAGAGAATTACTAGTAAATGGAGAACGGAGAGACACATTCCAGCTAATAATTGTATTTGAGTGTGGACTTCATGTGGTAAGTAGTAGAGAATTGTGTGTGTGTGTTTATTTATTATTTATTTATTGGCTGCTTTGGGTCTTCGTTGCTGTGCGTGGGCTTTTGGGGGCTACTCTTTGTTGCAGTGCCTGGGCTTCTCTCGCCGTGGCTTCTCTTGTTGAGGAGCACGGGCTCTAGGCGCGCAGGCTCAGTGGTTGTCGCCTGCGGGCTTAGTTGCTCCGCGGCGCGAGTAGTATATTTTTGAAGAGAGTAAAATAATGAGTGATATTTTAGGAGGCTTATATTGAAACCTGTGAACCTGGATCCAATACACGGATGCCATCTGGAAGGCAAGAGGACAGAGTATGTCCAGTAAGGTTATGGCAGAGGAGATAGAGAGTTATGGACTGCATTTCTGAAGGATGAGAAGGTAATTTAAAGGTAGATTGGAAATGGAATGAAGAAGGAAGAGGTTTAATTTGTTTACTTTCACTAGAATCCACTTCTCTTCTTCAGTCTTAACTTGTCTAGGTTACTGCCAGTCTTTAAATCTGGTCTTTTAAAGCAGACTTCTGGTTCAGGAACAAAGTTCGGATTTTAAATCTGACTTCAAATAGGGATGAGACATGATAGTATAGTTGATATATGAAATAGTGCAGTGAAAGTGAAAGGTGTTTATGTCTCTCGGCCAGTCCTTTTACTTCTAGTTTCTCATTGGTTGTGAGGATCAGATTGCATAAAGTAGATGATCACTATGGTGCTTACCATGTACCAAGTCTTATGAAATGGGTGTTATTTTTATTCCCATTTTACATACCAGGGAACAAACACAGAGATGTTAAGTAATTTGCCCAAGGTCACACAGCTATTTTGTAGTAGAACTGGGATTCAAATCCAGGCATTTGGGCTCTAAAAATCTCAGTTTATATCAGATCAGAGAGTTGTACAAATGTTTGTGGAAACCAAGAGCAGTAGATCATAAAGTTGTGAGTGGAGGGGGAACATCTTAAGAGTGCAGAATGGTGCCTTGAGAAAAACCACAAATTTTGCTTTGAAGTAGAGAGGAGAGTTAGCCAAGTTAGTGTCTTAGGTCAAATCAAGAGTCAAAATTGCCTGTTAAATGGAATAATTTTCTTTCCTGTAGTATGAATTTACTTCATTAGTTTTCTCTATTGCTTAATCTGAAAATGTTTAATGTCTAGTTGATAAAGTCACTAGGAAAAAAATTTAAACCTAGGAAGAAGAAAAATGTTCCAAGTCTGAATAATAGGAATCCTCTCTGTGGATTACCGTGAAGATTTCTATTTTAGCAGATGAAGGTACTGTGTTAGCCTAAGGACCAGGAAGTGGGCTAGAAGTTGAATCCAGGTCTGTGATTGGATTAACACCAACAGTCTTAAAGCATTTAAAAATAATACTTGTTTTTCAGTCTTCCTGGGCACGACACTTTATATGGTTTTATCTTTATTGTGCGCTGAGGTACATATTGCTTTATACAAAACTGAAATTAATAGAGCTGGATAAGCAACAAGGATATACGGTATAGCACAAGGAATAATAGCTGTTATCTTGTAATAACTTACAGTGGAGTATAATATGCAAAAATACTGAATCACTATGCTGTACACCTGAAACTAATATAGTATTGTAAATCAACTATACTTCAATTAAAAAAAGAATCTGGGACAGTATTTCCTAGGGGGTTTACTATTTAAATTAATTAGTTTTTTTAAAAACTTAAGTCACTTAAAGGCATGCCACACTGAAATGAGATTATGGCACTGAAGAACACAGACTAAAATATAAGTTTTTAAAGTGGCTCAAGCTCAATATATAAAATTGAATAGTTCCTCAGATAACAATCTTTTTAAAAAATCAAACCGTTAAATGAAATACAAGTTGTAAACATATATTGGGAAAACATATAGTGACATAGGCTAATGTGAAAATGAAAATTTACTTAACACTCTAAAATGGAAACTATGTTGATAAGTTATTTATAAAGCCATTATAAATTTAATAAATGAGAAACTTTAAGGAATAATTAACCTAACCCTGTATTTTAATTGGAAATGAGTCAGTTGCTTGCTTTAAAAGTTCTGAGCAGGGTAGTCAATGCTTTAAATTACTAATAGTGAACTATCCCTGCCATCTGTTGGTGAAATGGTTAGGACATTCTTACTGTATTGGTATTGTTGGTTGCTACGTGTATTTGGCATATTTTCACATGAATAAGTTAAATCACAAGGGTGTTTGACCTTGATAGAACTTGGAAAATCTGAAAATTTCTTACAGCTTTTTGTGTTTTTAATTCAGATGGGGAAAATACTGTAAGAAACTATTGTTTTTTAGCTGTTTGTTAAATTTTTATGTGAGATTAAAGGGTTATTATGAATTTTTATATGAGATTAAAGGGTTATTATAAGTGGTTATTTCTTTCCTGAGCATCTCTACAAGCCTTTATGATTATACCATCTTAAAATTAGTTGTTTTTAAGAAGTGATTATTTCACACAATTGTAAACATAGTCAAAGATCCATATGATGGTATTAGATATCTTTAAAACATAGCATTTTTAAATTTAGAAGCTGAAGATTTTTTTCTATAATGTCTTTTAAAGAAGTAAAGTCTGCTTATGGTCATTTCACTTCCTGCTAAATAATCCTCTGAAAGAATGAATATGTAATAGGACTAATAGGTAATCTTTATTTTACAAAGGAAATCGAAATATGGAACAACTATTTGTTTTCTCCATGAACTTTCTGGATGTGTTAAGCTTTCATTTGTTTTCTGAAATATTTTAGTTTTCCATTTTTTTTAATTTTTGAAAAAAATAAATCCAATAAAGAGTATCAGATAGTAGTATTCATGGAATGTGGAGGTTGAATATGATTAACTGAAGCTTATTTCTTAACCATACATACAGATACTTGTTCAGCTGTTGAAGGTGAAGCTAACATCTTTAGTAGCACTTATATCATGAACTAGGTTTAAGTTCCAGGTTAATAATTTAGAATTGTGTATTAAAATGAGCTTTAAATCTGTTCATTGAGAATTTGAATATCAGATTGTAGTTAAATGGCATTTGTAAAGCAAGCCTAATTAGTCATTCTTTTTCTGATGTTTTCTGGTTGGGGGTGGTGTGGAGGTACTTTCTCTTTTGGAAGTGAAAGATTTTGCATTAATGGGCATTTAGAATTTATCGTATAAAGAATTTAAGTGGGTAAATTAGATTTTGATATTACATTCTAGGTTAGTTATCTCGAAGTATTTTCAAGCTTTATTAATCTCTATGAAAAGGCAATTTTATATAATGATGGGAAAAAAATACAGTAAAAGAAGCTAATCTTTTTAAAACATCTTGGTAACTTAGTAAACCTCTCAGTATTGTGCTAACTTTCATAGGCAGTAGGTCTTGCTTAAAGGAGCCTTTTAAAGTGACTTGTTCGTCTTACGTTCACCATTGACCAAAGATCTAAATGAACTTTTTATAAATGTTCTTGCACCAGTGCCGTCTTGTCTGATTTCTCTTAATTTCTTTGTTCTAATAAAAGATTTTAAAAACTTTGTTTCAATCAGAAGTCTGACTTAAGTTCTTTTTCAGTAATGCTACTCTCATTGTGTGGGACTGCATTTTAAGTTGAAACTCTGAGTCACAAAAATATTGTTATTCTTAAGAATTACAAGTTGTCATGGGATTTACATGGTTTGTCTTGCCCTTTTTCTTAGTTTTTCTGACATCCATTTTCTGTTTGTCTTAAGGTTATCACCTTTTACCTTTACTTCTCTTAACCTTTCCTTTTTGCAGATCCACCATTTTCATATATGCTACAAAGAAAAATAATTCTGTAATGCAACGATCATTTATTTCCCTTAAAATATGATCAATTTTAAAAAATTACATATGATCATAATGCCGCAGTATAATTTCCCTAAGGGAAAGAATAGTTCTTTCAAAAGACTGGCTTTTCAAAGTACAGAGCTTTGGCTCTCAAATGAAGGGCAAAGCTGCAATTAATAGTAACCTCGATACTTTAAATTTTTGATTTCGAAAAACCCTCTTAATGGTATTGATTTTTTTCTTTTTTTTAACAAAGTATACATGAAAACTTAGAGGGTCTTACCAATGTTTACACAATATTTCAACCGGCATTCTGTATGGCATTTAAAAGTCATATCAAAGAAACCTTCATCCAATGATGTACACTTAACTCTTGTCTTTATTAATCTTAAGGCCTAAGTAGTTTACATAATGGATCTCATCTAGAACTAGTTTCTTTAGTGTCTTTTCTCAAATTCGTCTTTCTTGGTGTGCAAAAACATCTTCTGTACTTCCAGTCACCTCTGATAGCATTTCTATGTCTTTTTAACTTTGTTACATCTTTTTGTAAAATCTAACTTAAGTCTCGCCTGCAACTTTTTTTTATACTTCTTCTACCACTGTTTTCATCCAGTGTTTCCTTACTTTAATCTGTCATTGGTGGAATTGGTCCCATAATAGACTTGTAACTATTGAATATTGCCTGGTTTTTGCATTAATAAAGTTTAATATTTTAAACTAACAGTACTTAGGGTTATGGGTGATGAAATGTATTAAAGTTAACTGAGCAATGCCTTCTAGTAGAATTATGTAGCAAACAATTTAAGACTTATCAACCTCTGTATGTAATTGTGATTATAAAATTGTTTCATCAAGGACATTTATTGTGTATATCATTTAACTGATACTTTATGAGCTCACACAAATGCTTTCCAAATTCTTATGTAACAATTTCTGAGGTAAAATAACAATTTAAGAAAGAAAATGAAAATAATTTCATTATTTTCACGTCTTGGAGGAAACACATCTTGGAGGATCGCATTCAGAATTTAAATTTTCCAGGTGATTGGGCTATTCTTGTGAAAGAATCTGTGTTTATAGAAATCTGTGTAAGCAAGATCTCATTTTCATTTTCACCTGTTTTGAGCTCTAGGGGTGCTGTGGCCTTGAGCATTAAGTGAATGTCGATGGCTGCTACCTTGGGGAGTTTCACTTCTTTAAATCACCTATACTTCCTGTACCTGGGTTTTTTCTTGGGAGGTCTCCTATTTCTGTACTGCGCATATTTAGTTCTCCTTACCTTTTAAGATTAGAGATGAAATAAGCAACTGCCTGATATAGGATGGACAGTAAGAAGGCAGTTAATTATTTGGCTTAAATTTGTGCAGAAATCCTTAAACTGTAGGAAGTCCCTTATTTTTCTTCACATCTGTCTTTACCTCAATTGGATTTTGCTGCATAAAGGTCTCAGCTATTGTGTTTGATCTTAGATCTTATACTAGGTACTTGACACCTAAGCTTCGTTTACTTGTGGTTTTTTACTTGGTTCTTTCTGATAGTGTTAATAGGTCTCATTTTCTAAAACAGAATACAACTGATTCATCTTTGACTTGCTGACCTTGATTTTTTGTTTTTAGTCTTCTGGAACTTAAGCATCATACTATAGGGTGTATTTTTATTCTTCTAAAAGAAGAGACCCATCTATATTTTTATTGAAATTTTGATGTATCCAGACATCTAACCCTTCAATTGAAATGTTTTTAAATTCAGTATGAAATTCCCTTTAATAGTTAAACTTTATCATGAAAGACTACTTTTTAAATATCTATATGCAGGCTCTGCATACATCTGAAATCTGTTTAAGTTATGTAATTCTTTGTAAGTTTGAGATCTTAAATGTTTTTTTTTTTAATCAACATGATGCATAAGTTTTTTTTCTAAAAAAACGGCATCTACTTAAAGGGATTTATGACTAAAATTGCTTATTTTTCTACAGAGTTGTCTGCTGGTTCTCAGCTTGAAGAAGATTCTACAGTCCTTATTGATCCTTTTTCTTGGCGTTACCATTTTTTGAAGCAAAGTTAACCTAGTTTTCTAGTTTGAGCTTTCTTTTTGGCCATCTTCTAAAAAAATTTTTTTTAATCTATAAACTAGACAAGAGATAGTTCTACAATGTCCAAGTCATTCCAGCAGTCATCTCTCGGTAGGGACTCGCAGGGTCATGGGCGTGACCTGTCTGCAGCAGGAATAGGCCTTCTTGCTGCTGCTACCCAGTCTTTAAGTATGCCAGCATCTCTTGGAAGGATGAACCAGGGTACTGCACGCCTTGCTAGTTTAATGAATCTTGGAATGAGTTCTTCATTGAATCAACAAGGAGCTCATAGTGCACTGTCTTCTGCTAGTACTTCTTCCCATAATTTGCAGTCTATATTTAACATTGGAAGTAGAGGTCCACTCCCTTTGTCTTCTCAACACCGTGGAGATGCAGACCAGGCCAGTAACATTTTGGCCAGCTTTGGTCTGTCTGCTAGAGACTTAGATGAACTGAGTCGTTATCCAGAGGACAAGATTACTCCTGAGAACTTGCCCCAAATCCTTCTACAGCTTAAAAGAAGGAGAACTGAAGAAGGCCCTACATTGAGTTATGGTAGAGATGGCAGATCTGCTACACGGGAGCCACCATACAGAGTACCTAGGGACGATTGGGAAGAAAAGAGGCACTTTAGAAGAGATAGTTTTGATGATCGTGGTCCTAGTCTCAACCCAGTGCTTGATTATGACCATGGAAGTCGTTCTCAAGAATCTGGTTATTATGACAGAATGGATTATGAAGATGACAGATTAAGAGATGGAGAAAGGTGTAGGGATGATTCTTTTTTTGGTGAGACCTCGCATAACTATCATAAATTTGACAGTGAGTATGAGAGAATGGGACGTGGTCCTGGCCCCTTACAAGAGAGATCTCTCTTTGAGAAAAAGAGGGGCGCTCCTCCAAGTAGCAATATTGAAGACTTCCATGGACTCTTACCGAAGGGTTATCCCCATCTGTGCTCTATATGTGATTTGCCAGTTCATTCTAATAAGGTGAGTTAATGCAACAGATACTTCTAATTTCTTTTACGTTGTAGTGCCTATTCTGTATTTACCTATATCTTTTACTCTAATTCTGTAGTCTGGTGACATTGAGTTGATCAAGAATTTTTATACTTTTGAGAACACTTACTTTATTTCGAAGGTAATTGTTTTTGAGCATTTTAAACCAGGGCTTTACATTAATACAATCTGCCTAGATTACTTCTGGCCACAAAGCTGTCATCCACTGGGATTATCTTGTTGGTTTTTGGCATCAATATGTTCTTCTTAATCGTATATTTAAGCAGGTTTTTTGTCTGCTTTGTTGAATTGTTTTAAGTATTTTTTTTTTTTTTTTGCAGTCAATGTGCTCTGCCATTCAGGATGCTAGATAATCAGCTCTCCATCTGTCTTAATTACTGATTCGTATGTAGTAAAGATGTATTCTTGAACAATTCTCTTTTTTTCCTTATCTGTGGCTACAGGGAAAGAGTTAATGTAGAGCCCTGGTGTTTGTTTCAGTATATTTCATATTTTAGATTAGTTCATTCTTCCTTTTTTAATTTCCCTTTAACACAAACTCTCATGCTGTAACTGAAATTTTTTCATCATTTTTTTTCTCCTTTTCCACAACTTTCTTAAACATACTTCAAAACTCACTTTTTATTATCCCATATTGCATCTATCCCTTTAGAGACTTGGGAAAATCAACTACTGCAGTATCCTGCTCTGTGTTCCTCATAAGCATGTTCTTTTTCTGACTTAGGCTTAGACTTCTGGTATAGTCATTTGAGGAAAAAAAAAATCTAATTCTCCTTTGCTTTAATTATCACATCTGGCAAAATGGGAACTTTTTCAAAATGTCCTTTTAAATATATTGTCCTTTCTCTTTCAACGTTTTCAATGCTAATCATTCGCACTGTTTTTTTTCCCCCCCAAAATACAGTGCAGTTGACTTAAAGTCAACATTATAGCACTCCACTAGCTTGATCTGTAATCTGACCATCCATTTTTCCTGATGTGCTGTACTTAACTGGAACATGTTGCTGCCATGAAACTGATTTGATGGTTACTGTCACAGGGTTTTTTCTTCACAGTAACATTTGGAAGGGTCATTTTCTTTTCATATCTATCCCTTTTAAATGCATTTTTAATTGAGTTGATGTTTGAGCAAAGTATATCATATAGGTCATTAGAGATTTTGTTTTTAATCTTTTTAAAAGTATTACCAATCAATCCCTTTTCTGTGTTTGGATCTCAATATTTTTGTCTCAGATAACTAAAAGAAGAGACTTCTTATATTATTTGAATTTACAGAGTATTTTGAAAAATATCTTTAAGAATAATTCCTAGCTAAATATATGTATGTATTCCTATAATACAAAAATCTTTTGAATTAATGCATCAATAATTTAAGTATACAAGGAATATTTTAATCTTTAATCCATGTCAAAATAAATTCAAATGCTAAATTTACGTTCATAGATTAATTTTCATTTAAGACAGAACCACAGACTCATAGAAGTTAGGGAATTATATTTAGTAGGTGTTTTCCTTTTTCAAATTAGTTGGATACACTAAGTATGTCATGGAATTTAGTTTTTGTTCAGTACCAAACTTCAAGTTTTAGGTCTGGTATGAATTGATTCAAAGAAAAGGTCCATTAAGCTCCTCTGGTGACTCAAAATATTTTCTGTTACTTCTTGCCTGTTCGCAGAAATGGCAATATGAGAAATATTCTCAGAAAGGTTTTCTAAACTCCAAGGAAGATAGCTAGGTACAGTGTCTCAAATGAAAGTGATTGTAAGGGACTTAAAATCTTTGCTACTGGAGTCATCATAAATCAAAAGCTGTTGTTGGAAGTCTCCTTTTCCTGACTTTGAGCGGTAATTTAACCTTGCTGCTTACACATGGGAAAACAATTCAGTAAAGGAACACAAAAGAAAACCAAGAAGGACTTTAATCAGAAAAAAGTTTCTATTTTTATATATGATTATACTTTTCTCTCCAAATGTTGCTACCTTCTAGTTCCTTAACAGTTATATTACTAAATAATGATAGTAACAGACCTAAATTGACAAAAGAATATTTTTGAATATTTGAAACTTTGAATTCAAGAGTAAGAAGACACCTTACCTAGTGCAAGAGGTACTTTTAACCTGTAAAAATGCATGTACCCTAGCTAGTTTGGGTATTTTATCACAAATTTAGAAACAGTTAAGAATTACTTTAGAGGCCCTTTGTTTGATTTACAAAATTTATGGTATTTGTAAATTGTACCAATTTTAAGAAGTTTTAGCACCTGGATTCTCTTAATGTATTTTAGTTTCCTTAACATGGCTAATGTTTTCTGGATATCTTCTTTATGGAAAAAATAAATACTCACTTTTATTAGGGATCTTTTTAATTTATAGCTGATGTAGAATCAATGAGTTTAGAGAAAGTAGATAATGAAAATTTTTTTAACATTTAATCCTGCTCTCTGGTATTGCTGCATAACTTGGAAAATCTGTTCTTTTCACTTAGTGGTAACGTTAAATAGCCTACATGATCAAAACTTCTTCTTACTATGAAGTAAGAAACTTTTAGGTGCAAAACATCTAATTTGTCATCATTATTTTTGATATTTTAAGTAACTTTCAGTGATGGTGTTGCTTTTATTTCTTTCTAGGTCATTGTAGAACATCAAGTTGCTCTTCTACACAGCCTCAAACTTGCCTCAAAATTCCTTTCATTTAAAGAAAACTGGCCACTACAGCCCTTTCACTGTCTTGTCACTTGAGTTCATATTTTCCTTTCAGCATTCTAGAAGCCCTTAAGTTATTCTTTATTCTGCCATTCCACATGTGCTTCTCCAAATTATCTTTTCTTTATATAATTTAGGTATCTCAGTGACATCAAGGTGAATGTAGTTTTTCCTGCAGAACTTCTGAATTCAAAAAGTGAATCCTTTTTCTTTATTAATCTGATGTGAGAGTTACCTCCATGTAGAATCCAAGGATATAGGTTTTTTAAAAAACCCTTTTGGCTTTTAATCCTCACCTTAGACCAAACAGTAAAAGATCAGGTATGGTAGTGTAGATTAGTAATGGGTGGGTTTGGGAGGTATATAACTGATTCTTTGATCTTGGCTTTCCTTCTAGTACTTGGTAAGACCAGCCATACTTTCACAAGTTTGAACCTTTAAAGATCATGGGGGATTGGATATAAATAACTTCTGGTCAACTAGATATCCTTTCCATCTCCTATTAATTAGAAGCATGCCTAATAGGGTAACTTTTGCTCCTCTCCCAACACACTACTTCTCAAGGGTATTTTAAATCTGAATATTTTTCGTTAAGAAAATTCTAAGTTAATGTATTTGTTTAATCCCGCTTCTGAATTTTGTGAACTTTACCTATGGCGCCTCTTGGTTACAGCCATTTTTAAAGTGGCCTCCAACAAGTCAGTGGTCTGTTGCTTTGCAAGTAGAAATGTTTTATATCCCAAATATCTGGTTGTAGAGCCAGCTGGAGAGATCTCTTCCAGTTCCTTACTTATTAGCCATTATTTTAAAAAGACAATCCAGCTTTGAGAGATAGTTCCCTAAGTTCTTAGAAGTACCATTCTGTTTGAATGTGTTCCATTTTACCTCTTTCACAGTTTTAATTTTTAGTAGGGCATAGAAATGTGTGTAAACTCTCAAAATGTAAGTTAGTTTTTAAAAATTAGATCCCATTTATAAAATAACTTTTTCTAAAGTTTCAGAATGGTGTCTCTTGTAATTTGGTTCCTTATTTTAGTTCAGCTCTAAGTGAGACTCCCTTTTTAAAACATTGCCTGACCATGTTTTATATTCCAAATATAATGTATTAGGTAGTGTGGGTGTTGGAAAAGTTGCCTGATTTTGTGGGGATTTGTGAAACAATAATACTTGTAAAGCGGGAAGTGTAAAACAAGATAGCTTTCTTTATAAGCAATGTAATAATAGTTGCTTTTTTTCTTTTTAATGAAAAATTTTTTTATTATTAGCACTTCCTATGTGCCTGGCAATGTTCCGATAAACAGGTTACCTTTATTAATTCATTCCTTTTCACAAAATTCTAGGAGAATATTGAATCACAGTGAATTTAAATAACTTATACGAAGGATTCACATTTAGTAAGTGGCACCTTGGGAATTGAATGTAGGCAGTCTGGCTGCAAAGCCTACTTTTCCTAACTCTTTCTTATGTTAATCATTTACATGTGGATTTTTAACTAAAGAAAGGAAAGTTTATTTGCATAAAATAGGAAAAAAAATAATCCCTTCAAATTTAAAATAATCACACAGGAGCAAATACTGGAGAAATAAAATGTTTTCGTCCCTAAAATTTAGAAATGGACACTCCTAAAATTTGCTTCTCTGTTTTTGGGAAATATAATGGGAGCTTAGTTTTTTGATAAATGGGAGCATTTTCTAGAAAAGTCACTCCTGTTGAATCAACTTAGCTTTTTATGGCTTTAGTACACTTGCAACATACCTCAAAGGCTGGATGAAATTAAAGATACTGTTTTTAACTAATTATTCACATTTATAGTATATATTTTCTAAAGTGATATAAGCATGGATATTTTATCATATTTAGAGTTCTATAAAAGCAATTCTAATGATACGTAAATAAAAATTCAGTTTTGTCCACAGAAATTAATATGCCTACTGATCTCAAGGTCAGTTACTACTCTTGATCTTATTAACTCTATATCTTTTCCCTGTCAGGTCTGTTAGTATATTAACCAAGTTACCCAGTTTTTCCAAGAATGTGCATGGCGTATTTGAGGGCAGGATCAAGCTACAAGGATTCAGAGAAATGGTTTTAAATTAATTCAGTGTGATTAGTGAATGGGCAGGTGTTTATTCTGCTTATGATACTACATATAGATTAACATTCTAGAGTTTGAATGGTTCAAATGAAAATACCTTAGTTTTATTTTTGTTAATTCTACTAATTTACTTTGCTACAGGAGTGGAGTCAACATATCAATGGAGCAAGTCACAGTCGTCGATGCCAGCTTCTTCTTGAAATGTAGGAGTTTGAAATACCTTTAAAGCATCCTTATCGTGAATCAGAAACACCCATTGATTGCTTTGGGGAGTTCACCGTTTACTTGTAATATCCACATTGTTTTTACTGCATAGTTGATACTGTCCAGGCAATGCCAATTACAAACAAAATGTTTAGATCTGGAATTGTATATGGGATGTTAGATGCAGTGGTAGTGGTACTTTGTTATTTAATATTTGTAGGGTTAATAAATGTTGGTTCTTTTTATACAAATTGAAAGAATTAATAGACTTAAAGATAGCCTTTGATACATAGAACAGGTTCATGAGAGCATTTGCAGTAACAGTAATACGTGCTCTAAGAATACAGAAGACGTGGAAAGGGGGGAAATTACTAGAAGTTAAAAGTTAGTTTTCAAGCAAAACCCTTCAGGATGTATTTCTTGCTTTTGAGATACTTTTGATTCTGAGTTTAAGTTGCTAGAATGAATTTGAATTCCTAAAGAATCTCCCTGCCTAAATAGCACATGATACCCATTGTTCACTGGAGTGGCCATTTTCACGTATGCTATGCTCTGTTGGGGCTGTCCTTTCTGTCTAGTGACACAACTCAGCTCTGCTCTTGGTATTTAATATTGGAGAAAGAAAATCTGTGGTCAGTCTTTGTTTCCCTATATAACCCAACATTTCCAGTCCCTCATGGAGCACTTTTCTTCTTTGTGAATTAACAAATATAGGGCATTCTCTAGCGGCCCAGTGGTTAGGACTACACACACTTTCACTGCCAAGGGCCCGGGTTTAGTCCCTGATTGGGGATACAAGCCATGTGGCATGGCCAAAAAAAAACCAAATATAGGAGTATTTTAATTGCAACATACATTGCCTACATTTTCAGGCAATACAGAACAAGTATATTCTCCTTCATTTGGATTAATTTGAAATTCTGAAATTTTCCTTTGGAAATATCAACATGTCATGTTTTTAAACTGTAATATTTCTAACACTTAGACTCTGTATAACTTTCCTAATGAATAATCTCTATTTTAAAGGCCAAGCGAGGCTACTTTGTGAATAGGACAGTTTTATTTTAAAGTTAATTTTCTGGTCTTTTTAAAGCTACCCAGAATGGAATCCTGACAATGATACAGGACACACAATGTAAGTTAAATTTTTTAAGCTATTGTTTGTAAAGGAGATCAATGTAAGGAATTCAGGTTAAATTTTTCAACATTTCATAAACAGTATTTTCATAATTTCTTTATTGAACATGAGAGTTTGGTAAAAGTAGAAGTCACTGTGGGTGAAAGAATTTCTAGAAACTATCTTTTATATAGTAATTTTTATTTTATTGTTACAGATTTTTCCCTAGTTACTTCATACATAAATGCCCCCAAAGATTGGAATCATAGTCATACAAATGTTTTAGCAGTAAATTTTAGTTCTTTCTGATGGACTTTATCATGCTTTGTATTTTATGTTTTCACATTATACTAGGGGTGATCCATTCATGTTGCAGCAATCTACAAACCCAGCACCAGGAATTCTGGGACCTCCGCCTCCCTCATTTCATCTTGGGGGACCAGCAGTTGGACCAAGAGGAAATCTGGGTGATTATAAAATTCATGTTACCTTTCCCTAAGAGCTTTTATCATAAAAATTAAATGCAGTGATGTTAGGCAAAAGAAGTGTCATTGAACTGTAACTCAGAAATAACATTGCATGAGAAGACATGTGGTACTCATATGATATTTGTAATATCCTTCATTTGTGTTTGAAAGATGTCTGTTTTTCAATTAAAATAGCCTGGTAGTGCAAGTATATTTATTACAAGACTGAAAAATACACTTTTTCCCTATAAAGGTGCTGGAAATGGAAACCTGCAAGGACCAAGACACATGCAAAAGGGCAGAGTGGTCAGTAATAAAGCTCTTGCTTTTGCTGTTTTAGCTGTTCGGGGGAATGTGATTTGACTTGAATCCTTGCTAATTGAATTTGTGTCATAGTCTTTATTATAGGAAGATTGCTTTAGTTTGAAAATCATCAGGCTTTTATATATGACTTTGATAAGAGTTAAAACTTTGTTTTCATATGTCCATAGTCTACAGATCTCACCTTGATTCAAAGTTAAGAACTTTGCTATCTAATTATGTACACAGTAGTCAATTTAAATATCAGTGCAGGTACTGTTTTCTGAAACTTTTGAGATTTGCCCCAGTGACATATTTTAAATATTTAGTTTTTTCCAGTTGACTGTAGATTATAAAAGTTTTAACATAATACATAACCTGTTTCGTATTGCTTCTAAAGAGACTTGTTTACTAACTTGATTTTTTCCTAATGGATAGGAAACTAGCCGAGTTGTTCACATCATGGATTTCCAGCGAGGGAAAAACTTGAGATATCAACTATTACAGCTGGTGGAACCATTTGGAGTTATTTCAAATCATCTGATTCTAAATAAAATTAATGAGGTATGAGTTAAGTGTAGTATTTATTCATCACTAAAATATTTCCAAAGGGGATTACATAATTTTGTATTAGAAAAAGAATGTAAGCTTAAATCATCAATATGGAATGTAATGTAGAGCAAAGGGCCAATAGTTGAACTAATCAGTAGTAAATTCTAGTACTAACGGATTATTAGTAACTTTATAAATTGTGATTCTTAAGCAGTAACATTGTCATTATTATACTGCTGCTACTATAAGGGCTATGTAAGAATAATTATTTGGAAAACCATTTCAAACTTTTACCCAAGTGGCACCAAATTATTTCAGGTTCAGTAGGCATAATAAATGATAGTTTTAGTATCATGATGGTAATAAAATCTGAGGTGACCGTTAATAAATAGCAAATTAGCAATGCTGGGTTTCTTGTTTTGCTTTTAGATTCTTGAAAATGCTCTCTAATTAATGATTAAATATTTTTGGAAAGACTTTGGGCATTGTGGAATTTGGTTGGTTTTGGGAAATAATTTTTTTTTGCCATTTTAGGCATTTATTGAAATGGCAACCACAGAAGATGCTCAGGCTGCAGTGGATTATTATACAACCACACCAGCATTAGTATTTGGCAAGCCAGTGAGAGTTCATTTATCCCAGAAGTATAAAAGAATAAAGGTAATATCTGTTTTTCCAGATTTGTATTACCAACCATTTGATACATCATTTTAATATTTACAAACTTACAGCTATTTTAAATTGTTGCTAATATCTAGGATAATCTTAACTATTAACTAATAATTACGGCATACCTACCAACGTTTGACTCCCCCTCCCTCCTTTTTTTTCCCATTTATTAAATTAAAGAAACCTGAAGGGAAACCAGACCAGAAGTTTGATCAAAAACAAGAGCTTGGACGTGTGATACATCTCAGCAATTTACCTCATTCTGGCTATTCTGACAGTGCTGTCCTCAAGCTTGCTGAGCCTTATGGGAAAATTAAGAATTATATACTGATGAGGATGAAAAGTCAGGTAATATACATGTAGAAGTTTTGAAAAAGATTATTTCTCAGAATGCTTTAAGTTTTTTGTTTCATTTTGTTTTTTTAATATCCTCATAGTGAAGAAAGGGCAGGGGTGGTAATTTGGCATCCAAGGTGGAGTGGTTCTTTATCTTATCATAGATAAATTTTCTAGCCAAATGGTAGTTTTTTAAAAGTCATAGTAGGCGAATTCTATCAAACATTTAGAGAAGAGCTAACGCCGATCCTTCTCAAACTCTTCAAAAAATTGCAGAGGGAGGAACACTCCCAAATTCACCATCACCCTGATACCAAAACCAGACAAAGATATCACAAAAGAAGAAAATTACAGACCAATATCACTGATGAACATAGATGCAAAAATCTTGAACAAAATACTAACAAACAGAATCCAACAACATATTAAAAGGATCATACACCATGATCAAATGGCATTTATCCCAGGGATGCAAGGATTCTTAAGTATACGCAAATCAATCGATGTGTGATACACTATATTAACAAATTAAGGAATAAAAACCATATGATCATCTCAATAGCTGCAGAAAAAGCTTTTGACAAAATTCAACACCCATTTATGATAAAAACTCTCCAGAAAAATGGGCATAGAGGGAACCTTCTTCAACATAGTAAAGGCCATATATGACAAACCCACAGCAAACATCATACTCAATGGTGAAAAACTGAAAGCATTTCCACTAAGATCAGGAACAAGACAAGGATGTCCACTTTTGCCACTCAACATAGTTTTGGAAGTCCTAGCCACGACAATCAGAGAAGAAAAAGAAAAGGAATCCAAATTGGAAAAGAAGAAGTAAAACTGTCACTGTTTGCAGATGGCGTGACATAATTTTCTACTCTACATAGAAAATCCTAAAGATGCCACCAGAAAACTACTAGAACTAATCAGTGAATTTGGTAAGGTTGCAGGATACAAAATTAATGCACAGAAATCTCTGGCATTCCTATACACTAACAACAGAAGATCAGAGAGAGAAATTAAGGAAACAATCCCATTTAACATCGCAACAAAAAGAATAAAATACCTAGGAATAAACCTACCTAAGGAGGCGAAAGACTTGTACTCAGAAAACTATAGAACACTAATGAAAGAAATCAGAGACATAAACAGATGGAGAAATACATCATGTTCTTGGATTGGAAGAATCAATAGTGTGAAAATGACTGTACTACCCAAAGCAATCTACAGATTCAGTGCAATCCCTGTCAGAGTACCAATGACATTCTTCACAGAATTAGAACAAAAAATTTTGCAATTTGTAAGGAAGCATGGAAGACCCCAAATAACCAAAGCAATCTTGAGAAAGAAAAACGGAGCTGGAGGAATCAGGCTCCTTGACTTCAAATTATACTACAAAGCTACAGTAATCAAGACAGTATGGTACTGGCACGAAAACAAAAATATAGATCAACGGTACAGGATAGAAAGCCCAGAGACATACCCACGCACACATGGTCACCTAATTTTCGACAAAGGAGGCAAGAACATACAAGGGAGAAAAGACAGCCTCTTCAATAAGTGGTGCTGGGAAAACTGGACAGCTACATGTAAAAGAATGAAATTAGAACACTCCCTAACACCATACACAAAAATAAACTCAAAATGAATTAAAGACCTAAGTGTAAGGCCAGACACTATCAAACTCTTAGAGGAAAACATAGGCAGAACACTCTATGACATAAATCACAGCAAGATCCTTTTTGACCCACCTCCTAGAGAAATGGAAATAAAAACAAAAATAAACAAATGGGACCTAAGTAAACTTAAAAGCTTTTGCACAGCAAAGGAAACCGTAAACAAGATGAAAAGACAGCCCTCAGAATGGGAGAAAATATTTGCAAATGAAACAATGGACAAAGGATTAATCTCCAAAATATACAAACAGCTCATGGAGCTCAATATCAAAAAAACAAACAATTCAATTAAAAAATGGGCAGAAGACGTAAATAGACGTTTCACCAAAGAAGACATACAGATGGCCAAGAGGCACATGAAAAGATGCTCAACATCACTAATTATTAGAGAAATGCAAATCAAAACTACAATGAGGTATCACCTCACGCCGGTCAGAATGGCCGTTATCAAAAAATCTAGAAACAATAAATGCTGGAAAGGGTGTGGTGAAAAGGGAACTCTCCTGCACTGTTGGTGGGAATGTAAATTGATACATCCACTTTGGAGAACAGTATGAAGGTTCCTTAAAAAACTAAAATTAGAACTACCATATGACCCAGCAGTCCCACTACTGGGCATATACCCTAATAAAACCATAATTCAAAGAGAGTCATGTACCACAATGTTCATTGCAGCACTATTTACAATAGCCAGGACATGGAACCAATCTAAATGTCCATCGACAGATGAATGGATAAAGAAGATGTGGCACATATATACAGTGGAGTGTTAACTCAACCATAAGAAGAAACGAAATTGAGTTATTTGTAGTGAGTTGGATGAACCTAGAGTCTGTCATACAGAGTGAAGTGAGACAGAAAGAGAAAAACGAATACCGTATGCTAACACATACATATATGGAATCTTAAAAAAAAAAAGGAACCGATGAACCTAGTGGCAGGGCAGGAATAAAGACATGGACATAGAGAATGGACTTGACATGGAGTGGGGAGAGGGGGAAGCTGGGGTGAAGTGAGAGTAGCATCGACATATATACACTACCGAACGTAAAATAGTTAGCTGGTGGGAAGCAGCAGCATAGCACAGGGTGATCAGCTCGGTGCCTTGAGATGACCTGGAGAGGTGGGATTGGGAGGGAGGCTCGAGAGGGAGGGGATATGGGGGTATACGTATGCATATGGCTGATTCACTTTGTTGTACAACAGAAACAGAGTATTGTGAAGCATTTACACTCCAGTAAAGCTCTATTTAAAAAAGATTATTTCTCAAAGTGCTTTAAGTTTTGTTTGTTTTTTGTGTTTTTTTTAATATCCTCATTCGTAGTGAATAAATAAAAGTGGAAAGTAAAGATCTTTTCTCTTGCTTGGTTAACAACACTATTTGTTTCCAGAGTTTGCTTCCAAAGATCTTCCTTTGTGTATATAGGTATACTTTTTCCCCTTACTTCAAATGGGATTATATCATACTGTTGTTTTCCACATTATACGATTCCATTGAGTAAACTGTAATGAATTTAATTTCTTTAGTTGATGGATATTAGAGTTGCTAGTATTTTGGCTGTGCCATTAATGCTGCTGTGGACTTTGTGGCATGTGAATTTATGCATTTGATTGGAGGATACAATTTCAGAATTGGAATTTTGGATCCTGATATTTCCTTTCTTTACTTTGATGGTGTCAAATTCCTCTTCAAAAAATAGTACTCAAAAAAAAAAATAGTACTCATTTATAGTCACACCAGCATTGTCTGAGAGTGAGAGCTTTGCAAACACTGGATATTAAAGACTTTTCAAATTATGTGAATTTAATGGATGGATGAAGTTATGTCATACTTGTATTTCATTTTTAAAATTCATAGTAAGGGGAGCATCTTTTCTTTCTTTTTTTTAACCCTTTTGTAACAACATGAGTTTGTATCCTTCCAAACTTTTACTTTTTAATTTTTTTTTCTTTTCCTTAATGTATTTTGAGTGATATTTTCTAAGCTTAGTACTTTAATTACTTTTGCAAAAAGACTGTGTATAGGTGGTTTAATATTTGGACAAGATACTTTGTAAATCTGACAAATTGTCCTTATCTGGGTGATGTTTAACTCTTACTGCTGTCTCTATACTAAAGATTAAATTCTCCTAACAGGTAGAAAAAATAAGCTCTAAAATTCTGTGCAATTCTCTGAAAAATAATGTCTTTGCTAATTTTTTTTTTTCAGGCCTTTATTGAGATGGAGACCAGAGAAGATGCAATGGCAATGGTTGACCACTGTTTGAAAAAGGCCCTTTGGTTTCAAGGGAGATGTGTAAAAGTTGACCTGTCTGAAAAATACAAAAAATTGGTACTCAGGGTATGTAGTATTTGATTCTACTTCATTATAAAGCTTGTTTTCATGCTTTTCAAGCCATGACATTCTTATAAACATTTTTATATGCCAAGAATATAGGGTTTGGTTATTGAAAGAGAATAACCTTTTCTCTTTTTCTGGTCTTCGTTAGTACAGAAGTTTTTAAACTGATGTTTGTATAAAGCACCTTTTTACTTTTATCTATTTAAGATTTTTTTTGAACAGAGTTCTGTTAACAAAATGTTTATTATTTACTGCTCTATTGAAATGTTGATTGTAATGAACTGGTAACTGTATGCAGCTTAAATTCTTAGGTATGGTTACAGAGATTGAATAAGCTTAGTTGATATATAAAGGATGGTCATCAATTATTAGTTAATTGGATAATTATATATTCTACAAATTCTAATACATTTATTTAACTTCTGTAAAATTTTGTCTTTTAGATTCCCAACAGAGGCATTGACTTACTGAAAAAAGATAAGTCCCGGTAATTTCCCTGTGTGTGTGTGTGTGTGTGTTGGTGTCTTTGTGTACACTAGTATATTAAAAACTTTTGTTTTCCAGCTCAGGTGAATTAATTCAGATGTATCTTTTGGTTTCAGGAAAAGATCTTACTCTCCAGATGGCAAAGAATCTCCAAGTGATAAGAAATCCAAAACTGATGGTTCCCAGAAGACTGAAAGTACAACCGAAGGTAAAGAACAAGAAGAGAAATCAGGAGAAGATGGTGAAAAAGATACAAAGGATGACCAGGCAGAACAAGAACCTAACATGCTTCTTGAATCTGAAGATGAGCTACTTGTAGATGAAGAAGAAGCAGCAGCACTGCTAGAAAGTGGCAGTTCAGTGGGAGATGAGACAGATCTTGCTAATTTAGGAGATGTGGCATCTGATGGGAAAAAGGAACCTTCAGACAAAGTTGTGAAAAAAGATGCAAATGCGAGTGCTTCAGCAACTGCGAAGAAAAAGCTTAAAAAGGTAAAGGAAGATTATATGTTGACCTGTTTTAGTAGAAAACGAGATCAGATAAACGTTTCAAATTATATATGTTAGGGTCACAATAAAGAGAAATCACTTATATTAGGAAAAAATAGATATGAATAATAAAAACATTGAAACCTAAACTCTGCAATAAATAGATTAAATAGGACTAATTTTCAAAAGAAAAATGTCAGTTCACAAAGGGAACTTTTTAGTAATGAAGGAGAAAGACTTAAAACTACATATGATTCTGTTTTGTAGTGGTAGTGTGTAAGTAGTAGTAGGCAGCCTTTATGGTCCAGCTTGTTTTTTAAAAGATGGGGTATGAATTTTACAGTAACTTAACTGACCCAGGCCACTAAAAACCTTTTGTCAAAAATGGTTGAATCTGAAGAATTTTCCTATTAGAGAAATGTAACCTTGATTAGATACTTTAATAGGTTTTAAAACATTTTTTCTTAGAACACATGTCACATATAAGAGCATATAAGGCGAATATCAATACAAAAATACATACATGGTAAAAGAACAGTAACTCAAAAGACCCATGGTGTATTGACTACCTATGTTAAGGAGCCCGTTTGGAGCTCCTTAAGATAAATGGGTCTTGAAATGAGATTTTTATAATTCTATTTCATTGGTTCCTTCTAAGCAGTACTCAGCTACTAGGAAACTAATACTTACTCCAGTTTTTGATGGCTTGGTCAAAAAAGTTAGTCTTGAGATTCTTTTTCTGGCTGAAGTGGATAGTGCTATGTTTGCACTCTTAAGAGCTGATAATTATTGAGCGCTTATTACATGCTATAATTTTTCCTAAGCTCTTTGTGTGTGCTGATTAACTGATTCTTACAATGACCCTATGCCATAGATACTTTTTTATCCCCATTTCTTGAATGAGCAGATTGAGATATGTTAAAATTGAGTGGATTGTGGTTATACTGCCTATAAATGGCAGAGCCAAAATCTAAACCTAAGCAGTCATGCTCCAGAGCTTGATTTTTAAACCACAGTGCTATTTTTAGACTGAATGTCCTCTAAGCAAGATTTATACCATAAGATACCTTCTTTGAAGGACATCTTTCAACTATCAAATCAGTTCTTCGATACATTCCCTAGCAGCAGAATAGTCTCAGAAAGTATAGAATATGAATGTCCTCATATTTATTTTCTGCTCTTTGTATGAGGCAAGCCTTCGATTATTTAGTTTTAAAACAAGCTGAGCTGTTTTTGAAAAGGTTAGTAATTTAGGGGGGAAAAAGGAAGACAGCTTTTTTTTTTTTTTTTTTTTTTTTTTGAGAAAATGAATGAAGGCAAAGACGCTATCCCTTTCCCTTCAAGTAAAGCAAATGGAAGGGATGCTGCAGGATAATTGTTGCAGAGTAAATTTGTCTTTCTTAACAGCGTCGTTTCCCAGGGAGTATGGAAGGTTTTGTCACTCTAGATGAGGTTGGTGATGAGGAAGATTCGGAACTTCAGAAACTTCGTAAATCGGGCATGGCATTTAAATCTGGTGACAAAAATGATGATGGTTTGGTTGAAATTAAGGTGGACAAGATCGAGGAACTTGACCAAGAAAATGAAGCAGCGTTGGAAAATGGAATTAAAAATGAGGAAAATACAGAACCAGGTGCTGAATCTGCTGAGAATGCTGATGATCCCAACAAAGATACAAGTGAAAACGCAGATGGCCAAAGTGATGAAAACAAGGAGGACTATACAATCCCAGATGAGTATAGAATTGGACCATATCAGCCCAATGTTCCTGTTGGTGAGATTTAAGGCTTTGTTCTTTCCCCTCTCACCCTCCCCAAACTCTTATTAAATAAGATTTTTAAAATTGGTCTTACATAAGCTCTGATAACATTCTTAATTTACTTCTATGCAAAACAGTTTGTAAATCTTAATTGGAACATTCTTTTTTCCTCTTACCCATGTCTCCTGATTTTGTATTATCTTTTGTTACCATTCCATAATATGTTCTCTTTTCTCATAAAGTTTTCTGAGAATTTCACATTGCTTTTTGTTTTGTTTACCTTTTCTATTTCAAGATTTTTAAGAGAACAATTAGGTGTGGGACCTTAAACATCAATTAAGTACAAACTATTAACAATGTCATGGTTTTTGTTTTGTTTTAGCTTAGGCTATATTAGACTTGTCACAAATGTTACCTCATTCAAATTATATTGACAGGAAAAAAAGATTTGAGAACACTATTAAAATCTTCAGTTTACTGAATTTGTAAGAATGTATGTTTGTGTTCTAGGTATAGACTATGTGATACCTAAAACAGGGTTTTACTGTAAGCTGTGTTCACTCTTTTATACAAATGAAGAAGTTGCAAAGAATACTCATTGCAGCAGCCTTCCTCATTATCAGAAATTAAAGGTAAGGCTATATCTAAAAGAGGAGAGTTCTTTTGTGAAAACTAGCAAATCATGTAAGTTTATGGAAAGTACTGCCTGTGGACCCAGCATGCTTTATCCTGGAGATAACATTCTTTATTGATGGGCCTTGAGCAGTTTAATGAATTCTAGAAACATCTGTTAAGCCTCTTTCTAGAAAACACTCTTAACTAAATGTTGTTAATTGAGTAATTTCTAAATTTATAGTTCTAAATGTCATAAATTCTTTGGTATAAAGTTATTTGAGTATTCTCAAATGGTTGTTAGACTGTAATTTCTCTAATTTGGATATTGGAGGCCTGAAAGCCAGCTTTATAAAGTGCCATATCCCTTCATACTTAATGATTTTTACATTGACTTTAAATTATTATATATTAATAATGACACTTCAGTAAGTTTCATGATCAACAGGATATAAAGATAAAAGGATAAATTAAAAAAGCACAACATGGTAAAGCATAACAAATTTCTGTTTGGATATTTTGAAGTTTGGTGTTTTAGTTAGTGGCTTAAGGGCTAAGTATTGAAATAAATAATGGGAAAAACTTGAAAGTAAGAGTTAAAGAATTCATAATTGTAGATAACACTGATTTATAATATAAAGCTACTAGAGCATTAAGAACAGTGGTTATTTTCAATGGTAGCAGCAATTTAATATAAATATTTTGTCTGCTTGACTTAGTGGAAGGGTCAGTGAATAAATACGTGTCATTTTAACTAAGTTCTTGGGGTAACAGTAGTTCTTCTGTGTGGCTGTTATGGTCTTTGTTTGATGATCTCTGTAAGTTAGTCTTAATTGCACATTAAATAACTTTTCCATATTTTACCGTTTTTCTCCCATGCCTTACTGTGGTGTCCAGTTTAGTTTCATACTTGCCTAATAAGAATAACTGGATCTTAAAAATATTGATAAGGTTATAGTTAAATTAGACTCAAGTCCCTAAACATGGATAGAATATTTTGTTTTGGAGTTAATCCATTTGTTATGTTTCACTGCGGTGACTTAATCCTTGTAAAAAAAAATTTTCTATTTTCTTTTCAGAAATTTCTGAATAAATTGGCAGAAGAACGCAGGCAGAAGAAGGAAGCTTAAGATGTGCAAGAAGCTTAATGATTTCAAAGAAAATAATGGTTCTTTGTTTTTAAATGTTAACCTTTTTTAAATACAATACAGATAGTTAGAAGAAAACTATTGTACTCTTTTGTTATAGTGGAAAAATAATAGACGTCTGTTCATGTGTTAAGTGTTATAGCAAAAATACATATACGGTTAAGTTAATGAAGAATTGTTTTTGTTTTATCAAAATGGTAACAGACAGAAATACTTGGTAGAGACTGACTTCATATGCTACTTAAGACACTTGCATCACTAAGAAAGATACGTAGAAACATTCAGAGAAATGAAATTAGTAGTTCCAAGCTTCAAAGAAATGTCAAAACTTTTGATTCCATTCAATAAAGAACAAAACCAATTGTATTTTTATTACTTTCATCTGAAACATTCCACATTTTAATCTGAGCCTTTCAGACTTTTCATTTGCAGTTCGAAGCATTTTTGGTTTTGTTTCATTTTTTGAGAACGTCATTAATGTGAGATTGGTAATTAAAATGCAGGTGCAGTTTTCTTTTAATGTCATGCTGTTTAGGTAATAAGAAATACTAAGTAATTGGCTTTAGATTTTGTAATTTTTTCCCTAAGTTCCTGCTAGATTTCGTATTCTAGTAGTCAATGTATTTTTCAGTGAAATGTAAAAATATTCCCATTCTCTTTGACCAGTATTAATTTCTTGAGATATTGCTTGTCACTTGAATCCTGTAGCTGTCATACATCTGGTATAAGCACATTTGATTTTTGAAGTGTGTAGACCATCTCTTCATATTTTCAAGATGTAATTTTACATTTCTGCATTTTAAAAACAGTTTGGCCATAATCTTAGACGCACGCTTCTAATTCATATACTGCATATGTGACCTTTGTGAACAGAAATTTGCATGTATAATCTGTGTTTACTTGTAACTTTCTGGTTATATACGGCTTATATCTGTGGATTCAAGTTTCTGAAGTGAGTACCAATAAAAAAAAAAAAACCTAGGCCATGTTCATTGGTTATACATGTTTGAAATGTTAACCAATATATTTGTCAGTTGTGGTTTTTATTCACTGTTACACTTTTTTGC
This sequence comes from Balaenoptera musculus, assembly GCF_009873245.2. NCBI lineage: Eukaryota > Metazoa > Chordata > Mammalia > Artiodactyla > Balaenopteridae > Balaenoptera > Balaenoptera musculus. Next base: position 115,428,265 of record NC_045787.1, read on the forward strand.
ATGCTTTAACAAATTATTACATTTTTAATTTAGAGTGTTCTAAAGACTGCTACTAAAGATCTGAGTTTTAAAGCTTTTGGTGCTGGTGGATTTCTTGTTGCTGTTACATAACTGAAAATGGGACTCTTCATAGTTTTTTAAAACCTTGGAGTTTTAAGATGTTAAGGGTGAGGAAATGGTAAAAGCTCATGTTTAGACATGTGTAAGTATTTAACGATAAAATTGGAAGTAACATGGAATAACAAGAATTGGTTTTACCATTACCAGCCTTTCAAAGTTGTTGGGATTATAGGTATAAGAAAGAGATGATTGTCAAACAAATTTTCAATTTAAAAAAAAATAAGAATTTAAGGGATTCTCTTTGAAACTCTTAGGTCCAAGTGTATTAAAGGATATATCAAATAGTTGAAAGAAATATTATGATCTACCACTGAGGGGCAGATGACACTTTTTTAAATGTAACATGCACAAAAAATCCTTGCCAGTTTACTTCTGTAGTTTAATTTTGGCCTTTACTAATTACCTGCTTTTGTTTAACTCCAACTTTTAACAGCAGCTACACAAAGCATTTTGTGTACATGGAATCCCTTGATTGTTTTCTGTCAATGATAACTTTTCATAGATCCTACTTTGTTAGATATACCAAGTTGTAGAAAAGAATGTTTAATATCTTCATTTGATAGCATTTGAAAGCAGAAATTCTCGTAAATAAATTGCTAGTGATGAATAAATCTGTAACAGCTATTTCCCAGATTATGGCAAACCTTTATTTAAGAGGAGTGTTTCCACTTTAACCAGCTATAAAGTTGAAAATTTTCCTACCACCATTTTAATTTTTAGTTTAAGCTGCTGTTAATCCTGGGTAAAGGAAACTTTTATAAACACTTCATGTTTGTTTTACAGTTTTCTTTTAACCGATTGTTGATAAATTCGGCATATGAGAGTGACCCTGGTAAGGCTTGAGTTTGCTAGCTGTAGTACTGTGTATCCTAAAAATAATTTTATTTAAGATTTTATTAATGAGGAAGGTGAATTTCTGGCTATAGAGTACACCAGGAAGTACCTCCTCTAGAAAACGGTATGATTGCAAGGAACTTTCAAAGGTTATATCCTTTCTCTGAATTCTTTAACCCCTTAGGGTGATGGGGACAAGTAAAGGATGTATATACCCTATTAAGTATTACGGTGGCATTAAGTTTATAAAAGGGGAAGGGTACACATTTTATGCCTCGCTTTGTTCACAGTGCATTTTTGGTGGCTTTGATGTGTAAAACAACATCATGAATAAAAATTGTGACAAAAGAGGGTCATGGTATGTAGTGGAAATCTGTAGGAACACTGCAGATTATATTTTTAAATCAAATTAGTAACAAAATTGGTATAGACAGTTTGGTTAGGATAACATGCACTAGGGCTAGGAGTGAGTAGCTCTGTGCTCTCTGTATTGGCCTCCATCATAGAAAATGGCCTAGGATAGCTGAAAGCTCAAGCATTGAATGGTTATGCATTTGAGGTTATATTCCCTGACAAGGACCTTGAGCTGTTTGTTGAGCTGGAGTGCCTCTCCAGTCTGATGCAGGTCCTTTGGCTGTCATGGGTAAGACCAAGATTCTTATACAACATGGTATATAAACAAAATGGTTCTGTGAATTCTTTTTCTTTAGTCGTTCTCAAATTTTAGCATGCATCAGAATTACCCGGAAGCTTCATTTAAACATTGCTGGGCCCTGTTCTTAGAATTTCAGATTTGCTAGGTGTAGGGTGGGTGTTAATAATTATCATTTTTCAAGTTACCAGGTGATGGTTATGTCAAGGATAGAGGCCACACTTTGGTTTACCTGTAGCTGAAGTGTTACTGCTAGGCAGTTGTAATCGAACACCTGGTTTAGATGCTGTTGCTTGAAGTACTGGTTTTGCTACTGTTAAAAACTAAAAATAAGGGGAATGTTGGAAAATAATCATTATTTGGGGGTGCTCACAAAGCATTTTTTAAAGAGTTGTTAATGGGAGACACCCAATTCAGAGCCCTAGATAACTGCTTTCCCAAGTCAACCCTTTATCTTTTGCTTGGAACATTAATAAAATCTTGAACAGCTAATTTACTGAAGTTTCAAGTGAATGGCAAAATGGAAGTAGGTACCGCCCATCACTCCAGGTATATCTAATTTGCTGAATTATAAACATCATAGTTGACACAAGGTAGAGCTCAATTAAGGTACTACTCAAGTAATTTGGAAAAGTTCTGAGGGAGAGGACTGTCAGGTAATACATGATTAAAAGGCTATGTTAATACTTTTAAAAGGCTTTATCTTAAGATTTTTGACCCTGGCCTTTCCTTGAAATTATAGTTCTTAGATTTATAATTTCCATACAGTTTTAAGAATTCTGCAAAGCCAAATGTACAGTAGAGAATGGGAAAATTGAAAAGCAGTATGTTACATGTAGAGAAAAGTCAAACGTATCCATGCCAATAGCATTTGTAAACTTCGGGTGAAAATTGCTGCCATTAGATACAAGTTTAATGATCTTTGAACCATCTTGTCATTGTGCTTCATACATGGCAGCATTGATGTATTGGTTGTGAGAACCTGATCCAAAGATATACCAAGAGCAGCAGGAATGTCCTACCTTTGACAAGGACAAAATACTGAAGTTTCAGTTATTGCACCTGACTATCAAAAGTAGGACCAATTTCTATTTCCTCAACCTTGCCAGGGTTGTTAAATCACAGCTACTTCCTTGGCAACTACCAACTATGTCCTTGATATATGCCCCCCCCTTTTTTCCTACACTTAGTATCAAGATAAGCCCTAGTTCATGCTCTGTGTGCACTCTATTTTGTGGTATGAAGACCTGTGGAAAGGAATTGGAGTTTAAATGATTCTTGGTGTAATGGATGGTGAAACTTTAGTGAAAACCGAACTTATTTTCCTGATGGTGGCTGCTTCTGCTCGCAAGTACAAGGTGTGTTTCTGACCCATCTCATTGTAAGTAGCTGAGCCTGTGCAAAACCAGCAAGGAAGGGCTTGGCTCAGACTGGAAAAGGAATTTTTTCTTCCTCATATCACCCTTCTTATTCAAAGCATAATCACCTTTGCTTATTTTACATTTACAACTTACTTTCTACAAATTTGACCCTCCTTTTAGGACAGTTTTTTTTTAATACACAAAATTTACCATCTTAGCCATTTTTTAATAACTTGCTTTATTCTGTTAATACCGTAATTCACTTAACCAATTCCCTATTGATAGGCTTTTCAGTTTCTTGATTGTTTATAACATAGCTATGAAATCCTTAGGTATCTATATATATGTCTGATTTCTTCCCCATACGTGGAGTGTTTGAGTCAGGATTTACACATTCTACGTTTTGATAATTCGGGGAGAGTGGGAAGCTGTTCATAGCCATCCTAGGCCTTCATAACCATCCTCTCCTGATTCCTGATTCCTACTTCACCTTCCATCTCAAGTTAGAATTGTTAGTGCCTGAGACAAACAGTTGAATGTCTGCAGCATTTTAAAACTGCACCTCTGATGGTTCCATTGCAGTGTCTTTCCTCATCATTGGCAAACTTCTTAGCCTTCATTATTGTTGTAGTGTTTTCCATTCATAGACCATCATCACCACCATCCAGGCATAGCATAAAAACATGGAAGTACCCTGGGCCCATCAGGCTTTCTCAGCCACAATGGTGAACTCTGTGAGCTGGGAATTGAGATCTATAACCCCTTTGTGTGAGAAAAACAACATAAGCCTTTGAATGGTTCAGATTAAAATAAGCCAGGATTAAGCAAAGATTATTTTTCAACATAAATTACATGGGTTGTGTTAATAAGTTCCATTTATCTCCATGATTAGCTTTTAAGATTGCCAGTCATCTACAGATTAAACTACCTATTTTGATTTTGTTTTCCCTCCTGTCCATGCCTCTTCTAGCCTCGAGTTGATAGTTCCAGGTTCCTTGAATGAATCATGCTCCACAGACCAGCAAAACAGCACCATCTTCTTCCCCAGAGCTGTTGGCTCAGCAAGCAAGAAAGCCAAGCCCTTGCAGTTTAGGATACAGATCTGCAAATGTAGCCAAAGTGGTTGACCAAGGCACAACTGTCAAACTTTATTTGGAGCTTTGGGCTGACTCAAAGCAGATTTTTAATGAGTGAAATGGCCCTAGAGAGAAGCCCTCTCTTGGATTCAAGAGTTTCATGGAACTTTTTTTTTTCCTTTAGTTTTAGCAGTTATAAAAGCTTGTGGTTTTTTAAAGATTCAAGTTTTACAAGAGAGTAAAAAGATAAATCTCAGTCCCTCATTTTACTTCCCCAAGGGGAAGAAATTAGAAGTTTTTGTGTGTCCCCTCTCAAATATAATGTATATTCGGAATTTTCTTACACATACTATACACTGTAGCTTGATTAGCATCACAAAATATATCGGGACTTGCCAGTGATGAAGCAAGGAAGCATGGATTAGAGTAACGTGTGCAGGGCAGCCCATCCAAGATCATGGTCGAGGAAATTCTTGGACCCTTAGGTCTCACCCTTCTATCTTACCTCTGGACAGAGTATTTCCTCCCTTAGCCTGGGCACCACATATATATCGGTAATTTGCGCCTGTGTGTTAAGATCTAGCTCCAAAAAGTGTGTTCCTGAACGTGTATGAGTGCAGGTGCTCGTAGATCAGTTAACACGCCTCTGTGAGTCTGTCTTAGTTTATTATTTCTGTGTTATGTTTCTGTGTCAGGATCTCTGGATATGATTTAGTACATGTCACTCGTAGTGTGACGCTGTGTATCACGTTTGGTGTGTGTTCCTGGGTGTGTGACTGCGCTGTCGTTATCTAGATGTTCCTATTTGATGTCAGTGTGTTTGAAGTAACCGTTGCGGTGTGTAGTAGTCCACGTCTGTGTATCTTTTCTGGGTCTCCTTCCCAGCTCCCCCACTCACTGCATCCCATCATTCTTGAAGGATGGGCGGTTGTGGGGACACTGGCCCAGCTCTACTCCGGTTTTCCTGAGAGAACACGACAGGACTTCCAGTGTTCCCCGCGGCCGCCAGGGTACGCCGGAAAGGCTGTTGCGCATGCACATGTGTGCAGCTTGGACGAAGAGAACTTTGAGGTCGCCCTTTCTCTCGCGCGCGCTCTCTGGTGGCCTCGGAGGGCAACGATGACAAAACGAGAGGCGGGGCCGGTGGCGGCGGCGGAAGTGAAGTCACTTCCGGGCTGGGGTGTTTGTTTGGACTGGAGAAGGGAGGCGGCGGGCGAAGCGCGCGTCGAGCGGGGTAGCGGCGCTGCCTGTGGAGATCCGCGGAGGCCGACCGGATTCGTTGGCTGCCGTCCCCGCTGCCGTGCACTGGGTGAGGGGTTCTCTCGGGCGGAGCGGCGAGAAGGGTGCGGCGGCCCGGCGGTCGAGGGGCAGCACCTCGGCGACGGCTGAGGGGCCTAGAGGGTCCCCTGGGTTGTTGGCCACCAAGCCTGTATGGCCCCCATTGTTCCTTGCCTCTTCCAGCCGAGTCTGAGGGATGATCTTGGACCGACTTAGTCTCTTTCTTCTCTGAGAAATGGCCGTCGCTTTTTTCTCATTGTCATTATTATGGTTTGGATCTCGTAGCTCTCTATCCGGGTCCTCGGTGGCGCGCGAGGGTTGCCGGGATAGCACTTTCTCGCGTGCCGCCCCTCCCTCCAATCGCTTCACCCACCCTCCGATACCCTTTTCCCCTGCCCCCCACTGCCGCCTCGGCAACAAAGCTCATTGTTTCTCCTCACTTTACGCCTGCGCGTCGCCACGCGCAGCCCGTACTTGCTGCGCTTGCGCGCTCCTCCAGAAGCCTGGGTGGGGGAAGAGAAAGGGGCGGAGGGACTGGCGGGCTGGCGAGCGTCCTAGGGGAGCATTCTGTAACCGTCCACGAGCCTGTACCTTTGTGATGATCCCCTTTCTCCGGTTTCTTCGCCTTCCCCTGCCCCTTATTTTTAGTTACATTGTATTCCGTGCTCGGGATAGGAGGGCCTTTGGAGTACTGGCAGTTCCTACTCCAGGACTGTTTTGAACCAGATGAACCCATCCAATTCACATTCTTTTGATTTTGGTTACCTTACTTTTTAATTTCTACTACTGTGCTTATTCTCTCCCACCATCAAAAATATATGGCTTGTGGTAAAGTTGTTTGTTTCAAAACATTTGTTGAAGCAGTCAGCAATGGTATTCTCTAGTAACTGCAAAAGGTGGCCTTTTCTGCTTCCTTTTGTTGTCTTATTTTCCTTGATTTTGCAACCCCATCATCTCACAGAAACCGCAAACTCTAGAAAGAATTTGGCTTCCAGTGTGCCGTGGGATGAGGTCTAACAGCTGACAGCTTTTGACATTTCAACAGAAGACAAATTCCCATTTTGCATGTGCTGGCTAATCTTGTTAACCTGATAGCATAATTTGTCACAATTTGCCTTTGAGCAGTTGGTCGGGTGTTGGTCTGCCTTTGAAATTTCGTGGGCTGCAGGTTATGTTTGCAAATAAGGGTCTCTCAGGGTTTTTAATGAGATTCCCAGTGTTTGCTGTTTTGTGCTTCTGTTTCCGGTTTGTGAGAGGATATTTGGGGCAAATTAGTCTGTTTATATTACTTGTTAATTGTGAACTTGAACAGAACTTAATTTTTTCTCACAAATAAGTGTCTATGATAAAAAGGTAACTCTCCCAAAAGTATAGCCTCCTTATCTGTTTCTTTCAGGGATGGGAGCTAAGTGAGTTTCATATTTATTATTAACCTGTGAAATAGGCAGGGTGAGTTTTTTTTAATACAAATTTTTAAATATTTATTTATTTATTTTTGGCTGTGTTGGGTCTTCGTTGCTGTGCGCGGACTTTCTCTAGTTGCCACGAGTGGAGGCTACTCTTTGTTGCGCTGTGCAGGCTCAGTAGTTGTGGCTCACGGGCTTAGTTGCTTCGCAGCATGTGGGATGTTCCCGGACCAGGGCTTGAATCCCTGTCCCCTGCATTGGCAGGAGGATTCTTAACCACTGTGCCACCAGGGAAGCCCTGGGCAGAGTAAGTTTTATCCTGCCCATTTTGAAATCGGGAAAATAGAAACTTGAGAGATTATTAGGCACATATTTCCATAGCACTTAGTAATGCCAGGCATTGTTCGAAGTGCTTTTAGAAGTGTTTAATCTTTAATGTCTGTAGGCAGTAAGTACCACTGTAAAATGAAGATTATAAATGAGAAATGTGAAGTAACTTGCCCAATGTTACATAGCTAATAAAAGCTGGAATTCAAATCCAAATACTCCAGAGATTATGTGCTCTTAACCACTATAGTGTGTTGCCTGGGATTTAGTAGCATATCCAAGGTCCTCTAGGTGGTTAGTGGCATATCTGGGACTTGAATCCAGTGCAAGGTTAAAGTTGTCCAAGGTTGTTGTCTTTGTGATCTGGATCACCCTGTTGCACAGATACATTAATAGTTTGTATATGTTACAGCCTGAGGTTCAGTTCCAATAACTCAATCTTTTTTCTTAATGTCCTCATCATTTAGAGTGGTGCTGTCCAGTAAGATAGCTACTAAGCACATGTCTATTGAGCACCTGAAATGTAGCAAGTGCAACTGAAGAACTAAAATTTTAATTGTATTGAATTAAAATTAAATTTAAATAGCCACATGAACCTGGTGGCTACCACATTGGATAGTGTGGGTTTATTTGAATTGCCTTTGCTTTTTATTTTTTGTATCAGTTTTTATAAATAAGGATGGTATTTCTGATGTGCTTTGAGCTTTTATTTATCGGCAGTGTTGAGCCATCCTTACTCTGACCTGATCACCCTGGTTACACTACCGTTGAGATTAGGGTTACACTCTTTGGGACTTTTCTGTGACATTGTTTCACTCCTACAGATGTTTGGACCTATTATTTTTATTTATACAAATTTATATTTGCTCTAAGTGTTTAATAATACTATTATGTGCCAGGCTGTCTGCCTAGGTACAGATGGGGAACCTGAAACACAGAGAGGTTAAATAACTTGCCCATCGTCACATAGCTAGAAAGGTAGCCTGGTTCCAGAGCCCCTTTTTTGTTTTTTTAATTTTTAATTTTATTTTTATTTGTTTATTTTTGGTTGCGTTGGGTCTTCGTTGCTGCGCGCGGGCTTTCTCTAGTTGCGGCGAGAGGGGACTACTCTTCCGTTGTGGTGCGCAGGCTTCTCATTGCAGTGGCTTCTTTTGTTGCAGAGCATGGGCTCTAGGTACGCGGGCGCAGTAGTTGTGGCACGCAGGCTCTAGACCGCAGGCTCAGTAGTTGTGGCGCACGGGCTTAGTTGCTGTGAGGCATGTGGGATCTTCCTGGACCAGTGATTGAACCCCGTGTCCCCTGCATTGGCAGGTGGATTGTTAACTACTGCACCAGCAGGGAAATCCCAGAGCCCATGCTTTTAATCATTCCTTTATACTGCCAAACATTAAAACAAAATATTCAGCGCTGCTCACAGACTTCTGAATTAAATACAGAGGCTGATGCAGAAATTTCTTTATCTTCTCTAACTAAAATACATACGTATACAATATATATGTGTACAAATAAGGTTAAGGAGTCTACTGTAGTTCAAAGTAGAGTCCAGTGGAATAAGAAAAGGTGTTATGTCTGTGGGGTCAGTTTTTTGATTTTTTTGGGGTTTGGGTTTTTTTGGCCATGCCACGGGATCTTAGTTCCCTGACCAGGGATCAAACCCAGGCCCCCAGCAGTGGAACCCCGGAATCCTAACCACTGGATCACCAGGGAATTCCCTGTGGAGTCAGTTTAATGAAAGAAGCGGAAAGAGAATCCTGTTTGAATTTTAATGAGAATTTTTTTTTTGAAGAGTTAATGTTTTAATTTTTTTATTCCAGTTTTATTGAGATATAATTGAAATATAGCACTGTATAAGTTTAAGGTATACAGTATAATGATTTGATTTACATATATCATGAAGTGTTCAATGAGAATTCTTAAGTAGGGGGAGACTTTCTAAAATTTAAAAGATTTCCATATTTTAAAATTTTGTAGGGACTATGAAAGGATGGACACTGCTGGAAACCAGTATGTGTAAGAGGCATTTCAGAAGGGAACAAACAGCTGAAGTAAAGAGTTTGTAGATTTAAAGTGCCAGGCATCAGAAAAAACAGCTCTCATCTAACCAGAATCTGGCAAAATCTCTGAATTTAGGTGTTAGGCTCTCATATTAGGCGTGATGTAAACAGCATGTTTACAAAAGAAAGAAAATTCATTTTCTACAATACTGAAAGTTGGAATATTTGTAGGTTATTGATAGAAAGGACAAGTCTAAATCTGTCCCACTTAATATTACTGTTCAAATATGAAAGCAAAAGACAGTTTCAGACATGAAGTAGCTTAGAAATTTATATCCCCAGGTAACCTTTTGAAGAAATATTAAGGCAAAACAAAGATGTCAAGTTAGGGGAAAGTGATTCTTTATATATATAATCTAAGGGAAAACCTAATAGCATAGATCTAACAGTGCTAAATTATTTCTACAAAACTCAGGATATGGGGTGGGGAGAGGAAGTGGGTAAGTAAAATCATTCTAAAGGTCTTGCTTTGTCTGGGAGCAGGGATTGGGTTGGATATATTGAAGAAGGTAAAGCATTCTAAATGTCTTGAGTTGGTTTGAGGGTGTATAGAGTATTTTTTTAATTGATAGGAAACTGTTCAAACTAATTTCACAATAGATATAAGTCAAATCATTGTGCTGTACACCTTAAACTTATACAGTGCTGTATGTCAGTTATATCTCAAAACTGGGGGAAAAAAACCAACTGAAATTCCACAGTAGTTTGTAAGTTACAGAAAATAAATCAAGTATTTTTTTAAAAATCTGCTTAAAATAGGAAAGTAAACATTACAGGAATAGAATGTAAAAAGAAACTATAAGAAAGCTAAATGTGAAGTTACGATGAAAGACAATACGAAGCATCAGTTACCAAAAATGTTAATTCCCTGTGAGACAGATCCTCAGGCTGGGTCAAGTAATCTAGCTGTTATAGTAGAGGACTTGAATATATCACTTTCAGAATTTAACAGGTAAAGTTTTAAAAAAAGGAAAAAAAGATCAGCCTAATATATACGCATCATTTTTTATGTAAGAAATAGAAATCACAACAACAAGGTCGTAATGTATAGCACAGGGAACTGTATTCAATATCTGTGATAAACCATAATGGAAAAGAATGTAAAAAAAAGAATGTGTATATGTGAACTGAGTCACTTTGCTGTACAGCAGAGATTGGTACAACGTTGTAAATCAACTATACTTCAATTTTAAAAATTGAAAAAAAAAAAAGAAAAGACATGGAAGTCACACATTTTTCTCTTTAGGCCCAAGGAACATTTTACAAAAATCATTAGTTGTCTACAAACAAAACTGTAATAAATTCCCAAAAGTGAAGGTTTTCTGGCTGCATTTTATAACATAATAAAACTAGAAATCAGGCATCAAAAGGTAACCAAAAGAACCTTAACCACTTGGAAATTAAGAACATTCTTCTGAATAATCTCTGGCTTATTATAAATAAAATAATTTGTAGTTACCTAAAGTTGGTAACTGTATTCTATATTAAAATTTCTAGGGAAAATTCATAGATATAAAATTTTTATTTGTGAAAGGTTGAAAATAAACATTTGTCAACTTGAAAAACAAAGAGCAACAAATTGAAGTTATGTAAAAAGGAAGGGAAAAATAATGTGAGAAAAGTAAAATTAATAAAATAAAAAATAAGTAGAAAAGATCAATAAAACCAAAAGCAGGAGTTTTGTTTATTAAAGTTGAATTTTTTTTAAATTAATTAATTAATTTATTTATGGCTGTGTTAGGTCTTCATTTCTGTGCAAGGGCTTTCTCTAGTTGTGGCAAGCGGGGGCCACTCTTCATCGCGGTGCGCGGGCCTCTCGCTATCGCGGCCTCTCTTGTTGCGGAGCACAGGCTCCAGACGCGCAGGCTCAGCAATTGCGGCTCACGGGCCCAGCTGCTCCGTGGCATGTGGGATCTTCCCAGACCAGGGCTCGAACCCGTGTCCCCTGCATTGACAGGCAGACTCTCAACCACTGCGCCACCAGGGAAGCCCTAAAGTTGAATTTTTAAATAGGTAATCCATTCCCAAAAATAGATACAAAAAATATCCTTAGCCGTCTAGTTCTCCTCCCTGTAGGTAACCAGTATTTTCAGTTTTGTTTTTAGCAGCTCTTACTGAGCTATAGTTCACATACCATGCAATTCATCCGTTTGAAGTGTATAGTAGAGTAGTTTTTAGTATATTGCCAGAGTTGTGCATCGATCACCACAGTCAATTTTAGAACATTTTCATTACCCCAAAAAGAAATCTTGTACCCATCATCTGTCATACAATATGTGTTCCTTGGTGACTAGCTTCTTTCATTTAGCATATTTTCAGTATTCATCCATTTATCAGCTGGTGGACCTTCGGGTTGTGTTGTATCCACTTTTTGGCTATTAAGAATTACTTAATAAGAATTAAGAAATTACTGCTATGAACATTTGTGTGTATAAGTTTTTATGTAGACATATTTTTATTTCTCTTGGGTATATACCTAGGAGTGGAATTGCTGAGTTATAAGGTAATTCCGTGTTTAATCTTTTGGGGAACTGCCAGACTGTTTTCCAGAGCAGCTGCACCATTTTAACATTCCCACTGGCAGTGAATGAGCATTCCATTTCTCCACATTTTCACTAATATAAAGTGGTATCTCGTGGTTTTGATTTGCATTTTCCCTGATGGTTAAGGATGTTGAGCATCTTTTCATGTGTTTATTGGCCTTTGGAGAACTGTCTATTCAGATCCTTTGCGCATTTTTAAATTGGTTGTTTAGGGACTTCCCTGGCGGTCCAGTGCTTAGGACTTCGCCTTCCGTGGGCGGGGGCGGGGGCGGGGGCGGGGGGCTAGTTCGATCCCTGGTTAGGGAGCTAAGATCCCACATGCCTCTCGGCCAAAAAACCAAAACATAGAACAGAAGCGATATTGTAACAAATTCAATAAAGACTTTTAAAAATGGTCCATGTCAAAAAAAATCTTAGATTGGTTGGTTGTCCTTTTATTATTGAGTTGTAATAGTTCTTTATATATTCTAAGTACAGTTCCCTTATCAGATACAATTTGCTTCTCAGTTTGTTTTCTGTCTTTGTAGAGATTCTATGCATTTGCAAATTGTGAACACACACACCCTTCTTTTATATATATGAAGAGTTTATTACACTTGCTGTTCTGCAAATTGCAAAGTTGGAATTCTTTTTTCCTACGATAAATCCCTGGTAGGCCTAATCGAGGAAAAGAGGAACATAGTCAAATTAGCTATGAAATAGGAGAAATTAGATAGTTTCTATTATAACAAAATTGAAATTATGGAGAAATAAAATTTTAGTGAAATAAAAATTACCATAGTTAACCAGAGAGGTAGAAAACCTGAATAGACAAAACAAGAAAAACAAAATTAAAGGTTGTTAATAATATACTAGTTTAAAAAGTACCAAGCCCTTATAACTTTAGATTCATTTGTCTTCAGGGATCCCATAATTCTTGTTATTCAAATGATTCCTTAATATAAGGATGGGAAGTTTCTAGTTCATTTGTTTGAAAACTTTTCTGTACAGTTCTAGTAGTCTGGGTTTGCAGTTATTTTCTTTCAGTGTGGTCTTTTGCTTTTCATTATTATTGTTGAAAAGCAGCTGGTTTTTCTCATTCTTTTTTGAAAATAATGTCTTTTTGGGTTTTAGAATTCTCTTTGATACTCTGCAGTTTGACTATAATGTATAATATATCTTGCTTTTTATTTATCTTACTTTGAGATTCTTGGGCTCCTTAAACATGTTGGTTGATTGCTTTCATCAAATATGCAATATTCATATCCTGCCTCTGCCCTATGTTTCTTCTTTTCTTCTTCAGGAATTTGATAGTTGTCACTCTGCCCTCTACATTGTTTGAACACTCTTTTGTATGTTCTATCTTTTTATCTTTTTGCTGTTTTCTGGATACTTTCTTTTGTTTTCCAATTCTATTGTATCAAATCTGCTGCCAGACTTATTACATTTTTGTTTATGTTGTGATTTCTGTATATCTAGAAGTTTAATTTGGCTCTTTTCCAAATCTACTATGCACTTTTTATATTTTACTGTTTTCTGAGGATATTTTCAAGCTTGATATGTAATGATCATTTTTGTCATCTGCCACATGGGTCTGGTTATGCTTTCTATAAATTGCACTGATTCTTGCGTGTTGTATCTTGCTTTTTCCTTCCAGATTTAGTTATCTTTCATTTTGAACTCTTCATTGGCCTTGAGAAATCATTTTTGGAGGTCCTTAAGGCCTAGCATGAAAATGGCTTCCTCCCAAGGAGTTTTACATTTGCTTTTGCCAGGCAGTGGCACTAGGGACACTACCAAGTCAGGACCACTTCATACTCATTTCATGACTTGGGATGTTCTGGACCTCCCAGGTGATGAATTTATTCCTCTTATCCACAGGAGGACCAACCACAGTCACAGTGTCTGTGTTCCTTTCCACCTTTTCCTTTTGATTTGCTTGGTGGGGAGTGGGAGTTGCTTTTGGTTCACCCTTACCCTGAGCCTATAGCCCTTTAGGGTCCCAGCTTAGAGTGGGGAGGATCTTTTCTTCAGTTTTCCACCTTGACCTTTATGCCTTTTGCCCCATGAAGCATCCAAGGTCAACCCAAAGAAGGCTAATGGGCAAAAGTCCTCAGTGCGAAGGCAGCTTCAGTGTTTAAAAGTTCCACTTTGCTCTCTGAATTCCCACTTTACTTACTCTTCAACACTTTAGTGCTTTTAAGTGTTTCTTTAAGACTATGGCATCCAACACTTTCAGTTTTCAATGGAAAGACTGGTCCAAATAATCTAGCCCACAATTATTGGTAAAATGAAGTCCTGATTCATTTATGTTCTAAGGAATTAAAACAGTTCCAAGTAAACGGATGTACCATCTTCCTGGCCAGAAGGCTTAATATAAAAACATGATCCTGATTAAGCTGCAAATTTTTAATAAAATTCCAGTCAGACTCTTATGGAAAAATTATTCTAAAGTTCGTATGAAGAATAAAAGTGCAAGATTTCCCCCCCAAAGAAAGTTGAGAAGGGAGTTGTGCTACTACGTATTTAAACTTACTGAAAGGCTCCTGTAATCAAAAGAGTAAAATACTGTGCTGAAATATTTGAGGATGAAAGGTCATAATGTCTGCAACTTATCCGATGGTTAAGCAAAAAAATTGTATAGAGAAAACAACTGTGGCAAAATGTTAACAGTTGATGAATCTAGATGAAAGGTACAAATGTTCACTGTACTATTATTATGACTTTTTTGTAAGTCTAAAATTCTTCAAAATAAAAGTTGGGGATAAAACAGTATACATACAATACACCATCATGGAACAAAGAATCTAGAAACCGTGTAAGTGGGAATTTGATTATGATTAACATCAGGAACAAGCTTTCATTAAATAATGATGAATGATGTGTTCATATGGAAAAATATAGATCTTTCACATCATACTCAAAGAAATGCTCACACGAGTTAAAGATTTAAATGTAAAAAAAAGAAACTATAAAAATACTGAGAGAAAATAAAGGAAATATAACCTCAACGTAGGAAAAGACTTACTAAGCAAGATAAGCATATCCCAGGAGCTGTAGAGGAAAACATTCTTTTTAAGCCCATCTGTTTGCAAAAGTAAAATGCTATGTTGCTTATATAGAGAACTGTTGAGGATGCAGAGAAATGGGAGCACTCAGTGTATTATAGGAATGTACATTACCATAATATTTTTGGCAAATAATCTGTCTTCTCTTAAAGCTACAAGTGCACACGGCCTTTGACCCAGTTATTCCCACTTACCAGAATGTATCCCACAGAAAGCTCAAATAGAAAAGGATATGTGTACAAGGGTGATCAAAGCACGATTGTTTGTAATGAGAAAACTGGAAATGTAAATGCATCAAAGGGGGAATTGTTGAGTAATTGGTGCTGTATCAATTAAAAAGTAAAGTGTACTTCTACATGTTGACTAGTAAGGATATTTCATGTAATATATTTAGCATGATTCTGTAAAATATATAAATCCTTTATGTGTGTTTTTATAAGCAAAGAGATATGAAAAGATACATACTAAGCTGTTAACATTGATTACCTCTGAGTAGGATTGGAGATCAAAAGGAAAAAACTTACATACACATAGGACCTGTTTTGTACATTTAAATTCTTTTTTTTTTTTTTTTGGCTGTGTTGGGTCTTCGTTGCTGTGCGCGGGCTTTCTCTAGTTGTGGCGAGTGGGGGCTCCTCTTCGTTGCGGTGCACCGCTTATTGTCATGGCTTCTCTTGTTGCAGAGCATGGGCTCTAGGTGCGCAGGCTCAGTAGTTGTGGCACATGGGCTTAGTTGCTCCGTGGCATGTGGGATCCTCCTGGGCCAGGGCTCAAACCCGTGTCCCCTGCATTGGCAGGCAGATTCTTAACCACTGCGCCACCAGGGAAGCCCTAACTTAAGTAGGGTGTACTTTGTATATGTACATTTCTTTCACTTTAATGCTTCCTTTTCCAACAAAATTTCCTAACTATGTACAAAATTTTTTAAATGATTATTGAAAACACTGTAAGATGATACATTGCTGTTTTACTATTTTGTAATTTTTGTTTAGGAAAATCTTAACTATATGTACTCTAACAACTACTAGATATTTAATATTAGTAATTCAATATAGTTTGTTCTGAGTTAGTATTACTGTGTTATTTTAAAAATCCTTTTATGAGAGTAAGGCTAAAAAATTATTTGAATTACATTTTCTGATAATTTTAGGATTTTAAAGCATAATAAACATTATTTGAAGTAAATATGAACATTAAAAAATTGGGGGGAAATTATTGGCTTTCTCACTTCATTTCTGCCAGTTTTAAAGTGGTTTGGATTGAAGCATGAACAAAGATAAGATAGCAACAGATTGGTATGGTTTAATTACCAGATTTTTTTTTTTTAATGTATTTGTCGAGTTATTATCTACATTGTGCCCTCAGACATCACTCAAGCAAATTAGGTGCTTCTGTTGTATTTCCAGTAGTTCCTCTTTTAGTTTTGGTTTGTTTTGTTCTAGAGAAAAACTTTTTCTCAGCCACAAGAGACTAATATATATAAATTTGAGCTCATTGACTCTTGGAGTCTTGAAGCTGCTTCTTTTGGGCTGCCTCTGAATGGGATGATGATACACCCCAGCAATACACCTTTCACTATATATTTTTTTGGTGGTTTTCCTAGTGGTTACCCTGGGAATTACAACTAACATCTTAGTTTGTAACAAGTATGAACTAAAAACAATTTAGTTCCATATAGAGAAAAAGAGTTATAAAGCAAAAAATACATTATTAGTGACTTTTGTATTTACCTATGTAGTTACCATGGTTGTTTATTTCTTTGGATGAATTCAAGCTAATGCTAGTATTCTTTTGTTTCAACGTGAAGGACTCACTTTAGCTTTTCCTATAGGACAGGTCTATTGGTGATGAATAAGCTCTCACTTTTTTACTTATCTGGGAATGTCTTAGTTTTTTTTTTAAGTCACTTTGTATATGTTTTCCTACTGCCTTCTGGCCTCTGGTTTCTGATGTGAAATCAGCTATTAATCTTATTTTGAAGATGCTCTCTTTGACTTTCAATAACTTGATTACAGTGTGTCTTGGTGTGGATTGCTTTGAGTTTATCCTGCTTGGAGTTTGTTGAGCTTCTTGGATGTGTAGACTAACATAGATTTCATCAAGTTGGAGGAGTTTGGGGCCATTATTTCTTCAAATACTCTTTCTCTTCTCCTTCTGGGACTCCCATTATGCATATGTTGGTACATGTAGTGGTGTCCTACTGGTCTCTGAGGTTCTGTTCATTTTTCTTCATTATTTTCTCTTTCTGTTTCTCAGACTGAATAATCTCAGTTGACTTACCAAACTTGGTAAGTCAACTGAGATTATTTCCCTGCTCAAATCTGCTATAAACCCTCAAGTAGAATTTTCACTTATTGTACTTTTCATCTCCAGAATTTCTACTTGGCTTCTTTTTTTAATTTATCTCTATTGATATTTGCTATTTGATGATGATATTTGCTATTTTTATGGTTTCCTTTAGTTCTTTGTACGTGGTTTCCTTTGGCTCTCTGGACATTTAAAACACCTGATTTAAAAGTCTTTGCCTAACCCAACACAGCCATAAATAAATAAAATAAAATAAGAAATTAAAAAAAAAAAAGTGGACCAAATGGAATACCAAAATATAAAAAAAAAAAAAAAAAAAAAGTCTTTGCCTAATAAGCCTAATGTCTGGGCTTCCTCAGGGACACTTCCTATTAATTTCTTTTTTTCCTGTTTATAGGCCATACTATCTTATTTTTTTGCATGCCTCATAATTTTTGTTGAAAACTGAACATTGTGACTATTATATGGCAACTCTGGAAATCATATTCTCCCCTCTCCCCAGGGTGGTTGTTCTGCTTGTTCTGTTGTTTTAGTGACCTTTCTGAAATAATTTTGTAAAAGCTTGTATTATTTTTTGTGTGGCCATTGAAGTCTGTCCCATTAGCTTAGTTGTCAGCTAGTTCTTTTCTTTTCTTTTTGAAATTTATTTATTTTTAATTAATTTAGTTTTGGCTGCGTTGGATCTTCGTTGCTGCACGCAGGCTTTCTCTAGTTGCAGCGAGCGGGGGCTACTCTTCATTGCGGTGCGCGGACTTCTCATTGCGGTGGCTTCTCTTGTTGTGGAGCACAGGCTCTAGGTGTGTGGGCTTCAGTAGTTGTGGCTTGCAGGCTCTAGAGCACAGGCTCAGTAGTTGTGGTGGACCGCTTAGTTGCTCCACGGCATGTGGGATCTTCCCAGACCAGGGATCAAACCCGTGTCCCCTGCATTGGCAGGCAGATTCTTAACCACTGCGCCACCAGGGAAGTCCCAGCTAGTTATTTTCAAGAGATGTCCTTTAATACCCCTAAGCAAAAAATAAAACTCTCCCAGTCTTGGCAGATGGGCTTTTGTGTATGTTGAGGTACACCTTTAACACTCCGGCAGTTTACAGCTCTTTCTTATGTGCAGCGCCTGAAGCCTGAAAAGTGTAGGGCCTTGTTAGGTCTTTTCTGAGCGTGCTGCCAGCACTGGGCATGCCCATGGCCTTTTAGGTTTCCCAGAATATGCAGGAGCTTTTCAAAGCCTTTATTCCCAAAGCATCTCCTTCACCAGCCTTTCCTCCCAAGCTTTTTGCCCCAACTGTTATTCTTTGCAGGCATTGGCTACTACATTTGCATTTAACTGCTTTTGACAAATGCCAATTTAAAATTGTAAATTTTATGGTATTTGAACTATATACTCATTTTTTAAAATAGCAAAACACACGACACAATCTAAAGAGTGTGGTCTAAGAAGGATCAAGAACAGGTCATAGAAGAAAATTTAAAATCTGATACAATACCTTATATTAGAACACCTTGTACTCAGTAATTGTAGGTCTGTCAACGTTCTGAAAGTAAATGATCCTTACCCCTCTGGCTTTTCACTTGGCTAGCTGTATCAGAAATCTGGTCAGCAGTTGTTCCTTCCTCATCTATCTTAAGGTGTAAGATTAGTGCCCAGGCTCCAGTTGATTTTTACTGGTTCCAATTATGATTTGTTTCCCAAATATTACTTGACAGCGAAATTTCATTTACTGTCCTTCATAGACTCTTTCACTGGGATCTATACCAAAGCCACGGGTTGTTTGATGAGGTGATAATTGGCATAAAGCTGACCTAGAGACATGTCAAATGCAGGGATTGGGCCCTTTAGGCTAAGCACTATTTATATTTTATTTGTTACTGGTTGGCATCAAACAAGGAGGGAGGGAGTCCCTTGAGATTCTCAGACTATAGAATTTGCTGATGCAGATTTTTCATTGTTTCATTGTTATGCTCGTGAAATGTATGGAGAACACTTTTTTCTTTTAAAAAAATTGCATTTACATATAGATAATACTTCAGTCACCTGAAGCACATTCAAACACAAGTTAGTATTTCTAGTACATGTCTCACACGTATAATTGCTACTTAACTGTTCAATTCTACTTGAATATCCTGTACTCTGTGCTAAACATGATTTTTATTTGCTGTTTTTAACTAAAGATATAAGTCACTTATTAATATTGTGGTCTTCTGAAATGTAGGATTTAATGGGTACGAGTTGGGATAGGACACAGGTTGGGAAAATAATAATGTTAAGCTGTTATAAATTGGGGTGTCTTTGAACATAGTTTAATGATCAGTTCATATGCAGAGTAAACAAAGTTCCATCCAGTTGCAAAGCAGAATTGACCCCCTGCTTTTCATAATATTTGAGTCTAATCTAAAACGTAATTTGTTTAAAGATGAGCATATAAATGTTTGGTAGCCTTGACATATAAGAATGAGTAATTTTCTTTAGAGGAACTGATTGCTCTCTAGTCGAAACTTGTTATCAAAATAAGGGGGTTTATTTAATCCAAGATTAATAATAAATAAAAATATCAAAGATATCCATCATCTGTTTTCTGTCATGTCTGCTTTCACAGTGCTTTCACAGTGCTTCACTTTTTTTTTTTTTTTTTTTGGTGCTTCACTTTCTTAACCCACATCATGTGGGTTTTCTTTCTACCCACAGCCTAGCACATAAATCTCTGTCTCTGCCTTTCTTTCATATACATACAACAGTGAATAAGTAAGGCAGACGTTCTCAGTAATTTTTAATTCAGGACTTACTAACAATTGAAAATGCTACCACCATGATGACTGTTGTCATTAGTATTCAGTCTTGGGGGAAATGCATATGTGTGCCAGGATAGGACCCCCTACCACAGCTTAGAGACTAAATTCATGTTATATGAACAGCTATAAGTTTTATTATACTTAGGTCTTCCTAAGGATAAGTCCATAAAATGAATGTAAAGGGCCAGGCAACATACATAGAGCAAGTCTTTCCCTGAACCTTACCCAAAGAAAAAAACTATTTCTAGTAGGAGATTTTAGTTTTAGTATTTTATTTGATTATAAGTTTGAGTAAGAAGGCCTGAAGAAGTTTTCTTTTTTTTTAAACTCTATTAGGTATGCTATTTCCTTCCTTTGGCACAAGCCACACTAATGTTTGGATTTATGTACAAGTGACTCTTGCTTTATGTAAACCCATTTTTTAGCAATTTCAGAGTCAGTGAATTGGTAGACTATTGTAGAATCTGAAACTTTATGCTTCGAACTTTTAGCCTGCAACATATCAGCTAGGTTAGATCATGTTATCACCTATTAAGTAGAGTATAAGAAACCAGATCTACTGTATGAGATTAGATGCCTGATACTTACTGTACAGTGGGAAAATCCAGACATGGAGGAACTCAACATGGACCCAAAGATAAAGCAAATAGAGAATGGGCTATGAAGTCGAGAGAGCCAGAGCTATACCTCGCGACTAAGGAACTAGGAGTTATTAAAAGTTTGTTAGTTTTCACTTCCAGTCTCTGGGCTTTTTAATAACAATTTTAAAAAGTAGAATTTGCTTTTCATAAAGTCTCTTGATGACTTAAGTCTTCCAAACCATGCTTGTTTTATAAAGCACAGAATATCCAATTAAAACAAAAATTGGATGGTTTGGGGATTCCATTTAAGCAATTGATTGCCTTTGTTTACTGTTATTAGCAAACATTAGATGAATCTAGGCTATTCTCAGCTATTTCGTAAATATTAAAATCATTTAGGAGAAAAACAAAGTTTTCCAATTACTGTGTTTATCATGTGCATTAATATATCATGTACATCTAATACCTAATCATGATGGCTGGTAATAATAGATGCTCACTAAGAACTGAAAGAATGACTGACTAGATTAACTGTATTGTTCTTCTTTTAAGGTTAAAAACTACATCTAACACCAACCATGAAAGATCCAAGTCGCAGCAGTACTAGCCCAAGCATCATCAATGAAGATGTGATTATTAACGGTCATTCTCATGAAGATGACAATCCATTTGCAGAGTACATGTGGATGGAAAATGAAGAGGAATTCAACAGACAAGTTAGTTTTGTGTATAAACATGCTCTTTTATTGTAGCCTATGACAGCCGTCAAATAATATAAATGTACTTTTCCCTGAAATGCGTTTTTCACCTGGTCCCTTATATATGAAATACATGGATTTATGTGCCACCACTCCTATTTTAGTTGGATGCTGATTACTACCAGGTTTAACTGCTCATTGAAATAACCTAAGTAGCTTTTTTCGGGGTCCCACCCAGAGATTCTGATTCAGAAGGATTTAGGGTGGAGCCTGGGAAACGTGTTTTTTAAAAGCTCCCAGGTGGTTCCAGTGAGCAATTAGGTTTGGAAACCACTACCTTACACCAGTCAGATTGTTCTATTGCAGTGAAAGTCAAGGGAGCCGGAATCAGGAGCAGATAGGCACAGGTACTGGGGTACAGATTGTACTGTTTTTCATGTAAGGTTCTCATTCTGATCAGCCTCAAAATCTGACACCACTGTTTTTTTAGAGAACTCTCATACATTGATAGATGTCTTTTATTCCCATATTTCTGGTACCTGTTTCTACCTTTCATCTAGTTTTCTCTCTGATCCTGGCTTTGATAATTAGTAGCCAGCTTGATTTCACCATATCCAGTTATATATATTCAAGAGTAAAGCAATGTAGTCTTATTTCAGTGAGAATGTTTAGTTGCTGACCCTACCCTCCAAAGAATTTTTTTTTTTTTTTTTTAAATTTTGGCTGCGTTGGGTCTTCGTTGCTGCATGAGGGCTTTTTCTAGTTGCGGTGAGCGGGGGCTACTCTTCGTTGTGGTGCGCGGGCTTCTCATTGAGGTGGCTTCTCCTGTTGCGGAGCATGGGCTCTAGGTGTGCGGACTTCAGTAGTTGTGGTGCGAGGGCTCAGTAGTTGTGGCTCTCGGGCTCTAGAGTGCAGGCTTAGTAGTTGTGGCGCACAGGCTTAGTTGCTCCGCAGCACGTGGGATCTTCCCGGACCAGGGCTCGAACCCGTGTCCCCTGCATTGGCAGGTGGATTCTTAACCACTGTGCCACCAGGGAAGTCCTACCCAAAGATTTTTTCTTCCAGTCATTTTTGAGTGGGTTTAGGGTTTGTATAGTTTTAGAAGTATCATAGGTAATTCTGATACACATTCCTCCACGAGAACACTTGTTACTTCTTTCCTGCCACCCTCAGTGGAAAAAAAAGAATATTCTGCTGTGACAAGTAAAGACATAGCAAAACCCTAAACAGATCTTTCCAGGTCTTATGGAAAAGATTTTTTTTTCCTTAGCACAGAAGCAAAGGAGGAAGGTATGACATTATGTTTTTAAATGGTTTAGTTCAAGATTCTTTAAGCCTTTTCTAGTGATGTCATCTTACCAAGTATGCTATAAATTACCCTTTATTTATTATAAATCCAGATAGAAGAGGAGTTATGGGAAGAAGAATTTATTGAACGCTGTTTCCAAGAAATGCTGGAAGAAGAAGAGGAACATGAGTGGTTTATTCCAGCTCGAGATCTCCCACAAACTATGGACCAAATCCAAGACCAATTTAATGACCTTGTTATCAGTGATGGCTCTTCCCTGGAAGATCTTGTGGTAAAGAGTTTTTTTTCATCTTTTTAAAACCTAGCTCATCTTTCCCATAAGTGGAAAAGCTAGCAACCATCTGTTTAAGAAGAGTTCTACATCTCTTCCCCTTCAGAAATTCTGCTGCTTCTTACTAAGGAAGCAGAGACCTCCTGGTCTCACTTATGATAAGGAGTGACTTCTGGCAACACTCTGGAGCTAGTCTGAAACTACTAACAGACTTCTTGCCACTGCTTTTAGTTATGATAACTATGTTGCCCTAGGAAATGTCTTAAAGCATTAATTCAAAAGGGAGTACACAGGATGTTCATGTGACTTGCCTATGCAAAAGTAGCTTGATGGAGAGGTTTTGCTCTTTAATTGTCTTAAATATTTGGTGAAATTACAAATTTTTTCTGAAAGATAAAATTTGAGATTTTTTTTCCTGACCCAGGATTTTCATTGAGTTACCCTAACTCCATTTGGAACTGTGATAAGGACTTTTACAAGCTCTTGGCAGAAAAGGAACACAAATCTTTTTATATTTTTAGTTATTCTCAGTGTCTCATTGCTGATGGTTTATTTGTAGTGAAAAGTTTTTTCAGGAATTTTGATAACTAAGCATCAGTACTAGAGTAAAACCTAATGATTCCTGTGCTAAAATTAAGATAAAATAATTTTAAAGTCAGAATGTTAAACTTTCTTTCCATATGGACAATCTGTCTAGTTGCTTCTACAAGATGGTTCTCTGGAATTTACCCCTAGACTCTGAAGTAATTTTTGCAGTTGTCTTCTGTTCACTGTGCATTGATTTCCTAACCTGGCTGTACGTCATAATTACCTATGAAGCATTACAAAAATTTTCTCAGCAACATCCCAGACCTGCAGAATCAATCATCTAGGCATGTTAATTTTTTAAAAGCACTCCCAGAGGATACCGCCAGCCTCCCCTATCAGGCATTTTTCTAAAGGGCTGTATAGAGAAAACTGAAATTTACTTGTGGTATAGCTTTTGTTGCAGTAAATGACAGTAACCCAATTAAGCACATACATGATCTGAATAGTCTGTTGGGATATGCTTGCTTATGGCTACATTAGGCACTCCACAAATAATCCTGGTTGCTCTGAGGAGGGAAGCTCTTTGCTGGGCATAATGTATAACTTTAACTGGACCCAGTATCATTCCATTGTCTAGAAACTGGTTTGTTTGACTCAGTCTATTTGAGGTTAATTCCTTCTCATTCTTTTGTAGCTGCCAAAAGATTGGACATTCAAGAACACTGCTTTTTAAATTTAAACCTCAGACTCTTAAAGTTTAGATATATTTATTTCCCTTGAGAGAAGGGAATGGTTGTGTATAAATTATGGAACTTAAATTATTGCTCCAACATGTTGTTTAATATGCTTTGGTCTTGAAGTAAGTGATATTGGGGGCTCAGATTCAATCTAAAATCCTGCCAGCATGCCTACATTTCAGGCCCTGGAATCCGTCCTGGTTTCTTTTTGTCTTGATCAACTTGCATTCAAAGATGTGGTAGAGGAAAATTTCCAGCTATTCCCTATATGCTGACACATCTGCTTAGGAAAGTAAAGATTTAGAAATACAAAATAATGGTGGTACAAGTCTCTCAGGCTCTTAGAGGCTTTGGCCCAGTCTTCCCCTAACTGATGCAAAAACGAAGTCCCAGAGAGTGACTTATCCAGGCCTATATAAGAAGTTAGTTAGCAGAGCTGGGATTCCAACTTAGGTCTTCTGACTCCCCATGCAGTTTTCTTCTCCTCTTATATACCATGCTACCTGTGGGAATTAGAATACAGCAGTTGTAGAAAGACAACTCCATATTTTGTGGGAATTAGAATACAGCAGTTGTAGAAAGACAACTCCATATTTTCAAGGAGCATCATAAAGTAAAATTAATCCATAAACCATCCCCCAATCACTTTTATCATCATTTCAACACTTGTTTAGTATTTTTGCATAGTATGAAACTGTTTAAATAGCAAGTCAAGTATCATAGTTAAATGAACAGAATTCCATGTTCTGAGACACTCCTTTAGTTGATGTGAAGTTAGTGAGTTTCTGATTACACTTAAGCAAACTTAATTTCAATTTCTGCTTTCTCTTTAGAAAGTTGATAAAATTTGGTATAATATACGTAGCTTACATCTGGTTCCTCCTTTCCCTGCTGTGGATTTTTTTTTTTTTGACTTAAGTTTGACCTTACAATCTGAATTCTTGCCTTTTTCTTATATTTTTGGAAGATGTTTTTGCATGTGGATCTGGGTTGAATGCTTCTGAGTATCTGAAGCTTATCTGTTAATGAACTTGCTTTTTTATGTACTTATCTTCCAGGTCAAGAGCAATCTGAATCCAAATGCAAAGGAGTTTGTTCCTGGGGTGAAGTACTAAAATATTTGAGTAGACGGGGCCCTCTTTTGGTGGATGTAGCACAATTTCCACACTGTGAAGGCAGTATTAGAAGACTTAATTGTAAAAGCTCTCTCTTGTCACTGTGTTACACTTATGCATTGCCAAAGTTTTGTTAGTCTTGCATGCTTAATAAAAGTGCTGAGACTGTTATTAAGTAAAAAGCTGTCAAACATTTACTGAAAATAGAATTGGCCCCATGGCTTGATGTGAAGACAGCGAGGAAAGAAGCACCAGTCACGTTGTGTCAAAGCACCAAATTAAATGACCTCTAAATCTTAGTGAATTGTCCTTTTTGAGACTAAACTGGTCCCTTAGGGTTAACTAATACTTGTTAATGTCTAAACTTTTTTTAAATGAGTAAATTTAAGTTCTAGTAGTTAATTTCTCAGTTCAGACTTAAATTTGCATCTGTGCCTATCAAAAAGAATCTCCTTTTTCTGATGAAGGCTTGTTAGTTAATTTGAAATAATTTTTTATAAACAAGTATGTCTTAGGTTCACTACCTTGTAACCTTTGTAACCGAAGTCCTAGCTTTTACGGTATGTTATCATGTAAGAAATATTGAATTCTCCTAATGTTACATCTGAGAAAGTATGTGATTTGAGAATTGCATCCTCTTCTAAGGAGTCATTGCATCAAAGCTATACCTGTGTAACGTCTAACATTTGACCAACCCATAATCCAATTGAACAAAGAAATTGTAACCTATGATTTGAGTGGTGCTTTTCCTTGCTTTGTTAACCATCACTACAATAGTCTGCAGCACAACTTTTCTTTTAACAAAGCTAGAACAGTTTTGGCTTCTTAAACTTCTTATTTGGGTAGGTTAAGCTGCCATACGTGTTCAGTGTGAATAGTGTTTAAGTTGAAAATATTGTAAAAAAATTATATTTTTTCAAAAATATTTAAAAAAATAAATAATAGTAGAACTGAGCAGATGGTTGTGTTTATTGGTGCTGGAATACAAACTCTCCGGTGGTGATACTTCCTTCAGCGTGGGCTCAGTCCCTCAGGACAGCCCTGCTAGCAAGATTTCTAGGTTTTTTAAGATTTCCTGAGAGAGCAGGCTTTATTATTAGATTCCATAGTGTCGAGTATGTTGTTATATAAGTGTCTGTCCAAAATACAGCAGTAAAATAAATTCCATAGCTCCTTCCGTAGCCCACCTTGATCACCTCAGGCTGCAGTGTCAAGGCAATTATATATATCCATGTTAAGAAACTTTCTGGCTGGCCAGTATAATGGTAACCTTACTGTAGTATAACCTTCATTGAGTTTTGCCCTTCACAAACCATTGCTGCTCTGATTGGACTGGTTTGCTGTTTTGATTCACCTGGACCTTCCCCTTTTTCACCCTCGCAAGCTAATTAATAATAGGTTTGTGGCTAATATTTATTTGGGGTAGGCTCTCAACCAACTAGCAATTTCCTGGTTCCACATACAATTTCTGCCCCACGGCCCTACTCAGTCGTTGATAATGTCCTCTGTGTTTTTCTTGAGCTTGGAGGGCTCAATATTAAGAAGGCCATCTAGTCAGTTCTGGGTCACATTCTTCCTAGGGTCCTTTGGTGTGAGTACCTGTGCCTGGTGTTTTTTAATAGCTACCTTACTAAGCTAATAAACAGGTAGGTTTTTTAAGACGCTGAAGCAGACGATCCTGCTTGGCTCTCATTCTTTTTGGAGCCATAATACCACCAGTCCCCTCTGTTCTCTAACAGCTCAGTACCACAAGTGGCACAGCAGGCTGCCAAGTATATGAGGGTTACAGATCATTTCTCTGAGCCTAGACGGGGGCAAATGAGTTCATTTCCACATACTGCCAAATTATCATCATGCAGTATAATTAGAGGTTATAAACTTGAATTAGAGAGACATTGTAACCTAATGATTAAGAGCAAAGACTACGGGGCTTCCCTGGTGGCACAGTGGTTGAGAATCTGCCTGCCAATGCAGGGGACACAGGTTCGAGCCCTGGTCTGGGAAGATCCCACATGCCGTGGAGCAACTAGGCCCATGAGCCACAACTACTGAGCTTGCGTGTCTGGAGCCCATGCTCCGCAACAAGAGAGGCCGCGATAGTGAGAGGTCCGCGCACCGCGATGAAGAGTAGCCCCCGCTCGCCGCAACTAGAGAAAGCCCTCGCACAGAAACGAAGACCCAACACAGCCAAAAATAAATTAATTAATTAATTAATTTAAAAAAGAGCAAAGACTAGCCTATCTCAGGATTTTGTGATTAGTTAATACACATCAAGTACTTAACACAATCCCTGGTACATAGAAAGTTCTATTTAAGTGACTTATTACAATTAAGGAGTCATCTAAGCTAAGCTCTCACTTTGTTGGAACTTGTCTGTCTGAGGCAATGTGTACATTAAAACTACTTTGATTTTTTTTTAAGGGCTTGAAACACATTATTACCCCATCTGGGCCTATGTGGCATAATTTTAGGGTAACTGAAGTCATTCTGTTCCGTAGGGGTTTTATTTTATTACAACTATTTAAACAAGGCACCTTATGTGAGAGGATTTTTCCTATTCTTGTGCTATGTCAGTTACTTCTCAACCTTTTCTATGTCATAAAGTGTAATTTATCATACTGGAGTGCAAGGATGAGGCTGCCTGTAGCTAGTTTATGGCTCATGGGTTCCAGTTGACCCAGTATCAGCCCAGATAACCAAAGTCCAAAGGGATCAATATTTCAGTATACTTGTAACCTCCTACAAGGTTACTGGCCCACACCTGTTGGGAATTTCCACTGTCACTATAAAATGGCTAAGGAGTTCCACATATGTATACTGACTTTTTACGCAGTATGCCTTCTGATTGAAAACATTCAAATAGGTCACAGAAATGGAAACTGAGTACTTTGTTTTCTCTTTGGTTAAAGCATAAGAATGTTGTGATTTTTCAACCCTCCCACAAAAGCCATAGACTAACAGACATCCTACCTTTCCTGGGTGCAGTTTTTCAGACCTTGGTGCACACCGACCCAGTTTCTGTATTTTGTGGGGTATCTTCTGGAACTGGAAGCTGGTCTTTTGACCTTGAAGAAAATCCTTTGAAGACTGGGCAGATAGGAATGTATTTCAGAAAGGCAATTCTTTTTACCATGCTCATCCCAAAGGGAAAGTCATAGCTCTTCAGGCTGGTAGACATCTCACTGTTGGCATGGGCCCCAGCTTTCCACTGTATCAGACCTCGTTCCTCTGGGCTTCCTGGAAGAGGACAGTGGGGTCACTTACAGAGCCAGCAATCCTCTGCTACCTCCCCTTCCCATAACCTAGTCATAAGGTAGACTTCCAGAGTTGTCTTGATTCTCAATTCTCTGGTCCTGAAAAGTTGAATCTGTGATTTCTCAGCTCCTAACTTGGCTAGAGCTCTAGGGAACCCTAAGGGATACTGGTTATATGTAATTAGTATTTATTGTGTATCTACAGTGTGCCATGGTCTGTGCTAAGTGCTTTTATTTCATTATCTAATTTCTTTGAAACATTGGTGGGAGGTGTATAGGCACTATTACACAAAATTTTATGATGAAGAAGGCAGGCAGACGGTTAAGTAATTGTCGACCTACATCTCGAGTAAGGGGCTGGTGTCTGCTGGGCCAGTGGGGACCAAATAATGCTCAGACTGCTGTGAGGGCAGGAAGTTATATTTTGAAACACTGTAATCAGTATTAATATTCAATATTATGATTCCATATTTGGAAAATAAACTCTTGTTTTTATAATACAAACTTCAGAAAGTCAAGCTAAGTAAAATCTTTGTTGGTGGTAGGGATAGGCAAGAGAGATTTTTTACAACTAGAGGAAATCTCCTTTAGGAGGTATGGGAGGGATGTGTGAATTCTCTGAGGTTTTCACAAGAGGGCTAGGGTTGACCAAAGACTGTGAGACAGTGTAAATCTAGTGCAAAGATTTCCACACGTTGGCAGCCCAGGCTGAAAAGCCCCATGAGTAGAGAAACCAAATGTGTCCCAAAGTCTCAGAGGAGAGGGCACTGAGGGAGGGCTGGGGTCCTTAGAGAAGACCACTTGGAGGAGGTACTGTTTGAGCTGGGCCTGACTGCACAAAGAGCACAGGTGGGCAGAGTGGAGGGAGAAGAGCTGCAGCTGTGGCACAGGACTGAGGTGACTGATGGCCCCACTCCTCACCACTGCTGGGACACGAGCCAGGCCGGCGCTCCCTCGCCTCCCCTCGCCTCCCCTCCACATCCCTACCTGTGGTGCCTTCTCCAGTGCTTCTCCAAGTCCTAATCTCCTTGGCCCCATCCAGAATCATCCAGGAAGCCCTCCAGATGACTCCAGCCCAGGCTCATTCACCTTATTGCTCTAAATTGCTTTAAACCCAGTTTTACTTTCTGTCTTGCTGACAACGGTTTTTACCCTTAAGTGTCTAACTCAGGGCCATGCTTGCTCCAGTAGCACTTGCTGAACTAAACTTACTGCCCCTCTGAGGTTGGTCTGTGGGTAGGTAAAGAGTAAGAGCAAATGCAAAATGGTCTATCAGCAAAATGTACCCATCCTACAGAATAAAGCTCTGCAATTCCATTGTTGAGGACAAGGTTCTGAGCCAGCCAGACCTGGGCTTGAGACCAGGTTGTGTGACCTTAGGCAAGTGATTTCACCACTCTGAGCTTCAGATTCCTCATCATGCACATTGAAGGACTGTTGAAGATTATGTAGCATAATACATACATTGATCATTGGCAGGGATGGTTGCTGATGGGCAGTTGGGTTGAAGGATAGAGATGTGAGGAACTCAGGCACTCTGAGGCTGTTAACATCTGGGTAGCTTAATCCAGCTGCCCAAATCACAAACCCCTCTGTACAGCTGCCCACCCAGATGCCCTCCATCTCCCTGGATTCCCTAGGCATTGAGGTTGCCACTTCCCTGTCTCATGTCCACAGGATGGGCTTCTCCAGGTCCCACCTCAGCTTCCTCTGGTGGGCGAGGGGGGTACCATGGTCAGGTATCACCCATCCATCCAAGTGATAGCTGCTACCAAAAGCTCCTTCATCTGATGCTATCTAAAATCCCTGAAAGTGCCAAGGAGTCCTGGCCCTTCTCTGCCCAAACTCTCACCCACCAGCTGCGCATAGCCAGCCTCTGATTCCTGTGCTCTGAATAGACACTTGTGTCTTCAGAGAGGGGAAAGCAAGTGGGGTCAGCTATGTTTAGGCTGTTAAGTCGCAGAAGATGGAGAGCTGTCACCCTCCATCTGTCACCTCTGTGGACTGATGCAATCTAGCCCCTGTCTCTACGGAGCTTTCCTTGATCTTACAGTTCCCCTGAAACTCTCTAGCAGAGGCAATGTGGTGGAGTGGCTGGGACACAGGCCTTGGACTAACTGCATCAGATGGACTTGTTTAAATCCCAAATTTGCAGCGTTTTAAATCAGCAAGTGTTGTGACCTTCGGTGAGTCACCTAACCTCTGATTCTTTTTTCTCATATAAAATGGTGTTGATAGTCTCTGCCTCACAGGATAGTTTTTGAGGATGAAATGAGACATTTAGCTCCATGCCTGACCCATAAATGTTTGGTAAATGCTAACTATTCTTATTACTAGTGAGAGCACCTGGTGACATTTAGTTTTTATATATTTACTGGGCACATAAACATGGGTCAGGAGGATTCTCAGGGACCCCACAAAGTATCCTCCATGATCCCTGTAAAAAGCCCTGATACCAAAGAGAAATGGTAGGGGCTCTTCTAGTAGCCAGCATGACAAGTCACTGGCATATTTGGAGTGAGTTTTGCCAACATACTGATGCTACATTTCCATCTGTACTACTCTAAGAAAGCAAAGGCAACCCTCAACCCAGTGGCAACAAAGAAATGGAAAAGAAACACTTTACAGGGCCCCGGAATGACTCTCCTAGCCACACCCTCTTCAAGACTAAGAGGGAAGCCTGTGCCTCTATCAGGCTGGTGGTCTCTCCCTCCGGCCCATCTGTTCCTGCTTCTCCCTGCGGGGCCTGAGGCGTTGCATCTGACCTGGCCACAGCTCCGGCTCAGGAGACATCTGCTGGACTGCCTCTGAGTCCAACCTAGTTCTCTGTTCCCCTCCCAGGGCTGACCCATACCTGGCACTGTGTTGTCCAGTATGAAAGCGAGGCACCCACCCACAAACATCTCCGTAGTCAGCAGCACAGTCAGAATCTGGTCCACTTCAGGAATGCCTGTGGAACAGGCCAAAGGCTAATGGGTGTCATGGCCCCATCTGGAGAACAGAGCTCAGAGACTTTCTCCACACTGGTGCAGCCTGCTGACTTCCTCGAGCAGGCACAGAGATGGAACAGTACAAAACCTTGACTTTCAAGATTATACACCTCTGCCTCTCCCATCCTTGGATTCAAATCCCAGTTTTGCTGGTTGCTACTTGTCTTGCAACAAATCATTTAACCCCTCTGAACCTCACTTTTCTCACCTGTAACATGAAGATGGTAATAGTATCTGTCTCATGGAGCTGTTGTGAAAATTAAATGAGCATATGTAAAGCTCATACCTGTCCACAGAAAGTGTCTTAGTAAAGGACAGCTGTTAATTAGCCTCTCAGCTGCTAACATCCAGAGATGGGCAGGATTTGTGGCTCTGGCTGTGTGGAGCCTTTGAGGGAAGAGGCTATGCTCAGAGTCGAGCCCACCACACCTCCCCCACCCTGAGACAGGTAAGACAGGTGGAGGCACCTGTGTTGATGGCATCCGGGTTGGAGTCCAGGTAATTGGGCAGCGTGAGCCCGAAGAACATGGAAAATCCAAGCACGAAGAGGTTGCGGGAGGAGTTCATGTCCACGAACTGCAGGTTAGACAGCCCCACAGCTGTAATCATGCCTGAGAGCACAAGAGAACCGCTGGAGGCTCTGCGCAGGCTGGGTGGGCTCCACCACACGGCGACCACGCCCCAAAAGCACGCACAACACTCACCAAAAAGGGTGCAGAACATCCCCCCTAGGATGGGGTCAGGGAGCGAGGCGAAGAGGGCCGTGAATTTGCCAATGGTGCCCAGGACCAGCATGATACCCGCACCATACTGCACCACGCGCCGGCTACCCACCTGCCAGTGAGCCAAGGGGTGGGGCTAGACCCAGGGGGTGAAGTTGGGCGGGGTTAGTTGCAGGAGGGGAAGGGCGCGGTGGGTGGGTGGGGCCTGTTATAAGAGCAAGGTACATATGGGTCAGAGCATGATGCAGGGCGAGGCCTGTCAAAGGCAGGGTGGGGCTAGGCCAAAGTAGGGACAGGTTTGGGGTGGGGCCTGCGGCACATGGAATGGGGGCGCAGCTTTGTGCTGCTCTGGCTAGTTGTGGCACCTTGGTAATCCCCAGGACACCAATGTTGGGGCTGGATGAGGTGGACCCGTTGCCCGTGCCCAGCAGCCCTGCGATAATGCAACAGATGCCTTCGGTGAAGATACCCCTGTAAGAAAAGGGCAAGTGGGGTGGGGGCCTTGGTCCATGCTCTAGCCTGGCTTGTGTCCCCCCATTGCCCTGGCCAGCCTGGCCAGAGTCTCTAGGGCTGTGTGAGCTGCAACTATCTGTCCATAGTACTCCCCACTCCAGGCCAGAGGTGGGTCTGGGAGCCAGGAGCCCAGGTCTGAATGCTAGTCCCACTGCCCTGGCACTTAATCCTTAGGTGATTCTGGGCTTCAGTTTCCTCGTCTGTAAGATGGGGATATTAAGAGTACCTGTCTTACAGAGCCATTAGTGGATTGCATAAGAGAACGCACATCAAGAGCGAGACACATGGGGACTTCCCTGGTAGTCCAGCAGTGAAGACTCTGCACTCCCAATGCAGGGGGCCCCGGTTCCATCCCTGGTCAGGGAACTAGCTCTCACATGCTTCAACTAAGAGCCCGCATGCTGCAACTAAAAAGATCCCATGTGCTGCAACTAAGACCCGGTGCAGCCAAATAAATAAATAAAGAGAGAAAGAAAGAGCTAGACACATGGAAGGCTGTCAGTGACTGTAGTTTCCCTCAGACTTCGTTGTCTCCTCGGCTGTTCGCAACACAGAGTGAGTGATGAGAGCATCTCCATTTCACAAGTAAGGAGAACCTGTCCTGGAGAGTTAGTGACTTGCCCAACTCCTTGTCCCCCACCTCTGGGATTCAGTTCTGTCCGTACATTTGCTTCCTGAGTGACCCTTGAGGGGATGAGATACCGGGGAGGGCAGGTGGGCATACCTGTTGATAGCGTGCACTGGAGGGGGTGGTGCGCCAGCCAGGCGGGCACAAGCATAGTAATCTCCGATGGACTCAATGATGCCTGCTAATGTGGCACTAAACATTCCCAGGACAGCAGCCGCAGTCACTGTGGGAAGCCCCCACTGACCTGTATCAACAGGGAGATGGGAGGATGGATGCAATGAGTGTTCCTAGGTGGGTCAGGGAGTGGATTAGGCAGTACTTGGGTGGAGCAGCGGAAGGGGTAAAGAGATCTCAAGCTGGGGTGGGAGCTATACAGTTGTGGGAGCTTATTTGGGGTCACTTAGAGTCATAAAGCTGGAGTGAGACTTTGAGTACACCACCACTCTGCCTGGCACACTATAAATGTGCAGCTAATACCTGTTATGTCATCAGCTGGACTGGGGTCACCAGGGGCCTCACTGATGGTCTCAGTTGGAGGCAGAGGGGCCCAGATGGGGTTGCTCACAGGGGTAGGGGATGCGGATCCAGGGAGCAATAGCCACGATGTCGCCTCGGGCATCTGTTCGTGCCTGGAAGCCGTAGGCTGTGGGGTCTGAGGGCAGCACGTCCGTCAGGGTCAGTATATAGCAGAGCAGCCACACGGTCATGATGGCTAGCACGATCTGAAGTGGGAGTGGGGGGTGAGGGTTGCACTGAGGGCCCAGGAGGTCTTGGCCCAGGCTAACCAGCTCCTACCTTAGCCCTAGCCCCAGCCCGAGCCTGTGCCCCAGCCCCAGCTCAGACCCCGGCCCCCATCCCTGGCTAGGACCTCATCTCTGCCTCTAGCTCCCCTGCTGCCCCCGCCCTTTCCCCTGCCCTTGGCCCTGGACATAGGTCCAGCCCCTGCCCTAGCTCCAGCCCGAACCGCCTGTCAGCTCCTCACGGGAAACATCTTGAAGATCTGGATGCGGAAGAGAGTGAGGCCCTTTCCCCAGCAGTAGACAGGCAGCAAGAAGGTGAGATTTCGCAGGTACTGGGAGAAGAGGACAATCAGGAGAATGGAGCTGGGGACAGAAGCACAAAGAGAAAACGGCTGGTAGGCCGGGCAGGGGGCAAGAGCCAAGGCTAAGGGGGCAGGACACGAAGGGGTTGAGGGACTGGGGCTGGGCAAGGATCAGACCTGGTGCCCACTCACCAAGCTGAGATACCCCAGTGGGAGCCAGCTCGGTCACCAGCAGCTTGGAAGACAGAGAGACCAATGAGGGAGACAGTGGGGGTGACTGTAAGAGGCCCGATGTAACTGAGCAGGGCCCCAGGCAGCCCCATCAGCCCAATCACCACCTCCACCATACTGGACACCATGATTGCACCCTGGACCTGGAAAAGCAAAGATCAGCTATAAGTCACTATGTAGAAGCCATGACCTCTATGTTAAAAAAAAGGTCCTGGACCACGTCCTCATATCCCCCAATTCAGCAGTGGCCTTCCCTCCCAGCTAGTCCCACCCTCAAGTCCAGGTCTCTTCTAGCCCACGTGCACACCCACCTCTCGTATCCGTGGGTGCCAAATATGAGAGGTATCCAGGGGCAGACTCCAGTTACCGTAGATCTCCTCTGGGGGTGTAGACAGGAACACACACACACACGCACGCACAGGGAACAGAGACAGAGAGAAAGTAAAGATGCTGCCCTGAAGGCACCTTGGGGTATGGACATGGAGCAGTCGCCCAGACCTCTGGGCTCCTGGGGCTCCCCTCTCCAGTGCAGTCCCCAGAAATGTGCCCACCTTCTGGAGGGCATTTCCATCTATCCAGGGCCAGGATGGCTTTGGCTGGGACCAGAAATGCAAAGGCGCTGGCCTGGAACAGCGGCAGCCTGGAAAGAGAGGCACAGAGCAGCAGGGACAGGGTAGGAGGTGGGGAGGCAGGAACACAGAGACAGGGGAGATGGGGAGGGAGGGGCACAGAGCGAGGCACAGGGAGAATCACACACAGGGACAGAGACACAGAGGAACAAAGTCAAGGGCAGAACAGAGGGAAGTCACTGAGGCCCCAGGCAGGACTCTGTAACATTTTGGGGGCCTAAGAAAGAAAACAAATGGAGCCCCTGGTTCACAACCTGCTCCCTTTCCTTCTCAGCACCAGCTCCTGCACTGTGAGGGGACACGTGCACGGAAGTGGACAGCTCAGCTCCTGCATGCAAGCTCCACTCACAACCTTCCTTCATCTTCCCACCATACAAATGACCATCCTTAGGCCACCCAGACCTAGGACTGTGCACACGGGGGCAGGGGGTCCCCAGGAGGACGGACCACTGAAGAGGCCCACACAAGCCCTGGCAGCAGGGGAGTGAGAGGTCCCAATTACCCAGAGTAAGGCTTAACGGAGGAGAGCCCAGCTAGGGCACGTTCCCTTTCCTTGAGGAACACCAGGGGTCCAGGGTGGGACCCCAGCTGCCTGGCTCTAAGGCTGGTCTGGAAGCAGAAGCAGCAGGTGGGGACAGACAGCAGCTTTTCTTGTCCCACAAGAGTCCTCTGAGACTGCTCCTGCTGTGTGGATCACTGCGTGTGTGTCTACGTGGGGTGGGGTAGGGGTGGGAGTGGGGCAGCTCACCGGATGCCCAGTGTGGTCTGGATGAGGGTGGTGATGCCCACACAGGTGAAGATGGTGCCAATGAGCTGGCTGACCATGTACTGGTCACGGCCCACACACAGCGCCTCAGCCAGGAGGAAGGGCACAGCGATGGTGCCACTGAAGCAGGTCAGGTAATGCTAGGGGTGTGGGGAGAGTGCATGAGGCAGGGCCCACGGAGCTCACAGGGAGGCAGGGGAACCCTCACAGTCCTCACGCCTGCCTCAGTGGGCCTGAACCCGTGCCGCCCCTGCCAGTGTGCCCACCCAGGACTGATACTCCCATAAGGCATTCCCACAGAGCGACTGCTCACCTCTCTGGGGGTTACTAATCTGCCCCCAAGTTATTCCTGCAGCTTCTGTGGAGTGGGTCCCCTTCCCTGTCACCGGCACTCCACCTGGCAGGTGATACCTCATCCCTTTCAGGCCCCATCAAGCCTCTTCCCCACCCCTGCTTGGTGACAGTCACTGCTTCTGACCTTAGGTTTCTCTTCCTGTTACCCAAGATGACCTCTTTGGCCAGGGAGGGGGCTGGGGAGCAGGCAGGGCGGGGGTGGGAAGGCCCTGGGGAGACGCCCACCTGGAAGCCCAGCAGGACGCACAGGTACCAGGGCGGCACATCCTCAATCTTGTACAACATGTCAGACTTGGGCTCTTTGCACAGGGCCGTCGGGGGGTCCTTCGTGGAGGTCCCTGCTGAGCCCAGGGACTCATGCTGGGGGCAGCAGAGAGAAGTAACTCAGCATGGAGTGATGGGAACCAGAAAAGTCCATTCTGCTTCAGAATCAATTAGGTAGCCCGAGTGGCCTGTCAGCTCCTCAGAATGGGGTCCCCACCCTCCCTCAATGCTCATCCACCCACCTACCCCTTGGCCTGGCTACACCTGGCTCCCACCTCACGCTGCTTTGTGCAGGGATGAGTCCGCTGTACTGGCTCCTGGAGCCCTCAGAACCTGGCCTTCTAACCAAGGGAACGGGCCCATACGTCACAAGGCCGGGGGCACCAGGAGAGGAGGCCAAGAGGGCTGGAGACTGTGACAGGCCCTCTTGGACGTACTCTGGTCCCCCCTCTGTCCCTTAGAGGTCCTTGGAGTGTCACTAATGGGGCGGTAGGCTGGGCCCCTGCCGGCCCCCAAGCTGGAGTGAGCCAGTCCCAAAGAAGAAGTCTCCTTCACCCCACTGCCACCCCACCCCCTCCCCCAACTACCACATTCCACCTGGGACAGTCACTCTTGATCCAGTTCATCAGAACCTTTGTCTCTGCCCTCCCAGGGAGCAGGACTGCTCAGGCCCCCAGCCCCACCCTGCCCCCACCCGCTCCCCTCATTCCCCAGCACCTGTGTCTGGCCCTCAGGGTCCTCCTGGGCCCTCATCTTTGGGGCACAGGTGTGAGCAGTTCCTGAGGAGAAGAAGGGATGGCTTTACGAAGGCCAAGGAGGACTTTAATCCGCATAGCCGACATTGTTCGAAGTAAATCTGTAACCAGATCTCCAGCACTGATTGCGAAAGGAGGGCCCAGGCCCCGGTAACGTATTAACTCCGGCCATAGCAGGAAAGGCCGCCCAAGCCTCTGCCACATTTACCTCCCGAGCACACCCTCCCTTGCCCGCACCTGAGCCTGGGCACGGGACAGGTATTTTCTGAGAGAGGGCTGGAGTGGGGGTGAGGAGCGGACGGCCTTGGAAGTTTACCAGGCCCTGGGTGAGGTGAGAGGAAAGGGAGTGAAAATGGGCACATATTATGGTACACTCTGAATGAGGCTTTTCCCCGCTTATTAATCAAAAGTTAATCATTATCATCATCATAACCCATCTCGTTATTTAGGAACAACTGCGTGCCAAGCAACATCTGTGTATTGTCATGTTTAACCCCAGGCGCTGGGTGCCATTAACCTCTTTTACAGCTGAGGAAACAGATTTAGGAGATGTGATCTGACCAAGGCCACACAGGTAGCAAGGTTTTAGAAAACCATTCCAAAAATTCAGGTTGGCCTGAACTACTGAGCCCACACTGTTAATTATACATTAAATGTCAGAAAGGGCTACCCTCCCCACCACCTCCACTCGCCCCTCAGGGTCCCGGAGGCACAGAACAGATGGGCCTCCGGAGAAGGAGATGCCGAGGCTAGCCCGGTCTTGTCTGTCCTCTGTGTCAGGACAAGGATTCCTTCCCTTCCCCTCCCAGTCAGGACCGGCTACGTAATCTGTAGGACCCAGTGCAAAATGAAAATCTGGGGCCCCTGTTGCAAAAGTATTATAAATTTAAAAACAGCAACAGCAGAGCATTAAACTGATTTGTGGGGCCTTTCTAAGCACTGGTTCCTGCGTGACTGCCACGCAGCCGCTGAAGCCGGCCTGGGCCCGGCCTGTCTTCCCCTCCTGGGGGCTGGGGAGAGCCCAGGGGCTGAGGGTCCTCAGCCGGTGGGGCCTGGGCCTGAGGTCCCTGGCTCTGCTCCCTTCTGTGCTGCCCCAACCCCATTAGGGTCCACCTACTTGTGGGTCGCTGTGCCCATGGCCAGGCCCTGCCCCAAGGCTTCCCCCGCAGCACCGCTGTCCAGCTGGGTAGCAGCTTCATGTCACAGCCCCGAAATCCGACGGCCTGTCCAGCCTCCAGCCCGTTCCTCTGTCCACTTGTCCTCTCCTCTCAATTCCTGGCTCCTGCTCCCAAGCTCCCAAAGTCATCTGACCAGTTCGAAGCCTCTACTCCTCGGCACTCTCCTCCCCACCCTCTCCTCCCTGGTACTTCCCAGGGGCTGGGGAGACAGCCCTACCCCTTCCACACATTGTCCGTTGGACCCTCGAATCAACCCAAACCACATACCACACACATGGAGACAAAGCCGGGAAGTTGCACATGGTCTGATACGCAATCACACAAATGGACCCGGAGCACCTAGCCTCTGATGCAAAGTGTCTCTAAGTCCGTCCACAAAAACACAGGGCCATGCAGGTGCACGTCAGGGGCTCCCAGCTCCACACCTGATACTACTGACTGCTCAGCCAATTCCTTGGGCCCTGGCTCTCCTGGTGCTTAAGAGTTCTCTCCTGAGGGCCAGGAGGAGGGGCCTCAGGCAGATGGGGAACAGGTGATGGAACGTAGGGGGCTGGGGTGCGGAGTGGTAAGGGCCTGCCTGGGACACCCCCATTCCTCCAGCCCTAACCTTCCCCCACTCCCCAAATTTGAATCCCCTCCCAGCCCTGCCACTGCTCAGCCTGGGACTCTGCCTGAGCCTCTTTTGTTGTCTGGGCCCCAGTTTCTGCACCTGTCAACAGGGTATTAGAGTGTCTGTTCTGTCCACTTTCCAGGGCTTCGGAGGATCAGAGACACAAATGAAACTGTAAGCTGTAGCACCACTGACCCCAGATACCCAGACTCAGGTGCGAACCACGTGGAGCTCTTTTCTCCGTTTCTAAGAAAAGGGCCCCAGGTGAGAATTTCTGGGGAGAGCAGGACGTAGAGCCAAGATACTGAATCCAGCCTGTTCCTGGACCCCTGCCCTGCCCTGCCCTGTCCCAGTTGAGCACCGAGGGCTCAACCATGCTAGCTGGGGTCAGAAGCAGAGTCTAGAAAGTGAGCAGCTGCTGGGTGTAGACCCAGGAAGACTAGTGTTCTGGGAGGGGCACAGTAGCACGCAGTGGTTGCAGTGGGTATGTCCACAGGCAGCCTGCTTATGGAGTTTTCCTTGGCTTTTTCTTTTCTCTCATGAGGGATCTGGGGTTTCAACCGTTCAGATAGCTGGTTCCATATGCCTTTGACAGCTCACTCACATTTCCAGCCACGACAGATCTCACTTACCTCTGGGAAATTGTGGGGACGTGTATCTGGCCCTCTCTAGGAGGGACATCAGCAGAAACACCAATGTCTATCCTCCCAGCCCCCCAAGCACCTTTTGCAGAGAGAAGGATTCGAGGTCACTGGTTTTATTTGAGTCCAGAGGGTAAGGTCTTGGCCGCCCCCCAGGCCCCAGGGCCCAGAAGCTGGAGGAGGGAGGGAGAGTGGCAGCACAGAAGAACAAGGCCGCCCCGCCCTCCAGGCAGCCTGCTGAAAGGAGGGGACAGATCCAGAGGAAGCCCAGCTCCCTTTAGGGGCTGACCAGGAAGGGGAAGGAGGAGTTGGACTAGAGCTCTGCCCTTGTGACTGGTGCCTCCTCTGAGCAGGCCCCCCGGGGGCCTCCACACAGCAATGCCTCCAGGGCCCCTTGACCTTGTTGGTGGGATTCATAGATCTGGTCTTCTCCAAACTCCCCCAGGTAGTGAAAGCATGTCTTGGAGAGCCTAGGGGAGCCCAGGAGGAGCCTCAGACTCTGCCCGGCCCACAGTGGGGCAGACCAAGGCTCCATCCCACCCCAACCCTCCAGTCATCACCTGGTGGGCCACGGCGCCCCCATGATGATCACACTGATGCTCGGCTCCGGCCCCTTGTTAAGTCCTGGGCCCATGAGACGTTTCACCTGGTCCACTTCTCCAACTCCGTAGCTGGAGGCAGTGGGAGGAGAGGGAGACAGCATTAGTGGAGCCCGTCACCACATGAAGCTGGGCACACTGGGCATCTGCCAAGTTTAGTGCCCAGATTCTGATCCTCCTTGCTGAAAAACTGAGGACCAGAAAAGGGAAACTCCTGGCCCAAAGTCACACAGCAACCTTGTCTCCTGGCCACCTCACCCTTCTACTTGCTCCCAGCTCCAGAGCTCAGATTCTGTCCCAGCCAGTCCCCACCCTTGGGCCAGAGCCCTAGTGGAGTGTGTGTGGTGTGTGAGTGGGAGAATGAGAAGCCCCACTCATCAGCCTGCCCCTGGAGGAGGGGGGCAGGGGCCAGATTTTCAACTCACCCCTGCCAGGTCTGGGAGCAGCTCCGGTCCAGGACGTCTGTGTATACCGACTCGCTCAGCTTGCCACGGCCCCCGGAGTCCAGGGTGTGAAGCTTGGTCTCTGCCTTTGTCAGGTGCTGCCACATCTGGAACAAGGAGGGGTTGAGAACCAGGGCTTCAGAACTGCTCAGCGTGAAAGGAGGGGTGATGGGGGGGAGAACAGAAGCCTGGGTCTCTGAGAAAGAACGAGGCAATGGAGCCTTTTGAGCAGGAAGCACCTGTGAGGCAGGCTTCACGGCCCTTGCCCAGGTCCAGAAAGCTGGGACCACGCCAGCTGAGGCAGGATCTGCTGCCTTGGGATGGGGGGTGGGTGGGTGGGTGGGAAACACTGAGGTGGAGAATTAGGCCTGGGCATTGAGGCCCCTCCCCCAGGGCACACCTGCCCATCAGCACACACCATTTGAAACCACAAGAACAAGGAAAGAAAAAAAAAAACCTCCCAGTCTTCAGTGACACGTGTACTCATAGCCCCCGTGTGCGTGCACGTGCACGTGCACACAGTCACACAGACACACACAAGAAGTACTCAGGCATGCGTGACAGATTTGTATGTGAACTCAAGACACACACATGCTCATGGACTCATGGGATCGACAAACATGCACACATGTACACATACACCAATGCTCCCCAGTCATGCTTTGGGAAGGAGTCCAGACTTAAGGGTGGTCCTAGTAAGGGAGGAGTCCGAGAGGACAAGCTAGTGACTCCCTGGTGTCCCAGAGGTCGCCTGCTCTTTGTTGCGCAGACAGATAGGTAAACTGAAGCAGGCTGGTGCCGGTGAGGTGAAGATGGCAATATCATGGAAGCCTGAGTCTAGCTCGATGCCTGGGTGGGGGGGGTGGGTGGTGTTTGGGGATCCAAGGCCAGCGGTGGAATCTGAGGTAGATGGAGGGGTCTGGCTTGGGTGGGGGCCTGGGTAGGGGCAAGAGAACTGCTGGCAGGGCGGCGAGGGGGTGGGGGGCTCACCTGGTAGGCCACCGCCCTGCAGGCGTCACAGCGAAGGTGAGCAGGCATGTGAGCTGAGAACTTCTCTTCATCGTCCAGCTCGGGGGCGGTGGCTGTGAGCGGGGCCCTGTCCCCAAGGCCCCCTGGGATGGTCCAGGCCCCCAGCAGCAGCAGCAGCAGCAACAGCCTCATGGTCTGTGGAGCTGGCTCAGCGAGCAGGGCTGTGGTTGGGGTGCAGGGGCGCACGTGTGTCCGCGCAGTGGGGGTTGCTGCAGAGAGCCTGCCCCAGACCAATGGGGAACCAACACCTCACCCTGACGTTCTCTCCCTTCCCCCAGGGCCCTGGAGACACCACTCGCGCACCTCCTCTCGTGGGACCCCGCCTCCAGCCAATGAGGCAAGGAGAGGGGCCGGGCCTGGGTGAGGACACATGGTGGCTGATAGCTCTCATGTCCTGGGACCTGAGCATATGGCAGGCACTGTGCTGAGCCCCTCGGGGAAGGAGGTGGCTGGTTACTGTCATCTTAAATCTACCCCTGAGGATACAAAGGTTCAGAGAAAAGTGACAAATCCAAGGCCACACAGCTAGAAGGGCTATGCTGAGATTGGAACCCAAGCCTGGTTGACCCCAAGGCCCACTGGCCACTCAGCCACTAGGAGAAATGAGGCCCCAGGCGTGGTTGCCAGCCAAGGCTCCCTCCCTGAGAGGCAAGTTCACTGAGGCAGGGACGCCACAGTGTATGAAAGACACACATGGTCCCCTCCCCCAGGCCACACCCAGGCATGAAAGGGCAGTCTGGGGGTGTTAAGGGACCGCAGCAGGAAATCAGACACCTTACACCAGTTGTTCCAGCCATAGTGGCCATTGGGTCAGCAATTTATTGCACACCACAATGCGGTGAGGGGACCAGGAGTGGCCCAGGGCCCTCCTTGCCATCAGGACCAGCATCTCCAGCCACAGAAAGATGTCCAGGTTATTCTGACTCATAGTTCTCTCAGTCAGCTTCCAGTTCAAGGCAAGGGGGCAGTGACTCCAAGGGATCCAGGCCCCCCAGAGGCCTGGAACTTAAGGAAGGCATTGATCTCCATCCCTGACACTGCTTCTAATGGTAACTGTTCTTCCCCAAACTCATCACATCACATACCAGTCCCGCAAGGCCCAGCCACTTCACTCAGAACTCTACACAGACCCCCACGCAGAGCACCTCCCACACCATGCATCTCCTTCTGCTCTCCTCAG
Source organism: Balaenoptera musculus (assembly GCF_009873245.2). Lineage (NCBI taxonomy): Eukaryota > Metazoa > Chordata > Mammalia > Artiodactyla > Balaenopteridae > Balaenoptera > Balaenoptera musculus. Next base: position 115,471,121 of record NC_045787.1, read on the forward strand.
AAGCTCCTGGAATCTCAAGGCAATTGGAACACAGGCCCTGGGTCCTGTCCCTTCCTATGCTGTGGCCAGCCTGCAGAGCCAGCCCCTCCCTAGGTATGGTTGCCACACCTGTTACCAGGGCAGTGGAACCAGATGAGGGCTCCTCACAGGGGCATCCCTTCTTTTGCCAGCCCTAACCCACCCTCCACCCCACCCAGAGAGGTCAAGAGTCTCCTCTGGGACAACAGCTCAACCATCCTCCTTGCTTTTAAGTCTTTCCTGACGACGCACTCATCTGTCCCCCACCCTCGGTAGGAATGGCTGGAACCTCCACTCCTAACCCCAGGACCAGCCAGTTCAGCTCTGAGGGCTTAAGACAAGCCAAGTCAGAGGCTGGGGTTGAGGGGAGAATGAGGGGCGGTACTCCCAGCTGGAGACTACAGTCACCTCCCCACCTTCCCCGCAGTCCCCCCACCCCAAGTCCTGGGCTGACCCTCCAGAGCCCCTCCCGTATTACTTCCCTCTCCACCTCCACCACCTGTCCCCGCAGCTCCCTCTCTCAGATGAGACTCACCTAGGGCCTGCACTAGCCACTCTCCCCTGCAGCCTCCCAGGCCAAGGCTCAGATCCTCTTGCAAAGAGTAACAGATTTGATAGCCAGTGTCTTTCTCTCTTCATCCCATCAGTGCTCACTAGCCTGCTCCACCTCTGCTGGGCCCACCTTCAGGGAGACACAGACAGCTCACTACCTCTGGGGGCAGCCCTGTCCCCTGCAGCTCCCATTTCCTGCTGCCCCTGAGGAACCCCATCACCCCCTCAGGTCGGCTTCTGGGGCCATGTCCTGGGATTTCTCACACTACCAACTGAAAATTGTCACTTGCCATCTGCCTCTACAAGGATGAAATCACTAGCCAGTGCAATTGCTGACCTTCAATACATGCTGAAAGGAGTTCTGGGCAGAGATCAGGAATGAGGCCCTCTGTGCTCTGGGAAAAACTGGCAGAAAAGGCCTTTAGATAGTCAGATATTTTCAGGAGAAGGTTTTATGAGCCCAATTTCTTGCATCTTCTCATAATTAGAAAAGCACTAAAATCATTAATGGACATCTACTCCTTGTGACTAGCAGCAACCTTCTGCCAAAATGTGTGCTTGATTGCCTGTATGCCCCTTCACCAAACCCACATATATACTTACTTCCCCCACTTACCTCTTCAGAGCAGTTCCTCAGTGCTGAGAGGCTGTCTCCCAAGCTTATAGTTTTCATTTTGCCCCAAATAAAACTTAACTCACAACTCTCACGTTCTGCATTTTTTTCATCCCACAACACACACACACAGCCCTCCAACACACCACACTCTGGGAATGCTTGGGAAAGGGGTATACGATTTTGTCGGGGGGAGGAAACAGGCAGCCATTTCCTGAGCTCCAGCTCCATCAGCGCTGGGGGTCTCAGATAAGCACTCTGAAGGTAACTTCTGGTCTGAAGACTGCATGAGATGGGTAAAAGAAAGAGGTGAAAGAAGGAAAAGAGGGCACAGGACTGGATGCCAGAACCTCCAAGGCCATTAATGGGCCCCAACACCATGGGGATCAGGCCCTGGGGCCTCACACGGGGAACAAGGAGCCCTTGCTCGGCTGGGCGGGACCCAAGCTGGAGGGTGGAGCACAGAGGAGCAGAGGAGGCGCGGGGCTGGGGGTCCCGCTCACTGGCAGGTAGTACATCCCGTCCAGGGGCCCCGCCTCGGAGGCCCAGGGTAGCTGGGGGCCGCTGAAGGCCGGCGGACCCGGGGATGGTGGCAGTGAGAGGCCAGGGATAGGCCCATAGCCAGGCGGGTAGAGGCCGGGGCCCAGGGCCAGCGGGGTGTAGACGCGGCGGGGTGGCACCGAGGGCGAGGGTGGCAGCAGCACCTCCACGTACTGCCCGCTCTCGGGGTCGAAGAGCAGCCGCAGCCGAGGCTGCCTCGGCGCCTCCACAAAGTAGTAGCGGCCGCTCTCTGGGTCCACCAGGACCTTCCCCGGGTGCGCGGCCCCGGGCGGCCTGCGCGCCCCCTGGGAGGGGCCTTCCGGGGACCGGTCCATGGGAGGCGCCGAGGCGGCGCGGGCCTGGGGCGGGGCCGCTCTGCCAGCGGACGCCTGGGGCTCCCGCGGGAGGGGCGACTGGACCGCAATCGCGGGCTCAGGGGCCATAGGCGGCGTCTCCTGTTTCGGTGCTATTCCAGGGCTCGAGTTAGGGTGCGCCTGCGGGGAGCTGGGGCGGGGCGGTCCGGGAGGTTGGGTCCCTGCCGGCCCTATCGGCGACTTCTGGGGTGATGTGCGAGCGCCGCCTAGAGGGCTGGTACGACCCTTGTCGTCGGGGACCAGGCGCTGGGGCTCTGCATCCCTGTTCTTTCCGCCAGGACCGCGCACCACAACTCCCTGGGTTCCCTCCGGCCGGCGGCCTAAGGCCAAGGCACCAGGCAGGCGGATCTCAGTGCGCGCGAAGGGTTTCGCCGTGCTGTTCTCTGCCCTCCGCCGCAGGACCCCGTTGGGCTGCGTAACGTCCCGGGGGACTGTGTCTGGGGTTGGCTCTGGGGTCTCGTAGGGGTGTGGCACGACCGGCAGAAAGTCCTTGAGAAAAACGGAAGTGTAGTGAGCCGGGGCGGGGGCCCCCGGTGCCTGCAGCTCTTGTGTCTTGGATGCGCCGCCTTCCTCCCCGCGGGGTTCCGCAGGAGGCGCAGGCAGCCCTGAGCCTGGGGTGCTTGCCGGGAAGCTTGGCGCGTATGTGGTCTTCACCATCTTGCGCACGTCTCGGGGCCGCGGAATGGCCACGCGCGGGCGTCCCGAGGCCGCTTCTCCAGAGCCCAAGGCTTCCGGGCGCGCATTGGCATCCAGGGTGCCCACGAGGCGACTGAGGGGCAGCTGCGGTGCAGCCACCGCTGGCGACAGCTGGCTGCCTCGGAAGGCAAGATCCGGCATCTCCCGCGTGGACGGACTCTGCGCCTCTGTTAGCTCTGGAGTCTCGGGTGCAGATGGCGTGGGTGGCACCAGTTCCTCCTGGGCTACGCCATTCATAGCTTCCCGCGTAGACACTACCGCTGAGCTCTGCACTGTGGAGTCCCACGTCTCTTGGGGCGATGGGCTCCACGTCCCAGTAGGACGATCTGGAGTCTCCCATGAGGACAAGGTTGGCGGAGACGGGCTCCTACTCCCCTCAACTGTATCCCCACCTGCCGCATGCGGAACCTCCCACGAGGAAGGAGCTTCGGGGGATGGGCTTCTTGCACTGGCAACACCCTGATTCCACTGGGAAAGGGTCGGAGGGGAAGGGCTCTTTCTGCTGACAGTTTCAGTGACAGCAGCATCCTGATTTCCCCATGCGGAGGATGCCTCGGGGAGCGACGGGCTACTCACCTTCCGGATAGCCCTATTCCACGGGGACAGGTTCTGGGGCGAGGGGCAACGAGGACCCCGCACGGTCCCATTTGGAGCTTGCCACAGCGGGGATGGGCTCCTCGGTCTCACAGCCTTACTCGAAACCTCCCGGGGGGCCCTAGACTGGGAAGAAGGACTCTGTGCCCTCAGGACGGTTCGATCCGGAGTCTCTCGCGGGAACCGAGTCTTGGGTTCCTGGTAGTGCGCCTCCTGGATCTTCTCCCCAGACTGCAGGAAGATGCTGGAACTAACTGGACCCAGCGGCTCGGTCCCGGGCGCGGGCTTGTCGCGCCGAATTGCGCGCTCACGGAGGCTAGGCCACGGTCGTGGGGCCCTGGCGGGGGCTGAACTATAATGCACACGAGGTGGCCGAGACCTGGCCTCCTCCAGGGCCACTCGAGTACTGCGGGGCGTTTCCGGGGTCGCAGGCTCTGGCGGTACCGTGGGTCCGAAGGTGGCGCTGCTTGGGGCAGGGGTCGCGGGACTCAGTTTTCTGGCCAGCGCCGTCTGCACGAGGTCCGCGGCAGCCTGCAGGCGGCCCAGAGACTCGTCCAGGGAGCCGGTGCGCAGGAACAGTCGCGGGGGCGGCGCGCTGGCCTCCCGTGGGGGACTCCGGGGCCGGGGGCGCAGCTCGATCTGACGTTTGGGCACCGTCCGGGGCCTGGCAGGCGCGGCACGCTCCTCCAGCGCCACCTCCACACACTCGAACTGCGCTGGGGTGGCAGGACTCGGCCCGCGGGGTCGCAGCTGCAGGTAGGTGGCCCAGCGGGAGCCACCGTCGGGGCCCTGGGGCTGCGGTTCGGCAGGGATGGGAGACGCGGAGCCGGGCGGAGAGAGGCTGCGGAAGGTCCGCGTCGTGAGCTGTTGCACCTCGCTATCCTCCGCGTCGGAACGGCTGAACAGGGGCCCGGCGCCGAAGATGACTTCCATCTCCCCCGACGGCAGCATGCGCAGCTGGGGCTGGGGTGGCCGCGGGCCCGAGGCCGGGCCTCGCGGGAAACCCGAGCCGGGCCCGAGCTGCTGGCGGCTATTCTGGGCGCTGACGGACAGGCGAGGCTGCGCGCCCTCCCCCAGCACAGGGGCCACCGTGGGCCAATTCGCCCTGCCCTCCGCGTCCGGCCCAACGTCCGGGGGCTCTGGAGAACCCGGAGCCGTGTGGTAGGAGCCTGACGAACTGGAGGAGTCCTGGCGCCGCGCGGGGGCGGCGGGCAGCCGCCCTGGGAGCCCGGGCAGGGTTGGCGGGGCGAACGCGGTCAGCATGCTGGGGCCGGACGCCGCGCACTCTCTCCCTCGCATTCGCCTCCGCTGGTGCCGCGGAAGCCCGCACTGTCCCCGCCCCGCCCGCGGGTGCCGTGGGGTCACCGCGCCTTAAAGCGGCCGCGTCCGCTCCCGAGACAGCGGCGTAGGCAGCCAGAGAGACCTGCGCCCTGGGTCCTACCCTCCCAGACCCCTTCTCCCGCACGGCCGGAGAGCCTGGGGTGGCATTCCAGGCTTTGGTTGACAGGAAGGTGAGGGGAGGGCAGGCATCCAACTTGTACCCAGGAGCTAGGCCCAACTCCACTCATCCATCACAGGTGACGGAACGGAGGCTAAGCAGGGACCTGCCTGAGATCAAGCACTATGGCATGTGGATCAGAGTGTGAGCCAGGAGACCAGACAACTCAGGTCTTGCTAACAATTTCATCTTTATGTCAGCCCCCCGCGTCTTCTCATCACTGCAGTGCACCCCTCCTCCCTGGCCCTCCCATAGTCTGTCGCTAGAGCTCATAAGGGTGCATCCCCCCCTCACCTTTGATAGAGGAGCATGGCTTGGAGGGCTCCCCCCCACTCCAAAAGTTGTACTGGGGCCTCAAAAAACTGCTGTCCCTGGCTGGACCCACTGCCCTTAGTGGAAACCTAGGCTGGAGGGGACGAGGGGACAGTTCTAGCTTTTCAGGCTGCCAGAACAAGTCCCAGATGCTGATGTGGCATCTCTTAGGAACCTCTGGGGTAGCTCTGGTCCCTTCTCTAAAGCCCCTCTGAGGCAAGAATAGCTCTGTGCTCCCCCATGCACTCACAAGGCCCTCATTCCAGCCCCTGCCACCTCAGGACTTGCCCTGGGGACAAGTGCTGATGGGGAAGCAGCCACCACCTGTCATTCTCCTGGGACAATGACAATGGGCACCACTTGCCCTTAAACTTCTGGCTTCAAGGTCCTGCTATGACTCAGGCCCCAGCTGGCCCTGGAGCAAGAGCACTGGCCCCTCCTACGCATTCATTCTCACACTGACCCAGGAAAGGCTAGACTTGACAAATCTGACTCAGCCTCCCTTGAGTGGGACCCCTGCCTGGGGTGTCCCCTTGATCACCTAGGGCACATTAGTGATGGCTTCTGAGAGGATCAAGCCTGTCCATCACATCCAGCCCTGCATATGCAACTTGAGCACGTCATAGCCCCTTCACACACTGTTACCCCACCTTAAAAATAGACACAGCAGAAGAAAAACACACACACACACACACACATACACAGAACACACCATTGTCCTTTCCCCTTTCTCCATTTGTGCAGACTAATAAGCTGTTTGGGAGAAGTGTAAGAAGGTGCAAATGTGATTCACAGGTACAACGTTCTTGTTATGTGATGGAAACTGATTTCCCAAATTCACTGTGGTCCTGGAACCCACCATCTTTGAACTCTCCAGTCAGGGCTTCTCACAGACACATACACAACACATACACACATAGCCCTTCAAGTTGAGAGAGTTAAATTTACCAGGGCACTGGGGTAACCAGGGTTGTTTATGTAGGAAGGAATTTAATACCAAGAGTAAGAAGGGACAGTGCCTACTAGACAACCAAGTAGTCCTTCCCTAGGCTACAACCCCACACCCCCATGGGCCCCCACTACTACCCAAAGGAGGGAGGGAGGGGAGTAGCAGGGGCTGGAGACTCGAGGAGCATCCATTCTGAACACAGCAGTGGCCTGACAGGTGGTGGTCCAAAAGGCAGGCAGGGAAGAAGGAAGGAGAGCGTCTTTTGCCTTTCACCCTACCTCTTCCCTGGGGTCCAGGCCACTGTGAGGCCTCAGGGAGGTACCCACAGGGATTGGAAGGGTCAGGATGGGGACCACCACAGCAGAGAAGGCAGAGGTTGGGCATTACAGCCAGATGACAGGAAGGAGACGACCATTTTATTTTTCCCTGGGACGCTGGCGGCTGCGGGTCTGACGCGTCCCCGAGGCTTTCTTATGCTTCTGGTCCAGCACCTGGGCCATGTAGTTCTCCTGCTCCTTCTGGATCCGGAAGTCAGACACGTGATTCCTGCAATGGAGCCGGCTGGGCATGGGCTGGGGACAGCCCAAGGGTAGGGACCAGAGGTCTGGCTCCCCACTTCCATCAACAACCCCCAGCCTGGCCTGGACCCCTCACCTGAAGATCTCTTTCTGCTGGCTGATAACTTGCTGCAACTCCTTAATCTCATTCTCTTTGCCATTAAGTATATCTTCTTGCTTTATAATGTGAGACTCAATTTCTGTGGGGGAGAGAGGCAGGGAGGAGGAGTGGTTCCCATCCCATGAGCTCCTTCCTGAAATAAGGCATTCCCTCAGGGGTCTTTTCAGAACTTGGCTCCCCCCACCCAGGGGTTGTCCAAGAGGAGTTGCTAATACCTTCGTAAGAATGAGTTTATTATGGAGTCATGATGGGGTGGGAGTGGAGGGCACAACATCTTGATGAATGTGTCAGTGACTTTACGGCTTTATTCTGGACCAGGTAGCTCACATGAGGGCAGGCAAGGGCCCTTGGAGATAGATGGTCAGCCCTGCCCAAAAGCAGGAGGATGAATGGCTCCTGCCCTCAACTCCTGCAGCTCTTTACAGATATCACCTCCTTGGCAAGACCCTTCTTAGTCTAAAATCACAACCCTTCCCAATACTTCCTATCCCCTTTTCCTGCTTTATTTTCCTTCTTAGCACTTATATCTCACAGACCATACATTTTGCTCATTAGTCTTTTCCTCTACTAGGATATAAGGTCCACAAGGACAAGGATTTTTTGTTTTATTCACGGCTTTAACCCTAAGGCCTAAAATAGTACCTGGCACGTACTAGATGTACAATACTTTTATTTGTGGAATGAACAGGATGTCCCCTGGGCCTTTAGGTCTTAGAAACATCACCTAGTTCAGTCATTTCAATCCAACCAGACATACTGAGGACCAGCTGGATGCCCAGCCCTGTGTTAGGGCTTCAGGGGAGAAGACAGGATCCCTATTCCACAGGGCGGGTGGGGAGGACCCAGGGAGATAGTGGTGGCAAAGCTTACCCCCAGATTAAGTGCTCATTAGAAGCAAGCGTAAGTTTTGTGTCTTGGGTTAAAATCCATTGAGGCTGTAGGGATCTGGGGTTGCTTCATTTACATAATGTCCCTCAGGGAGTCCTGGAAAATTCTGATCCTCAAAGGAAGAAAATCCTACTGCTTTTAAAGGCTGGACGAAGATTAACTAGAACATAAGCTCTGAAAATGCAGAAATACTGAAGCAGTGAAGGTTTCAAAAGAGAAGATCTGATAAAAAGTTAAGGCACACGTTACAGAGAGAGACATGGGTGAAGGAAAAGAATGAAAACATGGGCTCACTGGGTCACAGGACCAGGACTATTGAACCTCCTTCCCCGGGTCATCCAGTGAATCCAAACTGATTGCTTGTGAAGTTCTTATGGGAAAAAAGTATCATAAATGTGTTTGAATTTTTTAAAATAAATGCGAGCTAAATTTAGAATAAACGGCACCCAATGAGAGAATGGTTAGAAAAGCCTTTTGAGAAGAATAAGGAACTATGTGAGTGTAAAACTGGAACCATGCAAAGGGAGGTGGGGGGGTGGGAGACAGGCCAGGGGGTAGCTCAGGTCACCAGGTCTCCTCAGGTGAGGGCTTATGCCCGACTGGAGGAGTTCAGGACATTCTTGGGGGAGGCGGCCAGGCTCCTCCCCGTGACTCACACACCCTCCACAAGCAGACGCAGAGCCCCGAGGCCCTGGCTGCTCTCTAGGAAATGTCCTAGAGGAAGGGCCTCTAGCAGCACCAGGAAAGACCCCTAGGTTCCTTTTAGGAAGTTGGGGGATGTCCAGGGAAAGGGGAAGGACTAGGAGACCAGCGTCCTCGGGTATGGAGGCACTGACTGCCTGTTGGGCTCCAGGAGGTCCTAACAGGAGCTCTTTTTTTTTTTTTTTTTTAATTAATTTATTTAATTTATTTTATTTTTGGCTGCGTTGGGTCTTCGTTGCTGCGCGCGGGCTTTTCTCTAGTTGCGGTGAGCAGGGGCTACTCTTTGTTGCGGTGCGTGGGCTTCTCATTGCGGCGGCCTCTCCTGTTGCGAAGCATGGGCTCTAGGCACGCGGGCTCAGTAGTTGTGGCTCACGGGTTCTAGAGCGCAGGCTCAGTAGTTGTGGCGCACGGGCTTAGTTGCTCCGCGGCATGTGGGATCTTCCCGGACCAGGACTCAAACCTGTGTCCCCTGCATTGGCAGGCGGATTCTTAACCACTGCACCACCAGGGAAGCCCTAACAGGAGTTTTTGATCAAACAACCATGAGGCTTGTTAGTCCACTTGGCCAGATCAAGATGGCAGCCTGCTGGCATCTTTCCAGTGACAGTACTCACCAGGGGAGAGAGAAGGCTGCACTGGTGGGTAGGGGGTGCCCAAGGCTCCAGGTGGGGGCCCATCAGGAGAGACACTGAACCTCTTTTGGGCTTGAATTCTGGCCTACTCAAAATGAATGCTGCAGTGAATGAAGGAAATGTCGTATATGGAATTCACATCTACTTCTTAAACTAGGTAAGGGGAGTTTAAACTTAAACTAGGTAAGGGGAGTTTAACATTCTGGGAAAATGAAAGGGGGTCCCAAGGTCTCAGGACACTGGGTAGCTCACTGAAAGTGCCCCACAACTCAGAGCACCAAATGAGCCAACAAGTGGCCACAGGCATCTGCATAGAGCAGACTTGAAACCTAATGGCCCACAGACATATTTTCCTTGGCCCATACAATACTTAAAAAATTTCTAAATCAGTTGCCAACACTAAAAAGTCAGAAAAGCTTCCATTAAAATGTGGTTTCCAGTTTCTTTTTTGAAGACCTGACAGTACTGGGCCCCTATTCCCATGGCAGAGGTGCTAGGCCCTTGAGAGGGGGCATGGTTCTCCACATTACCACAGTCCCCACTCCTCCTATTGGGTCCCCAACACTGAAACTAAGGGTCAGCTTCCACACAGCACTGTGCTTGCCCCGTTGTTCCTCTGGTAACAGAGTTATGAGTAAAGTACACTATTTCTAATAGTCACCAAAAGTGGGAAAACAAAAAGGTGGACTAAGAAGGTCATATGTTTCAAGAAAAATGGGAGCGAGCCCATTCCTTTATGGCCATGAAGAATACTGTACACCAACTACTTCCCTCATTTCCGTGGCCTGCCTGGTCCCTGAAGGCCTTTGCGAAGGTGTGGCCCGCCTGGGCTTGCCTGTATCCTCAGCCAGGGACAGAAGTTGGGGTGAAACCCTGCTCTGGACACAGGCACTGGGCTGTTAGGGAAGAGCCCACGTATGTAAGCATGGGAGGGAGCGCGGGCCTCCCGCCTACCATTGCACTTGGTGATGAGCTGGTCCTTCTTGCTGGACTCCTGCAGGGCTCTGCTCTTGACATTGGAGAGCCTGAGTGGAGACGATAAGAAAGGGTGGGAAGGCTGATGGGCAGATGGGACCCCCAACCGTTCCCCCACTACCAAGGCCCACTCACGCCTTTTCAAAGGCCAGCTTCTCTTTCTCCAGCTGTTTAGACAGCACCTCTACCTCTCCGAGGGCAAACTGCAACTTCTCCTCTTCCTTGGCCAGGAGAACCTTGGTCTTGGCATGGGCAGCTTTCTCTTCCTGCAGGGGCAGCAGCAGTGACCTCATTACCCCAAGCCACGTTGGGTCTCCTAGGCTCCCTTAACCAGCCCCCTTTCTCAGAAAGGCACATAGAAGCCAGGGTACAGGAAGATTCTGTCCTTACTCTTGGGGCTGGAGGCTCTCAGAGGCTAATACTCAATGACTCTACCCAATCACAGGGATCCTGGGAAATGGGGGAAGCTTAGAAGCTGACAGAGGCCATCACTTACCACCAGCTTTTTCTCCACTGCCTGGAACTCTTCTTTACTGACAAAATTTTCGTCCTGGAGAACCATCTGCAACAGAGCCTGGCTCAGGGAAGGGCTGGGGTGGTAGGGGTTTCTCTAGGGACCAGGACTGAGGATAGATAATGGGATGCCCAGGGCACCTAGGATGACACTGGGGCCCAGAGAAGGGAGAGTTCATTCCACAAGATTCACTGATGCTCAGCTCTACGTCCTGCCCTCAAGGAGCAAGAAGTCTCATGGAGAAGACAGCCCATGGCCACCACTTCTAACATGGTGTGTGCTATGATGGAGGTTCCCAGAGGAGGCCCCTGACCCGGCCTGGGGAAGGGTCAGAACAGCTTCAAGGGAAGGGGATGTCAACCTGATATCTGACTGCTAAATAGGGGTGGGCCAGAAGAAGAGGATGGAAAAGAAAAGTGTTCCAGATGGTGAGAACACACATGCAAAGGCCAGCTGCCAACAGAAAGACGTGGGCACCTAAAGGTATGCAGGTAATTCAGTGTCCAGAGCTGCATACTACCGTTAAAGAAATAGATGTGAAGTCAGTTTTATATGTCCCCACCTTCTTACCCAGATAAAAAACAAAACAGAAAAACCATGAACTCCAGTTGGCCAGGATTTTACCATGCCTGTCCATGTAATCTGTGGCTCCAATGCTTTGCACCCATGAACGGGGGTTTGATCAAAAAAGCAAAAGCAAAGGGACATAAAGGGGTTGGAAGCCCTTAAGTCAACATGTGAAGAGCCAATTCTGTGCTTACTGCACTCAGCATGGGGAGGGGATTCCATAATAGTAAGGATGTTATAGTTACTCTGCACACAAGGGCCTTGGGAAGTCAGTGAAGTCATCTGCAATTAGAAATGAGGAAATTGGGAATTCCCTGGCGGTCCAGTGGTTAGGACTCCAGCTTTCACTGCGAGAGGCCGGGGTTGGATCCCTGGTCAGGGAACTAAGATCCCGCAAGCCATGTGGCGAGGCCAAAAAAAAAAAAAAAAGAAATGGGGAAACTAAAGCTCAGTGAATAGATGGGCATATCTATCAGGCTCTGCACAACCAGTCAAAGAGAGTAGGAAACAACTTGGCTTTGACTAAAATTCCCTGGTAAATATTCACGAGACACTGCCCCCTTTTGGCTCCACCTCTACCAGACGGAACACATCTGGGCCCCGCCTCCTCGTGATGACGCTATTGGCAATGTGCTCTCGGCCCGCCCCTGGCATCGGGACAGGGTCTGGCCCCGCCCCCACCACTTAGGCGTCCAGTCCGGCATCCCCCAGCTCTTCTGGCTGCGTACCACGTTCCTCAGCTGCTGGATCAGTTCCTCCTGAGACTCAATCACGTCTCGCAGTTGATCGAAGGCGAGACACACTGATCCTGACCCTCCCGGCGACCACCCGACGGGCGTCGCCATCTTTCGCCCCCGCCAGCTCGTTGGAAATGGCTGCCGCGGGTTGCCTCCCCGCTGACGCCCACCAATGAGAATGAGACGCCACAAAGCACCCTGGCAACCGGGGCGGGGACTTCCTTTGTTAGCAGGGATGGGGCCCGCCTCTTAAAGGAGCCGCTCTCTTAGAGGAGCCGCCTGGGGAAGAGAACCTCCAACACCGTTAGTAATTTAAGTTTATAGGGAATTTGCACATCTATTATATGATATGTTTCTCACGCAGTCCTGAGGAGCGGGCAGGGCCCGGCTTATACTTACTGTAAGGGCTGAGGAGCAGGCAACACTCAGACACCAGCCCTCAGCCTTCTCCCAGGGCCCATTAAACTGCAAGACCCTGAAGCAAGGGTCAGCTGAGACAACCCCTGTATATTTAGCTTCACATGTCTCTTTATTCCACTCTAATCTCTAAATTTCCCCCATAGTATGAGACTCCAGCCTCCTGTGATCTTTATTCCTCCTAGGAACACACTTAGTACTTAGGGGGCCTGAGCCTAAGCAATGAAGGGAAGCTCAAGAATAGAAAAGGAGAGTGGCTTCACCCAAGATAAGAGTCCTCACATTCTGGTACCAGGCTCTGGGCAGCCTGAAGAGCCTGAAGAGATTAGAACTGAAGTCAGGCATGAAGGAGACTTGTAAAATGGAGGCAGGGAAGAATAAGGTGATCACACATCCCCACCAATCCTCACTGAGGGCTTGTTTTGAAACCCAAATAAGATTACGCTCAGGCTATTAGATATTAGCTATTACCAGAGCTAATATTTATCGAGTATTCACTATTTCATGACACCATTATGCCTTATTAGTATTATTTCATGTGATCCTCATAATAACCTTGTGAAGTAGGTTCTAATGTCTACATTTTACAGATGAGAAAATGCAGGTTCTATGAGAATGAATAACCCAATAAGCCAAGGTCACCCAAGCTAGTGAGCCTTGGAACAGGGTTTTGACAGAGGCAGTCTGATTCCAGAGTCCATGTTCTTAACCATGATGCTGTGCTGCATTTTGGTTGAACATAATGGATTCTGAAGTTATGGAATTTGAAACCCCCAAGTAGGAAATGACTATATTAAGAAGGAGTTTGGAAAAAATGTTGTCGATGACCACAAAGGGAAGTTGAAATTAAATAATTGGAGGTAAGCCACTTAGGCTGCTCTCTTTAGCTGCTTAGGTGCCTCTTTCTGGCTGGATGTTGTGACTTGACAAACAAACATGGCCATTCCTGTGGCTCTCCCAGTGGTAGCCCTTGTTTTATCTTTCCTTTTTTATTGTGTCTGTTCTCATGTCCTTGAGGGCAAGGCCACCTCTGTTGATCAGTTTTTAAGGGCCTAGAGCTGTAGAGTCTAACAGAATTTCTCTGATGGAAATGTTCTGCACCGTCCAGTACCAGCAGCCAGTAGCCTCACGTGGCTCAGCAGTACTTGAAATGTAGCTCAGGTGACTGAGTAATTGCTTTTTAAATTTTTTAAAATTCCAATTAAAATTTAAATTTAAATAGCCAGGGACTTCCCTGCTGGCGCAGAGGTTAAGAATCCACCTGCCAATGCAGGGGACACGGGTTCGAACCCTGGTCCGGGAAGATCCCACATGCCGCGGAGCAACTGGGCCCGTGCGCCACAACTACTGAGCCTGGGCTCTAGAGCCCGTGAGCCATAATGGCTTACGTGCTGCAACTACTGAAGCCCATGTGCCTAGAGCCCATGCTCCACAAGGAAGAGTACCCCTGCTCACTGCAACTAGAGAAAGCCCAGGCGCACCAACAAAGAACAAACTGCAGTCAAAAATAAATAAATAAATAAATAAATAAATGTAAATAGCCATATTTGGCTAGTGGCTACTGTATTGGATATCATGGGCCTATAGGGTGCTCTGTGGTTTATGTGCCTCAGGACAGAGACCTCTAGGAACTTTGTCTTTCAAATGCGAATGCTCCTTTGAATTACCCTGGACAAAGCTGAACATTGCTCTGGGGCAGCGATCACTGAATCTCCCCATGAACTCTGTCCCCTCTCTAGGGTCTTTTAGGAGGTGCTGCTTGATGTTCCGTTGCCACTCAACATTCACCTCCGCCAGCTGCCCTTCACATTTAGGACAAAACCCTAAAAGGCTCCAGCAACCAGTTCCTGAGGATGGGAAGTTATGAGCAAGAGAGAACCCTGGATCCAGGTCCGCACCCTGCATACTAGCATGGACATGAGGGACGGTCACCCTGGTTGGGGACTGCCACGAACTCCCACTCTATGTCAACAAAAACTACAGGTTCTTAGCCAGCTGGGGCTCAGCAAAGCTCAGGATAACATGACATCACAGATAGCTTTGTGATCCTGCCCTGGGAAGTGCTGCCTTTCCGCACAGGCTTGTCATACTGGTTGATGTTCTGGTTATCTACTGCTGTATTAACAAGCCACCCAAAATTTACAGCTTAAGAAAATCACTTTGCTCAGGAATCTTCACTTTGGGCAGGGTTCAATAGTGAAAGCTTATTTCTGCTCTATGTCGTATTGCCTGGGATGGTTAGTGGGGTGGGGGGTGAGGGTATGAGAAGCTCCACTCCCAGGACGGCTCACTCGCATAACTGGCAAGTTGGTGCTGTCAGCTGGGAGCTCATCTGAGACTGAGGACCAAGGTTCTTGGTTCCTCACCATGCGCCACTTGGGCTTTCTCATAGCATGGTGACTGGGTTTAAAAGAAAGCATCCAAAGTGACGAAATGGAGGGAATACCCTGGTGGTCCAGTGGTTAGGACTCTGTGCTTCCACTGCCGGGGGCCCGGGTTCCAAAACAAAAAAAACAACAACAAAAAAACAAAGTGACGAAATGAGAGATGCCAGTTTTCTTAAGGCCTGGCCCTAAAAACTGGCATAGTGTCATTTCTGCCCAACCCTATTGGTCAAGGAACCACAGAGTCCGTATTCAAGCAGTGGGGACACATCCTGCCTTTTGATGGGAGTAATTTCAAAGAATTTGAGCTGTACTTCCAGAGGAAGTCCTGACAGGTGACATGTCATTTCCTTCAAGGTTCAGTTCAGATAAAACCAGACTGGAACTTAGTCTAATGGGGGAGACAGATAATAATCAAATAAACACCCAAATAAATCCCAATTTAAGTCACTATTCAAGTGAATAGCATTATAGCTATGAGAGGTACAAGAAAGAGAGGAATGAGAGTAATTTAAAAGGAGATTTAGCCCAGCCTGGGGTGTCAGGTGTGAGGAAGAGATGTTTGAGCTGAATGAAACCTATTAAGGTAACCAGGAGGCACTTTGCAAAGGGGGCAGGGGCAAGTGAATGGGAAAGGCTTCCAGAAAGAGGGAACAGTATATACAAAGTCCCTTGGGCAAAAGGGTTGGCATAGTGTAGTAACTAAAAGGCTAGTATGGCAGAAAAGAAAAAGATGTACAGGACAAGCAGGGGTAGAGGCCAGAAACTTGTTACAGCCTTGTTAAGTATTAGGACATACTGAAGACTTTGCTGATTTTTATTATGGGGGCAAAAGAAAGGTACTGAATATTTTAAGCAAGAGGGTGACATGCTATAATTTATGCTTTGAAAAGATCTCTCTGGTTGCAGCAAGGTGTACGGATTGTAGATGGCCCTAAGTAAATGCACAGAGACTACTTAGGCAGCTACTGCAGTGGTTTCTGTCAGAGAAAGTGGATGGTAGTTGGGAGTCAGATGGTATCAGAGGAGATGAAGAGAGAAGATGGATTTAGGATGTTCTGGAGGTAGAATTTATAGGACTTAATGATGGAGGGGATATGGGAAAAAGGGAGTCGAGGTGTTTGGTTGTCTACTGCTGCAGACTACCACAAAATGTAATGGCTTAGGGCTTCCCTGGTGGCGCAGTGGTTGAGAATCTGCCTGCCAATGCAGGGGACACGGGTTCGAGCCCTGGTCTGGGAGGATCCCACATGCCGCGGAGCAACTGGGCCCGTGAGCCACAACTACTGAGCCTGCGCGTCTGGAGCCTGTGCTCCACAACAAGAGAGGCCGCGATAGTGAGAGGCCCGCGCACCGCGATGAGGGGTGGCCCCCGCTTGCCGCAACTGGAGAAAGCGCTCGCACAGAAACAAAGACCCAACACAGCCATAAATAAATAAATAAATAATAACTAAAAATTAAAAAAAAAAAAATGTAATGGCTTAAAACAGTAGCCAGGGGACTTCCCTGTCGGTCCAGTGGTTAAGACTCTGTGCTTCCAATGCAGGGGGCGCGGGTTCAATCCCTGGTCGGGGAACTAAGATCCCACATGCCGCTGGGCGCGGCCAAAAAAAAAACCAAACAAACATTAGCCAGTGTATTATTTGCTCACGGTTCTGCAGTTTGAAACGGGCTTGGCAGGGCAGCTCATTTCTGCTGTGATCATCAGCGTGGGTGGCAACCAGCTTGGCTCAGGTTGTGTCTGCGTTCAGTCCTTGCTGCCCGCTCAGTTGTTTGGTTCTCCTCTGCATGGCTTCTCCACGTGGTTAGCTTGGTGGTCGCAGGGTGGTGGGACTTAAATGGAAGCTGGTTTCCCCTAAGTGCAAAAATGCAAGCTGCTGGTTTTGCCACATTCTATTGATTAAAGATCAAGGCCAGCCCGGGTCAGAAAGGGGACTACACAAGGTCATGAATATTAGGTGTGGTCCACTGGAGGACACCAAATTAAGTCTACCACACAAAGTCTCCTGGGTTTCTGACTTCATATTTGGATGGATGGTGGTGCTATTTGTGGAAATGGGAGCACTCCAGTGGTGTTGCTTCTATCCCCATTTAAAAAAAAATCACTGCGCTCTGTATGAAGGATGATTACATTTCAAATCTCTTTTCCTCAGAATTGCTTTCACTGATCCTTCATCCTGGATTAAATCCCATTGTTATAGATTCCCAAGCTTCCTTTGGTCTCCCCTTTGACATTCTTCCCACTGGGGAGCATTGTCTAATTGGCTTCCCCATTAGATGTGAACTCCAGGAGCCATGGTACTGGGTCTCACTTGTTTCCTGACCCCCATCCCAAAAGTTCAGCCCACTGGTACATAGTAAGTTCTCCATCTTTGCTGAATTGAATATCACCTTAATCTTTCTTCACATGAAAGGTATTATTATTACATTAACAATGTCCTGCATTTCTAAACCAAGACTACCCTAACTGAGGACCATTAGGAACAAAGCCAGTAAGGAACTGCGATAACACCTGACGTTTAGATGCCAAGTAGATTTGATGTGTACATTCGCTGTAATATGCTGCAGCTGCTGACATCTGACGGAAAACAAATATTGAATTGGTGATGCCACCAATGCTATCTATTATGCTAAACACCAATAATTCCATTGATGTATGCGGGAACACTGGAGCAGAGGTCAACAGCCTGTCTAGTCCTAAGTGGCTCCAAGGAGTCAGGCAATATGCAGTACCTACGGGTGCCATGGGCAAAGGTAAAAGAACAAAGGAAAAATATAAAGCCATTCTTTTTATATAAAATCATTTAATTTCTTTCTGTTAAAATACACTCAATCCAGATGCAATGGATCAGGTGACCAGATTTTTCAGGATTCTTACTCCACCAGGAGCTGATGCCGTCTGTGTCAAACCTGGCTCTGGTCACAGAACATTCACATCTTTAATTCCAAATACTGAATGTGATGCAAAAGATGTAATCAATATCTAACATACAGGTATATAGTTACTTGGTGGTCACTGCACGAGGTTATCAACCATGCAGGCTCAAAAAATAAGATGTATAATAAGTTGGTCCTTTCCAAAAATAAATATATTAGGACACTAAGCCTATACCTTAAATGAATCCAAAATAAATACTAATTAAGCGCTAGCTCCTGTGAGGAACAGTGCATGCAGACGATGAACTCACGCGTGTGGCTATTCGTAACAGAAAGCTCTGGAATCCCAACAGTGCCTCCTCACAAAGCCAGTCCTGAGTGTGAGGATGTAAATGAGAGTAACACATAGCTTGACTAGGCTGCTGGATTCCACGTTCCAGTGGGGTTTGGAGTTCGGCGTAATTTCTAATAGTTTCCAACAGAAAGAACAGCAATGGCATTTTCTTGCTGGTCACTTCTCCCAAGCTGTGAGGCCTGGAGCTGATGAAGGAAGTTCAGAAGTCCTCTAGTTTGAGCAGATGAACCCCAGGGTTGCTAATCTGGGGACACGGATTCCTTTAAGCTGCAGTGCCCCTTGTGATGAGAAGGGTTTTCATCCCACCTTCCTCACTGCTGATCATGCAGTGTAGAGGGCACTTCCATTCTTACGAGAGCTTCGCTTTCTGCTCGAGCCTCAAGCCCTATTTCTTAGCCCCACTCCCATCACGCGTCTCCAGTCTGCATTTGTGCTCACAGAAATAGTCTAGAGTTGCATGCCAAGTTCTGAGAGCAAGAATACGCCATGCCTAGAGAGTTTATATATGATAAAAACTTTCCAAATGATGTAGGCAAGAGGAAAACGCTTATTTTACCACCATGCAGACAACCCATCTAAAATGCAACCCAGGAAATTATAGTTTAACAATATTCTGGACAGTACCAAATAGATTAAACTATCCTTCAATCCAAAGCAAATACCATTCCCTTGAGGAAAACCAGATGTGAGTGTTGCAGTCTATTAGGTAATAAATAAAACAGTACCATCAGTGCTATAAAAACAGACAACAGACCTGACATTTAATGAAGTGAGTTAGTATTGCCTCTATTTAGTATCATCATAGATAACTCATCTCTGCCATGAAATCCAGGTGTGACTACACTATTCATGGGCATCTAGAGCAGAGTCTTTTACCTTGTCAAGTCAGTTTAATTATGGCCCATTTTCTAGCAGAGATTGGGGCTGGGGACAGGGGAGCTTTGATTTTTGTGTGTACAGGAAAACAACTTTCTATAGCTCATTTGGCTCACAGGCACATTTTATCATGTAAATCCCTTCAGTCACTCAGAGGGGATCAAGGAAGCCTCCCAAAACCCAGGAGGATAGACTTCGTTGGGTGACAAAATCTGACTATCTCTGGAGCTGCTCTCCCTCCCTACAGCTGAGCAGGTGCCCCTACCAGCCACCAAAGCCCCACTCTTTACCTCTGGACACATCTCCTGACCCTGTGGGATGCCCACACGTGGGACAATACTAGATACATCTGCCTAAATCATGGCTATGCATCTGAAAGGAGAAAACTCTACTTTGGAAACAAGTTTTAATGT
Organism: Balaenoptera musculus; assembly: GCF_009873245.2. Classification (NCBI taxonomy): domain Eukaryota; kingdom Metazoa; phylum Chordata; class Mammalia; order Artiodactyla; family Balaenopteridae; genus Balaenoptera; species Balaenoptera musculus. Next base: position 115,490,282 of record NC_045787.1, read on the forward strand.
AGACTCTCCTTCCAACAGGAACTTTTCTTCCATTCTGAAGAAAACATGGAGTGTAGACTACCTTTACCTACTGATCCTTCCAGGTTCAGATTCATGATATAATCTGGGCAGCTTGGTCCTGGTAGCTCACCTCCACGGGAAGGCCCAGAACCACACAGTCCAGGCAACAACTTCCCTCCTCCTTGTCACCAGTGGGAAGAGCTGCCTGCTTTTGTTTTGTATACAGAAGTGGTGTAGAGAGGTGTCCTAAGTGGATGTAGGACTGCCATAGAAAGGATACAGGATCCCAGGGTGGGGGGAGGAGCATCCTTGGGAAAGATTCTGCTTTAACCAATATGGCTAGAATTACCTGAGCAATGGGGATGATCACACACTTCCTACCTGATAGTCGGCCTACCATCTAGCTCTGTCACAACAAGTTGTGTGACCCAGTTCAACCATGCATCCTCTCTGAGCCAATGTTCTCATTCCACACCAGGCACTCAACAAATGTTGACTACATGAAAAAGCATCTCCTATCACAAACTACAGGGCACTGGGTTAAACAATGACTGCTGGGGCCAACGCCATACCCCCATAGCCACAGACTGAGGGTCTTTCCCCTCTATCTCTAGGCTTGAGCAAACAGCCCAGCTGGCTGGCAGTGCCTCCTCTTAGGTATGACCACTGTACCTCTGTGGGGTGTAGGGACTCAGCTTAAGTGTGATGCTGCAAGGGGAAATGCCAACAAGAACATTCTCTGGGTTCTGTGATGGACTAGGGAAACTGCACTGAGCAGCTGAGACTTAGTCTTGCATTTTACCTTCACCTGCTTCCATGTGTCCATTGAACTGTTTCACTCAATAACTTAATTTCTGGGCTCTCTACAAGAGAGAGGGTTAAGGAAGTAAAAGAAACCCAAATTAGGCAGTTTGCTAATGCTAGTGACTCTGAACAGAGATTAGACAACTAGAAAACTGTGGACTACAACAGTTTACATTTCTTCACATTTCCCTTAGAAAATGGAAAGTTGAGTTGTTCCAACAGCTGAATCTGGTGGGGAGACGATGACTCTAATGAAGGGAGAGGTATAATTCTCAGTGCACATTGTAAACAACCAATATTAAGCTGCTTTGGCTAAGCCTAGGAATGACTGGCTATTGAGACTTCACTGAAGGGAAGAAGGAAGAAAATATGAATCTGCTCTGGGGTGCCCTGAACTACATTTCTAGAGGCAGGGTAGGCGCAGAGCACGGGGCTGAATCTAATGCTTTGCCATTAATTCAATTTAGATGACCTGCTCCTGGCCCCCGGAGCCAACCCCCAGGAAGGATTCTGTGATGACAAGTCTGGCTCCGTGCTGAAGCACCTCCAACTCTGCCCACCAAACAAAGTTAGCAAATTGTAAAATGTTCATCATTTCCTAATTTTGTATTATACAATGGAATTAGGAACATAAACAGTAACACGTAGCAAAACCCCGAGCCTGCATAGGACTACCATCCTCTCAGCCACCTCTGCGTAGGCCAATCAGTTTGGAAAGTTTTTCACAGTTTTCAAGTTTCAGCGACTCTGCCTTCTGTTTCAATCGTTCATCTCTGTATAATCCTGCCAAATTGGTCAACTCTGACTCTGAAAGATAAAAGAGGTAACAATTCATCAAGAAAGTTGAGCTCCTCTGTTTCACTTCAATACTTCTGGAAGCAAAGCTCCTTTTACTTTAATGCTTTTTCTTTCAATTAAACTTAAGAAACACTCATTTACTCAAGAAACATGTATCAGGCAGCTACGCTACACCAGGTGCTGAGGATTAAGGGACACCTGTGATCCTGGAGTCCAACAGTATCTGTGCTCTATTACAAAAGCACTGGACTTAGTTCTTATCAATAGAACATTTGGCACCAGACTTAGGAAACCTGCACGCGTGCAGTAAAAGGAGACCCTGTTTCAGGGCTTTCCTACGAATGGTATTCAGATGGCAGTTGGGAGAGAATGGAGTCCAATCGCCTGTTCCTGTCATCTGAAACAAAGACAGCTGCTTCATCCTTCCCTCTGCGTTGCCGGATCATAACTCATACATGCGGACTGACACAGAGCCCTCCACCGGCAGGCATGCCTTCTATAGAAGGGCAGGTTGCCGGCGGCGTTCCTCATTCCCTCACCACATGTGGGGCCCCTAACTCAAAGGCCAAAGGCAGCTGGGCTCTTTTAAAAGTGAAATCATCTGGATCCGGTGACCTCTGTCTCCTTGACGAAATGTATTTCATTTTCTCTTCATGGTGGAGAAAGTCATTCTATTTTTAACCAGAATATAATCTCTGCTGTCCTCCCGGACTCAACAGTGGTTTGGCTGCCTCTCTTTTTTATTCTTTTGTATAGTTTCAGAGACATTCGTAGGAAGGAATGCCTGAAAAGCACCTCCAGAGACGTGTTGTGTATTAACAGGATGGCATGCTTCAAGGGGCTGCGTGGCTTCTGAAAGCCTCAGATAGCAGGCAGCTACTCAATGTTTAAAAGACCACACTTGTGAAAATGCTATTTTAATCATTCTGAAATATGTCTATCCATTCTTAGTCATCTTGCTGACAGATTTTGTTTTTCTTGGTGGAACGAGAGGCACCTGTCTGATTAATCAGCAAACTGCCTGGAAACAGGACTTAATACCTAGCCAGAGGGAACAATGCGCAGTGGTTTCTGAATAAGTCTGTATCAACACAAAATACAGGCATTTCTGCTCACAATGGTTCCGTTTACACCAAGTAAGGCCCAAAGTGCAGATTAAGTGCAGGACTCCAGGGTGAGGGGTGGGTATGCATGAAAACCCACCCTCTGCGATGTGGGTTCAGAGGCTGGGCCCTGGCCCAGCAGTTGCTTGGCAAACAGTGGGTCTCCTAGGCTCTAGAACAATGTGCTCTCATCCCGTGGCGTGGGGCCTGCAGTGCGTGCCAGCCAGAGCTTGCCCCCCGCACAGGCATCCTCGCAAGTGATGCGGCTTCAGGGCGGATCATGCGCCGCACCCAAATGAAAGCCCTCTGCTCCTTCGTTCCGCCCAGAGCTAGGCACTGACTCCATCTGTCTGGCTTCTTTGGCATGTGGGAAACCTGTTCAAGAGGGCTCTGTGAAATCAGGCTGTGCCTTTGGTCCTCTGAGTCACAGTTACACCAGTATATAGAGCAGATCCTGTGGCTTTGCTTTTCCTGGAAACGATTTCCTTAGGTTTTTTGTTACTGACCTTATCCAAATGTCTCATTGCCTGAAATCTCATTCCAGAAAACATTAAGGGCTAGTGATTCTTACTATTTCATACACTGACAACCACTGTAATGAGCTGATGAAAGAAAACTGCACATATATGAATGCTTTTCTCAAAACATGACGTTGCTTTTTTAAAGTTCATTGAAACCAGTTTTCAATGCTCCAGAGATTGAGAGCAATGACCTTGCTCTAGAGCAATGACCTTGCACAAGGGCAGTGTTTCAAGGAACTATGTCCCACACCCCCATGACCATGCTTGGAGAAACTTCTCTCCAAACTGCCAGTGAATACTTTTGCACTTCAATGAACAAAAGGTCAACTCAATGAATATGTTACTTTTCACAAGTTCTGTTAATATTCAATAACTTCTAAGAAAAAACAAAATCTTTGGCAGGGGCAGGATCAAGAGAACATCTTTTCTTCTCTGCAAAATGTTTCCCCTGCCCTGAATGCCAGTGTAATAGAGGGACAGAGCATTGCACCTTCAGGGTAAGCTGACTCAAGCAAATTGCCAAGAGAGGCAAGTCCCAAAGCCTCTCTCAAAAACACTCTGCATGACAGCCCAGATCAGAGTCCTGACAGCTGGAAGACCCCGACAGATCCCAACGACCATCATGATCCAGCCTCATAAGACAGTGCTGCATCCAGTCGAGCAAGGCCAAGCAAGGTCTGGATTCAGTCAGGATCCAAACACTTACTATATGCCAGACACCATGCTAAGCGTTATACTCATACCATCTTCTATAATCCATACAACCTCCTTGGGAGGAAGAAAGCAGAGAAAAGAAATTAACAAAAGATTTTAAAAGACAATGGCTAACTTTGCTAAAAACAGTTTCCATTCGGTATTTTGCCAAGAGTGAACTTTGTTCTCAAGCGGGTTTATTTTTACAACCTCCATGTGCTAAATTTAACCATGCTGGCTGCACTTGCTGCTGGATCCGGAGGGCAGATGCTGCTTGTTCTCAAATGGCACTTGGGCTGTGTGGAGGCTCCGGACAGCCACCATCCTTAAATGCCAGAAATAGATTTTTAAGGGGTGTGTGCTGATAACCCCCGGTTTGGAACTTGTGGGTACACGCATCATGCTCACCCACTGGATCTGTTTATACCTGGAGAGTGCCAAAGCCCTGAAAGTAGGCCTCATGAGGATGGGGACAAAAGCCTAGAAGCCACCTTAGGTGTAATCCTTACCATGAGCTCTCTGCATAATTTCAAAACCCTCTCAGAGTCTAAAATAATGGAGACTCTTAGGACATACGCTGTGGCCTTCACCTGATTTGGACCCATGTTTATAATGCCTTTAAGTCTAAGGCCTCTATCTTGCTCCAAAATTCTTTCCTGATTTTTGAAACTTGCAAAACCTAGTTTAACAGTGGGGTAGGGGTACTTCCTGACCCCTCAGTTTTTTCAATAAAAAAGCAACTTCCTCCTCCTGCTGAATTCCCCCTTACATCCAAGTCATTGCCCACCAAGCTCCTAATGCACCTGAGAGGTCAGGTGGGCTCTGCCCTACAGGAGTAGACAGCAGAGACAAGGTCCCTCAGGGGCAGGGTTAGGACACTAGCCCTGCTCAGTGATTCCTAGTCCTCAGCAGTTTCACTGTTTTCCAGTCCTGAGAACCCTCTCTTCAAAAGACATTTGTGGAGCATCTGCTCTGAAGCAAAGACTGTGCCAAGGGCCTGGGACACAAAATTAGTAAGACATGGTTTTTGCCCTCAGAGAGCCCAGAGTCCAGCAGGGAGACTGTCATGTACCTACAGAACACGTTAACATGGCGAGGGTGGCACTGTCTTAGCAGGATGAGCAAAGTGCTTTAAAAACACCGAGGAAGGAAAGACTAACTTGGGGTGGGGTTGGGATGCATGACGGGTCAGCGAGGGCTTAGCAGCACTGTGACTGAGGATCTAAATTTATCAGACACTGTTAGATGTATAAAAATAACCAATGACAGACAAGGTTTTAAAAAATGAGTTAGTTTGCTTTTTAAAAATTAACCAAAGCCAAGTTTTATAAGATACAATTACTAATGAATATATGTGTGTGTGTGTGTGTGTGTGTGTGTGTGTGTGTGTGTGCGCACTCCCCATGAACACTCACTGGGGTTGGAAGCCAACACTGTCACCCCCATTGTCTCCAGGGAAACAGTGTGGAAGGCCTGCTCCTGGGAGAGTCGCTTTTGTTCTGTGTGGCCACAGCTGATTGGAGGGGAAGAGAAGGGGCACCGAACTCAATAACAACAACCTATAAAACTTTGGTTAGGTTGGATCAATCAGATTTCCCTCTGGGAAATGTGAAATCAGGAAACCATGGACCAAACCAGCGAGCTACTTAAACAGGAAGCTTGTGATGTAGAAAGGGGCCAATGACTTGTGGGGTTGGGGAAGTTGGGAGAGTGAATAGGAGGGTAGCAACCAAAATAAACCATGGCAAATTAAGGCTGTGAAGGAGGAGAGCTTGAAAAAGCAAAGAAAAGAAGTTGGTAGAGAGAGGAGAGAGGGCAGATAGGCAGAGAGATGTAGAGACTCAGAGACAGACAGACAGATAGGCAACTAGTACTGCCCAAGTTCCTAAGATTTCCCAGTCCTGGCCACATGTATCCTGTCAATAAACTTCCCTTTTTTTGTAATATCCTGAATGGGCCTCTGTCCTATGCCTGTTCACGTAAACATCAGTAGCTCAAACAAGGAGAGAAAAAGGATCAGGAAGCTGTGGATGCCTCAGGTTGGAAGCATGGCACCAGCTAAAGCCCCTTTTAGAGCATCTTACTTTGTTGTTTCTCCTTCCAACAACTTGTCTGGATGTAATCAATGTAATCCTTTTCTATCGTCTTCTCCAGGTCACGCAGAGATGCTCCTCTGTAGGCCTTGTCAAAGTTTTTATCCACAAAGTAAGGCACCTGTAGGTTCTGGGTTTCTCTAGAAATGGTGTAGCCCAAGGTCCTGAAACAAGGAGAGAGAGGCTCAGGTATGCCTGTCATACTTGGCAATATCACTTTTAGCACTGGCCTCACAGAGATCATTCACACAATCACCTCTTCAGAGGGCAGATGCAGATATCATTTTCTAATACATCTAACATTTATTATTTCCCAAGCAAAGCAGTAAGTGTAATGTCATCATTGTTGCTATTATGTGAGCATGTTCAAATGGATTCAGTCTCAACATATTTACTTCCTTAAAGGATTCACCTCCCTCTCTTCTCTCTCTCTCTCTTTTTAAATTTAAAACATACATCATGAAGGTTTGTCTTACATAATTATGAAATGATTACCACAATAGGTTCAGCTAACATCCATCTTCTCATATAGATACAATAAAAAGAAAAGAAAGAAGACAAGAATAAAGGCAAAAATAACTTTCTCCTTGTGATGAGAACTCTCAGGATTTACTTTCTTAACTTTCCTATCATACAGCAGTGCTACTACTGTAACACTGTGTTGTACGTGACATACCTCGTACTTATTTAACTTATAACTGTTAGTTTGTACCTTTGACCATCTTCCTTCAATTCCCCTTCCCTCTCTCCTCCACCTTCGGTAACCAGAAGTCTGATCTCTTTTTCTGAGTTTGGTTTTTTTTTTTTTTTTTTTTTAGATTCCACATATAAGTGAGATCATACAGTATTTGCCTTTCTCTGACTTATTTCGCTTAGCATAATGCCTTCAAGGTCCCTCAATATTGTCACAAATGGTAGAATTTCTTCATTTTTTATGGCTGAATAATATTCCATAGTGTGTGTGTGTGTGTGTGTGTGTGTGTGTGTGTGTGTGTGTGTATGTGTGTGTACAGGTTGTTTCCATGTCTTGGCTACTGTAAATAATGCTGCTGTGAATATGGGGGTGCAGCTATCTGGATTGACCTCTCTTAGACTGCTTTCTATGTTAAAAGTAGAATGCTGAATGCTTAAAAAACAATTTCTATATTGTATAGGACCTAGCATGGCACCTGGCGCAGAGTGGCTATTGGTAAATGTTGGCTGAATGAAATGATTGTTACTATAAACTATTTAAAAATAACCAGACAGCTTATACCAACTTAGTTCTAATTTTTAGGACATGATAAAAAGTACTTTACAATGATACCTCCAGGCTAACTCTCAGTGGGTCTAAGATATCCAAAGGTGTCTGGTGCTCAGAAACTTTAACAGGTCTGGGTTAACTGAAGTCTAACCATAAGAAAGTACAGAGGGAGTTCAAATTCAAGTTAAAACAATGTGATGGCAATGTGCAAAATCCAAGCTGATTTTGTTCAAACTGGACAAAGTCCATCTTAAAGGAGTTATATCTGACCTTTTCCTAGCCTTTTCCTTTGATCTCTCAACTTATGGATCTTGCTGGATGTCTCAGAGCCATGACTGCTCTTGCCTCCCTCTGGGAAGCTGTTATCAGGGCAGGTTCCTGTCTGCCCCACTGGCCTGACAAGAAAGGAGGTAGCAGTAGCATATGGAGAAATATGGAAGTCAGGCAATAAGAGGGAATCAGGCCATTGTGTCCCGACAGCAATAACCTCGCTCTGAGTCTCAGCTTTCCTCTCTGTAAAATGAAGATATTGATCTAGAATGATAGTCTTTAGTCTATAGTGATCACCAACAAGAGCTCTTCCTGTTAGGTATGGTTCCATGGAGTCCACATTTTGAAAGGTTTTTGTCTGCTAAACTATAATAGTAATGACTCATTTCCCATTATTGATTAAAAAAAATAATCCAGTGATTCTCAGACTTTAGTATGACCAGAATTATCTGGAGGGCTTGTTAAAACTCATATTGCTGGTTCTCACCCCTAGAGTTTCTGAGTCAGTAGATATGGAGTAAGGCCTAAGAGTCTGCATTTCTAACATGCTGGCAGTTAGATGATGCTGGTCTAGGGATCAAATTGAGAACTGATTTAACTAAAATAATTAATTGAAGAAATTTAAAAATTCCTATCAGAGCTCAAATTTTCCATGCAATACAAACTTTATAATGATTTCTATATTTTCAGCAAAAGCAAAGAAATGAGATACTATGGTTTGACTGTATAGCCTTATGAATAAATGTACTATTCTTCCAATTTCTTAAATTGGAAATAATTACTAGACCTTAGTTACTATGTTCTCAGACTCACAGGGGTCCAGCGATACTATCACAAGCTCAGTAAGGTCCTTTTTAACTCTAAAGTGGAATGTTAAAGATTTAATCTGAACCTGGAGTTCGTCTATTAATCCTTCAGAAACCAGCCATTGCTATTCTGCAGCTGACCAGATGATGTCGCTGTAGAACAAAACAATCCAGGTCCTGAGTGCCTGGGAAACTGCCTAAAGAACAGTATTTTTGAGTCTCTGTATTATTACTATCCAGCTGTTCCTTTAAACACAAAATCAGTGTTTTCTACAACAAAAGGTGAAATGGAATGTTAGTAATGTACCAGCTTGTTAAGAAATATTTATAAATATTTGACTTACGATTTATAGAATAGACTATATGGGGGATTAGCAGCTAGCAGCTGAGTAATCACAGATATAATCACAATCACCAGAACTGGAAGTAACTGAATAAATGCAGAATATGTAGTCTGAAAAAGAAAAAGCATTTGGTGTAAGTGCTCTTCATCAATATAAAGCTTATTGAAAAGAGAACAGTTTTCCCAAAGAAAATATGAATTACTGATGTACTGCACATAGCCCAAGGCTTTTCTGGGAAGGTTGTACTTTCTGCTGAGAAGTACCAAACAGCCCCATTCTGTCTGCTGAAAAGGCTGAATGAGGCCCACCTACAATCTGGATTGACACTCAGTAATCCTTCTGCAGCCCCCTTTTCTAAGACCAATGAAGCAGACACCTGTGCGGGAGCTTGCCCAGACTGTGACTCTCATGAGGTCATGTTATTATGCAACTTTGGTGCCTTGGCCTCAGCTGAATGGACTGTGGGACATCTGGGGGACATCAAACCGTAGCAGGGATGATCACATTCTCCCTCCTAAGCATCTGGGATTGAGATCCATCATCATTCACTGCTAGGCAGTCACTTGAAGAAAGGACACATACTCTGAGGCACTGCAGACTGGACATTTGCAAGGGGAAGTAGAAAAGCCAGGCTGCTTAGAGAGAACAAAACAGATGCAGGGAGTTAGGAAAACTGGAGACAGTCTGGCCCCAAGAGTCATGGAGAGCACAGCTGCATGGGGGCCTGACAGCACCCCAGTTCCTGGTTCCCGTCTGACATAAGGCCCAGCAAGCTTCCTGCCCTTAAGCTTCATGAGACTCCCTTGATCCCTTACCTTAAACCCCCTTTAGTATTGAATATTTTGAAGGGGGTTCCTATTCTCTGCAGTCAAGAAAACGTTTTTCAAGACAGCCCCATAGGTGAACAGATTTCCCAGGACAGTCACCAAAGAATGGATGGGGGAGGGGGTACCATTCTGGCTTATTTGGGCCAATTATCCAGCTCCTCTTGCCAGGCTTCTGCTTTCCTAAAGCACATTTTAGCAACATATCTCAAGTTGAACTTCGAAAACCTGATCATACTACATAAAGGTCAGCTCAGTACAAGTGTTTATGGGCAGCTGTTGTCCTGTCCTCCCCAGGTACCTGAGGCTTATCTTCTTCCTCTTCCTTCCGTGTCTGCATCCTCTCATGTCGGTGCCGCCGGCGGTAATAGTGGGGGTCATCTGTCACGTTTGAAAACATATGAATGTTTCCTGGAAAAGAAAGAAAAATACTTAGCATGCAATATGGCAAACACCCTTTCCTTGCCTTTTCCAAGGTCCTTGCTTCCAACTAGGTTCTCTGAGGGTAGAGTATTGTCCCGTTTTACTCAGTAGAAAAATACAACAGTAGGTATGTCAAGTGAACCAGCTGGAAATGGGACATGCTTAGCTCTCTCGCCCTTATTTAAATAATCCTTTGTAACTAGTGAGTGAGAGAACCCCAAGAGGCTAAGAAAGAAAGCACTTGGGCCATGAATCCTGTCTGACATGCTCATGTCTGCCTCCTTGCCCAATATCAGATTATGTCACTAGTATCTTTAATAGCACCTAACAAAATTCAATTTACTTCCCAGGCATTTAATTAACCCAACTTCCAACTCTCTGGGGGTACTTTTCTAACCTTTACCTTTATATAAATGCTATTTTGCAATAATGATAATACAGGCATTTTGCTTCTAATTTATAAAACACTTAAAAAAATATCCAATCCTCAGAGCAGCCTTGTGAGGTTGGTATTGTCAACCCCATTTTTAGGTAAGGAAACAAGATCAGACGGACTAAGTCAAAATCATGCATAGTTGGAGGGTGGAGACATGCCTTCAACCCCAGATTATCTGATTCCAAAGTTTGCTGTTGCCACCATACCATGGTCCCTCTATTCAGATCCTCAAACAGATCCTCAAAATATATATGAATTTTTTTTTTTTTTTGGCCGTGCCGAGCGGCATGTGGGATCTTAGTTCCCCAGCCAGGGATCGAACCTGCACCCCCTGCAGTGGAAGCGTGGAGTCTTAACCACTGGACTGCCAGGGAAGTCCCTATGACTTCTTAAACGATAATTTTGGGATACTAACCTGTAGGAAAATGTCCTCCAAAGAAGATGTTGAACAGCTCTTCTGGAGTGATGTCGGCTTCAAAGTCCCTGTAATAATTATAAGGTCTGGCTCGAGGGGTAGTGAAAGTCACCTGTTCATCTCCATATTCATCATAGCGGAGTCTCTTCTCAGGATTGCTCAGGACTGCAAAGGCATTTCCTATTGCTGCAACAAAAACAAAAAGCACCTGAGTACATAGTCTTTGCTGTAGCTGAGGGTGATTATAGTAGTAGCAATGAAGAGCCCAGAGTTGATTGGTGCTGGACAACTTCACAGTGACCCAAGGAGAGGTGCTTGGGCCTAGAAAGTTCACCAAAGTGTTTGCCCTTGAAATCTTCCATGATCTAGTCTGATAAGCCTGAAACAACACTGGACTCAAGATGAACTAAGAAGTACTGTTCTCCGTCATCAAAAATGTGTTATTTCCTTGAGAGCAGTAGTTTATGGTTGGAAACAGTTCCTACATAAGTAGTGGTATTCTAACATGAAGTCACATACAATCTCCTGAATAAAATAATCAGTAAAAATCCTCCTGCTTGGCTAAAAGCAAAGTCCTCACTCATCAGTCTTATTTCAGCTTACTTTTTTTTTTTTTGGCTGTGTTGGGTCTTCGTTGCTGCGAGCGGGGGCTATTCTTCGTTGGGGTGCGCGGGCTTCTCATTGCAGTGGCTTCTCTTGTTGTGGAGCACAGGTTCTAGGCACGTGGGCTTCAGTAGTTGTGGCACGCGGGCTCAGTAGTTGTGGCACGCAGGCTCAGTAGTTGTGGCACACGGGCTTACTTGCTCCGCAGCATGTGGGGTCTTCCCGGACCAGGGATGGAACCCCTGTCCCCTGCATTGGCAGGTGGATTCTTAACCACTGTGCCTCCAGGGAAATCCCTCAGCCTACTTTTAAAAATGGTCTTTAGAAATTAACAAATGTATCTCCAGGGAATTCCCTGGTGGTCCAGTGGTTAGGACTCTGTGCTTTCACTGTCAAGGGCCTGGGTTCAATCCCTGGTTAGGGAACTAAGATCCCACAAGCCGAGCAGTGCGGCCAAAAAAAGAAAAAAAGTATCTCCAATGTCTTAAAGAGGGACCAAAGACTGAATAGATTACATATGCATACCATCACTTCTCCCTATGCACAAATGTGCAAACTTTGTCCAATTTCATTTAAAAATACAATCAGTGCCAACAATCAAAGAAATCTTGAAAAAAAATCTTTTAAGACATTCCTACCCGCCTACCTTTAATTCAGTCAACACTATCAGAAACATAGTCAGAAAGAGCATTTCCTTATGATTCTTCTAGCTAGGGAATTGTATTAAATATTTATAGCAATAAAACTGCTAAGCAGAAAAAACAAACAGAAAAACCTAAACAGAGTTGCTTAAACATTCACATCCCTTGAAATCTGGCAGATTTCTCAGAGAAATGGCATTAGTCTGTGAGGTACCTTACATGAAGGTGTGAGGAAATTGTGGGTTATCTGTTTCCTTGTAGAAACTGTGGGGAGAACTAGATTCACAATGGCACATCAGCAAGGGTAGCTTGCCCTCTGAGGTAAATGCTGACTTTAAAAAATGTCTCAGATCTATCATTTTTTACTTTTTCTTTTGAAAAATTTCAAATCTCCAGAAAAGACGAAAAAATAGTACAATAAAAACCTTTACATTTATTCATCAATTATTAGCATTTTACCACATTGCTTTCCTCAACTCTCTACACATACACATATAATATGTATTCATTTTTTTGCTGAACCATTTGAAAGTAGGCCGCAGATATTATGACACTTCACCCCTAAATATTTTAGCTATGTCTCCGGAGAAGAAAGATATTCTCCTACATGATCACAACATCATATCATAGCTAAGAAAATTAACATCAATTCATTATCACCCAGTGAATCCATGCAAGGTTCATGAATTACATTTGGTTTCACGTCTCTTTAGTTACTTTTAATCCAGAACAGTCTCCCCACCTTTTTTGTTTTTCATTATATTGAATTTTTTGAAGAGTGGTTCAGTGTTCTTTGTAGAATGTCCCATATTTTGATTGTTTCTTTATTAGATTCAGGTCAAACATTTTGGCAAGAATACCACATGGTATTACAACATGTAATGTTAGGTTGTTCTAGTATTGGTGATGATAAGTTGGATCACTTGGTTAAAGTGGTGACAGCTAGCTATCTCGGTTATAAAGGAAAATTTCCCCTGTGTAATCAATAAGTATTCTGTGGGCGATAATTTGACATTATGTGAATATCGTATGCAACAACAACCTATCACCCAATGGTTTCGGCATCCATTGATAATCCTTGCCTTAATCAATGACATTCCTGAGGGTGAAGCTCTTAAGTAAGATTTTTATTTATGTGTTGGATCCAAAATATTTTTTAAGAATATATCACTGAAAGTATCATGGAAATCAATGGAAAAAAGATTCGATCTATAACCATGTTTTTGCTCTTTACAAAGCTGCATAAAGCTTTTTCATACATGTTAATAACAGAGGTTTCATGAACAAAGATTTTCATGGTCAAAGAAGTTTGGAAGTGCTGTCTAGGCCCTACTTGCAAGTGGCCACCGACCTATAAGTTCCACAAGAGGAATCATATCTGTTTTCCTCACCATGGCACCTGGCACAAAGATCTTCAATAAAGATTTGCTGAATCAAGGAATGAAAGGTTCCAAAAGGTGTCACAGAGAAACCAAATATTTTTTCCAAAAGAAATTAAGGTAAGTGAATGAGGACAGGAGAGAGCTATGCTAATAATCACTATCTAAGAGGTGTGGCAGGAAAAAACAAAACCCTGCTTGTGGCCTTATAAAACAATTACAAGGGAGGCTGAAAACAACTTGCTGTGACCAAACAACATAGAAGGGCAGAATTAAGCATTAGTTTAGGATCAGACCTTTGAAAGCATCTGTTGCTCCAGGAGCACAGTTCTTGTCAGGATGAAATTTCAGGGCGAGTTTTCGGTAAGCTTTCTTAAGCTCTTCATCACTGGCATTTCGTGAAACCCCCAGAATTTCATAGTAATTTCTGCATTTCTTGATCCTAAAAACACAAATCAGAAATATTTTTTGGTATGTCTACAAAGGCCCCTTTTGTATAATTAACTGCAAAATAGTAAATCAATCTTCTCTCCAATCTGTGAGCCCCAAAACAAACCTAAAAGAAAACTAGTGAACACGTTAATGAAACATACAATTCACTAACAATGTCCTCCTCCCAGTGAGAGCTTAATTCCTTTCAAAGTATTTTTACATCTAATATTTTTTTCTTTCTATATCCCTGCAAGTGGATAGAACAAGTATACTAACCCTTATAATATTAAGACCCAAGCTAAGGTCCTCAGAGTTGAACCATTGGACAGCAAAGTCAGAAGAAATACCCCAACCATCCTTTTTTTTTTTTTTTTAAAATCTACCTTTTGTTCCCCTTATGGCTATCTGTTTAAACTTTGTTTTAAAAAGTTAACATATTCACATAGTAGAAGAAAAATATCCAATAGTACTAAACTATATACAGTGAAAAATCTTCCTGCTTCCCCATTCCCTGTCCTCCAATCTCCTACCCTAAGAATAACCACAGTTAGAAGTTTTCTGTGGGGAGTTCCCTGGTGGCCTAATGGTTAGGGTTCTGGGCTTTCACTGCCATGGCCCAGGTTCAATCACTGGTCAGGGAACTGAGATCCTACAAGCTGTGTGGCACGGGAAAAAAAAAAAAAAAGTTTTCTCTGATTCCTATGTACAGAGAGAGTACATGTATAGAGACTTCCCCATTTTTTTTTTACATAAATGGAAGCATATTATAATCACCCTTCTGTATCTCATTTTTTTTTTAAACTAACAATTTATCTTGGGAATTGATCCATAACTTATAGAGATAAAAAGTACAGGGATAACAGTTTAGACCACCAGAGTGTCAGTTCTGAACTTTTTGATCTAAGAAGTCTTTTATACTCTTATAAAATGATATAATGGCATGTTATATAGCCTCTCAAAAATTCCACTGTATAATTATGAAGGAATGAGAGTGAAAAAGGCAAATAATACGTTTGCATTATCATGAAGATAGTTTTAAACTTGCAGACCCCTCCCCAAAAGGGTCTTGGGGTTCCCAAACCACACCTTGAGAGCGGGTGGACTACAGCATGAACTCTGGAGTCAAAATGCCTTGGTTGGCATCTGATCTTGCTGTGGACTTAACTCTGTGCCTTTGTTATCTTCTGAAATGGGCTGATAATTATACCTATATTTCACAGCTGTTATAATTAAATGAAGTATTCATTAAAATGCTTGATAGCATCTGACATGACGTAAATATTGGCTATTATTACAAATCTACCACATTCTACAGATGGTCAACAGGCACATGAAAAGATGCTCAACATTGCTAATTATTAGAGAAATGCAAATCAAAACTACAATTAGGTATCACCTCACACTGGTCAGAATGGCCATGATCAAAAAGTCTACAAATAGTAACTGCTGGTGAGGGCGTGGAGAAAAGAAACCCTCCTACACTTTTGGTGGGAATGTAAATTGGTGCAGCCACTATGGAGAACAGTATGGAGGTTCCTTAAAAAACTAAAAATAGAACTACCATATGATCCTGCAATCCCACTCCTGGGCATACATCTGGAAAAGATGAAAACTCTAATTTGAAAAGACACATGCACCCCAATGTTCATAGCAGCACTATTTACAATAGCCAAGACATGGAAGCAACCTAAGTGTTCATCGACAGATGAATGGATAGAGAAGATGTAGTATATATATATATATATATATATATATATATATATATATATATATATATACAATGGAATATTACTCAGCCATTAAAAAGGAATAAAATGCCATTTGCAGCAACATGGATGGACACACAGATTATCATACTAAGTGAAGTCAGATAAAGACAAATATGATATGATATCACTTATATGTGGAATCTAAAAAAATAACACAGATGAACTTATTTACCAAACAGATACAGACTCACAAACATAGAGAACAAATTTATGGTTACCTTCTTTCCTTTATCTGTTGGTAGATATTACCTTAAACATTTCCATTAATTAAATGGAGGTGTGTATGAATTGAGATGTGCCCAGCCCCTTCAGTTCACCCAGAAAACATGAACTCTTAAAAACTGACTGTAGTAAATGCAGGAGAGATGGATACCTGATAAGACACAGCAAAAGTGACCTATATACACATTATGACTCTGAAGTACATATTATAATTGTGATATTTCCAGTGGTAAATGTCTGACTTTTAAAGACATTCTTTTAAATATTTGTATTATTGTTAGGATGTTTTAATCAGTTGTGTTTTTTAATTCCATGTAATATATGTAGCCCTAATCAGATTTATAGCACCATATTTCTCCTTGGGTCTTAAAAGAGAGTTGACAACAATTTAAAAGCATAAATTGTTTTATATTAGCTAGTATGTATATTTATTTACCCGATGGCTTTATCTTGTTTCCCAAAATTTTGGGGGGATTTGTTGAAAGCATTGTAACTTCCATAAATGGCTATTTTCTTGTAACTGTCAGTGAAAATGGATGTGTACGTTGTGTTTTTATATTACTTTGGTTTTCCTGGTTTGTTTGTTTTTTGGGTTTTGGGGGGAGATGGTTAAACATAGAATCATTTTTTTAAAAAAAGTTATCTTTGGTCAATGAAAAAAAAAAAAAAAAAAACAAATTTATGGTTACCAAAGGGGAAAGCGGGGATGGGGGTGGAGAGGAGGGGGATAAATTAAATCAGGAGTTTATAATTAACAGACACACACTACTTTATATAAAATAGATAAACAACAAGGTCCTACTGTATAGCACAGGGAACTATACTAATATCTTGTAATAACCTATAATGGAAAAGAATCTGGAAAAGAATATATATATATTCAGTTACATATAACACAACACTGCTGCACACCAGAAACTAACACAACATTGTAAATCAACTATGTACTTTAAAATAAAAACCTACCACATTCTTTTAAAAAGCTGCATATTCTTGCATTTTATGGATGTATGTACATTCCCTACTGATGGGCATTTAAAGTATCTCCATTTTTTTGCTACCACACAATTCAGTTAGGCAGGCAGAGACCCAGAGGCTTGTTGAAGAGTTCATAGTAAGTCAGTAACACAGTTGGGACTATAATGCAGGGTCTGGAATGTCGGTCAGGGCCCTTCCCCAAGAGCTGCCCATGAGGATCCTATGGATTCCCCACCCTAGTTTCTGATCCCTCCTTCCATGGCAGATTCTCCCCTGCCTTTCTCTTTCCCTCTCTCCCTTATCAGATATATAATTTGAAAATATTTTTTCCTGTTTTGTGGGTTGATTTTTCACCTTCTTGATGGTATCTTTTGAAGTACAAAAGTTTTTAATCTTGATGAAGTCCAATTTGCCTACTTTTTCTTTTATCCCTTGGGCTTTGGGTGTCAACAAGAAATCATTGCCTAATCCATACATCACAAAGCTTTACATTTGTTTTCTTCTAAGAGTTTTATGGTTTTAGCTCTTACATTTAGGTCTTCGAATTAATTTTTGTATTTGTGTGAGGAAGGGGTCCAAGTTCATTTTTTTGCATGTGGATATCCAGTTGTCCCAACAACATTTGTTGAAGACTAGTCTTTCCCCCATTAAATTGTCTTGGCACTCTTGTCAAAAACCAATTAACCATAAATATAAGGGTTTATCTCTGGAGTCTCAATTCTATTCCATTGATCTACATGCTTATTCTATGCTGGTGCACACTGTCTTCATTACTGAAGTTTTGTAGTAGGTTTTGAAATTGGGAAGTGTGAGTCTTCCAACTTTGTACTTCTTTTTCAAGACTGTTTTGACTACTCTGGGTCCTTTGCATTTTCATATGAATTTTAGGATCAGGTTGTCAATTTCTGCAAAAAAGGTAGCAGGGAATTTGATAGGGATTGTGTTAAATCTGTGGATCAATGTGAGGACTATTACCATATTACCAATATTAAGCCTTCCAATTCATGAATACAGGCAGTCTTCCCATTTATTTAGGTCTTCTTTAATTTCCTTTAATGAAGTTTGTAGTTTACAATGTAAAACCTTACATTTCTCTCATTAAATTTATTCCTAAGCATTTTATTCTTTTTGATGCTGTTATAAATGAAATTGTTTTCATTTTCAGATTGTTCATTGTTAGCATATAGAAAAATAATAATTTTTGTATATTGATCTTATACTGAACTTTGCCGAAGTAATTTATTAGTTCTAATAGTTTGTGTGTGGGGGGGTATTCCTTAAAATGTTCTATACTAGATCATATAATTTGTGAATATACTTTTACTTCTTCTTTCCAATTTGAATGGCTTCTACTTCTTTTTCTTGCTTAACTGCGCTGGCTTGAACTTCTAGCACAATGTTGAATAGAAATGGCTAGAATCTTGTTCCTGTCCTGTTCTTGATCTTGGAAAGCATCAAATTATTCACCATTAAGTATGATGTTAGCTGTGGATTTTTTTTTTAATTTAAGGAGGTTTTTTAAAAAAATAATTATTTATTTGGCTGTGCCAGGTCTTAGTTGAGGCATGCAGGATCTTCGTTGTGGTATGCGGGACCTTTAGTTGCGGCACGCAGGATCGAGTTCCCTGACCAGGGATCAAACTTGGCTCCCTGCATTGGGAGTGCGGAGTCTTAACCACTGGACCACCAGGGAAGTCCCAGCTGTGGATTTTTGGAAGATGACCTTTATCAGGTTGAGGAAGTTCCCTTCTATTCTTGGTGTGTTGAATACTGTTATCATGAAAGAGTGCAGGGTTTTGTCAAAAGCTTTTTCTACACCTACTGAAACAATCATGTGACTTTTGTCTTTTATTCTATTAATACGGTGTATTACATTATTTGATTTTCATGTGTTAAACAACCTTGCATTCCTAGGATAAATCTCACTTGGTCAAGATATATAATCCTTTTTATATGTTTTATATGTTGCAGAAATCTGTATCCATCTTGTGATAACTTTGTCTGTTTTTGGTTACAGGGTAATAATACTGGTCTCATAGAATGACTTGGGAAGAATTCCCTTCTTTGGTATTTTCTAAAATAGTTAATGAAGGATTAGTTAATTTGTCTTCAGACATTTGGTAGAATTCACCAATGAAGTCACCTGGGCCTGGGCTTTTCTTTTGGGAAATCGAATTTATCCATTTCATTCAAGTTATCTAATTTGTTGACATATAATTGTTCACAGTATTCTCTTATATAATCATTATTTTGTAAGATTGGTAGTGATATCCCCTATTTCACTCCTGATTTTATTTATTTGAGTCTTCTCCCTTTTTTTGCTTGGTCAGTCTAGCTAAAAGTTTGTCAATTTTGTTGATATTTTCAAAAAACCAACTTTTGGTTTTGTAGATCTCTATTGTTTTGCTATTCTCTATTTCATTTAATTCCACTCTATATTATTTCCTTCATTCTGCTTGTTTGAATTTAGTTTGTTCTTCTTTTTTTAGAAGATTAGGTTATTGATTTGAGATTAAAAAAAAAAAAATTTATAGCTATGAATTTCCTTCTAAGTATTGCCTTAGCTGCATCCTATATGTTTTGGTATGTTGTATTTTCATTTTTTAAATTAGTTTTTATTGGAGTGTAGTTGCTTTATAAGTGTTTTCATTTTCATTCATCTCAAAGTATTTTCTAATTTTCCTTGTGATTTCTTCTGTGACCTATTTGTTATTTAGGAATATGTTGTTTAATTTTCACATATTTGTGAATTACCCAAATTTTCTTCTGTTGTCAATTTCAAAGAACATACAGTGTTTGATTTTAATCCTTTTAAATTTATCAAGTCTTGTTTTATGGCCTAACACATGGTCTATCCCGGATAATGTTCCATGTATACTTGAGAAGAATGTGCATTCTGCTGTTGTTGGGTAGAATGTTGTACAGGTGTCTGTTATGTCAAGCTCGTTTCCCCTGTCTCTCTTACAGTAGAAGCAGGGCAGTTACTTCAGATTATACCCTAACACTCCACTTCCACCTAGCCTTGCCTCTGAGGCCAAGAAGCTATTGTGCTTCAATAACAGTAATAAAAATAATAATAGCAGTCAATACTTACATAACACATCATCTGTGCCAGGCACTGTACATAAAATCACTCATTTAATCCCACCACAGGCTCACCTTTGTACTCCAAGCAGCTGCTCCTCAGTATAAGTGGCATTCCCCTCACCCTGTCGGGTTTGATTCCACTCATGCTCAGACTTCTTTTCCTTTTGTGCCTTCCTGCAGTTACAGCAACCACAGGGGTCATGACTTTCAGGAGGTCTGTCTTCTGGGTATTTGTTTCTTCTAACTGCATCAATGTAAGCTGCAAAGCAACAGCACCTCCATGAGGCTTCAGTCTGACCTGCAAATCAACTTTGCTACTGGCCTTAGCTATCTGGGAGGCTGCCTGTAGGCAAATGAGTGTGAGGCCCAGGTTACTGACATCATGCTGAGTTCTAAACACCCATATAAAGCTGAAGAAACATCTTCCTTGAGAAAACAATACAGAAAATACAGAGGCAATCATGAAAAACGTTTAATGCCAGAAATATGAAGCATAATAATGTCCACCATACCTACAGTCATCAGTCAGCAAATAATCTTCACTCAGAGCCAGTAAAGGGGCTCAAGAGGCATCTGCCCAATACCTTGGCTTTAGGGCAGCACAGGGGAAGCCTATTTCTCTGTGGTCCATGGTCAGAAGTGAATTGATCATAACACATTATTTTTTGTCGCAATGCCTCCCACCACTAAGATTTAAAGTAGAAATGAGTTCAATTTTTTAACTGACAGTTATAAAACTAATATGTACAAGATATTTGGCTAGATAAATCAGGGAGATGTATGCATAAGATCTACTCCTGACCACAAGGAGGATATAGTTTAAAGGAGAGGATTTACTTAATCATAATGCCTACAGAGTACGAAGAGGGCCACAGTAATATAGTCAAAGAAGGCAGAGTACTCGTGTCCTGTATGGAGGATCTGGGTAAGATTTTTAAAAACCCTTTCTCCTGCTTAACATCTCTTACTGACTAGCCACTGCTCGGTGTCCCAATTTCTTATAATGGGCCCAGCCTGTCTCTCCAGCCTCAAATCTCACCACAAGCTCCTTTGTAGTTTATGCTCTAGCCACACCAAACTCCCTTCAGATCATCAATGCTTTCTCTTTTCTCTGTGCCTTTGCACATGCTGTTCCCTCTGCCTGCAAAACTCTTCTCTAAGTAGGTCTGGCTAACTCCAACGCATCCTTCATGTCATCATATGTAACACTTTCTTCATGAGGCCTCTGACACCCAGGCCACACTGAGTGCCTAGTCAGCATGCCCCCCAAACCTACGACCTTGCTGTGTAGCCCAGGACATTCTGGCCCTGTTCTGTAACTGACTGTTTACCTGTCAAACTCCCTCAGTAGACTTAGAGTTCTGTGGGCTCCGGGGCCCATGTCTGTCAAATCCCGCTGCAGGATCAGCATAATGCAGAGTACATAATAGGCACTGGCTCAGTACTCTTTGCCTGACTGTAGGATGGAAAAAGCTGGCCCATCCGTCCTGATGCTGGCTGCAGGGACAAGACCAAACCCAGGCCGAGGGTCAGGCAGCCCAGTTTGGAGGCGAAGATAAGCACCGGGTAAGCAAGCTGCGGGAAACCGCGTCACCCCGCTGACCCCGGCGCAGGCGGGCCTGACAGCTGCAGGCCCTGGGCGGGGCACGGGCCGGGGCGGGGCACGGGCCGGGGCGGGGCTGGGGGCCGGAGGCAACAAGTCGTCACGGGTGACTCTGGGTACCCGGCCGGGTCCTCAGCTTGAACCAGCGCTCCTGGTTTCCGGATCCCGGCCCCCTGCCCTGGGCGGTCTCCCTCCTCACCAGGAACCCTACTCAGGCCCAGCATCTTCTCATAGCCCTCCATCCTTCATCTCAGGCCCAGGATCTCAGCCCCTTCAGGTGCCGTCAGGAGCCCCATTCCTGATTTCTCCCTGACCCTGCCCTGTCCCACCCTCCGGCCAGGACCTGATACCTTCCGTCCAGCGCTCCCCGCTGCCGAGTGTCGCTGCCATACCGCTTCCCAGTCAGCAGGTCTGCCGAGCCTCCCCCGCGCCCGAGGCTGAAAGGGAAGGGGGCGCAAAAAAGCGCGGGGCATGCTGGTCATTGTAGTCCAATCCATAGGAGCTGAGGTTCATTGGACTACAATTCCCGGCAGGGATCGCGCCAGGGGTCGCAGATGCAGTGGTGTAAAGGGGCGCGACCCTTGCTGCCAGTTGACTGCTTTATAGCTAGCGGCTCTCAGCCTGAAAGTGTGGCCATGGCGGGTCGCGCTTTTCCTCATTTGTAGAGTGGGGATAGTGGCTTTGGCCCCGCCTAACACTTCGGACGTTCAAAGAGACGCGATGAGATCTATCCTGGGAAAGGCTTTGCAAACTATGGGCTAGAGGGTGACATTATGACTATTTTTATCCTCAGGATGTCCTTTTTAAATATAGCTGATGCCTGTTCTGTGCAAAGTGTATGTTCAGTCCTGGACAGGTTTTGGTGATGTCGAACCTAACCCTGGGGAGAACCAAGAAAATAAGAAAGTGAGAGATATATGGGGTTAGAGGGCGGCTCCTCTGGCATAGCTTCATTAGAGGGACCGGTAGGAGTCAGGGGTAGAGAAAGAAGAAGAAGGCAGGTATTGGAGCTGGTATATAGATCCCCTATCTTTGCTGTTCCTTATCCTTCATTCATCCCATCCTACTCCAGGGCCCCTTCGAGACTTTTCTCCTCTCCTCCACCCCATTTGTTTCCTTGGCCCATTCCCTTCTTTTCTGAAGGACCGGGCCCTAGGAGATTAGTAAAAAGGAAATGAAGAAATATTCCTGCTTTTCCCCACCCAGGTTTGTATGGGGCCTAGCAAAGAATAAAAGCAATTCTTCATAGGTGGGTAGGTCCGGTGTCACTGACTCATCCCTGCAGGTGAATTGGGATGGCCAAAAATCAGGTCTGCAAAAGTGAAAAATGATCATGTACATCCCCAAATAAAAAATTACCTGGAATTCATTGAGATCTTACTCAGGAAGACCAAATCAGTATGTCAATTATGATATCAACCAGCAGTTACTTAGGTAGTTGGAGTGGGGAGATGCACAGCCCTAGACACAAACTGAAAGGGTAAATGCCTTCAGTGGTATGCAGTTCCATCCCTTCTCTGCAGTCATGGCCCTGGGATATATGAGCATCAGTGTGTTCACAGAAGGCTGGGTCCTGAAGAAGCCACTTGTGCTCTTCAGACAAGGGGTCTGATCAGGGATATCCTTTAGGTGGTTGAATATAAGAAGGAAGTGTATTTGGTTTAGGGAGGCTAGACAGACTGATCTAGAAGATGGACAGGGGAAGGTGGAATATGTCTTGAAGTCCAGGGGCACAGGGCTAAGGTCTGGAGGTACTCAAAGATGTCAGAGTACCATGAAGTGAGAGGTATCTGGTTGAGAGTGGGGGTACTAGAGCATTTTAGGGGGAATTGGATTGAGAAGGGGTGCTACAAATTATGGGGCTACTTAGGAGTAGAGTCCAGGTTCAAGAATGCTGGACAAGATTTGGGAAGCTGGGGCCTCTTGAAAATGTCTGGTACCTCAACAACCTTTCCCTTTATCCTCTGAAACCTCACTTCCTCCTCTTCTAGATGGCTCATTTACTCCTCGATCAGTAAACAATGGTTTAGCTTGCAACCTTCTCAGGTGTTGCCATGCACGTATATCCTAGAGCTCAGTTACACCTCAATTAACACCTCTGGATGAATTTTGCTATGACTTTATCACCAGGACTAACTTAGAACTCCAAACCTCAACACTTAGAACACTTCTATGCCAGTTTTTGCTTAAGCATGCCAACCACGCAACAAAAATAATTCCCACTGTCAAATTCAATCTCTGTGTTTGGTAAAAGAGGAAGCTGTGGGCTCAACAGCCTCCAGATAGAGGTGCCAGGGGAAAGCAATCAGCAGGAAGAGTGAGAGCACCTGGGAAGGAAATAAAGGACAAGAACTTGGCAGTTCTCAAAGAGAGGAAGGTAGGTGCAGAAAGAAGTTCAAAGAGGTAAGAAAGGACATCCACAGATCCAGGGGAAACTGCTGAGCAGAGGCACACAATGTTTTCCAGCAGATTCAAATAGAATTGAGTAGTACTAGCCTGGCTTTGGGAAACTGTGTTCTAGACCTAGGCTGGGGACCCTGCAGTGACTCTTTACCTGCTAAACAATTTTACCTAGAGCCAGCCTCGAATTTCTATCAGTTTTCTCTTCTTACTTTTAGAAAAACTTGTTGAACTGTAGTGAATTTTTGCTGGTGATACTGAGGTTTGCCATGTGCCCTATATGATTGAGGTGCTGCCCCATCCAGCCCTGGAAGAAAGATACTGAGTAAATGATCCCTCTATTCAACTGGGCCTGTGCTCCTGAGCTGGCTTGTTGGTTGCCCCCCCATAGGATGAGGGGAGAAGCAAGGGAAGAACACACAGCAACCACCCCACCCCTGCCACCCGTTCCTGCTTTGGGGCCCTTTAGTCCTGTGTTAGAATAGGGAGGAAGCCGTCTTCTAAATGGCCACCATCCTGTTGTCTAGACATAAAGGAAGAGATATGGTCTCAGGGAAGCTGCAGGGAAAGGCTATATATACTTGGATTTCCTGTCAGAGGTGGGGTCTTGTATTTACATAAGTAGTAGGATCCTCCAGCAGAACCCCGTCTAATATAATTTGCTAGAGAGCAGAATTCAGCATTAAGTGAATTCATCCTCAACCCCTTCACAAAGGGTAGTTATTTGGCAACAGGAAAATCAACATGGCTAATGTGGTATTGCAATGTCAGTTTCAGGGTAAAAGCCTTTCAATCTCATATTAATACAAGTTCACCCCATCTCTCCCATATATAAATACCTTAGGACTAACAGCTCATGTTTGCAGGACATTGTCCAGAGTCAGGGGGAAGTTTGTGGCCTTATACGGAAGACGTCAACTTACCTAGAACGAAGCCCATGTCCTTGACCTAATTAGTCCAGCATGATAAGCATCTGAACTAAGTACCCATGGCAGTCAGAATAACAATAACAATTCAAACAGAATCCAGTACTTCTAGACATTGTTAGGTCACCTGCAGAGTTCTGTCCCAGTGATGGATTTTTGTACTGGAACTGGCTTGGAAGTCATATGCTTTTTGCATTGTGGCTTAAATAAAATATATCTGAATTATTTTTTTAAATGCTATAGTCTTGCTGTCATAGGTTGGGTACTCCAAGAAATAGAGTCTCTGAGATTTACATGCTGAAGGTTTATTGGTGAGTGCTCCTGGAACTACAGTTGTGAGGAATAAGGGAAGCAGGATTAAGCAGAGGGAGAAATTGAGGCAAGGGGTCCAGGTCTTCATCTCCACCTCCCCACCCCATCAACTGGTCATCAGTCAGCTATGAGCCCTCAGCAGCCAACACTCCCAGCAATTCAAGATCAAGGGTCTTGATCCTGAAGTGGAACCTGGGTGGTGGTACTCCATGTTGTCTGCTGCAATTGCCAGCTAGTGCTTTTACTTCCCAAGTGTCTCCACATTTACTATTCCATTTTACCTACCAAGTAGCCTGTGAGAGAGACAGGGCCAGGTCGGGATCATTCTTCCACATTAATACACATGAACGCGCAGGAAAATCTAAGTCCAGAGAATCTAAGTCCCAGAGTCACCCAAGACTTGTCTCTGGCTCCCACCCAGAGCGATCTCTACTTAAAAGATTGTGTTTATTTTTTCTTACATCTAGAGTTTATAGAACTGTAAAATATAAGAACCCAAAAAGATAGTGAAGGCCAGGTAGTCTACCCACCTCATTTTAAAAGTAAGAAAGTAGGCTCAGAGATTGGGATGATTTCGCCAAAATCAAGCTACAAGTCTGTGGCAGAGCCCAGCCTTTTGACTAGATTTCCTGCACTCAAGATCCAGTTTTCATGATCTCTGATGTGCTGAGCACAGTGTACCACATAGGAGCTACAGACATGAGCAGGTTATAAAATCCTCTGCCCTAGAGGATTTTAGAATCCAGTAGGTTTCTTCAGGCCACTTTAATAGTTTCACTGAGACAAGTAGAGTGAAACTTTCTGTTCTAAGCGTTCTCTCTCCTTGCAGAGTCTAAATCCAGAAAAAAATAGCATATGGTTCCTTCAGAATGGGTAATCTATGCTCTAAACTGCCATCAACCAGATGCCTGTTGCACTCCATGCATACATACCCAGATGACTCTTCCATTGACTCTCCCCAACCAAGATTCATTTCTAAACCAGTGTCATGGTAGAGATGACTAAGATAACTGCATTCTTATTCTCTTGAAACAACTTTACAGTGTTTGTGAGCCATCATTCTGTGTCTTGGACACAAAAATCATAGTTATGTGGGGCAAAGGGAGTGGATTTGGGTTTACGAAGTCACAGATCTATCCTCGCTCCAAACCTTCCCAGTGCTATTCCCACAGCTAGGACCAAAATGAGGCAAGTCTACCTGGGCAGGCAGAGGGCATTTGCCCTTATATTATTCAGCTCTCATCACTGGAGTTTTCTAATCAGAATGCGTTGTGTGTCCCATGTTCTCACTCTCCAGACTTAAAACTTCTTTACTGGTGACAGTGATCACTGTTTACAGCTCCTTTTCTCTCCCTTCTATTGGAGTGGTTAGTCCTCGTCACTACTTAATAAACCAGGTGAAACAAGGCAGACCTGACAAAAAGTTCTCTCCACCTCCCAGGTTTCTCAGAGAGCTCCCCACAGGGGTAGAAACTTGCACACGTGCCTTACCTACAAAAGGAGGCCCCAGAGCTGCTAGAACACTCTCTTAAGAAATACCCATGGGAACATAGACCTTAAAAGAAATTAGACTGCAGGCTAGAAAATGATTTTAATGCAAAATAGAAAGGACCAATTCACTGTCATTTTCCTTGCTCTGGCCCTATAGACTCCTCCTCCCTGTGACTTTGAGATGGTGGGAGGAGCATGCTGTGTTTCTAGGGTGACTGCCCACGTGGGAAAGAGTCTCTCAGGCTGGCAGCTTGCTCCCAGATCTGGAGGAATGCTAATGTCCTTTAGATCTGGGAGTAGATGTGAAACAATAAAATAACATATCTAGTTTATTGCCTCTACCCATCCCATCGCCTTCCTTCTTACAGTCACAGGGAAGCTGCATCATCGTCAGATCCACAGGGACCCAAGGTCGCTTTTAAAGAACCTGCAAAATAAATACATAATGAGGATGGATGAAGTTAACCGGGAGTGGTAGGGTAGGGAAGAGGAGAGAAGAGCCTGGATCTTTGAAAGTATCTCCTTTCTGGTTAAGGAAGTGGAGCCTGAAAGGAGGAGGAGGAGGGAGAAGGGAGGAAGGAACCAGGAAAAATGCACCTTCTCTGCTGAGGGGCATCCTTTGCTGTTATTCATGTTGATGTTCTTCATGGAGATGAGGGTGATGCTGTCTTTCTCTCCATTGGCTGTGGAGCAGCTGGGGGGAAGGGAACATGGGTTAGAGACAGAAGGAGCCATAGGGCAATGGGGATCAAGGAATTGGGGGGTTGTGAAACTTAACCTTTGTTTTGAGAAACCTTTATTTTGGTGGTGGACTATAATGAAATGAGTGTGTGCTTTGAAGCCCCAAAGATTTGTGTTTAAATCTTAGTTTTGCTACCTACTACTTGTGCGATCTTGACCAAATTACAACCTCTCCTAAGTCTTAATTTTTTAAATGTGTAAAATGCAGTCATATCTGCCTTGAAGAACTCCTCTAAGAATCTGAGATATACAAAAATTTCTACCATAGTGCTTGGCACATATAAGGTGTTCAACAAGTGGTTCCTTAAATAAGTACCTTCTTGTTTAAGGAGTATATTAGAATCTGAATTCCTGGACTTTTCATGAAGGGGTTATAGAGACTTAGCCTTGGGGCTGAAGCGTTCCAGTCCATCACCTGCCCGAGCCCTGGTCTCGGTGAGGCTGTCAGGATTCTGTGTGTGTGTGTGTGTGTGTGTGTGTGTGTGTGTGTGTGTGTGTGTGTGTGTGTGAAGGCAGGAAGTGTTGGTCCCTCTTGGAATGGGGGAGTAAGAGGTCAGTAGATGATTCTTCCCTTACACCTCTGACAGTCTTACCTTTCCGAGAGCCCCGAACTCCCAGGTTTCTGGGGATCTGTAAAAATCCAAAGGCACGGATTGGAGGTCACAGGCTGTAACTGAGAAGCCCAATCTTCCCCTCAAAGCCCACCCAGTGGACCCTCCCATTTCCCCTAGTGGTGCCATTCCTTCCCTCAACCCCAGGCTGGGTGTCAGTTCCAGAATCTAGCTCTGGGTCCCTCATCAAAGAGAGGCAAAGGGGACCCTGAGGGTCAGGGCACGTACCTTCAGACTCCTTGTTCTTCCGACACTTAAACCTTAGACTGACCACACTGACCAGGATGATCACCACAACCACCAGGATGGCAATGAAGCTGATAACACCTGAATAGGGAGAAGGATGGGGTGAAGGAGAAGCAGAGGACAGGATGGAAGAGGGCAACAGGAGTCCAAATTCCCTTCCCAGCTAAGTGCTGTGTAGACAAGCTCTGGGAGTAAAGTGAATTCCCCTCCTCTGTTGAATGAATGAGCTCTCAGCCTGCTATTCCTGCCTCCACAGCCCTGCCCCATCCTCCCTTAAGAACATGGAGCCCATCAGAGTCCAGAAGAGCTGAGTGGAGGGCCAGCGGAGGCTCCATCCCACCAGCGTCTTCCTCATCAGCCAAACCCTCCTAAACCAAACGGACAAGATTTGAACTTGTGTTCCCAGACCTAGAGTCCAAGTCAGCTCAGGCGTGAGGTCCCCTGCCACTCCCCACCTTCTCCTCCCTCTCACCGAATGCAGCCACAGTGAGCACCGTCTCTGATGTGGGGCTGGGCAGGATGGTCGAGTCTTCTCTCGTCCTCAAACTCATGGTGGGTAATTTGGATGTAACATTGTGAGAGGTGTCTAAAAGGGAGTAGGGATGGGGGTATCAGCGAAGGGACTGATGCAGTCTATGTGAGAAAGCTGGCCCCCTCCCACTTCCCCCAGTTAGAGGACTGCAGAGAGAACTCATGCCCTACCAAAAAGACTTCCTCCCACCCTTCAGAACTGGGTGATGTGGGATCACGTGAAGAGCATTGCTGGTTGCTCATGTTCCTAGTTCCAGAGGACTTCAGAAAATTCAGGATGCTTCTCTCATTATGCTCTTCCCACCACACCCGTGGGGTCCAGAGGAAAGGGATTTATGCTGCAGAGATAGGGAGCCAGACCGGGCAAGGGGGAGCCATCTGTGTTTTGCCAAAGGTTGAGGCGGAAGGAAGGAAGGGCATCAGATGTTTGTCCCCAGGCACTGACCTAACAAGCCAGGCTGCCAGTTAATGGGCACAAGTTTCTGGTGCTCTTAAAAAATGGTATGGTCGCCCATCTCTGCCCCACTTCAACACATTTACTGCAGGCCTGATTGCTATTCCACTTCCTTATCCTCACCCAACTCCTAAGTTTAAGTCTGGAAGTGTAAAAAGGCCCCAGAGCCGAGGGCTGGGATGAGAGAAAGGGTCAGGGTGCTCTTCACTGTGAGCACAGACAGGACATACCTCTGCTTGTACTGCCACTGCTCTTGCCGCTGCTTGGGACACCTGTGCCTGCACCATGAAACAGGAGGGCCCAGATGGAGGGTATCCACCCCCTCCTAGTTTTCTCCCATGCTGCTGGGTGAAGGCCAACCTGCCCTGAGAAGCGTGTAGCCCTTTCCCGCCTTTTGTGTCTCCCTTTCCAACATTTTGGGTTCCCCTACCCCCAGCTTACCCCTTCTATGCCTTTATCAGTCCTGAGTCCAGGCTCCTTTTACCTTGACTGAGACCAGTTCCTGTCTCCACTTCCCCCCCACCTCAAGCCTCTCTACCTCTCTCCCAAAGCAGGGTACCACTGGTGTGGATCCTAGCCTTGAGAACCCTCACTGTGGGGCAGGACCTGGGCTTCCCGAGGCGGGAAGAAGGAACCCAGCCAGACATGACCCAGGGCTTTTCACCCGCAGTCCCAGGTACTCATGGAGTCCTGACGTGTGCTTCTGTGGCTGGGACCAAGTCAGTCCCAGCAAGGACAGGGGTGACCAGCCACGGCGCTTGAACTCAGAGTCATGGGTTTACTGGCTTCCATGGAGACCCGTGAGGGCTTCTGTGGAGCTGCTGCAGATTAGGAAGCATGCGTGGCCTGCTTAGGGCCTCAACCAGCATGTGCGCAGGGAAGCTCTTTAGCCCCGAATCTGCCTTCAATTCCTCTGGGCCTTTACCTTTGCAGTTCCCTCTCCCTGGGATATGCCCTACCACCCTCCACCCCACAGTCTTCATCGGATTAACTCCTTCTTGGGCCTCAGCTTCAGAGATCACTCACTCTGGGATGTCTGGCCCCCAAGTCTGAAGTGGCTAATGTTGCCCTGGTTCCCATAGCACCTTCGGCTTACGCTCATCGTGGCCCTTCTCACCCTGCTTTGTAACTGTCAATATGAGGTCCTATTTGCTTGTCTGGTCCTCCACTTATCTGTATTGTCCTTTAGAGCAGAGACTGTGTCTGCCTCCTCGCTGGACCCTCCCTGAATGGCATCTGTAATCTGAGTGGCAGAGTACCTGGGATGCCGGTGCTGGACAGAGGGCTTGAGTAGTTGGGCTCTGCAGAAGGACCGTCTCCTGCAAGTACAAGTGGAGGGCAGCTGGAGGTGGGGCAGGTTTGGTGACACCACACTCCCTAGCCCACCCGAGAACCCTTGGGCTCCAAGCAGATCTAAAGGGCTGGGGAGAGGGCTGGGCAAGGGGCAGGTCTTGGCCCCTAGGCACCCACACTCACTCACCTGTCTGGGGGGAAGTTGGCTCTGTGGTTGGACTATGACTGCTGAAGTTTCCTGAAACAGATCATCTGAGACTGAGGGTCCGCTGCCTCCTATTGCTCCATCTGCCTCTCTCCTTCGCTAAGCTGGTGTTTTCCAGTCTTTCTTCCTCCCCCACCCCACGCCCCAACCTGTCATCTCTCTCCTCTCTCAAGGCATGTGAAAGATTAGTGCCAAACAGGCCTGGAGCTCTTTCCACTTTTCCTCAGCTCCCAGGCCAGAATGCTGGAGTAGGCCCTGTGCCTTTGGTCTTACCCTGAGGGCTAGTTGTCGCGGGCTGGGAGTTGTGGCCTGCAAGAGAAAGCAGAACACGTAGACTAGCTTGGTGAGCCTTCTGCCCAGCCTTCACCCCCGCCCCGGAGAAGAACCCAGGCCTTTTGGCTTCCAGCCTCCCACGCTAGAAGGCAGACACCCTTGGCAGTAGGCTAGAGGATGTGACTCCAGCTCATGGCGCTGGCTTCCTCTGAGACGGTGACTCAATCACACCATCGCCACCACCTCATGGTTCAGTGTCCTAGAGTCCTTTCCTGTCTCTTCAGTCCCACATGGGTTATATACCGACCTGACACAAGGGCAGGGGAAGGTTATTCCAAAGTAGTGATATGTCCAAGGACAGAGGGCCAGTGAACTGCCACGTCTAGACAAAGACCCAGAACTCCAGGTCTCTAGCTAACGTTCTCACTACACTACCATGGAGCCATCCCTTTTCTGTGAATACTGTCATCCTGGTCTTGTCCCAAGGGAAGGGGATGGAAAGATGTGGTGAATAAGATGAGGTGAGGGATTGGGGTTGGTACCTGGGCTGTCTCTCTACCCCTCCAGCTGGAGGTAAGGGCCTACACAGGAAGCAAGTTCTGAGGTACGTACAGGAGGCAAGGAAATTCTAGAACGAGCCACCAGTTTACTCTAACAGGTAGAGGCTACTTCAGAAATGGTCACTGTTAGCCAAACCCAGGGAAGAGGCAATTATCAGGAGGCCCCAGTCACAAGGCCTCGTTCTCCTTTGTGTGTGTGCATGAGTGTGCCTGCGGACCTCCACGCAGATGTGCATGTGTGCTGTGTGTCCATATATGTGTCCCCTGTGTGCGTGGGACCTGAAAGGTCAGGTTGTGTTTGCTCATTTTCCACAATGAAATCATTCTTGAAACCTGTGAACAATGTGAAAGGAAAACAACGTGGGGAAGTGGAGCCGCCCAGCTGGGTTCCCGTCCTCCACTAGCTGGGCTGGGACTGCAGCCGCTGGCCTGGCCTCCTGCTCCCTCAGCCCCGCATCATCAGGGAAGTACCAAGCCTGGGAGCCCAGGCCCCGGTGAACAGAGGCTGCTGAGGGCCAGGGACCTGCCCAGCCTGGGGCAGCCCACTAGTTTATTTTCTTCAGCCACTGCCTTCCTCCATGGGGCTATCACTTGGATAGTGTGGAAATAATTGCTTCCAAGCCCAAGCTTGCCCAAAGCCAGGGCTGTGTTTTTCCAGGTCACCATCTCTCATAGCCCCATTCCCTCCTTGGGTGGGGCAGTCAAGAGGGGAGTTAAAACTTCTAGGTGCCCCAGCCTAGAGAGAACTCTTCCCAGCTGGGGAATCACCCTGGGTGAACACTTTTCAATCTGAGGCATGTCTTAAAAAAAAAAATCTATCAGTTATTGATCAAGCATATCTAAGGTACCATCTTTGCTCTATAAGGTGATAACTAGTTTTTAGTGGGAAGGCACAGTTCACTGCCTTCCTGCATTTATCTAGAAGCAAAACTAGTGTCTTAGAAGGAGTTCCAAAGTCACAAGCTCTGAGTCCCAGTGGCCTGCTCTCTCTTTGTCTCCTGTCTCCCCTCCCCCTACCGGAACAGTTTGTCAACAGTGGATTCCTCTGTGAGGAGGGACTTGGGGAGCATCTGTTTCTATAGGCCGGGCTGCCTCTGACCACTAGGCACAGGGATATCTTACTTTCCTGTCTCCCCTCCCTAATCCCTACCTGCTTCACTCGCTGCCAGCCTCTCTATTCCCCCTCTTCACCACCACCACACTGTTCTCCTCAGCAGCATAGTTTAGTAGTTAAACTCATGGATTTTGGAGTCTGGCGGTCTTGAGTTCAAGCCCTGACTCTGTCACTTACTGTCTGACCTGGGCCTCAGTTTTCTCTTCTTTAAAATGCAAGTGATTTTAGTAGCCCAAAAGTCATTGTGAGGATAAGAAAAGGCACATAAAGCACTTAACACAGGGCCTGACAGTTCATGCTCAAGAAATTCTGGACATTTAAATTTTTGCCCCCTTCTCTCCAATCCTCCAAGTTTCAAGTCTGCCCTCAATCTGTGTCTCCACAGTCACGTCTCTTTGTGGGCCTGAATATCCTCAAAAAGATTCCCCAGTCCACCAAAAGAAGGAAACAGCGAGGGCTGTGAGATCCTGGGATGAGCGGCTAGGATACTCAAGGGTGATTGTAGCTCAGGAAGAATCACTCAGGACATTCCTAACCCTGGAGCTTGGCTGGGACAGAACAGCAGGTAGGGAAGCTGGGAGAAGCCTAGGTTTGTGAAAATGTCCCCTCGTGGGTCTCACCTCTTAATCTCCTCCTCTGCCATTTCTGAGGTTTCTACGGCAGCCTAGTCCCCCAGCCCCAGATCAGATGTGTGACTCTATCCTCCCGGGAGGGGGTGGGGGGAATAGGAATGGGATGATCAGAGTTTTATCCCCAGTCCTTGGGCTTTTAGAAAAATGTCTGACCTCTCCAGGAGACAGAGCGTTGGGGAACTCGAGCCCTCTCACCCACCGCCAAGAAACCGCCATCCTCCCTCCCCATCCAGATACTCTTGAACCCCCTTCTGCCGCTTTGAGCACATGCTCATAAATCCTCCACAGAGGACCTGTGGAGGGTGAGGTGGGGGTGGGGAAGGGATGACCGAAGGGAAGTTTCTGCCCTGTGAGTCAGAATCTCCTGGATTTCTCATGGTTCCCAGAAACCGCTCCCTAATTAGAGGACCCCTTATGAGCTGCTTCACACTCATCCGCTAGCAGAGCTCTGTCTGAGAGGTGTTGTTCCCAGGTCATTTCCTCTGGGGGTCATTTCATCTGGCCTCCTAGATGAAATGCGTACATCTTCTTTGGCAAATGGTTCTTTGTATCTAACCTGAGTCCCTCTTCCTGTGATTTGAGCATAAAGTCAATATTTGGAAATCCCGGGTTGTTACTCCTCATACGAAAGAAGAAAAAAGATCACCTGTAAAGCCAAGGTACAGACAGTTTTGTGCTAGGACACCCTGGAAGGAGCTTTCCAGCCTCAACCTCACACCAAGACAGTCACCTCCCACATTTCAGGGGGCCAGCCTCTCCGGGGGCCCCAGTTCACCCTGGAAAATGTCCCACAAAAGAGTCTAACCATACCTCTATTTTACCGCTGCCTGGGAATGACCAGCTCCCAAGCCAAGTGATCCCCTTCACAAAAAGGCTCTGGAATTTCCCTCCGGGTGAGCGAAGCCCTGGATGCAGAGCCTGTGTGGTGTGTGTCCTGAAGGAGAGACAGGCGCCCAGGACTGCCGGCCGCAGGAGAGGAGCTGCTGAAGGACAGTGGCAGGTGCCTCTTACCTTGGAGCAGGAGGAAGCCCAGGATGGCCCAGCACAGCTGCGTTTCTCCGACGCTCCCCATGTCAGCTGGGTCTGCGGCAGGCAGGCAGCCTCTGTGCGGAGGCTCTGTCCATAGTGGAAAAGAGAGAGGGAGTGCTGGGGCGGGATGGGGGTGGGGGCTGACTCTCCAGAGCTTCCTGTCAAAGAATAGAAGGAAACAGATTGGGACTGGCTCCAGGGGCCCTGCTCAGCCCGGCAGCCCAGTTGAGGATGTAAGGCTGAAACAGCCGCGCCTGCGCCCGGGCTCCTCGTGGCCTGGGCTAGGGCCACCGTGGTCTCCTCCAGGACCTGTGCCCAAAAGCCAGCGAGAGCAACCTGGCCCCGTGCCCCCTCTCTTCCCCTCCGTGGGGATCCATCGGTCCCTCCGTACACCACCTGGAGGCTTTCTTGGAGTGTAACTCTGTTTCACTGAGCCCTATAGCTCGGCCCACCGGCCGCCCACCCTCTGTAGACTGAATCCTCCACATGCCTCTCCCTCCTCAGGGCTCCGGATGCAGATGGGACTCCCTACATCTTTCAGGGAGACCTTACAAACATTACTGTTATTCTGAATAGAAAAACAAGAGGACCACGTTCTAAGCATCCCTCCCTCAGCCCTCCCCTCACGTTGGGGTCAGGTGTTCCCTGTGCTCCAGCAGCACCCTGTCCTTAGCATCCAGCCAGCCAGTTGCACTCGCTCTGCCGGCCAAGTCAGCAGTCCAATGACCAGCAGCTTAAGCGAGCTTGGAGGTCTGAGTGGGGTCCCTAAACGTTAGGGTGTGTAGCAGCTGGGCTGAGAGACAAGGAATCAGGAAGCTACATCTTACTTCCTGGGATCAAATCACTGGGTGAGGGGAGTTCCTGGGGCGTCTCCTGGTCTCCAGACTGGAATAGAGGGTGGTGCATGCACAGCGAGGGACAGATTGAGGGATGGCTGGTCCCATGGAGTTAGTTGGGAACCAAAAATTATCCTTTATAAACTGTCTCCGGGGAGAGGAGAGACTGGTGGGCACTTTTTGTGACTTGGATGCATTAAAGCACACACATTCACAAATGAAGTTATAGACAAGTGCAAAGAGACATACCAGAATTCATATTTGTGAAAGTCAAAGAAGAAAAAACCCAAAGAGAAAAGAATGCCTTGCATGGGAATGATAAATATCAAATTCAACAAGATGTTTATCCCTACGGTGAGAAGGAGGGGAGAGGTCAGGGAGTGGGGCTTCTATTTTATTTGTAATGTTTTAGTCCTTAAAATTTTTTGAAATCATGTGACAGACTATTGAGATGAACAGAACTAGTGGTTGGGCCAGAGAGATTTAGTATATTATAGTCTGCACTTTCCAGTGTGTTTGAGAAATCGCTTTTTTAAAAAAAATCAAAGATAATGACTTCAAGGAATCAGTTGGGATAGAGAGCAGGCAAGTCCTGGTGGGGGGCGGGGCGGGATTAAGGCGCTGGCCAAGTGCCTGGGATCTTGTGGAGGAGGGACAGGCAGGCAGACCTAGGCTCCTGAAGCTGGTAGGGGGCATGAAAGGACGTGCCAAGGAGTAAGATCAAAGCACTCTCAGAGTTGAGGGCTGGGCTCAGGGTAGTCCAGATGTTTGAGGAAGTAAAAGCGCAGGAGAGAGCGTTGAGGCTGCGTGTGCAGAGGGTGTGTGCCCCGTAAGCCCCATAGACGTGGCAGCTCCGGGTAGGGACCGAGCTGGGGAGGCAGGTTCTCCTTTGCCCGGCTGGCCGCCAGTCCCGAGGGAGCCTTGCACAGCGGGACAATGCATCAGGTAGATTCTCAGCTCACCCCCTCCCGCCAGGCTGGTGAGACTCCCCCCAGGGGCCCCAAGCCTTTCACCAGCCTGTGCTTCCCTTTTTCCCCCCGTACATCCGGAGCTGCTTCCCCACCCCCTGACCTGGGAGCTCTGTGGCCTGGGCCCCAGAGAGCTCTGACTTTCAAGCAGGGTGGGGAGGTAGGTATTGAGCTTTCCAGATGCCAAGGGACAGGTATTGGGGAGGGATGGGGTGGACAGTGTGACTCAGGAACTAAAGGGAGTGGGTTTGTCCTGGCCAGCCCTTCCTGGACCCCAGGTGCCTAGCCATGGGGATAGCCAGGCTGAGGGTTCAGGGTTAGGGGAGGGGCTCCACCTCAAGGGTCTGCTCCTCAAGGTCCAGCTGGGGAAGAGAAGACTAAGGAGATAGTTTCTTGAGCCTGTGATAACTTCGCCAGCTCTGGGGCTTACAATTTGGAGGTTTGCTACCTTGATGGTAATCCCCCAACCCCCTCTCAATACTTAGCAGGATAGAGACAGACAGAGGTAGGGATCATGACCCCCAGCTTTTGGTAGAAGACCCTGAAAGAGAACAGAGGTTGGCGTGGGGTCTCCTCAGTCCATCTTGGACAAAGCCAGGAATCCACACTGGCCATTCCCTCCCCTCCAGGACCCTGAACCTGATTCTGAGTGGGGTGTTTTGGGGTATAGCTCTTGCCTCACTCCAAGTCTCTGGGGTTCATGCCTCCTCTTCCTCTCTCCCTCTCCCCGGGGTACACCCCTCTTCCTACTGTGTGTGTGGAGAGTAGTGGGAACGTAAGATGCTGGACACAATGACTCCTTTTTCCTGGGACTTTAAGGAATAGCTGTTCACTGCCCCCCTGGCCAGGGCATGGGACAGCAGCCCATAGTGTGCTAAGATTCCTGACCCAGGACATAGGATCTATTTAGGAATTTTGCTGAAGACCTGGGAAGAGAGAGCAGTGGGAGGGGACTTGGCAGGGGGTTGTGGGTGGGGGGGGGAGGAGGCAAACTTTATATGCCAGGCTGTAATAAAGCCCCTCTCTTTGTCCCTTTCCGAATGACCTTGTTGCCTTATCTCTGTTTTTTTTCCCCCTCTGTCTCTGTCTCTCTGCATCTATCTTCACTTCTGTCTCTTTTTCTCTCTCTTTTTCTTTCTGTCTCTCTCTTTGTATCTTTCTCATTCTCTCTGTATCCCCCTCTGTCTTTTTCTTTCATTTTCTCTATTGTTATGTGTGTTTATCTCTGTGATTCTCTGTCTCTCACTTCTCTCTCTGTCTTTACCGTCTCTCTGTCTTTCTTTCTCTCTCTCTCTCTCTCTCTCTCAGTTCCCTTTGGGTGTCTATCTCTCTCTATTTTGGTCTTTTTCTGTGTGTATGTGCCCATGTCACCCTCTCCATCTGCTGCTTCCCTCCCAGGCTGGCCACCATCCCTGGCTTTCTGCAGCTGTGAACGGCTCAGCGGGGCAGGTGCCCCAGAGGCAGCTTCCGGAGGTGCTGGGCGGGACCTGGGAACCACCTCAAGGGGTCGGGCTGCCCCTGCTAACTGTCATTGTCACTGCCTTTGTCTTGCTGGCAGTCTGTATCGTGGTGGCAGTCCACTTTGGGCCAAGGCTACACAAGGGCCATGCCACTCTCGCCACAGAGCCACCATCCCCAAAGCCAGAGGGAGGCATCTCCCTCACCCGCTGGCGAGTGCTGGGCCGTCAGGACAGTCACGAAGATGCCCAGCAGGAACCTCCTGGCTCTGACTCCTGCCCTGTGCCAGATGGGCCCAGGTTCAGCATTGATGAAGTCACATTTCTGTAGGAGGGAGACTTTGGAAAGTTGGCCTGACCTGGCTCAGAACAAGAAACTGGACAGAGAATTAGGGCAAAAGCAAATTGGGGCCTGGGCATCAGAGCTTCGGAAGGGCACACATGGACTTAGCTGGAGCTGCCCTCTCAGCAGAGTATTTATACAGAAAGCCCTGTTGTGGACCAAAAAATAAAAGAAGCTTGAATGCTGCTGTGAGCATTCCCAGGGTCCAAGTTGCCCTTAAAAACTTACCCCCTCCTCTTCAGGGACCACCAGACCACTGAACCTCCCTCTCTGAGGTCCTACTCCCTCCTCCACTCCTCATCTCCTCCCCTTTTGGTGTCAAAGTGAGCCTAGCTTGGAAGATTCCACCACCCACCCCACCCCTGTGCAGGGATGTCAGAGGCTCCTGGTAGAGGACCCGTCCCCACAGCCTGTGAGGGCCAGCCAGGGAGAGCCAAGGCAAAGAACCCAGGGGTCTGCCTTCTCTGAGACTCAGGAAAGGAAGGAAAATCTGTTACCCTTTACCTTTGGCTGTCAGGGCCCAGGTCTTGCCAACAACTTCCAAGGCCCTTAAAAGCCCCAAGCACCAATCATAGCTCCCCAAATTGTCTTTGAATTGCCCCCACTATCTTGGAGCAAGACTCTATCTTGCCTTCCCAGGATGGGATAGAGGAAACTGGGGGGGCTCTCAATACCTCCCACTTTCTGTGCACATTGGCCTGTTAGAACTAGCCTAGCATTTACCCCAGGACATTTCCCAGATCCAGAATCTTCCAGATGGTGGGAAAACAGGAAAGGAAAAGGAGCTCCATGGAGGTTGTCTGGGGAGAGGAAGGGGTGGGGATCCCTGCAGGGGGCGGGACATGGAGGCTGGGAAGATGCAGGAGGCCAGGAAGGCAGAACAGAGCCTCCCAGTGGCTCTCTGGAAAGGTACCCCTTTCCCTGACACCTTTGAGCCTCACTTATGTGCAGTCAAGAACATGCAGACAGACATTTATGGAGGAACTTCTGGGTGCTTTACTCTGGGGGACACCTCAGGGCAACAAGTCAACCCTGGGCACTGTCCTCGGTGAGACCCCAGTACAGTCAAGGGCTCTGAGAAATAACAGAAGATGAAGAGGAACAGAGACGGGGATTGTAATGTGTGCAGAGGACTGGCTTGCCTCCACTGAGACTGGTAAGAGGCAGCTCTAATGTTAATAGCTGCTCCTTCTTGTGGGCCCACTATGTGCTGGGCTACAGGCTCATCCATGGACCTACAGATATTATATTGTTTACTCCTCATAACAGCCCTGGGAGGAGGAGCCACTGTTATCCCCATTTACAGTTGGGGATATCAAGACACCCAGGAGGACACAAGTACCAAGTGGTGGAATCAGGATTTGAACCTGGGGCCGTCAGACTCCATAGTCTGAGCACCATGTTGGGGGCCAGATGCATAGGGAAAGGTTATGTTGGGGATACCCTTAATTCTGGGCTGGTTTTTAGGTGTTGGAATGACTGCTGTGAAGTTGGGGGATCCTCAGGGGCAGGATGGCTGGCACAGTGGGGGAGGAGAGGAGACTGTCTCCCCCTTTACTCCCTTGGCTCTCTCTTTACTCTCTGTCATCCTTGGGAGCAGTGGGTTGCTTCTGGCCGATGTGTGTCTGTGTGTGGAGTTTTTCTCCACAGTAATACTGTACTCAGAAATTCGTATTGAGCATTTGTGATAAAAACAAAGGTGGGAGGGAGGGAATAAGTCTTGGGCGGAATGGATGGAAGTGGCAGAAATGGGCTGTCCGGCCTCCCAGATGGGGGCAATTTTGCCACCACGGTGTCGTTGCAATGGCTCAGGTCTAACACTGACAGCACAAAGTATGGCAGGTGGCCAGCTGCCACTGCCAAGGTCCCCAGCGTATATCCCATCACCTCACACAAACCCTCTTCCCCCAGTTATCCAGGGGACTCTCATCCGGAGACGTTTATTCAGTGACCCCTGCTTCTTTGAGCAGCCCCTTGCCCAGGACACATGTGTGTAACCCTCATGGCATCTGTGTGCTGGCTCAGGCCCCTCCCTGTCCCCCAAGACTCCCACTGGAGACAAGGGCACTGAAAGGACAGGTGGAGTGGGGGTGCTGCCCAGCTCTATGCCCTCAGCCCAACTGGTGGGCTCTGTCTACACTGAAATGATAGCTACCACCCCATGGCCCTGTACTAGGATGAGGGGGGTTGTAAGGAAATGTGTCTGTGCAAGCAG
Source organism: Balaenoptera musculus (assembly GCF_009873245.2). NCBI lineage: Eukaryota > Metazoa > Chordata > Mammalia > Artiodactyla > Balaenopteridae > Balaenoptera > Balaenoptera musculus. The sequence continues at coordinate 115,530,406 of NC_045787.1, forward strand.
ATTTGGACATTGCAGATAATAATGGCCAACCGCCTGTGTCAGTCAGAGTCTGGCCAGAAAAAGATGGCATACTCAAATAATCTGAGGAACGTTTAAAAAGGGGACTACTTAGGGACTTCCCTGGTGGTTCAGTGGTTAAGACTCCAAGCTTCCACTGCAGGGGGTGCAGGTTCAATCCCTGGTCGGGGAACTAAGATCCCAAATGCTGCATGGTGTGGCCAAAAAAATTAAAAAATAAAAAATAAAAAGGGAACTATTTAGAAAGGGCAGGTGTAAGGAAACTACAAGTGAGAGTGAGCGCTCCAGACTGAGCATCAGTGAGGCTCCAATACCACTGCCAGGACTGAAGGGGCATGAGGAGGAGGAAGTTAATGAGACCTGGAGATAGACAGGGTTACTGAAAGGGTCCTTTAGGTCTAGAGAGAGCCCACAGTGACCTTGATACTGCAGGGAGGGACCTGGGGGAATAGATACCCCAGGCTCACCCTTCCCTTCCCCTCCTTCTCCCACTGGGGCTTCCCATTGACTGAATGTGACCGGAATCTAGAGGGCAAGGGAGCCTGTTGAAGTCATCCCAGGACAGAGGAGAGGTAGAGAGTAGGTCTGAGGGTCCAATGGGAGACACCTGGAAGATCCTTGAAGTTTACCTGGCATTTAGAGTTTACAAAAAACCCATACAGCCATAGTCCTCACAAAAACTACCCTGTGAGGTAGGTAGGGCAATGATTATAATCCCATTTCATAGATGAGGACACTGAGGCTCAGAGAGGTGAAACAACTTGCCCAAGGTCATAGGATTCATCTTGAGATGTCAAGTCCAAGGACCTTCTCTGAGAGGCCCCCTATGGAAGGAAATGGCTCTGCTAGGCCTCTAGCTGCTGAAGAAAGAAATCCTCCAGTCCAGAGTCTTGGGGATGGCCAGGGGCTCAGGGAAGGTGACCCTGGGCCTCAGAAGACATCCGAGCGGAGCGGGAGAGGCTGTTCCATGCCACTGATGAGGAGCTCAGGCTCTTGGGACAGTGTGGAGGAAACGGGCATCACTGAGGTCCCCACGGTGCCCATGGTAACCTCCCTTTCCTCCTGCCGAAGGTGCTGGAGAATCTCTTGTGACAAGGAGAAGCTGCTTCCCTCTGCGGGTTCTGGAACAAGGGTTGGGGTGGGCAGGCGGGTGAGGGCCTCACACATTCCCACTCTAGCACACCCAGAGAACTTGCTGGGTGGATCCTCCAACCCTCCCTCTCCCCCACCTCCCTGCATCTCCTCCCCACTCCTAGCCACTGGAGCTAGGGTTTCATGAAATCCTAGAGCTAGCAGTGGTTTTAGAGACAAGAGAATTCCACCCTCTTTCTTTTAGAGATGATACTCAGAGAGGGGCAGATACCTGCCTAAGGTCACAGAGCAAGGGAGTGGCATGGCTGAGGCTGCAGCCCTGGACTCTTGGCTCCTGGCCTGGGGCTATCTGCTTCTTCTAGCAACCCTAGATGAAGTGAGAGGCCCCTAGAGCCCACCTCTTCACACTCCACCCGGGACCCATAGCCAAAGGCCTCAGAAAGCAATCAGGTATCCCACGGTGGGGAGATGGGACCTCTCCCAGGGGAGGAAGGGGCAGGGCTTGAATGCCCTGACCACTTGGGAAGACCCGGGCACGGTGCTGCCATATCTCCTGCTGACCCCCTGGGAGACCCCTGGGGCCCCCAGCTTTTCCTGCCCTTAAGCCTATCAACCCCTCACCCTGGTAGACAATGAGGTGGCAGTTGTTCTGAGACTCAGGGGCAGCTGCCAGGATGTCTTCAAGTGTCTGGCAGAAGAGTTTGGCCTGCTCAAGCCGGTCCTCCCGGCTAAAGCCAGCTCGGCCATCCTGTGACATGGCAAACAGGGTCTGCAAGGGGGTGGCATATTCCAGGATACAGATGCCTGCCTGGAGGAGGTAAAAGGAAGCCCAGACTCAACCAGGGGCCAGGCAGACAGACGCTGGACCCCAGTGCCACTGCTTAATCTGTAGGGATGGAGTCAGGGGAGGTGGCCACCTGATGGGGTCTATACTGTCTGGTTGGCCTTTGCCTCTGACACTCCACTCCTAAATCAGGGCCAGGGCTGCATTAAATTTACCCTTCCCACATCCTCCTCCTAAGATTCTCAGGGAAAGGCCCACTGAGCTAGGCTGTCAACTGCTCCAGCTGGAAGTCAAGTCTGGGGATGGGGCTCTGGGGTTCAGCCTTGGCTGGGTTCCCCATAACCCACATGAAATCCTTCAGACATTCTCATGGCCTTCATCTAGGGCAGCTTTATGGTCAAGAGCATGGTATACTCAGGGTGAAATTGTCCACTTTCTCCCTGGTTCTCTGAGTCTCGGTTTCCTCTTCTGTAAAGTAGGGGCTATAACAGTCCCTACCCCACAGGGTGGTAGTGAGGATGCAGTGAGGTAGTCAGATGAAGCACCTGGAATAGCATCTGGCATGCAGTAAGTGCTCAATTAATGTTACTTGTCAGTATCGTCATTCAGAGCTCAGTTTTGCCCAGCCCTGGGACCAATTGGAGAAACTGAGGCTCAGAGAAGGGCAATGAATTTTTATCAGGGCTTGGCCAGGGCCCAGAGTTCTGGGTCCCTAGGCCTGACCCCTCCCCAGCGTTCCCACTTCCCTGCACACTCACCGGCTGCCCATTCTCCAGAAGCTCATAGATGCTGTTGGTGTAAACCCGGCCCTTGATGCCAGCACGGTCAGCACTTTGCTCGGGCAGCTTGTGTAGGAAGCGAATGTTAGGGTCAGCCATGCTCAGGTCGTCAGGCACCCCACAGTCCAACGGGAAGAGGATGTGCAGCCGGTGGCTTCCTGCGCCCCGTAGCACATTATTGTGGAACTGATTGTAAATTTGGATCCTGGCCTGGAGCCCTGGGGTGGAGAGGCCCAAGAAGTCATTTCCACCAACTGTGTCTCCCACCCAACTCAGGACAGAGACCCACATCATTGTTCCCCTCAATGTGTGGGTGCAAGAGAACCGAGGGGCCAATCCACTCACATTGCCTGAGAGGCCAGGAGGGGAAGAGCATGTGAGCATCCTCCCCTCCCCTCCACCTACTCCCACCACCCCTTTCTCTCCCGCACTTGACCTTTGTCCAGATTTCTGTCAGCCCCACTCCTTCCCACCACAGCTTTCAGGGCTCTGAGAGGCAGGCAGAGTCCTGGGAGGTGACATGCCAGCAGCCCCACATGCACTGAGCCAGGCCTCTAGAGGAAGCCCTGGTGTCAAAGGAAGGCAGCCATGAGACAGGGGAGAACCATGGCCTTGACCAGCAAGTCAGAGGAATGAGACACGACCCATGGGCTCCCAGTGGGGTAGTCAAGGGTCCAGGCTCTGGACAGGCCTGGGTTCCAATCCTGTCTCCTCCTCTAACTAAGCTGTGTGACTTTGGACAAGTCACTTTATCTCTCAGAATAGCTGTGAAAACAGGGGTGATGATTATCCCTTCCTCACAGGGTGTGAATTAAAGGAGAAAGTGTGCATGAAGGGCATACAGCATGCGGCAAAAATTTATTGAAAGAATTCATGGGTGACTTGGGACAAGTCGCTTAATGGATCTAAGCTCCAAATTTCTTCCTGTCAACCAGGCATAATAATAACAGCCTTCATGCCTACAAGATTGCTTTGGGAATCAAATGGTTTGTTAGACATGAAAATGCTTTGAAAATATATTGAGTTCTGGAAACACAAGGTTGTGTGTCTTACTGTCTGTCCTGCAGATCTGGAAATGGGGGCAGAGAGGATGGCCCACCTGGCAGGATCAGCCGCAGGTACCCAATATAATATGACCAGGCCAGCCCATGAGCCACATTGAAGTTCCTTTTTTCACAGATGGCAGAGACCTCTGCTGGGGCCAGGCCCTGTGGATAGCAGGGTGGGGCTGTGGGGCCTCCAAGAAGAACAACCAGAGCCCTCCTCCTCCCCCCAAGATTACCCAACCTGCTGCCATTTGGCTCCGTTCTCTGCCACTGCTGAACCCCGACCATTATAGGCTCCATCCAAGGACCAGCCTCTAAACTAGTCCCACTCCCAGTACTAAGCTCAGAGCAGGTCACATTTGCCACATCTCCTCTTGAGCAGACCCTCCACCTCTCTTTGTGTCGTACCTGGAGGCCCAGGAGGATGTTAAGTGCCTGTGAGAGGCCCAGGAGAGCAAGCATCCAAGTGAAGGGCAGGCCAGCCACGTTTGGGAGGGAGAAGTAGAAATAGCAGGACAGCAGCAGCAGGGCCCCACGGCGCATGGGGCAGCCCAGGCAGGCCCGCACAGCCTTCCAGTAGTTGCCCTGGTACCTGCAAGTGACAGCCAAGCTCCAGACCCCAGCCCAGCTCAGCCAGAGAGATTCAAGGAGGGGCAGGGCTGGGGGTCAAGGGAGTGAGACATGTTGGGTGCCTAATCGCCATGGGTACTGCAGGTAGTCACCTGGAGTGGACGTGGCACAGCTCCTCGGCCAGACTGCAGACCCCCTTGATCAGCAGTCCCAACTGCTGGGAGGCCAGGTGGAGCACCAGCCACTGGAGAGTGTAGTCTGGCAGCTCCCCCAGCCCCCAAAGGGCCGCCAGGCAGGTACCTAGTAGGACCAAGGCTGCCTTCTGGGCCCTGTGACCCCTGGGCCGTGGGATGGATGGATGCAGGCTGGAGTGGGGCATCTGTGGATATCAAGAAATCCATGGTTGTGTTCCCCTCACTCTCCTATTGTTCCGGGACTGAGGCTCTGGCTGGGCACTTGCCCCAGCTCTACGTTTCCCTGGTGCCTAGCCATACCCAGAGGCTGCTCTTGGAGACACCTCGAGGGGACAGGCTGGGCATACAGCATCCCAGAGCTCCGATCCAAGAGAGATTTGTTGAAAACAGAGCAGGTGGAGAAAGAAATGCATGCGCCCCACATACACACCCCACCCAAGCCCAGTGAGACCACAGGTGTGGCAAAGAAAGAAGACAGTGACTACCCCAGACCTAGACCTGAAAGTGTCCCGTGAGGTACCACCCACCTGGGGACCCTTGGGGACCGGGGCTTCCCTCTCCCCACCATCTACCCCAAGGAGGACCTTAGTCAGCAAAGCTGAAAACCACAGTTCAGAGGGTAGGGGCAGGGCAGCCAGAAGGTTGCCACCCACCTCTGCAGCTTCTGCAGGGGCCTCAGCCTTGGAACTCTGGCCGGGCTGCTCCTGATCTTACCTTCTGCCTCCCAGACGGCAGCTTGTTTCTGGAAGGCAACAAGGAGAGAAGGCCCGGCACAAGGGCTCCCAGCAACCGAGGACGGCCTCTCAGGGTGTAGCCTGAAAATGAAAGGTTAAAAACAACGGAAGCTTCCTCCACAGCACTCCAGCCCTGGCATCTCACCAAACCACAGCTGCACTGGGCTGCGCTGGGGAGGTTATTTCCTGCCACCCAAGGAGGGAGGAAGAGCCTTCCCACCAAGGCCCCGGTGAGCCACGTCCCAGTATTGGGGTGAGGGAGAAAGCTTGAGAAGGCCCCCGTTCCACTGCCCATCCCCGAGACCGAGGGCATTCAGAAACTCCCTCAAACTCCCTGCAGTCACAATCCTGAACGCCGGCTGCCCCTCAAGCACCCACAGTCAAGCCCACTCTACCAACACCCACGAGGCATTTCACACACCCAGCCAAGCACACACACTACACCATGCTGCCCTGCCTGCTTGTTTTATTCTGATTTCCAGATGCAGATCCTCTTTTTCTGAAGATTGTGATATCAGGCCGGAGGCGGGGAAAATGAAGAGTTATTTCCTGTAACAACAGCCTTCTAGTAAAAAGCTTAGTGGGAGCAGAAGCCCTGCAGAAGAGCGGGGTTTCGGCTCTCCACAGGAAGTGGCAACGCCTGTGACTTCTCAGAGAGAACTTGGTGCTTCCAGCCAAAAAGGCAGTCGCGTGAATAATAATAATAGTAATAATAATAAAGTGCTCACCGTGCTCCAGACATTATGCCAAGCGTTACATAAATTGTTTCACTTAATCCCCTCAGCCACCCTCTCAGGAAGGTATAGTACTAACCTCATGGACAATCTGAGGCTCAGTGAGGTGAATTAACTTGCCCTCGTCCCCTGGCTAGTAAAGGAGGGAGTGGGGACGTGAACCAGGTAGGTGGCTCCAAAACCCAGCTGGTTCTGTGCCTTGATTTCCCAGAAAGGGGTGGAAGGTGTCGCTGTACTTTCTCTCCCCTACAATGGCTCACAAAGGGACCCCCTGCAGTGGGCAAGGGCTCCAGTGCTTCAGAACCAAAGAAAGTCAAGGTTGCCAAAGAAAAGGCCTGAGCAGAGTCCTCCCAGAGTGGGCAGTCCACAGCTGTCCCAAAGTCTCCCTGTGCCAAGCAACCTTGGGCCTCCAGTATCCTGCCCAGCGGCCAGCACCACCTCCCCTGGGTGTTACCACTGCTGTCAGCTCCACTGTTCCACCCCTGAATCTGTGCTTCATCTCTGCCCCCTTCTCCTGGAGGATGGTTCTCTATTTTATAGGCCAGTTTTGCACTATGCATCAGAAGCCTTAAAATACACATAGAATCGTAGACCTTGCAATTCACTTCTGGGAATCCTTCATCAAGAAATAATCAGACAAGGGCACAAAGATGCCAGTTTTTCAGATGTTTGTGCCAGTGTTGTTTATACCAGAGAAAAACTAAAAACTATCTAAATGTCCAACAATAGGGGACTGATTAACAAAATTGTGGTTCATCTTATGATAGAATGTTAGGTAGCCACTAAAATGATGATGTAATTTTGTATGTTGACTCTTAAATACGTTTAGTATATTGTTTCTTATTGGAAAAAAGCAGAGTACAAAACGGTATAATTGCACTGTAAGAAATACACATTGCACGAGAAAAGGTCTGGAAGGCTACACGATATACGAAAAATGCTAACAATGATTACTCTGTGTGGCGGGAATGTGAGTGATTTTTAGTATAATTTTCCCTTTTTGCTCATTATGTTTTTTAAGGTTTCTTTTCCTGACATTGAACATGTATTAGTTGTTTGATGCTTGGAGTATGCTGTAAAGAGAAAAAAATCCCAACATTGTCCTGGGGCCTCCTTCCACCCTCCTCTGTCCTCACTGCCCTTTGCTGCCTGCCGCTGCTCTGGGCTCTTTTTCCTGAGTTTGAACCTGCTCTGAGGAAAGCCTTGCAGGAGGCATGAGGGCCAGGTCATTCAGGAAGAGTAAGATGTGGCCTGGCTGAGGGGGAGTGAGGAATGATGGGGACCAGGGAGGCAGGGAGGCCATCCGGAGTGTGGAGGGTTGGGGGCCAAGTCTGACTGGAGAGAACGCTGCTGAGGCAGCCGAGGCCCCAACGTCTGGGCCCTCAAATACCAGCCCAGGAGTTTCCACATACCATGCAGTCCACACGGGTGTGTCCTGACTTCCTGCTGTGTGTGTCAGGGAATGTGCTAGGCATGGGACATGCTTGTGAACGTGTCAGGCCAGAACCCTGTCGTCACAACACCTATAGCTGGGCAGGGGCAATGGGCCTTGCATAACTGTGCAAGTCAGAACGAGTCACTGCAGATATGGTGAGGGCTTTGAAGAATGCATTCCTGTTGCTTCTCTGAGGGGAACTTGGAAAATCCCAAGTCCAGATTTCCCTGAAGGAGTGCCATTTATGCTGAGTTTGGAGGACCAAGAGAGAGACGTGGGGGAGGAGTGAGAGTCTAGAACATTCAGAAAAAACAGCACACATAAAGGCCCTGGGGTGGGAAGGAGTTTGGCCTGAGGAGAAACAGAAATGGCAGGTGTGGCGGGAGCATGTAAGCATGTTGGGGGTCTGCGTTACTTTCTTAGGGCTGCTATAACAAAGTACCACAAACTTGGTGGTGTAATACAACAGAAATTTATTCTCACACAGTTCTGGAGGCTAGAAGTCTGAAATCATGGTGTTAGTAGGGCCATGCTTCCTCTGATGCCTCTAGAGGAGGACCTCTCCTTGCCTCTTTCACTTTCTGGCAGCCCGAGGTGTTCCTTGGTTTGCAGCTGTAGCACTTCAGCCTCTGCCTCCATCATCACGGGGTGATCTTCTCCCTGTGCGTCTCTGTCTTCACATGGCATTTCCTCTTCTTATAAGGATACCAGCCATTGTCCCATTGGATTAGGGCCCACCCTAATGACCTCATCTTAACTCAATTGCACCTGCAAAGACACTGTCTCCAAATAAGGTCACATTCCCAGGTACTAGGGAGTTAGGACTTCAGCATATCTTTTTGGGGGGACACAATTCAACCCATAACAAAGTCAGTGATGTAAGAAAGGGTACTGGAGAGTTGGTTGGAGCCCTGTGGGCTGTGGCCAGGGCCTCAGGGCATGGGGAGTGTCACTACGACTGCACGGATGAGATTGTCCTCATCAGCTGTGCTGATGGCCAGGGACCTTGAAGCCCTTCCAGACTGGCCATCTGGCACCCAAGGAGGAAGCCAAGGACCACAGAGGGAAGTTAGGTCTAAGTTCCAGACTGCCCAGCTCACAGGCTGCTGCCCTCGGGTCAGTGTTGCTGAGTGCCAACACTCTGCTCCACAGCCTGCTCACTCCTGGGGCCTCCCCGCCTCACTTCCTGGTAGTTGCGTCTTCCCTCCAGACACCCCAGAAGTGCTGGTCTGGGATGGCTTTCATTTCCATTTCCAGCCTAGTTACAGCTCCCACGTGTCTTCCCTGAAACTTGTCATCAGTGTTCCTGGGAGAGAAGAAAACACTAAGCACTCATTCAGTGGACACCGGTTCTGGGACAGAGCACGAGTGGGATAAGGAGGCCTCTGGCTTCTAAGGAGCCACTCTTTTGCCCATGCAATGCCTTTCATGGTTAAAAGTCCCTGATATTTGTGTGTAAATGTTCCTGAATCCTGCTAGCGCAGGGACATTGGGGGGATTTTATTATCAGCTGACCATGGTATACCTGGGATCTTGCCTCTGCCTCTCCTTGCTGTGTGACCTTGGCCCAGTTATTTAACTTCTTTGAGAGTTAGTTTCTTCATACCTAAAGTGAGGATGGTAATACCTTTTTTCTCATAAAATTGTCATGAGAATGAAAAGAAATAATGTGTTTGTAGGCCTGACTTGTAAGTGCTCAGTAATTGCTAACTCTAATCACCACCACCACCATCATCATCATCACCATTGACAATCACACTCTTGGAGTTGCCAGCCCCTGTCATCTTGGCCTCTACCCTGGGCTCAAGTCACCTCTCCGGCGGACACAGAGACTTGATGTCTCATCCATGGGTGGCTCTGAGTCTGACCTCAGCCACCTCCTTGTTGTAATTTTATTGCCCCATCATGGAGCTGCCTAGTGTGTCATGGGCTTTCCAGGACAAGACAATATCCTGGTAGATGTGATAGAGAAAGAGGGACTGGATGATGCATGATTGGGGTTGGGGAAGCACAGCTGGCTGAGCTTCTGTATCTTCAGGGAGTAAATAATGGACCTACATCCTCCTGGAAGGGGGTATTCCTCAGGGTGGAGAGATCTACCGTTGTTTTTTGTTAGTTTTTGGTAACAGCCTAATTGAGATATAATTCACATACCATACAACTCACTTATTTAATGTACAATTCAGTAGTTTTTAGTGGGCTTCCCTGGCAGCACAGTGGTTAAGAATCCGCCTGCCAATGCAGGGGACACAGGTTCAAGCCCTGGTCCGGGAAGATCCCACATGCCGCAGAGCAACTAAGCCCCTGTGCCACAACTACTGAGCCTGCGCGTCTGGAGCTTGTGCTCCACAGCAAGAGAGGCCGCAACAGTGAGAGGCCCGCGCACCGTGATGAAGAGTGGCCCCCACTTGCCGCAACTAGAGAAAGCCCTCGCACAGAAACAAAGACCCAACACAGCCAAAAATAAATAAATGAATAAATGAATAAATTAAAAACAAACAAACAAACAAAAAAGACATAAGAAGGTGCATCTTTGTGCACTTCTCTGATTATTAGGAGAGATTCTTAGAAGTGGGATTGCTGGATCAAAGATTATGCCTATTTTTCAGGCTTCTGATGGATAGTACCAAAAGGCTCACTAGATGTATGCTGTTTGTTTTGGAAACCACCATGAGAAAATAGGAAACAACTCAAATTTTCAGCCCCAGGGAATCAGTTAAAATAATGACAGTACATGGTGAGCAGCCACAACACACTATAATGTAGCACTAGATTTACTGACGCTGAAAGACATTTATAGTACATTTTAAAATCACAGAACTAGTTACAAAATAGTCCATATTAAATAAACTTGGCTGCCTCCATTCAGTAAACTACTCTGCAGCTCTTTTAAAAATGAGGCAATTCTCTATGTACCGATGGGGAAATATCTGAGAGCTATATAGTGAGGTCAAAGAGTAAGTTGCAGAACAGTGAGTGTGGAAACAAAAGGGTAGATACGTATATGTTTGTGGTATGCTAGAAACAGGTGAAGGCATATTTCAGGGAGGGGAGCTAAGTGGCTGAAAGCAAGTGAGAGAGGGAGACTCACTTTTAACTGCATATGCTTTTGTGCTATTGTACCTTTAAATTTTTATACTGTGAGTTATCACCTGTTCAAACATTATATAAAATAGTAATTAACCACAGTATGTACATTATGATACCATTTTTATTTCTTAAGGTTGATGTATATAGTTGAGTGAGAAAAGTTCTGGTAAAATGTTCATAGTAGTTATTTGGGAAGGGTGGGGTATCTGGAGGTTTAAAAAGATATCCACAAATTCTTTCTTACTCCTTCCTTCAAGAGGTGGAGCCTAATTCCCCTCCCAAGTATAGGATTAACTAGATCATAAAAGGCATTGTGGTTTCTTCCTCGTTCTCTTTCTTGGATCATTCACTCTGGGCACAGTCAGCAGTTGGGTCAAAAGATACTCGAGCAACCATGGAGAGGTCCACGTGGTGAGCTACAAGGCCTCCTACCAACAACCAGCAACATCTTGCTGGGTGTACAAATCAGCAAGCTTAGAAATAAAACCCCCAACCCTGGTCAAACCTTCAGATGACTGCAGCTCTGGTGGACATCCTGATTGCAGTCTTGTGAGAAATCCTGAGCCAAATCCTAAAGCTACTCCAAAGCACCTGAATCTGAGAAACTGGGAGATAATAAATGTTTGTGGTCTGAAGCTACCAAATTTGGGGGTAATTTGTTACACAGAAATAAATACAATAATACAAGGTAATTTTAGATTCTTATTTTGTTTATCGTATTTGTAAATTTTATTAAAATGAACACATGTTGTTCATGAAACTAAGAAAAAAGGAAATAAGCAAGAGAACAGAGGAAATACAGTTCAGCCTGAGGTTCGTTAACTCAGCTGTGAGATCCCTAGATGGGACCTCTCTGGCCTCTTAGCAGCTTGGGTGAAGAACCCTTGAGGGCTTTAGAGGACCACAATTACACTGCGAGTCCCCATTAAAAGTCTGCTGCTTTCCTGGGCTGTGTTCATGGGAATGTAGTGTTTCTGCATCAGGGAAGGTGACCTCATGGTTTCCCCAGACCCCACATCACACCAGATCTGGGCATTGGATACTGGTGTCCAGAAACCATTGAAGGACCTAAAGGTGTCTCTCCCTTCTTTTGGGGACTCTTGCCTCACAGCTCCTTCCTCAGTTGTGTACTCCAGCAAGACTGGGCCTTGTCAGCCCCCCAGATACTCCATGCTCTCTCTCACTGCCTAGATGGCTTTTCTGTCCCCACATCTGTCCCCCAAACACCCCACCAACCACCCCTCCACCATGATGCTGCATTTTCTAAGCTCAGGGTACCAGCAAAATTCTCCCAGTTTTTCTTAAAAAGTTTGATATTGAATGGCATTGAAGTTGCTCACCCTTTGTCTGACCACAGGGAGATCTCAGGAAGTCTTCCTAGGCACCAGGCTGGCTGAGGGCCTTGCCTCCTGCTCCATGTCAGACCAGATCTCTCCTATTTGGCCTTGTGCAAACTTTATCATTACTGCTGATATGGTTGTTGGTTTCTTGGACAGACTACAAGCCATGGGAGGACAGGCCTCAACTTTGCTTGTTCTCTGCTGTGGCCCCGAGGCCTGTCACATAGTAAACGCTCTGTATACAGACATGAATAATGAACAAACAAACTCAGGAGACATGAACAATCTCTTCAAATGCCTGAAGTGCTGTATGGGGCAGAAGAACCCTCCTCTTTTAGCCTATAGAAGGTGATCAAAGTGATTGTCGGGCTTCCCTGGTGGCGCAGTGGTTGAGAATCTGCCTGCTAATGCAGGGGACACGGGTTCGAGCCCTGGTCTAGGAAGATCCCACATGCCACGGAGCAGCTGGGCCCGTGAGCCACAACTACTGAGCCTGCGTGTCTGGAGCCTGTGCCCCGCAACGGGAGGGGCCGCGATAGTGAAAGGCCCGCGCACCGCGATGAAGAGCGGTCCCCGCACCGCGATGAAGAGTGGCCCCCACTTGCCGCAACTAGAGAAAGCCCTCGCACGAACCGAAGACCCAACACAGCCAAAAATAAATAAATAAAGTAGCTATAAAATTAAAAAAAAAAAAAAAAAGTTATTAAAAAAAAAAAGTGATTGTCAAATCAAAGTGATTGTCAAATTTTGGTTCTAAGTCAGGAAGGGTCTTCTAATAATATAGGTTGCCTGTGTTACTGACCCAGGTTCTTGGACTCTTTAATCAATAGGAATTGATAAGAAGCCAGACGAGAAATTCAAGCAAGGCTTTATTGGGACTGGTGCTGCAGCAAGAGGGAAGAAAACAAGCAACAGGTTCCCTTGCTTGCTCCCCAAGGTGGGGGTGGGGTGGGGGGCGAGTGGGGAGGGTGGGAGGTGGGGAGGCAGCTGGTCCCTTAATTGGGGTGCGGGTATGGGCGAATTGGTGGGTCGGGCCAGAGTGGTGGCTTGGGTGGACTGCCTACCCCCTGGTGGTGCTGTGTGCAGGGATCATGTGCAGTACCCTGCTTTTGCTCCCCGTACCTCAGAAATGGCAGTTGGGTTTTGGTCTTTTTGTAGCTTGTTCGTAATTTGCCACAGCTGGGCATGCATGCAGTTATTTTTAGTCCCTTATAGTTTCTTTGTATTCTGTTGCTTGAGGAGACATTTGTCCAGGGGCAAGCACTGCAGTAAAGGTCCCAGGTCTCTGCCTCTTTCACCTGTGAGGTAGTGAGCTGCAGTCACCAAAGGGGTTTACAAGAAACTGGTGGGCTCTCTGTGAGGGATGGGCTGTAGAGAGAATTCCAGACTGAAGAGGGTTATGAGTTCCCAAGATCCCAAGTGAGCTGGGCTGTTGAGGAAGTCATGAGGGTGTCTTTCTGGTGGGGGAGGGGCAAGGAGATAGATTATTTTTTCCACTAGAGGAACTTGCGTCTGATTCAGGCTGGCTGAGCAGAGCTGGTTGGGTTCACCCTTTCACACTTCCCCATCCCAGCCCCACTTTCCTTCTCAGACCTGAAAGAGGCTGTGTGGCTGGCACTGGTGACACCTGGTGGCCAGTTGGACTAGGACAGAGGCAACCCCACCATCTGCCTGTCCTGTGCATCTGGTTCATAGCTGTATTCCAGGGCCTAGTACAATGCTTGGCACAGAGGAGGCCCTGCCCTTTGAGGAAGAAATGGATGAATGGGTGAATGAACGCATACAGACGGTAAAGAGGAAGAGGAAGAAGAGATGCTGTCTCTGTGGGCCTGGAGATCTAACTAGGTGGACCAACCTGGACTCCAGGAGGGAGCCAGACAATTCACCTGCTCAGGGATGTACAGAGAGAAGTATCTCTGCTCTCTCTTTTGCCTTCCTCCTCTGTGCCTGTCCTGTGTCCTAGGGGCACCTGTGAGGTGGGGGAAGGGTCTATTGTAGGAAAAGGCTAAAGTTAATTAAAAGCTGCTCCTGCATCTAAGCTTAATTGGGCTCTGGAGTTATGAAGCTATGAATAGAGACCCATGGGCTGGGTTGGAAGTTCCTGAATAAGGCTCCTTTCAGGGTGAGGACACCGAGGCCCAGAGAGGTCAGGAACCTACTTAAGGTCCCACAGCCAGACTGTGGCAGGGCCAGGACTCCCAGCTCCAGTTCCTTAGGTCAAATCATAGCATTTGACCACGTAAGATAAAAACACAGAGGAAAGGAGCAGTTGACATGGAGCCTAGAGGAGCAGTTACAAGCACCTTAGCCTGGCAACCAGGGCTTTCCCATCACCTTGTGACACTCCCCAGCACATGCCTTTCCTTCCAACTGAAGAAATGTGGCCCAAACTGAGTGTGCATCACCTTCCAACTCACCCAGAGCCCTCCTCTCAACCATTCTGCTTTATACCCATCCCTTCAACTGCATGGATAGGTTTAACTTCCCTGAGCCTCAGTTTCCTAATCTGCAAAGGGATTATTTGAGGTGTGAGAGAGGCTGCTTGTCAAGTGCTTAGAACAATGTTTGGCACATGGTAAGCATTCAATAAGAATCACAGCTGCTATTACAGTTGCTGTTGTAATTAAGACCCAATTCAAGTCCTTCCCACAACTTCCAACTAGATGGAGACATCCTTGAGGGCAGAGGGCAGAGGGCAGAATACCTTGACTGTGTATGCAAAGAAGACCCAGGACACAGTGGTGGTCTGTGTTGGCTCTAGAGGGCATCTGCTGACTGGCTTCTTTTAGTGCCTTCTCTTTGGGCCGGGCAGGGACTGGCCCTGCTGTTTGAGTCTGGTTTTCCAGCTTTCATTCCTTGAGGCTGTACTGAGTCACTTGTCTGGACTGGGCTTGAGATTTTTCTGATGGGTCAATAAACAAAGAGAGACAAAGTGCTGCTGGAGTACCAAGATGCCATCCCCAGCTGCCCTGGATGGCACGGTGTTGGCGGGGAGCATTCAAAACCTCCAACAGAGGAGCAGGAATGGGTCCTTGAGGCGACAGAGAAGAAAGCTGATCTATTGGCACAGGTTCTCCTTAGCATCCCTGGGAGGTGGGTGTGCCCCTAAACCAGACCCCTGTGGGTGGTAGCTTGAGGGGAACTGAAAAGACTCACCACCCCCCACCCCCCAGTCATGTCCTCTCCTCCATCCTCAGGGCTGGCTTATTCTTGGTTGTTCTTCTCTCTCCCCCGCCACCATGCCAGGTCCTTGAGCTTGGAGTATGCCCAGATATTCATTCATTCTGGACTCAGAAAGTATTTATTGAGTCCCCTCTCTGTGCCAGGCACCTTGCCATAGGAGCTTACATTCTGGCTGGGAGGACAGACAAAGAAGCAGACAGGCAAATCTCCACTTAATAAGTGCTGTTTTAGGAGTAAGCCCAGGGTAGGAAGGAGGTAACCTTTAAACTCAGTCTGAAGGAAGTGGAGGAGGTATAGCCACTAGGCAAGAGGAACCTGTGTACAGCCCAGGAGGAAAGAGAGCCCCTTCTGAGGAGCTGCAAGAAGTAGGTTTCAATCATGGGAGGCTTGTTAAGCATGGGTGCCAGTCCCAGGGATTCTGATTTGGTGGACCTGGGGTGGGGACCCAGAATCTGCACATTTAACAAGCTCCACCAGTGATTTTGTTGCAGGTGGGACTGTGGCTCAACATGTGAGGGAGGCATTGTGAAAGATGGGCTGGAGATCGCAGAGGCCAGGCTGTGAAAGGCTGGTGGATCAGACTGAGGAGTTTGGTCTTTATACCAAAGGAATCAGAAAGCCCCTGAAGAGCTTTCATCCAGGGAACAACCAGAATCTTTGCAAAGATCCCCCCTCTAGCTGCAGTGTAGGAAGTGGGTTGAAGAAGACAGGACTGCTGGTCGATGTGGCCTTCCAGCCTGGAGTGAATATTGGCCTGGATTAAGAAAGAGGCAGTGGGGCCAGAGAAGTGGCTGAATTTGGGAGAAGAGGGGGGACAGGAGCATTCACAGGACCTGGTAATGTGCTGGCTGTGAGATAAGGGAAAGGAGGCAGCCAGAGGGCAAGGGAATGGGTGGTGAGGAGCCAAAACCTGGTAAGGGAAGTCGGAGGAGTGTGAGGAGCCCCTCAAACCCAGTTCCCATGCTGAGTTTCTGATTAACCTCTCTGTCCAAAACCTTATTCCCTTTCTTGTCCCATCGCTGTTCCCCTCAGGATTGAGGACTATCGAAGAAAAGGGGGGACTGAAACTGAGCAGGACCCTGCGAGGCCTTCCCAGGTACAAGCCCCTCTGTGTCCCCCC
Source organism: Balaenoptera musculus (assembly GCF_009873245.2). Lineage (NCBI taxonomy): Eukaryota > Metazoa > Chordata > Mammalia > Artiodactyla > Balaenopteridae > Balaenoptera > Balaenoptera musculus. Next base: position 115,546,525 of record NC_045787.1, read on the forward strand.
TTCTTGTTTGGCCTTCCCTGAGTTCCAAAGAGCAGACTCAAGCAGTTAATGATTAGAATAATAGAGTCACGGTTCCTCCTGAAGGGATATAGATAACAATGTGAGTTGTTCTGCAGAAACTCAGACCCTCCACCAGGTGGAGGATGGTGACTACATGCTGACCACAAGCATGTAGACGCCAGACTGGCTGGAACCAGAAGGTTGATGATTGAGATTCCTGAAGCATCACCCTGTTATCTCGCCACCAACCAGTCCAAAAAGTGTCCAGGAGCTGATCATACTGCCTGTGACCCTCACCCCTCATGTTGCCTTTTAAAACCCTTGCCTGAAAGCCATCTGGGAGTTCGAGCCTTTTGATTACTAGCTGCCCAGTTCTCCTTGCTTGGTGCCCCGCAGTAAACACTGTAATTTCCGTCACCACAATCCAGTATCGGTAGATTGGCTTGGCTGCATTTCAAGCAAACAGACCCAAACTGGGTAACAAAGGGATTCAATGTGGAATCTGAGGGGTCTGAGAGGTTGGACCATAGTGTCCATGCCTGTTACCTGAGGACACAGGCTGGCTGGGAGTAGGGAAGGCACTGCACCTCAGGGACCCCAGAGTCGGGAGACCCCACAAACTGGTGTATCCTGTGTCCACAGTAGGACAGAGACCACCAGAGAGGCCTAGCCCACAGCTGGGTCCGTACCCGTCCTCTGTCCCTCTGGTGACACGCACCAGCAGCTGCCATTCCCGGCTTGCTTCTGGGCGGTCACCTCATGGGGCTCGGTTGCCAAGGGTCCGGCCTCCGCTACATGGCACTGCTCCGGGCATCCCCCTCGGCCCCTCCTGCCGCTTGGCTGCCGCCAGGAAAGGACCGGGAAGGCACTCCGGGCCGCCTTCTCCTGCTATAGTGCCGCTTGTCTGGCAGATTCGGGCCTGCAGCGCGGGTACGGTCAGCCCATCGCAGCTGGAGCCACTGGCTGGCTGGCGCTGGCTCCCGTCTCCGCGCTTTGGCCCAGAGAGTCTGTGTTTCTGCATGCTTCTCCCAGGTGCACAGATCAGAGAACTGGACATCATTCTTGAGAAGGCTTTCAGCCTCACACCCACATCCAGGTGGTCATGGAGTCTGGTGGCCCATTCTGTCCCCTAACCGTCTCCAGGACCCTTCCCTGACCCCAGCCCTTTCTCAGACCTGCTAGCATGACAATTAAAGGAATAGATTACAGGATCAGCTCCTAGCTGTGACTTGAGGAAACAGTCTTCCCATGCTCTAGTTTCCCTTAAAATTAGATGGAAATAATACTAGCTCGTAAGATTGTTGGTAGGACTAAATGAAATAATCTTTTTCATTACAAAGCAAGTGGTCAATAAATATCAGCTATTTAACACTTCTCTTTGTGTTGCTGGAATATACTCACTGGCCCAAACTCTTCAACGGCTTCTGACTGCACTCAGGATACAGTGCAAACCTTTAGCTTGGCCTGCAATGCCCTTTCAGTGTCACTTCCCGACACTTCCCATCTCTTCCTTCCTCACATCCTTTGGCTTTATCATAGACTCCTCTGTGCCTTGGCCTATACGCCCTTTTCCCATTTTCCCTACCTTCTAAGACTCTCCTCACCGCTTAGGACCCATCTCAAAAGCCTTCCTGTCACATACCCTACAATGATCCCAAAGTTTTAACTTGCCTAGAACTGACGTTATTAGAAACAAAATGGAAAAACTAAGGAACAATATGTCATGATTATAAATATGTTTGAACACTCTGTGCTTAGTTTTAGGGACAAAAATGGCTGGGGAGGTGACTGAGCTGGGAAATTAGAAGAGAAGAAGATGAGGAGCAGAAAAGATAAAGAGCGTCCCTCATCCCTTACCCCACCAGGTGCCCAGGCCCTGAGGAGGCTACCTCACCCCCAGGAGCCAGTTCAGGTCTTTGAACAGAACTGATTTATAGATTCTTGGAGGCAGGTACTGCACACTCCTTTGAGCAGCTTTTCCAGCTGTAGGAATGGGTGCCAATGAATCACCTGCCCACTGGCATCTGGTACTCTGAAAACTAGAGGCAAGCACATGTGAGGAGGCCAGCCAGATCTGGGGCAATGCAAGCTGATGAAGGGTCTGAGCTGGTAACCTTCATGGGGAATCTAGATCCCAGCAGATAAATAACCTGGTATGCCCATGCCTATGCCCAATGTGCTTCAGTCCCCCAACCAGGTCATCCAATCCAAAGCCTCCACTCAACTGGGCAACCCACAGAGGCAAGCACAGAATGTAAAACCCCATCCCACCATATCATTCCTTCCCCAGAACTTACCAATTTGTGTGCCAGACCTTGCGCTGGGCAATGCTGGATAGATGGGACAGATAGAACAATGTCATTCTTGTTCTCTTGGGACTCACGGTCTAGTGGGGGAGATGAGTAAATCATGAGGACAAGATGTGACAAGAGCTGTGAGAGGATTAAGTGAACTAGGGGCAGGCAATGTCGTGCAGTGGTTAGAGACCTAGACTGGCATCAGATGATGCTGTAAAAGTGCTTAGTGCCATACATGGCATGTATGAAGTGATCAAAAAATATTTACCTGATGCTATTCACCCAAGAGGCTATTGCAGATGCAAAGGTCTAGCATCCAGCTCATCCTCTAAGACTTCTGTGGTCTCCCTAACAAATGCGAGCTACCCCTGTTAAATCTCTGTAGCTATTGTTCACAGAGCACCCTCCTCAGCTCACAGATAACTGAGTCCGTCTCCTGAACAAAGGACAGTGAAGGGGGAGGGCAGGGGAAATGGCAGGAGGATAATGGGAGAAAGACTGGGGGAGGGGCTGGAACCTCGGGAGGAGGTACCTCAGGCCCTTGGGGTACCAGGGAACGCCAAGGGATGCATTTTGTGGAAGAGGGCTTCTGGGAAACTTGTCTTGGAGGTCTATCTGCATAAGAATTAAAAGGCATCTATTTTTTTAAAAGGCATCAATTATCCATATCAAAGAAAGAGAGGGGACTCCCAGCCCCCCTTGGCACTGCCAGGATCATGTCCCTGACTCTCCAGATCATCAAAGACACAACTGTTATTACCACGGGGTATCAGAAAAAAGACCGAAAAAGTTCTTGGGTCTTCTTTCTTTCTACTGCTTTTCTTTTGACCCAAGTGGTTAGATCTGCTGGGGCTTCTTACTCTGGAGTTTATTGGGCCACGGGGAGACAGGAATCTATCCAGAGGCTAAATATAAAGCCAAAGGCCATCAATTCCCATCTGTACCCAAGTTTTTCCAAATAAGGACTTTTCTCCCTTCATTACAGAATTAATACATGATCACTTGCAAATAAATTAGAAACCACAGATAAGCAACAAGAAGAAATATTTGATATAATGTTTTATCATTTTCCTCAAAAATATGAAAAGGTAAATAAAATACATTCTAAATATTTGCTTCTGTCACTAAAACCTGCTGCTGCACAATTTGTAATGGTTGTAGACTGTTTTGTTGGAGATGGGGGAGGGTGTGTGTGTGTGCGTGCACGCACCCCAGAAAGGATGGAGGGGTGGCTGGACTGGGAGGGATTGGGGAGCTAATCCTTTTGTGACCCCAGGAGATTCTTAAATAATTGGAGGGACAATGATTGATGATGGAGGGTATTGAAAATACCAGTGAATGACCTGGAGGTGAGAAAGGGACCTGGAAAAAACTCCTGGTAAGGGGAGGTCAGGGGAAGCTGAAGCACCAGCAGGAGGAAGAGGACGGACAGGTTTGGAAGTGCAGCCGGCCTGGAGGTAGAGCATACTGGTTTCAGAGTCCTAGCAGGACTTTAGGTGCCAACCTGGCCCTTTTGTTGCCATAACTTTGAGCAGTTAAGGACCTTCCTCCTTCTTTTCCTTGACTGTAACAGTATCTTCTTCCCAGAAGAGTTGTGAGGGGTTTGGTATCTATTAAGCACTCAATAAATGCTAGCTATTATTATTACCAAGTGCTAAAGATATGGTCCTTTGTGTGCTACTGTGCTCAGTAACAAGAGGCCATTGTTACTTATTACTAGGCCACCACTGGAGGGTGAGGGATCAAAGGAGGCCTGAGGATCCTAAATGTGAAAGCCCCTCAGGAGGCTCCAAGGCTCCCTAGCCAGGAAGGCCTTTATGATGATTATTAAACAATAGGCAGGGGCCCAATCCCAAACTTGGCCCAATCACCCACCCCTTCCTTCTCTGCAAGGGGTCAATAGTCAAATAGGGCTCAAAAGCCACTCAGCAGAAGTCCCTAGTGTGCTCCCTTCAGGGCCAGGGGCTTTATTCAAAAAGGGTGCCATCTTGTGTGGGGTGCTCATCTGCGGGGAGGGGGTAAGGAGGTAGGAACTGCACAAGCATCGCCCTTCATTCTTTTTTCTTTAATTGACAGTGTTTCAGGTATATTTTAATTGACAGTGTTTCAGGTATATAGCAAAGTGATTCAGTTACGTATATTTTATATATGTATATATATATATACTCTTTTTCAGATTCTTTTCCATTATAGGTTATTACAAGATATAGTTCCCTGTGCTGTACAGTAGGTACTTGTTGTTTATCTATTTTACACATAGTAGTGTATATCTGTTAATCCCAAATTCCTAGTTTATCCCTCCCTCCCTTTCCCCTTTGGTAACCATAAGTTTGTTTTCTATGTCTGTGAGTCTATTTCTGTTTTGTAACCTGTTTTATAAATAAGTTCACTTGTATCATTTTTTGATTCCACATGTGATATTCTATGATGTTCGTTTTTCTCTGTCTGACTTACTTCACTTAGTATGATAATCTCTGGTCCATCCATGTTGCTGCAAATGGCATTATTTCATTCTTTTTTATGGCTGAGTAATATTCCATTGCATATATAGCACATCTCCTTTATCCATTCATCTATTGATGGGCATTTAGGTTGCTTCTGTGTCTTGGCTATTGTAAATAGTGCTGCTATGAACATTGGGGTGCGTGTATCCTTTCAAATTAGAGTTTTTGTCTTTTCTGGATATATGCCCAGGAGTGGGATTGTTGGGTCATATGGTAACTCTATTTTTAGCTTTTTAAGGAACCTCTACACTGGTTTCCATAGTGGTTGTATCAATTTACATTCCCACCAACAGTGTAGGAGGGACCATTCATTCTTTTTTTTTTTTTTTTTTTCTGGCCACACCTTGCAGCATGCGGGATCTTTGTTGCCTGACCAGAAATTGAACCTGTGGCCCCTGCAGTGGAAGCACAGAGTCTTAACCACTGGACCACCAGGGAAGTCCCTCATTCTTGACTTTGTAATTCTCATGCTTGGGATTCCCAGCAGTCTACATCCCCATTTTTAAAAATGAAGACACAAAGCTTGAAAGATATAGGCATGCAGGTCTCTGAGCAAGAAACACAAGTGGCCAAAAAGCATATGAAAAGGTATCCCTAACCTCATTTGTGATGAGGGATGTCTTTGGGTGTGGGGAAACAGGTGGTCTCGTATACTATTGATAGGGGGTGTAAATCTTATGACCTCCTTAGCAAATAATCTGGCAATATCTACTGAAAATTTAAATTTGTATATCCTTTCATCCAGCAATAATACATCTAGGGATTTTTTTTTTAATGTTACCTTTATTAGAAATGCTTATATATATATATATATTTTTTTTTTTAATCAGTCATCAATTTTATACACAACAGTGTATACATGTCAATCCCAATCGCCCAATTTAGCACACCACCATCCCCACCCCACCGCGGTTTTCCCCCATTGGTGCCCATACGGGATTTTTTTTTAACAAGGATTTTCTTTTCTTTTTAAAAAATATTTATTTATTTATTTATTTATTTTTGGCTGCGTTGGGTCTTCGTTGCTGTGCGTGGGCTCTCTCTAGTTGTGGCGAGCGGGGGCCACTCTTCGTTGCCGTGCGCAGGCTTCTCATTGCGGTGGCTTCTCTTGTTGCGGAGCACGGGTTCTAGACGCGCGGGCTACAGTAGTCGTGGCCCACGGGCTCAGTGTTTGTGGCTCATGGGCTCTAGAGCGCAGGCTCAGTAGTTGTGATGCACGGGCTTAGTTGCTCTGCGGCATGTGGGATCTTCCCGGACCAGGGCTCGAACCTGTGTCCCCTGCATTGGCAGGCAGATTCTTTTTTTTTTTTTTTTTTTTAAACATCTTTATTGAAGTATAATTGCCCTACAATGGTGTGTTAGCTTCTGCTTTACAACAAAGTGAATCAGTTATACATATACAATATGTTCCCATTTCTCTTCCCTCATGCATCTCCCTCCCTCCCACCCTCCCCATCCCACCCCTCCAGGTGGTCACAAAGCACCGAGCTGATCTCCCTGTGCCATGCGGCTGGCAGGCAGATTCTTAACCACTGCGCCACCAGGGAAGCCCAAGTTTAATTTTTTAAACACATTTGTAGGGTAAATCCCTAGATGTAGGACTTCCCTGGTAGCGCAGTGGTTAAGAATCTGCCTGCCAATTCAGGGAACACGGGTTCGAGCCCTGGTCCGGGAAGATCCCACATGCCGCAGAGCAACTAAGCCCGTGCATCACAACTACTGAGCCTGCGCTCTACAGCCCGCGAGCCACAACTACTGAAGCCCTTGCGCCTAGAGCCCGTGCTCCTCAACAGGAGAAGCCCCTGCTCACCACAACTAGAAAAGCCCACGTGTAGCAACCAAGACCCAACACAGCCATAAATAAATAAATAAATAATTTTTTTTTTAAAAAAGAAGTTTTAAGGTACATTGCAGAATGGAATACTACACAGCAATAAAAAAGAACAAATGTTGATACACGTAAATGGATCTCAAGGGTATTTTGCTGAGCGAAAAAAGCCAGTCTCAAATGACTCATGCGTACTGTATTAGTCCATTTATATATTATTCTCAAAATGACAAAATTACAGAAATGAAAAGTAAGTTAGTAATTGCCAGGAGTTAGAGATGCTGCAGTCGGTGGTTGGTGGATGTGGCTGTAAATAGGTACTATGAAGGAGATTTCTACAGTATTGGAATAGTTCTGCATCTCAATTCCAGTGGTAGTTACAGAAATCTGCACATGTGATAAAATGACATTAAACTATATACACACATTGTACCAACATGAGTTTCCTGGTTTTGATATTGTACTATAAATAAGTAATTTGTAACTACTGGGGGAAACTGAATGAAGGGCACACTGGAACTTTCTGTACTATCTTTGCTACTTCCTGTGAACCTATAAGTATTTCAAAAATAAATTTGAAACTACATTTATAGAGCCTCATATGTAGTATGAGTCCACTTCTGTAAAAAAATTTAAAAGCAGCTATTATTTGAGAAATAATATCTGAGAAAATATTATATATTTGAGAAAACTGATGTCCAGGATAAGGCTCGATTGTCAAAGTCAGCCTGTATTCTTGACCACTACATCATACCATATGTATATTTATATATACAATATTTATATTAAAAAGTTTGGACAGACACGCAGCATTAGTTATGGTAGTTATTTCTGGGAAGGTAGAATTAGGGAAGGGGGCTTTAATTTTCAGCTCTATAGGTTTCTGTATTGTTTGACAATAAACATGACTTTTTTAATCAGACAAAAATATTAAAAGGTAAAAAGGTAAATCTACTGTGGTACCCCCTCTTCCATGTCCTAATGATGCATCTGGGTTACTCTACAATAGTCACAAAATTATTCTGAAAGACAAAGCTTGGCAGGTGGGCCCCCAGCCTCTGTTAGGACGTCCCCCTTTCCTCGCCCTATTTGGTGTTCATCTCTTTGATCGTTCTGCCTCCTTTGGGCTCAACCATCCCTCTAAATCTGTGTGGATCCTGGATTGTACGTGGGGCTGGATGCAGAGGAAGGTCACCGTTCCGGTTGGTCCCCGGGCCCACCTGGCGGGAGGGCTGCAGCTGCCCCCAAGGCGGCACTGGGGACAGGACGGAGCCGCAGGCTGTAGGGAGGGGCCTGGCTGTAGGTGCCGCTTTCTACTCGCGGCGGAGGATTCTCAAAACCAGTCCCTCCTCTCAGGTCCCGCATGCCTGTTTCCCATTGGCTAACTTTTACTGGAACAAGAAGGTTTCCAAAAGAATGCTTCTAGGGCATAGGTAAAAATAGATATTTTAAAAGTGATAATGTTCACGCAGAGCTTCGCCGCCAAATCCCAATTCTTTCCTGAGAGCAGTGTTAATGTTAAAAGGTCGTGAGACCGTACGTAGCATTAAAGTTCGTCTGCTTTCTCCTTGAAACACGAGCGACTTCAACCAGAAGTTCAATTTCTCTAATGTAAATTACAGGGAAATCAGTAATACCGTGATGTGGACTGGACACAATTTGCCTGAAGCCTTTGGACTGTTCTTAACTGCATTTTCTTTACCCACTGAGAGGGAGGGAAGGCAGCAAAAATGTCCTTGAGGTAACCACCCTGGTGGTGCAATGGTTAAGACTCCGTGCTCCCAATGCAGCGGGCCAGGGTTCAATCCCTGGTGCGGGAACTAGATCCCACATGCCGCAACTAAGACCCGGTGCAAGCAAATAAGTATTTTTTTTTAATGTTCTTGAAATCGATGGAGTGATTTAAGGGACCCCATAGAAAACAAATAATTTTTTTTCTATTTGCTTTTGTTTTTAACAACAAAAGAAAATCATGTTGTTGTTGTTATTATTATTTTGGCCAGGCCACGAGGCTTGCAGGATCTTAGTTCCCCTGACCAGGGGTGGAACCCAGTGCCCTCTGCCGTGGAAGCTGAGGAGTCCTAACCACTGGACTGCCAGAGAATTCCCATGTTTATTATTTTATTTTAAAATGTAAATAATATAGAGGAGTATGTAAAACAAAAAGTGCAAGTGTCTTCCCTCACTTTCCTCACGTAATTCCCCAGGGGTAATTAAGTAACAATCACTGTTAAAAATTTGGTTTTCATCTGTTCAGATCTTTTTCCATGCACATTCCAACACATACACATGCAACCAGAATTTCATGAAGATGGAAAAAAAACTTTTATTGAGATATTACTTAGAATAAATTGTGCAAATCTCAAGTATAAACAGCTCCATGAGTTTTTATTAGACATTTTTTTAACCCACAAAAATGGAATTATATCAACCGCATTTTGCTGCAGTTTTTGTTTTTTGTTTTTTACCTCAACAATATTGTGATAGTTCTTCCACAGTGGGACATATGGATTTAACTCATTCTTTTCATGGTGGCATATTTTTCTGTAGTATGAATTACAGCACTCTAACCTTTTCCAATTGATGAATAATTAGACTGTGTCCAATTTTTTGCTATAACATGTTATTAGATTTTTAAACTTTTTAAAAAATTTATTTATTTTTTATTTTATTTATTTATTTTTGGCTGCGTTGGGTCTTCGTTGCTGCGCGCGGGCTTTCTCTAGTTGTGGTGAGCTGGGGCTACTCTGCGTTGCAGTGCACAGGCTTCTCACTGCAGTGGCTTCTCTTATTGCGGAGCATGGGCCCTAGAGCACAGGCTCAGTAGTTGTGGCGCACAGGCTTAGTTGCTCCTCAGCATGTGGGATCTTCCTGGACCAGGGCTCGAACTCATGTCCCCTGCATTGGCAGGCAGATTCTTAACCCCTGCACCACTAGGGAAACCTAGATTTTAAAACTTTAAAAACTTTTTTTTTCTTTTTTTTTAGAAATTCACATTCTTTTATTTATTTATTTATTTATTTATGACTGTGTTGAGTCTTCGTTTCTGTGCGAGGGCTTTCTCCAGTTGCGGCAAGTGGGGACCACTCCTCATCGCGGTGCGCAGGCCTCTCACCATCGCGGCCTCTCTTGTTGCGGAGCACAGGCTCCAGACGCGCAGGCTCAGCAATTGTGGCTCACGGGCCCAGTTGCTCCGTGGCATGTGGGATCTTCCCAGACCAGGGCTCGAACCCGTGTCACCTGCATTGGCAGGCAGACTCTCAACCACTGCGCCACCAGGGAAGCCCCTTTTTTTTTCTTTATATAAGAATAATACATGCTCAGTATGAAACATTCAACATTTCAGAAATGTTTGTCTTAGAAAGCAAAAGTCCTTCATAATCCCCTCTCAGAAACCACCAAATACAGATATTATTCTCTGCATATAGCATGTACATCATCTATATTGTGCAGTCTCTATACACTATTGGAAAAACAAATAAGGCTGAACTATATATCTTGTTTGCTGCTGAAGCCATTGGCATTTGAATACGGGGTCCTTATCTCATTCCCAGCAGTGAAGCAGCTGGGTCCTTTTAAGCTATAGACTACGAGAACCACCAAGTCCTCAGAAATTGGGGCTTTACTTAGCTGTCTAGGGGCTCTGCCACCTCTTCTGTCTCTTAGTCCTTAGACCCTCCCCTACCTTTCCAGGGCAATGGTATGGGTTGAGCCTGCAGGAAGCCATCCACCCTTTGCTGCTATACTCTCATCCCCACCACAAGGTTCACAGAAAGAGCAGTGGTTGAGGGCTCTGGAAACCAATCTCAGCTTAACAGGGGCTGAGTTTGTAGACTTCTTTCAAGGGAAAAAGGCTGCCTAGGACCAGACCTTTATAATACTGCTTTTCTCAGAAAAAGGATCATTATCATCATAGCTAATATTTATAAGCACTTCCTTCAGGCCAGGAACTTTATACATACTTCAAAAAATTTTTTTTGGCTGTTTTGTGTCTTTGTTGCTGCACACGGGCTTTCTCTAGCTGCGGAGAGCAGGGGCTGCTCTTTGTTGCTGTGCGCAGGCTTCTCATTGTGGTGGCTTCTCTTGTTGCGGAGCACGTGCTCTGGGCATGCGGGCTTCAGTAGTTGTGGAGCAAGGGGTCTAGAGCACAGGCTCAGTAGTTGTGGCACATGGGCTTAGTTGCTCTGCGGCCTGTGAGATCTTCCTGGACCAAGGATCGAACCCATGTCCCCTGCACTGGCAGGCGGATTCTTAACCACTGTGCCACCAGGGAAGTCCCTATACATACCTTTTGTTATTTAATCTCATAATTCTATGAAGATGCTACCATTATCTCCATTTTACTGATGAGAAAAACCAAGTTTCAAGAGGTCAAGTAAACTTGCATAAACTTCACACTAGGAGCAAATAGCAGAGTAAGGCTCAAACCCACTGACTGCAAAGCCCTGGTTCTAAACCACTGTGTCACTGGATCACACTACCTCTCAACACCCCTGACCTCAGTAAGGGAAGCAGCACAAGGGCCCATTACCATCTCCTCCTTTCAGACTATTTCACCAGGAGGAAGTCCACATGTGCACAATGATATCTTCTCCAAAGAGAGAGTAGGGACGGTATTTTTCCTTCCTACTAGATTTTGAACCCTTTACACTGGGTTTAGACTGTGTTCTGTGCATAAATTCTTGGAATACTACAGAGTGTTTTTGTTTGGTTTGTTTTTTAAGGGATCTGCTATCTTACCCAACAACTTGTGAGTATAAAGAAAGTTTTCTTGAGCTGCTCCTAAATTCATTCAACATCTGTCTTTGATATGCCAGGCACTGGGGATTAAAAGTGGAACAAAAGAGACAAGATCTCTGCTCTCCAGAAACTGACGATCTATTGAATGAGACTGTTGTCCAACGATTAAAATAAAGTGTGATCAATCTCTGGGCAGGACTCTAAGAGCACCTAAACTAGTCTGGGTGACTGGTCAGGAAAGCTTCCTGAAAGATGACTTTTAGGCTAAAACCAGTCTGCCAAAAAACATAAGAAAGTGTTATAAGAGGCAGGTGGCAAAGTTAGTGTCATTTCTTCAGTTAGCAATTCTTACGAAGTAGGGCATGGGTATAGCACCAGACCCCAACAATATAATTAATGCTGGTAGGCAGAACACACTCCAAATCATATATAACAAGAGACAGAGACTGTTCAAAAAGAATGTAAAATTGAATACAATTCTTTTGGTAAGCCACTGTTCTGATTTTTGACCATGAAAAAATGAGCTACTTCAAACTCACAAAGCCTAATTTTCCTAGGAAATAGTTTACCTCTGATAGCCTCTAATGGTGGTACTATCTTAAAGAGTCTGGGATGTTTGGGGACATTCTTGTGTTTTAAATCTACACCTTAGAAAGTATCACAGGGAATTCCCTGGCCATCCAGTGGTTAGGACTCAGCACTTTCATTGCCATAGCCTGGGTTCAATCCCTGGCTGGGGAACTAAGATCCCACAAGCGGGGCCCGGCCAAAAAAAAAAAAAATCACAAAAAGGGATTATACTGATGCAGCTAGAAAATCAATTCCTGGTTTACCTAATACTTCTTATTCAGTTATTCTAATAAGACACAATGAACTCTCCTATAGGGTTGCTGAGATCCAAAAATAGGGAGTTCCCAAATTATTTGCACTGTACTCTTTACTCAGCCCACGGCAATCATCTATTTATATTAATGAGTATACTCCTTATCATTTATTTTATTTTATTTCTTTATAAATTTATTTATTTATTTTTGGCTGCGTTGGGTCTTCATTGCTGCATGCGGGCTTTCTCTAGTTGTGGTGAGCGGGGGCTATTCTTTGTTGTGGTGTGCAGGCTTCTCATTGGGGTGACTTCTCTTGTTGCGGAGCACAGGCTCTAGGCGCGCGGGCTTCAGTAGTTGTGGCACGTGGGCTCAGCAGTTGTGGTTCGTGGGCTCTAGAGTGCAGGCTCAGTAGTTATGGCACACAGGCTTAGTTGCTCCGTGGCATGTGGGATCTTCCCGGACCAGGGCTTGAACTCATGTCCCCTGGATTGGCAGGTGGATTCTTAACCACTGCGCCACCAGGGAAGCCCCTCCTTATCATTTAATCACAGCTGTCAGCTCTGGAAACACCTTTGCTAAGGGAAAGCCTTTAAATACTGTAAAACTTGTGGTATTGGGTTGACAACCAAGAATGTGCAGTGTGCTCACAGTTTCAGTAGGACAATGGAAGGTAAACTGTGGGCTCTAAGATCCATGTAGGGCAAGTGGGAGGACAAATCACCCCAAGGAGAAATCTATTATATAAGAAGATCTAAAAATTCTGCATACTCTTAAATTTTTTAATATTGTTTTATTTTATGTATACATTTGCATATAATAAAATGCTCAGATCTTTAATGTTCTTTTATGTTCAGTTCCATGAGTTTTGACAATTGAATATATGTACCTCTGTAACCGCCACCCAAAACAATATATAGAACATTTCCATTACCCCAGAAAATTTCCTCGATCCCTTTCTTGGCAAATCACCTCCTCAACAAGAGCACTTTTTTGACTTCAAACACCAAAAATCAGTTTGTCTGTTTCTGGACTTCATATAAATGGAATTGTACGGTTCATATTCTTTTGCATCTTTCTTCTTTTGCTTAACATAATCGTTTTGAGATTCATCCATGTTGTTAACTGTGTCAGTAGTTCATCCTTTTTTTGTTATTGTAGAACTCCATTGTATGACTTGTCATAATTTGTTATCCCAGTCGCCTGTTGATGGACATTTGGGCTGTCTCCACTTTTGGGCTATATACAAATAAGGCTGTTATGAACATTTGTGTACAAGTCTTTTTGTGGACATATCTTTTCATTTTTCTTGAGTAAATACTTAAGAGTAGAATTGCTGGGTCATATGGTAGATGTACGTTTAATTTTATAACAAATTACCAAACAGTTCTCCAATCTGGTTGTATCATTTTACACTCTCACCTGCAATGAGAGTGACAATTGCTGTACTTCCTTGTCATCACTTATGGTTGTCAATGTTTTTGATTTTAGCCATTCCAGTGGGTGTGAAATGGTATCTTGTTATGATTTTAACTTGCATCTCCCTGATGACCTATAAATTCCAAAGTATTTGAAAATAACCCTTGGTCAAAGAATGTATCACAGGGGAAATTAGAAACTATTTTAAACTGAAGGAAAATGAAAAACAAAACATAACTAAGTTGTAAGATACAGCAAAAACAGTGTGTTTTAAATGCTTTATTACAAAGTGCTTATATTGGGAAAAAAAGGAAAAGTGTAAAATTGGTGATCTAAGCTCTTACTTTAAGAAGCTAGAAAAGAACAAATTATATCCAAAATAAATAGAAAAAAATAATGAATATAAATCAATAAAATAGAAAATGGACAAATGATAGAGAAAATGTAAGGTCAAAAGTTGGTTCTTTGGAAGGATTAATAAAACTGACAAATCCCTGGGACTTCCCTGATGGTCCAGTGGTTAAGACTCCATGTTTCCACTGCAGGAGGCAGGGGTTCGATCCCTGGCAGGGGAATTAAGATCCCCACATGCCACACCACCAAAAAAAAAAAAAAAGATTAAATGCCTCAAATAGCATTTAAACAGAATAAAAATGTAAGACTAAAATAGGCATATATTTTTTAAAAATTGATAAATCCCTAGCAAGATTTAGCAAGAAAAAAATAGAGAAAACACAAATAACCAACATCAGGCATACAAAAAGGAACACCATTATATATATATATATTTTTTTTTTAATTTAATTAATTAATTAACTTGGCTGCATCGGGTCTTAGTTGCAGCACGCGGGATCTTCATTATGGCATGCGGGATCTTTTGTTGTGGCACGCGGTCTTCTCTCTCATTGTGGCCCCAGGGCATGTGGGATCTTAGTTCTGCAACCAGGGATGGAACCTGCGTCCCCTACATTGGAAGGGAGATTCTTAACCACTGGACCACCAGGGAAGTCCCTGGGGACCCCATTATAGATGCTACATATAGTAGAGGAAAAATAAGATATTATGAGTAACTTTGTTCTAATAAATTGGACGACCTAAATGAAATGTACAAATTCCTTGAAAAACACAACTTATCATAATGGACACATACATATGAAAGAAATTAAATTTATTATCAAACTCTTTCTGCAAAGAAAACTCCAGGGTCAGATGGCTTCACTGGTGAATTCTATCAAATATTTATTTAATGAAGAAAAAAAACAATCCTACACAAACTCATTCAGAACATAGAGGAGGAACACTTTCCGATTTATTTTATGAGGCCAGAATAACGTTGATATGAAAAGTTGACAAAGATATTACAAGAAAAGAAAATTATAAACCCTTATCCCTCATGAACATACATGCAAAAATCTGATCAGTCTTTGATATAGCAATTTCATTCCTAGGAATTTATACCAAAAAGCCCTCTTAGAGTTGTACAAAGATCAACTACAGAATATCCACTATAGCAGTATATTTTTTTCACTATAGCAATATATTTTTTTTAATTTATTAATTTTATTTATTTATTTATGGCTGCATTGGATCTTCATTGCTGCGCCCGGGCTTTCTCTAGTTGCGGCGAGCGGGGGCTGCTCTTCTTTGTGGTGCACGGGCTTCTCATTGCGGTGGCTTCTCTTGTTGTGGAGCACAGGCTCTAGGCGTGCGGGCTTCCATAGTTGTGGCACGTGGGATCTGGAGCGCAGGCTCAGTAGTTGTGGCACACGGGCTTAGTTGCTCTGCGGCACGTGTGATCTTCCCGGCCCAGGGCTCAAACCCGTGTTCCCTGCATTGGCAGGCGGATTCTTCACCACCAGGGAAGCCCTGTAGCAATATTTTTAATGGTAAAAATTGGAAACAACTTACATATCCCCCAAAATGTGACAAGTTAATTAAATATGGTACATTTATATGATTGAATATGTAGCGATTAAAATATAGTAGAAATATGTCTTGACACAGGAAAATTCACCATATGTTGTTTATCTTAAAAGTAAATTACCAAAACTTTCAGGTGCTTTCACCACACACACAAAAAATGAGGCAATAGAGATGTAGTAATCATATCACTATGTTTATGTATATCAAATCAACATGCTGTACACCTTAAGTATATAAATTTTTTTTAAAAAAGGTAGATTACCAAATAGTGTAATGGCATGACCCTACATTTTCAAAGAAAAATATGTATATATATATAATGGAAAAACACTGAAAGGACATAAGCCAAATGCCAAAAATGGTTAATCATTGGATGATGGGAGTATGGTTGACTTTTATTTCCTTCCTTTTGCTTATCTGTATTTCTTGCAACAAATATATATTACTTTTTAATACAAAAAAGTTATTGCTGAAGAAAAATTTTTAAAAATCTGACCAATGGGCATTTTTGTACCTCTCCCATCACAGTTCTCAGGAAGAAAAGATTTAGGACTTCGGACTCTTCCTCTTCACCTTCAACCTAAAACCTATGCATCTTGGGTGACTGGACACAGCTTTTCCCTCCTTTGACTCACTGGGTCCATGGTGGCCCTGCCCTATGGGTCCAGCCTCTACTCAGTAGATGAGGCAGTACAAGTTTTGCTGATGATCTATTGTGTGACTTTTGGCAAGATCCTTTTCCTTAGGGGCTCCAGTTTCTCCTCTGTTAATCGATGATCTTCAAGGTCCCTTCCAGACAGAGGAAAGAACAGATTTAGAATCAGAAAACCTTGGGGGAGACTTGAGAATGTGGGCATCACCTCCCAGGAAAATATTCCTTACTATTCTTCCGTGTTTCCAGTGTCTCCAGACAGGTAAAAAGCACCTCCCAGCCCAGGCCTTATAAAACCAGTGAGCCTTATATTTCACTGGTCCTGGTGCAGGGCTCGACACAGAGTAGTTGCTCACTGAACTAGCTTTTTGCCTCCATCTTCTAAAAACAACCCCAGAATAGGTTTTCTAAGCTTGCTTTTGATGGTGATTTGAACGCAAGGTTGGTTTTAATTACTGGAGCACACGTTTTGCAAGTTTTTTTTTTTTTCCCTGAGGTAACAGCTACAGTGCTTATTTGTAACAATTTACCAAGCAGAGCACTTCTCCTGACGTGCCAGTGGCTGAGACATTCAAACTGTCTCTCAGCTGGGGCCTTCGTCGGAAACACCATCTCAGGGCTGCCTGCGGCGTGCGTGTACAACCACATTCCCGCAGGTGCCCAGGCTGTTGCCACGCGGCTTCCAGAGAGGGATTTGACGAACCTCTCGACTTAAGAGAAGTCCCAGCTTTGCCACTGTGGAGCCGTGTGACCTTGGACAAGTCCCTTCCTCCTTCAGGAACATTGCAATGGACCTAAGTGCTCTTCTCGGGTCCGTCTATGCTCTGGGGATGGTCGAGTGATCTGAAAAACATTCGCTTTTAACTTGTATTGATCTCAGATGTCACGCGAATGAGGGACCACAGGTAAAGGACTCAAGGGTCGTAGCGAGGGAGCTTCTGCGACCCTCACCACAGGTCTCGCGAGATCTCCTCCTTGCGCTTCGCGGCGTCATCGTCTCGGCGGCCGTGGCGGCGACGGCGACAGCACGTAAGGTACTCACAGGGGCGGCCCGTATCCCTCCGCCGCCGGCGCGGCCCAGCCCTCCCTCCCCGGCCCGCCAATCCCCGCTCTCCCGACCTGCCCCTCGGCCTGGGCCCACCCCGCGCTCCGCCTGCCCCACCCCGGCGGCGCCGCCCGCCCGCGCGTCCATCGGTCCACCTGCAGCAAGCAGTCCCTCTGACCGTCCGACCCAGAGGCGCCGGCCGAGCCCGAGGCCTGGGCTCTTGCTCCCTGGCGGAGGGATCCGCGGCGGCTGAGGAGGCGGCGCTGAGCCTAGAAGGAAGAGGCAGCTACCGCGGTGGCGGCGGCGGCGGCTCGGGCGGCAGCGCATAAAGGGGCCGCCGCCGGGTGATGCGGTGACCCCTGCGGCAGGCTTAGGAGCCGAGTGGGCCACGGCCCCAAGTCCGTCCCGCCGGACCCGCGCTCCGGAACTCCCCATCTTCTCCGGCCGACCCGCGATCACCGAGGCGGCCTCGCGCCCCCTCGCCCCTTCCCCGTCCCTCCCCTGCCCCTGTTCCCGCCCCGGGGGCCGCCTCCACCCGCCTCCCACGATGGCTCTGAAGAGAATCCACAAGGTAAGCGGCCAGAGGTCGGCTGTGGCGGGTCGGGCTGCCGGGCGGGTCGGCTGAGCAGGCTGCGGCCTGCACTTCCCGCCGTCGCCTCCGCCGGGCTCGCAGCTTCTTTGGACCCGGCTGCCGGCGATGCCCCGGCCGGGCTGCCTTCACACCCCACTCCCAGTGATGGCGCCCACGGAGGCCCGGGCGCGCTGCCCGCGCTTAGGCCGGAGGTATGTTCGCCGGCTCAGCGTTCCTTCCCGGTCTCCTCTCTAGGCCCCGCGTGGTATGGAGTCCCAGGGCCTCTCCCCGGCCTGGGACTGCTGTGCCAGAGGGCCATTGTCCGGCCGTGCCGGGAGGGGGTGCTGGGACTGGGGCGTTGGGCGGCCGCATCGACGGAGGTCGAAAAGGCTCTATGCAAAGGCTCTATGAGAGCTCTATGCTCTCTGCCCATAAACCCCCTACCCCCACCTGCCTAGGCTCCCTCCACAGAACCGCTTGAGCTTGGGGCCCTTACCTCAGGCCGACTGAGGAAGCCTTTTTGTCCGATCCACAAATATTTCTGGAGTTCACTTGCCTCTTAGCGGCCGCACGCTTCGGTCCACTTAACTCGTCCTGAAACTGTTAAGAGTAAGAAGTTCAGGAGGAAATAAACATGACTTTTATGAGGCAGGAGGGAAGTAGAGGGAGAAGCGCTTTATTCCTTGAGGTTGCCAAATGTAGTCAGAAACTGACACTTCAGTTTGCAAGAATGGATTTAATAGAAAAGCTGTTAAATTGTCAAGGGTAGAGGTAGAAACCTGAACATTGAAAACCACTGGAGAGAATGTCATAAAGTTTCCTTTTACATTCTCTTCGCAAAATGGATTTTAACGCTTAAATTAGGTGATATGTTCAGGGATATCCTTTTAATGTAGAAGGTATTTTGCTAGCTTTTTTCATTAGAAAGGATTTCTTTGCCCTTTAAGATGAAGGGTTATTTATTTGTAGTTGCCTCTACGGAGGTTTTTCTAATATTGCTTCTGGAGTATGGGCTTAGCTTAAAGTTTAGGGTTTTTTTCCTTCCCTCTAATATTGTAACCTCCTATTACCTCTCACTGTCTTTTTTTTCTTCTTCTTCTCAGAAGTGGGGAAGCGGCACTGGTGATTTTTGTTTGGTGTTTCACTTGGTTACTTGGAGAGGCTGTATTAAACCTCTAGCCAGTAAGAAGTAGATCCTGGGATTATCCATCCTAAAGGATGGGATAGAGATGCAAGGGGAAGAGAACCAATTTTCACCTTGCCTTAAACTCAGTGAAAATGCAGGTTTGGTCAATTTAAACACCTCAGCTCAGCAGCTTGTCTTCGTTGCATTCTTGATCAAAGACCTTTAATGTGGAATTAATCCCAGTGGTTACTGTAAATTAGGTTAGATCCTCACCAACTTCTTTTGACTTTGATTTCTATCAAATGAAAAAGGGCAGACTTTAGACAGAGTAAGTCTACTAAAATGAAGCAGGTTATTTGTTAAAAGAAGCTTGAACTTTAAGCAAAGATCTGTTAACCATTTAAGGGGCAGGAGCACACTGAGGACAGGTCTTCCAAGTAAATAATACATATGCATTTTTAAGGCTTTAAGGAGTTATGAGATTTTAAAGACTAATTGAGAAGTTATCAATTTGAGGTTATACGTGTAGAAGATTGTGGCCTTAATTTTAAAACCTGAAGAAGAGTGAGTATAATGTGTTACCACTTACAGATCAAGAAATGTAGCCTTTAATCTCTACTCTGGTATGTATGTTATGGAGGTTTTTTCAGAGAAGGAAATAGCACTCAAAACATGCATTTTAATCTTCTAATATCCTTGCCTCCAATAATATGATTTCTTTTGAATACTACATGTTCTCTAGATTTTCTCTAAAAGATGCCCTTATTAAAATTTTAATAAGGAAAATCAAGTGTAGACAATGATAATTTGAACTTTTAAAACTCAGTATTAACCTTTTTTCACCTGGTTTATAACCTAGAGCCATCCTCAAAGTATGGCTCAACTTCTGAGACTGCCAGGGATTAGAAATATAAAATTTATTTTTGGTGTACATACTAGTCATAGTCAATAAGATTGTGAAAACAAAATGGAGATTTTTTTTTCCCCTAACTTTTTGTATGACACCAATTTTAAATTGAATGCAGACTTGGATAAGACCAGTCCTATCTCACCCTCAGCCCTAGTAATGTATCTGCGATGGAATCCCCTAATTGGCTTACATAATTCATCTTGGTCTTGAACCTTCCCAGTTAGTATTCTCTGAGAAGATAGTTCTGCTTAGATACCTCTCAACTTCAGATATCATGAACTACTGCATCTGGGTTCTAATAAAATTTTGTTAAGAACAAATACTTTTGACATGTGGCATCTTTAGGAATTCAGTATCTTGTGTTTCATTGACAGAGGGAAATAGTGTTCGGTGAATCTGACAGTCCTTTAAATGCCATGACGTTTTTGGAAAAAGCTTTTGATGGACTTTATTTTGATATATACTTTAAGGTCAACTGACCTATGCTTTAACAGAGTTTACCAAAGAGGTTTCATTTTGAACATCCATTGTAGTTCTGTGCAGGGATTGGGACTCTTTGGGATTGTTCGTATCTACACCAAATGGCCCCAGCCTGCTACGTTTAGAGGTTTTCTGCTGACATTATCGGTCTTCAGCTTTGATTTTGATGCTTTGAGTGTCTGCCTCTAGCAGCACCACCCCCAGCCCTTTTCCAGTTGGCTGCGTCTCATCTGTTGTGGGCTGGGAAACCAGATCACTGAGCTTATTAAAATTATGTCTAAAATAAGATCCAGTAGGCTCTGAGTGAAGAGGGCTTCATGTGTTCTGTGAACTGTGTGGTCTGACTGATCAGAGACCTTTTTTTACTTGCTTCCTGTTTTTCTTCTTTACCTTTGTTATACAGATGCAGGAAGCTTTTTGTTGCTCTTAGCGTGCCATAATATTGAAATACAAGGTTAATTTCTTTATTTTGAGGAAGAGTAAAAGGCTGAATATCATGATTCTGTGAAGAATTGAAGACAGACCAAAGTTAAGATACTAAAAAGCTCTTAACAATGATAGTGCCTTGTTCATTTTAATGGTGTCGTGCTAGTTATAGTTAACATTTGGAATACATAGCTTTAATGCCAGGACTATCACTTGATTTACTGTATTTCTATGGTTAAAGGTCTTAAGGCCCCTGAAAAGCCCAGTCAGTCAGTTAATTTTCCAATAAAATAAAGATTTCAAACTCTGATGGCTAGGCAGGTAACCAAAGTGAGCAAAGAGAATTGGAGGGAGCTAGAAATTGCATGTGCTATTAGAAGAGGGCAGCTGCTATTCAGCTCCCTCCAAATGTTGCTATTGCCAGGATCTGTGCCCAAAGTTGCCAGATTTTTTTTTTTTTTAAGGGAGGCCACAAATCCAGATTTTTGGCAGCCAGTTCAAATTAAAAACAACAACAAAACGAAAAGACACCACCACACTTTTTTGTAGATTGGTAGGCACCAGTTTAATATATGAATTAAAAATAACCGAAGATTGAGGTTCAGCAAGTAACCAGGAGTGTAAGTATTAAATCATTTAAACCATACTTTATCTTTTTAAAAGTGTCAAAGTATTGTTTTATGTAAATGGGTACAATTAAGTATCAGTAGTTTTTTGTAAACTTCTAATTAACTTCTTTGGTGAATTTTGTATGGTTATAGTCATAGGAAAAGCCAATTGAGTGATGCATTGATCCCATGGTAGAAGTTTACATCTTAACTCTTAACTTCATTGTGATCCTGTTTCATGTTATGAATCATCTTTCTGTAGACTACATACTTTCAAAATGTCTAAGATTGCCAGTTACCACAGGGTGATTTTTAAGGATATGGGAAAGGAGTTGTAACATTGTAACAGTACTAATTTTAATTTAAGACTATTTTAAAATACTGTACTAGAAGTGTGATATCATACATTGCATTAATCTTATCAGAGGTAAGGATTCAGTGAATTCCAGTCAAAATGATGAAACAAATTAGCAAACAGTCTTGAGTATTTGGAACTTCAGTATAATAAATGGTTGACAGAAGATGACTGTTAGAATTAGTTTTATCTTGGAAAGCGGAATCCATTCTTTTATTTATTTATTTATTTACTTACTTATTTACTTATTTGGCTGTGTTGGGTCTTCGTTGCTGTGCACGGGCTTTTCTCTAGTTGCGGCGAGTGGGGGCTGCTCTTCGTTGTGGTGTGTGGTGGCTTCTCTTGTTACAGAGCACGGGCTCTAGGCGTGCGGGCTTCAGTAGTTGTGGTACATGGGCTTAGTTGCTCCACGACATGTGGGATCTTCCCAGACCAGGGGTCGAACCCGTGTCCCCTGCATTGGCAGGCGGATTCTCAACCACTGCGCCACCAGGGAAGCCCCAGACATACTTTCTTACTCCAAAAGATAAGCTTCTTGAAATCTCAGGGAAGATTTTTTTTTTTTCCTTTAGAAAAGGATTCTTTGTTTCACAAAGGTTCATTGAATTGAGAAGCTTTCTTTGGCTCTTCTGGGTTGCTATTTAAATGTAATTTAAACAGCTGTCATTAACTTAATAAATCTAGGGTTTTTTTTTTTTAAAGTCTCCCAGTGTGTATTACTGTACTGCTGACTGACAAGGAGGAAGTTTTGACAAAGTCCAATTCTGGATATTTTAGTCCAGAGAGAGAGGGCTGCTAAAATATCCTAGGCAGTTCCCAGGATAGGAATACCTGACTCATGCCTGATGCTGCCAGCAACCTCTGCAGCCTCATCCCAGAAATGAAGGCGCACACTTGTTTTTTTCTGTAGAAATAAAAGTTTGGTGGTTAGGTTCCCAGACTAACCTTCAAAATCATGTTAAACTATGACATAGGAAATAAAGTACCATTTGTTCTTTTGTCTGCACAGTCAAGTGAGATTTTAAGTAATAGAACCATAAAATTTTAGCACTGCATCACCTCTCAGAGCTACTGTCTGAAAAGGCCATGTGACTTAGTAGGGCTGGATAAAGAACCTGGGTTTTTTGACTGTGCCCAGTGTCTTTTCTGGCAGGCCCTATACTTGTACCTAGTCGTTAGGTATGTAAATCCAGAGGATGCAATCTTTTTCTTTTGTTTGAACAATTGGATATTTAAACTATGCCCTGGAACCAGAAGATCTTTTTCCTCAACATCTCTTCTTATTGTTGGAGAGGTGTCTATGAATTCCCTTAAAACTATGTAGATTTTTTGGGGGGAGGGGGCAGGTTTCAATGTTTTAATTCCAAAACGCAGAAAAATAAGAAACTATGCAAATTTTGGATGTTCTGTCCTCCATATATCTTTCATCACAGTCAAATGGGTTTTTTAATCTCTCCAAAAGACTAAGAATCACTGTCCCGTCTCCTTAAACATTCTGTTTTAATCTCAGTAGGTGACCCAATTACCTATTCTGTAGAGGAAATAGAAATCTGTGTGAATTCTTTCAAATTTCCTTTGAGGCCTTTAAAAAGAAAAAGAAAAACCAAACCCCACAGCTACCATCTTTAGAGTACCCACTCTGTATCAGAATGACTGAATCGTCTGAACAACCCTATGAAAATTCTGTTCTCCCCAGGTTAGAAGAGAAAATGGAGATTTGGAGAAGTAAACAAACTTGCCTATGATTATATGGCTATGATAGGAAAAGCCAGGATTCAAGCGCATTCGATCTTGACTACGGAGCCAGCCATTGCTCCAAGTATACCTTAGTCATTGCTCTTCTTCCCTTTTGTCTCTGAAGAAGCTATACTTTACCCATTGCAAGCTAACTTTTACTTTTCATCCTATTCTTATTGCCAGGTCGTTGCTCTCTAGTAATTGTCCCTGCTCTCCTAGTTCTAATCTCTTCTCTGACTCTCCTAAGCATCCAAACTTATCTAAGACTTTCCTCATCCTAAAAAAAAAAACAAACAAAAAACAAAAAAACTTTTAAACTCCCCTTTCCCCTAGAACTGATTCCTTTCCTTCCTCCTCTTTATCCCTTCCATCTCTGGCATTTCAGTGCCAAAATTCTTGACAGAATAGTGTCTATTCACTGTTCTGGGACTGTTCAGTAAGGTCACTGATGATTACTTAATTGCCAAATTCAATGGATACCTCAGTTTTGTAACACTTCGTGTGATTATTACTCACATTATTACTCATTTCCCTTAACTTTTGATAAACTTTCTCCTCCTATCTCGTATCTAGTGTTCTAATAAAGTTAGTATTTCCTAATGTTATTAGAACACTTTTCAAACTAATATTATTTATGGATACAAACAAAAGTTCATGAACTAATGCATACTTGGATTAAAATTGACAGCACAAATGGCTGTCAATTAGGTAAGCTAATTAACATAATCAATATATAATATCACAAGCACAAAAATAGGTAAATTACTTAAAATATATTAAGATGAAACATTATTCATTGTCATTTTGCTATAAAGTAACAAACACCTAAAGAATAGTATTTTAAGAAAATGAAAGGGATCCTCATCAGGTGCTGCATTAAATGTGTTACTCTTGGGAATTCCCTGGCAGTCCAGTGGTTAGGACTCCACACTTTACTGCTGAGGGCCTGGGTTTGATCTCTGGTTAGGGAACTAAGATCCCACAAGCCCTGCGGCATGGCCAAAAGAAAAAAACAATGTGTTGCTCTGTATTGTTTTCATTATAGTATAATGTGAAAATTTGTTTCAGGCAGGTGCACTGCAACAAAAGAAAGAATTAAAACTGCATGTTTTGCAATATTCATGCAATTAGGCTGCTACCAACATTATTAATTGTCTCATGGACAGACAGATCACCTAATTAAAAAAAAAAGTATATGCTTTGCTCATGTTTATTTTAAAATAATCTGGTTTCTCGGGCTTAAGAATCAAAGGACTCTGCTTTTCATTTAAAACTTCCATATTCTAGCTATAAGTCCATGGGGAATGTAGAAATATTTAGTATTCAATAAGCTTTGATTAAATAACTTCTCAAATATATATTGAATTATGATAATAAACAGGATAGATCACTGAAGTCAGGTAATACCCGTGGTTAAATGCTGTTTATGCATCGGAACACAGATATAATTTGCTTTGTGGTGTGCAAGTTTCTTGAGGCAAATTACTACTTTGAATTCGTGGAAATATGTAGTATTTCTTAAAGACGTATTAAAAGTAGATAAAATTTAGGACAAAAATATTGCCATCTTTATTCCTATAATACATGTTAGTGTCTCATGAGAAATATTAGTATCATTGAAACAGTTCTAATTGATCTTTCTCAGAATTATTTTCCTTTAGTCTTTGTGCTTTTCCTTATGCCTTCTCAACCCACCCCCTCCTCCTGAATTCTTTCTTCATCCTTGGAAATCCAACAGACCGCTTCTCTGTGAAACATGCCCCAGGCATGCAGGCAGTAGGGTTCTGCTGTAGAACTGTTTCTTAGTATGTAGACATGATTGATTATTACCCCCTCTAGACTGAGCTCTTCTGGGCAAAGTCCCTGTCTTACTCATTATATTCCCAGTACCTGATGCATAGTAGGCATTCAGTTTTTGCCAGCAACATTTAATGAATGTCAACAGCAAGTGGTATGGTGGAAAAAAATAGTAGGATTTTGGAGCAACGTGCCTACTGAGTCATGTTCTAACCCTGTGGCCTTAGGCAAGTTACTTCACTGATTTTTTTTTGGCCTCAGCTTCCTTGCCTATAGAATGAGGATAGTGTCACATACCCTGCAAGCCTGTGGGGGATGAATAGAAAGAAAATATGGACCACATAAAAGATAGTTTTTAATATTAATTACCACTGGCTTAACTGCCCAGTAATGTTGACCCATGAAATTGGTAGAATCTTGAAATCTTAGGTGTCAGTGTTAAGTGTTTAGCATTTCACTTCATTGGTACCCCAACCAAAAAAGAAAAGGGAAAAAAATATACCCTGAGCTTCCCTGGTGGCGTAGTGGTTGAGAATCTGCCTGCTAATGCAGGGGACACGGGTTCGAGCCCTGGCCTGGGAGGATCCCACATGCCGCGGAGCAACTAGGCCCGTGAGCCACAATTACTGAGCCTGCGCGTCTGGAGCCTGTGCTCTGCAACAAGAAAGGCCGCGATAGTGAGAGGCCCGCGCACCGCGATGAAGAGTGGCCCCCGCTTGCCACAAGTAGAGGAAGCCCTCGCACAGAAAACGAAGACCCAACATAGCAATCAATCAATAGATCAATAAATAAATCTAAAAATATTAAAAAAAAAAAAAAATATATACCCTGATGTTGTAAAGTGATGTTTTATATTTCTAAATGGAAAAAGGGACTGAGTTCCAAATATTTTCTTCAACAAAGTTCTAACTATTGTTATCTTAATACGTTTCCAATAAATGTGATATTTTTGTAAGCCTAGACGTGAAAATAATTCTCTTAGCATAATCTTGTAATAGAAGTATCTGCCGCTGTCCTTTGAGCATGTCCCCGCACCACTTGTAGAACATCAGTGCCTCTATAAGTGATAGCACTCCTTTGCCAACTCTTTAAGGGCGTATAGCAGATAAAACATTTGAAATCAAAGCTGAATTTTACAGAAGCTGCAGTGGTAACAGTTTAGAAGTAGGTTTTTTAAAATAATAGTATGCTAATGGGAGTGAGTGATTTTCTTTAGATTAAATGTCCTCATTTATACCATCTGTATTAGTTTCGTAAGGCTGCTGTAATAAATTACAAAAAACTGAGTGGCTTAAAACAACAGAAATCTATTCTCTCACAGTTTTGGAGGCCAAATGTCCAAAGTCAGCATACCTGCAGGGCACACTCCCTCTGGAAGCTCTGCGGGAGGATCCTTCCCTGCCTCTTCCAGCTTCTGGTGACTGTAAGCATTCCTTGGTTTGTGGCCGCATCACTTCAGTCTCTGCCTTCATCTTCACACTACCTTCTCTGTGTGTGGTCTTCTCTTTTATCTCTTATAAGTACACTTGATCTTACACTTAGGGCCCACCCACGTAATCCAAGATGATCTTATCTCAAGATCCTTAATTTAATTATGTTTACAAAGACCCTTTTTCCAAATAAGGTAACATTTATAGGTCCAAGGAATTAAGATGTGCCACATACCATTTTAGGGACCATCCAATGCAGTATACCATCTAATCCACAAATTCTAATAAAGTGACTGCTGTAATTACGTTTGGGCTTTTCTGATTTTGTTTTTATCTTTCTGAAATTTTGAAACAATCTCAAACCTACAGGGAAGTTGCAAATACAATACCTAGAACATCTTTTTCTTTAACCATTTCAGAATAAGGTGCCAACATGATGACTCATCAACCCCAAATACTTTAATGTGTATTTCTTACAAAATGGACATTCTGCTACATAATCACAGTATAACCATCAAAATTAGGAAATTTCCATTGAGATACTACTGCTATCTAATCGTCAGACCCCATTTAAGTTTTGCCAGTTGTTCCAATAATGTTCTTTATAGGAAAGAATCCAGTCCATAGTTACTTGTTGCATTTAGTTATCTATCTCTAGTTTTCTTTAATTCCTTAGTCTTTCCTTTGCTTCATGACCTCAGCACTTTTTTTAAATTAAAGTATAGTTGCTTTATGACCTTGACACTTTTAAAGATAAGGGTCCAGTTATTTTGCAGAATGTCTCTCAGTTTGTGTTTTTCTGATATTTCCTTGTGATTAGATTTAGGTCATGCATCTTTGGTAGGAATGTCACAGAAGCAATGCTGTGTCTCTCTCTACATCCTATCAAGTGGTACATGATTTTGGTTGGATTCTTTTCATTCCATCCTGTCAGGTGGTATACAATTTCAGTTTGACCCATTACTGAGAATTTTCACTTCCATCACTTGATTAAAGTGATGTCTACCAGGTTTCATACTGTAAAGTTACTCTTTTTCCTTTTATAATGAGTAAATAATTTGTCTGGAGATGCTTTGAATATATGTACTTCTTCTGTTTTTACTCGTTATCTATTGCTGCATAAGAAAATACCCTAAAACTTAGCTGCTTAGAACAATAAACATTTATTATCACATAGATTCTGAAGATTGGGAATCTAAGAATGTCTTAAAGCTGGGTGGTTCTGGCTCAGGGTCTTTTTTGAGGTTGCAGCCAAGCCGTTGCCGAGGGTTGCAGTACTCTGAAGGCTAGAGGATCTCCTTCCAAGCTCACTCCATGGTTGTTGGCAGATCTCAGTTCCTTGTGGGTTGCTGGACTTACAGACTCATTTCCTCCCCACGTGGGTTTCTCCCACTCAGAGCTGCCTGAGTGTGCTTAAGACATAGCAGCTGGGTTCCCTCAGAGTGATCTAAGAGAGATAGAGCATCCAAGTGAAAGCCTGTAGTATCTTTTATAACCTAATCTCAGAATCGACAGGCGTACCATCACTTCTGCCATGTTCTGTTGGCCTCACAGATTACCCCTGGTACAGTGTGGGATGGAAGACTGCACAAGGGTGTGAATACTAGGAGTTCAGGATCGTTGGGAGCCAACCTGGAGTCTGGGTGCCACACTGTTACTCAAAAATTTTAACTTATTCATTTTAAAGTTTATTTGTATGGACTCATGATTTCCTATTTTATTCATGTGGGTTATAATAATTTATTATCATTTACTTTAATCCTCAAATTGTCCCCAATTTGCTTTTTTCCCCTTCATTTGAAAACTTCTTTAAGTTCTGGCACAAAAAGATGTTTCCTGCATTTTCTTCTACTTTCCCTGCTCTAGCTCTGTAATCATCTATTTTTCCAAGGATCCCTTGGTCTTTTTAGTGGTGAATGGTATTTAGAAACCAAGATCTGGATGCTAGGTATGCTCATTGCTTTTGGAATCTCACTGTTTCCAGACTTTCTCAGTGTAATCAGTGGATGTAGCTAGGGGAATATGTGTATGTATAGATTTACTTTTCTCTCTATATATCAAAAACCATGAGTTCACACCGGTCCCTCTAATTCCAGTCCAGTACCATAGGGTTCACCCCGTATTTTTTCCTTTCAATATTGGTATTCCTTTTCTTACAGTGAAAAACCTGGCTTCTGTTAATGTATTTACTCATTTGATCAATTCCCCTGTGTATAATCAACTTCCCATTGCTGTGGCCCACCTGCATAGATACGATTCTTTGTCCCCCTCTCTCCTAGGGGTGCCCTTCTTAACTCTGTCCTATCTTGGACATCCTGCACTGGGTCATGCCCATTCCCCTGTGGATAGCCTCACTATTTTTAAAAAACAAATTAAAATATAGGACTTGTTTGACATAAATATTTAGATTAAAAACTGTTTAAAATAATAATGCTAGTTGTTACTTAAAACACATATGGAAAAATCAATCTAGTGATTGTGACCACATAGCACTTTTCCCAGTTAGGGAATATGGCATTTTCTATAGCCCATTTTTGGAAAAAACTAAAACCATAATTTTAGTTTAGTGTTATTATTATGAGACAATTTTGATAATTCTAGTAACCTGTATAAACTAGTCTCCATTCTTAGAAATAGTTGGAAAGAACCATAATTTAAAGTCCCGAAACTTAATCTTTTATTATGAAGTATTTTTATGTCTACAGAAAGTTTTAGATACTGATGTGACCAACACCTAGGTACTTACTATCCAGTTTAAGATTCAGACCTACCTAATTTAGCTTCAGTGTTAAAGTTTAGTCAGGAGCCATGGCTTCTCTTGGTAATTTATGAGCTTGGGATCTTTGCATATATTTAGAAATATTCATGTTTTGATAAGGGTACATTTTTATAAGTAATGGGGAATTACTTGTGAAATCTCCCCTACTTTACCTATTGCATCAAGGCAATACTATATCATCACTGAGTTTAGTAGTAGGCTAGATTCCTGTCCATTGAAAGGTTATTTATACTTTAAGCATTGTGTTTCACTTTTATTGACTAGAAATAATAAAATCCACTTTGAAGTAATTGAGCTTACCAGGAGTATATCATACATGCTTGTGAGCTCTTTTTAAAATTGTGGATTGCCATGATATTTATATCCATTTCAAGGTTGACTTGAAATCATTTCCCACATATTTAAAACACTGATTAAATTGGTTTAAAACAGAAATTTGAATTCCTTTCAAAGAGAAATAGTTATACCATTTATTTTTATCACTACAGGGCAAATCTCTAATGAATAAAAATTTGTTTAACTTACAGTGACAATCGCAAAACATGCTTATGCAGTGTTTTTTTTCAGTATATGTAAGTCTTATTTCAGTTCCTCTATTGTTGAACCTATAACTTGATATGAAAATTAAATTGTATGAGGTCACATGCAACATTAATACAAGGTTAAGAAGATTGTTCAGACTTTGAGGAACAACTTGAAGGTAACAATGTATTGTCATTTGGATCATGAACATGACTTGATCTAATCTGGGAGTGTGAGGTAGGACCACCAGTGTGGCACTCCTTTTACTTTTATAGTCAGTATTTTCATTGTCTTCTGGCTTCCAGTATTGCTGTTAAGTCCAAAACTATTCTGATTCCTGATCCTATATATGTGACCACCTTCCTTTCTGGAAGCTTATAGATTTTCTTTGTCCCCAATGTTGTGAAATTTCATGATGTTTGGTGGTGTAGGTCAGTTTTCACTTATTTTGCTCAACATTCAGTTGGTCTTTTTGAGTCTTTTTTTTTTTTAATATTTATTTATTTATTTATTGGCTGCGTCGGGTCTTAGTTGCAGCACGCGGGATCTTTCATTGCGGCACATGGGTTCTTTGTTGCAGCGCGTGGGCTTCTCTCTAGTAGTGGCATGCAGGCTCATTAGTTGTGGCACGTGGGCTCTCTAGTTGCAGCACACAGACTCCAGAGCACGCAGGCTTTGTAGTTGCAGCACATGGGCTCTCTAGTTGTGGCGTGCCAGCTCCAGAATGCGTCGGCTCTCTAGTTGTGGAACGTGGGCTCTCTAGTTGTGGCGTGCAGGCTCAGTAGTTGCGGTGCACAGGCTTAGTTGCCCCTCGGCATGTGGGATCTTAGTTCCCTGACCAGGAATTGAACTGGCGTCCCCTGCATTGCAAGACCGATTCTTAACCACTGGACCACCAGGGAAGTCCCTGAGTCTATCTATATGGATTTGCTTATTCTGGACATTTCATGTAAATAGAATCATACAATATGTGACCTTTTGTGTCTGGCTTCTTTCATTTAAGCATAGAGTTTTCAAGGTTTAGCCAAGTTGTATGTATCAGTAGTTAATTCCTTTTTATGGCTGAATAATATTCCATTGTATGAATTTACCACACTTTCTTTTTCCATTCATCAGTTGATGGACATTTGGGTTGTTTTCATTTTTTAACTATTAAGAATGATACTGCTATGAACATTTATTTTAAAATTTTTGTGTGAACATGTTTTCATTCCTCTTGGATATATACCCCAGAGTGGAATTGCTGGATCATATGGTAAATTTATTTTTAATATTTTTAATTGTTTCCTTCTAAGAATTTTATAGTTTTAACTCTTACATTTAGGTCTTTGATCTATTTTTTCCAATTTTTTAATTGTTGTGAGATACATATAAGATTTACCATTTTCACCATTTTTAAATATACAGTTCATTGGTATTAAGTATATTTGTATTGTTGTACAGCCGTTACTACTCCATCTCCAGAACTCTTTGTTTTTCAAAACTGAAAGTCTGTACCCATTAAACAGTGACTCCTCATTTCTCCCTAGCCTTTAAGCACCCACCATTGTACTTTCTCTCTCTCTGATTTTGACTGGGTTCCTCATAGAAGTGGAATCATACAGTATTTCTCTTTTTGTGACTGATTTATTTCACTTAGCACAGTGTCCTCAGGGTTCATCTATGTTGTCAGAGTTTCCTTCCTTTTTGAAGGCTATTTACTATTCCATTGTATATATATTACCGTATTTGCCTATCCATTCATCTGCTGTTGGACACTTGGGTTGTTTACACATTTTAGCTATTCTGAATAATTCTGCAGTCAGCATTGGTGTATCTTTTCAAGACCCTGATTTCAGTTATTTTGGGTATATACCTAGAAGTGGAATTGCTGGATCATATGGTAATTTTATTTATTTATTTATTTATTTTTATTTATTTAATTAATTAATTTATTGGCTGCGTTGGGTCTTTGTTGCTGCCTGTGGGCTTCTTCTCTCTAGTTGCCATGAGTGGGGGCTACTCTTCATTGCGGTGCACGGGCTTCTCATTGCGGTGGCTTCTCTTGTTGCAGAGCACCAGCTCTAGGCACGTGGGCTTCAGTAGTTTCAGCACGTGGGCTCAGTAGTTGTGGCACGTGGGCTCTAGAGTGCGCGGGCTTCAGTGGTTGTGGCTCGTGGGCTCTAGAACGCAGGCTCAGTAGTTGTGGCGCACGGGCTTAGTTGCTCTGCGGCATGTGGGATCTTCCCAGACCAGGGCTTGAACCCATGTCCCCTGCATTGGCAGGTGGATTCTTAACCGCTGCGCAACCAGGGAAGTCCCCGGTAGTTTTATTTTTAGTTTTTGAGCAGCTACCATATTGTTTTCCACAGTGGCTACACCATTTTACATTCCCCCTCCCCCACCACCGTGACGCATAAGGGTTCCAACTTCTCCACATCCTCACCAACATTTACTATTTTCTGTTTTTGTTTTTGGTTTGTTGGTTGGTTGGTTGGTTGTTTTTTTTAATAGTAACCATCCTGATGGAATGAGATAGTGGCCTTTGATCCATTTTTAAGTTAATTTTTGTATATAGTGTAAGGTAGGAGTCTAAGTTCATCTTTTTCATGTGAGTATCCAGTTGTCCTCGCACCATTTGTTGAAAAGACTGTTCTTTCCCACACTGAATTGTTTTGGCAGCTGTGTCAAAAACCAGTTGGCCATAGATGTATGGGTTTATTTCTGGACTCTCAATTCTGTTCCATTGACCTATGTCTGTTCTTACGCCAGTACCATACTGTCTTGAATACTGTCACTTTGTGTTGTTTTGAAATCAGAAAGTGTGAATCCTCCAACTTTGTTCTTTTCCAGGATTGTTTTGGTTTTTTGGATCCCTTGCATTCCCATATGAATTTTAGGTTCTGCTTGTTGTTTCTTTTTTTAAGAAAAAGGCGTTTGGAATTTTGATGGAGATTTCGTGGGATCTGTAGATAAATTTGGGGAGTGTCTGTACTAGTCTTCCTATATTTTCTTTTCTTTTATCCACTTTTTGAAAGACTTTCTCATTCTCAGAATGTTTGCTTACTTGTTTGTTTTAAGGATTCTGCTCTTGTTTCATAGAAGTAGTAGCTTTTCTTAGCTTTAAGCATATCCATGATAGTTTTTCTTTTGTTTTGACTTTTTCTTCTTCCTTCATGGTCTTTGTCTTCTGCTTCTTTTTTTCTTCACATTATTTTGATCTTTATCTTTCATGTTGAAGATGAATCATGTTGAAGATGGCCAGTATCCTTCATTGTCAGTTGTTTATCCTTATTTTAGAGTAAAACACTGATTAAAGGGTCTGAGCATGTAGGGGTGAGGTTTGGCAACTTTGGGACTTAATTTATGGTTTGCTGGCAGGGCTGTTTCTCCAGATGAACCACTGGTGTCCGTGAATTGTATAGATCTTTATCTTGTGCTGGTCAGTTTTTCTCGAGAAGAATCTTTTAATCTCCTGCCTGGAAGGTACAGGCAAAGCTTCCAGTGTTCTCAGGACCGTTTGGAACAAAGTGTGTGTGTAAACATTCGCTTAACCTTCCTGATTTCCATACGTCATCCATGCCATTGACTGTGCTTAGTGTCCCTCAGTCCTGAGAACTTATGTTGTATCCTTTCTGGAGAACAGACCTCTGGTTTGCGTGGATGCGAAGGACATTCACTGGTGGAATCAAGGAAGTGATCTAGATATCACTTTTAGTTTTAAGTTTTAAAGTTTTATTTTTATTAGTTTTAAGATTTGTACCCATAAACAACATATAATACTGTTTTGGATGTTGTCAAAATTTACATAGACGTCTTAGAAATGTATACATTTTAAATAACATGCATTTTCAATGAATACAAATATGCCAACAATATATTTTAAAATTGATTCCCCCTATAATAGACATTTGTTTCCAAGTTTTTGCTACTACAGATACCAAAGCATCAATATCCCCATACAAATCTCTTGGTGCACATAGGTGAGAGTTTCTCTTAATAGTCAGTAGAATGGTTTGGTTATAGAGTCTGAGGCTTTTTATTTTTGTAAGGTAATGCCAAATTGTGTGGCAAAGTTTTTAGACACCCAACTATAGGATATGAGAGTTTTTAATTACCTTTTTTTCTTTAAAATTTTTCATTGTTATAAATATAACACACTATATAAAAGTACACAAAACAGATGTCTGATAAACTTCAGTGAAATTTTCAAACATATCCAAAAATTGAGTATTCTATAACATATCACCATGTGACCCATCACCCATCATTTTGTGTTTATTCTTGATTACCTCTTCCACCCTTACTGGATTATTTTAAACCCAATCCCAAATGTCATATCATTTTATCTGTAAATAATTCAGAATGTATTACTGAGAGATAATGCAGTGGTTCTCAATGGGGGTGGTTTTGCCCACCAGGTGATGTTTGGCATTGTAAACATTGTTAATTGTCACAGCTGGGAGGCTACTGGCTGCTACTGGCATCTAATAGATAGAGGCCAGGGAGCTACTGAACATCCTATGATGCAAAGGACAGCCCCCCACAGCAAAGAATTATCCTGCCCCAAATGTCAGTCGTTTCCCAGATTGAGGAACCCTGAGATAAGGAAGTCTGAGGTACTTTCAATGGTTCTTCTGGAACACATGCTACTGTATTACACCAAAATTTATATTTCTAGGAATTGTAACTCTGAAAGGACAAGCACTTGAAAAGTCATAAAATGCAAAACCCCTGTGGATCTTACTATCTTTATGTAGCTGATAAAAGTATCAGACATTTACATATGTTTTATTTTTATTATTTTTTAAATTTTATTTTATTTATTTATTTTTGGCTGTGTTGGGTCTTTGTAGCTGTGCGTGGGCTTCCTCTAGTTGTGGTGGGTGGGGGCTACTCTTCTTTGCCGTGCGCAGGCTTCTCATTGCAGTGGCCTCTCTTGTTGCGGAGCACGGGCTCTAGGCGCATGGGCTTCAGTAGTTGTGGCACGTGGGCTCAGTAGTTGTGGCTCGCGGGCTCTAGAGCACAGACTCAGTAGTTGTGGCGCATGGGCTTCATTGCTCCGCGGCTTGTGGGATCTTTCTGGACCAGGGCTTGAACCCGTGTCCCCTGCATTGGCAGGCGGATTCTTAACCACTGCGCCACCAGGGAAGTCCCTACGTGTTTTTTAAATAGTTCGTGATTTTCTCCTAGATCAATATGTAACGTTTAAAAATGGCTGCTCTCTTTAAATTTAGCTAAGATGGGTAGGTGATTATTTACCTTATTATTGAGGTTTTAGGTAAATATTTATACCTGCTAAGATTAAATATTATTTGGTGTTATAAAGGACCTTGGGCAAAATGCTGGGATGCCAAATCTGAAGGGATATGGATCACTTGAAATAAACTACTTTTATCATGACTTTACCCCTTGACAGTATTTTAAAATATTAAAAATATTTCTCTTGGGCCAGTAGCTTTCAGTAGCAGGGTAGTTTGGGGGGGAGGTTGTGTGTGTGTGTGTTTGTTTGTTTGTTTTAGTATTTAGCAAAATTAGAAATTTGGTATTGTTTTGCTGAGAAACTGGTATGGTGATAATTGTTGGAAGGATCTATTATTGAGCCTATTATCTTTAGAGACTACATAGGGGTATTTATCAGTCAGCTTTGCTGTATAACAAATGACTCCAAAACTTAAAACAACAGTGATTTATTATTTCTCAGGATTCTGGATTGACTTGGCGGTTTTGTTTCATGTGTTATCAGCCAGGGTTATCTCTGTGGCTGTGTTCAGCTGGCATCAGCGTTAGAAGATCCAAGAAGACCTCTCTCACATGTCTGGGGCCTTGTTGCTGACTATTGGCTGGAATGTGCTCCACTGCCCCCCAAATGGCCTTTCCAGCAAGATAGCCTGGACCTCCTATGTGGTGGCTTAGAGCTATGAAAGAGCAGGAAGAAAAGCTGTCAAGCCTCTTAAACACTAGACTTGTAACTGACATGGTGTCATGTTTATTTAATTTTTTTTGATCAAGCAAGATCCAGGCCAGCTGGGATTCAAGGGGAAGGCAAGTAGACTACTTCTTGATAAGAGGAGTGGTATGTTCTTACAGGGAGGGGAGAAATTGTTGGCATCCATCTTTGGAGATTACTTACTGCAGGGGAAGTTGTAGTAAGTTTTGTCTTAGTACTAACATACTTCTTGGATAAGGTCACCTGTTAAAAATTTAATTCTGTAGTAGAATTTTGCTTCTTTGGATTCATTAAAAACAGTTCTAAATGGTTGGGTAATATTAAGTTAACATTTTTTCCAAATGTTAATTCAAAGAAATTTTTTATGAAGATTTGTTTGGCCAGTCAACAGGAGGAGGGAAGAAGGGAAGAGTGGAGGGTAAGGGAAAGGCTTGTTGGATGTGAAATCTAAAAATGTGATTGTTTTGAGGAGAAGTATAACCATTTACTTGGAGCTTTGCCTTTTCCTGTCAAAATAAACTTCATAAGCTGCTTTGTTTATTTTTTTCTTTTTTTCCCCCAAATTTATTGAGATATAATCGACACATAACATTGTGTAAGTTTGTTACACAGTGTGGATTTGACACTTACATATTGCAAAATGTTTATTACCACCATAGTGTCAGGTAACACCTCCATCATGTCCCATGATTATTTTATTTTATTTTATTTTTTATTTATTTTTTGGCTGCATCAGGTCTTAGTTGTGGCATGTGAGATCTTCATTGAGGCACGCAGGATCTTTCATTGTGGCGTGTGGGCTTCTCTCTAGTTATGGCGTGTGGGTGTTTTTTCTCTCTCTAGTTGTGGCACACAGGGTCCAGAGCGTGTGGGCTCTAATTTGCAGCACGCAGGCTCGCTAGTTGAGGCGCATGAGCTCAGTAGTTGTGGCAAGCCGGCTTAGTTGCCCCACGGCATGTGGGATCTTAGTTCCTTGACCAGGGATCGAACCCGCATCCCCTGCATTGTAAGGCGGATTCTTTACCACTGGACCACCAGGGAAGTCCCTATGTCCCATAATTATTATTTCTTTTTTTGTGGTGGCAACATTTTAAGATCTCTCTTAGCAAGTTTTAAGTATATAATACAGTATTATTAACTATAATTACCATGTTGTACATTAGATCCCCAGAACTTCTTTGTCAAATAACTGGAAGTTCATACTCTTTGGCCAACATCTCCCCATTTCCACCATCTCCCCCCCACCCACAAGCTGCTTTGTTTAGCTTAGTGCTGGAGACTAAGGAAAAGGAATTAAAAAGATAGGATGTAAGTGTTCTAAAAATCCATATATGTCCTGGGCTTAAACTATTTCTTTCTCATAGCATTAAAATGTAATCACTAGGCTCTTTTGAGTTTTTACTTGGTATTCTTTAAGTTTTTCCTATAATATAAGATTTAAAAGTATAAAGAGGGGCTTCCCTGGTGGCACAGTGGTTGAGAGTCTGCCTGCTAATGCAGGGGACACGGGTTTGAGCTCTGGTCTGGGAGGATCCCACATGCCGCGGAGCAACTAGGCCCGTGAGCCACAACTACTGAGCCTGCGCGTCTGGAGCCTGTGCTCCGCAACAAGAGAGGACACGATAGTGAGAGGCCCGCACACCGCGATGAAGAGTGGCCCCCGCTTGCCACAACTAGAGAAAGCCCTCGCACAGAAATGAAGACCCAACACAGCCAAAAATTAATTAATTAATTAATTAATTTTTAAAAAAAAGGAAAGAAAACTTAAAAAAAAAAAAAAGTCTGAAGACCGCGGAGGTGGCTGCCTTCTTGGTTGCCTGTCTATTCTGGAAAGTGTTGGATAAAATTGAGTCATGGGAAGGAATAATTTGATATTACCAGCCTTGTTCTTCCCGAGACACATAACTCATGATCTTGATAACTAACACACATGAGGCCGACTAGGCTGGGGATTTTTTTTTTTACTTGATTCATAATGTTTTCATACTTTTCCTATTGCCATACCAAAGAACAGCTTCTGCCTGCCATCTCTTCTTTGTTAATCTCAAAAGTGCTCTCAGAATCCTCAAGTAGCACCACTGTAATGATTATATGGGTTAAACATTCCCTGTAGGTTCATTGGTCAGATCTGCCATATCAAAAACTGCTTATGAGAACTATGCTTTGTTCTTAATATCAGGAATATAAAATGTTTTTGAAACAGGTAACAGTACCAAACCTTTCTCCAGCCTGACTACAGACTTGAAATTTCTGTTTGGCCCTTCCCCAACCTTTGCTGCAGACAAAATGGAAATCCTTTTAGGCTGTGAACTTCATCATAGCAAAACAGAAACTGTTCATTTGTCTTATTGTCATGGTGCTGTAATATATTCCCCCAAGACAGTAGTAAATGTTTCTATTACTGTGTAGAAGATACTTGATTAAATGGCATCTCAAGTGATTTTAGTGTGGACAGAGAGCTCCTATCTCTAGGCTTACCTAAAATGTAACTTTGAAAAGACATTTCTTCAGATGTACCTACTCACACTTTTGTTAATACTGTTTAGTGTCTTGTTTTGGAGGTTGGACTGTTCCAGGGAGATGCAAAAATCTGTTGGTGTTTGAATAGTTGTTCTAAGATGTAATCCCAGGTTTAAGAATTGGTTCTGTGTGTGTGGTTTTTTTTTTTAAACTTGAATTGTGTTTTCTATGCTTTGATTCATCACATGAGACAGTTTTGCAAGTATGTAGCAAGTCTTTTAGCATAATAAAATTTAACAGCTTGCTTGACGATTGGTCACCTGTCTTATAGAGATTGTCAGTATATAGGAAGACTGATTTAACTGTGGGTAGATTCATCATCTTGAGCTCCTCAGGTTAGTGTTGGAGAACTTGTGAAACAGAAACTGACTGTGCTTTAGAAGAGTGAAGAGTAAAGTCTGTGAGAAGTGTTATTTTTAAATTTCAAGGATTTACAGTTCTAGGTGAATAGTTTTTATATATTTCAAAACATCAGAGTATTAGAACTTAACCATATGCTACTTACTAAAAATAGTGCATGTGAGTTATTTGGGAGGGGGGGAGCACATAGTTTACAGGGTATAATGAGAAAAGGGATGTCTTTCTTACCTCTTTTTAAGGTCTTCATTGTCCTGCCACTTTAAGTAGCCCAGAAGCACACCAAGATGATGATATCACCGTTTGTTTATATCCCCATTTTCTCAAGCTTGGGACTATGGTACATGGTGATTAGGCCTATAGAAGAGTTCTTTAGGTTTCTAGTTTGGTATGTAGTTGTTAACTGAGGTGGAATTGGCTGGTGTAGATCCTGGTTATTCAAATGCCAGGAAGGGAGCTCTTTTCTTAGCATTCCAGTATTTTCTTTGGAGCTTAGTGAGTGCTGGAATCTTTTGGCATAGATGCTCCACCATCTATCTATTAGCACATAGACTCTTCCCATCTACCTGGCTATGTGCCACACTTGTTTTGGAAACAGTATTGAAGAGCACTGACCACTGCTTCAGTAACTAAAAGGAGAGGTAATTTCAGATCCTGACAGAGACCCTGCATGGAGTCTAACCTGTCCTGACAGCTTAGCTACCAGTGATCATCAGTTCCAGAAGCAAGAAACAGCTATTTGCCTGTTTTGCTTTTGGTACCATGTGTACCATGCTAATATTTTTGTCCCCTTACTTTCTACAGAAGTAGTCTTCTGGAAGAATTGTGATTTTCCTATCTTAACTCTGTCATTTACTCAACTATCTTCTACTTTGGCCTGACTGCTAAAATTTTAAACTTGTTCCTTGTTAGGTATATGATCCCGTGGCTGCAATATCAGTATATTACTGCCTTTCCAAGTGCCTTACTTCATTGAATCTAAGACGCTATTGGTTGAAAGACATACTACTAAGAAAGAAAAGGTATTGCCAGTTAAGCTGACATACCATTGATTGTAGTATGCAGTTTGATTTCAAGTATATTAAAAAAAAAATCTTACAATTAATGAAAGATGGTATTATCTTTCTCTACGTACTTAAAATTACTGTGTGTAATTGTAACAGCCTGTTCTTCGACAGATATTTACTGGGACTCGCCCTGGACCAGGGACTGTGCTGGAGGTCAGGTCCCTATTTGTCATTGGGTCGAGAGACATTAATAATCACACATATAATATAAACCATCCTGAGTTGCTAAGGTAACTTGCACTTTTCCATCGTAGTATTTAACAGGAAATGGAATGGAAATAGGGGAGAAGGGCTTCTAGGAGACCTGTCTCTAAGCACAACATTTACGTGAAGACTAAAGGTGCATGGAGTTGGGGTGGGGC
The DNA here is from genome assembly GCF_009873245.2 of Balaenoptera musculus. Lineage (NCBI taxonomy): Eukaryota > Metazoa > Chordata > Mammalia > Artiodactyla > Balaenopteridae > Balaenoptera > Balaenoptera musculus. Next base: position 115,586,730 of record NC_045787.1, read on the forward strand.
GTGCAGAGTATTCTGGGCAAACTGTTCCTAGAGTCTTGGACTAGTTAAATTAAAAATTTAACTTTCAAAAATTAAAAGCTAATTGATTAAGGAAAAAAGTTTTGAAATGAGTAAATGGTAGTTCATATAGGTAAAATGAGGTGTAGGAAAGGTTCTTGATCTTCAATAATGAACAAAGAATATTGTCTTTAATTATAACAGAACGTTTCCACCTAAGTGGTTGCTGCTGAAGTGCTCAAAAAAAACGAACTCCTTGTTATCTGGTGTTATCCAGTCTCACTCAAAAACACCTATTCCATTCATGTTCAGTAATTAAATCTTAATATACTGTTTGTCACTATAGACTTTCTCTTTCCTGACACTATAGGTGATTAGGCTGAATTGGACTGGACTTCCCTTGCAAGTTGTTTATGTGCTTTTGTTTATCATCTCATTTGCAAGTGTTTGAGCACCAATTCTGCTTGATCCGTACTGTGCTACGCATGCTAGGCATTCATTCATCCACCCATTTAGACATTAGAGTGTCTCTTGTGTTCCAATCTAGGAAATGCAGTAAAGAATATGATATACCTTGTCTCTAACTGAAGGGATTTAGAATTAAGCATTCAAGGGGTAGATGCAAGGGTACACAGAAGTTTGGTAGTTGTGGATAAAATATTGATTGCAAGATATTACTATACCATACCATATATGATACTAGATTTGTATAGTATAGTTAATAAACAAAAAGCTGCTTGGAGAAAGAAGGAAGTCCCTGGGGAATAAAAAAGTTTTTTGTTTTTTTTCATCCTAAAACTGTGTGAACAGTAATCTTTTTTTTTTTTTTTTTTAACATCTTTATTGGAGTATAATTGCTTTACAATGGTGTGTTAGCAGTAATCTTTTTAATTGGAAGTGTTTAGTGTTGATGTATTTTTTTAATTTAATTTTATTTTTAATATACAGTTTTGCCATTTATCTAAGGACTAAGATACCATTCTCTCCATTTTGTACGTAAACACCTTTCTTTTTTTTTTTTAAAGCCTTTAAAATTTTTATTTATTTATTTATTTATTTATTTATTTATTTATTTATTTATTTATTTATTTTTGGCTGTGTTGGGTCTTCGTTGCTGCCCGCGGGCCCCCTCCTGCTGCAAGCGAGGGCCTCCCACTGCCGCGGCCCCTCCCGCTGTGAAGCACAAGCTCCAGACGGGCAGGCTCAGTAGTTGTGGCCCACGGGCCCAGCCGCTGCGTGGCATGTGGGATCCCCCCAGACCAGGGCCCGAACCCGTGTCCCCCGCATTGGCAGGTGGACCCTCAACCACTGCGCCACCAGGGAAGCCCCTGTTGATGTGTTTTAGAACCATAACTGTGCTATTGTGAAGATAGATAGCAGTGAACTGGGGTCTAGCCTTTTTAAGACATTTTTTTTAATAGATCTTTATTGGAGTATAATTGCTTCACAATACTGTGTTATTTTCTGTTGCACAACAAAGCGAATCAGCCATATGGATACACATGTCCCCATATCCCCTCCCTCTTGAGCCTCCCTCCCATCCTCCCTATCCTACCCCTCTAGGTCATCGCAGAGCACCGAACTGATCTCCCTGTGCCATGCTGCTGCTTCCCACCAGCCAACATTTTATATTCGGTAGTGTATATATGTTGATGCTACTCTCACTTCGCCCCAGCTTTGCCCTCCCACCCCATGTCATCAAGTCCATTCTCTATGTCTGCCTCTTTATTCCTGCCATGCAACTAGGTTCATCAGTACCTTTTTTTTTTTTTTTTTAGATTCCATATATATATGCATTAGCATGCAGTATTTGTTTTTCTCTTTCTGACTTACTTCACTCTGTATGACAGACTCTAGGTCCATCCACCTCACTACAAATAACTCAATTTCGTTTCTTTTTATGGCTGAGTAATACTCCATTGTATATATGTGCCACATCTTCTTTATCCATTCATCTGTCGATGGACACTTAGGTTGCTTCCATGTCCTGGCTATTGTAAATAGAGCTGCAGTGAACATTGTGGTACATGACTCTTTTTGAATTATGGTTTTCTCAGGGTGTATACCCAGCAGTGGGATTGCTGGGTCATATGGTAGTTCTATTTTTAGTTTTTTAAGGAACCTCCATACTGTTTTCCATAGTGGTTGTATCAATTTACATTCCCACCAACAGTGTAGGAGGGTTCCCATTTCACCACACCCTTTCCAGCATTTATTGTTTCTAGCTTTTTTGATAATGGCCATTCTGACCAGCATGAGGTGATACCTCATTGTAGTTTTGATTTGCATTTCTCTAATAATTAGTGATGTTGAGCATCTTTTCATGTGCCTCTTGGCCATCTGTATGTCTTCCATGGTGAAATGTCTATTTAGGTCTTCTGCCCATTTTTTAACTGGGTTGTTTGTTTTTTTGATATTGAGTTCCATGAGCTGTTTGTATATTTTGGAGATTAATCCTTTGTCTCTTTCATTTGCAAATATTTTCTCCCATTCTGAAGGTTGTCTTTTTGTCTTATTTATGGTTTCGTTTGTTGTGCAAAAGCTTTTAAGTTTAATTAAGTCCCGTTTATTTTTGTTTTTATTTGTTACTCTAGGAGATGGGTCAAAAAAGACCTTGCTGTGGTTTATGTCAAAGAGTGTTTTTCCTATGTTTTCCTCTAAAGGTTTGATAGTGTCTGGTCTTACATTTAAGCGTTTAATCCATTTGGAGTTTATTTTTGTATATGGTGTTAGGTAGTGTTCTAATTTCATTCTTTTACATGTAGCTGTCTAGTTTTCCCAACACCACTTATTGAAGAGGCTGTCTTTCTCCATTGTATGTTCTTGCCTCCTTTGTCGTAAATTAGGTGCCCATATGTGCGTGGGTTTATCTCTGGGCATTCTATCCTGTACCATTGATCTATATTTCTGTTTTTGTGCCAGTACCACACTGTAGCTGATTACTGTAGCTTTGTGGTATAGTTTGAAGTTGGGGAGCCTGATTCCTCCAACTCTGTTTTTCTTTCTCAGTATTGCTTTGGCTGTTCGGGGTCTTTTGTGTTTCCATACAAATTGTAAGATTTTGTTCGAATTCTGTGAAGAATGCCATTGGTAGTTTGCTAGGGATTGCACTGAATCCGTAGGTTGCTTTAGGTAGTATAGTCATTTGCACAATATTGATTCTTCCATTCCAAGAACATGGTATATTTCTCCATCTGTTTATGTCATCTTTCATTTTTTTCATCAGTGTTTTATAGTTTTCTGAGTACAAGTCTTTTGAGGCAGGTTTATTCCTAGGTATTTTATTCTTTTTGTTGCAGTGGTAAATGGGAGTGTTTCCTTAATTTCTCTTTCTGATTTTTCGTTGTTGGTGTATAGGAATGCCAGAGATTTTTGTGCATTAATTTTGTATCCTGCAACCTTACCAAATTCATTGATTAGTTCTAGTAGTTTTCTGGTGGCATCTTTAGGATTTTCTATGTATAGTATCATGTCATCGGCAAATAGTGACAGTTTTACTTCTTCTTTTCCAATTTGTATCCCTTTTATTTCTTTTTCTTCTCTGATTGCCGTGGCTAGGACTTCCAAAACTGTGCTGAGTAAGAGTGGTGAGAGTGGACATCCTTGTCTTGTTCCTGATCCTAGTGGAAATGCTTTCAGTTTTTCACCATTGAGTATGATGCTCACTGTGGGTTTGTCATATATGGCCTTTATTACGTTAAGGTAGGTTCCTGCTATGCCCATTTTCTGGAGAGTTTTTTTTTTTTTTTTTAGAAGGCAATTTAAATATTTATTTATTTATTTATTTATGGCTGTGTTGGGTCTTCGTTTCTGTGTGAGGGCCCTCTCCAGTTGCGGCAAGCGGGGGCCACTCTTCATCGCGGTGCGCGGGCCCCCCACCATCGCGGCCTCTCTTGTTGCGGAGCACAGGCTCCAGACGCGCAGGCTCAGCAATTGTGGCTCACGGGCCCAGCTGCTCCACGGCATGTGGGATCCTCCCAGACCAGGGCTCGAACCCGTGTCCCCTGCATTGGCAGGCAGACTCTCAACCACTGCGCCACCAGGGAAGCCCCTGGAGAGTTTTTATCATAAATGGGTTTTGAATTTTGTCAAAAGCTTTTTCTGCATCTATTGAGATGATCATATGATTTTTATTCTTCAATTTGTTAATATGGTGTATCACATTGATTGATTTGCATATACTGAAGAATCCTTGCATCCCTGGGATAAATCCCACTTGATCGTGGTGTATGATCCTTTTAATGTGTTGTTGGATTCTGTTTGCTAGTATTTTGTCGAGGATTTTTGCATCTATGTTCATCAGTGATATTGGTCTATAATTTTCTTTTTTTGTGGTATCTTTGTCTGGTTTTGGTATCAGTGTGACGGTGGCTTCGTAGAATGAATTTGGGAGTGTTTCTCCCTCTGCAGTTTTTTGGAAGAGTTTGAGAAGAATAGGTGTTAAGCTCTTCTCTAAACGTTTGATAGAATTCGCCTGGGAAGCCATCTGGTCCTGGACTTTCGTTTGTTGTAAGATTTTTAATTACGGTTTTAATTTCATTACTTGTGATAGGTCTGTTTATATTTCCTAATTCTTCCAGGTTCAGTCTTGGAAAATTGTACCTTTCCAAGAATTTGTCCATTTCTTTGTGGTTGTCCATTTTATTGGCATATAGTTGTTTGTAGTAGTCTCTTATAATCCTTTGTATTTCTGTAGTGTCAGTTGTGATTTCTCCTTTTTCATTTCTAATTTTATTGATTTGTATCCTCTCCCTTTTTTTCTTGATGAGTCTGGGTAAGGGTTTATCAATTTTGTTTATCTTCTCAAAGAACCAGCTTTTAGCTTTATTGATCTTTGCTATTAGTTTTATTGATCTTTGCTATTGTTTTCTTTGTTTCTATTTCATTTATTTCTGCTCTGATCTTGATTTCTTTCCTTCTACTGACTTTGGGTTTTCTTTGTTCTTCTTTCTCTAGTTGTTTTAAGTGTAGGGTTAGATTGTTTATTTGAGATTTTTCTTGTTTCTTTTTTTATTTTATTTTAATTTTATTTATTTATTTTTGGCTGTGTTGGGTCTTCGTTTCTCTGTGAGGGCTTTCTCTAGTTGCGGCAAGCAGGGGCCACTCTTCATCGCGGTGCGCGGGCCTCTCACTATTGTGGCCTCTCTTGTTGCGGAGCACAGGCTCCAGATGCGCAGGCTCAGTAGTTGTGGCTCACGGGCCTAGTTGCTCTGTGGCATGTGGGATCTTCCCAGACCAGGGCTCGAACCCGTGTCCCCTGCATTGGCAGGCAGATTCTCAACCACTGCGCCACCAGGGAAGCCTGAGATTTTTCTTGTTTCTTGAGGTGAGATTGAATTGCTATAAACTTCCCTCTTAAACTGCTTTTGCTGTGTCCCATAGGTTTTGGGTCATCATGTTTTTGTTGTCATTTGTTTCTATGTATTTTTTAATTTCTTCTTTGATTTCTTCAGTAATCTTTTGGTTATTTTGTAGCACACTGTTTAACCTCCATGTATTTGTGTTTTTTACAGTTTTTTTCCTGTAATTGATTTCCAGTCTCATAGCGTTGTGGTCAGAAAAGATGCTTGATATGATTTCAATTTTCTTAAAGTTTCTGAGGCTTGATTTGTGACCCAAAATGTGATCTATCTTGGAGAATGTTGCATGTGCACTTGAGAAGAAAGTGTATTCTTCCACTTTTGGGTGGAATGTTCTATAAATATCTATTAGATCTATCTGGTCTATTGTGTCATTTAAAGCTTGTGTTTCCTTATTTATTTTCTGTTTGGATGATCTGTCCATTGGTGTAAGTGGGGTGTTACAGTCCCCTACTATTATTGTGTTACTGTCGATTTTTCCTTTCATGGTTGTTAGCGTTTGCCTCATGTATTGCGGTGCTCCTATGTTGGGTGCATAAACATTTATAATTGTTATATCTTCTTCTTGCATTGATCCTTTGATCATTATGTAGTGTCCCTCCCTATCCCTTGTAGCAGTCTTTATTTTAAAGTCTATTTTATTTGATACGAGTATTGCTACTCCAGCTTTCTTTTGATTTCCATTTGCGTGGAATCTCTTTTTCCATCCCTTCACTTTCAGTCTGTATGTGTCCCTAGGTCTGAAGTGGGTCTCTGTAGACAGCATATATATGGGTGTTGTTTTTGTATCCTTTCAGCCAGTCTGTGTCTTTTGGTTGGGGCATTTAATCCATTTACATTCAAGGTGATTATTGATATGTATGTTCCTATTACCATTTTCTAATTGTTTTGGGTTTGTTTTTATGGGTCTTTTTCTTCTCTTTTGTTTCCCGCTTAGGGAAGTTTCTTTAGCATTTGTTGTAAAGCTGGTTTGGTGATGCTGAATTCTCTTAGCTTTTGTTTGTCTGAAAAGCTTTTGACTTCTCCATCAAATCTGCATGAGATCCTTGTTGGGTAGAGTAATCTTGGTTGTAGATTTTTCTGTTTCATCACTTTAAGTATATCCTGCCACTCCCTTCTGGCCTGCAGAGTTTCCACTGAAAAATCAGCCGATAACCTTATGGGGATTCCTTTGTATGTTATTTTTTTGTTTTTCCCTTGCTGCTTTTAATATTTTTTCTTTGAATTTAATTTTTGTTAGTTTGAATAATATGTGTCTTGGTGTGGTTTTCCTGTATGGGACTCTCAGTGCTTCCTGGACTTGGGTGACTATTTCCTTTCCCATGTTAGGGAAGTTTTCCACTATAATCTCTTCAAATATCTTCTCAGACCCTTTCATTTTCTCTTCTTCTTCTGGGACCCCTATAATTGGAATGTTGGTGCGTTTAATGTTGTCCCAGAGGTCTCTGAGATTGTCTTCAATTCTTCTCATTCTTTTTTTTTTATTTTGCTCCTTGGAAGTTATTTCCACCATTTTGTCTTCCAGCTCACTTATTCGTTTTTCTGCCTCAGTTATTCTGTTATTGATTCCTTCTAGTGTGTTTTTCATTTGTTATTGTGTTGTTCATCTCTGTTTGTTTGTTCTTTAGTTCTTCTAGATCTTTGTTAAACATTTCTTGTATTTTCTCAATCTGTGCTTCCATTCTATTTCTGAGATTCTGGATCATCTTTACTATCATTACTCTGAATTCTTTTTCAGGTAGATTTCCTATTTTCTTTTCATTTATTTGGTCTTGAAGGTTTTTGCCTTGCTCTTTCATCTGTGACATATTTTTTTTGCCATCTCTTTTTTTTTTTTTTTAAATGAGTGGGATTGTGTTCCTGTTTTACTGGTTGTTTGCCCTGAGGCTTCCAGCACTGGAGTTTGTAGGCTATTGGGTAGGGCTGGGTCTTGGTGCTGAGATGAGGAACTCTGTGAGACCTCACTCCAGTGAATATTCCCTGGGGTCTGAGGTTCTCTGTTAGTCCAGTGGTTCGGACTCGGAGCTCCCACCACAGGAGCTTTCCCCCGAACCCAGGGTCGCGAATCAAGATCCCACAAGGCAGGTGGGGTGGCAAAAAAAGAGAGAGAGAGAGAGACACTTCCCTAGTGGTGCAGTGGTTAAGAATCCACTTGCCAAAGCAGGGGACATGGGTTTGAGCCCCGGTCTGGGAAGATCCCACATGCCGCGGAGCCACAAAGCCCGTGCACCACAGCTACTGAGCCTGCGCTCTAGAGCCCATGAGCCACAAATAGTGAAACCCGCGGGCCTAGAGCCCATGCTCTGCAACAAGAGAAGCCACGACAACGAGAAGCCCGCGCACCACAACGAAGAGCAGCCCCCGCTCCCGCAGCTAGAGAAAGCCTGCATGCAGCAACAAAGACCCAATACAGCCAAAAATAAATTTAAAAAAGAGAAAGAGATAGAAAAATAACAAAGTAAAAAATAAAATTAGACTAGGAAACTAACAGATATGTTAGAAAGAATGTGAAAATAAAAATATAGATGAATCAACAACCGGAAGGTACATCAGTACCACAATAGTAAGAAAGAGGAGGAAGGAAAGGAAAAAAAGGCGGGGGGGGGGGCCTTAGCTGTGGAGAGTGGGGCTTAAGCAAGGGCGAGGTTTGTGTGGTGGGCGGGGCCAATGCTCAGGACCCACAGGGCTGGAAAAGGTGCTGGGGGCTGTGGGGGATGGGGCTTAGGCTCAAGGAACAGAAGGGGCCCAGGCCTGCCCCCCAGCCCAGTCTCAGAGGGCAGGGGACCTCACCTGGGAGCTAGCAGGCTTCCTGGGCTCGAGAGGGCAGGGCAAACGGCTTCCTCTCCTCTTCTGCTTCTCCAGTCTGGGGGTCTGGGAGGGCCCCTCCCACCTGCCTCCACTGATCTCCCCAGCCTCCCTCCTATGCCCCCAAGGACCCACGTGGCCTGGAGGGCAGGGGATCGGCCTGGGAGCTCAGCAGGCTCCCCTGGCCCGAGTGGGTGGGGCAATTGCCCTCCGTTCCTCTCCCGCTCCTCCTGGATGGCCCCTCCCGCCTGCCACTCCTGATCTCCCCGGCCTCCTTCCTATGCCCCCAGGACCCACGTGGCCTAGGTGGGGCTTTAGATAGGGAAGGAAGCAGCTTGGGAGCTCAGTAGGCTCCCCTGCCCGAGTGGGCCAGGTGATCGCCCTCTGCTCCTCTCCTGCTCTTCCCAGAGAGTCCCTCCCACCTGCCTCTCCTGATCTCCCTGGCCTCAGGGGCGCTGATCTTGTCTGACCTCCACTTCTCCTCCCCGCTGGGTCCCCCTAGTCCTACCCGTTCACTTCAGGGTTCCTCCCATCTCCTTGGGGGTCAGAGTCCCCCACCAGCGGCCAGTAGATGCCCTAGTTGTGGGGAGACGCTAACTGCACATCTTCCCACACTGCCATCTTGACTTCTTCCTTGACAATTTTTAACTTCAAGTTCATAATTAGGTTGATTATATCCATTGTCAGAATTTCATATTGGTTTCTGCTTTGTGAAACTTTAAATGTGCCAAAACAAGTATGAATCCCTTATAACTCAGCTGTAATTTATTTTATAGAAATATCAGGGAATTCGCTGGCGGTACAGTGGTTAGGACGCAGTGCTTTCACTGCCAGGCTGGGGTTCATCCCCTGGTCGGGGAACTAAGATCCCGCAAGCGGGCCCGGCCAAAAAAAAGAAAGAAAGAAAGAAATACCATATAAGTCTCAACTCACAGCTTCTTTCCTATAGTTGAGTTTTCCCACTTGCAGAATAGTGATAGACCTCATTATACTCTGACTTCCTGACTCCAGCCTCCTTTCCTCCCCTACCCCTGCCCCTTTCCCTTTATTCAAGTGTAGCCCTGGTTGTGTAATTAAAGTCAATAATGAGTCTAAAGAAAGAATTTTCTTTAAAATTTTGTAATTCTTTTAATTCCTTGTTTTACCTTAGGGTAATCAGGATCTCCTTTGTTACATAGAATTTTAGATCATATTGACTTTATATGTATAAGTACAATAAGGTTACCTTGCTTAGCTTTCCTTTCTAGGTTGTGATATGAGTAGTATAAGCTTTCAGTATTTGAACATTTTGTAGTGCAACAGATAGGATTATATAAATGACAAATATTGCTAATATCTTTATGTAGCATATCATTTCCCTTTTAAAAGATATGTTCTCTGTGAGAAAAGTGCTTTTCCCCCTTTTTATCTAGAAAAAATGTTTTAAGCCAGAGACACATCAGCTATCTATTTGATCACTACGAAGCTATCAAGCTGTCGACATGTTCACACAAATAGCACTTGTAAGGATTTCCTGGAACTTGGCAAAAGTAACTTAAAAAAACAACAGAAAAAACCCTTCTTCAGAAATTAATAGAATCATGTAATCGCCTTAGAAAGGGCATTTATGTTGTATTAACCATATCTGAAAAGCTACTCATAGTGAGCTTTCTCTTGCTATAAGCATTCTCTTAAAACATTTTGAACAGGGCTTCCCTGGTGGTGCAGTGGTTGAGAACCTGCCTGCTAATGCAGGGGACACGGGTTCGAGCCCTGGTCTGGGAAAGATCCCACATGCCGTGGAGCAACTAGGCCCGTGAGCCATAACTACTGAGCCTGCGCGTCTGGAGCCTGTGCTCCGCAACAAGAGAGGCCGCCGCGATAGTGAGAGGCCCGCGCACCGCGATGAAGAGTGGCCCCCACTTGCTGCAACTAGAGAAAGCCCTCGCACAGAAACGAAGACCCAACACTGCCAAAAAAAAAATAAATAAATATAAATAAATAAATAAATAAATAAAAGATTACTATTAAAAAAAACATTTTGAACAGAACATTATGAATGTATTTAAAACCACTGAACTATATGCTTTAAAATGGGTAAGATGGTAAATTTTATGTTTGTGTATTTTACCACACAAAAAAAAACACACTGAAGTAATTTATAATCCAGATGTGAGAGACAAGGTGTAGATAACTTTAGGACAGTATTAGCCATGTTGTGTAGATTCCTCTATGTCATGCTTAAAATTCTTTTATTCTACAACAATAATATTTCTTTGGGATAAAAAGTGTTCTTGATTCCTTCAGACTTATGTCGGACTTTCCCACGGGCGTTAGGCATTTTGTGAGAATAAAATCTTGGGCAGGGAACGGGGCATTGGAAGAATGGGCCAAGGAAGGAAGCAAAGCCTGCTTCTGTGTCCAAACAATAGTGTTTTCTTTATGCAGGACTTCTTTAGAACCTTGAATATTCTTATAAGTATGTGGATTATAACATTTCCCAAACTTATTTGACCCCTAAATCTATAACCAAACCATGCTATTTTAGTTTAACTTCCTTGTTTTATAGATGTGAAAGTTCTGATCTGGAGAAGTTGAATGACTTGCTTAAAGTTACCTAAGAGCAGAATAATGAGAAAACGTCAAAGGATATATATATATATATATCTATATATATATATATAGTTAGATATATATATAGATATAGATATAGATATATTCTAAACATAAATACAAGTTTTCTTTTTGTTGTTGTTTTGTTTTGTTTACTATTTATTTATTTATTTGGCTGCACCGGATCTTAATTGCAGCACGTGGGATCTTTAGTTGTGGAGTGTGAACTCTTAATGCGGCACATGGGATCTATTTCCCTGACCGGGAATAGAACCCAGGCTGCCCCCCCCACCCTGCATTGGGAGCATGGAGTCTTAGCCACTGGACTACCAGGGAAGTCCCATCAAAGGATATTAAGACTTGGAAAAACTGAATTCTGCCTGTTGCCCCTGCTAATATCAGCAAGAACATAAACAGGTTGTAGAATAACCATTATAATCCTTATGGAAACTTATTTTCATTAACATAATTACACATGAAATGGTTAGTTTCCAATATTTATAGAAAGGTTGTCAAATGGTGGTGAATGAAGGTTTAGATGGAAGATAGTGTCTATCACGTTCATTTCTGTGTTCTTGGATGTTGGCAGATGAATTGGCCTCCTGGTTAAGCATGTTCTAGGGATAATTTTCCCTTCTCTAGGCAATGATCAGGTTTGCCTGTGTGTATGGATTGAGGAAATAATTTTTTAAAACCCATACATAATAAAAGGCATCGGTGCATGGTTAAAAAGGGGGAGGGGTACTTGTTATTTAAGTCAAAGAAGTGTTTAGCTTGAAAAACTCATGTGTATACAAGAATGTGTGTACAAATATTTACCAAAACATTGTAATAGTGAAAAATAGGAAACAAATGTCCATCACCTAAAGAAAGGAAACATTATGGTTTAGACACCCACTAGCAAAATGAACAGCAGTAAAAAGGAATAAACTATAAACTAGATCCTCATGGAAAAATATCTTACTATGTTGAGGGAAAAGCAAAGTATAGAAGAATACATGCCATGTAACACGTTTTAAATAAAAGTTTAAAAACATGATAACAAAGCTACGTTGTTTATGGACACATAGAAAAGTATAGAAGTATGCAAGAGAATGGTAAACACTAAATTCAGGGTAATCATTACTTTGGAGAGGAAAACAAAGGGGACTTCTTAAAGATCCAGAGTTGATACAACAATGTTTAGATTGGGCAAAGCTGGGTCATAGGTTTGTGCTGGGTATTTTCTATACTTTTAGTTGACTTGAATTTTTTAAAAAGAGTACAGACTTTAATCTCAAATAAGGTTACCACTTCTGCTCATACTGAGTTCAGGGAAAGATTGGTATTAATACATGTTTCCATCAATTTGTCTGTCTTTAAAATAGAAGGTAACATTATTAAGAGGGAAATAGAAAATATTAGAGTGCCAGATTCTATAATTTGATATTTTCAGAAATTAATTATAATGATTTTCTTTCAAACTCATCTAGGATAACTGAGTTACTACTAATATTACCTAAGTTTTAAAATTTTGTAATTTTAAATACTCGAGCAGTTAATTTTTAAATACTAGCTTCAAGTATTATGCTGGACACATAAGTTAACTTTTCTGTTGCAACCCTGGTAAGATAGGAGTGCGGCAGGGAGAATGCAGTACTATCGTAATGACAGACTGCTTCCCTTCAGTGTGTCTTGAAAACGTGGAACACACCTTATCTTTCTAAGTCTCCCCCCCCCCTTTTTTTTTAATTAATTAATTTTTGAATTTTTGGCTGTGTTGGGTCTTCGTTGCTGTGCACCGGCTTTCTCTAGTTGCAGTGAGCGGGGGCTACTCTTCGTTGCGGTGCGCGGGCTTCTCATTGTTGTGGCTTCTCTTGTTGTGGAGCACGGGCTCTAGGCGCGCAGGCTTCAGTAGTTGTGGCACGTGTCTCACCCCTTTCTTGATTTCTTCATTTTGTGCTATCATGTTGTCCTTCACCTTCCCTTCACTTTCAGTTTTGCTGGTAGTGAGTTTTCTAGCGTTGTCTTCTGTCTCTGATGCTTAATTTGTCAAACATAAAGGCAGTCAGGATTTAGTGTACATCATAATTTCCTGGGGGACTTGTTAAATGCACATTGTTAGGCTACACTGCAGAGTTTCTGATTCAGTAGTTCTGGTTGGAGCCTGAGAATTTGCATTTCTAATAAGTTTTCTTGTGATAATGGTGCTGCTGTGCCAGGACCTCATTTTTGAGAACTACTGCTTATCTAGCTGTTCTTTCTTTGCAGTTCATTCATCTTAAAGGAGGTTCAGCTTGATTTCCTGGGCAACATAGTTTCTCAGACATTCTAACTTGTACATTTCTAGTATTTTTAGATTCAGACTAAAAAGGCATGATATGGTAGAACATGTACAGTAGAACACCATGTCCTTACTCTAATTACTAATTACATGTTTTCCTTGGGTTGGATACTTTGTATCTTTTTTAAAAAATAAAATTGGGGATTGGTCTAGATGATCTCTTCTGGTGTTGAATCATAATTTCTGCTTAAATCTTCTCATATCCTGATTATCACCACCAAAGATCCTTGATTTGTACAGCAAAATTTAGAACTATTAAAAATTGACTTTGAAGCCAATTTTCTGTGAAAGTAACTATAACCTCTCATTTTCCCATCTTGTTTCTCTCACCATATGCCATAGGGTAAAGACCAAAATGGTGAAACAAGTCTGTATTCCATGCAATCTGTATTTTGCTTCATAATTGTTAAGACTGGGGAAAGAGGTTTTTTAAAAATAGCTAATAATAGCATTAATTTTTACCAACTAATGACCTATTTGAGTACTTAAGGATACAGTGAAAGGAAACTCTACATATCCCTTGCAGGACCCCCTCCCCACAGAGCTAGGAAGTTTCCTTTCTTTTTGCTATAGTGCTATGATACAGAAATATCTGAGGCTCAGAGGCTTTAGTGTTCTGTTTTCTTTAATAGTGGTCCCTTTTAAAGAAGGGGTAATCCTTTGGAAAGTAGGTATTCTTAAGGAGTCATATAAGGCATTATAATCATTCCTGTGTATCTCTTCATTGGATTTCATATTCCTGAGCCAAAAAAGGTAGTAGTAGGAAATGTATTTAAAAGTTTGGCTAGAGAATGGACTTGAGGATACGGGGAGGGGGAAGGGTAAGCTGGGACAAAATGAGACAGTGGCATGGACATACATACACTACCAAACGTAAAATAGATAGCTAGTGGGAAGCAGCCGCATAGCACAGGGAGATCAGCTCGGTGCTTTGTGACCACCTAGAGGGGTGGGAAAGGGAGGGTGGGAAGGAGGGAGATGCAAGAGGGAAGGGATATGGGGACATATGTGTATGTATAACTGATTCACTTTGTTATAAAGCAGAAACTAACACACCATTGTAAAGCAATTATACTCCAATAAAGATGTTTAAAAAAAAGTTTAAAAAAATAATAAATAAAATATAAAAGTTTGGGGACTTCCCTAGTGGTCCAGTGGTTAAGACTCCACACTTCCACTGCAAGGGGGCATGGGTTCATTTGATCTCTGGTCAGGGAACTAATATCCCACATGCCGTGGGGCACGGCCAAAAAAAAAAAAGTTTGTAGTGAATTAAACCTTACTTGAAAATAATTAAATTAGTTGGTATAAGGTTTTGGGGCTGTCTGAAGTAAGATAAGAAACACTTGGGAAAGTTGCAGAGAATCAAAATTGTTTATAACCCTTAATCTTTAAAAATAACAGTTCTGCTGTATACCTATAAACAAGGGGAGTGTACACTGTCAAAGAAAAAAATTTTAATTGAGAACTATTTAGTAATATCCAGTTTATTCCCAAAATAAGACCTTTATTTTAATTTTTTTTAGATTTCAAAGAAAGATTATAAAATCTTTTTAGAAATTTAGGATTCTGTCAAAGTTCCCTCCCTGTTTTTTTCTAAATTTAATTATATATACTTTATTTCTCTATTGTTCTTTCTATAGAAAAGTTTTTCAATAAACGGGAAAATTCCTTGGTTTTGGGTTTTGTCTTAGCCCTACTCTCAATCCCAGTAATGTATAATTTGCTATATGATATACAAGACAAATCTGAATACTATTTCTTTTGGAATAAGTCAAGGAAATTAATGTATAGGTATAAAGGCATAAGATAAAGCCAGCTGTTAAACAAAAAATAGCGTGATGTGTTAGGGTATTTCTTTCTGCCCAAGTGATCTGTCTAGATCAGTGCCTTTATTTAATTTCAGGATTCATCTTTGTTTTTTTGGCCACGCCGCTCGGCTTGCAGGATCTCAGTTCCTTGGGCCACGGCAGTGAAAGTCTGGAATCCTAATCACTAGGCCACCAGGGAACTCCCTTCAGTTTTCATCTTAATGCAGGCACATCAAATTTTGTAGCTTCTGTGTTTATTCAGTCTAACTGGCTTGTCACTATTTTGAAATGAGATGGTCACAGCTTTTAATAGCTATTTTATTTTAATCCAAATTTATAGTCAGAACTGGTAAGTTATTTTATTTATTTTTATAGATTTATTTAATTTTTTAATTTTTTGGCTGCATTGGTTCTTCCGTTGCTGTGCGCGGGCTTTCTCTGGTTGCAGCGAGTGGGGGCTACTCTGTTGCGGTGCGAGGGCTTCTCATTGCAGTGCCTTCTCCTGTGGAGGAGCACAGACTCCAGGCACACAGTCTTCAGTAGTTGTGACGCACAGGCTTAGTTGCTCCGCAGCATGTGGGATCTTCCCGGACCAGGGCTCGAACCTGTATCCCCTGCATTGGAAGGTGGATTCTTAACCACTGCGCCACCAGGGAAGCCCCTGGTAATTTATTTTTCAAATAGACAATAAATACACTTGTTAAAAGGTATAAAAGGAATACATATAGTTCCTATTCTCACCCCCAAAACAGGCTTTCCTTCTGAAGGCAAATACTGTGAACTAATTTCTTATGTATTCTTCAGAGATATTTTATGCATATACAAAGATGAATGGATATACGCTTTTTTAGTAAACAACTTTGATATATATTATATACAATAAAATTTGACAATTTTAAGTATACAGTTTGAGTTTTAATAAATACATACACAGGGCTTCCCTGGTGGCGCAGTGGTTGAGAGTCTGCCTGCCAACGCAGGGGACACGGGTTCGAGCCCTGGTCTGGGAAGATCCCACATGCCGCGGAGCAGCTAGGCCCGTGAGCCACAATTACTGAGCCTGCGCGTCTGGAGCCTGTGCTCCGCAACAAGAGAGGCCGCGATAGTGAGAGGCCCGCGCACCGCGATGAAGAGTGGCCCCCACTTGCCGCAACTAGAGAAAGCCCTCACACAGAAACGAAGACCCAACACAGCCATAAATAAATAAATAAATAAACCCAAAGTTAAAAAAAAAAAAAAAAGACAACTTTCTAAAAAAAAAAAATATATATATATATATATACACACACAGTTTTGTGGTCCCTATGAAAATCATGATATAGAGTATTTCCATAACCCCCCAAATTTTCCTCATGTCCCTTTGCAGTTCAGTCCCCTCCAGCTCTCTCTAGCCCCTGAAACTATTGGTCTGCTTTCTGTCACTATAAATTTACCTTTTCTAGAATGCATATCAATCGAATCATACAGAATATAGTCTTTTTATGTCTGACTGATTTCACTTAACATTATGCCTTTGAGATTCATCCATATGAGTGCCTTGAACCAAGGAAGTGTTGAATGAGTATGTTAATTGTTTATTAGCTTAAGTTTGGGTTAAGGTTTTTTTAATTAATTATATCATACTGGCTCATGAAGTGGACTGATGGATTTTTAATGGCTCAAATTTTTTTCCTTTCAGTTTTGTTGAGATGTAATTGACATACTATATAAGTTTAAGATGTTCAGCATAATGATTTGACTTACATATATCATGAAATGATCACCATGGTAAGTTTAGTGAATATCCATCATCTCACAGATACAAAATAAAGGGTAAAGAAAAAAATTTTTTTCCTTGTAATGAGAACTCTTAGGATTTATTCTCTTAAGAACTTTCATGTATAACATACAGCAGTGTTGGGACTTCCCTGGTGGTCCAGTGGTAAAGAATCTGCCTTCCAATGCAGGGGATGCTGGTTCGATCCCTGGTTGGGGAACTAAGATCCCACATGCCGTGGGACAACTAAGCCTGTATGCTGCAACTGCTGAGCCCACATGTTCTGGAACCCACGCGCCACGACTAGAGAGAGAAAAAACCTGCATGTTACAACTAGAGAGAAGCCCACGCACCACAACGAAGAGCCCAAGTGCTGCAACTAAGACCCGACGCAGCCAAAAATATAAATAAGATAAATAAAATATTTTTTTTAAATTCAGCAGTGTTAATTATATTTATCATGATGTATATTTACATACCTAGTACTTATTTATCTTATAACTGGAAATTTGTACCTTTTGACTAACTCACCACCTCCCCTCACCTCTGATAAACAAATCTTATCTCTTTTTCTATGAGTTTGTTTGTTTGTTTTTGAAGTATAGTTGACCCACAACACTATGTTGGTTTCTGGTGCACAACATAGTGATTTGATATTTCTGTACATTACAAAGTGATCACCATCTGATGAATCTTATATTCAGCTTAGATAAATGTTAGTCAGAAGTAGATTAACTTTTTATTTCAAATCAAGCAAGCATTCTTAGTTACAGTGACTTTTATTACAAACATTTGGGAATAGGAACTGTACAGTAGGTTGTTTTTTGTTTGTTTGTTTTCCTCCTTGAGATGGGCAAGGAATCTCTGTTGTAGAGAAATACAAAATCACCAAATTGAGATACGAAAGAAAGTAAATACTGTTAAATCTTTATTTCAACCCCAGCCCTTTAAAAAACAAAACAGAACTTTATTTCTATACTTTATGCTTTGTCCTCCGAGCTTACAGGTAGGATAAAACAGGATAACTGATGTACCCAAATGGCTGGCTGAATAAGTTAACTCAGAAGAAGGGACTTACAGAAATATCTGTGTTGCAAGTTAAAAAGTTTACTTATGTAACTCATTAATAAGATTTGAGATAGTTTTTATTGTACTTTTAATAGATTTTACTGTTTTTACTGTTCTAGTTTTAACATATAATTAAAACTAGTCCTCCCTCAGAGCTTGTTTTTATCTCAAATACCAAGTCAAGGGGAAAGGGAATATAGTATGATTTCCTGCTTTGTGGTTTTTCAGGCATCCCCACCCAGTAACAAATCTCAAGTCTGTGGGTTCTTATGTTAAAATAGCTAAGAAGCTGGCATCTGGTTGTGGAGCATTACTACAAGTAGTTCCATCTCTGATTACAAAACTTTATGATGGGTTATATTCAGCCAGCCTTTGTAATATATCCTTTTTTAAGTTTTTCTACTATCTTTGAAACCTTGGTAGTGGATATGAGCTGAAAAAATATCAGCATCTTGTCAGATGGTTACGTGTAATTTGGAACATTTATGACTTAAAGAGTTTGTCTCAAGTATAACCTAATGGTTTTGAGGTACAAAAACCAGCCTATGGGGACTTCCCCTGGTGGCGCAGTGGGTAAGACTCCGCCTGCCAATGCAGGGGACACGGGTTCCATCCCTGGTCCGGGAAGATCCCACATGCCGTGGAGCAACTAAGCCTGTGCGCCACAAGTACTGAGCCTGCGCTCCAGAGCCTGCGTGCCACAACTATTGAAGCCTGCATGCCTAGAGCCCATGCTCTGCAGCAAGAGAAGCCACCGCAGTGAGAAGCCCACGCACTGCAACGAAGAGTAGCCCCCACTCGCTGCAACTAGAGAAAGCCCGCGCACAGAAACGAAGACCCACCACAGCCAAAAAAATAAAATCTTTTTTAAAAAAAAAAGCCGTTGATCTTTTTTGAAAACTAATAAGTTTTTACTTAAAAACAGTTTTTGTGGTTCTTTAGTATGATACATGTTTACCTTCCTTATATTTAATACCTACTAAACTCCAAACAAAGCAAAAATGATTATTTTATAAACATATATTTGCATTCAAGAATCCCAAATAATGAAATCCCAAAGATTACATTAATCTACCCTTCTCTGACTTTAGAAGGAGTGCTCCTAAAAGAGCTTTACTGGTGGTACAGAGAATGTTGGTAACAGTGACAATTTTATTAATGGATAAAAGTTATATTTATGTTGAATACATTTCTTTTTTCTCTCCTTCTTAAGGAATTGAACGACCTGGCGCGGGACCCCCCAGCACAGTGTTCAGCAGGTCCCGTTGGAGATGATAGTAAGTATGTAAAAGGAATGATAGAGTGAAACATAAAACAGCATAACAATCTGCCTCTGGGGAACTCTGGGACTGATAAATATACATCTCTTAAGGTTATTTTGTGTGAAGAGATAATTATGCAGTAGGGAAGAGGCAGTATTTACCTTTACTTGCCCATGAAAGGTGCAGTTTTATGTGTATCCCATCATCTTCTGTACTGTTTATTACATTTTGAACCTCTTCTGCCAGACATTGTCTGTGTAGTTGTCCTGGCTCCTCCTTATCTGTCCTTTGTCCCTTCTGGGTATTTACTTGAGTCAAATATTTGAGCTTTTACCTACAGCAAGCTACTGTTCTTTCAGTAAGATAATACTAAAGATGATGGGGGGGTAATGTGTGTGTATATGTATATGTGTATGTATGTATGTGGGTCTGTGTCTGTCTTTCTATTGACCCATACTCATGAAGACAGCTACAATTTATTTTTAATGTCCAGTTTATCTCCTTAATCCTGTCTAAAATAATCTATACTTATCATCCATGTTGGATAATAATTTTGCTTTTGTTCCCCTTGGTCTCAACACAGCTTTTTCCCCTTATACCATCTTTCATCCTTTTTAAAATGGAGGATATTTGAAGAGGCTGTGCCTTGTAACACAAAACTAATTCACACACAAAAAATGCAACATTTAGCAAATAGGGGGAAAAATGGAATATACTTGGAGTATACTTGGAAACATTTGTGTAAGAGAAGTATATAGATTAAGACAAAAAAATAAATGAGGTTATATTAGCTTGTGTGTAAATTAATTTTTTCCTTGTTTTTCTTAGATTGCTGTTTTGGTCTCCTAAATCCTTAAGAACCAAAGCAAAGCCCTTGTGCAAGGACTGCTTTATAGATAAAGCAGATGTTATAAATTATAAGACTAAGTACTTGTGATGAAAAATCCCATTTATGGTATGTTTAGACCTGTCCAGTATGAGTAACTATAGTATTTGATACCAAACAGGACAGGACAAGTACTTAAACACACATTATCTCATTTACGCCTCACAATTCTTTTAGGTCATTGGGATAGAAATTGTAAACTATTTTAGAGAAGAATCTGGTGAGAGGCTTGTGGAGGTTCCGGAAGTGGACTCATTCTCAGGTTTTCTGATTCTACTTTTGTCACTCCACGGTTATCATATAATCCATCTGCATCAGTGTGGTCATTCAATTGAAAGAGTGTTTTTATTTCAGGTAAATTCCTCAAAGTTGAGAGTGGCTGATTTTTAATTAAAAGCATTAGAAGTCTGGGGATTAGATTTCATTTTTGAAGTTCTGTGGTGTGCTAAAGTAATTTGCCTTTGCTTCTACCATAGTTAGTACTATTACATTCCTTTCTCGGATTGAAAAAAATGGTTACCCTGGAGAGTTAAACTCCCCCGAAGCATAAGCAATAAAAGAAAAAGATAAATTAGACTTCCTCAAAATTTAAAAATTAGGTGCAACAAATGATACTATTAAGAAAGTGAAAAGACACACAGAATGGGAGAAAAATTTTGTAGGTCATATATATCTAATAAGGCATATTTATCCAAAATATTAAAAAAAAAGTCTTTATATCTCAGCAATATAAAGATAGATAACCCAATTTTAAAATGAACAGAGGATCTGAATAGCTGTTTCTCCAAATAAGATATACAAATGGCCAATAAACACATGGAAAGATGTTCAGCATCATTAATCATCAGGGAAATACATGTCAGAACCATAATGAGATGTCACTTTACACCCACTAGGATGGCTAGAATCAAAAAGTCAAATAATAACAAATGTTGATGAGGATGTGGAGAAATTTGAACCTTCATACATTGCTGGTAGAATGCAAAATGGTACAGCCAGCTTGGAAGACAGCCTGTCAGTTCCTCAAAAAGTTAAACATAGAGTTACCATATAACCCAGTGAGTTCATTCCTAGGTATGTGTCCAAGAGAAATGAAAACGTATTTCTGTACAAAAACTCATACATGATTGTTCATAGAAGCTTTATTTATAATAGCCAAAAAGGGAAAACAACCCAAATGTCCACCAGCTGATGAAGGGGTAAATAAAATGTGGTGTATCCATACAATGGAATATTATTTGACGATTAACAGGAAAGAAATGATATATACTACAACATGGATGAGCATTACAAACATTATGCTGGGGCTTCCCTGGTGGCACAGTGGTTGAGAATCTGCCTGCCAATGCAGGGGACATGGGTTCGAGCCCTGGTCTGGGAAGATCCCACATGCCGTGGAGCAACTAGGCCCGTGAGCCACAACTACTGAGCCTGCACGTCTGGAGCTTGTGCTCCACAAGAAGAGAGCCTGCCACAGTGAGAGGCCCGCGCACCGTGATGAAGAGTGGCCCCCGCTCGCCACAACTAGAGAAAGCCCTTGCAAAGAAACAAAGACCCAACACAGCCAAAAAAATAAATAAAATAAATAAATAAACATTAAAAAAAAACCCATTATGCTGAAAAGACCTATACTCTGAAAACTATAAGTTGCTTGTGAAAGAAATTGAAGACGACATAGACAGATATTGTTAAAATGGCCATACTGCCCAAGGCAATCTACAGATTCAGTGCTATCCCTATCAAATTACCAATGGCATTTTTCACAGAACTAGAACAAAAAATTTTTAAATTTGTATGGAAACACAGAAGACCTCGAATAACCAAAACAATCTTGAGAAAGAAGACTGGAGCTAGAGGAATCATGCTTCCTGACTTCAGAATGTACTACAAAGCTACAGTAATCAAAGGGGTATGGTGCGGAAAACAAGCATATAGATCAGTGGAACAGGATAGAAAGCCCAGAAATAAATCTACGCACTTACGGTCAATTAATCTACAACAAAAGAATCAAGAATATTCAATGGAGAAGAAGATAGTCTCTTCAGTAAGTGGTCCTGGGAAAACTGGACAGCTACATGTAAAAGAATGAAATCAGAACATTTTCTCACACCATATACAAAAATAAACTCAAAATAAACACCTAAGTGTAAGACCAGATACTCTAAAACTCCTAGAGGAAAACATAAGGAGAATACTTTTTGACATAAATTGCAGCAGTATTTTTTTGGCTCCATCTCCTAGAGTAATGGAAATAAAAACAATAAACAAATGGGACATAATTAAACTTAAAAGCGTTTGCACAGCAAAGGAAACTGTAAACAAAAAAAGACAACCTATGGAATAGGAGAAAATATTTGCAAACAATGCAACCAACAATGAATTAATTTCCAAAATATACAAACAGCTCATACAGCTTAATAAAAGCTTTTTGATAAAAAACAAACAACCCAATCAAATAATGGGCAGAAGACCTTAAATAGACATTTCTCCAAAGAAGACATACAGGTGGCCAATAGGCACATGAAAAGATGCTCAATATTGCTAGTTATTAGAGAAAAGCAGATCAGAACTACAATGAGGTATCACCTCACACTAGTCAGAATGGCCATCGTCAAAAAATCTACGAACAGTAAACGCTGGAGGTGTAGAGAAAAGGGAACCCTCCTACACTGTTGGTGGGAATGTAATTGGTGCACCCATTATGGAGAACAGTATGGAGGTTCCTTAAAAAACTAAAAGTAGAGTTACCATATGATCCAGCAATCCCACTCCTGGGCGTTTATCTGGAGAGAACTAATTGGAAAAGATATATGCACCCCAGTGTTCATAGTAGCACTGTTTACAATAGCCAAGACATGGAAACAAATGTGCTCCAGAGGGAGACCTAAGTCAATGATTCCAGTAGGTATTCTTATATTTAACCAGTGTGGCAGAATACTCAATTAAGATTTAAATAGTAGGTCTTCAAATGCTTTTGTTAATTAAATTAATGTGTTTTTATTTTGTTTTTCTCTGCCTTTTGTTGGTATTGTAGATTCTAGATCATTTTAACAAGAGACATAATTATCGTTGATCTCAGTTGCTACATTAGCAATTTCCTTATTCCTTTCCCCTCTCACTCTTAAAGACAGCCCTGTGTATGTGCTTTTGCTCATTTTTCTGGTGACAGTATTTGACCCTTTATTTATAAAGACGAAAACAAATAATAAAGGTTAGCATTTGAGTGTTAATGGGTTTTTATTTAGAACTAATGGTTTATATAAGTTTAGTTCTCTTGGGGAATGTTAAACAAACATGATTTACTAGCTAAATGGATATGAATTACATATGAAATAGCCTGTTGATGCTGCTTATAAGAGTTCTCAGTAATATAAGATTCTTGCTTAAATATACTAGAATATTTTCAGTTTTCCGGAGTGCCAGATATGAAAGAGATTGCATTATTACTTGAAAATATTGATCTTTTCACATCTTCTTCTAGGAGGGGTATCCTTTATGTAATTGTAAATGTTCTAGTTGCCAGCTTGTCTTGTCAGAATTTCTGCTCCAAGCCTTTTGGGTTTCTATGTTGTCTAATTTTTAGTCGATTTTAATCATAAAGCATAAAATGGGCTTTGTTTTCTGTAGAGGAAGAATAGGAAATCACCAAAAATAAATATTTTACCTTGAGCCAAGAGTTTGTTCTGGTTTAAATTTTCCTAATAACTTCTTAAGTCTGGCAGTATTTTTAGCAAGAGAAAGATTGATCTTGAAAAGACTCAGAAGAAAAAGTTAGGACTTAGGTAGTTTAAAAAAAATTTAACTAAATTTTTTAGCATGTCTCGATATTTGTATATTTTATCATCTAAGTGCTTTAGTCCTCTCTTTTTATTCCTTATCTGAGTCTTACAACCTTTAACAAGAATGCAGGTATAGATATATCTTCCCATTTACAGCCACAAATTTTAAAAATAGAAGGATTAAATGGAAGAATAAGATCTGCTTTAAAACAATTCCCTTGACCTGTAGCTTGGTCATTTTTAATAGTGTTTTCAGCTTTGTCATTGGGATCGTTTACTCCAATTATCAGTCTGTTTTGTTTACTCGAATTGTATATTTATGATTAAAAACAGAATGAGAGTTGTTTCTTTAAACAGGACCTTAGGGCTCTTTTAATAGGACCTTTGTTAAAGATATTGGGACTAATCTTAGTGACTCAAAGTGACTTTCTACTTAGCTGCTTAATCCATAAAAAATTGGTTGGCAGAAGTTATGAGGAATTTTTCTCAGTACTAATGATAGGTAACCTAAAAAGGAGAGCCTCAGCAGTACCTATCCTTTTTTTTAAATTCCTAATAAACAGGCTGCTCTTTGTAGATTCAGGCCCCAGTGAGGGGCAGGCCAACCATAGGGTCAGTTCTCATGCAGGTGGTCAGAAGGAATTTAAGGATTTGGCCTGATATCCCAGTGGATTTTCGTGCGGTTTTTTAGTCTTCACATTTCCTCTTTGTGTCGAGGGTTAGGTGGTTTGGGTTGCTCATGTATAATCCCAGTGACAGCTTCCCTTAGTTTGCTCAAATCCTAGTGTGAATGTTAAGTGCTAAGTAGCTTGCTTAGAAGTGAAAACTGGCTTTTTGATCTTTGTGTTGTCCTTAGTGGCATCACCTTGGAAATGGAACAAGCACCATTTTTTGCAGTTTGAAGAGAAAATTTCCTTATTAAACAAGTATATAATTTATTGGGATTATCCCGAGTTTGTAATCAAGCTTGGGGCTTTCAGCTGATGTTTTCTTTATTTACTGAGGTACCAGCAATTCTAAAGACCTACATGTGAGAACTCTTGGAAATTTTTTTCTCGCTGGAAAAAAACCAGCATTTCCTAATTTGAGTATTGTCTACTTTAAGTTTACTGTTCTGCTCTATGCCAGTATTATAAAAGGAGTATATTATATATATTTGTGTTGGGGAAATGATACAACACATGAAAGAATTGAATATTGTGGTTCTTTTTTACCCTTTGAGGTAAGGAAATGCCTGTTTAAAAGTGAAATTTTGGACCTTGTCAAGAATTTTGTCTCCCTGACATGAATTTTCAAGATGTTTTAGCCCAAATACTTCTTTGTTGAGCACCTTATCAGTGTTCTATACCATGCTAGTCATTTTTGTTTTCTCTGTTCAGACTCCAACTTAATTTAGATTCCTCATCCTGCTCAGGACTCATCATATTGCTAATAAATGAACTGAGATTACATGGGGAATGATATGTTATTATGGTGTAGGTATACTGTGGATATTGCTTCATGGTGATTTTTTGTTGTTCTTTTTCAGTGTTCCATTGGCAAGCTACAATAATGGGGCCAGTAAGTATTCAGATTAATTTCAGAATAAATAGTTTATGTAATTCACTCATTTTAATCCACCTTTTCTTGTTATCAACAGAATGACAGTCCCTATCAGGGTGGAGTATTTTTCTTGACAATTCATTTCCCAACAGATTACCCCTTCAAACCACCTAAGGTAATTGGGATATGGCAATTGTTTTGTATCTACTTTCGACAATACTATTGAAACAGTTTACAAAAAATTCTCCTTTTTTGATAGGTTGCGTTTACAACAAGAATTTATCATCCAAATATTAACAGTAATGGCAGCATTTGTCTTGATATTCTACGGTCACAGTGGTCTCCAGCACTAACTATTTCAAAAGGTAATAGAATGAGTATTTGATATCAATATAAAAAGCCTACTGTGTTTTTTGTCTTTTTAAGATTACTTATTCTTGGAAAGATTGCTCAGATTCCTTTTTTAAGAGGAGGTAGCAATCCCCCTTATTCTTAAAAAGACCTTTAGACCCACTGGAGAGAGCTGGATTTTCAAGCATAGGTATTCCTTGGTGTCGTGACTGCTCTCTGTCCGTTGCTCTTGCTATTCAAGCATAGGTTGGAATATGGCTACTTGGTATGAATTTTTTTTAGAGCATAGTAAAAGTAGAAGACAAACAGTGTCTCTTCCAACCTTGAGATCCATGAATGGAAAGGATAGATATTGTTCCAGAATAAGAAAAAAAGAGCCATTGTAGAGGAATGCTTGTATACTATAAGCATAGACAGTAGTTTCTTGAAGAGCAAAGTATAGGTGAATTCATATTCACATTCTTTAAGGTTTTACCAGCTCTTTTTTTTTTTTTTTTTTTTAATTTTATTTATTGTATTTTTTGCTGTGTTGGGTCTTTGTTGCTGCACGTGCGCTTTTCTCTGGTTGTGGCGAGCGGGGGCTACTCTTCATTGCGGTGCGCGGGCTTCTCATTGCGGTGGCTTCCCTTGTTGCAGAGCATGGGGTCTAGGTGCGCGGGCTTCAGTAGTTGTGGCAGGCGGGCTCAGTAGTTGTGGCGCACGGGCTTAGTTGCTCCGCGGCATGTGGGATCTTCCCAGACCAGGGCACGAACCTGTGTCCCCTGCATTGGCAGGCGGATTCTTAATCACTGCGCCGCCAGGGAAGCCCCTACCAGCTCTTATCTTTAGGTTTCTGTCAGGAACAGAATCACCCTCTAAGATAATCAATTTAATAAAAATTTTTATTTGAGCATCTTAATCTTTGGTATATTGTGTGTGTGTGTGTGTGTGTGTGTGTGTGTGTGTGTGAAAATGTGTAGAGAAAGTTAGTTACCAACTTTGTGATGGAAGATCCAGTAGTTCTTTCTTTCTTTACTTACTTACTTATTTACTTACTTATTTGGCTGCGTTGGGTCTTCGTTGCTGCATGCGGGCTTTCTCTAGTTGTAGTGAGCAGGGGCTACTCTTCCTTGCAGTGCACTGGCCTCTCGTTGTGGCGGCTTCTCTTGTTGCGGATCACAGGCTTTAGGTGCGCGGGCTTCAGTAGCTGTGGCACACAGGCTCAGTAGTTGTGGCTTGCGTGCTCTAGAGCGCAGGCTCAGTAGTTGTGGCACACGAGCTTAGTTGCTCCACAGCATGTGGGATCTTCCCGGACCAGAGATCGAACCCGTGTCCCCTGCATTGGCAGGCGGATTCTTAACCACTGCACCACCAGGGAAGTCACAGGGTCCTTAGTTGTGGTACTCGAACTCTTAGTGGTGGCATGCATGTGGGATCTAGTTCCCAGACCAGGGAGCGAACCCGGGCCCCCTGCATTGGGAGCGCAGAGTCTTAACCACTGTGCCATCAGGGAAGTCCCCCTCCAATAGTTCTTTAAAATAAGACCTAGTTATATGAATAGGTTGGGGATTTTTTTATATCCCTGAACTGAATATTATCTTATTTGTTGATTTAAGATTGTTCAACCCCTCAACATCATACCCAAATGAAATCACAAGTGGATTAAATGTTGTCAAAATACAGATACGAGAAATAGGCTGCAAGTATGATAATGGGCCAATATGTTTAACAGATATGAAGAACATATATAAATCAGTAAGGAAAAACCTAGATCCCGGTGGACAGAAAGGAACAGAATAATCAAGGAAATAAAAATTAAAATAAGTTCCCATTTTTCACCTTTTTAATTAACAAAGATCTTTACAAAAGAAAACTAAATGTTGGTGAACTACATTGAAATGAGTGCTTATATATGCTACAGATAGAAGTATAGATTTGTATAGTCCAGTCTGCCAGTATGTATTAAGAAATAAGAGATTTAATCATTAATACCCTTTGACCCAGTAACTCTAGGTTCATTCATTTGTACTAAAAAAATAAGCCCAACTGTTAAAAAAAGTTCTCTGTGCAAGTGCATTTGCAACAGTGTTATTTCTGAAAAATAGAAATTACATATAGACTCAACAGTAGAGGAGAAAATATATTGGTTCTGGCAAATGCATTCAAAAGAGTATTGATCCTTGAAAATATTGTGGGAAATAGGAAAATACAATGTTTGAAAAAAGCAGAAAAGAGATAAAGTGTTACACACTGTAACTTGTGTTGTACAGAAAGTATATTAAATAGCTAGAAAGAAATAGTTTGGGTATTTGGGGATGAAATTTGGTACATGAAAATATTTTTCTTTTCTGTCTACTTAAATTTTATCATTTCTTTAATGCATACATTTAGACAAGAGGCAACATAGTTTCATGGTAAAAAACATAGATTCTGGATGCAACTGCCTGTATTAGGATCTCAGCTCTACCTCTTATTGGATGAGACTTGAGACAGATTGGCTTCTGTATTCCACAGAGTTTTCATCTTTAGAATAGGGATGATAAAAACTATTTCACTGTTATTATGAAGATTAAAAAAGCAAAAATGCATAGTTAACTGGTTCCTTGTAAGCACCCATATAACTGGGATAAAGGCACTATTGTAAAAAGTATTGGAGGGGACTTCCCTGGTGGCGCAGTGGTTACGAATCTGCCTGCCAATGCAGGGGACACAGGTTTGATCCCTGGTCGGGGAAGATCCCACATGCCGCGGAGCAACTAAGCCCGTGCGCCACAGCTACTGAGCCCACGTGCCTCAACTACTGAAGCCCAAGTGCCTAGAATCCGTGCTCCGCAACAAGAGAAGCCACCTCAATGAGAAGCCCGCACACTGCAATGAAGAGTAGCCCCCGCTCGCCGCAACTAGAGAAAGCCCGCACACCGCAACGAAGACCCAACGCGGCCAAAATAAATAAATTTATTTTTTTTAAAAAAAAGCAAAAAATGCATAGTTGACTGGTACCTTGTAAGCACCTAAGGATAAAGGCACTATTGTAAAAAGTATTGGAGGGGACTTCCCTGGTGGCGCAGTGGTTAAGAATCTGCCTGCCAATGCAGGGGACACGGTTTCGATCCCTGGTCCGGGAAGATCCAACATGCCATGGAGCAACTAAGCCCGTGCACCACAACTACTAAGCCTGCACTCTAGAGCCCACACGCCGCAACTACTGAAGCCCATGCGCCTAGAGCCTGTACTCCACCACAAGAGAAGCCACCGCAATGAGAAGCCCGTGCACCACAATGAAGAATAGCCCCCCACTTGCCGCAACTAGAGAAGGCCCACATGCAGCAACAAAGACCCAACGCAACAAAAGAAAAAAAAAAAAAGTACTAGATAGGACTTCCCTGGTGGCGCGGTGGTTAAGAATCCGCCTGCCAATGCAAGGGACTTGGTTTGAGCCCTGGTCCAGGAAGATCCCACATGCTGCGGAGCAGCTAAGCCTGTGCGCCACAACTACTGAGCCTGCAGCCTAGAGCCCGTGCTCCACAACAAGAGAAGCCACCGCAGTGAGAAGCCCGCACACCGCAACGAAGCATGGCCCCCGCTCGCCGCAACTAGAGAAAGCTCACGCGCAGCAACAAAGACCCAGTGCAGCCAAAAATAAAGTAAATAATTAATTTTAAAAAAATTATTGGATATTTGTCATGTTATAATTACGGTAAGACTTGCGTACTCTTTTTTTTTTTTAATTTTATTTATTTATTTATTTTTGGCTGTGTTGGGTCTTCGTTTCTGTGCAAGGGCTTTCTCTAGTTGTGGCAAGCGGGGGCCACTCTTCATCACGGTGCACGGGCCTCTCATTATCGTGGCTTCTCTTGTTGCGGAGCACAGGCTCCAGTCACGCAGGCTCAGTAGTTGTGGCTCAGGGGCCTAGTTGCTCCACGGCATGTGGGATCTTCCCAGACCAGAGCTCGAACCCGTGTCCCCTGCATTGGCAGGCAGATTCTCAACCACTGCGCCACCAGGGAAGCCCCTTGCGTACTCTTAAAAGTTAATTTTTTGAAGGAAACAGAAACTCTGGGGCATTAAATTAAGATTTCTGGGGTCCTAGGCAAAAATACAAACAAAAAATCAGAGGACCACATTTTTCAAAATTGTGACTGAAATAGTTTTCCAGATAAGTGGCCCCTTTTCTTTTTGTAGGCCTCCTTGCAATTCAAGGGCTGCTTGTGAAACTGTTCATATGCCTATTGTTCTTGTGATTTCCTGGCCTGGTTGCTCTTCTTTTACCAAGTAGCTGTAGAGATGGAAATCTAGATATAAATGGGGCCAAGAGAGGTGGGAGTGTGTGTGTGTGTGTGTGTGTGTGTGTGTGTGTGTGTGTGTGTGTGTGTGTGTGTGTGTGTGTGTGTGTGTGTGTGTGTGTGTGTGTGTGTGTGTGTGTGTGTGTGTGTGTGTGTGTGTGTGTGTGTGTCTGGGAGGAGGCCGGGGGGGGGGCGGTCTAGATACCTGAAATTGTTACCATAGCTTTTGTTTTTTTTCTTTCCCTTCTGTGCCTGGTGTTGATTTTTGCAGTTGTAATAAATCATAAGGGATGTTAGTTTATTTGACTTGATATGTTCTGTCTAGATAGCTATCTTTTAAAATAACTGCAGTGCCAGTTTGTTGAATTTGGTTATATCAACATACCTAGGTTTAGTGTTTTAAAGAAGGCCTGAATCCTATGTGTGATATAATTATCCCTTTAACATAGTCCGTTTTTTTTCTCTTTTTTTAAATTAATTAATTAATTTTTGGCTGTATTGGGTCTTCGTTGCTGCACGCGGGCTTTTCTCTAGTTGCGGCAAGTGGGGGCTACTCTTCATTGCGGTGCGCGGGCTTCTCATTGAGGTGGCTTCTCTTGTTGCTGAGCACGGGCTCTAGGCACGTGGGCTTCAGTAGTTGCAGCACGCAGGCTCAGTAGTTGTGGCGCACGGGCTTAGTTGCTCCGCGACATGTGGGGTCTTCCCAGACCAGGGCTCGAACCCATGTCCCCTGCATTGGCAGGCAGATTCTTAACCACTGTACCACCAGGGAAGTCCCCATAGTCTGTTTTTGAGGGCAGTAATCTTGACCCGAAATGCCCTCCACTTTGAGTATATAGGTAAGGGACCTAAATATACAGAAAACTGAAAGGAAGCAGATTAAGTGCATCATAAAGCCACTTGATTATATGTTTTTAGAATTGGAACTGACTGTGGGTTATGACACTAATGAAAATGGGTATGTACTGATGAGGAATATATATATTGGTGAAAATTTAGTTACTTCAGTGAAGAGTCTCTACACGCTGTAGAAATAGAAGTTATTCTCTTTATAGAGAAAGAAGGTGTAGTATATTATAAGCCAAAATCAATTTTCTACAAATTAAAGGATCTAAGTAGTGTACTAAGAACCCTTTCACCAGGTCCAGATAACCACCATCCTACCTTCCTTTCCTGGAAAGAAAGAAAAGTTACTTACTTAAACCTTATCTTTTTAAAATGATACAAATGAACTTATTTATAAAACAGCAACAGGGGCTTCCCTGGTGGTGCAGTGGTTGGGAATCTGCCTGCCAATGCAGGGGACACGGGTTCGAGCCCTGGTCTGGGAAGATCCCACATGCCATGGAGCAGCTGGGCCCGTGTGCCACAACTACTGAGCCTGCGCGTCTGGAGCCTGTGCTCCGCAACAAGAGAGGCCACGATAGTGAGAGGCCCGCGCACCGCGATGAAGAGTGGCCCCCGCTTGCCGCAACTGGAGAAAGCCCTCGCACAGAAACGAAGACCCAACACAGCCATAAATAAATAAATACATAAATATAAAAAAAAATTTAAAAAAAAAACAGCAACAGACTCACAGACATAGAAGACAAATTTATGGTTGACAAAGGGGAAATGGGGCGGGGAGGAATAAATTAGGAGTTTGGAACTAATAGTTACACACTACTATATATAAAATAGGTAAACAAGGACCTACTGTATAGCACAGGAAACTATATTCAGTATCTTGTAATAACCTATAATGCACAAGAATCTGAAAAAGAGTATATATGTATATGTATATGTATAACTGAATCACTTTGCTGTATACCTGAAACTAACACAACATTGCAAATCATCTATACTTCAATTTTTTTAAAAATTTGTCTTTTTAAAGTTGCCTTATTGAAATAGTTGGAAGAGTAAATGGAATTTATAACAAATACTAATTTGGTCGTTATATCTAATTTTAGGTGAAGAATCAGTTGTATTCTTGCCAGCTTGATAGGCCAGATAAGTTTCTTCTTCTATAGTCAGTAATTTCATGAACATTCAAAGATCTATAACTCCCTGTTGTCATTTCCAGGAAATACATGAATTGAAATCTTTCCTAATTGCTGTTAGAATGTTCTGTGCTTGAAGAGGGCATCAGGTGATAACACCTGACGATGGGAAAAGAAGATATTTTGGGAATGCCATCTGCCATTTGTGGGCAGCAGGAATGAAGAGTCAGAAAACATCTTGCCTGATGTTTTTTGTTTTCCATATACTCTTAAGGCAAGGAAATAGCTTTTTTTGTTAACAACTGAATGATAAAGGGCGTGTAAACTTTCTCATCTCTCAGAAGCCCTTGATCTCCATAGAACAGATTTGATAGGAAAAGGAATATTCCTTTTCCTGATGAATTTGATGTTTGGGGAGTAACGTGGACTCTGAATCATTGTCTCTTGCTACAGAACATTAGAGAGAAATAAGGTAGCTGAGTTCTGGTAGCATCAGAATAGAAGGATTGGAATTTATTTCAGTATGTCAGAGACCACTGGATTTAATGTAATTAGTGGCCTTAGCCTCCTCTTTGCTTTCAATAAGGAATACATAAGTTAATGAATTTGAACAGAGGAAGTTGTACTGTTGAGATCTGTCTGCTGCATTCCAGGTTGTCACTGAGGAAATGGCTTAGATGAGATTCTAAATCATTACTGAAAATAATTTGAGACTTTAGTTTGAGATATGTTGTATCCTCTATAATATGTGTGGCCAGCCCCATTTGGGAGCAAGTACTGGCCTTTATGTTCTTAGACTAAATCGTTTTCAACTAAAAATGAAACAAATCCATTGCATCTGAATATATAGTACCTGCCATGGAGAAAGCAGTGATTGTTGGATTTCATAGTTGTCACTTCTTACTAAGAGCATTCAGTAGTGTGGTTGTCTTTGGAATTTTGAAAGCCATTTATCCCTGAACATGGGCTTCTAAAAATTGAACTTCATAAGCTGGGAAAAGTGTTATTGGTCTAGGATTTGGAAGATCTGGATTCTAATTCCACTCTAATTTTACTCACTAACCAGGGACATGAGGCAAGCAAGACACTTCACCAGCCTGGGCCAGCTTCCTCAGGGGTTCAAGCATAGAGAAATCTTCTTAGAATCTTTGTTGATTACTGTTACTGTAAACTTAGGTAGAGCTTACAAAGCTGTTAGGCACTACAATATAAATAGGGTCTTAGAATTTTCTCTTGTGTTGGCATCTCATGTTTCTTTCAACCTTTTTGCTTTTGTTCCTCTACTAATTTGTATGTTTTTTTCATTCTAGTACTTTTGTCCATCTGTTCTCTGTTGTGTGATCCCAATCCAGATGATCCTTTAGTGCCTGAGATTGCTCGGATCTACAAAACAGATAGAGAAAAGTAAGTATGGTCTCCAGACAGCAGAGTATCTGTGGTAGGGTGGAGATGTTTTTGTCTTAAGGGCTGAGTATGGGTCAGATACTTAAAATGAAGTCCTAATATACTCACCTGGGGACAGGAAAGAGGAGTATTTGCATCGAGTATCATTATAAGTAAATGATTTTATATCTGATTGTTTCATGACTCCTACTGCCTAGAAAAACTTTTCTATAGTATATTTTCCAACAGCTTTAGGTCTTCTGCTTGGCTTTTGACGTGTAAAGATTTTGCATCAAGAGCCCATTTGTCTTAGGTAGGTATTTATAAATTAATGGGAAAGAGAATTGATTTTCTACCATTTGGAATAGTGTAAAAAAGAAAGTGAATAAATGTTACAAGACATGAAAGCCTCAAGTTTCCTTTAAAACAAAACTTGTAGAATTTACATATTTTAGAATTGTATTGTGAATTATTGAAGACTGGTCAGGATATCAAAAGAGATAGTAACTGAAAGTGTTGTAATCTTTTTTTGTCTGTTTGTTTTGTGTATTAGTCAATAAGATTATGAAGGAAATAGATGGGAGGTAGTGGATAATTTTCTAAAGTTAAAATATAAAAGATTAAACGATTAATTGAATTATTGGTTAGGGAGGCATATAGATAGGATATTTTAAATGGAGCTGCATTGAGAGTGGGGAATTCTAACAGCAATTGGTTCTTAGTTTAGTTTTTTTCTGTATTTAGGTCTGAATAGTATCTATAACTGTATTCTTGGCTGCATTCAGAATAAAATTAGATCATGCTTTTTTCAATTTGGGAATTTACTTAGAAATACATTTTTTGATTAGAGAACCATTTTGTCCAATATTTAGAATTATGGGCATTTTTCCCAAGTCATTGTGGCGGTAATGGTCAGCAGAACTTTTTTAATCAAAGAATTAAAGATCCTTTTGCCCTGCTTATTTTACTACTAGAATGTTCTTCTGGAGCAATAAACCCATTCATTTTAGCAACCAAATTGTTAAAATAAGTCCTGCCAGAACTGGCTGTTTTATTGATGCAGGGGAAAGTATTATGCCAATTTAATCATTATTATATGATTTCAAGAACCATATAATGTAGAATTATATTGTTCCAAGAACTCCAAATAAGTCAAACAGGGGTCGAAGATTGTCTGTTAGAAATATGTCGATCAAGTATAGACTGAGGGTATGCCAGCAAGTGCTAAAATTCAATTAGAATCCTGTATTAGTAGCATTTATAGGATATTTCCCACTATCATTGAATAAATGCTTATTAGAAATTTGGGGTAGGAAGATGGCTTAGCTTGAATATACTATAAGTTATTCCCTTCAAGTTACTGGATAGGATAATGAATGAACTCTGTTGCTTTCTAACTGACTCCTCACCTATGTTAAGCTAAGCTTCTCTTTGTGTGTACAGGTACAACAGAATAGCTCGGGAATGGACTCAGAAGTATGCGATGTAATTAAAGAAATTATTGGATAACCTCTACAAATAAAGATAGGGGAACTCTGAAAGAGAAAGTCCTTTTGATTTCCATTTGACTGCTTTCTATGAGCCCACGCCTCATCTTCCCCTGTGCACATGTTTACCTGATACAGCAGTGCTGCGTGTTGTACATACTTGGAACAACAAACTAGAAATACTGTACTTCTGTACCAACATTGCCTCCTAGCAGAGAAGTGTGTGTGTGACAAGCCAGTTCTCCAGGCATAACCTAGGTGTGAGACTAAAAGCTTTCCTTATTGACTTAAATTTGGATAACGGCAGAGTGAGGGGTGGTGGGTATGGTGTGTGCTTGGATGGGGAAGAAAAGCTCCACTGACCTGTAGGAGATTGTTTTTTAAGTGAAATCCCATTAAACTCAAAACAGTTATGAAAAACAAGGCGAAGAACATGAAGCTGTTTCTGTATTCGTTTTATTCCGAAGGACTTAACGTCTTAGGTGAAAGTTATGACCAATCAGATTAAACTCTACCTACATCCTGTATTTTAAGGTCTAAGTTTAACTGGTCAACATTTAAATGGATTGGAGCTATTAGTAAAGTGTGATGGGCTTTGTTTCCAATTCTTTTACATCTCCCCACCCGTCAACCTTCGTCCTTCAGCCCCTCTTTCTCTCTTCCATATTCTTTGGTTTGTATGTGGTTTCTCAGTTAATACATAGCTAATAGCTCTTATTTTTCTTATGTTTTTAACTGCTTAGGTCTATCTGGATGTAAGGGTGAAAATTCATTCGATGGAAATACTTGTGTATATTTAAAGACCCAATTGCTCCTCTGGAGCCTGTACGTTCAAGAATGATTAATCTGTGTAATAAACTGATTACTACAGTCATTACATATAATTTTGTGTGAATAGGCTTTCTGATTTTAAGAATTTTGTCTAGCTGAGATTAGTGGTGGATTTTTTCCCACCCCTGAAATGTTTTCATTTATACTGGTTGCATTTCAAAATCATGAAACAATTCAGTTTACATAGTAAAAAGGATATCTTGAAAGTAATTTTACTGAACAAGATAAACGCATAAGCTTAAAAGAATTTTCATGAAACTTATATGTGCAGTATTCCAGGAACACGACTGTTAAACTAAATAAGAAATTTGCTTTATTATTGAAACTAAGCTGCATTTCACCGAAACCTTGTGACATTCCTTTGGTACATAGGACATAAAACAAAGGCATTGCTATTTGGTAAGTTAAGCTTCTGTGATTGTGATTGTAAAAACAACATTGACCAAACCTGGGAAACATGAGCACAATCTTGTATTGGAGAGTCTACATAATTACTTTGCACTAACATTGCAGGATGTTCATCCAATTTTAAATTGTACTGTATGTGGCTTTTTGGTCTTCCCTTGACGCTAGTAAAATGTAGTTTGAAACTTGTAAACAGCTGTATTTGCCAGAAACATCGTTCCTGTGAACTAGGCAAGTTACTTTTTTTCCCCCTACTTCTCCTAATCTAATTGTAAACCAGGCCAGCCTGAAAGCAATGGCTGATGCTCTCTAGCTGTCAGGTTCTTTCAAATGCATCTTTACACTCTTGCACAAAAATTGAGGAATAAATGTCCACTGCTTTTGGTTTTAAACTTGTTTAACTTGTCTTATCTCTCAGTGTCACTATTCCATCTCAGAACTAAGGTGTGATACCTGAAACCTTTAAAGTGCTGCATTTTAGCTGCTGGCTACTTATTATTAGCATTTCTAGCATCCTTGACCTTGCAAAGAAGTTTGACTATTAATAGTTGTGGGTAAAGGAGTTAGAATTGAGCTCTAACCTAAAATTACCCTCATTCTCAGTATCATGGGTAAGTGGGAATTCAGTTTTTGACTGTTGACCATGGGTTAGTTGCACAGATCCTGAAAGCCCCAATCTTCGTCATCTTAGACAGCAGCCAGCTTATTACCATTTATTAGGTCATAATGTAGATATTTTCACAAGAGTACTTTAAAGTGCTGAAGTAAAAGTCATCCTGGTGTTCATGAAACATTTGGCTTTTGAATGCAGTTTGGTCTTGCTCATTTGAGTTTGGAACGTATTTGGTCCAGTCTGGTTACATATGCCTTGGCCAGAATGAAGGCTCAGTGAGGGAGACCACCTTCCCCACTCACAAAAAAAGTGTGTAACTCAGGATGGGTCTCATCTGGGATCACATTGCTTTTTACAGAAGTGTCTCTAGTTTTATCACATGTGAAAGCTTGTTTGCAGTAGATTTGATTATCTTGGTGAGGCAGTGGTTACAAAGGAATGTCAAGTGTATGGGTTCCCGTTGCTTCTTTTTTGTTTTTGTTTTTGTTTAATTAATTTATTTATTTATTTATTTATTTATGGCTGTGTTGGGTCTTCGTTTCTGTGTGAGGGCTTTCTCTAGTGGCAGGCGGGGGCCACTCTTCATCGTGGTGCGCGGGCCTCTCACTATCACGGCCTCTCTTGTTGTGGAGCACAGGCTCCAGACACGCAGACTCAGTAATTGTGGCTCACGGGCCCAGCTGTTCTGCGGCATGTGGGATCTTCCCAGACCAGGGCTCGAACCCGTGTCCCCTGCATTGGCAGGCAGATTCTCAACCACCGCGCCACCAGGGAAGCCCTTCTTTTTTGTTTTTAATTGAAGTATAGTTGGTTTACAGTGTTGTGTTAGTTTCAGGTGTACAGCAAAGTGATTCAGTTACATATATATATATGTATATATGTGTGTGTGTGTGTGTATATATATATAGATTCTTTTCCCTTATAGGTTATTACAAAATATTGAGTATAGTTCCCCATGCTATACAGTAGGTCCTTGTTGGATATCTATTTTATATATAGTAGTGGGTATATGTTAATTGCTTTGCTTTTTTTTTTTTTTAGTTTATTTATTTTATTTATTTATTTTTGGCTGTGTTGGGTCTTTGTTGCTGCGCGCGGGCTTTCTCTAGTTGTGGCGAGCAGGGGCTACTCTTCATTGAGGTGCGCAGGCTTCTCATGGCAGTAGCTTCTCATTGTGGAGCACGGGCTCTAGGCACGCACAGGCTCTAGGCACGCGCGGGCTTCAGTAGTTGTGGCTCGCGGGCTCTAGAGTGCAGGCTCAGTAGTTGTGGCGCACGGGCTTAGTTACTCCGCGGCATGTGGGATCTTCCCAGACCAGGGCTCGAACCTGTGTCCCCTGCATTGGCAGGCAGATTCTTAACCACCGCGCCACCAGGGAAGCCCCTGCTTTGCTTCTTAACAACATGGAGTGCTTGATCAAGTTATAGTTGAAACAGTCTCTTTTGGTAAAGCTACATGATTTTGGATACTTGCATGCTCTGTTACTGGCCAGTGGTCAAAGGTAGCGTTGTCCTGCTAGTTTCTACACTTTGGGTAATATAAAGATTTGGAAAGAGGACTCTTGGGGTGGGGAGCAGCAGGGAGGTCTATAGAGATAAGGATGTTGTGGTCAGAGAGAGGGGCCCATGTTCTCTGCACTGACCTAGCAATTGAGGCATTCCTTTTCTACTTCCAACAGCTACAGTATTCCACTTTTCCAGTCATTCCTCTTTGCCTCAACAAGTAAGTTGGAGCCCTAGGTAGGTTGTCAGGAGAAATGAATTATTTCTGAACTACAGTTGGAATGCCTGTAAACCGCCCCTTGTCTGCAATTAGAGTGAAACTGTGGCTTTTGTCTCAGTCTGCTGTATCATACCCATTAACACCCAGTGGCTAGGTTTTAATAGAAGAACTTTCTTCAGTTCCTAGATCTTCTGAATTATGAGCACATCTTTCCTTCCTTCCTACTCAGGAATAGCATCTTTATTACACCTGCAGAAAATTGTCACTCATGTTAGGAACCCATCTTCATTTCATTCCCTTTGTGAAACAGCCTTTCTTTCACGTGATGGGTTATTCTGGTGATTGTGATGGTAGAGAAAGCAGATTTTTTTTTTCCCATTTAAGCAAAGCACAAATGCTGACTCAACGTAATATCATGTAAAACTTTTTCTCTTATGTTTATAACTCAACAGATTGGTAAATCCAGAGGAACTGTTATAATCACTATATGAGACATACTGTATTAGTATTTCAAAAGTTTATTCCAACCCATTTCTTCTTTTATATTCTAAAACATCTTCATTATGTTTGATGAGATAGATCCACAAGAAGATGGAGGTACCCAAGGCCAGTCCAGCTTTCAGCCAGTCAGGTTTGTCATCTGGTAGCTCCCAAATGTAGAACTTGGAGCGTGCTAAAAAGCCATTCAGGATCCTGGCCGGGGCCAGCAGCCTGGAGAGGGTGGAGAAAGCAGACTTTTAATATGAGAATAACTATGAAGGTAGCAAACTATCAGAATATACATTCATATCCATCCAGGAAGAGAAAATAGACTTCCTTTGGGACACTCCTGGAGCCTGTTTCCTGTTTCATCATTCCTTTGTTGTGCATGCGCGTAGATGAAAAGTGGCTCTGAGTTCTCTGTACCAAACAAAAGCCTTCCTTAAAAGCCTTTTCCTAACCTTAGCCCCAGCTGGTATAAGTGGTTGGTATTCAGGCACCTCTGAATATTTCCAGGGATATTCAGAGGTACCTGAATACACTTCCTGGGATGGGCTTAGAAATAATGAAAACCGGCCATGGGATCACTTTCTCAGGGTGATCCCGAAACACATACATTCCCCCATTGTTGCCATATTTTACCGTAGTCAATATAAGTGGCAAAGCTCAAAGCTTGGGACTGACTGTAAAGCCTTTCAGGCCTTTGGTCTCAGTGGCTGAATGTGTGACACAGTCACCAGCCAGCTTTGCCCTTTCTCAGTGCCTGCTCCTGGGCTGATTGAAGAAGAGGCAGAGTCAGACATTTTTGTGACAATTGATTACTTTTCATCTTTGAATTTTTTGTGGAGCTGCACCTTAACTGGAGGCAAACTGTAGCCTGCCTCTTATCGGATGAAGAACTATATGAATGTCTTAGCACCAGGATAGCACTTAATAGTTTTCAGTTGAGTGGGGGTTTTGTTTGCTTTTAACCTCCTGTGTGAGTTGTTATTAATAGAATGGCCTTTTCCAGGGCTGGGGTTCCTGATAACCCTACAGTGTATACACTGAAAGCAAATGGTTGATCACTTTTGGAAAGGCCAAGAAGAAGTTACTGAGTGCCCAGGCCTCTGGTGACTGATGTCCAGAGAAGAGCAGCACCAGCCTCAGTCAGTGTGCCATGTTCCTTTTCAGACTTCTCCTAAGGATATGAGGGGCGACAGCAGCCATTTTCCCAGGAACCTCGCTCCTTGCCCTGAGCCACTTGTTCTCCTGTTTGAATTTCTTCCTAAGTACTTAAAAAATCTTGACTCTTAAAGGGTACACTCCCCTACCCTAAGTTGTAGGGCCTCTAGAGAACGAGAGTGAGTAGGGAGGGTTTGGCCAGCTTTCTCACCTTTGAAGTTTTCCATAGGAAGTGAGT
Source organism: Balaenoptera musculus (assembly GCF_009873245.2). Lineage (NCBI taxonomy): Eukaryota > Metazoa > Chordata > Mammalia > Artiodactyla > Balaenopteridae > Balaenoptera > Balaenoptera musculus. The sequence continues at coordinate 115,626,829 of NC_045787.1, forward strand.
AGCTTTGAAAGCTCTAAAACTGCTACTTAGGTTTTCTGACTTGGAGGTTTCTAGAAACAGTACACAAATACAACCTGACATTTGGGCTCCAGAGCCAGCTCAGGGGTGAGAAATGTTCCATGCTTGAGGTAGTTGGCAAATCTAGGCTACCTACCTGACAGGGGCATCTGGAGCTTCCCCCAGCTAATTAAGGGGCAATACTGGTTAGGTCCTTCTGGGCAGTCTCCCCCCACCTCCATTCCACATCTCTGCCGTCTTTGAAAGGTGTGACTGGTTGCAGGGTGTTGCAGTAAAAGTTGAGGGGAGCTGGCCTTGTTTCAGAGGAGCCCAGGACTTCCAGTCACCTGCTGCAGTGTAACAGAAGGAACCAGGGGAACAAAGGCTTTCTCAGACCTGCCAGAGAAGTTGAGCTTTTTCAAAGGATGGTTCCAGATCATCTAAGCCTGGCCCTCCTTTGGGGGGGACAAAGAGAAGGCATAAGACAAGGGGTAAAGGGGAGGTTCTGGTGCATTGCAACAGGTTATGGGGCAGGCACTGTTTCCATGAGTGTGGGGTTTTAACCTCTAAGCTGGAGAGAAAGGACACTTGAAGTTTTGGATGTAAATTTTGGAAAGAGGGGCAGAATTCCTTTGTGATTTCTCCTCTGACACACTGTCCCTGGGTTCCTCCCTGCTAATCCTGCCCCCTGCCACCTTCTGACTTAAGTAACAGTTGGGTAGGCTTAAGTTTCTGTGCCCACAGATGGAGGAGGTGACTGAAGTGCATTTGCTTGGGTAGGGAGCGAGCTGGTATCTGAGTGGATGCTAGTGCCTGAGTTGCCAGCAGAGGGCAGTGGTGACCTATAGCTGTAACAACCATGAGGTAGGTGGTCAGTAAATCGGCTTGGACAGAACCTGGGAGGGGCTTTGGTTGGGGTGGGGAGGCCTGTTTGGGTTTGGCTTTGTTTACTGTTTATCCAGAACTGGATGGCCCAGTGTCTAGCTCATTATGCTCCATCATAGCCTTAATCACAATGAGGGAACTGATTAGTATTCTAGCCCAAGGCCTGCCAGAAGTGTCAAGCCACCAGCTCCCCATTCCCCTCACCATTGGTATAGTAGCCATATGCCTGTGTGTGGACAGGTTCATAGGGACCAGGCCAGGGCCTTTGCCCACCTAGCTGCAGGTTGCATGGTGACAAAGGCCTATTTGTTGCTTCATGTGAACAAGGGGATCTCATATTTCTGGCACTTCTCTGTCTGGTGCCCACTGTTACCTTTCCCCAAAGGCAGGCAATCTCTGCGACTCTAGCCAACTAGCCCTGTCTCCTTTGCCTGCCTACCTACTCTGGGCAACCAGGACGTGACGTTTCATACCTGAGCGGTGGAGGGCTGGGGACCCGAGGAACAGAGCTGGGGGCTGGTGATAGGGCCTGGGAGATGTTCTTCCCTTGCCCTTTTAAATCTTATCTTGTGTGTTGGGGCCCCAGACTCCCCAGTCTTCCAGCCCAACAGCTGTGAGCCTCCAGGGCCACTACCCGGAAGCCAGCTGCCTCTTCTTGGGGAATTCTTTGAAATTCCAGGCTCGGCCATCTGGGTATGCAAATATCTCCAGATTTGCTGAGCCCGGCCAAGTGGCTGCACCCCAGGCAGAGCTGTGAGAATTAACTGCCACTACCCCCAGATGGGGAAAACTGCTAGGGGCTGTTGGTGCATGGAACCTGCGCTTTCACCTGCTGAGAGACTCTTTAAGAGTGGGAGAGAGAGAAGTCCTGGGGGCTCCCCAGGTCCTGCTCTAGTTACTAACTGTATAAGGGATTTTGCATATAAGGTGTATACTCACTGTATAAGGGTGAGTTGGGAGACCCTTGGGGGCCCTTCCTGGAGTGTGAATCTCTGAGCATAAGAAAGTCCCTGGAATATGGAGGGAAGCCTTGGGTCTAGCGTGGCTAGAAGGGTGGGGGCTATCTTGAGGGAAAGCTCCTGGCTTCCTACCATGCCAGATCCAGGCAGTAGAGCTGGCTTAGGCAGCCCAGAGTAGGCCCAGCAGTCTGGCCCCCAGAATGCCTTGCTTTCTCCCAGGCCTCCCCCTGGGGCTGGTTATCTGGCTGTAGCAGGAGGAATGTGTGCTTTGAGTGGGGAAGGGTGGGGGGGCAGGGTCAGGGCGGAAACCTGGGAATGTGGACTCCCTGCCTGTCCCTGTCCCTGTTGGAGGGAGGGAGCCACGGAGAATGTGGCTGACAGGCCCCAGGCGTGGGAGAGTGTAGGCCTGCTTGTATGTGTGAGTATGTGCGGGAGGGGGCTGCCCATGTGTATAGGAACGTGTGAGAGAATTGTGAGCATGGACATTCCTTAGTGTTTATGCATATGGGTGTGAGCCTAAACTGTGTAGCCTTTGAGGAACAGAAGTCGAATCTGTATTTGAATCACAGGCCCATGACTTTTCAGTTGTATATTCTTGAGCAACTAATTTCTCTCTCCTTTGCTTGGTTTTCTCATCTGGAAAATGGGCACTTGGCCCAGGCTGGCCCATAGGCAATGCTTGGTGGAAAATGGCCTTATCAAATTAAAGGGTTGCCGCTGTGGGTGCTTATGGATTCAGGGAAGTAGGCGTGGGTAGTTGGACATTTTTGCTGGACTCTTACACAAGCCAGCTGATTTTGAGCAGGACCAGCTCCTGGGACACCCAGGGACTTGGGGCAGGCTGTCTGGGCCCCTTTGGGGCCTATGCCTTTCATACCCACTTAGCAAGGCCTGCAAGAATGTGCCTAAAAACAGAATGGGTAGGCATTTAGATGGACATGCCTGGCCAGCCTGTGTGCCCCTGCACAGGGTTTGTGTTCCTCTGTTTCTCTTGGGGGACAAAAGGAGAGCTCAGCTACCCTTCCTGGTGAATAAAAGCCTGGAAGGGGATGCTGGGAAGAGCTGCCTCCAGCCATCTGGGAGTGGAGATGCTGTGGAAGGAGGCCAGACCTCCCCCAGCTGTTTCCCTGCCCTACCTGAAGGATGAGAGTAAGGGATGAGACATGGGTGATTGTAGCACTGCCCACAGCCCAGAATCCTTGCTTTCCCCCATTCTAGGGCACAGGCCACCAAGTGGTTCTACGCTCTCTTAAAGAGTGCCTCTGTGTGCCTGTGTGTGCGTGCATGAGGTCTTGAAGGGGGGAAGCCATTGGAATCTTGGATCAACAGGCAGGATTTGGGATCCAGGCACAGAGAGGCTGGGGAATTAGGCAGTGTTACACAGCCAGGCAAAACTAGGGAATGTTTGAAGTCTTTCCGGGTGGAACCTTTAGGGGGAGCTCCCTGGCTGCAAGGGATTCCTGGAAGCCCCTGGGAGGTCCCAGGCCTTAACTGGAGGAAGTGAGGGCTAGAGCCCAGCTGGCCCTACAACTGTAAGCACAGGAGTGGCCTGTAAGGGTGTGTTGAAGGAATGAGGGATCTTGGCCTTGTTCCTACACACATGTACCACTGGGAAATGATGGTGGTGAGGGGTGGGGTGGATTTCTGAGATCAGGGGCCAGCCCTCTTTCCTTCTTTAGATTTGGAATAGGGAGCGCTCTGGAACTGATGCCTCGGTTTCTGTACGAAAAATGGCGGAATGGAGAGAGAGACTGATTAGGGATGGTCCTTAAGGAGCTTGCGTGGGAGGTTCTGGACCTTGTTTTAACTGAGAGGTCAGATCACTGCTGGGTGGGCGGTGCTTTGTGTTCTACAGCCTTGTGAGAGTGGCAGGAAATGGGGCCAGTAGCAATGTACTAGTTGAGTTGCACCTGATGAGAGATTGGGGGTGGTTTCCCCACGGAAGTCCCACAGTGTGTGTGGCCAGTGTGGCAGTGTACTAGGGGAATTGATATATGTGGCCACTGTGTGAGTGAGTGCAGCAGTGTGAGTGGTTTGTGACACTTGAATTGTGTTTCCCAGGTGTGTGTAATGGCTGAACTAATTTTGTTGTTGGGATGAATCAGGTTCCTGGAGAGGAATGGACCTATCTGGAGAGAGTGATGCTATTAAGTAGTTACAATCATTATATTGATATGACTTAACTAGTATACAGACATTAAAAATGATCCCACTACCCTCTGTGTTTTGAGTGCTTACCATGTGCTTGGCCCTGTGCTAAGTGCCTAACCTGCAGTAGCTCATTTGGTTCTGTCAGAACCCTGAGAGTTAATGCTGGTTTGCCTGTGCCACAATGTTTATTATGCCATGTTATATTCTCGTTGGCGGATGTGATACAGCCGCATCTCTGTCTTACTTGCTGAAGTGCAACTTGTGGCAGTGTGGGGTCCTGTTGTATACTTGGGCTCTCTGTCCTGTTTTGTGTTGCCAATATGGGGCTCCACTGTGTTGTTCCATAGTTTAAGACCCAATTTGACAATGTTTTTTGAGGTGATGGTGATGGTGTATAATTTGGCTGTGTGACTTCTTTGCTTTGTTGTGCATCCAGAGTATGTAACTCCCTTCTGTCCTGTAGTTGAGACCAGCTAGTAGAATGTATGACACATTTTGTGTCTTGGTGATGTGGGTGTCTAGTGTAGGGTCATCGGTTGTGGTGGTGTGAACTGGTTGTGTGATAGCGTGACTGGCTGTATTGTTATGTGTCTGTGACCCTATTGTGTGTGTCCGGGGGAACCATTTGTTTGACCCCTTGACCTCCTGTCCTAACTTGTGTCAGAGACTGTTGTAGTGTGCTGTAACTCCGTGAGGTGAGTGGGGGCAGTGGCCCATAGTGGCCCATCCCTGTACACATTGTGTGTCCGTGTGAGCCCATGTGCCGCTGTGCCCCTTTTCGGGTCTGTGTGTTGTCTGACCTCAGCCGCGTATGCCCCCACCCCTGCCAGCACCGCTGCCCCTCCCCCGCGCCGCCCGCGCAGCGATCGATCGCCATTGATTGTCCCTGACGAGCTGCTCCACTTTCCAGCCAATGTCAGGAGGGGGGATCTCCGCCGCCCTGGCGGTGTCATTTCCACACACTCCCTGGGCTGCCGCCAGCGCGGGCGCCACTAAGAGCCGGCCTGGATCGCCCAGAGCGCGGACCGGACCGCCCACGCCGCGCCAGGACGCCCGACGGAGAGGCCAGACCCCCACCTGCCCGGCCTGCGGCCCTGCACCCAGACCTTCCTCCCTTGGTGGGTGGATGCTGTCGCTCCACCAGTTTGAGCTGGCCCCGAGGAGGGTGGGGGCACAGTCGGTGCGCCAGTGCACTCGGGTGGGGGCGTGGGGGGCCGTTTCCGGCGGGCGGAGGCGCCTGCGGGCCAGCTTTGCCGTGGCCCAAACAGATGCTAATGATTTTCCGGGAGGCGCCGGTTATCTCTGGCCCCAGCCAGCCAGTGCTCGGGCTTGGGCCGGGCATAGACACCTCCCCACCCTCCCCCTCACCCCTATGAGCCTCGCCAAATGACCACCTGGCCCCGAGTGGACAGTGGGGGTCGCAGGCTCCCTGGGGTGCCCCCAGAACTCTGGCTGCAAGGGAATGTTTGCTCCTGTCCACCCAAGATGCTGCTGCATCCTCCTCTGAACCCTTCCCAAAGCACCCCCCCTCCCATCTGAACAGGGGAAACTGAGGCTTAGAAAAGCCCAACCCAAGGTCATGCTGACCCACCACCTGCTGGGCTGAGTGGATCACACTCTCTCAAGGCCACCCTGTCGGGGACTCAGCCTTCCTGGTCCCTCTTTGCCCAGGGGCCAGAGCCAGTTTCCAGGCTCCCCGGTGGAAGTGCTGACGTGGCTTTGGGCAGCTGTCTGGGGCCGGGAAGCGGGGCAGATGTCACAGAGCCCAGGGGAGGAGGCGGCTCCATGGGGAGGGCGGGCAGGGCCTCTTGCCTGGCGAGACACGCCTCCTCCCCCTAGGCCTGGCGGTGTCTGGGACTGGGGCATAGCTGCTGCCCAGGCTGACCCGCCTCCAATTCTAGCCCCAGCTCCTCTGTGTGCCTGCTGACAAGTGCTGTAACCTCTCTGGTTCTCTTCCTCCCCTGTGGAGGAATATAACAGCACCTGCTTTGGATGAGTGTGAGCCTCAGATGAAAGCAGAGGTGTGCAAAGCCCCCAGTCCAGTGCTGGACATACTGTTCCTGCTCAACATGTGTTAGCAATTATTATTATTGTCTTTGCAAGTGGGAATTTGGTGTGTCCAGGAGCAAAACTGAGTCCTGAGAGTGCCAGCTGGCTTCAGAGGTCATTCCAGCCAGCCTCCTGCCTTGGTGCCCCTGGCCCTCTGCATTTCTCATGCCTGTCTAGCTTTGTTTCCTCTCACTGAAGTGTCAGCTCCCCTCAGCTCTGCCTGCTGCCAAGCTGCCCCCACCCCCTCTTATCGTTGTAGTTCCCTCCTATCTGGCCGCCACATTGGGTCCCTCGAGCAGCACAGCCCCCTGGGAACAGCAATCGATGGGGCGGAACAGCCTCCCTGACAGATGGACCCATGGAGGCTGGGCTGCTTCAGCAGAGCTCCCTAGGAAACCAGAGACAAGAGCCGAGCCACCATGGCTGCCTCCTAAATAGAAATGGGAGGAGGCAGAGAGATGAGGAGGAGGCCAGAGCTTCCAGCCAGCCCCATGCTGGGCCAACCCTCTGGGGATGGGTCTGGTGGGGCAGGGCAACCCCTATACTTTTCCACAGGCCCAGATCCTCTTGAGGGGAGGGCTCTGTAGAGCTCGCTTGGTAGGTAGGATGTGTCTGAATTCCCATCATGGGCAGGTGAAGTTTTGCCGTCCCCATCCCCCCATGGGCACTTTTTCTAACAAGCCCAGAGGCTGGTGGGTGGGTGGGCAGGCAGGCGGCTTACCACATTCCTCAGGCTATAAGGGGCCTTTGAAGCCAGAATGGCAGGAGGACCTTCTCTGCCTGTTGGGGGTGGGAAATGATGAGCCTCGGCCCCTGTGAGTGTGTGTGGAGAATACCTCCTATCTCCTACCAGGCTCCCAGATTAGTCAGGGACTTCTTCCCAGGGTTTCTCAACCTCAGCACTATTGACATTTTGGGCCATTTAATTCTTTGTCCTGTGCATTGTAAGATGCGTAGCAGCAGTTGTGATAACGAAAAATGTCTCCAGATATTGCCCAGTGCCCCCTGGGAGGCAAAATCAGCTCTAGTTGAGAATCACTGGTCTAACCTCAGGACCAGCCCCCTGGGTTGGAAGGGGTGGCTGACCCCATGGGGATGCCACATATCCTCTTCAGTAGTGGAAAGGGAGGTTTCCAAAAAGGCTCTGTCCCCAGCTGTCTCAGGCCCAGGAGGGTGGGAGACACTCTCCCCCCTCCCCATGGCCCCTGCTAGGTTGGAGGGAACCATGCTTGCCTGAGATGGCAGAGCATTTGGCGTCACTGCTCAGCTGCACCAGGCTTGGTGCCAACACCTTACTGCTGAGACTACAGAGCATGGGGGCGGGGGAGCGGGGGCGTTCATGGGGGTACTCAGGCTGCCTGTGCGACCTTCTGTCCAGCCAGCTTGAGATGAGGGGAGCCAACGTGGATGATCAGCCTCCTGCCTTCCCTTGGTGCCCTGGCAATGTCTCTGCTGCCTCCCTCTAGACCAGTGTTGGGTTGGGAGTAGGTCTGGCAGGACTGAGAGCCAGCGGGGGCTACTGCCTGGAGCAGGAGGATTGTGGACACAAGTCTAGCGGGCCCAGCCAGCTGACAGCTGGGCCACCTGAATGCCGAGCTCTCCCCTCGAGGAAGGGGAGGAAAGAAGACACTGTGGGTTGGCTAAATGCTACCTGAGTCCCCCCCCAACCCACAAGCCCTTGAGCCTGAGGACTGGGGAGGGAGCTCCCTCTGGAGTCATCTCCCTCTTCCTGCTCAAGCAGGCAGGCAGGCGTTGAGGTAAGGGAAAGTTTTCTAGAGCATAGTGTCACTGCTGGGAAGTCCCTACTTATGTCTAACCTACTTCCTTTCTTCCTGTAGCATCTGCCCCTATCCTGGGCTGTGTGGTTCTCTGGCCAGGGTGTGCCCTTATTCCTGGGGAAGAGAACCCCATGGGGGAATTTTCAGTCAAAATAAAGGTCAACGGGTCCTTGTGTGGGTAGAGGGATGAGGGTGCCTAACTGGGCTCAGCTAGGGGATGGAGAAGAGCACTGGTGCCAGTTGACAGACCAGGGCCTACAGAGAGCAGGGTTTCCCCAAGACACACTGAACCCAGCACCAGCCTAGGGGGTCCTAGGGTGGGGAGGAGGAAGTGGCTGGGAGGTGGGCAGTGGCTTTGTAACCAGAGATGGGCCAAGCGGTATGAGGCAGCAGCTTGGAGCTGGAGTTTAAAATAGCGCCTCGGCCTGGCCAGGATCGGGTTCGGGTCACCCACAAGGCAGTGTGGCCACGACCATCCGGCTCGGGTTTCTTGCCACCCTTGATGATTTAATGGAGGAGGGGGCTACCCAGGCAGATAAGATAAGACCCCCTAAGAAAGGGGGTCCAGGCACTGCCACTTACAGTCCCCTGAGCAGGCTCTTGCCTGTTTCCTTTCTCCTCCACACCCACCCCCACGGGACAGGTTGCCCCAGCTGCATCCTGATGCCCTCCCTCCTCTTCAGTAAATATTTGGCACCAACTGAGGACCAGGTACTTGACAGAGCATGGAGATGAGTAAGGCCTTGACCTTTTCTAAAGCCCAGGAGTTTTGGTCCCCAGGAGCACACAGAAGGGGGAAGGTGATAAGTATTCAGCAGAGACCCTCCACTGATGTCCTAGCCTCAATCCTGAAAGTCCTAGGCATTGGGAAAGGAAGAGGCAGAAAGACCCCCACAGGCTGCAAGAGAGGAGGGTTAGACCTCAAATAAGCCTTCCAGTGAAGAAATGGATTATGGCTACAATGGAGAGGGGAGAATGTCTTCTCAAAAGCTAGTGATCATCCTTGAAAATTCCCCGGGGTGGTCCACTCCCCCAGTGTTCCCTGGCCTGCCCCTCCCCCAAGGCAAAGCCCTCAGACATAGATCTGAGAGCACGTTCTGGTCCTTCTCTGTCCAAGTAGAGTGATCACTTCCTCAGGCTGACCCAAGCAATAGGGCAAGGGGCCAGGGGATATGGGGGTGGGGGTTCCCCTCTTTAGTTTTTTGAGGGAAGTAGCTCTAGCTCTGCCACATCCCATTTTGCTGTTAGAAAGTGGGAAAAAGCTACTTCAATCAATAAAAAGTTCTAACCATAATCCCTTCTGCTCCACTCTCCCTTGCCAGAGAGTCTCTGGGCCCCTAGGGGCAGTAACAACCTCTGGGCAGTGGCCCTTGAGGCCTGGCAGGTAGGGTTTCTCCCCACTTTGCCCTCCTTCCCCAGCCGTGAGTCCGAGGAGGTGACCCAGCAGGCCAAGTCAGCTCAGGGCCAGATCTCTCTCTAACTGGAGCAATGGCCATCTCTCCTGACGGAGCCCACATATATCTAAAAAAGCGTCTTGTATATCTTAATGATTTCTCAACAGCCCCTGATTGAAGCATGCTCAATTTAGCTGTGCCGTAAGTAACTTTTTATATTTCCTCGGGGAATCATTTCATTTATGAATCTTTTCTGAATCTGCAATCTCGATTAAAAGTTGATTTTTTTTTTTTTTTTGGTCTCTGTCTCCTTGGCTTCTGAGACGCCTCCCTAGCGAAAAGGGTGGTAGCACCATCAGTCCTCCCGCCTTAGCCTGTCTGGGTCAGGAGAGTTCTTCCCGAGGTGTGGGGGGAGCAGCAGCCAAGCCTCCCCTGTGGTAGCACCTGGGGCTACGTGACCTGAGGGGGAGCCGCCCTGGAGGAGGGGCTTACAGACAGGTTGGGGGCATTGCCAGTCTCCTGCCCACATACCCTCCCCTACCTGCCTCATATCAGCCCCGCTACAACCAGTGTTACACTGGGGGGATTGTCCTGCCCATTCTGGCTTTAGGGTGTCTCCTCACCTGTAGTTTAAGAATTTAAGAAGGAGACAGAGAACGCTTCAAGGGTTCAGCTTGAGAGCACACAACGGGTTCAAATCCTGGCCCTGCTCCTGTACAGCTGCCATAGCCTAGGTAAGTCACCTCTCCTCTCAGAGCCTCAGTTTCCTTATTTGCAAAATGAGAATGTGATTGTTAAACAGATTACCAAGGAGGTAAAGGGTTTAGCACAATATCTTCAGAAAGGCAGCCTTTATTATTTCCCTTGGGGGACCCCAACACCAGGAAGCAGGGTTGGAACAATGCTGAGGGTCCTATCCCAATTCTGAACAGTATCTAATTCTTTTCCTCAACCCATTCATTATCTAGTCCTGGTGATACCCCTTGAGGTGAAGTGGGTGGGACTGGCATAGTTATCTCCCTGAGGATAAGGGTCTGGTGGGGTTGGGACTTGCCCAGGGGCTGCCCCAGGAGGCCCACCCAGAGCTCCTGACTCTCTCCTAAGAGGCAAAGGTCAGGGCTACAGTAGGAAGGCTGGAGGGCAAACTAGGGTAAGAAGCTCTGAACTCAGAGAGAAGGGCTTTCCCCATAGACACCGTCCCCATCTGCCCCCCCCCCCACTCCCTCCAGATAGTCGGGGGAGGGATTTGTCCAGGTGCTGCGACCTCTGGCTCTGACCTCTAACCTCTGACTCTAGCCTCCGGGGGGCTGGTGGGCTCTCTAAGCGTCAGAGTCACAACTGGGGGTGGGGCTGAGGGGACCCGGCAGCAGAGGCTGCTCTGGGAGTTAACGATTTACGAGGGGCCCCTTCCTGAGGCCTCCCTCCTCACAGGCCCAGCAAGGCAAGCAACCCGTGACTGCCCAGGTGGCTAGACACAGAACCAGTCCCGCCAGTTCAAAGAGCAGTTCATCCTGGGCCTACCCCCAGGCAACTGCCTGAGTACCCCATTCTCTGGAAGAGGAAGGCAAAGTAGGGGTTGGTAGGTAGGGTCTGGTCTGAGGAGGGAGGCTGGGTCCTGTTTTCCAAAGTCTCAGTGTGAGGGGCATTTAAGACCCTGCTTTGCCTTCTGGAGTCACATCTGTGAGGGGAGGCCTAGCCCCACCTCTCCACCTCCAGCAACTTTTCTCCATATCACCCCACCCTAGCCTGCAGGTCTTGGGTAGAGCACTTTCTGGCCAGGCTTCTGGATGCCCAGGGCACACCACCACCGGCCCCCCCTCTTTGGGCCTGGTCTGTGGCCTCCAGGTTTGGGATGCTGTGTCCTCCCCTCCCCCAAGGCCCCTTTCTGTTACCTTGCGGCCCCTCCCTCTTCTTGACCCTGAGGCCATGGAGCCACAGCTTTGGCCTCTGGGAGCACACAGTCCCACTTCCTGTTGGAGAGACAGTTGAACCATGATTGTGCCTAGTGAAGTCAAGAGTTACTGTCAGGGGACTTCCTGGTGGCGCAGTGGTTAAGAATTCGCCTGCCAATGCAGGGGACATGGGTTTGATACCAGGTCCTGGAAGATCCCACATGCCGCGGAGCAACTAAGCCCGTGCGTCACAACTACTGAGCCTGCGTGCCTAGAGCCCGTGCTCTGCAACAAGAGAAGCCACTGCAATGAGAAGCCCGCGCACCGCAACCAAGAGTAGCCCCTGCTCCCTGCAACAGAAAGCCCAAAGCCTGAGTGCAGCAACGAAGACCCAACACAGCCAGGGAGAGAGGGAGGGAGGGAGGGAGGGAGGGAGGGAGGAAGGAAGGAAGGAAGGAAGGAAGGAAGGGAGGGAGGGAGGGAGGAAGATCTTAAGAAAAAAAGAGTTACTGTCAGGGGCATGACGGACGCCCCCCAACTGTCCCTACTCCCCTTCCCTTACCACATAAGGGCTGAGTTCCCTGGGCCTGGCAGAGCATGGGGCTACTGCTGGTTGTCTGGCACATGTGTAGCTGTGCCTGGGTGCAAGCGGAAATACAAAGTGTGAGTGTATGTGCTGGCCTGGTCTCTGCTCCCTCCCAGCCTCACCCCAGAGTCATTTTATTCTGGGACCTGGGACCGGAGTCCCCCTTCTGCCCGCCTCCCTTCCCCACTGTTTATACAGCTCAGGGCCAGGCTGGGCCACCAAACTGACTTCTTAGGGATGGCTGGACCTTGGCCTCCTAAGAAACAGATCTAGCTTTTCTGAAATTTCCTTCTAGTTTCACGGTTCTCTTGTCCCTTCAGAGGTCATGGGGGCAGGGGTGGGGCCGAAGGGCCAGTGGTCAGTATGTGAGGGCTGAGACCCCAGAGGCGTGGGCCCATGTCTAGGCAGTCAAGCTTCTCTCTTCCCCTGCCCATGTTTGCACCCCCAGCTCTGCTCTGGAATTTTGGCCAAGGTCACAGTCCAGTGTGACCCCACTGAGCATTATCCTGCACCCTGCCCTGAGGCAGGGCTCCAAATGCCCTGGCTCTCATTTTCTGTGATACAGATGCGGGAACTGGGGCCTCAGGAGAGGCGTAGGCCAAGCTCTGGGTTGGCCGTCTTTATTGGAGACTAACTCCCACACTCCTCTCCATGCAGCCATTCCCAGTCACTGGATGTTTAATCAATGAGTGACATTAGCTGATAGATGGTAGTCATGGAAAAGGTAGATCCCCACACAAGGCATGGGTTTAAATCTTGGTTTTGCTACTTTGTAACATTAAGCAGTTGTCTTGAGTCCAGGGATTAAATAAGCATATTCACAGAAAGCAATTAGTGTGGTGCGAGACACATAGTAAGTGCTCAGAAAACTGTTGGCTACAATCCTTACTACTGGTACCTACTTAGTGCCAGGCTTCAGGCCCAAAGCAGGTAGGAGACTCTCCCTTACCCTCAACAAATTTTTGTGGATGGTAGTAGTGAGGGGACAGGGAGACCATGAGCAAATAAAAGCTATTTCTGTGCAGTGTGGTCACTGTGGCCACAAGAGGGGACAGATGAGGGCCCCCAAAGCCAGGCCGCAGAGTACAATTGTTCAGTGCATGCACTGCAAAAAAGGCACCTGGCCAAGGGGTCTAGGAAGACTGGAAGACAGTTTATGACCTGCTGCCAAATGGGGGTACCTATATCTGCCAAAAAGTGGTAGCTTTTTCTAATTTGCACAAAGGCTAGTGCTGGCTCTGTAGATATAAGCCAAACTGAGGCGGGGAGTAGAAGTCAAAGAAGGTTCCCAGTGGAGTGATACATGCTCTTGGGCTTCAGTGAGGACTTCAGGAGGTGAGCTTGATTAAGGCCCTTCTGGGCAGAGGGAACAGTGCATGCAAAGCCACAGATACTTGAAGGGAAGTTTTGGGGTGTCTGAGGGAACCACCAGTGTTGAGTGGTGTTGGTCAGCAGGGCTCAGGAATTGCAGGGAAGAATAGGACCAGTTAGGGAAGCCAGGCCAAGTTGGGGAAGGGGCTTGAGCTGAGCCCTATGGGCTCTGAGGAGTCACTACAGGATGAGGAACAGGTGAACCCCAGGCAGATCTGTATGTGAGAAGCCTCACGAGGATAGCAAATCTCTGAGGTTAGGAAAACAACTTTGGTGCCAGTCTCATGTCAGTTTCCTCATCTGAAAAATGGGGACAATACTACTACTGGGGCTGATGTAAAGATTAAATGAGATAAGTTACCTTAACTATTTAGCTTAATGCCCTGCTCAGGGTAAGGGCTTTGTAAATGCTAGCTATGGATATTATAACCAGGACCAGGAGAGCAGGATCCAGGGTATTGGACTGACACATTCCTACCCAGAAGACAGGGCAGGTGGGTGCAGGGCCCTTCTCTCCCCGACAGGTACTGGAGACTTATGGAATTTGCTTCCTGACTCTAAGCTGATTGATTGAATAGCAATATGAAACTCCAATACTCCTTTTTGGAGGGATTGTGAACCAGGATCCCTTTATTTCTTCTTGTGGAAGGGGCCTGGGGTGGGGATAGTCTCTCCCAAGGCCAGAGACCTCCCGCCCAGTCCTTCCTGGGTGTCTCCCCCTTGTCTTACTTGTTATGGTAGAGAGTTCTATGTGGATGGTTTGCACATGGCATTTCCTGTTCATGTTGCATTTTCCATGTGGACAGTTCTGCCACTCTCCTCTCTGGTTCCTACCTGGGGTGGATAAGTGAGGATCTGGGTCTCCCTCCACTTCTTAATTTCCAGGAGAAGGGGAAGACTCCAAGATCCACTATCTAGACTAGGCCAGGCATATGCCAACACCCCTTCCCTGAGAAAGTCACCACTGATATCACCTGACTCATCTCCATTGCAGCCTGCAGCCCCTTGGGCTTTGCCCTCCTGTGATGGGGAGGGGACAGAGGTCTTGGGGAAAAAAGTGGATAATTAATAGTAATTCCCTAAGGTGGAGCTACTACCCCCCCCCCCCACCATGGATTTCAGCATGAAGCTTTTTTCAGGTATGCAGGGCCTGATTCTGCACTCACCCTAGGCTTCAGAAGCCTTGAGGACTGAGTTTCATTTCTTGGGTCCTAATCCTCTGAGGCCTGCTGCTGACTCCTGGGCAACAGGTCCCACCTCACAGTTTGGGCCTCAGCTTCCCCAGAAAAGGTAGATAGTGGTGGGCTAAGTGTTTGCAGATCCTTGAGCATCTAGGCCTGGGACCCTGCTTCCTTTCGCCTTGTATGGTCAGTGCCTAACACCGTACCGTACCTGACACTCAGGGTGGGGCCCAGAATGTCTATCTTTAAGCAGTTTAGGGGTGATAATCTGGAGGTGTTCGTTTGTCTTAAAACTGTGTTCTCAGAGCAAGTACCTTGCTTTACTCACATGGTACGTTTGGTGTGGCTTTGAGGAAGCTTGCTGGACAGGAGAGGAGAGGCTAAAGGCCTCCCCTAGGGAGCCATTCGTTGACACACAGTTAAAGGAGGACACTTCTCAGCTTTTGTGGAAGGGAGGGGGTGTCCAAGAGAGGGTCATTCCCTGTGGCCTGGAAGGTCAGAGCAGGTAGAGAGACAACACATTCCAGATGAACTCTGCCCTCTGACACCTCCCTCACACCCCTATCTGCTGGCAGGGTCAAAGTCCCAAAGCCAAATTTAGAAGGCTTGGAGGGTGGGCACCAGCGGCTGCTCCCATGAGACCCAGGCCCCAGGTCCTCCAACACCGAGGCAGGTGGCACAGAGGAGGAAACAGCGAGGTGGGAGCTAGTTTTGCTTCTTCCACTGAGACTGCTCCAGTGACTGGAGGCACCGGGTCGCCGCAGTTAACTCCCTGTTATCTGGGTCCCAATCATTCTCAGGCTGAGAACGATTAACCCTAGGCAGACTTCGCAAACCGTCCTGCCCCTTTCCTGTTAGGGTCTCTGGTCTGGGGGCTGTGTTTTCTCTGTCTTGTGGAGGCA
Source organism: Balaenoptera musculus (assembly GCF_009873245.2). Classification (NCBI taxonomy): domain Eukaryota; kingdom Metazoa; phylum Chordata; class Mammalia; order Artiodactyla; family Balaenopteridae; genus Balaenoptera; species Balaenoptera musculus. The sequence continues at coordinate 115,641,974 of NC_045787.1, forward strand.
GCACAAATCCACCCCCACGAATTCCACAGAATTGAAGAAACTTTCCACTTTGGGATTATACGAGTGAGCCTGGGGCTCGCTCTGTGGGTCCCTGAAGTGGCGAGAAGACGACATCTGCAGCTTTAGGATTAGCCCAAGCTGGGCAGATGGAGGGGGCACTGAATGACGGCGAGGATACGCGGGCCCAAATATGTACCCGCTGGGCTTTTGTTCTCTCTTTCAACCAGTGTCTATTGAGCGTTTCTCTGTGCTAGGCACTGTTTCGGGCTCAGAGTTCACAGGCCACTGTCTCAGGGCACCACAATGTAGTCGCTTTGGCTCCAGGACTCAGGGTTTCGGTTGGGGCCAGCGTAGGTAACAAAATATCCGTTGTCGGATCAGTTTCCTCATCTGTGTAATGGGGACAGGAACCTTCACCCCCTTTCTCCCGGGTAACTAGAGCCCACCGAGTACGGGAATGCGCTCTGGGAAGGGTGCAATCTTTGAACACGCGTCTAGCTCCAAGAGTGCTCGGCTATGAGTTCTCGGCCCTACGCGCACCTGAGCTGAGGGGCGCGGCCAAACCCTTCCTGCTGGTCCTTGTAGCTTCCCCTCCGGCTGGAGAGACGGGGCAGAGGGATGGCGGATTTCTCCATAAGGTGCGTCTCCAAGCCCATGCACTCCTCACAGAACGGGAGAGGTCCTCTTATTTTTTGTAAAGTTACAGAAAAAGAGGTGAAGACGGGGCGCGCTGGGGAGCTCAGCCTGGGCCGACCTCGTCAGAGCGCGGGGAGCTTGAGGCGCAGTGGCTGCGGCTCCGGCCTCAGAGCCTGCGGCGTCCAAGTGGCCAGAGCTGCGTCGGGAGGGAGGCGGAGGGAGGAGGGAGGGGAGCCGAGGTGGGGGGGGGGAGGAAGGAGGAGGGAGCTTTGAGTCCGGTCCGGGTTTTGCCGGCAGCCCCCGGGCAGCGTTCAGAGCTCCTGCCCGGGCGGGCGCGCGGCGGCGGCGGCGGCAGAGGCGGCGGAGCCTGAGCGGGGATGTAGAGGCGGCAGCAGAGGCGGCGGCGGCGGCGAGAGCAGGCGCCCGAGCCGAGAGAGAAGAGCGGCCGAACCTTGTTCCCCGAAGCCGGGCCCCGCGTCCCTGCCCTGCCCAGCCCAGCGCCCAGCCATGCGCGTTGCCTGCTGAGTCCGGGCGCCTCACGCTGCGCCCTCCGCCAGCCGCTCAGCGCTACGCTTGGGGGTGATTAGTTGCTTTTTGTTGTTTTTTAATTTGGGCCGCGGGGAGGGGGAGGAGGGGCAGGTGCTGCAGGCTCCCCCCCCTCCCCGCCTCCGACCAGCCGCGGCGGCGTGACTCCGGCTCCGGACCCGGGCACGGCGGGCGGCGCGGCTGGAGCGGAGCGCACCGCGGCGGCGGTGCCCAGAGCGGAGCGCAGCTCCCCGCCCCTCCCCTCCCCCTCGGCCTCGCGGCGGCGGCGGCGGTGGCGGCTTGGACGACTCTGAGAGCCGGTAGGTGTCGGGCCACGGCCCTCCCCCGACCCCCCCCCCGGAGGCCGGCCCCCTCCCCTTCCCCGCCTACCTCCCTCTCCTCCCCCGGGGCCCGGTGCGCGGCCGGGGCCGGAGTTCGCTGCAAGTCTGCGGAAAGTTTGGCGGCGCGGGCTCCCCCGAAGTTCAGGTGCGGAGAGCCAGGGACGGGAAAAGAGGGGTCCGTGTTTGGGTGTGGCGGGGGGCGCCCGTAGTCTGAGCCTCGGAGCCCCGACGCTGGGAGCCCTAGCTCCGGTGATCGCTCGATGGCCTCTTCTATACTCAAGCCTCCCCAAGCCGCAGTCAGCTCGGTCGCAGATCACTGAGTTCAGACAAAAAGAGGGGTTTTAGGGTCGGGGACGGCGGCTTGGGCGCCATGGATTGGGGTCGGGGCTCTCCCTGCGGGGTACGGACCCCTCCCCAAGTACTCGCGCTTGAGGGCACAGGGGCGGCGGGAGCCCGTGTCCTCACCTCTCGGTGTTGGGCGGGCGCTCCGCCTGCGGGGGCGGCTGATTGGAGATCTCCGGCGCGCACTCCCCCCAACAGACCCCATTCGCAGCCCTGTGTTTTGGGGGCATTACTGCTCTAATGCCCAGGACGACGCGTGGCTGAGTCTCCCCCTCCACTTGGAGGGGGCGGTGGCCACTTCTGCATTTCCCCTGCGGCTCCTCGCCCCCGCTGTCCGCGGGGTGCCTGGCGGGCTGACCAAGTTTGACCTTTTTTTTTTTTTTTCCGTCAAAGTATCACCCCCGACCACCACTGCTCCCTGCGGCCTCTTTCTCCCTTCCTCCCTAGCCTTAGGGAGTCTTTCAGGATGTCTCCTGAGCCCCGCGTGGCCAAGCAGCATGCAAAGCCAGGGAGGGAGAATGGGGGTGTTCCTCTAGCTGCGGAGCTGTGGGAGGCGGGTGTCCCAGGCGCCTGCTTCGCTGCTCTGGCCCCAAATTTACCCGTGAAGTTTGGCCCCGAGCCCCCTCCTCTCTTCTTCCCCAGAGCGAGGGGCCGAACCGCCGCGAGAAGAATGTGTTAATTTTCTTGCTGGGGGAAGTTGTCCTCGCCCGTAATGGGCTGCTTTCCGGCGGGGAGTGCGGGGTGCGCCTGGCTTTGTTTATTTGTAGGATCAACAGAAAGTGAGTGACCCCAGTTTTTAAATGGGGGGCCGCCTCCGGGACCTGTCAGAAGAGCTGAAGCGCCCAATGAGGGAGCAAGATCGCTTTTTGGTCTCCCACCGCCCCCCCCTTCAGGAATCGGAAGGGGTGCGCGGAGTTGGGCTGGTGCCACGGGCTGCGAGGAGGAACCTTGCAGATTTGGGGGGTTCTGTAGCGACTCATCCGGGAAGACTTGCTCCCTCCTCTTGTCTCCTGCGACGGGGGTCTGAAGGGTTGGCAGCCGCGCCCTACTTTGCCCCCTGGACCCTGGGTGGTCTGAGAGTCGCGTCTTCGGATAGAAGGGGCTGAAGGGGGGGTTCTGGCGAGCCAGCCTCTTGACCTCCGCCTTTGCCTGCGCCGCGGGCGCTGTTCGGAGTCCTAGGTTTTGTGGTGGGCCCGGCCCCCCCCCCCGCCTCTCCGCGTTTGCGCAGGAAGCGCTGGGGAGGGGGCGTGTACGTTGGTTCGGCCCTCGCCCCCGCCGGAGCCGCCCCAGGGCGGCCGGCAAACAGAGTCCCTTTCAAGTTTTCCGCTGAGGCCGCCTGGCGGGGGCTGCGTGCGCGGTCGCTGCGGACTTGTTTGGAGCGCTATTTGAACGCCCGGCGCCACCTCAGCTGCCCTGGCCCGCGGGGGCGGGAGGCGGGGGGGCCGGGGGATGGCTGTCCATGTAACTGAGAGCATTTAAATTAGATGTTTTTAGGGGGCGTGCTGGCCTAAGCTTGCCCTGAACCCCCTCCTGAAAGACCCTCGTACCGTAGGTGCCAACCGTCTTAGGAAACCCGGGAACTGAGACCCGAAGCCTTCTCCCAAACCCCTTTTTGAGAGCGATGCGGGGAGACTGAGGCCAGCGCTACCTACTACTGCGTAGTGTTGATTTAGCAGTTTCTCTGGATGAGACTCAAGCAAGAGCTTGGGGGGGGGGAGTGGGTAGTGGCCCGCTCTGCAGCTGTCACCCCCTTCCCAGAACGGAAATTGTCCTCTCTCCTTGGGGAGGAGGGAGAGGGGGTGATTTTTGCCCTGGGAAGGGGTGGGAACAGCTGAGGGAGGTTGGCCTCTGAGTTTTCAGTCAGCCCTGGGGGTCTCGGTAGAAGCCCACCGCCCCCACATACCCACCTCCAATCCTGGCAGGACCTGGGGCTCTCCCAGGGAAGCAGGAGCTAGCCTTGCACCTCCCTCTCCCATGCCACCTCCCTTTCCAAGGTGGGGGCAGAGGTTCCTCTGCAGAAGACAGACCCTTGGCTGACTGGCTGTCCGTTGGCGCCTTATTTATGTGTGTATTTGGGCCCGGCTGTTTTCCCGGCTCAGCAGGTGACCCTGGCCAGGGCCTCCTATCTCTCCCCCGACAGAGCCTGTTGACTTACCCGTGGGCCAGCGGCCTCGTCTTTATCACGTGAGGCCTGGAATGTCCACCCGGCAGGGCTAGGCTGGGTGGGGGAAGGGAAGGGGAGGGGAGGATTCTGCATCCAGGGCCCAGGCCAGCTCAAACCTGTGTTCTATGGGTTCCTACTGTGGCCCCTAACTCTTGCTGCCTCTTTCCAGCTTCTTGCCTACCTTCTACCCATTTGGCAGATGTGAAGCTGAGGCTTATGGGAGTGTGGGGGGCAGGGTTGCATCTGGATAAAGGATCAAGTCTCTGGGAATTAAATACCCCAACTTCTTTAGGACCTCATCTAGTTATTCATGGGAGAGTGGAATGGAGATGGGGGTCTCTCTGGGAGGGAGGGGTGTAGGCTGGGCTGTCAGCTGACTTTCCAGGGTGCAGGATAGGGTGGAGGAATGGTGGGATACTGATGAGCCAGACCCAGGCCTACTTTCTTAGAGCCTTTGGTGGGGTGATCATGAAGCCAGAACTAGCTCCCCAAGGACGGTGTTCTGAAGCATGCCTTAACTGACCAAGGATGGGGTGGGGCTCACTTATTATTACTGTTGTTATTATTATTGCCCACTCTTTATATATAATTTACTTATTCATTCATTGGTCTAGTGTGTATTTATTGAGCACCTACTGTGTGTCAAGCCCCACCCTTCTGGGAGTGCAGAAGTGAATCACTGACTCTGCCCCTGCTCTGGAGGCAGGCCCAGGGTAGAAACTCCGCCCTCTTTCCCTACCCCTGGGGCCCTGAATGGGGCTTTCCCATTTTTTTCCTGGGGCTCTACCTCTCTTACCCCCCACCACCTGGTCCCATCCTAGCCTGTGTGTGTGGTTGTATGGGTGTGCGTGTGTGTGTGTGAAGTGCCCTTGATTAAGTGTATTAATAGTTAAACTCTCACTCATAGCTGGAACTCACCAGACCACAAAAAGCCTCCCCAGTTACTCACGCGCTACTGCCCAACAAGAATATCCCACTCAAGTTTTTTTTGCTTTCTCTTACTTCCCCCTTTATTCCCCCCAGCTCTGAGCCCACCTCCCAGGCTGCGGGCAATAAGAAAGGACTGCCCCCTCAAAGACCCAGGAATCTCCAACCATTCCACCTGCCCCCTAAAGTCAAAGGCAGTGTCAGCTGCTGGATGAGGCTGTGTGGGTCTAGTCTGTTGGTATGAGATGTGGGAATCTGGGTGGTTTGTGTGCTAATGACTCAAGACGTGTTTATCTGTGACTCTGTGTGTTGAATGTGTGTCTGTCTATCTTGGGGTGTGGGAGTCTGAGCATATGTGTATTTGTGAATCAGGACATGTGTCTGTGGATCTAGGAGTTTGTGTATGCATCGCATATATACCTGTGTGTGAACCTGAGAGCCTATATCTGAAAGTTGGATTTGTCCCTGTAAATCTAGGAATGTGTATATTGTGAGTTCTGTGTGCTTAGAATTTTGGAGAGGGTGTGTTCATGATTTGTGTATATCTGTGTGTTTTATATATGCTTGTAAATATCGGAGTGTCTCGCTCCCTGAGTGGTGTATCTGAATTGAGAAAGTGTGTGTGACTCTGGGAGTGGCATATCTGAGCTGTGCTGACAATGGTCTATGTCTGTCTTTGGTGGCTGGTGTCTATGTTCCTTTTTCTTTCTGAGTCTCTCCCTCCCTGATTGAGGCCCTGAGTGTGTGAGTGTGTGTAATGTTGAACCTCTCCCACCCAGTCTTTCCCCTCCCCTGCCCTCCCTGGCAGTAACTGGGCAGCCTCCCCATCTGCCTGCCTGCTGGGAGTTTTGGAAGCCATGGAGGGAGACAGGCTGGGGCCGGGGTGACAGCACGTATCCACGGCGATGGCAGCCTGTGATTATGGGAATAAAAGGATTTTAAGGTCATGGGTTTATTTTTCTGTTTTGTGTTTTTCCCCCCTTTGCTGGAACCATTGGCAGCAAAGGGCTATTGCTGTGTGTCTGCAGGTTGGGAGTCTGTCCCCCTGCAAGTGAACATGGATCTGCAGGGCTTTCCTGGGAGCATGAACACATGTGTGTACATGCATGAGTGGAGCCTGTGAGAGCGTGTGTTCCTATCTTCCTGCTCCCCATGGGAGAGTCCACAGGACTGTTCCCTGGGGGAGAATTCTCAGGAAAACTTCTTGTTTCTGGGTGTTTCATGGAGCTGGAACCCTGTAGTCCTGTGTGTGTTGAAGAGCTGTCTGGCCTCAATCTTTGCCCACCTGTCTCCCCCTCCCCGCCCACTCCCCCCATAGGGTGTCTCTGGCCAGAGACTGGCTAGGCCCAGTCACCTGGGCCAGGCCACATCTCGGGGTGTCAGTGCCCCTGGCCCTGCTCCAGCCCCTGTAATTGCATTCTGCCGCCTAATCCCCCGCCAGCTCAATTAGATCGCAAATTCTTCTTCATTTCCTGCCTCTGATGCTGGCCTCCCTCTGGGCTCACAGGGCCTGGGAGGGAGGGAGGGGATCTTGCCCCCTCTTCTGCCAGCACTGAGGGCTCTGGAGGTGGGGGTGATTAGTTCCTGGCACACTGGCCCTGGGGTGCTGGTTGCAGCCCTGGGGACCAACAGGACAGGGCTTTTTGGACCAGCCTCAGTATCCCCATGCTGGGGGAAGGGGCTTGTGTAATCTGGTACATGAGCTCTGGGTAGACCAGGCAGATCACTCTGGCCAGGCCCGTAGGCAGTGCCCTCACTCTGGGTCCCCACAGGCTCTGCCCATCTCCTGCTCCCAGAGCAGTTGCTCACAACCCCTGGCATAGCAGTTGTGACCTTGTTTTTGACCTTTTCTTGTTGGCTGTTCCAGGCACCAATAGGATCACTGAGCTCCCCCCTACTGGGTCCTCCTAACCCCCTGCCTTGACCTTGCCTGGGCAAGTGTATTTGACCACTGGCTCTGGAGTCAGAGCTGGCTCCAAATCCTGGCCATGTCACTGCCTAGCTGGATATATGACCTTTGGTCCGTATGTGTTCTTTCTATGAGCCTCAGTTTCCTTATCCCTGAAATGGGATAATAAGAGTGCCTGCTTCACAAGGCTATTTTCAGATTAACACAGGGATGGCTGTGCAGTGCCCAGCACCAGTGGCTAACCCACAGTCAGCATTCAATAAAAGTTGGCTTTTATGGTGATGAGGACTTCATATCCCCCAGTGAAAAGGAAAAAAGAACACGTGGGTCATGGTTAGCATTTCTGTCTCCATTCTGCTAATTACTAGGTGTATGACCTTGGGTACATCACTTTGCCTCTCTGGATTTCTCTTCCCCATCTGTAAAATGGGACCGATAATGGGTCTGACCTCACAGGATTATCTGCATGCAGTTGCTTGGCCCCAGCTGCCCCTGCAGGTTTTCAAAGTATTACTTGTCCTCTTATTTCTTTCCTCACACCAAGCCTGGGTGGGGTGCAGCTGGTGAAGGCACAGGCTCAGGGACAAGGGGACTGGCCAAGGTCATGAGGCTGATAATGGGACCTGGGTGGGTAGGAGGGCTAGGGGATGACCTGCTGGCTTGCTTGCCCGTTTACTCGCTGGCTCAGCTGAGCTGTGAGGCATGGCCTTCCCTCCCGCTTGTCTCTGTGGAAAGTGGTGGCTTGGCTGATTTTTTTTCTGTAAAGGGGAAGCTGGATGTCTACCCCCTTCTTCCCCAGGAGGCGCCTGTGGCAGCGGCTGTGCTGACAGGCCTCCTGGCCCTCTTACTAGGGTGGATGGCAGCTCTGGAAGGCCGGCTGCGTGCAGATCAGCCAGAGGGAAGAGGGAACCGCAAAGGTCCCCTGCCATCACTAATCCCTACGGTCCCTCCCACCCTCAGCCTGTCCTCCGTCTGGATGGAAAGACAGAAAGCAGCCACAGCAGGAGGAGAGCTGGGGGAGACTGGCTCTGCTCAGGAGGTGATGGAGGGCGACAGGCACGGGTTTGGGAGGGGGTCTGCTTCAGGGTCCCTCTATCTCCCTGGCTAGTCTCCTTATTTCTATGACCTCTGTCACTCATTGGCCTAGGGTCTTTAATATTTCATGGCCTTTGGAGCCGGCCCCCTGCCCCAGCGCACAGGCCCCCTTTGTCTGCCTGCTGCCCACCCCCCGCCCGGGGCATCCGTGTCGCTGAATTGCTGAATTACTGACCCCAAGGCTGCCTCTGCCTTCACCCAACCAGCACTGACACCATCCCTGTCCCTCCTGACCTGCCTCCCCTGCACCTCTGCCTGTCACGCCCTCCATCTCTCCTGCGCATTCTCTCCCCTCCTCTCCCGTCTCTGACTATCTCCCTGCCCTTTCCCTCCATTTTCCTCTTTTGTTGGCCTCCTCCTTCCCAGCAGAACAGAAACCGCAGCAACTGGTGCGCCTGTCTGCCCCCCCTCCTGGGTCCACCCCTTCCTGCCCCCTCCCCCCAGCTGTGCTGGCCATGAGAGCTGGTTTTATTTATTTTTCTGTTTGTTTGGGAAGAGGGCAGTGGCAGTTCTGGGCCCTGGCTGCTGCGCTCTGCCTAGAGCAGCGGGCAGGCGGGCTGTACTGGCCTCCCAGGAATGTGGCCGGGACGCCCCGCGCTATATTTACTTCCCTCCAGCTGCTGGCCCCAGCAGGGCAGAGCCAGGCCTGCCCGGTGGCCCCGGGGGAGCCCTGTACCCACCCTCCCCTGTCCAGCAGACCCCACATGGCCCTTGGGCCCACTGTTCTCTCTCTTCCCCATGACCTCCCTTGACCTCCTTGGACTTGCCCCGTCTGCCAGCAGGAACCCTCACGTGCCGTGCCAGGACAGGCATGAAGTGCGGGCGCTGGGGCCTGATTCGTGTGGGACAGCACCTGGCAGCCTCCACACCTCCACCTAGGGGCCTAGCCTAGGCCTGTAATCTGGTGGTCAGAACTATGCAAAGCATCTTCCCGGGCCTCTCCCTACCGGGCCTGGTCCTTGCTTTTGCCATGATCCCCTCGGCTCTGCTATGACCACTGCCAGGGGCTGGGTAGGGTAGGGTGGGGGGCCTGAGCCGGTGTCAGCAGCTGCGTTCTGTTCACTGCTACCCCGCTTCCCACGTAACCTGCTGGACCTCCCAGGTTTCCCATGTAGACGCATTCATATGCATAACTAAGTTCTTGCACATACATGTGCAGCACACATGAACACATGATGGAGTGTACCTTCCTTGGAGGCAGGGCCATGCCTCTTGTCATTGAGTCTCTCATTCATCAGATGCTTATGGGATTTACTGAGCCCGCTCCTTGCCAGCCTTGCAATGGGATGTGGCAGTGATTCCTTCCTGTACCCCCAGTGCCTGGCACCAGCTAAGTGTTTGAAGAGCTTTAGCTGCTGCTCTAATCAACTGCTGTCCCCCAATTATTACTGTAATGATCATAATAGGTCGTAACAATGGTGATGACAATGGCTAACCCATCCTAAGCCCTTCCTGTGGGCAGGCACTGTGTGAACAGCTTTCTAGCCTTCACTTCCTTGAATCCTCACAGTAGGCCAGTGATTTGGGTGCTGTTAGCATTCCCATATACAAATGAGGAAACTGAGGCTGGAGAGTTTATGACTTGCCTCAGGACTTGCCGCTGACGAGTGGGATTGGGTCCTGGCTGAGCCCTTGACTGGCTATAAACACCAAGAGGACAGCCAGGGTTGGTCTCTGTGTGGTGGTCCACACTGCCTGGCACACAGCAGGCACTCCGTAAATGCCTACTGAATACAGGCCGTGCTCTCTTTCCTTCTTGAGGCCCCCAGACTCCTGGCAAGGGGCCTGGCATCTGGTGGGAAGATGGGCTGATTGGCTAGTTGGGTGAATGAAAGAATGAATTAATGAATGACCAGGTGATTGGCTGTGGAATTGAGTGTTCTCAAGGGACGCCAGAATGGGAGATGTGCTTATGCTGGTGATCAGAATGGTCTGTGGAAACCCACTGGCCCTGTAGAGGATTCTGGAAAGTGAGCTTGGGGGGCAGGGCTGAGAGATGCAGCCAGAGACCCGTAGGCTGCTGAGGCTGAGCCCTTGGGGCAGGTCATGTCTTCTCCCTGGACCTCAGTTATTCCATCCATCAAATGGGCTTGGGAACCTTGCCCTGGCTGGCTGCCAGCTGGCCTGGGAGCCTGAGAGGTGAAGGGACTGTGGTGGGAAGGAGGAAGCAGTGGGTGGTGAAGACAGGAAGATGAAGCGTGGAGCTTGGCTTGGAACCTGAGAAGCAGGGAGACCAGCCCTGACCTGACGCCCGTCCTCCCTCTGAGCTACAGGGTGAGGGTGCAGGCTCACAAACCCCTACCCACCCACTTTTGCTCTGGCAAGGGCTGGGCTTCCTGACAGCTGCAGCGTCAGTGGCTGTGTGTGCCACGAGGTGGTGGCCTGTCCTCCAGGACTAGACCAGCTGTATCCCCAGGCTTATGACCCCCACGCCCGCCCCACAGCCTCACGTCCATTTCCTGTTGACCCTGATGGGAGAGCCCAGCCCCTCTCCTGCCTGACCCACCTCCCCCAAAGCTAGATAGGAAGTTGGTTAGCTGGGCGCATAGCAGCAGGTAGGAGCGGGCTTGGCCCCCTTTCTTCCAGGCAGCGTCCGTTCTTGGTGGCCTAGAATTTTAAGTCACAGGAGTCTAAAATCATAGAATACTTGGAGCTGAGGGATTCTTGTCAAGATTCTTGTCGTGTTGGGATTCCAGAATCACAGAACCACGGGCTTTACTGCTGGAAGGATGCATGAATGGTCATGTTTCAATCTTGTTTGATGCTAGGAACATTGAGGATCTGAGGGGAGGGGCTTCCCTGTGGTGCCCTCAAGTGACATGAGTACATACCTTAGACAGAAAGCCAGTTCTGCCTCTGGTCTACCCCTCTTTGTAGATGAAGCCGGCTCGGGGAGTGGGCTGTGTGGGCCCAGTCAGGCAGCACGGGGATGCGGCTGGCCTGCAGGCGCAGGAGGGGTCCTCACGGCAGTGCCTGCCCGCCCGCTGCCCACGCTTCCCCAAGGCACCAGTGTGAGGAGGAAATGCAGGCTGTTGCTTCCAGCGACAGCCGGCAGGGCCGGGCGGCTTCCCAGCTCCCCCTCTGATTCACGGCTGCCTGCAGCTCCCCCCTCCCCTGGGGGCCTCAGCAGCCCCATCTGTGCAATGGGGAGAGGAGGCTTTACCCCACAGTCTAGCGTCACAAGGACAATACGGTTGGGATTCTTTTTAAGACCACCCTTACGCTGTGGGAGAGTTGGGCGAGGAGTACTGAATAGCCAGCTGGGCATTTGGACCCAGAGCACTGAGAAGTTCTGCTTGGAGTCGTCCTAATGCCTCCAGTAGCCTGGGAGGCTGAATGGGTTCCTGGGGCAGAAAGTGTGGCAGGTGGGAAATGATAGAGAAGGGCCCTGCAGACAGAGTCTCCTTCAGGAAGAACCCTGGATGGGAGACCTAGCTCACTGGGCTCTCTCCTGGCCTCGGTATACCCATCTGCAAAATGGAGCGTGTCATTCCATGAGGTCATTCATTCATTGTCTGCTCTGTGCCTGGATATGTGCTGGGTACTGGGGATGCTGAGGCAAGTAGTGGGGAGAGGAGGGGTGTCCTTGGCTGCGGGGTGGGCGTATGATTTGGCTAAAGGGGTGACTCTGGGAGAAGGAATGAGTGTGGTGCCGGTGGGGGGAGATAAGGGGCTGGCCAGCGAGGCACAATGTCCAGCGGAAAATCCCAGCTGTTCTCAGGAAGTGTTTCCTCCACTGGTCCCCGGGGAGGGAGGCGAGGCAAGCAGGAAGGAGGATAGTTGGGGCAAACAAGGCCCCCAGCCAGTCGGATGGAGACGTCCCAGGCCTGGCAGCTGGGCAGGTGTGCCCCTCACACTGCAGGAGGGCTGGAACACAGCCCCCCCACGCTCTGGGGCTGGGCCTGTGGTGGCGGGCCGGGCTGCGAGGAGGGGCCGGGCCATAGTCCAGATTTCAAAGCCTTCCCCGGGGGGCCTCACGGTGCCCTCCGCCCTGTCCTGAGCTGCCACCGCAGGAGCGGCAGATGCTGTTTCATCGGCTGAGGCGAGTGGGAGGCCTCCGGAAGGTCCTCCTGGGAGGTTCCGGGGGGCAGCGGGGGCGTCAGCAGCTGCCGCCCAGCCAGGGCTGGCTCATGGTGGCCTCCCAAGTCCCTCAGTTCCCCCAGGCCTGGGGGCCGGGGCTGGTGCTTCGGAATTGAGACCGGTTCCTCCCGCCTTCACTCCCCCTACTGCCCACCAAGCTTCTTGGCTCTGGCCCCCCTCCCATTCCTGGCTGCGTCTGCAGAGCCCCCGGGGGAAGGCAGGGGAGGAGGCGCAGCGGGCTCAGAACAGCGGGTGCCCGTGCAGCCAAGTATTTGCGCGAGCTGTCAGAGACAGACAGGCATGTGGGGAATTTGGTGCGTGTGGGGCTGGGGGAAGCAGCCGGGTGGGCAGGCAGGCAGGAGGAGGGAAGCTGGGGCTGCCTCCCCCGCCTGTTGAACCCTGCAGAGACCACCATTCTCCCCAGCCCGGGCCAGAAGGTGCATCCGGCACCTTCTTCCTGCCTGTATCAGAAGAGTGGGAGGAGTGGGACCGGGACCCCGGCTGATGACGGTGCTGACGCTGGGGAAGGGGTGCCCTGTTGAGGGCCGGAGCCTGGGAGAGGCTGTCTGGTGGAGTGTGGAGCCAGGCAGGAGTCCGGGTTGTGCCCAACTGTGGCCTGCAGGAAATAGCAGCTGTCATGCTCCTGCGTCTCCCCCCACCCAAAGCCTGGCACGACTTGTTTCCTGGCCAGTGTCCGGCAGAGGCAGGTCGGAGGAGCCTGCTATTGCCCAGCCTGGGCAAGGAATAGGCAGGGTGAAGGGGGCCATGTTTATAAGCCTAAAGGTACTTGGGGTGCTGGGGAGGGCTCCCCTAGGCTTTCTTTTGCTGAAGCAGGCTGGAGTCATTTTGAAGGAGGGGACCTCAGCCCCTGCCTCCCTGGACAAAGACCCCAATTTAGTCACCTTTGTCTTCTCTCCGATAGTTCCTGTTAGGCAGGTCAGGGCCTAGAGCTGAGTAATACTTGATGTTTCCTAGCTGAGAGCCCAGAGAGGGACATACACTGGCCCAGGGTCACACAGTGGGCTCCCTGGCCTTCCCCCTACCCTCGTGAGGGTGGGGTCATTGGGAAGAGGTGAACATTGGGGGTTGCTAGGGTGGGGGGCTATATTTAGTCAGTCCTGCAGAGCCAGGGGGCCCCTGGGAGCAGCTGTTGGTGGGGGGGCAGACAGAGGCCTAGAGCTGCATTTAGTCTGGACAGAAATATCCTCCCCCCACCCACCCACCCACCGGCTGGGCGGCCAGGCTGCGGGCTTGTCCCCTGAGGGGCAGCTTGCCTGGGCCTGGCGGCCGGCAGGACAGCAAGATGACCCGATAGGCTTTTCCCAGCTCAGGTTTCGATGAAACAGGAACCGGAGCCGTAGCCTGGGCTGTGGGGGCCAGGGCTGCCTCCCCCCCCCGCTTCTCCCCTTCTCCCCATGATGCAGCCTCCCCTTCTCAGAGGCCTGGGGAAGCAGCAGGTTATTTATCAAGCTGGCCTCCCTGCCGCGTCTGCCTGAGCCTCCCCCCCACCCCCTCCCTTGCGCTGGCGGCATGAGCCCAGCAGAGCAGGGTGAGCTAGGCGGGCTGGCGGCGGGATGAGCTCAGGAGACGTGAGTCACCCCGTCCCCAGCAGCCCCACGAGGCCCTGCGGCCTGGCAGGCAGCGCGTACTCACGCACGCCCCGCGCGGCACCCCTGGGGGTGCACGCTTGGGACAGACGGTCACTCAGCACACGTCGTTTCACACGACCCAGCACACACAGCTGACCCCCACGGGCACGGCCCAGTCACATTCACTGTGCACACTCCAGAAGCACGCTCTCTGTCACACTCACGGCCCCAGCCTCTGGCGCACCCGCACACTGGCATGCGCAGAGGCGAATGGATAAACAGAGTCACACGTGGGCGTGCTGGGCCCCTGGGAAACGGCTCCATTAAGGCAATTGTATGTCTGCTCCATCCTGTCACGGCCTCAGGCCATCGTCCTCCGGCCACAGCTCACCCAGATGGTGCGGAGAGTTGGGCCAGGGCCGCTGACCGCACCAAGCCTGGCACACACACGCGCACTCGCAGCGTGGTTGAGGCCCCATTCACTCAAAGGCCCCTGTGTAGGCTCACACAAAAGAGGCCCAGCCCTCGGCCATGTAGAGTCAGCTGAATTCTACAAGGTGGGCACGGGAAGGGAGGCGTTTTCCCACCCCGCAGGCTGGCTCTCTGGGGGAGGAGGCCCAGGTCTTGGGCGTGGAAGTGTTAAACCCAGTTGCCCTCCAGTATGGGGATCTCTGGTCCAGGCAGAGCCGGTTGGGGGTCGATGGGGGAGGGATGCAGAGGAGCTAGGAAGAGGAAAGGCTGGAGAAGGAAAGCCGTGGAGAATCGATTTTCCTGGGAGCGCCAAGTGGCCAGCTGCTCCCCCCACTCAGGGAGCTGGGTCCTTGGGAGATTGGGGGTGCCAGAGACTGGGGAGGAACGAGACTCCCTTGATCTAGGGGGCTGCGCCTCAGGAGTCTGTCAGCTCACACTCCCTGCTCACCCTGGCACCCGCTTTCCTCTGTCCTCTTGGTTCCCAAGCTCCTCATCATCCCCTCCTGCCCTGCAGCCAGCACCCTGAGACTTAGAATTCGGACTTAGCCCCTGGTTCTTAGTCCCTGGCCCGCAAAATGGATACAGATCTGGCCTGAGTACAAGGAAGGGCTGGGCTGCTGCGTTAGAGGGATGCCCTCAGGGAGTCTCTATGTTTCTGCTGCCTGTTGGGGCTGGTGCCTGCCTTCCCTGGAGTGAGCAGGACTGGGGGCATACCCATTTTTCATACACTGAAAAGTACATCATTTTTCAGATGAGAGAATTGAGTCTGATGGGGATGGCTTCATGGTCATGAAGGGCTTTGGACACAGTCACCTAACACTCAGACTGCAGATCATTCTGGGCCCACAGGATTGAGACAGCCTAGCAGAGGTCAAGGGGCAGGTCGGGCCCATGTTGGCTCCCATCTCCTGGCCACATAGGTCTCCCCCATAAAGGCCTGGTCAGTGGTCGAGGAGAAGAGAGGGGCCTAGGCATCCTGAAGAAAACAAACAACAGTGGCCAGTAAGGAGGACTGGATGTCTCCTGAGCCATTGACTCTGGAGTTGGGCAGGCCTGGGCTCCACACCTGGCTTGGTTACTTGGAGCTTGATTACTGCCTGCTGTGTAAATCATGGCCCAGTGTGCCAACCTCTCTGACCTCACTTTTGCCACCTATAAAATGGGTATGACCCTTATCTCTGTGTCTTAAAACTGCAAGAGCTGAAGTAGGTGGTGGGGTGTGGTTCTCACCACGTCACAGTTGGATCTCCAGGTGAGTCCAGCCCTCCCCTCCACCTGTCTGCTCCACCAAAGCTGGCATTTTTCTGGGAGTAGTACCCCACAGCAAGGACTCCTTAATTAGAATGTCTTGGATTTACCCTTCTCTAGGACTGTTCTTAGATGACAATGCTGGGGTGTGGGAGTGGAGAGGCTGGGCTTGGGGCCACAGAGAAGGGGAGGGTTGGGAATAGATTGGACCCAGGGCAGAGGAACCTGGGGTCCTTGGGTGGACATTTCTGGGGGCTTCACAGTATTGGTGGAAACAGAGAGCCAACCATGGTTCCAAGACTTTTTCTGTCCCCTAACCCCCAACAGGTAGCAAGGCCACAAGTTAGACTCAAGCAGGAACTTCCAGGTGGCAAATGTGGCCTTTGCAGGGCGGTGAGGGGCTTAGTATACACCTGTGGAAGGGCTGTTGGGACTGTGGGAGCTTGAAGAAGTGCTGACATAGAGCAGGCAGGGCTGGGGGGCCAGGGAGGTAGGAGGAAAGGTTGGCAGGAAGTAGAGGTGGGTTATTCCTGTGGCCAGAAAAGGACAGCTGAGTGCTGCCCTCTTTGTAGCCTTCAGACCCCTACCGTGTACTCACCTCCCCGTGTTCCTGCAGGTAAGAGGACAGGGCAGGGAATGTTCTGTTTCAGGCTGGGGAAACTGAGGCATAAGGGATTGGCTCAGACTCAAAGGCAAACAGTGGCAGAACTGGGGCTGCAACCTGGATTACCCAGCACTCCTGGCTTGAGCTGTCCTTGACACTCACTCCCGTGTTGGCTGATGATGACAGTAAAAATAACAACACAGCTCTCACTTACTGAGCGCCTGTGCATGCTGGCCCTGCACTGAGAACCTCACATACATCCTCTCTAAGACCCTGGTGGGGGTGGGGCTGTCATGGTGGGTATTTCACAGATCAGGGAATGGGCTCAGCAAGATCAAGCCCCTTGTCTGAGGTCACCTAGCTGGAGGCTGCAGAGTGGGAGAGGAACCCTGACTCCAAACCCCACTTGGACCCTTTCATGGCCTGAACCTGTGCCTCTGGGGGACACCTACCCATCTCCCATAATCCACATGATGAGTAATGTTCTTAGTTGGGCCATCCCCTTCCCCACCTATGCCCTGCCCCATGACTCTCCTAGGGCCCTCTGTTATCTTGGACCCAAGAACCTTGGGACTGCTGACCCCTTAAGCCTGGGGAGGGTGAGCCCTGTTGCCCTTGTCTGCTGCAGACATGATTCACTGAGAGTGGGGTAGGAGTCAGGGCATGCCCCAGGGAGCAGATTGATGCTCCTTAGGGTTGCAGGGATCTCCTTGCAGACAAGTTCTGGGAAGGTCAATTGCTAGTCTTGTGAGAGCTGCTTAGGGGCCTGGTCAGCGTCACACACCTCTCCCATCCCCACCCCCCACCTTCCTGGGGACTCTTTTCCTCTCTCTGGAGAGCCCTGCAGGGAGTAGTTAAGAAAGTGCCCTTGAGCTGGAGCTATCTTCCTCTTCTGTACACAGGGGCCACAGTGACACCCCCCACCGCCCCAATCAGTGTGTGCTGGTTAGCTAAAGAGAGCACCAGGCACAGCGTGGCCCTGGGTCAGGGCTCACTAAAGGTCACTGAGTCGGGTTTATATTGCTGGAAGTTGGTGCTGGCCTTAAACGGAGGGGCAGAAAGTCTGGGTTTGGGGCCCTGTGCTGTGTGGCAAGTTACTTCCCCTTTCTGGTCTCAGTTTCTGCATCTGTAAAATGACTGAGAGTCTGCCCTGCACATTCTCTGA
This sequence comes from Balaenoptera musculus, assembly GCF_009873245.2. NCBI lineage: Eukaryota > Metazoa > Chordata > Mammalia > Artiodactyla > Balaenopteridae > Balaenoptera > Balaenoptera musculus. The sequence goes on from NC_045787.1 coordinate 115,659,070, forward strand.
GATGGAGGTAAGTCACAGTCAAGACAGACGCACTCACAGGCCCTGCAACTGCAACTGGTCACGAGGTCACCTAAGCCCTAGGCTTAGGGCTCCTGCAGAGCTCATGTCAGCATGGGATCCAGGGGGAGCAAGGTGGGCTCTAGAGATGGGCCAACTTGGATTTTAGTCTCACCATCAACAACTTGGGTGACTTTAACTCAGCTCTGAGCCTCAGTGTTCTCATCTGTGAAATGGGAAGACCATGGTGCCTACCTCTTTTGGCTGCTGGGAGAATAAAACAAGATGGTGTGGACAGAGCACCTGGCACAGACTCGATCCCTGGTGACCTACCACACCCACCAGCTGTTCTCTTGGTTGCTGCACCACCACCGCCCCACCCCCCACCCCCCGTCTTGGTCTCAGGGCTTCTGGGAAGGAGACAGTGCCAGTCTGCTGGCTCAGCCGGCTTGGCCACTGACCTTCAGAGCACCCAGGCTGTCAAGGCCACCTGACTGCCTGTCGGGCGGGTGGGGGGAGCGCCAGCCAGCTCCTCGCCTGACGCTACCCGCCCCAGCTCCCACTCTCCTCTCCTCTCTGCACGTGTGTGTGAGCTAATTAATCTCAACCCCTTTGGGAAATTAGAACGCTGCAGTCGCGGCCTCCTCAGCCTTGCAGTGCCCGTGCTGCTACTGGGCCCTGCTAAGACCCACTGTAGTTTGGGGGCACTGGGTGGGGGGTGGGGGCAGCAGGATGAGCTGGGAAGGCATGGGTGTCCCTGAGCCCTCCACCTCCTGGCTGGGGGGCTCTGGCTTCTCGGCCCCCTCCCCTCTCATTCAGCATCCATAAGGAGGCCAGACAATCACCCTGCCAGGATGAAACCCAACCCCCAGTGCCTCTCTGACCTCTTCCTGGGGCTAGGATGGTCACCCCCTAGTATGGTCATGTTCCATCTCGTTGCGGGGTCTTCTTGCCTGCCCAGCTCAGGCTGATGGAGACAGATGTAATTATGGAATTTTGCTTGGGAAATTAATTTGAAAAAGTTAATTAATTGGTGGTTCCGGAGGTGGCAGGCTGCACGCCCACCTGGTCCTACTGACGTCAGTGCTGACCCACCTGAGACGTGCAGCTTCCTGGGCAGGCTGGGGAGGGAGACCCCGGTGACCTGGCTGGGCAGACCAGTGTCCTGGCCCAGAGGGGACACCTGGGAAGGGTGTGTCACCTGGACTGGCTAAGCTGAACTCTGAACTCTGAACTCAGCCACTTGTTTGTGTGTTCACCAGGCCATTGTCAAGCTTCTACTATACACTGACCACAGTGTCTCAAGTGCCCCCAGCCAACATAGACTACTGAGCGTTTTGTCCAGTTCTTCCGAATCCCTTTTCTCAAGGGAAACCTCTAAACCTATTCCCAAAGTCTTTTCCATAGAGCTCAAGGGACATTATTGGGCCCATTGTACAGATGAAGCAACTGAGGCTCAGAGGGTGTGACAAGGCATTCAGCTATATTCTCCAGCAGGATGGAGTAGTGGGTGTATAAAAGTTAGGCTTCTTCGCAAGGGATGAACACTTCCACAGGCAGCCCCCTCCCAAGTGTGTGTGATAGGAGCCTTAAAGTTGACTGTACCCCAAAGAGAGGGCCAGAGAACATGGCCAACCCCTTCCTCCCTGGCATCATTGTGCCGCCTCCTTCCCCTTCCTCAGACATTTGTGTTACCCTGTATGTGCATATGGGGACTTCTCCCACCACCCCACCCTCAGGACGACCCAGCTGGGCTGAGGCAGGAGGCCCCATACCCTAGGGCTCCCTGGGTTATGTAGGGAACCCTACTGCCTCCTGGGTCCCCTGCAGGGCCCCGGACCACAACAGCCTGACCAGGTTCTAGTGTCTGGAGGAGTGTGGACTCGGTACACAGTACCTCAGTACCTAGTCTTTGTCTAGACTGAGGATAGGTTGGGGCAAGAGGTGGCCAGACCTGGGACAGGTCAGGGATATGACCTGTCGGAGGCCAGCAAGGTGAGGCACATGGGCTTTTAAGAGGTTTGGGTCTGGGTTCCCCTAAGCTGTGTGGCCTTGAGTAAGTCCCTTAGCTTCTCAGAGCCTCATTTTCTTCATCTGGGAAACAGGTGTGATCATATATGCCACGCAGAGGGCTGTGGTGAGGCACAGGGAGGTATAACCACTTGAAGCGTCTGACTTTGGAACCAGACTATTTCACTGCCTGGTGAGGCCGGATGGGTGGGAGAGCAGGGAGCCAATGGAACTGTGCAGGTGCCAGAGCCTGAGAAGGCCAAGATTTTGGAGGGGAATCTGGTGCATGTGGTTGGGACTGGAGCTGGAGGACACACGAGGAGGTGATACTTGTGAAGCACCCAAGAGCCAACAGCTAGCGGCCCAGAGCCCTGGGGCCTCTAGGGGGAGTCCATACAGCATCTACTCTTGGATTTGTTTAGTGCATTTCCTTACCTCCAGGATGTCCCCAGGGACCAAGTGGGCCCTGCAGTTAATTGTGTAGGCCTCACCTCTCATAGTTGTTCAGAATAAAAGTGACTGTCATGGGCAGGCTGAGCTAGGCATTTTGCATCCCATAGCCCTCTGATGTAGTCTGTAGTTCTGGGTTTCTTCAAGGTCTGACCTCTAGCCTAAGGTTTAAATGGACCACACCCATTCCCTGAGCATCCTGTGTGGGCTGGGTATGGGCTTAAAGGGGAGAAACTTCCTCTGCCCACCTTACCTCCAAGAAGCTCCCAGCAGGCGACTGGCTAAGTGCTCGGAGTTCTCTGCACAGACTCTTATTAAACCCTTCTCTGTGTGTGTCCATCCATGTTCCCCTAGACTGGGAGCTTCCTGAGGGTGGGGTCCATGACATCTCTCTAATCCCATGCCCAGCACAGAGTTAGCACTGGGTGGGGGTCATAGGGCTCCTGCTTGCCTATTTGACAGCTGGGCCAATTGACGCCCTGTGAGGACATTGCTCAGCCTTGTGAGGGGCAGAGCTAACCTGGCCCAGATGGGTGTGGGGTCTTCTGCAGGCTTCCTTGGGACCTGCAACTCCTAACTCACCTGGCAGGCCGTGTTCCCAGTGTCCAGCCTTGAGCCCCAGGCTCCTGAGACCTTGGGGAGCGAGGAGTTCTGGCATCAGAGGGTCAGAGGAGAGACCTTAATCTCTCCAAGCCTCAGTTTCTTTATCTGTAAAATGGGGATACTGGTACCTCTTCCTGGTAGTGCTTGGGAGGTGTAGGGTGGGTGGTTAAAAGAGATGTTCTTAGCTTCATGTCTGAAACTTTGTGAGAACTCCTTCTTAAGTGTTCACCATCTTTATTATTACTATTGACACTGTTATTTTGTTATCATTACATTATTATTCACCCTCCCAGGGCCCCAGCAGCTGCGGTGGCTCTGGGCCTGGATGCAGAGCTCTGGTCTACAGAGAAGTTGCAGTTCCTAATTAGTCAGTGCCCCAAGGAGAGGGCCTGGGTTTTTATTTTTGCTGGAGGATCCCACCTGCCCAAGGCTTCCCCAGGCCCTGTCATCAACTGGGCTAAGGCTGCAGCCCCCTCTCCAGCCTCCGGTAGGGGGCCTGGCTCCCAGCGAAAGCCTCCCCAAATTTCCCCTGCCACTCTCTCTGCCTCCCAGACCTCCAGGGCCATGAATCATTTATGAGGCAAAAATGAAACCAATTAAGAACAAACTTTGAAAGCCTCTAATTGCTGCGCCTGGTGGCACCGAGGAATGAGGGAAGCCAGGCCTGTTCGGTGCGGAATCTCCTCCGCCCGGGCCTTCCCAGGCCGCCTGTCCCACCGCGTCCCAGGGCGCCGCGGCCTCCCTGCTCCCCGCCGCCTCCTGGCCGCGGACGTGCCTGCGCGGCTCCGGCTTCTGCGTCTGCTGCCCCGGCGCCCGCCCGGGTCCCTGGCCGACTAATTAGGGCCGGCTCCCCTCCCCGCGCCACCCGCCGCCCGCTCCAGGCTGGAGGTGATGGCTGCTGTTCCTGCCGTCCTGGGGCCTGTGCCCCAGACCTGGCTGCCTTGCCGGTGGCGGGAGCCAGCCCTGCTGGCCTAGCCTAACCCAGACAAGCCCAGGGCACCCTGTCTCTGAACTGGGAGGCTGGGGGTCCCGGCGTGGGTAAGCGCTGGGAGGGGCTGGGTCACCTGGCTTGAACAGTCCCGTTCAGTCTCGGGGAGAGATCTGCTCCTCCCAGCGGGAGTGGAAGGGGCTGGGGGATGACTGATGAGATAGGGAAGCTGGAGGGATACAGGGGAAGGGATGGGGATGGGGATGGGGATGGGGTTGAGTTCCTGAGCTGTTGCGTTGGTGAAGCGGGACCGACACTTCCTCTCAGCGTTGCCACGAACACAATAAGCGTATACAGATTCCTTAGCCTCAATTTCCCCGTTTGTCCACTATCAGGACAGGCCAGTTTTCTCTTGGATTTGTAATTTGAGGAGCTGGGCTTTACATGTCCCCCGCCCGCCCTCTTGGGGGCTGCTGACGGGGTGGAGGTGGGGGTCTGGAGTATGGACCCAGCAGGGCCTGCCTCACTGCCAGGAGCCTTGGGCACTGGTGACCAGCCTGCTCGCTGTGCTGAGGGCCAGGCAGGCCCTGGGCACTCAACGCACGTTGTTTGCTGAAACCGAATTTCTGTGCTTGTGTTTTTCCATAATTATATTAGCAGGTGGGATTTTTCCTCGGGGAAGCGGTGGGAGGGGGAGCGCCATGGCAGTGTCCCCACCCGCTCTGAGCGCGAGCTCACACTCGGCTCTGCCCGCCCGCCTGCCGTAATGATTTTTTAATTATGCAGCCAGTGCTCAGAATTGTTAATCCGCCTCCAGCCCAGCATCCCCTCCAGCAGCTCATACCCCAGCCCCTCACTGGTGTCCCCAGAGTGGTGGTGTCCAAGCCCGAGCCCATCACTGTGCCCGGGAGCACCACCATGGTGTGAGAAAGGGGAGGCCCGGGAAGGCCACAGGGCCACCTCTCCTCCATCTGCAAGTGACAGAACCTGGTGGTGCGGGGCGCCTGTGGCTTTCTTCGCACCCCGCCACCCCTGGCCCCAGCATGGCTCGCTCCCACCAGCATAGCTGTGGCTCTGGAAGGGGGCAGGGGAGTGATCAGTGACCCCAAGGACACGTGCACCCAAGTACAAGCTTCATCTCTGTCACACCCGCACTCACACTTGGCTTCTCTTGCACACACACCCTCAGCCTCATAGCTACACAAGCACAGTAGCATGCTCTGTGTGTCTCTCACACACATAGCCGCACCTGAGGGCCAGGGTGCCCTCAGAAGACCCCGGTTGTCGCCTCCGTGCCCTGCAGCGGCCCTGCCCCCACTCTCTTGCCTCCATACCCCCCCCACCCCCCTGCCTGACTGGGTTGCACCCTGAGGTCTCCCTGCTCCCACCTGGTGGGGTGGCTGCCTGTGGCTGGGGCCTGCCTGAACCTCCGTCGGCCCAGCCTGGGGGAGGTGGCGGGTTGGGGGGGCTGTTCGGCAGCACTGTGGCGGCGGCTCCTCTCCAGGCGCCCAGCTGTGGCATCTGTCAAGGTCAGATAGCGACTCCGGAACCAGCCAGCTCGGCCCCATGGCCCCTCTCGCCTCATTATTTTTGTGTTCCGGGGCTGCAGCGCCACCTCCCTCCCTCCTCCTCAGCCTCCCTCCTCTTGCCTGCCTCCCCCACGCCTCTGCAGGGAGGGCCTGCGGTCTGGGGGCTTTTGTTTTCCAGTTTTTTCCACGCTCAGGCCAGGCAGATGCTGGCCAGAGGCATCAGGTCTTGAACAGCAGACAAGGCAGGTGCCTCCCTCGGGGCTGGGACAGGTTCTTGGCCATTGGAACCCTGGGTTGGTTTCTCAGGGGGACAAACTGAACCTGGGCGGAGCCCAGCCTCCACCACAGCCCAGGCGTACCTGTGGGCAACTTCCTGTTTCCACAGGGGCCCCAGCACCTGGCGTCAGTTCCTGTCTGCACCATCCCCACACCAGGTGGGCCCCAGACTCACATCCCAGAACCCTTCAGAGGCCCTGAGACAACTCACAGTGAGCGCATGCACGCCTGCACGCGCGTGCACACCCTCACAGGCCAGAAGAACCCACAAACATCCAGCCACCACGTAAACCACTCTACTTGGACACACGCACACTCGGTCATACGCATACATCCACAGATGCAGATAGCCACATTCCCCTCGTACACACAGGGGAGTCACACAGAGACCTCCACCTCCACTGGTATCTAAGCCCCATGTGTTCATCAGTGCTCAAACCCACAGAGTGACAGCTGAGACTGTACACACACACACCCACACTCTCGTGCATGCAGCGTGCACAGGTTTCTGACACACCTCCCAGGTGGACACACACAGATATACTTGTCCCTAGTGCTGCTTTCACCATACACACTCCAATCCTTGGGGCCTGGTGTTCCTTGAGCAGTTACAACACCCAAGGAGCTTTTGTCCCCTGAGATGCTGAAGTGAGCTTGAGGCTTCCCCTCTGATGCACCCTGTGTGTCCAGGGAGCCCCTGAAAAGTAGGAAATGGTGGTTGACAGATGGGCCACCCTACCCACCTGGCCGGCCTCCATGGATGTCCACCACCTTGGGCACAAGAGCACTGAGATGGAGTGGAATGGGAGGGTTCTGTGTGGGTCAGGATGGGCTTGATGGCGCTGGCTGGGAGGTCAGGCTCAGGGGAGTCTCTCAGGCTCTGTCTCTGGGTCCCTCTGCCCACCTCCAGCCCCTGATTAGGGTGTGTAAGTGTTGGGGGAGTGAGATGTGGACAGACTTCAGGCCCACCGGGGTCTCTGGGGTAGCCCTGGCCGTCACTCACTTCCTCCTCCAGCTGCGGACTGCTGTGACCGCCCCTGAGAGGGGGAGGTAGCTGGAGGTTTAGCAGTGGTGGGGGCCCCCACCCCCCAGGAAACTCAAAACCCTGGGCCAGCCGCGGGTGGCGGGTTGGGGCCGGCACAAAGAGGGCCTCTGTGCAGGCCGGCTGGGCTGCCCGCAGGATTCTGGGGGAGGAGCAGGAGCCGGTTTCCGTCCCATTCTGCTTCCTGCGGAGGCCGCCGGAATGCCCGGAGCTCTGGCCCAGCCTGGCCCGTCCGGCCCACCCGCAGCCCCTTCCCCTGTCTTCCTGGGCCCTAAGGTACAGCTGCAGACTTCTCTGCAACAGCATCCCGACGTGTTTTGCCCAGAGCCTGAGAACCACCCCCCAGGACCCTTGAGAAACCTAGAGGGTTCCCCTAGGCTGAGAGCTGAACTGGACCTCACCCTCCAGCCAAAACGTGCCTCGGAGCCCTTGGCCAGTGTTGGAGAGCCAGGCCCTGGAGTCATAGAGACCTGGTTTCAAATCCTGACTCTGCCGTTTATTGACCTTGTGACCTTAGGCAGGTGAGCCTCATCTGTAAATGGGGCTAATACTAGTTAGCAAGTTACAGAGAGAATTCAGTGAGAAAATGCATGTGAAATGCTTAGCACAATACGTGGCAGAGAGTGAGTGCTCATCATTAGGGTCTGCTATTATTGTGTCCTCTGGGAAGATAGGAAAGGGAGGGGTCTGAATGCTCACCCCAATAAGCCTCACATCATCTGGGGCTTGGTCCCAACCCTGTGGCCTGCTCAAAACCCTTCTCTCCAGGCCTCAGTTTCCCCATCTGAAAATCACATCAAGAGCCAGTTCTGGCCTCTCTGATGGGGGCGGGTGGGGGGTGTTCACTATCCGGAGTCTTTTTTCTGTATCTCTTCACCTCCTTCCGCATGGGGCCCTCTGGGCTCATGGCTCCTGCAGTTTGGGGTGAGGAGCAAGAACCATTCTTCTCCATTTTACAGATGGAAACTGAGGCTCAGTGTGGGGCAGGGTGTCAAAGTCAACAGGAAGGGACAGGATGGAGCCACAGACCTGGGCCTGCAGACTCAGTCCCCTGGCCAGTCCTATGGATATGTGCCCTGTCCCCACCAATTCCTTGGCCCACATATCTCTGAGCTGGCTTTCCCTGGCTTGTCCTGTGGTGAGGCCCACCGGGAGGGAGGTCCTAAGTAAGTGTGTGGGCTCTGATCCCAGGCTAGTGTCAGCTCAGACATCTCCACTTTAGGAAACCTTAGTCTAAGACCCAGGAGCTCCCAAACAGGGAGGCCATCATTTTCTCCAGATCACAGTTGCTTATCAAACTGCCTGTTCTAAATGGGGCAATCATAGTACTTCCTTCAGAAAGTGGGTATGAGGGTTCGATGAGACAAGCTATGTCCATTGTCTGGCACATAGGAAGGTCTCCATACATGTTAGCTGTTATCCTCGTGGTGCCATGTTATAGATGGGGAAACTGGCTCAGAGGCCATATGCCACGGTCACACAGCAAGGAGGGCCCTCCGGGTCCTTTGACTCTTCCAGAGAAGGAACCTGGCCCAAAGGAGGTACCTGTTGAGGCAGGCCTTGTCTTTATCAGAGGTGTCCCAGGACCCCTGTCTTGTTCCCCAGAGCCCCAGGTCAGGGAATACCTCCTGCCCGGGACCTCAGTGTTTTTTGTCCATGAAATGGGTTTATCCCCTCCTCCAGCTCCTTTTGGGAGCTCTGTAAGGGCGAACAGAGCCCCCTATACTCCTGGGTTTTCTCAGCAGCATGTTTCAGTTCTCAGGCAAGGGGGTTGAGCCTGCCTTGAGAAGAGGGGCATAAAAGGCCAGGGGGTATGGAGTCAGGGAAATAGGATTGCAGCCCTCACCCCCATTCTGTCCTTGGCAGTTGGTCTTGGGGTGTTAGTCTTAGGGAGGCCCTAGTGGTATTGAGGGCGTGTCCCACCCCAGGCCATCTGCTGGGTGCTAACAGTGGTCAATGTGTCCTTGTATGTGTGTGTCCATCCGTAGCTGGATATGTGCCCTGTGCTCTCCAGTGGGGCCTGCATTTCTCCTGGCCTCCAAGACCAGTGTCCCTATGTGTGTCTCCCTGGGCCTGAGTAGGGCTTTTTTTTCCCTCTGGAAACTCCCCAGGCTGAATCATGGAAATCAGAGATGGAAACCCCCCCCCCACACACACCCAATTGCTCAGCTCAGTTCAACCACCGTAGCCTGTGGTCTGCCCTCCCCGCCACCACTGGCCTGCCCACCATCAGTCAGTCTGTCCATCTTGCCTCCGTTGGAGACCAAGGACACCACCAGCCCATCAAGGTGGCTGGAGGGGCGTGAAGGGGTGTAGCAGGGATGTCAGGAGTGGGCACGGAAGTGTGGGGAAGGGTGCGATGAGCCAGGGTGTGTGAGTCTGCAACCCGGGCCTACATAGACGATGGCGGGCTCTGCTGGGCCAGTGCCTGGCGTCCTGAAGGCCCTGATGAAATGCCACCTCTTCCAGGAAGCCTTCCTTCAGCAGGCAGGACAGCTGGGAGGCTATTCCAGCCAGCAGAGGAGTAGGGGAGGGATGGTGCCTTGTGCAAACTCTGCCGTTGGTATTGGTGATAGTTGCACAACTCTGTAAATTTACTAAAAACCATTGAATGGGTGAATTTTATAGTAAGTAAAAATTGTACCTCAGCAAATCTGTTAAAAAAAATCCTGCCCTTGACCTCAAGCCCCACCCCGTTGGGACCCTGCCAACCTCATAGCCACACCTCACACCCACTTCCCCATTTCTTAGGAACGCTTTCAGGTTCATGTCTCCTTTGGTAACCTCTCCGTATCCTTAACTCACAGGCTAAGCAGCCCCTTCCTCCAGAAAGGTCCCCTTGCCCCACTCAGTCCCCTTCCCGCTCTCTCTTTTCACATCAGTTCACGTGACCATCAGCCCAGCTCCTGCATACCCCTCCAGAGCTGTGCGTCTGTATCCTGCACTGTCCCCCCAGGAGCACAGAGCATGGGGCCGCTCTCGGGTAGGTAGTGCAGGCTGTGTGCAACTGAACATCTAGAACATCTCACTGTGGCCACCTGTGTGCATGTCTCCATGCAGACAGCACTATCCCACCCCACAGTGCCTGCCTGTCCTGCCTCCCTCCCCCATTGCTGTGTGGCCTGAAGGGCTCAGGACAGAGCCCTGCTGGGGATGAATCCTGGCTCCCCTGGCACTGAGGGTGGAGTGAGAGCTCTGCCACCACCTCTGGTGACCTCATTGCCAGCTGGCATTATGATGTCACTGGCCCAGCATTCCGGGTTCCTGCTTGGGTATCTCCAAGCCCCGCAGGTGGGGACACTCCCCTGGGGTCTGTGACAGCTCATCCCCCCGACCATGTAAAGGTGACGGGCATGGTAACAACCTGTGGGGGTGGGGGCAGCCTCGGGGTAGCTGGGTCACCTTTCCCTGGCAGAACAAAGGCAGTCACAGAGCAGGGTGACTAACACTTTGGCTCTGGGTTCAAGTTCTAGCCCTACTGGGCACCGGCTGTTTGACCTTGGCCTGACAGCTTGAACCTCCCTGAGCCTCAGTTTCCTCATCTCTGAAATTGGTTAATAGTTCCTTTTTCCCTGAGTACTGGGGAGGAGTCAAGGAGAGAGAGAAGACAGGTAAAGCATAAGAGTACAGGGCCTGGGACACAGTAGGTGCTCAATAAATGCTAGCGGATAGGGTCGGTTAGTTAAGGGAGCCTGAGAGTCGCTTGGTGAGAGCTGGTTAGGGAGGGACGGTGTCCCGTGTCTTTTGGGACTGACCAGGGCCTGGGGGTAGAGGCAGAGGTGGCTCCACTGTCAGGAGAGGGGCCCCAGCTTTGACTGTCCCTCACTTCCCAGCTCAGCCAAGTGAGCTCCAGCCCGTAGGAGGTAGGGCCCACAGCCTGGCCCTGAGACCAGGAACCCACTGACCCCCAGCCCTCCTTCCTTTCTCCTCCCAGGCTTTGGGCCAGAGTGGGCTGGGGCTCGAGACAAGCTGGGTCTCATCTGGCCTCCCCCGACCTCTGCCTCTGCCTGCCTCTCCTGTAGGCATGTCCACCTGCCTTCTCTTGGTCCCCAGGTCCTTGCATCTGGGACTGTCTCCTCAGGGCTCTGTTTCCATGTCTCTCAGATCCTCTAGTCTCTGAGCCCAGTTGCCTCAGTCTGTGTTCGCTATGATGCTCTGTCCTCTAACCTTGACCCTTTGCCCTGTCCTCTCTCAGTCGCTTTCTCTGACCCCACCCCTCGAGTCCTCTTGTCTCGTGATCCTCTGTCCCCACCACCTGTCTCTATTCTTCTGGCCCCATGTCCCCCTCTGCCCCCCAGCTCTCTATGCCTGGGTTCCCCCCCTCACCCCCGCCCCCTGGGCTCTGTCCCCGCCCGTCAGCCCCTGGTCCCAGCTCCCGGCCGGCCCGGCTCCTGCATGGACAAAGGGGTCCTTTGTGGGCTGACCGCGGCTGGCGGGGCGGCGGGGCGCTGGCTCCGCATTACTGATGAAACGGAGCCCTTTGTTGTCCCTCCTCAGGCGCAGTATTTCTTTTTGGGGGCTGGATGCGTTCCTGGCAGGGCCGATGATGGATGCGCCCGCCGCCGCCCGCCTGCCCGCCAGCTTTCCCTCCCGCTCATTCCCGCTCCGCTTCAACGCAGCCCCAGCTCCTCCCCTGCCGCCTGGGCACTGCCAGGCCCTTCCTGGCCTGGGAGGGGGTTGCTGTGTGCCCTGCAGTAGAGGCCGGGGCCTGGGAGAAGGTCTTCTCTTATGTCCTCCCCTTCCATGAGTAGGGCACGTGAGCCCTGTGGTCAGTGGTCCACTGGGACAAGGGCATCAGCTTTTCCCAGGATCTGAAGGAGATGAGCCAGGTACAGGGACAGATCTGGAACAGGCTTGGTTGGGGACCAGGCTTTGGGGACTAGACGTTGGTATCTGTCCACTCTGGGGTTTGAGTTGCCCTGTGTGCCAGTCCCCCTTGTGTACCCCACCACCTTCACTTTCTGAGGCTGACAAACCAGTGTTCTGCCTGCAGCACCTGTTCAATGACATATCACGTCCTCTGGGCCCAAAGTCAGCATGTCCCAGGACCTGGGGTTGGGGGGAGTGGGGCGTGGCTGGGGGGAGTTGTCCCTGAGGAAGGACAGAAAAATGAAAGATCAGAGAGATTCGAAGAGGAGGCCAGAGATGAACAGAACATGAGATTAGGTCCCCACCAAGAGAGACTCGGGATGGAGACAGAAGCAGAGAGACTTAGCCAGAGTGCCAGCCCTGAAAGCAGGCCCGGCTGTGTCTGTGTCAGAGGGAGCTGACTTCTAATTGACCTGCCCGCCCCACACGCAGAGCCAGATCCTGGAGCTGGGAGGAGGGAGGGAGTAGAGCAAGAGCAGCGTTAATGCAGCTATCGATTTCTGCCACCAGCCAGCAGGCCGCAGAGGCGGGGGACACACGGAGGGGCTAGGGCGCAGACGGCTTCCCTCCCCACATCTCCAGCCCGTGGGCGTCTGCCTTCTTCTGTCTTCTCCCCTCAGCCTGTGTCTGGGGCTCCTGGGGCTGTGGTCCAGGGCAGAGCAGCTGAGCTCGGATGGGCAAGGGCTAGGTGACTTGGCATGACAGTCTCTGGCCCTGATCTCACTGGCCCTCGTCCCCAACACCTAGCCAGGGTCACTGATGCCTGGAGGGGTACTGATCTCTGAGGACAGGGGCCCAACAGCCAGCCTGGGCTTGGCCCTTAGGAGGTAGAACGGAGCACAGCAATCCTGGGGTATGTGTGACCCCCTTCCTCTTACTACCATCTGACCTCTGTGACACCCCCAGCCCAGTCTGGACACTCTGCCTGACCCTCCTGGGTTTGTCCTGGTGGAATCTGCCAGCTGGCCCAGCTCTTCCTCACCACCCATCCACCTTCACTAGGAAGGAGCCTAGGTGGGCCAGTGCCTGCTGGGGAGAGGCAGGGAGTGGCTGGCTGGCTGCTGATGCCTGCCGTTCACCTAACCCTGGAGACAGAGCTTCTCCCTCGCCTGCACTCACTCCTCCTCATGGCCACTCCTTAGCAGTCCTGGGCCAGGGACCCTGCCTGCTCGGGGCCTCGATTTCCCCTTCTGTAAGTGTACAGGGTTGGACTAGATGACCTCCCGGGCCAGGCTGAGTCCTGTGACTGGGGGATGGTGGGGTTGCCTGGGGACAAAGATGCAGTGTGTGCCGCCCCTAAGCCCAGGGCCGGACAGGCCCAGCCAGATGTGCGCCTCCCCCTTGAGTCGCCAGCTGCTCGGGGCTGGGCCCCGTCCTCCCACCCCTCTCCTGGGGGTTGCTGGGCCGTGGCAGGCAGACGCTAGAGAGCCAGGGCTGATGAGGAAACTACCACTCGGCTCCATCTGGAACAGTTCCTTCTAGAGCTCCTGGCCAAGGAGCCTGGCTGCTCACATGCCTTAGTCTTGGGGCCTGAGCAGAACAGGCTCTGTCCTGGGAAGGGGCACCTCAGACACGTGGGCGTGGCTGAAGAACAGGCTCCATTCCCTAGAGGGTTGCACCTACTCTCGGTCCCAGCTTGCAGCAGCCAGAGGTCCCTCGGGCCCACAGTCCTCTCTGCTCTCACTGGGACCTCCATCCAGACCCATCTGGGAGCCAGGCCGGCACATAGCAGTGAGGCCTGAGTAGAGACAAGAGTGGGTCCCGAGGTTAGAGAGAGAGAGGGAAGTGTGTGCTGATGTGTGCACAAGCCCCCCACCCCACCCCACCGCCCTGCTCTTGCGGGAGAAGGCTTGTCCTCTGGCACACTGCTGCCTGCCTTCTAGCAGGAGGGTACGTGCTCCTTGAAATAAGGGTTCTGTGCTCTATTTGGCAAACTCTGTTAAACAAAGTCAGTTTCCTTTACCTGCAGAACTTGCCAGGGCCTTGAGATAATTAATGTGTATTAGCAATCTCTAATGAGCATCCATGGGCAGCTTCCCATACTTTTTGGTCTGCATCTCCAAGCTGTTCAGAGACTGTGCCCACCCCTCTTCTCCATAGTAGCGTCAGTGAAAGATGAGGAAGCAGAGGGTAACCTCTGAGGTTAATAAAGTTCTCCCGCTCTCTCCTACCCCCAGCACAGGAAGGACTGCCTGCCTCCATCGGGTCTTCCCAGACCCTGGCAGGGCAGAGGGAGACCCAGCTGAGCCTCCACCGTGCCACTTGGTGGCTGTGTATCCATGGGCTAGTCAGTTCTTCTTCCAAACCTTGTCTTCCTCACCTATGAAATAGGATATTACTAGCCACTACTTGTGGGTTTCTTGTGAGTCTTAACTGAGATAGTACAAATTAGAAATTCCTAACTGTGGCTGGCACCGAATGAATGCCTAGCCAGGCTGTGGTGGTTACAGTGGCGATACAGCTGGTGTTGGAGGAGGCCCTGACCCTGTATCCTCTTGTCCCGACAGAGTGAAGACACTTCCACGTGGACGCCTGACCATGTGCCTGCGCTGAGCAGCAGAGCCCACCAGGCATCTCTGTCGTGGGCGGCAGGACCCCGGTGCTCATCTGTGGACTCCCCGCAGTTGGCAGGTTCCCCCACCAGCGGGGTCTGGGCCTCGGCCCCACCATGTCGAGCCTCGGCAGTGGCCCCCAGGACACCGGCGGTAGCAGCAGCGGCAGCAACGCCAATGGCAGCAGTGGCAGCGGCCCAAAGGCGGGAGTGGCAGACAAGAGTGCAGCGGTGGCGGCTGCCGCGCCAGCCTCGGTGGCGGATGACGCACCACCCCCTGAGCGCCGGAACAAGAGCGGCATCATCAGCGAACCCCTCAACAAGAGCCTGCGCCGCTCCCGCCCTCTCTCCCACTACTCCTCCTTTGGGGGCAGCGGTGGCAGTGGCGGTGGCAGCATGATGGGCGGGGAGTCTGCCGAAAAGGCTGCCGCGGCCGCAGCCGCTGCCTCCCTGTTGGCCAATGGGCACGACCTGGCGGCGGCCATGGCTGTGGACAAAAGCAACCCTACCTCAAAGCACAAAAGTGGTGCTGTGGCCAGCCTGCTGAGCAAGGCAGAGCGGGCCACGGAGCTGGCAGCCGAGGGACAGCTGACGCTGCAGCAGTTCGCGCAGTCCACGGAGATGCTGAAGCGCGTGGTGCAGGAGCACCTACCGCTGATGAGCGAGGCGGGCGCTGGCCTGCCCGACATGGAGGCCGTGGCGGGCGCCGAAGCCCTCAACGGCCAGTCCGACTTCCCCTACCTGGGCGCCTTTCCCATCAACCCGGGCCTCTTCATCATGACCCCGGCGGGCGTGTTCCTGGCTGAGAGCGCGCTGCACATGGCCGGCCTGGCCGAGTACCCCATGCAGGGAGAGCTGGCCTCCGCCATCAGCTCGGGCAAGAAGAAAAGGAAACGCTGCGGCATGTGTGCGCCCTGCCGGCGGCGCATCAACTGCGAGCAGTGCAGCAGTTGTAGGAACCGAAAGACTGGCCATCAGATTTGCAAATTCAGAAAATGTGAGGAACTCAAAAAGAAGCCTTCCGCTGCTCTGGAGGTAACGGCGCCTTAGAGGGAGGTGTGTGGGCTCTTGGGTCTGTCTGGCAGTCCAAACCCACCCCCACCCCCATCCCCACCTTTCCTGCCTGGGCAAGTGTCTGGGGGATGCCCGGCCTGTCCCTGGGCTCTGGGGTCCTAGGCCAGGCTCCGAGACACCAGTTCACTGCCCCAAGAGTCAGAGCCACATCCCGAGATGCCCTTAGGTTGTAGTCTGCAACCTAGGCAAGCATGTAATTCCAGGCAGGGACCTAGCAGAATCCCGCCAGGCCCCGGGATTCTGAACCCCTCCTGGAGTTCTGGGTCAGGTATTGAGATTCCCACACAGGTCTTAAGTCTCTGACTTTCAAACGTGTCCTAAAGCTTCCAGTCTGTGACCTAAGATTCTGGGACTCTCCCCTGCTCCATATGAGGGGGTTCTGTCCTGTAGACCCTCTGGCTTTGAGGGATAAGTCCTTCATTTGCCCCTTCAGAGCCCAGCCTTTCCCCCAAGGCCACCCAAGGATAGAGCAGCTCCAGTGCTGACTGCTGTGCTCTGAGGCCTGGAAGACCCTAGCGCTAGGTACCTAGCTGACCGATTTGGGGTGCCTGGAGGCCCCAAGTTGAGTCTGGGTGCATAGTTGATGGCCAGGGTTCCTATGGGCCTGGGGTTAGAGGGTGGCTTGAGCCTGGGATGTGGGTAAAGCCTGTCTGCTATGGGATTGGCTTTGAGAAGGCAGAAGGGTTCCCATGCTGCTTTCTCTCCACCCCCATGGCAGGGCCTGTCCCCATGCCCCCAGCCATGAGAGCCTAGCTGTGGTGCCAGGCCTGGGTACAAAAGCATCTTTTCAGCCTGCTGTCCCTGCCCTGTCCCTGCCCCTCCACGAGTGGGCTTGACGCAAATGTCCAGAATGGTTGGAAAACAATAATGGCATCCCAGCAATGGCTATCCCCCCCAACTCACCCCAGCCCCAAACCTCATATCTGTTCTCCTGTCCAGAAAACACACCTGTATGCACACGAAGGCAGCCGCTCTCCTCTCATGTAGAGACAGACAGATACACACACACACACACACACACACACACACACACACACACACACACACACACACACACACACACACACACACACACACACACACACCCTGCCCTGTACACAGTCTTATTATAGATGCAGCCTTTTAATAAACACAGCAAGCATCCTTCCTTCTCACCACAGCTCCAAACACACTACACACTGTAGCATAGCTCAAGGCACACATCCTTGTATGCGTCCAGTGCACACGCATACACACTCATTCGACAGAAACGTGAACACAACTCCCAGATGCATCATGGCCACCTGCCGCTTGTAGCCTTTGGACCAGGGAAAGGGGTCTTGCTGTCTGGAAGGAGGGTTCCTGGGCACAGTGGCTCAGGAGGCCTCACGGTGCTCCAGGCTCTCCGGTGGCCCAGCGGGTCAGGCTTCTCTGGCCTGGCCAGGATGGCAGGAACTCCAAGGGGTGGCTGCTTTTACTCCATGCCCATTCCTCCGCCATGAGGCCATCCACGGGGGAACGTCTTTGCACCAGGCCCAGCCGGACCCTGACTGAACTCTCTCCTTGTTTTTGTCTCCCGCCCCCGCCAGAAGGTGATGCTTCCGACGGGAGCCGCCTTCCGGTGGTTTCAGTGACGGCGGCGGGAACCCAAAGCTGCCCTCTCCGTGCAATGTCACTGCTCGTGTGGTCTCCGGCAAGGGATTCGGGCGAAGACAAACGGATGCACCCGTCTTTAGAACCAAAAATATTCTCTCACAGATTTCATTCCTGTTTTTATATATATATTTTTTGTTGTCGTTTTAACATCTCCACGTCCCTAGTATAAAAAGAAAAAGAAAAGAAAAAAATTTAACTGCTTTTTCGGAAGAAAAACAACAACAACAAAAAGAGGTAAAGATGAATCTGTAAAGTACCGAGACTTCCTGGGCAAAGAATGGACAATCAGTTTCCTTCCTGTGTCGATGTCGATGTTGTCTGTGCAGGAGATGCAGTTTTTGTGTAGAGAATGTAAATTTTCTGTAACCTTTTGAAATCTAGTTACTAATAAGCACTACTGTAATTTAGCACAGTTTAACTCCACCCTCATTTAAACTTCCTTTGATTCTTTCCAACCATGAAATAGTGCATAGTTTGCCTGGAGAATCCACTCACGTTTATAAAGAGAATGTTGATGGCGCCGTGTCGAAGCCCCTCTGTATCCATCCACGCGTGCGGAGCTGCCGCAAGGAGCTCACAGAGCGGGAGGGAGCAGCTCACCCACCCCCCGGGCCCAGGCCAGCCTCGCTGTACCCGCGGTCCCCAGAATGGGACCCCCCCCAACCCTAACAGTGATGATTTTGCAAAAACGAAAGTTCTGTTCGTTTATCCATTGAAATCTGGGAAGCTCATGTCTCGATATTTCCGATCCTGGCTACTTCCCTTAGAGAAAATAAGCCCTTTTTTTCTGGCCTCACTGATGGCAACAGAAGAAAGGGCCTCTTTGCGTGGCCCCCTGCTGGTGGGGGTGGGTGCCCAGGGGCCCCCGGTGGCCTGGGCCCCCTTGCCCATGGCCAGCTTCCTGCTGATGAACATGCTGTTTGTATTGTTTTAGGAAACCAGGCTGTTTTGTGAATAAAACGAATGCATGTTTGTGTCACGAAGCACCACTGGCTTCTTGCTCTCCGGTTTTGGGGCCTGGCTTGGGGGTTGTTGCTGGACAGGGCTTGTCTGGGGCTACCTTGGGAAGGAGGAAGGATGGCCCAGGGACATTTAGAGTAGGGATCTCCTGGGAAGTGAGGCCGTCTGGATCCAGAAGGGGGGCAAGTAGGAGCAGCCCTGGCTGACGAGATGGAAATGCTCTTCATCCGGAAGTGGCCGGTACTGGAGCACCTCACCTGCCTGATTGTACCCCCTACCTCAGGATCTGGACCTCCAGGGACCTTCACTTACCTGGTGCCACCTTCTCTGTTCACCTGAAGTCATCAGATCCGATCAGTGCAAAGGAGCCAGCAGTACTGGCTAGGGGTGGGGACTGAGCTACCTGTTCAGGTTCTTATTTGTTCTTCCTTGCAGGGATCTAGTAAGGTGAATCCCCAGGGATCAGTTTTAGCCCAGGTTCATGGGGACCTGGCTGTGCCTGGCACACACACACACACAGTCACCCCCACGTACCCCCCTTCAGGCCTGGACGTGTCCCTGGCTTTGGCTTTTGGCATCCACCCCATACACACACCCCCTGCCCCCACCGAAAGATTGTTGGCACAAGGTCGTCTGGGACCTCCAAGACCACATGTCTGGGGAAGTCACCACACAGCCGCATGGTCTAGGCCAGGGCAACCGGAACAGGAAGGGGTGGCAGCTGCACGCCCCAGCCCTGGACATCACAGAGGCTGGACGTATGCAGGATGCGGCCTCTCATCCACTTGACCAGGAGGCGTTCTCCCCACCCAGCTGCTCTGAGCCTGGCTGAGATGAAGCTCGACTTGAGGAAGGACTTCCTGACCATGTTGGGGCCTGGCTTCAGGTGGGTGAGGGCTTTCGGGATGACGAAGGGGCAACTTCTAAAGCTGAGTAGGCGGTCAGGTGGGGGAAATGTCTCTGCCATTGTTCCTGGGAGGAAAGAAAGCAGCCATGTTGGGTGAGGGTTCTGACCCCAACCCCTTCCCAGGTGTCACAAGCTCCCTTCGAGCACCAGGAGCTCAGCAGCCTGGCCTGGCACAGCAGGGGCAGGCGGGGGTGGTGGGAGGCAGCTTTCAACTTCATCTCTGCCTGGGAAAAATTCCCTTTCATGTGGCTGCCTGTGATCTCTCCGGGCGGCTCT
Source organism: Balaenoptera musculus (assembly GCF_009873245.2). NCBI lineage: Eukaryota > Metazoa > Chordata > Mammalia > Artiodactyla > Balaenopteridae > Balaenoptera > Balaenoptera musculus. Next base: position 115,678,177 of record NC_045787.1, read on the forward strand.
GCTGAAGGGGGGGGCGGTCCAGCGGGGAGTAGGGGGAGGTGTTGCAGCCTGGGGCACCCTCGCCCCCGCCAGCACAAGGCAAACTCCAGAACCTCTTAGGGGCGGGGAGGGTCTTCCTTGGAGGAGTGGGGGTGGGAAGCCTGGCCAGCAGGGGGCACCTGGGCAGGAGGCCCCTGCCTGCCCCCGCCTGGCTGCTGGCAGCACACAGGCCGCAGATGGCCTGGGCCAGCCCTCATTGGCATGCCTACAGGTGTGGGGTGGACGGCTCCGGTGCCAGCCCCGAGGGGGGGATGCTGTGACTCAGTCAGCCTGTACCCTTCAGTGTGCCAACCCACAGCCTGGCCATGGCTCCTGGGCTCACCCCCCAACACAGAGAAGCCCTGAGCTTGAGGCCCCTCACCTCTTCCAGTTTTGGCCTCTTGTGCTGTGCTTTGTGGAAAGGGTAGGCCAGCCCCTCTGTCTGGAGGAGGCCCAGGTAGGAGTGGGGATAACTGTGAGGTTGAACCATGATGAGACCTCAGTTACCTCATCTGGGAAATGGGGACAGTGATATTCTCTCCTCTATAGAGTTGCCTGATGATGAAATGAGATCACTCTAGGGAAGGGCCTGGCTCATTGTAAGCACTCAGTCAATGGCAGCTGGCGCTGCTATTTTGAAACTATTATTCACCAAAATCTCACCAAGATATTTCCCACCTTCCGCCCAGGGTGTGCATCCTCCCTGAAGCCCCAGCCACCCCGTCTCTCCACAGAGTGGCCTAGCTGCTGCCCTAGCCCTGGGCTGGGCCCTGCTCTGGCATGTCTGTCTCTTACTGCTTCTTTCTTCTTCTTCTTTTTTTTTTTTTTAATTAATTAATTTATTTTTGTCTGCACTGCGCAGCTTGTGGGGATCTTAGTTCCCCAACCAGGGATCGATCCAAGGGCCCAGCAGTGAAAGGGCTGAGTCCTAACCACTGGAGAGCCAGGGAATTCCCTGTCTCTGCCTGTTTCTATCTGTCGCTCTGTCTTGACCGTCCCTGCTGGTCTCCGACTCTCTCTTCTGTGTTTCGTCACCTTTCCGTGTATCTCAATTTCTGTGTGCCTCTTGTGTCCTACATCACTATCTCCCTGTATCTCTCACCTCTGTGTCTTTCTGTTTCGGGCTCACCCCTGCTGCTCTCCCGTCTGACAGAGAAGTACTTAGAGGCGGGCTCCCCTGTGGAGCTGAATGTCCAATTCCCCTCCCTGGGGGTGCCCTCAGCTCCCCTATGCTACAGTTGGGAGCCTGACCTCCTGGTGACCTGGGAGTCTTCACCTCAAGCACCCCATACCCCGGCTTGGGTGGCAGTGGGTGGTTGGAGAGGCTGGGAGTGAGTGCACCTGGGGCTGTGGAGCTGGAGACAAACCCAGCGTCCATGTAGCTTTGTGTGCCTCTGTGTGTGTGTGTGTGTGTGTGTGTGTGTGTGTGTGTGTGTGAGAGAGAGAGAGAGATGCTTCAAGGCCCTGACAACCACGTGAGGCCTTGTGCAGCAGCGTGGCTATGTGTGACACTGACTGTGACATTTTGAAAATGGGTCGGTGGCAGTGTGTGGTAGACTGATGTGAGACCTTGTGTAGCCATGGGTTATGTGATGTCAGCAGCCCCACACTTTGGGGTGTTCTGTGACATTGCATGTATAATCCTGTGACATTGTTCAATCCTGTAACAGACCCAGTATGATACGAGGTTGTACAGCTGAATGTGTGACACTGGATGTGTAACACTGATGCTGTATGGCATGCATGACCCTGTGACAAGACACTGGTGGTCCTCTGTGGTTTGTGATGTTGTGTCTGTGTGACCACCGTGGGTGTGGCCCTGGGACTGATATCAGGGGTTCTATGTGAGTGTGTGATGCTGGCTTGTGATCATGCTGTGACCTTGTGACACTGCCTGGGTGTGTGCTTATGACATTGTGTGTCACTGTGCACCTGTGATCCCCTCAGTGATGCTGACATTATGCACCGTGGTCTTTGTCTACAGCATTTCCTGGGTCTCTGCCCCGACAGCCATGCAACTCTGGGGACAGAATGAGGGCCCTGGCAGCCCCTCTTACCCCCAGCCTGGCCCTGAGGCCCAGTCTGGGTGGGGGAGCTGGCATGGGGGCAGCAGGCACGGTTCCCACGGCCACCACGGCCTCTCTCCCAGCCCCACCACCGCCGGCTTCAGCTCCGCAGAATATCCTGGCAACCCCAGCTTCTTTGTTCTCTGTGGCCGCCAAAGGCCTCTCCCCACCCCGGCCTGCCCAGCGCCTGCCAGGCGCCCCCTCCCCCCCAAAGCAGCAGGGTTTGGCCTGACCTAGTCCCTTGCTGCCCTTATCCTCCACTCGAACTGGGGCCCCTGTTTCATGCCCTGACCCTGACTCAGCACACCAGACTGGGCCTCTGACCCTCTGCTATGAGCTTACTGTCATCGTGTTGTGCAGGAAGAAGGAAGCAGGACAGCTCCTGTAGTGTACTGGGTGACTGTGGGCCAGGTACTAGGCTCTCTGTATTGGTACTTCTCCTTGGCCCAAGGCTAGTTGGAGGCTGTCTTCAGTCTGGGATGGTTTCAATTTGTTGAATAAATTTGCTTCTTTGATTCCAGGAAGTCATCAGTTTAGGGATTATTATCTATTTTACAGATGAGAAACTGAAGCCCAGAGAGAGTAGGGGACATGCCAAGTCACAGAGCAAGATGGTAAGGGGAACTGATTAGAACTCGGGCTCCTGGCTGTCAGACCCCTGCACCAGGCTGCTTTGGGAGGACCAGTTGCCTCCATGGACAGGAAAGAGGGCAGAGCCTGGGAGTCTGAGTCTAGACACATTAGTGCTCCCCTCTTCTTGGTCACCATGTGTCAAAGCCACGTTCTGCATGTGTGTGTGTGTGTGTGTGTGCCCTTGTGGATGACCTTGGCCAAATGCCCTTGCCTCTGTTCCCAGGAAAAAAGGGCAACATAACCAGGGACCGTAGGGTGGGGCACTTGGCATGGTGCTTTGCAGAGCAACAAGGTCACCTCACAGTGCCAAAACCCACGGCACCTCCAATAAGGACATGGGGCTGCTGGCCCAGGGGGCAGAGTCTGGCTTGGGGCCCCAGCCTCTATTCCCAGATTCAGCCCAGCTCTGTGCTGTCACAAAGAAGGAGGTGGTGATGGCCACATGGCTCTGCTGCATTCAAGGCCGCTTAGGCTTGACCTGATTGCAGCGCCAGCTCCCACTCCCTCCCAGGTACTGGAGATGGATGGATGGAGGTCACTGTGCACCCGGCCCTGGCTCCCCACTGCCCACCCGCGACCCTGTGCTGACAGGCACTGCTGACGACAGCCAAGGTGGGGGAAGGACAGGCAGCCACCAGCATGTTAACAATACAGACCTTGGCCTAGGCACCCTGCAGGCAGGTAATTGGCACAGAGAGGCCCAGCTGCCCCCCAAGCTCACACAGCCCCGCAGGGAGTCCTGTCCCGAGAGGTCCACATTTCTCCTGAGGGCCCCTTGAGGGCTCTTCCTGCCACACCGAGTGGAGAATGGCTGGGGAAGACAGAGGGGGTATGGGAGGGTCCCCCGAGGCCACCGACCCGGCTGCCAGGGTGGACACTTTCATCTCTCTTCGCCTGTCGACCTGCCATCCCTCAGCGGCATTAAATTCCCCTCCTGCCAGAGAACAAGGGCTGCCTCAGATTCCAGGCAGCAGGGCGTGAAGATGGGGTGGGCCCAGGGGAGGAGAGCCAGGTCCTCCAGGGCTTCAGGCCTGGGCTGGGGGTAGGGCTTGGGCTGGGGGCTCTGGTGGCCAGCTACCCCAGCCGCTGTCCAGATGCAGGTCTGTTTCCTGCAGCCTTCTCCCTCCTGACTGATACCTTCCTCCCCTTTCAGGTGCTACCTCCTCAGGAGCTTTCTTAACCCCTGCAGGACAGGTCTAGTGTCCCCGTGCCACCCCCATCACTGCTGATCACTCTGGCTGACATCGCCTGACTTCAGGGCTGCGGTCTGCAGCTCAGTGAGGACAGCACTGGCACCAGAAAACCTCTGTGGGCTGAATAAACACATTATCTCCTCTTTCTGGGCAATTTTTTCCTCTCGTGTGTTTCCAACTCTAATTGGAGTGCTGTCCACAGGTGAGGGTAAACTTACTAGAAAGAGCCCCCTTTCCCCAGCCCCCTGGAAGCTGCATATTCTGCATCTCTGCCCTTGGTTAGAGGTGCTGATGATATCACCGCCCCACAAGTGGTAGAGCTTGTTGCCTGTGTGCCAGGCATTGGGCTAGTCCATTGCGCTTACTAGCTCACTTAATCCTCACCACAACCCCGTGAGGAGGGCAATGATCAGTGATCCCATTTTCCAGATCAGAAAGTTGAGGTTCAGAGAGGTAGAGGTAGAGAAACATATATAAGGTCACAAAGCCAAGTTCCTCTGGTTTCAGAAGCTGGCCCTTAAACACCTGGTCATGCTTCAGGCTTTGGCTGGAAGAAACCAAACCCCCCACCCCACATGCTGCCTGTGATCCTGCCCAGATGCAGGATTAGGGTCAAGCATTACTTACTTAAACTTTTCTGCACTTCTTGACTACTGTTTTTCTTTACTTTTATTTTTGCAGTAAATACATATTGCTTTTCAAATCAGAAAACCCAGGAAAGTTCTTTAACCAAATGTTCTTAAGCCCAAGAAGGTTTGGAAACAAAGAGCATAGTGTGGAGTGAGGGTGGGGGATGAGAAGGTAGCCCAGGATCACTGCCCCCTCCCCTGAAATGACAGGATTTGGGTATTTGGGGGGCCCAAAGTGGGTGCAGCCTGAATCTACAAAGGCCTCCGCCCCTCCACCTCCCTGGCACCTCCCTGGCATCTTCCCACCACCCTCCCAGCTGCTCACCCAGCTCTGAGGCCAGCCCAGGAAGGGGCACCACCTGTGGCTGAGTTGGCTCTGCCCCAGTGGGATCCACAGGCAGCTGCTGGGGTCCGGGGGGAGTGGCTGCGAGGGTGAGGGCAAGGGCAGTGCCCGCCGCCGTTGATAAGGCGACGGAGCCCTCGGGAGTCAGGACGCAGCGAAGCCATGGAAACGAGTCCGAGGTGTGAGGCTGGCTCAGCCGCTTCCCCCAGGTGGCCGCCTCCCAGGCCTGGCGGGGGCCCAGCAAGGCGGGTCCACCCACTCCCTGACCTGGGGGCCAGGCTTGGGTGGGCAGCTGGGTAGGCTTGATGTCACCCCAGCCAACTTTCCCCAGGGCCTGGCTGGGGTCAAGCCTTGGGCCTGAGCTGGGAGGGCTGCGGACAGGGGCGAGGGTGCTTCAAACCCCCCTGACCCCTTCAGTCCCTCCTACCTTCTACCGCTCCCCTCCTTTCCTATAAATATGTGTGCATTATTTACCTTAAGCATTTTGATAAATCATAATAGGAGAGACATCTGCTGTCAAAACTGCAAACTGCATTTGGGGTGCAGCTGGCGGCTGAGGGCTAGAGGCTGGGGGGTGCAAGGGCTCTGATGGCCTGAGAGGGGATAATATAGACGCCCCCCACCTCTCAACTAGGGCTGGGCCTTGAGGGGGACCCAGGCCCCATCATTTGGAGCCCCTCCTCACCAGCTGCTGACCACAAAACCTTCCCAAGGAGTCTATGCACTGCCCCCCAGTCCTTGCCTGCCTCCCTCTGCTTCAGAATTAATGCAGCCGTGACAGCGGCTGAGAAGTCCCCCGAGCAGCGGAGATTAACTCCCGGGGCAGCGCGGGCGGGGTTGACCATGGGCGGCTGAGGAGCGGGGGGCTGACGCACAGGCCTCACAAGATTAATCGCCCTGCAGCCGGCCTCATCACGAGGGTGCCCGGTGCTCTAACCCCCACCCCCAGGAGGGGTGTTGGGTCCTGTGTCAGGAGCCTGCCCTGCCTCCTGCAGCCCCCCATGGCTCCGATGAGTGGGAGGATTTTGGAAGCCAAGGCTGAGTTCCTTTCTCATTTTCTCTTCCCTTCCTGGTGGCCTTCGGGGACCCTGAGGACCAAGCAGCAATCCTGGGGCCTCTTTCCCTCCCCTGTTCCCAGTGTGGCTCAGCCACCCAGGGAGGGATAGGTTCTGACCCTTGCCTGTCTACCTACCACCTGCCAGCCCCACAGACCCCACTGGCCTGCTAGTCCCCCAAAACAGAGCTGGGGCGGTGGGGGCTGGAAGAGGGGTGCAGTGGATTTATGGGCTCGAGGCCGGATGCTCCTGCTGTCCAGCCAGCCCCTCTAACCATCTCGGTGGGTCTGTGGAGACAGCGGAGGGGATCCCGGGCAGAAACAGAGTTGGATTGCTGATTGATAAAGCACTGGGGCCAGGGACCTGGGTTTTGGCCTTTCTCAGCCAGTTGTTCTTTAGGGGTTGCAGCTAGTGGGACTGAGGTTAGATATGGGAGTAAAGTTCCCTAGGCAGGCAGGACCTAAGGGAGGCTGAGCTGTGGTTGGAGTCTACCTTGATTCTGTAAGTCTGGCTGGAGAACTCTCTTCTGTGCACCCACTGCCCTCGGTGCACCCATCACAGCCGTGCTGGCATCAGACGGGGTGAACTCTCCGTTCACTTGCTGGTCTCCCCAGCTAGAAAGTGAGCTCCAAGGGGGAGGGGCTTGTCTACTGGCACATGTTAGGTACTCAATAATGTTGGATAAATGGATGAATTGGAGGTAGAGGACATGGGGTGGCCCTCTGTATATAAGGAGCTGGAGAAAGAAACTTGGATCTGAGCTCGAGGATCCCAACTGCAGGGTCACAGGCCGGTGCCTGCCAAGAGGGGGCCCCAAGAGAAAAGGGGACTTGCAGCTGGGTGCCAGGGTGACACTCACAGGCTGCATGACCTTCTACTAGAAGCTTTCCTCTCTGGGCTTTGCTTCTCAGAGGTACTATGAGGGTGGAATGAGAAGTCCTGTGTGAAAGGTCCTTGTCAACTCTCAAGCCTTGTACCCCTTGGTGAACAAGAGATCTATGTGGATGGGAAGAGCCAAGAAGCCTTCTTGGAGGAGGTGTGAGTAGAGCTGAGCCTCGAAGGACCGTGCTGCTTACCTAGGAGACTTAGAGATTGGAGCAGTGAGGACACCATACTGGAGGGAGCCCAGGAGACTGTGGTGTCAACCTCAAGCTCCAGGATGAGTGAATGTATTTTGTCTTGGGCACAGTGGGAGCCAATGATGGTTCTGGAAACTGGGCAGCCTTTGGCGGGACTTAAGTCTGGAGTGAAGCCTTCAGTCAACTGGGGTTTGTGGGCCAAATTCCCAACTCCACTCTGGGCCCCTGGGGCTGGGCTGGGGAGTCAGCAGGAGACCATGATCATGCTCCCTTCCATGTCCCCTTCCAAGCGAAACAAAACATACCCTTTATTAGGAAGGAGGTGGCTAGCCTTGGCCAGAAGTGACCTATCAGTTCTGGGGCCTTGACCACTCATTACAGGGTGGGGAACCCAAGTTACAGAATGGCCAGGCTGGAGAGCTTCAGGACCTGTTCACCTCCTGGAGATGGGGATAAGGGGACATCTGGGTCCCACCTCTTATCCCCTAAGACCTTAGCCTAGAGGCAGCAGAGTCCTGGGCTAAGAGGCAAGAGACTAGGATTTGCATCCAAGCTGTAACCTGGTAGCTGGCTTTGTGATCACATGACCAAAGGTATAGCCAGCCCTTCCTGTCTAGCCTTCCCAATCTAGAGTGCAAAGGAGTCCCTTCCAGCATCAGTCAGCCAAAGTTCTAGGCCTTCCCTAGGGGTTCAGACCTCAAGAAGGAGCTGTAATTTGGGGGTCCTTCACTCCAGCCCCCTCCCCCACCTCTGTGCTGGGCTTCCTCCCTTCTCCTGCTCCGACACCCACACCCCCCTCACCCCTGACCCTGTGGCTAGCAGCCTCTGCTGCTGTCATCCGTTGTCATGGGAACCTCACAGTTCTGACCTGGCCGCACAGGCAAGAGCTTGCCCAGAGCTCCTAGCAGGGGAAGCCGAGGGTAGCAGGGGGTGAGATGGGGGTGCCTATTTCTGCCAGCTTGGCTGAGTGCTGATGCACCCCACAGGAAGGGGGCACTGGAAAAATCACCCAGATGGGGGTGGGCTGGGGTGCAGGGTTCCAGGACCTGACTGCTCCCAGTCCCTGGGGTCTGTGCCCTTTCCCAGGCTGGCCCCCCTACCCAAACCCAGCTCCACTCTGGCGGTGGTAGGGAGGGGTGGCCAGGACCTTCCCATTTCCCTCACTGCCGATGGCTGCTCAGAGCCCTGAGCTCAGCTCATTCTCGAGGCTAAAAATACCAGGGAGGCAGCAGCGGCAGCTCCCCTGACACCCTGTCCGCCGCACCCCCCCACCAGCAACACACACACACACACACACACACACACACACACACATGCCCAGCCTGGACCAGGCACCAAGGTGCAGCTTAACTCACTATGATCCTTGGAGTTTCCTAAAGTCCCACCCCTGTGTGAGACTCAAATCTGGGTTCCACTTCCCAACTTGCTGTGTGATCTTGGGGTAGACCTTTGGCTTTTCTGGGCCTTGCTTTCCCTTTTCATGTAATGAAGGAGCTATAAGAGGAGAGACTTGGGAATGGAGTAGATGGTCAAGCCCTGGCTGCCCTAACTCATTTAATTACCATGGAGGTCCTGGCAGCACCCCCAACTGCGCACTGGGTCATAATCTCCGTTTTCTGGATGAGCACACTGAGGCTGGAAGGTAAGTGTGGCTCAAGGGTGCTAATCAGGGCTTTGGGTTCCAGGGTGGCCCCCTCTTGTCCTGCAGTGGTAAGGGGAGCTTCTGGGACCCCAGGCATTTGTTGAAAAATAGGTCTGCACCTGTATAGTAGGGGAGGGGTTAGCTCCCTCAAATCTCAGAGGAATTCCTGGTTCTGTGAGCATGACTGGGACTGAGGAGGAGTCCACACTGCTCTCCACCCAGGGTCTGGCTAAGGCTTGAGGCGAAGGTCCATGCTCCCGACCCAAGGTGTGGCTGAAGTTCAGGTGAGGGTCCATGCTACCCGTTTGCCCAAGGCCTGTCCAAGACATGGGCTCACTGTCCCCCCTGCTCACCCACTTAGGCCAGTCCAAGGATGGAGTGAGCATCCACGCTGCCTGTCTGCAGTCCTGGCTGAGCCAAGTCGAGGGTCCACACTGCCCACAACGAGCTGAAGTCAAAGTGAGTATCCATGGGACTTCCCTGGTGGCGCAGTGGTTAAGAATCCACCTACCAGGGCTTCCCTGGTGGCGCAGTGGTTGAGAATCTGCCTGCCAATGCAGGGGACACGGGTTCGAGCCCTGCTCTGGGAAGATCCCACATGCCGCGGAGCAACCGGGCCCGTGAGCCACAATTACTGAGCCTGCGCGTCTGGAGCCTGTGCTCCGCAACAGGAGAGGCCGCAACAGTGAGAGGGCCGCACACCGCGATGAAGAGTGGCCCCCGCTTGCCGCAACTAGAGAAAGCCCTCGCACAGAAACGAAGACCCAACACAGCCATAAATAAATAAATAAATTAAAAAAAAAAAAAAAAAAAAAAAAAAAAAAAAAAAGAATCCACCTACCAATGCAAGGGACCATGGGTTTGAGCCCTGGTCTGGGAAGATCCCACATGCTGCAGAGCAACTAAGCCTGTGCGCCACAACTACTGAGCATGCGCTCTAGAGCCCTCGAGCCACAACTACTGAGCCCATGTGCCACAACTACTGAAGCCCAGGCACCTAGAGCCCGTGCTCCGCAACAAGAGAAGCCACCACAATGAGAAGCCCGAGCACCGCAATTAAGGGTAGCCCCCGCTTGCCGCAGCTAGAGAAAGCCTGCGTGCAGCAACGAAGACCCAACACAGCCTAAATAAATAAATAAATAAATAAATAAATAAAAAAGTGAGTATCCACCTTGCCCTTTTGCCCTGGGCCTATGTCTTCTTTCCACCAGCCTTGGACTCAGGTTTCATTTTGAGTTTCATACTCTCTCTTCTCTCCTGGAAACCAAAATTTTTGCTCATCCACTGTGCTTTAGAGGAGGCCCAGTTTCATATGGAGCAAAGGGGAAAAGAAAGATGGGTGCCCCTGCTATTTCCAGGACCCTCCGTGGAAGTCACAGCCATTGGGCACTGAGAGGTCTGGAAAACCATCCCCAGATCTCAGGGACCCCTGGGGGTCCACTGCTGTGAGACCTATGTCATTGAGTCCCACTCCTCCCCACTCATCCTGTCACCCAATTCCACTGACATCCTGAGAACCACAGGGCACACTTCACCATGGATCTAAGGTCTCAAAGGTTGGAGCTGGTGTCTGTAGGACCAGGGCATGGATTTTCTGAGTGGGCCACCCAATCCTGCAGTGCAGAGAGTAGGCTTCAAGTCATAGACCCTAAGTTTGCAATGCTGGCTCTTCCTGTGTGACCTGGGGTAGGAAACTTCATCTTCCTGGGTTTGTCCATCTGTAGAACAGGTGTTTAATAGCACCAGTCTGCAAGGGTTGGTGCAAGGGTTAGATGAGATATTCCCATAAAGTGCCTGGCAGACTAAGCACTCAATAATCATTTTTTCTGGAGGCTGGAAGGGAAGGGGCACGCTCTGAAAGGCTTCTGGGACATCCGTTTATTAATTATTCCAGTGTCAAGAACTATGTTGGTTGCTGGGTCATAGGACCTAAGGCCCTAGCTGGGGTCCCTGACTCTGAACTAGGGGCCTCCAAAAGGGAAGCGTTGCCCGTTAGTTTTGTGAACATATTTTTAGCCCATAAATAGATGCTCTTAGGTAAAACATTATAAACTGCATCACGTTGGTGGGGAAAATTAAATGTAAATTAGATAATTAAAAATGAAGCTGATGGGACTTCCCTGGTGGCGCCGTGGTTAAGAATCCGCCTGCCAATGCAGGGGACACGGGTTTGAGCCCTGGTCCGGGAAGATCCCACATGCTGTGAAGCAACTAAGGCCAAGAGCCACAACTACTAAGCCTGTGCTCTAGAGCCCGTGTGCCACAACTACTGAGCCCATGCACCGCAACTACTGAAGCCAGTGCACCTAGAGCCTGTGCTCTGCAACAAGAGAAGCTACTGCTTGCCACAACTAGAGAAAGCCCGCATGCAGCAACGAAGACCCAACGCAGCCAAAAAAAAAAAAACTTAAAAAAAAATTAATTAATTAAGAAGAAATGAAGCTGATGCCTGCTGCTTGGTGCTATTACTTCTTATTAAAAGTTATGAGAGGTGAACCTGGGGGAGGTGGGAGGCTGGTTATCGGGTTCCAACGGGGGTGGGTGCTGCAAGGGATTACCTACTGGAGCTCAGTTTGGTGTTCAGAAGAGTCGGACCTAGGGGATGCTCCTGCATGGGCTCTCGAGAGCTCTGAGGGTGCTGGAACCAGAGCCCCGGGTGTGGGATTCCTGAGTCAGTGCCTTCCCCTCACCAAACCTCAATGTTTCCTTATTTGTAAAAGAAGAATAACAGGACCTACCCTCAGGACTGAGGCAGGGGTGATGTGAGATAATTTCTAGAAAGTACCTAGCCTAGGTCTGGCACATAGTAGGTGTTCATTAAATAACTGTGATTACTAGTAATGTCGTAACTACCATCATCGTTATTGGGTCCCTCCCAGCGGCAGACCCTGAGCTGAGGACATTACAGACAAAAGCTTCTGCACAGGCCACCCCTGCTAGCAAGCAGGATGGGTATTATTATCCTTATTGTATTAGATGGAGGAAAGCAAGGCTCAGACAAGAGGAATAAGGGGTCCAGGGTCACATATCCTATGAGGTAGGTGGTACTGTTTACTATTCCAAGGTCACAGAGGGGAAGCTGGAGGAACACCACTCCCCTCTCAGTGCTCTGCTTCCCAAACTTAACAGGTTACATTGACTCCTTTCTTTTTTCTGCACCTGCTGTGTGCTTCAGGCTCTGTGATGGGTGTAGAGGCCCAGAGGTGAGTCATTCTGGAGCGAGGGAGACAGCCTGAGGGGCTAAGTCCCCAAAAATTGTTTAACCAGAGCAAGACTCTAGAGAATAGACAGGCCTGAGGAGGGGGTCTGAGGTCTCCCCAGGAGGTGCGATCTGGTTCAGTGTTATGAGATTGGTAGAGACTGGAGCACACGCTAGGCAGGTAGCGGGACCAGTTGGAGGAAAGGCAGGGAGGCTGGAAAGCCCGCGGTCAGGCCTGCGGTGGGCTGTGGAGGGCTGTGGAGGGTGCGCGATGAGGGGGTGGGAACACGAACACGGAGCGGGTGAGTCACCATTTCTGGGCCAGGCAGGCGGCGGCTGCAGAGCGGGGGGCGCATTCCTGGCTGGCAGGGCGGCCGGCACTAATGTCTTTCCCACATGGCCCCGAATTCCCGGCTCGGCACGATCACACGGGCAAGACGCTCCAGCGGCCACCCCCGCCCCAGCTGCCTCCTTCCCACGGAGAGGGGAAGAGGGGGAGGGAGTGTGGTGGAGGCACGCGGAACGGCCCCTCCCGGGGCGGGGTGGGGGTCTTAGGCATGGCTTCCCGGAGGCCCGCGCCCACGGCGCCCAGTGCACCTTGACGGAGTAACGCAGCAGTGTTAAAGAGCAAGGTCCAGCCTGTGAAGCGGAGGAAGGAAGGAAGGAGGCCCTAAAGGGCCATGGGTCCTTGGCTGCGTCCCTCTGCTTCTCCGGCCCCATTCATCCACCCCCGCCCTGTGTAAGGCCCTGGCAGAGGGGGAGCTTTGTTTTTTTTGTTTTGTTTTTGTTTTTGTTTTTTGGAGCGCCTGGGCCGGATTGGCGGCAGGATCGTCGCAACTTCTGTGGCCTCAGATCCAGAGCCATCTGCCCCCTCCCCTCCTTCCTGCTCCTTCCTGACCCTTGGGCCCTGGTTGGGGTGGGGCTTGGGCAGGGGACTGGGGCTGGGGTTCCTGGAAGAGGCCACACCCAGTCCCCCATTCCGTGGGGTGGAGGACAGGCCCAGCTCAGACTAAGGTGACTATGAGCCACTGCTCTCCCACGCAGCCCCTGTCGCTGGGCCAGACCCCTGGGGGGAAACTGAGGCTGCGAGGGCGGCCCACCCGGAGCTCCCTGTCTGCTGGGGGAAGCTGGCGGTTGTCCCTCCCAGCTGGGCTCAGAGGCGCTAATGAGAGTTAAATGTGGGGCGTGAGTCACTTCAGAGGGGGGGGCTGGAACCACCTCCAGATGTGGATCCTGGGTGGAATGGAGGTTTGTACAGACAGCTCAGCCTTTCCCCCAGTCCTCTGTGCTTCATCCCCTACCCCTTGGCAAGGTGGGGATGGATTTCTGCCCTAGCAGATCAGGCCCTGTCACCTGGGCCAACCTCCCCCAAATGGCTGGCTGCCTCAAGGGGAGGGGGGCTATGGAATCACAGGAGGATTCCAAATCCCAGGATGGGGCTCAGGTCCTCAGGACTTGTGGATAGACCAACACCTGGGGTTGTCTAGTGGTTATGAGTCCTGGGGTATGGTGATGTGTTTTGGGATAGGGGGTGGGCAAAGGGCCCAGGCCACCGGGAAGGATTCCCTCACCCTGTACAGCCCATCTGGTCTCATTCAGACCACCAGGCTCTGACCACACAGGGTGCCTGTCCCCCCACTCCCAGCCCTGACCTCAGGCCAGCACAGGGACTTCAGTCTGCAGTATTCATGGCAAGGCAGACTGTGTGTGTGTGTGTGTGTGTGTGTGTGTGTGTGTGTGTGCGCGCGTGCGCCCCTATGACCGGGTCTGTTTGTGTCACTGTGTGTATTTGTGACTGAATGTGCAATTGTGTATATTTATGTGTGATTGGCTGTCTGTGTGGGTCTCAGTGTTGCAGGGAACTTGGGAGGGAAAAGTGGGTTCCTGCATGTCTATATCTGTGTGTCCCATCTATGTCTTCATGGATCTTTCTGTGTGACTGTGTCTGTGTCAGCCTAGCCCCATCCACAGGTTCCCTGGCTCCTCCTTGAACACCCTATCACCACCACCAGGAGCCACAGGGTTAGGGAAGTAGATCTGGAAGGGGGCTCTGGGGGGAATGCAGTGCCCACTGTTCCCAGAATGTAATGGCCTGGTTGGGTGGGCGGCACCAGGGGGTGGGCAGGGGCGTGGGTAGCCACGGAGAGAGAGAAAGGGGGACAGGGGAGGGCCCCTGCTCAGCAGTCCCCTCCCTGCTCCCTCCGCTCCCAGCCCAGCGCCTCCTGGCAAGAGCTTATTTGCATGGTATTTACATTTCATTTGCATCGCGTTCAATTAAAAACCTGACCAGCTCCCGCCTGCCTGGCGCTGCCTGCCCAGCCTGGTGAAATCGTTGGTTGGGCATTGCCTGCCGCCTTCCCTCCTCCACCCCCCCACCCTAACACACAGGATTGACTGATGTGGGAGGGGTCCTCTCCTCAGTGAGATCATCCAAGTCACCCACCCTAGGAGTGAGAGGGCTGGAAGTACAAACGGAGAAACTGAGGTCCAGAAAGAGTTGCCAGTGGCTCTAGGCTAAGGGCCAGTCTTGGACAGAGCTAGACTATTAGTAGTAACAGCTGCCCCTTTATGGAAGAGTCTCTGTGCGAGGAGTGGTGGCAGCACCTGGATGCAATATCTCATTTGAACTTAGCTACCTCTTGAGGGTAGGCCTTGCATTATCCCCATTTTACAGATGAGAAAACCAAGACTGGAGAGCACAAGCTCAAAGTCACTCAGCTGACCCAGAATTCAAATCTCTGTCAGAATGACTTCCAAGTCCATGCTCCAAACACCAAGCATGACTGCCAAAAGTACAGTGCCTCCCCCACTCCTCCTGGTGAAAGGAGCTCATTACCTCCAGAGTCATTAGCTCTAGGATGAGCTATTACAGCTATCACTCTAACCTGGGGGGCTGGCCCAGCTGTTGCCTGTTCTCTTCCTTCCTAACTCTGACAGTCATGCCCATCCCTTGCTACAGAGTGGAACACTCTCTCCCTAGAAGTCCTTCCTGGAACTTGGCCATAGCCTTTCCTGTTGCAAGGCTGCTCTTCTTGGCAGTCAGAGCTGGTGACTTTGTAAAAGGCAATTGAAGACCCTGATAATGAAACAAACTCTAGGGGAAACAGCCGGACTAAGGGTGAAGGATGGGTGGAGAGATCAGGCAGGCCCATGGAGACATCCAAGCCATCGGAACAAGCTTGGGCAGGGGGAACCCTCAAGGCCCCTCCAGTCCTACATCAAGAGGCTTCCTGGAGCCCACTCTCACCTGGCCAGAGCTGGGCTGGTAGATGTCATCTATACAGGTAGGAACTCTTGGAACTGGGGAGAGTGGAGGTCCTCAGGCTGCCCATGGAGGAGTCATCCAGGACCCAGAATCTAGCCCTGGAAATGGGGAGCCCTGGTGTTGACTGGCCCCAGGTGCCTCCCCACTCCAGGGACCACCTTTATCCTCCCCCCACCACCCTTAGGGCTCTAGAGGGACTCCACCCACCCCTGGTGCTGGAGGACCTGGCCAATCAGCAGACTCCTCTTCCCTGACCACAGTGATTAGTTCAGGGATGAGCCTGGCCAATCAGGTTGAATCCCAGGGCTTTGGTTAGAATTATGGGGTGGCGGTTGTCTAATATGTTGTGGGAATTTGAGGCTGCTACCATTTGGGGACAGCTATCCGTGAATGAAGCTCAGAAAGGGAAACTGATCCTTGCTCTTGAAGCCACATGCTCTTCTACTCGAGCCTCAGAATGAACCAATAGGTTCTAATTTTGCTTCAGCCAGTGTGTGTTGGGTTTCTGTCACTTGCAACCTGAAGTCCTGACCAGTTAATGCCTGCCTTGCCCAGTTCTGCCTTCAAGACTTTGCCTGTGCAATGCTCTGCCTGGAATACCTTCCTCTTGTCCTTTTCTGACTAGTCATACCTGTGTTAGAGGTCCAGCTCACCTTTTCTCCTCTAGGAAATTCACTTCCATTCTGCACCCATGTCTCCTGGCTCCACTCCCCTGGGAATGTTACCTGGAACTTCTGACCCCCAGCCTGGCACTCAGCATCTATGCCCAGAACTGCTGTGTTAATTCCCTTTTCCAGGGCTTGTGTCTCATTGCCCCATAGTGGATTGTAAATTCCTAAGTGGTAAGAGCTGTCTTTTCCTAGGGAGAGGAGTGATATTCTCCAGTGGTTAGACACTAGCTTTGGCATCAGGCAGCCTCAGTTCAAATTTTAGGCCATCTGTGTGACCCAGTCCCTCCACCTCTGAGCCTTAGTTTCTTGTTCTTTAAAATGGGGATGTTGTGAGGACTGAATGAGTCTGCATGAAAAAAATGTACAGTCAGTCCATAAATGTTTACTGGGCACCCACTCTGTGCCCAGAACTGAGGGTTCAGCTGTGAAGCCCCACAGGCATGGCAAGGTCCCTGCCCTCAGAGCAGCTGAGGCTGGCGGTTGGGGCAGTGGCCCCAGCTGGAGCAGCCAATCAGCAGAGTGGGGCGGTCCTCCACAGCCTGCTAGCGCTCTTCTCTGAGAGCAGGGGCCCCCTCTAGCCCCCCTTCCTTCCAAGGCACTGGGGACTCTTGGTGGGGGTAGGCTTGGTCATCCCCTCCCCCTTCCTCTCCCCTCCCTGTCGTCGTCGTCGTCCCTTAGAGCCGGTGCCGCTCAGAGTTAATCTCCTCGCCCGTCAGGGGGTGACAGGAGGTGTCTGTCATTCGGAGCCGAGGCCGTCAGCCTCGCTGGCTAATTGGGGCGCAGGCGCCGGGAGCACGGGAAATGGCCGGAGGGAAGGAGCGGGAATGAGGGGAGGGAGGCTGCCCTCACCTCCTTCCCACCAGGCTTGGGGCTGATCCACAGGGCTCCTTAGGGGAGGGTGAAGGCCAATCAAAGGAGGAAGGGGCTGTGGGATGGGGACTCTGTGACCTTGGGCATATTGCTATTCCTCTCTGGGCTTTATATTATTATTATTATTCATAATGACAACAGCCAGCCTTTATTGAGCAATTACTGTGTAAATCACTTCCTAGCACATGCCTGCTGAAAACCTCCAGTGATTTTCTAAGGCCCTTGGAATTCAAGCCAGACTCCTTCCAAGGTCCTCGAGGGCCCCCAGTACCCACACCTCTGCCCTACCTGCTCCCCTTGCTCTCACCACACCAGCCTCCCCATAGGGCAAGCTCTTCCTGCCTCAGGGCCTTTGCACTTGCTGTTTCTGCTCCTTGGAACACCCTTCCTCTGCCTTTTAGCATGACTGACTCCTCATTATTCAGGTCTCAGCTCAAATGACACCTCAGAGATAAAGTCCTTGACCACCTTATCGAAAACCACCCACTGCTACCTGCTGCGGTGCTGTTATGTCACCCTATTACATTATCCTATTTATACTTTCACAGCATTTGTCACAATGTGAAATACATATTTGTGGTTTATATTCATTCTCCCTCTCTAGAATGGAAACCCCTGAGAACTGGGGACCTCGTCTCTGTGATTTACTGCTGAAACCCCAGTATCTAAAACAATGCCTGACACATGGAAGGCACTCAAATAGAGAATGATTAAATAAATGAAATTCAGGTATTCTGTTAGGGACTTCACCCAACTTAATTCTTACAAGAATCTTTGAAAGTTGGTATTATCTCCATTTGAGATGAGGAAACTGAGGCTCAAGGAGATTGTGTGACTAAGTTATGATAGCTGGAATTACACCCAGGACTGTGTGACATCAGAAGTGTAAGGGATGTGGGGATGAACGTGAAGGTCTCAGCAGAGCATAGGCCAGTGACAGGGGCACGCACAAGAAGAGGCCAGGGGTTGGGAGAGGCCACACCAGGTGGAAGCTTCCTCTGGGAGCTCAGCTGAGAACACCCTATGGAGCCTCTCCTGGGTATGGGGGCTGACTCCGTTTGGGCTGCTGTAACAAAAATCCCATAGGCTGGGTGGCTTAAAC
Organism: Balaenoptera musculus; assembly: GCF_009873245.2. Taxonomy (NCBI): domain Eukaryota; kingdom Metazoa; phylum Chordata; class Mammalia; order Artiodactyla; family Balaenopteridae; genus Balaenoptera; species Balaenoptera musculus. The sequence continues at coordinate 115,695,942 of NC_045787.1, forward strand.
CACAAACATCTATTTCTCACAGTTCTGGAGACTGGGAAGTCCAAGATCAAGGCACTGGCAAATTCAGTGTCCAGTGAAGACCGGCTTCCTAGTTCATAGACACCATCTTCTCACTGTGTCATCACATGGTGGACAGGGCAAGGGATCTCTCTGGGCTCCCTTTCATAAGGGCACAAATCCCATTGACGAAGGGTCCACCCTCAGGACTTAATCACCTCCCAAAGCCCCCACCTCCTTATACTATCATATTGGGGGTTAGGATTTCAACATATGAATTTTGGGGGGACACAAACATTCAGTCTATCACAGAGGCAGACCCAACATACTGTGCAGGGAGGTGGGTGCATGGAATTGATGCTGCACTGGGGGCCTTCACACAGGCCTGGCACTTTGCATACCCCAGGGCAGGGCTAAGATGTGAGCTATAAGCCAGGGTGGCAACCTCTTCCTCCAGTGTGCATCCACCTTTCATGTCCTCTCCTGCCTGTCAAGGTGCTGGCTACCCAGCCTGGCATTTTAGGCCTGACACTATCCAGCCCTCATCTGCCTCCCTCTTCTCCTCTCCCCTTGCTGTACCTGACACCCTGAAGTGGTCCCTGCCCACAGTGCCTTCAGTCACATGTCTTATCATTTTCTCTACCCAACCTTTGAAGACCAGCCCCTGCCCTGACCCAGAATTCCCCCAGGAAGGGATGGAGGGGAGGGTGGGGGGTGAGGGTAGACAGGAATCTTCCCATCTCTGTCCCTATAATGTTGGAAATAGATAAGGTTAGGTGGACCCTAAGTGAGTACTACCCAAAACCCTCACCCCCTGTTCTGGGTCAGCAGGTTGCAGGGGCTTGGGGGGGAATGCCAAGAGGAGGAATAGGGTACCAGGACCAGACCTTTGTGTATTTTGATGTTATGTGAACAGCATGCAAAGCAGATGCAAATATTATGCAAACTAGAACTTTTCTTTTTCTAGTCAACAGCACGGACAGGCTCTGAAATGGGATATAGGGGCCCGCCCGAGAACCCAAGGGGAGGTGTGGAGGTGAGGGCAGGCATCAACACTACTTTGTCAAGAGGAAGCTATATCCAAGCAGTACTTGAGTATCTATTGTATACCTAGCACCAGGCTGGGCTCCTGAGAGTTTAGATAAAGACTCAGGCATAGGGAAGTTGAGTGAAGTAAGGGCAAGATCCATCACCACAGGGATTTGGCTGAAGGCCTTTCAGAGACATCCTTGCATTTAATAGAATATGAGACCAGATAGTAGAATGTTTAAATTCTCCTGTTCTGGCCTCAGCCAGACCTGGGTTTTATTCTCAGTTCCACCACTTAATTGCCATGTGATCTTGGGAAAGGCACTTCACCTCTGGAAGTTTCTGTTTATTTGCTCATAAATTAAGGATTGTAATAGTATGGACCTCACTGGGTGGTTGTAAGGACTCAATGACATGTATGTACCAGGGCATGGTGACCGGCCCTGGGTAAAGGCTCCATAGATGGGAGTTGTGACTGTAGTAACTGCTGCCCCAAAGGGGCCCCTCCAGCCTCTCTGGCCCTGCTCTAAGCTCCTAGAGCACAACATTCCCTAACTAACCACAATGGACTCTTCCAAGCATCTGCCTGAGGGCAGGGCCTGGGTGTGCTTTTCTCTGTCCCCACCTCAGCCTTGCCTGGAGGGTCACTCAACCAATTGAATGAATGATAACTGAATGCTCTCAGCTCCTCTGGCACGGAGGGCAGGCCCCTATGGAGACCACTGAGGGGCTCAGAGGGTTACCCCAGGATGGTGAGCTGGGGTCCTGGATGAGGAGTGATCCCAGCAGTCAGTTTAGTGAACAAGGACTGGGTTAGTCCCTTCCCTATGATCCCCACCCAACTCCCCTCCAAACAAAGGTGTGGGGCAGGGGGGAGAGGAGGAAGAGTTTCTACCCTCAGCAAATGAAAACAAGGCCAGAGGTGGGGTAGGAAGGCCAGGGGATGGTCCTGATACAAAGAGGCAGGTGGTGGTGATGGGGGCAGGGGCGGGGGGGGGGGTAGTAACCACAGTGCCCATAATAATAGCCCAAATTTATTGAGCACCTACTCTTTACCAGGCTCTGTGATAAACACTTTTCAGATGTCATATTCAAACCTTACAATGGCAATCTCCTTTTCCTTTTAAAATACTTGACAATATTGATAGAGATGCCTGTCCAAGGTCACTCAGCTGGAAAATATCTGTACTGGCATTTGAACCCTGGCATTCCTGCTCCACAACTTTACCCTTCACCTCTAAGCAGCCCCTCCATGCTCCCAAAGGCTGACCTAGGTTCAAGTCCTGCCTCTCTCACCAAGCTTCTGTTGCTTCACCTCACCTCCACATCCACTTCATCAGCCCAAATATATCACTACTGCAGAAAGCCCCCCCCCCTCTCCTCTCCACCCCCATCCTCTCCCCTCCTCCCTCGTCTCTCTCTTGTACCTTTGCCTTTCTCTGATCTATATAATAGCCAGAGGGATCTTTAAAAATTTAAGTCAGACCATGTCACTCCCAGTTTAGAACCCACCAAAGGCTCCCACTGCACTTTTCATAAACCCTGACCCCTCACCTGGTCTGCAAAGCCCTGTTCTATCTGCTTCCTCTTTGGGCCTAAGGTCATGTCCACAGTGGCATGCTCCACACCCTCTCCTTTGCTTGACTGGTTCCTCCTGGTCTTTCAGGCTTCAGTTCAGATGTTACCTCCTCAGAGAGGCCCTCCCTGACTACCATAGCTAACATGGTCCCCTCCCTGAAATCGGTCTCACATGACCTATTTTAATATCTTCATGGCTCTTCAGACTCTCTGAAATGATCTTGTTCACCTATTTGTTTACTTGATTATGGTCTGTCTCCCTGAATTAGAATGTAAGCTCTATGAGGCTGATGTCCCCATAGTCTAAACAGCGCCTGGTACTTAGTAGGCACTCGATAAACATCTGAAAGAATGTTGTGGTTGGTGGGACCTGAATCAAGAAGTCCAGTCCGTCTCTACCTCAGTTTCCTTTCTCTGTTGGGCTCTGTCTCCTTCTCTCAGCCTCCCAGGGAGTGCTCTGGATGAGATCAGCGATGGCAAAAGACTCCCTCCAGGGGAGGGAGGGCACGATGCCCGCCTGGAGATGAGGTCAGCGTGGCAGGCACCTCTCCGCTGTGCAGGAGGCAAGGCGAGTTGCAAAGATCGTTTTGACTAGACCACTGCCCCGGAATGAGATCCTAGACGGGCAGGGGAGCGTGCGCAACCCCTTCCTCCGGTGGCAAGCTCCTCCCGGCGGGGCCTCCAGTTCCCCCCTCCCCGGGGAGGCAGGTGGAGCTGCGTCCTCATCTTTGTTCCCATCTGGAGCGCGTTTGGCGCGGCGTGGCGGGGGCGGGGCTGCGCCCCCGCGGTGCCCGGAGAGGCTGGCCCGCCCGCTTATCTGATCTGCGGCTAATTGAAACTCCCTGCTCGCGAAGGTCAGCTCGGTCCCCTGACAGCTGCCGAGCCGAGCCGGGCCGGATGGAAAACCCGGGCTGTGCAGGGCCCGGCGGGGCGCGTGGGGGAGGGGTTGTGGGGGGCTGCCTCTGCGGCAAAGTAGACAAAGGCTGCCCCTCCCTCCTAGTGCGCGCTGCTGGGGGTCGGCAGAGGTAGCGGCCTTCGCCCTCACCCAGCAGGGCGCTCCGGCCGGGGTCACGTGGCCTAAGGCTAAAAGGGGGGGTGTGGGGGGAGCCCTTAATCCCTACGCGCCCGCCCACCCCGCTCCCACGCCGGGGCCCTGTCTGGGGTCTCTGGGAGAGTCACCCCCAACTTCCTGCCCCTACTCCGCCTCCACGCCCCGGCTCTGAGACTTCCTGCCTCCCCGGCTCCGGGCTGCTCAGGCTGTGGGAAGCTGGCGGGGCCGGGGCGGCCGGGTCCCCTCCCCCTGCGCGCTCGACGGGGCGCTGGGGGTCAGGGAGGAAGTGTGCGCGGTGGGGGGGCACGGCCTGGCCCCGGGGCGGCCATCCGGTGGGGCAGGTGCGGCCTCAGCCCTGGGAGGGAGGACAGGCAGGCCCGTTGCTAATGGTGCTGGGGCAGGAGGGGGGTGGGGCGCACACCGCGGGGAGTCCCGTTTCCAGGGTTCCGGGTGCGGATGTGGCTAGCTCAGGAGGTCCCGCCCGTCGCGCCCGAGGCAGGCCCAGGCCCAGCAAAGCCGGCACGTGTCCCCTCAACCTCCTGCCTGAGTCTAGGCTGAGGTGCTGGGAAGCTCTCAAGGTGCAACTCTCAGCCTTCAGGCTGACCGCGCCCTCGAGCAATGCCTTTTGGGCCTTGGCTTTCCCAGTCCGTAAAAAATAACCCCAATGACAGCTACCATTTTTCAGAACCACGTGCCAAACATAGTGTTAAACGTTTTACGTACTTTGTCTCAAGCCACACGACAATTCCATTTTGCTGATGAGCAAGCCGAGACGCAGAGAGGTTGTGACTTGCCCGAAGTCACATAGCTAGTAAGATACCCAGGCGGGACTCCAGGGTTCTTAACTATGGGTGGTCTTGCTTTAGCAGAGAGCTCTGGAGTTGTGCGCCTATATAGGTCGATCCTGCAGGGCATTCACTAGTGCAGTGAGCCCCTTGGCGGCGTCTCGCCGCACGTGTTCTCGTCTTGGAGCTGGGCACGTGTATCTTGGAGCATTCCCCGCGTGCCAGAGCCCGGGGACAGATGGTATAGCCTTAGCGCACTGGTGCCAGGTTCGCCCTTCCAGGTTGGGACCCGGCAGTCATATGGCTTGAGCCGCGGGCGGAGTGGAGCGGGGGCGGGGAACTCGGAGTAGAGTCCACGCGGGCCGCGGCGCCTGGGAGGCAGCAATCCCGGCGCCTGCAGCCGGCGAGGCGCGGGGTGACGCGCGGGGGCCCAGCTACCGTGACCTCCTCCGCGGTTTCCATGGAGACGGTGCACTATAAATAAAAAAAAAAAAAAGGAGAGAGAGGAGGAATTTCAAACCCGTTTTCTACCGCGCTAGGCGGGAGCGGGGGGGTGGGGGGGGGAGGAAAGCTCTCTTTGAATCGAGTTTCCCATTTCACCTTCCCAGGCGGTGGGAGTGCTTCCCCCGCAGCCCAGCCGGGAAATTGCCGCCCCTCACGCCGCGTGGCGCCCCCGGAGGAAGCTAATTAGCGCAGCCCGGGGAGCTGGGGACTGGGGACCCGGCCCCGGGGGACCGGGGCCCGCCTCTTGAGGGGGGAGCGCCTACAAATTGCCGCTCCCCCCCATCTCTCCAGGCGCGCACGCAGCCCGGCGCGGGCCGGGGCACAGGGCGCAGGCGGGAGGTCGCATCTGCAGCTTTGGCGCAATGAATCAGGCGCGGCCGCCGCCGCCGCCGCTGCGGAGCGCGTCTGGCATCCGGAGTCTCCCGGGATCGAAAATAATTTGGGCAAAGCGGTGGGAGGTGTGTGTGCGCGCGCGCTCCGAGGGGAGGGGCGGGGGAGGAGCCGGCGGGGCGGGGTGCGCGGGGCGGGGGGATGGTGCCATCGACAGCCCCGCTGTGGTGAGAACAGAGTTGACACTTCTTTCCTTTCCACTTACTGCGGCAAGTACCGCGAGGAAGCTTAACCTCTCACTGCTTGGACGGTTAGAGATGCCGCGAGCCGCCCTCCTGAGGGTGCGCCAGTGTTGGGGGGGCCAGGTGTTGTAGGCTCCTTTGAGACTGGTCATTGCGGCCCGCTGGGTTCAGCTCTCTGGCTCCTCAGGGACTGGCGCTCCAACCTGAGCATTCCTTAAGGCACCCTCCTCGGGGCTTCTCTCTCCATCCCTCCTTTTACCTTCTCCAGATCTGGCTAGTGTCAGCGTTATGGGCTCAGTTTCCCACCTGTGCAAGAGGGTGAGAGTTCTGCAGCAGCTTCCTTGTCTGTCTGGTGACCCTAGTTTTGTGACCTTTGGCTGGAGCACTAGGCAGAGGCCCGGAGTGGGGTGGTTAGGTGCGGTGGATGCAGGAGTTGAAACCCCCCCCTCCTTCATCTCCCGCCCCGCACTCTGGGCGCCCTTCAACAAAATGGCCGAGTTCCTGTTTTGCCTCTGACGGCAGAAATGTCACCGCCGCTGCATTAAGCACGCTTGGTGGGAACTCGGTTTGGATCGAGAAGCTGGTGCTCAGCTCTGCCAAGCTGCCTGCCGCAGGGGGGTGGGGATGAGCTGGCTGGCCAGTAGGCCTGGCTGGGGTCAGCCTTTGTCTGTGCGGTTCCCACCTTAACTGCCTGCCTCTCCAGCACCCCCAGGCTCCCCCTCCCTCAGCTATGCTGGTTGTTCCCACCCCACTCAAGTTTTTTACGGGGGCATCTATTCAGACCCTTGTGCCTGTCTGGCTCAAGGATGGCAAGGAGAGATGATTAGGGGGCAGAATCCACCTCTTCCTTCTCCCCACCCCCATGACGGGTAGCACCTCTAGAATTTACTAATCTTCTCCCCATTAGATGAGGAGTTGCCCTTTGGATGAGAAAGGAATGGTAGCCAGACCTCAGAGCATCCCCAGCCCCTGAAGTTCCCCTAGCAGGGCTTGAGTTGGGGGAGCTTTCCACTTTCCCCTACCTTCCTTCCTGCCAAGGGATCCCACCACCCCAGGAGTTCTCAAACCTTGGTGCACTGCAGACCATTTGGCCCTGTGAGCTTGCAGATGTGGGGAAGGAGGGGGTGCAGTATCTGGAGAGTCTGATTCAGTGGGTCTAGGGTGGTCCTGTCATCTGCATGCTTCACAAGACCCTAGGGGTCGACGCCCTGGCTCCCACCCAGGAGTCAGAACTGGGAGTTCCACAGAGCTCGGTGGTCATGGCAATTAGCACCCGCACTGCACAGACTGGGAGATGGAGAGAGGAGAAGGGACTGTCTAGGGTCACTCTCTAAGGTAGGGGTTTTGTGGTTAAGAGTGTGGGCTCTCTTGGCTCTGCTACGAATCAGCTGCATGCTGAGCTAAACCATGCCTTGGCATAGGGCAGGTGAGCTAAACTATACCTTGCTTTCCTCAATTGTAAAATGGGGTAACACTGATAGTCCCTAACCTCACTGAAACAATGTGTGGCCTCAATGGGACAGTGTGTGGAAAGTGAGAGTGCAGGTCCAGGTACTTAGTGCATGATAAATGTGAACCTTTATTATTGCTGTTATCACTATTAGAACCAGAACTGGAACTCAGGTCTGGGGTTCAGACACTAGTTTTGGGGGCAGAGAGTCTGCCCCAGCTGTTGTTGGTTCCCCAAGTTTGGTCCTTCAGGGCCTCACCAAGTCTTGGGCAGGGAGAGTGGTATGGGGGTAGGAGTCAGTCCCCTGGGGGTGGTCTCATCTGTGGGTCTCCCCACCACAGGCCCTGGCGCTTTGGCCCTTTTTCAACCTTGGGAAATATCGCCCCTCTCACAGCTCCAACAGTTCCAGATGCCCATTGGGCACTGGCCTGGTTAGTGTTTGAGGGCTATCCCCGCCCTAGACCCATGTCCACCCATGCTTCTTTGTCAAGCATCAGATCTTGTGATGGTGGGAAAGAGGCCAGGTAACTTAGCACCTCTTCCCTGCCAGGGGATGGTGGTGGGACAGGCGGTATTGACCTTGGGCATTCTGGAGGCAGAAATAGGATTGGAATAGGATACCCAAATTGGAGAGATCTTTGAGGATGGGGGAGCCCACCTCCCTCTTTGGAAAGGCAGGTTGGAGCTGAATGAGGACATACGACCAACATGTGCCTGGAATACATGGCTGATGTCTGTTTCATTCCATGGCTTTGGGACTACTGGTTTCAGAAGTGTCACTCAGGGATTGTGGTTAGTATGCTGAAAGGACTTCCTGAAAACCAGGGCTAAGCACGGGGGAGGCTTCTGGGGTGGTCCCTTGGCACAAGAGCATTCAAGTCTGACGTGGGGTAGGGGTATGTGTCTACTTGAGGCTGGCTGGCAGATGGCTGAGAGGACCTCTCAGAGCTCCTTCTTGGCCTGTAGGCATTAGAGGGCATCAGCTTTGGGCCCTACTGTTCTCACACACACTTGTCTACACATCTACCCTTGCTCAGCCACACTCATCCGGACTCACACTGACCCATATGTTCTCATGCTCCCACATGTACATTCATGTACCCATGAACATTTGTGTACACACATGCTAAAACACATGTGCAACACACATATGTACACTTCTGCATGAATTCACACTAGTATGTGCTTGTGCTCCCAGATGCACATGCATGTGCACACAATATCCTGATGCCCTCACGCACACATTAACACCTGTGTACACACATATGTACACATTAACACTCATGTACGCACACCTGGGCAAACCCCTAAGCATTTGCTCTCCCATCACCTAATTTGTGTGTATGTGGATTTTCTGTTTTCCCTGAGGATAAGTCTATCTTTGGTCATTGCCAAGTACCCGGAGAACAGAGATTTGTTCGACTTCAGGGCCCACATGCCTGGTATTTGGAAGGTGTACAATACAGTATTATGTGGAATAGATGAGTAAATGTGTAAGCGTATACAGGAATGTATGAGTGAGCAATAACTATAATAGTAAAGCAACTACCATTTATTGAGTACATGCTGAGTGTCTAATCCGGTGCTAAGTGCTGTCTTTAGAAGTAGCATCTCATCTAAGCCTCGTAGCAACCTATGACACAAGTACTATTATAACACCTGTTTAGGACTGTACGAACGGAGACTCTGAGAAACAGTCACTACTTGTATTAGTTTCCTAGGGCTGCCCTAACAAAGTGCCACAGACTGGGTGGATTAAACAAAAGTTTAGTGTCTCACAGCTCTGGAGACGAGAAGTCTAAAATCAAGGTACCGGCAGCCTCCTTTTGAGGGCTGTGAGGGAAGGAACTGTTCTAGCCCTCTCTCCTTGACTTGTAGGTGACAGTCTTCTCTGTGTCTCTTTACATCATCTTCCTTCTATGTGTGTCTGTATCCATATTCCCCCTTCTTGTAAGGACACCAGTCATATTGGATTAGGGCCCACCCTAATGACCTCATTTTAACTTGATTATCTCTGTAAAGCCCCTATCTCCAAATAAGGTTGCATTCTCAGATACTGGGGGTTAAGGAGTCAACATATGAATTTTGGGTGGAACATAATTCAACCCATAGCGCTACCCAAGTTTACACATCTAGGAAATAGGGGAAGCAGGATTTGATCCCGGATCTGGAATGTCAGAGGCCACAGTATCATCCTACTATGTGGTACAGAGTGTGTGTACGTGTGTGTGTCCTAGTGGTCACTCCCCATGGCTCCCTCTCTCCCATCAGCACCTGGGTGTCCAGTGCCTGCTTGCATGAAGGAGTTGGCCTTTTACAGCCCTGGCTTACTGGCATGTTGGTAGCTTTAATGCTCCTTCGGCCATGATGTGAGCACCCAAAGCCATCCCCCAGGACCCTCGTGGCCAACGCTGCCCGACAAGTCACCATTGACAGGAGTGCCTGGAGATACACACAGGGGACCGGGGGGGCTGCCTGACTCCCCCCCCACCAGCTGCCATCTAAGATGCTGCAGCCTCATTTCAGAGGCTGCTGGCTTTGAAGCGCTCAGCCCAGTCAGGCGGGAAGCTGGAGCCGGCATGGGGGAAGGGGGGCAGTCACGAGGCTTCCCTGCATCAGCTGGGGCAGCTAGGACCAGGCAGGCCCCGTGCCGACCTTTGTCCACAGCCTGAACCTCTCCTTGCTGCAAGGAGGCAGGGGGGCTGGACCTCACCCCTTCCTGCTCCTCTGAGCTTGGCTAGGGTGGGGGCTAAAAAAGAGACCTGGCCCCCGGGGCCAATGAGAGAGACAAAGTCTGAAGGGAGAGGCACAACCTCAATTCTATACGGAGCCCAGACTTTGGAGACATGGCCTCTGCCTTCAGGGAGTTTTCAGTCTGAAAAGTCCTAGCTTTTCTGAGCCTCACTTCGTCCATCCAGGAAGTGGGGATGGCAGTTTAGTTTGTTGTGAAGGTTCTGGAAGTTACTGTGGTGGAGGAGGACCAGGATTAACATGGGCATCATACCCCATGAGTAGCTATAGCATTTATGGGGATAATGATGATGATGGTGATGGTGATGGTGACAGGCAACAGTTACCGAGCACTTACTAGCCCTCAAGTGCATTCTTTACCCAGTTATCCTATTTAATCCTTCTGAGACGTCTGGAGGCAGCTACCATCATCATTGCCATTTTTTTTTTAACAGTTTATTCATTTACTTATTTATTTGGCCACGCCACGGGGCATGTAGGATCTTAGTTCCCCAACCAGGGATCGAACCTGTGCCCCCTGCAGTGGAAGCTCAGAGTCTTAACCACTGGACTGCCAGGGAAGTCCATCATTGCCTTTTTTGTTTTTTTAATAAATTTATTTATTTATTTTTGGCTGCATTGGGTCTTCCTTGCTGCGTGTGGGCTTTCTCTAGTTGCGGCGCGTGGGGGCTACTCTTCGTTGCGGTGCGCGGGCTTCTCATTGTGGTGGCTTCTCTTGTTGCGGAGCACGGGCTCTAGGCCTGCAGGCTTCAGTGGTTGTGGCTCGTGGGCTCTAGGGCACAGGCTCAGTAGTTGCAGCGCAGGGGCTTAGTTGCACCGTGACATGTGGGATCTTCCCGGACCAGGGCTCGAACCCGTGTCCCCTGCATTGGCAGGTGGATTCTTAACCACTGCGCCACCAGGGAAGTTTCCCATCATTGCCATTTTTAAATGAAGAAACCGAGGTTCAGTGAGGTCGACTTGCCCGAGGTCACACAGCTAGAGAGTGAGGGCATGGAGGTTTGATGCTGCTCTTAAGGTTTCCCAGCAGGCCCTGAAGTTATATGAGGTTGGGGTCTCAGGGTGGAGGCCTAGGGGTAAGACTCTACCATGGCTGGTAATGGCACTGATTCTGGGGTCCCCACACTCTGACCCTACGCTGGCCTTGGTGACAGTGGCTGAGGCGTGTCCATGATGAGGATGATGAAGTGTATCCTTTGTCAAGGTGAACCAAGCACCTGTCTCCACACTTTTGAATTTGGTCCTCACAGCAGTCCTGTGAGGTCAGCAGGGTGGGAATTATTCTCATTTTACAGATGAGGATACTGAGACTCAAGAGTGTTGGAGTCAGTCTCCTAAGCAAGTCAGTAGGTAGTGAGGTCTCGCTCAGGTGAGAATACCCATGGGCATATTCTTTCTGCTAGAGGCAGGTAAGTGTCTTCAGGTCACTTCAGAAGAACAAAAGCCCTCCCTGGTTACCTTCCCCACCCCTGGGTTGCTGGCACTGTGACTGAGGGCAGGGGCAGGTAAGGAGAGGGTGCAGATTCCCAAGAACCAACTCCCAATAGCAACAGCAGTGTTAACAGTTGACATGTACTGGACCCTCACTTTGTGGTAGGCGTGTGTTTATGCGTGTTTGTGTAGCCAGTGCTTCAGGTAGCCGCTGCCAGCCAGCACGAATAGGCACAGGAATTCAGTTCACATAAGCCTGTATTAGTGAGCACCTGCCATGCGCCAGGCACTGGGCTGGGACAGAGCGATGCAGGTGAGAACAAGGGCAATAACTGAGAGGCAGGTGTGAGATAATGGCGATAACTGATAACGTACAGGAATGGCTAGACTGTGGGGACACAGGCACGGGGCCCCTAGTGTCTAACTGAGGCGCTAGGAAAGATTTCTCCGAGTAAGTAATGTCTAAGCCAAGGACTTAGAGTTCAGTAGGATTTAGCCAGACAAAGAAGAAAAGGTGTCAGGGAAGAGTTCTAGGCTTTGAGTACAGCCTAGAACCACAGAGGCCTGAAGGTAGAAGGAGAACAGCCTATCTGAGGAACTTAAGGATGCTAAAGGTGGCAGAGGGTGGAGGGGGAGAGGGGGCAGAGGGAGGGCAGATCATTGCTTAAGGACACTTCAGGCCAGGATAAGAGGTCTGGTCTTGACCCTGTGGCATAGGGGCCCACTTATCCTGCTTCCTGTCCCCTCTGCCACATGGTACTCTCCTATCTTTAAGACCCTTTTGCATCAATTGGATTCGTCCAATACCTCTGAGCAGTAGGTGGAGCAAGGGTCACCATACCCATCTTACAGATGAAGAAACTGAATCTCAGAGATTATTGCGTTGGCCCATTTTACCTGGCTGGTGAGAGGGGGATTGGGCCTGGGCCCCAGACCTCTTCAGCCCAGCACTCAGCCAACGACCTGGACTATTTGCAGGATGCCAGTGTGGATTGGGATGGTGGTGTGGTGTGGGGTAGGGGCACAGTCCGGTTTGGGGAAGCCCTGGGGATGGAGGGAGGGTGAGGATTCCCCCTCCCCAAAGCTCCAAGCTGGAGAGGACTGCTGCCGCCTCCCTTTTGCAGTCCCCAGTGGCTGGCTGGGGCTGAGTCAGCCTGGATGAAGTCACCTACTTCCGTGCAGCCTGTGCCCCCTGACCTGGGAGGCGCCTGCCAGGGGCACCAGCCGAGCAGGAGGACGGTCTGGGCAGCTCTCCAGGTCTTTGCGTCGCAGCTGATTTAGGGGGGCTGGAGGTGTCCGGAGCCGTCAGAAGCAGCTGGGTGTCTGGGGCTGCGAGGCCCATAACTCATGCCACCACCCGCTGTTCCCTGCAGTGCTCCCCGAGAGGTCTGTGATGAATCGCCAGGGACTGGGCTCATCAAAATCAGTTTATGCCAAAGGGAAATTAATTTGTGTCTCTCTGAGTTGGGGTGTGGGGACGGGAAGGGCAGCTCCAGAGGCAGGCCAGTGACAACACTGCAGGAGGGGAGGGATCCTACAGTGTGGCCATGGTGGTCCTTGGCTAGGGACCCTGCCCACTTCCACAGAGGGGATGACTGAGGCTTCAAAGGAGTCTCCTAATCTTGGGGAGAAGAACCCAGGTTTTGTTCTTTATTAATTTTTTCTCCCCCCCTCCCTATTTCTGTATGTATTTATTGAGCACCTGCTATGTGCCAGGCACTGTTCCAAGGTGGGGACACAATAGTGCACAAGACAAAAATCCTGCTTTCACAGAACAGACATTCTGGTCGGGTAAGACAGACAGACTGGTAATAGGTAAATAAGAAATTACTAGACGGCAAGAATACTAGGTGCCTATTAAGATAGGGTGATATGGCCAACTTACCCAGCATGGTCAGGGAAGACCTCTCTGAAGAGGAGACAGTTAAGCTGACACTTGAGTTTCAGAAGAGGATAACCCATCAGTTGTGAAGCAAATTTTCTGAAAATCTAGTGCTGTTGGGGGCTGGGGTAGGAAGAGTGCATTTAAGGGGAAGGAACCAGCAGATGTAAAGGCAGGCAACCCCCAGCCAAGCACTCCCCTCATGAGGCTGGGCTGCTGACTGCTGCCACCTGAGCAGCTCAGCCTGGGCCTGGCTATGTGGATGGCTGGGGGGGCAGGCTCAGTAAATGGCTCTGTTGCCTGGACTGTCTCTCTTACTAGGGGGAGAGTTTAGAGAGTTTAGTAATTTAATATTACAATTTAATACGTTAGAAACAAGCCTGGATTGCTTATAGGGGAATTCACAAGACTCTTTTTATTTTTAATTTTATTTATTTTTGGCTGCGTTGGGTCTTGGTTGCTGTGCGTGGACTTTCTCTAGTTGTCGCGAGCAGGGGCTACTCTTCGTTGCGGTGCACGGGCTTCTCCTTGCAGTGGCTTCTCTTGTTGCGGAGCACGGGCTCTAGGCGCGTGGGCTTCAGTAGTTGTGGCGCAGGTTCAGTAGTTGTGGCATGTGGGCTCTAGAGCACAGGCTCAGTAGTTGTGGCATGTGGGATCATCCTGGACCAGGGCTCGAACCCGTGTCCCCTGCATTGGCAGGCGGATTCTTATCCACTGCGCCACCAGGGAAGTCCCCCACAAGACTCTTCTTTAAAAATAAAACAGGAGATGTCAAAGAAACCTTGGGTGGGGCAGCTGGCCCTGAGTCAAGGATCTGCTTTCTCTCTTTTTGAACCCTAGGGCTCCTTTGTGGTTAGGCAGGGGTGGCTGGGGGTCAGTCTTTTCCCAGCCCAGCTTGAATCTCTCTGCCAGGAGTTCCTCTGTGGCTCCCCATTGCCCAGTCACAAGAACCTCAGGCTGGGCATAGTGCCTGTCTGAATCCTCAGAACAACACTGTTAAACAACTATTGTTATTTACATGTTACAGATAAGGAAACTGAGACTTGGAGAGGGGAAGAGAATTTTCCAAGGCCTTACACCTGATCAGTGGCAAAGCCAGTATTCAAACTCACAGCCTGAGCCATTAATCTTCACTGCCTTCCCTATGGCCACATCGTCACACTTACCTGCTCTTGACCCACTTTCCATAATCCTGTGTTCCACAGACTGCATGCCGCACAGGTTCCTACCTCAGAACCTTTGCATGTGTGGTTCCCTCCACCTAGAGTCCCCTGCCTCCCCGTCTCTGTTGAAACCCTAACCATTTTTCATGGTTTTGTTCAGCTTCTTCCTCTTCTGTGAAGTCATGTGCTTTTTCCCACAAGCAAGGGGGCTGCCCTTTATCTCTTATGCATCATAGTTCTATTTGCCCTACTCTCTGAGCCCTTATCACACATATTTTGTGTGCCCAGAGATTGGAGTGTCACAGACCAGGATTTAGGTTCACGTCTCATTTCTTCTTTTTATTTTTGTTGTGCCATGTGGCATGTGGCATCTTAGTTCCCCGACCAGGGATCGAACCCAGGTCCACAGCAGTGAAAGCACTGAGTCTTAACCACTGGACTGCCAGGGAAGTCCCCATGTCTCATTTCTGTCACATGTTGGCTCTGTGATCTTGGGAGGGCAACAACTTTGTCTCAGTTTCTTCATTAGTAAAGTGGGCCTACACCAGGGATCCAATAGATGATGAATTAGAAACACTCGGTATAGGGTCTAGGTAGCACTGAAAAAATGGCAACAGTTGTTACAGAGCCTCTTCTAGCCTCAGTTTCTTCATCTGAATAAAACGGGGGAAATACAGTAATTCAATGTTCCCTTGTAGGTGGTCATAAAAGATGGAAAGGGTGTCCGATGTGTCTGGCACACAGTGAGTTGGTGTTCAGCCAGAGAGGGCAGATCTAGGGATTCACCACATCTGTCTTCCTCACGGGTCCAGCCCAGGGCTTTGTGGCTCGGAGCATAGTTTTTTCAGTTGAAGTTGAGGTGGATTTACATTTCCAAATGATGTGGGCTCATTCAGTCCAGGCAGCCCTCACACCCAGCCAAGAGGTTGAAATGGCTCCCACAAAGTCTCCATCATGATCATAACAGCAATTAATTTTTTGATATGGGCAGTTGGCATTTTCATTTTATGTAAAGCACTTTTGGAAAACTTTGCTGTTTTTACTGATCTGTAACGTATTATTTAAGTACAAACAGCGGCTGCACAGGCAGCTTTAAGCAAAGCACTCAGCTCCCTTGCAAACAGACTGCTGCCTGAAGTCCTTCCTGAGGAGAAATTTGGGAGCTCCCTCTATTCAGCCACCCCCCCACTCCCACCCTCCCTTGGTTATGAAGCAAATTCTCTGGAAACTCTGCCCTTTAGTGGCTGGGGGTGGGGTGGGGGTAGGTGAAGACCCCCAGCTCCTTTTACAGAGGGAGGCATTGTCTTCAGTTACCTTCACAGGGGGTAAGAGATCTGAACAGCATTAACAGAAAGATGGGCTGGGGACTTCCCTGTTGGTCCAGTGGTAAAGAATCCGCCTTCCAGTGCAGGGGAAGTGGGTACGATCCCTGGTCGGGGAACTAAGATCCCATATGCCACGGGGCAACTGAGCCCGTGAACCACAACTACAGAGCCCATGTGCCCTGAAGCCTGCGTGCCACAACTAGAGAGAGAAAACCCCGCACACCACAACTAGAGAGAAGCCTTCGAAGCCCGCATGCCAAGCCTACACACGCAACGAAGACCTGACACAGCCAAGAAAATAAAGAAAATAAATAAATATTAAAAAAAAAAAAAAGCATATGACACAATAAAATCATTTAAAAAAAAAAAGAAAGAAAGATGAGCTGACCCAGGGGCAGGCAGGAAATCCGCTTTCAGGTGGGGGAGGGGCTGTGCCCAGAAACCAATGGGGTCTCTGTCCCTAAAGACCTGTAACCTTTCCCACCCACTCTTCAGGCCGATTTCAGAGCTGGGAAGACTGAGAATGACATCCCAGTGGCACCCATCTTGGGGCTATTTCTCTGGGGAGTTGATCCCACTTTCAAAGTACAGAGACAGCCAACGGGAGGTGGGGGCTTGGTTGTGTGTCCTTTTGGGGCCACAGCTGATGGAAATGGAGCTTCTCAGAGGAAGAGGCTCTTTCCAGAGGGCAACCCTGAAGTGTGACGTGCCTGCAGTCTGGCTTGTCTACTGGGTACCCAGGTATCCCTCTCCACTGGTTGGGGTCTGAGCATCAGTTTGGCAACATTGAATGAGAGCTGGAGAAATTATCCAATAGTTTGGAAAATTGGATATAAGAAGAGAGAAATGGGGCAGCAGACCGTGAGAAGGCTGTATCTTTTTAGTTCATGGTACCTGAGGATTTCAAGAGACCTTTGCCTGGAGAGACAAAGAGACCTGGGAGCAGCTGGGCCTC
Organism: Balaenoptera musculus; assembly: GCF_009873245.2. Lineage (NCBI taxonomy): Eukaryota > Metazoa > Chordata > Mammalia > Artiodactyla > Balaenopteridae > Balaenoptera > Balaenoptera musculus. The sequence goes on from NC_045787.1 coordinate 115,712,415, forward strand.
TGGGTGTTCCTGTGGGGCCTGGTGGCCCCTCTATCCTCCTCAGTTTTCCACAGTGCCATATACTCAGGGACAGCAGAGGCCTTGCTGTGAGTGACAAAGTAGATGGTGTGTGGCCTTGGGAGGGGAGAGAGCTCCTAGGGCCTGTCTGGGCAGCCCCTACCTCCTCTCCCCTTGGGTATTGGGAGTCTAGCCATCTTTATTGAGCTTGAGGTTATTCAGTCAAGTGTTTCTTGAGAGTCCCCATGGCCCGGGTTTGTGTTAGGAGCTGGGCCCCTGAGTGCCCCAAAAGTGTGTCCCCTCAAGGGACTCACCATCAAGAGAGGGGGGCCAAACCAGTGGACAGCTCATTCCATCCCAGACATCTGAGCTTGGGGATGCTCATAGCAAAGGCCCTTAATCTGGTCTGAGAGGCCAGGGAGGGCTGCGTGGAAGTAACTTGTTGGATTCCAATTATAGTTCCACCTCTTGCTACCTGTGTGACCTTGGAAGAGTTTTTTTTTTACCTTGCTCTGCTTTACTTTCCTCATCTTTAAAATGGGAATAATAACACCTACTTCAAAAGACTGTTGTGAGGATTCAGTGAATTAATACATGTAAATATCCCTGAAAACAGTACCTGCCACAGAGTAAGTATTCTGTAAATTTTTTTTAAAAATTTAATTAATTAATTAATTTTTGGCTGTGTTGGGTCTTCGTTTCTGTGCGAGGGCTTTCTCTAGTTGCGGCGAGTGGGGGTCACTCTTCATCGCGGTGCGCGGGCCTCTCACTGTCGCGGCCTCTTTTGCTGCGGAGCACAGGCTCCAGACGCCCAGGCTCAGTAGTTGTGGCTCACGGGCCCAGTTGCTCTGCGGCATGTGGGATCTTCCCAGACCAGGGCTTGAACCCGTGTCCCCTGCATTGGCAGGCAGATTCTCAACCACTGCGCCACCAGGGAAGCCCCTAAATTTTTTTTTTAAAATAAATTTATTTATTTATTTGTGGCGTGTTGGGTCTTTGTTGCTGTGCATGAGCTTTTCTCTAGTTGAGGCAAGGGGGGGGGCTACTCTTCATTTCGGTGCGCAGACTTCTCATTGTGGTGGCTTCTCTTGTTGTGGAGCACAGGCTCTAGGCGTGTGGGCTCTAGAGCGCAGGCTCAGTAGTTGTGGCTCACGGGCTTAGTTGCTCCACGACATGTGGGATCATCCTGGACCAGGGCTCGAACCCGTGTCCCCTGCATTGGCAGACGGATTCTCAACCACTGCGCCACCAGGGAAGCCCTCTGTAAATTTTAAATAAAGAATAAAAACAGGGAATTCCCTGGCGGTCCAGTGGTTAGGACTCTGCGCTTTCACTGCCGAGGGCTCGGGTTCGATCCCTGGTCAGAGAACTAAGATTCCACAAGCCATGTGGCCAAAGAAATAAAAAAAAGCACTACCGCTTGGATGAGTAGGACTTGGCAAGCATATGGATAGGAAAGAGTGTCCTCGGCAAATAGAACAAGGGCTTGGATGTGGGGAAGCAGGTTCCTCCAAGGGTCTCCCTTCTGTGTCACCTGGTGGGGGTGACAGTGGCTGTCCTGGTCTATGATTTGGGCTGGTAACTTCACCCCCCTCCCCTCCACCACCACAGTGTGATCTTGGGGCCTGAGATGCGACTGAGTCCGTGGGCTGTGACGTACCCACTCACCCAGTCCTCTGCTGGTCCTGCCAGTGTTTGTGAGCCCAGCCCTGGCTGGGCAGTGCTGGGCATTCTCATGTGGGCAACTGGAGCTCCCCGTTTGGTGGGAAGCCCAGGGGTTAGGAGGACTTCTTGAAAGAGGTGCTCTCTGAACAGTGTCCTAAAGGAAAATGAACACTTTCCCAGACAAGGGGAGCAGGGAGTTCCAGGTAGAGGGCACAACCTGTGCAAAGGTTGGAGAGATCCCAACTCAGGAGAAACAAAAAGACCTTGGGTGGAGTTTAAGTGTGGGGCCTGGGGAGCCCCACTTTGGGTCGGTTTTATCAGGAGGTTTGGATTGTCCTCCCTTTGCCCTCTAGCCCCAGCAGGGTGGTGGCCTAAGAGGTTAAAGTCCCGTCCTGCTCCAGGGCCAGCCCAGGAGCTGGGGGTAGGGGCGCCACTTGCCCTGTGCCTCCCTCCCACTCCAGAGCCGGGAGGGTTTGGCAAAGCAACAAGGCAGCCTTTGTGTGTCTCTGTGGGTCTAGGCACGTCTGGCCCAGCCTAGGCGGCTGCTGGTTTCAGTGCCCTGTGATCCCAGCCACGCGGGGTGGGGCAAGGCATCCTCAGGGTCCACACAATGTGGCTTCCTGGCGTCCCCAGCACCTCCACCAGGGCTCCCCAGGTGAGGATGCCTGTGCCACGGAGTACATGGCCACGTGTGGGGCTGGCAGTGAGGATATAGAGCAGGTAGAGGGCGGGTGGAGGTGTGCGGGGCGGTGGGGGATGGGAGCCGGGCACATCCCAAGCCTCCTGTGTGCCGCAGCATGTGCCTGAGGGGTACTCCTGGGTGAGTCTGTGAGTGTGCATTGGGGTGAGGACATGCTTCGGGGTGTGAGGGTTTGGGGTGGAGCACATGAGCAGCCCCCAGCCTGCTCAGAACAGAGCACTGCTGTCTCTCCCCTTAGCGCCAACAACGAGGCCTCTCTCTTGGCACATAATGTCCCCTCTGTATTGTCTGCTGCTCAGTGGTGACGATAATTTTAAGGCTCAAATCCTTTTCGCCGGTGCTGGGGGGAAGGATGGAGGCCGTCTGGGGAGGGCCAGTGCTCCCGGGCTGGGTTTCCGCCTGTTTTCAGGGGAGGTCTGTTGTGTGCTTGGGGTCTCCCCCTACACACTTACCACCCTCCCAGGGAGAGCAGAGGGAAGTCAGGTACTCCCAGAAGCCTCTGCGGGACCCCTCCCCTACCCCCCTCCCAAGTCACGTGGCCCCGCCCAGCTCCAAGCCCTCCCCCACTTAGACTTCAAGGCCTGGGGGCTGAGACCTCTTCAAAGGAACCAGCTCTCTTAACCCCTTTTAGTCAGTGCCTATCTCTGCTGATCTAGATGTTTCTTCATGTTTACCCCTAGTCTTTCCTGCTGTGGAAGCACTAGACCAGCAGTTGTGAACCTTTTTGCTCTCAGGACTCCTTTACAGGCTTGATAATTATTGAGGACCTTGAAGAGCTTTTGTTTATGTGGGTTATATCCATCAAGACTTACCATATTAGAAATTGAAACAAAATTTAAAAACATGTATTTGTTTTTTGAATTTGAATATTCATTTAAAAAATAACAGTAATGGGGACTTCCCTGGTGACACAGTGGTTAAGAATCCGCCTGCCAATGCAGGGGACACGGGTTAGAACCCTGGTCCAGGAAGATCCCACATGCCGTGGAGCAACTAAGCCCGTGCGCCACAACTACTGAGCCCATGTGCCACAACTACTGAAGCCCGCGTGCCTAGAGCCTGTGCTCTGCAACAAGAGAAGCCACCACAATGAGAAGCCCACGCACCATAACGAAGAGTAGCCCCCGCACGGTAACAAAGAGTAACCCAGGTGCACAGCAACAAAGACCTGACGCAGCCAAAAAAAAAAAAAAACCAGTAATAATTCCATTACAAGTTAACATAGATAATATACTTTTATGAAAAATAACTTTATTTTCCGGAACAAAGTAAAATTAGCAAGAGGAGTGGTATTGTCTGTACATTTTTGCAAATCTCATTAATATCTGGCTTAATAGAGCAGAAGGGCCCCTTGGGATTGGATTCTCACATCTGCTTTTGCTTTCAGTCTGTTGTGGTATGTTTTTGTTGTTGTTGTTGCAGTATATGAGGAAAACTTGGCCTCACACAGATTTCTGTTTGGAAAGTGAGTAGTGTTTTCATAGCCTTTCCAGATAATTTGATACTACACCAAAACTTGACAAGTGGTAATTTCTTAAAGGTTAGTTGCCATGAAGAATCTGAAATCCTATCAGTGAGCCTTTTATATTCTGTTACATTAAAGTCCATTTGTCTATCTTGCCCTTTGAATAGATCTTTTGCCCATGCATAATTTTATAACATTATGCATTGATAATTTAGAAAACATTAGTTCACTGAGTTATGCAGATCTCTCAAATGTTAACACGTTTCATTATATAATATTAAATAATCACACTGATATCACCATCAGTTTCATCAGAAATGTACCAGGGAGGGAGTTCCCTGATGGCGCAGTGGCTGAGAATCTGCCTGCCAATTCAGAGGACATGGGTTCGATCCCTGGTCTGGGAAGATCCCACATGCCGCGGAGCAACTAAGCCCATGCGCCACAAATACTGAAGCCCGCGCACCTAGAGCTAGTGCTCCACAAGAGAAGCCACTGGAATGAGAAGCCCACGCACCGCAACGAAGAGTAGTCCCTGCTCGCCACCACTAGAGAAAGCCTGTGCACAGCAGCGAAGAACCAATGCAGCCAAAAATAAATAAATAAATAATAAAAATAAGATGATTTGTAAACATTAAAAAAAAAAAGAAATGTACCAGGGAGCTTTCAAGCTTATGGTGACCTATACAAGTATTCCCAAATTCAAATTTTCACTTAAAAAACAGAATTTTATCATTGGCGATAAATACTGTAGTTGTTTTCCTTGAAGTGACAGGCTCACTTGATTGTTTCTGAGAGCATAGCTGCCAAATATCCAAGTCTAAAATTTGTCTGTCTTTCTTGTCGAGTAAAAATGGTGCTCCATAAAAAAGCAGCTAGTTCAGCTTGTAACTCAAACAACTGCAGAAGTGCTTTCCCTTGAGGCAGAAATCATAATTTGGTATGTTACAGACTGTTTTGTGTGAATTTCCCATATCATCACACACAATGTTAAGTAGATGTGTATGCAAGGTTGAGATTTTTTTAAAAATTTATTTTATTATTTTATTAATTTTATTTTTGGCTGCATTGGGTCTTCGATGCTGCACGTGGGCTTCCTCTAGTTGCGGGGAGCAGGGGCTACTCTTCATTGCGGTGCGTGGGCTTCTCATTGCGGTGGCTTCTCTTGTTGCGGAGCACGAGCTCTAGGCTCATGGGCTTCAGTAGTTGTGGTACGCAGTCTCAGTAGTTGTGGCGCATGGGCTTAGTTGCTCCACGGCATGTGGGATCTTCCTGGACCAGGGCTCGAACACGTGTCCCCTGCATTGGCATGTGGATTCTTAACCACTGTGCCACCAGGGAAGTCCCCAAGGTTGAGATTTAATAAACTTACTAATTTTACTGCTTCACTTCAACAAGGACATTCTTAAGTGAACCTAGCTTTTTTTTTTTTTTTTTTAATGGACTCTCCTGACAGTGATGTATACAATGACTTCTAGTACAGTTTGGTGTCACTGCCTTGATTTGTGCTAAGGCACAAACAATTTTAACCACTATTGCTTTTGTTCCGTCATTGCAAATCTCAACACAGTAAAAAGTTTTAGTATTATTAGTAAAATAATTTTGACTTCACCTAGCCCTGAGAAAGTCTTGGATACTCCCAGGGTTCTATGGACCCTGCTTTGAGAACCACTGCACTAAGCTATTCTGCCTCTCATTCTGTTCTCATTCTGTGGTGATGGGCTGTGTTTTACATATTTCACTGATTAGGACACTGAGGTGCGGTGGAGCCTCACATGGGTCCTCATCTCTCATTCCAGCACTGAAATGAGAATTTTTTTCCCGCAAGGATTGGGGAGGCTTCTTAGGGGAGGTGGCATTGATTTGCTGGATGGGCAGAATGCCAAAGGCGGGGGCCTGGGAGTACATTCTTAGTGGAAGGAACAGCATTAGCAAAGACCTAGGGAAAAGAACACATGATGAGGCCAGATAACTAAGGGTCTCAAATGCCAGCCCCAAGGCAATGGGCAACAGAGAGTGGTGTTGACAGGGGAAGCGATGGATGAGATGAACCCAGAGACAGAGAGAGCCAGAGATGGGGCCCTGGTCCTTCACCAGGAGGCCTTCCCATGCTGGCTGGCCTCAGGGCTGTGTCCTTAGGGTGGGGTGACATGTGGCTACTTACATGGACTCATCCTTCATGACCATGATTGGCAGTGTGGTCTGTTGCCCAGAATCCCCTAGTGAAAAGTGTCTCCACAGGTTTCTGCACTGACAGTCAGCTTCTCTTTTCCTTTGTATCGACTTTTGTGGTGACAGCGACTAGCCTCATCCAGCTTCTTGTGTCATGCATGCACGTGAGGGGACCTGGGCAGAGGCGGCAGCTGAAGGGAGAGGTTGGTCGTGGTGCCATATCAGCGTGTGATAAGGGCCTGGGCCTGAGTGCTGTGAAAGTAGGGGCTGCAGCACTGACCCTGAGCAGGGACTGCCTTCCATCTCCACCCCGGACCTGGCCTGGCCTGCCCTCCCCTCCTCCAGTGGCTCCGTGTTCCTGCTCCAGCTTGTCCCTCTGAGCTACTGGGGCTCGGCTCCTGGCCAGGTCTGATATGGGGAGATAGACCTCAGTTTCTGTGCAAGACAGGCCTCTAGATCCTGCTGTGCTCCCGGTCTGGGTACTGGGCCTATATGGGTGTTCGTGGCTGTGCCGTGTGACTGTGTGGGTACGTCCTATGCTACGTGTGATCATGACTGTGGCACATGATGTGCTCTGCAGCACAGATGTTTGTGAGCTTGTGTACCCTGCCATGTACATTGAGTTGTGTGTATGTTTTTGTACCTTTAGTTGGTTGGTGTATATTTTAGTATATAGTTTTGTATATCTTTTGGGGGTGTGAGTGTCACTGCGGTGGGTGTGTGTTTTTGTGTGATGGTTTGTCAGTGTATATCTTGGCCCAGGCCCAGAAGAAGACCTGCTGAGGTGTTGCTGGTGGGGCCCATGCTGGGCTAGGGAGCCCACAGCCAGGAGGTCCGACTGGGAACAGACATGTCCTCACTGGCCCAGAGAGCATCGCAAACCCTCAAAGGGCCCCTGTCCAGCTTCGCCACCCCTGGCCAGTCAGGGTGGCTGGCTGGAAAGGAGGCATGAGGGAACCAAAACAACCTCGGCCCACCTCCCACACCTTGCTGGCGCTTGAGCCTAGTGGTAGTAGGCCAGGGTCCTGGGCCCATCCTCCTAAGGCTCCAAGCACTTTTTGTTGTGGGGTTGGGCAGGGACCACAGGCACAGCTCAGTGTGGCTCTTGTGGTCAACTTCAGCTCATAGTGGATCACGGAGGCAGAGCTGGGCCCACACCTTGTTGGGTCAGGGCTGCAGGTAGGACCAGCCCTGCTGAGTCAGGACTGATGCTGAGTTCATTACATGTGTCACTCATTCAACAAATATTTATTGAGCATGTGCTCTGTTCCAGGCCCTGCTTTAGGTGCGAGGAATATAGCAGTTAACCTCACTGAACTGGGGGAAGGGGAGAGGGGCCTGCTGCTGTGCATTTTACAGATGAAGAGCCAGATCCTGAGGGGTTAAGTGATTTGCCCAAAGTCACGGCAAAGCTGAGATTGGAAACCAGGCCTGTCTCGTACCAGAGCTGCCCTCCGCCTGCTCTTGCTGCTCACAATTGCAGCCTACATGCTCACTGAGCTAGGACCGGCAGGGTGAGGGGATGGGCAGACAACGCTTGGCTAGCCTTGTGCCCTGGGCTATTGTCTGATGCTGGAGAGTGGGTACAGCAGCTAAATAGTGAGCTCCTAGTTGCTCTGCAGGGAAGGTGGGGGTGCCTGGGGTGGTCCCCAAAGGCTGTGCATAGAAGTGGTCAGGTGGAGATTCAGGTGTGGGAAGGGTGTGGAGGGTGTACCTTGTGTCTCCAGGGTGCAGTGGGACCCAAGGGAACACTTCCTTTCTGGTTATGTGACCTGGGATGGGGCCCTGCTTCACTCTGAGCCTCAGCTTCCTCATCTGTAAAGTGGGCACAGTAATTGTCCCTCCCACCCTCAGTGGTACAATGCTCAGGGCATAGTGCCTGGTGCACAGTAGGGCAGCTGGGGGGATGGGGCAGAAGTGGAAGTAGGCAGGGCCTCCCCAGGGCTCTCTGTTCAGCCCCAGGAAATGGGTAGAGGGTAGGGAGGAGGAGGAGCAGATGTGCCCGCGTCTCACAAGAGCAGCCGCATTTAGCCACCGAGTCGGGATTGAAATATTCCTGAGGGAGAAGAACCCTGAGGCTTCAGGGCGGCAACAGCTCGTCAGTGGGGAGTGGGGAAGGGATGTTGTCACCATCTGCCTCGTGTCTGTCTGCGACTAAAATAATACTGGGGTGAGACTCGCCGCAGGCACGGGCCCAGCCGCAAGGTTCCCCGGAAGAGGGAGGGGCCAGGGGGTTCGGCAAGGCTCGTGGGGGGATCAGTCTCATGAGTGCAGGGCAAGGGGACCCTCCAGACCTGCCTGGGGTCTGCCCCAGAGGGGAGACCAAGCATGTGCTGAGATCCCAGTAAAGCAGAGGCTACAACAGAAACAAAATAAGGGGGACAAACAAATTGCCTGATTCAGCTTCCATGAGCTGATCCAGAATATTGAAACCAGAAAACGTAGCAAGAAGCTATTTTAATTTCAGCCAACGTATAAGTTTTGGGTGTATGGTTTACTGTGGTTTTTATTTTGAATCAAATATGGAGGATAATGCATAATCTCACAGCTCAGGGCTCTGGGGATGGAGTGCCCACCTTTCTCATTGGGTACAGTAGTCACATCCCAGCTGCCTCCAAGTGTTGGTACCCCTGGGCCTGGGCAGGTACCCCTTCAGATGGGGACCTGGCTGGGAGCCTGATGCTTGGCCTCTGGGCGGTGAAGCAGTCACGTCTGGTCTTTTGCTGTGGGTCTCACCAGACGTGAGCAGTTGGGTATTTTTGTTTTTGCAGAGAGAACAGACCCATGACCTCAGCTGTTTATTTTAACTGCAGAAGCACCCTAACTGTTGATTGCTATGTGCTGACATGGTACAGTGCTATTGGTTCAGCAGGCAACACATGAGCGCCTACTGTGTGCAGGCCCTAAGCTGGGCAGGCTGGGCCCACTCTCAGCATACAAGGCCAGCCACCTGGGTGCCAGGGAGGGTGCTGGATATGGCAGGAGACCACAGCTGTTGTCCTGAAGGAGGTGGCAGATGCACTTAGCCTTGAAGAGGAGACACGGAGACATGTGGTATCAGCAAGGGAGAGTGGGGAGGATGCTCCAGGCAGAGGGAACCGCATGTACACAGACCACGACTCTGTGGCTGCCTCTTTGTGGCAAAGGTATACACATCACAATCTTAGCTGCACTGTGGAGCCCTTCTAGTAGGCCGGACCTCATGCTTACTGCTTACATGTGTTTTTCTGGTCGCTCCTTACCAACCCCCCAAGAGGTTGGTACACTTAGCGTCCATCTTACAGATGAGGAAACTGAGGCTCAGAGATGTCTAGTAACTTGTCCTGTGTGTTACCCCTGCACAATGCCCTCATTCGGCAGGCAGCAGCTGAGGTCCTGCTATGCGCAAGCCCTGAGTCAGGGTGCTTCCTGAAATCAGACCCAGCAGCACACTCCAGAGTGTTGTATGGCTGAGGTCTCTCATTTCCATCTGGGCACAGAAACCAGAGGAACCTCTCTCCAGGGTGTGTGAGTGTGTGTATATCGGGGAGAGAGATGCAGGAGCCTGCATGCAGCAGCCTGGGGAACCCCAGTTTACAACCTTGAGTAAATTTCTCTTCTGAGCCTCAGTTTCCCTGTCTATAAAATGGGGCTACAGTACCTGTGTGAAGTCTCCTTGTAAGGATTAAGAGTGAAAACAGGTGTGAGAAGCCCTTTGTGAATTCAATGAGTCTCTGATCAGGGCTGATTCTCCTCAAAACATGAGGAGTGATCTTCCCAGAACAATCCAGCCAGCAAGCTTTCCCTGCAGCTGACAGCCCCCGCACCCCCCACCAGCAGCCACCACCCTGAATTATTCAGGATGCTCCAGGCCTCTGTGGCCACCCTTCCGCTCCCCTGCACGCCAGGCTGTCAGCACCCACCTCCGAGCCTCTGCCAGGGTTTTGCCGACCTCAGGGCCCCCGCACTTCAGCCTGTTCAGGTGGGCCGTGAGTGTGATGGGGTGATTGTGTGTGAGTTTGAGAGAGTGACAGGGAGTGTATGAGAGCATGAGAGTGTGTGTGACAGTGTGTGCAAGCATGTGCATGTGCGAGGGTAACTGAGTGTGCAAAGTGTGAGAGTGAGTGTGAGTGTGTGTGGACGTGTGAGGGTGAGGAGAGCTTGTGTGTGAATGTGTGTGAGTTAGTATGAGGATGAGTGTGTGAGTGTGAGCGTATGTGTGAGTGTGCTATACTGTGTGTGAGTGAGGATGGAGGCTGGGTCCTCCTTAGGTGCAGGGAAGCCAGGCTCAGACAGGGGTGTCCCTCTGGCTCAAGAGTTCACAGTGATCTGGGAGTCAGATTCCAGCCTGGAGAAGGAGGGGGTCAGCTCGCCTCTGTTTCCATAGTCCCTTCTTAATTGCGAGCAGCAGGGAGAGGCGGGAAGAGGCAGAGGTTTGGGAAGAAGGGCATGTAGTGGTTAGATAATGGACAGGACCTGGAGTCCATGCCCCTGTGGTGGCTTAGACCGCTGCCAGACTATTCCTGGTATGTCTCATTTCCTGACAAACTGAGACCCTCAGAGGAGAGGCAGTTCCTTCCCACTGGTCCCCTTCTTTTCCCTGAGCCTGGGAGAGCTGAAAGCCCCAGTGGGTGAGAGATGGGGGACTGTTCCCTTGCATCTGTACTGTAGCCAGGTGGCAGCCCCCCCAAGGTCTTAAGGGGGTGCTGAGGAAGGGGGCAGGAATCCACCGGTAGGCTTGCTGGAGGGCCCCCACCCACAGGCAGGAAGGGCAGAGCAGACCTCCCTCTTCTTGACCCACTCCTACCTACACCCTGGTCCTGCCTGGAGGCTTACCGTCCAGTGTGTGGGAATTTGGAGTGCCGGCGTGGGGTAGGGTGGGCTTTAGGAACTGGGAGCCTGCCGTGTGTGGAGGTTGGGGGTAGGCTGTGTGACAGAGGTCTTTAGCATGAGAGAGGTCTATGTATTGGTGTGAGGATATGGGTGACTGAGTTTGCATTTGTATCTGTTAGTTTGTATGTGTGCAAGCAACGTACGTGTGACTGTGCTTGTGTTTATCTGCAAGTTGTGTGTGAGTACCTGTTGGTGTGACCAGATGAGTGTGTGTGATCTATATTGGAGAGTGTGTGTTTGTGGAAGCGTCTGTTTGTGTGAGCGGGTGAGAGATGATTGACAGGGAGGGGGTGGGGGGGCCACCCTCAGCTCTATGGCTTCAGCCTTCCTCAGGCCTCGCTTGGCATGGCCTGATATCCTGTCTGACTGTGCTGGGACCATGCTGCTGGGAGTGTGATTGCCTGGCTTTGGCTGACAGAACCTCATAGCCCCATGGGAGGGGAGCTACAGGTAGGAGAGGTGAGGCAGGGTGAGAGACTTGATTTTTGTGTGTGTGTATGAGAGACTTGATTTTTGTGGGAGACAGATAGAACTGGGTACAGAGCCAGAGCTGCTGGAGTCTGATGCCTGGGTCCAAGTCCCAGTTCCTCCATTCACTGGAGTGAGCTGGGTGAGTCGTTTCCCTCTCTGAGCCTCAGTTTCCTCATCAGAACAGTGGGGATTATGATGGTCAGGGGACCTTGGGGTATAGGGCCTGCACACTAAGTGTTACCCACCAAATATCCTATGAGACTGTTTTCCTCCAGACTCTGGGAAGTTGGCCAGTTGGAGGCCTGGACACTGGCCTCCAGAGGCGGGGGAGATGGCACCTCCTCCCCTTCCCTGGGTCCAGAAGGCCTGATTTGTCCCTACTGTACCTCTCCCATCAGAGGGATATGTGTGGAGGGCTCAGAGGAGTATAAGTCAGCAGGTCATTCTGTCCATCCCCCTCCATTCTGGGAGGGTCAGCTCTCAGCCCCCAGACCAGCGAGCATTTTCCAGTCCTCTACTCCTTCCCATGGTCAGAAGCAGGAATGGAGCAAGTCCTGCCCATTCCCCCTCTGGCCTCACTTTCTCCCTCTATAGAGCCAGGCAGGTGGGGTGTACTGGGGTGGGAGGCTTGAGTGTCCCTGCTGCTAGGTCCTCAGAGCTGGCTAGCTCCCTCAGTGTCCCGCACCCGCTAGCCTGCAGAGCTGTGGCCCAGGCAGCTGTCTGGCTGAGCGGGTTAGCAACACAAGACAGATGGTGAGGGATTATCTCAGCTTCTTAGAGTGCAATGGCGGCAGCGGTTGGAGGGAGGCGGAGGGGGCTCTCACACCCTCCCCATGTGTGTATCCATACACACACACAAATGTACATGCAGCTCCCCACTCCTGCCCCAGACGCAACCCAGGCTCATGATATTTATGAGGTGGGCAGGAAGGCAGGAGGAGAGAGGAGATTCTGAGAATTGTTGAGAACCGTGGGACTTGGCAATCTTGTCCCTGTCCCACTGGACTCCTGGACCACAGGCTGAACCAGCTGGGCTTCTGAGAAGGCCCTCCCTCTGCCTCCGCTTCCAGGGTTTCTCGGCAGCTGCCTCCACTGGGAATGGTGTGTTCAGGAGAGCATGGACTTACAGAGAAGCCTGAGGCTCAGAGATGTGTGAGCTGTGCCCAAAGCAAGTTTGGCACATGAGCCGGCTGAGCTCTGGGGCTTGGCAGGTGGTGGAGGGCACCGATGGTGGGGCTCCTGAATCTTCTGCAAACAAGGTGTGTTTGCCCCAGCACTTGATGCTGCTGCCCAAGATCCCACAGGGGTGTGTGTATAACCTGTTACAGGAGCAGCTGCATGCACACAAGGACTCAGGCACAGCCTCCCTTTCACATATACTTTGGGTTCTGCATGCAGGCTGTCTGGAGTTGAATGACAGAGCTCTGTCTCCAGGCTCTGTCACTGGGAAAGAATTGGGGTGGGGTTACAGCCCCACTGAGTGAATTCTCCCAACTGTCCCCTAATGTGCCATAGGCAGACAGTGGAGGGGCTTTCTCTTCAGCTTCAGCTAGAGACTCAGCACTTGTCCCCCATCCTCTCTTAGACACCCTTCCCTCTCCCCAGGCCTGAGTCATCAGTGCTGGGCCCCAGGGAGGGGTGTGGGCTAGGAAGCTGGGCCAGATTTGCAAATGGCCACCCCAGGGGACCCTTTTCCCAGCAGGGGATGGGAGTCAGGAAGGGGAGGGCAGGGTAGAAGCCTCAAGACAGAAACTGTTTCTCTACTCACAGCTACCAATGTCCAGACCTCTCCTCCCTCCCCAAGAGTGACTCGGCCTGCTGGGCCCAGGAGTGTGGACTAGGGGCAGTGCTAGGCTGCTCGGGTAGCCTGGTGCCAGTCTCTGCCCAGAGCAAACCCACTCCTCTAGGCCCCTGAGGCTTCAGCCTGCCAGTGTGCTCCTAAGGGTTCATGTGTGGGCTGTCTAGGACTCAAGGTCAGGTTAGCCTGAGGGTCAGCCGGGGAGCCAATTGGGCCTACCTTTGAAGCTGCATTATTTGTGGGCTTGCAGAACTTGGTGACACCACCCCACTGCTTCTGTCACAGACAGGACTCTCTGCACCACAAGCTCCTCATTTGTAAGCCAGGCTAGCCCCTCTCTCTCTTCTCGGCCTCCAGTCTGAAATGACCCCTGACTACACATCTGGCTCTCTGAAGGTTGGCACCTGGCAGGGTGCTGGGCGGAACCTAGAACCTGAGTCCTGGTCAATCTCTATCTCTCTGACCCTCTGGCCTCAAGCTGGTGGTCTGTATCCTGCATCGTGAGGGTTGGGGGAGACCATGTATAAGCTCCCCACCTCCCCTCAGAGCTTGACCTGGGGAGGTCCTACATGAACTTGAGGGGTCTGAGCTCCCCGCTCTCGCTCATCAGCGAGACTTTTCTGGTCGTTTTCTTAAGGTTTCAAAGTAACATTCTAAAGAGGCACAGTGAGAGCCAATCAGAGAGCCCATGTAAATGAGGAGTCGCTGATTGGCTGTCTCTTTCACGCCCTTTACGAAACTTCAACTTCATCAACTCAGCAAAGATTTTTCGCTCTGGCCTCTCGTGCCCTGCAGGAGGCGGGGCTGGGGGTCACCCGGGCCATCCCCCTGCCGCTTGGTGCCTGGCCCAACGAGTCGGGCCACTTAGGGACATGCGGGGGCGAGTGCGCCGGACTCTGGGGGTTTATTCTGGCTCAGAATCCCGGCGGGGGCGGCCCGAGGAGTGAGCCCCCTCCTCTTCTTTGCAGGACCGCTGCAGAGCGGGCTGCAGACCGCGGGTATCGAGCTTGGCTGGGCCGGATCGATATCTGCCCACTGGACTGATGCGCCAGGGAGTCGGCTCGACAGGGGCTCAGCGGCAGAGTGATGGCCGTGCAGCTCCCCGCCCCACCCCCTTCAGCGGCACTCCCCGGGAAACCGAGGCGGGGGAGTGGTGTCGGGATCGAGGGCGCGGCGTGGGGCAGGCGACACTCTCTCGTTCTGGGCCAAGGCCCTCACGGTGGGGGCGGGGGTAGCCCGAGGCCGCTCCCTGCTCCCCAACCTACGCTCATCCCCACCCCCAACGACTGCCCGAAGCTCGAGGTCTTCCCCGCCTGTATCTCGTCCCCTCGTCCTATCCGTCGCCTTCCTCCCACTCTCTTTGTGTGTCTCCTCCCTGGCTCTGAGGTCCCTCCCTTACTTCTCCTCTCTCTGTGGGTGTCTATCTCTACATCTCCGTCTCCATTTCTTTCTCTGCCTGACTCTGTCTCTAGCTGTCCCTCGGTCTCTGCTTAGGTCTCTCTTCGCCTTTTGCTCATTTTCACTTCCTCTCTTTGTCTGGCTCTCTCTTCTCTCCCTCCCTTCAGCCGTTCCCCCCCCCACCTCCACACCTCACAGCCCTGTTTACGATGTCCCCAGGGCTGGCAGGTGGGCGGGGCTGCAGCAGAGACGGGGTAGGGAGGGAGACGCAGCCTCCCCCCCAGCTGTTAACCTTCACGCTTCAGGCCTCTGCCGATGGCAGAGGAGGGGGAAAGCCCAGCTGCCAGCTTGGCGGAGGTGACCAGGCGGGGACTGGGGCTGCCCCTCCCTCTGGGCTTGTCTCTGGGGAGATCTGGGGCCGGAAGGAATGTGATGGAGGGCGCCTCCGGCGGAGAGAGGCTATTGGCCCCCCGAAGGCTTTTGCTGGCCGGGCGGGTGCCCAAAGGGGGCTCTGAGCGGCGCCGGCTCTGCCCGCGGCCGGGCCGGACGTGGGGGCCGGCGTGAGAATCCCGCCCATCTGTGAGCCGGCCTCACGCCGTCAGACCCAATTTATCTCGCCGCCAAAGTTTCACAGCCATCTGCTCGAGTGGAACGGCTTCCAGCGCTGGCCCCACCGGGCCCCCCAGCCAGCGCGGGGATGTTTTCCAATACGGCAGTATTGCAGCCCCCCCACCTCAAAGCAAGGAGGAGGGGGAGGCGGCAGAGCGCGGTGCGTGGGGCTGGCAGGCAGCCCTCTCCCGCGAGCGAGCCGACCCTGAATTTTAAGCGATTGATCAGGAAGCGCAGGCCGTTCCCATCACTTAGAGCAGCCAAATGCGACGGCGCAGGGATTTCAAGGGGCCTTTGCGGAGGCGGTAAAGAGGTCACCGTCACCGCGCCAGCCGGCGGGCAAGAGGGGGCGAAGACCTGCGGGTACACGTGTGTACACACGCCTGTATACAGCCACACCTGTATCCACGTGACCCCCGGGGCCCCAGCACTGACCAGAACTCGGCATTTGGATGTGAGCCCATCACTGTTCCCCAACCCCCATCCCCCAACCCCTAGCGCTGTCTGAGAGACCTAACTAGAATTCTGCCTCTGTCCCAGCAATGATCACCTTAGACAGCTTCAGCACAGGAAGCCCAACCTTCCTCCCCTCCCCCTATGTGCCTAAAATGCAAACGTTTGGGCACCTGCCCCTTGCACTTCTGAACAAGCTTGCAGAGGCAGATGTACCCTGGGCCCCGGGTAATCACACAGGTGTGCACAACTTGATTACACACTTGACCTCAATGCTCATGCATCGGTATACTCCCAGTCACCACCAACACACCCCCACAAACATGCACACAGTAGCTCCACCATTCTCAGCCCGGCACCGAGGAACAGAGAGCCTCCACACCCCCTTCTCCAGGACACACACACATGTGCACACTGCCTCCCAAGACTCTGAGCTGCTGCTGTGTCCTCGGGGTGGGCGCCTCCACTGCCCTCCAGGCAGCGCGGGTGCAGACCTCAAAGAGAACAAAGGCCGAGCGGATGGAGGGAGGGGGGCTGAGCCCCCGGCCTCATCCTCCTTGGCGATGCTCGTCTGTCTCGGCTCCACGGCCACCGCATCGAGCGGCTCTGATTGCCGAGTAAATCACAGCGATGATCTGAATAATTATTGTCTCCTGAAAAGAGAAAAAAACAGGGGAATAAATAAACAGAGGAGAGAGCAGCCACCCAACTTCTCGCAGCCCTGGGTGGGGAGAATACATTGGGGTGGGTGTCAGTGGTCTCCTGCAGATCCTAAGGGCTTCTTTGGGATGCAGTGCAGGTGCGGGTGGGGTGGGCCTCAGGGCTGAGAGTCCTTCCAGAGAGGTGTAATTATGATCTGGTCCTCTCTCTTCATTCATCTCCCCAGGTTAAGTCAGGCCAGCTCCCATACCCATTCCACCCCAGCTGGCCTGTCACTGCTTCTCACACAGTCAGGCCCACCTGTCCTGTAGAGCTCCCTCCTGTCTCCAGTCCTTGGTTCAAGCCCATCTGCCCCCTGGGATGCCCTCTCCCTTCCTCTCCAGCTTGCCTGACTCTCCCATCTCTGAAGGACGAACCCCAGGCTACTTCCTTTGGGAGGTTCTTCCTGACTGTCCAGCCTTCCAGGATCCTCCCCTCCCAATAGTCCAGTGTCTGATTCCACATAGCCTGACTGATTTGGGGATGCTCACCTGGTCTCCTCAGCTGGATGGAGAGCTTTGGTGGGAAACAGCTTTGTTCTAAGCAAAATAATGATTATAACAACAATAACAGCTCTTACCCCATCCTGAGCATTACTGATGTGCTGGCCCCATGCTAAGATATCCTCTCACATGGATCCTCCCCAGAATCCTGCTTGGGAAGTAATATTCTCATTTTACTAATGGGGAAACTGAGGCTTAGCAAGAGTGAAGTTTGGCTCTGGCCATCCCTCCAGGATTAAAATGCTGGTCATCTTCTGGAGTCCCCCCCGCACTGCATCCTACAGGTTGGAGGAGCTGTTCCTCCCCCAGGTCTCAGCCCATTCCTTCTCTTCCCACCTCCCCCACCTCCGTTTTCCTATCCTCAGGAGGTGTGCCATCCATGCATGGTGACCCTCAACCCCCTAAAGGGCACGACCCTTCCCCACAGCCCCAGCATCAAAGGAGGGGCAGCTCAGTCCTATGCTTCTCCTGCCCGAAATGGTTCCAGATGTGGGACCTGCAGGGGCCTGCGGAAAACATAGGGTGATGTTTGGCACATGGATAGGTTTCCTCCTGGAGGCTGCCCTGAGGGAGACCCATCCACCTCCCACCCCTGGCACCTGGTCAGTAAATGGGAGCAGAACATGGTTCAGGGAGGGGGGTCTCCGCAGAGGCTGAGGGAGGAGGACCCCTTGTGGAGCCTGGGTATCTGGGGCAGGAGAGAAGCTGAACCCAGTGTGGGTTTGCCTCCTACCCTCCATGGGGGCAGGCTGTGGGATCTGGGGCCTGAGGGCTATACCCATGGCTGGGTTCTCTGGGCTGTGCAAGGAGGCCCAGGACTTAGTGGTTTAGATCCCCCCACATCTCCACAGAAAAATGCCATTGTAGATGGGGAAACTGAGTCACAGGTCCCAAACTGACTCCTGGCTAATGGTACCTGTGCAGACCTCTCCCATGGGGATCCTGATTCAGGGCCTCATGTGTTTCTGGGGACATGGGTGGATCTGAAAGCTTTTGTCTGTGGCTTGGGTAGAAAAGGGACAGGTGAGACATTGTATTGGTCTAGAGACACATCGAGGTAGTCCCACCTCTGGATGTGGGTGAAGATGAGGCAGGGCCCAGCCTGGCTCTGGTAAACCCTCAACCCCTACTCGTCAGGCCCCTGCATGTAACAGTCACAAACATAAGCACTCACACCTGGGTACACACGGGCAAGAAGACATTCACACACACACAGGGGTACACACAGCACAAATACGTACAAACAGGTACATACAGACACGCTCTGTGACAAATACACAGGATATGCAAGCAGATTGCACACACAAGAATCCACAGGCCTACGTGCTCACCCCCATACACATGCTTATGGAGAACAGACAGGCACAAACAGGTACATACAGACACATGCACAAAGACACGCAAGCACATTTGCACAGTGAGGCAGACGCACACATGTGCACACACGTAGGCACACACCAGATCGCTCGCCCCCACCCCCCTTCAGGGAGCTGGCTGCCCGCCAAGCGCGGTGCTTTCTGCTGGGTGTGCACAACCTTTCACAGGCTCTAATTGAGTCGAGGGTGATTTATAACTCGGCGGCGCCCCTGCCTGAGTGGGCTGCCCCCTCCTACTGCAGCCCTGGCCAGAGCCTTTGACCACCTCTGCCCCATCCTCCTCACACCGGGTCACACACACAGGCCCTTAAGAGGGAGAAGGGGACCTTTCCCTCCTTGCCACCAGCTCCTTTCTTTATTCTTGCCTTTCTCCAGGGCCAGAGGCTGGGTGCTGAGAGTTTTTGCCTCAACCCACTCACTACCATCAAACCCAACACTACACAGCTCAGCCTCCCGGAGACCAGTCACAGCCTTTCTAACCTGCCTGTCTAGGGACAGCCAAGACTTTGACTGCAAACCTCGTGTGCTTCCCGACCTGCAGCAGGAGAAATGAATTTAGACATGAGAAGGGACTTTCTCAGTGTGTTGGGGCTGAGGGGTGCATTCTGGTCAGCAGGGACTAGGAGAGCCTGGGTTCAGCGTGATGGGAGAGGGGGAGGCCACTGGGAATCTCGTTTCCTCCGCCTTCACTCTTTTGGGTAACTGAGCTGACTGTGACCCTCCCTCCCAGCTGTCCCCATGGCTTGTGTGCCTGGGCCTGTGATTAATCACATTCATTAGGCCTGGAGGTTTGGCTCATAAAGTCCCCTTGTCCACCTAAGAAGGAGCTGCAGTGAGGGCCTTTGTCCTGGTGTGTGTGCGCGGGGAGTATGCACCCTGACCCCTCACCTCTGACCCTGACGTGGACTAGCAGCTTCAGCCATGGTCCATGAGCTCAGCCTGAGAGCTATTTCGTCCTCCCAGTGTCAGATACGGATGCTGTTAACCCATTTCACAGTGAAGGCAACCCAGGCCCAGAGAGGCCAAGTCATTGCCCAAGTTATACACTTGGTTCATGGTGGAGCTGGGATTTGAAATCAGATAGCAGAGCAAAGCATGCCTAACCTAGAGCCTGACCCCATCATGGAGTCCCATCTGGTCCCCAGAACTCCTGGTGCTCAGGGTGCTGTGTTTTGGAGCAGGAGAGGTTCCTTGGAGGGGCTAGCCCTCTCTATTCCCAGAATGGGCTTAGTTTACAGCATGAGGGACTCAGATTAGATTTAAGAGGGACCTTCCTGGCAGTAAAAAGATTGAGAGCCAAGAGAAGTGTGTGTGTGTGTGTGTGTGTGCACACACACGCGTGTTGGAGAGAGGTGCAGTGGAGAGTCTGGGCTGCCCCTAAGGGAGTCCACATGGTAATGGCAGCCAACATTTAGTACCTGCTTATTGCCTATTGACTCACATAATCCCATAGGAGAGGAGATGAACCCTATTTTAGAGATAAATACAACTGATATTCTGACAATTTAAAACCATCTGCCCCAGCCTCATGGATTCAATGCAGCTGCACCCCCATTCCTTCCCCCCTGCCATGTTCTCTGGCCTCTGTGGCTCAGTGACCCCACTTCATCTTTGCTTGGGTCAACCTGGCTCTTGGCCCTCTCGAATTTTCTTGAACACACTTGAGCACATGTGAGTGAGGGTGTGAAGTGGGTGGCCTCGAGGGCATGGGGTGTGTCCCAGACTCCGTTGGGGTAGGGATTTGTGTGTGGATGCATGTGTCAGTGTGTGTGCTTTTGTGACCCAGGTCTGTTTGTGTGTGGAGGTATCTTTGGGAGTCTGTGTGGGTTTGTGTTTGTCTATAGATCTCAGTATGTATCAATCTACCTGTCTCTCTCTGCATGGCCTGTGTGATGTGTTTGTTCGTCTCTGAGTTTCTTCCTCATTTGTCTCAGTGTGTGTGTATTTTTGTATGTCTGTCTCTTTCCCAGCTTCTGGGTGTGTCTCTGTGTGAGCATCTCTGCATGCCCTGCTGGGTGTGTGTACCCCTGTAGCTCTGTCTGTTTCTGCAAGTGACTTTAGGTGTGACAGCATGCGTGATGGTGTGTCGGTCCGTCCGTGTGTCAGTATCTGTGTGTGTGACTGCGGGTGAAGCTGTCTTAACTGTGTCTGTGTGCATGTGAGACATCATGTGTGCGTGTCACTGAATGGTGCTGTCTGTGACAGTGTTTCAGGGCTGGGACTACTGTGGGCACAACATTTCTCAGTAATCAGGAAAATTCTTTTAGTGTAATATTTTTTCAAAAATCGCAATTAATGCAAAAACGGCATGATGGAAAAATATAAAAATAGTAAAGACAGGATGAGTATGTGTGCACGTCTGCGTGACTGTGTATGTCGCGGTGCCCGTGCGTCCTCCCTCCCGCGCCCGCCAGGTGAGCCCACCCCACTCCAGTCACGCTGCGCTGGGCTGAGCCGCGGTAATTTCCGAGTCGGCGGCGGCTTTGTGTGCACCGGCCGCTGTCTTGGGGGCGGGGATGGAAGGGAGGGTTATTTCTCCCCCCTCTTCCTTTTTATTGGGTCATTAACAACGGCCCGGACTGCCGCTGCGCCCCCGCCCCCCCCTTTCATGTCTGCCGCGCCTCCCGCCATTATCTCCCTCCGCCGCGCAGCGTAATTCGATGCCAATCAGGTTTGGGGCGCTGAGGCAGCCGGATCAAAGACCGGGCCGCGGCGCTGGAGGGAGTTGGGTGGGGGAGAGGCTGTGTCCCCCCCATCCCCCATGTCGGGGCACCCACCGCATGTCCCTACCAAGCGCCCAGGGTCAGACTGGGAGGCCCCGCCCGACTTGGGAAGGGGTTCAGAAAACCACCTGGGGGGACGAAGTGGTCAGCGGCACCGGCGCCCCTCGTGGGCTGGAGCTCGCGGGTGGTTTCCTGGGAGGGCCTGGCCTTTAGGCGGAGCCTTGAAAGGTTTTGGTAACAAAAGTGGAGCTAGCTGAGAAATGGCATTATAGGTAGAGGGACCAGCTTGGGCAAAGGCTGGGAGGCACGGACCAGCAGTGTTTTAGGAATAGAGAAGCTGGCAGATTGTTCTGGCTGGGTGGTTGTGCTGTGTTCCACGGGCACGGAGCAGTGGAGGGTTCTTGGGAGGGGAGGGACAGTATCTCAGCCTGCCTTTAGGACCATTTATCTGATGGTGTCCTCTGCCTGCTGGAAACCCTGCTGACTCAGTTTCCGTCTCTGGGAAATGGGGACCTTATCAGCTCTCTCCACCTCCTCCAGGAGACATTAGTAAGATGGTGAACATGATACAACAAGCAAAGACAAACACAACTCACATTTATTGAGCCCTTACTGTTTGCCAGGCTAGGCCCCAGTCTTGTTTCATCCTCACAACAGCCCTACACGGTTGAAACTCATTTTACAGATGAGCAAATAGAGGCACAGAGAGGTAAAGTGACCTGCCCAAGGATCCGCAGCTGGTGAGGGCCATGGTTGGGATTTAAACCAGGCTTACAGATCCAGAGCTCACAGGAAGAGGGTCCTCCCCTGGGAGAGCCCCTGCCCCAGCTCTCTATCCTCTCCCACCCCACCTGGGCCTTGGGGAGGAATGGGGGTAAAGGTTTTGAAGCTGCCTGTGTGGGGAGGTGATGACTCCACAGAGTAGGCTGGGTGGGGAGTGGGACCAGCATCATCCTCCCCAGACTCACAGCCACCTCCATTGCTTACAACCCTCGGCCTTGGATATGTCACCTGCTACCTCCACCCAGTCTGCTTCTTCCTCTGTAAAATGGGGTTAACAAGTTTCTTTGGCTTGTCCCTGAAGAGCCAGTGAGTGAATGCAGCAAAGGGTATTTTAAAAGTAAGGTGTAATAGAAATGGTAGTTTTTATTACCGCCATCAGCCAAAGACTGGTGTGTGTGTGGGGGGGAGCAGGGTTGTCTGCCGGACAGTCCCGGCAGAGGATAGAAAGTCCCTTTCTCCCCAAAGAAAATATCAGTGTTTAGTCCCAGTGATTTTGGGGAGAGCTGTTTCCCTACCCCCAACTCCTGAGAAGGAGAGAAATAGATGTTCTCTCCCAAATAGTGCTGGGTCTTCACAACTCTAAATATCTCAGACCAGAGAATGTTCTGAGCAAACCACGGTATACATAATACATGTTTCTGTTCTCAGCTAAAAACAGGCCTCTGGACCTCGAGGGCGCCAGCCAGCAAGGGGCCCTGCCTTTGTCCTCTACCCTCAACCCTCAGATCTGGGCTCCAGTAAGCAGGGGTTGGGGACTGGGGGGAGTGGGGAGTGGAGGCCCCTGAGCGCTTGGCATCTTCCACATGGTTTCCTGAGTACCTACTTGGGCTGGGTCTGTGCTGGCACTGGGGAGATAGATGTAGGAGGCCCACAGAGAGTGCGCATTCTGGTGCGGGTGGCCAGTGAGAGAGCACAGTTCCTGCACAAGGGGATTTGTGCTCACGTGGGCCGGGCTTCTAGTGGGCTGGGGGTGCCCTCTCTTCCTGGAGGGACAAATGGGTTGGATTGAGAAGAATGAAGAGAAGTTTACCAGATGAGGGCTGGGGACAGGAAGCACATTTCAGGAACATGCAAAGCCTGGAGGCCTGAAAGAGTAGTGCACAGTGAATGTTTCTGGAGATGGGGTGAGCAGGGGGGCTCTGAAAGGGCAGAGCCTGAAGGAGCTTGGAGGTGAGGGTGCTGGGGACCCAGGGTGGCTTCACAGCAGAAAGTCATCGTACCTCAGCCTTCTCATCTGTACCATGGGCACAAGACACCACCCCACCCCTCCCAAGCTAGACAGGCCTCGGTGGAAGGGAAGGGAAGGCACTTGTGCTTTCACACCGCCGCCGCCGCCCCCCCCCCCCCCCCCACTCAGGGAACTAAGTCATAGGCAGAGGCTGGGGTGAGAAGGCAGGGATGCAGGGCTCTGTCCCCACTGTTCTCCATGCACATGGAAACAGATCCGGAGCCCCCTCCCAGACCTGGTCTGGGGTGCCAGATGGAGGTGGCCATGATTTGCAGCCCCAGGTGACGTGAGCCTGTGGCTTTGGCAGTGTCTCCTGCTGGGGAAATGGGATCTTGGTTCTAGCTCTCTGGTCAGGAAGGCTGCTCTCCGCTGGATGGCTCTGCAGGGCCTGGCCTCAGGCCTGACCAGCTTCTTTTTTGCTGTCTGTTGGTTCTATACCTCCTACCTTCCCGAAGGAGGTCCGTTGTCCCCCATGCTCCATCCCTCCTGGGGAGTCCCTGCCTGGCTGGAGCTGGGTGCCTGTGTGCATTGGGGAAGGGGGTGGCAGCGCTGCACACCGCAGATCCCAGCTGCCTCTGGACGCTGAAAAATCCAATTTTCTTCCTAATTGCCACCGCCCGCGCGCGCTCTCTCCCCTCTCAGTCTACTTCTGCTTGGCGGTGCCTCATTCCCCCCACGCTCCCCCTACTCCTGCCTCCTCCTGCCCACCCCACGGCGGACGCTGCCCACCCCCCCCGTGGTCACCCGTGTCGGGACGCACCATATATCATGTCTGCAGCCGGGAGGGGCTCAGGGAGTGGACGGCCCCCGCCTTGGGCTCCCTGACGAAATCGTCCTTTTCTGCGGCGGATGACAGGTTGTGGGAACAACAGCTTGAATTACGGAAAGAAGTTTCCCCACTGAGTTAATCTGCAGTGGCTGGAGGTGACCTTCTGGAGACGGCGATTAATCACGGGCCGTGGCGGGCGCCATGCCACGCCGGGCCCTTTGGGGGAATACTAATTCCACTACAAGATAAATCATAATTTGACAATAATCATCTGCCCTAATCACTCCAGTTCTTCCGTTTAATTATTTGTATACACCGTGTTTCTTCATCGAGGACCCTGTGTGGCCATGGGTGGGGAAGAGATGGCCACCTGGGCACAGACCCCTCTCTGGCCCCCTCAGCCTCTCGGCGCTGTGGGTCAGCCTGGGAAGACCTGACTCAGAACTGCTTGGGGGTACGTTGGCGCTCAGAGTTGCGATAGCATGACTGGGGAAACTGAGACGCAGAGAAAGGCCAGACCTTGCCCAAGGTCCCACGTCAAGCTTGGGGTGAGCCAGGCTGAAGACTAAAGCCTATGATGTTCATTCCTAGGCGGCACCCGCTGCACCGCCCTGCTGAAGAACTGGTCCAGAGCGCCTCACTTCCACTGCCCAGCTCCCTGACCTCTAGCCCCAGTCACCTGGGGTGCCTGGTCCCACTCTCCATCCGCCAGCATGGACAGGGTTGCTGGCTGCTTCCCCTCTCCTTACCTAAGCCCTGGGCCTGGCTGTCCACTCAGGAAATGGGGATCAGGGGTTGTGGGCATCTGAGTGGGCATGGCCCACTCCTGCCTACCAGGTGCTGTGTGATTGCTGGCAGTTGACAGGACCTCTCTGAATCTGTAGCCTTTATCTGTAAATTGGGTGAGGCTCCCTCTCTTCCAGGGTGGTGGAGACCTGGCCTGGTGCCAGATCTACAAGGGTGCTCACAGATACCTCCCACTGCTACTTCTTGTTCTGTCAGGGCCCAACTACTAGGGCTCTGCATTTCCTACTTCCACCCACCCCCAACCACAACTCTGGCTTCTGGTGCCGCCATGCTCAGCCCTGGGTTGGTCATTTGGTCTTTCTGAGCCTCAATTTCCTTATCTGCAAACCAGAGGTAATAATAATCACTTAATAATTCTTACCTATTGTTAGTATAATTATCAGACCGCATGGTGAGATCATAGATCACCCGCCCCTGGCCTGACCCTTAAGTTGCCTATTTGGGGTGTTCAAGAGGGGATGGGCATCCCCCCCTGCAGACAGCACTCCAGTCAGAAAGGCCAGGCTGCTGGGTCAGGCCCCTCCCACCTGAGCTGCCTCTCTTCCTGCGAGGGGAATGGCAGGGTGGGGGGAAGCTGGCAGGGAGGTGGTGGAGCGGTGGCAGAAGAGAAGGGAGGCAAAGGCTGGCCGAGTGGGGGAGAGATGGCCTGGGGGGAGAGCAGCTGAGTCGCTGGGGAGGGAGGGAGGCTGTCGCTATAAATACCTCCCAGGTAACAGGACCTGTAAATGAAGGGAGGGAATTAGTCACATTCCACGGCGCCTCGGAGAGAGGACAGGGAGCAATGACCTGAATCCACGGAAGGGAAAAAATTAGGCTAACCTTGGTGGGGGCTGGTTAGGGCTGGATACTGTGCCTCCTCAGGGAGGTGCCCTGGACGCGATCTGCTGGACAGGCCAGGGAGGAGCAACTGTGGCAGGAAGGGTCTGGGAGGGATGGCTTGTCTGCTCCATGCCCATATGTGTGAGGGTCTCTTTTCTGCTCAGGGATTCCCTCGCCTCTCTCAGAAACTCAGACCAGTTCCTCGTGGAAGTCTTTCCAGAGGTCTAGCCCTGGTCTTTCCTCATGTCACTCTGAAGCACGTTCCCATTTGCTGCCCTCCTGAAGCTCTCGCTCTTCCTGAAGCCCCCATGTTATCATGCATTCAGCTCTGCGGTCATTCCCTGGGTTCCTGGTTCAGGCAAAGAATCTGCTTGGGAAGTCAAGAAGGAGGTGTCCTGCTTCCTCTCTGGACCCCACTGCCAGGGGGTTGGATCCATTTGTCCCTCACCAGGATGATGACCATGGCCTGCCCCCCAGTCTCCCAGCTTCACCCCGCTCTGGGCCCACCCCCCTTCCCATGGTTGCCAGAGCAACAGTCAGTGCACCCCTCCCTTACTTGTACCTTCCTACTCCTCTAGGGATGGAGTCAGGCCCCTTGGCCTGGCTTTCGGACGGAGCCTCCCAGATCTGTCTCCAAGCAGCTTTCTAACCACATATTCTGCCCTTGCTCTCCCCCACACTCTAAATTCTCCAGGTCTTTGCTCTGGTTGTCATTTTAGCCAAGGATGCTTCCTCTTGCCCTGGCTGGCAGATTTTCATTTTCTCCCAGGCCTCCAAGTCTGAGATTCTCCCGGCCACCTCCCCAGCTGAGTTGGGTCCTCCCTCATCTATGCTCTGGAAACCCTTCTAGCAGGGGTAGTGTGGGGAAGTGGTTAAGATCCATGCGATATGCCCTCTGGTGAATAAATAAGCTCTCCATGCCTCGGTTTCCTCAACCCCTCATAAAAAGGGGTTCTCACAGTGCTTCCCAAGGGTGGTACAGTTTGGGTGAGACGCTGCCTGAGGAGGGCTTGGCACAGTCGGCGGGTGGCAGTTCTTGGGGTCACAGTATCGATCGCACTGTTTCTGTCTGCTTCCTCTGTGGGCTGTGAGATGGGGGGTGGGGGTGGCGGCGGCGGCGCTGCGTCCCCGTGTGACTCGTCGCCGCAGCCGCAGTGGCCATCTCGCGCCTGGCACTGAGACGGTCGGCAAATGTTTGCTGAATTAATGAGTAGGGGCTGCAGGGCGGGTTTGGGCTGCAGTTCCGCCTGGGCTGCTGCAGCTGGGCCGCCTGTGTACTTGTGTGAGCCGTGGGAGTATGACTGAGGGGTATCTGTGGGTGGGGGATTCGTATCCGTGTCCCGGGGGTCTGGCGGCGCCGTGGGCAGCCTGGCGCGCCCGCTCCCTGGGGTCCCCGCCGAGCGCCTGCCTGGCTGCGGGACCCCGTTGCCAGGAGCAGTCAGGATGCGGCAGCGTCTCCATGGCAACGCGGCATCTCGAGCCGCGCGCCGCCCTCCCCCGGCGCCCCGCAGTGGGCAGGAGGCCGAGCCTGGCAGCCCCTCCCGGCCCAGCAGCCAGCAAGCTGGGCCAGGAGGCCGAAGCCTGGTGGGAGGGACTGAGGAGGGGGCTCCTTATTTTTCTAGAGATGAGGGGCTGACCTGTCTTTACTTCCCTCTCCATCTGGGGGAGGTGGACAGTATGAGGGCTCTGTCCTCTGTCCATGTGCAGCACTCCCCCCCTCCAACTTCTGTCCAGGAAATCAGGAACAGGTTCTGGTCAGGGCAGGAGACCCTCACTGGCCAAGGGACATCTCTAATCTAAGTCCACGCTGTGAAAATGGCACAATGATCCAGCCTCGAGGGGCTGTTGGGAGGGGGCACTGAGGTACTGCTGGGGAAGTGCCATCCTGTCCAGGGTATGAGTGCAAGCCCAGTGACTTCCAGTACTCACCCAGTGTCCACCAGTATCCCCACTTCTCACCACTATTGCCCATGTCCCCAGTACCCTGAAACAAACTCAGTGCTTCCCATTGTGGGCTCAGTTCCCACCTAGTGCCTCTGGTACTCGCCCAGTATCTTCCCAGGGCCTGCCAGTACTTCCAAGTACCCACTTGGCACCTCCAGTTGTTATCCACTAGCCCCCTATGCTTACTCAGTATTTTCAAATATCCACTCAGCACCCCGCCCCGCAGTTCATACCCAGTAACTATCTGGTGCCCTCCTTTCAGTTTAGGCTTGGTGCCCCTTAATATCCCCCAGGGACGACCCACTTTGCCGGGTACCTGCCTGGTGGCCCCTAGTGCCCTCCTCTTATCCACCCAGTACCCTACAATCAGTACCTACCCAGTACTCCTGTTCACCCAGTGCTAATCACTACAATCCAGTATACTCCCACTATGCACCCCCTGCCCCACTCTCTACTTTCTGGTAAATCTCCCTTATCCTCCTGATCTGCGCCCCTCCCCACTCCATCCCCCCAGCCCGAGCTCCGCCAGACCGCAGTGCTCCAGATGGCCAGGAGGGGGCGCGCGAGCGGCCAACCGAAGACCGAAGCGCGGGGCGCGGCCCGGGAGGAGGTCGAGGGGCTGCGTCCGAGGCCTTTGTCTTACGAGTCTGAGTCCGCGCCCAGGATGGGGCTGCATTTCGGGGAATTCTGCCGGGAGTGACCGCACCCCCACCCTTATCCTCTGTTAGCCCCGCCGGGCCCGCCGCCGCCGCCGCGGCTTCGGCTCTGGGAGGGGGCGCGCGCCCTCTGGTGGCCATGGAGCTGCACAGCTCCCTGGGCTGCAGCACGGGGACAAGGTGGTGCGTTCCTTCCCTTCCTCTTCCAGCGTCCTAGTTTGTTGGGCCTGTCCTAGTGCTGGCTCGCGGAGGGTTGGGGCTGGGGGTGGGAGTGGGGTGCGGTGGAGTTGTTGGCAATCCAGGCCCCTCTCTGATGGCAAGGCAGAGGGACTGGAGCCTGGGCTGAGGGAGAACATTGGTTAGGGAGCTTGGGACTGGTGGTGGGGAGAGTGCTAAATCCGCTAAGAAATGGATCTCTACTCAAGGATTCAGTGGTGGGATGAACTGGGAGATTGGGATTGACATATATACACTAATATGTATAAAATGGGTAACTAGTAAGAACCTGCTGTATAAAAATAATAAATAAAATAAATTCCAAAAAAAAAAAAGGATTCAGCAATTAGGGTTTTTATCCGGGGTGTGCTGCCTGAAGAAGGGCTGGGGCATGGGTGGATGGGGCCGGAGTGGGGTGGTAGGGTGAGGCAGCTCTATTCCAGGCCTGGCAGCTCCTGCCTGGCCCCAAGCCCTTAGCAATGGGATCCCCATCGATCGGCCTACTCCTGAATGATGCCATTACTGCCTCTGCCCACCTGCCAGCCCTCAGTCCTCTGCCCGCCAGCCTGGACCAGTTCCCCAATCTTCAGCAGTCCTGTGGTGCCCTTTCTCTCTCCCACAGTGTGTATTCTCTCTTCTGTGTATTGGGGGAAATAGATGGAGCTACAGCAGGAAGGATCCAGGTTAGATTCCTGCAGTCTGTCTTTGATTTGGGTGACCTTGGCCTGTAGGACCAGCCAGGGTCAGATCTGTTATCTTGTGCCCACCTCTGGTCTGACATCAGGACAGCACTCAGCTAGCCTCTGCTCAATGGAGTAGTGAGTGAGTTCCCTTAGACTTATAGGTCCTTAGAGATGCCTCCTCCATCTTCCTCCTCATTGTGTGGGTGGGGAAACTGAGGCACCCAGCAGGTAAAGAATTATTCCAGAATCACCAAGAATGGACGGGTGGGCCGCAGAGCAGTGAAGTGATGACCACTGGTCTGGTCTGGGTTTGGGCTCAGTTCTTATACTTACTGAAGGAGCTTGGGCAAGTCATTTCCTTCTTTCTAAGCCTCAGTTTCCTCATTTATAAAATGAGGATTAAAAACTCTGTCTACTTCCCAGGATAGCTGTGAGGATTAAATCGGACGGTGATGGTGTTGGGGAGAATAATAATGATTAGAGGCATTGTCAGCCGAGCGCTCACTTTGTGCCAGGTGCTGTGTCAAGTGACTCAGCACATGAGATCCTAGAAGTGATTATACTAGGTTGACAAAGGCTCTGGGCCTTCCTGAAGAGGCCTTGGTAACGAGAGCAGCTCACAGGCAGAGTGACGAAGCCCCTACCAGGCCTGGTGCCCGACTCCAGGCCTCCAGGATGAGCTCCAGCGCTCCTCTGCCAGTGCTCTGGCTGGAGGCAGAGGGAGGGACGAGATGACCTTAAGCTGTCCCCTGTGCAGCGGCTCCACGTTCCCGAGGCCTGGATCCGATTTCCGGCCCCAGGGGAGGGCAGAGGGGGCTGGTGGATGGAGGAAGTATGTGTCCTGGCCCGGGCAGCTGGACCTGGGGGCCTTGCCCCGGATCCTGGGGCCTTTCCTGCAAAGGGAATGTCCAAGAGCAGGAAGGAAGGAAGTGGGGAGGGGGAGGAAGAGGGGGAGAGAGAAAGGATGGGACAGGCCCCAGCTGGGAGTGAGTTTTCTCTGGGACTGGCCCAGAAAAGAGGACATCTGGATTAGCCTGGCTGAGAGGCCGTGGGTCTGGTGGCCCTGGCTGGGGCCTGGATGTGGGTGAGGTTGTGGGGGGCAAGAAAAGAGGATGAGTCCCACCCTCCGTCTCCTCATCTGTGTAGCACGTACAAGAACACCCCTTTCCTGGGCAGGATGGGAGTAAAGAATGAGGTCAAAAATGCAAAGCGCCACAGGGGCCTGGTAGGTGCGTCATTCTTGAGTTAGTCCCTCCTCCCCCGCCTGGAGGGCTGACCTGTGAGACAATACACAGCTCAGACCTCGGCAAGGGCCTATGAACTCAGGCATTCATTCAACAAGCCTTATTGAGCACCTACTGTGTGTTGGGGCCTGGGGCTATTGGCGTGCACAGGAGCCAGTCCTGCTCTCACAGAGCCGGTCTGTAGTGAGAGAGGAGGATGAGTCGCTAGGCAGTGAGGGAAGAGCACAGGGCCTGTGACAGTCCAAGTGAGATGCCTGACCCAGCCTGGGAGGTGAGGGAAGGTTTCTTGGAGAAGGTGATATTCATGTCAGGACTCAAAGGATGAGTATGCATTAGCCAGAAGAAGGGGCGTGGTGGGGAAGAGCATTCTAGGTGGAGGGAAAGAAAAGCAGGTCCCAAGCCCAGGGTTCAGGGAGAGCATGACTATGGCCGCAGCAGAATGTGTGGCAATGAGCCATGGCAGGAGGGGAGGCAGGGCCTTGGGGCTCAGGGATAGGGCTGTGGATTTTATCCTGAGGGCACTGGGGAGCCACAGAAAGTTATAGGCAGGGGTGGCATGATCAGAGCAGAATAAGGCCCAGTGGAGGGCACTCAGGGCCTCCACCTCCGTGCCCTCATCTCTCACCGGTCCTCGGTGAGGAGCAGCCCGGCCAGAGCCTCATAGCCCCCTAGTAACTTCTCAGGTTTTCCCACCCCATTTCTTTGTCAAGTCTTCTTCCCTATCTGGATATTATTTCCCTGGAGAAGCCGACATCTTCCCCTGACCATGAAAACACAACACAAGGAAGGATGGAGCAGCCCTCAGTCCCTTTTCCTTTCTGTCCTTCCTTACTCATCAGTAAGCCAAAGGGAGAGAGTATTGGTAGAATGTGTGCGAACCAAGTGAAATAAAAACTGTTGACTTAATTTGTGCAGTCTTTCCACCACTCAGGTAAGGATGAAATACATGTGCATGCACAAGCTACAAAATACAAACTGTATAATTTTGATGATTCTGCATATGAGTGAAATGTCCTTATATTTGCATTTAAAACTGGCATTGCATAATGTAAAGATGAACAGTAGAAGTCAAGCTAGTCATTAAAATTTTTAATTTTTCTTTACTTAGAATGATATTAAATAGCAAATACAAAAACATCATGACAAGTTGAGAGACCACCTAGGAAAGGAAAAAGCTTCATATATATTACTATTAGGCATTTTCTCCTTGCTTTTTGGACGAGGAAGGGGCCCTGCCTTTCCATTTTCTGATGGGTCCTGCTCTGGGTGGAAGACCCCTCCATGTCTGTTTTAGGGTGGGAGCTGTGAGGGGGAGGACCCAGGGCTGCCCCTACCCTGGGCATTCCTTCTGTGGTGCAGCCAGTGTGGTGAGTGAGGCTTACAGTTCCCTGAGCCCAGGGGTGCCGGCAGAAGATGGAACCGCCTCCTTTTCTATTGTATCCCTCCCAGCTGGGGGAAGACCTAGCCCTCCCTGGGGGTCCTGCTCTCTCCCCATGTGCCACAGTCCAGGGTTTAGGGCAGGGCATCTGGGGGAAGCCAGCCCCTTCAGGCCTGAAGATGATGCTGTCCCTGGCCTTGGAGGACCTCTTCACTGACGACCAGGCTGCCATCCAGCCTTTGAGCTCCAGGGGCTTCCTGGTTCCCTCCCCTTAAGACGGGGCTCCCCAAGGGAGGGACCTGCAGAGAGGCCTCAGAAGCAGGCTGTTGTGAAGCTGGAGAGGGCTTCTGTCTCCCCTCTCTCAGCACTGCCCCCAGCTGGGTGAAGGAGAGGGGTGGGTTCTCTCTCCTTGGCTTGCTTTTGGGGGACAGTGAAGGGAGGGACCGAAACCCTGTGGCAGTGATCAGCCAGCAACCTGGCGGGCTGCCGGTAGGAGGCCTCGCTGTTGCGGCAGAGGGAGGGTGAGTGGGAGTGCAGTTAGGTGAGAGGAAAGAGCCTCCTGAGACTGGCTCTCCGCGGGGCTGGGGGAAGGGCAGGCTGCCTGGGGTGGTTAAGACTCCCTCCCCACTGTTTGCCTCTGGCTCTAGTCCCACCAACTCATCCAAGCTCTCTGACCCTATTTCCTCCTTGAAATCTCAGGATAAGGACTGCACCTGCCCCAAGGACCGCTGTGAACATTCTCTGAGCTAATGCACAAACAGCATTTAGTGTGGAGCTTGGCACTTAGGAGCCACCATTCACAGAAGCTCATTTGTTGTGGAAGAGGAGGTTGGTGACTTGGTGGGGCCTCCCTCCTCTGCCACCAGAAATGTCCTCCATCCCCTTTCCCTCTCCCGGGTCCTCCTCCTTTCCTCTACCCTGCTTCCCCACTTCCTCTCTCTGCTGTTCCTCTAGCATACTAGGCTTGTGCTCACCTCAGGGCCTTTGCACTTGCTGTTCCCTCTCTCTGCAGCTCCGGTCTCCCAGATGCTTGATGACTGACTCTCTCATTTCTTGGGTCATAGCATAAATGCCACCTCCTCCGGGATGGTGTGCCTGATTGCTCCAGTTGATGTCTTCCTGGTGAAGCCACTCTTACATTTCACTTGATAGGTGATAATTTTGTTTACTTGTTTGTTCAGCATCTTTCTCCCTTGCCCCCCAGGCTGTGAACCTCACGTAGGTGGGCACCTTGTCATCTTGTTTCCCATGTCCTCAGTGACTGGCAGCGCATAATAGGTGCACCACACAGACAGAGCCCTGCTTTTCTGAAGTTCATAGTTTAATGAGTAAGGCAGGATTGAACAAGCAAACAAATGTTTTGATACATATTTATTATTATTATTATTATTTTAAAAATACGCCTTTATTTTATTTTTTGGCCATGCCGTGCAGCATGTGGGATCTTAGTTCCCCCAGCAGGGATCAAACCCGTGCCCCCTGAAGTGGAAGTGTGGAGTCTTAACCACTGGACTGCCAGGGAAGTCCCTATTTATTATTTTCATTGTGGTAAGATATATATAACATAAAAATCAGGATCTTAACCATTTTAAAGTATACAGTTCAGTGGCATTGAGTCCATTCACATTGTTGTGCAACTGTCACCACCATCCATCTCCAGAACTCTTTTCGTCTTGCAAAACTGAAACTCTGTACCCATTAAACAATAACTCCCCATTTCCTGCACTCCTTCCAGCCCCTGGCAACCACCATTTTACTTTTTGTCTCTATGAATTTGACTACTCTACATAGCTCAAATAAGTGGAATCATGCAGTATTTGTCTTCTTGTGACTGGCTTA
The DNA here is from genome assembly GCF_009873245.2 of Balaenoptera musculus. Lineage (NCBI taxonomy): Eukaryota > Metazoa > Chordata > Mammalia > Artiodactyla > Balaenopteridae > Balaenoptera > Balaenoptera musculus. The sequence continues at coordinate 115,745,682 of NC_045787.1, forward strand.
TTTTGCTTAGCATAATGTCCTCAGGTTTCATCCATGTTGTAGCATGTGTCAGAATTCATTTCCTTTTTAAAAAATATTCCATTGTATGTATATACCACATTTCATTTATCCATTCTTCTGTTGATGGACACTTGGGTTGCTTCTACCTCTTGGCCATTGTAAATAATGCTGCTGTGAACATGGGTGTACAAATATCTCTTCAAGACCCTGCTTTCAATTCTTTAGTGTATATACCCAGAAGTGGAATTGTTGGATCATATGTTAATTCTATTTTTAATTGAACTTTAAAAAAAAAATTTTAATTAAAAAAATTTTTTTTTGGCTGCACTGCCGCACGGCATATGGGATCTTAGTTCCCAGACCAGGGATCGAACCCATGTCCCCTGCATTGGAAGTGTGGAGCCTTAACCTGCGAGGGAACTCTCTATTTTTAATTTTTTGAGGAACCATCATATTGTTTACTTCAGTGGCTGCACCCTTTTACATTCCCACTAATAGTGCAAAAGAGTTCCAATTTCTGCATATCCTCACAGGATATGCTTTTTTTTTTTTTAGTAGTCATCCTAATGGATGTGAGGTGGTATCTCATTGTAGTTTTTTTTTTTTAAATTAATTAATTTATTATTTATTTTTGGCTGTGTTGGGTCTTCATTGCTGCACGCGGGCTTTCTCTAGTTGCGCGAGCTGGGGCTACTCTGTTGTGTGCGGGCTTCTCATCGCAGTGGCTTCTCTTGTTGCAGAGCACGGGCTCTAGGCGCACGGGCTTCAGTAGTCGTGGCACTCAGGCTCAGTAGTTGTGGTGCACGGGCTTAGTGGCTCCACGGCATGTGGGATCTTCCCCGACCAGGGCTCGATCCCGTGTCCCCTGCATTGGCAGGTGGATTCTTCACCACTGCACCACCAGGGAAGTCCCTCCTATTGTGGTTTTGATTCGCATTTCTCTAATGATTAGGATGCACATTTTGAAAGAAATGTTTGGAGAGAATGGAGCGTAGGGAGCCTTTTAGCTCTGGTGGTCTGGAAGGAGGTGGTGTTTAAACTGAGGCAGAAGGGAAGGAGGCAGCCAGTGGAGGATCTGGGGGAAGAACATTTCGAGGAGAGAAAACAGTAAGTGAACAGGACCTGAAGTGTGAGTGAGCGCTGCATGTTTTTGCTGGAGAAATAGTGAGTAATGGGCAAGGGGGTGGACGTGGAAGATGTGGTCTGACGGGTGGGTTAGGTGATCCAGGACTTTAGGCCATGGAAAGGAGTTTGTATTTGCAGTTTACGGTAAGCACTGGTTTCCTCAGGTCATAGGCAGAAGGGGGGCCGAGGGGGAACACGGGGACAGAGGGATGGATGGATGGAAAAGGGGGCTGATTGGGCAGTGATGTCGCTGTTGTGAGCGTGACAGTGTGCGTGCACAGGACACGTGGTGCTTGCTGGTGTGTGCCTGTGTGCGTGTGTGCACCTGGAGGCCTGGGACATGTGGGTGCTTATGTGTGTGTGTACACCTCCAGAGGCCCCAGATCATCATGTGATCGTCTCTCTCAGGAGCGCGCTGTGCCCACCTACCTCATGCCCACAGTAGCCGCCCCAGCCAGCAGGGCGTGGTGTTGCTTCCTGGGCTCCTACCACTGGCCTGGAACCAGCAAGAAGGATCCGGTTGAGGCTGGTCTCCGAGTATGACGACCAGTCTTTGAAGGTTTGGAGACAAGGGCTTGCCCGCCTGAGACCAGGAGATGACTCCAAGCCTCACCTTTGCAAGGCAGCAAGGGACGCGGGGGCCACAGACTGGGTGAGCAGGGCCGGCTGCTGCAGTACCGAGAAGGGCCACATGGGGGCAGCCGAGGACGCGGAGAGGAGGCGGGGCGGGGCGGGGCGGGGAGGGGGGAGGGGAGGAGGGGAGGAGGGGGAGGGGAGGAGGGGAGGGAGAGGGGGAGGGGGTAAGGGGTGGGAGGGGAATGTTGTGTGCTAGGGGTACAGAGGGACGGACAAGTCTGGGGAGAACCTCTGTGGGGCTCTGAGGTTTGCTTCCGCCTCCAAGTGGCTGTGTGTGTGAGAATAAAAGGAAGCCATGAGCTCCTTGCCACCCCAGTTGTGTCTCATTTCATCCTCAGCAACAGACTCACAGGCCCAGAGAAGTGGAGGCACTTGCCGAAGGTCACTCAGCTGGGCATTCAGAGCGGGCCTGCCTGACCTCTCGGCCTGTTTTCTAACCACTGCCTACCTTGAATGAGTTCATCTGCAGATGAGTGCTGGTTTGTTGATCTATCTCTTGGCCTTATCTGACCCCAACATTCCCTGTATCATCAGAGCATGCTCCCTCTTGGGCAGGACCAGGACAGTCTGGGAAGGGAGGCTAGGACTTGAGACCCCTCCCTGAGGCCCCTGGGGAGGAGGGGTTCAGGGGCCCTGGGGTGAGCTCAGATGTATGCCCCCATCACCATGGGAAAAACAACGTATAGTAACATCAGTCCCCTTTCTGACCTTCCCCTTGGCTGAGGGCTGGGGTGGTGGGGGCGTGGGGATGGTGGGAAACTAGGGGCTGAGCCCCTGGCCTGCCTCTGGAGCCCCTACCTCCTCTGCTGAATCTCACCCAAGCATCAGGCCCAAGTCCCAAGGACTGTAAACTGGGAAACAACCAGGGTCCTCCTCAAGAAAACCCACCAATGACTCTTCCCTGCATATAAGTGTGTGACTGAAGCGGTTTGTCCATCCTTGGAGAAAAAAACATGGATGGTTTTAGCTGAGACCATTGAACAGAGGGGCAGACTGAGGCCCAGAGAGAAACGGAGTCATCGAGGGTCATCAGTGAGGCAGCGGCTGAGGCCCTGTGCATTTTTATCTGGAAAGGGCTAGAGAGCCCCAGACAGGGGAGTCAGGAAGATATATACCCACAGGGTGGAGATTGAGGGGCCAGAATGGCAGTGATCTGGCCTCCTCCTCCAGAAAGTCCCCCCTGACCATCCCCTCTGCCAGCAATCTCAGAAATGGTCTCAGAGCTCCCTTGATACTTTGTCTGGTCAGGGAGACTAAAAACTCACTCTGAGTTGCTTTCAGGGACCTCAGAGACCCTCAGTCCATTCTCTTAGTCTGTCTAGAAATCTCCTCTCTAACCCTCCTGACATCTGCCCATCTTGCTTGCACACCTCATGTGACAGGGAGCTCACTGCCTTAAAAGGCAGCCTGTTTCATTGTAGGACAGCTCCTTCTAGTGAGACCAAACTGGACTTCCTGTGCTGTTCCCTTGGCTGGAACTAGCTCACCCTGTGGAGCACTGAAAATGTGCCTCTGTCTGTGCACACAGGCCCCAGCTGGCTGCAGAGAGGTCTGTGCCCTCCCACCCCCATGCCAGCCTTCTCTGCAGCTTAAGTGGTCTCAGTCCCCCGTAAACAACCTTTCCAGCCCTTCATCTCCTGAGCAGCTCTCCACTGGGTATACTCTGGGTGGGAATGGCTCCTTCTGTGGTGACTACTTTTTTCTCAATACAGAAGAAAATATGTGTTTGTTATAGGGAAATTAGAAAATACACATGAGGGAAAAACATCTGCAATGCCGTCACACAAAGACAACCCCTTTTAGCTCCTTAGGACTTTCCTTCCAGACTGACACCAGTGCGTGTGTTAATGAAGTGAGGGGTAAAAACTGGTTGTAGGAGGCCTTTTAGGGGAGAAAGGCAGGTTTTGTTCAACTTAACACCTTGAAGGATCATTTGGTTGTGAAGACAGGTCTGCTCTGGAAGATTGAGGAAAGGGACAAAGAGAAGGAAAGGATCCTGATAATAAAGAAAGAAGAATTTCCAGTTTCCGAGGGCCATGCTAGAGATGTGGGGAAATGTTTCTGGAGCACTGTCCTCCCCACAAGCTCCCAACCACCATTTGCTCCCACTCTCCATCACCTTCCTCCTTCCTGAGCCGAGCCTGGGGCAGGCATCGCAAACCCAGGTTCCAACGGCAGTGGCCCCCTTTAGAATGGGGGAGTGAAGCCTGCAATCCTGAACTCCTGGGGAAAGCCTCCTGCAAGATCCAGTCACACGGTGAACTCTCCCCTTGCCCAAGTCAAGCTGTGAGTCCAGCTGGTGGCGCTGGCGGTGTGAAGGAATTAGGGGGGTTCCCAAGAGATAGTGCAGGGGAAATAGGACAATGCGTTCAGGAGGCAAGAGGCAGGTGGGAAATGGAGAATTTCCTGGAAAAAGGAAAACAGAGCCAGCTGTGATAAGAAGAAATGGAAACTCCCCAAGAACTCCAGGGATTGGGACGGGAGCAGGGATGGTGCATGGAGTAACCTGTGTCACGGGATGGGGTCTCTAGTGAGGGGAAGGGTAACCCCAGAGAGCGGCTTTTCCTTCTCAACTAGTGTGTATGTAGAGAGAATGTCTTTCCATTTCAGCAAATATTTGTCATGCACCATTTTCATTGCTGCATAATACTCCAGTGCTTAAAGATGCTGCAATTTCTCTAACCCATGCCCTATTTTAGAATATTTAGGACTTTTTGCCATCATAATTAATGTTGCAGTGAATAACCTTGTAGCTACAACTTTGCCCCCATCCATCTTTATTTTCTTAAGATAAATTCCTAGCAATGGAACTGCTGGGTTGAAGAGCAGGAACAATTTTTAAGGCTTTTGATACATGTTGAAAAATTTCTTCCCAGAAGGTGGCAGTACTTTTGGCTCCTAATGGGTAACAGCTGTGTGAATGTGCCTATTTCCCCACACCTTGACCATCAGTTGTCTTCTTTTCACAATATTTTGTTACTCAAATTTTAGACTTATAGAAAAATTGAACAAATTTTACAGTGAACACCCATATAGCCACCACTCAGATTTGACAATTTACATTATATTATATTTGCTCTCTCATCATCTATGCATGTCTCCTCCCTCCATCAGTTCATCTGCGTTTTTGGACGTATTTCAAAGTAAGTTACAGGTATCAGTACATTTCACCCCCTGACATTTCAACATGCATATCACTAACTAGAGTTCAATATTTGTGTATGGTTCTTTGCTTTTTTAGATGAAACATATATAATGAAAAGCACAAATCTTAAGTATATAATTGGTTGAGTTTTGACAAATGCATATACTTGTATACCCCAACTCCTATCAAGATATAGAATATTTCCGTCAGTCCAGAAAGTTTCTTAGTCACCCCATGACCCCACTGTTCTGGTTTCTTTCTATAGTAGCTTAGTTCTGCCCATTCTGGACCGTCATAAAATGGAATCATATAGTATATACTCTTTTTTGTGTCTGGCTTATTGCATTCAGCATAAAGTTTGGAGATTCATTCACGTTATTGTGTATATCAGTAGTTTGTTCCTTTTTTTTGTTGAGTAGAATTCTATTGTACGGATGTATAGCAGTTTGTTAATCCATTTGCCTCTTGATGGACACCTGAATACCACTGAAGGTTGTAATGACAGGGTTGGCTGCAGTTGCCCTGGCAATCAGCTGGACACCTTGGGCTGTTTCTCATGTACAGACGAATGGATGGCTGCCCAGCTAGGTCTTCCTGACCTTGAACTTGTACTTTGTTGGAATTTGAATGGCTTTTCCATTTGTCCTCATTAAATTCCATTTTGTTGGTTTTGACTTAACCCTCCAGTCAGTCCTGATAGTGATGAGAGTAGCAAACTCGCATACACTTACCATGTGCCAGACACTGAGCTAACTCATTCAGGCTTCAGAACAACCCTACTGAGGAACTACTATTATCCCCATTTTAGAGATGAGGAAATTGAGGCACAGGTTAAGTAACTTGCCCAAGTTGACCCAATCACAAATGAGCTGGGAATAGAACCAGGTAGTCTGGATCCAGACATCGTGATCTTAACCACTCACTCTATTGCCTCTTTTTGGCTTCGGATGTCATCTCCCTCCATCTTCCACTTTCTGCAAGCACACTGAGTATGCCTCTGGGTCTTCATCCAGATTACTGGTTAAAAAGCAAAACCAGGGAATTCCCTGGTGGTCCAGTGGTTAGGACTCTGTGCTTTCACTGCCGAGGGCTTGGGTTCGATCCCTAGTCAGGGAACTTAGATCCCACAAGCCACGCAGCACAAAAAAAAAAAAAAAAAAAAAAATCTATGGACCAGATAAGTCCAGGGCGAAGGACAGAACTCGGTGGCATGCCTCTAAAGATCTCCTCTACCACATTTTGTTTATCCCCTCATCTGTTGGACTCTTAGGTTTTTTCCACCTTTTGGCTATTGTGAATAATACTGCTATCAAGTTTGTTAATTGCTATTTCATAATCCCTTTCTCATCAGGTTCTCCTCAACCATTCCCGCTACGATGGCTCTTGTCAAGGTCCCCAGGGACGTCCATGTTACTAAATCCAATGATCAATTTTCAGCTCTCATCTCATGTGATCCATCAGGAGCGTTTGACTTGGTTCATCTCTGTCCTTCTTGATATGTTTTCTTCATTTGGTTATGGGATCCCACATTCTCCTGCGTTTCCCCTGCCTCTCTGGATGCTCCTTCTCAGTCCCCCATCTTGTGCTCCCCTTTCCCCCACCTACCTCTTCATATGGGAAGCCCTCAGGGCTTCTGACATACCCCGCCCCCACTCCTAGGTGGCCTCATGACTTCTCCCAAATGCCCATCTCTAGCCTGGACCTTCCTCAAGTATCCATCTGTCTATCTGACATCTCCACGTGGGTGGCCAACTGATGTCTCAATCTCCACCTGTCCTCCTCAAGCACATACTTCCCCACCTTAGTTCCCAGCAACTCCATCCTTCCTATTGTTTGGGTTCTCATATTTTGCTTTACTCTTGACTCCTTTTTCTCTGACACCCCACACGCAATCCCTCAACTCATCTTATTGGCTTTAACTTCAAAATACATCCAGAATCTGGCCACTTCTCACCAGCTCTGCTGCTACCACCCTGATCTGAGTTCCCGTCAACTCTCCCCTGGAATTCTGCAGTAGCCTCACTGGTCTCCAGGCTTAGCCCTGACCCCTCCTATCTATCCCCAACAGCCAGAAGAATCCTTTAAACATATAAGTCAAATCAGGTCAGTTCTTTGTCCTAAAGCTTGGGTGGCTCCTCATGTCACTCAGCATCAAAGCCAAAGACCTTACAATGACCTTCAAGGCCCTATGTCACCTGGTCCCTTCCTCTCCGCCTCATCTCCTCCACTCTCCCCTTGTTCCCTTTGTTCCTTGCTGTTCCAAGGACACACGGGGCACCCTCCTACCTCAGGGCCTTTGCACTGGCTGTTCTTGTTCCTTGGAAATCTCCTCCCCCAGATAGCTACATGAGAAATTCTTTTTACCTCTTTCTTGTCTTTGCTTGAATTCACCTTCTCAAGGTGTCTAGCAGTAGCACTCTATTTATTTTTTAACATCTTTTTTGGAGTATAATTGCTTTACATTGTTGTGTTAGTTTCTGCTGTATAACAAAGTGAATCAGCTATACGTATACATATATCCCCATATCCCCTCCCTCTTTCGTCTCCCTCCCTCCCACCCTCCCTATCCCACCCCTCTAGGTGGTCACAAAGCACCGAGCCAGTCTCCCTGTGCTATGCAGTTGCTTCACACTAGCTATCTGTTTTACATTGGGTAGTGTATATATGTCAATGCCACTCTCTCACTTTGTCCCAGCTTACCCTTCCCCCTCCCCGTGTCCTCAAGTCCATATTCTACATCTCCGTCTTTATTCCTGTCCTGCCCCTAGGTTCTTCAGAACCATTTTGGGTTTTTTAGATTCCATATATATGTGTTAGCGTACGGTATTTGTTTTTCTCTTTCTGACTTACTTCACTCTGTATGACAGACTGTAGGTCTATCCACCTCACTACAAATAACTCAATTTCGTTTCTTTTTATGGCTGAGTAATATTCCATTGTATATATGTGCCACATCTTCTTTATCCATTCATCTGTGAATGGACATTTAGGTTGCTTCCATGTCCTGGCTATTGTAAATAGAGCTGCAATGAACATTGTGGTACATGACCCTTTTTGAATTATGGTTTTCTCAGGGTATATGCCCAGTAGTTGGATTGCTGGGTCGTATGGTAGTTCTATTTTTAGTTTTTTAAAGAACCTCCATACTGTTCTCCATAGTGGCTGTATCAATTTACATTCCCACCAACAGTGCAAGAGCGTTCCCTTTTCTCCATACCCTCTCCAGCATTTATTGTTTGTAGAGTTTTTGATGATGGCCATTCTGACCGGTGTGAGGTGATATACCTCATTGGAGTTTTCATTTGCATTTCTCTAATGATTAGTGATGTTGAGCATCCTTTCACGTGTTTGTTGGCAATCTGTATATCTTCTCTGGAGAAATGTCTATTTAGGTCTTCTGCCCATTTTTGGATTGGGTTGTTTGTTTTTTTTGATATTGAGCTGTATGAGCTGCTTGTATATTTTTCAGATTAATCCTTTGTCAGTTGCTTTGTTTGCAAATATTTTCTCCCATTCTGAGGGTTGTCTTTTTGTCTTGTTTATGGTTTCCTTTGCTGTGCCAAAGCTTTGAAGTTTCATTAGGTCCCATTTGTTTATTTTTGTTTTTATTTCCATTTCTCTAGGAGGTGGGTCAAAAAGGATCTTGCTGTGATTTATGTCATAGAGTGTTCTGCCTGTGTTTTCCTCTAAGAGTTTGATAGTGTCTGGCCTTACATTTAGGTCTTTAATCCATTTTGAGTTTATTTTTGTGTATGGTGTTAGGGAGTGTTCTAATTAATTTCATTCTTTTACATGTAGCTGTCCAGTTTTCCCATCACCACTTATTGAAGAGGAGTAGCACTCTATTTAAAGTTGCAATACCCCTCACCCTGTCCACCGCCTGGGCCCTTCTACACTGCCCTATTTCCCCCTGTAGTACTCATTATTGTCTATAATTTTATAAATTTTACTTATTTATTGTGTTTATTGTTTTGTTTCTTCCCCCAACCCCACTGGAAAGGCTTTAGGAGGGCAAGGATTTTCGCCTCTTTTGTTTACTGCTATGATTCACCCAGAAGCGTGAATATGTAACGCCTCAACGACAATTCGATGAATGAATGAAGGAAAGAAAAAAGAAAGTAGGATAATTTGGGAAGGGGTCTGCAGTCTAAAAATGGGTTGGAGCCAAGAAAATATGGGCTTCTGGCACGGCCGGGTGTCGTGCATGTCAGTGCTGTTCGCTGTGCAGCAGTCGTCTTCCTCCTCCTGGTGATTCCTCTCCCTGTTTTCCTTTGGAACAACTTCCCCTCCCACTCTTGGTCCATACAGATTACCTGGGGCTGACTCCACTCCTCACTCCAAGGGGGGCAGTGACTCCTTAGGCCACAGTGACTGGTTCAGGGCTGGGCATATTTCACTAGCTGGGCCAATGAGACTGCATCCTAAGACTTTTGCTTACATTCTTGGGATGGGGAAGTTTTCTTCCCTCAAAGCTAGACAGAAGCTCAGAGCTGCCTTAGCCACACTTTGTTGGAAGAAGTTACCTGGAAATGAAGCCCACACAGAGGAATAGTGGGCTACAGATGTGGAGAAAGACCACTTTTGGGAGCCTGGATTTGGTACTTCCTGCAGCTGGATCTACTCCTGGACTTTTCATTTACTTGAGCCCCCTTTCACTGAGGCCAGTTTCTGTCACTTGCAGCCACTTAAACTGTACCTGCCTGAGCTCCTGAACTGGGAAGTGAGGAAGGGGCGGAGCAGGGTCAGCAGGTGACAGTCCCAGGTGAGAAGTGTTTAGTATACGGAAGGCATTCAGTTATCAGTGCTGAATGGTGGGGGAATGGGAACAGCTTTGCCTTGGTCCTGCCATAGAGGAGCTCTCAAACTGTTGAGGGAGAGAAGGACATGGGCACTGATGGGGCAAGGCAGACTGAGGGATCCTTCCACACCAGCTGCAAGCTAAGCTGAGATGGATAGCACCCAAGATTGGGGAGGGAAGCGGGAAGCGGGAGGTGTCCCCTGTAGAGCTCATTCCCAAGCTGCCACTTCCCCCATCACCTCCAGTGCAGGTGGAAGAGCCCAGTTAAAGTACACACCAGGGTGTGTTCTGGGGTAGGTCCCTTAACTTTCCTAGCTTCAGTGTCCTCATGGGTAAAATGGGCTGAATGATGTTCACCTAGGGTTTCTGTGAGGATGAGATGAGATAGTGTGTGAAATGAGATAATGCCAAGAACTTAGGATGAACCTGGCTCACATAACAGTCTATTTTTTTTAAAAAAATTATTTATTACTTACAAATTTATTTATTTATTTTTGGCTGCGTTGGGTCTGCGCGGGAGTTTTCTCTAGTCCCAGAGAGCGGGGGCTACTCTTCGTTGCAGTGCGCCGGCTTCGCATTGCGGTGGCTTCTCTTGTGGAGCACCGGCTCTAGGTGTGCGGACTTCAGTAGTTGTGGCTTGTGGGCTTAGTTGCTCCGCGGCATCTGCGATCTTTCTAGACTAGGTCTCGAACCCATGGTCCCTGCACTGACAGGAGAACTCTTAACCACCGTGCCACCGGGGAAGTTCCTCACAAAACAGTTTTAATAAATGTCAGCTGCTCTAATTGTTCCCCGCGGTCTCTCCTAGCCCGCGGCTGTGCCTGGTGGTGCAGGTGCAATTCTTGTAGATACCAGCAGGTGGCGCCCCGACCTCAAAAGAACCCATTCCTGGACTGACTGCTTTCTGAAGTACTCCGGAAGGGGTTGGGCGGAGCTGCCTCTTGCTTCTCAGCCAGTTAGAGCCCTGTCTTCCCGGCTGCTCTGGGGAGAAGTACCTGCACTCCCCTCAGTTCCAAGGAAGCGGGGCCTGGGTCACCATAGGATAGTAAGTGGAGCCTCAGTTTTCCGTCTGTATTGTGGAATAGCATGGATTTCGGAGACAACCTGAGCCAAGTTAAGGAAATGCTTAGGTTGGTGCAGGTAAAGGACTTTCAGAAAGAGCGAGCATCCCAGCAAGGAGGCTGGTTACAGACGGCCTGCGACTGGACCTTGGGGCGCGGCTGGGCCTGGTGCTGAGGCAGGGGGACGATCCATATGACCTCTATTCGTTTCCTTTCTGGATGAGTGAGAGAGAGAGAGAGAGAGAGACAGGCTGCGCGGCACGGAGGACCCAGGACCGTGCGTGGCCCTGTGACGCGAGACGCTCTGGTAATTCTGAGTCTGGCCAGCAGAGGGAGGCGGAGAGCCTCGTGGCCCCGGGTGGCTCCGCTTCTAAGCCCCGCGCCCGCCCTCCCTGGACGTTCCCGTTTGGCCGCGCTTTCTGGGGCAGGAGTCGACATGTCCCGTGTCCCTTTGCTTTGAGAAAGGCTTCTCCTCCTCTCTCTGGCTGGGCTTCCTGGGTCAAAGCGTGGGGTGAGGGGGAGTGTCAGCTTCAACCCTAAGTCTGTGAGCCCTAGCTGAGCCCATCCCCTGGGCCTCAGTAACCTGGATGGGATCTACTGGACACTCCAATTCTAGCAGCTCTCCAAGGGTAAGGATTTGCAGGGCAGAAGGAGATCCTTTTCCTAACCCCCCATTAATCCAGGCCTGGATGGCCAGCTGGACCTCCGGAAGCATGGGAGTGCATCCCATCCCTCCCTGGCCAGTTCCTGGCATTCTCCTGGACCGGCTCCCAGCGGCCCACAAAGGCCCTCAAAGTTCTGGGCCAGGTTTTGCCTGTGCCCTGGGCCCGCAGCCGGCTGGCTCTAGGCACTGCAAGTCCCTGGCACTCCTTGTGGGGCTTTGTCCACCAGCCCTGGACCAGTACTGGCAGGGCCACACTTGCTGGGGGAGGGGGTGGGACAGGCAGCTCTCAGAGCCTGAGCAGTCCCCTTTCCCTCCTGCCCATGGGCTTGCTCCCCTCCAGGGGACCTTTCCTCTACCTCACCTTGCTCAGGCAGTGCCCTGCCTTCTCCTCTTGGCTGCAAGCCCAAATCTTCACCTTCTTCAGGGGCCTGCTCCTATTTTACTACTCATTTATTCATTCATCCATTCGATACTTACTGAGCTCCAGCTACTCTCCAGGCCCTTACTAGATGCTGGGGATCCAGTAATAACTAGATACACAGTCCGTGCCCCTTTTTGGAGTTCACAGTCTGGGTGAGGCAGGAGACTAGTAAAATCCATACCTAAAATTTGACTTCACCTTGTGATAAGTGGGGTGAAGTAGATAAGCTGCCTGCCCCAGGAAGCTCCACCTACCCTACAGAGATATTTCCCCTGGGAAATCATCTCATAGGCTGTGAGCTGTGGAGGGAGGGATTTTGTCTGGGCTCTGCTCCCCCCCCCCACCAGGGCCTGGCACACTGGCACACAGTAGGTGCTCAGTAAGTGTTTGTTGAATGAATGGATGAATCATTATCCTCACAGCCACGGGCTGCCAGTGAGCATGGTCTTTGCACCTTACACTTCCTCCCAGTTAACACAGGAGTCGCAGGTAGTGTTGGGGATGTAAAGACACGACCTTGAGGCTCCCAGGATTCCACCTCTGGCCACTCTGACTCCCCGCCTGCTCCTCACTGCACAGCTTCCCTACCTCAGGCCCTTGCCCTCTGGGACCATCCAGTCCAGAGAGTAATGGCACAGTGTGGTATGTGCCGTGATGGTGGAAGACGATGGCACTGCACTGCTACAGTAGTGATGGAACAAATTTCCTGCCCTCCTGGAGCTTATGGCCCAGTGATGGTAGTGGTGGGAGGGAGACAGACAGTAACCGGAATAAGCGAGTAAACATGTAGTATACAAATACGTGTTATGGAGGAAAAGAGATCAGGTGAAGGGGAGACATAGGTGAGGGAGGGGTAGTATTTTAGGTAGGGTGGTCAGAGAAGGTGACATTTGAGCAGAGAGCTGAAGGGAGTAAGGAGTGAGTCATGCAGCTACCTGGGGAAGGAGTGTTTCAGGCACAGGGAATAGCAAGTGCAAAGGCCCTGAGATGGGGAGTGTACCTGGTGTGTTAGAGGAACAGCGAGGAGGCCAGTGTGGCTGGAGAGGTGTGAGGTTAGAGAGGTGACTGGGGCCAGATCACAGTAGGACCTTGTAGCCATTGTAAGACTTGGCTTGAGTCTTAGTGACAAGGGAGCCATTTGATTATTATGAGCAGAGGAATGACATGATCTGACTTACACTGAACAGGATCCCTTCGGCTACAGTGTTGGGAATGTTGGTTCTGGGGCTGTGTGGAAGCAGGGGGACCAGTTAGGAGGCTACAGTAATAACACTGGTGAGAGAGGATGGCGGCTTGAGGCAGGTGGTGGCAGTGGAGCTGATGAGAAGTGGCCAATTTGAGACATGCTTTGAAAGTAAATCCCATAGGATTTGTTGAGGGATTGGATGTGGGGGTGAGAGAAGGAGAGGCAAGGATAACTCCTAGGTTTTCCGCCTGAGCTGATGGAAGGATGGTGGTGACAAGTACTGCAATGAGGAAATTTTGGTTGGGATAAGTTGGAGCTGCCCTTTGGAGATCCTAGTGGACCTTCAGACCAGCGGTTGGGTGTGAGGGTCTGACCTCAGGGGGAAAAGGTTGAGGTGGGAGAGTCATGCGCTGAGAATCATCAGGGTTTGAAGCCAAGGTGGGCTCAGCATGGGAGAGCAAGGGGGAAAAGACAGGACTGAGCCCTGGGGCACATCGGCATTCGGAGGTAGGGAGGGGAGGAGGAACCAGCAAAGGAAAATGAGAAGGCAGAGCCAGGATGGAGGAAAACCAGGGCAGTATGGGTCCTGGAAGACAAGAGGAGAACATATTTCTGGGAGGAGGGGGTGATCAACTATGTCAAATGCTGCTGATAAGATAAGATGAGATGAGGTCTGAGAATTGACTTTTGGATTTGGCATCATAGTGGCCACTAAGGACCACTATGTAGTCCCTTCGTACAAATACTGGAAAGAGGTGGCCCCTCCAGGTAGACCCGGCTGTGCAGGCACACAAAAGCGAGACACCTCAGTGTAAAGGAAAAGGTGTCCCTCTTTCAGCCAAATGTAGCCTGTACCAGACACACAGCATGGTGAGGGGACAGCAGGCTGGATTTCAGCTCCCACTCTACCCCTAAGCACCCTGGGGGACTTGTGCAGTGCCCAACCCGTACATCTGTACTCAGCAGCTGTGTTGGTGACCTTGATGAGTGCTGTCAGTGAAATGAGTGTGGATGAGAAGATGACAGTTGGATTGGAGTGTGTTTAAGAGGGGTGGGAGGGCTTCCCTGGTGGCGCAGTGGTTAAGAATCCGCCTGCCAATGCAGGGGACACGGGTTCGAGCCCTGGTCCGGGAAGATCCCACATGCCACGGAGCAACAAAGCCCATGCACCACAACTACTGAGCCTGCGATCTAGAGCCTGCGAGCCACAACTACTGAAGCCTGCACGCTTAGAGCCCATGCTCTGCAACAAGAGAAGCCACCACAATAAGAAGCCCATGCACTGCAATGAAGAGTAGCCCCCGCTCGCCGCAACTACAGAAAGCCCGCGCGCAGCAATGAAGACCCAACACAGCCAAAAATAAATAAATTTATTTAAAAAAAGACAGGATGGGAGAGGAATTGGAGAGCATGGACAACTTTTTCAAGGAGCTTTGCTGTAGTGGGGAAAAGAAAGGGACAGTAGCTGGAAGGGGCTGTAGGGTTGAGAGGAATTAGCCAAGTGAGGGGGGGTGAAGGGGACGGCATCCCAGCCAGGCGACCAGCATAAGCAAAGGTCATTAGGAGTGGTTGGGATGTAGGAAGTTCCTAGAATGTCACATGGTAGGTGGGAGGTGTCAGGAGAGGATACTGGACAGGTGGGCTGAAGCCTCTATCTTGGGGGTGGGGTTGGAGCATGGCTGGGCATACAGTAGGTGCTCACTGAGCGCCCTGGGATTGCCTGGGGAGTCCCTTCCCAGCCTCTCCTCCCCAGGCCTGTCTCCCAGCTGGCAGATGGGAGAATTGGGTGTTTCAAGTGTTCCCTGAGCCAGGGCTGGACCCAAATGCCTCCCCCAGTTGGCAGGTCTCAGGTCCTGGCCTCTTCTCCTCCCTGGATGCCCCAACCTGTTCAGGCTGAGGAAGAGCAGGAGGCCCTGCCTGGGCCTGAGGAGGCTGGACGTCAGGTAGAGGCCTCGGCATGGCAGAGGCTGCGGTGGGCTGGGTGGGCTGGGAACTGTGTCTCCTGCCCTGTCTAGCCTCTAGCATCTGCCTTCCTGAGACTCACCCTCATGAGGAACGGGAGAAGCTGCTGATTCTTCTCTCCCTGGAGGAATGCTGGGGAATACAGAGCATTTTGGTTGCTGGTTGGGGGGATGCTGACCTTGTTTTCTTTCGAGGTAAAAGTAGCTACAAGGACTAATAACAGTAACCCTCTCTCCCATGTGCATGGCACCCAAAGTGCTCTCTCACACAGAGCCCACCTGTGGCCTTGTGACAGTCCTTTGAGCCCTTTGAGCTAGTTCCACTTTGAACATGGGAAAATGAGGCTCAGGGAGGGGATATAGCTGCCCGCGGCCACACAGCCAGGAAGCAGCAGTGGCCACACTAGAACTCCTGTCTCCTGGCGCTGGCCAGCTCATGCCCACTGAAGCAGGCTCCAGAGTTTTGAAGGTTGGGGAGCAGATCCAGCCCAGGGACTAGGTTTTGCGTACCAGTCTGGCCCAGTTAAGTGGAGAGACAGCTGGACCCTCCTTCCTTCCGTTTTTTCTTTTCACATACAGTTATCAAGCCATACCGTGTATTAGGTGCTGAGGGTACATTGCGAACAAGGCAGACCTTGTCTTCAGGGGGCTCATAGTCTATCTAGGTGGACAGGGATTAAATAACCCATT
Source organism: Balaenoptera musculus (assembly GCF_009873245.2). NCBI lineage: Eukaryota > Metazoa > Chordata > Mammalia > Artiodactyla > Balaenopteridae > Balaenoptera > Balaenoptera musculus. Next base: position 115,761,369 of record NC_045787.1, read on the forward strand.
CCATGAGTAAGTCACTCATTACAATCGGAAGAGCCGTGGCCTGTTGGGTGCATCTGTGAGCCGGGTCTTGGGTGGGTGGGCACCGAGCACATTAACTCCTTTCATCCCTGCCCCATAAGAGGGGCTGTGACCATCCTCATTGGGTAGATGAGGAAGTGGAAGCTCAGAAATGTGGTCCAGCTGTGACTTGAGGTCATGGGTCCTGAGGATAAGGAGCAAAGCCCTGTCACCACCACTTCCTTCCACCGCCCTTGCTGGTTGCCACCTGCCGCCCAGCCCTGCCTGCAGGTAGCAGAGGGCAGAAGGTAGAGGGCAGGACAGCAGGGAAGCCATGATCCCTCTGTGTCCTTCGAGAAGATCCTGGGCCCCTGCAGTAGACTGGCTCCCTGGGAATGTCCTAGGGTCTGATGGGCCATGAAGGGCTGTGGCCAGAGTGCCCTCTCAACTGCTCAGCTGTGTCTACAGGATCAGACCTCCTGGCTTATGCTTTTGGAGTTTGTTTTCTCATCTGTAAAACAGGTCGTAGGATTGTTTTGAGGGTTAAATATAACACATAGAAAGCATTTAGTGTGGACTCGGGCACACAATAGATGCACAGTTAATAGCAGAAATGTCACTGTGGTTGATGAAACCCCAGCTCCAGCTGTAGCCCAGCTTGAAGAGGGAGGAGACTGATCACAGCTCAGACCCTGTACCTCCAATTACTGCCACTCTGCACAGCTTAGGCACCCCTCATAGGTCAGCAAATCCTCTCTTCTGTCATCCTCTCCTCCTTAAGAAGAGGGTCCCTAACTCTATGTGTGTCTATGGATGGGAGGAAGGACGCAGAAAGCTTCATGGAGGAAGAGGCATTTAAGGAGGGATTTGAGGATTGGGTAGGAGTTCATTGAGCACAGCAGGATCAAGGCCCGACAAGGCAGAGGGTGGAATACTTGCAAAAGTGTGGAGGTGGGAAGGAGCTGGGTGAAGTGAACAGCGCTTGGGGGCTGGAGTGGAAGGAGAAAGGTGGAAAGTGGCTTCCTGTGGTAGGGCCTGACCCTAACCTGATCTCCCTTGTCCATGGCATGGGGCCTGCTCACCTGCCCTGCCTCCCCACAGCTCCCGGTCTCCCTAGATCCCTGTGGGTGGGGGCCCTTTATTACCTCTCTGAGGGGTGGAATCTTGCCCTGTAGGAGCCTCACAGCCAGGATGTTCTTTTTAGTGTTTAGCCCAGATACAATACTGTCAACCTTCTCTTCAGAGCTAGGGTCCTGGGGTGGGGGGAGGCTCCAGGTGGTGACTAGCAGGGTCTGTGGGCCAGGTTCCTTGGGAGAGAGTTTCCACAGCCCAGAGTACTGGGCTCCTGACCTGGTACTGGGACTCTGTATTCTCCCCTTCCCCTCCCTCAGGGTCTCTCCCCTTTGTCCCTCTCTCCTGCACCCCTCCTCACTGCACTCCTTCCAGCTCTGTCCCAAGCCCCCCTTCTCACCCCACACCCCAGGTCTGTCTGTCCCTCTGTCTGTCTCAGTAGGTAGGTAAGTAGTTTGGGCTCAGCCTCCCTCTCTCTGGGATCGTCCACCTTGATCCCGGCACTCCTCACTCCTCTCAGTCGGTTGGGTCTCCCCTGGGCGGGGTGTGTGTGTGTGTGTGTGTGTGTGTGTAGCGGGGTGTGTGTGTGTGTGTGTGGCGGTGTGTGTGTGTGTGTGTGGTGTGTGGTGTGTGTGTGTAGCGGTGTGTGTGTGTGTGGTGTGTGTGTGTGTGTGCGCGCGCGCGCGCGCGCTGGCGGGGATGTGGAGGGCAAGGAGTCAGACCACGAACAGACCAGGGGACCCGCTCCCTCCTTCACCTCGAGGAGGGTGGTTCCTGAGGGCTCAGGGTCTGGGGCCCCAAGGTCCCGCCGAGGGGGCGGTGTTGGGTCCGGCCGGCTGGCCCGGGGTTAGAGGACAGCTGGAGCTCGGCTGGGCTAGGAGCGGGGGCGGAACCTCGCAGCGCTCCCCTCCCCCACTTTCTTAAAGGGCCGGCGCGGGCTGGTGCGGGACGGGGCTGGCCGCCCTTCTCGGCCGGGTCTGGGCGCGCGATCCGGCCCTCAGTGCAGAGCTGAGGCAGGTGGGCAGGCGGGCGGGCGGACTGCGTGGCCGCTGTCGCCTCCCGGCTCCATTCCCCCCGCCCCCCGCCCGCAGTCCCCCCGCCCTTCCCCGCCCTTCCCGCTCCTCCCTCCCTCCTCTACTTCCTTCCCTCCCTCCTACCGTCCGTCCCCCCCACCTCTGCTCTGCTTCTCCACAGCCGCGCTCCGACACCTGAAGGGATAGCAGCGAGCGCGGGAGCCCCGACAGGCGGTGGCGGAGTGGGACGGTCGGTCCAGCGGGGGCCTCCTCATGGCCCCACCGTGAGAGGCTGGACCCAGCGACTGGGAGCAGGAGCGGTGAGTCGGGCCGTGCGGGAACACCTTGTCCCCAGGGTCAGCGTGCTCCGGGACCCCGCCCCTCCCGAAGCTGGGCTGGGGGCCGGGAGGGGCTGCTGGGGTTGTGGGGAGCATGCTGGGTGGCGGCGCCGCCCTCCGCCCTCCATGCCCACCCGGGTCTGCTAACAAAGCTACATTTCGAGATCAATTCCGTGGCGGCTGGAGCATCTGAAGGATACGGTTGTCATGGAGATGGGGCCGAAAAAGGAAGCCCGGGATGGCAGAGTCTGGGCCAGGGAGAGAGGGCACCACTAGAGAGGCCCAGGCTAGCCTGCAGGGAGGGTTAGGGCCGGCAGCCCAGTTGTCTCCTGATCTCCGCCCCCCCCACCCCCGCCGTTTGTCTAATCTGAGTGTATATGTGTACGTTGATGGGGTGCCAGTGGGAGCTTGGTGGCCAGGGACCTGAGGTGTTGGGTGCCAGGCCTGCTGGCCACCACCTTTACCACGGAGCAGCTTTGAAGATTTATTTCTGTTTCCAGTTTCCCAACTTTGACAGCCTGGCTTAGCGGCCAGGCCTCAGCGGCTCTGAGCTCTGCCGCTGGAGCAGGGCTTGCATGGGGGCGTGGCAGGCATCAGGCAAGGCCAGGAGGCACATAATGGCTGTGGCAGCCGCAGGGAGGGAGGGATCCTTTTAATTACTGCTAGGGCTGGGGTGGGGCAGGGTGTCCAGATGTGGGGACCACCTGCTCAGCTGGCCCCCCTCCTAGGAGGAGGTATTCCAACTCTTGCTGTCCCTGGAGGACCTGGGGACTCCCTGAGTCAGAACTGGGGGCATTGTCTCTGCACAGGCCCAGGGAGCCACTGCCTCAGCCCATCCCTTAACCTTAGGGCCATCTTGGGGTGCCCTTGGAGAGAACTGGGGGCACCAGCCACAATGGAAGTGGGTCTGAGAATTCCTGGAAGGCTCAGGATAAGCCAGGCTGAACTTGATGGGTGGGTGAATGGGGAGCAGGGAGAGGGCTCAGGGTTTAGCCAGGACAGATGGGCAGCCTGGGTTTGGCGAGAGGCATTTGGACTTTCCTGGGTTCTCCAGCTCCTTCTTCCAGACCCTGGAAACAAAAGCTGCTTAATGGGGGATACTCAGGCAGCTCGAGGGAGAGTGGGGAAGGGGCATTGGGACCGTCTCCAAGTCCAAGCTCTGGACCCGGCAGATATAGTCATTTTTCCACTCCTTCCTTGGGAGGTTAGGAACCCTACCTCACAGGGATGCTGCAAGTTCTATGACCTATGATCTCTGAATCAGCAAAATGGGCCAGCTGCCCTCCCTTCCCCACCTTACCTCTTTTACATCATACCCACCTTCCCTCTCAAGAGCCCCTTTTCCCCAGCATATGGTAAGAGTCAGTGGCTTTTGAATGAGGCTACTGCAAAGTTTGGTCCTAGTGGAAACATGGCAGGTCCCTAGGTTGTGGCCTGAACCAGAGGATTCCCACACATTGGGATGAGTAGGTGGGTGGTGGCCCAACTAAAGGTAGAAGGTTGACTGGAATGCCCTTTGAAGGCCTCCCCTGCTGGTGCCTTTTGCAGGGGCTGAAACCTCAATGCTTAGGTGACTTGTACCCTGTAGTCCCAGGAGTGCCCTGTGCCAGCCTGAGAGGCTTCCCTCCTGCTGCTGGTCTGACAGCTATGGGTGTGCACTCCCCGAGCCGACCTGACCCGCAGTGTTTCCTGACGCCGGGGAGCAAAGTTACCTGGAAAGGACTTGCTGCTCTTGACAGGACTGAGAGAGGGGTGGGGGGACATTGCTTCGCCCAGCTTCCAGAATCGTGCACTGCCACTGTGCTAAGTACTCTCCTACACAGACCAGCCTTTAGAGGGAGGTATGCCCATTATTTCCTTTTTGTAGATACTGAGGCTCAGGGAAAAGTTGCTTGTTCAGAGTCACCTGGTTAGTAAGTGGCAGAATCAGGATTTGCACATGGGCAGAACTGCTTGAAGCTTGGACTTCTGTCCCCAATCTCATTCTCTTCTTCCTTGGAGGTGCAAGTTAGGAGGGAGGTAGGACTGAGCACCTTTTCATCTGGAGCAAGAGAGTGAACTTGGGGAAAACTGAGGCACTAAGCTGGGATCTTCTAGAGAGCTGGGATCGAGGCATTCCCGTTCCGGACGTTGGCCTGAAGGAGAACAACACTGCCTCTCGCGACAGATGATGCTCTAGACATTCTTTGCCAGATGGTCTTTTCCAGGAAAATCTGTTTTGAGAGGCATCTTATGTCTGGGGCTCCATATTTAGCCTGGCTCCTCACACGGGAGGATACACTCAGGCTGTCACCCCTTGAGGGGTGTGTGGTGGGGGGGTGGGCCTGGGCCAGACCCAGCTCCTTGCTACGGTTCAGGCAGAGGTGGGTTAGGGTCCCTGTTCCTGCCAGTCCTGTCCCGGCTGAGGGCTGCCCTGCTGGTCTCCCTGGGACCTGGCTGTTTCCTGCAGGGCCCTGTCCTCCTAAGTTGGTTTGCTTGCAGGTAAGCCTGACCCTGTTTAGGTGGTGAGCCGCTCCAGGGCTGTGTCTACTTGGCCCCGGAGGACTCCGGCATCCAGGCCAGGCCCACAGCCCAGCGTGCCATCTGCTGCAGTAAGGACTGCCCTCTCCTGACTCCTGCGCCATCAGGGGCCCTGAGCTCCCCTCTTTAGAGTGTCTCCCTCCACTCCCTTCCCTCCCCCCTAACTTTTTGTCTTGTCACATCTGATCGAACAATGAACACCCACCAATATACCCTTCACCTAGAGACCTAGATTTGCCAATTGTTGACATTTTGCCCACATTTGTTTTTCTCTGTCTTTCTGAAACTTCTGAAAGTAAGTTGCAGACATCATAGCACTTCAGCTCTAAATACTTCAGCATGAATTTCCTGAGACAAGGACATTTTTCTACATAATAACTGTACTGTTAATCATACCCAAGAAATTTAATGATGCAATCTAATCTCATGTAATCCATATTGAAATCTCTCTAGTTGTCCCTGTAATGTTCTTTATAGCTTAAAAAAATTTTTTTTTGATAAAGGATCACACATTGCATTTAGTTATGTCTCTTTAGTCCCCTTTAATCTAGAACAATTCTCTGCTTTTTTTTTTTGAAGTCTCTTATGACATTGTCAGTTTTAAAGAGCCCTGGTCAGTGTTCATATAGAATGCCCCACATTCTGGGTTTGTCTTATTGCTTCCTCATGAGTCGAGTCAGATTAAACATTTTTGGGCAAGAATATCCCATAGGCGATGTCGTGTCCATCAGCAGGCGCATGTCATTAGCCTGTGCTATAATAGATGGTGCTAAGTTAGGTCACTTGGCTAAGGAGTCCCTTTGTTTCAACCCTGTTCCTCCCTCTTCCCTACCTCCAGAAGCTTCATCCACCTGGTCACCCGCACTCCAGGTCAGCAAAACTGACTGAACCCCCCCTTCAGAACATACGCCAGAGAAGGGTGATTAAGCAGACACTGATGGGGCCTTCAAGGAGTTCACAGCCTCAGGGGTGTGGATGGGATGAGCCACAACTCAGGGCAGGTGCTGTCAGTGTGGGGAAGAAGCCCCGAGAAAGCAGTGAGGGGCACAGGGTGGGGGGGGAGGAGAAGAAGTTGGGGGCAAGACAGGAAGAAAGGGGGTGGGGCCTGGACCACAGCTGGCCTAGAATGTGGGCTGACAGCTGGCCCTTTCCCCAAGGGCACGGGGAGCTACTGAAGGGTTTTAAAGAGGGGAGCGATGAGGCAGATGTGAGTGCTGGGAAGGGTGCTCTGAGGAGGATGGCATGGACTGGCAGGGCGAACGGGGTGAAAGGGACGGTCAGGAGGCCGTGACATGGTCCAGCACAGGATGCTGGTGCACTGGATTCTAGGCTGCTGCGTACGGCGCACAGAGGGAATGCACAGGGGGAATGGAGTTGGTGTGGTGGCCCTGCTGGGACTGGGGTATGGCAGGTGGGGGGTGGAGAGAAGGGGTGGAGTAAGGAGAGATTAGGAGGCAGAATGATGAGCACTGGTATCCGACTAGTGGTGGGGAGAGCTGTCATGCGATGGCTTGGGGAGGATGTGGAGAATGCTGGTTTGAGCGTGTGAGGTCTGAGGTACTTTCCAGGTCAAAGGAACAGCGCATGGGAAGTTCACTTCCCCAGGTCTTGGTGGGATGAGGGCAGAGGGAAGGCCACACACAACCCACAGCAGGGAGCGGATGGTGGGCTTTCAGGTACCAGCAGCGGAGGGACTTTGAGTGGGGGCAGGGGCCGGCTCAGAGGCAGCTGCCACTATAAAAGTCAGGATAATCTCTCCCTTGAAGACCCCCAACTCCCTTACCTCATTTCACTTCTTCATACTTGCTTGGCAAAACCCCAACCCTGGTTAAATGCAGTGCCTGGTCTGCTCCCTCTGTGCAGCTGAATGAGGCTGAGAAAATCCACTGACCTGACTGGTCTCACTTTTAGTTCAAAACCATGAACTTCGGGTGTGTCCTTAGTGCTGTCCCGCAGTCCCACATGGGTCCTAAATCCATCCCCTTTCCCCCTACCTGATGACTATTTCACTCTTTCTGTTCTGCCTTCAACCCTAGCCCCTCTTCTGCAATCCTCCCTCAAAGCTGATGACTTTTCTTCCTACTTCTTTGAGAAAACAGAAGCAGTTAGAACTTCCTCAGACTCCCAGTGCTACGTTCACCCATCCACTAGCATCTGCACCCACTGCTCTGCCTTCCCCAGTTGCTGCGGGTGAAGTGTCCCTGCTCCTGGTTTAGGCCAGCCCTCAATTTGTGCAAATAGATCCTGTCCCCTTGTGCAGTAGAGGGGAACCTATAATGTGGGTGGTGGAGGGCACACTGTTCCAGCAAATGCTCCCTCCTGCATTATAGGCTCCCCCCCAGTGGATCATTCCATCAGCAGATATCTTTTTTTTTTTTTTGGTAATAAATTTATTTACTTATTTTATTTTTGGCTGCACGGGATCTTCCTTGCTGTGCGTGGGCTTTCTCTAGTTGCGGTGAGTGGGGGCTACTCTTCGTTGCAGTGCATGGGCTTCTCATGGTCGTGGCTTCTCTTGTTGTGGAGCATGGGCTCTAGTTGCGCAGGCTTCAGTAGTCATGGTGCGCGGGCTCAGTAGTTGTGGCGCACAGGCTTAATGGCTCCGAGGCATGTGGGATCTTCCCGGACTAGGGATCGAACCCGTGTCCCCTGCGTTGGCAGGCGGGTTCTTAACCACTGCGCTACCAGGGAAGTACCTTTCAGCAGATATCTTGTTATTGTTTCTCTTGTCTTAAAAGATGGCTGTCTCATTTTCTCCAGCCAGCTACCACTGCATCTCTGTGCTCCTCTTTACAGCAAACCTCCCCAGAACGGTTGTCCGCTGACTGCTCTTCTCAAGGTCACCAATGACCTCCATGTTGCTACACCCAATAGCCATTCTCAGTCCTCATCTGCCTCATTTGGCACCTTCAATCTCTCCCTCTTCCTTGAAATACATTCCTTGATCTCCAGGACATCCATTGTCCTGTTTTCCTCTGACCTCGTGGGTGCTCCTTCTCCCCGACCCCCAGCTCACAATATTGGAGTGCTCAGGACTCATCCCTTGCATGGCTGCTCTTCCTCATCTGCATTCACTCCTGAGCCAATCTCATCCCGTCCTATGGCTTTACGCACCACCTATGTGCTGCCGGCTCCCAAATTTATATCCCAAATTTTGACTTCTCTCCTGAGCTCCAAAAGCCCACTCAGCATCTCAACTGCCATGTCTACTGGACACCTCAAACTCAACTTGTCCAAAGCTGAGCTCCTTTCTTCCCGATCTTCCTTCCCAAACTTGCTCCACCCAGTCTTCCCCATCTCAGGAACTGCAACTCCATCCTTCTAGGTGCTCAGGGTCGAAATACTGGTGTCATTCCTGACTCCTCTCTTTCTCTCCTATCCCATGGACAGTCCATGAAGGGGTGAGACTTTTACCAGCCCCCAGATCTCCCATCAGTGGGCTATGGCTGAATAGGAGGGCCAGTTTCAAAGATAGGGACAGGGAGGTGATGGTGGAACGGCCCAGTACAGACCCTTTCACACCTGCTCACTTTGCACCACATGCTGCTCACCTTCAACCGGGCCCAAGGAGACCACAACCTTTGTCAGACCCTGTGCTGAAGCCCTAAAACACAGACAGGAGAGGACAGGGTAAGAGGAGGGAGGGAGGGGAAGAGGGGACTCAGCAAGGGAGGGGTTAAGTGGAGTGACATAATCAAGAGGTTGGGGAGAGGGTGGGGAGGAAGGTCTCAGGGCAGGAGGCAGAGAGGAAGAGGCAGGGTAGACAGAGAATGTGAGGATCTGGAGAGTATGGGGTAAATGAAAATTGGGCAGGGAGCAGGGAGGATGAAATTTCTTGGTTCATCTCTCTTGGCTGTTGAACCAGACTGGGGGGAGGCTGCTCAGAGTTGGAGCCCCTGAAGCCTGCCCCTCCCCAGGCTTTTTAGCCAAGGCAGGACTTGCTGGGAGGACTTGCCCTTGGTCAGTTCTTTGTAGCTTTTGGGGTTAAGCTCTCAATCTGCAGGCTCATGGCTCAAATGTGGCTCAAGAAGCAGAGTGAGTCCCAGGTGCCAGCTAAGTTTCAGGAAGACAGGCAGCAGCCAACTTAACCAGAACAGCGTAGCCCTTTGTGGTCCCAAATAACTGAGGGCTCACCCTGCAGGGAAGTTGACTGGGGGTAGAGTCACCAGCTATAAACATGATTTGAGGTTTGACAGCAGACACTGTGAATTTCATCAGTGTTGAGGGCTCTCCAGACCAGCATGCAGATGTATGCAAATGCTAAGCAAATGAAGGTGCCAAGTGGCTGAGGGGCAGGGAGTGAAGTAAGCTGGGAGATGTAAAAGAATGACCTTTGCAGAGCTGGGCCCAGGGGCCCCTGAAAGTCCCAACAGGCTGCAGGGCACATGCAGATAAGATGCAAATGTACACCCAATCCCAGGAACCTCTGTCTGCCCAACCATGAGAAAGGAGGCCTTCCAGACACCCACAACCCAAGGCCAGGCTGAGAGGAAGAAAGCAGGTTGGTGCTGGGCTCCGGGTTAATCCCAGATTAACATCACCTGAAGGGAATAGGAGCCTTTTAAGGGAGGCCCAGACCCCTGGCCCTTGCCCTGCACCTGGTGTGGCTCTTGTGCCTTGAGATGGAAAGCTAGGAGGGAGCCTGGTCTGGGGCGGGAGTGTTAGTGGGGCCAGGACTGTAGGGTCTTCACCTGCCTCAGGAAAGGGTGGGGCACCCTCTCTGGCCCACCCTCCTCGTCCCCACCCTCAGGCTGGGCCTCTGAAGCCGCTGCCTCAGAACCTGCTCTGACAGGCTGCCCGGGGCAAATGTCTTCTGGGGCCCACTGGGTGTCCTGTGCTGCTCTACTGTGCATTCTGCCCCCAATGTGGGCAGCCAGCTCCCGCCCCTGCAGACCTGAGAGATGGTTCTGGAAAAGCAGTAGCTGCCACCCTTCCCTGAGCACTTGTGCCTGACTCTGAGCTGAGCATCGCAGCCAAGCCATCTCCTTTGTCCTCCCTGCAGCCCTGCGGGGCAGATGCTGTTAACACCACCACCCCCATTTTGCTGAGGAAGGTGCTGAGGCTCAGAGAGGTAGGCAACTTTCCTGAGGTCACACAGCTTGTGGGATTTGAAGCCAGGTCTTTCTGACTGCACAGTTAGGGCGCTGACCCACTGTCCTGGACTGTCCCATCAGAGGCAGTAGGTGGTCCAAGCTGAGAAGACCAAGTGGGTAGAAGGATTAGGGTCACTTTGGGGAATGGAGGCAGGGCAGTTCCCAAGGCTCCTGGATAGACATCCCTCCATATTATCCGGGGCATCTCCCTGCCCCGGGCAGGTGGGACATGGAGGAGGTACACGCCCAGGCTGATCTGTGCCTTGGAGTGTGCTCACAGCTCTGGGATGACAGGAAGGTCCTGACCTCCAGACTCGTTGGCTGGCAGAGATTGTGGGGGGGCATGGTGAGCTGTGTGATCCAGGGGCCCCGCTGAGAGGTCTTCCTGTCACCTCCCTGTTGCTCGTGCTGTCAGTGGCTCAGCAGGTTCTTGTGGAGGGTTGGAGTGGACAGGTCTGGGCCAGCCTGGGCCCCATGAATGGTGTGGGGCACAGCTGGCCAAGGTCTGTTCTGAGCACTTACAGCACACCAGCCCTTTTCGCTGATTGTCTAATTTAACTGTCCACGTGGGTACAGTTGTGTGTTCGTGTGTGTGTGAAGATCCCAGCCCATGTGCTAAAATCTGGGTGAGCTAGGGAGTCAATTAGTGTAGTAGAAATTTTGGGAAAGGGCAGTGGAATCAATGGGGGTGTTCAAGGTAGGTTCCCAGGGGGCAGAGAATAGGTCTGAGAATGAAAGGTTTCCAGCTTTTTTTTTTTTTTTCCCAAGTAGCGTTCATGGAACTCTGAGTGTACAGTGTCAGAGGTGGAAGGTCCTTGGGGATTGTCCAGGTTGGGGTTCATGCCCAGTTCCTATGGATGGGCTGTAGGGGTCCATGAGCCTCTCAAAAAATACTCAAAATATTGTGCACCTGTGTGAGTCTATCTGGAGCAAGATCCAGAGTTCCATCAGATGCTCAAAGAGGTCTAAGGCTTAGAAATGGTTAGGAATCTCTGATGTACACAGGGAATGAGGCCAGAGAAGGGTTTCATTTGCCCAAACTCCCCTAGCGCATTGGAGGCAACACCTGAGTGCCTGGCTCTCAGCCCTGCTGCCTGGGACAGCTGTAGTCTCAGTTTTGCCTGTACACTGACATTCCAGAATGATTTTCTCTGCTCCCCATCCCCTCTACATACCCTGCCTGGGCTGTAGGCACTCTCGGACATCCCACAGGCTCTTAGATTTTGCCTGTCCTGGGTAGTGCTCAGTGCCACGGGTCCCCTATCCCAGCTGTGCCTCCTGTGCCCCCATTTCTACCAGGTGGGCCTGTACTCCCCCATCTCCTCCCAAACCCACACAGCTGCCTGATGCCATGGGTGTGGCTGTGGTCAGTGTGGGTGCCTGTCTTCCCCAGCACCTTCCCTAGCCTGAAGCACTGGGTTGTCCCTCCCCTGCCCCAGCTTCTCCCAGAGAAGAATGGGTTCAACCAATCACCCAGCTGCCCAGTGATGTAGGTCTAGCTGCCCCGGACCTTGCCCCTAGGCCTGTAGGCTCCTCACCACCTCAGGAGCCTACCTCATGAGTAGCTGTCCAGCTCCTTTCATGTGTGTTTATGGGTCTGAATATATGTGGGATGTGTGTGTGTGTGTGCCCACAAATGCCTGTACCGTATGTTTGCTCACAGATGTGCACGCAGGCGCCTGCACCCGTGCATCTGCCCTCTGTCTTATAGAACATGTTGGGCCCTCCAGCCCTTTCCTTGGGCTTCCCACAGTCCCTGGCTTGGATCCCAGCATGGAAGGCACTTTACGAGGTTATCCCTATGACAGTCCCGTGTTGTTCCATGCAGAAGCCAGCCGTGTCACTTTCCACCTTCGTGACCCTGAGCATGGTCCTCAACCTCTCTCAGCCTCTGCCTACAATGGGGATGATGGTAATCTCTAGGTTATTATTCACCAAATATTTAAAAAGTGTCCACTGTTTGCCAGGCACTGTGCTAGGCTCTGGGAGAGACAGCAGTGAACATGACATAGTCCCCACCCTCACTGAACTTACCACCTAGTGAGGGGGATGGGCAGAAAATAAGGAAACAAATAGAAAAGGGAGTTTCAGATCTGCTAAACGATGCTTAGCAGATATGTTGCTCCGTGAAGGAGTGTAGAAGAGTGCTGTGTAGTCAGAGAGGGCCTCTCTGAGGAGGCAGCACTGGAGTTGAGCCCTGAGTGACAGAAGGGGCAGTCATTTAAAGATCTAGGGAGGGCTTCCCTGGTGGTGCAGTGGTTAAGAATCCGCCTGCCAATGCAGGGGACACGGGAAGATCCCACATGCCGCGGAGCAACTAAGCCCGTGCGCCACAACTACTGAGCCTGCGCTCTAGAGCTCGCATGCCACAACTACTGAGCCTGCGTGCCACAACTACTGAGCCCACATGCCACAACTACTGAAGCCCACACGCCTAGATCCCGTGCTCCACAACAAGAGAAGCCACTGCAATGAGAAGCCCGCGCACCACAACGAAGAGTAGACCCCGCTCGCCGCAACCAGAGAAGGCCTGTGCACAGCAATGAAGACCCAATGCAGCCAAAAATAAAAAAAATAAATAAATAAAATAAAACCATCATAGTAAAAACTGGTTCAGGCTAGAACCATAAAAAAAAAAAAAAAAAAGATCTAGGGAAAGAGCATTCTAGGCCAAGGGTACAGCTGGTGCAAAGGCCCTGAGGTGGGAATGAGCTCAGGGAGCAGAAAGAAGGCCAGTGTGGCTGCTGGGGTGGGGGATGGGCCGAGGGCAGTGAACCAGCTCAGGCAGAGCCTTTTTAGGCCATGCTGAGGAGGCCAGATTGGCGATGGGAGCTGATGGAGGGTTGCCAGTGAGGGAGGGGTGTGATATAATTTGTGTTTTCACAACTCACTCCAGCTGCCATGGGAGAGTGGGGAGGGGGATAGGGTTGTTGCAGGAACAGCTGAGACCCAGAAAGTGGCTGCCTTGGCATTCAGCCCTGGCCCAGCCAGGGTTCCATTACCGTCATGGACCCCATTTTGCTTGGTGCTGAAAAAGAGGCTGCTATGCCCAAGGTTATCCCAAGGGCAATCACAGGAGCCCCTGCTGAGAGAGGGGCCTGGTTCCGGCTGAGGGAGGATGCAGTGGATCTAGCCACTGCTGGGCTGTCATTTGTAGGCATCTCCTTCTCATGAGTGCCCTGTGGCCCAGCTGTACCCCCTCCCCTGCTCTTGCCAGCAGGGCTGGAAGTGGGCAGAGTCACTGCTTTGTGTAGACTCTTCTGGTTGAGGATTTGAGCCGTGATCTTGAGGGAGGGTCTGAGAAACTGGGGCTCATCCTGTACTTCCAGCCCATCCAGGTGCAGAGGGAGACTACTCCTGAGTCTAGAGGTAGCTACTCACTGTGTGACCTGGGGCAAAGCCTTTCCTGGTTCTGTGCCTCAGTCTCCCCGTATGTCAAATGTGGTAGTGGAGAGAGTGGGCCATAGCTGCCTTTCTCCTTGACCTCTGTAGTGAGTTTGTTTTTCCTTGGATCTCAGCCCTCTCATCATTCATGACCTTAAGTTCTCCCACCAGCCTGGGAAGGAGAGCAGAGGTGATGCCCCCATTCTGCAGATGGGTTCACAAAGGGCAGAGGGGACAATGATGAGTCCCAGGTCACATGGTGATTCAGAGTGAGGACTTGGGGCATTGTTTCACACCTCTGCCCTGAAGGGCACCCCTCCCTTGGGTCCAGCAAGAGAGGGGGGGTCCTGGCTCAGCTCTTTCTGGGCTCAGCTGGCCTTTAGCCCAGACAGGGACTCTGGGCCCCTGCCCAGAGTGGAGCTCAATGTGCCCCTTGTCTGTCCACCCCCAGAAGCTGAGGACCCGGCCCCGTGCCCGGTGTTGGCAGAACCTCCATCTTGCTCTCAGCTGCAGGAGGACATGGCAGGGCAGGTAGGGCTAGAGCCAGCCTGAGGCAGCTGCTGGAAGTTGGAGGTGACGTAGGGGCCTCCCAAGAGGTCCTTGATTTGTCCATAACCCTGGCTTTGGGGCGGTGTAGACTGAGCACTGGGTGAAGCCGCTTATGCTCTCAAATCTCAGGCCTCACTGGGAGCTCAGGCAGAGCCCTGGCCAAAGGGGGACTAAGCATCCATGTGTGGGTGTGGGAGCTTGAGGAATCCTGGTGGAATTAGGTTGAAACCCTGTGCCACAGATCCAGTGCTCACCCAGGCCTGTGGGCTAGAAAGCAGGCCAGAGGACTAGAACTCAGGCAGCAGGCCCAAAGGCCCCACTGTCCCTCCTCTTTCCTTTCTAAATGCTCCCCTCACCCCCAAGGAGTCTCAGCTGAGGAGATTACTTCCTGTTCTCCTTGCTCTGAGTACACAACCCCAGGGAATGGATTGAAATAGCAACTGCAGCAGCAGGGATTTAGGGCGGACCAGAAAGAATCCCTCACTCAGTGCCGAGCCCCTTGGGGTCTCCAGTGTCCTAGGATCAGGGCCCAGATATTCTAGAGCCTAGCTTTTCAGATTTTTTTTTAGTCTGTGGAAGTTTTTTGTTTTGTTTTTTAGAGTAAAATCTTATGCTCATACAGTCTTCAAAACTCTAGGAGGTGACAGTCAGGGTGGGTGGGCTGGGACCCCAGATCACCATCGGTCCTGCCTGCTCTCTTCCACTCCATGTTTGAAAACCAAGGGGTACATGAATCTTAAGTGGTCCTGTGGTGGTAGACCCCCCCGCAAGGGCCCAGAAGCCCCCAAAGAAGTAGACTCATCTTCCTCTCCAGGCTCATCTCTAAGTGGGAAGTTTCTCCTGGAGTCTAACCCAGTGTTTCCCAAACTTGCCTTATTATAAGAATAACAGATTACTATACCCGTTCCCTATAGATTCTGGTTCAGGAGGCCTGAGGGAGGGCCTATATGTATTTTAACAAGTTCCTCAGGTGGCACTTATGACCAGGTGAGTATGGGAAGTATGGGCCTCACTTAAATCCCTGTTGCTGTACCTGCGTGCCTCTCCTCCTCCCGCCTCTCCTGAACCCCCAGCACCCTTTCTCCAGAGGAGAGTGGGGTTACTGGGGGAAGCTGAGGTCCAAGGAGGGGAGGAAGGAAGTTCTTTGGAGGGACCGTTCTGTGTGCTTGGTGGCAGAGGCCACTAGGGGTGAGGTGGGTCAGAGAGGGCTGAGGGGAGAGCCAGAGCACAGCCCAGCACATCTGCCCACCCTCCTGAGATTGGACAGGAAGCTTCTGGGAAATTGAGCTTGTTCTGATCCGTTTAAAAAAGGGGGTGTGAAAAAAAAAAAAAAAAAAAGGGGGTGTGTGTGGAGATGGCAGGGAAAATGGGTCTCCTCATTTTACAGAGGAGAAACAGACCCCGGGCAGGGCAGAGGGGAGGGGGCTGGCCTGGGTGGTGTAGTGAGGAGTCCCAACGTGGACCCCACGAGGCCGCATGGTGAGTTGGGCTCCCCTTCCAGTGCTCTCCCCTGGAGGGCCCTGTTGCAGCCTCCTCACGAGTCCCTCCTCAAGGATGGGTGAGCGCCGGGGCCGGGGCCGGGTGTGGAGGGGAACCCAGGCCCCCTCCTCCTTCCTCCCCCCGCAGCCTGGGCTTTGTGCGCTCAGCGGTGGAGGAAGCCCCGCTCTCGGCCAGTCTCCCGGGTGGCGCCTCCCCACTCAGCACCCTGGACAGCGCCTCCTCGGGGCCTCACTTTGGCTTCTCTGGGGTGGCCTCTGTTAATAAAGCTGCACTTCTGTTGACTTCCTTGCCTCCCTTCTTAACTCTCCCTCTAAAGGCAGCCCCCAGTCCAGATCTTTTCAGTCACCACTTGTCTCGCTCCTGGAGCCAGGGCAAGGGAACATGGAAAGAGGCAAGGTGGCTGGCTGCTGTAGGCCTGGGGTTCTGTTCCCTTCACTCACCAGCGGGAGAGGAAGTGGCCTTGGAGGAGTCCTGGACCCTTCCCTAGTACCTGCCAACGGGATCTTCCTTGGAGGGTTTGATGAATTCTGAAGGGCACAACAGAGATATATAAGAGTTAACAGGGAAGGTAGGACTGGGGCACACCAGTGGCTGGGGGTCCGGGGAGAGGTGAGTGGGGCTGGCCTGAGCAAGGCGGTGAAGAGGCCACAGCCTGAACCCAGACTCCAGCTGAGAGGTCCTGAGAAGATCATCTGGGCCATCCTCTGTCCTCAGGCAGGCTGCCTGGTGCTGGTTCTGCTGGGCTGTGGACCCCCAGCACCTGCTCTTTCTGATCCACCCCTTTCTCTCTCCATCCACTGCCAGGGTCAAGTTGGGGTCCCAAAAAGCAGCCAGCACGGGGTAGAAAGCAGTGGCTGCCATGGATGAGGATAAGCTTCTATCTGCACTGCCTGGGGAAGATGGTGCCCCACCTGCGACCCCAGCCTGGAGCCTGATGGAGGAGCCTGGGGTCCAGAATGGAATGACGTCCAGTGAGGACCTGAACAGTAGCCACACCAGCCCAGGGCATGAGATGAGGGGCACCCTGGTGGACACTGAGGGGCATACAAAGGGCCTGGACATGGCCCTCCACGGCCTCAGCCTTGGCCTCTCCCTCACCAACGGCCTAGCCCTGGGGCCAGACTCAAACATTCTGGAAGACTCTACAGAGTCCAGGCCCTGGAGGGCTGGTGTGCTGGCGGAGGGGGACGATGCCTCCAGGAGCCTCTGTCCAGACACTGAGGATCCTCCACTGGGGTAAGTGGGTGTCTTGGGATGGGGGGGCTCACCACATTTGCTCCAACGCTGCATGGCCTGGGCCTAGCCACTTAGCCTTTCTGGTTCTTGTTTTTCCTCATACATGAAATGGGAATTTTATGTCCCTGTTTTGGGAGGATAGGGCCATAAGAGAGATTTCAAAGGCCAGCAGGCCTGTTGTGCCACGCCCCCTCAGCCCCCCTATTCACCACGGGCTGTTTCTTTTTAAAAAATTTTTTTCTTTTCCATTGTGGTTTATTACAGGATATTGAATGTAGTTCCCTGGGCTATACAATAGGACCTTGTTGTTTATCCATTCTATATATAACAGTTTGCATCTGCTAATCCCAAACTCCCAATCCATCCCTCCCCCGCCTCCCCTTCCACCATGGGCTGTTTCTATGTGGGGTTGGAGGGCCACACTCCCTCCATCCCAGGCTAGACATCAGAGTTCCAAAATGCCTTGATGTGGGAGGTCATCTGGCCTATCCCTCTGCTTCCTGGAGATGAGAATGTCCCAATTCTGCAACTGACCTCAAGAGAGTAGGCTTATGTGGATTAATCTTTGTCAGCTACTCCTCCCTGAGTGCCATCTGGGAGTTCGACCAGGAACTCCTACTTATTGGAGTAAGTCCTACTTCCTGGAGTTACAGCCCCATTTCTATTATCCTCAGCTGGAGGTGGAGAGGCCCGGCGTCTTAGAGGTGCCAGTTGGACAAGGAGGCGAGGATGGGGCAGGGGAATGTCTAGAAACCCCCAGTGTGGGCTGAGAAAAGAAAGCATATAGAAGGCTTACTGTGTACTGCTGCAGGCACTGGCCCAGGCAGACAAGGGTGTAGGAGGTGTGCGAGCATGTGTTTGTGGGGCATGCATGTGTGTGTGTACTGGTGTGTGCATGGGGATGTGTGAACATGTCAGTGTGCCTGGCCTGTGCATTTGAGTTGCACGTTTGGGTCTGCACGTGGATGCGTGGGGCTGAGTGTGCCTAGGTCTCCAAGGGCAGGAATGTGAGTACGTGGGGTCAGACGCAAGTGTGTGCCGGGTGTGCCAAGAGAGGGTTTCCATCCGGGCAGGGCCTATGGGGGGCGGGGCCTATGGGGGCGGGCAGGAGGCTGGGGCTTCTTGGAGCACACTGTTTGTATTTAGGTTGGTATAATTTTGGAGGATGGCTGAAGGTGGAGGCAGATGGAAGTTTGGAGATTAAGCTGATGGTCTTCAAGCCCCTGTCAAAACTACCCCTCAGGTTTGCTCAGGTGCATGAGAGGGTAGTAGATATGGGGACCGTTCTTGGCTCTGACACGAAATGAGAGCCCCCAAGGGCAGGACTCTGTCTTGTTGTTCCAGGACCCAGCATGGGCCTGGCAGAGAGAGCTGCTGGGCAGATTTTGGGTGTCTGCTCTGGCAGCCAGGGCAGTGGCCCTTCTCTTCCCTCCCCTCCTCCTGGAGGTCAGTAAAGGCAACTTCCATCCCAGCCCCCTGCTGGGCATCCTACCGCCTTTTCTGTTTCTGCCCTTTCCCCACTTCCTTCTCCAAATGAGGCTGCCGTCTCAACTCCTGGTGGGACAGGGGGGGCCGATAGCTGTGGCCTCAGCTTTTCTCTCTCAGGTCAGTATTTCTCCAGGAAGCACTCAGGGATCAAACTTAGGCACTGGGGGTCCAAGGAGGGGTTTGAGGGGGTGGGGCACTTCCCAGTCCTCCAATATGGCTCGGTCTCTGCTAAGCCCCAGGGACTAGGGGCTAAGCAGGGCATAGCCAGATCCTCAAGGTTACCAGGGGTGTGCTTCTTTGCAAATGGTGGGCCTTGGTTTATCTGAAATGGGTTGGGCTCAGCCTGCTTCTTTCTTTTTCTGTGTCTCTTGCTTTTGCTGTCTCTCTGTTTCTCTCTCTCTCTTTGTCTCTCTTTATCTCTGTTACTTTCCGTCTCTCTTATTCTGTCTCTCTGTCTTTGTTTCTCATGCTCTCTGTATCTCTTTTCTCTGTTTCTTTCTTATCTCTCTCTTATTTCTCTTCTTCTCTCTCTTTGTCTCTATTTTTATCTCTTTAGTCCTCTTCCTTGCCTGTTTTCCCTGCTTACTTGTGCATCTCCCCAGTGGATAAGAGGCCTCAGTTCATCTATGTGTGATGCTCGATTTTAGGTGCTGGGGCTACATCAGTGAACAGAATATACAAAAATTCCTACTTTCATGGAGCTTATGGTCTAGTGAGGAGACAGATAATATATCATAAAAGTAATAGATAATTACATAGTATGTCAGAAGGGGACAAGTGCCTTGGAAAAAATAAAGCAAGAAAAAGGGGCTGGGGTGTTTGGGGGCAGGTCCTAGTTATAAATAGGGCAGTCAGGGTGAGAAAGGGATGTGAAAGGAAGGCTTCAGCTTGAGGAAAGAGCACTCTGGGCAGAGGGAACCGCTGGTGCAAAGCCCTCTTTCGGGGGCAGCACAGGGCTCTGCAAGGGCTTAGGCAGTGTAGTGGGCCGTGGGGCTGATAGGCATCTGTCCATTCACCCAGTGCACCACTCAGCAGGGTTTAGAGGACCTACTGTGTGCTGGGTGCTCCCTGGCCTTGTGTGTGGGTGGGGGGGAAACAGGTGTAAACAGGGGAACGAACAGAATACTACATGCTGAGAGGGGCTGGGAGGAAATGAAGACGTACCCTGAGGATGGACACTACTGAGGGGCCAGTGTGTTGGGTGGTGTGGGCCTGCCTCCCTCAGTCTCTCTGAGGAGGTGACATTAAGGCAAGGCCTGAGAGCTGGAATGTGGCAGTCAGGCTAAGAACCACCCAGGTTGTGGGGACAGCAAAATTATGACCCTGTGTGACACTAGCTGTGATGGGGAGCCTGGAGGAAGCAGCCCCCCACCCCCTTCCCAGGCCAGGCTGGGGGAGAGTCTCACATTCATTCATTTAGCTCAGTGATGCCCACTGTGGGCCAGGCATGGTGGGTAGAGGGGGCAGGACCACGCCTGTCCTTTCACTGCTGTGCCCCGGTACCCAGTCCAGCATCTGGCACCTAGTGCTCAGCAAGGGTTGGCTGAAAGAACACACAGGACACGGTCCATGCCCACCCCCTGCCCCCAGGGAGCTCCCAGACATGGATCGGTGCCATCCTAGCACCTGTAAGGGGGTCCACCTCGCAGGATGGTGACTGGTCCTCGCATCCCACAGGCCAGGAGAACCAGACGTGCGGGACGGCTTCAGCGCCACATTTGAGAAGATTGTGGAGTCGGAGCTGCTGCGGAGCACACAGTACAGCAGCCTGGACTCCCTCGATGTGCTGAGCCTCACGGATGAGAGCGACAGCTGCGTCAGCTTTGAGGCCCCCCTCACACCCCTCATCCAGCAGCGGGCCCGGGATAGCCCTGAGCCAGGGGCTGGCTTGGGCATTGGGGACATGGGGTCCGAGGGGGACATGGGAGCAGCTGGCGGTGATGGGGAGCTGGGCAGCCCCCTGCGGCGCTCCATCTCCGGCAGCCGCTCTGAGAATGTCCTGAGCCGCCTGTCTCTCACGGCCGTGCCCAATGGCTTCCATGAAGATGGACCCCCGGGCCCAGGTGGGGACGAGGAAGACGAGGAGGAAGACATGGACAAGTTGCTGAACTCGGCCAGGTGAGGCAGGGCCCAGGCTGGGAGCCGAGAGAACCATTGAGCAGATGGGGAAACAGACCCAGAGGAGGCAAAGCAAGTTAGGACATCCGGGGGTCTGGAGTGAACAGCCCTCTGCAAGGTCATCGTGCCCAGCCTCTGCACCCCCAGCCTGAGGTTCCATTCTGCCCTTCCAGGCCTTTCTAGCCAAGGTGGGGTCAGGGAGCTGATCATCTAATGATGTCCTCTGAGGGCTTTTCTAAAAGTCTGACTTGATTCTGTCCCGATGCAGTGGAGCTTCTTTCCCTGGTCTGGCCCCTGGATTTTCAGAGGCCTGGGGAGGCCTTCCAGCCCCCAACCAGGGCTTCTGACCCCCTCCTCCCCAACCCCACCTTCCCTCTGCAGCGACCCCAGCCTGAAGGACGGCCTGTCGGACTCAGACTCAGAGCTGAGCAGCTCGGAGGGGCTAGAGCCTGGCAGCGCAGACCCACTGGCCAACGGGGGCCAGGGCGTCAGTGAAGCTGCCCGCCGGCTGGCACGCCGCCTCTACCACCTGGAGGGCTTCCAGCGTTGCGATGTTGCCCGGCAGCTGGGCAAGAAGTGAGCTCGTCTCCGCACCCCCACCCCAGGCAAACCCGGTGTCTTCCTCGGCCCAAGGCAGGGTGGGGGTGGCTTCTGTCAGGGGGGCCTGGTTCTGGGGGCTCCCAACAGTCCCCAAGAACTTCTCCTCCTGCCACTGACCTCATTCCCGGCCTTGCCCTAAATCTGTTTCCTTTCTGGGCTGCCTGGGCAAGGGCGCCCCCGGCTCTGAGGGAGGAGAGGTGGTGGCAGGCGGCCCCTCGGGGCTGGGGGAGTGGGATGTGACATGTGGTTATGGGGCCGTGGTGGACGGTAGTGAGGACGGAGCAGCCGGGCAGGGGCTGGTGGGCCACCTAATGGGGCCAAGGAGGGAGGGGAAGCTGGGCCTGGCTGGGACCTCGGGGGACCCAGGAGCTGGGGAAGGGGATCCTGGCCCTCATTAAGCCCCACTCACTGTGTGTCTGTTGGGACCAGCTGAAGGGGCGGGAGCCGCCAAAGCACAAGCCCCGGTCTTTGGACTTGGGGGAAGGGAACGAGCCAGGTTGAAGTCCTGAGGGGTAGGGGACAGTCAGCTGTGAAGTCAGCCGGCGTGTCCTGAGCAGGTCTGGCCAGCAGCATGTCCACCTGCCTTGTCCTTCTTGCCTGGCCATCCAGAGGACCCCCAACAGCCACATAGCCTTCAAGATGCAGAGAAGCAGGCTGGGCCTCTGGATAGAGCTGCTCCCAGGCTAAGAGAGGCAGCCCAGACTCTAGACCCCAAGTCAGAGCTGACTTGGGCTTAGGCCACAGGGAAGTCCTGAGGATCCCCCCTTCTCCCTCCCTCCCGACTCCTCCACCCTCCGTTGCCTCCAGGGCACCCCTGCCCTGGGCCTCCCCCAAAATCACATGGCCCACACCCTCACCTCTCCCACTGGGCTACAGTCACCAAACCTAATGACATCTTCCTTCATTACGGTTGATCCCCACCCTCCCCTGTCTTTTCAACCACTCCCTCTACATGAGTTTTCCCATCAGCATTTAATTGTGCTTAACTCTTTCCCATCTGAAACAAAAATCCTTCCTCAAATCGTACTTCCTCCCCCAGCCTCTTCACAGCCAAATTTCTGTTTTCTGCTCTGGATGGCCTCTGTCCCCTCCCCTTCTGCACATTCAGTGCCTCCAGGTTGGCTTCTTCCCCTGGAGGGGCCCTTCACAAGCCCCTCTTACTAGAGTCAGTGGCGGCCTGGTGTCTTTGAATCCGGTGTCTGCTACCGGGCCTCAACTTTCTCCCCTTCAACAGCCTTGACACACCGGTCACTCCTTTCTTTTTCTTTAATTAAACTTTTTATTATGAAAATTTCAAGCATACACAAAGGCAGAGAAAGTAACATCTTAAACTTCCATGTACCCATTACTCAGCTTCAAAGTTATCAATACTTTTCTATTCTGTTTGATCTATTCCCCCCCACAGCTTCCCCTCACATTTGCTAGAATATTTTAAAGCATATTTCAGACTCTCTATCATATGCTCCATAAATATTTAGTATGTGTCTCTAACTGACTAGGATTTTTTTAGACAGTCATAATTCCATTATAATTTCTGACAAAGTTAACAAAAATTCCTTAGTATCTCTAACATTCGGTCTATGTTTAATTTTCTCTGGTTGTCTCAAAAATGTTTGTTCAAATCAGGACGCAAATAAGGTACATGCATTACATTTGGCCAATATGTCTCTTAGGCCTCTTGTAGCCAACAGCAGTTGCCAGTCCCCCTCCTTTTTGTAATGCCGTGTATTTGTTGAAGAAACGGAGTCATTTGTCCGGAAGAACTTTCCATGTTTTGGATTTGGTGTCCTCATGGTGTTATTTCACACGTTTCTGTAAACAGGAGGGAGAGCTCGGGGCTTGACTGGATTCAGGTGGAAATATGCTCTGTTTTTTGGCAAGAATTCATCACTCCTGTCTTGAAACACTCTCTTCCTTGGCCTCCAGGACAGCATACCCCTACCTCTCTGGCTGCTGTTTGTCTGTCTCCTTCTCTGGCTGTCTCTTCCCTCAGCTCGCCCTGAGAGGGGTTCTCCTCAGATCTCTGACCTGGATCTGCTGGTCTGTCTGTGCCCCCTCCTCTCACATGGGCTCGTCCCCCTTCCTACTGAGTTGTTAGTCACCAGTTAAGGGCTGATGACTTTCACATGGGTGCTTCTAGCTCTACCTGTTGTCCTGGGCTCTGGGCATCACCCCAGGGGCCACCCTCTCTGTCGTGCCCCACACCCACTCCATCCCTATCCACGTCCTGTGGATTCTGCCTCCCAAACATCCCTCCTCCCCACTCCTTCCATCTCTCTCGTGGACAGCTCCTACCGCCCCCGTGGGTCTCCACTCCACAGGCAGTGTTCCAAATACAGATCTGACCATCTCACTCACCCCCTCCCTGCTTCAAACTCTTCCAGATCAAGTCCCAGTCCTTGCCTTCAGGCCCGGTTCCCTGCCTCATCTCTTCCTGCCCCCATTCCTGCTCTCCAGCCCTGGCCACATGGCCCTGCTGGTAGCTTCTTGGACAGTTTCCTCTACTGGGGACACTTTGCATCATCTTACCTCCTACTCCCCTCACGTGGGTGGCTCTTCCTTTCCTGAAGGTATTGGATGAGACATCACCTCCTCTAGGAAGCCTTCCTGACTCCCCCACCTCCTGGCCCAAGGTTGAACTGTCAGAACCCAACTGGCCAGCAAGGGAGACAGCAGAGGAACGGGCAGGTCTGGGTGGGTGGGTCAGGGTCCCCAGGGGCCCACTGCCACGAACCCCTGCTGTTTGCTGTGCCCTGCTTCTAATGGATAACCTCCTGCTCTCCTGGCAGCAATGAGTTCAGCAGGCTGGTGGCCGGGGAGTACCTCAGCTTCTTTGACTTCTCGGGCCTGACTCTGGACCGAGCACTCAGGTCAGTGGGGCTGGGATTGGGATAGTGCCCACAGGCGATACAGCCACACATCTGGATTCTCCTGCCAGCTCTACTGTAAACTTGCTGTGCAAGACCTTGGACAAGTCTCTTGACCCCTCTGGGGAGGCTGAGGGGAAGGGGTCGTGAGAGCAGCAGCAATGCAGAGACTCAGTGAGTGCTGGCTCTGCGGTGGGCGCTGAAAATATGAAGGTGGGAATGCAGTCGTGACTCTTCAGGAGGGGAAAGGGCCAAAAGGCTTGCCTGTACTGAGCATTTCCTGTCTGCAAGACGTACCCTTTACACACCCTGCTGACTGCATCTTAGCAACACCCCTGTAAGGTAGGCGGTATCATCCCATTTACTTGTGGAGAAACTGTGGGCCAGTTCCCCACAGTCACTGAGGGAGGAGATAGCCAAAATGGAATTTGCCCTCAGGTCCTGTTGGTGTTT
Source organism: Balaenoptera musculus (assembly GCF_009873245.2). NCBI lineage: Eukaryota > Metazoa > Chordata > Mammalia > Artiodactyla > Balaenopteridae > Balaenoptera > Balaenoptera musculus. Next base: position 115,785,596 of record NC_045787.1, read on the forward strand.
GGACCCGGGGAGTGGCCCTCAGGAGGGGCAGGTGCAGGCCCCAGGGAGCGGAGGGCGGGGAATGGGAAGATGCAGCCCAGTGTCCAGCGGACCCGGCGGCAGGGCCAGCAGGGAGACCCTAGGCCAGAGCCCTCTTGGGGATGGGCGGCGGTCTCTGAGCTGAGGGGTGGGTGGTTCTATGTATGTTAGATCTGTTCAACTCCTACGTGCCTCTCACACTTTTAAAAACTGTATTTTCCCTTCTTTTTTCTCTGTTTCATTTGGGATATTTTCTATTGACCTGCAAAAAACCCCCAAAAATCAAAGCATCTGCCCTACTGATAGCAGTTGAGGGAATGAGCTATTGCATTTTGGAGGCACAATATTATGGGAACAGTTTATATTTTTTAAATACAGTGATCATTATTTAAATCTATAAGTGTTGCACAGGGCTAATAATTTTCTTATTGATAAGTATTTATTATTTTCTTATTGATAAGTTCACTTACCCTTTCTCTGTGTCTCATATGCTGTTAACCCCATTTATTGAGTTTTCACTTTCTATTGTTTTATTTTTCAGTTCTGGAAATTTCATTTTATTAAACATTTTTTTGGGTAGGTTTTAATTCTCTGGGGGGAATTCTTCATCTTTTGATTTATTTTCTACTTACTTTCCCCATCTTTCCCTCTCTTTCTTTGAACATATTAGTCGCAGTTATTTGAAAGTCCTTGTCTGCTTTTACCCCGACATCTGCATCATCTGTTATCTGTTTCTATTGTTTCTCTCTTGGTTTTCCATCTTATATCCTATTTCTCTGTGTGCTTAGTAATTTTTTTATTAGATGCTGTACGTTTTGTATAGAATTACAGCGGCTCTAGATCATTATGCGTTCCTCCAGAAAGGGTTTACCTTGTCCCTTGCTAGGCAGTTAGAGGAGGGCAGGGAGGCGCAGTCCTAATCCGTCCAGGGCTGAGCTGAGGAGAGGCAGCCCTGAAGTTTGGTAAGGCTCAGGGTTCACCCCGATCACAGGGTGAAGGCCGCAGGGCTTTCCACTGAGAGCATGGGGTGTTCACTGGGGCCTCTCCCTTTGGTGGGTCCTAAATCCTAATTTTGTCTCCTCGTTGTGGCGAGACTGTCAAAAAACCAAATCTCTGTACTTCTCAGAGAGGCTTTCCTACCCATTACATCTTTAGGTTTTGGTAGATATCTCACAGGGAGAACTGGCCACATGTTTACAGCCCCTCAAGTCTCCTGGTTTGTCTCTCCAGCTCCGTGAAGCCACTAATTTTTCTGCCTCTTGCCTGTGCCCGTGATTGGCAGTGTCCCCGGGGGGAAAGCAGCTGCAGATCACCCCACCTCTCCCCAGTTCTCTCCTCTCCAGAATCTTGGTCCTATTGGTGTTTGTTGCGTCAGCAGTTTTCTGATAGCTTAAGAGAGATGTATTTTGTCTGGCTTTTCTCATTGTTCTCAGTGGAAGTGTTGGTCGGCTGCAAGCTACTCTATCCTGAGCTGAGTCTGAATTTTCACACTGGATGATCGGGTGGGAAAGGTGTTCGGTGGGTTGGGCTGGCAATCAGAGGCATGAGTGCCGGGTGGGAGGACCTTGTATATCCAGCCCAATAGATTGAGGCTCGACTCTGCAGGCCCTGGGGAGCCCCAGAAGGTGCTGGGTGTGAAGCAGTATTTTGGGAGGCAGTGCTGGCAGCAGTGTGCTGGTGGCCTTTGATCCAGAGGCTTCTGAAGAGGGTCAGGTGGGAGAGGACGAGGCCTGAAGTTGGGCTGTGGGGCAGAGGAATGATTGGTGTGAGAAGCGCAGAGGATACAGCAGACGGGCCGGTGGTTCCAAGATGCAGGGGAGAGGGTGGGCAGTAATGAGGCTGATCCCGGGGGCAGCCTGAGTTTAACTGGAGCTTGGTGAAGACCCCTGAGAAAGGGGTGTTTGGGCTGGGGAGACGGAGCTGGGATGGATGACTCCCAGGTAGGCTAGGCTACGGTTGGGATGGGGGATGGGTTTTAGAAAGTCCTAGTGGAGTATGAGGAGAAGAGGGAGGGGCCAGATGCAGGGAAGAGAACGGGGAACAGGAGAGACAGGGAAAGGAGGAAGACTAGATGGCGGATGGAGTGTTATTATATAGCAGTTGATTGATTGGGATTGAATTAGAGAGTGGTCTGCAGTTTTGGATGCCTTGGGAAGCCTCCAAAGGTAAAGACTGGCCAGAATGGGGCTCACAGGTCCCAGGGTGCCTTAGAAGTAGCTTGAGAGAGGATAAAGCAAAGTGAGCATTACAGAAGCCAAGTGAACCATGGCAAAATCAGGAACAAACTAGTCCTCATGAACCCAGGATGGATAGAGGCCCACACTGTCTCAGCTTGCTGTTTCCCTTCCCAAGAAGGGGTGTACCTATGCCCCAGGTGAGGGACCCCAGCCCCATCTCCCAGCCCCTCTGGTTTTGGCATCCTCTGCCAGGGACCCCTGAGAGCTGGTGACCTTTGAATTTGGCCTTGAGAGGGACTCAGAGCTGCCCAGCAGAGGAGGCTCAGACTTGGGGAGGGGGGAGTGAGGGAGGCCAAGGTTGGGCCTGGGGCTCAGCTGGTAGAGCCTCAAGTGAGGAGGGGGAATGGCTGAGGGAGAGTGGTCTGAGGAGCGGTGTGGATGGCCCAGCCATGGAGGAGGGAGCGAGGAGTGGGGCGGATGCTGGCACTGAGGTGTTCATCTGCCTTTGTTCTTCACAGTCTGTCCCCTGCCTCCTTCCAGAAGGGCCCTGGAGGGTGATGAGGGCTGAAACTCCACACTCCAGAGGCCATCGTGGGGGTCAGGGTGCCTCCCTGGGCCCAGATGCTGGGGCTCTGGGGCCTCAGCCCCCTTGGGCAGGTTTGGGTGGTGTGTGTGTGGGGGGGGTCCTACCCCGAGTGAGGATTCAGACTGACTCAGGGGCTCTGGGAGGCCCTCAGCATCCTTGCATTACCCTCCAGAACCTTCCTGAAGGCCTTTCCGCTGATGGGGGAGACACAGGAGCGTGAGCGGGTCCTTACGCACTTCTCCCGCCGGTACTGCCAGTGCAACCCTGACGACAGCACTTCGGAAGGTACGCCTCACCCCACTCCCCTGCCCCCCAGCCGGGCCCTGGCTTCTTCCTACCTCTGGTCCACCTGCCACTTCTGTCCTGCTCAAGAAACATCAGTGAATGAATGATGGCAGGTGGCATGGGGACTGTCTGCTGGAAAAGGAACCTCCCAACTGCCCTGCCCGTTGTCATTCCCTGTGCCTGAAAGTCCTCCATCCTGGAGTCAGTCCTTTGGGTCCTCATTCTCTGTGGTGCCCTGTCGCAATGCTGATTGTTGGTGTGGTGGGAGTCCTGGTGTGGAAGTCTGGATTGGGGTCCTCTTAAGTGCAGGACTTGTCCTGTGGATGGCCCTGAGTCCCAGGAACTGGAGGACTAGGCTGGTTATTAGAGGAGACACGGGCCATGGAAGGGATATAGCCCGGGACCCAGAGCCATTCCTGGGTCTGAGATTCAAGGTGAGTTTGGCCACAGCAGGCAGGAATCTGGGCTAGAACAGGCCCAGGGTGGTCTGGTGACCTCTGAGGGAGGGGTTGGTCCTGACCTGGGGCGAGCGAGTGACTCCGATGCTGTAATGGGGGTGGGACACGGAGCATCACGCAGGCCCTGGGCCCTGACGTGTGGTTGGCAGGTGGCTGGCCTCTTCTTGTCTCCAAGGCCTCCAGGCTGGCTCTGACAGGAGGCAGGGGGGAGCCTGGGGTTGGGAAAGAGCTGGGTGCTCACGCTGAGGGTGCCACCGTCTCTGATTTAGATGGGATCCACACGCTCACCTGTGCCCTGATGCTTCTCAACACGGACCTGCATGGACATGTGAGTTGGGGAGGCAGGGAGCGGGTGTGTCCTCTCACTGATTCATCCCGAGTTGTCCAAGGGCTGATCCTTTCTCCAGCCCCCTTCCCGAGACCTCCTGCTCGCTGGCCCGTGTTTCTTTAGCAGACCTGGGAGTTGGGCAACTTGGCTTCTAGACTTGGCTCTGCCCTAGTTTTATCCACTTGAGATCTGCCTGGGTCCCCGCCCCCAAGCAGGGCAGTAAGAACAGCTGAGGCACGTGGGAATTTAGGATGTGCTAAATAAGACATGTGCCCCTAGCCGTGTCCATGCCAGACATTGCTAAAAGATCACATGTTCTTCCTACCCCTTGTGCTGTAAGCCTGAGTGCAGCCCTGTTGAAGTGCCACGCCCCAGGCAGCCCCTTCCGGTCAAATGGTAGATTGCCCTCAAGAGGCATTCTCATCACGAACCACTCACCCCCCCGCCCCAACTAGGCAAACAGAGAAGTGATAGGTGGGTGCCCCGGACTGTGAGCCTGTGTCTGGTCTGGGATCTGGGCATCTCAGTACTACTCGTGGCTCAATAATTCCTTCTTCTTTCCTCTGTCTGCTCCGGGGACCCCCCCTTTGGGCTCTCTTGCCCTCTCTCAGGTGGTAAGTGTAGCTGGTGGTCTGCATGCCCTGTGAGCCTAGACCCCATCTCCATGTTCCCCTTCTGTGTCCCCCATCACCCCATCTGGCCCACTGATCACTGCCCCGTCATTGCTCACCCCGGGGTGGTCAGAGCCCCTCTGTTGGGTTGGGGATATTTCAGTGACTCATGGGGACAACAGGCCAGCACATCTGGTTCCGAAGTTAACCAGGAAAGTCCAGGACGTGTAGGGTGGAAGAAAGACCTGGGATAGGTCCAACTTCAGATCCTACTCTTGCCTCCAGGTGGTACCTCTGTGACCCTGGGCAAGACACTAGCCCTCTCTGCGTCTCAGGTTCTACATCTGTGAGGTGGAAATAATGATTTCCCCCATAGCGTCCTGGGGAGGCCCGAGAGAGGTATCACCAAGTGTCAGGGTCTGGCACTTAGTAAGGATTTATTATTTAATATTATTATGAATAATATGATATTATATTATACATTATAACAATATATTATAATAATATTATAATGTATTATTTTATACAATATATTGTAGCAATATATTACAATAATATTATAATATTATTGCACAATAATAATAATAATCGTATTCATTATTAATATTAAATTTTAAATAATGGAGAGTCCAAAGCCCCAGCCTGCAGATCCCTGGAAGATCAAGAAGGTGAAGTGCCCCGCCTGATGGCAGCCTGAGCAAGCGTGGGTACACTGGGGTACCTGGCCTGGGGAGGGTGAGAGCCTTGCTGACCTTGGCACGAAGAGTAGTTGTGTGACAACTTCGGTTATGTCAGCCTGGGCTGTCAGCCTGGGTGTGGAACAGGAGAGAAGACGTGTGTATTCCATGGGAATATCACCAGAGCAAATGCCCATTAACGGGCTGACGTTCCCCCAAGACTGCTTACTGTTTGTTTATGGAGAGCAGGTGTTGCTGGCTTACCTTAAAAGGAGCTTTAAGCACACTCCTCCTCTCCCCATCCCCACCCTTGGCAGGGCCAAGGGCCATCTCAGGACCCAGTCACTGCTGTGCCAGCCCTGGGTGCCTCTCCCCCTGGTTGAGAGCTGCTAACAAGGGCAGCAGTCAGTGAACCCCGGGTCGAGAATACTCTCGAGCTTGGTGGGACTTAGCTGCCCATGGCACCACCTTAATGCCCGCAGCTGAAGAGAAACATCACCACCTTCATAGATCAGAAGCGGGTGGGGCAGGATTGTTCATACTTGCAGCCAACAGACATTGAGGATCCCACCTCTTTCTTGAGGCAGTATTGCAACACATCAAAAGCAAGCGTTCTGGGTTGGAGTCCTCTGCATTTCTCCACACAATAGCTTGTGACCTGGAGCGAGTTATTTACTTCCCTAAACCTCAGTTTCCCCGTCAGAAAGTCCCTGTGAGACTTGAGGAGACAGCACTTGTAAAGTGCTTAGCCCAGGGCCGGCTTGTTGCAGTTACTGTGAGCTTCCCAACGGAAGTGGCATCCCCTGCTTTGTTCTTTTCCCCCTCCCTTCCTGCTCTCATTCTTCTGCTCTTTGACAGAGACTGAGTGTCTGGTGGAAGGGTGGGGATCTCAGGAATGTGGGACCTGCTAGGGCCCCCAGAAATAGCTCTGGTCAGAGCAGGAGGCAGTACAGGGGCTGGCAGACGGAGTAGGTGCACCCTCTTCAGATGGGCACAGCCTGGTGGAGGAATCTGGAGGACTTTCTGTAGGAGGGGCGTTTGGACTCTAGGGGCTGAGCACCTTCTGTGTTCCATAAAAAGAAGGAAAGAGAACCCCTGCCTCAGGGTGCCTACCTTCTAGTTAGAGGAGATAGAAAATAAAGAAGTAAACAAGTGATTAAAGCAGTGATAGGTCTGTGAAGGGAATAAACAGGAGGGTGTGATGGGGCTGGACTGGGGGTCAGGGAAGGTGTCTCAGAGGAGGCACGGTTGGGGCAGAGACCTGGAGGATCAGCAGGAGCCAGCCATGGAAAGACCAGGGACAAAGCCTTCCAGGCAGAAGGACCAGTGGGGCTGGTTTCCACCTTTTGGCTATTGTGAACAGTGCTATGAACATACGTGTACAGGTTTTTAAAATTTTTTAAATTTATTTTTATTTTTTAATTGAATGAAAAATTCTTTAAGTTCTATAGTACTTTACAATTTTCAAAAGTTTCACACACATTATTTCATATAATCTCATAATAACCCTTTTTCTTCCTACCCTATATTGCCCCTCGCCCTTCCTGGTAACCACTGGTTTGTTCTCCATATCTGTGAGTCTGCTTATTTTTTGTTTTATTCACTGATTTGTTGTATTGTTTAGATTCCACATATAAGTGATATTATATAGCATTTGTCTTTCTCTGTCTGACTGATTTTACTTAGCATAGTTTTTGTTTGAGCACCTGTTTTCAATTCTTTTGAGTGTATACCTAAGTAGTGGATTGCTGGGTCTGATGGTAATTCTATGTTTAACTTTTGGTGGACAGTAAAACTGTCCATAGTGGCTGTTTTTGGAGTCCAGGTGGGAGATGATGGTGGCTGGGGCAGACAGGGCAGTGAACATGGAGAGAAGGGACGGATGAGGGAGGCCAGTTGAAGGTGAGCCTGACAGGACATGCTGATGGGGCTGTTCAGGGAAAGAGAGGAGTAAGGATGGCATCAGCATCTGGCTGGATGGGGGTGCGGTTTTCCTGAGATGTCAAAGGAACTTCCGTGGGTGGGTGGAGGGCGTGGTGAGTGGGAGAGCTGGGGCTCAAGTCCCATTTGTGACATACTGTGTTCGAGATGCCTACTGGACATGAACATGGGGATGCCAAGGAGCTGGTGGGATAAACGAATCTGGGATGCAAGAGAGAGATGGGGTGAGGAGGTCATTGTCATCCTGGTGGAATGAAAGCCATGGGACTGGCTGAGTGCCTCAGGGAGAGAGGCAGGCTGGTGACCTCGTCCCAGGGCATGGCATTATTTAAAGGTCAAGCAGAGCAGCAGGAGAGGCTTTGAAGCAGACATGGAGATGGGAGGAAAACCAGGAACGTGCAGTGTCTCAGAGGCCAAGAGAAGAAAGTGTTTCAAGGAGAAAGGAGTGGCCAACTGTATAAAAGGCTGCCATGAGGTCAAGAAAGATGTCAACAGAAAAATGACCATTGAGGTTGGAATGCCCATTGGTGGGTCATTATCACTGGATGGTCAAGGTCATTGGAGACCTTCACAACAGCACTTTAAGTGGAGTGGGAGAGGACAAATGCAGGCTGGAGTGGGTGGAGATGAGGATAGGAGGGGAGGAAGTGGAGGATGTGGAGAATTCTTTTGCGATATTTGGCTTTGAGTGGGCTCCTGAAATGAGCCACTGGCTGGAGAGGTCTAGGAGGGACTCTTTCAAATCTGACTAGGGCATGTGTGTATGTCCGTAGTATCCACTAAGCAGGCAAGGAGAAACTGATGATGCAAGAGAGAGAAGGGAACATCAAAGCTTTCCTTGAGATGAGCAACAGAGCATAGGTGGAGAGTGGCCTTAGCTGGGAATAGGGAAAGCTCATTCCCCATGACAGAGTGAGCTAGAAGGGGAGGATGTCAGAGGAGGGCGATTTTAACCTCCAGACAAGAGAAGATGGGAGCTTGGGTTAGAATTGGAGATGGAGACAAAGAGAGGTATTAAAAATGTATTTTGGATGTGCAGTCACTAGCACTGGTTAATGGAGTGAACGCTGGGGTGAGGGAGGGAGAAGCGTCTAGGCTGAGGCCAGTAGAGGGGAGAGGAGATGGATGGGAGAAGCTGTGCCATGAGCTTTCAAGCTGAAACAAAGGTAAGTTGTTTTTCAAGAAAAGCTTAATTTCTCTCAGACTTGGGTTGCCTGAAGGTTAGCAGTGGGAGTGCTGGGGAGGTGGGTTGGTGCTGGATGGTGGAGGACTGGACAGATGCAGGGTTTGGGATACTATTCTGAAGACTGGGGGCGGGGGGTCCTGCCCATTCTCAGATGGCGTCTGAGAGCCATCTGAGCGTCATACAGGAACTTTAAAGGAGCACTGAGTACAACTCAGGTTTAGTCTAGATTTGCAAATAGTGATGAGGGTTTCCCTGCCCATGGGACTTTCAGTTGGCCCCTCTCCTTGCCCTGAAGGATGACATCTACTTTCTTTCTTCTTGGCCTGTCTCATTCTGCTCTTGGGGTGAGACTTAAAGACAGGCTGGGATTGTTCTGACCCCAGGGCTGCGCAGGCAGGTCACGCCAGACCTGTGGAAAAGGCCTTGGAATGGGGCTGTGGCCAGGCCAACCATAACTCTTTTCTGATTGGAGACAGAAGCTGTGGGAACAGTTTTGAGGGTCAAGGCAGCAGGGAGGCCCTTTTGATCCAAATGGTGGTGGGAGGAAAGGAGGAACTGCAAACTTGGAGGCCCCAAATCATCCATGTCAGTTCACCTTTGGAGTTTCTGGACACACGTCTTTTCCTTCTCTCTTTCCCTCTTTCTCTCCCTCCCTCCCTCCCTTCCTTTCTTCCTTTTTCTTTCTTTCTTTCTTTCCTTTCTTTCTTTCTTCTTCCTCCTTCCTTCCCTCCTTCTTCCTTCTTTCTTTCTTTCTTTCTTTTCTTTCTTTCTTTCTTTCTTTCTTTCTTCTTCTTCCTTCTTTCTTTTCTTCCTTTCTTCTTTCTTCCTTTCTTTCTTTCTTTCCCTTTCTCTCTCCCTTTCTTCCTTTCTTTCTTTCTTTCCCTTTCTTTCTCCCTTTCTTCTTTTTCTTTCCTTTTCTTTCCTCCCTTTCCTTTTCTTCCCTTCCTTTCTCTTCCCTTTTTCTTTTCTTTTCTGGTACATGTCTTTTTGCCTGGCTGTTGTTGTTATTATATTTTAAATCAGATAATTTACCCAATATGATTTCACTTTTTTGCAGTTGATTATCTTACTTTCCCATCCAGAGAGAGATTGATTTTAGCAGATGAAAGTGTATTCTGCAGTTGTTGGTTGTAATGTTCTATGTGTTGATAAGGTCAAGTCTTTTAACTGTGTTGTAAAAATCTTGTATATCCTTAATGATTTTTTTATTATGGTAAAATATACAAGACATAAATTTACCATTTTAACCAGCTTAAGGTGTACAACTCAGTGGAATTAAGTACATTCACACGGTGTGCAACCATCACCACTCTCTTGTTCCAGAACTTTTTCATCACCCCAAAAGGAAACCCTGTACCCATTCACAGTCTTTCCCCATTCTCTCCTTCCTCCAGCCCCTGGCAACCACTAATTTGTTTTCTGTCTCTATGGATTTGCCTATTCTGGATATTTAATGTGAATGGAATCATATAGTATGTAGCCTTTTGTATCTGGCTTCTTTCACTTAGTGTAATGTTTCCAAGGTTCATCCATGTCATAGCATGTGTCATAATTTCATTTGCTTTTATGGCCGAATAATATTCCATTGAATGGATATGCCACATTTTGTGTATCCATTTGTCTTTTAGTGAACGTTTGGATTGTTTCCACCTTTTCGATATTGTGAATAGTGTTACTCTGAACATTTGTGTACAAGTTTTTGTTTGAACACCTGTTTTCGGTTCCTAGGAGTAGACCAGCTGTATCTTATGGTAATTCTATGTTTAACTTTTTGAGAAACTGTGAAACTATTTTCCATAGTGGCTGAACCATTTAAAATTCCCACTAGTAATGTATAAGAGTTTCAATTTCTTCACCTCCTTGCCAACACTTCTTTTCTTTTCTTTCTTTCTTTTCTTTTTTAATGATAGCTGTTCTAGTGGGTATGAAGTGGTATTTCATTTTGGTTTTAATCTGCATCTCCCTAGTGACTAATGATATTGAGCATATTTTCATGTGCTTGTGGCTATTTGTATATCTTTTCTGGTGAAATGTCTATTCAGGTATTGATACTTTGCCCATTTTGGGGGGTTTTATAATTTTTATTTAAAGTTGTAAAAAGAAATAAAAAATTGTGGTAAAATATGCATTACATAAAATTTACCATCCTCACCATTTGTATATGTATAGGTCAGTAGTATTAAGTCTATTCACATTGTTGTGCAACCAGTCTTCAGAACTTTTTCATCTTCTCAAACTGAAACTCTATCCATTGAACAACTCCCCATTCCCTGCCCCCCAGCCCTTGGCAACCACCATTCTACTTTTTGTCTTTGTGAATTTTACTACTCTACGTACCTCATATAAGTGGAATCACACAGAATTTGTTTCTGTGGCTGGCTTATGTCACTTAGCATAATATCCTCAAGGTTCATCCATGTTGTAGCATGTATCAGAATTTCCTTCCTTTTTAAGGCTGAATACTATTACACTGTATGTATATACCACATGTTGTGTATCCTTTCATCTGCTCATGGACATTTGCGTTGCTTCCATCTTTTAGCTGCTGTGAACATGGGTGTGCAAATATTTCTTTGACACTCTGCTTTTAATTCTTTTGGGTATATACCCAGAAGTAGTATTGCTGGATCATATGGTGATGTTATTTTTCACTTTTTGGGGAACAACCATGCTGTTTTCCATAATGATTGCACCATTTTACATTCACACCAGCAGTGCACAAAGTTTCCAGTTTCTCTACCTCCTTACCAACATTTGTTATTTTCTGCTTTTTGATAATAGACAAGTTATATCTTATTATAGTTTTAATCTGCATTTACCTAATGATTAGTAATTTTGAGCATCTTTTCATATGCTTATTGATCATTTGTATATCTTCTTTGGAGAAATGTCTATTTAAATCTTTTGCTTTTCTTTAATTGGGTTGCTTGTGTTTTTGTTGTTGAGTTGTAAGAGTTCTTTATTCTAGATACTATACTCTTATCAGATATATGGTTAGAAAAAATTTTCCCTTTTTATAGATTGTCTTTTCATTCTCTCAATAGTGTCTTTTGGGGCACAAAAGTTTTAAATTTTGATGCAATCCACTTTATCTATTTTTTCTTTTGTTGCTTGTGCTTTTGGTGTCATATCTAAGAAACCATCGCTAAATACAAGGTCATGAAGATTTAGTCCTATGTTTCTTCTAAGAGTTTTATATTGTCGGCTCTTATGTTTAGATCTTTGATCCATTTTGAGTTACTTTTGTATTGGTGTGAGGTAAGGGTCCAACTTCATTTTTTTGCTGTGGGTATTCAAATTTCCCAGCACATTTGTCCCAGCACCATTTGTTGAAGAGACTATTCTTTCCCCATTGGATGGTCTTGGTACACTTGTCAAAAATCAATTGATCATAGCATTACAATTTATAAATGTATCAAAGTAGCACAGTGTAGGGACTTCCCCTGTGGTCCAGTGATTAAGACTCCATGCTCCCAATGCAGGGGGCATGGGTTTTATCCTTGGTCGGGGAACTAAGATCCCACGTGCTGCGTGGTGTTGCTCTCCAGCAAAAAACACCAACAACAGAAAAACAAAGTAACACTGTGTAACACCTTAAACTTACACAGTGTTACATGTCAAATTTACTCAATTAAAAAAATCAATTGACCATAGATGTATGGGTTTATTTCTGGAGTCTTAATTCTATGCCACTGATATATATATCTATTCTTATGCCAGTGTCCCGCTGTTTTGATTAGTCTAGCTCTGTAGTAAGTTTTGAAATCAGAAAGTGTTCTTTTCCAAGATTGTTTTGGCTATTGGGATCCCTTACAATTCCATATGAATTTGAGGATAAGCTTTTACATTTCTGCAAAAAGGCCATTGGGATTTTGATAGAAATTGTACTGAATCTTTAGATCAGTTTGCGAAGTATTACCATCTTAACTATATTAAGTCTTCCAGTCCATGAACACAGGATGTCTTTATATTTATTTATGTCATTAATTTCTTTCAGCAACCTTTTTTAGTTCTCAATGTACAAGTCTTTCACATCCTTGGTTAAATTTGTTTCTAAGTACTTTATTCCTTTTGATGCTATTGTAAATGGAATTGTTTTCTTAATTTCATTTTATGATTGTTCATTACTAACATATAGAAATATAATTGATTTTGTGTGTTGATCTTATATCTTGCAACTTTACTGAATTTGTGTATTAGCTCTAATAGTTTTTTGGTGAGTTCTTTAGGATTTTGTGTATATAAGATCATTTCATCTGTGAATAGAGATAATTTCACTTCTTTCTTTCTAATTTGGGGGACTTTTATTTATTTTTCTTGTCTAATTGCTCTGGCTAGAATTTCTAGTACAATGTTGAATAGAAATGGGGGAAATGGGTATTCTTGCCTTTTCCTGACCTTAGGGGAAAGCTTTCAGTCTTTCACCAGAGTGTGTGATGTTAGCTGTGGGCTTTTCATAAATGCCTTTTATCACATTGAGGAAGTTCTCTTCTATTCCTAGTTTGTTGAGTGTTTTTTTTTTTTTTTTCATGAAAGAAGTGTTGAATCTTGCCAAATGCTTTTTCTGCACCAATTGAAATGATCATGTGTTTTCCCTCCCTTCTTTCTATTAGTGTGCTGTATTACGTTAATAGATTTTTATATGTTGAACTACCCTTGCATTCCTGGGATGCATTCCACTTGGTCATGATATATAATCCTTTTTAAAAAAATAAATTTATTTATTTATTTTTGGCTTTGTTGGGTCTTCGTTGCTGCACACGGGCTTTCTCTAGTTGTGGCGAGTGGGGGCTGCTCTTTGTTGTGCTGTGCAGGCTTCTCATTGTTGTGGAGCATGCGCTCTAGGCGCACAGGCTTCAATAGTTGTGGCACGTGGGCTCAGTAGTTGTGCCTTGCGAGCTCTAGAGTGCAGGCTCAGTAGTTGTGGTGCACAGGCTTAGTTGCTCCGCGGTATGTGGGATCTTCCTGGAACAGGGCTTGAACCCGTGTCCCCTGCATTGGCAGGCGGATTCTTAACCACTGGGCCACTAGGGAAGTCCATAATCCTTTTAATATGCTGCTGTTTGCTAGTATTTTGTTGAGGGTTTTTACATTTATGTTTATAGGGGATACTGTTCTATAGTTTTATTTTCTTGTGATTTCTTTGTCTGGTTTTGGTATCAATGTAATGCTGGCCTTATAGAATGAGTTAGGAAGTGTTCCCTCTTTTTCAATTTTTGGGTAGAGCTTAAGAAGTATTGGTGTTAATTTTTCTTTAAATGTTTGGTAAACTTCACTGGTGAAGCCATCTGGTCTTAGACTTTTCTTTTGTGCGGTTTTTGATTACTGATTGAATCTCTACTTCTTTTTAGGTCTATTCAGATTTCCTATTTTTGCTTGAGCCAGTTTTGGTAGTTTGTGTGTTTCTAGGAATTTGTTTAATTTACCTAGGTTTTCTAATTTGTTGGCATTAATTAATTGATTGCTATTAACAAATTAATTGCTTAGTATTTTTGTTCTTCTTGTTACTGAGAAAGCAGTGTTAAAATCTCCAACCAAGATTGTGAATGTCTTTCTCTTTTTAGTTCTGTCAATTTTTGTCTTTTATCTTTTGAGACTGTGTTACTAGGTGTATACAAATTTAAGATGCTTATATCTTCTGGTATATTGACCCTTTTATCATTATGAGATGTCTCTATTTCTAGTAATGCTTCTTGCCTTTAAGTCTATTTTGTCAGTTATTAGTGTAGTTATACTGGAGTTCTTTTGCTAGTGTTTGCAGGTATATCTTTTTCTATCCTTTTTCCAAGATTTCTGTCCCTTTATATTTAAGAGGTGTCTATTAATCTTTGCCTTCTAATTGTACCATTTAATGAATTACTAATATATTTGAGTTCAAACATACCAGGTTACTCTTTGTTTTCTCTTTGACTCATCTGGTCTATTTTGCTTTTTTTTTTTTTTTTCTCCTTTCTTGCCTACTTTTGGATTATTTAAGTAGTTTTTAGAATTCCATTTTCCCCTGTTAGCTTGTTAGTTGTGAATTCTTTTAGAATTCTTTTTGTGGTTTGCAATATGCATCCCTGACTTATTAAAGTACTTTTTACCACATCCTGGGAAATGAAATAACCTTAAAATGCCTCAACTTCATTTATTTGTCTTCTCAACTTACATACTACTGTTATCATCCTTTTAAATAGTATATCTCTTTCTATATTTTATTCCCCAGAAAACTTTATTATTGTTATTTTGCACAGTCAATATTCATTTAGACTTAGCCACCCTTTTTGTTGCTCTTCATTCCTTTCTGCTTCTCCATGCTTCCATCTGAGATAACTTTCCTTCTGTCTGAAGAATTTCCTTCCTTTCTTAATTTCAAGTGTTTTGCTGAAGTATGCCCAGAGTGTTTCCCAGGGCCCCTTGTCCTTGGTGGGCCCTGAATTCCAATTTTTGTTCTCTAGTCCTATTGACCACTCAGTTGCTCACCCTTTTGGCCACTGCTTGAGAACTGACAAATGCTTCAAAGAGGAAAGCTGCTCCTAGTCAGCCTCACCACCTCCATGTTTCCCTTCTTTGCCCAGCAATTGTTTCTGATGGGAAGGTTCATCTGCAATAAGATATTACTAGGATTGGAAATCTTGCCTGGTTATTTTTTGATTTTGCACCCCTGACTGATGGCTGGGGAATATTCAGTGTGTGTGGAACTCAGGCAATATTATCAACATTACCCTCATACTCCTCAATTACGAATGTACACATAAATGACTATATACATGTATATATAATACATATATGTACATGTAAAATATACACATAGACTTATGAAACATACTATATTAAGGCACACATAGGTCATTTCTCCTTAACCCTTTGGGAAAGGTATAGAAAATTCTTGCTTGTCAGCTACTTATAAAGCTTTCTATCATTGTTTTCTGAATTATTTTCTGTGGTGTGTGAATGTCCCACATGATGTGAATAGAATCTTTGCTAAAATGGTGCCAAGGTCAATAAATTTGAGACACTGTACATGGAATCCTCTCCCTGGAGACTCTTAACACACAGAAGCACCTTAAAAACTCTGAAACATACAAACTTATTTGATTATGAAATCCTTTTCTGAGGGGAATTCCTATTCCCATCTGTAGGTGAATCTTGGGAAACACTGCCTTATAGCAAACCTAAATCCACAAAATCCTACACCAGTAAATATCTAGTGTTCAAGGGTCTTCGTCTTCTCAAAGGTGAAGTGCCACCAGTGTTTCCTCAAACGAGGACACTGCAAGTCTGAAAGTATGCACATCAGATGTTGGGTTTGGAGGGCTGGAGCCCCTCTTGTAATCCTTGGTTAAAAAACGAAGGCAGAACTTTGGGGTACAGTCATTACCAGCTCTTTGTCTGTTTGTGCCTCCTGGAGTGAAACCATCTGCTTGGGCTCCCTTGGTCCCAGTGCAGCTCAGCATGGGGTACCCATGTGTGTTGGTGGAAATTGATTTTTGATTCTCTTAAGACCAAACTCTCCCTCACTTCACCTACCTCTTGGAGGTCTTGCCGCCCCTCTGTACAGGTGAGAGGGTGAGACAGTTGTGACGGAATACACAGAGCTTCTGCTCAGGAGCCAAGAGGCCTGGGTTCAAGTCCTGGTGCTGTGTGACCTTGGGAGAGTTAACCATGGAGTAGCGGGTGAGAGCACGGGCTTTGGTGTCAGACACACTCAGCCCTTCTACTTCCTTGCTGTGTGATCATGGGCACGTCACTTCACCTTCCTGCACCTCAGTTTCCTTACCTGTCAAGTGGGGATAATAATAACACCCACCTCACCTTCTCTTTGTTGTGAGAAGGAAATAAGATAATGCATGTTGAGTACAATACCTGGAACATGCTAGGCACCTGACAAATGTCAGCTATTACAATACATCATCTAACCTGACTCCTTCATCTGGGTTTGAGGAGAACCCCAACCTCTCATGATGCTTGAGGATCAAATAGAATCTTGAATGTGAAAAAGAGTTTTGTAAACTCTTGGGAGACAAAGGGAAATCCAGGCAGTCTTTTTTCATTACTGCCCTTGATGCTGCCTCATCCCTTCTGGCCGGGCAGGGCAGGGTGTGGGGACCACACCAACCTCCATCCCTACTCTCAGGCAGAACCATTTCTCCATTACAGAACATTGGCAAGAAGATGTCCTGCCAGCAATTCATTGCCAACTTGGACCAGCTGAATGACGGACAAGACTTTGCCAAAGACCTGCTGAAGGTATAAATTGCTAAGGGTCCCCATGGCCCCAGCTGTGTCCAGGGTGGGTGGAGAGGAGAGAGGTTTCTGCCCACTAAATCCTGATGGTCCAGGTTCCTAATTCTGGGGTCAGGGTCGTGATGACTTTGGGACAGAGGCAGAGACCATCCAGCTCAACATGTGACTGTTATGTGTTCCCTGAGTTAGGCAGAGGGGTAGGCTCTGTGAGATTTGTTTTTAGTGCTCCACTATCATTATTGCTGTCATGGTAATCCTCAAATTTGCCACCCATTGTCACAGCTGCTGCCACCATCACCACCACCTTTATCACCACTACCATCTTCACCACCACCATCATTATCATTACCACAGGGAAAAGCCCACTCATTCTTTCAACATCACCAGGAATCTAATTTTCTTTTGAGGCTGAAGCCCAAGGTGGAACTCTGGCCTTTCAAGCCTGGTCAGTTCTCCACCTTAGAGGAAGAGGAGCAGGTTTCTGGGGGGTAGATGATGAGTTCAGTTTTAGATAGTGAGTTAGAGGGACCTGATGATATCAGGTGGGCAGTTGAATAGTGAGTCCGGAGGTCAAAAAATAAACATTGCCTTCATCGCTGTTCTTACCATAATTATGTTCTTCACTGTCAGGAAGCACTTAAGAGTGTTTTTGTAAGTAAGATCAAATAATCCCAGTCCCTTCACCCACCTGCTCCCTGTCTACTCATCCACCCATCTACCCATCCTCCCATCTACCCATGCTTCCATCCACCCACCCACCCTGCAACTCAATCATTCACCTGCCCATACACCCACCCATTCACCCATCACCCACACATACACTCCTACACAGTCCCCTATATACACTCCACATCCACTCACCCACCCATCCACTCACTCATTTCCCTGCCCATTCACCTACCAACCAACCCATCCACCCACTCATCCTCAAGTCTATCCAATCATCTGAAAATGAATCCACCCACCCATCCCCCATTTATTCACCCATCCAATAAATAAGTGTGAATCAAACACCTACTTTGCCCCACTGGCTGAAAAGATGCTCCCTCACTGCATCCACATTGCTAGATGGAGATTTCTTTGACTGTTCATTGAACTCCTCTCTCTCTTTTTTCCCCCTCTCCCAGACCCTTTACAACTCCATCAAGAATGAAAAGCTGGAATGGGCCATGTGAGTAGTGCCCATGGGCACAGGTATGGGGACTGAATTACGGGGAGGGGGGGAGGGGGAGTGGCTGGGGGTACTGGGAAGTCACGCCGGTTACTCTCCATGGTGCTGATTTCTCCCACGCAGGGCCCTGGTGACCCCTGGCCAGCTGGCCAGCTCCTGGTGTTGAGTTCCCCTTTGGGTTTGTTTTCTGTCTTGATAAAAAGTGTGCAATGTTTACAGCTACGGAATAGATTGAACTGTGAGTTTAGTTTCATGATGTTCGCAACAGGTTTTCTGTTCAGGGGATGTTGCCACTATTCCCAATGATGATAGCTCTTTCCCCTCGGGGAGGTAGGCAGGCATGAGCTATGAGTCCCTTTACAACTCCAGTAATCTGACCATGTTGAGGTGGTGATGCTGTTGGCAATGGAGAGAGATGACTGCCCCCTAACTTCTTCCCCTGTGAGGGCAGTGAGACCTGGAGGTGCCCAGCCATCTGGAAAGAGGTGTGGTGACCTTGCTGACTGGGGAGACTAACAGCCTCCTGAGGAAAGTTGCCACTCCACTGGGGAGTTGCTGTACTCCCCAGGGCAGCCTGGGTCTTTGGGTCCATGAAGAGGTCCCAGGCAGGGATTGTTAGGAACCCCAACCCAACTGGGGAGAGCTGGCATTCTTATACCAGGGCTCCTAGGCTGGGGAACCTAGACTTTACAGGCCTCATCTACTGACCTTCCCTCCCTCACCATGTCCCTGGGGCTTGGGCAGTCTGGCCATGGGTTACAGCTCCCTGGGGCTGGGCTTTCAGAGAGGAGAAGGAAGACAAGGAAGGAAGCCTGAAGGTAGTAAGGTCTCCAGCTTTGTGATCAAGGGTGAAGATTGGAGCTTGGAGGCCAAAAATCAAAGCTCAGAGGAGAGATGTCAGAATTGAAGACTCAGGGGAGGGGACAAAGGTCTGGACCTGTGGTCTGGAACTGGAACCTCCTTATCTCTGCTCTTTACCTCTAACTGGCTTCCAAAGGAGTGTTCTTTGGGGAGAGGGCATGTTGACGTGGGGATGAGGCCTCCGTGGAGGTGGTACTCAGGTCTAGTACTTTCCTAGTGATGAAGATGAGCTGAGGAAATCACTGTCTGAGCTGGTGGATGACAAGTTTGGGACAGGCACAAAGAAGGTGACACGGATCCTGGATGGTAGCAACCCCTTCCTGGATGTCCCACAGGCTCTCAGCGCCACCACCTACAAGCATGGTGTGCTGACCCGGAAGACTCACGCCGACATGGATGGCAAGAGGAGTGGGTGTCAGGCGGGGAAGGGGCATGGGGAGGGATGCTAGTCCAGAGGGGTCCGCACCCCATTGGCCACTCCTCTGGTAATGCCCATGCAGGCAGATATGTAGGGGACACAAGGGAAGAGATATTGGGGTGGGTGGTTGTGGCCACACTACCCGTGCCCCCCTCCCCAGCGCCCCGTGGGAGGCGTGGCTGGAAGAAATTCTACGCGGTGCTCAAAGGGACCATTCTGTACCTGCAGAAGGTGAGAGATTACCCCAGAGTCCTTACCCAGAAAGGGCCAGCTCAGCCCCTGCCTTATTGTGTCCAGAGGGTCCCGGGCAGGACCTAGGGCTTAGGTGGATTCTGGGTCCTCCCCCATCAAAGCCCTTACTTGGGCTCACGAAGGGCTTTGGTGGTTTCAGGGAGGGGTCTTTTGAATGTTCAGGGGTTCAGAGGATACCCAGTGTAAGGCCTGTTCAGGCTTCTGAGACCAACTGGGGAGGAGTGCCTGGTGAGTCTTGTTGGGGTGGGCATGGCATCAGAGTGGCAGCAGCTGAATAATGGTGGGATGTATAGGGACAGAGAGAAGGAGAGCAAAAGGGAGGGACAGTGAGGGTGGAGGAAGTACGAGTCAGTAAGCCAGAGCCTGGTGATGACAGAGGCTTGCCCACCCCCTCCCTGGCCTGTCCAGGATGAGTACAGGCCTGACAAAGCCCTGTCTGAGGGCGACTTGAAGAACGCCATTCGTGTGCACCATGCTCTGGCCACCAGGGCCTCCGACTACAGCAAGAAGTCCAATGTGCTGAAGCTGAAGACAGCCGACTGGAGGGTCTTCCTCTTCCAGGCACCGTAAGTAGGAGTGGGAGCACCCTCGCTCCCACCCTGGGCTCAGGACCTGCCCCATCCCCTCGCCTCGTCCACCTTAGGGGAGGCACCCTTAGCTTCCCCTGCACAGCAGCCATGAGAGTGAGTGTATACGTAAACAGCTTGGGTCCCTCCCCAGCAACAGTGGTTCTCTGGTGTGGTCCCCTCAGCATCTCCAGAAAAACCTGTTAGAAATGCAGTTTCTCTGGTCCCACCTTAGACCCCCTGAATCAAAAACGCTGGGGATGGGCCAGCAGTTGTGTTTTAACAAGCCCTCTAGGTGATTCTGATGTGCACTGAAGTCCCTAAATACAGGGCAGATGGGATCTTTATCATCCTCCACTTAAAGTCAGGGGGATGGGTGCAAAAGACTCACCCTACAGTTTCTCCATAAGACCTTCTTTCCACTCCCCTGCACTCCATCCTCCTGTGACTTGAGATTGGGGTTTCATGTGTCAGATGAGCTTAAAATGGGGGAGGCTGGTAAGTGAGCTCTCAGGACAGGAGTGGACGTGCCGGGCCAGGTAGTGGGGCAGGGACGAGATGGCCGAGTGGGGGTGACCAGTTGCCCAGCTGCCTCTAACCATCCCCTGCTGGTCACACACTCATTAGCTCCAGGCCGTTAGCTCTGAACCTGGCTGGGCAGCTTTATTTTCACATGAAAATCCAGGTCTTGCCTGGGAGCTGGGACAGAAGGGGAGCTCCCTACACAGATGTGGCCAGGCCCATCCAGCCCCCATCCTGCCATCCTCCCTCACTCCTTTGCCCACTTACACGGAGGTCTTCATGCCCTCTCTGTGCCAGGCTGGTGCTGGGTACTGGGTGCTGGGTGTGGGATAGGGAGTCCTATTGTGAGAAGCCAGTGCGCTCTCCCCTCCCCTCCTGTCCCCAGGAGCAAGGAAGAAATGCTGTCCTGGATCCTTAGGATCAACCTGGTGGCTGCCATCTTCTCGGCGCCCGCCTTCCCAGCTGCTGTCAGCTCCATGAAGAAGTTCTGTCGGCCCCTGCTGCCCTCCTGCACCACTCGCCTCTGCCAGGTACAAGCTCCTGGGATCACAGCACCACCTCCCCAGGCTGCCTCTGCCGTGCCAGGTCCCCCATGCAACAGCCCTCACCTCAGCGCCTATCCGGCGCCTGGTCCTGGGCTAAGAGACAAGCCGAAGGGGCAGATATTCTCCTCCATCTCCACCGCACCCCACCCCCGTTTACAGATGGGGAGACCGAGGCCACACACCGCACGGTGGCCTGGGTGTGCCAGTGGCAGTGTGTCCTGCGGATGTGGTTGTAGTCTGTGGGCATAATGTGTGTCTGGGACGAATGGGACGGAATGTGTGTGTCACAGGGAGCGAGCGACAGGTGAGACTTGGCTGTCCCTTCATCCAGGGCTCTTTTGCTGCCCTCACCTGCCCTTAAATATTTTATTTGTCATCCTTAAAAAACTCCTACTCATTAATACTCCATTTTTTCAGAGTTTTTTTTTGAGAGGAGAGGATAAATGGTGGGCCGCTACTTGTGAGGTGGAGGGCAGGGGCAGCGCCATACTTCCCTTCCTGTCAGGGCCGTTGTCCGGGATCTTCTCCACAGAGCCCCTGGGGCTGTGCAAGCGGTGCACACTCCCCCCACGTGCACACATACCATTCAAGCACACGCATGTTTATGTGTATACACACGTGCTGTGCACCCACACCTACACCATACTTGTGTCTGCACACACACACACACACACCCCCCACACAAATGCATGCAGCCCAGTGCCTGCATGGCACAGAGGGGTCTGGCTGTGCTGTGATGGCTGGGGTGTACTGTGCACTTGTCTGTGAGTGAGTGTCTTTGGGTGATCCTGGGTCTGTGGCCATCAGACGTGTCCGGGCATGAATGTGAGAGACTGTGTGCATCGTATGAAGCCAGGGGGTGCCGAGGCCGGGCTGCCCCTTGGTCCAGTGGGTTTGTGTGCATCTGAGGGTTCATAGGAGCCAGGGGCTGTGTCTGGGTGACTGTGTGTTTGTGTAAGGGAGTGTCTGCGTCCACACACAGTGTGAGGGTCTCTCACCTCCTGAGCCTGCGGGGGAGGCTCTAGGAGAGCTGATGCCAATGGCAGGAGGGGAGGAAGGAAGGCAGCGGCGGAACGCTCCCTTGGGCCTAGACCCGGCTCTGCCCCTGTGTATTTGACGACCCTGGCCAGGCCTCAGTTTCCCTTTGGTGAAGCAGCTCCTGGTGGGACAGCCCTATGACCTCCTGAGAGTGGAACCTCACAGTCCATGACTTGTCTTTGCAGGAGGAGCAGCTGCATTCTCATGAGAATAAGTTGAGGCAGGTGACTGCAGAGCTGGCTGAGCACAGGTGTCACCCGGTCGAGCGGGGCATCAAGTCCAAGGAGGCTGAGGAGAACCGGCTGAAGGAGCATTATCTCACGTTTGAGGTGGGCCCTTCAAAGGAGGGGTTTTGAAGGACAGGGCTGGAGCAGGAGGAAGAGGCCAGCTCCTGCCTTCCACATCATTCCCTGACCAGGGGCTCCTGCTGTGGGGGGCTCCCCTGAGGTAGTCGTGGACGGTGGTCTCCTGTGGGCCAATCTCTGCACAGTCCAGCTGTACAAACAATTGTGCCCTCACTTATGTCTCTCGAAGAGCACCAGACGGGCTCTACCAGAGACCCCTGTCACCCCTCTACATCTTTCTCCAAGCCCCACCCTCACCTCCCCTTTCCCCATAGGCCCAGCTTCTCGGGAGGTTTTTATGACCAAACCACAGAACTCATAAGCCCTCTCCACGTGACTTTCCCCCCTTGTGTCTCATGTGCCTCTTTCACATAGGTTTATCAAGCAGAGCACCTTGGTCTTTCCTTCTGAGCTCTCCCTCCTTTCCATCTTGTCTCTGCCCCCTCCCCTGGTTCTGCCCCACAGTTGGGTGAAGGATGGCGGGGTGGACTTGGGGGAGGAAGGCAGGAACCACTTGTCCATTTTGGACCTACCTGCATCAGGGGGGTGGACAGACACAAGAGAGGCTGAGACCAAGTCTGGAAGCCCTTGGAGCAGGAAGAGTGGGAAGTCGCCCCTCTCAGTCTCTAGATTTCCACTCTGATTTTCTACTGCAGCATAGAGGAGAGAGGAGAGCTCCCAGGATAGATCCTGACCTTTTGAAAAACATAACACTTTATAGCTTTCGGAAGTCTTCTCAATTTTACTCTCTCTGTGATGTAAAAAAAGCCACACTGATTGGCAGGTGTGATTCTCTTCACTTCCCTTGTATTGATTGATTTAATTCTCATATGAACTCTGTGACGTGGGTTTTGTTATTGTCCCCATTTTACAGATGGGGAAATTGAAGCTTGGAGAGGTTGGATCACGTGCTTGAGGTGACACAGGAAGTGCAGGAGCCAGGATCCTAACCCAGGCAATTGATTGTGGCTCCAGAGCCCTGGTCTTTCTTACCCCCTGCCTGGCTTAACTGGGGGTGGGGGGAGTGGTGGGGTGAATGAAGGGTAGGGGAGGTGAAGCCCAAAATGAAGGGTCTTTCAGCTCCTGTGGCAGAGCTGGGTGAGAACAGGGTCTCGTGACCCTTAGTCCCTGCCTGCCCTGGGACTGCGGTGAGGGCCTGAAGCTCAGAGTCAAGGCCTCAGACACTGCCACATCTCCCTCCTAAATGTTTACCAATTTATAGCCCCTTTAATAGCTCATGAATGTGCCTCTCTCTCCAGGCCCTCACCAACACTGGACATAATCTTCATTAATCTGATAGGTTTAACAAGTGGTGTCTTATTGCTGTTTTAATTTGGATTAAATTTTTTTAAAAAAATTGTGGTTAAAAAGCATAGCATAAAATTGGTCATCTTAACCATTTTTAAGTACATGGTTCACTAGTGTTAAGCCTGTTCACATTCTTGGGCAACCAATCTCCAGAGCCTTTTCACCTTCCCAAACTGAAACTCTGTAACTATTAAACAAAGACTCCTCAGCACCCTCCTCCCAGCCTCAGCCCCTGACAACCAAAGTTCTACTTTCTGTCTCTATGAGTGTGACTACTCTCTAGGTACTTCATATAAATAGAATCATACAGAATTTATGTTTTTGTGACTGGCCTGTGTCAGTCAGCACAATGTCCTCAAGGTTCATCCCTGTTGTAGCATGCGTTAGAATTTCCTTCCTTTTTAAGGCTGAATACTATTCTGTTGTATTTGTATACCACGTTTTGGCTATTCTTTCATCGACTGATGGACATTTGGGTTACTTCCATCTTTTGGCTACTGTGAATAATGCTGCCATGAACATGGGTGTGCAAATGTTTCTTTGAGATCCTGCTTTCAGTCCTGCTTTTATATCCAGAAGTGGAATTGCTGAATTGTATGGTAATATTATTTTTCACTTTTTGAGGAATAGCCGCACTGTTTTCCACGGTAGCTGTACCATTTTACATTTCCACCAATAGTGTACTTGGGTTCCAGTTCTTCCACATCCTTACCAACACACTTGTTACTTTCTGTTTTGTTTTTGTTTTGATAGTAGTTATCTTAATGTGTTTGAGGTGATATCTCATTGTGGTTTTGATCTGCATTTTCCTGATGAATGGTGATGTTGAGCATCCTTTTGTGTGCTTATTGGTCATTAGTATATCTTCTGTGGAGAAATGTCTATTGGAGTCCTTTGCCCATCCTGAAATTGGGCTGTGTTTTTGTTGTTGAGTTGTAGGAGGTTTTTTTTTTTTTAAACTTTGGGTTTATTTATTTATTTATGGCTGTGTTGCGTCTTCGTTTCTGTGCAAGGGCTTTCTCTAATTGCGGCAAGTGGGGGCCACTCTTCATCGCGGTGCGCGGGCCTCTCACTATCGCGGCCTCTCTTGTTGCGGAGCACAGGCTCCAGACGCGCAGGCTCAGTAATTGTGGCTCACGGGCCTAGTTGCTCCGCGGCATGTGGGATCTTCCCAGACCAGGGCTCGAACCCGTGTGCCCTGCATTGGCAGGCAGATTCTCAACCACTGCGCCACCAGGGAAGCCCCTGTAGGAGGTTTTTTATCCCTTTAATATTCTGGATACTAGACCCTTACCAGATTTATGATTTGCAAATATTTTTTTCTCATTCTGTAGATTGCCTTCTCACTCTATTGACTGTGTCCTTTGATACAGAGAAGTTTTAAATTTTGATAAAATCCCATTTGTCTATTTTCACTCTTGTCTGTGCTTTTGGTATCATATCCAATAAGTCATTGCCAATTAATTTGGATTTTTAAAAATTACGAGTGAAATTTCTGTGCATGTCCCTTGCCTAATTTTTTTTTATTGGGTTGTTTATCTCCTTTTTATTGATTTGTGAGAGCTCTCTAAATATTAAGGAAATTAGTCTTTTGTCATATAAGATACATTTTTTCTCATTTTGTTGTTTGTCTTTTGACTTTGTTTTTGGCCTTTCTCTGCCCTTTCCCCAGAAAAGCCGTTATGAGACCTACATCCACCTCCTGGCTGTGAAAATCAAAGTGGGCTCAGATGACCTGGAGTGGATTGAGGCCCGGCTGGCCACCCTGGAGGGGGATGACCCTTCTCTCCGCAAGACACACTCGAGCCCTGCCCTCAGCCAGGGCCATGGAACTGTGACCGGCAGCAAAGCCACGAGGGATAACACTGGGCCTGATACTTAGCTGGCATGGATGGGCAGGTCCCAGAGGCAGGCAATGCCCCCAGAGGGCTCAGTGAGCACAATTCCAGCCAGGGGCCACTTGGATCAGCTCCAGGCAGTTGTTGGGCAGCCAGGGGGGTGTGGAGAGCCCTGTGGGCCAAGGAGATGGAGATGCTATTCATGGTGTCGATCTTGCATCCTGGGGCTGCTCTGGGCCTCCGACCCTCTCCCCAGCTCTCACATCCCTCTTCACCCCAGAGCCTCATTTTCTAGGCCAGTTGTGTGCATGCTCTAGACGCCATCTCACTGGAGAAATGGGAAGGGTGGTTGACTTCCCAGGCTCTCCTCTTCTCACAAGTTCCTCCCCTCATCTCCCTTGTTTCCGAGGGCAGGTCTTGACCCCAGGTCTCAGCTTGGACTCCCACCCTTTCTCCTCCTCCTTCCTCTGAGTTGACCAGCAGCAGGTCTGCAGACCACCAGCACTATCCTCTCCTCCTCCACTCAGCAGCCTTGGGAACCACACCCCATTCTCCTGCCTCACCCGGCAATAACCCAGGACCCAGGCCTGTCCCTCAGTGCCAAGCTCTCTCCACTCAAGTGTGTGTCCACCTCATCTTCCATCCATCGAGGCCACTACTGCTTTCTTTTATATGGACATAAATGTATATATATAAGAATTATATATATATATAAGGAACCCCTTTAGAGATGGTTTTGGAACTGATTATCAGTTAGAGGATGAAATAATAGGTAGGAAAAGCCTATTTCAGAATGCACTTGTTAGCAAGGAGGGCTGCTCTCTGGCCCCTGGAGGCCCTGACACTCTGGGAGGGAAGGTAGAGATAGTATGACCTCCTCTCACCCTATTTCCCCCTCTTCCGGCTGACCTGTGACTTAAACTGCTCTTACAGTTAATGCTTTGGAATAAATAGTGTGTGTGTGTGTGTGTGTGTGTGCCGCCCCGTCTGTCCCACAGGCATCCTGGGGTGTGAGTGGGATGGGACCATGGCCCTGTTTATATTTTGGTCTTTATGTTGGTGCTGCCGGGTCTCTGAGCTCCAGAGGTGGCCTCTTGTACAGATCTACTGCTACAGGAATAAAAGACACTCTGCCTTGCAAATAGCCATTTGTCAACAAGCCCAAAGATGTTTGGTGGGGGAAGGTTATGGAAGCCATTAATTCTTGGTCTTGGGAAAAGGTGGAATGACAAGTTGTTGATTGTTTTTTAGGTTGCTATTTCTTGTACTCTTCTAGTGACTCAGAAACGCTAGTTAAGGACATATCTGGGAAGAATAATTTTCCACGTGATGATCACAGACAAGCATCCTTTAAACCCTGCAATCCTCAGACTGACAGTGGTGGGGGTGATAGCACCCTCAATACAGCTGTGATGAGCAAATCCTTTCTATTTTTAAAATAGATTACTGTAGTTTGGCCAGCAATTTGACCTCAGTGGTAACATATTTAGTTAATAAGCCAACCTTGCAACTAAGCAGCCAACATTTACAAGCCCACTCACATTTGATACAAGGGACCTGTGAGTCTGTGGAGAGATGTAGTGATTTAAATCCAGGTTATTTAATTTGGATCAGCTGAGTGTATTTTATAACCAAACCATCTGGCACCTTCATTTTGCTGAGTGGAAGTAAATGTTCATTTAAGTGAAATTGAAAGAGCAATGTGGCAGCATAAAAAAGCTCTCTGTACTTTTTTCTCCACACTGTCTCAAAGGTCCTTTGAGTTTGGGGTCAGCTTCCCACCCTCTACCTCATGAGGGTGGGTGAGTGAAAGCAGAGGAGCAGGCTCCATCCGCTGCAGACACGTGCGCTTCCCTGAGCACTAGCTGTGCCGCCCATCAGTAAAAAAATTTTTAGTTCACTCTCTTAATTGTATAGTTATTTATTGTAAATTATATACATGTACTACTGTACTAAAATATGTACATTATAAAACATACACAAAAATAGAAATTTTAAAAAGATGAGATGAAAATAAATCTAAAGCAAAGTTCTAATTTTTTTTTCTGCATTCTAATGGACCATCATATTCCCTCCACAACCTCTACCCCTAATATGTCCATTTTCCAGGACTGTCCAAATCCAGAGACTTGGAGGACTGCAGGTGAGATGCGATAAGTGGTTTGCGCCACCTGGTGGTCCTGGGAAGTGTCCGTGGGCTCAGGGACTCCTGGGGGCTGACCCTTGAGGACGGCGTCCCTTGAGCCTCCATCCTCTCATTCAGTGAAGGTGAACAGTGCTGCACGCTGTGCTGGGTGCTGGGGATACTGTGGTGAGAAAAGGATTGACCAGATCCCTGTCCACATGGGGCTCACAGTCTAGTGGGGAGGGGGACAGACAGTCACCATTTCCATTTGGGACTCTGGAAGGGCTGGGGAGACAAGCCAAAAATGACCTGGCAGGGAGAAGAAAAAAGAATTGGAGAAGTGGGGAAACTGACTCAGGAAGCCACCCGAATGTCCTAAGTGCTCCTGGGGGACAGGGTAGTAGTAGGAAAGTCACTTAACAGGGCTATACCTCTTCCGGACAGGCCATACTAAAGATGCCCCAAGGCAGAATTTGAGAGGTGAGTAGAAAAGGGGCCTCTCTGGCCACACCTGCTCCTAGGTTCTGTTCACACCTGCGAATGAATAGGTGGCTGATATGAGGAGGAGTCAAGGAAACTGATTAGGTTCTGGCCTTAGAATCCAGAGCAGATAATGAAGGTACCAAATGGGGTCATGT
This sequence comes from Balaenoptera musculus, assembly GCF_009873245.2. NCBI lineage: Eukaryota > Metazoa > Chordata > Mammalia > Artiodactyla > Balaenopteridae > Balaenoptera > Balaenoptera musculus. The sequence goes on from NC_045787.1 coordinate 115,813,718, forward strand.
GAAAGTCAATGAGTTAATCAAGGGGCCATTCAGAATTACTTGGGGTTACACAGAGGGAGATGGGTTCATTGGGGTCATGGAGGTGGTTTCTGACTAAAAATTTAGAAGGTTAAAAACTTAGGGCCCTCAGAAGGGTCAAATGAGGATACTAAACTGGGTCATGAAGAGGTCAGTGGGTTCACCAAGAGGTCATTCAGAATTACTTGGGGTCACATAGAGGTCAATAGGTTCACCAAGAGGTCATCCAGAATTACTTTGGGTTACATAGAGGTCGGTGTGCTCATTGGAGTCATGGAAGTGGTTTCTGAGTGAAAATTTAGAAGGTAATAGCAACTCAGGCCCTCAGAAGGGTCAAATGAGGACAATAAACTGGGTCATGAAAAGGTCGATGGGTTCACCAAGAGGTCATTCAGAATCACTCAGGGTCATACAGAGATCATAAATCACATAGAGGAATTACTGGCTCTCAGAAAATTTTAGAGCCAATAGCAAACTCAGAGCCGGCACAGGGATCTGGATGAGATCATCAGATAGGGGCTAGAGAAGTCAGTGATTTGCAGGTTTGTGTAGCATTTAGTTCATTAATTTCCTTTTTTTCTTTGTAACAGGTACTTTTTTTCCCAGCATCCCCACATGAATACATGTCTAGTTCTTTACTTTTCTCCATCACTTCCCTTTCATCCAGTTTTTGCCACTCTCTGTGTGACTCAAGAATGCAAGGCACAGGATATGGTCATCATCATCATCAAATTAGCCATTAATAGACATCTATCATGTGCCAGAAGCCATCCTGGGCTCTCTATATAATCTCCACAGCAACTTTGAGGTAGGTGTTAGCATCACCATTTCCCAGATGAGGCAAGTGCAGCCTAGAGAAGTCACACAGCTAGTGAGGGGCAGAGCTGGAATTTGAACTCAGGCCCTGTTGATACCTAAGCGCTTTCAACCCTAAGCCTCTCTGTCCTTCACATGTGTAGGTCTTTGAGCTGACTACACACATTCCGGGCTCATTTGCGCACACGCCCACACGTCAACCACCGGAGCTCTTTGGATAGCTGACTCCTTTGTGTCTGGTTGGAACCTAATGGTTCCTGGTGTTGGGCATTGGCTTAGTGACATTAATTAATGAGGGGAAAGGCTCACCCTGGACTACCATCTGCCTTCTCCATGCCTGAAATCATGTACGCTTCGTCAGGGACTGCAAGTTTAGACAGGCCCTGGCTTTAAGTGGGTATTAAAAAACCCAACACCCTGTGGGCTTACAAGCTGCAGCAGCTGTGGTCCTCCTGGCAGCTGAGGGTACCCATTATGCCACTTTTCATGTCCACACTTTGCCTGTGACATGCCTGAGGCCCCAAGGGTCATCTTGCCTCAGCTGCTTCAGTGCCAACCTCACAACCCTTCCCTCCTCACCCACCTAGGCCCGGAAACTCTTGCCTTATTCTGGCCCCTGTAGCTCCAGGGCAGGAACTGGGCCAGGGCTCTGAGGCTGAGCTCGAAGCAGAGTAATCTGTGTCAGACCCTTGGCCAGGTTCCCCAGCAGCCGGGGCGGGGTGGTGGTGGGAGCTGGGGGACACCTTGTGAACGTTCTTAGAACAGGGAGGAGGGCTGGAGCCTGTCCTGGGAGTCGAAGGCAGGGAGATTGAAGGGAGGGTCTCTTCTCCCAGGGACTGCTCTGGCCCTCTCCAACCTCCACACCAACATCCATCCATCTCTATCACAGGTCTTCATCCTCTGTCTTCCCTCCTCACCTGGGGGCTAGGCACACGCAGTCAAACATGAGTTATTTCTGATTTTATTTATAATATAAAAATGTTCAAGTGTCAACAGTCAGGTGTTTGGACATTTCAAGGGGCAGGTTTCCCATTTGTTTAGGATTATTTTTTTTTAAACAATTACTTTTTTGACAAATTAGCAGTGGACCCAGTTTTGGGGGGTGGGGAGGTCAGGGCTGGAGAGGGAGTGGAAGTCATAGGTGGGCTAGGGGCTGGGAGTTGGGCTGTGAGAAGAAAATGGTGTTACTTTATTGCTAAGAGGGGAATCAAATACACTGTCGAGTGGCTCTTCTCGGTCCCAGCGTGACCATGCATCCAATCTAAAGAATCTGAAATGCAAAGGACATGCAGGCGTAAAATAGAAAAGACGACCTGTAAACGAAGGTGCTGCAGAGGACGGAGGGGCGTCCTGGAGGCCATAGGGGAGGAGGAGCCACGAACATTGGGGTCCTGGCAGAGCTGCCCCCTCCCCGGGCCGAGGCTGTTGGGAAGACCTCTTTCTCAGTGCCCCCCTCCCTTAGCAGCTGTGAGGAGCGGGGAGGCCCCCTCCCCATTCTGGTTGCTGTCGCTGGGCCTTAGTCTCCCCCTGGACGTTACCTGACCCCAACTCTAGCTCCAAACCTAGGATCCCCGCCCTCTCCTCAGGGGGCCCAGGACCCCAGATCTTGCACTGGGGCAAAGCTACGCCGGACCTCATGTCGTTCCTTGGGGCCCCCAGCCTTGCGCCCACCTGAACCCAATCCGGCAGCCTCTTCTCTCCTGCTTTCTCTCGCCACCACCACCTCCCACGACCCCCGCCAGCTTGGGATCCTACATTCCCCCACCCCGCAACCCAGACTTCTCTCCAGGAGCTCCAGATTAGCGTACAGCAAAAGGCACCACAATATAGGTTTCTATTAAAGAGTCAAAAAATTGGCCCATCTCTCTTTTTTTTTGTTGTTTCTTTTTTTTTTTTCCGAAGCTGTAAATCAGGATGTCACATATAAATAGTTTCCCTATAAAAACGTCTTTGCCGTTAGCTAGTATTATAAGACAATTTTTGCTAAAATGAAAATAAAACATTTTGTTATACCTTTTTCCTTTTATAGAAAATAAAAATATTTTTATTTCTTTTTTTTCCTCCTTTCTCTCTCCAGTCGGCGGTCTCTGTTCTCCTTAAAGACAGTGGGGCGGGCGAGGCGGAGGGGGCGGCAGGGGCCCTAGAGGGGCCCCGAGTCCTGCTTGGCCCGCGGGGGCGGCCCGCGGCTGTGTCTGCTGCTGGCCCGCGTGCTGTGGCTGTCCAGGGAGTAGTAAGTCCTGCTGTCGGCCGCCGGGCAGAGCGGCGGCGAGTCCGAGCGCAGCGCGTCGTGCGCCGCACGCAGGCCGAGGAAAGGCGTGCTCTCGGCCGCTAGCGCCCCGTCCGCGTCGTCCGCTTCGTCCTCCGAGGCGGAAGCCGAGCCGCCTCCCGAGCCGCTGCTCAGCGACAGCGAGTCCCGCGCCGCGCGTGCGCGTTGCGCCGCCAGCCCGTTGAGGCGCGAGCGGCGCCAGCGCCGGGGCCCAGCCGACGTCCTACGGGACGCGCCGCGGGCGCGCGGCCGCGGCGGCGGTGGGGGCGCGCACTCCTGTGTGGTCTCGTACTCGTCGTCCTCGGGGATGCGGAAAGGGCTGGCGGGCAGACTGCCCAGGCTGCCGCCTAGGGCGCAGGCCCCGCGCCGCGGCCCCGGTCCCGCCGCGGGGTAGTAGTAGCTGTCGTAGCTGCGCTGCATGTCCGCATCGGTCCCGGGCCCTGGACCGGGGCCGGGGGGCGCCGGGTGCCGCAGGAGCGGCTGCTGCTCCGCCAGGCGGTAGCTGATGGGCGCGGCGGGCGGCAGCGACACGGCGTGCGCCGAGTTGGGGGACGTGATCTCGAAAGTCGGCACCTGCGTGGCCAGCGAGTAATGGAAGTCCACGGGAGAGAGGCGCGCGGGCGTGGTCAGGGCCGACACATACCTGCGGGGAGAGGCAGAGACGTGGGCCGGTGGCCAGGGGATGGGGCGGACCTGATGCAAAGCAGTGGTCTTGCCCAGGATTCCTCTTGCAAGAACCATGCTGGTATTCCTCAGTGACCGTAAGCAATTTCCTTAATTTCTCTGAGCCTCAGTTTGCTAATCTGTGAAACGGGAGTAACCACAGTGCTCATTCCGTAGCATTGTTGGATGATTCCATAAACGTATCAGTGGTCCTTGGCTGTGGGGATGCTCACAGTCACCGGTGTTCCTGAATGGTTACTTTGGGTGAGGCTAACTAAGGCTGGGGCATTTTACATGTGCGATCTCATCTAATACAGTAATTCTATAAGAGGCTTTTGTTAGTCCCGTACTACACGTGAGGAAACTGAGACTCAGAACATTTAATTGACTTACTCAAGGTTCACACAGCCAGGAAGTGGTTGAGCTGTGATTTGAACCCAGGCCAGGCAGGAACCAGAACTCATACTGCCCAATTCCTCATTCTAGTCCCTGCATTCAGCCACCCCTGTGACTTGGACTTACCTCCCCTCCAGGACAGTTCATCCCATGGCTGATGGCTACAGTGGGGAAATATTTTCCTTTTTAAGTTGAAGCTAAAAGCTGCCTCAGGGAAGTGACTGCTCCCACCTCAGGTAGGGTCCTCAGCCCAGAGCTCATAGTTACCAAGACCCCACTGAAGTGTCTCTGCTTGGGGCTAAAGACCACCAGTTCCTTCAAAAGTTTGCCCTTGCTAATATCTCCCACTCTGGGTCCCAGGCACCTGTCCCTTTTCTTTCTCCACATTTCCCTTTCTGAGTCAACCACCCTCTTGCCCAACCATTATCCACCTCAGGACAGGGACCACCCACCTCCCTGCCTCTCTTCCAAACTGTAAAGCTGGGCACCTCATTGCTCTCCGGAGTCCCCATTACTGTTTTTCAGAATCATCTGACTCCCCTCTCTTCCCTCTCCCACATGCACATCCATCACGTCCTACCCATTCCCTTTCTCCTGGAATACCCTCCACCCTGCTCCACTCCATCCTCGGACTAGATGTTCACTCTGGTCATTCCCCCACCCCAGGGTCTTTCCTCCTTCAGCCTATGCAGTTCCCAGAACAATCTTTTTTTGGCCACGTGGCATGTGGGATCTTAGTCCCCCGACCAGGGATTGAACCTGCGCCCCTGCAGTGGAAGCGTGGAGCCTCAACCACTGGACTGCCGGGGAATTCCCTCCCAGAGCAATCTTTTAAAGTCATAGCTCTGCTTTAGGAGGCCCTTCCTACTTACCCACCCAGGGCCACTGGCCATCTATCTGGCCCCAGCCTGCCTGTTCAGGCCCAGCTCCAGTCTCCTCACAGCCCACCCTGCTCTAGGCGCCTCACCAGCCATGTCCTTAGTGCCTTTGCTGGAACAGCTCAAGTTGTTCCCCTTGCCTGGAAGTCTTTCCCCGCCTTGCCTCTCTACCTCCCATCCATTAAGGCAGGGGTCCCCAACCCCCAGGCCGCGGACCAGTACCCGTCTGTGGCCTGTTAGGAACCAGGCCACACAGCAGGAGGTGTGTGGCCGGAGCGACTGAAGCTTCATCTGTATTTACAGCCACTCCCCATGGCTTCCATTACCACCTGAGCGCCGCCTCCTGTCAGCATTATGGTGAGTTGTATAATTATTTCGTTATATATTACAATGTAATAATAATAGAAATAAAGTGCACAATAAATGAATCATCCCGAAACCATCCCTCCGCCCCCGTCTGTGGAAAAATTGTCTTCCACAAAACCGGTCCCTGGTGCCAAAAAGGTTGGGGACCGCTGCATTAAGAAGTCCTATTGCTCTTGTTACTACTGATAACCATAGCTCCACCTAGTGAGCACCAGCGCCATGTCAGGTAAAAGGCGAAGAGCTTTGCGCATGATCTTAGGGTGGCCTTCATAAGAACCATGCACGATAGGTGTAATGCTCCCTGTTCTATAGCTGAGGAAACAGGCACAGAGGTGATCAACCTGCCCCAAGTCACACAGGTGGTGGAGCTGAGCTTGGAAAGGTTGGTCTTGGAAAACCTAGCTGCTTCCCAGAGCCTGCCGTCAGACTGGGTTTCTCTGCCCTGGTGGGGTGTCCTATGCTTAGCACTTTCCATAGGCAGCTGTGAGCTTCAGTGGTTTTGTGTCCATGACTGGCATGGACTAGGCTGAGTTGAAGCCTTCCCCACCCCAGCCTGGAGTTCCTAGTACCATGCCCCTTTTTCTGCTCTCCTCCCACACATCCCACTTGCCAAGGGGAGGGCAAGATGGAGGCTGGCCCCCTGCAACTCCTGGCTTGGAGTCAGGGAAGAAGGGAAGGTTCCTGGTTCTCACTGCATTCATTGCTCAGGAACCCAATGGCATCTTAATCCATGGGGGCCTAGTTGCTGATACTTCCAGGGCCTTCAGGCATTCTTGGCTCATTCCCATCTGCACTCATCAGTTTACTCACAGACAGCCTCCCCTCCCACTCTTCAGTCTGCTCAATCTTGGTGTCTGTTTCTCCTGGGACATGGGGCCTCTAGGTGACACCAGGGTAGGGCAACTGTATGTTCTGGTTTGTCCAGGCCAGACCCTGTTTGTTCCTGATGTTCCACTGCAATTATTAATAACATCCCCTTCTACTCTGAAAAGTGTCCTAGTAGAACAATCAAGTTAAATGGTCATAACACACCAGGGTCTACTGGCTGTAGTCCCAGCCTGTCATTAACATGTTGATGACCCTGAGCAGACCATTGAACTTTTCAGGGACCTTGCTTGCCCATCTGGAAAACGGGGATGAGGCTCTTTGGAGTGTTTCTGAGGTGACCTAAGGGTCAGCCCTGGGTCAGTGGTGCCAGCTCTCTGGCTACGGTGGGGCACAGGTCACGGGGTAGGAACTGACCTCTCGCTGTGTGGGGAGTCACGCAGGGAGTCTATGGAGTCGTGGTAAGGTGGCACAGCAGCCCTGCGCTGCTCCTCTAGGCTGTAGGCTGCCGCCCGCCGTGCCCGCGCCTCCACACACGCTGGGCTGTTGCACTTGCTGGTGCCCACTGATGACAGCATGATGCCCGATTGGGAGTCGGAGGTCAGGCTCTCAGAATGTTCCAGGCTCCACGTGTGGCTCTCATGCCTGGAGAAGCCAGGTGGGAGTTAGGTGAGGGGTCAGGAAGGGGCTGGGCAGCCCAGCACGTGTGGTCCCAGGCCCGCCCCTTCCCTGGTTCTTCATTCCATCTCAGGCTCCCTCAGCTCACTGCCCTTCACTCTGGGCTGATGTGTAACATCATAAATGTCAAACCCCGATTTTGGGAGGAGGAGAGCTGGAGGCCCGTGGATGGGTGAGCTGCAATGTGCAGAGGCCTCTTCCTTTCCTCTCTGCAACCAACCTCTCCTTAGCCTCCGTGTCTGGGACCCTTCCACTCCCATGGTCCTTAGCCACTTGCCTCAAGAGCCCAGCCCCAGTGGCCAATATATGGGGACCCTGCCTATTCCGTGCTGCTCCCCAGGGAAGAAAGGGGCCAACCATGTTCTTTCTTGAGCTGTCTGAGCCTTTGTGCTTGTGTGGAGGCCTCCCTACCTCTGGAGAGGAGGCTAAGGTGGACGAAGTTCATGTGGAAAACCCAGGAGAGGGCATCAAATAGCTGTGGGTATTTGAGTGAGCAGGCACTTTATGCCAGATGAAGTGGTGCTGATGAGGTCCAAACAAAACCAAAGGTTAGGTGGGTGCACAGTGATGCTGTTGTTCCTCTGGGGCTGGTTTAGACTAGAAAAGGGAATCCGGTCTCTTGAGGATCTGGAAGTACGTTTGGTGGTGGGTTCTGGTTTGAAGCCCCCCACCTCCACCCTCCTGCTCACAGGGACCCTCAATACAGAGCCCAGCCTGGCTGGGGAGTTTGGTGTGTGTCCCCAGGCAGGTGTGTGGTGCGCATGTGCACGCCCTGAGGGTGTGCATACAGGAGTCTGCAAGGCTGCATGGGCCTTGGTGGTGCCCACCTGTGGCTGGAGGTGGGCGTGGCTGTGGAGCAGTGGTGAGAAGGAGAACAGGAGTGGCTCCCGGAGAAGGTGGTCTCCGTTTCCCTCCGGATGACATGGTCTGTGGCTGGCACATTCTTGGAGATATACTGGAACAGACAGAGGGTTTTTTTGGGGGGGGGCAGTTAGTGACAGATGACCAAGTTGGCCCTCCTTCCTGGTGGGCAGGGGAAGTGAGGCAGTAAGCTCCAGGTTGCAGGGGTGGTGGTGGTCCACTGGATAAGCGACTCGGTGTTAGGGCAGCAATGGCCCCCTGGAAATAAATCCCCCGACCTCCCTTAAGGAAGTGGGCCAAGCGAGGCCAAGTCATCCTGTTGAGGCAAGGCTAGGCTAGCAGGCAAGGCTGAGCACAGAATGGGCCAGCCGCGTCCCTGGCCCATTCTTGCAGGGGGCATAAGAAGGCGGGCTACACAGCAAGGGGTCAGAGTGGGGCCTGGGAACACCACTCACGTCTGCCATCTGGATCTCCTCAGGGTCCAGCCGGGGGTGGCTGGGCCCATTGGCCAAGCTCCGGTTCTGGTGGGCTGGACACATGTTCTGTCGAAGGTGGTTATGCATCTGCTTCCGCTGTTTTCTGCACAGGGGAAGGTGTATTAGCCTGACACCCCCTCCCCCCCTCCCCTGACACAAAGTATGAGCTTCCCTAGCTGTTACTCCAGGGAACTAGTCTACCTGTGCCGGGACTGCCGTGGCAGTCTCCTGCTACTGCTCTTTGCTGTGCTCAGGCTGCCTTCAGCCAGGACCCCTTCAATCAACCCCCTACATCATCACTGCCAGCTGGAATTCAGCAGGACCTGGGCGTAGTGGTAATGAGCTTTGGCTCTGCTGAGAGAGCAGAACTCTACTACTTTCTAGCTGTGTAACTCTGGGCAAGTTACTTAAACTCTCCATGTTTCACTTTCCTCATCTGTGAAACGGACTGATCATCTATGCATTCCAAAGACCATTGAGGATTAAGAGTAGATAAAATATTCAAGCACAGTGCTGGCCCACTTCATTCATTCATTTATTTGGTATCTATTGGGTTTTTACTATGTGCCAGATGCTGTTTTGGAGCAGAGGAGACAGATATGGTTCCTGCCCTCATGGAGCTTGCAGGCCAGTAGGGGAGGCAGATGATAAACACATAAACAAATAAACAAACAAGATACTTTCAGCAAAGTGCTATGGAGAAAATAAAACAGGATGCTGTGGTCAGGGAGTCAAGACCTGTGGGGCTACTTCACTTCGGCACCTATTAAGTGCTCAATACATTTGTTTTGTAATCAACAAGTTTAATCATGTCACTCTCCTGTTAAAGCCCCTTCATTGGGCTTCAGAATCCTGTTTCCTCTCCCCAGCCCTGTCTCTCACTGCCCTTTCCCCCACCCCAGCTTGCTGCATCCTTGGAGGGCTTGTTTCTGATCCTACACTGTGCCTCTCTGGCCTCTGGGCCTTTGCATCCAATTGCAGCACATTCTCAGCCTCTTCACCTGCTAACTCCTGCTCATCTCTCAGGCCCAGCCTAAATGCACCTTTCTCAGGGCAACCCTCCCTGCCCTCTAGCTGAGGTTAGGCACCCCTGAAATACATCCTGTAACACTGGACCTCTTGCTTAGAGCATGTGCCATGTGCCTGGTACAGGGCCTGGTGTCCAGCAGGCACTGAATGAAAGTTTGTTGAAGAAATAAGTAAATGTGGTAGGGGTTAGAACATGGGGCTTGCTTCTCCCCCCAGTTCTTGGCCTCAATTTTCCTACATGGGCCCAGTCTCCTCCTGTGGGCTCCCTGAACCCTAAACCCCAAGGCTGGCAGGGCCTTAGATCTCATAGATAGGGGCAGCAGGAGTCGAGACCCGGGGGCTCAGTCCCCCAAATGGTGGCTATGCCCAGACTCTTGCTTTCCACATAAGAACAGATATGACAAACTCTTTCTGTACCACATCACTCTACAACCTGCAATGGCTCCCTATCATCTGTAGGATAAACCCAGGTCCCCAAGCTTGACATTCAAGGCCCTGTGGTGCCATGCAGGTTCCAGCTGTTCTTTTAGACTTGTGCACCTTTTTAAAATTGACCCCAGCCCTTTGCTCCAGCTAGCCTGGGCTGCTCAAGCTCCATGAACACAGCTGACCCTCTCCTGCATTTGTCCTTTAGCTTGCACTCTTCTACTGGAACTGTCCAGCCCCTTTCCTTGCTCCAAGGTTCTGATGCCACCTTTTCTTTGCCCAGGGGTGGCCCAACCCCGTCTTCTCTGTATTCCTGCTTGGACTGCTCCTAGGTGGGATTAGGCAGTGCCCTGTGAGGTCTCTTTTTCCCCTGAGAAGGTGCCTCCCTCTCTGTGCTTGCCCACCCCCAACACTGCCCCAGTGCCTGCCTACTTGGCAGGGCAGATCCTCCCTCACAGGATCCTCTGAGGTACTAGAGGATCACACTCATTTTACAGATGAGGACTCAGAGAAGCTCGTCCGTTTCCTCAGGGTCACAGGAAATGGCCGAGCTGAATTAGAACGCAGATCTATCTTCTTCCACCGCCTGGGCTTATGACCGTTCTTGCGCAGTTCTCTGGGGCCTGTCTACCCCTCCCTCTGCTCCTGCTTCTTGGCCCAGCCCTTTGGCCCCTCACCAGCTGCAGGAGGGGGCAGAGGGGCATAGGAATGGGGGAGGCTCGGCCAGGCATGGTGGGGTGGAGAGGAGAGCCTGTCCCCACAAAAGCAGTCCCTGGTTGCTCTGAGTGCCCGACAACTCACTTGGTCTTGCAGTAGGCGACCACGCAGACGATGCCCACGACCAGCAGAGCCACGCAAATGCCGGTGATAGTCAGGACCCTTTTCTGGTACAGCTCCTCGGCTTCTGCAGAGGTAGAGGGCGTGAGGGGGCAGGGTGGGAGGCAGACCCGTAGAGACAGTGCTGCAGACCGTCCCCCTGCCCTGCAAACCCCGGGCTCTCTCCAGCTCAGGTGCTGCCCGGCTCCCATCCATCTCACCGCTCCCCAGCCAGTCCCCTCCCTCCTGCTTTCCTGAACTCCACCCACCTGTGGATCTCATCACAAGTGACTACCCCTGAGTTCACCTTCCCAAGCCCGTGCTCTGCCTGGAGCATGTGAGTGGAAAATGCAGGGGGATGGCTGGAGGAGGTGGGATGGAGGTGAAGTTCCCAAGGTCATAGGGGAGGGCAACCCACTATGGCCTGGTGGCTGCAAAGAGCCTTGATGGGCTGGGGGAAGCTGGTCTTCATGGTGGTGAACATGCAGACCCCGGGCAAAGGCCTGGCTGGCCTCTTTGGCTTCCTTAAGAAGGTGGAGAGTGGCTTGTTCTGGGCTGGAGACAGGACATGAGGCCCAGAGGCTGGACTTAGGAGGGATGCCAAGACCAGAAGCAGGGACAGAGCAGACCAGGCCCACAGAGGCGGGAGAGGGGAGAAAGGCCTTGGTTTATCCCTGCAGCTTGGTCAGGGTTGTGGCCCTGGCCCACTCCAGCTCTCCCCGTCTCTGCTTGTCAGAGACCCACGAGTGGCAGCACAGCCCCGTGGCGCCTAGGACAGCCCTTGTGCTCAAGGAGCAGCCTCCACCCTTCTGAAGGAGCTGAGCTAGGCTGGGCCTCAAAGCCCTCAAAAAGACCCAACTATCCCCTCTACCTCCCACTTTTTGGCGGGGCAACCCTTACCCTTCTAGAACAGAGAAAGCCTGGAGGAAGCAAAGGAAAAAGGTGACAGCACCAGACATGGTCAAGGCCTACAGCCTAGACACCCCACCCTTGCTCCCACTCCCATCTGCTGGCCGGCCCCTCCCCATCGCTCCCCTCCCACCAGCACAGGGATAAGTGGGGGCGGGACCCAAAGCCTTGGTGGAGCCCTGGGCAGTGTCCCTAAGCCCCCAGGCTTGCAGGGTCTCCTGTGGCAAAGGTATGCCCAGCAGCAAACACTGGGTACAAAGCCCCAGGCACACATACCTGGAGGACTGTGCCCGTCTGACACACAGACAGACCCTTCACAACAATACACACGGCCGCCACGCATGCGATCACACCCACTGACACAGTCATGCAGAGTCTTGAACAAACAGCCCTCCACCCCAGATCCCCACCTCCAGGCTCTGTGGTCCTCGTCCTGCCTCCGGTTCTCATCCCCAGCCACGCCTCAGTCCTCCACTCAGGCCTCTGTCTCCATCACTCCTCTCAGCCCGCTCTGGTCATGGTCACCAACAACCCCCCCGCTGCCAAGTCTGTGGTCATTCGCTTCCCTCTCAGCAGACTCCCCCTGCTGGACCCACTTCCCGGGATGGTCTTCCCTCCTGGGTTTCCTCCCCCTGCACTGGCTCATCTCTCTGTCTCAGTTGCTACTTCCCCTTCTTCCATGTGGGCTGCAGGGTCCAGGCCCAGAGCTCTCAGGCTTCTTCCTCTCTCCACCTGCCCTTTCTCCCTCCGTCATCTCACCCAGACTCAGACTTGAAATACCATCTGTATGCAGCTGAATCTCACTTTTCTCTCTCCTGCCCTGACCTCTTCCCGAGCTCCAGATTCCTACATCCAAGGGCCATGGCCAAGCAGAAGCACTGATTCCCCACCCTCGTTCCCTGCTCTTCCCATCTCTTCAGTGGCGACACCACCTTTCCTGTTATACCGGCCCCAGACCTTAGAATCATTCCTGATCTTCCCACCCACTCTGATGCCTGATCCATCAGCAAGTCGTCTCAGCTCTCCCTCCCAAGTAGATCCCGGATCTGACCACTTCTTCCCATTTCCACTGCTTCCAGCTTCATCCAAGATGATGCCATCTCTCACTCGACAGCTGCCCGCTTCTGACTGGTTTCTCTGCTTCTGTTCCTCCACACCCTGTCCCCTCACCCAGTCTATCCTCTGCCCCGAAGCCACATTGATTTCCAACCATAAAGCAGATCATTTTACTCCTCTGCTTAAAAACCCACAATGGCATCCCCCTGCAATTTGAATACAACCCAAAGCCTTACCATGGTCCACGAGGCCCAGGGTCACCTGGTCCCTTCCTCTAGATCCCACCTGTAGTCTTCTTCCCCATGTCTGCTGTGCTCCAGAGGCACTGGCAGTCTTTCCATCCATCGAACAAGGCAGGCCCATCACATCATCCTTAACTTGCTGTGCCCCCTGCCTCAAACACTCTCCCCCGATTGTTTGCCGGGCTGGCTACTTCTCGTCAGGTTTTAGCTCAAATGTCACCTCATTGGACAAGCCTTCCCTGGCCACTTAGCTAGAGTAGCTCCCCACCCCGGCTAGGCGCCATCCCATTTTATTTTCTGTGTAGCACTTACCCCCACCTGGTATCTTTCCTGTTTGTTGTCTGTCTCACCCTGTGAATCTGAGCACCAGGAGGGCAGGGACTCTGCGTGCTAGATCACCAGGGTCTGGCCAACTCGGGGGTTCAGTAGAGGTTTGTTGAGTTGGTGTGTGAATGAATATACAGACCACCTTTACAGACAGTCACATGTTTACGTACGCTCACACTTGCCTCCGCACCCGCTGCTCATGCTCAACCCTTAACAACAAAGATGTTCCACTGCACCCCTCCGTGCGCTCACACCCTGCACTGACAGACCCAACAAGGTGTAAACATGTCAGCCCCCCAGAACAACATAGACACGCACACCTACAGATTCTCCCCCTGCACCCCCTGCCATGATCACACAGACACCACAGACTCGGCCCCTCTCCTCCCCACCCTGTCACAGCAGAGAGACAGACATACTCTTACACATAGACTTTCAGCTCCATCTTCTGAGAATAGCTGATGGTGGCTAGGTGGCCAGGGAACTAGGGCCTCCCCAAATCTGCCACGAGAACAGTCTTTTCATAACTGCAGGCTCTGCACACATCTGGGGTCTGACCCCACCGAAGGCTCAACCCCTCTGAGCCCCTGCATCTCTCCTGCTATATGTGTGGACCAGGGTGGAGCCTCCCAGCACAAAGCCAGAGAGCTGGGAAGACTGACCCCTCAAAGTCCCTTCCTGCCCAAGGCATCTTCCAGGGGCCAGAGGACAGTCACGAGTGGGACGTGAGGTTCTGAGCTGGGAGGCAGGAAGGCAGGCACCAGAAGCCAGCCCACCGTGGACCCTTGCTAGTGTTGCCCACAAACACATGTGCCACTGTGGGGACGGATCATGAAGGGAGTAACAGCCTCAAGCAGATGGCAAAGCCTGGCAGACAAACACGGGGCAGGCGGCAGAGACAAATGGGTGTTATCAGCTGCCAGCCTGGTGAAGAATGAAAAGCAATGGAAATGGAAATGGGAAAAGGAAGGAGGATTAAGGTCAAATTGAAAGGGAAGCCTCTCTGCACAGTTCTCCAAACCAGGATTCTGTGGCTTTCAGACACCTGCTCTCCGAGGGCTCGTCTGGCCAACCCACTGGGTTGCACACAGCTCAGGGGTCCCGCTCCCCTCAGAGTACCCTGGCGACTGGCCCCAGGCAAGGGGGCACTACTGTACACGGGGGCGCAGTCTGAACGCCAGGGTACTCTGCTGTTCATGAGCTTTTCTTGTCTCCCCCAAATCAATGTAGTTTATTACAGGACATGCTGATGGGAACAGGAGGATTTTTGAAATCATCCCTTTTCCATCTGGGGGGAAAGGAAACCAAACATCCAGCACACATGGTGTCAAGAGGCTGTGGAGAGGGGCTGTGTGGATGGCGCTGACCGATACATAGAGGCTCCGTACCCTTTAGTTCAAATCCAAGGTGCTCTGGCAGTGCAGAAGAAAGGAGGGTCAGAGAGGGGAAGGGATGGAGGGAGAGATACAGATAGAGAGAGATGGGGGAGGGGGCGGGAGAGAGAGAGAGAAACGTTGGTCAGGACTCTTCAGACACCAGCAGCCAGCCTGTGAGGTGAAAGCAGGTTAGTGGTGTCCCCTCCCAGCCTCCTGAGCCCCTTCCCTGGCCCCCAGTCCCCAGGAGCCCTTGATTGGGGTAGAGAGGAAATGTTAGGATCAGCAGGCAGGGCAGGTTCTTTAGAGATGAGCTGTGGGGTTAGTACCTGGTGGGGAGGCAGAGGCGCAAGAGTCAGTTGGCAGATGTCCCCAGGGAGGAAAGGTGAGTGGGGGCAGGGGGCGGAGGAGTCCCCATCCTCCCCCTCCCAGCTCCAGTGCCAGGCCTTTGACCCTTTCGAGCCCGTCCTGGAGACAGCTTGCTCAGCCTGAGCTCATTCATGGGGCCCTTCTTTCTGTTCAGAACTAGGGCTTGGGGTACCCAGACCGGCCCCTTGTCCCTGTCCTGCCCCCATGGGCCTCACTGGCCTGCCCATCTCCTAGGAGCCAGGCATGGAGGCTCAGAGTTTGTGTGGAGCAGGACTGGGGAGGGGAAGAGGCCCCAGGCAGCAGGTCACTTCTCCACTTGACACCCCCAACACCCTAGAAACCTGCAGGGGCTAGGCCTCGGGTCCCAGCCTGATCACACGACTTAGGAAAGCAAACTGCAACTTGGAGAAAGAGACGAGTGGGTTCACCTGTAGAACACCTGTGCCCCCTAAATGGCAGCCAATTGCACTCTTTGAAGCTGGATCATGTTGTAAATGTGCAAATTCACGGGTCTTCGAGGTAGACACCCAGGCCATCGAAGGGTTGGATATAAGGGCCCTGCCCAAGGGTCAGCTCTGTCACTGACCCGCTGTGCGACCCCATAGTACCCCGCCTATCTGGCTCTCAGTCTTTCATCAGTTAAATGGGGATCAGGCCTGGCCATGGGATCTCTGAGGTCTGCAACTCGGCTGTCCTTCAGAATCATCCAAACCAATGGAACCAGGCTCTGGGGTGGGAGCCCAGAAATCTCCCCAGTGCTTTTGAAAAGCTCACCTACCATTCTAAGGTAACAGCCAGCACCTGATTGCAGGCCTCGAGTCTCAGTTTTGTCCCTAGTTTGCTGTGTGCATGTGGGCAAGTCATACATAGTCTCTGTTTCCTCATCTGTCAAAAGTGCCTGTACACAGTGAGAGCAGAAACTAACACATTTTAAATCAACTAGACTCCAATAAAAATTAAAAAAAAAAAAAGATGGGCGAGGCGGTGTGCAAGGGCTTGCTTCACTGCCTCTGCACGTGCACAGCAAGTTCCGCTAGACCCAGGCAGGAGGTGGAATTGTGGTCTGATGTTGTCATCTCCTGCAGAGGAAGGGGAGCACGGGGACATGAGCAGGAAGTCCTGTGCGCTGTCTAGCTCTGGATCTCTCCCCTGCTTCCTGATAGGGATTCCAGAGGGTTATGCAGTTGGAAAAGGGCAAGAGAGTAGGATGGCTCTGACTGAAAGAGCCTTGAGGAAGATCCTGGGGCTCTGACCCCCAGTTCCATGCAGAGACCACACCCTTGAAGCACGGACCCCAGCTCTTCTAAACATGAGCCCTTCTGTGCACTCCTGTTAAATCTGAGGTTGCGGGTGATCTTGAATGTGGTTTCTTTGCAGTCTTACGCTTACTGCTTGGAGGTAGGAGTCACCATAAGCACAGCAAGTCCACTCCTCTCCCAGGGCCTCCCAGGGCTGGCCAGCTGTGCTAAGCAGGCAGTACAAACTTGACAAACTGAAAGGGTCCTCGGGGGCAACTCTCACTGAGCAGTTAATCCTGTAGCCCCAGGGACCCTCCAGGCAGTTCGAAAGAACTCACAATGTTTGGATATCCAGCCAGGTTCCCCACAGAGAACAACCCAGCTTGACCACAGCACCCCAGACACTAAGAGAACTGTGGTTCACAGAGCTGGTCTGGGCTCCACTTTTGGTGGTGTTTATATTAGATGAGGCAGCTAGGGCCCAGTAGTGCTAGGACACTTTCCCAAGGTCACATAGCCAATTAGAAGGCGGAAGAGAGACTGGAGGCCAGGTCTCTGGTCTCTTGGGGCGAAGCCATGGCTATTCCTGCCCATTGAGTCCCTGGGCAGACCTGACTGGCTAGTCCTCAGGACAATGACCATCTGGAGAAGTGAGCAGGGCTCCCAAAGCCATTTAAGAGTTTTCTCCTGCATCACTCCTCTGGGAACCAAGTAGTAGCAGCAGCAGCTTTTGGGACTCCTGCCTGGCCTCCCCTTTGAGTCAAAGGCCAGTACTGTTTTGGGTAGACAGTGGTGGCTGGCAGGACTGGTGATGTCACTGAGAAGTCACTGAAAGGCAGCCCTGCTTCCCTCTCCCCGGGGATGGATTCTGAGGGGCCTGCAGCCATGTCAGCCCAGCAAAAAACAAAAACAAAAACACCCCAAAAACCCAAAATCAAAAAAACAGTCTCCCGCTCATCATATTCACTGACTGCCACTCAGCCAGGATGGAGTGATACCACCGAGTCACAGATGGGTCCTACTGAACAGAAATTTGCATACTGACCAGTAACCATGGCAGCCTGATGCTGGCTGGACTCCCAGCAGGGCCAGGCTTATCAGACAACAGGCAAAGTCTTCATCCTGGACATGTCCTACGACACCTGGTCACAGGCACCTGGACAAGGAGGCCCTGATGTTGACCCCGGAGCATGTGCTTGTGTGCTTGTGTGTGTGTGAGCAGGTGTCAGCACATGTGTGTTTGTGTGCAAGTGCAGGCATGTGTTTGTGTGTGTGTGTGCAGGTGTGCGTGCTTTTGTATATGGTGGGTATCCAGGTGTACAAGTTTTGACTCTTGGGAAGTAGAGGGGCTGTCAAGGGAAGAAGGAGAAGCTTTAAAGGGCTACTGCAGATGCAGGCTCTTGTTTCCGTGGCCTCCGCAAAAGGTAACCTGGTCTAGAGGCTGTCTGGGCAGAGGGGGAAGGTCAGACACTTTGCTCAGGATGTGCTGGGAGTCAGCCTCCAGGGGACTGATGCTGCCCCTCTGGCCTCCACTCCCACGCCAGCAGTAGCTGGAAGAGGAGCTCAGCTGTGTTCAAACAACAGCAGGCCCTTGACTAAGCCCTTGGTGTGCATCACTTCACTTCATCCTCACAGCAACCCTAAAGGCATAAATGCCACTATCCCCATTTTACAGATGAGAAAACAAAATCAGAGAGGTTAAATGAGGCCCCAGAACAGTAAGCTCAGCTGCTGGCAATTTTATTCAGGTCCATCTGAATCGAAGCCTGAACACTTAAGTTAGCATTTTTCACTCCTTTTTCAATAATTATCTGATAGAGCAGTGCATGAAGTGCTCTGGGCAAAGTGCTTGAAGAGTATAAATCCTTTACCAAAAGGTACCAGCAAGGATCCCAGTAACACTAGGCAGAAAGGCTGCATTTCCAGGCTCTTTTCTGGGCTCCCGGGGCCCTGCTGACCCTCCCAGAAGATCTGAGCTGCAAGCTGAAGCAGCCCAGCTGGCAGAAAAGCTTGGACAGTGGCCGAGTTTTGGAGGCTCTGCTGCTCAGATTCAGGATGGGCTGGGAATCCCTGTCCAGAACAGTCCCATAAGCTAGGAGGGCTCTGGGCCTAAGGGTGAAAAGGAATAGGCCCTCCATTGCCTCTCTCCCCAGGTCCTCAGCCCCACCTGGCTGCTCTGCCCTCCTGACCTACGGTCCTCCAATGGGGCTGGATCTGACTCTGCAATTCTTCCTGGAGCCTGGGCTCTGGAGAGTTCTGTTGGGCCACGTGCCCACAGGCTCTGTTCTTATCCCCATGGCCTTCCTCCCTGGCCTCCAATGGGAGGGGCCTGAGGACAGCGCTGCCCCCAACACTCTATTAAGAGAGTTGACCACCTGGGCTGACCAGCCCCGACCTCCCTGGCGCCTCTCCTCTTCGAATCTTGGCTTGCAGGTTCCTGTGCAGGGAATGTCTAGGCTTTTGTGCTGTGGTCTGAGAAGGATCGGAGGACTCCTTTCTCTACCCTGAGCCCCAAACCCCTTTTCTCTAAGGGCTACCTAAATGGCCCCCTGGGTCCCTCCCTCGGCCTCTTCATGCCCAGGCACCATCAATCTAGTTCTAATTCCTCATGGGACCCATCTGTCCTCCCTGGAGAGGAGGAGGTGGGTGGTGGGGCGAGCAGGGGCCTAGCGTGCTCTGGAGGATGGGGGACACGGTCCCGCCTTGCAGGCCAGTGGACTGCTGGGCCCCAAATGCAGTCCATGGCCAGCCTGTGGCTTTCTGCTCTGCTCCACCTCCACCTGATGGCACTTGAAGGCACTGCTCCCAGCCCCCAATAAAACACGCCACAGTTAGGGCCTCATCTTTCAGCTCCAGGGGTCACACTTTTCTCGGCCGACTGTGCAAACCAGAAAGCTCCAACTTCAGAGATGGAAGAAAGGAAGGGAATGAAGTCCTGGATGGGGACTGAGACCAGAGAGGGCCTGGAGAGAGTCACCAGTTACCCCTTGATTCCTTCTTCCCTCTATGCCTTAGTATCTGCGGCAACCCTCACCCCTGCTCCAACATCTAGTTGCACAGATGTCTCTGGTCTTCATGGAAACCACTGCCCTGGGACCTGTTTTCTCTCAATCCCCCTTCCCCACCCTCCCCCATCACCCCAAATCAAACCAAAACAAACTCTGGCCAGATGGAAAGGCAGGCTTTCTGAGAACTTGTTTCTCTCAAACACACGAGCACACATGTGCACACACTCATTGCCTGGCCCCACCAACAGCCTGACATCCTCAGACAGGCTCTCAGAGGCAGGTGAGGGCTCTGCAAATGCTTCTTCCCATCCTGGCCAGGCTGCCTGACCCCAGTGGTGAAGAGGCCTGAGCCTGGCTCTGAGCAGCTGCAGAGAGAATTCAGTGTTACTGCGACCAGGCAGTACAGCAACATGAGGTAGGGGGTGTATCAGTCTCCTCTGTGTGAAACCGAGCAGGACCCTGCAGGTGCTTCCCCAGGAAAGACCCCCCCAGTGACCCCTGCCTCTTGTTTGTAGAAAAGCTTTAGCCTCCTAGGCCTTTCTCCTGGAGTTCCAAAGAGCAGATTTAATCAGAGAAGTGAGAAAATGCAGAAACAAAGGAAAACAAACGAGACAAAATAATAAGAGTTTAGCCATAAAACAAAGTCAAGGACCTTTGGTATATCCTTGAGTTGTTTTGCAGATACTAAAACCCCACCAGGTGTTAGAAGTTAACTACATGATGACCACCCCCAGCCCTAGGCTGATTGGAACCAGAAGGTTGATGATTGAGATTCCTGAAACATCACCCTGTTACCTCACCATCAACCAATCAGAGGACTGAGCATGAGCTGATCACGCACCTCGTGACCCCACCCTCCCACAGTCTTTAAAAGCCCTTCCCATGAGCCCCTCGTATTCTTTGCTTCACACCTTACAAGTAGCGCTGTTTTTTCTTTCACCTCTATCCGGTTTAGTAGGTTAGCTTTGCTGCGTGTTTGGCGTAGGGGACTCAAGTTTGGTTCAGTAACACGCACAGGCTTCTGATGAGGACTGAGAGGAGCCTAGGACATCCCACCGCGTTTCCCAGCCCACCCCAATCTCTCTAAGCAAGGCCCCATCCTTCTCACGGGGTGGGGGGTAGGGTGGGGGAAGAACTGTCAGTTACCAGGGAAGGAAAGAAATAGAAGAAAGAGACATACTGGAGAAGTTGACCATTGCGAACTGCTGACACCTGTCCCCGGTGTATCCCACAGGACACCTACCAAAAGAAAGAAAACCAGAAAGAGAGAGCCAGGATAGCAAGACATAGGCATTGCAACACCCCGGCACGGGCTCCTGCCAATGCCAGCTGGGTTCCTTGCCACTGTTACCATTTGTACCGGCCTTGCCACTCTGCCCCTTACCTGCAGCCCTGAACTTTAAACCCAAGGATTAGGCCAAAAATGAAAAAGCAAAACAAAAGAACTAACAAACCAAAATACAAAAAAGAAACAAAACAGCCAAAGATCAAAACAACCAACACCCCTGGCCCTATGTCCTACAACGGGGTGAGGAGTGGGGGGGGGACTGCACCCGGAAGCTTTCTAAGGAGCAGGGACTCGTGTTTGTATCTTCAAACATACTTTGCTTAGGATCTGGCATGTACAATCGCAAAGGCAGTTTCTCCAAACATCTCTGTCCGAAGAATCCGTTTGGACATCTGGAGAAGGAAAAGGGGAAAAATCACAGAACAAACTGGCATCATCCGCGAGGCTTAGGTTAGAAATCAAAGTGCACAGTGATGAATGAGAAAACCAAGTCGAGCGCTGGGGCACACTCGTTGCTGAAGGGGCTGGAGTCGGGGCTGGGTGGAGGGCTCGGAAATCTCCTTCAAAATCTCTCTAATAGATGTGGCTCCAGGTGGTGGGGAAGCGGGGGAGGGGTAGGGAAGAAGATGATTTGGGGAAGCAGGGTGGGGAAATTGGGAACTTACTGCCTAAAGGTCCTAATGGTCATTGAGACTTCCCTTCTGACCTGCCTGGGGCCCCGTGAAGCCAGAATTGTAGACCCTTGGTGCCAGGCAGTCAGTAGGCTGGGGGGCTGGGAGTCTTCTGGAATACCAAGTTCTGGGGAGCCATTCCTTCCAAGCCCTACCAAAGGATTCTCTCCAGGGCCCTGGGCAGGTTTTCTCATCCATGAAACAGACCCCAGAAAGCTCAAAGGAGAACTTGGGAATGCTGTTCCCAGACTGTGTGCCTACAACAAAAGGGGCCTTGGAGATGTCTCATCTGTTCTTTCAAAGAGTGTTCTGTGGCCAAGTAAGTTTAGGAAATCCATTCCCAGGCTTCCTTGTAGAGTTGCAGTGCACGCTAGCACATGAAAGGCTATGAAAAGTTTTGTAGGAGGAAAGAGCTGAACTTTCCACTACGTTCCAAATTTGTTTGACCTTGGAAGTTGTTTTTTGAGGAATCCTTGTGAACATACGGTTTGGGGAAGGCTGCCCTAGAGCAATATACACGGGAAAAGCTTATGGGGAACAGGTGAGGGTGGAGAGAAGCCTGAATTACCAGCATCCCAAAGCTGGTGGGCTGAGGGCAGGTGTGGGGCATCTGGCCTCAGGTGGCAAGAATCACGGTGGTGGGGTGGGGGCGGGGCTGAAGCCTGTTCCGTATCAGGGGGCCAACTGGCTGCCTGGGACACCTGCCCTTTCCCCACAACCTGCTCCTCCATCACTGCCTGGCTCGAGCGGGAGTTCATTCTCCCACGTTGCCTCCTGCAGAGAACCACCCACTCCCATCTCCCTGACCTTGTCCTTAACCCCCAAGGTCCACTTCCTTCTGCTCCCCGGCTGCCACTCTCCCCTCGAGTCCCTGTCTTGTAGATTTCTGGGAGACATGCCCAGCCCTTGTACTCTCTTCTGAACCCCAGCAAGGCCAGATACTTAAGGGAAGCTTACAGATAGGGCCAGACTGACCCTCCCGCACCGCCCCCTACTCAAAGATGGGTCTATGCTCTTCTGCCTCTTCTAAATTAGGAAATTAGGTAAGCCCATCACCAGCGTCCCCTCAATAACAGGTCCAATGACCTTAATCAGTAAACTTCCCCAAGAGGTGAATGTACTCTAGCATTCTAGTGTAATGTATACCAACCATCAGTAGCCCCTTGAACTTATAGGGGGTGATGGCGATTGACTGTGATAGACCCTCACAAAAACCCTGTGGCCTCCAATCTAGCCTGGAGGATTGGGAGTGGTTGATGAGCAGATAGCTGGAGTCTCTCTGGGCCTTACTGTGTCTCCCTCAGGGGAGGCAGGAGGCTGGTCCTTGTAGCCGGGGCAGTGTGTGTGCAGGTATGCCTGGCTAATGAATGGCAGTGGAGGGGGGGAAGTGTGTGTCTGGAGAAGGGGGAGAGCCTGCATGTGAAGCTGATGCACGCTCATCCTGTTGAACAGGGTGGCTCGGAGGAGGAGGCTACAACTTTGTCAATACGTCCTTTTCTGACCCCTCGCCCTCGTCCCCAGTCATCCCAGCCCAGGAAAATGGAGGCAGTGGCTAAGGCTTTCCGACCAGCTCCACTCAGGCTCAGCCCTTCTTCCTCAGCTCTCGGAAACTGATTCCACTTGGGATGGGACTAGAGGCGCAGGAGTGGCTTTTCAAGCAGCAGCATCGTTGGGGGTGGACGATAAAGACCCAGGACGTTGCCAAAATGACTCTTGCAATCAGGAATAAGAAAGAGACAGGCTTGACTGTGTCCACTGTCTGAGATTAGCCTGGCTCCTGGAGACAGGAAGAACCTGTGTGTGTGTAAGAGAAAATGGGGGAGTGCGGGGGCAGGAGGGGACAGAGGGGAATTTATTCCCACTGCTGAGAGGATGCTTTCCTGTGGCTCTTGGAGACGGAGGGTAATTGAGCACATCCCTGCGTTCCCGGCCCCACACCCAGCCTGGACTACCCCGACTCTGTCCTCGTATTATTCGTGGCCACAGAGTTGCACAGCTCCAGGTGGTGCTGTGGACACCGTGTACAACACGAACAAGCCCCCTGGAGTTGTGCGATATAGTCCTAACCTTCCTGCCCTGGGAAAGTGCCCACTGGCTGAACAAAGGAGAAGGTGGGGGGGATGGGCACTGCACGGAGCTGGGAGGACTAACACCTGTGCTGCTCCTCAGGCACTGGCTCCTTTCACGGGGCTTTTGGACACTCCTGTTCTCTCGTTAGCGCTGCTTGTTGAGGATGAGCCACGTCCAGGAGGCTGGGGCTTCCCTAGGGAAGGCTCTGGGGGTGGGCCTACAGCCTCTCTACCCTGCTGCCAGGACCTGGTAACAGGGTACAGGCTACATTAGCTTATCAACCAGGAGCAGGGCCTGAACTTGGTGTGGGTGGCTGGCTGGTAGTGAGTTCCCACTCAAACAGGGATTGACCCCCTGAGTTTCAGGGACACAGGACAGATTAGGAGTGGCAGGTAACAGGCTGCCCAGCCCTTCCCCCCAAGCTGTTATCCTTGACTACGGGAAGGTCTGTGCTCAGGGCTGGAGAAGAGCAGGGGTGAGAGAGGGGCAGAGAGGAGAGCCCACGGGCTGCATCTGGGGTGACAGGCTGGGACTCTGCCTCCCCGTTTTCCCACCCCACCCCCGGGCCTCAGTTTCTCCTTTTGGTAGCCTGGGGATAATGCCATGTGTGCTGCCCTCACCCAGGGGAGCGGGAGGATGGAAGGATGAGGGTGTGCCCCGGGCACTGGAGGGAGTGAAGGGTCTCTGGCCTCATGAGGGGTGTGGGTGGAGAGGATGAGCAGGCAGATGGGCATGGGATGGGGGAAATCACCTGGACATGGGAGCAGAGGGGATGGGGGGTGAGCTGATGGGAAAGGGAGGCATGCCACTGGTATGTGCACAGGGCTGGAAAGAGAGTCTTGTTCTGTCATCATCCCCTGAACCAGTCCCCAAGAGTCACGCACCAACCGTGCTCTATAAAAACACGGAGAGAAGAGGAGAAAGCAGCAAGAGGAAGTGCAGAGGCCCCTGTCTGGCCCAGACAGGAGGCGGTCACCTTGATTTGGACCCCCGTTTTCAAATCCCCCTAAGCTTTCCTTTTTTAAAACAAAATTCAGTATCAGTGACACTGTTTCTTTTGGCTCTGAATTCTAGAAAAACAGTTGGGACGGAGTGTGCCTGCTTTCCAACACTCCCCGCAGGGCTCTGAACCAATACACAACAACAAGTGTCAGAAAACCAGGAAGGAAAACTGATTTTTGTAGAAACTGGAATGAAACTGACCAGTCTAGTTTCATTATCCAAGCTAAGCGGAAATGCAAAAAAATCAAAATAAAAAGTAAACAAACAGCACAAATGGTACGACGTGAGTTCCGTTTCCTAAGTTCTTTCCTTTTTATTCCATGCATTCCATTCAGGGTGTCATCAGGAACCCCAAGAGGCCTACCCCCCTTCCCTCCCAGCTCCCCCACCCCCAGAATGGCCTCTGGGTTCTGCCCTGCCCCCCTCCCCCCTGCCCTTCTCCAGCACAGCTGTGAGGACCTGCCCTCCTGATTGCAATCCCCGCCAGGGATGCCCCTCTCCCCTGAGGGCTCAGGGCATCAGGGAAGTTGGTTCCAGGAGCCCTGGCTGGGGCTGACCCAGGACAGGCTGAGATGGGGAGGTGGTGGTTCTGGGTACCAAGCTCAGGTTCTAAGCAGTGAACCCCAGTTGCCCTGGTGGGAAGGGGAAACAGGACAGCATCTTCACAGTGGCTCAGGCTCTTGCCCTCTGCTCCTCTCAGACTTAGCTGGGCGGGACGCAGAAAGTCCTAGGGGTACAGCCTTGAGGCAGGGCCCCCTGGGAATCCTATAGCTCACTACTCTTTCCCACACTAAACTCTGGCACTGGAGTCCTGGGTCCCATGGCCCTCCTCAGCCCTGACACCTGTCCCGGGTGGCTGAAACCTTTTCTGTCTGGAGCCAGTGACAATGCTGGATCCCTTTAAGGTTCTGGGATCCAAGGGGCTAGGGAAGAAGAGAGGCCTGGTGTGTATGTGTTTGTTGTGGGGGACAAGAAGAAGGGGTCCAGGGCTGGCCCATCTCTGTGAGGTATTCCAGAACGCTTATGCATTTCTATAGATCTATTCCAAAGTGCTCAGAGCATTTTCAAGGCTAGAATGTTCCCCAGGGTCTGTGGCACTAATGTGGCAGCTTCCTAGAGGCAGAAAGAGAGAGGAAGGATGAGGGGCTGAGTCTGGACTGAGAACTTCCCTGGGGGACCTGCTGTTGTTTTTGGGACTGTCCCTTGAGATTCAGGATGGGGGAGGCCGGAAGGCGGATGGCAGCAGGTGAAAGGTGGAGCCGAGGTGGATGCTGGCAAAGGAGGCCAGCTGGAGCAAGAGGCACAGGTGTGCCTGGCAGTCCAGGCTCAGCTCACCCAGCACTGAGGGGAGGGCGTGAAGGAGGTGTGGCCCCTCGTTATCACGCTGTGAGGTGGAGGGGTCTTTGGCCAAGGCTGTAGTCAGGAGGGAGATGCAGCTCTGGAGCTGGAGGCCAAAGGCAGGAAAGCTGAGGAGCGCTGAATCTGACCTTATCTGTGGGGAGGGCAAACGCCTCTCTCCGTGAATCTTCATCAGTACTGTGCTGGCCCTTGCCCAGGTGCCATGGCAGTGGGGCAGCTTTGGCACATCGCCAGCGCCCTAGGCTTGGGCTGCTTTGAAACCCAAAGTTGTGAACTAGGCCTCCCTCCCTCTACTTAGGATCCTGCCAGAACCTGTGCTTCCCTCACCAAGCTCCCCTACCTGTTCCTTGCTCACCCACCAGAGAATCTGTCAAGGGGGCAGTGGGGGCCCGGCTCCCAGAAGATGTGGCTGGGCCTGAACAAGCCCTCCCTGATCACTGTGCTCCCACCTATCCTGTTTGCTAAGGGTGGGGAGCAGGGGGTCCTCAGGTCCTGGGAGTTCCTTCGGGGCAGCTCTTGGGGTGAGGCAGAGTCCCAACATGAGCTTTTCCTCAACCCTGACCTCCCCCACTCAGCCACACCCGGAGTGATGTCCTTGCTGGTGGCCCTTCACTCCCCAGAGAGGGGCGAGGGACTGAAGTGGCACAGGCAGCAGCCAGGGCATATCTGGGCACTGGGGTCCTGCTGGGCAGGGAGAAGAGCCAGGTCCTGAGGTGAGCACTGGGGGCAGAGCCCTCTTCTTCCCTCAAGGCTATAAGAGCAGAGCTCAGCTAGCAAGGGCTCTGGGACATGTGCCCTACCTGACCCTGCCAGGCTCCTCACTGCTGGGGAAGATGCACCCTGGGCAATGTTCATCAGAACAAAGTTTGGAAAGTTGCTGAGAGATGGGGAGGGGAAGAGAGAGAGAGAGAGAGAATCCAGTGCCCCGGGCATAGACTGGTCTCGCCATCTCCCTAGAAGGTGTTGGTGAAAGGGTGGACGTTGGAAGATGGGGTGGGTAGGGACCTGGGAAACTGGGACTGCAGAAGCCCTGAGCCCTTTAGAGCTTACATGTCCCTGTATTCCAGGAAAGGGCTAGGAAGTGGGGCAAACCTCCCTGTCTACACCCCTTGGAGACCCCTTATTAGTATCTTGAAGCTCACTTTTCCTAGAGCCCTCCACTTCTGCCCCAGCCTCTCTCCCCCTGCTCTTGCCCCCATGCCTGCCCCCACTGGTGACTTACTTGCAGGAGAGCTGGTTGATGCCCTCGATGTAGTAGCAGACGCCTCCGTTGACACAATAGGACTTGGCTGTCTCGTTGCACTTGCGGGCGTGCCCCGACCAGGATGATAGGGTAGTGCTCACTGGAGGTACGAGAGACACGTGCCAGTGACCCACTGAGACCACCTCTGGGCCCCAGGAATCACCTCGTTCATGGCCCATCTCAAAGCTGGATGATCAGAGACTGTAGGAATGGCTGGGGTTGGGGGAAGGTCTGGTGGTCCCTCCCAGGTCACCAACAAGGCCAAGGGGAGGCCACCGTGAGCTCGGACAATCTGCCCAGCACCACCTTGCACCCTCGCTCCAGGCAAACCTTCAAAGGCTGGGAAGATTTTCTTTTTTTGGAGGGCATGAGAGGCTAGCAGAAACTGCTCCATCTTCTGGCATAAGGGCCCACCTCTGCTGCCTGCCTGCCTGCCTGCCTTTCTGGGGGCTCTGCTGCAGGTGGATGAGGCACCATGTCTTACGTGGGGGGCAAGTCACAGGGGTTCAGGGAGGAGACATTTATATCTGTCTGCCCTGCTGGGGCTCTCATGGACCAGGGCGTGATTACAGGGAGCTGGGCTTTGAGTGGAATGGCACCTTTTTGGACACTGTAATTTTCTGCGATCTAGGGACATGTGGGGAGAACCCTAGCTTCCGTCTCTCCCCTCTTTGTCCCAGAGTTGGGCCAAGCCGCCCAGAAATGCCACAAAGGCCGCTATGCGCGTCTCCATAAGCATCCAGGGCCGCCTTCACGTCCTCCCTCACCCGGCAGCCTCCACCTCCCCCACCCGGTCAGCTGTTGCCTCTGGAGGGAGCCTCCAGGCCTTGGACAGCCCAGGCCATAAATCCGGGGCTTCACGTTGCTGGGGAGAGGGCTGGGGGACAGCTGGGGTGTGGAAACTAGGTGACAGCAAGACTGGGCTTCAAGGCTGCTGACCCAGACTGCACACCTGATGGATCACATTCATTTGATAAGCGAAAATCACAAAAGCACTGCTCCCCTATGGGATGGCATCCAGAGGCCTGGTTTCAAGTGAAAATTCTTGCCCCAAATTTCAGTCTTTATCTGTTAGCTAACCTCTTAGGCTGTGTATCCATACTGGGCAGCTAGAAACCGGTTCCTGCTCCCCCCTCAGCTTCTGTGGCTCTGAGGGCCTCTCATGCCCACCCAGCTGTGGCCTCCTGACTGAGGTGGCCCGTCCTACCTTGGCTGGTCCTGTCTCCTCAGGGGTACTGAGTCTCCACCACCCCGCAAAGTAAGTGGGGGGATGACAGGAGGAGGAGGAGGGCAGGCACTTGGCGCCCTGAGTGTTTAGACGTGTGCGGAGACAGATGGAGCACGGGACTGGGAGTGTATACACAGCTCTGCCTCTGTATATGTCTGAGGAGCTCGCTGATAAAACCCAGCGGGTAGGGCCAGCTCCCACCTTCCCTCCACATCATGCCTGCTGCTAGTCTGGCATCCTCGAGCCCCACCCCTGCTGACGTCTCCCACCTCTGCTCAGCCCCACACAAGGCTGGGACCCACATGCTTCTGGGTCAGTGAGACCCAGGGAACTAAGAAAAGGACAGAGAAGACAAACAGCTGAGGTGACCACGCCTACGAGTTATAAAATCTCATTGCCGGGAGGACCCTAGAGGTTGTCCTGCCCTTCGGTTACATTGCCAAGGAGGAGTGAGGAAAGAGAGCAGGGAAGGGCCTTCCAGAGTCCAGTGTGTGTTGTAACAAGGCCTCGGGGCTCCTAATGTCTGGCTGAGCATTCTCACCAGGCACCTGGTCCCTCGTGTAAGAACACGTTAGCACCAAGGCTTGACGGGAAGACGAATGCAAACACGATGTGGACCACGGGCCCGAGTGGCCAAGCCAGAGAAATCTCAGGCCAGCTTGATGCCCTCTGCAGCCGGGGGTGGAGGAACCTGCCCAACGCTGGGCTGCATGCGCAGCGGGCAGGAGCGAGGATGGTTGGCAGGACCACAGCCGCAAGCTTGGGCCTGTCTGCATGCACGTCTGTGCTCACTGAGGCCTTGGGAGGCAGAGGACGACTCCTGAGGGAAGACAGGGCCCCATCTGGGATCCATGGCCTAGGGCTGCCAGAACCATGTCATGACGGGGACTAGGCTGGGGCCCCAGAAAGGTACAAAGGGAGGGCAGTGGGGGAGCCGGTTGTAGAAGGGGTGGAGGGAAGTGACCATAGGCCTTTCCACCTCATAAAGAAGTACCTTGAGGCCACCCCTGTGACGGCAGGGCCCTCCCAGCTCACGGCAGCCAACTCTGCTGGTGGTGAAGGCTCACGCCAGAAGATTTCCACACTGAAGAGGTGCATTCGTGCTATTCCAGCACACATGGGCTCCTAAGGCAATGTGTCACGCTCCCTTGTCAGCCTATTCATATTTCTTCACTGTGTTCTCCCGTGTTTGGGGATGTGAAGATGACAAATGGCCTCCAAGTGGGAGAATTTGGCCGCTCCCTGGATACCACCGTGGGGATGGCGCTGGGCCACCCCAAGCTCAGCTTCCCACTCATCTGCCCCAGCTACTTGTTCCTCTAGCCTTGCTCATCTCAATGACTGGACAGCACAAACCAAAGGCCTAGAGGGCATCTTTGATTTCTGGTCCTTCTCTGTCCCCCTAGCCATCCATCACCAAGGGCTGCCTTCCTACCTCCTCCTCAGGCTCTGTCCATGTCTCAGTACCGCCTCCGTGGTCTCTTTCTTGGATGGCCACGATCACCTCCTCACTGGTCTTTCTGCCCTCACTCTTGCCTTCATCTCTAACCTTTTCGCTTCGCAGCTGCTACCAAAGTGGTCTTTAAAATATGTAAATTGATCAATCGCTTCCATTATCAAAACCCTCCAATGGCTTCCATTCATACTCATAATAAAGTCCCCCCACCCCTCCCCAAGTCTAATCTGGGCCTAACCACCTCTCCTGCTTCATGTCCTGTCCCTGTCTTGCAGTATATTCAGACTCCATTGGCTTAGTCCAGCTCCTCTAAGAGGCCACGTGCCTTCCTATCCAGGACTTTCAAAACATCAGTGTCTCAGAGAGGCTGCTCAGGCTCCTCCTTTACTCCTTCCCTTAGCTTTGTAACTTCTCCTTGTAGTGCTTATTCTAACAATTAAAGGACTAGTTGTGCAATTACTAGCTGTCCAAAGCTTAGCTCCTCCACTAGAATGTAAGCTCCATCTGGGCAGAGGCCATGTCTGTGTGCTTCACTGGTGAACGAACCCCAATGTCGAGCATAGCGCCTGACATGTAATATAGGTGCTTAACGAATATTTACAAATATTTCTAATGAGCAAGTGGACATCTGATTCTTGAGAGAAAGATACCTTCTTCTACCATCCCAGGGTCTAGTCTGGTCTCCTTGGCTGATGATGATATCTTTTCTGTAGGTTAAAGCATTGTCTCTTACTAAATGCAAATACTCCTGGAAGGTCATTAGAGAAATGAAAATCAAAACCACCGTGAGATAGCACTTCACACCCCCTCAGGTGGCTGTATTTAAAAAAAAAAAAAAAAGATGGATAATAACAAGTGGTGGTAAAGATGTGGAGAAATGGGAACCCCCCCATACTTTGCTGGTGAGAATGTAAAATGGTGCAGCCATTTTGAAACACAGCTGGTCATTCCTCAAAAAATTAAACATATTTACTATATGACCCAGCAATTCAACTCCTAGGTGTATACCCAAGAGAACTGAAAACATATGTCCACACAAAAACTTGGACACAAATGTTGTAGCAGCATTATTCATAATAGTCCAAATGCGGAAACAACTAGAATGACGCAACAACCTCAGTTGATGAATATATAAACAATGTGGTAGACCCAGGCAATGGAATTATTATTCAGCCGCGAAAAGGAGAGAAGTACTGATACTACTACAACATGGATGAACCTTGAAAACATTATTTTAAGCTGAAGAAACCAGTCTTGAAAGGCCACATATTCCGTGATTCTATTTATATGAAATGTCCAGGATAGGTAAATCCATAGCGGCAGAAAGGAGAGTCTGGTTGCCAAGGGCTGGGGGGATTTAAAGAAAACACCTGGGAAGGATAAACCCAGGAAGCCTCTATCAGCCATTAGTGTCTTGGCGTGAGTGAGCTTATTGGGTCTCTGAAGAGAAAATGGGCCGGGAAGGAGCTGATGCTGCAGAGATGCTCTGCCTGCTGCCAGCTACTGCAACTGCTTTCCTCCCTTGCTCTTGGAGAAAATCTCTGCTCGTCTTTCAAGGCCCAGATCAAGTGTCTCTTCATCCTGTAAGGCTCCCCTCCCGCCTGCCTGGGATGTCCCCTCTCCCGTTGTTAAGTTGCCTGTCTTTCCTCTGCAGTGTGTTAGAACAGGCAGACGCTTTGAGTTCAGGTTTTAGCTTCCTGCCATTTGAGGGGACTCTGGGAGCCAAGACTGTGACCCCTCAGCGCTCAGAACAGCGTCTTGCTGAGTTAGGCCTCGCTGAAGGCTTGAGTTGACAGTACGTACACATGGGTGCGCCTGTGATTAAACAGCCAGCCTTTCTAAGCCCCCAGGTAAGGGGCAGGCCCAGAAGCCTCTCCAGGGCTTCCACGATCCTGTGACACCCCAGGTCACACCTGCCTGCCCTCTGGGGCAAAGCCAGGCCCAGCCCGATATCCCAGGACTTGGTACAGCCACCCCGGGACAGTCCCAAGTCCTTTCACCTGGGGATGAGAAAGCCGGTTTCACAGAAGTGGGTTACATCAGGCTGATTGTTTTGTTAAAAGCACCACGAACTTCTTGCTGACACTTCCTCCTCTCACCCGACTCGGGAAAGCCGTCTCTTGTGAGCTGGCAGAGCTGTGGCGGCAGGAAGGGTCAGCTCTGATCTGGAGAAACGGGGAGTGACTGCTAATGGGCATGGGGTTTCTTTCCGAGGTGATGAAAATGTTTTGGAATTAGTGGCAAGGATTATTCAACTGAATATACTTCAACCCACTGAACTGTATCCTTTAAAAAGAGTGAATTTTATGGTATGTAAATCACACCTCCAAAATTTGATTAAAAACACTTGGGAAGGGTAAACCCAGGAGGTCTCTATCAGTCCTTAGCGTCTTGGTGTGAGTGAGTGTATTGGGGCCCTGAGGAGACAAGGGGCCGGCACGGAGCTGGTGCTGCGGAGATGCTCCCCCTGCCGCCAGCTCCAGCAACTGCGCCCCCTGCACCCTTGCTCCTGGACAAAACCTCTGCTCATATTTCAGGGCTGCGGTGTGCCCCTTGGGCAGCCACTGCTCCTTGCCAGCCCTCCCATGCCCTCTTCCGGCCGCCCCACCCCTGTAGCCCTGCCTTCCCTGGGGCCCAGGCGGGCCAAGCCAACCCACCTTGGAATGAGTCAGAGGGGGGCAGGCACAGCTGCCCGCCACCTGCCATCCACCCCCTCCCCAGGGTGGGGTTGCTGCCAGTCTTCCGGGTTCCACGGGTAAACAAGGAGCCTGAGCATCTCTACCTGGGAAAACGTTCCCAGTGGGACCTCCTGGTCCCCTCCAGTGGCCCTGTTCACCTCCCCACGTCAAGGGTAGGCTCTTGCCTGCGTGGACTGAAGAGCAGCTGAAGAGGTGTGGTGTGAGTGTGTACAGGTGTGGCAGCGGCAATAGGTGCACAGGAGGTCAGGCTCAACGCAAAAAACCTGCGCATCCCAGAACTGTCGGAGACGGGGCTGAGAGATCACCTAGCTCAGCCGCAGATGGGAAAACAGAAGACTAGGGAAGTGGAGTAACTCGCTCAGGGGTGCACGACAGAGCTGGAATGAGCCCAGAGCTCTTGACTCTGTCCACAGCTCTGCCATGCCGCTCTCCTGTCTGCTGGAGGGACGAGAGACACGGAGCCCTCAGGGCCCAGCCCAAAGCTCTACTGTCTGATCCCTAACTGATCAGAATAGGGGCTACTGAGGGCTGACAGGAGCCCACATGTGGGGTGGGGCTGTGACTTATCTGAAGGGCTCACGACAGTGGACACTACTGTGGTTTCCTTCATGGCATGGCGGCCCTTTCTTCTTCCTCTGCCCCCAGCACCACTCTAGGGAAATGCCCCCGTGCAGTTTTGGCAGGGCCATCACTCACAGTACTCTGCCTCTCAGTGTCCCCTCTGCACACACACGGGCCTGACAAGGATGATGGCACCCCATCCCCCTGAGCACATGACCGGGCCGAGTGGGTACAAGACCAGAATCCATCCTTGTGATTGTGTAAGTGGAAACAGAGACAAAGCTATCTCTTTTCCCTGGGTGGTGCTGGGATGATGGAAACCTGGAGCTGAGGCCACGGCCTCCTCTTCCCAATCCCTTCCCTAAACGTGGGAGAAGCCCACTTCACAAGAGGAGAGAAAGAGGCCAGCGTGCCATGGGAGGGGGCGTCCTGACCCCTGCTCTGAGGTCCTGGACTCCGTGTGTCTAGGGCCAGTTCTACCTCTGGACTTCTCAGCTTTAAAAACCAATAAATTCCTAAAGGTACTTTTATGTTGGGTTCTTATCAGTTCTAACCAAGAAAGTCTTAAAATATAAAACAGGCAACCTCAAATCCAAAGTGGATCTGAGAATGTCTGCCCACTCTGGCTGGGGGTGGCAGATGCTGGGCCCCAGCGTGGTCCACTTTCCCAGGCTTGAGACAGGCTGGGAGGAGCAGGAGGTACCCCCACTGCAGCCCTGCCCAGGCTGGGCCACGTGGAGTCAGGAGAGGCCCTGGAGCAGGGTCGGTGGTCTTTTCTGTGATGTTTACCAGGTGCTGACTAGAGCCTGGCACTGTGGAAGGCCCCGGGGCTGGAGGGGTAAACGGGCTAGACATGGCCACGTAGAGCTTAGAGGGGCTCAGTGTTTGCCAACTACTTTTTCATTGTGTAGCTCTACGCTGTTTGACTCTGGGCAGAATATTTAACCTCTCTCAGCTTCAGTCTCCTAATGCATGAAGTACTCCGTGGGGTTGAGTCAGGGTTCCAGAGGGAACATGGGGCCTGGCACAGAGCATGCTCTCAGGAAATGGTAGTGATTACTGGAACTCCTGGGGAGAAGGCAACCTCCCTGCTTGCCTCACTCCTGGGCTCACAATTCCACCCGGAAGGTCACACCCGCAAAGAAAGTTTGGCAACAGGATGAGAGCTGAAGAACGATCTGATAGAATTGGAGAGAGAGATACACAAGACCACAGAGGGCCGAGGAGTGGCCCAGGAGTTGGGCCTGCGCTGGGAGTGCCACTGCGGTGGGCTGGACTGGTCAGGAGGATAGCTGCCTGGGAGAGATGGCGCAGGAGGAAGAATAAAAATGGGAAGGAGAGACTGACCACAGTTAGGGTCGGAAAGGTCATTTGGGTCGGATTTGTGAGAGCTGGGCTGTGGGACCGAGTCCTTGTTCCTTGGCTGCATGGGTGGGGGAGTGACAGGGCGAAAGCATCTTGAGGCTGCTGCTCTGGTCCAGGTTCAGCAGGGATGAAACCTGGGCCAGGATTGCCCCTGAGGTGGGGTTGGAATGAAAAGGACAGACGTGAGTGAAAGATCCAGAAAGAAGATGGACCAGGACTCGCAGACTCAGACCTGGTAGATTCAGTGGTAAGGGAGATGGAGGAGCTGAGAGGCTGCGAGGACAAGGGAGGTCCCTTACAACACGGCAGACTGGGTCTGAGCCAGGCTGTCCTCTGAGGGTCAGAGGGCAGGGTTCTCGTTAGACTGTGCTGGGTGTAGGGGGTACTGGAGGGCTGTCTGGTGGAAACACGGGATGAAGGGAGATGCAGGACTGGACTCTGCCTGCTGGGAGCAAGACTGGAAGCGAACCCAACAACCAGGTGGCTAAGTGGTACGCGGAGGCTGGGTGTCAGGAGGAGGAACGAGAGCTGTGGGGTTCTGAGGACTCAGGCTAGAGTGGAGGGGGCGCGGCCTGAGGACGGCAGCCTTGGTGACTTTCCAGTCAAGGGCGATAACCAGAGGACAGCCCAGCAGGGAGGCCGCCTCCATGCCGAAGCTGGAGCTGCCTCCGCGGAGAGGGGAAGCGAAGGGTGCCATGGGCTCCTGACCTTGCACGTTTCCCAGGGAGGGGATGACCTGTGGGAGAGGGTCCTGCCATCTCTGAACTGAGGCTGCCCCCAGGGGCCTGGGGCACCCAAGCCTCCCACCTGTGGCCCTGCGGAGCCGGCTGCCTGCACTCGGGCGCCCAGCAAAGCAGCGGGCAGGCAGCTCACGCGCACCCTGGGTCTGCCTCTCCCCGGAGCCCCGCTTCTGGCAGCCCAGCCTCCCATAATTGCCTTCTAAAAATATCCTTCCCCCCACCCCCACCTCTTGATTTCAAAATATTTAGTTTTCAGGGTATTTAAAACGAGAGCTGGCGGCTCTTCCAGGTCCAGATAACAAAGCTAAACATTTATGCTTCGACTGCATTTCTCTGAATCGGCTCAGATCTTGGGGCTTGATATGGCAGTGGCAGGAGGGAGAGGAGTCAAGTGCAAGATGGATCATGTGCGGGCCTCCCTAGGGCTGGGGGGCAACTGGCCCACCCCACAGAACCCCTCTAGGACCCCTCCCTTCGTTGGGGGACCACCTACCGCTGTTGACGAAGAGCCGGCCCCTGACGGTGTCCTTCCCCAGGATGTTCTCAGCCTCGCAGACGTACTCCCCAGCGTCCTCCACCTTCACCTTGTTGAACTGTAGTCGTGAGTTCTTTCTGGTTAGGGAGGGGATAAGAGGGGGAGAGGCGTGAGCCAGGGCTTAGGTTGGCCGTGGCTCCCCAGCAGTCACCCAGAGGTCACCTCTCCCTGCACAGCCACAGCGTCTACGCAGCGTGGACGGGAAGTAGATTCCCTCCGACCAGCCATTGCTGGGGTCCAGGTGGAGTGCGGAGTCCCCAGGGCTGGAGGGAGACCTGGGCACTCAGGAGAACATGGGATTCTAAGTCCATGAATCCTCACATTCACTTTTCCAGGGCTGGGCCTTCTCTGTAACCATTTTTCTAGGGGAGGAAAGTGGAGTCCTTAGGAAGTCGCATGGCCACCTCCCTCCTTCTCCTTTAGTGCCCTTCTCTCAGGCCCGCTGCGTCTCCCCCCACCTCCTTCCAGTAGAGCAGCTGCTGGCTCACAGCTACCTCAGCCTTCCCTTAGAAGCGGCAGCCCCGTCACTCTAGATAAGCCAGGCCTATTTCCAGATACCCGGCAGGGCCACCGATCTAACAGGTTCCCATGGCAACTGTGCCCAGCCTCCCAGTCCAAACCTGTAGCTCCCTCCTGCCTTTGTGTCGGCCCTGCCACTAAGGGGCACTCTGTGGCCTCCCCAAGGGGTTTCGCTTCATTCATTCAACAAATGTTCACTGAGTGCCTTCTGTGTGCTGGGAGCTTGGATACCTCAGGGAACAAAAAGATCCTATCCTCAAGGCCTGACTTGACCCTCGTGGCTAATCTGGAGGAGGACAGGGCAGGACAGGTGGGAAAACTGAGTCCCAGAGGGGCTTCCGGACTTGTCCAAGGGTACCCGGCAAGGCAAAGGCAGAGGTGGATGAGGAGCTGGAGTTGGTGAGGACTTGGGCCCCAAGCAGCTCGAGGGCTGTCTCCTGGAGCCTGATGCTGAGGCTAAGCCCTCTGTGCAGGGCTTTGCACCCAGCCCTGCGTGCCACGAGTTGTGGGGCGAGGCCTGGGCAGAGACTTCAGTGCTGTGTGTGACTCCAGGGCACCTGGCCCTGCTTCCCCTCTTCTTTCTGAAGACCCTGCCAAACCTCTCCTTCCTTCCGTGGGCCTCCCTGCACTTGCCCGCGGGTGCCTGGGCTCCGTAGGATCTGTTCAAACCTCCCATCCCTCCCTCTGCCCCAGTGCTCTTTAGGGCCAGTCTGAGCTCCGGATTAAACCCTGGGACCCCCCGCCTGGTCCCCGGGGGAAACAAAAAGTAGCATGAAAATTTCTTAACATGATGTAACCTCCTCCTCTTTTAGTCCCGAGTTAAAAAATCAGATTCCCAGAATATGCGCAGTGGGTTGGAGGAGTGGTGGCATGGGAGGTAGGGTAGCCGAGCTGTCCTGCCCTGGGCCTAGGGATGGAAAGACAGAGCCATGAAGCTGATGGGGGAAGGTGTGGATGGTGAGCGGAGAGGCTGCACCAGGGCAAAATGACCCACATCCCTTCCCGGGCTGTGCTTTGGGGACCTACCTGTCTCCTGAGCTCCACCTCAGCCTCTGATGCTGGGCTCTTCCCAGACCTCCTCATTCCAAGATCCCCCAAACCAGCCTCCATGAGCTTGTCTTGTCAAAAAGGCCCTGTTGCTGTGGTGATGTCCTTGCCGACATTACAGTGACAGCTGCCTGACTCCGTTCCACCCCTCCCGGCTCACGCCGTTCTCTGTCTCCTTGGCCCGGTGTCTGCCTACAACCCTCTTCTGTCAATTCAAGTTTGTTCTCTTCATTAAACAGAGCCCTGGAGGCCCCTCCGGCTAAGACAGCATTTCCTTCCTGGCTCCAGCCTAATTAGATGCCACAGATCTCAGCTGTCCCAGAACCAGACTTCTGCTTCCTGACCACCAGCTCTTCCCTGACATTAGATGAGCAGAGTAGGGGATCACCTGAGGGTCTCCGGGTCAAGAAGGTATAGGGGACACAGACTCAGAACTTCCTTGTCACCCACCCACAGCTGAATTCAAAGGAGCTTCCCTCACACGACATGACATGCAGCAGGACAAGGTGGAGCTAGGCTCACAGTTATCTGGAGGAATGAAAGCTAAAACCAGAAGGAAGGGCTTCCCGTATGGAGGGGTGTGAGATGTGTGGAAAGGTGGGTGTGCAGGGAGAGCCCCTCCCCTTTGAGGTACCAGAAAGAGGCAAGAGGACAGAAACAATGACCCCTAGGTTTGCTGGCTGCAGACATCTTGGGTTACCAGGTGTGTGATGATCTCCCCAGTTCCAGGAAGGTGGCCCCAGCCTTGTGCAAGAGGCTCTGGGGTCAGGGCTGAAGGGGGGCCTCTGTGGGGCTCTCAGGCCCCTAAGGAGTGCAGGCAACTACGTTTCTCTTCTCCTCACTCCTAGCTCCAGTCCGAAGCCCCAAGGACTCAGGACTCCCTCCCACCTTCTGGCAGGCCTGGTGCCCGCTCGCTAGGCTGACCCAGGTCTACCCCTGTGATGGACGCCCCTCCCCTCCTTCCTCAGCCAGTTTTCTGCTGGCAGGGACTAGGGATCTGGGCGGCTGCTTCCTCCACCCGTCCGCACGTTTTCCTCAGTGCCTACCTCCTGCTGCCTGCCCGAGGGGCCAGTTCCAGCCTGCCCCTCATAAATACGGGAACACTCGGTTCTGCACGGGTGGGCTCCATGCCCAGGGCTGGGGAGGGGGGCAGTTTTCTCCTGGCACAGGAAGCCTTGGGTGAGACACCTCAGTGGGGCAGCCCCAGAGACAGGCGGCACCCACTGGGAAGGGGTCTCCATAGACCAAGAGTGATGTCAAGACAGAGTGTGGCCTGGGCAGAACGGAGCGCTGGGAGGGCCAGAGTGCAAGCTGCAGTGTGGGCAGAAGGAAAGAGAAGATTTTGCCAGAAAGAAGACACCCGCCCCTAACCCCTAGCCCCCATGCCAGGTGAAGTACGTGTCTAGAGGTGGCAGCTCTCTGAGTCACAACATGAGAATCAGAAGTTCTCCATCATGGCCCCTCCTCCAACCCATCGCCACACTGCAGGGAGCCCAGGGGCATGATGGGTGGAGCAAGGCAGTTTCAGAAATGCAGCAGATGGGACAAGGTCCTGACAGGAAGGGGGCAGAGGCACACTTCAGGCTCTCAGGGGTCCTTAGTACCCAGGAGGAGACCCAGATGATATGACCAGGCCGTTTCAGGACTGTGTGACCCATTTGTCTGATGACACTGAGGCTTGACCAGGATAGTAACTTGCTCAAAGGCCAACCCAAAGGGTGTCCTGCCCAGTCCTAGTGTCACCCTGCACCCAGGAGAGGAGAGCTAGTCCTGCAAGATCCTCATCAATTCACACCGGAAG
This sequence comes from Balaenoptera musculus, assembly GCF_009873245.2. Classification (NCBI taxonomy): domain Eukaryota; kingdom Metazoa; phylum Chordata; class Mammalia; order Artiodactyla; family Balaenopteridae; genus Balaenoptera; species Balaenoptera musculus. The sequence goes on from NC_045787.1 coordinate 115,852,338, forward strand.
TAGACCTCCTCTGCCAGGCCACAAAGGAGAGAGGGTGTGTCTGGGGGGTGGTCTTGGAGGCTCTCATGCTGGGAGAGACAGCCCCCCAACCATACCATGAAGCCGTGTCTAAGGCACTGTGGGAGGAGATGGTGAGAGCTTGCTGGAGGGCTCAGGAGGGTGACCCAGAGGATGTGACATTTAAGCCGGGCCTTGGAGAATTTTGCAGAGGACAAGGTGAGAGGAGGGGGGGGCGGGCGCTGCCAGCACAGAGAACAGTCTGGGCCCAAGTCCAGGGGTCAGGAGCACCGAGGTGTAGGGGAACAGCGAGGCAGTGAGTTACAGGCCAGGAAGGGGAGCGTCAGAAGGGCCCCAAGACCTAGGCTGTCCTGGCATACTGCAGGCTCTCAAGACCTGTCAAGCAAATGAATGAATGATCAGATATGTGCCCTGTTAGAAACATCATCCCCTGTCAGAGTCACAGGGTAAGTGACTCTGTGGACCCCTCGAATTGCAAGCAAAACCAGGTGTATAAGGCGCATATTTTCTGAAGTAAGGGTCAAGGCCTTTACCAGATTCTCCACTAGAAGCTAGACTAGAAACTCCGTGAAGGTGGGGACCATGTCTGCTCCAATCCTTGGTGCATCTTCAGCCTCTGATAGAGTGCCTGGCATACAACTGTTGCTCAGCACATGTATGTGAGATACAGAAATGAATTCACAAAGGGGCCTGTGGCCCAGAAAAGGTGGGGCGTGGTCAAGAGTGAGACCGTGGAGGAAAAGAGGCTAGAGGCAGGGAGAGCAGAAGTGAGCAAGGAGCAGGGTGCCTCCTTCCAGAGACGGGGTATCCACCTGGAGGGGACGGCATGGGGGCAGGTGCCGGCCAGCGGGCAGTCTGCTTCTGCCACAGCTGAGAGGAGAGCACAAGGGGCAAGGCGGAGAGGCTAGACTGGGCCATTCTGGGTTAGAGATGTCTGTGGAACTCTTCCGGTAAGCAGCCTGAGGTGACTTCTAAAAATTCACTATTGACCCAGAAAACCCCACAAAAATCATGCAAATCATAGAGGTTCAAATCTTCGTGTTCACTTTAAGAACACTCGTGAAACTGCCCAGGCCATTAAGGGTATGCATATCCAAAAAGCCACCAAGTATCTGAAGGATGTCACTTTACAAAAGTAACCTGTGCTATTCCATCATTACAATGGTGAAGCTGGTAGGTGTGCCCAGGCCAAACAGGGGGGCTGGAAGCAGGGTCGGTGGCCCAAGAAGAGTGCTGAATTTTTACTGCACCTGCTCAAAAGTGCAGAGAGTAATGCTGAACTTAAGGGCTTAGATGTAGATTCTCTGGTCATTGAGTACATCCAGGTGAATGAAGTCCCCAAGATGCGGCGCAGGACTTACAGAACTCATGGTCGGATCAACCCATACATGAGCTCTCCCTGCCACATTGAGATGATTCTTACTGAAAAAGAACAGATTGTTCCTAAACCGGAAGAGGAGGTTGCACAGAAGAAAAGGATATCCAGAAGAAACTGAAGAAACAAAAACTTATGGCCTGGGAATAAATGCTGCCAAAAAAAAAATGCGCAAAAAAAAAAAAAAAAAGATCTGTGGGGTATCTCAGGGGTGGTAACTAAGTGTTTACCTGGCAGCATGGGTCTGGAAAAAGAAAGGCCATCAAACTAGAGATGGAGGCTTGGGATCATCAAATATAAGAGGGTGAAATCACCTACCAGTGGAGAGGGGAGAAGAGTGAAGCCCCAAACACAGCAAAGTCCCAGCATTCATGACGCCTGAGAGAGGGTGCTCAGAGGCACAAGAGGACCAGCAGGAGGACCACAGGGGCAAGGAAGCAGGTGGCACCCATGCCAAAGGCTGCTGAGAGGCCTGGCGGCCGGGAAACTCTGAGGTCACAGGGTCTGTCAAGAGCCACAGCTGCAGAGAGAGTTGGGGTTGTATTTACAGGGCAGATTCCTGCAGAGCAAAGAGGAGTGGAGGCTGAGCTGTGTGGAGTCAGTGGGCGTGAAACTCCCTCCACGTGGTGATCTAGGGAAGGAGCAAGATGGGGCAACAACCAGAGGAGGAATGGGAGGCGGCAACGTCGAGGGAAAGCTTTTAGAAGAGAGGCGATGTTAGTGGTTTGTTGGGGGAGAGAGAGAGAGAGAGAGGCTGAAGTCACCAAAGAAAGGAGTTTGTTGGTGGCACAAGGGCTCTGTGTGTGCAGGAGGATGTGGGTGAGTGTGAGGGCCACGTGCGGATCAGGAATGGGGATGAGGATGGGCCATGTTGTGGACTGTTCGAGAGTAATGCGGCCGGCAAGGAGCACCCCATCTCCTGACTTCTGCTGTCTCAGTGAAGTAGGGGGAAGGGGAGACGGGGCCCCCAAAGCTGTAGAAGCCTGTCCACTCCTCTCTCCAGCTCAGAGCCAGGCTTGGCGGGGAAGGGGTGAGGTGGCCTCAGAAGGTGAGCTTGATGGGCAACCTGAATTTCTTGCTAACTCTGTAGACTGGTGACACCCCAGACCCCCCCCTCCCAAGTTCCCTTAGGAAGCAGTGTTCTTTCAGCCATAAACCTTTGATCTGTACCAAATCCTCTTAAATTACTTTCTGTTTTCTGCCTGGACCAGTTTCCAGGGTGACCAGTCCTGTCTTTGCTCCCCGTTCTTAGAAAGAGAGTCAGAAAACTGGAAGCCCTGCCCAGACCCCTGACCCCCACATCCTCTTTCACAGGTTTCAGAGACTAAGGCCTGAGGGCAGGATGTGTACATCCGGGGTCAGCCGGCGAACCAGGAGCAGCCTGAGCCCAGACCCTTTTTCCATCACTTTCTGTTGTCGGACAGGTTGGAGGGTCCTCTAAAATCATCTTCATTTGCATTTTTCAGGGGTGAGGAGGAAATGATAGCTCCTCTGGAGGGGCAGGAAAGGCTGGGGTGTGCCTCAGCCAGAGAGGGAAGTCCACAGGGCCCTCAGGGCCCGCAGAACAGAGGTCAGGCTTGTCCTGCCTTCTCACAGCCCCTCAGGAGAGAGGTGAGGGGCTGCCCTTGGACTCTTGGCTTCTCTGGTGCCTGGAGCCCCCTGTCTGGCCAATCCAAGATGGAAGAGAGGCCACCTTCCACAGCCCAGAGACCCTAGAGCTTCAGATTCTCTTCCCTGGAGCACTGACTCAAAGACTAAAGTCAATTTCCACGTCACGGGGGAACTGCCTGAGATAGACTCCTCAGACACCAGTCAAAGCCATGTGCCTTTCCCTCACCTGGCTGTCTGCCCAGTGACAGCTTGCTGAGCTGAGGAACCAGCCCATCATCACACGTGCCCTCCCAGACACATTCTAGAGGCAGGGTCCTTCACCAAAGACTGCCCAATGGTGGGCTTTCCGACCCTGTGGCAGGTCCTTTGAGAAGTTTTATGCACAAGATGGGACTCCACAGTTAAAGCTGACTTGGACAATCAAATTGCCTTCAACCATCCAGGGACATTAATTAAGCAGGTACCGTCTGCAAGACGCTGGGGCAGCATCACCAGAGGGGCTGGAGCTGCGAGGAGAAACTGGGCGCCACAAAAGAGGGGGGACTGGAACTGGTTCCACGGGTGGATCTGGGGGCACAGCCCTGGGCTCTTCCCGGCTCAGACCCCTCCTTCTGAGGAAGGATGGGGGGCGGCTGGGTGGATGGAGGGAGGGATGTCGCTCACCTGCCATTGCCGTACTTGATGCGAATGTCGCGGCTGCGGTTGAGCTCCTTGCCGTCCTTGAACCAGCGGTAGGAGGGCTGGGGGTTACCGGCTGCTGTCTCACACTTCAGTGATTGCTTCTCACCCACCTGTCCCGTCTGGCTCTTCATCTTCTTCAGCTTGGGCCGGGTGGCTGTGGGGATACAAGGCAGGAGGTGAGCGTGTTGGTGGTGGGGCAGCGCCAAGCACGCGCAGCAGAGGAAGGGCCACTGTCCTGGGGGGGTGGGGTAGAGAGTGAGCCTGGGGAGCCACCCCTCCTGGTGTCGTTTCCTAGTTCAAATCAACAAGCCTTCACAGAGGGTCTGCGATGATGTCAGTGTGGGTACCGCCTATGGAGAGTTTTCCTTCATGCCTGGAATGGTACTCAGAGCTTGATACACATTAGCTGATGAAAATCACCCTGTGAGTTCATTGCAATGATTAAACCCATTTACAGATGGGGAAAACTGAGGCTCAGAGTGGTGAAGTCACCTCCCCAAGGGGCTGGAACTGGAATTCAAACCCCGGTCTCCTTGACTTCAGTGCTCATGATCTAATTCCTGTCGCAGACCCCCAGGCCTATGCTGGGCCCAGAGGACACAAGTGGACCAAAATGACAGACACAGCTCCTGCCCTCAGGAAGTTCAGTCTGGCAGAGGAGCTGGAACCTGGCATTGACATCACAGCGTGGTTTATGGAGGCCTGGGGGTGCTGAAGCCCAGAGGCGTGTCCCCAACCCAGGCTAGGGGAGGAGCTAACTCAGCTGAGAGCTAAAGGATGGGGGAGCTAGAAGGGAGGGAGGTGGGTCCTGGCTGTGGTTTATCAGAATCGCACGTGGGCAGCAAGGTGAGCTGCCCTGAATGGGTGAAGTGGTGTGGCTGTGTGCGGGATGGGGCCTGGGGCTACACTGCTGGGCACAGGGCTGCAGGGCTGCAAATGCCAAGCTAAGAGGCTTCTCTCATTTTTCTTGAACACCATTCTATTTCCGCCTGCCCTGGTCTCCCATGTTTCATCTCCTTGCCCCCCTCCCTCTAACAACCTAAAAAAAGAAAAGGAAAAAGTACTCTGTTCTTAGGACAGTGATGGCAAGTCCATGCTCACTGCTGGGGTGTGTGATAATTTCCACTGGACAGCCCTGTAAAGGATACCCAGTGCCTTTGTGTGTGCTCTCATTTGGCCACCGAGCTCTGTAAGGCAAGTGTCATGCTGACATAAAGGGTGAAGATGAGACTCAGGTTAAGAAACTTGGCCAAGGTCACCCAGCCAGGCAGCCACAGAGCCCAGGTATCTGGATTTGCAATGTGTCAGGCTTGTAGCAGGCCGGTGTCTGCTTTTGCAGCCTCAATGGCTCTCTTTGAGGAACAGAGAAACTGGTTGAAGGGAAGGGTCTGCTGGGGGTAGAGAGTTGTCTGGGGACTGACTGACCCTGTCTAGGCCATTGGTTCTTCCCCCACGAGTTCAGAGTCACAGCTCGAGCTGGCTCTGGATTAAGACAGGTGAGAGGGCCTGGCTACAGGGGCCCCTCACTGAACCTAACCCTGGGCTGCTGCTTTTAGTAGGGAGTAGATGAGCATGGGGTACAGGGGCAGAGGGAGCATGGAGAGAAAGTGCTCCCAAAGCCTTAAAAAATATAGTACATAGATTCAAAAAAATGGTGCTTGTGAAATGATTTTGTTCATTTTAGAAAATTCAAAAACACAAATGGATAAAAGAAAATAAAATCATCCATTATCCTAGTACTTACAAGTATTTAAAACACACACACACACGCACCTACACATCTATTTTTAAACAAAGTGGGATCAGTGCCAGTAACATGTTTCTTTCATGTAATGAAACACTGTAAGCCTTTCACCTTGGCATTAAGTATTAATAACATTTTGCAAACTGACTTCTATAGGACAGGCATATCCAGAAAGAGGATAATAGATACTACTTAAGAAAACGGTTCCATGAGCAAATCAGTTTGGGAAATATGTGGGTAAACATTAAAGATGTATCTTCATTGACTTCAGTATGATTCCCCAAGTAAGGGTCTTGGAGCTTTTTTGGGAAACCCTTGACTTTATTTCCTTGAAATGCTATTATCTGGAATAAGTTCTATAACATAACAACTTATGTGTGTATATATTTATAGATATATAAATATTTTAATAGAGAATATATTCACATGATTCAAAATTCAAGAAGTGAAAAGGGGTATGTGGCTTAAAAAACAGATCTCCCTCTAACTTTGAACCAAGGCCACACAGTTGCCTTTCTAGAAGGCAATCAATTTTATCAGTTCCTTTTACATCCTTTCAGAGACCTTTTAAGCATAAACAAAAACCCCTAGTATTTACACACACATTTTTTCCCTATAGCACCATTTTCTGGGTTGCATAATATTCCTGAATGGGTGAATCGGAACTTATGTAACCAATTCCTATTGTGGAGCATTCAGCATACATTCTCCCCTGCCTCACCACACCCCATCACAGACAAGCCCAGAGGAACACCCTTGCAGCTTCATCCAGTGTATATATCCAGTGCACATTAACCTTTGCACATATCCAGTGTATACTGCTGCACGGGCAGTGAGGCTCCTGACTCAGACTGCCTGTATTCAAACCCAGGCTTTGCTATTTGTTAGTTCTGTGTCCTCAGGCTATTGCCTTAATCCTTCTGTGCCTCAGTTTCCTCATCTGTAAAACACAGGTGATAAAAATAGCTCCTACCTCATGGGATGATGACTGAGGATTATATGAGATAAGGGATGTAGAGCCTGGCACGCACAGAGCATTTAATAAAGGTTAGCTATTACTGTTATCATTATCCACAATTATTTCCTAAGGCAATCTTCCTAAAAGTGGAATTGCTGCGCCAGAAAGTGTATAGTCTTCTTCAGCTTTACACGTTGCCAAACTGCGTTCTGGAAAGGTTGCACCAATTTGCACTCCCACCACTGAACGATGGTGCCTGTTTTTTCCACACCCTCACCAACATGAGGTATTATCATGTATTTAATCTCTGCCAATTAGCTAGGCAAAAGATAACGCCTCTTTGTTGTTTTCATTTGCACTTATTTGATTCCTGGTGAGGCTGACTGCTTTTCATAAGTGTATTGGCTCATTGTATTTCTTCTTTTTGAATTGCCTGTTCTTGTCTGTACTCTTGTTTTTCTATTGGGTGCTCATCTTACTGATCTGTAAGAGTTCTTTATAAATAGTAAGGCTATTCACCTTTTGCTACAATGTTTTTCCCCAATTACCTGCTTCTTACATTTTTAAATGTTGGTTTATTGTTTTGGGGTTTTTTTTTTTTTTTTTTGACACTCGGAGATTTTATGTGTATCAACCTATCAATCTTTGGGACTTTCTGGAACTTCGTTATTCTAGTGTGATTGAAGCCCTGCCTCAGCATCCTTCCCCCTTACCTACACCCCACCGTCCTCCGTCTGCTTGCTCTCGGGGCCCCAGTCACTCCTTATCGATAGTTATCAACCCTAGATGCTAATGAGAACCATATGGAAAGCTTTAAAAAGTGTGTCAGTGCCAGGGACATTGTTCTGGACATTCTGAAGCAGGACCTGTGAGGATGGGTCCAGGTATGTGGGTTTTAAAAATATATAATAAATATGTAACATACTCTAGGCAAGAGCAGGTATTGTAAGTGTAGAGCTTGACAGCTGGCTGCAAGCTGAACACATCTTCACAGGTGGCTTTGCTCCAAGGTTGGGTTGACACCCAGTGAGCTAACCTCTTGGTCACCTGGTGACCTGCCACTAGGCTCCTCCCCCTCCTCGTGAACTGGGGACACAGAGAGCTCTTCTCAAGTTCTAAGGTGCCTCCTTCCCCTGCTTGGAGAGTGTTGACCTTTCCTGAAGTTCTGAGGTGAGGGAGCCCCCTGACCCCACCCTCCCCAACCCAGGCCCCCTTCCTCCCAGTGAGCCAGAGCGGGGGTGGCGGAATACCTGGTGGGAGGAGATGGTGCTTCCTGACAAGTCCTGGAGCCCTGTGCCCTGAGCCCGAGGCCACTGCTTAATGGTGGTGGTAATGGTTACACAGAGACTGACCCAGAAACAGCAGGCACGACCCCAGTTCAGAGGGCCCGAGGAACTGGGGCCTTCAAGGTCGTTCCCTGCCACCAATGGGAAACCCAGGACAGCATTTCAGATCACAAGGAGCCACCCCATCTAGTGAGAACCTTGTGTGACCTGACCCGAGTGACAGTCCACTCACTTCAGAACCCCATCCAGTTCACTTGTTCCCCATTCATTCACCCTACTATATGCCAGGCACTGTTCCAGGCCCTGAGTGTACAGTGGTGAGCAAGGCAGATAAACCTCCTGCTCTTGGGAGCCTGCATTAGAGTGAGGAGAGTAGATAATAGCAAACAATCTCAGGAAATATGAGGCAGTAATAAGCTCCTGGATAAAGGCCTTGAGGGGTGAATGAGCTTGGTGAGTTCAAGGGATAAAAAAAGACCCAGGTGGCTAGAAGATTCTGGAAGGCAGGGGAGCCTGGAGAAGTAGGGCCAGGTGACTGACATGAGGCTGTGTGAGCTAGGACGAAAAGTCTGGGTTTGTTTTGCCTCCCCCCGCCACTTTTGATGTGCTTACTAGAAGATTTTATATTACATATGTGGATCGCATTATATTCCTGTTAGACAGCACTGGGCTAAAGGATGACAATCAAAACAACCATACATTTCAATCATGCTGTGTTCGTTACGAAGAGTCTTCTTTTCTGTCCCTTAACATTTCCTCACAAGCATCATCTGAGATACTGAAAGCCTATGTCTCCTGCTCTAGCAGCATCCAGTCCTGGTCCCTGTTCACAGATATCTTAGTTCACGGCTCTTTGAAAGCCAAGGATGTGTGTTTTGAAAAGGAATGGGACCCCGCGAACAGGCTGCATTTTTTACTTCAAGCAAGTCCCTTGGAGAGAGGGGCGGCAGCCCAGGAAGAACGCCCCGCAGGTGGCACTGGGAACATTGCCCAGAGGACCTCTGTACCCTCACTCCTGGGCCTGGAGCCCTGTCAGGCTTTCTGCAGTGAGGAGCGTGGGCAACCTGTACAAGACGGCCCTGGAGTTTTATAGATGTGATGGGAGGTATCAGAGGCTTATAAGTCGGGGAATGACTTGATCTTACTTTACTTTCTGCATTTTAAGCTCGTTCTTATCCTGAGCCACCATTGCTTCTCCCACTGCATCCCATTGGATTCAGTACCAGACCCTGGGGACACCTGGGACAAGGCTAAGAGGCTGCTGACACAGCAGACCTTTGAGGAGCTGAAGATGGAGCTTACCAGGCCTCAGACATGAGTGGGCCAGCTCTAGCCCCAGCCTGGGCACCATCTCTGAGCCGGGTCCGGTATTGTCTGGGTCCCTTTTATAGCCCAGGGCCCAGAATGCAATGCTAGTGTGAGGTATGGAGACCACTGTACCGTGTCCCTAGAGTGTCTTGGGGTCAGAGCTGAACCAAGCAGAGAGACAGTCTTCCTGGGGTGGATGGGATCTGTCAGGACAAGAGCTGAAGCAACCCAGTGGGTAGGCTCTCACCCCGTAGTCAGTCAACCTGTGTTTACTGAGTGTTACTATGTGCCAGGTCCTGTGCTGTCCCAGACAGAAATGATCTAGCCCCGTATGGAGCAACCACTCCTACCGACCAAGGAGCTTAGCTTGTGCCTCTCTGTTATTGTTTTGTTACATAAGAAATACATTTTTGTTGTAGAAAAATTGCACATTGTGGGCTTCCCTGGTGGCGCAATGGTTAAGAATCTGCCTGCCAATGCAGGGGACACGGGTTCGAGCCCTGGTCCGGGAAGATCCCACAAACCGCGGAGCAACTAAGCCCGTGCGCCACAACTGCTAAGCCTGCGCTCTAGAGCCCGTGAGCCACAACTACTGAGCCCACGTGCCACAACTACTGAAGCCCGCGTGTCTACAGCCCGTGCTCAGCAACAAGAGAAGCCACCGCGATGAGAAGCCCACGCACCGCAATGGAGAGTAGCCCTGGCTCACCACAACTAGAAAAAGCCTGTGCACAGCAACGAAGACCCAACTCAGCCAAAGATTAAATAAATAAATAAATAAATTTATTTAAAAAAAATTGCACAGTTCAAGTAAGGAAAAAGAAAAGCACATTTAAATCCATTCAATTACCACCAGAGAGAAAACCACTGTCAACATTTTCAAATACTTCCTGCAAGACTTTTCTCTTGAAAACGTTTTATAGCCTACTTTTCTTGGTTAACATATTATAAAGACATTTCCCCAAATCTAGAAATACAGATCTAAATCATTTTAAAGGCTGCATAATATTCCGTTGTTCAGAGGAATTTGTTCGGTTATCTCCAACCTTCTGCTAATGTTAACAATACGGCCATAAACTTCTCTATAAATTCAGCTTTGCAGCCAAAGGGAGGGCTCTCAGTCCTGAGGGTCTGTGCTTATTTCCCCACACAGAGAGGGGACCCTAAAGGCCCAGCACACAGGAGAGCGGACAGACGAGAGGCATCAGGTAGAAGCAAGAGGAAGATCTGTGCTCGAAAGAAGTGGGTGGAGATTCCCAATACCCTGCTTCCCCGGGGCTGCTGCTGCCCCCCGGGGGCAGGGGCAGACGGCAAGTTGATGGCCTAGGTGGCCCTAGGGTGTTGGTCAGCCCGCCCTTCACCGCCCCTAGTGTCTCCTCAGACCAAGCCCTGTCTACTGAGCTCCCATCCTCCTTGAGAGGTCACTTCGTCCTGTTCCCTTCCCAGTCCTGCTGCTTAGGGCCCACCTCAGCAGCAGGACTAGGGCTCTCTGGAGTAGGGGTGTGGGCGTGTGGGGAGAGCTCTTTTGGCAGCTTTCTAACAACAAGAGGAAGGTCTCTCAGGGATGACCCAGGTCTCTGCAAAAAGATCTCCCTTGATAAGGGAGCCCGTAAAACCTTAAGACACATCTCAGTTGTCATGAATTGGGCCATGGTTAATCTGGGGGCTTCTGCTTTCTCATCACCCGATGCCAAGCCAGGGCATCTGGCCCGCATCTGTGTGGCAGGGAATCCCCAGAAAGCACCTCACTGAAGAGAACAACAACAGTAAGAACAACCAGGGCTGCTCCTTTCCCACATCCCAGCCCCGAGGCCAGGCAGTACCGCTGCTGCCAGCAGCTTGACCTCATTCCTCTCGGCAGTGGGCGGTGGGTGCGGAGCCTGCAGAGATCTGAGAGCAAGACAGACGCCTGGGACTGGGCCAGGCAGCCCAGCCAGGCGGACCAGGCCCGGCCTCCCTCCCGACAACCAGGGCGCAGGGGCAGCGGACTCCTAAAAGGGTTAATGGTCCTCACCTCACGACTAAGGCTGAGCAGTCCCCTTTGCAGGGCAACACCTGGAGACAATGTGGCCAGCCTGCCTGGCATCAAAGTCTCCCACTGTCCTGCTGCTGATGGGCTGTGGGCCAGCCCCCTCCCTACCCCTCCCCCACCCAGAAAGTGACCGTGACCTATGGGAGGTTAATTACAGACTCCAAGTTCAAATGAGAAAGAAAGAAGAAACAACAACAGCTAAAAACACAGCTGGTTTAAGTGAGCACAGAGGGCCTACTCTGAAACCGGCCATCAGGTATCCTCCCCGGAGCCTGCGGAAAAGCCATTTGATACCCACAGGCCAGGCCTCCCAAAGGGATTGTGTCCCTGCTGGGCCTCTTGGCTTTCCCTGAGCCACCTTTCCTCAGCCAACCAGGCCCAGCCTGGTTCCTGGGCTTGCCTTGCCCGCTTCTCACACCATCCAACAAATATCCACCTCAGTCCCTATGATGTACCAGCCACCTACCAGCCATCAGGGATATGGTGCTAAGCAAGAAAACGTGGCCGCTGCCATGGGCTCCACTGAGGCTGGGAGTGGAGTGAAAGCCAGCCCAGACCTAATGGGCCCTTAGCTCAACAGGCCAGGTGCCTGACACCTCAGCTACAAGGTAGAGAAGAGGGGCCAGGGCTGGCTGGGGATGGGAGCTAGAGAGAGCAGACGCTGGTCCAGGGGGATGGGTAAGGAGAGGGGAAGGGAGGAAGGAGGAGGACACAAAGCTTGGCAGCTCCAAGACCAATTGAGATGGTTCCTGCCTTAAAGCCTCGCCTGCCCATCCAGAAGCACCCATCCACCGACACCCAACCCTACAGTGCGAGGGCAGGGCAAGAACAGGCCTGTCTTGACCACCAGGGCCAACACTATGCCCCTCCCTTCCCCCAGCCCCCTCTGCCAGGAGCCCGGCGGCCTGACAGAAACACTGCCGCCTCGGGACCCTCCCAAGACAGAGATGCCCAGCCCCGGAAGTCAGGCAGGTCTACGCCACGGTTCCTCACCTAGGTTCAGGGCTGAGACATGGGGTCAGGAGCAGCAGAGATGGGGGACTGCGGGGGATGTCACCTATGTCTGGGGAGACTGCACAGGTTCACAGAGCAGAGGCACCAGTTGCTGGGGTGGCATACGGCTCCCTGGTTCTTACCAGTGCTTGGGGCACAGACCACAGACAACTAGAGTTGGCACAGAGGAAGCCGTGCATAACAGAGGAAAGAGTGGTAACCGAGGACACAGTAGTTCAGGTCTTTGTCCTGGTCTCCCAATTTTCCAACTGTCCGCCCTTAAGTAAGTAGTTTAGCCTTTCTGGGCCTCAGATGACTCATCTATTAACCACACTCTGCCTATTTTAGAGGAATGGGGCAAGAGAAAGCTCTCTATGGAGGGATGGAAGAGATTATCATCTCTTTGGCCGCTGCAGGTAGAGGTAGAGACAACAGAGATGACAGTCCTGCAAGGCCATTACCATTTGCCCAACTCTGTTTAAGCTCCTCATTGGGCAAGGATGGGCCCTGGCCTCGGAGAACCCTCTGGAGGAGGCCTGCTGCTGATGGACTAGGCTACCCCTTGTTCGAGGAACCCAGAGAGAAAGAGAGCCGCAGAGGGGAATCCCAGAGCCCCTTTCCCCTTTGGGACAGGTCTGCACTTCCCACCTCATCAGCCTGGCTGGAGAAAGTTGTTCCTGAAGCTCTAGGTCAGGGGAAAATGAAGTGGGGGTGGGGAAAGGGGAGGCACCTTATACACCAGACAAGACTGGCTTCTCAACCTGGGATGCATGCAAAACCACAGGATGACCTCAGGGCCTCTTTCTGAAGGGTTTGCCAAGCTCATTAGTAAGGAAAAGCAGCACCTTTGTATTAAAACAAACAGATCTATGATGGAGTACACTTGCAAGTTCATGTGGATTTTTAACATAAAATAAAAATACAAGAATTCAAAGAAATGTTGGGTTTCAGGGGAAAAAGTCTTAGCAGGCCTGATACAGGTAGGGATACAGGCCCACGTGCTCACCAAATGCAGATACCTCAGTGGGTTCTGGGGTCCCCCACGTTGCCAGAGGCCTGGCCACCCGCCCCACAAGTTATCCTTGGAGAGTCCTGGCCTAAGTGCTCTGGAGTCTGGGAGGGCTGAGCTGTGGTCTTTGTGGTCCCGGCTAGTGACACAGGGGGCTGGAAAGAACTCACCCTAAAACAAATCACTGTCTGGATCTGCAGTCAGTAGCTCACGAACAGCACGGGGAAAACCAGTTTCTCCATCTTCTCTCCCAAGACTGCTCTTTCTCCTGAGTTCCCGCTTTCAGTCACCTTGTCATCTGTGACAACTCTGTGTCTCTCCCCAAAGGTGGAGACCAATCACCTTCCACCAAGCCTCACCCTCCTAAGCCTCCATCGTCTGCCAGGCCCTGGTTCAGGCTATATTGCTCCCCCAGCCCAGAGTACCACTCTGGGAAGATTCACCTCCACGTGCCTCTCCGACATTCCGAAACCCTCCTTGGCTCCATGATGTCTGTAGAAGGAAGGCTACGGGCCTTCCTTGGCTGGCAGCCAGGGTCCTCAGGGGAAGCTTGCTTGGTCAGTGAATGGCCCCTTCCCAAACACAGCTCTCTGCCTTTTCCCCTACCGGTTCCCTTCAGGAATTACATATTCCAGGCAAACCAGATCACAGGCTGATCCCCAAGCGTGCCTGTTCTGTCCTCTGCCTGCCTCCATCCCTGTGCTCATGCTCCGCCGCCAGGTCTTTCCCCACAGAAGCACAGTTGAGAGTGTCAGACACACAGGCTGGGGGTCAGACCAGTCTCGGCTTGCATTCTGGCTCTGCCCAGCGTCTTGTATAACTAGACAAGTTACTTAACCTCTCTGAGCCTTTAGTCCCTTGTCTGTAAAACAGGAACAATCTCACCCGCCTCTTAAGATTGTGGTGAGAATTAAATGGGGACAATGTATGTCAAGAACTTAGCACAGTGCCTGGAACAGAGAGATAGCTCAAGAACTGGCCCTTCTTATTCATCTAAGTCCCTCGAGATCACCTCAGATGGCATGGCCTTCTCTAAACCACTGAGCCAGGAGCAACCTCTGCCTTGCACAGACTCCCTGAGCATTTCACCTGCCCTACTTTGGGCTTTCTACCTCAGAGCAAAGTGGGTTCTTATCTTTCTAGACTGTGGGACCCTCAGGGAGGGGATGTGTGGGAGCACAGCCATACTCCTGGCGTCTGGCACTGAGTAGGCGCTCACTGATCACTGGCTGAACAAATGAATTAGTGATGTAAAGCTGGCCTGTGGCTGATGGGTGCCTCACAGTGGCCCAGGTCAAGACTGCTGTGAGCGCTCAAGGAAGGTTGGGGTCCCTTGACGGCTAATCCCAGGGCCCTTTCCCACCCAACACTCCTCCGCAACTCAGTCCCTTCCTTCCCCCTCAGCCAAAACATCTGCCCCAGGACAGCAGAGCAGATGGTGCAATCGGGGCCTCCCTGAAGGACTACTCTTGCTCAGCCCACCGGGCTGCTCGCCAGCCGAGGGGCCCCCGGCCGTGGGCAGGAAGCTCAGCCAGGGCAGCCTCTTGCCATGAGACTGCTCTTCTTCAAATAGGAGAACGGGCCACAGGTGTCTGGGTACAGGGTTGAAAGAGCTTGATAACGGCCTCCGTCATTCTTTCGCTCAAGCATGTATCGGGCACTCAGGACATGTCAGGTGCTGGGGGTCACGTGACACGGTCTCCCTGGTGGGGATTCCAGCTGAGCGGGGTATTGCCCACACAGTGGGGTCGGTACTGTGATGGGGAGGTGCTGGGTGATGTGAGGGCACAGACCATACACCTCAGCCTCCCTCCTCACCCTGAGGGCCAGGGAGGGCTCTGCGGAGGGAACAAAGCCTGTGCTGGGCCTGAAGGGTGACAGGAGTTGGCCAAGAGGAGGGAGACGGTGTTCTAGGCAAAGGGTTCAAAGGACCAGGGCAGGAGACCACAGTGCACTCAGGGAACTGAGACCCGAGGCTCCGTGGTCGGCGGGAGGGGGCAGTGTCTCAGGAAGCTGTCGCTCTCTTTCTTGCCCGGTAGCTGCCAAACCCTTTACCTTGTGGTGTGTGAACTTCTCTGGGCCTCAGTTTCCCCATCTGTACAGTGAAGGGACTGGCCCATGAGCTCAGATCCAGCCTTGCCTGACTGGGCCAGAAGTCACAGACCTTTGGCCAGGCCCAAACCTCCAGAATCCTTCTAAAGTATTGCCAGCCGGTGAGCTATCCCAAGGCAAAGCTCATGCCCCCTGTACGCACCCATCACCATACACACATCCTGACTAATCGGCTGGGACCGTCGAAGGAGCCCTGGCCGTGTCCTCCCCTTGCGCATCCTGCCACAAACTGGTGGTGGCTGACGATGCCTCAGGAGCGGCTCTGGGAGACCAGGTCAGCCTCCTTGCTCAGAACACTTCACTCCGTGCTGTTTCAGAGAAGTCTAAACTCACCAGCCTGACACTCAGAAAACCCGTTTGGCCCTGTTGATCTCTCCCTCCTACACACCACGTTCAGCAGCATATCTTTGGGATTGCACTTTATTTCCCAAACACCCTCTGTTGCCCCCTTTTGCTCACGTGGTTTCCTCAGCTGGAACACCGAGCCTCTTTCGATCTCTCCAGCACAGTGCTTCCTTTCACCAAGGTCTACCTCAACCCCATCTCCTCCAGAAAGCCTGCCCAGATTCCTCTGATGGGAATGAGTCTCTCTTCTTGCCACTCTGTGTCAGCCCTTGCCAGGCTCGACCTTGCAGCTCTAGGTCTGTCCCCATCTCTCTCAGCCCACAAGGTGGCGACCCCATTCCCCTGACAGCCCCCAAGCATGGTGCCTGGCACAGGTGCTGTGG
This sequence comes from Balaenoptera musculus, assembly GCF_009873245.2. Lineage (NCBI taxonomy): Eukaryota > Metazoa > Chordata > Mammalia > Artiodactyla > Balaenopteridae > Balaenoptera > Balaenoptera musculus. Next base: position 115,868,193 of record NC_045787.1, read on the forward strand.
GGCTGGCATGCCCTCTGCAGGGCTCTGCCCTGGGAGGCTGGGCCACAGCTTAACCAGTGGTTCTCATGCTTCAGCACGCAACACAGTCAACCAGAGGGCTTGCTAAAACTGCTGGCCCCCATCCCCATGGTTTCTGATTTAGAAGGTCAGGGGTGGGGCCCAAGAATTTGCATTACTAGCAAGTTCCAAGTGTATGCTTTAAACCGGGTTCCCACTGGTTGAAACATTCACCTTTTGCACAAGGGGTTCCATAGGACCAGAAAACTACCCAGACTGGTGCTAGATCTCGCTGGACTCTGGATCCCGAGCTTGGTTTCTGCTTAGACTACTTGACCATAATAACCTCAGGCTTCCCAGGAGCTCCTGCCTGTCGGTACAGCCTCAGGGCCTTGGGCTGCCCCTCTGTCAGTGCTCCACGGTTCCTATTCACACCTTACTGCCACAGTCACACTGCAAGCTCCTTGTGAGGGCAGGGACACAACCTGCCCATCTCTGTACCCTTAAACCCTGCCCAAGAGCCCAGGAAGTAAATATCTGACCAGTTGTGTGATGGGAAGGACCTGCTCCAACAAGTGGACCAACAGAGCATCCTATGCCCTTCACTGGTTTGCCTTGAGAGGCACGGACTGTGGAAGAGCCCGGAGCCAGGTGGACTGTGCATGGCGAGGCAGGGTGGAGGGGGCAGACCTGAGCCTAAGATCCCATGCTACCACTAAGTCATGCTGGATCACAGGCCAGTCGTGGACTCTCTCCCTGCCTCAGTTTTCTCATCTGTAAAGTGGGGATGATAAAATAGTATCTCTATAGAACCAGGACTGACACGTAGTAAGTGCTCAGTAAATGATACCTGCCTCCTTTCTCCCCACTCCTGTCCCACCTCCCAGCCCCAAGCAGGTTGGGTATGGAACGTTCCTACCTCTTGGAAGGCCCTTTCTCACCCTGGTGAATTCCTCCTCACCATCCAGGCTCAGCTCAAATGTCACCCCTCTGAGGAGCCTCCTCTACACCCTCCCAGGAGAACAAATCATTCCTTTCCTCATCATATACCTCATCACATACAGATCTCTGACTTTACACTTGGTTGCAATCACAGGTATTTTGTAAGGATCCGTCTTGAGCTTCTTGAGGTCAGGAGCTGCGATTTATTTGCACAGGAGGAGCTCGATGAATGTTTGCATATTTATTTGCATAGGAGGAGCTCAGTGAATGTTTGCAGAACTGAATACACTGTAGTGAATGAGAGCACATGCAGTGTGTATAGTTCCCATGTGGCCACGACCTGGAAGTCTTGGTGAATGGATGGATGGCTAGGCCAGGGCTGGGCTGGAGGGAGACAGAAAGCATAGGCTGCACTGTCCCCTGCTAAGTTATAAATGGTGTGCTACAGGCTCAGGCATGGTGGGAAAACACAGTGGGCACATGGTTCTGATGGACCCCAGGCTCAAGTTCTGGCAGCGCTTTGCCAGTATTTTAAAAAAACCCTTCTCTTCCCTATGCCAACTGTTCGTCAGGCCAGCCTTGTGTGCTTGAATGCAGAGGAGACTTAGAAGGCGGAGTGGGGCTGACAACCAGGCATGGGTAGCCACGCTGGGAAGCCCACCCGAGGCCAGGGCTAGGGCCTGCCAGTGCTGGGCTAGCACCTTTTCCTCCATACACTCCTCACTCTGGCACCACCCTAAGGTCAGGGCTGGCCTGACTTGGCCCTGAAGCTCCCAGCACCAAGGGCAGAGGGCAGAAGTGGGGATCACTTAGGCATTCTAGTCAATATCCGAGTCCAAGGGCTTCTGCTTCCCAAGAAGCTGCTGCTTCTTCCTCCAGCGGCTCATAGAACCCACAGGGGCCAGAGGGCCTGAGGGAAGGAAGGGCCCAGCTCATACTCTTTTTTTCTTTTATCAATTTATTTACTTATTTCTTGGTTGCGTTGGGTCTTCGTTGCTGCATGTGGGCTTTCTCTAGTTGCAGAGAGTGGGAGTTACTCTTCTTTTCGGTGCGCGGGCTTCTCACTGCGGTGGCTTCTCTTGTTGCAGAGCACGGGCTCTAGGTGTGCGGGCTTCAATAGTTGTGGCACATGGGCTTAGTAGTTGTGGCTTGCGGGTTCTAGAGTGCAGGCTCAGTAGCTGTGGCGCACGGGCATAGCTGCTCTGCGGCATGTGGGATCGTCCCGGACCAGGGATCGAACCCATGTCCCCTGCATTGGCAGGAGGATTCTTAACCACTGTGCCACCAGGGAAGTCCCACCAGCTCATACTCTTTTAAAGGAGACTATCCCCTTTGCTTGCAGCCTGAAGCCCTCGGTCCAATTTTACTTCTATCCCAGACTTACTGGCCACTTGATTCCCCCACAGTGGGTGACTCACTGTGTGCCCCCAGCCCCACTGCTGGGCCAATCTGGAAAGACCAGGGCTCTCTGTCCCCTCGTCCCCACCGCTGAGTGTCTGGGACCTGGGCTGAGGACCTATAAGTCCTGGGGTGTGAACTGCTTTGAGCTCTCAGGATGAAAGCCTGCTGGGCAGTACAAAGTCACTCTCTGCTTGTTGTTCTTGCTCCTAATGAACCCTGGGGTGCCAGGGAGCCGGAGCGGAGTGTCAGACACAGGCTGAGCCCCAGAGGGCCAGGAGGACCACTCCAGGTGCCCGGCTCAGCAGGGTCACCCAGGGGCCAAGGCCAGAGGCAGAGGCTGCCAAAAACAACTGCCAGATGTGGCTCAGCCACGTACACATAGGCAGGCGCGTGACCACCTCTGACCTGACCCCGGACAGCCTAAAGACAGGAGTTGATCCTAGAAGTCTGGGCGCTATCTTCACCAAAGGCAGGAGATGGGAAAGATGAAAGAGAAAGACCTTGCAAGGATTTTTTGCACCCATTCAAATGAGATGTGTCCAGAGCGCTCAGCTAGTGATGCTAATCCCCCTTCATATCCCCGTGAAGACCAAAGCCTGTCCCCTGCCCTACTGTGGGCAGACACAGAGTCCACTTCACACGGGAGCTCCAACAGAGGGACACTTTCCATCAAACCCTGACCGGACTTTCAGGGGGCACATGGAAAAGGCCAGTTACTTAGAATCAAATTCCAAAGTCGTTCTTCAAAACAACACAGCATTTTCAGGGGTTATCAGTTTCTTTGGGGCCAGCTTTCCCCCTTCCTCCCACCCTAATCCCATAGCTCTCCTCCTCTCAGGATTCTCAGAGACACAGGGCCTGAGGGCTGAGGCTCTGCCGTTGCTGTGGAGAAGGTGAGAGCTGAGAGCAGAGCACATTTCCTGAGGCCCAGAGAGAGGGAGGGCAGTGCCCGGGGCCACACAGAGGCTGGACCCCAGGTATGTGAGTGAGCTTATTTTCCACCCCTCCCCCCAAACACTGCTGCTAAGGCTGGCAAGGCTAACCAGCCACCCCTACCCCAGTCCCCTGGGATAAGGGAAAATGGGGGGTGAGGGGAACCCAGCCCCAGGTAGGGATACCAGGCATTGGCCCCACAAATTCTCAGTGAGTCATGGGGCAGAGTTCACACCTGCAGTTCAGTCCCACCCGGCACCCCTGTGGCTGTTTCCCCACGCTGGCCTGGGTTTGAGTATAGCGGTACCCTTTCTGCTATTTGCAAAGGAGGAGATAGGGCTGCTGGATGTGTGGTCAGGGACAGGGGAGCCAATTAATTAATGTTCCCTCCTTTCTCCCTCCCACTTTCCAGATTCCCTCCCCCGTCTAAGCTGAAGATTTTAATGGATAACTTGCTCACACTCTCCATGTCTGCACCTCCCAATCTTTCAACCAAATGTGGCTCCACCCTGGCTAAGACCCCTCTCCAGCTGCCCAGTGTCCATGTTCTCCCTGGCAGGGGCACTCTGAGCATAAAAGAGGAGGACCCTGCAGCCTCAGATGGGCCTGGAGGGCAGTTGTGAGGGAGGCCTCCCGCTCTGTAGGCCACTGTTGGCTTAAGCACTCATCCTACCAGGTTTGAAATCAGACTCACCCAGTTACATAGCAGGGATTTAAGACTGTTGCTTCTCACTGACATGGTTTCTCCTGATATCTTGTTTCAGAGCATGATCATCCCCCATGATTCCCCCATTCCACAGTGTCCCAGGTCTCCAAAAGTCCTCTAGCTTAGGCCTTTGGTCTGTTCGGTATCTACCGATCGGCCAACTCCCTGAAAGAAGCATTCTGAAGAGCTGCCCACTGGGAAGCAGGAAACAAGAGAAAGCAGAGAAGAAAAGACAGCAGGAAAGATTATAGTTAGACATCAAGAAGGACTTTCTCACAGGGGTAGAAGATGCTGGAAGAGATCACTGAGAGGCCCGTGGCATCTTCTACTCATAGCCCTCTCCCATCTCTGCCCCAACGCATACTCTACCCTCTGCGGCTGCTCGTTTCCCGGCCCTATCAGCTGAAGCCCATGTGGCTTGCTACCAGCTCAGCTCCTGCAAACTTGACATTGGAAGGGTGCCCTTAACTAGCCAGCCTTCCAAGGTGCCCACACGAGGATGTGTATGGTGGGGTGGGAGAAGAGGGTGGCTCACTGAGCCAAAGCCATGAATTCTGATCCTGAAAATAGGCACCCTGAATTCCTTCAGATCTCAGATTGGAGGTCATCCACACTACATGAACCTAGACTAAGCTGCCTCACATTTGTATGGTCAGGGCAGACCCACAGTGTCCATTACCTTACAGAGGACTCCTAGACACACTCATCCAGCAGAAATGGGCAAAGAGGCTTTCTTTATGAAGAAGAGAAGATAGCCTGGCCTTTAAAATTCCCTTAGTTTCTTCTCTCTACTGGGCTGTAGGCAGTGTTTAACTCCTAGGCTTTTCCCAATAAAGAGACCTCACCGGGTACCTTGCTACCCTTTCTCCTGCATTACACAGAAATTCAGGAAAGGAAAGGAATTTGGCCAAATTCTCAACCACAGTTGAAGTTTCCCAACTCCCAGTCCAGTGCTCTTTTGAAGACATTTTTATGTTGCAGCTCTGGCGGGAACTCTAGTGAGAGACAGAGACCCTGTAAAATAGGCATCATTGTCCAGGAATGCTGATTTGAAGCTCCAAGACCTATCTCTGGAACTTACTTTGTGACTCTAACCTCAATAAGCCTCAGTTGCTCCCTCTGTAAAATGGGGCTAGGACCACCTACCCCCAGGATTATTATGAGGATTAAATGGAGATGAACCATTTGAACATGCCTGGCCTGCTGACAAGTACAAAATAGGCATTAACAAAATGCTTGCCTGAAAAAGAAAAAAGTGAGAACCCGAGGTTTCCCAACTGCATCCCAATAATGCAAGCCTAGTTCTGGAGGGGAGGACCTGCACACCTTAGGCCCATCCCTGAGAAGCCCAAGACCAGTGCACTGAATGGAGACCCCCTCCTCCTTCCCCCCTGCAGCTGCCCAGGGAGGGCACCAAAGTGGGTCTCAGCACAGGCTCTGCTCACTCAGAGCAACTTCTCACCTCCCAGAACCCAAGGGAGTCACTCCTGAAGACCAAAGGGGACAACTGCCTGATGCCTGGTCCAGTTCTAAGGGAAATACCTGTCACAGAAGCAGGGGCTCCCTACTCCCTGGGGCTCTCCAGGACAGGGCATCCCTTCTCGGGAGGTGGCAGGCAATGCTGCCCTTGCTCCAATGGCTGAGCAGAACTCATGGAGGTGTGGCACATGGGTGGCAGCGAGCCCAGAACACACTCTGAGGACAGGAAGACAGTGACAGCTCCCTGAGCGCTGCGGCCAGGCCAGGCCCCGCGTCTGCCTGTCCGCTGTCTTTTGGTCATCGCCCCGGCCCCACTTTGCTACTAGCTGCGGGGTCCTCGCCGGCAGGCCGGTCCGCTCGGGTCGCGCCTCTTTCCCGCCCACTCCGTCGGGAGGCGGCGGCCCGGGGACAGGCGCGCACAGCCACCGACCGGCTCCGAGTGCGCAGTCCTTTGCCTGCCCAGCCGCGGAGACCCGCGTGCACGCAGGCACCCGCGCCCCTCGGTGCCTGTCACCTCGGCGGCTGCTCGCACAGCCCCGGACTCAGCCGCGAGGCGCTGGGGGCGGGTGAGAGGGCGGCAGGTTTCTCCCGGGAAAACAGGGTGTCTGGGTGCGCCGAGGTGCCCTACCTTTCTCCCCGGGTTCGAGCTCCAGCTTCCTCCCCTCTCGGTGCTTCTTGGTGCGGCCTCGGCCCCTCCTCCTGGACTCCGACATTCTGCCCCGGGTCCCGGGTGATGGGACCGATGCGAGATGCGAGGCGCGAGGCACGGGAGGCAGGCGGACGGCCTGAGCTCTCCGCAGCCGCGCTGCGCCCCCGCCGCCTGCAGCCCCAGTGCCGGAGCGCGGCAGCCTTTCTTATAGGCGGTCACACCCTCCGGGGGAGGGGAGCGCCAAGCCTTAACTCTTCCCCTCCCGCGCCCAACGCCCTCACCACCCACCCCCCCCCCCCCCACCCCCCCACCCCCCCACCCGCCCCGGCTGCCGGGGCTGCGCGCGGCCGGGTTTGGCCTTGGACCCCTCCCGGGGCCCACCGAGGGAGGCAGGACCGGCGCCCAAACAGAGCGCCACGACCTCCTCGCCCGGAGAGAGGGCTGGAGCAGGGCTGGGGGCCTGAGCCGTGACTGAGGAGGGGGAGTAGAGATCCCCCAGCGAGGGCCAGGCTGAGGACAGCATGGGGGTGGGGAGACAGCGAGAGTACAGCCTAGGGAGGGACCGAAATGAAGCCCACTGACCAGCCCAGCGGAATGGGAAGCACTCTTGCTTTTTGCAGTCTGTCTCCACTGCTTCGTGTGCCCACCAGCCTGCCCGCCCACCCCGACCTTAGGGGCAGTGTGCCTGTGCCTCCTCATCCCTGAAGGTCTGGCTGCAACCCCCTGGGATCCCACCAACCGGGGCAATACCTTTTATGGAGGCACCATTTGTGCCTGGCTGCAGGGGTCTGTGGCCCAGGACCCCCTCCCCGCCAGCGCAGGCTGCAGCCAGAGAGAAACCTGGGTGCCCCAGGTGGCTAGTAGCGCCCCCTCCCACACACACTGACAGCCCAGGCTGCCAGCACCAGCTGGCTCTTCTCTTCAAGGCCTGTGATGGTGAATTCAGACACTGGAACCCCCCTGCCCGCCAGCACACCTCGCACAAGCCAATGGACGAGGGCTGTCAGAAAGGACAGCGTCCTGCCTCCTGCCTGGGTGTGGTGCTGAAAGGGTTACATAGAAGAGGCTCTCCCTCTTCTGGCTCCCAGAAAGCCTGAGCCTGCGGTTTGCCTGCCTCGCTCTGCCTGAGGTGTCCCCTTACAGCCATCCCAACTGGAATCAGAGTCAAAGATCATCTTAGCCAGTCCTCTGCCTCCTCAGGAGAGGGTCCCAAGGCTACTCTGGACAGTGTCCTCCTTAGGAGAGCCTGGAGCAGGTTAAGGCTCTGGGTCAAGGCCAGAGACTCTGAGGCTCCAGGGCTGCCTGGGGGCCTGGCCAACCTTGAGGCCAAATGGGGAGGGGCGGGGGTGGGGGAATGGGGGGGGGTGGACACAGAAAGAGAAAAGATGCAGGCAATGCCCACGCAGACGGCTGAACTCTAGTGCTCTTGGGGCCTCAAGCCTGTCCCATCAGGGGCCAGCTCTGGGAAGACCAAGTGTAAGAGATATCCCTCCTCCCACATCCCAACTGGGGTACAGTGAGCACTCACTTCAATTCAGGTAGCACTGTTCTCTGTGAGGTGGGCAGCAAGGGGTCCTGGGCAGAGCCAGAGTCCAGGTCTCACTCCTCCCCTATTCATTCAGCTTCCAAGTTGGCATTCACATCCATCCCTCCCCAGCCACCCGGTCACTCCCTCAGTTTACTCTCTCCTCCTGTCCCACAGACTCTGGTCTCCTTGCTTGAAGTCTTGCCCTCTCAGTTCTGACCTCCTCAAGGCCATCAGAGTGAGCTTGCTAAAACACAAACCAGATCACTTACTATTGCCTACAGGTTAAACCTAAGCTCCTCATTGATATCCAAAGCCCTGTTCCATTGGGCCCCAGCTCAAAGCCTTCTAGCCTCTAATCCTGTGCCTTAGCCACATTTACTTACAAGCCAAACACACCATATTGTCTCCTCTCCGTATCTTTGCACAGACTAATCTCTCTTCCCAGAATGGCCTTCCCCCCTTCCTGCCTCCCTGGCCTGGCCTGGCTACCCTCTCTGTTCAATCATTTAGCCAATATGTAGTAAGGCTTATTGTGTTTCAGGCCCAGTGCTATGTGCTGGGGATTGGCTGTGAGCAAGACAAACATGGGCCTACTTACATGAAGATTACAGTCTTGGTGGGGATGGACAAACAACTAATTACACAAATAATGAATTAATTAAAATTTGTGTTAAATACTGAAGAGACGCTCACTCAAACAAATGTTTCTATATGTTGACATACAGGTTGATAGAGGAAACAGATTGTAGTGAGGGAAGTCATTCCCTAGGAAATATTTAAACTGGGATTCAAAGAATGAGCTGGAGTTGGCTGGACTAAAGGGAGGTGGGAAAGAGCATTCCTGGCAGAAGCAACAGTACCTCCAGTGGCTATGGGGCAGGAAGGAGCTTTTGTGCCTTTGCAAAACCAAGAAACAGTCATTGTCCTGAGGGGTGTGTATGCGTGTGTATACGGGTGTATGCGTTTGAGTGTATGTAAGTGTGTGTATGGGGTATGTGTATCTGCATGTGAGGTAAGTGTGTGTGCACCTGGGGTGTGGGGGGATGTGGAGTGGCACACACGTGTGGAAGGAGCCTGGAGAGAAGGCAAGCAGCGGTCACATCAAGCAGGATACTGTAGGTGCAGTAATGGTATTGGGGTTTATCCCAAGAGCGATGGTCTGCTTCCAAAAGCTTTTAAGCAGCGTTTGTGAGGGGTGGCAGAGGGCAATCACCCGATCCTCTGCTTCCTAGTACTTTTTATGTATCTCTATAAGAATACATCACTGTGTATTGTTTTTAGTCCCCCCTCCCTTTTTTTTTGGCCGCACCACGCAGGGGATCTTAGTTCCCCGACTAGGGATCGAACCCGCGCCCCCTGCAGTGGGAGCGCGCAGTCATAACCACTGGACCGCCAGGGGAGTCCCTGTTTTTAGTTTCTACCTCTGTCTCCACTGCTAGAGTCAGGCCCCTTTAGGGCTGGGAGCCCAGCACCTGGCACATGGGAGGTGGCCTGTACCTCCCTGTGGGTCAGATGAGTGACCCCCTCCCACTAGTGAAGAAAGGCCCAAGGGCAGCAGCAAGACAACATGGCTCCAAGTAGGAGCCTGCAGCCAGAGCTCTCATGGCTCAGTCTCGATGCATGATACGAGTCAGAAATGCCACGGCAACTGCACGGGGGCATGAGCACTCTCCATGGGCTGGGATATCCACACATACTCCTGAGGGAGGTGGGGCTTGAAGAAGGGCTTCCAAGGTGGGGAGGATTTCGATAGGGGGCAGGGGAAGGGTTCCAGTGGGTGAGATATGGCAAAGACCTAGGGGAAGCAGTCGCTGGGCACTGGCTCAGGAGACCATGAGCAGACCAGGTTGATATGAGGAGGCTATGGGAGTTACTAATAATTAATATGGCAAACACTTACTGGGCACCTAGTGTAAGCCAGAGCTCACAGCGCTCAGCAGGTCAACCATTAACTTTCTTTATTAAATAGAGCCTACTAGGGGACAGGCTCTGAACATTGTGAGGGTCAGGTAAGAGCTTGAACCAGGGGGCAAAGGCGACGGAAGCAGTAGTAGTAAGAATAGCTAACATTATAGTATTAATTCACTTAATTCTTTACAACAACACTATAAATAAGTATCATTATCCCCATTTTGCAGAGGAAAATGGGAAACTGAGGCACAGAGAGGTGAAGTTATTTTTATTTGTCCAAGTCAAACGACTAGTAAGTGGCAGAGCAGGGTGAGGCACCTATGCGGTTGGGTACCCAGAGCACAGACTCTTTAGCACAGCTCCACGGTGTGGCTCAAGAACATGTGGAAAAGGAGAGAGTAGAGAAACGGCCTCCTCAAGGCCACCCACTGGCCTCGGGCCCTGCACAATCCCCGTAGCCCTGTGATGGCTACTTGATGCCTCGGTCGCAGGCAGGTGGAGAGTCACCACGAGGTGTGCTGGCAGGGCTCCCACGGCCCCGCCCCCCAGTTCCTGGAGCAAAGGCTTCCTGGCGGGAAGGACAGCAGGCACTTGGAGCACCCCCAGCCTGGACCAGGGCTCTTGCCATGAGCCTGAAAATGACCCTGGAAGCCAGACCTGTTGCCATGGGAACTCCTCCTTACCACAGGTTGTGCAATGCCCTGTACAACCTCATGTGGGAGCGAGCCAAACCTGGGGATGGGTCCAGAGACCACATCACCCAGAGAAGAAGCCTCTCCCCAATCCTGGTTTCACAATGGGACACTAACAGTAACGTAACAAGTTAATTCAATTCCTTTAAGGAGCAATAACACAATGTTTAACGGGCTTACAAACTTTTTTTTTTTCCTTTTTTAACATTTTCCCCTCCACTTTGAGGCTGTACCACCGGCCAACTTTGAAGTTTAGCAAAGTTTAGACTTGTTTGAGTCATGTGCAAAAATGCCTTTGAGTGAAAAGGGAAAAAAAATACTACCCCTTTCTCCGTCTGAGACTTTGGGGCTCCAAGAGGATTACCTGTAAAGTTCTCCTGCAAAGGGGTCTCAGGGACCAAGCCCCCTCCCCTTGGACTCACTGCTTGGTGGGGTTCTCCAGGAGAGTGTCAGTGACCTCAGGCCAGGGAGAGCCTGATGCCCTTCCTTAGGGCCACCTCCAGCCCAAGAAAGGGCACCCCTGAGCCAGCCCTGAGCCACTGCATGTTCGCCCAGGGAATTAAAAGTCCCTGGAGAAGATGAAGCTACTCTTACTCTCAGCCACCCCCGTTTTAGTGCCTCAAAGTCACGAGGCTCCTCTCCCTCACTCCCCACCCAGTGAGGCTGCCAGAGGAGGAAATAGATCAATATGCCACTCCCTGTAGGACCGGAGAACTTCCCAGTCACCCTAGAGGATTATGCAAGGAAGGGCCTGGGAAGCCCCGTACCCCATTACTCTAGGAGACAGTGGGATCCTGGCTGGAGCCAGGTGTGCCCTGAGGAGCGCCTGAGAGTCAGTCCCAGCCCACCAGGCCCAGAGAGAGACTCTCCCAGAAGCTGCACCCGGCCTGCAGCTTCAGCATCCCTATAAACCACGACAGATTTCTTCTCCTACATACAAGCTCGCTCATGCTTCCACCTCTCCCTGACAGCCTGCAGAGAACCGGGCAGCCAAAGAGAAGGGAGCTGCATAGATTGGACAAAAAGGAGGGGCTGAGTTAGATGCTTAGGACACCTGGGCTTGGGCCCAGTTTTGCCCCTGAGATTAGGTTCATCTGAGCAGGTCAGTTTCCAGGTCACCAGGGACTCAGGCTACAAAATGGGGAGAAGTGCCCCCAGATCTCCCTGCCCCCCAGCCTGGGAAGGCCACTAGAACCTGGGTGATCAAGGGAGTAAGGGGCTCGAGATCATTGCAGAAGACACTCGACTGCCGGGTGAGAATGCCTCTGGAGCCACACACAGCCCTGTAAGCCCTGGCTATTCCCCTCCGAATTGTGCCGGCCCGCTCAGCACGCACATTGGCACCCACATCTAGGTGCATGAACTCCCCTAAGCCCTGGCACCGCAGAGAGATTGACATCAGTCATCCATCCCACCCAGGCTCCAAACCAGTCCTCTTAAGACTTTGATGCTCTGAGCAAGACTTGGTTTCTCCTCAAGGGGGGAACAAAAAAGAGCCCACAGGCCTTTCTCACAGAGATTCCACTAAGCAGATGAGGAAATTAATTTCTGATCTTCTAGAAAGAGGACATTTGAAAAGGGCTCAGCCATGGGCAGCTCCCTAGCCTCAAAGGCCCACACCAACAGTGCCAAGGTGCAGGGCCACGCCTCCCCGCCATGCCCTTTTGACCCCATCCCCTTTCCTTTGGCTCCTGTGGGGACACAGGTTAGCTGTCCCAGAGCCTGAGCTGGGCCTGACTCGGGGGGCTGATGGGTGGGCACCTCTGCTTCCATTCCCATTGTTTAGAAGCATCTTCCTGCCCCAGCCCACCCAATCCCAAACCCAGGAGAGAATTCATGCCTCCTGCTCAGGAGTTTGTCCTTCCTTTCAGCCCCTCTTGGGAGAGAGAAGGAGGTGGAAGGGAAGGGGCAGGCCCATCCCAGGAAGAGCCCCAGGACAAGCTGGGAGGGCCCAGGAGAGAGAAGAAAGCATTGGCCAAAGAGAGGGTGGAGAGACGCCCCTGGCTCCAGGGGCCGGGAGAAGAAAGCCGAGGCAGCAATGGGAGAGCAAACCAGGGGAGAGGTGAGGCGACAGGCAGGCCTGGGCAGGGCTGGAAGCAGGATGGAGAGAGGAAGTGAGAAACTGGAGCAGCCCCGGTGATGAAGGGGGGTGGGGGGAGTGTGATGAAGATGACAAAGAAATGTGGGCCCGGAGGGAGGCGGACTAGGCGCCACTTCCAGTGTCCCCAGACACCCGCTGGGTGCCCTTGGGCAGGTCTCTTTCCCTCTCTGGCCTGCCTTCCCATCTTGAAAATGAGATTGGACTAGATGATCTTGAGAGGTCCTCCCGTGTGAGGAACCTAAGGGTTCCATGCTTACCAGCAAGAGGGGAGGGGGCTGGGAGCAGACAAGTGAGTGGCCCGTCTGACAGATGGGGAAGGGAACTGGTCCACAGGCCCTTCTCCCAGCCGCACGCTCTCTCTTAGCTCTTTCCTTCTGTGGCCACTTGGCCTGGCAGAAGCCCTGAGTCGTTGTCTGTAGCCCTCTGTTAGGCTGCAGGGAGGGAATCAGGGGCTGGCACAAAGCCTGGGGCATGGGTATCAGTCCCCGCCGCGGGGGGCCGGGCTGCCCTGGATTCCTGCTGCCAGCCTCTTCCAAGGCACAGCCTGGGGGCAAACTGCCCCATCTGCATGGAAACACCTGGGAGACTCTGGCGCTCCATCTTGTGCGACCCAGAGCCACACTTCTCCCTGGGGTGAGAGGTGGGAGCCTGTTTACCTTTCCCAGTAGACAGGGAAAGGGGTGTGATTCAGTCCTTCTGCCTGCCTTCTTCTTTAAGCTAACTGTGTAATTACACAGCAATAATAATAACTGGCACTTACACACCGAGGCCTGTGAACGTACATAATTTATAACGACATAATGACTTGTTTGCTGGCCTGGGGGCTGTGGGGATCATGCACAAGGGCTGAGCTACTGTCTATACCATCCCGGGGACACAGTGACTGCGTGCATCAGCAACCCATGAAAGCCAGCGCTCCCAGAAGTAATCGTCCCCCACCCTGCAGGTCCCGTCTGAGTGTAGCAGGGATAGTGAGGGGCCAGCCCTCTTATATGGAATCGGCTCACATCTCTCCATCCACTCTGGGAGGTCAGGCTGGAGGGGCCAGTGCCCATCCCCACCCCCTTGAGGACTGAGGGGGCTCGTCTAGAAGGTTGCAGTCCCTTTCCGGGCAGAGGGAGACAATTCAATCCAGACTGGCAAATTTGGAGAGACTCCTGGTCACCGCCCAACGGAACAAGAGGCCTTGCCCAATATAGGCATTTATGAGCCTGGAGGCAAAAAATTCTCTTCTCTCTCTCTCAGCCCTGCCCAGCCTAGCCCTACCCAGCCCAGCCCTGCCCTGCCACCCCAGGCTTGGCTGCTGCAGGGACCACAGCCCAGCTTCCCTGGCCTGGTCTGGGTGCTGGTTCACATGCCAGACTTGGACCTCTTAGAAATTCCCAAAGGACAACTTCACAGATGCTAATTTCGTCGTAGCTCTGGCAGCCCTCAAGGACCCTGAAGACCCAACTCTGGCCCTGTCCTCTTTCTTCTTCCTGCCCCCAATCACCACTTTCCTTCTCCTCAGAGACCCTGTTTACAGCTGATGGAAGTCCCAGCACTAACCACAAAGCAAAAACCATGAAAACTTCTAGGCTCTTGGCTCTTGGAGCACCCTGGAGTGGGAGTATCGTAATTCACTCAGGAGCAAGGTCTACAAATTCCAAGTAGATACGATATCAAGACAGGGCCAGGAAACCTGAGTTCTCTTTTCAGCTTGGCCAGTTCTTTCCTGGTGGTTCCTGAAGTCATATTTTCCCTTTGGGCCTCGATGTCTGCTTGCCTGTGAACCAAGGGAAGCCGAAATGCTAGCCAAAGTCCACTCTAGCCATGAACCTTCAGAGAAGAGCTCTGAGTCTCCAAATGTGTTCCCATCTCTAGGAACTTCATCCCTGGCCATCAGCTGTTGCCCCTACAGCTGGCTCTCTAGCAGCCTCCCTCCTACCTTTGGAAGATCAACCATTCATTGCTGGAAAACTCTGCTCTTGTGAGCCCAGCCTGTGGGTGTGTATGGGGATGCGTATGGGAACCAGCAAGCACCTCCATGGCCTCAGGAGCTCTGAGCACCTGCCCCTGGCCATCGGATGCTGCAGAATTCCATTCAGTCTTCCGAGGGCTGCAGACCACAGCATAGAATCATCCACCATCCTCCCACCATCACGACAATGGCAACAATGAGGAGGAGGATGTCAATGATGGTGACTTCGATAACCCTCTTGCACCCATACTCACCCCTAAATCCATTTCCGACACTCTGTCGCAGTCACACCCAGGCTTCTGGTGAATCTGACTCTCTCCCACCCTCTCTGAAGCAGTGGCTTCTGAAAACTGTGGTCAGCGAAGTGCCTACCACAAGCCTTTGTCTAATTACCCACATTGTTCTGGGTTCTGAATGATGTCCAGCCAACTGCTTCCTTTATGTCATTTTATATACAGTCTTCCACCCCAAATCAGTCCAACACCACCAATCCACCCCCTAGTCCCTGAGGCTCACCTCTTGGCCAGCGGCTTCAAAAGTTCGGCTGCCTGAGGGGATCTCCACCAGAGACTTTGTGTCTCTTCTGCTTTGCTTTTTTTTTTTTTTTGCTCCTTGGAGTCAGACATTGCACCCTCAGCACCTGCTCTGTGACAGACGCAGTGCTGGGCACTGCAGGGACACAAAGGCCCTGCCCTCAGGCGCTCACGGTCTAGAGGGAGGATAACATTTTCACAGATGGAAAAAAATCACACTGTAAGACAGCAGCAGCAATTTATGGATAGTTTCCTATGAGAGGATCATTCTAAATATCCTGGAAGTTCCTTGGGAAGAGTTAGTGTGACCCGTGGTGGTCAGTCAAGGTGGGCTTCCTATAAAGGAATGGGAAGATTCCAATTAGCAGAAGGGGTTGGAGGTGAGATGCGAACTGGGGATGGGAGGATGGATGTCAGAGGGAGGTACACTGACTTATAAGGGAAATCAGGATGCTTCACATCCTACACCTGGGCCCTCTGGCAATTTCCCTGTCCCTACCACCTCAGGACCAGGGAGCCCGCACATTTGGAGTGGCCTTAAGGCCACCGTGGGCCCGGAATTCAGCCTCACTTAGAGCTACCTTCCTCTAGCTGCTTTCCAGGGCTCCACAAAGAAGAATGACACCCCCTCCCCAAAATGCACATGTACACACATGCACACCCACCCTAAAGACAGCAGCTTCATGAGCTTTTCTGTCAAATCCCCTAGGATCCTCCCACTACATATATTATCTCTGTCCCTCCCTCGTTCACTCATACCTGTCTATACCTCATCCCTCCTATTGTAGTCCTCCAATCCATTACATAACTCTGTTTGGGATTATTTTTGCCCAGAGGTGTGAGCTGCATTTCTGCATATTTAAGCTGTCCTTGATTCATTCCTGCCCATTTCTTAGTTCTGTTTGCCCAGGGTGCCCGCCCCGCCCACAGGCTCCAAGGCCCCTGGGAACATGCCCACATCGGGCTCAGCCTGCCTCACAGCTAATCGGCTGCTCCACTCCGGGCCCAAGAGAGCAGACACAGAGCCATGCAGGTACCGCTCAGGTGGGCCCCAGGCCAGGGTAGGCCCCGGGCCTTGTTACACCAGAGTCACAAAGACTCTGATGCCTTTCATTGTTCTCCATTCCTCCCTCCCAGCAAGCCTTGGACCTTGTATCTCCTAGTCTTTTCCACCTGCAGGGGTTGCACTCCAACTCTATGGCCCCAGGGTGAGGCCCCGATGATTCAAGGGGGAAGGAACAGTGGGAGGAAAGACAAAATGCTAATTAATGGTTTATTTCCTATTAGCTTCTCACAAATAGAATGGCTTAATGTAATTACTGAAATGGTTACAAGGGGGCTCTTGTTGCATTGTAAAACATTATCTGACAATCATTTTATTTTTAAGAGCTCATTACCAAATAGACTGGAAGTCACTCTCCAGCCTTCTCTCCTGCTGCGGGATGGGGTGATTTGGTGGACAATAAGATGGGGAGCCTTTTTGCTCAAGGTCACCAGTTGAAATGAGGATTCAACCCAGCAGTTTCCAACTACTGCGAGCAGCCGGTGCCAGCTGAGCTGCCAAGGCTCGCCGGGCTCGGTGGTGGCCAGGACCCGCAGGTCCTGCCCACATTACCGTGTCTCATGCAGGCCCCTGACTACTGGGTCACCAGGGAGGACACTGAGCTCCTCGGGACAGACTGCCACCCGAATTTTGCTCCTCGCAGGCCAGCACCACCACCACCACACCTGTATCCTGTGCCTGAAGGCTCTGTCCCAAGGCTCCCTTCGCAGTTATTTTGCTCCTACCATGTGCCAGACTGTGCCGATGGATCTGTATGTGTCTCTCATAACACTCTGAGTATTGTTATCTGATTTACAAGCAGCAGAATGACATAGCCTAAAAGTTTATGAAAGGCTCTGTGAATTTTAGATGATCATCTAGTTAAAATGAAAGGATCATGGTAACATTTGTACTGCGAAGATGCGATGGGAATATAGGAAAGACTTTCCTGGAACACGGGACTGCCTAGACAAAGGCACAGAGTGGGAACTGGCAGAAAGGGTTCAGAGAGGGATGACTATTTCACTTTGACTGACATCAAAGACACAGATAGGGAGTCATAAGAGAGAAGGCTGGGAAAATTGGGTGGGAACAAGGCAGCTCAGAGCTCTTGGAGCTCATGCCAAGGAAATGAGAGGACATAGAAGGTTTCTGAGCAAGGGGGTGACCCAACCCCCGTTCTCCTTTTGGAGGCTCATCTGGCAGCAATGTGGAGTACTGATCCCCTCCAAAACATTCCAAGTTACAGTCTCAGGGGTGCGGCCAGACTTGGTATTTGTAGCTATCCTGATGCAGATGGCATCTGAAACACACTTGGAGAAAATTGGCCCTAGAGAATCCAGTCCCCATTGCTCAGCTTGGCATTTAGAGTTTGTTGTAACCCGTCCCCACTATCAATTTTTTTCCTTACAATTATATTTTTAAAAGTTAATTGAGACAATTTACATACCATATAAGTGACCCATTTAAAGTACAAAATTCACTGTTTTGGGCGGGTATATTCACAGAGTTATGCAACCATCATTACAACTAGTATTAGAACATTTTCATTACCCCCCAAAGAAACCCTGTACTCTTTAGCACCCCTCTTCCCCCATCCCCTGCAGCCCTAGGCAACCACTGATCAACTTTCTGTCTCTATAGGTTTACCTATTCTAGACATTTCATATAAATGGAATCATACAACGTGTGGTCTTTTTGTGACTACCTTCTTTCACCTAGTATATTGTTTTTCAAGGTTCATACATCTTGTAGCATGTATCAGTGCTTCATTCTTTTTTATGACTGAATAATATTCCATTGTATGAATACACCACATTATTTATATATTCTTCAATGATGGAATGATGGACATTTGGGTTGTTTCTACTTTCTGGCTATTATGAATGGCGTTTCTATGAACATTTGTGTGTAAGTTTTTGTGTGGATGTATGTTTTAATTCCTCTTGGGTATATACCTATCTGGGAGTAGGATTGCTGTGTCATATGGTAACTCTGTTTAACCTTTTGAGGAAGTACCAGACTGTTTTCCAAAGCAGCTGTACCCTTGTACATTCTCACCAGCATTTATGAAGTTTCCAATTTCTCTATATCTTTGACAACACTTGTTATTATCTGACTTTTTGAGTTTAGCTATCCTAGTAGGTGTGAAGTGGTATCTCACTATGTGTTTTTTTAAAGTAGATTTATTGAGATATAATTCACATACTGTACAATTCGCCCACTGATACATTTCAATGGGAATATTACATTATTTCATTGTGGTTTTGATTTACATTTCCCTGATGAATAATGACATTGAGCATCTTTTCTGGTGCATATTGGCCATTTGTTTATCTTTCGAGAAATGTCTATTCAGATCCTTTGCTCATTTTTAATTGGGTCATTTATCTTTTTATAATTGAGTTGTAAGAGTTCTTTATATATTACAGATACACATCCCTTATCAGATATGTGATTTGCAAAAATTTTCTCCCAATCGTGGGTTGTCTTTCACTGTCTTGATGGTGTCCTTTGAAGCATAAAAATTTGTAATTTTTTTTTTTTTTTTTTAGAGGCTTCCCCCCCCCCTTTGGATTTATTTATTTATTTATTTATTTATTTATTTATTTATGGCTGTATTGGGTCTTCGTTTCTGTGCGAGGGCCTTCTCCAGTTGCGGCAAGTGGGGGCCACTCCTCATCGCTGTGCGCGGGCCTCTCATTATCGCGGCCTCTCTTTGTTGCGGAGCACAGGCTCCAGATGCGCAGGCTCAGTAATTGTGGCTCACGGGTCTAGTTGCTCCGCGGCATGTGGGATCTTCCCAGACCAGGGCTCGAACCCGTGTCCCCTGCATTGGCAGGCGGATTCTCAACCACTGCGCCACCAGGGAAGCCCCAAAAATTTGTAATTTTGATGAATTCCAATTTATTTTTTCTTTGGTTGCTTGTACTTTGGGTGTCTTTTTTTTTTTTTTTTTAGAACCATTACTTAATCCAAGGTCACAAAGATTTACACCTGTTTTTTCTTAGAGTTTTGTATTTTTAGCTCTTACATTTTTATGTTTGATCCATGTTGAGTTAATTTTTGTGTATGGTGTGAGGTATTCTTTCCCATGTGGATATCCAGTTGTCCCAGCACCCTTGTTATACAGACTATAATTGCATTTTTCATCAGTTCATCTCAGTGATTCTTATGTGGACTACAGTCTGAGAACCACTGAATTAAAGGATACAGAACTAGGCTAGGCAATGAGTGAAAGGGTTTAAACTTCGGTGGTCATATTAAGAATTGAGATAAAAGGACAGATGAGAGATATAGGGATGAAGGAAATGGTAACACAAGGTGACAGAGTGGTTGTAGTGACCCATAAAAAGCCGAAGATGACAATACTACGATTACACCTTTTCTTTGTACCCTTTTACAGCTTAAAACATGTTCCCACAAACCTTGTTTTATTCCATCCTCTTAGTGAGATAGAGAGGGTTACCATCTCTGTACAACAGGTGAGGAAACTGATTGTCCAAGATGTGGTTAGTAAGCAGCCAAGACAAGCCCCGAGATTCTGAACATCAGTGACTAGAACACTGACGGGAGTTGGCAAAATGGGGGCAAGAGCTGCTTGAGTTGTTTAGACAGGTTGGATTTGGGCTGCCAGCTGGACATGACTAGCGGACATCTGAAAACGCAGCACCAGAGTGGGCTCAAGAGGTCGGAGTTGAAGATGAGGTTTGAGGAGTCACTGTTGAAAAGCATCGTTAAAGTAATCGGCGCAGGCAGGCCTGCCAGGGAGAAAGTGTAGACAGAAAAGAGAAAGGCAGAAGCAGTTCCTTGTGGGAAGAGACCTATATTTAGAGGCCAGGAAGAAATCACCAGTGTAAGAGGCCAGGAAGGGTTGGGCCTTTTCCCAACAGTGGTTGGGAAAAGAGCTAGGAGAAGAATTTTCTGAGAATAATAGGGTGGGTCAACCAGTAGCAAACACTGAATAAATAGCCAGGAGGGAGAAAACTTCCAAAAGGCAAGGTGGGGGATGGAAGGGGCTAGGGGAAATGTCACAGATCATTGTTTTGAAGAGTTGGCCAATGAATCACACTTCACTGCTTGATGGAACTGTGTTACTTGAAGGAAACGCTTCGTGATCATCTTGTAAAGCAAATAATCACTCTCTAACCAATCAATGTCTGTCTGTCTATCTATCTATCTTAGAGAATTTTCACATAAAGGTTTTGCTTAAAGTTAGCTATGGCTGCCTATGGAAGGGATCACAATGTGCTTCTTAAATGATTACCTTTCCAGGGGCAGAGAAGTCAGACCAGGTTTCTGCAGTATGAGTACAGATTAAGCAAGCAGTTCTGTGAGTTTCGAGCTTGTATTCAAAGTCATGTATGGGGAAGGGAAATGGCAGGTATGGGGCCACTAACCCTCCCTTCCCCATGCCCCCTGGGCATCATATGGCCCTGTGTTACTAACAGCAAGAAGCACTTGCCAGGACCTGGTCATTATGTTTAGCTTGTATGCATTAGCTGCCTGAGAAAATGATCTTCAAGGTTCCCTGAATCTCTGTAGCTAAATGACAGGCTGGAGAGAGGAGGGACCATGGGAGGCAACAAGATGAGAGACGAAATGTTAGAACGATCAAGCATCTGGAGAAGGGTACTGGATACTCTCTTGTTCCACATCTTAGCCCTTATGGGTTTAGTTTGTATCAGGGTAGAGGTGGGGGGTGAGTTACATGGCTAAATGCCTGGCTTTGTGATAGTTTGATTCAACTGAGCAGAGCTCTCTCAGCATCTAGTCCAAGCAAGCTAAGCACGGTGGGGGAGACAGTGATGCTGAAGACAATCTGGTCTCAAGGAGCTCACAGCTGCCATACTAACAGACAAGAGATGTGGTCTCTTGCACATATTTGGCATGCAAATATTTGTGAAAACAAAATTGAATTAAAATATACAACACAGGGCTCTAAAAGAGAAGCAATGAATGTACATGGAATACTAGGTAACCACTTCAATGACAAATATGTTGGCTATGTCAATGTATGAAGACTGTAAATAAAATACAGCAATTGAACAAGGCAGAGACCACACCACAGACAGCTGTGCAAGGCTCTCAACCAAAATCAGAGAGACTATGGAGGGCAGTAGGGATTTACCTGTCTAGTGTTCCATAAGTTTTCTTCCTGTAAACTGGCTTAAGTTCATAATTAAAATGAGTGGTCTAGAAAACAGGTGTTATAGAACTGTGGAAGATGGAGTGGTCATGGAAGAATGAGACTGCAGCTGGGCCTTGATGGATGGGTAAAATTCTCCCGAGCCAAAGGGGGTAGGGAACATTCTAAACAGGGAGAATAACATACACAAGGGTTCAGAGGCAGGAGTGTGTAGACTATAACAAGGCATAGTGAGCAAACCAGCTTAGCTTGGAAAAGTAGATGTAGACCCTGATGTTGAAAGCTTACATGCCAATCTAAGGTATCTGGATTCTATTTTATAGGCTGAGGAGGATTCCTAAGGGTATTGGGCAGCAATTCTCAATCTTTACATTTGTGAGGATTAAATGAGTTAATCCAGGTAAAGTCCTTAGATCAGAGCTAAATGTTTATTATTATTATTATTATTATAACCTTTGTGGCTTGTCTTCCAAATAAACCATAAGTTTCTTGAGGGCAGGGGTTCTATCTTCCAGGGAAGGAGGGAAGTGTGTATGTGGGGGGGGTAATCATCTAACCCAGACTCACAGGGTCAGAGAAGGCATCCCAGCATAAAACATGGCTTCTCTGAGACCTTGAAGACATTAATCAGGCATGACGAAAGGCATGTCTGGAGTGGAGATTGAGGGGAGAGAAAGGAGATTATTCCAGACGAGAAAACAGCGTATAGGATAAGCCCAAAGGAGGGAAAGTACATGAAACTAAAGAAAAGTTTAGCTACTATCCTCTGAGAAGTTTTCTGTTTTAAAAGCAAATGACAAAATGGTCATAGCATTGTTGCAGGATACAAGGTTAATATACAAGAATCAGTCACTTTCCTATGTACCAGCAATTAACAAGTGGAATTTGAAATTAAAAATACATTACCGTTTACATTGGCATTCCCCTCAAACGAAATATGTAGAGATAAATTTAACAAAATGTGTACAAAATGTGTATAAAACTCTGATGAAAGATATCGAAGAGCTAATGGAGAGAGATTCCATGTTCATGAACAGGAAGGACTCAATGTTGTCAGGATGTCAGTTCTTCTAATCAGAAGCCCAGCAAGTTATTTTGTGGATACTGACAGACTGATTCTAAAGTTTATATGGAGACGCAAAAGACCCAGAATAGCCAACTCAACATTGAAAGAAAAGAACAAAGTCAGAGGACTGACATTACTCAACTTCAAGACTTACTGTAAAGCTTACAGTAATCAAGACAGTGTGGGGGACTTCTCTGGTGGTTCAGTGGTTAAGACTCCACACTCCCATGCAGGGGGCGAGGGTTCGATCCCTGGTCGGGGAACTAAGATCCCATATGCTGCACAGTACAGCCAAAAAAAAAAAAAGGAAACCCCGCTTTAAAAAAAAAAAAGACAGTGTGGTATTGCAAAAGAATAGACAAATAGATCAATGGAACAGAGCCCACATAAATATAATCAACTGGTCTTTGACAAAGGAACAAAGGCAATACAGTGGAGCAGAGATGTTTTCCTCAATAAATGGTGCTGGAATAATCGAACATCCACATGCAAAAAAATCAGTCTAGGTATAGTCATTACACCCTTCACAACAATTAACTCAAAATGAATGATAGATCTAAATGTAAAATGCAAAACTGTAGAACTCCTAGAAGATAATGTAGGAGAAAATCCAGATGACCTTGGGTTTGGTGATGACTTTCAAGATACGACACCAAAGGTACAAGCCTTGAAATAAATAATCGATAAGCTGGACTTCCATTAAAATTTAAAATTTCTGGGCTTCCCTGGTGGCGCAGTGGTTGAGAGTCTGCCTGCCGATGCAGGGGACACGGGTTCGAGCCCTGGTCTGGGAGGATCCCACATGCCGCGGAGCGGCTGGGCCCGTGAGCCACAATTGCTGAGCCTGCGCGTCTGGAGCCTGTGCTCTGCAACAAGAGAGGCCGCAATGGTGAGAGGCCCGCGCACCGCGATGAGGAGTGGCCCCCACTTGCCGCGGCTGGAGAGAGCCCTCGCACAGAGACGGAGACTCAACACAGTCATGGATAAATAGATAAATAAATAAAAGAACGTGAATTTCTTAAAAAAAAAAAAAATTTAAAATTTCTGAATGTTCTCACCACAAAAAAGAAATGATACTTATGTGATGTGATAGAGGTATTAGCTAAAACTATGGTGGTAATTATATCACAATACATAAATGTATCAAATCAACACTGCTGAACTTTTTAAAAAATTTTATTTATTTTTATTATTTTTTGCTGTGTTGCATCTTCTTTGCTGCGTGTGGGCTTTCTCTAGTTGTGGCGAGCGGGGGCTACTCTTCGATGCAGTGTGCGGGCTTCTCATTGTGGTGGCTTCTCTTGCTGCGGAGCACGTGCTCTAGAATGCAGGGCCTTCAGTGGATGCAGCACACAGGCTCAGTAGTTGTGGCTCTTGGGCTCTAGAGTGCAGCCTCAGTAGTTGTGGCGCATGGGCTTAGTTGCTCTGCAGCATGTGGGATCTTCCCAGATCAGGGCTCGAACCTGTGTCCCCTGCATTGGCAGGTGGATTCTTAACTACTGTGCCACCAGGGAAGCCCAACACTGCCGAACTTCTTAAACTTACACAATGTATGTCAATTATATTTCAATTAAAAAAACAAAGAACTTCTGCTCTGTGAAAGACAATGTCAAGACAATGAGAAGACAAGCCATAGACTGGGAGAAAATATTTGCAAGAGACACATCTGATAAAGTACTGTTATCCAAAATAAACAAAGAACAATTAAAACTCAACAATAAGAAAACAATCAACCTGATTTAAAAATGGGCAAAGGACATGAACAGATACTTCACCAAAGAAGTTATACAGATGGCAAACAGGCATGTGGAAAGATATTCAATATCACATGCCATTAGGGAATTGCAAATTAAAACAATGAGATACCTCTACACACCTATTCAAATGGCTAAAATCCAGAACCTGACAACACCAAATGCTGGTGAGGATGTGGAGTAACAGGAACTCTCTCATTCATTGCTGATGGGAATATAAAATGGTACAGCCACTTTGGAAGACAGTTTGGCAGTTTCTTACGAAATGAAACATACTCTTACCGTACGACCCAGCAATTATGTTCCTTATCCAAGTGAGTTGAATACTTATGTCCACACAAAAACCTGCACAGGGATATTTATAGCAGCTTTATTCATAATTGCCAAAACTTGGAAGCAACCAAGATGTCCTTCAGTTTGGCGAATGGATAAATAAACTGTGGTACATATAGACAATGGAATATTATTCAGTGTTAAAAAGAAATGACCTATCAAGCCATGAAAAGACACAGAGGAACCTTAAATGCATATTACTAAATGAAAGAAGCCAATCTGAAAAGGCTACTTACTGTACGACTCCAACTATATGACATTCTGAAAAGGCAAAACTATGGAGACAGTAAAAAGATCAGTGGTTGCCAAGGGATACGGGGAAGGGAGGGATGAATAGGCAGACCACACAGGATTTTTAGGGAAGTGAAGCTATTCTTTATGATGCCGCAATGAGGGATACATGTCATTACACATTTGTCAAAACCCATAGAATGCACACCAAGAGTGAACCCTGATGTAAACTATGGACTTTGGGTGATAGTGGTGTGTCAATGTAGGTTCACTGATTGCAACAAGTGGACCACTGTGGTGGGCCATGTTCACATTGATAGAGAGGGAGGCTGTGAATGTGTGGGTAAGGGATATATGGAGCTCTATACTTTCTGCTTAATTTTCCTGGGCACCTAAAACCACTCTAAAAAATAAAGTTTATTAACAGCAACAACAAAGTAAATGACAATTATGAAACACTGTTCGTGCCACATGATCGCTCATTAAAATGTATCTTGTGTTCTCCAGAGGTCTCCTAGGCATGTCTGTGGCAGACAGCCCTGAAATAGAAAGACAGAGAACAGTGAGCACAGGGCAGAAGTGAGCTCCCAGGACTTGCTAAGAAACCTTGGTTCCTGTCCTGCTCAGCCACTAATTAGCTCTGTGACCTCAGATGGGTCTCAGGCTCTCTCTCTCTCTCTCTCTGGCATCCAGTTTCCTCCTCTCCAACAAAGAGTTTAGATGGACTACCCCCCTCAGCGAGGCCTCTTCCAGCTCTCGTGTCCTGTGCCTGTACCAAAGAACTTGGGAGCTCTGGCTCTCTGGTACTTAACTGGAGAAAAAGCCCTTGGGAATCAACCTCCAAGGGCTCAGCCAAACCCAGAGCCCCAGTTGTAATTCACAAGGCCTGACAAACAAGAGACCAGCAAAATTCTGAGGGCTGATGGGATCCGTTTGGCCACGCGTGGGACCTCTAAGCTCCCTGAAAGGGGGCACCAGCTCAGATATGTGAGCGCCACCCAAACAAGTGGTTCCCAGGCCCCTATGACCAGATGTCTCCGTGCTGCAATGGCAGTCCTGTTGGTCATTTCCCCTTGTGCTGGCTGCCAACAGGGTTCACTAGAAAGATGGGCACCGACAGCTCCAGGGAGCAGGCCCTGGGCCAAGGACTCCCAACTTCAGGATGGCAGGAAGAAGCAAAGAAGAGAAGATAGTGAGCACCCCAGGCCTGGCCCAGCCCTGCCCAGGGTCACTGGGATGGATGAGTGAGCCTTGTCCCGCCTTCTGCTGCCATCTCCCACAACCCCGCAGGTTAGGCACCGAAAGCATCTTCGAGGGGCCCCTGGTCCTGGACAGGCAAACGACCCTGGCTGTCTGGGCTCAAGCATCTCTTGTGGATTTCCATTTCTTCTGATCAGAACTGAACTCTCTTTAATAAAACATTCTAGTGCTAAATTAATTAGGTTTTAACAAGAATACATGTTTTTGGTTTGCAAGACAATATCAAAAGTGCAGAATTGGGGCTTCCCTGGTGGCGCAGTGGCTGAGAGTCTGCCAGCCAACGCAGGGGACACGGGTTCGAGCCCTGGTCTGGGAAGATCCCACATGCTGCGGAGCAACTAGGCCCGTGAGCCACAACTACTGAGCCTGCGTGTCTGGAGCCTGTGCTCCGCAACAAGAGAGGCCGCGATAGTGAGAGGCCCGCGCACCACGATGAAGAGTGGCCCCCACTTGCCGCAACTGGAGAAAGCCCTCGCATAGAAGCAAAGACCCAACACAGCCATAAATAAATAAATAAATTAAATTAAAAAAAAAAAAAAAAGTGCAGAATTTCTGGTAAACGAGAAAAAGAAAAAAACCCTGAATATTTTTTCTTAAGGGCAATGAATTATGCCTTCCTTGTTGTGTCCTACAGACGGAATTACTCAACCGGCTTGTTCTGTTTTAATTAACCCAGCTAATAATTTCCCTGCTGGATTCCCTTGTTCATAACTTCTTGGTTTCACATAATAACGTGTTTGTTTCTTCCTTTGTGTTCTAATGAAATGATAATAACCTTCCCTGGCATTCATTTCATCCTTAATATCCGGAGATTTCATTAATATAAACCCTCTTTCCATCTGCTCTTGCTCCCTTTTAAAGGAAATATTTCTGTGTTCTCTTTACTTGTCTTCTTTGGGGAGGCTCAGCTAATCTCCTCTATTCCAGAAAGAATCTTTCCCTAAGGCTTCCCCGGGCCGATGGGGCTTGGCACACGGTCCATCAGCCACTCCCTTTCCAGGGCCTCACTGATGTCTCTTCGCTGTTGCTTCTGGGACAAGGTCCATGGCTCACTTGGAGCCTCGTCCTCGGAGGAAGGCAAGGGCACTAAGTTGCTAACACCTTTGGGGCAGGGTTGAGGTAAAAGAGTGAAAATGACACTGACATGGGGATCTGGAGAAGAGGCGGTGACCGCTGCCCCAGGGCTTGCCTGAGTCTCGGGTCTTGGGACAGCAGGAGATGTCAAGACCAGGAACAGCCCATGGGGAGGACACTGGGAGGCAGGAACAAGAGGAGAGCCTGAGGTCAAGGAAGGTGTGAGGTTAACCAAGGTATTGGGATAAAGGAGAGACTGGTGCAGTCTGTTGGTTCATCAGTGACTTCCGCTGTCTGGCTGTCTGTCTTCTTTCTTGTTTTCTTGGTCAGGAGCTAAATCCTGACTACCAACCAGTGTCAAGGCAGAAAAATTCCTATGGAGTGAAAGTCCTGGGTTCATTATGCTGCACCAAAGAATCTACTGGGGTGTCCACCTGCACCGCACAAACTCGGCACTTCTTTGTATGCAGTCTTCTACTACTCTTGCCACTGTGCTGGGTCAGGGGAACCCACCACAACCCTCTAGATGTTTCTACGCTGGTGGGAAACTGAGATGATGCTCCCCAAAGCACTAGCAACCCCAGATCCTGGGGGCTGGGCCTGCTGAATGTGCCCCCCTGAAGGTCATAGGAAGGGAAACTTGCAACCAAGTGGCCAGGAAAGGCTCACCCTCTTTCCTGGCGACTATTTCTTTGATGCTACTACCATGTAGACTAGAAGTCTCTCCAGAGATCCTTCTATCCTGTGGATCATCTAGACCCCTGGAGTGGGGAGCACTGCTGAGAGCAGAGCAGTTCAGGCCCTTGAGCCACACCATTGAGGGGAAAAGCAAAGGCCCTGCAGCCAAACCAAGCTGAGGGAGGAACCGCGCTGGCAGAGGCTGCGGCAGACGCCTACAGTGAAGCTCCTGAGGTCTATAGAGGACTCTGCAGCTGCCGAGAGCTTGAGGGACGATGCAGGGCACTATTCTGGTCCATCTATCCTCAACTGTCTGGCTCCCACAGCCCAGGAGGCCCCAGCACTGCATCCACTCCACGGGTCTTCCAAGCAGCCATCCATGGATACAGGGAGGCTGCACCCACCAGCTGGCAGGGCCCATCCTCGCTGCCCAGGGTGCCTTCACCTTGTTTCCTTCCACCTCGCCCCTGCCACACGCACCCAGCAGGCGCAGCAAATGTGGCCATCGCAGCCTCTGAGTCATCCCATTGCCCCTAACACAGGAGCAGGGTGGGGGAGAGCCCAGAGTCTTCTTCTGACACAGGAAGAGGGTAGAGAAGAACCTTGACCATCCACAACAGATTGACTTCTTCGGGTCCCAAGAGATAGTGTGCCATGTCACACGTGCTCTGGTTGCCCT
Source organism: Balaenoptera musculus (assembly GCF_009873245.2). Lineage (NCBI taxonomy): Eukaryota > Metazoa > Chordata > Mammalia > Artiodactyla > Balaenopteridae > Balaenoptera > Balaenoptera musculus. The sequence continues at coordinate 115,896,291 of NC_045787.1, forward strand.
GCTGGGGTCAGGATGCATGGGTGTGGGCATCTTGGCTCCACGTGTTTAACAGTTGCCTCTGCACTTTCTGAGATGGGCATAGGTGCCCACCAGGGAAGGATGACACTACAGAGGCAGCACTAGTGCTTGAGTCCTTTGCAGGGAGCAGTGCACACAGGGCAGGTGTGGTCGTGCTCAGTCACATATGATCATATAAGCCTGGCTCTCAATGGCCCTCCAAACTAGCTACCCCTTCCTGATTCTCCCTGCTTCCCAGACCCCAGGCTGGCTGCAGCGAGTGATGGTGCTGTGCTTACGGCCTCGGTGGCCTGGCCCCTGGTTGCTCAGTCTGTCCAGAGATCAGGGCCATGGCTTCCATCAAGTGTACTGCCGAGTGGGAATGAGCAGGGCTCCTGTACAGAGGTACGCCTGGGCAGGAAAATAGTCTAACTGTGTTGTTTTCTTCCTTACTTCATTAGTCTAGAAGTGGTCAGCCTCCAGGCTCTGGGCTCAGGCAAGGCTGCCTCCAGCCCAAAGGTGATAAATGAATGCTCAGTAAACTCCTCCAGGGATAGAACCCCTGTTCCCTCTTCTTTGGGAGGTCTGATCAAAGTGGAAGCAGTGAGCCCCATCTGTGACATCACCTGAGCTCACCTTCCAAGCACATTGCATTCAGACCTTCTACCAGACAGTTGGACACAGCACCCTCTGTGACCATGGAAGGAAGAAAAGCTTCCTGGCTCCTGAGGGGATGGAGCTCAGGGTCTGTGCTGGCCACCCTCTACCAGGACTCCACGTTAGGATACCCCTAACCTTAGTGTCTTCCGCAGAGTCAAGATTCTAAGATCTAATAAAAGGATGTGGTACCTGGCAAGGGTCACAGCTGCCTCGCCAGGAGACCGTACTGGGAGAGCATGCAAGTGGGAGTAGCAGTCTCTCTTCCCGCCCCCTCCCCGCTATGGTTATTCTTGGCTCATTCTGGGCCCAGATGCCTCACCCCTGCCCTGTTGCCCCATCCTATTTGGAACCTTCACTGCAGGGAGTTCCAGGCAGCTACATCCCCCCCTCCCCTCACTCCACTTTTATTATCCCTCTTGTACCTGAAGCCCTCCACTTCCCTGCTTAGAGGCTGTGGGATTGCTCCTCAAAGAATACAGCGGACACGAAAATGAAAATTATAGAAAAGAAACCTGGCACGGCCTACAGGACAAGTTTTGAATGGTCTCTGGCCCTACTCTCCCCTTATCTCATGTCCAAAGAAAACCATCCCCAGAGTTACTCCACTGGCCTTGGATGGGATGGCCACCAGCTCACAGCTTTGTCTACCCTCTCCCTGGGAGGCCAAGAGGCAGTCTTTACAGAGATGGGGTGCTATGTCCCTACTCTGCCCCTTGCCCTGGGAAAAGCCTCTTTGTCTTAGAAAACAGAACCATCTCAACCCTCATATTGTCAGCTCACTGCATGCCCTGTAGTCTCCACCACTGGTCAGAGGCAAGAGACAAAAAGGAACCCCCTCTCCATCAGTCAGCCCCCAGTACTCTCATGACTGGAGCAGGCATCATGACAAAACAGGAAAGACAACAAGATGGGCATGAATGCCTGGGCCCTGAGTCCCATCACTGGCGCGAGCTATGGGACTTGCCCAGTTCATAGCAATGAAGCCAGCTGTCCTGACAGCCTTCCAGGGATCTCCACTTTTTCGCAACAGTGAACACTGTGGGCCACCTCCTTCCTGAAAGTCTCCCCTCCTGTTTCTTCTTCTTCTGCCAGGGCTCCTCTTTCTCCTGGTTCTCCCACCTTTCTGAAGGCTATTTCTCCCCCTCCTTCAATGATAGGCTATTCCTTTTTGTCTCACTCTGTATGTGTAAGTGCTTCTCAGGATTCTGCCCTTGGCTCATTCATCCGTTCATTTACTTCTCTCTTCCACAAGGATATGAGAGCTGCTCTGGGCCAGGTACTGGGCTTGGCATGGGCCATTTATTTCTCATTTCCCTCCCAAGGACTTCCACAACCCTCACAGCAACAACCATGGCTTCTCGAGGACACCCCAAGTGTGTTTCCAACCCTGGCTCTTCTGATGGTCAATCCTGTGTTCTTAACTCCAGCTGGATACTGGAAAGTGAAGCCCAGACACTACAAATGGAACTTAACATCTCCTCCCCTCAGCCTTCTGCCTCTGACTCTCTGACTTCTATTACCTGCCTCTGCATTTTCTTGGCCACTGGAGCTGACAATCAGGAGTTGTCTCTGACTTGCATTCAGTCACTGGCTGTGTCTGGCTAATTCTACCAGCACGATGTTCATCTAACACCTCTGCCCCTTCCTATCTACTCATTCTCATCATTACCACCACACTCAAGCCTTCCACAGTCTCCCAGCTTCCCCCCTTCATCCTGGCTCTCTAGTCCCCCGCCCTCCCCAAAAAAAGTCCCACACAAAGTTGCTGGATGAATCCTTCCAAAGAGCTTTTATCTTGTCACTCCTCTGCTCAAAGGCCTTTAAGTTCTCTATCAACTCTCAGGTAGTGTCCAAATCCTCTGGCCTGCCGCTCAAGGCATCCATATTGTGTCTTTTCTCATTGTTCTGGCCACCTGGTTCTCAAACACACCCTGCTCCTTCCCAAGAATGCTTATTCTGGCTCCTAGGCTCTTTATGCCATCTCTTTTATTTCTAAAACTACCTGTCCCTAAAGAACAGGATCAGATGTTGCTTCCCTCCAATGAAACATGCTATGCCTTCTACCACAATGATTCCTTTGGCCTCATTGGCCTGACTAGACCGTCATCTTTAACTCACAGGGACATTTTCTCCTTCCTCACTGCCCTCCCAGCACCTAACACAGTGGGTGTTCCTAGTGCTTGTCAGGTGAATGAAAATATAATTCTTGCTTCCTGGGGAAGGCAGGAGAATACATGAGATCAGGTGTGGGCTAGGAGTTCCTCAGAAGGAAGGTGTGAATAGTGGTCACAGTTGTATGGAAATGTCTACCAAGTAGAGAAGCCACACTTCCATCTAAGTACCAAGGAAATGGTACCCCCAGGAGGCTACTTGTAGGTCTTTCTTGAAATGTTTTTAACTGCAGGATGGCTTCTCCCCTTTACCAAAACTTCTCAAGGACCCCTCTGGCTCTCAGACTCCTTCTTCCAATGGGGCTTGGCTCCTCACAAGCCCCTCACACATCAACCCTGCTATCAGCTGCTGGGTCATTCTGTTAGTGAGAAGAATCACCTCCATATTCCAGTCAATTATGACTCTACCTTGAGGACAAAGGGAGAAAATCACCAACGGGGACATTTACCGCTCATTTGTTTGAATACCTGACGGCACTTAGCATGAGCCATTTCAGCATAGTTCTTAACCCAAGACACCCCCTTCAGCTTCAGAGAGGGCTTCTGTACTGACATATTAACATGGTTATTTGTGGGACAAACCAGGATTAGAGTGTTTTCCCATAGCACACTCTCCCCTTTCCTAAATTTTTCCCACTCCGAGTCAGGACTAGATTTATTCCCTCTCAGACCTAACCAGAGAACCAGCTTAAAGCAAAATTGCCTTCTTTCTACAAATTTGAAGTTTCATGCCTTCCTTGGGGGAAGGGATGTAAATGAATTAAAAAAGAAGTTTTCTCTTCCAGTTTGCTGATTCTGGGGTAAACCAAAGGACTTGACTCAGCAGCGCAGAGGTGACCATGTCTATAAGGCACTGAAAGCAAGATGATTCCTAATGAATCCCTGCAAAGAGATAGTTTATGTATGATCTGTTTTAGCCATGTGTAGGGTATGTTTGAAAAAGGTTTCAACAAAGAGGACCAAACTCCTCCAGGTCTCAGAGACAGAAAAGGAGCAGAGCTCAATTCAAACTTTTACACAGGTTCCTGTTGGTTTGTGTTTCTTCTCCTGGCAGGAGGTCTGCTTTCCATCTCTACCAGAACACACTTCTGCTTCTGATGATAAAGTGCATGCCTCACTGGCTTCCATATGCTCACTGTCGGCTGCTAGCCTTGCTCAGGGCCCCACTTGGCAAAAATGGCTAGGGAAAACCCATTAGGGGACAACGAAGGCCATGTGGGCTACCAAGTAGGGGTTCAGGGAGTGGCAGGCCATGGGTGGATCCTGATAAAAAGGGTAGCCTATACTAGAGCAGACAAGCAGGCTTCTATTTACAGTAACAAGAGGTTTACAGAGAACGATAAGCCACCAGATATCATCCAAAGAACAAACAGATTTATCTGGGTCTGTTTCACATGGTGACAGTTGGACTAGTGGCCAGCAAAGAGCAAGAGGTTACAAGTCCAACTAGAATTAAAAAGCCAAGGGTACATGGGCTTTGAGTCAGATGGATCCAAGTTTGAATGCCAGCCTAGTGATTCAGTCTCATTAGCTGGTGCCTTTGGATTCACCATCTAACCTTGCTGAGCCTCGTTTCCTCATATGTAAAATGAGGAAAATGATACCTACTTAACGATGCTGTTGTGAAGATGAAATGAAATGATAATATAAAGTGCCCAGGACAAGACCTGACATGCAGAAGGAACTCAATTTGCTGATATTATAGAAGGGAAAAAAAAAATAACCCAATCCTGAAGGAGTTTTTATCTAGTTAGTAATACAAATTATATGAACATTAGTAAACAAACAGGATATGATCAAGCCTTAGATTGTGGGGTATAACTTTAAATGTAGCAGTTCAGAGATTAAGAAGATCTGTGAGGGTCACAGTCATCAGGGAAGTCAATCTGGAGAAGGTGGGATGAGAGTAGGTCCTTGAGAGCAGGGTATGAAAGAGAGAAGTAGAGAAGGGGTCTTTCCCTATTACCATGCCATAGGGGAAATACTGGAGCCAAGTTTCAAGAATGAAGTCCAGGGGCTTCCCTGGTGGCGCAGTGGTTATGAATCCGCCTGCCAATGCAGGGGACATGGGTTCGAGCCCTGGTCCGGGAAGATCCCACATGCCACGGAGCAACTAAGCCCATGTGCCACAACTACTGAGCCTGCGCTCTAGAGCCCGCGAGCCACAACTACTGAGCCTGAGTGCCACAACTACTGAAGCCCATGAGCTTAGAGCCCGTGCTCTGCAAAAGAGATGCCACCGCAATGAGAAGCCCACACACTGCAAGGAAGAATAGCCCCCGCTTGCCGCAACTAGAAAAAGCCCACGCGCGGCAATGAAGACCCAACGCGGCCAAAAAAAAAAAAGTCCAATGGGCCAAGTACAGTTAAGTCATTTTGAAGGTCAGCAAGGTAGGGGGAGACAAAGTTTGTAGGCCTTGTATCAGGTGCTGGGAGTACAGTGATGAATGATGATTCTTGTGTGTGAAGCAAGCCATGTAATAGGTGCTATGATAGCTCTCATACATTGCTAGTGGGATGTAAATTGGTATAACCTATATGGAGGGACATTGGTTAAAGCTATCAAAAATTTAAATGCACATAACCTTTGAAGCAATTTTCATTTATAGGAATTAATAATGTTCATTGATAATCTTAACAGCAAAACATTGGAAATAACTATCCACTAGAACAAAACCCCAACAATCCTAATTAACATTCATGGAACATTCCACTGAACAGCAACAGATCACATACTAGGCCACAAAACAAGTTTCAATACATTTAAGAAGATTAAAATTATATCAAGCATCTTTTCTGACCACAACAGTATGAGACTAGAAATCAATTACAAGAGAAAAAAGAAACCAAAAACTGCAGTGACAGGAAGCAAGTCAGTGATTGCCAGGGGCATGAGGAAACTTTTTGGGGTAATGGAAATGTTCTATAAGATGATAGTGGCAGTGTTTTACGTGGCTGTCTACATTTGTCAAACTCATAGACTTGTACCCTTAAAATTAGTGAAATTTATTGTATGTAAATTCTATGTCAAGTTTTAAAAAAGGATGAGGTAACTCTACCTAATACATATGGAATGAACTCCAAAGTTTCCACTCCAATGTAGGTGGGAAAAAAAAACAGCTAGGTGCAGAACTATGTATATAGTATTCATTTTTTCCCCACAAATGATAGCAAACATATATGTATGTCTCATACAGGCAGAAAATATCTCTAGAAGATACTCAGGAAAATGTAATAGTGATAGCCTCTAGGAAGAAGAATCAGTGCCTGAGTCTGAGATAGGCAGGAGACTTTATTGTTTATCATACATTCTTGGACTTTCTGCCATGTACATTTTTAAAAAGATTACTGATGCAGGAGAGGTACAGGATGCCGTGGAATTTCACAGAAGGGATATCTATCTCACATTGGTGGGGGGGCGGCAGTGTTGGAAAATACTTCCTTGAAAAAGTTATACCTAAGCTAAGACCTGAAGGACAATAAGGAGTCAGCCAATGGAAGTGGGGAAGAAGAGGAAAAGCATTCCAGGCAGAGGGAATAACATGTGCAAAGATCCCAAGAAAAGAAAGAAAATGTGAATTAGGTAAACAGGTAGCAGCCAGGTTTTCATCATGTAAGCTAGAGGTCAGGAAACTTTTTCCATAAAGGGCCAGATAGTAAATATTTTAGACCTTGTGAGCCAAGAGGCAAAATCAAGGATATATTGTAGGTACTTATACGAGAAGAGAAAAAATTAATTTCTGCAATTTTATTGATGAAATTCAAAATATAATAATTGAGTGCAACAGTTTGTAATACAGGTCTACTAATGAGAATAATGGAATTTTTTTAGGGGGGGAGGAATAACATGGCACTTAATTGGGAGGCAAAGTTAGTGTCCCCTATCATGAAAATTGATTGCAAATGTTCACCTGTTAATGCTGATCTGTAATGAAATTTTATGTATTTCAGCTTTGAAAATGTCTTTTCACACACATAAATACTAACAGATATTGCTATCAATCCATGAGCATGTGATTTTAATTGAGTATATTTATCACTTGGAAGGTATTTATAGAATTCTATCAGATTCTTCTCTTGATATTTGCCTTTTAGCCTATCATTACATTGCAGATTAATCACTTCCAATTGAAAGTTAGGTGGAAGCTCCTCAATTGCACATTTAAATTAATTTTGAAATATGGAAATTTCCTTTGCACTTGCATCAACGTTGGAAAAAACACAGATGGAACTATAGTTTGAGCTCAGAAAATACTTCACTGCAAATGTCTGTGGGAATGGAGCTCCTGCTTCTTGTTTCAACTTCTGACAGCGTGGGAAGTATATAAAGCAGCTTGACATTACATGTGATTCAAACAACATAAGTTGTAGTTGAGATTATTTTACCACAATATAAATTTCACAAATAAGCATTATTTTGCCTTGTAATTTTAGGTTTTATTCATTAATAAATATCAAGTCTGCAGCAAAAGTTAAATTCCAAAGCCATTCAGGGTTTGAGTGGTAGAGGGCAGTTTTTCTTATTCAGAAAAATTTCTATCTCAGCTCTGAGCTCAAAAAAATCACAGTAAAACTTTACTACTCTTAAGCCATCAAAATGCTGTATAGTAGGAGAAGTTAACATATTCAGCTCTTATTTCTGATAGAAATTCACAGAAATATCAATAGTTAAGTTCCCAAGAGTGTATATATTATATCTAGATCTATATCTATGTATATAGAGATATAAAGCTCACTGTTGTCACTACTGACTGAACAGCACATGATAGATTAAAATGTTTTCCTCAAAGTACCTGCCAATGAATAATGCAATGAAAAATGATATGCTTTAAACACCTTTTACATTTTAACAAGTTTTGTAAATTTGCCTAAGTAAGGTTTTTTCTGTTTTACACATATTTTTTGCCATCATTAGTTATAACACATCTTAGCGGATTCCACTTCAGGTTGTACTGAATTAGTGTTTTCTCAACTATTCTCACCTATAGTTGCTCTATGCAGACTATACTTAGAGGCTAATTCTTCAGTCACTTCACACTTGGCATCCATTCCTTGAATAAACAATAACTGGCCAGTATCATTAACATCTGTCAACTCATCCAGAGCCAAGGAAAACCACTTGAAATCATTTGCCTTGTCTTTTAGTTTACTATTTACATTGCTCCTAATGTCCTCAGCTCTTTGAATGACTGTTTTTGCCAAAAGACTAATAGTCTTTGAGTTTATTTGCTCTGGACACATTCTTCAGTTGCTACAATCAACCACGATTTAATTAACTCACCATTTGTAAACAGTTTTCCTTGCTTTGCTAACAAATGAGCCACTTGGAAACTTACTTTGGTTGTAGCCTGATTTTCATTTTTTATTTTTGTGAGGAATTCTGCTATAATGAGATATTCCACTTTAAATTTCCTAATTTTTCAAACCATTGCTTTCCTGTGAATTGGGACTATTGTGATGAAAATTTGTTTGGTAATGTTGACGTATATTGTATTCTTTTAGCATAGCTATAATGTCGTTCCACAATAAATAATTCTTTGTCATTTAATTTGATAAAATAATCCACAGTTCACTGTGGCCTCAAAATTATGACATTCAAAGTCTACTTTTCTTTTCTCGTTTTGACCTGAGTGTGAACTGATAATAAAAAATAAAATGTCACAGAACAGTGACACACATGTCACTTGAAACACTGTCAAGTTATAAGTGAATCACTGTAATTTATAACTGAGCAAAGTGATGACAGCATCATATGTGGTCTTCATTGCAGCTACTCAACTCTGCTATTGAAGTGTAAAAACAGCCATAGACAATATGTAAACAAATGGGCATGGCTATACATTCCAAAGACATTTTATTTATTGGCACTAAAATTTGAATTTCATAAAATTTTCACATGTCACAAATATTGTTCTTTGATTTTTTCAACAAATATATAGATAAGAAAATTAAATAAAAGGCATCCAGATTGGAAAGGAAATAGTAAAACTATATTTACAGATGACATTATCTTGTATATAGAAAATCCTAAGGAATCCACTAAAAAAAAAAGAACTATTAGAATAAATGCGTTCAGCAAGGTTACATGATACAAGAAATATATACCTTATATTTGTAAGAATAATAAAATATATATCATATCATATTATAATATTATAAAAATATATAGTATTTCTATACACTTGAATGAACAATCAAAAAATGAAATTAAGAAAATTTCATTTATAATAGCATCAAAAAGAATAAAATATGTAGGAATAAATTTAACAAATGAAGTACAAAACAAACTCTCAAAATTACAAAATACATTGTTGAAATAAAGTAAAGAAGATCTAAATAAAATGAAATACATCTTATGCTCATAATTCAGAAGACTTAACATTGTCAAGATGGCAATACTCCCCAAATATATAAAGAATGCTTACAGTTCAATAATTAAAAAAAAAACTTTTAATGGGCAAAGGACAACTCAACAACAACAAAAAACAACCTGATTAAAAAATGGGCAAAAGACTTGAATAGCCATTTTGCCAAAGAAGATATACCAATAGCCAGTAAGTACATGAAAAGATGTTCAACATCATTAGCAATTAAGGAAATGCAAATCAAAACCATGAGACACTTGGGTATGACATAGGCAACAAAAGCACAGGCAACAAAAGCAAAAATAGACAAATGGGACTACACCAAACTTTAAAATTTCTGATCATTGAAGGACACAATTAATGGAATAAAAAGGCAAAATATGGAATGCGAGAAAATACTTGCAAATCGTATATCTGATAAAGAATTAATACCCAGAATATTCAAAGAACTCCTACAACTCAACAACAAAAAAAATTAAATAACCTGATTAAAAAATGGACAAAGAACTTGAATAGGCATTTCTCTAAAGATGATATGCAAATGGGCAACAAACATATGAAAAGATTCCCAACATCACTAAACATCAGAGAAATGCAAATCAAAATCACAATGACATGTCACCTCACACCCATTAGGATGGCTACTTTCCAAAAAAACCAGAAAATAACAAGTGTTGGTGAAATGGTGCAACCACTGTGGAAGACAGTATGACGGTTCCTCAAAAAATTAAAACTAGAACTACCATATGATCCAACAGTCTCACTGCTGGTGATATTTTCACACATGTTCACAGCAGCACTATTCACAATAGCCAAGAGGTGGAAGCAACCCAAATGTCCATCAATGGATGAATCGATAAATAAAAATGTGGTATATACACACAATGGAATATTATTCAGCCTTAAAAAGGAAGGAAATTCTGACACATGCTATAACATGGATACCTTGAGGACATTATGCTAAGCGAAATAAGCCAGTCATAAAAAGACTGATACTGTATGATTCCACTTAAGAGGTACCTAGAGTAGTCTAATTCATATGAACAGAAAGTGGAACAGTGGTTACCAGGGGCTGGTGGGGAGGGGAGAATGGAAGTTGTTTAATGTGTACAGAGTTTCAGGTCTGCAAGATGAAAATGTTCTGGAGATCTATTTTTAAAAGCCATCACTGACAAGTGGCAGGACAGCCTAAAATGGGGAAGGATGGGGCTTCCCAGGTGGCGCAGTGGTTGAGGATCTGCCTGCCAATGCGGGGGACATGGGTTCGAGCCCTGGTCTGGGAGGATCCCACATGCCGCGGAGCGGCTAGGCCCGTGAGCCACAACTACTGAGCCTGCGCATTTGGAGCCTGTGCTCCGCAGCCGGAGAGGCCGCGATAGTGAGGGGCCCGCGCACCGCGATGAGGAGTGGCCCCCACTTGCCGCAACTGGAGAAAGCCCTCGCACAGCAACGAAGACCCAACACAGCAAAAATAAATAAATAAATAAATAAATTAATTAATTAAAAAAAAAATAAAATAAAATAAAATAAAATAAAATGGGGAAGGATGAATGGGAATTTGGGTTTCAAAGAAGCAGAACCCAGCTACAAGTATATCAGTGAAAGTCTCCAAAAGGAGACTTTTGGAATATCAATACCAACCCTTTATTTATGTGTGACAACCTCTGCTGCCCCTGAGGACTTCTGATGCCTAAGTCTAAAGTCCCAAAGTAATAAAGTGTATGTTCCAGGAAGGACTTTTCATGCTAAGAGGCTCAATGTTAAAGTTTAAATTAAGCAGAGATTGATACCAGTCAGGAATTAATGAAAAAGGTAATGCCCCATATCCACGTGTTTATTTCTTTAAATCTGGCACTATTACAGACCACGAATTTAAATGTAATGAGTTATATTTTGTGTTAATAGTCATATCAAGTTAATCTAATAAAGAGCTCTACATTAAAAAACAAACATAAAACATCACTTCACATCCACTAGGATGGCTAGAATAAAAGACAGGTAATAACAGGTGTTGGTGAAAATGTAGACAAACTGGAACTCTCATACACTGCTGCCAGGGAAGTAAAATGGTACAGCTGCTTTGGAAAACAGTCTGGCAGTTCCTCAAAAGGTTAAACTCAGAGTTAACATATGGCCCAGCAATCCCTGTCCCAGGTGTAAATATACACCCAAGAGAAATAAAAACATCTGTCCATACAAAAACTTACACACAAATGTTCATAGAAGTATTATTCGTAATAGCCAAAAGTAGAAATAACCCCAAATGTCCATCAACTGATGAATGGATAAATGTGGTATATATATATATATATATATATATATATATATATATATATATACATACACATATTTACATACACTGGAATATTATTTGGCAATAAAAAGGAATGTAGTACCAATACACTTACAACATGGATGAACTTTGAAAACGTTATGCTAAGTGAAAAAAACCAGTCATAAAAGACCACATATTGTATACTTCCATGTATACCATGTATATGAAATGTCCAGAATAGGCAAATCTATAGCGACAGAAAGCTGATTAGTAGTTGCCTATAGCTAGGGGTGATAGGAGGCTAAAGAGTATGGGGTTTCTTTTTGAAGTGATGAAAATGCTCTAAAATTGATTGTAGTGATGGTTGCACCACTCCATGAATATATTAAAGACCACTGAACTGTACACTTTACATGAGTGAATTGTGTGGTATGTGAATTATATCTCGATAAAACTGTTCCCCACCCCCTCACCCCACCCAATGTACAAAATCTAGCTTACTGGACCATACCAGACCAGGCAGCAGGCTCCTTTCCTGGGGAAACTGAACAGTCAGAATTGAACCAGGGTCCACACAATCTCATTACACCTGACATCTGGTCACATCCAACCTCAGGGCTCCCGCATACAGAGCCCCTTCATTCCAGTGGTGCGAAAGAAGTTCAGCTCTGGACTTCCTGAAAGAACTAACCCGAATGGAACATTCTTGTCTCCAAAACAGGTCCACTTCACAAATCATTGTTACCATCACTTTGAATATCACTGCCACCATTCTAGCCCAGCATCTCAGCCCCTATGCCAGCCAGCATCCTAGCTACATTCCAACTACTACCATAGCCAATATCCCGGCCATTGCTGCCAGTGGTAGCTCCCATTTTTTGAGTACCTGCTATGTTGTCTCTAATCTTCACTGCAAACCTGCATACCAAGAAGTCTGGACTTTATCCTGAGTGCTATGGAAAGCTACTGAATGGTTTTAAGCAGTATAATGATAAGGTTATATTTGCATATTAAGATTTACTCTGGCCGAAGCCTGGAGAATAGAAGAAAGACTGTTGCAGTAATTCCAGGTGAGATAAGGGTGGTGACAGTGAGGATGAAGAGAACTGGTAGGATTGAGAGATACTTAGGAGAGAAAATTTCTAGAACTTGATTGCAGATTGGACATGGGGGATAAGACAAGAGGCTAGAGTCAAGATTCCCTCAGCACAGGTAAGCTCAACAGCCAAGGGCAGCAATTTGCCGTTAACTATGAAGGTCTTTGAGTCTTGATGACCCAGAGGCTCCCAAGGCCAGATCACTCAAGTCTCTATCCATAGGGTTCCCCAAAGATCCATACTGTAGGCATCTCAGTGAGGAACCAAACTGACAGGACTAATTTGACCATCATAGAAATGGTCTCCTTTCTCTCTTTTCCCTTTAAGAGAAAAAGAAGCTGTTTACTCTGCATATCAAAAGATCTTCAGGAGGCCCAGTCTTTCTTCTACCAAATTTCTATCATTTCCACCTATCAGTTCTTAAAAATCAATCAGTAGGGCTTCCCTGGTGGCGCAGTGGTTGAGAATCTGCCTGCCAATGCAGGGAACACGGGTTCGAGCCCTGGTCTGGGAAGATCCCACATGCTGCGGAGCGACTAGGCCCGTGAGCCACAATTACTGAGCCTGCGCGTCTGGAGCCTGTGCTCTGCAACAAGAGAGGGCGCGATAGCGAGAGGACTGCGCACCGCGATGAAGAGTGGCCCCCACTTGCCGCAACTAGAGAAAGCCCTCGCACAGAAATGAAGACCCAACACAGCCATAAATAAATAAGTAAACCCAAAGTTAAAAAAAAAAATCAATCAATAAATTAATTCCACAGACATCTGATGGTCCTGCTATGTACCAGGCGTGATACGCTATATTAGGTTTAAGGATTCAGAGGTGATCTCCCTCCCTCTAGCACATCCTGTTCTTAGGAAAAGACCCAGAGCTAATTTTTATTGAAGCACAATTGACTGATGTCTTAATGCAAATTCCCCTTTGCATCCCCTTAATGCAAATTCCCACATTACATTTTTTCTTTTATAAAAGAGAATTCATAGATAAATACAAATAAGGCAATCACTAGAACTCGTACCACCTAAAGATCATTATTATAAACATGTTAGCCTATGTCTTACCAGACTTCTATGATATTTCTCTCTTCTCTGTTTTATTTTAACTAGGGAATTGACATGTTACATAAGAAGAACATCTTAGGCTAAGGAATGACCCCAGTGTGGCTGCTATTTAGTGCAAAGAGCTTTCCTCAAGGCCTCAAAAGTCACATCTCTCAGGTTTTCACATAGGTGGCTGCTTCCACGTGAGACCCTGCTGGGTATCTGGCCACGGGTAAGCGTTCACATTCACCAGCTTCCTCTACACAAGCCCTGCCCACCTTGGTTTTGGAGACTAAGAAAAAGGAAGTTAACAGACACCTTCAAAGCCAGGGCACGGGGCTGGTCAGGGGGTAAGGTCTCCCAAAGGACAGCTAGAATCGCTATATTCTCTGCATGGTTCCTGCCTCTGTCTAAATGGCAAATTGCTGCTAGGACTGGCCCGTCTGTGACAAAGAGACCAGTGCAAATGTGTTCAGAGTGGTGTCTCAGACTCCTCCTAGGGGAAACCTGATTAAAAGGATTATTTCAAAGGAGTATTAGTAGAAAAAGAATTTCTGGCTCCCCAGGATAGAGCCACCTTGGAGCCAGGCTGTTACAACACTTCTAACTTGCCCCCCAAAAGGTCAGCTGGAGTGAGACACACAGCAGAGAACAAACTCCCAATGCCAGGGACGCAGATGGTCAACACTGGCCCATCCCTGACTGGCTGGGCCTTCCTTATCCACCCCAGGGGAGAGCTGGACGGTTTGCCCATCCCTGGGAAACTGAAATGCACCACTAGAGGCTCTAAGACTTCCCCCACACCCAGGAGTATGATGTGCCGTCTGGAAAACATTTAGCTTCTTCCAAAGTAGACAATTCCTGATGCTGAGAGAGCTGAAGTCTCTCCTTGAACTGAAACCTAAGAGCACCTTCCCAGTCCCACCTCTTTAAAAAGGTGCCGGTCCTAAGGCTGTGTTGTAACCTGCTCTTTCCCACGGAACCAAGAAAGGGGTAGTCTTGGCCATCCCCAGGCTGACCATTCCTCCTGCAGATGCCTAGACTCACAGCTGCCTCCCTTCCTGGGGAAAAACTCTCCACAGACAGAACTGAACCAGGGTCCACACAGTCTCACTGCACCTGACATCTGATCACATCCAACGTCAGGGCTCTCACCTATGGAGCCCTTTTTTCCAGTGGTGGGAAAGAAGTTCCTCTCTGAACTTCCTGAGAGAACTAACCTGAATGGACCACTTTTGTCCCCCAAACAGAGGTTCACTTCCCAAATCATTGTTACCATCACTTTGATCACTGCCACCATCCCAGCCCAGGATCTCAGCGCCTATCCCAGCCAGCATCCTAGCTGCGCTCCAACTACTAGCATAGCCAGTGTTCTGGCTGCAGCTGCCAGCCACAGCTGCTATTTATTGAGCACCTGCTACGTCGTCTCTAATCCTCACTGGAAACTTGGAAGTTCACTGAAGCAGAAACGGCGGGTTCAAGATGTTGAGTCACAGCACAGAGAAGAGGTAGAGCTGGGCTTTCAATCTAGTCTGGATGACTCCCCCAACCGGTGCTGTTCCCACTGTCCCATGCTCCCTCCCTATGGTGGGCTGAGCTCTGGATGCAGACTGAGAAGGATAAAATACACATTTGCCGGCTATGTGACCTTGGACAAGTCACTTACCTTCTTTGTGCTTCAGTTTCATCTCCACAATGACAGTTTTGCATGAGGCAAAGATACAGAACAGTATTTGTGTGTGTCTCTGGGTAGGGAAGGAGTTTGCGTGTGTGTGCCTACGGCTGTGTATTGGGATCAGGTGGGGTAGGGATGAGGCCATGTTCCTGCTCTCTAAGCCTAGGGAGGGGCCAAGTACTAGAGCTGCCATGCGGACCTAGTCAGTCATGGTCAGGCTGGAGGGCGCCTGTCCACCCCTTGCTGCCTGTCTAGGATGTCACATTCTGTGGTCAGGAGGAGGGGTCCCGGGAGTGCCACTGGAATGTGCCATCTGCTGGGAGTCCCTCGGACGGCTGATGGATGATAAGGTGACAATAGCAGCCTGGGCTCTGTGGCTCCCTCCTTTCCCTTTCATGAGGTTCCTTCTGCCCCATAGCCGTGGAAAGCTCCCAAGTTCCCCACAGATGACTCCTTGGCCAATCAGCCTGCCTTTTATCCTACACCACCCAGTTTTCTCAACTCTTAATTCTGTTTCGGAGACCTCAGTCACCATGCCCTTGACCAACCATGCAGAAACTCCACTGGTTACAACACTGCGACCTCAGCCCAGCATCCCCTTTGTGCACACCCTCCCCCCGGCTTACCCCAGCAGTCCTGCCTAGCCTGGCAGGACGGCCAAAGCTCACAGCCTCAGGGTCCCAGCTCTGGAAGATCCAGAGAATACAGTGGCCAGGAAGGAGGACCTGCAGATGCGTACAGGCATTCACTCACCAGCAAAGTTGTCGGGGAGACAGCACGGTATAAGGGCATAAGATTTGTAGTCAAACGGACTAGGTTTAGAATTCTGGCTCTGCCTCTTCCCGGCCACGTGACCTTGGGTAAGAGATTTAACCTTTCTGAGCCACACTTTCCTCATGTGTAAAACAAAGATAATAATAGCTACCTTGCAGGGTGGTTGCAAGGATTAACCAAGATAATATATTTGAAGCACCTAGCTCAGTGCCTGACACATAGCTGGCACCCAATAAATGCCAGTTTCCTTTCCCTCCCCGATTCCCCTGCCCGGCCTCTGCCAACACCAATGGGCAAACAAATTTGGCAGGTCACCTCTCAATTATCTGAGGGTCCAGAGCTCAGCCTCTGCACCTTTAAATTGCACACGCTGTGGATTACAAAAGACAGGAAGGAGGAAGATGAGACAAGGTCGGATGGGGGTGGGTGGGCAACCGAAGGGTACAGAGGGGAGTCTCAGCATGAGACGGGAGAGCTGAAGGCCCGGAGCATCTCAAAACAAGTGCACAAGAAACTTGTTAAGAACAGCTGGCCCCTGGGTGGGGCGGGGGTCGGCTCCAGACTCAGAGCCTGGTTTCAAGTGGGTCCTTCCCACCAGCCTGTCTGGGCTAGAAGCAGGGAACCTGATATTTACATACTTCTGCAGATGTGTCCCAACAGCCGGCCTGCCCTACCACGGTGCTGGAGGGGAGGAATAATCGCACCAAGGCCGAGCTCCCCGGGGAGAGCCAGATGACCTCAGTGCTTCAGTGCTCCAAACGGAGGGGGTGGGGTGGGCTATGCGTGCATGGGTCTGTGTGTGAGCGTGCGTGTGTGCGTGCGTGTGTCTGTGTGTGAGCGTGCATGTGTGCGTGCAGCTCCAGCCCCTAGCAGACGAGGCTGCAGGCCTGGGTTGACAGGGATGCAACATCTGGCCAGCTGTGAGCCTGAGCCAGACGCACGCCGGCCAGATGTAGGGCAAGCTCCCCTGGGTGGGGGCCGCACAGGAGGGGGTCATAACCTCATTGTACGGCCTAATCCTGAACATACTACTCTGGAATATGTGCGCCATCAACGGTATCGCCATTAAAAAAAAAAAAAAAAAAGGCCTCAATAAAGAGAAGAAGAAAGAGCAAGTCCTTGAGAGTCCCAGCGGCCTCTGACACACTTTCTGGGGGAGGGGACAAGTGGGGAGAGAGTCTGGACCAGCACTTACCCCTGGGCCCTAGCAGCGCCTGAGCTGGGGGAGAGCAGAGTGCTGAGCCGGGAGGTGTATCCCCCACCCTGCAGAGAGAGCTGCTGAAAGCTCAAAGCCCTGGATGTGGCCACAAAGAGCCTTTGTGACTGAGGTTTAAGGGTTAATGGATCTGGGGGAAGGGGGTGCCTGAGTCTGGGAAGCGCTAGAAGAAGTGAGCCAGAGAACAACTCTGGGCCTCTTTCCCTGGCCTTCCTGAAACTAGGTATTCTGGATGCTTCCAGCCGGGAGAACACTAGAATGAATGTCTACTCCTCCCCTCTCCACTGTCCCCACTCCCATCTGCACTCCGCCCCCAACCCCCTATCCTGAGAGAACCAGCCAGACAAGCCACAAAGCCTCAAAGCCAGGATATCAGGGCTGGGCTGCCTTGCTACCTGGGGGCATTGGGCCTGGGCCCAACCAGCTTTTCTGGAACAATGACAAGGTGCGGTGGTCACAGCAGGCTTTCTGGAGGATACGGGGTCTCAGAAGATAAGAGGGATTTGGCTACATGATGAGAAGAGGACAGGACCTGTCCTATTCAGCTAAGGAGGGCCTTGGGCCCCTGAGAAGCTGAGGTGGAGAGGGAAACACAGAGAAAGGAAGAGTGAAAGAGAAAAATCACATGAGAACCAGGACCTCAGCGCCCCTGTGGCCCCAGCCCTTTACCTGACAGTAGGGAGAAAGAGAAGAAAAAGGTGTAGAGAGCAGGAGGAGGCTGTGAGAGGGACCCCAGCAATGGGCTTGCAGGCACTTGGCGAACCCCCAACCCACCCCAGGCAGCTTTCCTGCCCTGGAAATGCAAAGGGAGCCAGCAAGAATGGGCAGAGTTGAGGTCAGGTAAGTCTAGCTGGACAGTCGTCCAGCAGGAGAGAAGGGGAGGTGGTGGCTGGAAGCTGATGAGGAAGGAGACCCAGGGAGCCTGGGAGGCACGCAGAAGCAAGGAAGGGGCCGCCCAGGGTTCTCTCTGTCCACCTCCTACGTGTTCGAGGCAAGCACAACTGCTTCTCATTAGCAAAAGTGACCGTGGAGGAGAAATCCAGCCCAGCCCAGGTCACGGTCACAGCCCTGAGCAGCCAGCCTCAGCCAAGCCAGAGAGGAGCTGGCTGGGGCCCCAGGAGACCTGCAGCTGCTGTCCAGCCCTGGGGTCCCTGGGCCACCATGTCAGCGCTGTCGTGGGCAGTGATGAGAGGGAAGGATGAAAATGGCTGGAGGAACAGGGAGGGAGGGGAGTTATGCCAACACCCTCCTTCTGGCCGTCTTGCCTGTTTTCTTCCTCCTAATTCATTCATCAACATCATGGCCAAATCCGACCCCACCAATCTCCTGCTGAGAAAGCGGCAATGGCTTCCCAACGCCTAAATCAAGACAAACTTCTGAGCCCAGATGTAAAGATTCTCTGTGATTTAGCTCCCCTGGACCTCATCAATCCTCACTCCCATGGCTCCTGAACCAAGCCCTCCACTCCAGCTACTCTCCGAAAAGGTCCCCACGTGTATCCTGCCAAGTCCCTCTGTATCTTTACTCTCGCAGTTTTCTTAGCACTCAATGTCTTTTCGTCTCTACCAACTCATTATTATTCTCCTTTTACATTCCACTCATCTGCAAAATTGGGAGAGTGATAATGCCCACCTCATAGGGTTTTTGTAAGGATAAAATTAGAAAGCGCTTGGAACGGAGCCTGGCACTGAGTAAACATTAGCTATTCGTATTATTCTATTAATTCCCCTTCTAGTCCAAGCCCAAGTTCTACCTTCTCTACAGAGTGCCATCTCCCTGACTTGCCCACCCATGACTGTCATCACCCTCCTTCTTGCATTCACCAGCTCAACTCACTTCTGTTCAAACGATGTGTTTGGCGCCCTACACAATGCTAGGCACCATTCTGGGCAGCAGGGAGGAAATGGGGAAGAAGGCAGTTCTCCTGCCCTCAAAGAGCTTACAGCCTGGAGGGAACCAAATAAGCAAAAGGCAGTTACAAGAGGGTGTGCAAGTGCTGGTCTCAGACTACCTACTCACAGGGCACCATGGGAGCCCAGAGGCAAGACTAGCACTGAAGATCAGGGAAGGCTTCTCAGAGGAGGTGATAAACAAATTGGCATCTGAAAGCTGAATAGGAGTTAGCACGGTGAAGGGAGGGAGAGGTGTTGCAAATAGTAGGAACAGCATGAGGCGAGGAAGAGGGCGATGGATTTGGAAAGTGCAGTGAGCTCAGTAGGGTTAAGCATGGACCGTGAGGAGGAACGGTGAAAGCTGAGGCTAGAGAGGTTTGGCAGGAGCAAGATCTGGAAAGGCTGCATGAGCTGAACTAGGACGCTGGGGCCGAGGCCTGTGGGTAATGGGGAGTCATGGGAGGGGCTGTGCTGCTCACTTTGGCCCTTACCATATGTGCCTGCAACTATTTTTAACTGTTTCATGTCTGTCAGAATTGTCTCTTAGGAGATTCACAACCTGGCACCTTCTCACATGCCTTTTTTCAATGAAATAGAATATAAGCAAGTGGATACCTACTAGATGCTCCTTGAGGGCAGCAAGGACTGCGCCGGGCTGTGCACAGAGCAGGAGCTCAGCGCATGTCTGGGACCAGGTGGTGTAGCAGGGGTGCTCTGCAGCTCAAGGTGGGGGTGTACCGTCGGTCAGCACCCAGCCACAGGCAGCCTGGGGACAAGCCACTCAAATGCCCCAACACACGGTTTCTCCGTCTCTGCCGCCTGTCTACCTGCCTATCACACATGAGCATGCAGGTGAAAGCTCTGCAAAGGTGCACCGAAGGAGGAAGCAGATGTTGAGACAGAGGAAGGCTGGACCCCACTGCGGGGCTGGCTCTGGAGGCTGAGGAAGGGAGCCCGAACCAAGAAGAGCAAGAAACAAATGTGTGCCTCTCAGCAACCCCCCACCCCATCCACGGCGCCCTCTCTGTCCATTTCTCTCTCTCCAGCTTGTGGGAATCACAGTTGACCCTGGAAGCTGCCTAGTCGTCCTTCCCCCAACACATACTGCAGTGACTGGGGACCTGAAGAAGTCAGGTTACCGGCTCTGGGCGGTTCTTGTCCTGACCAGTTAGCACCTCCTCCAGGAAGCCTTTCCTGACACCCAACTCACAGTGCTCTCTCCCTTCTCTGACTTTCTGCACTTCCAGGTAGCACCATTCGTGAAGTACATGACTGTGACTTCCCTCTAAGGGCTCTCAGACCTCACAGGGCCCCTCCCACCCTCAAGATTCTAAGCTCCTTGAGGGCAGGACCCAGCTGTTGCCTCTCCAGCATCCTCCATGGTCCTCATCATGGGCTTCCCAAAGGTGCTGGGTTGCTGGTTCCTGTTTCTTCCTCTTTGAAGCTGAGGAAAAAGATCTGGGGGTCTGGATGGTCCAGAGCTGGGTCCCAGGGATGGAGAAGGAGAGAAGAGTGGCCTCTCCTGACGTACACACACTCCGCTTTCACCAGGCGGGGGCCATAAACTGGGAGCAGTGGTTATGTGACTGTCAGATGGAAAAGCTAAAGCAGCTGGGCAGTAAGTGTCGAAATCCCAATCGGCAGGGTGTGGAAGTTCCAGAAGACGAGGTGACGAGGCAAGGCGGGGAGGCCACCAGTTGCTCAGGAAGAAATTTAAATGCACTGCAGATTCCAGTGCTGGACAATGGGTCTAAGGCAAGGCCCACTCCAGGCAGCTGCCCCCAACCCCTCCCCAGCTTCATGGTATAGTGGGTGTGCCCAGGGAAGCACAGCTGAAAAATGGGCTACCATCTGGAGAAGATGACAGGGTCTGGAAGACAGTGCCACCAAAGGCCTTCTCCTTGAGGCAGTTAAGGCAGGCCTCATCAGCACTTTGAGATGAGCATCTGGCTGGTTCCAGATGTGGAACCAGATGGGAGAAAATGACATCCTGGCATTGACTGGTAGGCAAGTTCAGGGTCCATCCTCCACCCTTCCAGCTGGCAGGGCCTTCTCAAGGTCTTTCTGTCCATGCCCCTGCCTGCATATCTCTCTTGGTCTCCTATCCCCAGCTGCAAGAGTCTCATGGTTGTCCAAGTGACTCCTGATGTCTGGCTTTGGTCCACCCCAGAATCAGTTTATTCTCTTGTTCCGTGGAGATGGGAACTAGCTGGTCACCATTGTGTGTGTGCATGTGTGTGTGTAAATATGTGTGTATATATGTGCACATTCACATAAAGAGTCCTGAGAACACAAGGTCAAGTCAGATCCCTGGCCCTGAAAGGGGGGTTGGAGAGGATGTAGCCCTGTTCACTTGCTATTCAGGTAAGGACACGAAGAAGAAGGGAGGTCTGCCATGTAGGAAGCAGGGAGTGGATCAGGTTGACTTAGATCTGGGGCATCAGGCTTCCAAAGGTCTCTCCGCACTGGCACATTTCCCCCACCCCACTCCAGCCCCGCCCAACACGCCCAGCTCCAATGCTGTCTTGATCTGCAGAGTGAAGAGGGCCTGTATCCTGGCATTGAGGCTCTCACTGTCCAGAGCTGCCAGTGTTGATATGCAGGTGTCAGAGGGAGGAGAAGCAATTGAAGGATGGAATGTCCTCTTCCAGGTTGAAGCAAGCAGGATTAAGAAGAGCTTGAAAGAAGCCAAGAGGGATTTGAGAGAGGGGGAAGATGAGAGAAGAGAGCCCCCAGACAATGGGTTCTGAGGGGTGTAGCCCAGGGAGTGTGGCCTGATGGGGGAGGGTTCCCTTGCTCAGCCAAGGGAGAGCCCCTCATTTCCTCTGGACACTTGAGCCATCACCACTTCATGCCTCAGGACACAGCCCTCTATTCAGATCCCTGGTGGGTCCTGGGACTCCAGAATCAGTGGCTGCTCAAAACTATAAAGTGTCTCCTGGAGGTTTCCTGGGACAAGGACCTCAAACATAAGCTTTCCAAAGACAGGTTCACTTCACCTTACAAAGCAGTGTAAGGCCTGACTCCAACTTTGCTCAGGCTCAGCCCCTCAGGCTGCGAAACAGGCAAAGGCCACCCAGGGTGGCAAAGGAAACAGCATCTTTAGGCAGAAGGCGTGGCCACCTCGCTCCTGAATCACCCCATGTGAGCTACAATTTGAGACTGGGGGTCTACCCTGGCTTTCTTAGGAGGGGCTGCTGTTGAGAGGTGAGGTCCAGCACGCAGGGAAAGAATGCAGAGCTTTTTCAAGCAGCAATGATTTTCTGAATTTGAAACCTCTTTTTTCCAAACTTTGCAGAGCACATACTGTACAGTCCCCTTCATTAAGGATTAATTACTAGCCAAGTCTGAAGTCTTTAGAGTTGTTTGGGAGTTATTTGAGCTGAAACAGAAAACATAACGATGTTGTTGTCTCTTCTAAATGGAAAAAGAATATCTTTTGTGGGTGTCTGCAATGCTTACCAACAGCTGAAGGGGTTTTTACTCTATCTTTCCAAAAATCATTGCTCCAGGCCATGACCAAACATGGAAAAAGTGACCAAAAAAAAAAAAAAATCCCCAAACCATGAACTTTTCAGAAAGTTACAAATAGCTGAAATAGAAGCATGTAATAGAAACGGCCAATGGCTTTGCCTAGCACAATTTCCCAGTATTTCCTGGCCACCCACCCACCACTCAAGTCTGCGATACCCAGGCATCTCTCCCTTCTAGGCATCCAAGAACCATGGAGCCAGGCACAGAACTGAGTGCTGGGGAAGATCTCAGCACTGGTTTATCATTCTCATTTCACAGGTGAGGAAACCGAGGCCCATCAGAGGGCATAGTGACTTGGCCCAGGCCCCAGAGCAAGCTACGGCAGAACCAGATCCCCAGGCTGGCTTTTACCTGGCTGTCATCCCATGCCCAGAAATGTTGCAGGGCAGACCAGGGCAGGGTCTCTGGGCCTTTGGGAAGCCAGGACAAGAAACCATCTGTGGCTACGCTTGGGCCATGCACGTCACTGAGAGTAAGGTGGGCATTGTAGAGGAGAGGGTGTGGGCTTGGGGACAGAGACAAAGACTTCTTCCCTGTCTTGGAAATGGGGGTGGCAGGCTCTCATGAAGAACACACTGACTATGCTGGCCACTGCCCCAGGTAGCTCCAGAAACCCCCACCCCACCCAAGCTCCTGGACAGCCGGCACAGAGGAAAAAGTGAGTAGGGGATGGTGATGCTGCACCCCTCTCCCTGGATCCCAGGCTCCGATATACCAGAAATTACGCCAAATCAGGAATCTCTCCACGGCACCCCTCTAACCAAGATCCAGGCCAAGGCTTTTGGGACGTCATTCTCCAGACCTACTTCCCCCAAGGAGGAAGAGAGGGGACGGGGGCTCCCCTCTCCTCAGGGCTTAGGTTGGAGTTCTGCCTTGGCACAAAGCGTGTGTCTTAGGTGTGGTCCAGAATGGTAATATAATTTTGAGGTTAAAACTCTGGCACCAGACTGCTGGGGTTTGAATTCTGATGCTATCACTTCCCAGCTGTCTGACCTGAAAGTTATCTAACTTCTCTGTGACTCAGTTTCCTCATCTGTAAACAGAAATAATACTAGCACCTACATCCTCTGGTTCACAGTGTGCTAGGTAAGTTATGACTATTGTTACTGTTGTTATCTGCTCAGTGTTGGCAACTTATGGAAGAGAGAATAAACAAGTGGATACCTAAGAACCCAGAACGTACTTCCTAAGTTGGACAGAACCTGCCCCTTCCCAGCTCCTCCACGAACCTGGAACAAGTTGCTAGGCTCATCTGGGCCTTGGTTTCTCCATTAGTAGTATGGGGATAATAGAACCCTTTGCTGTTCTCTCAAGTTCTTTGAGAGGCTTGGATGAAAGTCACCAGCATCGGGGTGAGATGCTACTATTACAGCTAATGACGGAACCAACGTGCTCATAAACTGCTGCCCGGCTCTGACTCAGGCTGTTTACAGTTCTAGGCCTTGCTTGTGGGGAGGCCCAGGTGGGTCTGTGGTCGGGGGACGGGGGAGCCCTGGCCGGTGCCCTCACCTGCCCTACTGTATTAGTGCATCTGCTGTAACCTAGCTTCCTGCAGGCTTCCTCTCCCTGGGTTGAACCCCTCCTGCCCGGTCTCCCTGAGAATCCCAGCACCCCTCACCGCAACGTCTGCCCCCTCCCCTCCTACCAGGACGCAGGCTCCAGCCCTGCGTGTGACACATTGCTCCAAAGGACAATGAAGCCTGTTTAAACACATGTGGAAGCCATGGTCTTAGGCTGCTGCAGCCAGAAGAATAAGACACTCCCCAAGGCCAGGCCCTCCCTCTCCCACCAGCCCAGGGACAGTGACCCAGAAGGGGATGATCAGCATGGGGCTGGACTCCCTCTGTGACCTCAACATCTGGTCAGATGCTGCAGCTCCCTCCCTCCTTTGGGGAGCTCCTAATGGGAGGCTGACCAGGGAAGGGAGGTTTTTGTGAATAAGACCCCCTCCAGAAGGCCCTGCCGAGCCATTCCTGTTATGTATCACCAGCTCAGTTTCTAGACTGAGGATGGCCCCCTGGTTCCTTCTGAGAATGAGAACTGGAAGTGAAGGGGGGCGGTTGGTAAAGCCAAAAAGGAGCTGATGCCAGGCCATCTCCAGCCCCCTAAAAGAAGAGCTCTTTTCTTGGCAGTTCAGTCCAGTTCCAGGAAACCTGTGCAATAGCCTCTGTCCTAACCTTAGCACTGGCCTGGGAACATGCAAACCCGTCCAACCTGGACCCCAGGATGACTGGGGGCCAAGGCAGCCCTAAGCAAACATCCCTTGGCCTCCCAAAGTGTGTGCTCCTCACCAAAGCGCTCGCTTTCCTGACCAATCCAAAAAACAAGTCACTGGACAGACGGATGGCCAGATGGCAGGAGGTACTGGCAACAAGGGCCACCAGCACGCCTCTCCCAATCTAGCTGTCTCTCTGGCCCCAAGAACTAGTCCTTGACCCCCCAGCATCCTTTCCCCCCTCCACGTTCCCTCAAGCTCCTGTTACTCCCAAGACTAGCCCCTGATAGTCCTTCCTTCCACCAATGCTACTAAGCCCCTATGGCAGACGGCAGACACTGAGTTAGGGATATGCTAAAGCGAGCATAGAAAGAGGAACATGATGCTGGAGGCAAGATACGGAGGACAGAGTGGGGAGGAAACTGAGCCTCCAATGGGAGATGGGCTGGCCAGAAACCAGCAGGCTTGAACCAGTCAGGACAGAATGAGATACACTGGGAGAAGGTTGGGGAGAGCATTCTAGGCAGGGGTAATGGCACCAGCAAGAAATGGGGGAGGGAAGTCACTTGGGATCTCCAGGAGAATCAGCTCCTACAGGGCACACAGTTTGGGGGGAAATGGAGAGTGACCCCCAGATTATTATGCTTTGGGGATCCTGAGCAGTAAAGGAAGCGCATAGACTGGGGGTGGGGTGAGGGTGTAGCCAGGGAAGTCAGCACAGATGATCTTCACAGGAACTCCCTGGAGGTAAAAGATAGGGACCTCTTCTTCAGAAATCAAAGCAACCTTGTAGAGATGGGCTCCTCGCCCTTCCCAAGCCCTTGAAGGCAGGGAAGGAACTAAAAGGAAACACTCTTGTCACGATTTAACAGAGAGGGAAACTGAGGCTCATTAGTGCTTAGTCATCTGCCCAAGGTCTTAGAGTAAATCAGCATCCAAGCCATTGGAATATTCTAGATGCCCGGCGGTGGAGAGGTCCTCAAGAGGTCACCTACTCCACCGCTTGCCCCAGGCAGGCCGGATCCCAACAAATGGGGCTTCTGACCATGCTTAACCATGTCCAGAAGCCTTTTTAATTTTTGTTTTTTTATCATCAGTGCCAAGTATTTGTTGAATTCAAATCTAGCCCGAATCCTTCCTGCTGTGGTTTAAACGTACAACTTCTCTGGTTCACAGGCAAGATGGGGCCCTCTGTAGACTTGAAGGGTGTGTTTGGGCTCTACCTCAGTTTTCTCTTCTCCGGGTTCAGTCTCAACAGTTTCTTTCTCTCTAGGCCCAAGCCTCCTGTGATTGACGTGACACGTACACTATGTGCTCAGTAACTATCAAATGATTGAATGAATGGTGAATAAATGAACAAAAGAGCCAATGGTTTCTAGATAAGCACAAAGTCCTCCATGAATTAGACCCCTCAACACCCCTAAACCTGGCATGATACACATACAGCCGCTGCCCAGGGTAGTCTGGAGATATTCTTAGACCATATTCTTACTTTAAAAACATGGTGGGGAGGGGGGAGATAAACTAGGAATTTGGAATTAACAGATACACACTACTATATATATATATTAGGTAAACAACAAGGGCCTACTGTATAGCACAGGGAACTCTACTCAATATCTTGTAGTAACCTGTAATGGAAAAGAATCTGAAAAAGTATATATATATATATATATATATAACTGAATCACTTGGTTATACACCAGAAATTAACACAGTATTGTAAATTAACTATGCCTCAGTAAAAAAAATTTTTTTTAATTAAGTTAAAAAAATAAATAAAAACATGGGTACCTTCCCTCCTTATCTACTGTAGTGCTTTTCCACCTTCAGAGCCTTTGCTGGGCTGGGGCAACATGTTTTCTCATTGCCTCCTAAGCCCCACAATGCACTTGCACATGACATGCGCACACACAGGTGCTTGTGTGTACAAGTAAAGTATGGGCACCGCCCCCGTGGGCAAACCCATCCCCGTCTTAACCAGGTTGGCATTTCTGCTGGGCTCTTTTGATGAAGAGGGTTACTTCTGCAGACAGCTAAGACCTATGTCCTTACAAATCCTCCTTATCTTCACCCCCACGATGCTGATACACAGAAAGAACTGAGTCCTATACGTACAGGTGCCATTTATGTTCACCATTGCCAGGCACTGTGCCCAACACTGTATACGTATTTTCTCACTTGGTTCCCAGACCACCGTATAGATTATAGAAGAGGAAACCGAGACTCAGGTGAAGTTTGAATGATAAATAACAGAGGCAGGCTTGGACCCTGGTCGGCCTGACTCCAGAGCCCCCTTATACCTCGGCTGCTGTCCTGCCCCCACCTAGGCCTGGTGGTGAAGGTGAACTTGGCTCTCCCCACTGCACCCTGCCCCACCCCCACCCCAGCATGCAGAACCACATCTAGGTAAGAACACTGCGTCGGAATGATCAGTGGAGCGTGGGGCATTGTTCACGTCCAGCAACTTGTCTTTGCTCAAACTGGTTCCTTTTCTGGATGTTTCCTTTTCTCCTAATCTCAGATTGAAGACCTATTATTTCCAAGCCAGGAAAAAAGAACAGGAGAAAAAAAAAGGGAGCTCTGTTCCAGGAACTGTAACATCTCTCTCTCCGTGCTGCCCAGTTTCTCACTTCTCTGATTCTCGGACAAGCCCAGCCAGCCTGGCCCCCAAATTTGGCAGGACCATTGGTCACAAAGCCTTTTTAGGGTGTTCTCTTCCCCCATATACCTCCAGGACAAGACTGGGGTGAGAGAACAGGAAGGAGGGCAGAAAAGCAGAGCAAGGAAAGGCAATGGAAAGTAAGAAGTTCTAGCTCCCAGCCTAGCCCTCCGATGTGTACCCTACTCTCTTGGGACTCTACTGTGTATCCCCTTCCTGGCCTAGAGAAGTAGCTCTAGAGAGAACGTGTGGTTAGTCACACACAGAAACACATACACACGCACACACGTGGGTGCCCACACCAGAATGGCAGACTATTATAAACACACATCCCAGCCTGGGTCTTATTCACAGAGGCAGTCGGAGCCTCAAGAGACACAAACCCCCCTGAGGCTAAGACACATAATTATGAGCACATGCGCTCCCAATCACATGTTTCCAACACTGCCATAAACATGCCCTTTCTCTTAAGCACAAACATTGTCACATGCACGCTCGGGGAGTGCAGACCAGGTCTGTCGGCACAGGCCTTTGTGGACGGGCCCAAAGAACAAAGGAGGCTGGAGCTAGACCCTTAAATCAGATGGGTTCTCAAAGTTCATGGGCCTCTTTTTCTCAGCCCCCCACTCCATTCATCTCTGAAGTTCATGAATTGGCTGGGTCCCCTCCAGTCCAGGGAGGGGGCTGGGCCTTTCCCAACGCTACCCGTGGCCCCCACCCCAAAGCACAGCCCATCCACCCTGAGCCAATAGAGACCAAGCTTATGCCAGGAGGGATGGTTTGTGGCTGAATGTCAGGAGATGCCACTGTGTCTCCCTGGGACAGAGTGGAGTTTCTAGTCTCAGGCCAGCAGGAGCCCCTAACCTGCAGCTGGAATCCACTGTCCCAGCTGAAGGAGAAACAAAGGTGTCTTGATGCAAGGGAGTTACAACACTAGACATTATACTGCCCGGGGCAGGAACCTGCCACCACACTGTTAACCCCACAGGGTCAGGCTGGCCATCCAGCCTCCCCACCCAGCTCCACAAAGCCAACCCCGCTTGCTCTGGACACCAATTGGCAATGCTCCCCTCTAAGACCTCCAAGAGCCAGTATGAGTGACCCGGAGGGGAACTGGGTTGGGGAGACAGGAGCAGCTAGACAGCTCCCTATGTTCCAGGTTGGGTCAGGGGAGAGCACCCCAGAGGGACACCCCAACTTTTTCAACATGAGTTCACCCAAAACAAAGCCTTCCAAGAAGGCAAACAGCCGTTCAGAGAAGAAAGCACCCCAGGCCAGCACAGCTGCCAGCAGAGCTGGAGGGCACCGCGTTGCCCAGACCAGGCCAAGGAGCAGAGTGATACGGTCCTCCTGGACAGAGCTGGCACCTGCCACAGGAGGCGATGGCTTTCATGCCATCCACACCGGTCCTGCTGATGCTCCACTATGTCACCAGGAAGCGAACATCTCCAGACCTCAGATAGAAGGACTCCGACACTTCTGGTGATGAATCTGGGCCCTCCTGAAGGCCTCCCCAGCTGCAGCAAAGCAAGGCGCCCCTCTTTCTGCCCAGACACATCTCCTTCCCACCCGGGAGAGTCCTCCATCCCAGATGCACTCAGTGCTAAAAGGGAAAGTTCCTAGGAGGACTCATTAGTACAACTTTTACAGAGGCCAGAACGTAACTCCAAAGTAAACCCAGCAGAGGTGGGAATGTGGGGTTTAAGGCCGCTGCAGAGAAAGAGGTGTGCTGGCCACAGGGGGAGAGAGTATTGTGGGCACAGCCCCTCCTCTTATTCTGTCATAGCACCCAAATCAGCCCAATCACTTCCTTTCTAGGACATGTCACAATATGTAACTGTGTTATTTTCATATTTGCTTCATATTTGGTTTCCTCCACTAGGATATAAGCTCCATGGGGTTAGGGACCATGCCTGTCTTATTTACTGTTGTGTTCCAGTGTCAGCACGGTGCTGGGCACACAGGAGGGACTCAGTAATATTTATTGAATGAACGAGTGATCTCTGCCCACAGAACCTCTGCACACTGAGCTCCATCGCCCAGAAACACAGGAGTAAGGTACCTAAAGACTCAGAGGATCCAGATCAGAAATGGCAGGAAGTGCTGCAAGGAAGGCCTGCTTGCTCCTCATCCACCTGTCAGCTTGTACCACACTCCACAAATCTATCCTGAGCACCTATTATGTGGCAGTGGGAGCTGAGGACACCTCCATGTAATTAAAAAACAGAAACACTGCCCCCCGCACCCCCAAACTGGCCCCTTTCCTTAAGGAGATGATGCCACTTTGGTAAGGGAGGCCTATCACGAAACAAGCTACTACAACTCAGTCTGACAAGGGCCATCAGAGAGGTAAGAACAGAGGCCCTACCCTGTTCTTTGGGAGCTGGAAGGTTTCCCAGAGGAGGGACATCTAAGATGAGCTCTAAGGAGTGGTGTGAATTAGCCAGCAACGTTGGGGTGGGGGAGGAAGAGGATTTCATAAAAAGGGATCAGGACGTGCAAGAGTCCAGAAGTGAGAGAGAATGTGGCTTAAACAGGGAGAGAAGGGAGTTCTGTGTGTCCGGTGATGGTGAGGAAATGCCAAGAGAGGGGCTGGAAAGGCCCTGGAGGCCCTGGAGGGCCTGGAAAATGGTGAGGAGAGCCACTGAAGGGCTGTAAGCAGAAAAGGAAAAGAATCTAAGCTTGCAATTTAGAAAATTCCCTAAGTCCTCAGAAAAGGACGCTCAGAGCATGCCAGCTCAGGCAGAGGGCGAATGGTCCTCCCTCTGTCCCTAATGCATGGGCAGGGTATGGGAGCTGCTCAAAAAGAAGCCTGGGAGGAGACAGGGTCGTGCAGGGCACCCAGCCTCCCCCAGTGGCTCAGTCAGTAGATCCTCCTTTGCCCCCTGCTTCAAGAGGTAACCCCTTGGGGGACAGCAGGAGACCTGAGATGCCAGTCACGTGGGAACCGTGTGTGAGGGGCCCCCTTCTGCATGGCCCATGGGGACAGGGTGACAGGAAGAGGAGGCGCAGAGTGACCGTGCAGTCATGGAGCTATTTAGAGTCAGCCTCCTCCCCAGATTCCAAGTACCTTCAGAGACCATTGCCACTGATCTCACATCCTGCTCAGCCCTGGGCTTGAGGCAGAGGCCCAAGAAGTGTTCCTCCTGGGCAGAGGAATAGAAAACCCCCTCAAGCGCTCTCAGGATACAGATCACTCCCCTCCCCCAAGAGTCCCCCTCCTGAAGAACAAGTCCCCTACCCCTCCTTCCACATCCCACAGTCCACAAAGGCCACAGGTGGCCAAATGCGCCCTCCCACCAGCTCAGAACAAAAGCAGGCAAAGATGCTGCTGCCGTGTATGCAGTGGGCCTGGAAGAAAACAGTCAGTGACCCAGTGTGAAGAGAAGCAGAGACACGTGTAAGGAGAGGCTGGTAACTCAAGGCCTCATCAGAGATGTAGAAGACCTGAACTTTTAGTCAGGTTGTGTAACTTTGGAAATTTTTTCAACCGTGAGCCTCGATTTTCTTACCTATAAAAGGAGAGCTGGACCATGTGATCTCTCAAGTCCTTCCAGTGCTTTGATTGAGAGGAGAGGAGGCTGTGTGGACCCCCAAGGCATCTAAGGGAAACGTCTTGTGGTTTCCTGGTGGGCACCGGCACCCTCCTGTCAGGCCTTACCACCTCGACAAAATACCAAGCCAGGGCCCATGATCACCATGTCTACTAGACTGTGTGAGGAGGGGTTAGAAGGGAGGACGTGGAATCAAGAAGCTAGAAGCAGCTGTTGACAGAATACAAAAAGAAAGGGACTCCATTGGTCTGGGCCCTGAGCTGAGAGGGCCTGGGTGAGTGGGAGCTAGGGCCTAGAGCCCCAGGAGTCTAGGAGCAGCCCAGGATTTGAATAACCTCCCCACAGAGGAGAGGCCTGTAGAACTCATCATTTATCCGGCTCTGCAAGCCAGCCCCGGGCCGTTCTCCTAGTTGTGTGAAGGGAAGAATGTGGTAGATCAACGCAGAAGGGGGAGGAGGGCCAGCAAGACAGCAGCAGCTTCCCTCCAAGACCTGCAGGGATTTGGAAAGAGGAAGGAAGGCTGGAAAGGGCAGGAGGGGTGGTTCCCAAGCTGGAGCATCCATCAGCCGTCCACATGGGAATCTCCATCCCACTAACGTGCAGTGAGGGCCTGCTCCCCCAGGCTGTATCCTAGATAACACCCTGATGAGCAACAAGGTAAATTCCCTGACAGGCCAGGACTCAGACAGCAGGGCCACCAAGAGCCTGCCTCCACCGCCTCCACAAGGCAGCAGGGGCATTGGCAGGCCCTAAACTGGGAGGGAAGCAGGAGACCTCTAGGGGCACCTCCAGCCAGGTTAGGCTTTCCAGGAGGCCTTGGCCCAGGAGGAGGGGGCCCCCTTCCAGAGGGCAGGGCAGCATCTGAGACACAGCCTGCCCCGCCACCTGGTGGAGAAAAGAGGAAGATGCTGGAGACGGTGCTCAGCCAGGTAGTGCCCTGCCACCTGGTGGAAAGCTGGGGCGGAGGGTTCCGGAGCTCCCGAAATCAGCCCCAGCGGCCGACCACCCGGAATCACTCAGCCCCGAGGCAGCCTGCTGTCTCAGGCTACAGTAGGAAGGGTGCAGCCTTCTGGGGCGTGACCCCGGTCCTTACGTCATTTGGGAAGAGACAGAGCTCATTTACATGAAAGATTAGACAATACAATTATACATGCTCAATCATTCAGTTCAGCTCATTCACCCATCCAACCACCCATTCATCTATCTAAGGAGTCAAATACTTCAGAATCTCTTACTAGATGTAAGGTGCTGTGGAGATTATGCAGGGGAATAAATTACAAGGCTTGATCCCAGCCCTCAGGGAGCTTAAGCTCTATTATCCTTATCCAAACAAGGCTTTTTCCCCCCCTAGGACTTTTTTCCCAAAGACTTTCACATATATCATCTCCCTTAATCTTTGTAAAACCCAGAGAGATACATATTTTTATTCCCATCTTACACATGAAAACACTCAAGCTCCAAGGAGTTAAATGATTTGTCCAAAGTTTCACAGCTGGTAGGTGGCAGAGCCTAAATAGAAACCCAGGGTTTTTCATTTATTAAACAAACATTCCTCCAGTGCCTGATGTATGCCAGGCACTGTGGCAACAAAAATGAATGAGAAATGACCCTTCCCCAAGGGGTGCTCACAGTCTAGTGAGTGACAAACAAAGACACCAAGAAATATACACAGGATATTGGGCAGGGCTAAGGCAGAATTTTATACAAAATTCTCTCTACAGCATGAGCAAGAACAGCTACAACTTTAATAAGGATAATAAAGTTACCATTTATTTAGTAATTACTATGTGCAAGGCACTGTGGTCAGTGCTTTATATGAAGTAACTCATTTAAGCCCCTGCAGGTGGGGGAGAGGCAGTGTTAATCCTACTTTGCAAATGAGGAAACTGAAAGAAAGAAAGGTTAAATAACTAACGGACAGGGCCAAGATGCAAACCAGCCAGGCCTTCTGGCTCCAGAGCCTGCACCCTTGACCATTATACTGTACGGCCCCGAGGTAATGGCAAATGATTAGCATGTGCCCCTGGACTGATCTGGGGGAGAATGAGGAGAACTTGCTGGAACAGAAGCTCAGAGGCTGTGTCAGGCTTCAGACCCAGGAAGCAGACTCTGGCCCTGAGGCAGTGCTGGGAAAGGACCATTCTGATTTAACCCTCCAAGATTAGGGCCAACATGCTTGACTTTTAATGACCCGTGATGACTCTGAATAGTCTCCTACAGATGTTCTGAAGTGAGTTCTAGATCTGGCAGAAGGAAGTAAGGAATGAGAGCTATCTTCAAAAGGAAAGACATAAGACCAGGGGGTGGAAGTTCAGGGGAAGCAGGCAAGGCACGATCACTAGTTGGTGGAGGTGCTAGAAGGGCAGTTTCTATACAAGGATCTATACAAGGATCTCTTCCAATGCTGAGATGCTACACAGGCTTCTCCCTTGCTTCCTCCCTTTCTTTACAAACATGCACTGAGTCAACCTTATGCTAGACAACAGAGATTTCAGAGGTGACTAAGACACAACACGGGCCTTCAAAGATTTTAGAGTTCAGTGGGGGTAGTGAGCCTTTAGACCAATCCCAAATGACATATGATGACCTTTGGCTTACCGCATTGACCTCTCAAACAGGAAGGGAGAGGGCCATATGTGCCCTTTCTATCTTTATTGGAACAGTTCTATACCTCCAGTTAATATTTGAACTTAATACTGAAAACCAGTTATGCTATCATGACCTAAGAATGGCAATATAAATAATAACATAAAAACAACTAACATCATTTTACTGTGTACAAGGCAGTGTACACCACACCTAACAAGTATGATTTTTACTTGGTTGTGCTGGCAAAAGTTCAAAGGCAAACTTAATAATCCTTCAAGGTCCTAAAGGGCTCTACCAAAAAAGGGTGTCTGCATGTTCTCCACATTCTCTAAGTCATGCCATGGGATAATGGTTTGATATTATAAGATTGGCCTAGCCATAAAATAGAACATTCTGGGAACAAGATGGTCCAAAACGCTGGAATAAAATACCAACCAAGGCTGTGCTGTCTCCTTCTTTGGAAGACGTAAAAGGACATGGATTTCCATTTGGTTCTAGTGGTAAGAGGAAGGGAATAGAGGGGATGACCTGGTTTGGATAAGGTCTGGGCACATGGCCAGACCTTTAAGACTTGGTTGATAAAAGTCTACAGAATAAGGAGGTGGCCTTCATAGGACCACCAGGACTAGAGCAATGTCCCTACCTTGACTGGAAGGACACTCAGAGAGAGGCACCAGAAAATGCAGGCAAGGCTTATTTGGGTCCTGCCCTGAATAAGAGCCACCACAGAGTTCTAAGCTCCATGCCCCACTCCAACCCTCCATGTTCATGTCCACGTCCATGGGCCCCCTGCTTCCGCCTATGCCTCCATGTCTCTCCCTAACTATTCCAGCCCTGTGTCCCTCTGCTGGTCTGATCCTCTCTGCGGTACCTCTGGGGCCATCTTCTCCTCCAGCTTTCAACCCCTGCCGGGAGCAAGGAAGAGTGGGGGTGGCCATGGCAGGGAGCGGTGGGAGGGTTGAGAGGGTGTGCATCCCTGGGAGGCAACCCCAAGTGCTAAAACGCAGAGAGAAACGGCGGAGCGAATCTGTTCATTCAACCAAAGTAGACTGTGTAAAACCTGATGGGGACTCCTTAGTCTGCACTCTCCACAACATCTTTCCAAACGTGTTTGCTTCAGACTTAACAATGAAGACAGTCTCCATAACCAGTTTTTCTTTTTTGGCCCCGAAGTTTTGAAGGTTAATGTATCTCCATCCTTCTTAGAAGGAGCACATGGCTGCAATACCACCATCCTGGAGTTTTCCTGACCCTGGTTTCTCTAACATGGGGAGAAAGGAAGTTGATCCAGCCCTGCCTTTGGGCCACAGTGAGGATAACCTCACACGCCTTCAGCCACCCCGGAACGCCAAGCGTTATGGCACTTATACAGTTTCCTGAGAGCTCCCAGGGGTGGCACCAAATTTAATCTAAACACGCTACATCCCTCGTGATCTCTCCATCTGCCTCAGCTTTGATGTGGCACCTATTTTTCACTGGCTGGTAAGTCTCTCTTTCTCAGCATCCAAATCGCTGGGATTGGAGTAGGAAAAGAACTAGGTGGGCATCTGTTTCACAACACGTCCATCCTTAGGAGGCAGCTGACAGGGAGCAGACTGTGCCTGCCATTCTTTCCCCAAACTCTATGCTACGGCCACAGGGGACGGCAGGGAGGAGCTATGGCCCCGATCCAGAAGGAAATTAAATCGCCTCAAATTAGGTCAAACACACCTTTGGCACCAAAAGAAAAACTGGAAGACAGCATGTTTCCCTTCCAGTTACAAAACCAATGTATAAAAATCAAGTGCTTTCCTGTATATGACAATATACAATTAGAAAATACGATGAAAAAAAATCCCATTAACAATGTCAATAAAAACATAAAATGATAGGAATAAAGTTAGTAAAAACGTACAAGATCTACCAATAGAAAACTATGCTCTAGTTCTACTAAAGGAAACCAGCAAACTGAAAGATATGAATTGATAGAAAAATGCAGTACTTCACAATGTAAATCTTCCCAAGTTAATCTCTAAATTTAACACCATTCCAATCAAAATCCCAAGAGCATAATGATTCTCAAATTCATCTGAAAGAATAAATATATGAGCATAGCCAAGAAAAACATCAATACAAAAAAACAACAAAAAAAAGGGAACTTGCACTGTCAGATGTCAAAATGTACTATAAAGCTACAATAATTTAAAAGTGTGGGTCAGGCTTCAGAATAGACTGATCAATAGAACATATTATAATGGCAAGAAACAACTGCAATGTCTAACAGAGGCTTCATTAAGGGTGCCAGTGCTTATATAAAATGTAATATTATAAATACACACAGGATGAAAGTGACATTTCATATTGTCCAATAACACTGCTGGGATAACAAGTTAACTAAATTTTTTAAATACCATACTTATTATACACAAAAATAACTTGTGGATGGTTAAAAGATTTAAATGTTAAATAAAACACTAGAACATTTATGTGGATGTTTATGTAACATAGGCATAGAAAAGACTTTCTAAGCTTCATCAAAAGGCAGTCCAAAAATAAATATTGATGCTTATTGATGCTTACTACATTAAAAAATGTAAATCTTCTGTGTCAAAGAATGTCACAAAACTAAAGGCAAATAATAAAGTGGAAAACTATATATCAAACAAAATAAAGGTTAATACTCTTGAGATAAAAAGAACCTTGTAAAACAATGAGAAGATAAATACCTCAATAAAAGACTGGGTAAAGACATAAATGAAATACAAAATGTTAATAAACATATTAAAATGTTCAGCCTACATAGTAAGCAAAGTAAATTAAAATAAAATAACATTCTGCATATCAGATTTGTAAAGGTGGAAAAAGCACATTGGCGAGGGCATGCAGAAATGGGCACTCAAATACTGGCGGTGGAGGTAAATTGGTATAATCTTTCTGAATTATAATTTAGCAAGAGGTATCAAAAGCCTTAAAATGTACATAACTTTAGTCCCTACTGTTCCATCTGGGAATTCATCCTAAGGAAAACTTTATCTAGAAGCACAACTGGCATAACAAAAAATTGAAAACAAACTTAATTTCCAATTATAAATAATTGATAAAATAAATTATAGTTGTATTTATAAAATGAAATATCATGTGACCTTTTAAAATGATGGCACGAAAATACAAGTATTGCCACAGAAAGATGTTTCTAATATACTTCTAAATGAAAAAAGGGGCAAATTATGAAACAATAGGTACTGTATGGTCCCGTTTTTTAAAAAAATTGTTTAAACAATTTTTATACATAGCAGAAGGCCTGGAGAAATTTACTCCAAAATGTTTAGTTTTGTTGATGTTGGTAAGATTTTAAGTGTTTGTTATTATTTTCTTCTTTTTGGTCATCCGTATTTTCTGACTTTCCTATACTAAGCTCTTCTTGTGTAATTTTTAAATTTTAAAAAAAGAAAAATAAGGAGCCCCCGGCAATTCCTAGATATCCAGCGCTCTCTGGCCCTGTTTGATCTGGGAGATAAAAAGGCTTCCTTAAGGAGAAATGATCCCATGGCTCAGAAATATATACATCCCATCCCGAATCGCTTCATTCCAGTTCCTCACTTGGGTTCCTCCTCCTCATCAAAAGAACTGCCACAGGGCTTCCCTGGTGGCGCAGTGGTTGAGAATCTGCCTGCCAATGCAGGAGACACGGGTTCGAGCCCTGGTCTGGGAAGATCCCACATGCCACGGAGCAGCTGGGCCCGTGAGCCACAACTGCTGAGCCTGCGCGTCTGGAGCCTGTGCTCCACAACAAGAGAGGCCGCGATAGTGAGAGGCCCGTGCACTGCGATGAAGAGTGGCCCCCGCTTGCCGCAACTGGGGAAAGCCCTCGCACAGAAACGAAGATCCAACACAGCCAAAAATGAATAAATAAATAAATAAATAAATGTACTATTAAAAAAAAAAAAAAAAAAGAACTGCCACAAAGTCTATAACGTGGCAAGGACTCAGCCTTCCCCCCTTTCCTCTTCCCCTCCCCCCATTCCCAAAGTGAGGACACACCACAGGCAACGCGGTACTCCAAAAGGCATGAACCACATAGGTCGCTCTGAGCCAGGGGAAGGGGAGAAGACCCTGGGCCAGCAAAGAAGGGATCTGGGTTGGGTCGGCAGCACATGAATCTGAGTGTCATGAGCTGCCACCTCGACAGTAAAACAGCAATGGGGGAGGTAGCAGAGATTGGGGCTCCCTGAAGGGCTGGGGGCAGAAGCAAGGCAACCGCACGGTCAGCTGGGGTCATAATTATATATTTTTTAATAGAATAATTTACCAATAGCTTTTTCCTGTCAGTCAGAGACTAAATTAAACATTTCACAATCCAGCCTCCTCTTCTTCCCCAGCTGTCACCACCCTCAACTTCTCTTCTCCACACCAGCCTCAGAAATGGCCTAATCCTCAGGACCAACTGTTCTCAGCACCAAGGCCTGGGACAGCGGCTCTCTAAATGGGCCCTCACTGGGGGCTCCTCCCCTTAGGGGGCCTTGGGCTGCCAGGCCACAGGTCTAGGCCTCTTCCTTCCTAAATCCAGAGAGGGACAGGCTCACGGAATGACTCCTTAGGCGCTGTTAGTGTTCCTTGGATGTGGAAAACCCATTTCCTGGTCTGTATGTGAGCTAAGAGCCTCCTAAGTGGGCTGGCAGCCAATCTCCCTCTGGAAAAGAGGTTTCTTGAACACAGATACACAAGCGCCTCATGGGTGTGTTACAAATGTCTATTTATCATGTGCACCACCTAGGTATGGATGTCCAGGCCACCCTCAGTATATACTAATATATACTAATGTCCCTGAACCTCCCCATTCTTAAATCTCTTGGAATCACTTGACCAATTCTAACCCCAGGCAACAGAGGACTTGGAATCAAAATCAAGTCCAGCCTCTCTGGTGCTGTGCCTTCCAGTGAAAAAACGAAAAAAAGGACCTGGTCTAAACACCTTTCCCAACACTGCAAGAGCTCACAGTGAGCTCCCTTTGTCTCTATTCTGCTAGCGCCTGGGGCCTCAGAGGCACAGATGGGAGCCTCCTGCTAGAGGAGTTGACCCATCTGTGTGGCGCAGCCAGGCCTCGCCTTCGGCCCCGGTCCTGCTGTCATGGAGGGCCTGCTCTCACCACCCCCACTGAGCCTAGTATCCAGGACTCCAGGCTGGTACACAGCACTCAAGCCTCTCTGTGGAGAGCCAAAGAGGCCAACACAGAGCCACTTGCCAGGTCTGGGAGGTGCCCTGCAGGGGAACCCCCTGGACGGTCCTCCTCACTACACAGGGGAGGTGGCCCCCAAGAGCCCAAGGGCCATCTGGGGAATATCAGACAGCACCAAGACAGGCTGGCTGGGGTAGTCAGGGCTGGGCTGGGTCTGTCCTGCCAAAGCTACAGGCTTCCTTTGCAGCTGGTAGAGAAAGAGCTAAATGGAGAAGCTCAACATACTCCCCCCTCCACCTCAGTATGTGAGAGCAAAGCCCCCTGTCTCCTAGAGCTGCACTGCTTCTCAGCAACTGGTACTTTCTGACTACTTGGCACTCCAATAGGGCAACAGACCTCAGAGTCAAAAAAAGAATCATTTTTAGGGCTGGAATTAAAATCAGTCTACTATTCAAACAAATCCTAAAAATAACTACAGTTTGTTAAGTATTTATTTTGGGTTTAATGTTTACATAAATTATTACATTTAATCCTAAGAACAGCTCCATGAGGTTGCTATCCTTATATTTTCCCTATATTACAAATGTGGAAATGGAGACACAGAGAGATTGAGACTTGTCCAAGGTCACCAATTTGCAAGAGGCAGGCCAGGTCTATATGATTATCAAGCCCATGTTCTTCCCCACTTGGAGACACTACCTCTGGGATCCTGACAAGTCACCCTTTATAGGAACAAATTCTTTGCGCAGTGCTTGTCCTCCTCAAAGAGTGGGTTTCTTTTATGTTTCAGGAAAAATATTGTTTAGAGTGGCTTCCCTAGAGGCCTTATTCCCGAAGGCTCCTGGACTAGTTAAGGGCAATAAGCTCAAATACAGAGCCGACAGCCTTGGGGTCTTGACTTCATGGACAGCCAGGTGGTTCAGTCTTATACAATGACAGATCTATCACACCCATCTGCAGGCTCATTTCCCAGATGCCAGTGACACTCTGTGCTTGGGAAGCAGAACCCACCTCCTTCCCAACTTTCCCACCAGCAGCCCCCAGATCCTTTGGACAGGGCTCTGGGATAGACCCACAGGGTTGCAGAAAGTCAGATGCAGAAGAGACCCAGGGTCATTAATCTGATCCTATCAGCCTACAGATGAGAAAGCTGAGGCTAAAGGAGGAGCAACTGAAACACAGTCTCCTGGCATCCTCTTATCTTTCCCATAAACTTAAGCCTTACGAACAGGGCCAGATGTTCGTGCTTACGTGTATAATTCCCTTCCTAGAAGCAGGAGTCAGGGAATGCGAGAGAGGAAGAGATGCATAAATAGTTGAGGGCACTACAAGGGGGTGAGGGAGACCACAGTTCAAATGCTCACTTGGCTTCTGCACAGCTTTGTGATCTTGACAGGTTACTTAATCTCCGTGCCTCACTTTCCTCTTCTGTAAAAAAGAGATATTAATAGTGCCAACATCATAGGATTGGTCCGAGATTTATAAAATAATGTATAGCCCAGTGCCTGGCTCAATTACACAGGAGTAACAAGGAAATCTGAATAAAAGATAGGCTTTAGTTAATGATAATGTGTCAACATTGGTTCATTAATTGTAACAAATGTACCATACTAATGTGAGATCTTAATAATACGGAAAACTGGGTTAGGATATATGGGAGCTCTCTGGCCTTCTAAAACCTCTTTAGAAGGTTTTAAATAAACCTTCTAAATTAAAGGTTTATTTAAAAAAAATAAAAAGGAGTATAATAGAAGTTGTGATTGTTATAGAAGAGAATGATTATGAGCTATGTCCCTGAGAATCTGGAAACAGCCAGAAAGAATCAAGCAGCAAATCAGCCAGTATCAAAGTCCCTAATGCTCAGTCAACTCAAATCTGCTCCAACTCCTAACCGGGGGCAGTAGATTTGACAGGCGTCAAGGCATCTTGATGAGAAAGACCACTAGATCTGAAGTCAGACAGACATAGAGGTTCAAATTCTAATCTACCACTTGGTTCTCTGTGGTCCTGGGCAGATACCCTCCCCTCGCTAGAGCTCCTTTTCCTCTTTACTGGTGGACTATTTCTCCTTGTCTACAGCATGGAGTTGTTGTAAGGCTGAAATGAGAGTTGGGGCAGCCGGCCTCTAAGATGGCCCCCGATAACCCCTGCCTCCTGGTATTCATGCCCTTGTGTAATATTCTCCCCTTGGGTGTGGGCTGAACTTACTGACTTGCTTCTAACAAATAGACATTGGTAAATTGCACGATGTTGTATCTGAGATTAGGGTATAAAACCACTGTGGCTTCCCTCTTGGATTGCTTGTCCTGGGGAAAGCGAGCTGCCATGTTGTAAGGGAGCCCTGTGAAGAGGTTCCTGTGAGGGAGTTAGGAAGCAGATCTTCTGAAGCCTGCCAATAACACGTGAATGAGCTGAGAAGCAGATCCTTCAGCCCCAGTTGGACCTTGAGATGAAAGCAGTCCTGGATGACAGCTGCACTGCAATCTCAGGAGATGCCTTGAGCCAGAAGCACCCAGCTAAGTCACACCTGGATTCTCAATACACAGAAACTATGAGATAACAAATGTTTGTTGTTTTAAGCCACTAAGTTTTGAGGTCATTTTTTAATGGAGTAATAGATAACTAATAGAAGGACTATCTGTGAAAATATTTTGTTGGAAACTAAGAAATTTGGTAAAGCCGGAAACAAGACAAAACAAAACCCTAAGGTCCATCAGATTCCATGGAAGTTCCCTCTACATTTTCACCTCCGTGGCATTTCTGCTGATCACCGCCTCTTCCTTCCCCTCCCTCCCTGAACATCTGGAGGCAGATGAATTTGGTGATGACAGCCCATGAGATTCTTTCCCCACAGAATGGGGAGGACTCAGTCATTCTGGGAGCCAGGAACGCTCAGGTGAGGCAGCCCAACGCTCCCCTGACTCGAGGCAGGGGCCCTGCCTCAGATCAAGCCAAACAGTTTTCCCAAAGTTATTCAGCCCCAGCTCTTTGGGGCGGGGGTGGGCGGGGGGCGGGTAGATTTCTCTCTCTAATTCATAGGATGTTCACTGCATCACCAAAAAAACAAAATTCTATTTTCCTTCTACCTTGTTTTGCTCCCTTTGAGGCTGTCCTCAGGATAAAGAGACACTCTGGAAAAAACAGCTCAATCCTTAGACACACAGGAATGTCCAGGCAGATGAGCTCTGCTCCCAGCGCAAATCTGGTCCCAGGGTATCTCCTCTAGGACAGACACACTATTCCCATGCCTACTCTACCCAGGCAGATGTCCTTGAAGGGTGAGGAAGAGGAAGATCATCTGCCTTCCAAGAAGAGACCAAGTCCTCCAGGGCCTCTTTAGCACCCCAACTCCACTGAGCTCTGGGGAAAGAATGGCCTCGGAAGGATGGGGCCTCTCTAGAGAGAGAGCCATCTGTTCAGACATGACGGACTCCACCTGACACCAACCCCACTCTCCACAATCATTTGGCTCCAATACAAAATCCACCCCCAGTCACTTTCCCTGTCCCTCCCTCCTAGCACTACAAATCCTCCCACAACCCCAAACTTTTCTGAGCTCGCCAGGCAGCTCTTTTTTCCCTGGGGAATCTCCCTCCTACTTTCCTTTCCCAAATGGCTGAAATCTGTGCATCTCTTGACTTGATTACCCCCTACAAGGAGCCTGGTTGTGCAGAGAAGAGGTTTCTGTAGAGGCTTCTCCGTGGGGGCAGGAGAGGCACGGAGAGTAAGTCACAGCTCCTGGGGTGCAGCTGTGGCTCCGAAGAGCTGGCCAAAGCATCAACAGTGGCTCCCCTCCGCGGGGCACAGAAGGGCTTCCCGGGGTGTGACTGATCTAGAAACAAGGGTCCAGAATAGAGCCGGCAGGATTCAGGTGGCGTTTCCTGTACAGGCTCTGTGGCCTGGTAGACAGCGCTGCCTCTGAGCGCAGGCCACTGCTCGCACCTAGCCCCAGCCTGAGAGCGCTGCTTATCTCGGCCTGGGTCCTGCCCCCTGGCTATCCTCGTGTTCTCTTCCGATAGCCCCTTTTCCCAGAGGCGGTCTGAATCATTCTTCCCACGCGGAGGGCTGGAGTTCAAGGCAGGAAAATGTAGCCTACCCACACTACGCAGCCATGGGGGAGGGGGCCAGCCTCTCTAGCAGCCACTTCCCTCCCTGCTCTGGCTCTCCCTCGTGTGGCACTCTTACAGGGCCGTTACCCACCATGCTGGCCAGCGTCAGCCATGCCTCTGCGGCCTTCCCCGTTCTCTGAACACAGGCGTGCTAAGCCAGAGAGAGTCCAGGGGGCTGGTAGAACCCAGCTGAAGTTCTCCTTCTAACCCAGGTCCCTCAAGAATAAGGAAGTAGCAAAGGGGCAGGTCCCAGAACGCCATCTAGGGCGCCCTGGTTCCAGGGTGCTGTGAGGAAGACCCCATTCAGCATTGCAGGCTCCAGGAAGCCTAAAGGGAGCCACCTGTCAAGCTCAGCATGTGGTACTGAATCTGGTGCTACCAGGCTGTAAGCCCCAAAGACAGAGGCTGGGTCCTGTTCATGTCTGTGCTCTAGCACAGAGCCGAGCTCCGAGCAAGCCCCGAATATATCTGCCCTCCCCTCCGCCCCTGATGCTGACGAGCCCTAGCCTGCCAACCTCGAGACAGGAGTGCAGGGGAGAATGGAGATGAAGCCATATGTAGAGGTCCTGCTGGAGAAGGAGGGGCTTGCGGCCATCCCCAAGGCTGTGCCAGCCACAGTACAGCTTGGCTCTCAGAAGATGCTTCTATGGCTCAGGGGGTTGGGAAGCCTCACTGAGGGCAAAAGGAATTAATTCCGCGGGAGTTATCAGCAAGGCATGGCTTTCTACACTTCCTCACACCAGGGATACCTTCTACGCTGTATTTGCTATAGAGTCAAGACTAAACTCCTCTGCCTAGAATTCAAAGCAATCTACAGTCTGGCTGCCTCCCCGCCCTCCCACTGTTCCCCCACCCCCCAGCATCCCCACACAATCCTGGGTACCGGGTGGACCAGCCTCATCACTGTCCGGGCAGATGCCCATCTTCACTAACACCGTTCCCTTCTTCCTCCTTCTTTACAACAGATCCGAACCTTCAAGCACTGGGCCCTGGCCCTGTTCTCTCTGAAGCCTCTTCTGATCCCTCAGCCCACATGGATCTCTGCCTTTTCTGAACTCCTACAGCACTCCTAGCCTGCACCACATGACCGAGCCCGTTTATAGCATCTCCTGTTGCTCATTAGATGCTTTTCTTGAAGTCGTAGTCAACCAGAACAGAGGAGCGGCACGACGACCAGCAGAGTGCCTGTCAGGACTGTACAGCCAGGTTTAAGTTCTTTGAGGGTCGGGACCATGTTCTTTGTGTCTCTCCTGGCTCAGGATGGGCTCAGTGAACCCCAGTAATTCTTTTCAGTTTTTAGGTTCTATCCTCCTCCCAGCCCCCTGCAAGGTGCCTGCTTTTCCCCAGGACAGGCTTTGAAGACCAGCCTTTCTGTCTACAGACTCTCAGCTGGCTGAGATGCAAAGGGTAACTTTTATGAGCTGCCTTAACAGGGGTACATACCACCCCCTCTGCATTTGTGTCCTCCCACGGCTCCCCTTCATCAGGCTTTATCAGCCCCACTCCCATCTCTGCCAGGCCGAGCCCTGACGTCTGGGGGATTAACTGGCCCAAC
The DNA here is from genome assembly GCF_009873245.2 of Balaenoptera musculus. Lineage (NCBI taxonomy): Eukaryota > Metazoa > Chordata > Mammalia > Artiodactyla > Balaenopteridae > Balaenoptera > Balaenoptera musculus. The sequence continues at coordinate 115,940,826 of NC_045787.1, forward strand.
TGCTCAGTACCACGACCTCTGTTTATGACTCTCGGTATCTGGCCACCGCGGGTGGAGAGTGCTGCACATTCCTATGGACAGGCAAGAACCATGTCATACAAGATATTCCGTGAGGAGTTTCCCAGTTGCTGAGCGGGAGGTAAGCAGACGGATCAGAGTGGCCTCCCTGCCCCGTTCCCACAGCCCAGGACGCAGCCTATCTTAAGACTTGAAAGAGAAGGTGGCTGTGAGTTTGACCAGACAAGCCACTAAAACTGCCTTGCAGAGGGCGGAATCCCAAGGCACCCAGGGACAAATGAGAAAGGTCTCTGTTTCTTGGGATGCATCAGGGCTTTAGGCTGGGAGTGGTCCCCGGGACAGAGCTGACCCAAGGCAAGACCCGGCCTAAAGGGTGGCCTGGCCCACCCTGGGTCTGCTCCTCCTCAGGGCGATTCTATGCCAGGCCTCGATCACGCTCCTTGTGAGGTTTCCCAGCCTCACTTCTCCCTCAGTCTCTCAGACGCTGGCCTTCATTTCCTCTGTTTCTCTCTTGTTCCTCCTCCTCCCACCAGCCCGCAATCTCATTATGAGAGAAGGCAAAAGAACAACCTTTCCTGCACTGTTACATTTTTGGTGAGTTCACACACACACAATTTCATGTCATCTTCACAACAACATTCCTTCATGTCGTCTCCGCAAGCCCAGGAGGTAATGTGACTTGCTCGCGTTATTAACAATTTATGTAAGGTGTGGGCTGGAACCCAGAGTTTCAAACACTTAGGCGAGAACTTGTTTGTTTGTTCTTTTTTAACGATGCTTTGCCTAAACTCCCTGCCCTGTCATACTGAAAACTTTCTTACCATAAATGATTTGTTTTCCTGGCATAAGGCAATTCTAAAAAAGAGAAATAGGCACAAATTCTATTGCAAAATTCTACCCCTACCCTTACTCCTACCTCCCCACCAGGATCATGGAGACATTCACCTCACATACACAGAAATGCCTATTGCAATGGGTGTATAAGGATATAAATTCATGATGAATAAACTGGTATTCATCATCATTCTCATCAATGCTGTGCAGTTGTATCATATATTATTATATATAGTATCAGCTCTCTTTTTTTGGTGGCAGGCTAACATTTCATTTATGATACATCAAGTTTAACACATTAAAAACCATTCAGTTTTATTAATTCACATGTTAAGTTCACATATAGTCTAAATAAAGGCTTTCACAATCCATCGTATGATCCTCATTGAAAATTCAGATGACAAGAAGTCAGAAAGTTTCTTGTTCTTATGATATAATGATCTGAGAATTGTGATTTTTATGGTTAACATAACATGGGATAATTATTTAGTAAACTTGGATGTACATTAATTTTATGATCTCACAGGGAAGGGTTACCTATACTTTTCTTGGATATCTGTGCATATGTCTTTATTTCAACCATGTTAACTAATATTTATGACTTCTATCTATTGCTTTTATGAAGATTTATGATTGTATCAGCTTTATGCTTGGTCCATTTCTAAGAATTTACTGTAAGGAAAGAGAGATGAGTACAGAGGTTTAAATACAAGGTTGTTCAACATAGCATTCTTTACAATAATGAAATATTTAATAATTTATAAGCAGCCTACACTTGGGGATTTGTTAAATAACAAGTTTGGTTCTTTCAAATGATGGAACATCAGCCATTAAAAATCAGGTTTCTGAAGAACAATTAATGGCTTGGGTAATAATTTATAATACTTTATAATAATGGAGGAGAAAAGCAGTATATAAAATTATGTGAACATTAAGATCTAGTAAGGAAGAAAAAATGTATACATGGAAAAATGACTTGGAAGGAAAATTACCAAGACTTCACAAGAGGATGTATTTCGGCATGGTGAAATTGTGAATGATTTTTCTTTTTTCGTGATATGTTTCTGGGTCTTCCATATTTCCTACAATGAGCATTTATTAACTTTAAAATAAGAAGACATAACAAATGCTAATTTCTGTCAAATTCCTTTTTATTTTTCAAAACAGCCACCGTCAGTATTAGGACAGGGGAAGTTAGTCCATTTTACAGATGGCATAATAAGCACAGAGAAGCTAAGTGACAACCAATGTCACAAAGTGATTGATTTAAGGTCGATATCAGAATCAGGACCCAGGTGCCCTCAGACCCAGCCTAAGATCCCTTCTGCTTCCCCAGATGGCCTCCTCACATGACTATTTTCACGGGTACATGCACTCCAGCCTTGTATTCTAGGTTGTGCCCACAAAGATAAAAAACCTCACTTGGGACCAAACATCAGACTTCAGGGGTAGCGGATGGGAGACGAAAATGAGCCAAAGAGCATTTCAGTTCCACCCCAGGGGCCTGACAGTGCTGGGCCTTGGTAAGGGCTCATTAAACACTTGCTGGCTGGGCCCTTCTGCAGGGGTGGTTCTAAGAGCTTCACTCAAAACAGCTGCCCTCTGATCTCCCGGGGAAGCCTGGTCTTCACTGCCCCTCTCTAAGCAGGAATGGCAGCTCCTCTCCTCAGCACCCACAGGGCCAGGCAGTCAGACCTCCAAAGGTAATGATTCAGAACCTCTTGATGTCTTGATGGTTACTTAACTCTCTAAGAACCTGATGAAAGATATGGACCCTCCGCAGAAAAATGCACGCAGGCTTGTACCCACATACTCTCATTCATAATTCTCATTTACAGACCTTCTGAAGCTAACGGATCCCAGGCTTCCAGGTCTCAGCAGACAGCTTGCCCAGGCAGCGTGAAAGCCAGGCCCCTCCTCAGTCCTATCTAGAGATGCTCCGTTGTCCTTTCAGCCTGTCACCTCTCTGCCTCAATGAGCCCTAATTAGCTCCTCTCTGGGAGGTGACTCAGGGCCAGTACCCTTCCTCCACCCCTGATGACCCATTAGGAGGAGAGGAGAGGTGAAGAGACTTACATAGTCATACCGTGAGTCAGTGCACAAGCCAAGACTCGAATGTGGCATTTGGGGCTCCCAGGGCTATATTTAGGCCACTGGGAAGAGCTGCTTCTCACAGCAGGGTCTGGACATACGTAGGGTCTGGACATGGGCAGATGCTGAGCACAGCTCTAGGGTAGCAGAAAGACAGAACCTGGGGCATCATCACCCCTAAGCACTCCTTTCTTGCGTCTTAGGATGCAGCTCCATCCTCATCCTGCACGAGAGGAAACTGAGGTAACAGGAAGGAAGGAATTTCTGGCTCCAGTCTAGCATTCTTCCTTAGGACCACTGCAAACCCTGGCAAAACCTCGGGCTGTTTGCGCATCAGGTGTGGCCCCCGGGATTTCCCTTCCAGGACCATGCACTGGAGGAAAACGGCTTCGGCCTAGTTTGGTCCATGTCATGAACTAGTCATCAGATTTCTCTTATCAAACACACTACACACAGTTCTTAAGACATAACTGTGACAGGACTGGAGTCCCCTGCTCAGGGCCAGTGAAGAAAAGGTAAGAAGAACCTAGATTTGATGAGAACTGATTTCTGGATCAACAAGGAGAAATCTAGCAAGTCATATCGGTTGATACCAATAACTTTCACCCACCCTCACTGACCATCCCAACCCGACACCTAAAAGGACTGCTGGGAATATTTCCTGAGCAACCCAACTTCAGCAGTGCTGTCCAATATAACTTACTGTGGCGAGGGAAATGTTCCATGTTTGTCTTGTCCAATATGGTGACCATAGCCACAGGTGGCTATTGAGCACTTGAAATGTAATTAGTGTAACTGAGACTCTGAATTTTAAAGTTTTATTTATTTTTAATTACTTTAAATTCCAATTTAAATCGCCTCTAGTGGCTACTCTATTGGACAGTGCAGCTCTAGAGGCTCTGTGAGGACATGAATTTTACTAATTAATTGATTAATTCTTTTATATATGCCTGCTTAACCTTTACCCAAGTGATTCAGAAAAACTCCCAGACTTGTTAGAAATTCCCAAGGGTCTTTAAGGGCTGGGGCTGGGCAGACTCTGAGTGGAAGGCTCGTGCAGAAAAGAAGGGAAGGGATCTCTTTGATACATGTATTATGAGTCTTTCCCAAGGAGAGGGAGATTATTCCATCTCACATCCTGGACTGCATGCTCCAGAGAAGGACCCCATGCAGGAGTCCAAAGCTCTAAGGATGCCCACTGCAGGAAGCAGGGAATATTCTCTGAATGGTAAGGATCCTGGCCAGAGGGAGACTAAGCAAACACAAAAAATCATTCCTGGGGAAATTACTAGGAAGATACACATTCCTTCAGCTGCAGTGGGACCGTTCTGAACTCAGAGCTCTTGATGGAGAATAGAAGGATGGAACAAGCCTCCCTGGTGGGGCATGCCTCATACTGCTAGTGGGAGCTGAAACAGTACAGCCCTTCAGGAAGGTAATTTGGTAACAGGTATCAAAAGCCTTATTAAATGCACATATCCTTTGGTATAACAATTTCACTTCTGGAAGTTGAATTTAAGAAATTAATTCAAGATAAAAAGACAGAAATTAATTCAAGATGTATGAAGATTAAGCTACAAGGATGTTCATTTTAGACTTTTTATGAAGCAAAAAAATATTGTAAACAATCTGGACTACATGAGCAGATTGTTAAATAAATTATGGTAGCTTTGTGGAATAGAATATGCCTTACCTCCCACATCTAAGCCATCAGAGCAAGTCCTCCCTTGCCTCCCAAATGTATTCTGATTCTACTACTCTCCAACACACCTGCCACCATCTGAGTACAAAGCACCCCCTTTCCCCTGCACTACTCTTTAGCCTCCTAACTCGTCACCCTGCTTCTACTTTTACCCCCTTCAACACATTGTCCACATAGCAGCCAGGGCTGGAGAGCTTGCTGATTGGCTACCTAGGTAACTGTTTTTGTTTTAACGTAATAAGCACTTGTAAACCCACCACCTAATGTAAAAGCTAGGATCTTGACAATCACTTGCATCTAACCATTTGGCTCCCACCCATCCTATCTCCTTACCTTCTCCCATGCCAGGCAGCTGTCATCCTGAATCCTCATTCCCTTTTTAAATTTTTTATATAGTGTTATTGCATCTATAAGAATTCCTAAATATGCATATTTTAAGTAAAGTTATTTAATTTAATGAAAAAAACATGTGACATGCACTATCTTTGGTCCACTTATTATATATCTGCAAGAGTTTCTCTTGGATATGTACCTAGGAGCAGAATGTCTGCATTTTAGGGTATGTGAATGTTTAACTGTTTTCCAATTGTTCATTAATTACACTCCCATCATCAATATTGAAGAGCCTGGGGATCTACCCTCCTTTCCGACCACTTAATATTACAAAAACTTAAAAATTTTTACCAATCAAATGGGTGCTAAAAGTTATTTAATTGCAGTCTTAATTTTGCACTTCCCTGATCACTGACAACGTTGAACATCTCTTCATATATCTATTGATCTTAAGTGTTTCCTGTTCTGTGAAATGCTTCTTACACCATTCACCCTTTTTTTTTTTTTCCAGTTGGGTTGTTAGTACTTTTCTTAATTTGTGGGAGTTATTTTTATGTATTTCTAACACTAATCCTTCCCTGGTTGTGTGTGTTGCAAAGACCTATTCCCAGTCTGTAAACTGTCTTTTCACTTTCTTTAAGGTGTCTTTTGATATATAAAAATTCTTAATATGGTCAAATGTATCTATTTTCTTTTGTAGTCAACATTTTTGTGACTTATTTTAAATCTTTCCCTACTCAAATTCTAAAAGAGAATCACCGATATTTTCTACTAAGAGTTTTAGAGTTGTGGGGTTTTTTTACATTTCAATTCTTAAACCATCTGGAGTTGATATTTGTATACGGTGTGAGGGAGGGATGCAATTTCATCTTTTACATATGATTTTTTTCAAGTTACAGTTATTATACAATTCTTTATTTCCCTACTGATTTAGCACTCTACTTCTGCCACATACCAAAGTTCCATATTTATGTGAGTCTGTTTCTGAACTCTCTATTGGTCAATTTATTTATCCTTGTGCCAATACCACACACTGTCTTAAGTATCTTAGTGTTCATAATAAATCCTGATATCTGGTAGGACAAGTCTTCCTCATACTTTTCTTTTTCAGAATTTCAGAACCCTATCAAGTATATGAAAAACGCTGTTGGGGTTTTAATTGAAACCTGTAGGACAAATAGGGAAGACTGGAGAACTGACATCTTATGATATAAAAATTTCCTATCTATGAGTGTGGTATCTCCCTGAAGTTATTTAGTTCTCCGTTTAATACCTCATGAAATTGCACACTTTTTCTGTAGAAGACTTGTACACCTTTTGTTAGATTTATTCTTAAGTGGTTCATTTTGTCTGATCATGTTTTTAATTCTTCTCTTTATGTTTCTAGCTTGCTGTTGTGTATAGAATAAAATTGCTTTACATATTATCTTATAATCAAGCTAACTGGCTAAATCCTATTATTTCTAGTAATTTGTATATTGTTTGGGGTTTTCTATACAAATAATGACACGTAATGCAATAATGACTATTTTATTTCCTCCTTTCTAATTTGTATGCCTCGCATTTCTTTTCTTGTTTTTTTGCACTGGTGATAATGGCACTTTTGTTTCATTCCTGATTTTAAGTGAATACTTCCGACATTTCCCCATTTAAGAATTTGTTTGCTGTAGTATTTTTATAGTCACTCTTATCTGGTGAGGAAGTTCCCTTTCATTCCATTTTATCACGAATGGTTGTTGATTTTTAAAAACTTTTTTTTACAGCTAAACTAACACAAAGGTAGAAAACAGCAGAAAAGAAATGTACAGCTTAATTATTATAAGACTAACACTTCAGGAAAGTCTTTCCTTGGTCCTGAAACAGAGAGAGAGAGAGAGAGAGACGGAGGGAGAGAGAAAGACACTAACACCTTTGTAACTACCATCCATGAATGAAGATAAAACCAGCCACCCCATAAGCCCCACTTGTGTCCCTTCCCATATAAGCCCCTCCCTCCTCCTACCGAAGAGTAACTGTTCTCTTGACTTTTCGGTAATCACCTCCTTACTTGTTTGGGTAGTTTTATCACCCCAAAATGAATCCCTAAACACTATGGTTTAGTTTTGCCTAATTTACCTTTTATTTTTTATTAAGACTCCTTTTTTTAAAATGATACAAATGAACTTATTTACAAATCAGAAACAGACTCATGGACTTAGAGAATGAACTTGTGGTTGCCCAGTGGCGGGGCAGGGGAAGGGTGGGGAGGAGGGATAGTTAGGGAGTTTGGGATTGACATGTACACACTGCTGTATTTAAAATGGATAACCAGCAGAGACCTACTGTATAGCACAGGGAAAGAACTCTGTTCAATATTATGTAACAACCTAAATGGGAAAAGAATTTGAAACAGAATAGATACATGTATATGCATAACTGAATCACTTTGCTGTACACCTGAAACTAACACAGTGTTGTTAATCAACTATACTCCAATATAAAATAAAAGTTTTTTTAAAAATTTAATAGAAGTATTAAAAAAGAAAAGACTCCTTTTTTAAGAGCAGTTTTTAGGTTCACAGCAAAACTGAGGGGAAGGCACAGAGATTTCCCATATACTCTGCCCACACACATGTAAAGCATCCCCCATTATCATCATCCCCCACAAGAGTAGTACATTGTTACAACTGATGAACCTATATTGACACATCATAACCACCCAAAGTCCACAGTTTACATTATAGTTCACTCTTGGTATTGTACATTCTATGGGTTTGGACAAATGTATAATGACAGTATCCATCGCTGTGGAATCATACAGAGTATTTTTATTGCCCTAAAAATCCTCTGTGCTCTGCCTATTCATTCTTCCCCCTGCTCCAACTCCTGCCAACCAATGATCTTTCTACTGTCTCCATTGTTTTGCTTTTTCCAGAATGTCACATAGGTGGATTCATGCAATATGTAGTCTTTTCAGATTGGCTTCTTTCACTTAGTAATAAGCATTTACCTAATTTTTAAATATGTTGTTGGAATCTCTTTTTTCCCCCCTCTTGTAATCTATTTGGTGAGGACACCAGCTCACTTGTTGTATGGTGTTTTCCTCTTTTGGATGTTGATTTTCATCAGAGTTTTCTTTGAATCTAATGAGATAATGAAGTGGGGATTTTGTCTCTTTTAATCTGTTAATGAGGTGAATTACATTTACGGAGAGCAATCTTCCAAAAACAAATCCAATCATCCCACTTTCCTCCAACAGCTTCTCACTGACCTTAGGATAAAATCCAAAGTCTTGACCAGGGCTTACAAGGCCCAATAGGGCCCTACAAAAAGTCCCATCTACACCTCCCTCTGACTTAATACACAGTTTCCCTCTTCCTCACTCTCTTTTAGGCACAGTGGCTTTCTTATAGTTCCTCAAACATGCCATGCTTATTCTCAAGCTTTGGTCCTTAATTAGCTGTTCTTTCTTTCTGGGATGTTTTTCTCCCTGATCTCTACATGGTAACTTTCCAGCATCATTAAGGTCTTAATTCACCATTTCCTTCTTCAAAGAGACTTTCCTGGACCATCTGATCTAAAGTAGTTCCCCAAACACCCTCACATCACCTGTTTTTAATAACCCTTATCAGAATCTGGAATTGTTCTGTTCATTTAATTTATTATCATCTCCCCTCATCCCAACCCTTAATGTAAACTTTAAGCAAGTTTTGTTCATTGTTTTATTCCTAACATTTAAATTGGTGCCTGGCACAGTGCAGGTCTTTAATAAACATTTATTGTATCAAAATTATATTATAGAAATTTGTCTAATGACAGGTAAAGATATACTAAACTGATAAAAGGAGTATGTATCCATGATAGAATTTTATTTTTGTTTAAAAATGCATCCAGGGACTTCCCTGGTGGCACAGTGCTTAGGAATCTGCCTGCCAATGCAGGTGACATGGGTTCGAGCCCTAGTCTGGGAAGATCCCACATGCCGCAGAGCAACTAAGCCCATGCGCCACAACTACTGAGCCTGCTCTCTAGAGCTCGCGAGCCACAACTACTGAGCCTGCGCACCACAACTACTGAAGCCCACGCGCCTAGAGCCTGTGCTCCGCAACTAGAGAAAGCACCGCAATGAGAAGCCTGCGCACCACAGCAAAGAGTAATCCTTGCTCGCTGCAACTAGAGAAAGCCTGCGCACAGCAACGAAGACCCAACGCAGCCATAAATAAATTTAATTAATTAATTAATTAATTAATTAATTTTTAAAAATGCATCTGTATGTGTGTCCGAATCTGAAGAGTCAAATATCTGGAAGGACAGAGCACAGAGTTAACAGCAGTTACCTCTGGGTGAGTGAGACTACATCGATTACTGATATTTATGTTCTTTTGCTTGTCTGTATTTTCTGCTTTTTTACTTCTTTGACAAGTACATATTGTGTTTATTATAAAACAAAATAATAAGAGTAACCTTGTTATGATGAAAGAACAGGCAAGATTCTTTCTTTTAAAAAAATTCACAGTCTAGTTAGGAGCACATAGAGACCCCTCAAATAGCTCAAGAACACATTTACATCAGCACATGCAATTACCAAACAGCACAAGTAAGTGGATGCCTAGCCCTATTCTGGGTGTCATAGGGGATCCAGGGACTAAATCTCCATTTACTTAGCATTCTCCCTTGTTCCAAAACAGGAATTGTTGTGGCTCATAGCAAGATCCCTCCCATAGCACCTACTTAGGGAGATGAGACATACACAAATGACACGGCAAACTCTTGTTCAGTAACAGCTGCGAACACTTTGTGTCTGGTGGCTGCGTCTCGTCTAGCTTCGTATTCCCCTAGAACCTACCGAGGACTTCCTGGAACACTGGAACTCACTGAATGCTGCTTGAAATAAACAGTTCAGCATTTATGATATCACAACAGGATCCTTGATCCTTGATAAAATGCCAAAAAAAGCGAAGTGGGGTGTAGAGTTTCAGTTTTGCAAGATGAAAAGTTCTAGAGATCTGTGACACAACAACGTGAGTAGACTTAACACTCCTGAGCTGCACACTTAAAAATGGTTAAGATGGGAAATTTTATGTTATGTGTTTTTTACCACAATTTTTAAAAATGCCAAATAGAATGGTACAGGCTGGTACAGACCATAGTGCTAAAAGCTTTTAGCACAGGAGGGATCACTGTGCACTCAAGGGGTCTGGGAAGACTTCAGGAGGAAAGACTTGAGCCAGCCTGGGAAAGAAGAGTAGAACTGACTTGGAACACAAGGGAGGGCAATTCAGAGAGGGGGCATGTGGGGAGCCAGTATGCAAATATATTTGGGGCCAGCGAATAAATGGATGGGCTCCGACGAACTGCAAAGGGTTACAGAAGGCCAGTAGTGGGAATAAGGGTGTGAAGGGGGGCTTGGTTAGAACGTGGAACGCCAGGCTGAGGAGTCTGGACTTGAGCCTAGAGGCAGTGAGAGACGGAAGGTTTTAGATTTGGGAAATGATGTGATAAAAGGGGTATTTTAAAAATACTAATTAGCATTCAAATTAGAATACTGTACACATTAATCTCAAACCTGCTAGAAGGGAAGAAAAAGCAAGCACCCAAACCTCCTAAAGTGACATTCAGATGACAGCTATTGTTGAGACAGACAGCATCCAGACCAAATAGGTCATCAGAATGAGCTTTTCGGGGAACAGAGACGCTGTCCCCCACCACTACTGTCGAAAGATGCACTCTATCACTCTTGTCTTGTAAGCTCTTCTCAGCGGCTTGGAATCTCAAACACCTTTTTCTTCCCAGCACTGTAATTAGCTAGACAGTGGGCAGCAGTGATTCCCTGACTAGAATGCAAAGTATGAAGAAGGCTGGATTTAAAAAATAGAGCTCCCACATATGCCAACAGGAGCAATTCAGCTCCAGCTGCCGCATGCCTAGGAAATACGCAGGTTCCCACAACTACAAGGAGCACTTGGAGGCTTCCTCTCAGGCATTGCTCTCTGGACCAGAAATGAGCAGGCTCCCCAGTACCTCCCGTCCCTGCCAGATAACTTGGTCTTTTCAGGAACTGAACACCAGTGTGAACCAAGGGCAATCATCACCACAGAATAAGGGACAGATGACTCCACTGGACCAGTCCACCCACAATTGTTATAGGACATTCCAGTTCTTCTATTGAAAAAAGAGGGAAAACATCAGAAGTTATCTTACTGACTACTTAATGGACATGTAGCAAAAAATCAGAAAATGGATAAGCCAAAAAATTAATAAAACCGTCATGTTCTAGCATGTTACTATGTTAACAAATACGAATGAACTCCTATTGGACATACTATTTTGGAACCTGACTTTTTTCACGGACCAATCTATTGTGAATATTTTTTATGTCAATTAGTGAATTTCTGCAAAAATGATGTGTGATAGTTGCATGGTTATTCCATAACATGGGGAATATGGGAGGTCATAGGCTAGTCAACCAATGTCTCATCATTGGATATTTAGGTTGTTCCCAATCCTTGGTATTATAAACAATGCTCTGATGAACATCTAGGAACTAAATAACCTCATCCCCAGGATCCTAACATTGTTGATGGTGAATGTGTTAAAAATGTGCAATACAGACCTTTTCCAACAGGAGACTGCTGTAACACCTACTGTAAGAAAAGCTCATGTCCTTCAGGGACCTGACTCAAATCTCATTTCTTCCAGGAAGGCTTCTCTTGACCAGATCTATCCAAGTGTTTCTCTCCCTCCCCAGAACTCTGATCTGCTGCTTAGCAGGCGTGCCCTTCCTCTGGCACTTAAAACCTGCCTGGCCTGGCCTTTGCCACGTGTCCCTTGTCTTTCCAATTATACCAGAAGCTGCTTGAAGACGGAGATCACACCGAGTACTTCTTTGAAGTCTTGAAATAATGGCACATGTGATTAGCACCTGATAAATATTTGTTAAATTATTTCATTTAAAAGCCTGAGGGGAATCTGTAGGAAAACCCTCAAATTTTAATTAGGGCTTATGAGTAGTCACTGGGAAGAAAGAACTAAAAAAAAAAAAAAAAGCCCCCCCTTCCTTTGCCCCTACAAAGGCACTGCTAGAGCGCAGTCCCCCGCTTTTGACCTGCCTCACTTTCTTGGCCCTAAACATTCAAATCTCTGACAACTCAAAGAACGGCGGGAATAAATGGAATGATCTTATAAAGACCATCGGACACATGGTCTGGCAACACTGCTCTAAGGGCTTACGCAGTGAGTTGCCTCTGTCTCCAAAGTGTACTTCCCATGCTCCTTAGTGAAGGAAGGGTTAGAGCAAAGGTCAACAAAACAGACCCGCCCTAAAGGTTAAGGGAAGATACCACTGCCTAATCCCTCGTGAAGGACAGAAACAGCAGAACTACTCTGCCATATGAGGCGTCATCTGCCAAAGAGCAGAAATAGATGAAAGCAGCCCCCAGAGCAAGGGCTCAGTAGTCCTAAAGAAGGATACCCTCCCTCAGCCCGAAACAGACCCTAGAATGGAGCAAATTTCCAGGAAAAGTGAGCAGGTAAATTCTGCTTATCAAGAAGGCAGAACTTCCAAGCCTGCCGCCCACAGGCCAAGGTCTGTCGCACAGGGACATGGGCTCCCTCTAAATGGGCCAGGGTCCTACCTGGGGAGGGGCCGAAGTTAATCCCTCCGGGCACTCTGCTGCTCTGAGCATTGTCCCTCCAGGGAAACCAGGACGCTTTTGTTGAACACCTGCTCTGCCTAGACCTGGGCTAAGAGTGGTGAGGTATGTGGGGAAAAAAAGCCTGGGCCCTCTCTGTATAGAGCTATAATCTGGCTAGAGGTCTGAAGTTAGAGATAGAACAAGGGAAAAAAAAAATACTGTTTCTGTGTTGGCAGCTGGGGGGGGGGGGGGGGGGGGGGGGGGTGGAAAGTCAGGAACTTCAGGTCAGAAGTCCGGAGGCCGGGGTTCAGCGCCCTCTGCCACCAGTGACAAATGACACAGCTTTGGATAAATCACTTAACCTCTTTGGGCCTCTAGTTTCTACACTAGAAAAATGAGAGACCGATCCTAATGCTGCCCACAAAAGAGCTTACAGGTCAGAATATGGTTCTGAAAAAACCTCAGAGGGCTGCAAAAATGGCTTTATTGTGGTCGGTACCTATATATTTACACCAAACCAGAAGCCAAGAAAGCCCTGGCGGGCTGGCTACGGCTCCATCTCAGGCATGCGCAGGTGAGCCTGTGCTGGGGCCTCCCGGCAGACCAGCCCCACACCAGAGCCACACTGGATCGGCTCCACATCAGAATCGGAGCCCTGCCCAGCCAGGGGGCTGCAGCTCAAGACAACCTGCCTCTCCTTTCTCCTCTTCTCATGCCGTCATCTCCAGGTCTGTCTCTACTGGTGATGCAGCAAGGAGTGCAGGACTAAAGTCACCTGCGGTGGACAAGCTCAAGTCTCAGAGGCCCGATGCTCGCTCCTGACAAGGCTGAAATCAGAATTATGAGCTAAGGATTTCGGAATTGGGGAGTTGGCTGAAAACAAACAAACAAGCACCATCTACCAGAAGTCAAAGAAACATACTGTCACTTGAAATATGGGATAAGAGCAGAGAATTGTAGAAATGGGGGAAGATAGGAAAAGGAGTTAAGGCAGTGGAAGGAACCGGCTCCGGTCAGCAACACCAAGAAGGGTCCTGGCAGGACCTCTGAGGCTCCACACCACATCCCCCTGGCCCACCTTCCATTTCCACACGGCTGTTCTGTATGAGCTCAGACCCATCTCCTGCCGACAGGGTCACACCTCAAGCACACAACCCATGGGGCTTTTTCTGACACGCTCAGCCAGTGGGGAATGGGAGCTGGTGGATAAATGCTCCAGGCTCGCAACCTGCCAGCAGACACCTCCACAGAGCACTCTGTGCGATTCTCAGGAAGTCCTGGTAGAAGTGAGTCCCCATTGCCCACAGTGGGAACCTTAATGCCACCCCCTCATATTGGCTTCCCCGCCTCCCTGCCTCATTCCCACTCGTGCTGCTCCCTCATTCCCGCTTCCTGGGATTTCCTCTCAAATACACCGTCCCCGCGTCCTCATATCAGGTTCCGTTTTCAAGTGAACCCAAACCAAAAACATCAGTAGAGAATCTGGAGTCTACAAGCTGGTTAGAGAGGTCGATGGCACCTTGGCATCTTTTTTCAAGAGATGCCACGTTACTCTGAAAAGCTTCCTTGGTAACGCTCATGGCTCTCTGTGCACCCACCAGGGCTGGTTACTCAGCTCGAGGGCAAATCTAGCTTGTCACTGCCCCATCCAGCAAGGCTCATGGAAAGAGGGAAGGGACTGAAAGTTCTCTCCTGGTGCTCTGTGGCTCTCTGGGCAAAATTATTATACCACCGCAATTTCATCGTCCCCACTGCACACCGTCCCATGCTGAGCTCCTCCAAACATCACCCCATCCTGAAAGAACCAACAGTCTTTTAAAGGAGCACGATTTCATGTTTTAAAAATGAGGAGAGTCGTAGGAGGGAAACCATCCAGACTACATGGGAAATACACTGAGCGAGAACACTTGGGAGCGGAGGGTGTGTGTAGCGCTGCTCTAAACCCACCCGGAGGGAGGGAGCCTGGGCAAAGATGACATGCGTGTGCGCCACACACAAGCCTACACACACCCAGGAAAATACACACGTACACAAATGTAGGAAAAAAGCAATATCAAAGTGTTAGCCAGAGTTCCCTCTGAGTAATGGGATTATGGGTCATTTTTATTCTTTTCATTATACTCTTGTGTATTTTCTACAATGAATGTATAATACTCTTAAGTTTTTAATTATAAAAGAGTGACACTTGTTCCTTCCACATGATATCTGCAGAGCCCTGAACATGACCTATAAATGCCCACAGATTTAGCTGGGACAATGGCAGGTCTTGTGTCGGGAGGTTCTTAGACACGAAGTGGAAACACAAAATATTATCATTAGCAAGCATTTTCTCCCTCAGTAACTTGGTCTTTCAGAGGAAGTGAAGCACAGAAACACAAGTCAATTGCCTACACACCTCTGTGCCTGAACTCTGACATTTCCCGTCACCGCCCCTCTTTGCTTCCAGCTTCTGCGCCACCCTTTCAGCGTCCCCTGCTGAAGAGCCTTAGGGGCAGATAGTCTAGCCTCCTGGCCACCCTGCCAAACAGTGAGGGGACTGAAAGGCACCAGTCAGTGAGCTAGGGAGCCCCTGAACCAAGCCAGTTGTTAAGTAGGCGTGAGAACCCATCAGCTGGAAACACCGAAGGCGGGCAGGCAGGCGGAATGATTCTGGGTGAAGGAACATTGTAAATGTTGTCACCCAAAATAGAGCTGAGCTGAACTCGGCTCCCAGGCACTGCAAGCCTCCTTCCGGGCCCTCGGAGATGCTCCCCAGGCACCACATCTCCTCCTCCCTGCTGCCAGGATTGGCTTGGTCTGCACTGCTCCCGACGCTGGAGGTTGTGGGCAGAAGAGCAGCTATGACCTGGAGCTCCAGGAGTCAGCCCTGGGGACAGGCTCAGTCCTTCCTGGCCCAGCACCCATTCATATTCTATAGCCAGACCTCAGGGAACTCAGTGAGGTCGAAGGCACATCTACCAGGGTGATAGCACAGACCGCCTATCTCTACCATCACCTCCACCCTCCCCACTCCTGCCACCCCTACTTCCAGCCTCACGCTTCTTTCCACATGCTATGAACCAGCCCAAACCTCCGCATTATCTTCACTAAATCCTTCTCTCCTACGCCCAGAGGAATAATTCACTCCATGTACTCACTCTCCCTTCACGCTCTCTCCAGTCCATCACCTTCGTTCCTTTTTACAGCTCCTGTTGTACTTCAGGCCTTTGTCATCTTTCTCCTCAATTGCTGTAGGAACTTCTGAACTGCTCTCTGTAACTTCAATCCTTTCTAATCTATCTATCATTGGATCTGATCCAACATCACATGTGATCACTTCAATCCTCTCTTCAAAAGCTTTTCGGGGGCTCCTCACCACCTACAGAATGAAGTCCAAACTCTTCAACATAGGACCCAAGGCCCTTCACCAGCTCTCTGTGACCTACTTTGCTAGCCTCATCTTTTGTCTCTTCCCTACCCGCACATCCCATGTTCTAGCCCCATCAGACCTCTCAGAGTTCCCTGGATTTTCCAGGCCCCAGGTGTTAAGGTGAGACCTTTTACATGAACCCTGCTGCTCCCAGCTCCTCTGATGAACCACTCCCTCCTGATTTCCTGTCAGCATCCATACCAATTATATGGCACTTGCTCATCCAGTTGGGTAGAGCTTGTTTTCCTTTGCATCATCACAATTAGCCTAGAAGAGCTTGAAAGAAGAAACTGTGATTTCATATTCATTTGTCCCTAATACCTGCCACTGTGCAGAATTTTCTCTACTTTACAGAATTTAATATACACTTGCAGTTTATGGTGATGATACCATTAGTTATCTTCTCACATGGGTATCTTGTTATCCCAACCAAATTATAAGCAACTTGAAGATACAGGCCTAAGCAGGCCTTGTATACCTCATCAAGCAATTGATAAATATACAACCCAATTATAAAAGCACATATTCATTCATTTCACAAATATTTATTGAGCACCTGCTATTTGCCAGGCACTATCTTAAATACAAGAGATGTGACAGAACAAAAAAAGACAAAAATCCTTGTCCTCTTGGAGTCCATAATTCTAGTGGAAGAAGACAGACAACACGTATAAGATAAATCAGTCAGGGACTTCCCTGGTGGTCCAGTGGGTAGGACTCTGCACTCCCAATGCAGGGGGCCAGGGTTTAATCCCTGGTTGGGGAACTAGATCCCGCACGCATGCTGCAACTAAGAGTTTGCATGCTGCAACTAAGAGCCCACGTGCTGCAACTGAAGACCCAGAGCAGCCAAAATTAATTAATTAATTAATTAATCAATTTTAGAGAAGATAAATCAGTCAAATATATAGTATTGTTAGATAATAGTAAGAGCTAAGGTGAAAAATAAAACAGCAAGAGGGGTAAGAAGTAATGGGAGTTGCGATTTTAGATAGGATGGCCCGGGAAGTCCTCACTGATGTCACGTTGAGGAGGGAACATTTGAAGAGGTAAAGGCAGCAAGCGAACAAGCCATGCAGAGTTCCAGGTGAAGCATATTCCAAAGAGAACAAACAACACGTACAAAGGTCCGGAGGCAGGAACACATCTGGCAGGTTCAGAAAATGGCAAGGAGGGCCATGTAGGGTAAAATGGGAGAAATGAGGGGGGAAGGTAGGAGCTGAAGTCAGAGAGGTAACAGAGCAGAACATACAAGTGGGCCTTTAGTCATGTTATTCTGGGTGAGGAAGAAAGCCACATGAGGCTTTGTGCAGAAGAACCACATGAGCTGACTTATTTTTCATTTTTTGGTTAATCTGACTGCTGTGTTCAGAATAGACTGAAGAGGGGTAAGAGTGGAAGCAGAGAGACCAATTTGAAGGTTATTAAAACAACTAGGCAAGAGATAGTGGTGGCTTGGATCAAGTGGATAATTGGGAAGGTGATGAGAAAAGAGGAGTTTGTCAGTTAATGGACAAAACTGCCTGGATATCTCTTGTAATTATCCTCAACTCAAAAAATGGCAAGGCCCGTTGTTTGGGTCAAAAATCTTGGAGCCATCCTGCACTCCTCCTCTCCTCTCTCACTCTACATCCAATCCTTTCACAAACACTGTACATGCTACCTTCAAAATATATCCAGAACCCAACCACTTCTCATCACTTCCCCAATTATCCAGGTGACCCAAGCCACCATTATCTCTTGCTTAGTTTTCTTTTAATAAATTTTGTTTATTTATTTATTTATTTATTTATGGCTGTGTTAGCCCGCGCGCAGCCAGGAAGACCTATCTCTAGTTGCGGCGAGCGGGGGCTACTCTTCGATGTGGTGCGCGGGCTTCTCACTGCGGTGGCTTCTCTTGTTGCGGAGCACGGGCTCTAGGTGCACGTGGGCTTCAGTAGTTGTGGCACACAGACTCAGTAGTTGTAGCTCGCGGGCTCTAGAGCACAGGCTCGGTAGTTGCGGCACACGGGCTTAGTTGCTCTGCGGCATGTGGGATCTTCCTGGACCAGGGCTTGAACCCATGTCCCCTGCATTGGCAGGCAGATTCTTAACCACTGTGCCACCAGGGAAGTCCACCTAATTGTTTAAATAGCCTTCAAATAAGCTAGGTAAATTCCTACTTTTGATAACATATTAATGTTAATAACATATAACATGTTAATATTAGGGGAAGTTGGGTGGGAGGGTGTATGGAAACCTGTACTATATTTGCAAGTTTTCTGTGAGCACAAATAGGAAACTAATAGAGGTCTAAGGAGATAAATATATCATATTTGGAAAGAGCTACTGCTCTCAAATAAAGACTTGAATAGGGAATAATATATTTTATCCAGATTATGTCTCTAGCTCTACCTTACAGTAGACACAATATAGTATTCTACAATTAGTAAATACAGAAGGCACAGAAGAAATAGACATCATCAGGCAAACACTGCAAACAATTGTTGCAAACAGAATCCACCGATGGATGCTAGAACTAGTGGTCAAAATTCAGAAGAGAAAAACGATTTACACAGTTTCAAAGTATGTCTTCCAAGATATTTGTTAATTATAAAGAGAGAGATAGTAACTTTACAATGGAGCAATTCGGCAGACACCACCTACCCAAGTGATCGAGGTTATAATCAGTAAGACGCACTGAGAAGGAGACAACCTCATTTCTTTGGCAATTTTGTCAAAAAGGCATAACCTCACTTCAATAATGAGAAAACATTAGACAAATCCAAACTGAGGTTCATTTTTCAAAACAACTGATCAACACTCTTCAAAAGTGTCAAAATCATGAAAGACAAGGAAAGACTAAAAAACTGTTAAAGATTATAGAGGGAATGAAAGAGGAATAACAACTAAATGCAATGTGGGATCCTAGGTAAGCTGGTGGATCAGAAAAGGGACATGAGTGGAAAACTGCTGAAATTCCTATAAGGTCTATAGTTTAGTTAATAGTATTGCACCAATGTTAATTTCCCAGTCTTGATAATCTTACTATGGTTATGTAAGATGTTAATATTAGAGGAAGTTGGGTGAGGGGGGTGCAGAAACTCTGTCCTATTTTTGTAAATTTTCTGAGTCTAAAATTAGTTCAAAATTTAAAAAGAAAGATTATGTCTCTAGATTAAACATTACCCCACAACTCCAGGCATCTTTCCCTCAATTCTACCTGTAAAGTTAAGATGAACCTGCTATCCTCTAGGAAATGTATCATTGCGTGGGTCTCCCCAAAAAATATCTATTAGACCTTGAGCTCCCTAGGGTCAAACACGAGGATTTGAAAGGAAAGATCCCCAAAGTTTTAAATATTTTTATTTATGTATTTATTTGGCTGTGCCGGGTCTTAGTTGCGGCATGCGAACTCTTAGTTGCAGCATGTGGGATCTAGTTCCCTGACCAGGGATCGAACCCAGGCCCCCTGCATTTGGAGCGTGGAGTCTTAGCCACTGGACCACCAGGGAAGTCCCCCCCAAAGTTTTAAATACATCTCTTTCCATGTATAAGAATTCCTCCTGTGAACATCAAAGGACTGATGACAGATCTGAAATTGCCACTAACAAGCACCAGTTAGCAGCTCACCAGAGACCTCCACCCTAAATTCCACTGTCCAGAGAAAGGTGGTCAGGGAATAGAAGGTGGTGTTCCCGCAGACGCAGTCACCCCAGTAGCACGGCAGGGCCGACACTGCCCCAATTTGCCTGTGTCATACACTGCTGTTATGAAATGGCACAACCATTCTGGAAGGTAACTTGATAATATGTATCAAAAGCCTTAAAAATGTTCCCACCCTTTGACCCAGCAATTCTACTTCTAGGAATTATCTTAAGGAAATCAAAGTTGCACCCAAAGATGAATGCCCAAGGTTTGCCATCCCAGTATAAACTCTAGTAGAAAGAAATTGGCTGCCATAAACATTATACAACCCAAAGTTGATCAAATAAAATATAGGACATTCATAAGATGGCCTTCTATGTGTTCATTAACATCACATATTTCAAGAACGGTTTGCTATATATATGATCCTGATTTAGTGTGGGAGAGGAGAGATATGCAAATTTAAAATGCAGGGGAAAAAAATATGCCTTATAGTAGTTATCTCTGGGTGGTTGAGATGCTGACAAAGCTTTAAATTTTCTTCTTTATACTTTTCTGTTGCTTCTAAATTTTCTCCAACAAACATATATTACTATTTTAATAAGGAAAATACACTCCCCCCGCCCCATCTTGCAGGTGAATAAACAGAGTTATAGAGAGCCTCATTAACTTGCCCTGGGTTCTTCAGTGAGTCAGAAGTGAAACCAAAAACAAAGACCCTGGTTCTCAAAAGCCTCGCTCATCTCACAAGCTGCCAGCATGTGTGCAGTGGTAGTTCGAGGACAGTGTTCTTAACTGGGACGATTTTGCCCCCTAGGGGACAGCTGGCATGTCTAGAGACATTTTCATCTGTTGTAACTGGGGGAAGGGGTGTTACTGCTGCTAAACATCTTACATTGCACAGGACAGCACCCCTGCAACAAAGCATTGCTTTGCTCAAAATGCCGAGAGGGCTACTGTTAGAAGCCCTGCTCTAGGAGAAGGGAGCCACAAATGTATTCCCCCACACTGGACTTTGAAAGAGCTCAGGTGGCTCAAAAGTACATTGGGAACCTCCAACCTGCTTCACATCCTGTGTGAGCTGTAGTGCCTTCTGTTTCAAATAGGATCTGACTTGGCAGTTAACGGGCCCCGGGGTGTAAGCACCAAGGACTTTATTACTCCTATTAAGCAACCTTCCTCTTCCAACTGGAGAAAAATAAATTGTTCATTTCACACAAGAGCCATAACAGACACACACAGAACACAGCTTAAGATCAAGAGTTCAAATATGGGAGATGGGCCAATGCGGGGAGAGGGAGTGGTATCCTGACGGCCAGAATGAGGGGCAGGAGGCCTGTTTTCATGTCTTTCCACTGCATTTTCACTTCTGGCACCTCAAGAGTCCTGGGGAACCATGCCAGACTTAGCTGCCTTCTAAGTATCTTTAGGAGAAAAGGAAAGAGCCCCAACCAAACCCTGAGACAGATTCTTTCCACTCTCAGGAAACTCTCTCCTCTATCAAAGGGGCCACCTGCTTGGACTTCTCCACAAGTTTCAAGGGGACAGAGATGTCATGCCAGCGTTTCCTGTGCCCTTGGGTCCAACTTACAACTCCCAGGACTCAAGAGCTGGAAAGATCACAGATGCGGAAAACAAACTTATGGTTACCAGGGGGATAAAGGGGGGGAGGGATAAATTGGGAGACTGGGATTGACATATACACGCTACTATATACAAAATAGATAACTAACAAGGACCTACTGTATAGCACAGGGAACTCCACTCAATACTCTGTAAAGGCCTATATGGGAAAGAGTCTTAAAAAAGGGTGGATATATGTATCTGTACAACTGATTCACTTTGCTGTACACCTGAAACTAACACAACACTGTAAATCAACTATACTCCAATAAAAATTAACAACAAAAAAAAAGAGCTGGAAAAAACGTTGGCCAACTCCCCCTCCCTTTACAGATCAGGCAACCAAGCCCCAGAGGATCTAAGGATCAAGCCCAAGCCACACAGCTATAACAGAGTCAACCCCTGATCCCAGACCTTCCATTCTCTCTCTTCCTTCACAGCATCTCAGCCACCAGGGAGTCCAGTGCTGTTGGACCACAGACACCAGCCCTGTCAGAGGAAGCATTACTCTCTACTGGCATTTCACATGAGAACAGGTGTGCCCCCTGTTCTCACACAGGAATGTGTACACAGCGGGTAGACTGTCATCTGTGTATCCCACTTGGCTGCAGCCACTGAGGGCAAGTGCAGTATCTGTGCAGAAGACGTGTGGGAAAATCAGAGCAGTCCCATAACAGGTGTGAATCTTCAGTGTTGCTACTGCCAAACCCTTCAAGTAGCTTGATTTTAGCCAAAACAAAAGGGCTCTGTTCCCACTGGGGTTGCCGCTGGCCCCCTTCACTTGATAATTTACTACACAACTGTTGGCTTCATCTATTCAACAAATATTTATTGAGCACCTATTATATGCTGGAAACCAAGCCATTTGAGTCTGATCTAGTCTCTCTAAGGTCCAGCCCTGGTTAGGCCCTATTCATGGATTGCTTTGAGATCCCAAACTTCTCACCACTCCAAGTTTCCCCAGAGTACGTACATCTTTACCTGAGCTAGCTTAGGAGAATCTAACTTTGGCTTGTGACCAAAAGAGCACAACTAACCAAATGAAATGTGTATATACCGCAATGAATCCCATGTGGGTCAGCACTTAAATGCCAACTTAAAATCTAGAAGGAAAAATAGCCTATTTACCCCAGCAGTGGAGGGAAAATAATCTTCTGATAAATGAATATGATTAGAGACAAGAGTGATGGGCTCAAATAAATAAAAGCATAAAGACAGGGGACGGGTGGTAACATGGTTAGAATATGGGCTCTAAAGTCAGACAGGCCTGCCTCTACTTCTAACTAACTGTGTGGCCTTGAGCATGTTACTTAACCTCTCTGAGTCTTACTTCCCCATATGAAAATGTGATAACAGCAATAGTACCACCTTCCTAGGCTTGTTGTGAGGACTAAATGAGATAACGTATGCCAAACGATTACATAACACTGGTACCTATTCAGGAGCCATTATTTCTGGCACTTAGGAGCAAATTAGCACTCACCCTCCAGAAGATACTACCAAGATGGCACCACAAACCTCCCTGGGCTTCATGGTTCACTGCCCTATGGATTAATGCCACCATGTCTCTCTGCCCTCTCAGGCACAAGCAACCTGCACGAGCCAAATGGCAGGTTGGAGCCCAGAACCATCTTGGGGTGAAACTGACTGACTCAGAAATCCTGGGAGGCCAGTCTGGAATGTGGTAAGGGGAGGACGAAAGCCCTTGCCTCACCAACACAAGTGGAAGCTCAGTGGCCCAACCACACCGTGAGGATCCACCACTAGTCAAAGACACATGGAAAAATCAGCAGCATCTTAGAGTGTTGC
The DNA here is from genome assembly GCF_009873245.2 of Balaenoptera musculus. Taxonomy (NCBI): domain Eukaryota; kingdom Metazoa; phylum Chordata; class Mammalia; order Artiodactyla; family Balaenopteridae; genus Balaenoptera; species Balaenoptera musculus. The sequence goes on from NC_045787.1 coordinate 115,963,885, forward strand.
TGCTACTGCAGAATTGGGGCACATGGAGTCTCTTGCCTGCCCTGCCTCAGAGAGCAAGTGTCCCAAATCTAAATCAGATCTCTTCTTTCCTAGAACTAGGCTGAAGGCTCTTCAAGAGTAGGGTTTTGGGGACTTCCCTGGTGGCGCAATGGTTAAGAATCTGCCTGCCAATGCAGGGGACACAGGTTCGATCCCTGGCCCGGGAAGATCCCACATGCCGCAGAGCAACTAAGCCCGTGCGCCACAACTACTGAGCCTGCACTCTAGAGCCCACGAGCCACAACTACTGAGCCTGTGTGCCACAACTACTGAAGCCCGTGAGCCTAGAGCCCCTGCTCCGTAACAAGAGAAGCCACTCTAATGAGAAGCCCGCGCACTGCAACGAAGTGTAGCCCCTGCTCGCTGCAACTAGAGAAAGCCCACGCTCAGCAACGAAGACTCAATGCAGCCATAAATAAATAAATAAATAAAATAAATTAAAAAAAAAAAAAAGGTAGGGTTTTGTCCTCTGTATTCCCCATAACACTCTGAATGGGATTCTATGCACAGGAGGCACTTAAAAGATGCTCTGGGCACTTCCCTGGTGGCGCAGTGATTAAGAATCCGCCTGCCAATGCAGGGGACACGGGTTCAAGCCCAGGTCCGGAAAGATCCCACATGCTGCAAAGCAACTAAGCCTGTGGGCCACAACTACTGAGCCTGCACTCTAGAGCCCGTGTTCCACAACAAGAGAAGCCACAGCAATGAGAAGCCCATGCACCGCAATTAGAGAAAGCCCGCGTGCAGCAATGAAGACCCAACGCAGCCAAAAATAAATAAATAAATAATAAATTAATTAAGAAAAAAAAAAGACTTTAAAAATGGTCCACATCAAAAAAAAAAAAAAGAGACCAAAAACTAATCAGGTCACTTTCCTATACAAAAGACTTCAAGGGATTTTCTCTTGGGACAAAGAGCAAAGACCAAACTTCTCAGCATAGCACACAAGACCCTTTCCAATGGGCCACAGTCTATCTTAGCAGCAGTATCTTCTACCACTTTGGACACATAGTGCATTGCATGCCTCCCCATCATTGCCCATGTTATTCTCTCTTCCTTAAAGTTCTTCTGTGCCATCTTCTCCTAGTTGTTCCTCATTTTTCTCTGGCAAATTCCTTAGCCTCCTTTAGGACTGCAGGAAGCAGCATCTGAGTTGGCCCCCAATGACCCTGCCTCCTAAAATCCCTGCTCCTAAGCAATATCTTCCCCTTGAGTGTGGGCTGGAACTAGAGACCCACTTCTGATAAATATAATATAGCAAAAGAGATGAGATGTCACTTCTGTGGTTGAGTTATAAAAAAGACTGTGTCTTCAATCTTGCCTGCTCTCTCTCACTCTCTCCCTTGCTTGCTTGAGGGTGAGTCAGCTGCCATATCATGAACCACCCTATGGTGATATCCAAGTGGCAAGGAATGGATGTCTCTGGCCAACAGCCAGTGAGGACCTGAAGCCTACCAGTGACCATGTGAGTGAGCTCGAAAACCCCCTACTGAGTCTTGAGATGACTGCAGCACTGGCTGACACTTAGTTGTAACCTTGTGAAAGTCCCTAGGCCTAAGGACTCCATCAAGTCCCACCTGGATTCCTAACCCACAAAAATAGAAAGTTTGTTGTGAGAAAATAGAAGTTTGTTGTTTTAAGTCACTAAGTTTTGGAGTAATTTGTTATGCAGCCATAGATAGCTTATACAAGGACCCAACTCAAATGTCACTCATCCGTTAAGCATTCCCCAACACCCTCTTCTATCGCCCAGTCCGTCTCCACCTCTCCCATTGCTCATGGGATCGATCCAAACTTCTTAACATAGCCCTCAAGGCCCTACATGATGATTCAACTTAACCCACCTTCCCAAACTCATCTTTCATCACTGCACATGGCACCTGGGGTTACTGATCTTCTTTCAACTGCTCCAACTTGTCCCAGTCTCACCTTTATCCCTTTACACATAGTGTTCCCACTTTCTGGAATACTTCTTCCCTCTCTCTTTACCTAGTTCACTTCCATTTGTTCTTCAAAGTCCCAACTCAAATCTCTTTCCTCCAGGAAGAAGCTCAACTCCCAAGGCTGGGTTTAGGTGTCTTCCATTTGTGCCAACCCCTTTCCCTGTACTTTTCTACTTAGAGCGTTTATCACTTTGTGCTGTCAGTGCCTTTGACTTGCTTATCTCCTGGCCTGGACTGCAAGCTCTTTGAGGGAAGGGCACATGTCTGTCATTCATTTACATATGTATACTAGTCCTATCTTAACTTTTAGTTTAAATACAACCTGGTACTTGCACCTGTGCAACTGAATGCAGCTGGAGAAAAGCACACAGCCACGTAGACTGGTCTCACTTTAATTCATGACCACGAACCAAAGATGGGCCCTTAAAGATGCCTGATAATACTGCATCTCCCTAGTTTATTCTATTCACTCACCTACTGATGACTATTTCACACCTTCTTTCTTCTTAAACCTCTCACACTCCACCCCCATACTCTCAGCTGATGACTTTGTTTTTTACTTCACTGAGAAGACAAACAATCAGAAGAGGATTTCCACAGACTGCCACCACATTTATGCACCTACCAGCATCCATCCACATAACTTTGCCTTTCCTCCTGTTACTAAAGATGAATTATCCATGGTCCCGGAGCCAATCCCTCTGCTTGTGAACCAGACCTCACCCCTCCCCTACTCTAGAAAATCATTCCTACAATCTCCCCTCACCCTCCTACATCATTAATTTCCCCCCTCACCCAGATTGTTCCCACCAGCATATAAACATGCTGTTACTTCTCTCATATTAAAAATAAATAAATAAATAACAATAGAGTTTCAATTTGGGAAGATGAAGAAGTTCTGGAGATGGATGGTGGTGATAGTTGCATGTGAATATACTTAACGCCACTAAACTGTACTCTTAAAAATGGTTAAAATGGTAAATTTTATGTAGGTTTTAGTACAATAAAAAATAAAAGATAAAAACCCTCCTCCTGATTCCACTTCCCTTACCAGCTACCACCCCATTACTATTTCCCTCTGCAGCGAACTTGCAATAAATTCCTTCTTTCATTTTCTGTTAAATCCACTCAAATAAAGTTTTAACCTCCATTACTACACCGAAACTGCTCTTGTCAAGATCCCCACTGACATCCACATTGCCAAATCCAGTGATAAATTCTCACTCCTCATCTTTCTTGATTCTTCAGCAGTATTGGAACCAACCGGTCTCTCCCCACCTACTTGGTGCACTTCCCTCGCTTGGCTTCAGGATCACCACACTCATTTGGTTTTCTTCCTGCCTCACCAGTCACTTCTTCTTTGCTGACTCCTCCCTCCCCCCAACCTCTTACCGTTGCAGTGTCCAGCGCTCACTCAGGTCCTCGCTCTGCCTTTCTGCTCTACCCATATTCGCTCCTCTGTGATCTCAGTTATGGTCATGTAAGTAATATCACCTATATACTTAGATGATTCCCGTATTTATATCTTCAGCCCCAATCTAACTCTCCACTTAACACATCCAAACGATCTAAAACCAAACTCCTTATCTCCCCCTAAAAGTTGATTCATCCACAGTGTTCTCCATCTCAATGGCAATATCACATTTCCAGTCACTCTGGTTAAAAAGCTTGGAATCATTTTCTACTCCTCTTTTTCTTTCCCACCCTATATGTTATCCATCAGGAAATCCTTTGGGCTCTACCTTTGTAAATTATCCAGAATCCAACCTCTTCCCAACCCCTCCTCTGCCACCACAATACTTCAAACCACCACCATCTCTCACCTAGTCTGCAGTGGCCTGTTTCTCTGTTTTCACCCTTGCTCCTGAAAGTCTATTCTCATCACAGCAGACTTTGTGATCCCTTTCAAATATAAGTCAGATCATAACACTCCTCTGCTCAAAACCCTCCAGTGGATCCTTTTTTTTCACGAAAAGAAAAAGCCAAATCTTCACAATGGCCTACAAGGCCCTACATGATCTGGCACCCATTGCTTCTCTAACCTCAGCTCATTCCACACCAGACATATGGGCCTTTTTGCTGTTCCCCAAACATGTCAGACATGCCTCCACCTTAGGTGAATTCCCTCTGTGTGAAATTCCTCTCCCCAGGCTATCCATATGTCTAACTTCCTCACCTCCTTCAAGTCTCTGCTCTTACAACACTTTGTAAATTAGGTCCTTCATAACCACCCTATATAAATTGCAAACCACCCCTCCTGCACCCCCTTCACCCCTTCCCATTGTTTTTTTACTTTTCATAGTATTTAACACTTCTAAACACTATTTAATTTACTTATTATGTACATTCCATATTATTAGTCTCACCCACTAGAAAGCAAATTCCACAAGGGCAGAGATCTTTGTTTGTACAATATTCTAAGCACCTAGAAGAAGTCTTGATATACAGGAGGAACTCCAATATTGTTGAAGGAATGAATGAATAAGCCCAGCACAATACCTAGTGCATAATAGATGCCTACCAAATATTTAATAAATGAATGAATGAATAAATCAATGGTCCATCTGTCACCAAGCTGTAAGCCTTCCATGGGCAGAGATGTAACTTATTCATCTTTGTTTCCTCAGTAACCAGGACAGTAATGGAGATTCAATAAATGTAGGTTAAACTAAAAAAACCTGAACATGAGTGAGGTGAGACTGGAAACGTGAGGTGCCAGCATGCTAAGGTTCATATGCTAAGTATCCTGTTTCTTCCATGGCCACTCCCAGCTTGGAACTTTCCATTTCTGGATCTTTCAGGATGTAATTCTCAATGACTAGAATGATGAGGTCGGGTAAATGTGATGGAGGAAGGGCCACTTTACTGAAGAAGGGCTTCCCTGCAGCCCTTAACTAAGGCAGCACCATCAGACCGCACAGGTAGGGTTTGCAGGTGGGCGCACCGTGAGTCCATAAGTAACAGATGCAAACCAGGCTCCCGTAGGCTTTAGATCCAATGTCAGACTTCCACACCCCAAACTCTGAAACTGGAAAATCAAGTTACTTCAACACACACGTGCCTTGTGTTCCTCCTTTCAGGGCTCACATCTCAATGGGTAAGGCTGGCATTGGCTCAGATACCTTTGCAGCCCATCATTCATTTCTAACACGGGGAGGAAGGGGGTGAAATGGCTCCTTATATGCTTTGTGGGGTTGGCTGCTCCTACCTGCTACACCCTCACGTCAAGGAGAAAACAATAAGCCTTCCTGACTCCAGAGCCCTGCTTGCTCTGGGGAACGTAGAGGCAAGAGAGCCAGGAAGGGGGTGGTACCGAAGGAGAGCTGGTGCCAACCTGGAAGTCAGGTAGGAGGAGTGAGAATTCTGCTACTATCTCATTCTATGACCTTGGGCAAGTGAATTCACTCTCTGGGAATTCTCATATTTAAAACTAAAATTTTGAACCGGATAATTTAACTATGTGCTTGTTATAAAAATTAAACTCGGGGCTTCCCTGGTGGCACAGTGGTTAAGAATCCACCTGCCAATGCAGAGAACACGGGTTCGATCCCTGGTCCGGGAAGATCCCACATGCCATGGAGCAACTAAGCCCGTGCGCCACAACTACTGAGCCTGCGCTCTAGAGCCTGCGAGCCACAACTACTTAAGTCCGCGAGCCTAGAACCCGTGCTCTGCAACAAGAGAAGCCACCGGGCTGAGGAGCCTGCGCACCGCAACGAAGAGTAGCCCCCGCTCACCACAACTAGAGAAAGCCCGCGCGCAACGAAGACCCAACACAGACAAAACTAAATAAATAAAGTAACAAAAAAAATTAAACTATTATTAACTACTCTAACTTGACAGTTTGAGAGGACCGCATTGTCTGCAAATAGCTCCCAGCAAATTCATCTTAACCCCCTCGTCCCTGGCTCAGCTGTCATTTATTCATAAAAGTAAACAATCCTGGTGCCAACTATGTGCCAGGCATTGTGCCAGGTCTGGGCGTACAGCTGTGAATATGGCAGGCACAGTCTCTGCCCTCCAGAGCCTATGGTCTAGCAGGGAGACAGACATCTCATGTCCAACGATGTTTCAGCCACTACCACGAATCAATTTGAGAGTGGAAGTGATCATGGCAGTGCTGGTGCAAGTGGATGGAGCATAGTCATGGCCTAGTCTGGGGTTTCAGAAGGTCTTCCTGAAGGAAATAACATCTGAGCTGAGCTCAGAAGGACAGATAGGAATGAACTAGGGGAGAAGAAAGGGCATTTGAGAGACAGAAAAGAGCACATACAGATGCCCTGAGGCAGAAGTCATATCTTGTCAAGGCCAGTGTGGCCCAAGTGCAGAGTGAAGACCAGGTGGTCAGAGAGGTAAGGCCACACAGGCACAGGTGAGCCCACACAGAGCCTTACAAGAGGGATGTGGTCTTAATATACGTTAAAGACAGTGAAAGAGATCAGAGCAGAGTAGGGGTGGCGTGATTGGACATGTGTTTTTAAAAGCTCACTATGTGGAGAATGAACTCTAAGGGACACAAGTCAATATGAAAAGGCCAGTAATGAAGCAACTACAGCAAAACAGGTGAAAAATGATCAGTATTTGATATGGGTGATATCAGTGGAAAACCAGATAAATTCAAGAGAGATTTAGGAGGTAAAAGTGATAAGATGAGGGGGAGTTGCAAGGGGCAGGTAATAAAGAAGAAAGTACCAAAATGCAACCTAAGTGGTAAATTAGGAAACACTATCAGAGGACCAAGTTTGGAAAGGGGGTGATATTATTAGTTCAATTTGGGACATGCTGTGAGATACCAAGTAGAGAAGATGAGAAAGAAGGTGAATGTATAAATCTGGAGCTCAAAGGTCTCCAACTAAAGAACTGAAGGTATGAATTTGAGAGTCCCCATAGACACAATACGTGAAGCCGTGAAAAGTGCGTATGGAGAGAATATAAGAGAAATAAAGAGAACCGAGGATGGAGACTTGAGGAAATCCCACATTTAAAAATTGAGTAGAGAGGAAAGAACTAAAAAAGAGAGATTGTAAAGGAATAGTCAGAGATAGGAGGAAAACCAAGGGTTTGACATCATGGTAGCCAAGGGAACAACATATTTCAAGAAGCCAGGATTAGTTAATTGTATTAAAGTGCTGAGAGATGAAATAAGATGGGGAATGAAAGATGTGCATTAGGGTTAGGGGCTTGGCGCTTGCTTAGAGCAGTTTTTTTTTTTTTTTTTTTTTTTTTTTTTTTAAAGTGTAAAGGGTTTTTTTTAATTATGTGTAACACAAAGTTATTTAAGTCAATAAATTTTTAAGGAATTTCACATGTTAGAGCAGTTTTGATGGAGGGTGAATTGGGGAAGAAGCCAAAGGGGTGTGAGAGGAGAGGTCGTGAAATAGAGACAGGGTGTATAGACTGTTCTTACGGCTGTGAAAGAGGAGGGATAGGTAGGCAGTGATTCAAGATGGAAGAGACTTGAGAATGTTGAGAAATGGATAGAAAGGATTCAGCAGAGATAAAGACAGAGGAGGCACAGTGGAGAGAAAGAAAAGTGGACAGTATCAGGATCCTGAGAAGGTGGGAAGGGCTGGACTACAGGGCAGAGCTGGAGAACTGGTCTCAGACGACAAGACAGCTCCTCTGTGCATCAGAAGGGAGGGGGACAATGTTCATAGCAGCATTACTTACAATAGCCAAGGTATGAAGCAACCTAAGTGTCCATCAACAGATGAAGGGATAAAGAAGATGTGGTATCCATATATATATATATATATATATATATATATATAAATGGAATACTACTCAGCCATAAAAAAGAATGAAATCTTGCCATTTGCAGCAACATGGATGGACTTGGAGGGCATTATGCTAAGTGAAATAAGTCAGACAGAGAAAGACAAATACTCCATGATATCACTTATATGTGGAATCTAAAAAATAAAACAAAAAAGAAGCAGACTCACAGATATAGAGAACAAACTAGTGGTTTCCAGTGGGGAGAGGGAAGGGGGGAGGGGCAGTAGAAGGGTAGGGGGGAAAGGGTTATTATGGGATTATATGAAATCATGTGTGTGAAACTTTTGAAAATTGTAAAGCACTATAGAATTTAAATAATCTTTCATTCAAGTAAAAAAAAGAAAAGAAGAAGAAGGGAGGGGGAGAGGACGAGTGAGTATGATGGTCAGTGTATATTCACCCCTGCAAACACACAGTCATAAAGTCAGCTCTGCTAATGTTTTCCAAAGAAAACCTCAAAGTCTACACAGGCCCGTGTACTCTCGGTGAGAGGTGTGGATCCCAGGAAGAAAACAGCCCATGTGGGCCCCATCTTGACACCTAGTACAAATCACATTGCCTCCTCTGCCCTTCTCTTGAGTCAGAACAAGGCCAAATGGGAGCTGCTTCTAGCCCTGCTGTCCACAGGTGATGTGATAGGATCTCTGCAAGAAGGCCCAGGTGTAAGCAGGTCAAATCTGGGGACATGACTGAAAACAGCAATGAAGGAGAAGAGATGTCACAAAGTGCCAGCATGCCGACGAGGAATCAGATGGGTGTGTTGAGGGAAAAACAGCCCCACTCCTTCATGCAGTAACTCTGGAAGGGGGAAGAGGCTGCCTAGCTGCCTAACAGACTAAGCTCTTATTTTACACACTATAGTCCTTAGTGAGATGCCTCCCATGTCATCGCCCAGGCACCTAACCTACAGCTCCCCAAACCTGGAATCTGGAGCAATTTCTCCAGCTCACTGTATCATTACCATGACTGTAATTCTAGGACCAGAATTCAATCAGCATCTTTTAGTCCAAAGTGCGGAAACAGCATTAGGACACAAAGATTTAAGAGGACAAGTGCTTGCCAAGGTCACGGGAGGGAGAAAACCAAAACACAGAGCCTGCCAAATCCCGGGTCAGCACTTGACCCCTACAGATCCAAACCAACACCTCCCACCCCCCACAATCCTGGCCCTGCTCCCCCAATTTGCTGTCTTTTCAGCCCTTTGGGCACTCCTTCCTTGCACTGTAGAGAGGATACTTGTTTATGGTGCCAGTGCTTCTAACAAAAGCTCATCCCTGAGGGAAAATCAGCAGAAACGCTTTATTCCACATGAAGAACTGTAGAAGGAACTTATTTAAGAATGCAGCCTCCTGAGTCCCTGTCGCCCAGAGTCTCCAAAGCACTGGGAAAGACAGAAGGAGAAGAAAAGGCAGGGAATCACAGGGAAGTGATAACTGACACTTAGCACTGTCTATAATAAGCAAATGACATAATAGAAATAAACACAGCTTTGGGGAGAGGTGCTGCAAGCACAGCCCCAAGCAGGCCCAGGGGCTCCAGGGAGTCATGCTGGGCTAGAAACCCGGTTATTTCTAGGGCACCAAGCAGCATCTGCCCTGAATCAGGAGCCTCTGGAAGCAGGGGCCAGAGGACCAATCAGAGGCCGAGAAATACAGCACAGCTCCAGCCAGGGGCCTTGGTCACCGGCCTACTTCCAAGGTTGGGCAGGAAAAAAACCCACAGAACTCTTCAAAGAACCCCATCCAGTCATTTCGAGTCCCTGCATTAGCCAGGAAAGAATGCCTGCGTAATCAGTAAGAGCAAGTAATCCCCTTATCGCTTCTCTTTGTTTTCAGACTGGCTCTGCCTAGAAAGCATGGGTTCAGATGAGCTCCATCACTTATAACCAGTGTGGCCAGCTTGGAACTCACCTCATTGTTTCGTTCCTAGATGTAACATAGGGAAGGGAAGGCCCACCTTCGTAGGTTGTTCTGAGAATCAAATGAAGTAATGTCTGTAAAAAGTACCTGCTTGGGAAATGTTAGTGCCTCTTCCTTACCCCTCTTTACCTGAGGATTTACATTCATAACTACAAGTTCTTAGTCTACATTCCCTGAACCTACAGGAGAGGACAAGGCGGGTGGCGGGGTGGGGGGTGGGGGGGGGAGTGGCTCAGTAGGCTCCCTGCCATTCAACTTAAAAGATGGAAAGTCCAGGGACTTCCCTGGCGGTCCAGTGATTACGACTCCAAGCTTCCACTGCAGGGGGTGCAGTTTCGATCCCTGGTTGGGGATCTAAGATCCTGTATGCCAGGCGGTGCAGCCAAAAACAAAGGTGGAAAGAACACACCCATATACTCAAAAAAAGACTGAAGACTCAAGAATTGGTACTAAGAAAGAAGCTCAGAATTTGCAATTGAATCTGAAGAGCTTTCAAAAGGTAAAAGAAAACAAGAACAGGATTCATTCTAAAGAGAAGCCTCACAGACAGTGTACTGATTGTCCTTGGAGAGTTTAAGTTAGGGGTTTATAGGACAGGGATAGGAGACCTAGCCCCCACCTTCTAACACCCCAGGGCCCAAGACAGTCAAATCCAGGGTAAAATAAACTATGCATGAACCAAAATGCATCTCGCCTTCCACTTTTAGGTAGAAGCAGGAAATGATGACAAAATTGTCACTAGCGATTTTTTCTTTAATCAACAGGCAGGATATGTCCCAAGATCAGGACATACATAGTCAAATCAAACTTCTGTTTGCAGAGATCTGTGCAATGAGAAAAGGTGACGATGACACATGACAAGATACTCAAGGACAGACTGAATTCTACAAGTACTGAGGCAGCAAAATGCCCCCATGCATTTTAGCAAGATCTTTTCTAGTAAAGGTTGAGAGAAAATAGTTTTTCATGTAGAAAAAAAGAAAGTTTGTGTATGTGGCCCACCTAGCTCCAAAAAAAGAACTAGCTGGCTTCGTTGCATCTACTACGCCATCCGTTGTAAGGCCCAGCCAAATTTCAGAGATGTTAATGTACAGAGTGGGGGGAGGGGCATCGGAGAGCCAATGAAATAGGATATACCTGCCCGAGGAAATATTCTATGCTGCAAATCAAACTCCCACTCTGTAGCCTTGCCCTGTAAGTCCTTGGCAGAGGGACCGTGAAGAGGTTGTGCAAAAGGCACTCTCCGAGCATTAATCTTTAAGAGTAAGCAAACTGGTTAGTTGTTGTAATAATAACAGCACACTCTGATACAGCACTTTGCAATCTCAGAGCACTTTCACAGACATTATTTCCTCTAATCCTCACAATATCCCTGCTAGGTAAGAAAAGCAAATATCACTAACCTTCTTTTTCAGTTAAAAAACAAAACAAACAGATAAAACAGGCTCCCAAATGTCAGTTGTCCTAAGATCACAGAGCTAGTAAGTGGCAAGTTGGAGTTTAAAGTGACATCTCTCTCCTAGGACTGTGTTCTTTGTTTTATGAGACGGAGTCTGAGGTTAGGACCATTCCAGCATGTCCACTGAAGAAGTTCAAGAGTAATGTCGGATCTCTGTATTTTTAAGTTCCGTCTCTACTCAACACTTGCCCTAAGAATGATCCTTAAAAGCCTAAGTGGGTATGGAATACTAGAATGGACCATGCTTTGCTTCTCTGGAGGTCACCACCCATGACCTAAGAGAGCAATCTCAACCACTCAAGTGTTGCACCACACAGGGATTCCCTGAAATATCACCTCTGCATCCATAACATGAGCATGGTCTCATGTCTTTTTAATTTCTCCTTCAGTCCAGGCAGAAGGGTCCTAGGACTCCTGTCTACATCTACTTAGGGAACAAAGACAATAAGAACTTTATTTACCCCTGGGTGGGGGTTGGTGCAGGGGCTGGGGCTGGAATGGAAGGCTGGGAGATGATTGAGGAGCAAAGGCAGAGAGCCAGAATGGTCTCCCCATCTAGAAGAGGAACAACCATATCCCACAAGCCAACAGGCCTTATTTTAGGAAACATTCAGGCTCATCCCAAAGTAAGAGTAGCCTAGATATTTGCATGCATAAAACAAAAAGGCTCCATCCTCAGCTCTCTACTCTTCCCTTCCTATAGTCTTCCCTCCAAGAGTCCTCTGCTCTTCCAGCATCAGCTATCATTCCTTAGCCATGGACCAGGGATTTGACCTCTCCAGTCCGATCCACTCACTTAGGCTCCAGCCCTCTATCAAGGGAATCTCAGCCTTCTCTCCTACTGCTTCTCCAACCCACACTTTAGGGTGCAGCCTAACGAACCACTTCCCATCCTAGTTCAGGTCAAACATTTACTGAGCTAGGTACTATGCCGTGTGCTGATCCCAAAATATGTTTTGAATTTTCTTTCTTCCATGATTTTACCTTTTATCTCTACCAGGAATAACTTTCCTTCCCCTACCACCAGCAACCAAAGTCCAACTTGACCCATCTTCCAAGCTCCTTCTCCTTTGAGTCTTTTCTGATGTCTCTAACTAGACATGTCTCTAATAAATATGTATTTATTATACATGTATTTATCCTCCCTCCTTTCTTAGTTATGTGCTGCCCTCTCTTGTAGCACAAAATATATTACCCTTAACAACGATTTGACCATCTGCCATTCCCTCACTAGAACCCTACAAGCTCCTTGATGGTATATCCATGTCATACTCATTTTAAATTTCCTGCAGAGTTCTGCACAAAAGGTGCACCCAACAAATATCTGGTTTTCTATTGTCTATTGTATTTTCTAGCTGGGTCTCCCATCAACCAGAGGAAGCCTAGAATAAATGGTCTGGGTTCAGAATCCTGGCTCTGCCATTTATTTATAGCTTCATGACCTTGAGCAAGTTAGCTCACCTCTCTCTATGCTTGAGTTTTCCCCTTTGTAATAAAGAGGAAAATAACAGTATTTATTTCATACAGTTATTATGAGAACTAAATGAGTTAACACTTATAAAGTGGTTAGCACTGTGCCAAGTACATAATAAGTGTCAAATAAGTGTTTGTTAAGTAAATAAAATCACTGCCAAACTCTTCATTTTCCTCCTTAAAATTACTTTTCCTCACAACTTCTCCATTTTTGCTAATGGCACTATTATTTTCCCCAGCTTTTCAAGATTAAACTTTGACCCCTTTTATGCCTGCTTCCCAGTTCATCACCACGTCTCACAGATTCTGGGAAGAAACAGGAAAGTTTATCTGCCTCTTCTCCCAGTTTCCATGGCTTCAGAGACTTTATGATTCTCTCCTTGATCTCTCAAACATCTACCTCTCCCCAAATCCAGTCCACTCTGAATTGTGTATACAAGTATTTGCAAACATTCCTCTCTTCATATCCTATCTCTGCACCAGTACTTACAATGGCGCCATATCACCTCCAGAACCAAGTCCAAACTCCTCTGCCTGTCTCTGGAGACCCTCCTTAATCCAGTCCTGCCCTCCTTTCCTAATCTTATCTCCCCTATATCTCTACCCCAAGCACACTAATCTCCTCATGGTTCTGGAAAGACATCTTCCTTGTCTCTGCCTCTGTTCATACTGTTCTTTTGGCCTAGAAACCTTTCCCTTATCCTCCTAAATCCCCAAAACCTATTCATTCTTCAAAACTAACCTTTAGCCCTAACTCTGTCCTAGAAAATTTCCACCCTAATTGATCTTCCCCATCTCTGAATTCTACAATCTATTTTCCCTTTTGCAATTATTATAAACTTTTTGCTTTACGTCACTTGTTATTGATTCATGTTAATCTGATATCCCCAACTAGACTGTAGACCTCTCTAGAACAAGATACATGACTACTAGACGTCCCCAGTATCCTTCAAAGAAAAGAACAATAAAGGAGCTAAAAATATACATCTATTAGCCAACACTTGATGATGAGCTTGCCTCTCCCTTTCTTTGGGAGGCAGGGAGTGGATAAGAATGGGACTGCTTACCCACCTAGCTGACCCTATATGCTGTGTTCACAGATGGTGTGGGTAGCCCTACCTGGGGGATTTGCTACAGCCAAAAAGCCTGTTCTCTCTGTTGACAAACGCCAACAATCACTGTAATCTAGGCTGCCACATGGTTCACCCAGCCCTGTTGTAAAATCGGTTCCTTGGGGCTATAGAGAGATCAAGCAGGCCAACCCTCCGATATATGGAATCGAGGGAGATCGCCTTGAGCTAGCCCCACGACAAACAGGAAGGCACAGAGTGTCCAGGACAAGCCAACACCCAAGCGGATGCAAAACCCACATACCCTGAGGTTCCTGTCAACTCCACCTACCTCTTGCCTGGAATCCTTACCATGGGCCCAACAAGCCCCCTCCCTCAAGACTCTTGAGACTCCCCTAGAGGAATCCACAGGCGGGCAAGGGCAGAGAGAAGAGGTGGCCCTGCTCTCACTGTGTGGAGAGAGCTGCCCAAAGTCGTAGTTTAATTTCTGTTTTCATAGCATCTGGTCCTGAGGGCCATTAACAGAGTAAGACAATTTCATCCCTGAGCCAGCTGTTCTAAATTAGGAGGGACACTCCCCATTTTTTGATCAATTATTCATCATTTTCCCCATTCTCTCTCTCCTTTGTGAATTTCAAAGGCAGGAAGAGGTCAGGCCCCCATCATCTTCCTAAATTGCCCCAAGCCCTCCCATCTAATTATCACAATCACAGACTTGGGGAGGCTGTTCACATTTGATACTCAAAATGGAATACAGGGGAAGTCTAGCTTCAAGAAAGAAATTCAGCATTCTAGGCATCCAGACTGTCCCTCAGCCCAGGATTTTGCTAAAACTTTCAAAGTACAACTATAAACCCATGCAGGCTCTACTTTGATGGCATGCCACTTACCCACTTGGCTTGAAACACTCTCTCCACCCCACTTCTCACAGCTGAAGAAAGCCCCTTGTCAGCTCAAAACAAAGCCCAGGGTATAAGGACAGCCTGTACAAGGTCATACAGAAAGCTGTGGGCTGAGACTGGACCAGGGAGGCTGATTTCCAGGAAGGGCTCTCATCATTTGAAAACAAAACAACAAAAAAGCTCACAAAGCCTGCATAGTCTCCTCTTCCTTAACTAAGGACACTGCTCAGGCTCCCCTCCCGGCCACCTAAAAGAAGCTCCTGTCACTTCTGACTGCTTGATTCAGATTGCAATTCTGCCATCCACTTGCCCCCAATCACCCTGTCTACATCTTAAGGCCCTAATATCTCCTACTTGTCTGTGTTAAAGCAGAAAGCTCTGGGTACCAAGAGGACCCTGGATAAATCACTTGTGATGAATAAGCCTTCTCTTAACTTGAGCTGATTTTGAACCAGCTCTCCTGGCCATGCTCCTTGGGTATGCCACATGTAGGTACCTAGAATCACACAGGAGAAAAAATCATTTCTTCACTCATTTCCCCCTCAATTAACATTTATTGAGCTCCTATAACATGCCAAGAACCATGAAGGTGATAGGGATACAGTGGTACACAAAACAGCCAAATTCTCCTATCCCTGAATAATCTTTCTAAGATACTTCTCATAGAGGCTAATAAAACACAGACTCCAATCCACATATCGGAGATTTGGTATTTTTTTGCTATAAATAGCAGCAACAATGACAGTGTAAGAGTCCAGGGCTTCCCTGGTGGCGCAGTGGTTGAGAATCCACCTGCCAATGCAGGGGGGACACGGGTTCAAGCCCTGGTCTGGGAAGATCCCACATGCCGCGGAGCAACTAAGCCCGTGAGCCACAACTACTGAAGCCCATGTGCCTAGAGCTCGTGCTCTGCAACAAGAGAAGCCACCGCGATGAGAAGCCCGTGCATCGCAACGAAAAGTAGACCCCAGTTGCCACAACTAGAGAAAAGCCCACATGCAGCAACGAAGACCCAACACAGCCATAAGTAAGTAAATAAATAAACTTATTAAAAAAAAAAAAGAGTCCAATGTATGCAGCACTATTTACAATAGCCAGGACATTGAACCAACCTAAATGTCCATCAACAGATGAATGGATAAAGAAGATGTGGCACATATATACAATGGAATATTACTCAGCCATAAAAAGAAATGAAACTGAGTTATTTGTAGTGAGGTGGATGGACCTAGAGTCTGTCATACAGAGTGAAGTAAGTCAGAAAGAGAAAAACAAATACCGTATGCTAACGCATATATATGGAATCTAAAAAAAGACAAAAAATGGTACTGATGAACCTAGTTGCAGGGCAGGAATAAAGATGTAGACATAGAGAATGGACTTGAGGACACAGGGTGGGAGGGGGAGCTGGGGCGAAGAGAGAGTAGCATGGACATATATACACTACTGGATGTAAAATAGTTAGCTAGTGGGAAGCAGCAGCATAGCACAGGGAGATCAGCTCGATGCTTTGTGACCACCTAGAGGGGTGGGATAGGGAAGGTGGGAGGGAGGCTCAAGAGGGAGGGGATATGGGGATATATGTATGCATATGGCTGATTCACTTTGGTGTACAACAGAAACTAACACAGTATTGTGAAGCAATTATACTCCGATAAAGATCTATTTAAAAAAAAAAGAGTCCAATGTAGCACTTTGTAACTAAACCAGCCTTCTCATTTTCATCTAAAGTGGCAGCCTCAATTTACCACTTTCATACCTCTACCAGCATATTGCATACCTAGGCCAATCTCCTTTCATGCACCAGATGCTTACTCCCAATTTCCAGTTCTAATCCCAAGGTAAAATCCATTCTCTCAAGTCACCAAGCAGCTATTAGTCATTAACTTACATAAGGAACCAAAAAATAAGTGAGATACATCCTTTGCTACAGTTCCATCTTGCACTCAAGAAGCTCTCCATCTGGAGGACCATACACATATACCCTGCCTGCTTCCCCAACCAATTACGCTAAGTGGCAGGATAGGCCATTATGATTACAGAAGAGCTATGAACTGCTACAGAAACATGCCATGGTCCATTTGGACTGAGGGGATCAGAAAAAGCACTGAGGAGAAGTGAGATCTGAGTTGAGCCTTGAAGGATCAGGAGGTTAGCAACTGACAGAGAAGGAAATGAAAACACACCAGAAAACAGAATGTGCAAAAGTGCTATGGAAGAAAAATGTAAAACATGTTTGAAATGTTCAAAACACTACATTTTGGCTATAGCAAACAGTAAGTGTGGAAAAGCAGGCTAAAGGCTTAACGGCAGGTGGGTGTCGGTTGTGGAAGGCCTCGCATGTTATGTGAAGGCGTTTTCACTCTATTCTATAGATAATAAAAACCTATTGAAGATTTCTGGGTTGGGCAGAGAGAATTACTTTTAGAAAGCTGATGCCATCAATAGACAACAGATGGAAGAGAGCAGAGACTCTGAAAATTGGGGATTCCATTTAGCAGCCACGGTGGCAGCCTAAGTGAGATATAAGTACCCAACTAGAGCCTCATGAATGAAAAGAATTAGATTGAAGGTACTTGCAATAGTCAAAATTGTCATCACTTCACAATGTACTATATACAGGGGATGGAGGTGAGAAAGGAACCAAAGATGGTTTTGTGGTTTCTAATGGCTTGGAAGAGTAGATGGATTGTTGTTATCTAGGATGGGAGTGTCCTAGACAGAACAGGATATGGTAAAGAGACTATAATGAGCTTAATTTGAGACATTGTGAATTGTATCCTTTGTTAAGACCTCAGAAAGATCAAAGGCAATGCCTTTGACTTGCCTCCAGGCCCTTTCCATTAAAGAATAGTGACTCCTTTAGCCTGAAGAATAGTGTCCACAGCAGCCCTACAGGGAGCTCAGCTTATCTTGATAAGATTTGTAGGTATGGCTTTTGTCTAATGTAGGGAACCTTGATAAGATTCATAGGCAAACCACAGATTTTTAAAAAGAAATATAGTAGCAGGAACACCATCAGTTTGGACTAAGAGGGACCAAACAGTGCAAAATGAAAAGAAGCTTTTGGGCCCCCAAACATCTACAAGTAGGAATCAGGCTGAGTGTACTGTACAAAATTTTTACTTTTTATATATTATGATGTTTTGACATCTTAAAAAACCATTTCTGGCTGGGGAGGGACTGCCTCTCCCAGGGCTAGTCAATTCTTAGAAACAGCAAAGGATTCAGCCAGGAGAAGGCCTTTGATGTGCAAACTAACCAATCCAGAGCCATGTCTCCTCTGTCTGCCCTTTAATCATCCCAGGGCCAGGTACCAGGCAACCAGGAACCACCCCTATAACTTAGAGCCCATCAAAATTATTCAAACTAGCCAACCCTAAACTGTTCACCCTGCCCTGCCTTCCCCTCCCCAAGGACACCCCAATAAAGGTTTCCACCTTATGTTTCCCCTCTTTCCAGTCTTCTGCCACCTGACCAAAACCTGGTACTTCCCCTGTGTTCCTGTGTGGCAGGCAGTGACCCCCCATCTCTAGGACCAATGAATATAGTTAGCTCATTTTTTTGTGTGCCTCTCCTGTATCTCCTTCTCTTGTGGCCACACTTGACTAGACATCACCTAAAAGAATACAGAACTGAGAACACTACCTAGCTGCAAACACAGGCTACATGTTTTGGAAAAGGAAGGATAATTAGAAGGCAAAACCATGAGCCCATAGGGTAAAACCAAGAGCAGTGGAGAATCATTCCCAGGCAATAGGACTGAGCCCTACTCATATGCCAGGCCGGATTTCAGAACTGCTATGGACTAGGACTGCTGGTTCCCCTCTTTCTAAATGGGAACATCTACCCCAGATAGAAGACTAAGAAGACATAAAAACTAAATGTGATGTGGGGGTATTTCCTGGCGGTCCAGTGGTTAGGCCTTGGTGCTTTCACTGCCGTGGGCCCAGGTTCAATCCCTGGTTGGCGAACTAAGATCCCATAAGCCGCTCATTGCGGCCAAAAAAAGAAAAAAAAAACCAAACCAATGTGATGTGGGATCCTAGACTGGATCCTGGACCAGGAAAAGGCCATTAATAAGACAACTGGCAAGTTTCGAATAAGGTCTATAGATCAGTTAATACTATTGTATCAATACTATTAATTTCCTGGTTTTGATAATTTTACATAGTTGTATAATTTGGGGAAGCTGGGGAAAGAGGATTCTTTGTACTATTTTTGCGACTTTCTTATAGATCAACTTATTTTAAATTTCAAAATTTTAAGTAAAAAATAATAAAGTCATTTTAGAGTGTTCAAGCATTACCAGTTTTTAAAAGGGGGCATCTGTAGCAGTTATCCTATGTCTATTCCAGCATTGTATGGGGGTTGGGGGGTGGGGGAGGTGGAGGGCAGATGACTTGTCTCTTTCGTTGACAGCCTTCAGGTCAAGAGGAACAGCATTTGAGTTGCTGTCTCCAAGGAACCGCATGAGAGGAGCCTCATCTGTACCCAGACCTAATTTAGATGATGAATCCCTGGCTCTTGAGCCTGAGCCTGAGGCCATATAGATGAGACTTTTTGGAGGGAGGAGGGTCTTGGCTGAGGATGAGTGTATTTTTTTTTTTTAATAAGTAAGTATACATTGGAATTTGAATGCAATGACCAGGATGAGTGTATTTTTCATGTGCAAGGAATATAAATAATTTGTGATCAGAGGGCAGACTGTAATTGTTTCAAAACAGGTCTACAAATTCTTTGACAATCCGTCCATTGAGAGGTAGAGTCTAATTCTGCTCCATTTGCATCCGGTCAAGCCTTAGTAACTCTCTTCTGAGAAACAGAACGCGGTGGAAGTGATGCTAGTGACTTCTGAGGTTAGATCATAAAAGACAATACAGCTTTTGCCTGGAGCTCTCTTATGCTCACTCATGGACCTTGCCACCATGTTGTGAGGAAACCCAGGCAAGGTTGGTCTCTGGCCCTCAGTCCCAGCTAAGCTCCCAGATGAGAACCAGCCAGCATCAAATGCCAGACACGTCAGAGAGGAAACTTAGAAATAACCCAGTCTCATCTACTGTTCGACTGCTCAGCTACCATCTGGCCAAAAACTACATGAGAGATACTAAACCTCCTAGCTGAGCCCAGTCAATCTCCAAACTGTGAGCGATAATAACATACAATGATTGCTATTTGAAGCCACTATATTTTGGGGTGGTTTGTTACGCTGCAATGGATAACTGAAACAATGTGCCATGGGCAGTTGGAAACCGGGACTTGGAAAAATTAAGGGACTTTTCCCAAGTTCACATAGCTAGTAAGGAAGAGTCAGGATTTTAATATCAGTCTGAATCCAAAGCCATTCTCTTTCAACTAACAATAGACATGACAATAATAGTAATTGCAGCTAGTCTTCATTGAATGTTTTCTACAAGCAGGCACTGTTCTAAGCACTTTACAAGGAGTAACTCACTGAATCCTTATCACAATGCTATGAGGTAGGTATTATAATTAGCCCCATTTTACAGTTGAGGAACCTGAGACACAAAATGGTCAATCTGCCCAAGGTTATACAGCTAATAAGCCATAGAACCAAGATTCACTCTTCAAAGTTGGCTCCAGAGCATGCAGCCTTAACCACTATGCTATGTAGAGTTGAAAATTCAAAACAGATTATGTAAGTTGAGAAGAGAACCAAGGACAATCCATTAAAAATTGTACCCTTTACAAGAGGCTGAAAAGAAGAGCCAATGATGGAAGGACCTGAGAAGGAAGCGGGAGGGGAAAGAACCAAACACTACACCTACAACATACTGGAGGAACTCATGGCAGGATCCACGAACCAGCTTCAGTCTTTAAGGTTGAACAGGTCAACTGCAAGCCAACCATGACCTCTGCCCCAAACTCACAGTTGTCAGTAACAAACTCTTTCAAAGAAAGGAATCTTTGAACCATAGAATGGAGAGTAACATCCATTGGATTACCCCCGACTCACGTAGACAGAGCAGCACTACTGGCCTTTTCTACTCTTCCTCTTTCAAGTGCAACGCTCACCCCTACTCTGGAATTATGAAGCTGCTACTTAACTTCAGAGATGAGAAAACTAAACTCTTATACTTCCTTTAAAAAATATGGTTGGGCTTCCCTGGTGGCGCAGTGGTTGAGAATCTGCCTGCTAATGCAGGGGACACGGGTTCGAGCCCTGGTCTGGGAGGATCCCACATGCCGCGGAGCAACTAGGCCCGTGAGCCACAACTACTGAGCCTGTGCGTCTGGAGCTTGTGCTCCGCAGCAAGAGAGGCCGCGATGGTGAGAGGCCCGCGCACCGCGATGAAGAGTGGCCCCCGCACGCCACAACTAGAGAAAGCCCTCGCACAGAAACGAAGACCCAATACAGCCAAAAATAAATAAATAACTTTATTAAAAAATATATATATATATGGTTCGTGGGACTTCCCTGGTGGCGCAGTGGTTAAGAATCCTCCTGCCGATTCAGGGGACACGGGTTCGAGCCCTATCCGGGAAGATCCCACATGCCGTGGAGCAACGAAGCCTGTGCACCACAACTACTGAGCCTGTGCTCTAGAGCCCATGAGCCACAATTACTGAGCCTGAGTGCCACACCTACTGAAGCCCGTGCACCTAGAGCCTGTGCTCTGCAACAAGAGAAGCCACCACAATGAGAGGCCCGTGCACCGCAACGAAGAGTAGCCCCTGCTCCCCACAACTAGAGAAAGCCCGTGGAGCAGCAACGAAGACCCAACACAGCCAAAAATAAATAAATTTTAAAAATATATATATGGTTCGTGACCTTGGCCCAATGAAGACCATCAAACCCACTGGGACCCTTTATCAATTTGATGTTTTCTTTCAGATACAGCACTAAAGTTTCAAGTGATCCCTTCACAGAACTAATCTTAAACCAATGCCTTTAATTCGTACTTCTGTACAACAAGCTCTGGGCCTAGTGCAGACCCTTCACCAGAGGCCCTGAGGCTGTGACACCACACAGAAGAAGCACAAAGCCCACATTATGTGTGGGCAAAGGTAGAAGCTGGGGTAAAATCGGCAGAGGTGACAACAGTATTCCCAAGGGAACCAGTCTCAGCTCCAGCTCCCATTTGCCCTCTCAGTTAGCTGAGTGCATACCACGCACAGTGGAAACCTACTCAGATGATTTACATACTGAGAAACAAAGACAGCCAAGTCCCAAACTGGGGGCCACCCATGTGCCTCCCTTCAACCTACAAATTAGATTCTTTCCCAGCAGCAAGGAGTTTCTCTCAGAGGTGGTGATGTCTTGTTCTGCCCAGAGTATACTACCTGGCTCCACATCCAGTGGAGCCTGGCCCAGTATTGGCCAGAATCACTTGGGCCGAGCCCCAGAGGTGCCATCTGAAAGGGATTACTGTCAGTACTTGGCCAAGACAATTTAATGTACGTGTTACTAAAAGGCCAGTGAATGTTACTAGCCTTTTTGGAGAAAGCATTTCCTCTTGAAAATGAAACCTAGAAATATAGGAGAAGTGTTCTTGGGAAAACCCCATATTTTGTCTAAAAGAACCAGACCTGAGAAAAATTTAGCCCAATTTGTTGGCTATAGTCCCACCCACGTAGGTACCTATCTCTTGCCTTGTTCCTATTTTCCCACTAGGTCCATCAGACCTAAAGTCCAAGGAAGGATTGGGAACTTTGTACTAGAAATTTCTGGAAACTTCTCTGGTTCTTGGGAACAGGGGCTGAGGGATGGCTGTTACATTTATGATGCAAGCAAGTATGACAGCAGGCCTAAGTAGAAAGGTAGGAGCTAGATGGGATAAGGTGGGAGGGGTGGAGCCCCAGGTAAGAGGGTCTCAGAAGAGAAACCCACCTGAACAGACTGTGAAAAGGAAACCATCTAAGAGTGAGCAGTCAGACAGGCTGCCTTTGGAAACCCCAGTGTCCTTTGAAAAAAAAATCTTCACTTGTGGGCCTTGGTTTCATTCTGTGACAAATAAGTCATGTCGTGGTCTGAGTCTTCTTTCTTCCTTTTAAAAACATTCTTCTTCTTTTTGTTATTATTCTTCTCTGAAATTCAATCAACCAATGACAATGTCGGGAAAGTTGCACTATATGCAGCCCTGCTGTTATTTTATTTCTCACTCAGAGACAGGAATTCAGACACAACAGATCACCTACTTAATCTACCTGTTCCGTCCTGACTGGTAAATAAACTCTCTTCTCTAAAGTCATATAAAGTTACTCCAGAGGAGAGCCATCAATTGGGTTGTGCTTGTGAAATTCATTACTGGCCTAAGCAACATGGTGAAGTGCTGTACTGAGATTTCATGTATGGCCACAGGCACCAGTGAAAGGAACTCTGACTCGCTGAAGCTGAGGGCCACAACCTTCTGCAAGGTTATGACTAGGGGCCCTTAGGAGCCCTGGGCTAGAAGAGAACTTCCTCTGGAGAGGCCCCTCCCATCCCCACCCAATAATTCAGCCAAGGAGACATGGCAGAAAAATGCCTCATTTCAAGGCAATGACAAAAGAATGAACATACTAAAAGAGAGATGTGAAGAAATATTAGGTTTCTACTCCCTACCCTTTCAGAAGAAAAGAATGATCTAAGAACCAGTACTGGCTTCCAGAAGCCCCCAAGCTGCCTATAGGCAAAAAGGTACAACCACTCCTAATTTGTGATCTCAGCTTACTACAGAAGATGCCTGGTCATACCTCTTACCTCTTTAAGGTATTCAGCCTGAAGCATGAACAGGCCAGAGTAAGAGAGTCCAACTGACCATTCCAGTGAGAAACCAGAATGGGGAATAACCAAAAAGCTTGTATGGCAAGTGAAAATGGAGAATTTTGCAGAATGCGAACTAATTAAAAGATAGGAATGAAACACAAGCCAAAATATTGACATGTATGAGGAAAACCACCTAGAGATAATTCTAAAACTCAAGAACAGAAAATTACTTGCAAGAAAATGAAGAAACTATGGACTATCAAGAAAAAAAAAAAAAAAAACCTGAAACATAACTGAGAAGCAAAATTCTGCCCTTTACCTAAATGTCTGAAGACATTTTCCATGGTTGGTCTAGTCCTTAAGCCTGAGCTGTCATTTGAGGAATCTCGAAATTTGTCTAGGACAAAATGGTCTTTAGAGAAAGCAAAGGTCTCACTTTTCCCTTACTTGGCAATAGCCAGTAGTCAAATATTTACTGAAACATATTTTAAGTTTCAGGCCCCAAAGATCTTACAATCAGGTGAAGGAGCTAACACACTGACCCATCAAAAGACAATTAGCAGTGCATGGCATTAAATGATGTGTCATATAAGTGATACAGGCCATAAATACTAAAAGTCTAAGAATAAGAAAAAACAATACTTCCTAAGGTCAGGGATGTGTGACCAGTCCAGGATCTGAGGCGTAATAATACCCAACAAATATTTAGAGGAAGGACTCAAAGCAGAGTCTTTGTCCTATAAACATTTAAGGAGCAAAGTTTCATACTTCCAATGGGTACCACACATCAATTAATTAATTAAAATTAAACCCCACAAATTCCCAAAATGCCACCTGTTACATGCCCATACCTGTACCCCTCTGACCCTGGGCAGCCACCAGACCCATCCCAACCCAGTGCAGAAACAAGGAAAGAGTATGAATGATTCAGTGTGAAACCACCCCCAACTCTGGAAACCCCCAAATCAAAGCAGGATGAGTCAGGGACCTTCTTTCTTTGAAAGAAGAAAGGATGCTTTCAGCCATTTTCCAGTGACTTTCAGCAACTCCTCCTAACAACAATACAATGTAAGATAAGACCTGCCGAAGTAAAAAAGCAGACCTGGCAGGACTCCAGAATGTGGACCCTTGGTTGACCCCACAAGCATGATGAAATTTTGAAATGGTCATTTTGAAGTTTGAGTCTTAGTCCTCCCATTTGTGAAACAGAGAAAAGCAGTTTCTATCTGTGGGCTTCTCAAAAAATTGACTAACACAGACTCATGGACACATCAAGATTTGTAGCCTACTTGGGACCTCCATAGGACCAGCATTCATACCCTGGACTCACATGGGCTTCCCTACAATTATACCACACACATAATACAGTTTTCAGTAAAAATTTCTCCCCTTGTCTGCCTCCAGTCCTCCAGAACTTAATATTTTCACTTACTAGTCTTCCTGCTCACATTGGTCTAAGTTAATAAGATTTTGTTAATAACACTTATTGAGCAGGTGCTGTATTAATTATTTTACATGCATTATCTCATTTAATACTCATAGCAATCCTATTAAGTGCTATAACTATCCCCATTTGTAGGAAACGAAGATACAGAAAGTAATTTGCCCAACATCATCCAGTTAGAAAATGGTTTCCAAACCCAGGTTCATCTGGCTGTAGAGCACAAACTCTTAGTCATTACACTATATTTAGCAGACTTTTTTTTTTTTTAAAGGAAGAGCATCTATGAAAAACCTTCAGCTAACATCATACTTAATAGTGAAAGTCTAAATTCTTTCCCCCAGGGATGCTCATTTTCACTACTCTTATTCAACATTGTACTGGGCAGTTCCAGCCAGTGGAATAAGGCAAGAAAAAAATAAAGGCAATAAAGGCAAACAGATTAGAAAGGAAAAAGTAAAACTGTCTTTTTTTTCACTGACAATACAGTCATGTACATAGAAAAAAAATCCTTAAGAGATCTACCCCAAAAATGTTACTGAAATGAATAAGTGAATAACAAATACAGGATACAAAGCCAATATTTTAACAATTATCTTTCTATATACTAGCAATGAATAAGTGGAAAACAAAATTAAATAAAAATACCATTTACAAAAGCATCCAGAAAACAAGAAGTACTAAGGAATAAATTTAACAAAATATGTGACCCATTCACTGAAAACTACAACACGTTATTGAGCTGCTTTTAACTGAAGCCTTCAAATACTACTTACATAATTACAAATAAACTCATCAGTCTAGCACTCAAGATGGGTGGGAATATCATCCTAATTTACCCCTCTAGGACCTTTGCCCATTTGCTCCTTTCATCCTGGTTATTTTGTATACTACAAACATGTTCCTCGGCTACTGAGAATGCTGCTCTGTCTGCATGGAATTGATTTAATCAATCAGTTCATCTCTATCCCTAAACCACCTCTACCTCATCTATCTCTGACTATTAGAATCCCATCTCAAACTGCTTCTCCAAGAAACTTTCTTTAATCCTCTAACTAGATCTTTCTTTCTTTTATGACTCTTCCCCCTCCTCCCAAAAGCACTATGTTGGTATATCTTATGGCATTTGTCATACTCTAGATTGAATTCCTGTTATATCTTTGTACTTCTAGATTGTAAGCTCCTTGGTGACAGGGACTGTCTGATGCAATTCCCCTAAAGTACCTAGTTCTTTACACAGAGCACATTTGTTGAAGCAAACATTTGAAAGATGGAAATGAAAGAAAGCTCTTTTAGTAATACAACCTCTGGGATACCAAATTGCATCACTGTCCCAATCAAGTTAATGATGTCCTGACTTTCCCATGGTTGGACCAGGTATTTAGCCATGTGGTAACCTTCCTTTTATTTAATTCTGAGGAATGTTAGTTCAGCTTGGCTTCTGTTAGTTGGACCAATATCAAGATCAAGACCAAGTAAAACATCCCAGCCTAAAGGACAAAGACAGATCCTCAGTCTGTATAAACAGACGAGGGAGGGAAGGAGGAGAGGGAAGCCAGTGTCCTAAGCACAAAGCAGGAAATCACTGAAGGAAAAAAAGAACCATTAAAGATTCTGCTTCCTAAGAGAGAATAAAAAGTAACCTGAACATCACATCTTGGGGGTCTGTGTTGCTAGTAGAATAAGGAAACTCTCTAGGATACCTGTGCCTCTGCTACTCTGGAAACATCTGCAAGGGCAAATGGAATGTTAACTACCTCCAGCCCCACCCCAGGAGGCAAGCAGCACAATCAGGTTCTGAGCTGAGGCACAGAGAAGAGCTACAGGCTCTGTCCCAGAGAAGGTCCCTGGAGAGGCTATTTGGATCTCACTGCATGTACAAAGCAGGAAGGGAATGTTACTGTAGAATGGAGCTTGCATGCCACACTCCGCCAGCAGCAACCAGCCAGAGCAAGAAGGCTCCTTAACTCAACCTCATTTCATAATTATCAAAAACATCACAGCTGATTAGCAGCAAATGATCTCAGTCAAGGGTGGAATCTCTGTCTTTTGACCCCAGATTGGCAAAAGCTTCCCAGCTCTTTGCCTGGGTACAGCATGTCCTCTTTCATGTCATCCTAAAGCCTTTTAATCATCCTCCAGGTTTGCTTCAGTTCCTACAGGCTTGCTTGAAACATCACTCACCAAGATTCATTTGTGTGTACTGTTGTTTTTAAAGGAATCTACTTGAATTTCACACAAGACAGTCATTTTTTCAAACGTCATAATTTAGCACATCCACTGCTCAATTCAATACTTTTCTCAGTTTTCTAAAGAGCTCCCTATATCATCTCTTGAAATTCACAAACTGGGTTTATCTCTATGTACGAATTCCAATAAGTAAGTGGGGAGGGTTAACTCACGGGAAACAAGTAGGACAAAAATCCCCATTTCACACACATCCATCCGAACTCAAAATTTGGAGGGAAATTTCTTTTACCTTTGATGTAAATTATACTAACAACACTTCAGACCCTGAAAAGAAAGACCCAAGAACGAGTGTCAAAGACTGCACAGGGGAAACTTCATTGATAGTGAGATCATTCCTTTTCCAAATCAATGTTCAAAATTGCCATATGCCACTAAACCAACAGGCTTTAGAGGGTTAAGACGTCCCACTGTTTAGATTTGCATATTTGCTTTCCCCTACTTATCCAAATGGCAATTCCTTGACCCTCTGAAATTTTAACACTATGTTCAAATCAGTTACCTTAAACATACTTCAAAGTAGTATTCAAGTGGCTAATTCCCCCTGGAGTCATACCAGCTATACGTGAATATGATCAAAATCAACCTCTTCATCAGCAACTGGGGTCTTTGGTTTCTAAATGAGAATCAAAGCAATCATGCACTGTGGAGTTTTCTCTTCCCATATATGGGATCATGTGATTTCCCACATGGATGCTATTGTGAGATTACCTACCAAGAGTGTAAGTAGTGGGAACTGCTGTATGGGCAGAACTGCAGCCCTAAAGCTCAGTGACAAACCTTCGGATCTCTCCTTTGAGCATCCCAATTAAGACTCACAAAATTCACTGTCAGAAAACTTCTTAATGGCAAAGTATCTGAAAAATAAGTTGGTATTTTTATTCCTCACTCTAGGGTTATATTTGTAAGGTAGGATACTGGTTAAGATCTTGGATTAGGTTTAAATATATATATATATATATATATATATATATATATATATATATATACACACACACACACACACACACACACACACTACTCGGGAAGAATTTACCATAATATTGGCTTAATGACAAAATTAACGTTCTCCATCTGTTAAGAAAAAAAAAAAAAGACTACTTTGAAAAACATTTTGCTTTTAGAGAAATACACATTTCAAGAATATGTTATAATTGCCTAAGAGCTGGGTAGCTGAGGACAGGGGTAAGAAGAAGACTTTTCACCGTTTATTCTTATGTACTTTCTAAGTTTTGAACCATATGAAAGTGTTACGTATTCAAAAATATAAATACAACTTTATAAAGGAAAAAATTAATGACATATTTGCTATTAGGAAATGAAATTAAAGTGTCCTAGATAGGGACTTCCCTGGTGGCGCAGTGGTTAAGAATCCGTCTACCAATGCAGGGGAGACAGGTTCCAGCCCTAGTCCGGGGAAGATCCCACATGCCGCGGAGGAACTAAGCCCATGCGCCGCAACTACTGAGCCTGCGCTCTAGAGCCCACGAGCCGCAACTACCGAAGCCCGCGCGCGTGGAGCCCATGCTCCACAACAAGAGAAGCCACCGCAACGAGAAGCCCGAGCACCACAACGTAGAGTAGCCCTCGCTCGCCGCAACTAGAGAAAGCCCGCGCAGCAACAAAGACCCAACGTAGCCAAACAAACAAACAAACAAAAAGTCCTAGATAATAGAAGATGGTTAAGAGCCTTGGGACCAAGAAGTTAGTCACCTAGCTAGTTAATATAACACCCTCTCTAGCTCCCAAACCTTTTGTTAATTCAAGTTGATAGTTATCTCATTTTGTTTAAACATGGGGGGGTGTGATAACCTGCCTTCCAAAAAAAAAAAAAGAGGGTCTTCTCCAACAAGACCTAGATTCTCCACTGCTCAAATCCCATTAACACTAATCAGCACAATGATTAAGCACATTGTGGTTAAGTACTCTAGTTGATTACGACTCCTTCAGAAAAAAAGGTTCCCATAGCGACAGGTAAGGGCTATCATCGAACTCAGCTTTTCAGCACAGGACTTGGTGTCACAGATAGGAGAGTTAAGATTGTTTTAGTATTAATCTGGAGGCTTGCTTTTTGAACTTCACTTGACTTCATCCATTCAAAAGACACTTATGAGAATCCCTCTGTAAGCCACGGGCAGTACCAAACATTGAAGGGCAGGAGAGGTAGGAGAAAGACCTCAAAGATAAGATATGGTTCCTGCCCCCAAGAATCCCAGTCTGCTGAGGAAAGCAGCCACTGAAAGAAATAATGACATTGTGATGGTAATTCTACCCCTAAATCTATAATCAAGCCTGTCCTCACCACTAGGACTGGTCAGTTTCTAATCTAGTTTCACTTTCCCATCTTCAAGCTGCAGCACAGCTGGGTTTCCAGCTGGCTGGGGAAGAAAAGATTCTTTAAATAAACAGCACTTTAAAAATATGCAGTCGCTTTTGCTATACTGAATTTTGTGAACCACCTTGCTCTAATATGTGAATCTGGGTGCCACATTAATTTAAAACTATCCTAAAGAACATAAAGTCCCCCAGGAATACACCTTTTCTAGCTTTAACAACAAAGTACACTATACGCTGGAAGAAAAAGGCAAATCATAAAGTCCCAAAGGAAGAATGATCTTTCTTTAACAAAAAAAAAAAAGATATATATTGTGTCTATTCAATAAGGAAACAATTTAAAAACCATACACATATAGGAAAGCAAATGATAGAGTGTGATTAAACCAAAATATATGCAACCATCATTAAAAATGTAGGACTATTTGCAGAACAGGATGCTTTTATAGCATTGTACAGAGTTGCTAGTCCCTGAGAGTCCTTTTCAAATCTTTTTCCTGTTCTTTCCTCAGAAGGCACAGAAAACACCTCCAAGTATGTAATCTTCTGAGAAATTCAAAGATTTTACTCCACTCTTTACCACCAGAGGTAGTAATTTGGCATGAATGATACACATTAGATCTATAAAAATGCCCCTCTGGCAGATATTGCTATTCCAGAAGGACTTAACAGGCTACAAGTCAACATTTCATAGTTGTGGTAAAATTAGCCATTTATGAAGACCTTTATCTCTCTGTATGGTACCTTATCCCAAAGTCCTGGCCCACCAAAACACAGCTTTCTGGACAATCTCCCTAGGAACCATACCTCTCAGAACCCAGACAGGCTCAGAGCTGAAAATGGCTAAATAAAGTAACAATTTAACCACAGTTGCTCAATATAAAGGCCATGATGACAGTTTCCAGGTGCCAGTTTCCCTATTTTGCAATGGGCAGATCTGCTCCAAGGAGAAAATGTTCCCAATGACCCTGTGGCCCAGAGGGCTTTTTTTAGAGATAGAAAACAGAAAATAAATTTGTTAGTTATTTCCTGCTGAGCACAAGGAAGGTGTCGTGGTTAGTTAGGAAGATTTGTTTCCTTATTTAATATACCATTACTAGTGCATGTTTTCTTCAACCACATTGTAGAAAATAAGAAAATGCAGTTTATGCTCTTCTGTCATATTATCACCAGTTCCACAAGTTTCCTCTCACAAAAATGTCCTTTAATTTCTAATCCCCTTAGATAAAGCCCCCAAACTGACCTGTATCTATATACTATCAATTCAAAGCAAAAATTTTTGCACTCTAAAATGTTTACTCCCATATACTTTCCTGCCCCCTGATAATTTGTGATGTATGAGGGCCTTCTCGTTAGCAGTGATTGCAGTCCTAAATTTATCTTTTTGAGAACTATATTGCACATGCTATGTTCATAATATGAGATGACCACAACCTAAAAGCAGACTATATTTCTGAACCCCAGATCTTTCATGATCTCCACATTCAGCTATTAAGCTATTAAACACTCACTAAAACAAACAAGGTAGAATTGATGGAGGAAGGAGGAAAGGAGGAGGAAGACAGGGGACGACGACCATTGGGGCTCAGTGGACCAGACTAGGGATTATGTGGCAATGTGCACGATGCACATTCAGGAACAACTCACTGAAAACCAAAACAGAAGCTGTCCTTGGATAAGGTTCAATAAATGTTTTTACTATCTATTTCCCAGTGCACAATACAGTTCCACAGCTCCCCAAGGGATCTCAGACAAAATGCTTAACACAATAAAAAATTAGAAATTCTTAACTGGTCTCAATTTGTCATCATCAAACATTTCAGAGCATAAAACCAACATTAAAGAGCAGTCAACAATATTCCTCAGAACAATGTCAGAGAGATAAACTGCTGTTATCACCAAAGTTTCTTTCTTCTTATTAAGACACTGCAAGAGTCTTCTGATTAAAGTGATCACAGTTTAACATAATACCTAGATATACTCCCACCACTAAACTAAAATTCGTCTCCTGAAGGACAGGGGCGGGGAGGGGGCGGGGGACGTGGGGTAGAAGGGAAGCTTCCAAAAGTCAAAGGCATTGATCTAGAAAGATGAGGGCAGCAAAACTTCCTACAGGCTGTACACATTCTTTGCTACTCAAAGCCTATTTATACTACCCAGAATCTGTTGGTAAACTAGTAAACACACCAACTTCTATGACAGACCAGGACATCTGTCACAATTCAGTGATTACACAGCTCAGAGTCACACTGCAAACACCAAATCCAGACTTTGGGGATAAAATGAAACCCCAATATGAATAAGCACAAGACAAGCTAACACCAAACACTCCAGTCTGGGTACAATTTGGTTCGAAATATCTTACTGAGAAGTAAGTACTGGATTCAGGGACAAGAAAAAAAAGATCTTAAACTGACATTTCTTTGACTTTTGACATTGGAGACCTCCATTCCCAGCTGCACAGATCTACAGATTTCAGTGTTTTGTTTCTAATCACCTGCATTCCTGTTCAGCACCCAACACCATGAAGATGAGATGTGCAGTCAACACATCCTGCTGGTGAGATGTCAGAGCTGAACTTACAGCATTCAGCAGAAGTTACTCTATTTCACCGTCATAACAATAAACAGACCTAGGAAGATCTCCCTGAAACAGCCAAAAGAGGTGTCTGCTCACTAGTCGTGGAGGTTAAGAGAGGGCTGTGCTACCAGCTTAGCAAAGACAGGCAATCACGATGCAGAAAAAAACCCTGAGCCACATGGGGGACAGAAAACAGTAGCAGAAAAAGTCCCAACTCTGCCTGCGCCAGCGGTGTGGATGAGCTGAGCCGGGAGCCCAGGAGAGGAAGGAGGGGGCGGGGGCCATGATTCCCTAGGAGAACTTGTAAGCGGAGGCCTTCACAGCCTGGGAATCTGCCCAGCTGCTCCTGCAGACCCTGCCAGCCTGGGCAAGGCAGGCCCGTGGGAGCAGAGCGGGCAAGGCCTCCGAGGGTCACTCCTGACTCACTGAGCCTCGGGCCAGCAACACCAGGACCTCTCCGTTTTTCCTGCCGCTACTGGGCTATGATGGCAGCTTTCCAGCCCCACATGCCATACATCAGCCGCAGATCCCTGCTGGCACAGGCCAGCGCGTCCCCCCGCCCCCACCCCTGGCACACTTTGAGCCTGATCCTCCTTCTCCCCAGCCCAACACCCTCACCCACCATGCCAAACGCCCTGCACAGGGGCGGCCCCACCCCCCAGCGGCCGGCCGGGGCGCTGCCAGGCCTGGGCACCTGCAGCACCTCCCGCCCCACCCCCATTCTCCACCGCTTCGCCCCTCCCCCCTTCCTCTAGCAGAGGGAGGGGGCGACTCACCGCAGTCAGTGCACAGGATCTTGCCCACCTCTTTCTTGAGGTTTTTGCCGTTGGTGTCAAGAGGGGCAAAGGCTGTCTTAAAGACTAAGGGCTGCTCCGTGGGCTCCAGGAAAAAGATGTAGCGCTGGTTCCTTTCGAGCGGCGCACAGGAGCCCACGCTGATCACCTGCTCGCGCTGCAGTCCCCCGCTCCGGAGCGGCCACTTGTCCAGCACCTTCACCAGTGCCACCCGACCCGAGGCGGGCGGCTCACGGGTGCTGTTGGAGCTGGAGCCGCCGGCCGGGGCCAGCCCCTGTACCTTGCCCTCCACCACCACGGGTGCCTTGTACGCCTGGTCCTGCACCGACTTGAGGCTAGGCGAGTAGCAGGCGAGCGACACACCAAAGAGCAGCATAGAGAAGCCGGGGGCCGGGTCGCGCCTCATGCCGCCGGCGGCTGCGGCTCGCGAGCGGGCGGCGGCTCTCCGGGCTGCGGGGCTGCGGGGCTGCGGCTGTTGCGACGGCCGCGGCTCTGGGGGCGCAGCGGGACGAGAGATGCCGCTGTTGCTGTCGCTGCTGCTGCTCCTGCTGCTGCTGCTCTCGCCGCCGCTGCTGCCGCTGCTGCTCCTCTCGCTGCTGCTGCTGTCGCTGTAGCTGCTGCACCGAGCCTTCTCCAGTGGCGGCGGCGGCAGCGCTGAGCAGCAAACCTGCCGCATCTGGCCAGGCCATTTGGGGGGCTCCGCCGCTCCGCCGCCGCCGCCGCCTTGGGAGGGGAAACCAGAGCCCGCTGGAAAACCGGAAACAGCGTAACGTTAGCGCCTTGTAGCCCTCCACCGGCAGCCCGGGGAGGCGGCCCAGCTAGGGCAGGGGGCAGGCGGCAAGCGGGCCGCGATGCGCAGCGCGGAGGCGCGCAGCGCTCCCACCCTGCGCGCCAGGACCTGGAGGTGGATGCGGAGGATGGGACGTCCGCCCACTTGCTCTCTCGCGCCCCCTCTATCCCCGAACCGAGTGGGGAGCGCGGCTTCTGCAGGGGAAGCTTGGGACTGCGCTGCTTTACTGCCCGGCTTCAGGGCCCGCAGGGAGGCGGGAGGAATCGTGCTACCCTTTGCTCTTGGGATTTATGGGCACGACAGTGGGGTAGTGCGTGAGCAGAGGGCGGAGTAGAGATAACAGATTCTGGCACCGTCCTATGAAGGGGGGAGTGGGACACAGGCTGTGCCCTGCCTTTGGACATCGGCTGTAGGAGTCAAGGAGATTGTCACGGCCCGGGTGACTGGCCAGCCTCCTGCCTCCTGGGGTTGTATATCCCCTTCCCTGGGAGGACCCTAGAGGCCAGCCCCTAATTGGGCACACGTGTTTGGCCCTGCCACCGCCAGGTGAGCGCTGGAGATTCGAGTTAAGGTGGGGGAGGATCCCAGCCCCGTCTTTTGGGGGAGAGTTGGGGGTACATGGAGTCTTGCCTCGGCGATGAGGACACCTAACCCCGGGTGGTGGTTGAGAGAGGGTCCAGTCCCCAGGTCTCTGGGCTTTCTCCAGCAGCCAGGCGGGACCAGGTTACACGGTATACAACCTCATCTTCTTTTTAAAAAGCCTCTTCCTGAAGGAGATGGGGGCTTCTTGGGAGCCAACCTGAGAGCCAGAGCCGGTCAGGGCCAGAGCTGCCCCACAGGAAATGGTTTCTTTTTAAAAGTGTGCTGCTTGCAAAGAGGCAGGAGAGGAGAGTTTGCTCCACTGCGGCCAGCATCTGACTTTTAAAAAGCGAGTTAGGGATCCATTCTCCTTCTATCAATAAGGATACAGGGAGTTTTTAAGACCCAGCTTATATCCCTGAAAGATATGGAGCTCAGGAATTCCAGTAAGGTCTTGGAGAATCTTATCCCTGACTGGGGACTGCAGGAAACTGGCCCGAGGATGTCTGACTTTGGCTAGGAATGCTATTCTGGAAAGGAAGGAGGGAGCTAAAGCTTTCCTCCTGGCTAAGAGACCCCCCAAACGTAACATATTCAAAGCCAACAGCATTATTTCTCCCACCCAACTCCAAATTCCATATAATCATTAATGGAACCATTTTATACTTGGCCACCCAATCCGTTCAAGCAAGTCCCTCAGTCTCATTTTATTCTCCCTCATCCAACCAACCACCAAGTCCTTTGCCACTTCTTTTTTTAAAAAAATCCCCGATTTATCTAGCTCCTCTCCAACTCTGCGTGAATACCTGAGGTCCAAGTGCTCCTCACCTCTCACCTGGACCACCACAAAGCCTTCTCACTAGTCTCCACACCTTTCACCTCATCACCCTCCTCCAGTCCTACCACTGCCAGAGTGATCTTTCTAAAAATAAAATATAAATATGATTTGGCCATGCCACTGCTCTCAGGAGTAAAGTCCAAACTCTTCAGCATGGCTCTTCACGGGCCCCGTCTACTTAGCCAACTCCATCCTCTGGGAGCCAAGCCCCTACCCTAGCAGTCCTCAGCACATCATACCGTTTCTTGGTGTGCTTCTGCACATGATGTCTCTTGTGTCCAGGAAGCCTCACCTCCACCTTGTCCACCTGGAAAACTATTCTATCCCCAAGGCCTAGCTCAGCAGTAAACCTCATCTCTCCCTCCCTACATATGCACCACCATCCTCACCACCATACGCATACAAGATGGAATTAATTCCTTCCTCTTCTGTGTTACCTTGTGCCTCATACATATCACTGTTATGGCAAAGACCTATACTGTACTTCAAGCAGCTATTAATGGGTCTGCATTAGACCCATCAGACTAAGCACCTTAATGGCAGGGACTATGTCCTATTAGTCTTTAGATACCTATCCAAAGGAACAACCAACACAGTGCCTGGCATAAAATAAGGATCAGCAAATCCTTAGTGAAGGAAAGAGGGTAGGAATTAAAGAATGGAAATCAGCTCTCTTAAAGGCATCCAGCCAATCTTGTTGGCCCCTTCAGTGTCTCCTTTTCCATTTTCATCGATCATAGCTATAAGGAAGATTACTAACTCCGCTCTCGCATTTTTCAATGGAAGAAACAATCCCAGGGAGGAAAAGCGAATTACTCAAGATCATACACAGCCAAGATTGTACTCAGTCTTCTGTTTGTGAGACCAGGGTAGTGGCGAAGAGCTTGTGCTCTAGGGTCAAGCAGTACTGGGTTTCAAACCAATTTTGTAAGTTACTAATTTTGACTTGACTCTATTTCCCTCTCTAGGGCTTAGCTTTCTCATTCGTATAATGGAGATTATACTAGGGTCTACCTCATAAAATTGTTTTTTGCTCATTGTGTACTTAATTCAATAAACATCTGATGGAATGGCTCCTCTGTGCCCAGCACCGAGGCATGGGACTGGTCACTGGATATACTGGAGTGAACCAAACTGACACTGTCCCCGCTCCCAAAGCTCTTACTCCATTCGGGAGATAACAGTAAACAAATAGGTAAAATAGGACAAATAGGTAACTGTCCTGAAGGAAATAAACAGGATGAAATGATAGGAAATAATGGAAAGGGGAGAAGGTAGGTCTATTTGGATAAGGGAGGGTTTCTCTGAGGAGATAACATTTAAGGTGGGATTAGAAGGATTTGAAGGATGTGGATTATGTGAGATAACAAGTGTAAAGTGCTTAGAACAATGCCTGGTGTAGAGTAAGGGCCAAAATTAATGTTGAATGTTATTGATATTTTACTTATACCAGTGGTTCCTAATCTAAGAGCTGAGACTCTCTATGTGGTATGTAGTTATTGCACACTAGGATTTTCTGTATATTAAAAATGCAATGCATTCAGGGAGTTGGGGATCGACATGTACACACTGCCATATTTCAAATGGATAACCAACAAGGACCTACTGTATAGCACAGGGAACTCTGCTCAATGTTATATGGCAGACTGGATGGGAGGGGAGTTTGGGGGAGAATGGATACGTGTATATGCATGGCTGAGTTGCTTTGCTGTGCACCTGAAACTCGCAACATGGTTAATCGACTATACTCCAATATAAAATAAAAAGTTTTAAAAAATGTAAAAAAAAAAATGCAATGCAATTTTTCAATACTAGATGCCAGTGTGGTGAATAAAAATACATATTCCATCTCTTTTTTTCACATATCCATTTTAAAGTATAACAAGACATTGTTAAGTATGCAGAAGAGTGCAACAAGGTGAAGAAGAGTGGCAAGGTATGCTACCATTTTGTCTTTTTTTAAAGGATAAATACATATATATTCATAGATCGTAGATTACCTTTGAAAGGACACAGCAGAAATGGAAACAATAGTAGGCTCTGGGGAAGGGCACTGGTTGGTGGAGGAATGTGCAAGAAGAATGCTTTTCATGCTGTTCCCTTTTGTACCTTGTGAATTTTTTTATCAAGTTCCTATACTACCTATTCCCAACAATGTTTGAGAGAGGATCCTTTAATTTTTTTACTGATGCTGATTTTTTTTACCATGTATTTTCTCAATCAGAAGCGACCTAAAGTAGAACTATTATTATATGGGATTCCTTGAAATTTTTTTAACTTTAAAATGAGATTCTGGTGCTAAAAAAAGGGTTGGGAATTATTGCACTATAACTTTATCTTCTTTAGAATGCAAAGATAAGTTTTGAGATCCCAATTGTCCACTAGAATTCGTGCGGCCACAGAGGGTGGAGACTTAGGCAGAGATGTCTAAAAGGAAGAGAGGTCCTTGTCCAGATTTCCCCAAAGTGTGGTGTGTATGAAGATAAGCTTTACAGAATTAACATCAGCCATTTAGTAGAGAAGACAGCCCAATTCTCTTCTGGCTTTTCCTTAGGGATCAAAGTGAATTGGTACACAGTCTCAGAAAATAAAGCTTGATATTCTGAACCTGCTAACTCTTCAATGTAGTTCAATAATTGATAGTCAAAATAATAATAGCTACCGTATTTAAATGGCCTCTTGTGTGTCAGGAGCTTCATGTTTATATTTCCATGCCTCAACAACTTTGCATTTTACAAACTGAAGAGACTTATAGAGGTTTAGTAACTTGCCCAAGTGGCAGGCAGTGTTGGGATTCCCATTCAGGCTTGCTTTATGCACAACACCGTGTCTCTCGAAGAGAAGGCGTCTTGCAGCCTCACTTTCATTGTCGTCTGAGAGGTCTCCAATCTCTCCAAAATACTTCCACCAATGTCAGACTATTTGAAATGTACAACACTGGCAAGCAAATGGTATAAGCATCATTTTACAAGAAGATGAGGAAAACTGAGACTCTGAGAGAATTTGACTTTCGCAAGATCACAGAGCTACTGATAGGACCAAGGTTTCTCACAAACTCAAGCTCACATTTTGGGGGGTTTTTTGGTTTTCTTTTTTTTTTTCTGTCTTTTATTTATTTTCATTTTATTGATGTATAATTGATGAAATTGTCATATATTTAAAGTGTACAAGATGATAATTGGATACATGTATACATTGTGAAAGGATTCCTACAATTAACTCATTAACATTATCTACCACCTTCTATATTCTGCCCCCCCTTTTTTTATGAGAACACTTAAGTTCTACTCTCTTAGCAAATTTCAACTATACAATAGTTATCAACTACAGTCACCATGCTATACATTATATCCTAAGAGCATGTTCATTTTATAACTGAAAACTTATACCCTTTCACCAACCTCTCCCCCTTCCCCAACTCCCCAGTCCCCAGCACCCACCATTTTATTCTCTGTTTCTATGACTTTTTTTTTTTTTTTTTTTTTGATTTCACACATAAATGATACTATGCAGTATCTGTCTTTCTCTGGCTGGCTTATTTCACTTAGCATAATACCCTCCGTGTTCATCCATGTTGTCACAAATGGCAGGATTTCCTTCTTTTTTCAGGCTGACTAATATTCCATTATATACATACCACATTTATCCATTCATCCATTGATCTTGTTGTTTCTGTAACTTGGCTACTGTGAATAATGCTGCAATGAACATGGGAGTACAGATATCTCTTCAAGATAATGATTTTGTTTCCTGTGGATCAAGCTAATACTTTTGAACAGAACCAGACAGAGAAATGGAAGGCAGACCTGTTCACTATACAGTCTCCCCACATGCTTGTGATAAAACTTGTTCATGGTAGCAGTGGGCTGTGTCACTACATAATAATCACTGAGAACAAAAACAGAAGTAGACAGAATGGTATAGACATACTGAATTCAAGATAGAACACCCACATGAAAAGCTTGGCTTCTTCTCCCAGATCCCTCCCACACGAGGATGGACTTCTTCCAGCTTTAGCCGATTCAGTGGCCAGAAATGGCCACAGAACCAGGTTACATGGCTTATTACATCCAGGAGAACTGGTCCATCAAGGTGATGTGTATGGCCTTTATGTGGTCACTGGGTCTCACAAATCAAGCCAAACACTTTGCAGGACAGTCTCATTTTCTAAATAAAGATATTTTGTAAACTTCTTTTTTTTCTCCTTTTGAGATCTGTTTTCTAAATTTGGCTTCCAGAGTCACTCTCAGGTTCTGTGTGGTTAATTTCTTTTCCTCCAAGGATTTTTAAACAAGGGACCAGATAGAAAACAGATATTGAGACTCTGAGGATATTAGCATTGGGAAGGAATCAGCGTCAATGTAGCCCGATGGCCTCCTGTCACAGAGGAAGATGTAGAGACCATGGAGACTATTGGATTTGCTCAAGGTCACACAGCCTAGTTAGTGGCAGAAACAGCACTAAAACCCTGACTTCCTGCCTAGTGTTCTTTTGTTTATGTTGCAAAATCCTGGCTCCCCACAGACTGGAATGGGAGCTTGGGCAAGTCACTTCACCTTTCTAATCCTTACTGTCCTTCCCAAATAAAATCGGGATAATAATATACCTACCTCTAGAAGTTTTGTGAGGATTCAGTGACATAACGCATGCAAAATGCTTCACAGTACCTGGCACGGAGTAACTGGGTAAGAGCATGGGTAATGGACTCAGGCTGCCTACATCCAAGTCCCAGCTCTGCCAATTACTTAGCTGACATTTGGCCTAGTTACTTAACTTCTCTGGGTTTCAGTTTCCTCAGTGGTAAATGTGTAAAGTGATAATAGTTCTTAACCTCATTAAAATTGCCGTGAGTCTTATAGTCAAAAATATTATATTGCAAATTTGAACGTTGCTAAGAAAGTAAATCTGAACAGTCCTCATCACAAGAAAAAAAATTTTGTAGCTTTGTATGGTGACAGATGGTAACTAGACTTATTGTGGTGATCATTTCCCAATGTATACAAATACCGAATTATAATATTATACACCTGAAACTAATATAACGTCACGTGTCGATTATACGTCAATTAAAAAATTGTTGTGAGTATTAAATAAAAGAATATATATAGCACACTTAGAATAATGCTTAGCACATGTTAACTAGTATTAGTCTGACTAGAATAACCATTTTCTTACTTTAAGTAGACATACTTTACCCCAAATTCAGCAGTTTTAAAACCACCCATTTTCATATTTTTTGAACACATGCTAAAATTCTCAAGCATAGAGCCTGATGTTCTACTTTATATGTATATTTTTAAAAGTCACATCATTGGTAGTCCCAGCTCCCAATCAATAGAGGACATGATTCAATAATTTATAGCCTAGGGCTGCATCAAGAGTCCAAGGGCTTACACTCACCAATTTGCTGAAGAGGGCAGCAGCCCCTCTGTCTGAATTGTTCCATCTGGGATAATAATACTTATTTCTTTGTAAAGTGCTTTGAGACCTTTGAATGAAAAGTGCTATGTGAGCACAAATTATTATCTCTTTTCCAGATATCAGTTTTAGATTCAAATCCAGAAGCTCCCTAAAATAGACCACAGCAGAAGTACAATCTGGACACAGATGTATCTGTCCTGTGTTATTTCGATCAGATAATACACTCGTGCTTCGCACCAGCATTCGTTTTCTTTTAAGCATCATAGCCTGTCTAATTTGGACTGAGAAAAAATTAGATGTCTTTCAAGCTGAATGTTTTTGCTGTTTAACATTCAAAGATTTTCCTCTCTCTGTTTTCCTGGTTTGTGTATTTGGAATCCTCTCCTGAGGTCAACAGGAACTCTGAGGCTGATTCAACTCTGGGGGCGTGAAGCAGGATGAGGAGAAGAAATTAGTCCCTTACTCCCAAATCCTCAGGCTAGTGTACCTTTGAGTGTCCAATTCAACCTTGTTTCTACCTCATAATTTCCAGTTCATGTGCATTTTTTTTCATTTACTTCCTAGACACTTCCAATATCATCCAAGGTCAGAAATTTGAAGACTTCACTTTTCCTGAGTTTTCTTTAAAATTCATAAATTTATTTACTCTACCAAAAAGCATTTATGGAACACCTACTATGCATACTGACCTAGATGCAAAGAAATAATAGCCATGGTTGCTGCTAGAGCTAAAATCTAGGCAATATTAGAGTCAGGATCTATTATCTGTTGAGCTAGCACCTGCCCTGGGCCTCTCCCCTACCCCACCTCCCCACTTTTCTTCTTTAATGTCATCCCTCCCCTGTGCCTCTCAGGCTCAGTGTCCCACTGTTCTCTCAGCTCTCCCAATTCTGAGGGCAGAGAGAGTATGCTCTGAAAATGCTAGGTCCTCAATATTTGCTGAACATGACAAACTCAGTCACACTAAGGGATTAATATCTACTAAGGCCCAATGCATAGCTCCTTAAGTTACGCCTTAGTTTCTAAGACATTTTATATTATTCATCCCAAAGTGAATTTATTTATTTCCCAAATAGCTTTATTCATTCTTTTCAAAAATCCATTTGATTAATATTAATTTTGCAATGTATCACTCAAAACTATTTTTAGTGTCTACTCTGGACCAAGCTTCATACCAGATGCTGAGAATGCAGGCGCAAATAAGACACACGAGGTCCCTGCTCTTGAAGAACTTATACTCTTCAAGGGAGACAGACACTAAAAAGGAAACAAATACATAAAACATTTCTGTAAGAGAAAGAAAAGGAGAAGGAAGAAAGAGAGAGTGTGTGATATGATTAGATTGAAAGCGACTAGGACAGAATACCACTTGCAAGGATGGTCTTTCTAAGTAGGCTACATTTGAGCTGAGATCTGAAGGATGGAGAGGCATCGGCCCTGCAAAACTCTGGGAGCAGAGCATTTGAGGCAGAGAGAAGAATACCATAGGAAGGGCCTGAGGCAATAGCAAACTTGACATGATTCAAAGTATGGAAGGAAGGCCAATGAAGTTGGAGATCATTATAAGAAGGGGAAAGGGTGGCATCGAATGAGGTTAGGAAGATAAGTAGGGATCAGACTTATGCTGGGCCTTGCAAGCTATGGTAGGTATGGATTTTATTCTAAGTACAATGAGAAGTCATGAACAGCTTAAGTAGAGGTCTGTCATGATCTGGTTTATATTTAAAAGAGATCATTCTGAGATATAGAGCAGAGACTGTATTGGGAAGAGAGTGGAAGCAAAGAGAGCAGTTAGGAAGCTGTTACAGTGGTCTGGGAGGTGACAGTGGCTTACACTGGGGTAGTAGCAGTGGAGATGAAGAAAAATGGATGGAATTCAAAATATATTTGAAGGTGGAACCAACAAGACTTGTTGGAAGATTGGATGAAATGCGTAAGGAAAATAGAGTGATCAAAGATGACTCAATTTTTGGTTTGAACAACTGGACAGATAATGGCACCATTGATTGGGATGAAACTAGCAGGGGACATAATAGGGCTGGAGAAAAGAGAAAATTCCATTTTTGACATATTGATACCGAGATACCTTTAGACATTCAAATGGAAATTCAATTACCAGCTGATATGTAAGTCTGGACTTCAAATGAGAGGTCAGAGTTAGAGGTTTAAATCTGGGAGTCAACATATAGATGGCATTTAAAGCTATGGCACTAGATAAGATGATGAAAAGAGAAAGTTGATAGGGAAGAGGATATAGAAGAGCACAGCCCAATAAGATATATGTGAGCCACATATGTAATTTTGAGTTTTCTAGTAGCCACAGTAAAAAAGTAAAAAGAAACAGATGAAATTAATTTTTTTTAAATACATTTATTTAATTAATTTATTTATTTATTTTTGGCTGTGTTGGGTCTTCGTTTCTGTGCGAGGGCTTTCTCCAGTTGCGGCAAGTGGGGGCCACTCTTCATCGCGGTGCGCAGGCCTCTCACTATCGCGGCCTCTCTTGTTGCGGAGCACAGGCTCCAGACGCGCAGGCTCAGTAGTTGTGGCTCACGGGCCTAGTTGCTCCGCGGCATGTGGGATCTTCCCAGACCAGGGCTCGAACCCGTGTCCCCTGTATTAGCAGGCAGATTCTCAACCACTGCGCCACCAGGGAAGCCCCACTGAAATGAATTTTAATAGTCCAGTATATCTAAAATATTATTTCAATATGTATTCATATAAAAACTATTAATGAGATACTTTACATATATTTTCATGCCAAGTCCTTTTTTAATTAATTAATTAATTAATTAATTAATTAACTTATTTTTGGCTGTGCTGGGTCTTCATTGCTGCACGCGGGCTTTCTCTAGCTGCGGCGAGCGGGGGCTACTCTTCGTTGCGGTGCGCGGGCTTCTCATTGCAGTGGCTTCTCTTGTTGCAGAGCATGGGCTCTAGGCATGCGGGCTTCAGTAGTTGTGGCACGTGGGCTCAGTAGTTGTGCCTCGCGGGCTCTAGTGCACAGGCTCAGTAGTTGTGGCACACGGGCTTAGTTGCTTCACGGCATGTGGGATCTTCCCGGACCAGGGCTCAAACCCGTGTCCCCTGCATTGGCAGGAGGATTCTTAACCACTGTGCCACCACGGAAGTCCCCATGCCAAGTCTTTTAAACTTAGAGAGTATTTTATGCCTACAGCATGTCTCATTTCACACTAGCCACATTTCAAGTACTCAATAGCCACGTGTGCATAGTGCAAGTTTAGAACTTAGCCCTGGGACACCTCAACATTTAGAGGTTGAACAGAGGAGGAGGAGTAGTCAGGAAAGGAGACTGAGAGAATGGTGCCATGGAAGTCAAGAGAAGAAAGTATTTTTTAAAAGAGACTGATTAACTGTGTCCAGTGTTTATAAGAGGCTGAGTAAGATGAGAAAGAGCAATAGAATTCAACAACATGGAGGTCACTGATGACCTTGACTGAAGCTGTTTCAATGGAGTGATGGGTTTCCTGGAAGGAAGCCAGAATGGAGTCAATGAAAGGTAAGGAAGTGGTGACAGCCAGTATAAACAACTTTTTCAAAAAGTTCTGCTGTTCAGACAAGCAGAGAAATGAAGCACTAGTTGGAAGAGGATGTAGAGTTGAGGGAGGGTTTTTACCAAACCAGGAGATGCTAGAGCATGCTTGTAAGCTAATGAGAATGTTCCAATAAGAAGGAAGAAATAGTTGTGGGGAAAAAAGAGGATAATTGAAGAGGGAAGCCCTTCAGAAGACAAAAGAGGATGAGCACAATAGCACAAGGAGAGGGGCTGCTCTTGGACAGAAAAAATGATTCTTCTATTATAATAGGAAGGATGATAGAATATGGATACCATATCCAAGTAGAGATACAGACTTGTTTATAGATCTGGGTAACAGTAATCTTCATTTTACTACAGGGCTGAAGCCATAGCAAAAAAAAAAAAAAAAAAAAAACCACGCAAAACATAGTGTGCTTGTGGAAGGGGAAAGATGGGGAATTGCATTCTTTTTCTTTTCATGGTTAATGTTAAGTGAAGACTATACTTTTTTCAGGGTCTGGATTATTGGTGTCTAGTACCCTCCAGGGTACCCCTTTCTCTGGATCAAGTTACCTGGGAACCAGTTTAGTAATCACAAGGTTGTTTTTTTTTTTAGTTAATTAATTAATTCATTTATTTTGGCTGCATTAGGTCTTCGTTGCTGCATGCGGGCTTTCTCTAGTTGCAGCGAGCAGGGGCTACTCTTCGATGCGGTGCATGGGCTTCTCACTGCAGTGGCTTCTCTTGTTGTGGAGCACAGGCTGTAGGCGCACGGGCTTCAGTAGTTGTGGCACGTGGGCTCAGTAGTTGTGGCGCATGGGCTTAGTTGCTCCGTGGCATGTGGGATCTTCCCGGACCAGGGCTTGAACCCGTGCCCCCTGCATTGGCAGGAGGATTCTTTTTTTTTTTTTTTTTAGTGTTTTTTTTTTGAATTTTTGAATTTTATTTTATTTATTCTTTTATACAGCAGGTTCTTATTAGTTATCCATTTTATACATATTAGT
Organism: Balaenoptera musculus; assembly: GCF_009873245.2. NCBI lineage: Eukaryota > Metazoa > Chordata > Mammalia > Artiodactyla > Balaenopteridae > Balaenoptera > Balaenoptera musculus. Next base: position 116,008,744 of record NC_045787.1, read on the forward strand.
GTATATATGTCAATCCCAATCTCCCAATTCATCACACCACAACCCCTACCCCGCCGCTTTCCCCCCTTGGTGTCCATATGTTTGTTCTCTAGGCAGGCGGATTCTTAACCACTGCACCACCAGGGAAGCCCTCACAAGGTTTCTTGATGATCAGAGTCCCAGGACAAAGGGAATGAATAATCTTGAGGTCATTTCATTCAAGCTGTAAAAAGAGCCTGCGGAACTATCTCTGATGCATATAACAGGGTACACACGTTTGTCACATTCAGAGTCTCTCTCCCCAGAATAATCTTTGAAATAGAGTGATAAAATCTCCTGATCCAATCTGTGGGACAATCTACCTGAGGCCTATTTAATCTTATCCCTAGTTGAAAGTCTAGGCCTCCTCCATGCCTTTAAGAATTTTGAAAGACTTCTAAAGGGGAAATGTACTGGGCAGGGTCCCAAGCAGGAAATAATATTCTACTCAAAAAATTTCACAGAGAATAATTTATTAAAGGGCCTGTTTACAAAGATGTGTGCAGTTCAGGAAATAGCAGGTATGTAGAGTCACCAGCGATGAGCAAGAGTTTGCTAAAACCTTCCCTTCCCCAGACATGCAGGGGCAAGGTGAAGAAAGTATTATGGGAGCCCAGTGAATGCTGGAGCCCTGCAGGAGGGGCTGTCAGGCAGCTACTTTGAGAACATGGTAGTAAAGTAGGGAGAAAGAGGGGAAAAGAAATACCCTGATCTCTCTTTCTTCCTGCTCTTCTTTCCACCCCTGTGCCAAGCTTCTGCTCAACCCATTGGAAGCCAGAGGGCAGGGGAGCCCAGGTGATGTAACCCATAGAGGTCAGTGCTCCATGGTTCAAAGCAGGATAGGGAAGGATGGAGAGTGAATCTAGGAATGGGGATGGGTCGGGGGCAAGCAGAGTATAATTAGCACAGGAAGATAAGATATCCTTACATGAAACAATTAAAGAAACAACTAAATGAAAGAACTATCAATATTAGGAATATCAACTAAATAGGACTATGTATGGAGCACTAAATATGTGACAGAGATGAAGGGAGGAGAGAGGGAAAGCTGAATAAAACTAGCTAATTTCATAAGACTATAGTAACTCGTAGCTTTCTTTAAGTTTTCTTACTAGACCAGCGGTTTGGAGAAGGGGGGATTGATTATTTTGTGTCTTGTTTTATCAAAGAAAAGGCTTTATTTCCCCTTTATTATGTACAAGGCAGAAAATCCTAGAGGCAAAAATATTTGTTTGACTTTTGGAGAAAAGGGATCCTCTGTAGATTTTCATATCCTCTTATCCCAGTCTCCCTCCACCTGCACCACTGGAAAGAGGTCTAAACCTCCAGGAGACAGTGGCTTACTGAAGCTTAAATTTAGACAAAAGCTTGATACAGACATTTGAGGTTACTAAGCTTCTGTCACCATATGGACACAATCAAATAGAAAGTAATGCTGCATTGTGGTTAAGAAGGTAGGCTCTGAAGTCAGATTGCTTAGATTTAAACGCTTGCTCTACTACTTACTAGCTGTATGACCTTGGGCAAGTTACTCCTCTTTTCCTCCATGCCATCTGTAAAATGGGGATAATAATACTTATTCCACAGGGTCATTTTATGAGGATAATGTAAGACACTTCACATAAAGTACTTAGGATACTGTCTGGCATATAGTGAGTGCTCAAGAATCTTATTATTAATAAAGCCGATTTCCTGATTCCAAAGTATTCTGCAACCAACTCCATTTCTCTTGGATCTCTTGGTCTTGGTATCATCTCCACATCTTTAGATTTGTCTCTGGAAACCGCTCCCCCCCCAAGCGTGTGCGCGCACACACACGCACACACACACGCACACACACACACACACACACACACGCAGTAGATAGTGGAGTCCACATTTATAGCAAAGGTATATTCATATACTTTTTTTTCCCCCCAGCGGGTTCCCACCTCCCCCAGGGACGCGGGGCGCGCGCGCGGGCGCGCACACGACCCCAGCCCACACGACGGCCGCCGGGTAGCCCCCTCCCGACGGCCGCGGCAGGGTGGGGTGGGGGGACCAGTGGCGCGCAGCGCGGCGCCCCGGTGTTCATATACTTTTAAATTCATTCATGTGCTCACATATTTATTGAGCACCTGTTATGTTCTAGATACTGGATTAGGTGCTGAGCACAATATAAAACTGAGAAAAAAAAATACAGCCCTTGCCCGAGGAGCTTGTGATCCAATGAGGTATACAGACACTAATCAAATTACTACAAATAAACACTGTATGATAGGGCAATGATAGGATCATTAGTGAATCATGATATTACAGCTCAGTTTTTTCAGATTCTAAAGAAAAGGAGTTAAGCGGGTTTCTGCCAGCTACGAGTGAGACATAAGGCTGTGCTGTCCAATAGGGTAGCCACTACCCACATGTGGCTATTTACATTTTAATTGTAAGCAATTAAAACTAAATAAATTTAAAATTCTGTCCTTCATTTGTACTTGCCACATTTCAAGTGCTCAAGTACCATATATGACAAGAGGCTACTGTATCAAACAGTAAAAATGCAGAAGATTTCCTGTAGAAAAATAGGCAAAAGGCATGAACAGACGATTCACAAAGAGATATATAGAGATAGTTTTTAAATATATAAAAACATATCAACTTCATTCATAATAAGAACAATGGACATTATTAAAGCATATTGAGATATCATTTTTCACTCATTAGATTCACAAAATAATCAAAAACTTGACAGTACACTTTGTTAATAAGGATATAAGAAAACAGATACTCTCATACATTGCTAGAGGGAATATGGCAAAACTACATACAAATTTACCCTTCAGCACAGTAATCCCATTTGCAGAAATTTATCCTGAAGTTATACCTTTAATAACATAAAAATACACATGAACAAGATTATACATTGTAGCATTATTTGTAATTTCAAGATATTGGAAACTCCCTAAATATCTAACTGAAGGAGGTTGTTTGAATAATGCACTCATACAATGGAGTACTATGCAGCTGTAAAGAAGAATGAGGAAGATCTCAATGAACTGATATGAAATGATTTCCAGGAGATATTAAATGAAAAAAGCAAAGTGCAAAAGAGCATATATAATATGCTACCTTTTGTGTAAGAAAAAAGGGAAAAACAAGAAAACATGCATTATCATTACAGAAAGAAACATGAAGGATAAACCAGAAAACAACAAAATGTGTTTCCTACAAGGAGAAGGGGTGGAAGGAGTAAACAGAAGGGAGTGACCTTTCTCTGAATGTAAATTTTTATATAGTTTTGACTTTTGAAAGCATGTTAATATCTTACATACTCAAAAATAATAAGAAGGGAGGAAAAACTAAAACCAAAATCCAATCAAACCAATGAACACACTTTATTTCAAATGAATACCATGACCACACTAAATGGGAATAAAATCTAAAAAGGGAACTAATCCAAGGAATTTATGGACACATTATATCCTAAGTTTTGGAGAGTGTAGAGAGAGAAAAGTGCAAACAAATCCTAAACCCTTTTTAGCATGATTGTTAATTATAATGGTATGGGCAAAGTAATTCTGAAACAATTTTATATGTAATCTAAGATTGAGGAAATTGTTGGGAACCAAGTTTCTCACTGTGGAAGAAGGGATACGTAGGTATAGAATAGGGAGGACAAGAAAGAATCCTATAGAGATAGGTTGGAATTAGAGAAACTGGTGTGAACTCATGATTTCTAAAATATGAATATGTGTGTATATACATGTTTATGTCTGTGCCCATGTATATGTACATATATGCCTATATTTCCTAGCTCTGGCTATTCAAAGGAAAGAATAGCCAAAGTAGCAAATATAACCCAATAGCAATGAGCATATCTGGTGTCCAGATCTTGGTTTCTAATACCATGCCCCACTAAAAGGAACCTGGGCTCCTTTGAGAAATGGCTGATACCAGGGCTGGGGCAATGTAGGTACAATTGGAGCCTGGAACATCTTGTTATGCCAGATAGTAAGTGCTAGAAGATGACAGGAGCATATTACATGGGGGCCAGCTTGAAGAGGCTCCCACTGGCCAAATCTGGGACAATCTGAGCACCAAACTAAGTAAAAACAATAATGAATTATACACCATTGAGAAAAATAGCAATCCATGAGTCTGTAATCTTAGATAGATAGACAGGTAGATAGATAGTCAGATAGATAGATAAATGGGGGAGAAGGGAGGCCTCTTGCTTAGTGCAGAATACTGAGGGCCTAGAGTCAACTTACCCATTAGGCACAGTGTCTAAATACCATGATACTTTTTAAATAATTAATTAATTAATTAATTAAATTTATTTATTTATTTTTGGCTGCGTTGGGTTTTCGTTGCTGCACGCGGGCTTTCTCTAGTTGCAGCAAGCAGGGGCTACTCTTTGTTGCGGTGCACAGGCTTCTCATTGTGGTGGCTTCTCTTGTTGTAGAGCACAGGCTCTAGGCGCACAGGCTTCAGTAGTTGTGGCTTGAGGGCTCTAGAGCGCAGGCTCAGTAGTTGTGGCGCACAGGCTTAGTTGCTCCGTGGCATGTGGGATCTTCCTGGACCAGGGCTCAAACCCGTGTCCCCTGCATTGGCAGGCGGATTTTTAACCACTGAGCCACCAGGGAAGTCCCAAAATCCCATGATACTTTTAAAGGCCAATGAAAATGTTTTAATTTTTATTTCTTTTAAAAGAAACCAAAAGAAAAATAAATGTAATAACAATAAATCTAGCTTGGATCATATTAATCTTTATACCAACGTAGTCATAAATATAATTTAAAAAAATTTTTATGGAGTAAAGGGCCCAGGAAGGCAAAATATCATAGGGCTCATGAAAGTCATAATGCAGCCCTGTGAGGGACTAGTGGTAAATATGGACAGGGTGCTAGATGGAAAATCATCATTTGGCAACGTTCATGGTAAAGATAGGATCAAGAGTCATCCAATAGATGCTAAATGTAAGAGAAATTTCGGGGGAAGAATAGAATATATGAATGGTCTTAAATTATCCCCCCCACTTCTTATTAGTTGCAAGGAAAAAAATTATAAGATGATTATACAGTGGAGGAAGCGGGTACCACCTTGACTGCATGATGAAAATTAATACTGTATTACCTGTGAGGGACAGATAGACATCATGTGCCTTCAGATGTAATATCCTGAGAAGGTTACGACATCATCTATGCAGTATCCCTACTAAAAGTGTATGATGATATAATCACGAGGAAACATCAGACAAACAGAAAATGAAAAATGTTCTATTTTTTTAAAAAGGTGGAGGTGGGACAGAGTTACATTCTTCAAAAATGTCTATGTCAAAAAAAGGCAAAGAAAAGCTGGGAAATGTTCAAGATTTAAGGCAGCTGAAGAGACATGGCAACTAAATACTGTACCTGACCCTAAAATTGAACCTGTCCTGGAAAGAGAAAAACCTATAAGGGACATTATTAGGTCAACTTAAAAATTTGGAATATAGACAGTGAATTAGATAAAAGTATTCTACCAATGTAAAGTTATGAAGTTAATAGCTATAGGGCAAAGCCCTTTTCTTCAGAAATATATGCTGAAGTATTTAGGGGTAAGAACTATCATGTATGTAACTCACCTCAAGTGGTTCAGGAAAAAATTGGCATCTATTATGTGTGTGTATGGAGAGAGAGAATAAATGACAAAGCAAAGGTGATAAAATAACAATAGGTGAATCTTTGTAAAAGGTATATGACTGTTCTTTGTACTATTTTTATTTTTGCAACTTCTTATAAGTTTGAAATTATTTCCAAATAAGTTTTTAAAAACAAAAAATAAAAAAACATATTAGACTGTCACATACAGATGTATAACTAATACTGTATGCATAACATTGGCTAGATTTTTCACATTATAAATAGTTTCCCATGTTATTACATAATCTTTGAATCTATCATTTTAAATGTCTGCATAGCATTCTAACAAACTGACACTCTAGAGTTTACTGGGCCATTTTCTTTATTGTTAAACATTTAGACTATATTCATTTTTTCCTGATTTAAACAATGTTCACAATGGTTAAGCTTAAGAGCTATTAAAAAAAAAGAGCTATAGGACCATACTACCTATATTCAAATCTCAGCTCTGTGGTTTACTAGCCCTGTAGCTTTGATTAAATTACTTATCTCTCTATGCCTCAATTTCCTCAAGTCAGACATAATATATAGTGTTTATAGAAATGTTGTGAACATTAAACGAGGTGCTCATGTAAAGAACTTACAGTGGTGCCTAGCACGTAGTCAGCATTCAACAAATATTAGCTATTTGTGTAATTTTTTGTGCATTCAGCTTTTTTCGTTTGGGGAGATCTAACCTTTTGCAATATTAATAGTTTAAAATAAAAGCAATACTGATAGTTTGAGATATGGAAAAAAGTTCATAATATAGATATAATAATGGCAATATTTTGAACAATGAAACCAATGGTTTTATAATCCTTGCTTTCTTTAATTTTTTTAAAAAAGTATATAGGAATTCATCTAATAAACAAAAACACATCTCCTGCTATCCTAAAGTACACCACTAGGTGGCGGTATAACCAATTAATTGACAATATTAATGTAGGTAAATTTCAAACTCAAATTTACAAAATCCCAAAATAGAAAGAGGGTTCTTTGACAAGAAGTGTGGTCACAGCAGACATATTAAATCTACGGCTGGTGACTAAGCTGAGGTACATCTGTCCGAATACCTCACTAGGTGTTAGGTTGCCCAGACGTCTCTGAACTGATTCATCTTTCCTCTGACCCCATTTCCATCCAGCTTAGAAACCCTTTCCTCTTTCAGACTTTCCTATCTCAGTAAATGGCACTATTACCATCCACCTATGTGTTTAAGGCAGAAACTAAAAGTCACTCTATTGGGGGGTGTGGGGCTTTTTGTTTTTGATTTCTAGTTTTGTTATACTCTTGTAAAAAAAGGATGTAGTCCATATGATATCAATTCTTTTGCTATTTCTTGAGAATGGCTTTGCAGTAAGATGTTGTAAGTTTTCCGTGTGTACTTAAGAAGAACATGTAATCTCTGTTAGGTGAAGGATTCTGGCTATATCCATGAAATCAATCTTGCTAACTGTGTTGTTCATATCTTCTATATCCTTATTAATATTTTGTCTGCTTTTTCTGTTTCTGTAGGAAATGTGGTTAAAAAGAAACCTCTCCCACTGTAATTTAAAATGTGTTTATTTCTTGCAATTCTGTCAATGATGTTTTTACTTTATGTCTGTTGAAGATATATTGTAAGTTACATATAGATTCAGAATTGCTATATCTCCTTGGTAAATTATTCCTTTATTATTTATCTTAAAAATAAATTTTTTCCTAACAGTGCTTTCCACCTTAAAGTCTATTTTGTCTGGTATTAATATCACTACATTAGCATTCTTTTTGGGTAATATTTGCCCATCATATATTTTTTCCATTCATTTGCTTTCAAATTTCTATGCCTTTATGTTTTAGCTATGTCTATGGCAAACACATATAGCTAGATTTTTTCCTTGTTATCTAATATAAGCAGTTCTGATTTTAACTGACAAGGTTAATATATTTATATATTTAAATTATTGACATATTTCGAATTATTTCTACAATTCCATGATGTGGGTTTTTTTTCAATTTATAATGCATTTTTTAAACTCTTTTTTTCCTCCTTGCATGCCTTTTATTGGATGGTTCTGGTTTTATTTATTCCTCTTTCTTTACCTTTATTGATTTAGAGCCTTTATGTTTCTATCCTTTTGATAATTATTCTCACCTTCTTAACATGCACATTAGAAAGTCTAAAGTTAGTTTACCTATTCTCTTCCCGAATAATCAAGGGCTTTGTAAAACTTTATCTCCAATCACTTTCCCTCCCATCTCGCTCACTGTCATTATCTAATATTTTAGTTTTAATATCTTCTCAATCTAGACTTTAAAATCATTGTTAATGTTGTTTACAATAAATGCTTATTTAGATATGTTCACATGTTTAGCAATTTTCTTGCTTATCACTTCTTGCATTATGTTATTCCCTTGATTAAAATTCTTCAGTAGCTTCACATTAGAAACAATAATATCCAAACCCTTTGCCATAATATACAACACTTCGCATGACCTGGTCCCTGCCTGTTTCCCCAGCCTCCTCTCTATCACTCTTCCCCATTGCTCACTGCCCTCCAGCTATAATCATCTTTTTTTAGTTTCTGGAACATGCTATAACTGAACACCAATTTTTTTCCCCACCTCAAGTACTATGCACGTTCTTTTCCTTCATTTCAGTATGGTCTTCTTTCTATTCTCCCTTATTGCTGGCTCTCTCTCATTCTTCTCAGCTTAAATGTAACCTTCTCAAAGTGTTCTTTTGCCACTCTATATAGATTATGTCCTCCCCATCCCATATAACAGCCCTCTGTTTATTTCCTCTATGTACTGATTGCAAGTCATAATTACATATTTGAATATGTGATTCCTTGGTTGGTGTCTGCCTCTCTGACCATATTTGGCTCTATAAGAACAGCAGTGGGAGTAAAAAGAAAGCAAATGTGAATGAGAAACATTTTAAAAGAAGGGCTTAAAATTTTTTATATCAAATTAGATGAGAGGGCAAGTAGAAGGAAAAGTTAAATGTAATTAAGTTTCTCTTTTGGAAGACTATAAGGATAGAGATACCACTTGACAGAAATAGAATAATTGGGAAAATAATTCAATTTGAATGAAATTGAGGAGGGAGAAAATTACTTCTGCTTAGAAGTATTAAGCCTTAAGTAACAGTGGGACATTTATGTGAAGATATCACATAGACAATCTGAATTATGGTAAGTAGAACATAGGTATGAGGTCAGAACTGGAGATGTAGTTTTGGGAATAACTTACATATTTTTCAACCCTTACCAATTTAATATTCTATTTCTCATTTAGCCGTTCCAAACCTTCTGCTTTATATATTCAACAAATGTTCTTCCTGGCTCTGTGCTAAATACAAGGATACAATAATTAACTAAGATGGATGCCATTCCTGCTCTCAGGGAGCTTACAGCACAAAAGAGGAGAAACGAATAAGCAGTTGAAATAGAGTATGATACACTCTGCCATAGGGATTAGATAAGCATGCTATTGGGAACACACAACAGGAAAAGTTAACCTAGTCTATGGGTCAGGGAAGTCTTTCCTGGGGGGGGTGGAATAATGCTTTATTGAAACGCAAAGGAGAATAAGGAGTTATTCAGGAAAAAAGGAAAAGGAGAGACTCCTTATGTGAAGGACACATGTACGCAAAAGCTTTAAAGCAAGAAAAAACGTGCGTGCTCAAGTGTTCCTACCAATACTTTTTCCCAGAAACTATTCTCTACCCAGCCGTTTAAAATTGTTTTTTTGGACTTCCCTGGTGGTCCAGTGGTAAAGAATCTGCCTTACAATGCAGGGGACGCGGGTTCAATCCCTGGTCCGGGAACTAAGATCCCACATGACGGGGGACACGACTAAGCCTGCGAGCCACAATACTGAGCTTGTGCGCCTCAACTAGAAAGCCTGTGTGCCTCTAGTAAGACCCAACACAGCCAAAAATAAATAAATAAATATGAGAACTATTATTTAAAAAAATAAAATTGTTTTTCAAGTTAATTGAGGTATAATTTATATATAGTAAAATTCATCCTTTTATGGTGTAAGTTTCTGTGAATTTTGACAAACTTACGCTGTCATGTAACAATTACAACAATCAAGGTATGTAGTATTTCTATCACCCTAAAAAGTTCTGTCACACCTCTTTGTACCTCCCCTACCCTCAGCCCCCTCACAACTGCTGATTGGATTTCTGTCCCTATAGTTTTCCTTTTTCCAAATGTATAAATGGAACCATACAGTATGTAGACTTTCGAATCTGGCTTCTTTCGCTGAGCGTAATGCTTTTGAGAGTCATTTATGGTGTTGCATGTATTAGTAGTTTGTTCCTTTTTACTGCTGAACAGAATTCCATTGTACAGGTGTACCACAGTCTGTTTCATGTTGATGGACATTTGGCATGTTTCTGGTTTTTTAAAAATATGGACAAAGCTGCTATAAATATCCCCATAGAGGTTTTTTTTTAATTTTTGATTTTTTTATTGAAGTACAGTTGATTTACAATATTGTGTTAGTTTCAGGTGTACAGCAAAGTGATCCAGTTATATATATATATATACATATATATATATATATGTATATATATATAAACTATATATATATATATTTTTTTCAGATTCCCATAGAGGTTTTTGCGTAGGTATAAGTCTTCATTTCTCTTGAGTAAATACCTAGGAGTGGGTTTGTTAGGTCATAGAATAAATGCATGTTTAACTTTATAGGAAATTACCAAACTGTTCTCCAATGTGGCTGTACCATTTTGCATTCCCACCACCAATGTATGAGAGTTCCAGTTTTTCTGCATCCTCAGCAGCATTTGACATTATCAGTTGTTGGTTTTGTTTTATTTATTTATTTTTAAGTCATTCTACTAGGTATGTAGTGATGCCTCATTGTCATTTTAATTTGCATTTTCCTAATGACTAATAGTGTCAAGCATCTTTTCATGTACTTATTTGCCATCCATATATCTTCTTCTGTAAAATGTTTGTTCAAATATTTTGCCCATTTTTTCTTTTTCTTTTTTTGATTGTTTTCTTATTATTGAGTTTAGTGAGTCTTTTACATATTCAGGTTACCAATACTTTATCAGATATGTGTTTTGCAAATGCTTCTTCCCAGTGTGTGCCTTGTCTTCTCATTTTCTTAGACTGCCTTTCAAAGACCAGAATTTTTTTCTATTTTGTAAGGTCTAATTTATTAATTTCCTCATTTCTACCCAATGTTTTAATCCCATTGCTTTCCATTTCTTTCTAGAATAATCTTCTTTTTCTGCCTCCCATCATGCAGAAGTCTCCCATTTTTTGCAAAAATCTTCACTTGCAGTTATTTCCCACCCCCCATTGTCACTGTCCTTTTTCTCCTTCATTTCCCTGACAAATATTTGGAATGAATGTTCCTTACTACTTAGTCATTCCTGAAATCCCTGAAAATTTGCTTCCATTCACACCACACTACCAAAACTAACCTCTGGATGTCACCAAAAAACCTCTTACGTGTCGATTCCAATAATAGTTTCTAGACCCTAATTCTCTACTTCCTTTTAGCATAACCCTTCCTTCCAAAAATTATTTTTTAACCTCTTACTTTCAGCGTTCCCAAAATGCAGATCTAAGGTGTATAATAGCCCCTTAGGGATTAATTCAGTTGTTGAATGCCATGTAAACAAGAGTTTCTTTACTGAATAAATTCAACATTTTTTTGGGTCTGAATTCAGACAGAAGCAATAAATATGAAATAGGTGTTAAATTATTTACAGGTTATTAATTCCCTTAAATGACTTGAATATCACCATTGTTTTTTCAATGACTTCGTTGTCTTTTTTTAAAAATCTATACCCCCAATAGCATAAATTTCAGCACAACCCACAACTGATTTTTTAAATTCTGAATAACTAGAGTCCAAATGAGTGAAATTTTACTCTAGCTTTTTCATTATAATATATATGTTCATATATATTATATATTTGGAAGAAATACAATCCAGGAACAATCTCCAAGCACAGGGACAGAAGTAGTTATTAAAATAGCAAAGTTTGTTTCTAATATTTATTAGGTAGAGAAACTGAAATACAGTGAAATAGATTTTCCCCCTAAAGTAAAATCATAAAGAGGCAGAGCAAAGAAGTTTCAGTTTTGATTTTGCCTCATTGGGACCATAAATAGCAAACAGTTTATTTCTCTCAGGTATTCCCCTAACCACCACTCTTTTCCTTTCCATTTGCCTTCCCTTTCTTTTTTATTTCCTCTAATAAGCATAATGACCAGACAATATGACTAAATTAAATCATTCCATTTCTCTCAACTCTAGGTCAAGGTAATTACTTCTGGTTACCCTATCTCTTCTGCTGGCTTCCCTTTACCTGCTGAAAAGTCTGCTTTCAGATGGACAGCTCCTGCTTTGTTCTTGGACAGAGCAAAGGCTGAAATTTTCCTGAAGTTCATTAGTGTCATAAGGCCAGGCTAGGGAAATCAGTGCTCTGAGGTCTTGTATGTCTCTAGCATGAGAATATCAGTACATTCTGAGCATATTGGGAGGAAGCATAATATAGTAGAAACAGCTTAGGAGTTAGACCCCAATTCAAATCAAACTTGACTGACAGGTAAATAAAGTCAATAAATCCTCTGAGCATGTTTCCTCATCTGCGAAAGAAAGATAAATAATATCTACTTTAACTGGAAACATGAGTAAAGAATCTGATACTTAGTAAGTACTCAATACAATTTGGTCCTTTCCTCCCCTCTCCAGCAAATTCTTTTAATCGAGAATAACTTTTTATTCATTTATTTATTTACTTGGCTGCTTCGGGTCTTAGTTGTGGCACACGGGGATATTTGTTGTGGCACACGGACTTCTCTAGTTGTGGCATGCGGGCTCAGTAGCCCCACGGCATATGGGATCCTAATTCCCCGACCAGGGATCGAACCCACGTCCCCTGAATTAGAAGGCGGATTCTTAACCACTGGACCACCAGGGAAGTCCCCAAAATGACTTTTTAAAATGTCGCCCTTTCTTGGTCCACTGATGCAAGGCCAATCCTTTGGTACTTTCCATAGTGTACACTGACATAATAGTGAGATAAGGGGATATACTGTCTCCTGAACATATTTGTGTTTTAACAAGGACTCTCAGGATAGGAGTTTTTGATGTGGCAAGGGCAGTGCTAGTGGTGATTTGTGTATTATGTTCTGGGAAATCTAAAAGTTCTATGAGGCATCTCAAGAAGTTTCTGAAAACATGGTAACAAGAGACTTATTTCATTTCTGCCTGCTCTGTGACCTACATACACCACCTTGACAATAGGTACATTGGTCATCAGCATTCAATTGTACTACTTTGCATATAAAGGGCTTACAGTGTTCTATGAAGATCACACAGGAAATACAAGTCTATAAATAAAGTTCAAGGCACCTTGTATATCTTTATTTTGTCCTGAAATATTGTACATTTATTATATGAAATAAATTACACATTAACATTAATTTGAAATTCTTTTTGTCAGATTAAGAGTACACATGATCTTTTTTTTTTTTTTGGCCGTGCCCCCTGCAGTGGAAGCACAGAGTCTTAACCACTGGACTGCCTGGGAAGTCCCAAGAGTACGCATGATATTTGACTCAATAATTATACTTCTAGGAATCTCTCCTAGAATACACTCATACGTGTGTACAAATATGTATGTAGAACTGTATTTATTGCAGCTTATTTGTACCAACAAAGACTAGAAACAATTGCTTAAGTATTATAGAATAGTCATACAATAGAATACTATGAACCCATTAAATAATAAACAATTATTAATTAAATAGCAACTACATGCTCAGAACCTTATTAAATGCTGAAGGAGAATAAAAAGAACTATAAGCCATGGTTCTTATCCTGGAGGAGCTTATGACTTGGTTGAGAAGGGTCAAAGATGCACAGATCCCTGGCTTTAAATTTTATGTCTTCTATGTGAGTCAACTTTTTGGTTTGTGTTCTTTTAAATGTTTATTTATTTATTTATTTAGGCTGCGCTGGGTCTTAGCTGAGGCAGCAGGATCTTCGTTGCCGTGTGTGAGATCTTTAGTTGCGGCATGAGACCTGTTAGTTGCAGCATGTGGGATCTAGTCCCTGACCAGAGATCAAAACCGGGCCCCCTGCATTGGGAGCACGGAGTCTTAGCCACTGGACCACCAGGGAAGTCCCTGGTTTGTGTTCTTGAAGAAGAATCTTCTGGACTAGAGGATGGCAAACTACAGCCCATGGGCCAAATCCAACTCCTTGCCTATTTTTTGTAAATAAAATTTAATTGGAACACAGCCATGCCCATTCATTTACCTATTGTCTAAGCTACTTTCCTGATACAGAGCTGAGTAGTTGCAACAGAGATCATATGGCCCACAAAGCCAAAAATATTTACTAACTGGTCCTTTATGGAAAAAGTTTAACTCCTCTTGTAAGCCTTTAAAAGGAAAAAAAAAAAAAAAAACCTTTAAAGATGGTTTGGGGACTTCCCTGGTGGTGCAGTGGTTAAAAATCCGCCTGCCAATGCAGGGGACACGGGTTCGAGCCCTGGTCCGGGAAGATCCCACATGCCACGGAGCAACTAAGCCCGTGCGCCACAACTACTGAGCCTGCGCTCTAGAGCCCATGTGCCGCAACTACTGAGCCCACATGCCGCATCTACTGAAGCCCGCGTGCCTAGAGCCTGTGCTCCGCAACAAGAAAAGCCACCGCAATGAGAAGCCCATGCACCACAACGAAGAGTAGCCCCCGCTTGCCGCAACTAGAGAAAGCCCGCATGCAGCAACAAAAACCCAACGCAGCCTAAAACAAAAACAAATAAATAAATTTATTTTTTAACAAGAGCTTTGGAGTTAAGGATGGTGATTTTAAAATATGTCCATAAATTCTCTGATACACTTTCCTTTAAAAGATGAAGCTGAAGTGCTGGGGCCCCCGTGTCTGGGCGGTTTGTGCTTGCTGGTGGCAGCCACGTTGCTTTCTGATGGAGGAATGAAGTCGGTGCCTGTGGCTTCTGGGCTGGAATCAACTGTGCTCTCCCTGGAGGCAGAGGAGCTGAGCCAGAACTACGGCCAATACACTGGTAGTCGTTGGACAGACCACTGCTGCTGCAGGATGTGCAGGCTGTTACATTTTGCAAGCCATGAAGCATATATGGAGCCTCAAGTAAAACATGTTTCACAGTCTATCAAAATCTGCCCTCACCAGTGGCTATTACAGAGGTGAGTGTGAACCCAAAATGACAAAATGGGAAGCAGCATTAATACTAGGAGTAGGGGGCTTCCCTAGTGGCGCAGTGGTTGAGAATCTGCATGCCAATGCAGGGGACACGGGTTCAAGCCCTGGTCTGGGAAGATCCCACATGCCGCGGAGCGACTAGGGCCACATGAGCCACAGTTGCTGAGCCTGCGCGTCTGGAGCCTGTGCTCCGCAACAAGAGAGGCCGCGATAGTGAGAGGCCCGCGCACCGCGATGAAGAGCGGCCCCCACTTGCCGCAACTAGAGAAAGCCCTCGCACAGAAACGAAGACCCAACACAGCCATAAATTAATTAATTAATTAATTAATTAATAATTTTAAAAAAATACTAGGAGTAAGCCCTACAGCCAACAGAGATGCTCATGGACGTATTATGCATTTAAATCACCCAGACAAGGCAGGATCTCCTTAGATAACAGTCAAAAATCAATGAAGCTAAAGATTTACTAGAAGTTCAAGCTAGAAAATGAAGTATATGTATGATGAATTTTAAGTTCTTTTTCATTGATGTATATGAGTACCAGCTTTTATCATAAAATACCTCAATAAATAATAAATAAATAATTAAAAATAAAAGATGAAGCTTAATTCTCCTCTCTGTGAGTGTGGACTGAACTCAGTAACTTCCTTCTAATAAATAGAGTAATGTTCAGGGACTTCCCTGGCGGTCCAGTGGTTAAGACTCCACGCTTCCACTGCAGGGGGCACAGGTTTGATCCCTGGTCGGGGAACTAGGATCCCTCATGCCGCACAGCGCGGCCCAAAAGTAAAATAAAATAGAGTAATGTGCAAATAAGAGTGTGTGACTTCTGACACTAGATCATAAAAGATGTTACAGACTTCTCCTTGCCCTCAGATCACTTGCTGGAGGAAAGCCGATTGCTATGTTGTGAGGACACTCAAGTAGCCCTGTGGAGAGGTCCATGTGTCAAGGAACTGAGACCTCCTGCCAACAGCTAGCAAGGAACCAGGCCTTCTACTAACAGCCATGTGAGGGAACCATCTTGAAAGGGGAGGCTTCAGCTCCAGGTAAGGCTTCAGACAGCTGGAGTCCTGGCTGATGTCTTGACTGCAGCTTCATAAGAAACCCTGAATCAGAACCACCCATTTAAACCACTCCTGAATTCTTGACCCACAGAAACTGGGAAACAATATGTCTTGCCTTAAGCTGCTAAATTTTGGGGTAATTTGTTATTCAGCAATAGATAACTAATACAAAGCTGAAAGCTATAGATGCTCTAGAGCAGTGGGTCTGTAAATTTTCTCTAGAAGAGCCAGACAGTCAATATTTTAGGCTTTTGGACCATATGGTCTCTGTGGCAACTACCCAACTCTGCTGTCGCAGCAGGAGACTAGCCACACACAATAAGTAAACAAATGGGCATGGCTGTGTTCCAATAAAGCTTTATTTACAAACACAAGCAGCAAGGCTGTGGGCCATAGTTTGCCAGCCTCTGCTCTAGAGAAACCAATTTTAATGATATTAAGCAATGATTAGAAAGGAGTAATAGGAGATGGGGGATTTCCCAGCTAAAGGCTGCAAAGCCAACTACCAAGGAAACTCCTGATTAGAAAAGGATATGTGCACAATATGGTCACAGTTCTTTTTTTAACTTTCCCTGTAAGTTTTTTGCCCAGAGAAGAGAAATAAAATAATTGGAAGGGTGATGAGATTTTTTTCCCCTTAAGAAATCCTAGAATGAGGACTGAGAACCCACGAGGCAAGAGAATGAGAAAACTGAAAATAGGAGAAAACTGTTCTTATGGTCTTTTCGCCAAGCTGCTAAGACCTTTGAGCACCAGTGCCAAAGCTGGTGTTTTAAACATGCAAAGCAAGTTTGTTAATAATAGGAGGAAGATTATCTTCCATTAACACCTGGAAATAGGACAAGGAACTAAAAAGTAGTTGATAACTGTTAGTGGAAACTAAAAAGGGACCCAAACTTTACTTAAGTCTATTTCATACCATTTTGCTCTAAGTGTATCACATTTTCTTTGTGGTCCTTAGAACTTAGTAATTGTTCAGATCTGTAAACTTACTAAACGTATTATTATGGAAAAAACTCATAACTAATTGGAATAACATGCTGACCAGATGTCTGTTAGAAGGAAGCCTGACTGGATCTTACCACCATAGTGAGAAGTCACTATTTTTAGTGGCAACTCCTCAAATTGCAGACTCACCATGCAGCCATGCAACCCTGACCTGTTACAATCACAGCTAAGATTTACTGAATGCCTACTAAACACCAGGTGCTGGGCAAAACACATTACATGCATTATTTCATTTTATCCTTCCAATAACCCTATGAGGTCAGTAGTAGCATTATCTTCACCTTACAGATGAGAAAAAAACTGAGACTCAGTAACTTATTCAAAGTCACTCAGGTAATAAGGGGCGGAGCTAAAATTTGAACCTGGGAAGTCAACATATGGAGCCCACAGTCTTGACCTACACCTGCTGCAGACCCTGAGGAGAAAAGTTTAAGTGCAACATTGTGTGGTAGCGATGACCTTACATTTTCTTCCAAAGACAGTAAATTTAGTTGGGTGAAGAGAATTCAAATGCATTAAACAATTGGAAAACACTCTTACAAAACACAATAGTAACAATCATTCATTGCTATCTAGTAGAATAGCCTCTAATGGGGGGTTGGTTCCCAAATCAACATGTAAGGAAAAAAACTGAACATAGACAAATTACTCTAAAATTTCTTTAAATTGCTCATAAACTACTGTTCCATAGACATAGCTTTGTAAGGAAACAACAGATTCACATCTCCCTTCTCATGCTCACCCTGGGATATATCCAAATTTAGGGTAATGGCTGAGCTGTACCTTCAAAATTTGAATTCTCTCTCCTTCTCTCTTTCTCTCCTTCTCTCTTTCTCTCCTTTCTTCCCTCTCTTGTTGTGTATATTTGAATGTACATAATTTTAAAATACTTATGATGTTACTCCATTGTCATATGAACCTAGAATGGAATATAAATGTGAGGGCACCAAAGTAAAGAAAAGTAATAATTTTTCTTTTATAAACACAGCACAGGAATAAGTACCTCAGGGATTAGTCTGACATGTGTCTGTCATGGCATATACACACTGTCCATTCTCCTAAGCAAACCATCCTAGCCTACCCTGTGCACGGACATGATTCAAGCATAAGAGCCTCTGTCACAAGCAGAGCAAATTTCTCTTCCCTCCTAGTTGTCTAAAATCAGTACAAGGAAGTCCTAGCCATGGCAATCAGAGAAGAAAAGAAATAAAAGGAATACAAATTGCAAAAGAAGAAGTAAACTGTCACTGTTTGCAGATGACATGATACTATACATAGAGAATCCTAAAGATGCCACCAGAAACTACTAGAGCTAATCAATGACTTTGGTAAAGTTGCAGGATACAAAATTAATGCACAGAAATCTCTTGCATTCCTATACACTAATGGTGAAAAATCTGAAGAGAAATTAAAGAACACTTCCATTTACCATTGCAACAAAAAGAATAAAATACCTAGGAATAAACCTACCTATGGAGACAAAAGACCTGTATGGCAGAAAACTATAAGACACTGATGAAAGAAATTAAAGATGATACAAAAAAATAGAATTGAGGGACTTTTTTTTTTAACTGTTCACACCAACAATGTAGTTTATTTATTTATTTTATTAATTTATTTTATTTATTTATTTTTGTCTGTGTTGGGTCTTTGTTGCTGCGTGCGGTGCTTCTCTAGTTGCGGCGAGCGGGGGGCTACTCTTCCTTGCGGTGCGCGGGCTTCTCATTGCAGTGGCTTCTCTTGTTGCGGAGCACGGGCTCTAGGAGCGTGGACTTCAGTAGTTGTGGCTCCCGGGTTTCAGTAGTTGTGGCTCACGGGCTTAGTTGCTCGGCGGCAGACATGGTGGGGATCTCTCCCGGACCAGGGTTCGAACCCGTGTCCCCTGCACTGGCAGGCGGATTCTTAACCACTGCGCCACCAGGGAAGCCCGAGGGCTTTTTGAGATGACAGATGACAGAAACTTGGGTAACCGGGATCAAGAAATTTAGGAGATGCTGCCTTAGAAAAAGAAAAGTCAAGCAAATAGGAGGACAGGAAAGGACAATTAAGATGCTCTGCCAGGGAACTGATTTCAGAGAAAGAAGGCAAAGAAGGAAGGTGGAAAGAGAAAAAGCTCTCTGCAAAAATCCGTACATCCTGCATATTATTCCCAGGTCTCATTATATTGAGCCAAGTCCAGGAGGGAGCTTATTCACAAACAGAACGTCATAAGGTTAAAAAAGAAAAAAAGGAGGAATTGAAAAAGGGCTAGAACTAGGGTAGGGTGAGTAGACACACTCCCCTTGGTACCAATTTAAGAGGAACCAAAAACTCAATCATCAAGATAAATAATATTTAATGCAATAGTTAAAAAAATCAAATTGGGCAAGCTACAAGCCAGACACCTGCTTTGCAAATAAAGTTTACTGGAACCAAGGTCAGGCTCAGGGCGATTGAGGCAGGGTCATAAAAGTGCACAATAGCATTCTGTCTTCATTTCAAATTTGGTTTTTGTTCAACATAGATTTTTTTGCTCTAATTTTGAATTTAAAAAATACTACACTAAAACATTATTTATCTTGATTGCTGATTTCTGAGGCTCCCCTTAAATGTTTTGCCTTATTCACTGCACACTAGTCCTGACCTGGGTTGTAAAAGAGAGAGGGAGAAGGCAGAAAGAGATAGTCAGTGGTTTAAAGACTTATGCAGGGATTTGGGGTCAAGACCTAAAGCAGAAAAGTTGGAGATTCCATTTTATCCTGCTGTGTGCATTCTGTGCCCTGGGCGCCCTCATGCCAATGAAGGCTGTTCTTTCATTGAGCTCCTTCTCTTGCTTTGGCAGCTGCACTCACTTTTATATGCAGGTTCTGGAATGCTGGGAGCTGTATGGCAGCCAACGTCTCTCCTCTCCCTTCTCAAACATGACATTCTCTGTAATTCACTTACAGACACCTCTTTCCTTAGCCTTCTCACCCAGGGAGCCTGATCAAGGAATCTAAGAACTAAGCCTCATTTGCCTTCTCTGGGTATGCAAGTGAATTTGCATATATCTTGTGTCCATTTGCATTCTCCTCACATGGGGCATTTAGAATAAAAACAACATTCATGAATCAAAATGAAGCTTGTTCCATTCTTTCTCTGTCAAAGTATGGTGCAAGTAAAAGGATACCGCAGTGTAAGAAAAGAGCTGAAATTATATTTGCCATGGTTATGTGTAGTTTTAAAAGCAATCCAATTTGGTGGCATTTACCACCACAGAATTGGCGTTTATAGGTTTAGCCTAGAAGAACGTAATCATTCATGACTGAAATGGCTACCCCCTTCCTCTACTATTCTTGTAGAAATTTGAGCCAAGGGCCCCTAAAAGCTGAAACTGCCCTCTTTTCCTCCCCCTGGTCACCACTTAAAGGGTGGGAAGCCTGATGGTTCCAGTTAATTGATTTCTTCATTTGAGATGAAATGCATGAAGAACCAACTAAAAAGGAGAAAAGGAAGAAGGAGTGATGCCCCTCATCCTCCCTCAGCCCTTTGGAAGCTAAAAGAACTACGGGAAGGAAAAGAGTAGTCTGGTATGAACACTGCACAGAATTTCATCTAAAGAAACAAAGTGAACAGTGGACTACTGGTCTCAAAATGAGAGGGAACCCAAAATGATGAAAACTGATACAATAAATAACAAGGGCAAGTTCATATTAGAGTTTTTTTTAAAAGTAGAACTGTTAAGTAAGAATATGTCAACGTGCTTCCAGCACTAAGAGAAAAAGTACCTAGCCAGAGTGTGGGATCCTTACAATCTGTGTGACAGGTAGATAGTTCAGTAAATAAGGATGTCTCAAACCTTCACAGCTTGAGAAAAATCCCCTTAGTGCATTTAACCTCCTTATCTTATAATACCCAGTTCTTGAAGCAACTTTCTGGTTATCGGATGATTTGTAACCAAGAAAAGGGGTGCTCTAGAGAATGGATTTCTCTTTTCAAACAGATACACCTCTTACTATAACTACCGAAGTGACATCCTGGTTTATAATTCAGAGTTTTTGCTTGTTTGTTTTTTTGTGTTTTTAAAATTTTATCTATTTATTTATTTATTTTTGGCTGCATTGGGTCTTTGTTGCTGTGTGCGGGCTTTCTCTAGTTGCGACGAGTGGGGGCTACTCTTCATTGTGGTGCACAGGCTTCTCTTGTTGTGGAGCATGGGCTCTAGGCACACGGGCTTCAGTAGTTGTGGCACGTGGGCTCAGTAGTTGTGGCTCGCCGGCTCTAGAGCACAGGCTCAGTAGTTGTGGCTCACGGGCTTAGTTGCTCCGCGGCAGGCACGTGGGATCTTCCCAGACCAGGGCTCGAACCCGTGTCCCCTGCATTGGCAGGTGGATTCAAA
Source organism: Balaenoptera musculus (assembly GCF_009873245.2). Lineage (NCBI taxonomy): Eukaryota > Metazoa > Chordata > Mammalia > Artiodactyla > Balaenopteridae > Balaenoptera > Balaenoptera musculus. Next base: position 116,030,061 of record NC_045787.1, read on the forward strand.
CCACTGCACCACCAGGGAAGCCCCTAATTCAGAGTTTTATACATTTGGTTTAATTGATGCCTAATTCAACTCCTGGTTGAACTGATAAAATCAAGCTTCTGACCAACCTGTCAACAAGTCTTATCATTTCTGCCTTCAAAATGTCATATGCAGGACTTCCCTGCATGGGAATGGTGAATTCCACCATTTTGTCTTCCAGGTCACTTATCCGTTCTTCTGCCTCAGTTATTCTGCTATCGATTTCTTCTAGTGTATTTTTCATTTCAGTTATTGTATTGTTCATCTCTGTTTGTTCTTTAATTCTTCTAGGTGTTTGTTCTTTAATTCTTCTAGGTCTTTGTTAAACATTTCTTGCATCTTCTCGATCTTTGCCTCCATTCTTTTTCTGAGGTCCTGGATCATCTTCACTATCATTATTCTGAATTCTTTTTCTGGAAGGTTGTCTATCTCCACTTCATTTAGTTGTTTTTCTGGGGTTTTATCTTGTTTCTTCATCTGGTACATAGTCTTCTGCCTTTTCATTTTGTCTATCTTTTTGAGAATGTGGTTTTCGTTCCACAGGCTGCAGGATTGTAGTTCTTCTTGCTTCTTTGGGAACAGTAGATTTTTATAAAATACTTCTATAACCATTTAAATTTTTACAATGGCCATGTAGTTATTTTATATTAAACATTAATTTATAGTGATTGATAATGTAGTAACTGAAGCAATGCATATATTCTATGTGGATTTATTAATTCAAATCTATTACATACACACACACAAAGTGAGTGTAAAAGTAAGCACTAACACATGCAAAAGAAAACATGTCAAACAATTACGGAATTTCTCATTAAGTAGTGGGATACTAGATGATTTTTATTTTCTCCTTTAAAATTATTTTTCTAGATTTTTATAAGGATCCTGGTACAGTTTTCTCTGCTGCAAATAGCACTCATTGTTTATCCTTTCCTCCTTTTTTTAAAAAAATTATTTATTTATTTATTTATTTATTTATTTAGGTTGTGCTGGGTCTTCGTTGCAGTGTGTGGGCTCTTCACTGCAGTGCGCAGACTTCTCTAGTTGCAGCGCGAGGGCTCTAGAGCGCGAGGGCTCAGTAATTGTGGTGTAAGGGCTCAGTTTCGGTATGTGGGATCTTAGTTCCCTGATCAGGGATCAAACCCGGGTCCCCTCCAGTGGGAGCATGGAATCTTAACCACTGGACCACCAGAGAACTCCCTGTTTATTCTTTCCAAGTTATAAAAATTATTCGTTTTCAGAGTAGAAAACTTAGAAAATACGTAAAAATTTAAAGGAACACTATCAAAATTCACCTATAACTTCAACATCCAAAGATAACCATTGTTAACCTCTTGGTTAATGTCCTTCTGGTCCTTTTGTAGTGTTTTTCTTATTAAAAATATGATCATATCTGCTTTGTGATCTATGTTTTTGTTTGTTTGACATATTATCCAGAATATTTCTCCATGTCCATAAAGTATTCTCCAATATGATTTTTATAACTGCATAATATTCCATAATAGGAGATATTATAATTTACTAAGCCAACTCTACTTCTGGACTGTCCCAATTTTTTTTAACATTCTAAATAACCCATCAATGAACATTCTTTTGACTATATCTTCACATCTATCCCATTATTTCCTCTGGGTAGATTCCTAAAGTTGAAATTTCTGGGCCAAAGGGTAAGGCATAAATTTTTTATTGTGGTAAAATGCATATAACATTCAATTTACGATTTTAACCATATAAAGTGTACAATTTAATGGCATCAAGTACATTTACAATGTTGTGCAAACATCACGACCGACTAGTTTCAGAACTTTTTCATTATCCCAAACAAAAATCTCATACCCCTTTAGCGGTAATTTCCTAGCCTCTCCTTCCCCTAGCCCCTGACAACCACTAATCTGCTTTCTATCTCTATTGGGCCATAGAGACTGATTTGCCTCAGTATCTAGATTTGCCTATTCTGGATATTTCATATAAATAGAAACCTACAACATTTGGTCCTTTGTGCTTGGCTTCTTTCACTTAGCATAATGTTCTTAAGCTTTATCTATGTTGTAGCATGTATTAGTACTTCATTCCTTTATATGACTGAATAATATTCCTTTCTATAGATATACCACATTTTGTTTATCCAGTCATCTGTGGGTGTTTGGGTTGTTTCTACTTTTTGGCTGCTCTGAACATTTGTGTGCAAGTTTTTGTTTGAATATCTGTTTTTAATTCTTTCGAATATACAATTGACCCTTGAATAACACAGGGGTTAGGGGTGCTGACACTCCGGGCAGCCGAAAATCCACATATAACTTTACAGTCCCTCCATATCCTTGGTTACGCACCCTCAGATTCAACCAATCTCAGATCTTGTAGTACTGTGATACATATTTATTGAAAAAAATCCACGTATAAGTGATTCCTGGCAATTTAAACCTGTATTGTTCAAGGGTCATCTGTATACCCAGGAGTAGAATTACCAGATCATGTGACAATTCTATATTTAACTTCTTGAGGAACTGCCGAACTGTTTTCCACAGTGGGCTGCACCCTTTTACATTCCCATCAGCAACGTATAGCGTTTGAATTTCTCCACATCCTTGTCAACACTTGTTATTTTCTGTTGTTTTTGTTGTTTTTTAAAATGACCATCCTAGTGGGTAAGAAGTGGTATCTCATTTTGGTTTTGATTTGCATTTCCCTAAAGACTAATGATGTTGAGCATCTTGTCATGTTCTTGTTGGCCATTTGTGTATATTCTTTGGAGAAATGTCTATTCAAATTCTTTGTCCATTTTTTTTTATTATTATTATTTTTTTGGCTGCGTCGGGCCTTAGTTGTGGCATGCGGGATCTTCGTTGAGGCATGCAGGATCTTTTTGTTGTGGTGCGCGGGCTCTTTGTTGAGGCTCATGGGCTTCTTTCTAGTTGCGGGCATGCAGGTTTTCTCTCTCCAGTTGTGGCGCAAGGGCTCCGGCTCCAGAGTGCGTGGACTCTGTAGTTTTGCAGCACACGGTCTCTCTTGTTGAGGCACGCGAGCTCAGTAGTTGTGGCACGTGGGCTTAGTTGCCCCGTGGCATGTGGGATCTTAGTTCCTTGACCAGGGGTTGAACCTGCGTCCCCTGCATTGTAAGGCCAATTCTTTACCACTGGACCACTGGGGAAGTCTCCTTTGTCCATTTTTAAATTGAGTTGTCTTTTTATTGTTGAGTTGTAAGAGTTCTTTATATATTCTGGTTACTAATCCTTATCAGATATATGATTTACAAATATTTTCTCCCATTCTGTGGGTTGTCTTTTCACTCTGTTGATAATGTTCTTTGATGCACAAAAGGTTTTAATTTTATGAAGTCTAATTGTCTATTTTTTTTCTTTTATTGCTTGTGCTTTTGATGTCATAATTAAGAAACAACTGCCAAACCTAAAGTCATGAAGATTTGACACTAAGTTTTTTTCAAAAGGTTTTATAGTTTTAACTCTTATTAAATATAATGATCCCTATCTTTGATCCATTTTAAATTAATTTTTGTATATGGTGTGAGGTCAGGATCCAACTTAATTCCTTTGCATGTGGATATCCAGTTGTTCCAGCACAATTTGCTAAAAAGATTATTTTTTCCCCCATCGAATAGTCTTGGAACCCTTGTTTAAAATCAAAGTATTACTTTGAGATCAGAAAACAAAATCAAATAAATATGTATATGTAGAATGTGTCTCTTCTTTTCTTCTCTATTACTTCTATCACCTTTCATCATGTTTTTATGCCCTCATACTCAGATTAATGTAATAGCCTTCTAATTACCCTGCTTATCAGTGACAGAGTAATATCTCTTTACTACTACCATGTTATTTCCTTACTCAAGAGTGGGTCAGGTTGCTACTGTCTAAATATTAATTGGTGACTAGACCTCAGAGCATAGTTACCTCACCAAAGTACAGTCAACTGTACCTCTTAGCCTAAAATAACCAGCCAGCCTTACCCATTGCTTCTACTATAAATGGATCTGAAGGAAAATTGAGTTAAAATATATTCAAGACTGAAGGAATAAGGAGATATATCCTTTTTAGCAGGATGTAAAAATAGTATTTTGAGCTCAAAATTATCTGTCATTTATTCTTGCCATAAGCATTAACTGGACACCTACTACATCTCAGGGTTACAAGAAGGAAGAAGACGCAAATGCTGTGCTCTAATTGCACAGAGTTTAGAAGAGGAGACAGTTATTTAAAAAGATAAATTATAATCTAACATTGTAAGTGCAATAATGAAAGTGTGAATAAAACATTGTGGAAACACCAAAGTGCAGCAAGTTTAATAATAGGAATATTTCCTTTTTCCTTAATAGATCTGTTAAATTGCCACTATAATTACCTAGAACTATTTTTTGTAGTATTTCCCATCACCAGTTTATCTTTTAATTCATTCATTTACAAATATTTATTAATTGGCTACTCAATGCAGACAAAAGCACAAAGAAATTTCTAATCTGGTTGGGATTGAAGTATGATATATGAAAAGCTAAAAAGTAATATAGCTGTGAAGTTTTCAGTAACTTTTTTTTTTTTTTTTGGCTGCGCTGGGTCTTTGTTGCAGCATGTGGGCTCTTCATTGAGGGCCTCTCTCTAGTTGCAGTGTGCGGGCTTCTCTAGTTGCAGTGCGGGGGCTCTCTAGTTGTGGCGCCCAGTGTTCCAGAGCACACAGGATCACTAGGTGCGGTGCGCAAGCTTCTCTCTAGTTGCAGCGCACGGGTTTAGTTGCCCCGCGGCATATGGGATCTTAATTCCCTGACCAGGTATCAAACCCACATCCCCTGCATTGGAAGGCGGATTCTTTTTTCTTTTTTCTTTTTTTTTAAAGATTTATTGATTGATTGCTATGTTGGGTCTTCGTTTCTGTGCTAGGGCTTTCTCTAGTTGCGGCAAGCGGGGGCCACTCTTCATCGCAGTGCGCGGGCCTCTCACTATCGTGGCCTCTCTTGTTGCGGAGCACAGGCTCCAGACGCGCAGGCTCAGTAGTTGTGGCTCACGGGCCCTGTTGCTCCGCGGCATGTGGGATCTTCCCAGACCAGGGCGCGAACCCGCGTCCCCTGCATTAGCAGGCAGATTCTCAACCACTGCACCACCAGGGAAACCTGGAAGGCGGATTCTTAACCGCTGGACCATCAGGGAAGACCCAACATTTTCCAATTTTGTGATATGTTTAAAAATCATATAAAATTAATACGTTAGAAAAAAATAATATAGTATGAGTCAATAGCTCTGACCTAAGAGGAAGAACTAGGTGAGCAGTATAAATTAGCAGTTCTCAACCATGATGCCTCAGTACAGCGATATGTTACTATAAATTGTGCAGCATGTCACAGTAATGTGTATCCATAATTAAGTCCATACGTAACCATTATCAGAGTTTGCACTTTATTTCACACACACGCACACACACACAGAATTGAAAGTTATTCTTATGATAACATCATTCTCATTTATTTGCATCCTAATATACTTACTTGAGTGGTCTAACTAATGAATTCTCAAGGGGGGAAAGATCGATGTATCCACAAGAAACTCCATGAGGAATTCAAAAAATGGGTAGTACTTAGAGATAAATTGGAGAAGGTCACAACCCTCTATGTGGGAAAGATGAGAATGTGCATGATGTATCAGGAGAAATAAATAGACTGACCTACATGAGCAGCGGTTTACAGAGGGAAGTATAGCAACAAATAAGTTAGGAAGTCTTATAGTAGACAATTGTTTTTGCTGCTCTGCATCCCTTTAACCTTCTTCTGGTAATATGACCCTAATTTCGTCTTGCAAATCACCCTCTCCCTCTTTTCTGACTAGATGAACTTTGGGTAGAATTGACTCTAACCACAGTCCAGGAGTGAATATGTGACTCAGACCTGGTGAATCAATGTCATAGTCCTCAATTTGTAGAGATGATTCAGGAATGGGCAATAAGACGCAATGAGACTTTTACTAAGAGAGCCACATGGTCTTATCTTCTGAAATTGCTAATAGTAACAATGCTGTGAGCTTGGAGCTGCTGGCAGGTGAGCACTTTGTGCCAGGAAATGATTCAATATAGCAGAAGAAAGAACTGAGAGATGAAGAGAGGGAGTAAGTCCCAGTGATACCATCCAGCTCCTGGATCAAAGCATGACTGAAACCAGTAACCCCTAGACTTTGCAGTTATTTAGCCGATATATATATATATATATTTTTTAATAAATTTATTTTATTTTTTAATTTATTTTGGCTGCTTTCGGTCTTCGTTGCTGTGCACAGGCTTTCTCTAGTTGCAGTGAGCAGAGGCTACTCTTTGTTGCGGTGCACGGGCTCTAGGTGTGTGGGCTTCAGTAGTTGTGGCACACAGGCTCAGTAGTTGTGGCTTGCGGGCTCTAGAGTGCAGGCTTAGTAGTTGGGGCGCACGGGCTTAGTTGCTCTGTGGCATGTGGGATCTTCCTGGACCAGGGATAGAACCTATGTCCCCTGCATTGGCAAGCAGATTCTTAACCACTGCGCCACCAGGGAAGTCCTATGCTAGCCAGTAGATTTCCATATTACTTAGCCTTTTAAGTTAGATTTTCTGTCATACATAACAAAAGAATTCTAAATTATTTGGGTCTGTTGGCCAGTTATTAATTATCCTATGGGACAAGGTTAGAAATTAAGACTTGACCCTATGAGGGGGCCACTGGAAAAAAAATAGTTTTTAAAGCAGATGTGGGACAGAATGAACATCATTTTTTTCATTATCAAGGAAGCAAATTACCACCAAGAGTAATTTATTTTGAGATGCGCATACAGTAGTAGAAATGAGATTACATCTCAGACTTCCTAGACTGTGGACCTAAACTGCTTGCCCTCTATGTCATTCTGTTGTAGCTAGAACTTAGTACTTTTCAAATGTGTAATCCTATCTTTTACTTAGTTCAAGTTAGACACAGAGGTCAATTAGGCTTTGAGCAAGTGAATTTCTTAAAGTATGATCCATCTTAATATGTTCAAAATAATATGGGTTTTCAATGAATATGGTAGTGATAATGTTGTCTATACCTTAACAGCCAATGAAATGTAGCAGAAATATAGTGCCATACAAAGAATGCATCTAAAACCACTCCCCTGAATATGAAATCCATGTTTTCATGTACATCAAATTATATCAATAACTGATTTGTTTAAAAAAAAGTTCAAAAGGGAAAACTAAGAGAGTAGGGTCCTATTCATGATTCCTTAACAGTTCTGTATGATTGAGTAAATCATGTTTCCTTCTTTATGATTCAATTTTCCTACTTCAAAGATAGAAAAATGATAATACTGAACTTAAAATACAAGAAGATTTAAATATGGCCTTAACCATCTTCATCTATGTTCATCAGACACTTGAAGAACATCAGGGAAAGGTACTCTAGGAATATAGAAATAATAATAAAAGTTAAAATTGAGTACTTACTATGTTCTAGGCACCATTCTAAATGTTTTACATGTATTAAACTATTTATGCCTTACAACAGCCCTATGAGGTAAATATCATTATTATCCCCATTTTGCTGAGGCTCAGAAGAGTTACGATTCTTGCCCCAAAGCCCAAAGCTAGCCAAGATTTGAACCTAGGCAACTGTATACTGTCTTTCTACTTATCTAATACTGCAGTAGATAATCTATAAAAAGAATAATAAACGTGAAGGAAAAAATTCTGAACAGGCAAAAGCGATGTCACAAGTTTTTAATGTCTTTCATTTTGTCATAAGGGATTCCCTCAGGCTCAAGGCCTATTGACTTTCATCTTAGGCACAATTTTTAAAAGTGTGTTGATATTTTTTAAACTCATGGAAGGTGAGCACCAGGATGGTAGTATGTGAAAGTGGGGAGAGGTGGTTACATTCTGGATATGTTAGGAATTATATTACACTATGAAGCTGGCTTTTTTTTTTTTTTTTAATTAGCAATCCTCAATACATGTAAATATTTTCTATCAGTTCAGTTTTCCAGAGAAAGATCTCCCCCTATCTCCTGCCTGGTGATAGCAATAGTCTGGCTGCTAGCTTTCTAGAGCTGGGTAGGGAAAAGAGCAGAGTGTCCTGTTTAGAATGCAGACTTTCATGTTTTCATACCCATTCCTCAGAGCCTGGTATGTCCAAATCCAGAGCCTCTCTAGTTCAGTTTCTCCAGAGGATGACACCTTCTGTCTCCTGCATGGAAGGAGAGAAACACATCTGGCTACTTGGGGTAGGTGTAGGGAATGAGGATCGAGGTTCTACATGATCCCTACACAGACTTGTAAATAATCCACCCCCTTCTAGCCCCTTCCCTCCTTGCACATATTCTTTGCCCCTCCAATTCCTGTGGCTTTCTGAGGATCCTTGGGACAAGTCTGTGTGCCTATTGCTGGTGTCTGCTTCATCTGCAGTACCTAAGTTTTACCTTTCTCTGACTTAAGCCATATTTCTTTTGTCCACCCACTTTTAGCCTTCACATACTGTGCCTTGGGGTTAAAGATGTTTCTTAATGTCATTGAATATGGAGTTCATGTTTTTATTTCTTGTTCTCCTCCTACAAATGCCTTTAAACATATTAAATATGCCTAATATCACTCATAGAAAACTGCAAATTAAAACTTCAACAAGATACCCCTTTCCATCTATAGGATTAGCAAAGATTATTTGCAAAGTTATTGGCAGGCCTCAGTTTCTCACTGGCTGTTGGCTGGAAACCTCATAAGCCTTTCCATAGGTAGATTGTCTGAGTGTCTTCAAGACATAGCAACTGGCTTCCTCTAGAACAAGTGATAGAAGAGAGAGAAAGCCCAAGATAGAAGCTACGGGGTTTTTTTAAAACAACAACTTTATTGAGATATACATAAAGTTACACACAGGTTTTTGACTGTGTGGGGTGGGGGCAGGGGTGTGGGAAGTGGCGGGGGTCAGGACCCCTAACCCCCTGCATTGTTCAAGGGTCAACTGTAATTCATATACCATACAATTCACACATTCAAAGTATACAATTCAATGGCTTGTACATTTACAGAGTTTCTCAACCATCACCACAATCAGTTAAAGCATTTTCAGTACTGCCAAAAGAAACCCTGAACTAAGCTATTGCACCCCAAATTCCCCCACCCCAACCTTCCAGCCTAGGCGACTATCAATCTACTTTCTGTCTCTATAGATTTGCTGATTCTGGACATTACGTATAAATGGAATTATACAATATGTGGAATCTTGTGACTGGCTTCTTTCACTAAGGTTGAACCATGTTGTAGCATATATCAGTATTTCATTTCTTTTTATTATGTGCTCTCTTTTTTCACTATCTTTCAGTGAAATTCCTACTTATTTATATTTACATATCCAGGTTTTTCTCTCTCTCACTTTTTTAGGTACAAGAAAGACCTGGGCCTTCTTGGCTCAGGATCTGGGTTAACACTTCCCAACCTCAGAAACAGTTCCCTTTAGAACTGAGGTTCTAGTTTGGCCCATGGTCCTTGGGTTCTTAAAGTCTTTTATAACCTAATCTTGCAAGCGACATACCACTACTTCTGCCATATTCTGTTGGTCAGACAAACCAATTCTCATACAGTGGGGGAGAGGACAACACAAGGGTATGAATACCAGAAGGCAGGAATCAGGGCCTTCTTGAAGGCTGACTACTACAGTGAGGATGTTGTCATGTTGCAATCCATGTTAGAAGTAAAGGCTTAAACCTCTAGCTTTGCCTCATCTTATAGATCACCACTTACAAGATCACAAAAGCAAACAAACAAAAAGCTCACTTACACTGCATGGTATAAAGGAAAAGCCCCCACTTAGAGGGAGCTTTGGCAGGAGTCAGTCTTACTTCAGCAGGACCTGATGTCCCTTGATTAGTATAGAAGTGAATATCTGGTATTATGGGAATGAGGGAAGGAGGCATAACACTTGGTTTTAAAATAGAACGTTGAAGAAACCAATGGCTGATAGCAACTTGACTAATCACAGTATTAGCTATATAAATAAAGTTGAAAAACACTCACCTGGCATAAATGTATTCACCCTGATGAATGATTATCTCCAAAAATAGCTGTAGTACAATAAAGAAGAAAGTAACTGCAGCTTTCTTATGAAAGCATGAATATTCACTCAGTCATTTTGTCAGTCAACAAGTATTAATGATACAGAGGGGACTTTTGCACTCAATTAATATTCTCTGAGTTTCCCTTTGGGATATGACACTGTATTTAATAATATAATAAAGAAACATAAAACAAATACACGGTCCCTGCCTTCAAAAATCTTTCATTCAAAGGCAAAAAAAAAAAAAAGACAAATGACAAACTGATATTTGTTTATTTTTATTGTTATGTTTTATTTGATATTTGTTTTTAAAGACACAAGGAGCTATAAATGTTCTGCTTAAAAATATACATATATTGCCACTTGTAAATTCTTTTTCCGTCTCCATGTGTTTTTAGTTATTGATGAAAACTGTTTATATACAAGATGAATTTTTTTTCAGTTAAAAAACACACAAACACATTTTAGGGTACCATCTGTTTGGGCTTATTTTCCTGGTTATTGTGTGTGGGTCAATTCAGTGGGTAACAGTAGTAAGATGAACATCTGGAGTTTTGAAATTTCTTTGAGAGATTAATTTACATTGCATCATGTAACCATGTCAAAAGAGGGCAAGTTGAATCTCTGGTCAATTAAAATACAAGGAAATACACAAAGATATCTTTACTAAACTTGATTCAGTGAAAATATTTCAGATCAACAGACTGTAGGAGCTTTTTACTTAAAATAGTTTTACAGATAGGTTTAACTCAAGACTCGATTGATTTATGATGGGTCAATAGTAAAGAATACAATTTTGCATATTTCCATTTCTGCAGAGCATTAACAAGAAATTTTAGTTTGTGTATAATTTGGTATTTATGCAAAATCAACTTAAAAGCAATATTCACACTACCCAGTTAGCAGCCTCCACCCTATCTCAGTTTTTATACCCTTAGAAACTAACACACAAATAGATGACTTTCCCTCAGAGGAACTCCCAGGCACAGTAATGTCAAATGAGGCTGTAAACTCTTAATATAGAAAGGAAGAGGAAGTTGAAAAAGCTTTAGGTAAAGATGACTTTCTTCCGTCCTATAAAAAGTATATATATACCATTTTATCCCCTCTAGACCAGCAAAAATTTAAGTGTAACAATACCAAATATTGAAGAGTAAGTGGAATTCTTATAAACTGTGGGAATAGTAGAAAACTGTTTGGCATTAATTATCTCACAAAGATGAATATTTGCATACTCTACAACCAACAACTCTACTCCTACGTATATGACCAAGAGAAACCCTTGCATGTGTGTCCAGGAGGCATGCATAAAAATTTTATAGCAACAATGTTTATAATTATTTAAAAGGCTAGAAACAAGCCAACTATGTATCAACAGAAGAATAAATTGTGATATATTCACACAATAGAATGTTATATGGTACTGAAAATCAACAATCATTGTATACAACAACATGAATGAATCTTGGAAACATAATACTGAGTTAAAAGAGCAAATCCCAGAAAACTATATATTGAGTGAAAGCATTTTTTATAAAGCTCAGAAACATACAAATTAAACAATATATTATTTTAGCACATATACATTTGTGATAAAACTAAATTAAAAAAAAAAACAGCACAAAATTTAGGATACTGTTACCTCCGTGGGCAGGAGGAAGAGATAGAGGAGAAACACGATTGTAGATGTAATTTACTGGTAAATATTCTAGTTCTTGGGTTGGGTAGTTCATTACATGATTAAGTTTTATAACCAATATATGTGTTCCATATATCTTTTGCATGTATTAAAAAGAAAAAAAATTAAGAGATTGATATAATTTATCCTCATCTTCTCCAAGTGAGAGCTGATTCTTATTCTGCATGTAAAGAAACCGAGGGTAATGATATCACTTACATGTAGAATCTAAAAACGTTAAACCTGTAAAAAAAAAAAAAAAAAAAAAACAGAGAGAGAGGTAAAATAGTGGTTATCAGGGGTGGGGGTGGGGGGATAAGGGTGATGGTGTTTAAGGGTACAAACTTGAATGAGTAGTAAATAAGCCATAGAGTCTAATGCATAGTATAATGAATATAGACAGTACTATTGTATTACAATTATGTAATGAAATAAATACTGCTACATTGGCAATCATATTACAATATATAAATGTATCAAAGTAACACACTGCACATCTTAAACTTACACAATGTTACATGTCAAATTTATTCAAAAAAAGAAAAAGAAAAAGAAAGAAATTTAGGGTGGTATGACCCTATCTTCAAATAAGGAATAAGACAAAGAGTTCTGCAAAATAGAAACCCCCTCAAAGCTACTGATAGATTTTTTAAAAGAGAATGGTCTGTCTAGCTGGAGCCAAGAAAATACAAGTGAAATAAAATCCAAGTGAATTAAATGGGAATTTTTTTTCTAACATGTGAATGGATTGTGTGATAAACTGAACCTCTTACCTGCCAGGAAATAGTGATGATCCAAGATGGGAATCTCAGCATCACTAGGTGAAGTAAAAACTTCCAGAGATAAAAGGAGCAAGACAAATTTCAGGGAAACGGGAGGTTCGGAACAGAATACCCAGGATAAAATGAGCAAAAAATACAAAGGCTAAATGGATTAATTCTTTTTTTCACTTTTCTTTAACTTAGACTGTGCAGCAGGGACGGGGAAGGGACAGAGGTAATAGAGATAATTAAGACACAGTCCCAGCTCTCAAGGAACTCATATTCTAGTAATCAGAGAAAAACCTTTCAATGTGTAAATGGAAGAGATACTTCTCTACAGAACCCATAAACAGTTTTTCAGATGGAGTAAAATGGCCCAAAACCTAGAAAAGGGAAGAATACTTGGAGGTTTTCAAGAACAATGCAGGTGGCGAATCTAGTAGTGAGGAAGAGGACAGTTTTAATCTCAGGCCAACGCCGGTGAGCCTGAAATCGGAAGGAAAAAAAAAAGAAAGAGAACTTGGCTTGGGCCTTGAGTGAAGGGCAGGAAAAGTTGGTGCCACAGTGGGTGGGAGTTCACATTTATGGAATACTTACTGTGTGTGCCAGATCCTCTTCTAAATGCTTTTATGAATTAACTAATTTAACCCTTAGAGTATACCTATGAGGCACTTGGTATTATTACCCTCATTTGATAAATGAGGAAACTGGGGCCTATAGATGTTGAGTAATTTGCCAAAGTCACAAAGTTAGGAATTTGAAAGCAGAGTTTTGAACCTAGGAGATTTGATTACCCAGCCCACATTCTTGACCACCACACTGAACAGACGATGTTTTGCCTATATAAAAATTAGGGAAAACAGAAGAGCTAAAAAAGTATTTCATCATATGAATTCATTAATGTTTATATACAGTTGAGGTAAACTGTAAATATTAAGATTTTTACCCCAAGACATTATTACATCTTGGTAAATATTAATGGTGTGCCTCAAAACATTTTTTTTTCCAGGTGAGTGAAGCCATCTATATTTATTTATTTATTTTTAACATCTTTATTGGAGTATAATTGCTTTACAATGGTGTGTTAGTGTCTGCTTTATAACAAAGTGAATCAGTTATACATGTACATATATCCCTATATCTCTTCCCTCTTGCATCTCCCTCCCTCCCACCCTCCCTATCCCACCCCTCTAGGTGGTCACAAAGCACCAAGCTGATCTCCCTGTGCTATGCGGCTGCTTCCCACTAGCTATCTATTTTACGTTTGCCTCAAAACTTTTGTACTGGGCACTAGGAACATGGAATATTGCAGAACTAGTGGAGAAAAGCTGTGTCTCCAGGGCATGGTCTTAGGAGAAGAATCTCATCTTTTGGATCCCTCAGGAGACAGAAAGTTACTCAAGGTAAGCCTTGGCAAAGACCTCAATTTCTCATGTAATAAACTGATGTACTTTATAGCCAATCTCAACCCACATACATATTTATTCAGTCTCTCTTTGCTTTCTCAGCAATTTAATAACTGACTTGTGGGCTCATTTGCTTCAGCACTATGCTAATGAGGTAAAATTGATGGGTTTAATTCCTTTTCAGCTCTAGTGGCCATGAACTGCACCCCTAAACTTAGCATACATGAGCTGTCGAGTGACCCCAGAGAAACTGTTTGGCTCAGAACAAGTCTATCAACGTTACACAAAAGATAATGCTTTACTGAGTATGTGTCAGAACCTTCATGTTTGTATTCAAGGACAACACATTAATTTTCACAGAGAACAAATAAAGTGATTTGTTTAATGTCTCACAATGGATCTCTGGGACAATCAAGAATAGATTCTTGGAAAGTTCAACGTAATACACTTACTCAAATTGACCCTACCTATGTTATACGGTCATAATAAAGTCTTTGCACAACCTCATGACATATACTCAATCAATCTTGATTTTAGGTAGCCAATAAATAACAAGTAAATAAATAAAAGCAGAAATTATCTCAGTTTGTAATTACTTATGGAAGAACTCTTACCTGAGGACAAACTAATGAAAACATAATCAATTCCAACTCAATAACACAAATTTAATATGCCTAGAATAAAGTGATCTGAAGTAAGTTATGTAATTCATTGAGAGAAACTTACAAAGCAGTGACAGAGGTTTATTTGGCAGATGCTACTGCTCAATAAACTAGATCTAAACTTTTAATATGATCTGACATTTGACAAGACCACAATAATAAGGGAGGTGTCTCATAATTATCCAAAGATATTCAAATAAAAAGGATGGTGAAAGATGAAGTTAAACTGGAAACTTGTTAGACTGAGAATGAGAATAAGTAAATCTCTAATGTCAGTTTGAAATAGAAATGGCTGAAATTATAGCAGGAGCCAATAAAATGAAAAAAATGGACAGATATTTGTTTGTAAATAAAATGTAAAGTTTTGATGTCTGATACTTCAGAGTAGAAGGAAAAAAACTATGCTCTTGGAAAGGGCTTATATTCAAAACTTCTCCAAAGAAGAAGGGAGGGTGAGAGGGATGGGGAGAGGGAGAGTTAGTTTAGTGGCAAAGGGTGCAAACTATGAAGGAAAATTGTCTAGGTTTAATTCTTGACTTTGTCACTTAGTACCTGTGTGATTTTTAGCAGCTTTCTTAATCTCTCTGTGGCTCATTTTTCTCATCTGTAAAACGAGTATAATAGAACTTACTCATAAGGTTGCTGTGAGGATTTTATGAGGTAATAAATAAAGAGTATTTACACAGTGCCAGGTACATAATACGAGCATTATATAAACATTATACTTTTGAATAAAAGATATCTAAAGATTAACATCAGTGATGATATTTAATCAGAGAACCAAGAAGTAATCTGATACAGGTCTGCAATCTTTTATCCCAAATCCTTAGGGTCAGATGTGTTTCTGAATTAATATTCGTTTCATATTTTAGGAATGTAAGATATTATGCTACCTATGTTTTACTTAACTTGTGTTGCCTGGGGCAGCATACCTTAATCAAACACATATTTCCACAATGAAATGCATCAATAGTCACACCAAATGGACCAAATAAAGACTTTAAACAGAGTCATGTCAGTTCAGATCCATTTTTGCCACAAAATGAATTTTAAAAGTTTTTGGATTTTGGAATTGCAGATAAGGGACTGTGAAGCTTTGTCTGTAGAGCCATAAATCTTATTGTATTAAATAATGGAATAATAATCATGGGAAATATAGAGCAATGCTGATATTAAATGAAAAACTTTTCTGAAAACCTAATGAATTTCTTTTTTCTCTTAAGAAAAAAAAATGTATACATAGTGTGATGTATATCTAGATTATACATGGGATGTTACCTGGATTGTACTTGAGTGACTGATTTTATGTGGCATATATAAACACCTGGAACATCTCCCCAGATCTTCCCATGACTATTTCAGGTCTCTGATCAAATGCTACCTCTTCAGAGAGGCTTCTTTGATCACTCTATTTAAAATATCAGGTGGGAGACATGCACATACACATTCACACACAATCACACAGAAAACTTTCTCCCCTTACCTGCTATTTTTTTCTTTTTAACACTTGTCACTATACAGCACTATATTATATATGTGTTTATTATATTATCTGTCTTACTAGACTGGAAACTCTGTGAGAGCAAGGACTTTGTTTTGTTCAAGCACCTAAGACAATGTCTGGCATTGTCAGATAGATACTGTTAGAACAGATAGATACTGTTCAATAAATGACTCAAGAAAATAAGGCTGATTGATAAACAGTGGTGGGTTCCAAGGACCAGTTCTAAAATAGCAGGTAATATTTACTTTCCAAAAGGAAGTTCAAGGGGAAAAAAAGAGAAAAAAAAAGCCATCTAGACTAAGCATCAGTTGTAATATGTTTATGAAATATGTATATTGTGGGATTCCAAAATAGTAATTAAAAAACATTTCTTCTTTATATACATACTTATCAAGTAAATATTGATTTACTATCTAGAAAGTAAAAACTAATCATTACATTATATTTACATTTAATAATTAATTTTGAGTATTTAAGTAGACAAGAAGAAAAATTATACTTGAAAGACAAAAATTCTATAGCACAAAATATTAAAGAACTCCCTTTGTATTTTTCCCATGGTATATTTTGATTCTTCCCTTCACACATTTTACTCACAACAGGAAGAAACGCAACTGACCTTCTTCATCTAATTGCCAAGTGCTACTGCACTGGGTTGTAAAAATGGCCTAAATTAGCCTCAGAGGGCAGTGGTATCTGGTTGCATGTACATACCTACTCATGAATGTATTTAGTCTTGCTCCAGGTAATAAAATGGCAACACATTGATATCCTATAGTATGCAAGCAAAGGGTTCTGGGGTCACCATAAAATGTGCAACAAAGTTCAATGGTACTTTCCAGTCCAGATAGATCCACTCTTTGGAAAAGCCCAGCTTTCCTCTCCATCTCTAACATTCATATGTTAGTTCTGACTTGGGAATTACTTTTAAAGAGAAGGAAAGAGAAGGGAAAGGTGAAAATAAGGAGTTAGGCCACAGTCCCTTGGCAAAAGTATCCAGAGTAACTACCTTTTTCAAATGACCATACTTGTAGCCTAAAAATTGACATTCCATTGGTCATGGTTAAAGGTAAGACAGTTTCATTTCAACATGTTACTTTTACTTTTGTCTTTTCCCCCCCATTACTCTTAAATCAGGAAGGGAAAAAAAAATGTTCCAACAGCACTCTAATGGCTTTCAAATTGTGTTACCCCAGATTATGCAAGGATTTTCTATTAGAATTGCTTGAAAAAAATAATGGAAACAGACTGTTTATATATATTTCCAACAGGACAAGGGACCTCTGAAATAAGACAAATTAGCACATATTTCTGGACCAGGTATTGTTAACCAATGACTCCAGGATGGGAAGAGGTAGGTAAAAAAGTTGAAGTCAGACAATTGATACAAAAGAAGATCAGAAGCTCATAGTTATATATAATTTGACAATGAGATTGAGTTTAAATAATTACTGGTCCCTTTGCTCTCAAGTTGCATATTATTACTTAGTGGGTTTCATCTGGATAAACACATTTTGCTGGTATTGTGGGTAAGAGGATGAGGAGTGATTTTTCCACAGCTCTATTCCCTCAACAGAGAGGATCCTGCTTACCTGCTTCTGAGAACTGGTTGAATATCATGTGAGTACTTAAGGAGTAAACTAAAGGGTCCACTTCAATAACTCAGACACCAACAAAGAAAAAGTTACCCTTGTTTAAGTGAAAATTCAAGATCACTAGCATAGTCTGTTTCAGGGCACATATGACCTATACAAGCTTCATGCTTCTGACCCTTGTCTTCAAGTCCCTAAACTGGAATAAAACCAATAAATGCCTGAGGAGCCACTTCACACCCCAAACACGTGCAAACTTTGTTCAACAGAACACTTTACTGCCAAAACGGAGCTGGCAGAAGTTTGGAGCTAAGGCCCACAGGCTGCATGATTTGCTGGCGCAAGAGAGCTTAAAAATCTTAACATAATACTGCTGAGTTTGAGTTCTACCAATTTGCTTAAGACTCCTTCCCCAAGTTTGACTTAAGAAAAATGGAAGCTGCCATCAAGAAAGACTTTACTAACACTTCATCATCTACTCAGAAGTGATTTAATTCCCCACTCCTGATGGTCATACCTCTATATTCCTTGGTGGTTGTATTTATATTGTAAATCTAAAGCAGTCTATTTTGAAATGCATGTAAATTCAGTTTTGCTTGGTTGCTTGGATATAGAAGTACAGGAAGAATGACTGTAAATATACAAGATTAATTACAACAAAGTTCTGCTTAGAAAACACTTGATCCAAATAACCCCCATATATCCCAATTCATTACCCTTGAAAAATGGGGGAGAAATTAAGATATAGAATATCTGTAAATTTTTATCACTTTACATTTGTTTTAGTTCATCTTCTCACATCTCTGAGTTTGAGTAATGGTGTTTTATTTTTTACATGAAAAATGTAGGAAGCCAGGAAAGGAGCCAAGATGAGTTCTTCTCTTCCACAAGGGTCAACAATAAGGTCCTATTTGGAATCTTCATAAGTTTGATGCAGTTTAATGACGAAAACTGCACCTGAATTTAAAAATTGTAGTGAATACTTGCAACTATACAACTAACAACTTTAAATTTGTAAACACTTGAAAAACATGCAGTACTGAGAAACTATGGTTTGCTTGGGAAGGTTATCTTGTGCTTTTTCAATAAGAGATCTTTAAAGATGCTACTTGCTCCTCATATAGCTAAAAAATAAAGATAAATTAAAAAGCTTTAAAAAAACCCTTTCTAATCTTTTCCCTCAGTAGCTCCATGTATTTTATTCATTCCTCTGAAAGCCTGTTTTTCCTCCTTTAGAACCTCCTAAGTATACTAATTCTCAGCTATGATTTCATATTTTCACTAGCTTCTAATCTCCACAATATAGTTGGAAGCATTTAGGACAAAACACTCTTCAGGATATCAAGTTGCAGAAGACTGTAGTTTTAAAGATATTTATATAGTAGTGCTGCCACCTAAAGATGAGGCGAATAAAGAAGCAATTCAAAGGAAATGACCCATCATTCTTAAGGCTGTCTCAAAATTTTCTCATTTCTAACTAGGGATTAATAAACATTTTGCTGTTTTGTTAATATGGAAGTTTGTTTCACAGTAAATTATTGCTGAGCTGTAATTTTCTATGGCAGAAATTTTCAAATTCAAACTTTTTAGAGTAATCTGTGATTTGGGGTCTCCAGGAAACTCCCCAAATTTGTTTCTCTCAGACATTAGGCACTGCCTACAATACACAAGTGTGGGGTTGGGGGAGGGGGGAATCAAAAGATACCCGGAAGTAAACTATTGAGGAATCTCTGGTTTAGTGGATAAAGCAGGTAATAATAGACCTATGGTGTTTCCCTCTATCGGTGACAGACTGCTTCCAACTCTCAACTGACATACTTTTGTAACTCAATTTTCTCGTCTATAAAATGGGGTTAATTTCACCTCTCTCCTACTTGCCTCTAAGGCTTAGCTAGGTAAGCTTCTTGGAAAAGGTCCTATAATAAGTGAGTTGAAAAGTCTACTATTAAAAATAAAACATAAAAAAAAGAAGTCTACTATTGCCTAATAAAAGAGTATCTCACAGTGTATTGCAAAGTTACCTCAAAATAAAATACACTCAGTTAAATAAGTTAAAACATTGACTAAGTTTCCTTAAATCACAGATTGACTTCTCTGAGAGCTATTTAAATAATGATAAAGATGGTAAGGCTGTTTTTTGCTTATTTTGCAGCCGATATTTTTAACTGATCCATCTTCTATGTATGCAGTGTTGCAGGATGGAGATGTGACAGCATACAAAATGAGGGAAAAAGTTAACGTGTACCAAAAATCTTGTCAAACCTGGTCAAAGATTTCAAGAAAACTCTTAAAGGACATTTTATAGTTCTGCATTTCGCCCTAGCATAGCAATTTATGAAAATTAACTCGTCCCTTTTACTCTCTCCCTCTCGGCCCAAGGACGCATAAATAATATTTATCAGGGTTTTGTCCTTAGTCACAGTCCCTCAAAGGGGCCCAGTTTCACCTACACTGCGTGGGAGGCTGGGCAGCAACCCCACGCTTCCTGTCAAGGATTCCTGGGGCTACAGCCTGAACGTGGTCTAGCCCGTTTCTTTATGCTAATTTTGCCCTTCTAGCCCCTCTCGGCGGGCGTCTGAAGGCCAAGGTGAGACCCTCCTGGGAGATGAAAGGCCTATCGCCTCCTAAGAGATGTGGGCGGAACGGGGGCGCGGGGCAGGGTGACAGGGTGGTAGCGACACTGACAACGACGCTGAGGGCCCTAAGTTGGAGCTGACGCAGGCCCTACAGGGTTCCCTCCCCGCCTGAGCCTGGCTTCCGCCCTCAGAGCCCAACAAGGGAGAAGTCCTCCCGGGGGCGCTACCGGCGGTGGGCGGAGGAAGGGCGGGCAAAGAGGCCGCAGGCAGCCCCCTCCTCAGACGCGCCTCAAGGCCTGGGCCGTGGGCTGTTGACGCGCCAACGGCGGGGAGGGCGCGCGCACGCGCGAGATGGGGGGCGGAGGGAGCGCGCTCGGCGGCCGCCGCCGCGGCAACTGAAACGGAGGAACGCGAGGGCGGAGGGCGCGAGCCACGGGAGGAGTGTGGGGGGGAGATGGTGGGTAGCGGGGAGCGCGCGCTGACGTCGCCCGGAGTCACGCACGGAGCGCCGGGTTACGCGCCGACGTCTGGCTGCCACGACTTGCCGTCTGCGGCGGCGGCGGCAGCGAGCGGATCCCGCAGGGGAAGGAGGAGGAGGGAGAGCCAAGGGGGCTGTGAGTGAGCGGGAGAAGCAGGGTGTGAGCCGGACTTGCCAGCGGGAGGGAGAACGAGTGAGAGCCGAGCCAGCCATCCGAGCCGCCTCCTCCTCCTCCCCTCGGCGTCCCGCCCCCGCCTGCCAGCCCGCCCTTCTCCCTCCTCAGCCGGCAGAGCCCGAGTGAGGCGCAGCTCGGCTCGCGCCGCTGTCCAGGACAGGTGTGCGCGCGCGCGCCCTCCTCCCCTCCCCCTTTCCTCGCGCCCGCCTAGCGCCTGCCTCGCGCGCGCCCTCCCTCCCTCCAGCCCGCGCCCTCCCTCACCTGCGGCAGGACAGCGCCCGCCCGCCCGCCCGGGTAAGCCCCTCGCGACCTTCTCTGCTGCCACTGCCACAGCTTGAGGTGCCGCCCACTTTGTCCCTTCTAATTGCCCTCTTATGCCCCAGGAATAATTACTGTAGCATTGTAGACATCCCCGCACCCTTCCTCCGGGAACCCTGGTAGTGCAGCAACGCGCCCCCCTCCCTCCGGAGCGCACGAACGAACGAACTCCTTCCCACCTCCAAAAAAGAAGAAAATCACACGCCCCTTTAAAAAAAAAAGCAAT
This sequence comes from Balaenoptera musculus, assembly GCF_009873245.2. Lineage (NCBI taxonomy): Eukaryota > Metazoa > Chordata > Mammalia > Artiodactyla > Balaenopteridae > Balaenoptera > Balaenoptera musculus. Next base: position 116,051,491 of record NC_045787.1, read on the forward strand.
CCTACCTCCTCAGGCGCTGGAGACCACCAGTGGTGCCGTTTGCTTAGCAATGCTTGAGCCCCATTCCCCCTGACCACCTTTGCCTGGGGCCTGGGACAGTTCGCCAAACCTGGCCGACACTCCCTGCACGGCAACCCTGGCAGGAGGGGAGAGGAAGGAGGCTTCTAGGCTCCACTACCAACCCCTCCTTTCCTCTGTTCAACCCCCGCCCCACCCCCGCAATGCATACACCCTCCCAGTATGCGTTGTAAAAATAAAAAAGAATACACTGGTGCTGACAGCGCAGGCGAAGCCAGGCCCAAAGATGGGTGGCCCGAACAAGGCATTTTTGCTGCCCCACAGAGCTAGGTCAGCTCCATAGTCTCCTCTGCCTTTGTCCGAGGGCAAAACGGACGGATGTGAAGTTAGAGGGTCTTCCCTTTGAGCGACGGTAGGCCCCGGCAGCGGCTATGTCTATAGGGGAAGGGGCCCCAACAAATATATCTGTCTTGAGCCTGAACTTGGATAGAGAAAGGCCCAAGAGTCCGGCTGGGAAAACTTTCTTTGGTTCGTTGCTGTCTACCCCTGAATAAATGCTACTTTAATTTACGTTGTCTCTGCGGGACCCTCTTGAGGCTTCTAATTCGTTCTTATCTGGGCCCCTTTACGTTTCTGTCGGGCCAGGCGCTTTTGGACAGCTTTTTGCAGCGGTGTCTCTGCTGGTGTCCCGTGTCCTTGGAAGGAAGCCCCAGTGCTTTATAATAGGCTGAATTTGGTTTGACATCTTTTGGTAGATTGTCAGAGGAGAAAAGGAATTTTTTGATTACTTCAAGACCCTCACTGTTCCCCGCCCAAACTGACGTTTTCGAATTGCGGCTTTGAAAATTGGAGTGTTGACTAGAGTGTGGAGAGAGTTGCTGATTTCATTCCTTTGGGTACTAGTAAAACCATTTAAGAATCAGCCGAAAGAGAGAGAGCTGTTGACATTTGCATCGGTTCTGTTTGGACCTTTTGGGTACATAAAATGTCGGGTTCTCTGAATCTTTTATCGAATTTAGAATGTGTGCTACATTTATTTAATTCTTCTGCAAATGCTTAAAATAACATTTGGGGAAATGTGAGGATTCTATCACATGGATTGTTCTCTTCAGATTTTAAATGTTTAATTCATATCTTTAACCCTAAACATTGAAATAGCATTGGAGAGGCATAATTTTAAAGATTAGATGAGCTATAGAAAAGGAATAGACTTTTAAAAAATGGTCGGTGAAATACTATTAGTCGTTGTTGTTAAATGTTAAGATTTACTTGAGAGTTTCCCTTAATTTTCCTGGTAGCTAGCCATGAGAAGAAATGGGTAATTCCTCCACTTTGAACAGTTACAGTACAACATTCCAGTTAGTTTTAATGATTTGGGTATTGAAGATAATTGTCTGGTTTAAGACAGGCATTTAACCTAAGTAGCACTTGAAAACACAAGTTCTAATGTTTTTGCTTCTCTTTTATTTGGGAAATCTGTGATTCTGTGAAATATTAATGAGCGTATTGTTTCTGTTGGGAACTCCGTAATCAAAAGGGTTTATTACCCAGAGGTAGATCTCCTCTCTCCAAGTTTATTTTGTAAATGTGTGTGTTAATTTTTACTTTTAGAATTAGATTATTTCAGACTCAACCGTATTTCAGGCTGAGGAAAATGAGGTTTTTTCCTTCTTGTTCAGCCTAGTATCTGTTTCTCTTGTGAACAGTTTTTTGTTGGTAAGAGTTTGTTAAAGATGTAGAGATAGAGGGATTAAAAATAAAGCAATCTCTATTTTCCTTGAAATGTGTGTGTAGTGTTAATAAGAGAGCACACTAAATCTAGAGACGTTTATTAGGTTTTAAAAATATAAGCAAACTTTGAGGAGGAAAGAAATATTTTTTGATAGTTCTTTCATTAACACAGATATTCTGTGCATATTAATATATTTCGTTTTCCCTTTGTCTTTCCTACATTGTATTGAAATTATAATTTTAATTTTACAACTATTTGGTTTAAAATGACAATGCAAACATCTAGACACTAGAACTGGCTTTTCATTTACCAAGTTAGCATATTGTTTTGGTAATTAACAAATAGCTAGGTATGTTTTTAAATCCACAACTTTGCTAATGGATTTTCAATGTTAGGATGCAAATTTAACTTTGAAGTTCTGTTTAAGGTTAAACTCTTTGTTTTAAGACTTTTCTCTCAGACTGCCTTTTAAGGGTACTATATTCTGTAGCCTACGGAAAGCCGCCTTTCACCACCCCCTCCATTCTGACCAAAAGCCCACACTTACAGGCTTATCCTGAAATAAACTCTCTTGTTTGAGTAGTGAAAATGTGTTAAATATCCTATTTATCATTGTATTATTTTGGGAAAGGCATTATTAACCTTGTTTGCTTTTAGATACATTTATAAAGTAGGCAAGAAGCTAATAGATAAAGGCAAAATTTTATACATATATAATAAAAAGCATGAAATAAGTAAGAACATATTTATGTGGAGAGATCCAGGTCTCAGTTGTTTACTGATTTGAGCTTAAAATTCCCAGTTTATGCGTGCAAATGATATTTAACTTGTGTTTTGTCTAGAAACTTCATGAATTGCCTCTGCGCTGAGGAACTAAGAACTCAGTTCCTGGTGACAGTCACTTTTTCAGAAAATCAGGGCATTCCCAAACTCAAACCAATTCAGAGCCCCTGGACATAAACTTTTGGGACAGAGGGCAAGAAATTTAGACTCCAAAGTTGGTTCAAGAAGGCGGGCAGTTTCGAGCCCTACTTTTTTGTCCTGGGGGAAGCGATCATTAGCATGGAAGAGTGACAGGGACCGGCAGGCGCGTGCCCCCTTATCGCAGCCCCACTGGCCTTGCTGCTTTGAGTTCTCCTGAGGGGTCAAGGGCTTGGTTCAGCGCGAAGTAAACCCTTGAGGAAGAATAGCGGCTCTTCTAGAGCGGTCTTAACCAGGTCTTAGTAGTCTCAGCTTACAGGTGGAAGCGTAATGCCCCGCCCAGTTCTGTGCGGAGACCCTGCCACTCAGCCTTTGAGACCCTGTTTGGGGCCGGGGTCTATCCAGGGTCCTGATCGCTACCGTGCAAACCTAGAGGAGCCGCCGCTTCTTACACATGTATTTCTGTGTGGTGGGAAGTGCACCAACAGTTCCTACGTCTCCTTCCCGACAGACTTGGGGACAGGGGAGGGAGTGCAGAAAAATCAGCACTGAAAGGGTAATACGCGGTGCTAGAGGATGACCCTAAACTAAGGGGAAGTTCTTTATGGGGCCCAAAATCTGGATTTCTATCTCTCACAGTGGGCCTCCTCTTCAGGGAGCCATTTCAGGGACAGCTGGACAGGTGGGTGGTTCTGAGGCTGGTTCACAGGACTATCCCAGTTTTCTTCTTGGGAGCCAGGGTGCTCTGCCCTGTTTCTTCCTCTTTAGCGGGAGGTAGCGAACGTCAGCCCAGAGCTGAAGTAGCTAATGCTGGGTTGAATGGGGCCCTTGCTAAGAGAAAAAGGTAGCTGTGAATACTTAGCAGGCAGGTTTGCCCAGGAGATGAAGGGATATATCCGGGGGCATTAAGGTCTCAAGCACTGACAAAGCTTACGCCCTGGGCTGGTCTGGGTTTCTTTATCATTAGTTCTCTCTTTACCCCTCTCATTTCCAGGAAGCTTGGGCAGCCAGGTACTCAGATGTCTTGGGAGCTAAGAGTGAGGGAGGCAAGTCTCCTTACTTTTGGGGGCAGGGGTTGGGGAGTGTTAAATGGGAATGGAGCCTACAGATGAGATAGGTATATGCTTCTCAGGGTGGAGGCAACAATCCATGCTTGAGAAAGCCAGGAATAGGGCTGTGAGGTCTGTATCCCCTAAGCCCCTTGCATAAGGTGATGGGGAGCATGTAGGGGCATAGGCAGGAGGTGCCCTGGAGACAGGCCTTAGCTTTCCCACAGCTGGTAGGACTTCAGACTGCAGTGAGGGAGTGTGAGCATTTGCTGTCTATCTGGAAGAAGGAAAATAGGCCCTAGTTTATGCCTCAGATCTAGGAAGAGAGAAATCTATTATTTCTGAGCCCCTTCCTGAGACCAGAGAAGACCCTCTTTAGCTGTCACTGGTTTAGCTGTCATTGGTAATGGTCGGTAACCTAGCTGTCTGCCTAAAAACCAGCGATCATTTAATGTTTTACTTTTTGAGAGATGGGGGCTCTCCTTGTCACTTAGGAGTTTCTGAGAGGAGGAGTAAAAGGGGCGAGCGAACCTGCGTTAATGAATCCCGTAAGGAACTGCGTTTCCCAGGAAATCCTGACATTTTTAGCTCGTGAATTTCCTAAAGCCTGCTTGGTTTTCTCTTCCATCTGGGTCCTTCCAGAGAGGAAGAGTGGGCTAGGGGCTGAAGGCTCGGCAGGGCCTGGTTTATCCGCAGAGCTGGCCGGCAACCCAGGCTGGGCTCAGCCCTGAACAGGGTGCCCCCCTTCCCCAAATCTCAGAAGGAGGAGGGGGAGGCAGGCGGGCAGTCGTTGTCCCACAGGGGGCTGGTTGAAGGTTTTGGGGTGAGTGTGGGGTTTCTTTTTGATTGTTGCTTGGGGAGAAGGGCAGAGCCAACGGGAAAAGGCACTGCGGGCACCCCGGCCCTGGTGCGGCTGCCGTCCTCTGCTCGGCTCCCCCCTGCCGGTGAGTGCGCCCGCCCGCCCGACTGTGCGGGGCTGCGGTTGGGGGGGAGGGGGGAGCGGGATCATCTGAGGCCAGAGCCGCTGCCGTGCGCGGGGAGGGGGAGCGGCGGGAGCGAGGGGAGGGAAGGGCTAGGTGTCTGGTGCTCCGCGCCACTGCTGCCGGCGCCCCGTCCTCATCCCTGGCAGCCCCTTCTGCAGCTAAGGTTTACCGCCGCACCACCTCTCCTCTTCCTCGCCCGCCTCTGCGGCCAGGGCTCTGCGGTAGGAGACAGTCCAGTCAAGTGACGGGTGGGCCTGTCTGGGTTTGGATCTGGGTCTGGATGGGGCCCGCTGGGGAGGGGGTGGCCGTGACTCGGTGTCCCCTCTCTGCAGCGGGCTCAACTGCGCTGCGCGGGCCCCTCCCCCCACATCTTCTTTGGGGTCACTGGAAAGCAGAGCTCAGGCCCACTCCCTGTGCTTAGTATGGCAGTCCCCTTCTCACGCCAGTCCCCCAACTCCCCGGGCCGAGGCCACTCAGGGTCTGGCCAACAGCGACAGCCACAGTGGTGGCGGCAGTGGCGGCAGCAGCTGCGACGCGGCGCGTTCTGGTTCCCCCCCCACCCCAACCAGGAGTGTGGGGTGAGGGCCGGTGGGTGGGCGCCGCCTGGCGGGCGGGCGGATGGGGGACTGGCAACGGGGAGGGGGTGCGGGTCACGTGCTGGCGGTCGGGTGGGCGCGTACAGTAGGGCGCCCGGCTACTGTACTGGGGAGTCAGTGCCCTGTTACCGGGTCTCGTCTGTCTCGTCTCTCCCGCAGATCTCGCGAGAGTGGCTGACTGGCTGTGGGGGTTGCGGCGGCAGCAGGCGGAGCCGGGGAGGGAAAGCAGCGGCGGCTGAGGCGACTGAGGCGGCGGCGGGCGGAGCGGCAGGCGGCGGCAGCGCGGCGGCGGAGCGCAGCATCATGGCGGACCGAGACAGCGGCAGCGAGCAGGGTGGTGCGGCGCTGGGCTCGGGCGGCTCCCTGGGGCACCCGGGCTCGGGCTCGGGCTCCGGCGGGGGCGGTGGTGGCGGCGGGGGCGGCGGCGGCGGCAGTGGCGGCGGCGGCGGCGGGGCCCCGGGGGGGCTGCAGCACGAGACGCAGGAGCTGGCCTCCAAGCGGGTGGACATCCAGAACAAGCGCTTCTACCTGGACGTGAAGCAGAACGCCAAGGGCCGCTTCCTGAAGATCGCTGAGGTGGGCGCGGGCGGCAACAAGAGCCGCCTCACTCTCTCCATGTCAGTGGCCGTGGAGTTCCGCGACTACCTGGGCGACTTCATCGAGCACTACGCGCAGCTGGGCCCCAGCCAGCCGCCCGACCTGGCCCAGGCGCAGGACGAGCCGCGCCGGGCGCTCAAGAGCGAGTTCCTGGTGCGCGAGAACCGCAAGTACTACATGGATCTCAAGGAGAACCAGCGCGGCCGCTTCCTGCGCATCCGCCAGACGGTCAACCGGGGGCCCGGCCTGGGCTCCACGCAGGGCCAGACCATTGCACTGCCCGCACAGGGGCTCATCGAGTTCCGCGACGCTCTGGCCAAGCTCATCGACGACTACGGAGTGGAGGAGGAGCCGGCCGAGCTGCCCGAGGGCACCTCCTTGACTGTGGACAACAAGCGCTTCTTCTTCGATGTGGGCTCCAACAAGTACGGCGTGTTTATGCGAGTGAGCGAGGTGAAGCCCACCTACCGCAACTCCATCACCGTGCCCTACAAGGTGTGGGCCAAGTTCGGACACACCTTCTGCAAGTACTCGGAGGAGATGAAGAAGATTCAAGAGAAGCAGAGGGAGAAGCGAGCTGCCTGTGAGCAGCTCCACCAGCAGCAGCAGCAGCAGCAGGAGGAGACCGCCGCTGCCACCCTGCTACTGCAGGGTGAGGAAGAAGGGGAAGAAGATTGATCAAACTGAATGGAACCCCCCCCCCACATGCATACATACACACACACACACACACACACACACAGCCACACACAGAGAAAATATACTGTAAAGAAAGAGAGAAAATAAAAAGTTAAAAAGTTAAAAAAAAAAAAAAAAAAGAACTGTTAACTCCAAGGGAGCACCACCCACAGAACCTCCACCAACTGACAGTTTCTCTTCTTGACTTGCCACCCATCGCTGGATGTTGTCCACTTTATCCACCATATAAAACAGTAAGCAGCTGCTAAAAACAAAAAACAAAAAAAAAATACAAAAAGTAATAACATTATATGAACTGTGTTTCCTACTTGATTAAAAAATATAAAGAACTGAGTGTTTATTTCCCTAATTAACCAAGAACTTTTGTACACGTTTAAGCTATTATTATTAAAAGTGTTTGCAAAATGGTCAAGATTATAATATTGCTGAATTCTATAAAAGTCCTTTTCATGTTGAGCTAACATTTGACTTTAGCACAAAAAAGAGATATTTTAGAACACGTAAAATAATATTTTTAGTTTTTTCTCATTTTGTTACCAAATTTCAAACCTTACATGGAGGTTATTATAGTATATTTGACACCCTATATACCTGTGATTAGAGATGTGTATATATATGAGGGCTAGGCATGCTGTGTGTCTGAGCTTTGTCTAAATGTTATGCAGAAGTTTGTAGAGTTAAAGGTACGTAGGTTAATTCATGCAAGGTAAACAATAAGTGCTCTCTTTTATACAATATGCATTGCATCTGGACCTTAAACATTTAAAAATGGTCAGTGAAACTTCTGTGAACATGAAGAAATTATTAAAAAAGGCATTTAAATGAAATTTGCTAAGTTGTGATTTTTACGGTTGGAACCAAAGTTATTCAAGTAGTAAAAGAAAAAAGAGAAAGAAAGAAAAGGAAATCTCCCATAATATTTTTCTGCATCTGTTTGCTTTGACTGAGTAGGCGTTTTGTCATTATTGTGTATATGAGATGTACTTGTATCGTTCATAATATATTTTTTTTATTATGTGTAGAAAGATTTTAAAAACTTAACTAACGTGCAGCAATTTCCAGTGAACCTGTACTTGGACATCAGGTAGTGAGTCTATTTGTGGTCACTAGCACTGTCTCCTAAACTTATAAGAGGTCTGAAGCTATCCTTTGATTTTTGCCAGTGCTATTAACTTATGTAGACCCGTTAAAAAGCAGAGCAACACAATTATAGTTATCCTACTGAGCCATGGATTCTGAGCTTCATTTTAAAAGTGAAAGCCAAGTTGGTGTATGTAAAGGATTTCCATGTAGCTGTGGTGCTAGTTATTACTGGCTACATTATATGCTAAGTGTATTTGTGTTCCCCAAGTGTACAAGCCTTCTATCAAAAGTATGTTCTATAACTCATATATTCAAGGTGTAGGGTATGAAAATGCAAAGCTTAGGAGAGCACTTTACTAAGCTGGTGTCCTCCCAACTGAAATTGTTTGTAACGATAGTCTTTTACAGGTTTTCATTTAAAGATGTTCGTGTGCTTTTAATTGACAACTAACTTCTTGCTGCTGTATAGTAAAATATTAATATATTTTTATCATTAAACTGCTGCATGACTATCATCTTTGAGTGAAGAGAAAATGTTATAAAAAAAAAGATGCCTTAAACAGTACATTTTGGTTTGGAATTCTGTAGAAAGTATTTTGGTTTAAAAAAAAATGGATCTTGTCTGACATAAAGAGTTCTGGGGATGGAATTGTTTTCTTGGCAAATCCAGCCATATAGATCTAACTGCTGTATGTAGAAGACACCACCTGTAGGAGCTGGAAGGTATCAGTGCTTCTCACATTGTAAAGCATTGGCCTAGGAAGGTGAAACAGTTGTCTTTGAAGGATTTTTTTTTCTGCTGGTTCTTTGGGTTTTGATTTGGTATTTTTAAGCTCCCTGGTTGAGTGTGTTGTCTTTGAGATCTACTGTATGTGTTGAATAACAAGCTATTTCCATTGTACTGTGCATTTTCCCATTAAATTGTTTGCTTTTAATATTCATACAATGTTTAATATGAGGTGACCGTACAATAGTTAGGAGTTTCTTTACTTACAAAATCACTGGAAATGATTAAATTGCTTTTCCCCTTCCCCCAAGGTGCATTTTTCTTATTTCCATATAGTAAAGTTGAGCTTTTACAGTGCATAATGTGACATTTGGAATGCTTATCAACTGCATGTAAACATTAATAACCTGCACTTTTTTGTCTTAAGGTTTGTTGAGCTGTTTTGTTCACTGTACTTTAACTGTGATATGGAAAAGACTGCATTCTCTGTGCTGTTACTAGTTAGGAAAGAGAATTGCTTTGATTTTGTCTCTTGTTTACTATAGCTTCTTAAAGTTAAGCCTTGTACTACAGGTTGTTGGAGTACTCCTAGATCAGTGTTTCATAGTAGCCAGCAATAAGTAGTGCAAGTCAACAAAAAACACAGCAAACTTAGGCAAAGTGTCCTTTCTTTGAGATGCGAGTTCTTTCATGAGGTTTTCTTTAGGGTCCGAGTTACCTAAAGTGAAGCCTTTCTTAGCTATAGACTTCAGATTCTGCTTGGAATCCTACCGGATCAAGAAGCACATGTATTGTGCAGTTGTCTTTACACTTAACAGTTAAACACAATCTTACTCAGATTTTGAAACCAGTGTCTGAATTATGGTCAGTGGTTTTAAAAAGAAATCCACATGCAGATCTTTTAAGACTTCTTAAGACGTGATCATAGAAAAGACAAATGACTGTAAAGATGCTCGTTTTTTGCATCTCACTTTACCTCCCCAAGTCTCCCCCCAACCTTTCCTTCTCCCCTCGCCTGTTTCATCCTTTTCCCACCCTTCCCCCCAGGTGCTCGGTACTTTACCAAGGTTCTATATCTCAGTGTTTTATGTTGGAGTTTTTCCTTGTTTTTATTTTACTAGTTGGTAAACCCTGTTTGTGCTGAAACAAAAAAGGAAATGGTATATTTGACCATATGTTTTATTCATAGAAGACAGTATGATCAAATGTGCCAAAAACAAGTAAACAAAACTTAATTCATGACAAGTATGCCTTATTTTTAATGATCTGCTTTGTCTTACAATTAAGGTCCAAGAGCTTGGTTAAACTATATCATTTGCCTAAGTATAAAAGAACACTTGAAATGCATTGCGTTCTTTAAAATGAGAGACATTGTCAAGTAATTTAATCCAGAGATCAGCCACCAGATTTGAAATGCCCATGTAAGTGTGTGTGCTTAGTGTTGTTCGTTTTTTGGGGTTTTTTTGTTTTTTCTTTTAAGTCACCAAATCTTTTTTTAAGCTACTTTTTATTTGTGCCTCCTATTTATCATGCTGATGTTGGAAACAGCAGTCATCCAGCCACAGAGGGAGCTAAAGTTAACTAACCAGAACTGTAGAAATCATTATACATGGCTTTGACAACAAAGGAAGTTCATAAGAAAAGCCATGTTGGCTTTTCCTCCACTAGATACGGATTGGAGGTAGATGAATATTTGCCAAATGGAAAAAAAGACAATGTGAGTCAGGAAAGACAAACTTTTCCAGCTTCTCAAAAGCCATGGAGAGTAGAAACCAAAACCAACAGGGAAATAAAAAACCTTGAAAGTCTCACTTTCTAGTTGTCCCATTCAGGGGTTGAAATTTGACTCAAAGTGAAAAATGTATCAATGTGTTTTTTAGGTCTTCACATCTAGAGATGGATAACTATTCCAGTTTGATTTTTCAGGTAATGGAGAAAGCTGCTAGTAATTTTAACCCCTGCCTAAAGAAGATAATTTCATTTGGGAGCAAATACTTGTTGCCTTGAAAAATAGCACTGTAATAGCCTATGATAATTAGTTATAGAATAACCTTTATCCCTTTTAAACTATGCAAATTATTAAATAAGTGTAAATTAGGACTCAAAGATAGTTGATTATATTGCAATCAGATGGCATTCACAAACTTAACTGGAGCATATACAAATAAAATCTATTAGTCTAAGAGTTTTGTATGCTAACAGAAGAATATAATTTAGCTACCTATTCTAAAAATGGTGAATATTATTAATATTGTACAATAGGACTGGGAAGACTGCCTCCTTTTTTGAAGAGAGAGATTAAGGATTTTTATAATTGTTTTTCATCAAATTTTAATATTTTTGTCAAATTTTTAGGTATTTAATTTGTAAAACAGTTTGCTTTGTACTGGCATACAGAAAATAGGGTATTGATTTTAAAAACTTTTTGAAGCCAAGTGATCAAGTACATTTGTAATAAAAGTCAATGGATCTATATCAGTTGTACTCACTGTTTTCATTTCTTATACTTATTAATATAGGAATGCTGTGCTTTTTCTGCAGGAAAACAACTAAATTTGGGTGGAAGGGAGGGGAAAAGATAAGTCTGTTGATAATGAGAATCTGGGTGGGTACCATGGCCCAAGTACTTTATATAATCTTTAAGTCAGTTAAGATTTGGTATATTGAAAAAGATGTATAGGTCACTTTTCTCTACTTTTTTTCCTTATGAAATGATGTTTGTGGGGGTTGTCTCATTCATTTTTTCTGTGCTTTAACATTTTGCATTTGGCAATGTTGAAACTTTCTAAACTAACACATTTTTCTTTTATGATATTTTGGATTATCTGCCAGCCATGGTTGACCCCACCATGGGCATGATTATTTTTATCTCCCACACATGGTTCACCCTCTCTTCAATATTCCCATTCATTTTTTTCATGTTACACATACACACATTTCCATATGATTTCAGAACGGGGATTTCTGAAATTGTTGTTATGGTGGCTTTCATAGCTCCACGATTTGTTTTGTTATACATGTGAACATACTTTTAAGATTTTTTTCCCCCATAAAAAATGAGATACCAAATCTGATGACTTTTTTCATTTTCAGTATCAGAATGAGATCCAGCTTTCTATGTAAAAGGATGCTAAAACGAGAATCTTTAGCAACTTAGGTTTGGAAAAATTGGTGATAACTCTGAGTATAACACTTATAGTTGATGATCCCTAAATCTGAATATCTTAATGATATATATATATATATACACACTTCCCCATGAGAGTGGAATGAATAGGAAAGAGAATTTATTAGAATTCCTTAAGTGAATAAATTCACTAAAGTTATTTGTGCAAAGTTGTCTGTTGAAGTTTATCCACTTTTAAATCATATAATATTTGTTTATTTTCATTGAAAATTAACCAAATTTAGGCCATTCATAGTGAAATTATGTAAAGCTTAAGCGTTCACTTCTATTAAAATTACTGTTTTCACTCAGCAACATTAATTACTATGAAGAATTTGCAATAAATTTTCAAGAAAAGCTGATTTTAATATTTGAAGAGTTATTTGATCCTAAAACAAAACCTGAATTTAAGGCCTAGGCCATTTGATAGACTCTTTTTGAGCAGAAATTTCATTATTATGGGCTAAATGAAGATCATCTAAACTAGCATTAGCATGAGTCAGATAGAATTTCATAATGCAAGACAACCAGGTGAAAAGTGAAATACATGATTGGTTTCAAGCCAACAGTTTATCATCTTTCAGCTGCTAAACTGACTACCAAGTTTTGATGTTGAATGGTCCTAGGCAACATATGCCTTAAGCAAAGTTGAGTATGGCAAACGTCACTTGTTAGAAACATTTTTCTTGAAAAGAATTTCATAGCTATTCATTCATATATGCCTTTAGGAAAGTTGAGTATGGCAAACGTCACTTGCTAGAAACATTTTTCCTGAAAAGAATTTCATAGCTATTCATTTATTTTTATTTTGTCCCCATATTGTGTTTGGCATTTCCTTCCTCCCTACCTTCCTCCTTCCCTCCCTCCCTCCCTCCCTTCCTTCCTCCCTTTCTTTTTTTTTTTCCTGATGTGCTTTGCTTTTGTGGAAAATTGTCTTGTTTGATAGGTATAAACATGGTGGTGAGCCTCTGTGTAAAATAAGGTTACTTCTTATGGACCAGAAATATTTTACTCATTTTGGAATTATAAGATTTTTGCATTTTCATGAATACATACTTTGTTTTGGTGATTATTAGTAATTTGCTTATTAATTAAATTTTTGTAGTATTTCCTGGAAAAAATTTAAGCTAAAGAGTCTAATTTTCTTGATTTAGGATGCACTTTAATAAGTCTAGAAGCCTCCAAGTTCAAGGACCAAACCTTTATATTCTAGAATTTTGAGAAATGTGGAAATACTCTTGTTAGCATGTGTTTTGCTCTAAACTGGATTAACGCAGAAGGATCCTAGGAGGACTTAAGATGTTCTTATTATGAAGTGGCAGTCAAATTTATGGGACAGGTGACTTACGTATTCACATTGACCAGCTCAGTGATGGCCATCCACTGATGAATTAATAGACATATGTTGGGGAATGGGCCAAACTCCCTTTGAGCTAGAGTGGGTGGGCAGTTTCCAGTGCAGGTAGTTGTTGGTGACATTTGACCTACCTCCCTACCATAAACACTGGAATTTTCTTTTTCCCATCCTCCTTTTCCCTTGTTTTTGTCTCCTTTATCTTTCTCCTTGCCATAGGCCTACCAGTGGCACTCCAGTTTACCTCCTTAGGAAGGAAGTAAAGAAATTGCTGACTCCTGCCTTAGAAAAGAACATAGCTAACTGATCCCAGAAAGATTTCTGTATTATGAGGTAATTGGGCAGTTTTTTCTGACTGCTGTTTTCCCCATAGTCTTAAGTTGGCAGTTTGAAGAGCATCGAAATTGTTAAGAAATTTGTGAATTTAAGAAAGTAAGAAGTATGTGTATTTTGGGTAAGTTCCTGGAAGCTGAGACTTACTGGTTTGGAAATTGGAGAGCAGAAAGGGGAGAGCTGTTTAATGTGTTTATGAGTGGAGTGTGAGAGGTATACAAGGGAATGGTTTCAAGGTAAAGTGGGAGAAATTTTTACTGGAGGTAGGAAAAGACACTGAGATGGAGTCTTAAATGAGAGTTTGTTTGCTAAGGACAATGAAGTTGATATTCACTAAGGAAGTTTCAGTAAAATCAGAAAATGGGTCCCTTGTTGGTTATGGGAAAGCTATTGGTCTGTAACTAGATGTTATAGTGAGGATGCAATATACAAATCTGTTTTCAGGTATAGGATGTTTGCTTTTCTGGACAAATTAAATAGCACAATTGTGGAATGGCAACTTTTCTGGTCAAGGCAAGTTGCTGCTGGAGACTTATTTTGAGGGGAAGAAATAAGAAAGTTCCAAACTTTTTCACCGTTGTTACCATTTTTAAACTATCAGAAATATGTATCTTACATTCTCCTGGGCTCATGTTACAATGTAGTTTACCTTTGCTTTTCAAAATGTTCTTTAGATCAAATTATTTGATTTTATAGTCCACAAAGATCCATATTATGCCTTGCATTTATAGAACCTTGAGCCTTTGTTCCACATGAATTTCTAGAAGAGGACAATAAACCGGGTAAAAACACTGAATTGCAATTTTAGGTATCCTTTCTATTTCTTTTATATTTACAATCCTAGCAACCATTTAACATTGTAGACCTTATGAGATCCTCAATAATACTATATTTCTGAAATTAGAACAACATACACCCCTCCCACCCCCGAACTCAAGTTTCTGTTTGTTCTCCCACTTTCTATGTTACTTTAAAATTGTAGAATTCTCAAGAGTTCGTTGGTGGCAAATGTTAATAATATAGTTTAGTACATCTTGGAAGTTCTTGCGTCCTTTGTAGGGTGAAGTGATTCTGTTTAGATTTCTGTTCCCAGTATCCCAGGAGCATTTTAAATTATTTAAGATAAAGAGTTGCTATCATACTTGTTTTTAAAGTTATATAATTCAAGTATATTTGGATTAACTCTGTTTTCTAGTTTAGTATGGACTTATTCTCAGTGATTTTGACAGATTACTTTCAAGTTTCATTTTACCCAAATCTGTATACGTTAGTGATAAAACCTCTTTAAAGATAACTAAAAAAAAGAGGTTCTGATTTTGTATTTGGAATGTAGTGGTGTTTTTTTACAAATGTCAAATACATTAATAATGGAAGAATTATTTTTATTTTAACTTATTTTGTAGAGTTGGCACTTAGTATGGTTTTCACATAGTATTGTGTGTCAGATTTTAAATTATTGTAGTTACATACTATAACTTAAGTCAGTGTAGAGCCTTCTTAAATAACCCCTCCCTTAGGAGTTGTTTAAAAAGAAGTGAATTCCCAAACCTGTGTCAAGAACCAGTGATTTAAATGACTGTGAGACAAGTCTTTGAAAGGCTTCCTTGAGTCTAGTCAATGGAGATAAATGATAGCCCATTTCCATGCTGCATACAGTTGTTAGGGTTTATAAAGTTGTCAATATGTAAAAGTGCAAAAGCAGGAAAGACTGTAAAGTTGCCTATAAAATTTCTAGTTTTCATTATTTGCACTATTTATCTTTGCACTTGATTTTTTGAAAGTTAAGACTAGTCACTTTCACTTTTGTTTCTAGTCTTTTCTAATTTCTTACAGAATTATGTTTTCAATATCCCTCCCAAAGCAAAACTTATATGCAATTAAATATTCTTTATAAGTCCAAGAAAATATTTCTTAGTGTTAGCTATGTAGAACAAAAATTTGTTTTGATAAAATTTTTAATATGGGCCTTTATTTGCCAATAAAATCCTTTGTAACTGTGAGTTTTATTAGACTATTTGAATAGACAAAGTGAAAGCTTAGGATAGAAAAAAATAATATATGTATATATATATATATATATGTATACATATATATATACACACACATGAAGTGGTGTCTTTAAGATCCAGTTTCCAGCCTGAAATGGCCTGATTTTGGAGTGTTGATTTGTTTTCACTGAAGTCAATGAGATTTGAGTCTAGCTGGGTATTGGCTTTAAAAGCTGGAAGTGAAGTGGGTGGCAAGTGGCAGCTCCCTCTTTCATGTAGTTTTCCATAATACTCATGGAGTTTCCTCATGGTCTATGTGATATAACTGGTATCGAAATAATTATATTAAATGAATATTCCTTTTTGGAATTCAAGGTTGACTCACTTTTTGAGGAGGGGAGGGTGACGGGGGTAAGAGACTTTATTTTAACTAGAGGCATTATTATAACCTCAAGATGTGCTCTAGAAAGAATAGGAGAACAAAAAGTGTACCTGTGAACATATTTTTTGTCTTAGCGAGATTGCGCGACACAGTTAGTGTTCGGAATTGCAAAAAAAAAAAAAAAAATTGACGGTTTTGTCAATAGAACAGAAATGTGTTTTGGCTAAAATTATATTTTGTAAGTTATTTAATTACTTCATTTTATATTCCCTTTCCCATAGCCTTTTAGGCACTTCATACTTAAAACCAACAAGTGAGAGGCCTCTCTTCAGATCTGGTTTATTTTTGGAATGCCTGAGTGTGTTTCTGGATGGGGGGGTGGGGGCGGGCGGTGCGGCGGGGCTGGTGTTTTAATTCTTGACATGCTCGTCTCAGCATGTTTTGCTATTCATTCTGGATCTTAAGTTTGCAAATTCTGCTGAAAATTCAGTGATGTATTTGAAATGAGAAACTTCTCTGTGACATAGTGTGAATGTTTGTGGCTGGACTCTATTGTGGAAACTTGTGGCTTTGTTTTTAATTGAGGTAGAAAGTTAAACTTCCGTTGCTCAGATTTTAGGTTTATCTAGTGGAATTGTGCCCGGTAGTTATCTAAATATGGACCAATTTTGGGAAATGAAGGTTGACAAATGTGTATTTGACTCTAGATAATCCTTTATTCAAAATCATAAAGGCTTACATCATTAGAGTTGTCTTAGGTTTTATGTTGTCTTGGGTTAAATGTGGATGATGATCAGCATTGTATCTATGAACTTCCTTTGGGAAAAGAGAAAAATTCAGTCTCCAAACCTTTTCTTGGAGACTAAATTTACCATATATGGATAATGAAAAAATTTTAGAAAGTGGCTTTGATTATTTTTAAATGGAATTTAATCAGCTTAATTATTTTTCCTAGTTTGAAGCACTTATTTCCCAAATGTGAATAAAGGGAAAAGATCAACAATTTGGCCCCCCCCTTTTTTGAGGGCATTTTTAGTTTTCTGCCCCCATTTCCCAATCCTGTTATAAAATGAATTACGGGTATCCCTCTAAGTCCCTCTAACCCCTTTTGGGGGTCACAGATACCTTTGATAATCTGACGAAAGTGATGGACCCTCTCCCCAGAAAGAAAATACAACATATACAGATAATTTTGCATACAACCTCAGGGGCATCACACATCTTCTGAAACCCAAGTTAAGGATCTCTAAGTAAACTCTGTAGAGAAAATTTTAATGCAATTAATTGATAAAATTAACTAAGTACTGGCATAAAACATTTCAGATTGGAATTATCGTTAGATGATGGCCCCTACTAGCAAAATGTGACATTCCAACCAGCTTTGTTAGACATTATAACATCCAGATAGAAGGAAAAAAGAAGCAAAGTTCTGAGAGCTATTTTTAAGGAGTCAGGGCATCTCTAGACATGGGAGCCACTCCTGGTTCAAGGCAGGGGTCAGGGTGCCTGACAGCTTCTAGCAGGGTAGAGTTTGATAAACCACAATGCTCAGGATGCCAAGGGGTTAGCCATTATCTTAACCCCTTTCTCACCAAAAGATTTTAGTTTTGTGTATTGGGAAACAAGACGTCACTAGGGAAGAAAAAGATTTGCCTTACAACTTTGCTGGAACACATCAGTTTGGTGACGTATGGGACACCGGTATCATTTTTGAGAAGGTGCATAAAACCAAAGTAAATTATTCTCTATGTAGAACATTCTTTACTAGTAACATTTGTTTGGATGTATTAGCTTTGACAATTTTTACCAGTAAATATTGGTTTTATTTAAAACTGGTAATCCAGTTTATAAATAGGATAGTTGATATATCTGTCCTTTCCCCCATGTAAAGAATAGTTTAAAGGTTTATGCTTACTTTTTATTTTTCTCTCTTGATGCCATGGAGTGGGGTGGGGGCGGGGGAGATCTTTGAGTCAACAACCGACAAAATATCTTCTTCAAATTTGAAAATTGAGAAAGCAGCACCTTATTTAAGTCTAACTGTATACCATTTTAGTGCATGTATTAGTTTTAATAATGATTTTTTGGTGCATGCCTTTGGGCTTATTCAAAAGTGTACAATAGGAAAGTATACGTATTTCCTTTCTTAGAAAGGAGATGTTTTTCTACTTTGCAACATGTGATTACAAAAATCTTCCTCTGTGGGAAGATTAACCATGTATTGAACTACTGAAAAGTATATATTTTTAGATATACAGAAAGCATCTACATGGAGCAGCATTCAGACCTATATAGAAGTCACAGCGTTCTATATAGGACCAAAAAGGAAATAACATTAAACACTTAAACAGACTTTGTTGGGTAGAAATACCTTTAGATCTTGCATTGACTTCCAAAAAGAAAATGCCACAGAAGTTTGCTGAAAACTTTTGTTGTTTGAATTTTCTCTGTCAGTGTATTTAGCCCAAATAGAACAGCTTTGGGTTAACACATACGTAAGAATCAAAAAAACAAAGCTAACTTAATAAATCAGTCTGGTTTGCTAATCCAGCTTGACTGAAATAAGTAAACTAATCACTTGCAACATAAAAAACTGTTCAACTCCTCTAAGGTTTTGACAAAATAACCTTGGCTGATGTGGGAAGACTCCCACTTTGATTTCTGACCTGACAGTGAAGATTCATGCTTGACATGATTTCATACCTGACAGTGTCTGTTTAAGGAGCTGTGGTACAGTCTGCTAATGCAATCCCAGATACCTGTTGATTACCTGTGAGATCTAGAGTCCAAAGTAGCCAGCAGCTGTATCCCTGAGTGCTCTGTGCCCATCAGATCTCTTAAAGTAAGCAGGGTTGGGACAGGTCACAGCTCTGATGAGTGACCTCAGGTGCTGTGGACAGCCCCGGATTTAAGACTTGTATCTGCTTTCTTGGGAGTCATCACTGAACTAATGTCCCACATGGTGTTACTTACTGTAGATGCTCTCTCTTGGAGGAGGCCCAGAGCACACATCCTAATTGCTTGTGGTACTCAGAGAGGGGGTGCTAACTCTGATGCCCTGGCCAAATTCCAGTTTAGGGATGTGGGTCTTCTTGCTATTCTAATTGGAAACATGCATCGCTTCCCATTTTCCCTGTTGATCTCAGTGCAAACTGCACTAGTATATTTCTTTGCCCCGACCCCAAGTCTCTAAGATGCTGGTGTGTATTATATGGGCCAAGTTCATGCCTTATCCTAATGCTGGAAAGTTGAGGAATGAGTGAGCTTGGTGTCACAGTGCCCTGTAGTTGGAGGGTAAACTCTTGTGGTGTTTTAGGGAGGAAGTTGGCCCTCTTCTTAGCATAAGTTGGGGAATGTGCACTAGCCGGAGGCTTCCAGCCATGAGGTGTGAACTGAAACCTATTTTCCCTCTTTTCTTATAGCATGTTGAGAACATCTGTTGGGTTTTTAGCAGTCAGGGAAGGCCGGAGTTCTGCAGCTTTAATCTGGGTAACTGAGGCTAGTTTGAGCAAGTCTTTGGTTAATTAACTAGGTTCTCAGATGCCACAGACTCCGTGAAAAGTCACCATTATTTTCAATGGTTGTGATAGAATTTCCCCCAGTAGCCATTATTTTAAGATTATATTGCAGAGTTGCTTTATTTGAGCTTTTCGTGTATACACAATCCCAAACTGGAAGAAATAATAATTAAAAAAAGGAATCCTGCTGTGAAAGGTATATATTACTCTAGATTTTTCTTACTGTAAATATTGTAAGATTGTAATACTGTCGATATTTTATTAACCAACAAATGTTAATCTATGTGAATTCAGACTTATTTTAAATGTGCTTCTTATTTACTGTGTGTGGTCCCTGTTGCTGACAGTATTAAGTTATATTCTGATGTAAGATTAACTTTATTAAAGAATGTAAACATTGTTTCCTTATGGGAAAACAAATAAAGTATAAAGAAGACAATTCTTTTCATTAAAATATACTGTGTATTTACACTTGCTAGACCCAGCACCACTTATAAATTTAGTACACTGTTCAAAATTTTAGTTAACACAGCTGACATGGTTGTGCTCTGTTTGAAAGTCTAAGAGTAGGTACTGTTGGAATATAAACAGTCTGTATTTGTCTGCTGTGAATCATAATCTTGAAATTTCTAATCGAGTTTGTAAAATTTTTATAGTAAAACATTTTAATGACAATTTAAAAATTTATCTTCTCTAAAGAATGGTCAAAACAATATCCTTTCAGAAATAGAATTGTTCTTTAATATCTTTCCAAAATGACTTTGGTTAAATGGACCAGGTGTATGTTAGTTAAAATTTAGGACAAAGTTGTAATATTCTTTGAGTTTACAAGTTAATCCTTATTGGAGATGTGCCAATTATACAGTAGAATATCATTAATTTGCACTGTTTGGGGACCCCATTAAGAATGCTGAATTTTTCCAACTAAGAAGTAAGCAAATGCAATTTAAAAAGTAAATTTGAGCATTCTGTATTAAATATGTGCAGTTATTATCACATGAAGAAGCTCAGTGTGTCGGGCTGTAATATAACCATACTTGCTGTCATGTTCTCCCATCTCAGTGCTGGGAACTCACCATGTGGAAACCAAGCAAATGTGTTGTGCATCAGCCGGCTTGAGTTTGTTCAATATCAAAGCTGAAACTAGCGAGGTCTGCTGTACTGCTTATTGAAGTATTGTGATTCTTTTAGGCATTGATTCTTACAAAATATATACTGTAACAGTATACTTTGTACAGATTTAAATTTTATTTGAAAAAATGAAATAAAGTAGGCAAAAAAATAAAGATGTTTATTTTTCATGTGACTATATAAACAGATCAGTCTTTTGTTTCAGTGCCTTTGGTGGGGGTGGTTATGGTTGCTCTTGGAATTTTTTGGGGGGCGGGGGGGGCATAGAAACCATTTTAAGGATTCAGCAGCAGGTATACTTGCCTAATCATTAATTTGCTGTAAGGATTAAGTGGTCTGTCTCACACTGGAAAACTGTTTTCTATTTTATTTTAAAACAGATTTATTTAATTTTAGAGATTTTATGTGAATGGCTTCCCTATCTTGCTTCTTGAGTCAGTTTTTAAAATTCTCTGGTGGTGTGACGGTTAACCGAGCCATCACAATTGAAGAGAAAGAGAAACTTTTCCCATAGATCATGTCCCTTTTCCATAGAAGGCTTTTTGTTTTCTGTCGTTTTAAATTTGAAGTTGGTTTGGGTTACAAAAGAGTCATGACAAAAGATGAAGAGAATCCTCTGCAGAAAATAGCAGTTGTGCTTGAAAATAAGATCCTTTCAAAACTGCTTTTCTAGTGAGTGGAGTGGTAGACAGTGAATGAAGTTACCAATAAAAATGTGGCACAGGAGTGATCCTTCAGAATAGTTTTAATGGGACCTTCTCAGAGAAGATTAGATTATCTGACCAAAAAGAACCATCCCAGTTTTGGCCTCTGACTCAAAAAGCAGCAGTGGCTTCAGGTGTATGATATTTTCCTCAACCTTTAGAAATGGACTTGGAAGTTTTATTTGTTTTTTCTCCTCATTTTATCTTTTCTGATGCTTTCACTTACT
This sequence comes from Balaenoptera musculus, assembly GCF_009873245.2. NCBI lineage: Eukaryota > Metazoa > Chordata > Mammalia > Artiodactyla > Balaenopteridae > Balaenoptera > Balaenoptera musculus. Next base: position 116,072,699 of record NC_045787.1, read on the forward strand.
TTTAGGCTGGATATGAGAAGGCTTGGAACAAGCAGTTGCAGGAACAAGGTTCCTGCAAAAGTCACACTATAGAAAATTTTTTCATTGTTATTTAAATGTGTACGGTAGTAGTTATACTCTAAAAACTGATGCATGGCCATAGAAATATCTCAAGTTCACAGTAGCACAGTTTCAGGCTTCCCTGGGTAAATTCCAAGAAAGTTTTGTTGTTGTCATTGTTGTTGTTTTGGTTTTTTCCTGCTAAAATGGCCCTCCTTTGTAGAGAACAGCAGACTAGCTGTTGGACTACAGCTAGCCACAGCTAGCTAGCTTTGGACCAGCTTCCACATCTGACAATCACCAACTCCAGTAAAAATAATACAGACATTTTGCTGCATGAAAACTTAAAGCTGAGGGTTTTGGGTAGGTAGGGCAGGTACTAAGAAACTCTAATTTTCCCTAAGTTGGGCAGTGCCTCTGATTCGGGTGGCACACAGAGAACAGGTGTGTACTTCCTGAAGATTCCCCTCTTTCCTCCAGGTGGAATCAGACAAACTCCTGGGTCCCTGTCCCGGAGGAGGGCTCTCTAGTACAGGACATTGTGGTAGAAACTCTAGCCACGATTTATAGTAAGTATAAGCGAGTGAAAAGCCAGAAGCCAGGCCCCTTCCTAACTGTCCTGTGGCCTTAATCTTTAAAAGATTCTAAATGGGACTATGATTAAATATGCCCTGTGGTTATTTTGGAGGGCTGGAGGTGAATTCTATTGCAGGGCTACAGGGGGAACATCCCAGACTTGGGATGGGTCTGAACTCTATAGGGAAAGGCTTACAGGCCCATGGGAGCCTCTCAAGAAAGGGGCCCAGCATGGTCAACAGAACTATTAGTCACTTTTATTCAGCACTTTCTTTTCTAAAGTGATATAATTGGCAATTGCTTCCCACCCCCCACCTCCAATGGATGTTAACTTTTATTTAACCATGTGGTATGTCATTTACTTGGGCTCTTTTGCATGGTTTTTAGAACTCTTTGTTCCTAGTGCCGGTAACAATTTCTAAGCGGATTGGACTTTTTGACTTGGGGTACTGGGTTGTGGAAGAGGTTCTGCTCATTCAGGATCAGAGGAAAGAGATCCCTTTTTCCGTGTTTGGCTGCCCGGTAACCTCAGGGCCAGCACAGTCACTACTGCTTTCACTTCAGCACCATCCCCCACGCTTCTGGAACTTAAGGAGGAGGAGCCACTTTTTTTCTCTGAAAATGGGGATTCTACCTTAATTTTGCTAATCTCTGGAGTGTTTCCAATAACGTCGTTCCAGTTTTCCTACCAACATTGATTTTCATTCATTTTGATCAAATCAGGCCATTTGGCACTTAGGCTGGCAGTGAGAAAATGTCACAAACAGACTCACTGAATGTTGCAATGTTTAAAAAAGCAGGATATCCCCACCTCACAGCCAGCAGGGTTGTCCAGTTAACCCCACCATCCTAGGAATCCTGACTCTCCCTGCATGCTCAGCTCACAACTCAGACCTTCCCTGGGGAGCAGGAGTTTCTTTGTCAGCCTCCTGGGTTGATTGGCAGCCGCTCTGACCTAGCTCGGCCTTCTCTTTCTGTCTCTGGCAGTGACACTAAGGGTGGGTCTGTACTGCCACCATCCTAAATTTTTCCAAGCCCCCCCACTTTTTTTTTTTAAAGCTAATATTGAGTGCTTAAAATATCCAAGCTAAGTGTTTTATCTAGGTTATTTCATTAAATCTTACTACAACCCTATGAAATAGGCACTATTATTATCACCATTTTACAGAAGAGGAAACTAAGACAAAAAGAGATTAAGTAGTATGCCCAGGGTCACACAGTCAGAATTCAAGTCACGAGTCCTGGCAAGCTGAGACCCTTGGTCTCAGACACTCTAGTGCCACCTCCTCCCGTAACTTGCAGGGTCTTCCTGACTTTGACAGTGCCTTACCTCAGGATGTATTTAACTGGATGGCAAAGCCAGTGTTCCCTGCGGCAAAGGAAGATTTCTCTGTATAGCTCAAAAGCCACATTTCCTGTTCTGAAGGTTGATTCATGAATGAATCCACATTTTCATTTCCCCTGCCCCTTTCATGGGGGAATGACTTACTCGGAGCAGGTCTGAGGAAAGCTGGCAAATGGCCCTTCCAGGCCTCTCTCCACTGCTCTTGCTTAAAGTAAGTACAGCGCTGAGTACTATTCCTGCCTCTTCCCATCCTCACCACAATGACCTGATCAAAACGCTCTGTGAATGAGCTCTTCAATTCTGTCTAGCGGAGCTGTCGATTTCTTTCTTGTTGCCAGATTATACCCCCCAGCAGACACCCTATCTTCCTTATGGCTGACCTCCTATCTGGGTTCATTTGGCTCCAGATATAGGCTCAAAAAGGAACAGGAGGCAGTCTCCAGGAGAGGATCTGGGTCTGCCCAGATTCCCCAGACCTCACTATTTGCCAATAATTGGCCAAGTAATTGGATCAGTCAGGGCCAGCCCTGTAGTTTCCAGCTCAAAGTTTTGCTTGGGCTTTTACGTTTCTGAAGGCACTTTTCCTGCATCCTCTAAAATGCTACTTCTCAGATGCTTCCTGACCTCTAAGGGAAGGTCCAGAGTGTCACTCTCCAGGGGCTTCTTCCAAAAATAAAATATGAAATTCCTTGGGACTTAGGGGTGGTTTAGAGGGCTGTGGTATCTATTAGAACTCTTGTCTGAAAAGGGAAGATCATAATCCCTCATGTTTCTTGTATCCTCTAAAGCAGTGATTCTCAAGGTGTGGCCCCTGGACCAAGAGCATTAGCATCCCCTTGGAAATTGTTAGAAATAGAAATTCTTTTTTTTTTTTTTTTCCAATTTTTTGGCTGCGCCACACGGCATGTGGGATCCTAGTTCCCCAATCAAGTATTGAACCCATGACCCTTGCATTGGAAGCGCAGAGTCTTAACCACTGGACCACCAGGGAAGTCTCCAGAAATATGAATTCTTGGTCCATACTCCAGATGGAACTGAATCAGAACATGCAGGAACCCGGCAATCCCTGTTGTAACAAGCTCTGCAGGTGACTCTGAGGCACAGTGAAGTGTGAGAACCACTGCTCTCTAAAGCAAAGCTTCTTTATCTCTTTTGGAGTTTTAGGTTTGAGAATCTGATGAAAGCTTGGGACCCTCTCGCCTGCTTCACAGACCTCCTCAAGTCCGTGTTAAGAATCCCTGCTCTGGAACTTAGGGCTTGTCCATGCCTCTCTGGCTTCCACCCTCTCCACACCACCTTGAGAAGGGGTGGCCACGTGCTCCCTGTTTGTTCTTTCATTCATGTCCTGTTGGTTGTCGCTGAGAGTGGGCGGCCCCCGTGCCAGAGAACACAGGGGAAACGGCTTCCTGCTCCATTTGTGCTGCAACTGTAGCCTGTGGCCTCTAAACAAAAACCAAATGCTTGGGCATGGGGCACCAGGCCAGAGCCTGGGCAAACAGAAAAGCGATTCCTTCTCCTGGAGCTGGGAGCTGTGTGTCAGAGCAGAACTGCTAAAAACTGCGGAACTTCTTGTGGCAGTCCTGGCTGGGGCATACTGACTGCAGCTAGAGCTTTGTCAGTGGCAAATCCTCGTTATGCCTGTTGCCCCTGTTTAATTGTTTGTGGCACCCCTGTTCAGTTACACAGGTATCCTGGTTTGGGTAACAGATTATACGGTCCCCCATTTACTCACCTAATGGCCTCCTCACAGGTCTCCTTATGGCCAGTCTTGCCTCCTGCAATCCATTCTCCACACAGCGGCTTGCCCATAAATATGGTTACAAGACCCTTATGATCTGGCCCCATCTAACTCCTCAGTTTTCTCTCCTTCCTTTCACCTCCTTGTTCATCTCTCTTAAGCCATACTGGTCATCTTCCCGTGTCTTGAATGCATGGAGCCCATTGCCACCTAAGTGTCTTTGGCTTTGCTCTTCCTTCTGCCTGGAATGTGCTTCCCTGCAGCTCCTCACACGGTGGCCCTTTTTCATAAACAGGCCTCAGCTTTCATGTTCTCCTTTCAAGGAGACCCCCTTCCAATCACTCTCCCTCACAGCACTGTTTCCTTTCTCTTCCTAGTGCTTATCACTGTCCAAAGTTGTCTTTTCTTTTTCTGTTGATGGGCTAACACTGTGAGGGCAGGACTGAGGCATCGCCAGTGCCTAGACAAGTCTGGCACACAGCAGATACTCAGTAAACATCTCTTAGCTAGGCGGTTGGACTTCATCCACTCCCAGAGTGCCTCTGGGGGCTGACTTCCTCATCCATGTTGAATGCAAGTACTGTCATCCTGTTTTATCTCACCTCTTGCCCACAGGTGGCATAGGACAGGGACCCTGAATACAAGAGGATTCTTCTCTGCCCGTTGCCAACTCTCCTTAGCTTCCTGCACCTCCCACCTCTGTTCGGGCCTTAGCGTCTCCTCTCCTTAGGTATTTCATCTCCAGATGAGGTTCTGGGGAAAGGGCAATGACCCTGGCCTCAACAGATAGCTTAATGCCCACTCTGCCCACAGCTGCCCCCCAAAGCACTGTGGGCTGGGGCTCCAGCCATTCAGCATGCACTTAGGGGGCCCCTTGGCCACTGAGCATTTGATGGGCAGCATTCTTCTGGGCTTCTTGATGAGCTGGGAACTCACTCTCCCTGGAATCCACTAGTTGAGGGAAGGGAGGAGACTAGCTATCCAAGGGGTTATGTGCCCTGTTTCCAAATGCCACAGGGTAGGAGGTGTCCAGAGAAGTATGGCTTCCATAGCGCACCAACATCACTGGTGACGTTTCACCAAATCCTGGCTCTTCTACTCTCTGTTACTTGACCCTCCCCCGAGTCTTTAAAATGAGAGTGGTGACAACTAAACCCCCTCCCTCCAATAACATTCCAGGGCAGCAGTGAAAAAGAACCTCCCTCCTTCATTCTAAACCTGAGGAGGAAATGAGGCTCCTGAGCTCAGCTGAGTTTAAAATAAATTTAGGCTCCAAGATAAATTTAGGGCTATGGAATATGGACTCAAATAGCAAAGTCATACAGAGATAGGAGATAGAGTTTGAGAGTTTCCAACCAACTCGCCATAAAGTGAGTCCCTGATGAGAACCAGGCTGCTGCATGGTGGGCAGAGGATAAGGAAGGGGAAGCAAGGACTTGGAGACCAGACCATCACTCTGGAGGATTTCCAAGGCCTTTGTCCGAGTTCTGGCCTTTGGGGAAGGAGCATGGAGGTGGAGGTTAAAAATATTAGGTTTGAAATCAGATCGATGCAGATCCAGACTCTGTCCCTCACTAGCTTTGTGGCCTTCAGCAACTCTACCTAACCTCCCCTGCTCTCAATTTCCTCATCTATAAATGGGATAACAGTGCCGACTTCATTTGATTGTTGGGAAAATTAAATGAAATAATTCCTGTGAAGAACTTACAGCACAGAGTAGTGTTTAATAAATGCTTTCATCATCATTATCCTTGATGTTGTTGGGGTTGTCGGTCAGAAGGGAGACAAATGTGGAACTTGTGTAGCCGATAGGAGCCCTGCTTCCAGTAGCCTCTGCGTTCCCAGGTAGGGGAGCCGTGAAAAGAGCAGATGCCTCTCGAGAGTGACCAGCTAGACTGCATTTGGCTGAATGGAGGGGAACCCATTCTGACCCCTTCCCATTTCAGCTTTGGTCCTACCTACGTACCTTTCTCCTGCCAGCCCAAGGAGGACCCAGTCTGTGGTGCTCTCTTCACAGGCCCAGTTGTGTACTGGACCAGATTTATTTTTGGTTTGTAGCTTACTATCTCTGTTCCAGGCCTGGAATGTCTGAGGTTTTCTAGTGATGGTGGAGGAGAGCGCTCTTTTGAAAAACAAAATGAGGTCTCAGTCTAGGGGCTCTGCTTCCTTCTGGCTACAGGCAACAACAGAGAATCTGCCATCTGCCAAGGGTGCAGGATGACTAGAGGTCAATGCTGAATATTAATTCACCTGTTGGACATCTAAGATAGCAGTTAATCAGCCCTGGGGAACAGCTCTTGCATAAGGAAAGGAGAGATTTGCCTTTGGCAGAAAATTTTATTTATTTATTTATTTATTTTTGGCTGCGTTGGGTCTTCGTTGCTGTGCGCGGGCTTTTCTGTAGTTGTGGCGAGCGGGGGCTACTCTTCATTGTGGTGCGTGGGCTTCTCATTGCGGTGGCTTCTCTTGTTGCGGAGCATGGGCTCTAGGCTCATGGGCTTCAGTAGTTGTGGAACACAGGCTCAGTAGTTGTGGCACGTGGGCTCTAGAGCGCAGACTAAGTAGCTGTGGTGCACGGGCTTAGTTGCTCCGTGCCATGTGGGATCTTCCCAGACCAGGGCTCGAAGCCGTGTCCCCTGCATTGGCAGGCGGATTCTTAACCACTGCGCCACCAGGGAAGTCCTGGCAGAAATTCTTAAGCTGGGGCTTTTGGGGGTCTGTAAAGCTCCTGAAATTTTATGCAAGATTATACCTGTATGTGCAAGGTACATTTTTCTGAGAAGAGGATCCATAGTTTTCTTCAAAACTCTTAAGGGAAGTTACAGCCCAAATAGGTTCAGAATCACTGGTCCTGATCTGAGAGTAGAAATAGAACCCTCCTCTAGGGGGTCTCTAAGAAGCCGCATTCTTCAGCTTGGCTGATGAGAAGGACTGAAAAGGACCTGGAAGCAGGGCTGCTTAGCCTTTGAGGAAAGAGAGCTGTTCTCTTTATTGCACCTAGGTTGACTGGTTGGAGCCTGCCCTATCCATTTGGAAGTTGGGGATTTTGAGCTAGCTAAATATCCCTTATTTTCCCTGAATTTTGGTTGCAATATTATAAAGCACTCTAAACTGTCATGTTTTGTGCCAGATTGGGGGACTGGCCTGGTGTCATCTCAGAGGTGGGAAGCAGGGTTGAGTGACTGCGCTAGGTGTGTGTGGTAGCAGTAATGGTGGGGGGTGAGGTGCAGGGGTCTCCTTATGTTGCCCTCATTTGGATGCTTGTTACATAGCTGGTTCTCAGCCACAGTTTTTGCATTGATATGTAGTTGTTTCCTTCCTTTTGGAGACATTAAATCTAAGTTCCATAGTCCATTTTTTAATTTCACCAAGGCAGTGGCTTCTCCTTACTCCTATGGCATCCTTTCATGAGAGGCCAGGAGCCCCAGTCTTCTCCCCAGCTGTGCTTATTTACTCCTTACCCCTCACCCTACAAATCCTGAAAAATAGCTCTGAAAGCCAACTTGGGGCCTTTGAGATTGTTTGCTGCTCCTTGGAATATGATTCCATCATTGAGTCTATTCCAATTCTGGCCAGTCCTGGTACTGTCTCCTGCTTTCCTCAATACCCATCATTCCTTGTTGCAGCTACTTGTTCATGTTAAAAAATGGCATCTATCTCCCTGCTGAGAATTTTCCCCCTCCTCTCAAACCTCAAGTCCATGTGCTCAACCCAGCTTAATGGATGGCATCAGAATGCAGCAGAGGTTTCCTAAAGCTTGGCTGTCCTCCTACCTGAATCAGGCAAACACTCTCTTAGCTCAGAGTCAGCTCACAAGTAGGAAGTATGGGCTGAGACTAGCTGAACACAATGGTTCCCTGGTCTCCCCCAAGAGCAGAACCTGATCCCTATAGGGTGAATTGGCTGACAGAAGCTCCATGGGACAAGAGTTTCACTTTTCTTTGGGGGCCTTGAGTTGGAGTATTCTCTAGACATGAAACAGAGTCAAGTCTCTAGGACATAGGCCTCTGATTTGGAGTCATCAGACCATATAAGGCCACCCAGCCCACCCAAAAACACAGGTACATCCATCCTCACTGCCACTAGGGGTCTGGACAGGGGCCACCATCCCAGGACTACCCTGATCCTCACAGAGCTGAGGGGTCTGATGGAGGTATTAAAGCCCACACAGGGCAACATTTTCTCCACATGCTCTTCCAAAAGGCTCTCTACGCAGGGAAAATGAGGTCTTGGGAGGACCTGCCTGAGCCACATCCCCTCTGTGAAAGATGGGCCTACGGACTGGAGACCATGATGTCTGCCAGAGAGTCAGCCCTTCCTCCTCCTCCTCACCCAGGGCCAGCAAAACTGTTTCTGGTCCTTCCACCTTGCTTCATTGCTCCTCTCCTGCACCCTGATCCACTTAACCCGCTCATTTTACGCTGGCTCTGAATAACTATGACTTGAGTTGTCTCTTGATTGTAGGGCTCTGAGGATAACAATGGGGAGTAGCCACCCTCTGGTGTTTGCTTCCTCCTGAACCCTGACTTCTACGAAGGAATTGTGAGGGAAAGGAAAGGCCTCCAAGGCCATCTGGTCTCACAGTCTGCTGCCAGGCAGAATGAACCACCCCTTGGCCCAGGCCGACTTGTCCTTTTAACCTTATAATAGTTCCTTGGGTTATACAGAGGCTTTTTATTTTGATCAAAGGTATCTATCCTCTCCTTCATGGCTTTGTATTTTGTGGTTTTTAAAGAAGATTTCCCTATGCCCAGATAATAAACATATTCTCCCATATTTTCTTATATTTCTTTTATATTGGGTTGACCAAAACTTCATTCGGGTTTTTCTGTAAGATGTCACAGAAAAACCCGAACGAACTTTTTGGCTAACCCAATAGTTGTATTTCTATGTTAGTTCTTTAATCCATCTGGAATTTGTGTTCATATATGGTGTGAGCTAGGGAGCTAACCTTTTTTTTTTTTTTTTTGGCAGAGGGTCACATGCTGCCCAGAATTATTTATCCTATAGGCCATCCTCTCCCCAGTGACTTGAAATACTACTCTTCTCATATTCAAAAGTCCCATAAATATATGTGACTGTCTGGATTCTCTATTCTGTTGCATTGAACTTTTTTATATTCCTTGTACAGTACACCATTTTAATAGTTGTAGCTTTTGAGTGTGTGTCGATACAGTGTATTTTACTCTTTCATTCTTTTCCCCCAAATTGTTTTGTTATTCTTACGTATTTTTTCTTTCCAGATGTACTTCCCAGTCAGCTTGTCAAATTTCATTTAACAAGTCCTGTTGGGATTTTGGTTGAGATTTTATTTATCATGTAAATTAAGTTGGGAGAGAGTTGATATCGTTACAATATTGAGTCTTCTCATCCAGAAATAGAATGTCTCAGCTGTGTTCTTAAGGGTCTCCAGGGGAGACATCCTCTCTTCTCCTGACCCCTGCAGTCTCTCAGTGTCCATTGGCTGGTGTCCTGAGCCACCAGAGCCTGGTGTTGCAGTGTCCTGTGATTCTAGCTTACTCATTCCCTCTTCCCACTCAGAGATGGATGAAACAGTTGAGTATTTGCTTTTGCTCAGGAATTCCAAGCTTTATCTTTCCAAGAGCCAAAATTACTCAGGGGAATTGTCCCATCTCTTTTATGCCCTGCTTTTATATCCCATTCCTAGAATCCCCCTTCTCGTCCTGCTCTCTCAGGAATTCCAATATTTCACATCTAGAGTAGTACGGCTTAATATTATCTTTAGTCAGGATTTCCCTGAGAATCTGGTTGGCCTGAAACACAGCCTCTCATTCTGACCTTCTCTCTTTTCACATTGTTCCATGTAATTTCTAAGCTTCATTCAGACAAGATGATAGCTTGGAAGGAGAGCTCACAGGTATTCAAGAGAATAGCAGTGTTAGTGATTCTATGCCCAATGCCTGCATTAAAGGAAGAGCTTATTGCCCCAGATTTGCCAACAGATACCAGCCTATGACTCTGCTCACCACCCTCAACTTTACAGAGTGTCTAGGAATTCCCAGGCATTTTTGATTCCTGATTTCTGTGCACCAGCCTCAAGAGGCAGGTTGTTAGATCCGGCTGACTGCCAAAGGCCAAGAGGTCCTAGCCCTTCTGCTCGAAACTATTCCAGGGATAGCTGTATCCAGCTGTTTTGTTGCCAATATGAAAGCCAAAAAAAGCCAGAGCTAAAGTTTTGTGGGCTCTCAGAGCAGGTGTGGCAGCCAGGAAGTAGGAAAACAGGAGCCTGACCAGGGTCCAGGTCCTCACCTCATCCCCCAGAATAGCTGAATGTGCTTTAAGGCCAGGTACGATGGCAACACAAAGATATAGGCAATTTGCCCAAAGTGTTTGCATGTACACCTGGGTACCAAGAAAGGCCACGGAGTCCAGACACCCAGACATGCTTTGCCCAGCCATGTTCCTCTCCTGTTTCTGCATCTACTTGGCTATCTCTGCATCACCTCCTCCTGTTTCCAGGTACCTTTGGGCAAGGTCAGCACCAGTGACCACTAAAATATCCCCTTGATAAATCTTCACCTGCTGCTTATCCAGTGAATAAGGTTTCAGGGTAAGGACTGCAGAATTTGTCCTAGAGATTGGAAAGTTACTCCAACGTAAGACTTACATAAAATGATTCCTAGACATTTGTGTTTCAAAGGACAGAATGAGCCACTCCCGCATAGTGAACCAATTTCAAGGACAGGAAATCTGCCACAGGGGCTGAAAAGTTCTATAACACAACCAGAGCTACAGCGTCTGATTCCTCGAGGTCTTGCTTCCAAACACAATATGCTGCAAAAAATTTTCCCTAGCCATCTCCCACCACACCCCCCAAGTTGCTCAAGGCCCAGCCAGCCACCCAGTTTTACATGTCTAAATCTGAAATCAAAGTCCCAGGCAGGGAGAGGGATTGTCACAAGTAATTGCAACATCCCACAAGAATTTGTTTGGGAGTTAAAAGGAGCCAAACCTGGGCCTTCTCCAAAGCTTGCAAGCCTGAGCTTTTTGAGAACCACATTTGATCTGTTCCAATATGTTGAATGTAAACGTTTGTCTTGTGCCTGCTTGGCAGCTCTAGGGGACTCTGCAGGGCTCCTGTGGCCCACCATGGTGACCCGTGTGACTTCCCCTAGGAGAGGACAGTGTGGGGGACTGCCTGCTATGAGCCACAGGCCCCCAGAGTTGGCCTTAATCTTCTGAGCCCTGCTCGAAACGCTATCCCAGGGGAAAAGGAGGAGTGAGGGCTCTGAGGGGCAAAGGCTCCCAAATAGCTGCAGGAAGAGACTTGGATGGGAGGGGAAAGGGCATAGGCATCCTGCCACACTGCCACATCCTTTCTCAGCAACTTCTATACTCACTCTGCCCTTGCCCTCACCCTTACCTTATCTCATCTTATTCTTACATGTTAACTTCATGACATTATTTAGAGATGATGTTGTTTCTTTTTCCATATAGAAAATAACCACCTTCAAAGTGACAGCTTAGGGCTCAAACACAGTAGCTATTCCAACTACATCCAAAGACAGACCAGCATTATTAGGGATACAACTGGTTGTTATGAACCAGACACAGTTGTCATCGTCATCGTCATCATCATCATCATCATCAAACAGTTACTACTTACTGAGCCCTTACTTTATGCACAGGCCCCTTGTGAGGCTGACATTATTATTTCCCTATTTAACGGAGTAGGGCCAGGCCTGGTGACGTTAAATGGCCTGCCCCAGGTCTCCCAGTTGGTCAGAGGGGGAACTGGGCCTCCAGAGGGCCTGAGCCATTGCCATGGCTCATTTTCTTCTGGAAGAAGCAGAAGGAAGCAGAGCCCAGCAAGGTGCCTGCTGGCCCCAACAATCTAACACTGCCAGCAATGGTGGGAAGGGGCTTTCACAGCATGTCTTACCTGGGTCCCGGGTCACCTACAGCCGACCCAGGACCACAGGGACATGATGACTCAAGGATGAGGATGGAGTAGGAGGGGAGGGTGAGGCCCAGCCAGTTCTGTCTTGTTCCTTAGAGAACTCTCATGTCGTTGTGGGCAATGGGGGGGGGCACAGGGGCGGGGGCCCAGTGCGCATGTGAGCCCTGCCTACTTCCTCCCAGTTCTCCAGGACTTCACAGGGGAGGCTTTCTCCAAGAGGGGTTATTCCTCATCCCCACCACTCTGGCCCTAGCTTCAAAGAACGCAAAGAGAGCCAGAGCAGGCCAAGATCAATTTCTACTTGAAGGCCAACAGTCATACTGTCCCTCAGCCCAGTTTCTTTTCAATATAGCCTAATGTCTCTCTGTCCCCTTGCTGATTTACATGGCAGGTTTATTTAATTAGCCAGAGGGGAGTCAAAGTGCAGCTTGTCCTCAGAGTTAATTAATACTTACTGAGCCACCACACTGTGAGTGATGCCAAGATTGGACTGTGTCCTCTATATCAGCTTAGGGAACAGACTTCAACCCCTTTTGCCTGGCTGGGATTGGGAACTGGAACCAGTTAAAGAGTAGGGATGATAGGGCCCTGAGCTATTGTGAGGAGCAAATGAGGCCATGCACCTAACATGTTTGCCACAGTGCCTGGCACATAGTAGGGACTTAGATATTGATACTGTGTTTGTAAATTTTAAAAACAAGTGGCAGGGAAAGGTGGCCGAGAGACCATGTTCCCCTCTGGGGCATGTTCCAAGGGGGAGAGGGGTAATGGTAGCAAATACCACAGGGAACACAAACCCTCAGGCACACTCCCACAAGCATTGTCCACGAAGAAACGCAGCATGCTTCTCCCTATTTTCACCAGGCTCCTTTAGAAGATGGGGAAGGACTTCCCTGGTGGCACAGTGGTTAAGAATCCGCCTGCCAATGCAGGGGACACGGGAAGATCCCACATGCCGCGGAGCAACTAAGCCCGTGCGCCACAACTACTGAGCCTGCGCTCTAGAGCCCACGAGCCACAACTACTGAAGCCCACGAGCCACAACTACTGAAGTCCGCACGCCTAGAGCCCGTGCTCTGCAACAAGAGAAGCCACCGCAATGAGAAGCCCGCGCACCACAACAAAGACCCAATGCAGCCAAAAATAAAAAATGAATTAAAAAAAAGAAGACACAAAAAAGTTGAACATGAAAGGATTGAAAAACAAGAAGATGGGGAAAGCGCAGGTGGTTGACCCTGGAGGACTTCAAGCAGAGCATGAGTAAGTGGAGGCTCTCCTTTAATTGCGATCTGATTGCAAAGGGAAGGAAATCTGGCCTGGGCAAAGGAGTGCTGCTGGCCTATGCGATTCCTGCCAGGCCAGGGCCCTTCCCCTCCTTCCATCACCCCATCTCTGCACACACTGGAACCCCACTCCACTCTTATCTCAAAAGACTTTTGACCCTGGCTTTTCTTTCAAATGGTGCTTCCTTGGGCCCTCTGCTGTGGAGTGCCCTGACAGAGCCATCACTAGGGCAGGATTTGGTGACGGTGCTTGCCCTCTCCCTCTGCCTCCTCCAGGGCTGCCATGCTTGACGAGCATCTCACAGTCCGCCCTGTCTGACAGCTTGGCTGCAGGGGAGTCCCGTTGCCCAAAGCCCTCTTTGTGGTTGGTGGCTTGGGACAGCCTGCCCTAACTCTCCCAGCTCAATATCTGGGCAGCTTCAGTCCTTCTCGTGGGAGTGCTGGCATAGCCCGTGCCTGGGTGTGTGGGCTCTTCACTCTTTGTCTGCCAGGCTTGACCCCATGATCCTATTCAGAGCCTGCCCCAGAGTCTGGATGAGAGGTTACCATGACGCAGCCCAACCCCAGGCATGGATAGTCCTTTCTGGATGCTAAGGCCAAGTAGGAAGACACACTACTGAGGCAAGACCCAGTGGCTGTCTCCGCTGCCAGAAAGATAGCTTTTCTAAGCCAAACACTGAGGCAAGATACCCACAGCCCTAAGACCTAGACAGATTTGGACAGGAGGGCACAGTGAGGCTTAGAAGTTTCATCCTGGCTTTGCCACATCTTCTGTACAAAGCCAGATGCTGGGTGGGAAGCATTCTTCGCAATTACCTGAGATGACTTTGGTAAGGAAAATGGAATGTGAAATGGGGCAGAGACTGACACAGCCAGACTGTCAACTACAGCCAGCTCTGGCGGGCCTGAGGTTCTGGGGCCCCTGCGCCCCCTGCTGGCCCCTCAGACAGGCTCCTGCCCTTTGGCTTCCTCCTCCCCAGGAAGCAGCCTGGTGCTTCCTTCTCAACCCAGCGCTACTTCATCTGCTCCCTCCCGCCTCACTCTTTTAATCTTTTCACCTTTGGACCTAGCCTACAGCTGCTCCCTCTTCCTTCCATAACCTGGGCTTCCTCCTTCTGGACAAAAACCTCTGAGTGTGACCCAAGGTTTTTTTTGTTTGTGGGGGGAGGGGGGTTGGTTGGGGTTTTGTAGTGTATGCCCCAGCCTCTTGAAGAAGACCCTCAGAACTGTGCAAGTGGCAGCCTGCCTCAGCCAGCACCTCAGAGCAGGCTCTTCTGCTGCTTCCCAGAGGGCATCCAGCCTCCAGCTCTTCCTTCTCCCTCTGTCTCTCCCACTGCAGAAGCCCACCCTTACAGAGCCTCTAGGGGTGGCCCCTCTAGCTCTCCCAGACCAGCCCTCCACACCACTCCAGACTGGACCAGGAATATCTTCTCTCTCTCTTTCCCTCCCTCCCTCTTCCTCTCCCTCTCCCCTTCCAAATCCTGTCCACTTAGCAAGTTCTAATGGTTCCAGTGTTCACACTCCAGCCCATCTCCACTATGTCCTCTCCTGAACCTCCTGCTGCCAGGCTACTTGCTGTGACAACAGTCTCTTAGGTGTGTTTGTCTTCTGAGATTGGAAGCACCCAGAGGGCAAGGACTTTTAACCTCCTACAAAGCCAAGGGCAGTGCTAGGCTCCCAGTGGGCACTCGGGACCCCGTTGAACGCTGATCCTCTCCTACTAACCTCCCAGCACTGCCTCAGAGCTCTCTGCCTGCGCAAGGTCCGGGGAGTGGCAGGTCCGGGGAGTGGCAGGTCCGGTGCGGCTGTGCCTTCAAGGCTACCATTGTCAGGTCACTGCAGAAGGAGGGAAGATGGGGGCCATTTCCCAGAATGGATGAGAATGACAGGGAGGCTTTTATTTCCAGGGTGAAGGGAGGGAGGACCAGTCGGGAGTGAGGTCCCTGGGTGTCAGTTATCACGCTGGTGGAGAAGCCCACGCGCTATGTAGAGGACGTGGATCCCAGGAAAACCCCCACACCTCATAGTTGCCTCGTCCTACCACCACTCCATTCCTCCCAAGGGCGATCTGCCTCCCGGTTCGCAGCCCTGGGACAGATCCTTGCGTGACCTCGGGCGGCGCCCAGTGCTGCTGTGGACAGCTCATTCCGCGGCGGTGGCGGCGGCGGCGCCCGGCGTGTCCCCAGAGCCGCCAGGGGGCGAATAGGGTGCCCGCCGGCTCTTGGGACGCCCGGGGCGCCGGCGCTGAGCTCCGGAGAGTCCCGGCCAGGGAAGACGCGCCCGCCAGAACCTCCTAGGCTTCCCGCCGCCGCAGCCGGGCCGGGCCGCTACTTCCAGCCCCGCCTTCGGGCCGTCTCGGTCGCTCTGGGCGCCCCAGGCCTGGGCGGGGGCGCAGCCGCTGCGCGCCCGCACAGGTGACGGGCCGCCAGCGCGCCCAGCTCCACGCGCACAGGGCACTGCCCGGCGGACTCGCCTCGCTCGCATCCCGCCCCTCCTTCGCCCTCTTGGCAGCCCCGGCTCTGCTCTCGCAGCCGCCCCGATTTTGGGGCCGGCGATTGAATAGGCCGCACCCCGGGCGTAGCAAATGGAGGACGCTGGAATTTAAGGAGGGGGCGAGGGAGGACGCATCTCAGTCCCCTGCCTTCTCCCCACCACTGCGAAGCGGCCGCGGGCGACGCGCAGGCCGGTCTCTGCGCCCTGGGGCTCTGGTCTGGCCCGGCGCCGGTGCCGGTACGGGTGCCAGGGAGAGACCCCGCGCGAGGTTGGCCGGGCGCAACCGCGCTGCATCTGTTGGAGCGGGCCTCTACGCGCTCGGACCCGAGCCGGCCGCCACGGTACCCGGTACCCGGGCGTGTACTGAAGGGCCACAGTTGGCTTTAGGAAAACAAAACGAAATATTTATCTAGAATGGATATATGCGTATGTCGGCTCCTCTCTGGGTCAGCTGGTTAGGACCATATTTCGTTAAGTCTCAGACTGCAGCCTGAGACCCCGACGGCTTAGGACCTGCCCCCTGGCCTTGGCACTGCTGAGGATCTTTTGACTTGATGAGATGCTGTTTCCGTTGAAAAACAGTCTGTTCTTTGGAATCCAAATCAGCTTTTATCAAAACATGTCGGGCCTGACAGAATTGGTGATAAACGTGTGTGTGTGTTTAAATCCTTTTCGTGCCCACACACTAGCCTGCATCCATTCTAGGTAAATATTTCTACCATTGAACAAAAGGAAGTCAAGTTTGTTTCGTTTCAAAGGGAGTCTTTGAACAAGTATCTCTCTACTTGTGGCTAGTCAATTACCCACACTTTATTTTGCTTTGATTTGGTTAGCTTTAGGGGGTTTTGCGACACTGGAAGCAAGAATTTAGGTTAAATTATGTCTCAAGCTGCACATGAGCGCTGGTTTCAAATCCTAACATTTAGCACAGGCTTTCACAGCGGGAGTGCCAGGGTTGACATCTGTGTCCGGCTGTATTCTGATTCATGCTGGTCAGATAGATGCTCAGACAAACCCCTGGGAGAGGGGATCCTGAATGAGTGCACTCCTCTGCCCACCAGGAAGGAGTCAGGAATCCACAAGACAAGATGAGTTTGTCGGCTAAGAGGGGCCAGCGCTATATGTCTTAAGTTGCTTTCAGGCTCTGGGATGTGGGATTGGGCTGCAAACTCTGGACTCTAAATCTGTTTAGCATCCAGGACCTGGGTCCCAGGAGACTCTCTACCTTCTCCTCAATTCATCTGGACATGAAAGGTGGGCTCAGAAATCAACAAATCAACCGACGGTCAGAGAGCCTGGGTGATTCTGCAGCCCTGAGGGAGCCTCACCCGTTCCGCCCCACCCCCCACCCCCATACAGCACTAAGGCTCTGCTGACAGGGCAGGGATCCACCCCAAGCCCAAGGCAAGATCCCACCCCTGCTCCTTCTGTCCTTCAGTTCCCCGTGTGTCTGAGACTTCCTGGCTCTGTGAAGGCAAGGAGTAGCCCAAAGTCCAGAGCCTCACATCTAAAGAGTGGCACTTGTGGGAGCCCTGGCCCCAGTCCCCAACCTCAGGAGGCTCTGGAGATGGACGGGGTCAGGTGAACAGCCTGCATGACTGCAGCCTCTGACCTTGGCCCAGACACCAACCCTGCTGCCACCCTGTCTTCTTTGAGCTTTCCCAGAGTCGAGCGCTCACCAGGTATGGCTCCCACAGGGTTTCCCCATTCACCGGAATGCAGCCACGTGCCTGGAAGAGCACTCTTAGTTCAGCCCACCCAAGACCTCAACTCCCATCCTCTTCTTGAGTCAGCACTACACTTCCCCCTTCTCAGCTCTGCTGGGGAGCCCTCTATTCCCAGGAGAGCTACCCGGAGGAGAAGGCCATGTCCTCACTGCCTCACAGGTGGGAAGGGATAGACATGAACACATCTGCAAAGGCTCTTCTTGGCCCCCCTTTAATCCCAGTGAGTCTTCCATCCCACACTATTTATTGGTTATGACTTTGTGCCAGGCACGGTGGCAGAGGTTGGGAATACACAAATAAATGAAGCCATTCCTGCCCTTAGAGAGCCCATGGTGTCTGATGGAGGAGTTTATTCTTTAACTCGTTCTTTCACCAAATGAATGAGTCCCTTTGCCAACTGCTAGGGAGACAGCGAAGAAGACAAGCACAGCCCCAGCCATCCTAATAATACCACCTTGTAGACCCACAGTCCATAGGGGAGACAGACATTAATCAAGCCATCTGGCAAATAGAGAATTATAAGGCATGATAAAGAGAATCACAGGATGCTTGTGAGCACGTGTAAAGGGCCGGGGCGGGGTGTGTGTGCCTGTGTGTGTGTGAGGAGGGGGGGAAGACCGGCTGAGGGGGAGGGGCAGTAGGAGGGGACTGACCGGGACCCAGACCTGGCAGAACCTGGTACGGTGCTTATCTTCCTCCTGAAACATGACCCCAGAGCTTCGAGAAGGCCCCTCCCTGTACCCTATCCCTCACCCCCACACTCAGGAATTCTGCCAGCCTCTCTCTCTGAGGATGCCAGTCGCTTTTCCTTGCCGCCCGTTGGTGGCAGGAGGCCACAGCGCCCCTTGTGGCCACTGACTGAAGTTTCCAGGACCGTGGAGGGGTGGGGTTTTAGGCTGTGGAGCCGCTATGTCCCAGCCTCCTGAGCTCCACCAACTAGCCTCAGTCCTTGGGCAGAGCCTCTCTCTTGCGCCTCTTGGTGTCACCAAAAGGGACCTCCAGGGTGGCCTGACTGGGAATAATGCCAGGCTCCCTCAGCTGACACACAGGTGCCTATGCGGCTGCCGCGGGTTAGCCAGCAGCAGCCTATGGTGGATAAGGTGGCCTAGACCCACAGGCGGCTGTGCCTCTGCATTTGCTTCCTTTTGTCTTTACAGTTGTGGTGGATGTTACCTCCTGTGTGCTCCACATAGTGAGGCCAGAGCCTGGGATCCAGGGGAGTGCTTTACACACCTGCTTCCCTCTGTGGCCCAGGCCTTTGGGGATGTGGGTCTCTTGGCCTCTCCCTCTCTCCTCTGCCAGCCACTCCACATTCACGGTGGCTACAAAGCTTGGTGGCTGGATTTGGTTGCCCCTGAGACCCAAGCACAGAGAAAGAGGCCACTTGCCCTGCTGGTATCATTGTCTCTGTGGAGAGGAAAGTTTGAAAATCCTCACTGGAAAGCCAGAAGCAAGCACTGAGCAAAGGCATGATCCTTGTTAGCACTTTCTAGCCAGGCACACATCCCAGCCAGGGCACTTGGGCCTCAAATGGCAGGGCTGCCCGCCTGCCTGAGTTTCTCACAGGAGGAAGGTGAAACAAGACCACCTTGAGCTTTTAGATGTGGAAGAGCTAAGGCTAGCAGCAGGACCACCCGGGGCTCCAGGCAGGGGTAGGGGCAGAAAAGGAGAACATTCCATTCCTTAGAACCGGGTGGGCACCTTTCTCCTCTCATTAGGTTGACTGAGCTCCTCTTTAAGGTATTATAAATGTTCAATGAATTCTGACTCTGTTAGGTTGGACGGCATTAAGGTATCCTGGGTAGATGCTGGGAACACAGCAAGGGACACGTAATAATAACAGTAACACTACCATGTATTGTGCACTTAATATGTGCACTCTGAGCTCCATGCACTGCATGAATTTTATTATTTAATCCTTACGACTTTCTCAGAGAGAACTGCCGTTGTCATCCCCATTTTATAGCTTAGGAAACTGAGGCTCAGAGAAATGAAGTCATTTGGCCAAATTCACACACAGCTAATTAGGATTAAAACTGAGGTCTGTGTGCCTCCAGGGTTCACACCTTCCTTCCCTCCTACAGACCATCCCCCAGAGCCCAGAGCTGGGAGAGGGAAGAGCACTGGAGAGAAGGAGTGGGTGCCATGCTGGCCTCCGCCCTTGGTCAAGTTCATCCTGCCTCCACACAGACTGTCTTCCTGTGGCCTTGGGGATGGTGGCCTGAGGATGGGCAGTGAGGCCTCCAGATGCCAGGGCAGGAAGGTAGCTGCTCACCCATGTCTCTGAGGGCTGAGCTCCCCAGATACCTGGGCTTCCTGATCTGCTCCCCACCTTGGGCCTAGGTGGTGACTTCCCAGAGCCTGGCACCTGGCAGGCAGGCGGTCATAGGATCGAGGACACACGCTTGGAGCCAGAGGCGCCTTCTGAGCTCAAAGCCAAACACGAACACATGGGCAGAGAACCTGCCACTGAAGCCACTCATTTATCCCGTGTGCCCAGAGCTTCCCCTGGAAGCTCTACCACATCCCTTCGTCCCAGAGCAGCCCTGGCTTCTGTGTTTTGGAAAGGTGTGGACCTAGGGAGGGAGTGGGGCGGGGGCAAGGGGTGCAGAACTTCTGCAAACAGGATGTAGTGCCAGAACCCAGAGCTGCCCTCCCCTCTCCAGAGGAAACCACAGACCTTCGGGAAAGGGAGTCACCACTTGCCCAGAGTAGCCAGGGGGAGGGAAGGGGTTCATTATGGGGATTATTACATTCAGTCCTTAAACCACCCTAAGAAGGTGCTATAAATTATTCATTTTACAGAAGAGGAAACCGGGATCAAGGTCTTTCCCAGCTGGGAAAGCTGGGTCCCTCATCTGCCAGGTAGCCCCCTGTTAACTACTCTGCTGCACCATCTCCATGGCCTTTATCAGGTGATGGGAGTGGGGGGCAGGGGTGGGGGTAAGCAGAAGAGAAAGGGGCCCTAAACTCCAGGACTTAGAGAGGGGAGAGGCAGCCTCAGGTGTACATAAGGTGTTTGACCTAAAGCCCAAAGGTGACCGCCACTCATTGTTTGATTCCAGTTGAGCCCCTTCCACATGTAGGTCCAGCGATGGCAGCGTCCCTGTCCTCTGGCAGGTGAAAGGGGACAGATGCTTTACCAGGCGAGTACTCTGGAGACAGCGTGTGGAGGTGTGGAGGGACAACCAGCCCAGCCTGAGACGGGGAGGGATCAGCAAGGCTTCCTGGAGGGGAGTCCTAAAGAAAGTGTAAAAATTAAATTAGGGAGAGGAAGGGATGACCGGAGGTAGGGGCAGAGGGGACCACAAGAGCAAGGCCCAGGGAAGCCTAAGCCCTTTGAGGGCTGCTGAGAAAAAAGCCCTTTGAGGGAGTGAGGTGAACAGAGGCAAGGGGAGAGGGTGGGTGGGCAGGCCAGAAGTCACAGGGTTTCCAAGCCCAAGGAACCTGGGACAACCAGACACCCTCCCACAATCTCCCTGCGGACATCGCTGCGAACCGGACCGGGAACATTCCAGCCTAATCGAAGCTCAGATCGGGAGCTCCAGAGGCTCCACACGCTGGGGCCAGGCTCCCCCAGGGAGCTTGCCCGCTCCCTCAGGCCAGGCCCCACTGGGGGCTAAGGGGTCCTCAAGGATTCAGACCCTAAGAAGGCTGGAAGTTTTCCCTCTCCAGAATCTGGGGGGAACTGGGTAGGGATGGAGCGGAGGGGAATGGAAATGGAGCCGGAGGGAGGGCCCACCTGCCAGACAGAAAGATCCTGCCTGAGGAACAGGACTTCAGAGCCGTCAGGGTTCTCAAGGGGCCCCTGCTCAGGCCGGTATTTCGGAAAAGGGCTGAAGGGCAGGATTTCAGTCCCAGCCTGAGCCCAAGCCTGTGCTGCCCTCTACCAAGCCCAGCCTCGTCTGCTCTCGGCTTAACGGGGGACACAGGCTAGGATATGGGAGCAACAGCCCCCCAGCCCTGGAAATGGGGTGTCAGATGGCCAACTGGACTGCAGATTCTGTTGTCTGTTAGTCATTTTTATTTCTTCATTAAAGCTTCCATTCTTTTACTATGTAAAGAGCATCATGCTTAGGAAAAGAGCTAAGGGGTTGGAAGGGTATGGGGACAGAAGTCTTAAATACATTACCTGATGTCACCAATTTCAGCCTAAGAGAGAAGTGACCCCCTATCCTCTTTATACACTGGAGAACTTCCTGCCTCCGATCTCCCAGCTCCCTTGGTCTTCTCTCCACCCTGCCCCCCACCCCGCCCCCTCACAGAGAAGCAGGTCTCTGGCATTGGCAACAGTTAGAGACAAAGAAGCAGTGAGAGGAAAGGAAGAGAAACCAGGCTGCCTCAGGGTAAGGGGACCCCATCTCACCTCACAGGCTGGCAGGACACCACTTGCTGGGAGTGGGGGTGGGGTGGGGGAGGGCGACTCTCCCTTCCAGGACCTCTGAGCTTCCTAGTTCAGGTCCAAGGACCTGGTGTCATTATCAGGGGGACCAGGCCAGGAGGAAACCTCCCCCAGCTGACCTGGTTGACCTTCTTCCAGAAGCTGGCCAAACTCTTTGTATGGCCTTGTCCCCGAGGTGTCATCAATAACAGTAGCAGCGGCCACAGCATCAGCAGCAGCAGCAGCAGCAAAGGAGATTATCTATGGAGGGTTGGCTAGGTGTCTGCACTGAGCTCCCACATTTTTCATTATCTTTTGAAGTCCCCACAAACCTCAGGAGAGTTTAATAACCCCATTTTACAGATGAGACAACTGAGGCTCAGAGAAGTTAAGTGACTTCCCGAAGTCGTATAGTTACTAAGTGACAGTGTCAGGTCTCAAACGTGGTCTCACTGACTCCAGAGGGTGAACGAAGCTGGACTGCCTCTTCCCTTCCCCCACCACGCCCGCTCACTCCCAAACCCAAGGCCTCACAGGGCAACATCTTCTACACTCTGCAGCCCTTCTGACCTCTTCTTCCTCAAGCTCAGTTCTGCCCCAGCTCCTGACCCACCTTTGCAGAGCTGGGGAGGGAGCAGGATGGTTCTACTGCTGGGGTGGAAGGGCCCGTGCACCCTGGAGCGTGGAAAGGGGCCTGAGCTCAGCTTGGCCCACTGACTGGCTTGGCCTGGCCAGCAGGCATCACTCACATGTCAGAGTAGCCATGGTCACTTTTGTTAGTCGAGATGACTGCATTCGAGAGGGAAGAGGAGAGAAGGGGCCCAAGCCCAAGAGGACAGAGTGGGTGATCAGGGACCATAAACTCCTGGGGGCACAGGTGAGCGGAGATTTGTGGCTCAGTCTGACACACCAGGCTCTATAGGTGCCCTCAGCACCCACCTGCCCTGGGGGGTTCTCTCCCTGCTTCTCCACTGCTGCCTGCTCTGACCCCACCATGCCTGGGGCACCAGGGACCACCTCCTTCACCTCCCAGGAGCCCAGGCTCTGGAATCAAAGGAACCTGGGTTTGAATCCTGGGACCCTAAGCAAGTTACTTTATCTCTCTGGGTCTCAGGTCCCTTAACTCCAAACTGACAGAACCTTGTGATAAAGGAGCTAAAGAAAGAATGTTTAATAGTAGTAACATTAATGTTTATTCAGCACCCACTGTGTGCCAGGATGTTTCATGTATTATCTCACTAAATCCTCAAAACCGCCCTAGGAGTTCAGTGCTATTATCATTGCCCCTATTTTATAGGCAAGGAGGCTGAGGCTTAGGGGAAGTAATTTGCCAAAGCTGGCAAGCCACAGAGCTGGGATAGGCCTCCAGAGTCTGTGCTCTCAGCTACCTCCATGTGTGATGTGCTGCTGGCTTGAGTGTTTGGGCCCTCAGATCCTCTGGCTTGCTTCCTATTCCACTTTGCAGAGAGGCTGCAAGAGCCCCTGGTAACAATGGGGAATGCTGACCTCAGGGGATGGCACGCTGCCCAGGATCCCCTTCCTAGGCCTTTTTGATCCAGTGACAGAATTCTCCTGGTCACCTCCCTGAAAAGCTCTTCTTCCTTCCCCAGGGCTGGGGCTGGGGATCTGCTATGGTGTGGGCACGTCCCTGGGTGACACAAGTGAGGACAGCAGATGTCAGGAGGATCCTGTGTACTGGGGTGCATTTGCTCTGAATCTTCTCCTATCTGACCACTTACTTGGTCCAGGAAGGGCCTGAGGTTCCACTGGGTCAACAGATGAGGAAACTGAAACTCAGAACTATTAAGTGATATGTGCAAAGTTGCCCATCATGTGCACGGTGGAGGGAAGATTGTGGAGCCAGGTGGCCAGAGCCCAGAATCAGAAGTCTTGACCCCAAGCTCTTCTCTGTCAGGGGCAGCCTCTCTAATTTGATAGTTTGGGGCAGGGGCAGCCTGTTAATGGGCCCAGGCACTGCCTGTATTCACACATGCTGAACTGTCAAGATCCTGAAGCCCTGTTCCTACTCCCATTACTCAATAGGGCCCTCATTCATTTATTAGGTTGACAATTATTTATTGAACACCTACTGTGTGCCAGATCCTATACTAGGCACCAAGGATGCATTGGTGAACAAAAGCAGACCCGGTGCCTGCTCTCATGGAGCATATATACCAGTGGAAAAGAATCAAACAAATATGTGTCCAGTTACAAATTGTGATACACGCCAAGAAGGAAAACTACAGCTGATTCTAAGGCAGAACAACAGCGGGGGGCATAAATTAGACTGGGGGGGGGGTGGGAGAGAGGGGCAGCGGGCAGGAAGACCTTTTGGAGATGACTTTTATATACGAACATAACCAATCAATCAGCCAGTTGATTAACCCAGACCAGAGAGGTGGTCAAGTTCCACATGCTATGATTTCCAGAGTAAAGAGGTTTCCATTCGGCTTTCCTCTCCATCAGGGAAAAGTGCTGTTGTCTACGGCCGTTTTGCCATTTGCCTTGAGATTTCAGGTCCCGGTGACCTCAGAGTACAAGTGAGGGAAAGTATAATCTGACTTGATTTTTTGGATAAAACAAGAAGCGCTGGGTCCCCCCTCGCCCAGATCGGCGCCGGCCCCTGCCTCCCCACCCGCCCTCAGAAGTGCGGTGCTCTGTCGCCACCTGGTGGATGTAACAGAACACGCACGGGGTCGCCCGGCCTCCCGGGTCTGGGGTAGGATACGGAAAGCGGCTTCCTTCGGGCGGAGGCTGAAAAGGAGGCAGTGGGTTTGGATGACTTCCTGGCAGGGGGCGGGGATGGGGAGAAGGAGCGAGGGTGGATGGAGAACTGCTGCTTGAAAGTCAACTGACTGGAGACCGACAATGGCCCCATTGTGTCCGGAGCCTTGACCTTGATTTCCTGCCACTGTCGTCTCCCGGCGTGGCATCACCCGGGGCTGATTGGCCCGGAGTCCGTTCCGTGACAGTGGGCGGGCCCCGGGCTTGGATGGCGAGCACTGGGCTCCCCTGGGGGCTGAGACACGCGAGTGGCCCTGTCCCCCCAGGAATCCCAGGGAAGGCGGGTGGGGCGACGGGCCGACGCCTTTCAGAAGTCATTTCCTCCTTGCTACTCAGAGTCAGGAGTTTGGGGGCAAGAACTCGGGACTTTCTTTGAAAAGCAGTGCTATCTTATGGTTAGGGACTGGGATCTGCAGTCTGAGAGACCCAGCTCCAAATTAGGGGATCCCTGGACACAGCCTTTAACACCACCCACCCTTTTCTTTTCTTCTTTCTTTCTTCCTTTCTCTCTTTCTTTCTTCTTTTCTTCCTTCCTTTCTTTCTTTCTCTCTCTCTTTCTTTTCTTTCTTTCTTTCTTTCTTTCTTTCTTTCTTTCTTTCTTTCTTTCTTTCTTTCTTCCTTCCTTCCTTCCTTCCTTTCTTCCTTTCTTTCTTTCCTTCCTTCCTTCCTTCCTTTCTTTCTTTCTTTCTTTCTTCCTTTCTTTTTCCATTCTCTTCCCTTGGTTCCTTCCTTCCTTCCTTCTTTCTTAGCACATACTGGGATACACATTCCCTTTGTAAAAAATATTACACAATACAATAAAAAGTTACAGCTCCCCACCTTTGTCACACTCACACACACCCCCCACCTCAGGTAATTGCTACTGTTAGATTGGTGTGTGTCCTTCCTGACCTCATTCAATGAATTTACATGAGTCTGTACATATGAAAATATATGATTCCTTGTATGTACTCTCTGGGCCTCAGTTTCCTAATCTGAAAAATGGGAATGAAAATAATAGTAGTTAATTCTGAAAAGTTACTGAGAATGTTACCTGAGATAATTCATGTGGAGCGCTTGGCTCGGCACCTGGCACACAGCATCTGTGACTATTGTTGTCATCATTCACCATCATTATTATCATTATCATTGGGACCCAGACCCAATTCTAAGGTCTGGATAGAAGCCCTGTCTTCCTCCACAGCCTGCTCTTCCCCCTCCCCCTTCTCCCTCCTAACAGCCTGTGATAAAAATCTGTGTTCCCTAATGCCTGTGTTTTTTTTTTTTTAATTTATTTATTTGATTTATTTATTTATGTGGGATCTTCCTGGACCAGGGCTCAAACCCATGTCCCCTGCATTAGCAGGCGGATTCTCAACCACTGCGCCACCAGGGAAGCCCTGCCTGTGTTTTTTTAAAACTAGAAAGAGCATCTGGTGTTTTCTGCATGTTCTCTCCTCCCCTTCCCTTCCTTCACCCCACCCGCCCCTTCCCTTCCATATTTGACCTAGATGTGACTGCTCACCCCACCGCAGAGAGAACATTCCATTCTGTGTCAGAAGAAGAGAGTTTCATGGCCCATATGGTGCTGTTGGACCCACAGTGTTTGTACATAAAGGCTGTCTGCTGGGTAGGGGTAGAGCTAGTGGCTGAAAGGGGGCAGGGTGGGGGGCGGCACACTCTGTGAAAGAGCACATAGTAAAGCAGGTAAGTAAGCAGTAGGGTCAGCTGTCAGAGCAACCCAGGGTGTGGCCAAGGGCAAGTCATTTCACCTGTCTGAGCCTCAGTTATCTCACCTGTGCAATGGGGCTACTAACAATAGCCACCACATTCAAGTGCTATGAGGATAACACGGAACCTGTGAAGGGACTTGGTACTGAGAAAGCCAAATAGTAGTTATTATGTTGGAAAACTAAGTGTCATGTTTATTTAGCATTTTATGTTTGCAAAGAGAATTTCTAACTTCTTTTTTTCTTTTTAATATGAACTAGTTTTTGCTGCATGGAGAAGGAAGTTTGGTTTGGATTTACAAGTCTCAGGAGAAAGGTAAATGCATTTTCCTGGGCCTCTGTTGAAGCAGCCAGGTGCCACTTCCTGGAGCTGTTGCTGGTCCCTAACATAGCCACAGAGAGCATCAGGATACAGGACACCGAAGGACCTCACTGTTCCAGAGGATGCAGCAGAAAATACGTCAAACCCATGTGAGTAAGACAAGGCCAAATCACCCATTCCACAAACAGTCATGGAGCACCTGCTTCGTGCCCAGCCCGTACTACAGAGCCCTGCACAGCTGAGGGTCCCTGGAATACAGGGGTTTTATTGGGGAGGGGGGAAACTTACTGCACATACGAGCTAATATTTATTCAGTGCTTATTAGATGCCAAGTATGTTATAAGGACAACAAACAAGTCTTAGATAAGATCTTTGTCCCCTATAGCTTGTGTTTTATTGTAATTTTTAAAAATTTTATTGAAGTATAGTTGATTTACAATGTCATGTTAATTTCTTCTGTACAGCAAAGTGACTCAGTTATACATACATACATACCTATATATATTCTTTTTCATGTTCTTTTCCATTATGGTTTGTGACAGGATATTGAATATAGTTCCCTGTGCTGTACAGTAGGACCTTGTTGTTTACCCATCCTATATATAATAGTTTGCCTCTGCTAATCCTAAACTCCCCATCCTTCCCTCCCCTACCCTGCCTCCCCCTTGGCAAGCACAAATCTGTTCTCTATATCTGTGAGTCTGTTTCATAGATATATTGATTTGTGTCATATTTTAGATTCCACATTTAAGTGATATCATATGGTATTTGTCTTTCTCTTTCTGACTTACTTTGCTTAGTATGATAATCTCTGAGTCCATCCATGTTGCTGCAAATGGCATTATTTCATTCTTTTTGATGGCTGAGTAGTACTCCATTGTATACATGTACCACATCATTATCTATTCATCTGTCGATGGACATTTAGGTTATTTCCATGTATTGGCTATTGTAAAGAGTGCTGCTTTGAACATAAGGATGCATGTGTCTTTTTGAATTCGAGTTTTGTCTGGGTATATGCCCAGGAGTGGGATTGCTGGATCATATGGCATCTCTACTTTTAGTTTTTTTGAGGAACCTCCATACTGTTTTCCATAGTGGCTGCACCAATTTACATTCCCACCAACAGTGTAAGAGGGTTCTCTTTTCTCCACACCCTCTCCAGCATTTGTTATTTGTAGACTCTTTAATGATGGCCATTCTCGCTGGTGTGAGGTAGTTCCTCATTGTAGTTTTGATGTGTATTTCTCAAATAATTAGCGATGTTGAGCATCTTTTCATGTGCCTATTGGCCATCTGTATGTCTTCTTTGGAGAAATGTTTATTTAGGTCCTCTGACCATTTTTTGATTGGGTTGTTTGTGTTCTTTTGTTGTTGTTGAGTTGTATGAGCTGTTTGTATATTTTGGAAATTAAGCCCTTGTTGATTGCAACATTTGCAAATATTTTCCCCCAGTCTGTAGGTTGTCTTTTCGGTTTTTTTAATGGTTTCCTTTGCTGTGCAAAAGCTTATAAGTTTGATTAGGTCCCATTTGTTTATTTTTGCTTTTATTTCTATTGCCTTGGGAGACTGACCTAAGAAAACACTGGTACAATTTATGTCAGAGAATGTTTTGCCTATGTTCTCTTCTAGGAGTTTTAAGGTGTCTTGTCTTATATTTAGGTCTTTAGTAGCTTGTGTTTTAATGGTGCTTCTATACATGTTACTTTCCTCTGCTTTTTTGGGGAGTGTTATACGCACATTAAAATTTATCTTTTTGAGTGTACACTTCTGTGAGTTTCAACAAACACAGACATGTAACCACCATCACAATCAAAATATAGAATATGTTCCCCCTCCAAATTTTCCTCTTGCTCTTTAGTGGTAAATAAGGCCTCTCCCCCAACCCCAGCCACTGGAAACCACTGATCTGATTTTGTCCTTATAGTTTTGCCTTTTCCAAAATGGAATCCTACAGTATGTAGCCTTGAGTCTGCTTCTTTCTTTTATCTTAATGCTTTTGAGATTCACCCACATTGTTGTACATATCAGCAATTTGTCCCTTTTCTCTTTAACTTTTCATTCTAAAATGTTTCAAATACAAATTTTTTTAAATTAATATATTTATTTATTTTTGGCTGTGTTGGGTCTTCGTTTCTGTGTGAGGGCTTTCTCTAGTTGTGGTGAGCGGGGGCCACTCTTCATCATGGTGTGCGGGCCTCTCACTGTCGCGGCCTCTCTTGTTGCGGAGCACAGGCTCCAGACGCGCAGGCTCAGTAGTTGTGGCTCACGGGCCCAGTTGCTCCGCAGCATGTGGGATCTTCCCAGACCAAGGCTCGAACCCGTGTCCCTGCATTAGCAGGCAGATTCTCAACCACTGCACCACCAGGGAAGCCCCTCAAATATAAATTTAAAAGAATAATAGTGTGGGAATTCCCTGGTGGTCCAGTGGTTAGGACTCAGTGCTTTCACTACTGTGGCCTGGGTTCAGTCCCTGGTCAGGGAACTAAGATCCCACAAGCCACACGGCCAAAATAATAATAATAATAATAATAGAGTGAATACCTTTAAACCTACCACCTAGATTCAATAATTGTTTGCATTTTGCTGTACTTTAAAATAACATCTATAACAGGCATATATTTGCTGAACCATTGGAAAGTAAGTTGTAGATACTGACACTTCACCTCTAAAACTTCAACACATATCACCTAAGAATGAGTGGTGACCATACATTATCACACCTAAGAAAGGTGACAATAAATTCCCAAGTGTCATCTACTATTCATCCATTTGCAAATTTCCCCAGTTTCAAAAAAGACTTTTATAGTTTTTATCCACTTGCTAGAGGGGTTTTTTTGGTTTGTTTTTTGGGTTTTTTTTTTTTTGCCTGAGCCCAGCAGCTTGTAGGATCTTAGCTCCCCGACCAGGGATGGAACCCTGGGGCCCCAGCAGTGAGAGTGCCAAGTCTAATCACTGGACTGCCAGGGAATTCCCAACTAGAGTTTTATTTCTAAACTTTTAGTTTTGAAATAGTTATAGACTCATAGGATGTTGCAAAAATAATAGAGTCTCATGTACCCTTTAACCATCTTCCCATAAAAATGACATCTTACATTGAGCTGTAGTAAAATATCAAAACCAGGACACTTGCAGTGGTACATTACTGTTAACTAGACAACAGAACTTATTCAGTTTTCACCAATTTTTAACCTGCATTCATTTGTGCGTGTTGGGGGGGAGGTGTATGTTTAGTTCTATGCACTTAAATCCCAAGTAGAGATTCTTGTAACTACCACCACAGTCAAGATTGTTACTGTTGAGCAGAAGCAAGAAGAACTACAAACCTGCAGCCTGTGGAACGAAAACCACATTCACAGAAAGATAGACAAAATGAAAAGGCAGAGGACGATGTACTAGATGAAGGAACAAGATAAAACCCCAGAAAAACAACTAAATGAAGTGGAGATAGAAAACATTCCAGAAAAAGGATTCAGAATAATGATAGTGAAGATCCAGGACCTCAGAAAAAGAATGGAGGCAAAGATCGAGAAGATGCAAGAAATGTTTAACAGGACTTCCCTGGTGGCACAGTGGTTAAGAATCTGCCTGCCAATGCAGGAGACACGGGTTCGAGCCCTGGTACAGGAAGATCCCACGTGCTGCGTAGCAACTAAGCCCGTGCACCACAACTACTGAGCCTGCCCCCTACAGTCCGTAAGCCACAACTACTGAGCCCACGTGCCACAACTACTGAAGCCCGTGAGCCTAGAGCCCATGCTCTGCAACAAGAGAAACCACCGCAATAAGAAGTCTGCGCACCACAACGAAGAGTAGCCCCTGCTCGCCGCAACTAGAGAAAGGCCCGCGTGCAGCAACAAAGACCCAATGCAGCCAAAAATAAATAAATTTATTTTTTAAAAAAGAGAAATGTTTAACAAAGACCTAGAAGAATTAAAGAACAAACACCTACAAGAATTAAAGAACAAACAAACAGAGATGAACAATACAGTAACTGAAATGAAAAATACACTAGAAGGAATCAATAGCAGAATTACTGAGGCAGAAGAATGGATAAGTGACCTGGAAGACAGAATGGTGGAATTCACTGCTGCGGAACAGAATAAAGAAAAAAGAATGCAAAGAAATGAAGACAGCCTAAGAGACCTCTGGGACAACATTAAACACACCAACATTCGCATTATAGGGGTCCCAGAAGGAAAAGAGAGAAAGGACCCGAGAAAATATTTGGAGAGATTATAGTCGAGAACTTCCCTAACATGGGAAAAGAAATAGCCACCCAAGTCCAGGAAGCACAGAGAGTCCCAGGCAGGATAAACCCAAGGAGAAACATGCTGAGACACATAGTAATCAAACTGACAAAAATGAAAGACAGAAAAAGTATTAAAAGCAACAAAGCGAAACAACAAATAACATACAAGGGAACTCCCATAAGGTTAACAACTGATTTCTCAGCAGAAACTCTACAAGCCAGAAGGGAGTGGCATGATATATTTAAAGTGATGAAAGGGAAGAGCCTACAACCAAGATTACTCTACCCTGCAAGGATCTTATTCAGATTCGACGGAGAAATCAAAAGCTTTACAGACAAGCAAAAGCTAAGAGAATTCAGCACCACCAAACCAGCTCTACAACAAATGCTAAAGGAACTTTTCTAAGTGGGAAACAAGAGAAGAAAAGGACCTACAAAAACAAACCCAAAACAATTAAGAAAATGGTAATAGGAACATACATATTGATAATTACCTTAAATGTGAATGGATTAAATGCTCCAACCAAAAGACACAGCCTCGCTGAATGGATACAAAAAACAAGACCCATATATATGCTGTCTACAAGAGACCCACTTCAGACCTAGGGACACATACAGACTGAAAGTGAGGGGATGGAAAAAGGTATTCCATGCAAATGGAAATCAAAAGAAAGCTGGAGTAGCAATACTCATATCAGATAAAATAGGCTTTAAAATAAAGAATGTTACAAGAGACAAGGAAGGACACTACGTAATGATCAAGGGATCAATCCAAGAAGAAGATATAACAATTATAAATATATATGCACCCAATATAGGAGCACCTCAATACATAAGGCAATTGCTAACAGCTATAAAAGAAGAAATCAACAGTAACACAATAATAGTGGGGGACTTTAACACCTCACTTACACCAATGGACAGATCATCCAGGCAGAAAATTAATAAGGAAACACAAGCTTTAAATGGCACAATAGACCAGATGGATTTAATTGATATTTATAGGACATTCCATATGAAAACAGCAGAATACACTTTCTTCTCAAGTGCACATGGAACATTCTCCAGGATAAATCACATCTTGGGTCACAAATCAAGCCTTGGTAAATTTAAGAAAATTGAAATCATATCAAGCATCTTTTCTGACCACAACGCTATGAGATTAGAAATCAATTACAGGGAAAAAACGTAAAAACCACAAACAGATGGAGGCTAAGCAATACATTACTAAATAACCAAGAGATCACTGAAGAAATCAAAGAGGAAATCAAAAAATACCTAGAGACAAATTACAACGAAAACACGACGATCCAAAACCTATGGGATGCAGCAAAAGCAGTTCTAAGAGGGAAGTTTATAGCAATACAAGCCTACCTCAAGAAACAAGAAAAATCTCAAATAAACAATCTAACCTTACACCTAAAGGAACTAGAGAAAGAAGAACAAACAAAACCAAAGTTAGTAGAAGGAAAGAATTCATAAAGATCAGAGCAGAAATAAATGAAATAGAAACAAAACAATAGCAAAGATCCATAAAACTAAAAGCTGGTTCTTTGGGAAGATAAACAAAATTCATAAACCTTTAGCCAGGTTGATCAAGAAAAAGAGGGAGAGGACTCAAATCAATAAAATTAGAAATGAAAAAGGAGAAGTTACAATGAACATGGCAGAAATACAAAGCAACCTAAGAGACTACTACAAGCAACTCTATGCCGATAAAATGGACAACCTGGTAGAAATGGACAAATTCTTAGAAAGGTATAAGCTTCCAAGACTGAACCAGGAAAAAATAGAAAATATAAACAGACCAATCACAAGTAATGAAATTGAAACTGTGATTAAACATCTTCCAACAGGGCTTCCTTGGTGGCGCAGTGGTTTGGAGTCTGCCTGCCAATGCAGGGGACACGGGTTCAAGCCCTGGTCTGGGAAGATCCCACATGCCGTGGAGCGACTGGGCCTGTGAGCCACAATTGCTGAGCCTGCGCGTCTGGAGCCTGTGCTCCGCAACAAGAGAGGCTGCGATGGTGAGAGGCCTGTGCACCGCGATGAAGAGTGGCCCCCGCTCACCACAACTGGAGACAGCCCTCGCACAGAAACGAAGACCCAACACAGCCATAAATAAATAAATAAATTAAAAAAAAAAATCTTCCAACAAACAAAAGTCCAGGACCAGATGGCTTCACAGGTGAATTCTATCAAACATTTAGAGAAGAGCTAAATGATTGATTAGCTCTAGTAGTAGCTCCATCCTTCTCAAACTCTTCCAAAAAATTGCAGAGGAAGGAACACTCCCAAACTCATTCTATGAGGCCACCATCACCCTGACACCAAAACCAGACAAAGATACTACAAAAAAAGAAAATTACAGACCAATATCACTGACGAATATAGATGCAAAAATCGTCAACAAAATACAGCAAACAGAATCCAACAACACACTAAAAGGATCATACACCATGATCAAGTGGGATTTATCCCAGGGATGCAAGGATTCGTCAGTATATGCAAATCAATCAATGTGATACACCATATTAACAAACTGAAGAATAAAAACCATATGATCATCTCAATAGATGCAGAAAAAGCTTTTGACAAAATTCAACACCCATTTATGATAAAAACTCTCCAGAAAGTGGGCATAGAGGGAACCTACCTCAACATAATAAAGGCCATATACAACAAACCCACAGCAAACATCATTCTTAATGGTGGAAAACTGAAAGCATTTCCTCTAAGATCAGGAACAAGACAAGGATGTCTACTCTCACCACTATTATTCAACATAGTTTTGGAAGTCCTAGCTACAGCAATCAGAGAAGAAAAAGAAATAAAAGGAATACAAATTGGAAAAGAAGAAGTAAAACTGTCACTGTTTGCAGATGACATGATACTATACATAGAGAATCCTAAAGATGCCACCAGAAAACTACTAGAGCTAATCAATGAATTTGGTAAAGTTGCAGGATACAAAATTAATGCACAGAAATCTCTTGCATTCCTATACACTAACAACGAAAGATTAGAAACAGAAATTAAGGAAACAATCCCATTCACCATTGCAACAAAAAGAATAAAATACCTAGGAATAAACCTACCTAAGGAAGTATAAGACCTGTACTCAGAAAACTATAAGACACTGATGAAGAAATCAAAGATGACACAAACAGATGGAGAGATATACCATGTTCTTGGATTGGAAGAATCAATATTGTGAAAATGACTATACTACCCAAAGCAATCTACAGATTCAATGCAATCCCTATCAAATTACCAGTGGCATTTTTTACAGAACTAGAACAAAAAATCTTAAAATTCGTATGGAGACACAAAAGACCCCGAATAGCCAAAGCAGTCTTGAGGAAAAAAACAGCTGGAGGAATCAGACTCCCTGCTTTCAGACTATACTACAAAGCTACAGTAATCAAGACAATATGGTACTGGCACAAAAATAGAAATATAGATCAATGGAAAAGGATAGAAAGCCCAGAGATAAACCCACACACCTATGGTCAACTAATCTATGACAAAGGAGGCAAGGATATACAATGAAGAAAAGACAGTCTCTTCAATAAATGGTCCTGGGAAAACTGGACAGCTACATGTAAAAGAATGAAATTAGAACACTCCCTAACACCATACACAAAAATAAACTCAAAATGGATTAAAGACCTAAATGTAAGACCGGACACTATAAAACTCTTAGAGGAAAACATAGGAAGAACACTCTTTGACATAAATCACAGCAAGATCTTTTTTGATCCACCTCCTAGAGTAATGGAAATAAAAACAAAAATAAACAAATGGGCCTCAATGAAACTTAAAAGCTTTTGCACAGCAAAGGAAACCATAAAGAAGATGAAAAGACAACCCTCAGAGTGGGAGAAAATATTTGCAAATGAATCAACAGACAAAGGATTAATCTCCAAAATATATAAACAGCTCATGCAGCTCAATATTAAAAAAAACAAACAACCCAATCAAAAAATGGGCAGAAGACCTAAATAAACATTTCTCCAAAGAAGACATACAGATGGCCAAGAGGCACATGAAAAGCTGCTCAACGTCACTAATTATTAGAGAAATACAAATCAAAACTACAATGAGGTATCACCTCACACTGGTTAGAATGGGCATCATCTGAAAATCTACAAACAACAAATGCTGGAGAGGGTGTGGAGAAAAGGGAACCCTCTTGCACTGTTGGTGGGAATGTAAATTGATACAGCTACTATGGAGAACAGCATGGAGATTCCTTAAAAAACTAAAAATAGAATTATCATATGACCCAGCAATCCCACTACTGGGCATATACCCAGAGAAAACCATAATTCAAAAAGACACATACACCCCAATGTTCATTGCCGCACTATTTACAATAGCCAGGACATGGAAGCAACCTAAATGCCCATTGACAGACGAATGGATAAAGAAGATGTGTTACATATATACAATGGAATATTACTCAGCCATAAAAAGGAATGAAATTGGGTCATTTGTAGAGACGTGGATGGATCTAGAGACTGTCATACAGAGTGAAGTAAGTCAGAAAGAGAAAGACAAATATATATTAATGCATATATGTGGAATCTAGAAAAATGGTACAGATGAACCAGTTTGCAGGGCAGAAATAGAGACAGAGATGTAGAGAACAAACGTATGGACACCAAGGGAGGAAAGCAGGGTGGTGGGGGGGGGTGGTGGGACAAATTGAGAGATTAGGATTGAGATATATACACTAATATGTATAAAATGGATAACTAATAAGAACCTGCTGTATAAAAATAAATAAATAAAATTAAATTTTGAAAAGAGATTGATAACTGTTACATCACAACTGTTAACATCACTAGGAAGAACTCTCTAGTGCTACCTCTTTGTAGTGACACCCATTCCCACTTCATGCCTCCCTGGTCCTCCTCCCTGACCCCTGGAAACCACTAATCTGTTCTCCATCTCCATAGTTTTGTCATTTTGAGAATGTTGTATAAATGAAATCATACAGTATGCAGCCTTTTGAGATTGAATTTTTTCACTAAGCGTAAGGCTCTTGAGGTTCCTCCAGGTTGTTGCATGTATGATTGGTAGTTTGTTCTTTTCTATTGCTAAGTAGTATTCTTTTTTTTATTTTTTTTTATTTTTTTAATTTTTTTATTTTTTAATGCTATTCTTGTCTGCTTACATTCTTTTTATTTATGTATGTATGTATGTATGGTATGGCTGTGTTGGGTCTTCGTTTCTGTGCGAGGGCTTTCTCTAGTTGCGGCAAGCGGTGGCCACTCTTCATCGCGGTGTGCGGGCCTCTCACTATCGCGGCCTCTCGTTGCCGAGCACAGGCTCCAGACGCGCAGGCTCAGTAATTGTGGCTCACGGGCCGAGTTGCTCCGCGGCATGTGGGATCTTCCCAGACCAGGGCTCGAACCCGCGTCCCCTGCATTGGCAGGCAGATTCTCAACCACTGCGCCA
Source organism: Balaenoptera musculus (assembly GCF_009873245.2). Taxonomy (NCBI): domain Eukaryota; kingdom Metazoa; phylum Chordata; class Mammalia; order Artiodactyla; family Balaenopteridae; genus Balaenoptera; species Balaenoptera musculus. Next base: position 116,108,735 of record NC_045787.1, read on the forward strand.
CCAGGGAAGCCCTGCTAAGTAGTATTCTTACATGGATGTGCCACTGTTTAGCCATTCACCAGTTGAAGGATATTTGAATTGTTTCCAGTGTTTGGTGATTATGAATCAAGTTACTGTGTACATCTGTGCAACAGGTTTGTGTGAGAATATAAGCTTCACTTCACTTGGGTAAATACCTAAGAGTGGGATTGTTGGGTTGCATGGTAAGTGTAAATTTATGTGAAATGGCTAAACTGTTTTGCCAGCTGGCTCTACCATTTTGCATTCCCGCCAGCATTGTATGAGGGTTACGGTTGCTCTGCATTCCTGCCAGCACTGGGTATTATCACTTTTTTATAAAAATGTCAGCCATTCTAATACACGTGTAATACAACCCCACATAACTCTTAAACCGTAAGTAAGACCGTGTCACAACCCTTCTTAAAATACGCTTCACATCACACTAAGAATAAAATTCAAGCTCATTTCTGAGGCCTGCCAGACCCTCTCTCCTGACCTCTGGGTCTCACTCGGCTCCAGCCGCAGCAACCTCCCTGTTGTTTCTGACACCCTAAGCTTGTTCCGCTGGAATGATCTTACCCTCGGTATCCAGGTGACTCAGTTTCTCGCTCCATTTACTCTCTAATATCAGTTTCTCAGAGGCCTACCCTGATGGTCCAAATGAGCCCCATCCCTCCACTCAGCTCACAATTCTCCTACCCTGTTTTATTTTTCTTCAAGGCACTTATCTCTGCTTGACACAATACTATATCAATTACTGAACTGTTTACTGTCTGTCTCCCCCATAAGGACAGGGATTGGCTTTTTGATGACTGTTTCCAGTGCTTAACACAGTGCTTGGCACATAGGAGACACTCAATAAATATTTGTTGAATGAATGTGTATCAGAGACCTCTTGTGACCCTCCTCCCATCCTGGCCCACCTTTTACTCAGCCGTCGCCATGGCAACCAGTTTTGGGGCAGGTAAAAGCCCCTTGGGTTAGCTGCTCCCCACAGGTCTTACCTTCTGCCCAGGCTTGTGTCTGGACTCAAGCACTGTGGCCTGGAAGTGTGAGGAACTTAACCCTACTGGGGCAACCCTGGACCCACAGATATACGCTCGCTTCTCTGATGCTCGGTGGACAGTTCTGAGGTGCCCTCCGTGTTGCTCCTCAGCAGGTCCTCCCCGCCGGATTGAGCCCCACTTGCCCACAGTGGTGACCAACTCCATAGCACACCATTGTCCGGCTTTCCTTCTTTCCAGTCCCCCTCTCCCCACGCCCCTACTCCTGTTCCCAGGGGCCTAGTACATAATAAATATTTATTAAGTGAATAAGGTAATTACTAGCAACACACATACACACAGACACACAAAAGAAAAGAAAAAAGAAAATGTATGTCCACACAAAGACTTGTCATGAATTGTCATAGCAGGTTTATTTATTTATTTATTTATTTATTTTATTTTAGATTTTTTAAAATTAAAGTATAGTTGATTTACAGTGTCATCTTAGTTTCTGGTATATAGCAAAGTGATTCATAGAGAGATAGATAGATAGATAGATAGATAGATAGAGATATTCTTTTTCAGATTCTTTTCCATTATAGTTTATTACAAGGTATTGAATATAGTTCTCTGTGCTATACAGTAGGACCTTGTTGTTTATCTCTTTTATATATAGTAGTTTGTATCTGCTAATCCCAAACTCCTTATTTATTCCTCTGCCACCCCTTTCCCCTTTGGTAACCATAAGTTTGTTTTCTTTTCTTTATTTATTTATTTATATTTGGCTGTGTTGGGTCTTCCTTGCTTCGTGCATGCTTTCTCTAGCTGCGGTGAGCGGGGGCTACTCTTCATTGCAGTGCGTGGGCTTCTCATTACGTTGGCTTCTCTTGTTGAGGAGCATGGGCTCTAGGCACGCAGGCTTCCATAGCTGTGGCTCGCAGGCTCTAGAGCGCAGGCTCAGTAGTTGTGGCACACGGGCTTCGTTGCTCTGCGGAATGTGGGAACTTCCCAGACCAGGGCTTGAACCCTTGTCCCCTGCATTGGCAGGCGGATTCTTAACCACTGTGCCACCAGGGAAGCCCATAAGTTTGTTTTCTATGTCTGTAAGTCAAAGCAGCATTATTCATAATAGCCCAAAACTGGAAATGGCCCAGGTGTCCATCAACAAGCAAATAGATAAATTGTGGTATATTCATACAATAGCTTACTACTCAGTAATAAAAAGAAACAAATGCTGATAAATGCTACAACATGAATGGACCTCCAGAACATTATGCTGGGTGAAAGAGGCCAGACAGGAGAGTACATACTGGATGATTATATTTACACTGTTTTTTTTTGTTTTTGGCTGCACTGCGTGGCTTGTGGGATCTCAGTTCCCTGGCCAGAGATTGAACCCAGGCCACAGCAGTGAAAGCGCTAGATTCTAACCACTAGACCACCAGGGAAATCCCTGGATGATTACATTTAAATGAAGTTCTAGAACAAGCAAAATGAAGCTATGGGAACAGAAAGCAGAGCTGAGATTGACTGGGGCTGGCCATGGGGAGGGAGGATATTGACTGGAAAGAGGACTCAGGAAAATTGTACAGATTATGGAAATATTCTATATCTTTCGTAGAGTGGTGGATACTTGGGTATTTGTCAAAACTCACATAACTGTACACCTTAAACATGTGCATTCTATTGTATGCAAATTATACCTCAATAAGGCTGATTTTTAAAGTGAATTAACTATAAATGCTACGAAGGGAAGAAAATACGGTATGTAAGAGAGAATGGGGGGAAGGAAGATTACTTTTGATTGGTTGGCCAAGTGATTCTTGAAGAGGTGACATTTGAGCAGAGATTTGAATGTCAAGAGGGAGACAGCCATGGAAAGATCTAGGGGAGGCCATTCCAGAAAAAGGTCAATGCAGGAACAAAGACCCAGAACAGGAAGGAGTTTAATAATCTTGGGACCAGTCTGAAGGCCAGTGGGACTAGGTGAAGTGGGTAGGGCAGAGAGTGGTACGGACAGGGTGGAGAGTTGGGCAGAAGCCAGATTACCTACGACCTTATCAGCCCCAATAAAGGTGTGGAATTTGAAATGAATAAAATGCAAATCCCTCATGGGTCTAGTGGAGCAGAAACAGATAAGCAAATAAAGGCAATACAGGGTCATGGGTGATATTCTGGGACGTGTACAGGGAAAGAGGAGGGAGTAGTCAGCGCTACCTGGGAACATCTGGGAAGGCTTCCCAGAGGAGGTGACATTTCAGCCAAGACTTGAAGGAAGAGTAGCAGAGGAGAAAGGATGTTCCAGTGGAGGGTGCTGTGTCTATAGTAGCCCAGAGGTGAGCAGCTCCATGGAACATTCAAAGACCTGAGCATAACATAAGTCTAGTTGGAGTTTTGCCTCTAGGGGAGTGGCAGGAGATCTGAGGTTGAAGAGAAAGGCTTTTAAATGCCTCATCAAGGACTTCCCTGCCGGTCCATTGGTTAAGACTCCGAATTTCCACTGCAGGGGGCAAGGGTTCGATCCCTGGTCAGGGAACTGAGATCCCACATGTGGTGAGGTGCGGCCAAAATACATAAATAAACGCCTCATCAGACTTGATCCTGCAGGGGATGGGAAACCCCTAGAGAATTTTAAGTAAGAGAGTATTAGGGCCAAGTTTATATTTCGGATCAAGACCTCTAGATTGGGCACATGGAGAGCAAGACCGCTGGTTCTGGTGTGAAATCACAGGGAAGGCCTGAACAAGGACGAATGGGGCAGGCAGAAGGGCCAAACTCTGCTACGAGGTAATCAGGACTATCCCGAACTCAGGGAACTTCAGGTCTCTGGCTTGAAGGCCTGGCTTCCCTGCAGGATGGTGGTCCAGTTAAGCCGGACACATGAGGAGAGACAGGTTGAGGAAAACATCTACAGAGTTTGAGGCACCAGAGGGCCATAAATGCTAACTTTTATGGGCTCTGCTCCCTCAGAGGGCTTGTTACTTGAAGATTCCTAGGCCCTGGCCCCAGTGATTCGGAAGCAGTGGGTCTAGGATGGAGCCCAGGAAACTGCATGTGTACACAGTGCCCCTCCCACTCTGACGCAGGTGGACCCCACACCTACAGAGCTGTCAATTTGGCCTCTCCAGGGAGGGGCCTGGAGCAGGACGTGGACGACAGTCACACTCTCATCTGGACTGTGGCCAAAGCAGCCAGAAATTCAGGCAAAGGTGGTGTCCAAAATAAGGCTCTGGGGGTAGTGGGTGCAAAGGTCTCCCCTGCTGCAGCTAAAGAGTTGCACTAGAGATAAACAGCAAGGTTCTACTGTATAGCACAGGGGACTGTATTCAATATCCTATGATAAGCCATAATGGAAAAGAATATGAAAAAGAATATATATATGTATAACTGAGTCACTTTGCTGTAGAGCAGAAATTAAACACAACATTATAAATCAACTATACTTCAATAAAATTAAAAAAAAAAAAAGAATTGCACTAGAGTGGCCCTGGTCGTCATGTGTAACTCCTGATCACCTGACCAAGGAGCCACAGAAATTAGCGGTAGGGCCAAGATGAAGCAGATACCTTTTAACTTGTTCCCTCTCCGAGGGTGTGGATGGAGGGTAGCCATGGTGGGGATACATGGAGGCTTCGGTGACCTGGAGAAGTGCTCTGTGCAAAGAGAGCAGCTTTTGCGCGCATCAATTTACCCTTGCAACATCTCTATGTGCCTGGGCCTATTATTATTTCCACTTAACAAATGAGAAAACTGAGGCCCAAAAACATTTAGTAAAATGTTCTGGGTTCCAAGATGAGGATGTAGGGGAACCGGGGCTGGAATGCAGGTCTCTGGACACTCCTAATCATAGCATTACCCTGCCTCCCCGAGTAGGAGAAGTCACTTCACCTCTTAAATCAGGGGTCCCCAAACCCAGGGCCATGGACCGGTTTCAGTCCGTGGCCTGTTAGGAACCGGGCCACACAGCAGGAGGTGAGTGGTGGACGAGCAAGCGAAGCTTCATCTGTATTTACAGCTGCTCCCCACCGCTCACATTACCGCCTGAGCTCCGCCTCCTGTCAGCATTATGGTGAGTTGTATAATTATTTCATTATATATTACAATGTAATAATAATAGAAATAAAGTGCACAATAAATGTAATGTGCTTGAATCATCCCAAAACCATCCCCCCACCCCACCCCACCCCCGGTCCGTGGAAAAATTGTCTTCCATGAAACCAGTCCCTGGTGCCAAAAAGGTTGGGGACCGCTGTCTTAAATGATCGTCCAAGCCAGGGATGGGGGAGAGTACACGTTTTCCTTGTCCTATCCCTTTCAGAAAGTGTCTGAGTCCTTACCATGTGTGTTTTCCAAAAAAAAGGTTCCCAGGGCCCGCGGAGCTAGGATTTAGAGCCTCATGGTACAAATCGACTTGTAGGGTCCCAGCCAGGAACAATTGCCCATCTTCTAAGAATCTCACAGCAGTGCCACATGCCTCAGCTTTATCCAAGCAACAGAAGGAGGTGGTGGAGGCGGCCGTGGCAGCAGCAGCCTCAGCAGCAGCAGCAGCAGCAAATCTGTCCCCAGTGCACGACAGCATTGTTTTGCTGTGATGGAATACACATGGCATATGTCTGCAAAGTTACTATCTTGAGAGCAGATAGAAAGGGGATTTTTCACGTGCCAGATTTCACTTTCCTTTCTGAAACAATTCTTGTAGTAAACAGAGGTTTTCTGATCTTGCTAAGATCCAGAAGATGGGAATTCCTTTACACATTTTAAGCAAAACTATTGTCTTGTAGAGTTTCAGTCTATTGATGGTGCAAATGTTTTTTAAACATGGAAGCTCTCCTGTGCCCCCTCCCTCCCTCCAAAGGCCAGGACAGGAAGAGGCACTGCCACCTATAGGCAACCAACTCTGTTCCAGTCTCAGACCACCCCAGTGATGAGACCACCGTCTGTCCTGTGGCTGCCATCCCCTGGCAAACGGGGTAGGTAAGAGGAAAGGCTTGCTGCGCGTGGGAGGCCTGGGGCGGAGGGGAAGAGGCAAGGAAGGGCCAGGAAGTGAGCAGAATGTGACTTTTAGGAGGAGAATTATTTTGAACTACATCTTGTGTGCTGACAGCATAATGATCATTATTAGGACCTCAGATGCAACACGAAGCCCGCCCTGAAGTTAAATTTTCCCTTTCCGATAAGCGTGGCCTGTCAACCCAGCCTAAGATGGCTCAATGCAACCTCCTCCACGGTAGGGGGGTTGAAATGCTCCAGCTGCTCCCTCAGTTACCTTTCATTAAGGACTTTGCCTTATTGGTAAACAGGGGCACCTGTTTGCCTTAGCCTTATCAAATCAACCTGACAACTACTTTGTGCAAGAATCAGAGTTGTATTTGCATTTTTCTACCCACATTTAGTTTTGGGGAGTGCTATTTCATGGAGGGGCAGACCTGTGGCCTGAATGATGCTCAGACAGATTTTGATTGGCTTTCACAGTGTTTTTAAAATTGGTTTTCACATCAAAATCCTGTTTGCCATCTTCTCTTGAAAAAAATCAGAAAACTTGGCCGCACTGGGCCACATTCCCCTGGGCCAAGTGGCCAAATAGTGGCTCCCATTGCACAGAGTTTGCTCTCCAGTTTGCCATAACCCCACCACTCCCCATCCTCCTCCTTCCACACCCTAAGAAAGGGTACAAGTTAAAAGGCAGATACGGAGAAACGAGTTTCAGTCTTGGCCCACCCCTTACCTCCTAGGGCCCCTTGAACAGGTGTCTACATCTCTCTGAAGCCTGTTTTTAATCCCTAGGAAGAAGAGAATAATGAGATAATGCATGCAGAGCACTGGCCAGAAGCCTTGCCTTAGAGGAAGCACTCACTGAGAATTTGCCCTGTATGTTTATTGGTGATTATGACTAATTCCTGTCAATGACGCAGGGCAGACCCAACACTGTATACAAATGGACACACCTACTGAAATGTAAGTTTGATATAAGCAAGGATTTTGAAAATCTGTTTTGCTTATTCCTACATCTCTAGAGCTTAGTACAGTCCCTGGCACATGGTTGGCGGTTGGCACTTAGTAAATGTGCTGACTGAATATGTGGATTTAATGTTTCCCTGAGTTCTTATTCTTCATATGTCATGTACTAAATCATCATTAGTCCATTGTATAAATATAAATGCAAATGGACATATGGGCTGAGTATTTCAAATTTATATGTGCTGATTTTTTTTCTTATTTTCAAAATATCAAAAAGTAGGGAGATTCTTAAGAGTTGATGGGAACTTCATACTCAGTTGAGTCACAGCCTAGGAGAAAAATGTGTTTTCCTCCAGGGCTGGGTTTCTAAGATCATTATCCGAATGCCAGGCCACTTCAGGAATCAGTGCTTCAAAAAGTCACAATTAAAATTGCACGGCTTTATGTGATGCCTCTTGAGAACTCAAGGTGCTGTACAAACACATTTAAAGCATGAAGTGCTCCCTGAAGCACTTTCTTCAGAAGTAATACTTCCAGAGAGGAGAGTGCACTTAGGTAAAACCAATGGTGGGTTCTATGCCATGATCTCAGCAAGACAACCTCTGAGTGCTGGAGTTTGCACCCCAGTGGATGCAACTTTCCTGGAAATACGGAAGGTGAGTTGGCCCCCAAGTGGATTCAAAGCTATCCTACTGGAATAATATTGGAATATTATGTTACATGTGCCTACAGGACTCTTCAATAAGCTTGTGGTTTTGGTATCGGTGGCCTGTAGGGGTCAGCTGTGTTTTTTGTTTGCTAGGCATCCGTTCTTCCTAGTGCTGGTAACTAAGCTTCTATTTTCCTGGGGAAGCTGTTCCTTCCAAATTTTAAACTGTGGGGTTTGGGGGCCTAACCTTACTCCCAGGCTCCAGAGGACAGCATGGAACTAGCCAAGATGTCACATCCCCTGGCTGCAACCACACATTCAGAGAAAAGCAAGTTACCCAAAGCCGATGCAAACAGACTCCAGTCTGGAGCTTTTCTTAGTACTGTTGGGAAAGAGAAAGCCTTTTGTCTGCTGGGAACTTTTTGCTATGAGAATGTAATTCTGACACTCTCAGAGGGACTGCCTGAGAATGCAGAGAAAAGAGAGCTGAGAGAGCAAGAGAGGAGACTCCTGGTGATACTGTTTGAGTGCCTGGATCCAGCTATGCCTGAAGTTCAGATTTGCCTCTGGACTCCTGGTTTCAAGAGCCAATAAATTCTCTCTCCCTCTTTCTTAAACTGATTTGAACAGCATTTTAGTCACTTGCAGTGGAGATGGAGACACTCCTGACTAGCAAATTGGAATTCGAAAATGTAAATCAGAAAAAGAGGCATAAAACTGTGAGACTCATTGCTCAGGTGAAACCCAAACCTTGAACCATGACCAGAAGCAAACTCATGCCTCTTTCTCCTTCACATGAACCTCAAATTCCATTAGAACCAGGCAGAGCAGTGAGCTAGTGCACAGTAGAAGTGAAATTTTTTCCTCCTTTCTTTAATACCCTCACACAAAAAAGAATCTGGTCCTTCTTTTCTGGGTTTTGTGCATGTGCTGGCCACACTCACTGGCTTTCCTTTCACATGTGTTCATTTAACTGCTTCCATGGGGGGAAGACATTGAAATAAGCCAGAGGCCAAGTCTTAGTGGATTTCTCCAGTGCTTTAAAACTCTGTTCTTAGGAGAATTCCACAGTGTTTGCCATTGAGCCTGAGAGCTCCAAAAAGTCATTGTTTGACTTGTGCAGCATGTAGAGATGTTCATTTAACAGGGTTACTGAGCGCCTCTGCCTGCCAGGCTCTGACCGCCACACACGTGTGAGCAAGGGGGCGCAGTCTTTCTCTTTTTCAGGAGGGGTGGTTTCTAGTCCTTGGTCAGCCCTTCCTTACCCTTTGGGGCCGCACCTTTGCCCCTACTCTCCCCTCTGACCAGGTTGAATTCTGCTGCTAAATGATTCTTTACAAAACACTGCATCCCATTCCCATTTCCCATTCTGAGGAGCTTCAGTGGTTTCCTATACTTTTTGTATTAAATCTATACTCTTCTCAGGCCTTAATAAAACTAACACTAATAATAAAGAAAAGTGAATAGTTTGGAGCACTTACTATGTGCCAAGCACCACATTTAGGTTTCATATGCATTATCTTAGTTAATCCTCAAAATAACACTATAGCTACACTGGGGGTGGGGATGAGGGTGGGAAATAAAAACACTGTAAAGTAGATAACAATGTTATCCCTATTTTTTTCCAGATAAGGAAGCTAATGCACAGAGAAGTTAAATAACTTACTCAAGGTCATGTGACCAATAAGTGATGGAGTTCGACCCTGTCACTCTGGCTCCAGACCCCATGTTCCTATCAGAAGGTTTTGCTGTCTCAAAAGCTCCTCTACAATCTGCTGTGTCTCTACCTTATTTCTCACAACTGTCCAATTTCCACAGTCCACTTAGGCTGATCTTATGGCTATGCCCACCATTCTCTAGTGTTATTGCCTTTGCTTATTTGTTCAATCATTCATTCATTCATTCATATATTCATTCAGCAAATATTTACTGAGCCCCTGCCCCAGGTGCTCATGTCGTCCAGATGATATAACCAAGAATGCTCTCTTCTCTCACCAGTTCTCCAAATCCTCCAAATTTCAGGCTTTGTTCCAGACCCTTTCTTTTATACATCCCACTTCAGCCAATGCAGCTGGCATGGCATCCCTCTCCATGAATGCTGAGGGCAGAGTAGGGCATGACATAGTTTAGCACTCAATTTCACAGAGGCTTTGTGAGCTCTCATGCTGTCTCACTGTCCTATCAGGAGTGTGATGTCTGGAGGACCGAGTCAGAGAACTTGCTCCTTTCATATCCATCACAGTGTGGAGTGTACATTAGGCATCCAAGAAACATTCTTTCACCCAATTGGTGAGTGAACAAATGGGGTCCAATGAAAATACAACGATTTTTTAAAAAATTAATTTATTTATATTTTTGGCTGTGTTGGGTCTTCATTGCTGCGCTCAGGCTTTCTCTGTTTGTGGTGAGCTGGGGCTCCTCTTCGTTGCAGTGCGCGGGCTTCTCCTTGAAGTGGCTTCTCTTGTTGTGGAGCATGGGCTCTAGGCGCGCGGGCTTCAGTAGCGTGGCACTTGGGCTCAGTAGTTGTGGCTCGCGAGCTCTAGAGCACAGGCTCAGTAGTTGTGGCGCATGGGATTAGCTGCTCTGCGGCATGTGGGATCTTCCTGGACCAGAGCTTGAACCCATGTTCCCTGCATTGGCAGGCAGATTCTTAACCACTGTGCCACCAGGGAAGCCCTACAATGATTTTTTAAATGGTCTTCTGAAAAACCGTGAATCTGGGTTCTTCCTTTGACCTAGAATTCACCTCAAGTTGATGACAGTCTCCTGAGTTAGGTATTATACCCATTTTACAGATAAAACTGAGGCTCAAGGAAGGTGGGTAACTTGTCTGATTTCACAAAATGAACAAACCTCAGAGCACAAATTCCCAACCCCTGCATCATGCTGCCTCCACAATCCTTGGATGGTTCTCCTGAGTTCACAAATGTTGAAAATCCATTGCAGTTCCAGTGGCTAATGGACTTTCATAAAAAATATGCTTTGTCAGGACCTTCCACACAGACATTTTTCTTTATTTCTGGGAATGGAAACTTGTGAAGAAACTCCAGTGACTTCTACATCTGGCTGGCTGCTTACTCCTGGGACTTGAGGTCAAATCCTAGAAAAGAGTCATGTGGGATGTGCTCCCTGGCCATGTCTCTGGTTCTTGGATGCTGCCAAGTAACATTCCTTGAGTTTGTACTCATATGATAGTGCTCCTTCCTCAAGGGGGTGGTGGGGATGGGGGTGGGGAACGTTCTATTTTTCCTTTGGTGGTTATGCCCTGTCACACCCAAGCAGCTCAGTAAAAGAGGAGTGGCCAAGGACCTTACTGAAAACACTGTTCTTTCATCTCTTCTCCCCCAGCATGACCCCACATGTCCCAGCTGCCCTCTCCAGCCTCGCTCCCTTGCCGGGGCAGTTTTCTCCGCCTTCTCCCTCACCCTCACCTTGCCCTGACCGCATTAGAGCCTCAGAGACCCTGTGCTTTCCCCTCAGGCCTCCGTCAGGTTCTTCTCACCTGCTCCTCCTTCTCTGCAATCCTCACGTTTGCAGCCTCTCAGCCTCCCTTCCCTTAATGCTGTTAGTACACGTTTCCTTTCAGCAGCCTCTCCCCAAACCACTGCTCCTTCTCCTTTCTCTAGACCCCTTCTCCAGTCTCTCTGCTCCTAGCACTTCTCCCCTCCACTGCCTCCCTCAAACCTCATTCTAGCCCAACTCTTCCCCAACCTGTCCCTAACCTGCAGTTGGAGTTCCCCTCCTCAGATCTGCCACCCCAGGTGTGACTGCCCCTGCCCTGCTCCCACCATCTTCCTGCCTCCTAATCTCTGACCTTTGGGACCCGGGCTCATGTTTTAAATCTCTTCTCTCCTATTAGTATAACTCTGACTGGAGTCATGACTATCTTTCACAACTGTCTTTTATTCCCGTTTGTATGCTAGTTTCTTTTTTTTTTTAAGATTTTTTTTTTGATGTGGACCATTTTTAAGGTCTTTATTGAATTTGTTACAATATTGTTTCTGTTTTATGTTTTGGTTTTTTGGCCACGAGGCCTGTGGGATCATTGCTCCCCGACCGGGGCTCAAACCCGCATCCCCTGCATTGGAAGGCGAAGTCTCAACCACTGGACTGCCAGAGAAGTCCCGCTAGTTTCTTTTTTAAATAAATGTATAAAAATAAAGAAGTGTCACTTAAAATGAAACTATTAAGTAAACAGTACAGGTGGTACTTGGATATGAGGTGCACCACCGATAAACTCCTGATCTTCAAGGATCATGCCTCAAGCAGCCTGGCATTGCTCATTGCCAGGCACCAAAATGTGCTCACTGGAAGTTATTTATAAAATAACTTTTTGGTTTAAAATCCCACAGGCTGAGAGGGAAGGACGACATACATGAAACCTCCATAGTGGTGCAGGGACTAGAAGAGTAAAACTTAAATGGAACTCAGAAAGTGACGGGATGAAATAAGCAGTGGCTTTCAAACCAGGACCTCCATGGAGTGTTAGATTTTCATTTTGAAGCTGATGGTCTATGTCTAGCAAACGGAAAGTCATAGAGGTGCAGGCATATGATTATAGTGAGCAAGGGGAGGAAATTGAAGAGAAAATCGATATCTAATCTGCAAAACAAAAAAGCTTTTCAAGTAGGACTTTCAGGCTTGTTCTAGGCTTTGCTCTGGGAGTGTTTCAGTGCTTTCTCTTTCTGTTGGAATAGAAGGAGGCCTTCAGGGCAGGAGGTCTGGGCCTGGGCTACAGCCCGTCTCGTCCCCTCTCCTGAATGAATGAAGTCTTATTATTTTCTCCAGCAAAGGCTGCACTACTTGTTGAGAGGCTTATGGGGAAAGTTGCCAGAGAGCAATCCAGTTATCAGCCTCAGCCCCAGTCCTCTCAGGTACAGTTCGCGGAGCAAACCCTCGAACCTACTTGGGTCTAGACCCAGAAAACACGGAGAGGAGCAGCCCACAAGCGAACCCTGCGTGCCATGCACTGAACAGGGTACGGTGGGGACACAGGCCCTGCCAGCCAGGCACTTGCACTGGCGGCGAGGGGATAACGTCTGGAGTCTCGGAGCACTGATCGAACTTGAGGGGAGTGCCTGTTGGAATCTCAGGTATCCATCCCAACTCGGAGGCCTGAGCAGCCAGGCCAGAGACGGACCTCGAGTCTCTGCGTCGCTAACAGCCCGGCAGCGCTCCAGGAGGCGATTCCAGGCCCAGCTGCAGCGGACTGGGCTCTTGTTGTGACACCGCCCACCGCCTCGCCCCGCCCCGCCCCTTGCGGGTTGCCAAGGTGATCAGGTGACTCCGAGCTCGCGGCGCTCGGGCCGGTTGTGACGTCAGACGCGCCCAGGCTCCTTACTCGCTCCTTGGCAGGTGCGGCGCGACTTGTGCAGTCTCGTCTGATCCCAGCGGGTCCGGGCCGAACCAGTGCCTAGCAGGTTCGAAGAGAAGAGAGGTAAGGTGCGGCGGAGCCGGACCCGGCCAAGCTGGGACCAGGGAGGGGGTGAGGCGCGGGCAGGGCCCTTCCGGGGTTTTGCGCACCCCCGAGCTCCCCAGAGGACGCCGGAAGAGCGAAGGGCCCCGGGGCGGGATGGGCCGGCTCCGGCCGAGGAGCGCGCACGGGCTGGGAGGGAGGCCGGGAGCTGGGGAGCGGTTGCAGCCGGCCCGATGCCCACCCCGGCTCATCGCGGCTGCTCCTCCGGGTCCCGTCGCAGCGCCGCTGGCGGAGACTGGGAAGAGCCAGCGCCGCCCGCCCGGCCTCTGGGCAGTGGACTAAGGGGCTCCGCGTTGCGAGGAGTCGGCTGAGAGCTGGGCTCGCCACACCCGGTCTCGCGGGACGTCTGCGGGAGGCTTCTGCATCTCTTCGCCTTGGGCTGCGATTTCTAGGGCGCTGCCGGGGATCCACTCCGTGCTCTGAGCCGGGCCTGCTGGGGGCGGGAGACCGCTCGGGAGCCCCGCGGGTGGGAGCAGGGGCCGGGTGTGTTCAGGAAAGGTGTTGCGGGGGGAAAGGAATCCTGACTGTTGAGAACGGTGTATAGGGATCTGAATAGACCTGTTGGAGGAAGTGAAATCTGAGCGGAGCCCTGAGGGGGGCGGCTAATCTCCGGCAGCTGTGGGCATTGGACGAGTAGAGGGAGGGAAAGGGGACCTCTGGAGAAGGAGACCTTGAGCCTTGCGCTGGAGGTAAGGGAAAGACGATTCGGTGACTTACTGGACCGAGTGCTAGGGCGGTTTTGGGGGCGGAGGGGAAGTTTGGAGATTTAGGGCCGGTTGGGAAGAACTCTTTGAGCGCTCAGCTGAGGGTTTGTGTACCGTGGGGAGCCACTGAAGCGTCGGCTGGGTTGGGGTAGGGGAACACTGGGATGGGGAGACACCGAGGAGGCTGTTGTAATAGCTTGGAAAAGAGGCGACAACGCCTAGAACTCTGGTCCGTTGGGATTCTGTCAACCCTGCTTCTGAAATCTTTGTAGCAGACAAGGATGTGGGAGCAGGCAGCCAGGTGCCAATTACCCCGGCCATTGTTAGCAGATTTAAAAAAAATTCCTTCTCTTGCGGGAAAGGAAGCACGCAGCTGCGGCTCATTTTCTCTTCTCACTTGGCCGGGTGAGTTAATGACTCTCTGAGGGCTTTGCTTCCCTTGATATGCACTGAGGTTGTATTGTCCACAGCACTTACCCTTTAGAAATTTCAGAGTGTTCTACAAACACCTCTTATCCCCAGGGTGAAACCCAACCCTGATCGAGTGGTAGGAGATTTAATGGCAGGGAAGTTATTGAAGGGTAATCAGTGCCCCAAACATGAATGGGGGCATTGGGGAAGCTGAGAGGACCCCCCCTTCTCTTCGTTAATTGTAGAACAGAGTTCCCCTTTCCTACCTGCTACCCTCAGTTTGTGGGCTTCTTAGGTAAGGCTGCTTAAGTGTTAATTGGCCATTTTGTCTTAAATTCTTGAGAAATAGGAAGAAGATATTTTGATTTTTGAAGAGGAATGATTTGGTGATATATGGGTTTTTTTCCAGCTCTGAAATTTACTGATCCTATGACCAAAAAAAGCACAGTTGTCCTTTTTAGATTGAACCTTTCACAAACTTCTGTATTCTGGGAGGAAGTGAAATAGCTGAAACTTCTCACCTATTTGTTTTGTATTTGTTTGACTCCAGAAAACAGAATTGGACTCCAGGAATCCTGTACAGTAAAAGGCAGTTGAGGGAATTGCTGAGAATTTGGCAAGGTGGCTGCAGCTGGTTTGTGCATTAAACGGAGAAACCAGTACAGCACTCAAGGGAGGACAAATCCAGAGTGCTGGCAGCTGGGGAGAGCGAGCTTCCCAGTCAGATCAGCAACATCATTCTCTGTAAAAGATGTCTTAAGACAGGTCATTTGAGCATTGAGCAAGTGTGTTTACCACATACTTCTACTTACCCAAAGAGTTTTTCCTCCCGTGTACCTATTCATTGGCCGGGCTTGTTATGATAGAGTTTTTTATGGGGCTCTCCAGGAGCCCCATAATATTAAGAATCGCTGGAAATTAGATTTCTGGGCCACGTTTTTAAAAAACTGTTAACCATTTTCTAAATGGTCTTTGGAATTATTTGGAAGGGCCAACTAATCATGCTTCCTTTGGAAACAGTCCGCTCCCCCTCCCCCAGACACTGTAACTATGTGCTGTCAGGGCAGTTAAGTAGGCCGAGAGTTTTGGGAAATTTTCTGCTTTCATTCACCCCGGCTGCCCCCACAAATGTTCCCATTGGTAGAGAATTTAAGACTTCAATGTTAGGAAAAAAGGATAGTGTTTCCCTCAACACAAGCGATGATAAACACCAGGCCTGGCTGTTCTGTTGAAGAACAGAAATACCCTCCCTTAAGGGGAACTGGGCCCAGGTGAGAGGCAGGGCTAGGGTATGAGACAGGGACCCCCACGGAGCGTTCTAGGCCTGCACCTTTGTTACCCAAGGGCAGGCCCTCCTTTCTTGGCTGGAAACAGTCCTCAACCTTGAAATGGGGTAATGGGCAGTGCCCCCTTCACAGAGGTTCTTTTTTTTTTCTTTTCTTTTAAAAAGATTTTATTAAAGGTCTTTATAGAGCAACATCCAGACTCCAGATCCAGCGGCCAAGGAGACCCTATTATGCTGTGGGTACCGGCTGGGGCACGGCAGGTGGCTCTGGCTTCCCACCCTTCTGCTCGGAGATGGGGGTGGTGGGCAGTATTTCATCTTTGGGTTCCACAATGCTCACGTGATCAGGCAGGGGCTTCTTAGGGCCAGTCTTACCAGGTGGGTCCCAAGGCAGCATGATCTTTACCTTGATGCCCAATACACCCTGTCTGAGCAGCATGTGGCGCATGGTGGTATCAACATAGTAGTTAACAAGGTCCCCACTGTGGATCATTAGGCCATCCACAAACTTCATGGATTTAGCCCTCTGTCCTCGGAGTTTCCCAGGCACCATGACCTCGCAGCCTTCGGCCCCACTCTCCACGATAAACCACAGCACACCATAGCAGGTCCTCCGCATAGCAAGGCCTCCTAGGGGCTTGTAATGCAGAGACTCTGCCTGGGCAATGGCGCACAGACCGCTTATGGCCAACTTTTCAGCATAAAGCTCTACACTGCCCTCAGGGAAGCCAAATCTCTTCTGAAACACAGCAGTCAATTCCTGGATCCGTCGGCCCTTCCTCACCAAGAACATTCTGTGTCCTGGTGGCCAAGATAATGATTTCTGTCCTGGTTGGTGTAACTCGGACCTCAACTCCAGAGTACCCATCTTCAGCCAGCTCCCGAGTGAGAAACTCGTTCAGTTCAGCTTTGAATATGCCGTCAGTGTCAAACTTCCTCTTCTTGGAAATCTGCACGGCCATCTTGCCGCCGCGCCCCGCCGAAAGGAAAGGCTTCACCAAGGTTTTTTTGTTTTGTTTATTCATAAATTTACTTATTTATTTATTTTTGGCTCTGTTGGGTCTTCGTTGCTGCGCGTGGGCTTCCTCTAGTTGTGGAGAGCGGGGCGGGGTGGGGGGGTTACTCTTCGTTGTGGTGTGCGGGCTTCTCATTGTGGTGGCTTCTCTTGTTGCGGAGCACGGGCTTTAGGTGCGCGGGCTTCAGTAGTTGTGGCTTGCGGGCTCTAGAGCACAAGCTCAGTAGTTGTGGCGCGTGGGCTTAGTTGCTCCGCGGCATGTGGGATTTTCCCGGCCCAGGGCTCGAACCCGTGTCCCCTGCATTGGCAGGCAGATTCTTAACCACTGCACCACCAGGGAAGTCCTTCACAGAGGTTCTGAAGGAATATTAATGGGAGGCTTTTATGAAATTTGAGCTCTTTCAAAGCAGAATATTTTAATTTTTGGATGATTGGTATTTTTTTGAGATGCAGTGAAATAAAAAAAGAGGTGGACATTCTAAATTTTTTTGTAAAAGCCTCATTCAGCACCCTAAGGCTTTTTTGTTTTTGTTTCCGGGTGTATTTGGGCTTGGTTACCAATAAGCCAATAATCAGATCTGGAGGCCTGAGGGTAAGTGCATGTTTGCATTTCATATGTAACTAAGTTCAGACTGTTTCACACTTTATCCAGCTGGTTTAGAGTGCCTGGAGTAAACCTTGCAGCTTCTTGGGCTTTGGACCCAACATCCTTTCAACCCAACATCCTTTCAACCCTAAAGGAGTTTTTACTAAGCACTTCAGAGACTGAAGTGGGCAATAATGCTCACTAAATTGAATGAGGAGTGAAATAGTCATCTTTTAAAATTCAATTCTCCTGAGTCACTCTGCCAGTCTTCCATCAGATAGAGATTCAAGTGCTTGCTGACGTGCCCAGGGAACTACAGAACTACAACATCCACTCTCGGACTTGTGACATTTGTTGTCTAGGCATAGTTCTCACAGGGAAGTTCTGACAGGAGAGGCTTCCTGTTTTTCTCAGGCTGAATTGAGTGCTGTGTTCTAGGCCTCCAAGCTCCTCACGCTTGACCAGCCCTACTAATTGGCTTGGCTGTAAAATGGGAGTCAGCAATTAAAACACAGCAGTTTAGAAGCAAGGGGATTGGGCATGAGTTGACCCTCCAGGCTCTGGCCAAAAAGGTTCACACCATTTTGGGCACTATATACAAAGGGCTCTTCAAAAGGCAGTGAGCTTAGAATGACTTCTTTTGTAGTTTTTAGGAGACATATGTGGAATATTAGTACTGATTTAGGCCTCAAAACCAGAGCTAGGAAACTGGATGGGCCCTCACTTCTAAAGCAAGGGAGGGAGTTCCCTGGTGGCGCAGTGGTTAAGAATCCGCCTGCCGATGCAGGGGACATGGGTTCGATCCTTGGGCCGGGAAGATCCCACATGCTGTGGAACAACTAAGCCCGTGCACCACAACTACTGAGCCCGCGTGCCTAGTCCTGTGCTCTGCAACAAGAGAAGCCACCACAATGAGAAGTCTGCGCACCACAACGAAGAGAAGCCCCCCAGTCGCTGTAACTAGAGAAAGCCTGCACGCAGCAATGAAGACCCAACGCAGCCAAACAAAAAAAAAAAAGCAAGGGAGATAAATGGTTTGAATCCAGTGTCTGTGGGTAGCAAGTCTGGTATCAGGCTTTGCCAAAAACAAAGGATGGTTTATATTTTTCTGAACCTTTTGATTAAAGGCATACCTCATTTTATTGTACTTTGATCTATTGGGCCTTGCAGATACTGTGATTTTTACAGATAGAAGGTTTGTGGCAACCTTGTGTCTATCGGCGTCATTTTTCCGACAGCATTTGTTCACTTTGTTTCTCTGTGTCACATTTTGGTAATTCTTGGCAATACTTCAAACCTCCACCAGCAAAAAAGATTACAACTCGCTGAAGGCTCAGAAGTTTGTTAGCATTTTTCAGTGATAAAGTATTTTTTTTTTAATATTTATTTAATTTATTTATTTGGCTGCACCGGTTCTTAGCTGCAGCATGCACGTGGGCTCTAGTTCCCTGACCAGGGATCCAACCCGCGCCCCCTGCGTTGGGAGCGTGGAGTCTTAACCATTGGACCACCAGGGAAGTCCCACAGCGGTGAAGTATTTTAAAATTACGGTGTGTACATTATTTTTTTAGACAATAGACTACGGTATAGTGAAAACATAACTTTCATCTGCACTGAGAAACCAAAAAATTTGTGTGACTCTTTATTGTGATATTCAGTTTATTGTGGTGATGCGTGTGAATGATTTAAGGGAGTCTTGGTAATCATGGTGAGAGGAGGGTTTTTTTTTTTTTTTTGGGATGCGTTGGGTCTTCGTTGCTGTGCGTGGGCTTTCTCTAGTTGTGGTGAGCGGGGGCTACTCCTCGTTGCGGTGCGCGGGCTTCTCGCTGTGGTGGCCTTTCTCTTGTTGCAGAGCACGGGCTCTAGGCGCACGGGCTTCAGTAGTTGCAGCACGCAGGCTCAGTAGTTGTGGCTCGCGGGCTCTAGAGTGCAGGCTCAGTAGTTGTGGCACACAGGCTTCCCGGACCAGGGCTCGAACCCGTGTCCCCTGCATTGGCAGGCGGATTCTTAACCACTGCGCCACCAGGGAAGCCCCGAGAGGAGGGTTTGATCTACCTGAATTTACTCACTGGAGAGTAATGCCTTATTCACAGATGCCTTTCATCAGTTCTCTGATTTGTGTTAAAGAGTCATTAGTTAGTCTCAAGAGAATTGGCCCAGAAAATAAATCACGACTGAAATCTAGCCTCTTGGCCAGTGTTCAAAGAAAGGTAGGGGTGGGGAACAATTGAATTGCAAAGGTATTTGGGAAGAGGATGACCTGGGAAGTGGTGCTAGACTTCTGCTCTCAGTACTTCACCGGTCAGCTTTCAGTATTGGGACCTCGGGCAGGATCATTTGGGGACAGTATGTGTGAAGAGGGGGACTTCTGTAGGAACGTGCTTATCTCATGAGTCCTTGTCTTTAAACCTATACTTACTGCTTTCCTGCTGCCCGCTAGCTTTCCAGAGACCCCAGACCCCGTGTCCCCCCTTCCCCCACCCCCAGCCTTTCTTTGGCAACACCCTCTCAAAAGGCTGGTGTGATTCGTCAATCTCTGATCCAATTTCTGCGTCCTCTGGTTCTGCTGACTTTGCTGAACTAAATCTTGGTGATATTTGATGTGTGATGGTGGCAGAACTCCAGTGAGGGGTAGTTGCATTCTAAGGGCTTGGAGGTGGATACTTTATCTGTTTCTCACACTTAATTTGTGTTCCACCTGCATGATTTTTGTCTTATCTCTTTGCCATCAGTACTATTATTTAACATTTTTCTTTAAATTATGCCATTTTAAAAAAAACTCTAAAAGTTATTTGAAAGGGAAACTATGATTGGCTTAAATTGGAAACCACTATCACCTGCCACAAATAGAAAGCAATATTAAAAAGCATAACTATTAAAATTAAGTTGTCTGTCCACATTCCCCAAATTGTTCCACATACTCCAGTTGGAAAAATACTGCCTTCATCCAAAGATATGACTCACTCTGTTAATGTTTTCAGGTGGCAGTAAACAGGTGGTAGGAATGGTTTGGGGGTAGGCAGGCCTTCAGAGAGGACCCCTTGAGTCCCATCTCCTGAAACTCTGCATGGCTATATGACACCAGGAAGACAGCAGAGTGAAAAATCTAGGAACTAAAAAGAAATACATGCAGTCAGTTGAAACCACTGGTGTTTTGATATGAGGTTTGCCAAAAGGAGGCCCAAGTGGTGGTGAGCCTGTATACTACATTAAATTCTAGGCCCTCCACCAGGGATGTGACTTTATTGATGCTGTGTTCTGTTGTTCTTTCTGTGCAGGTGTGCTCTTGGAAAACTCGGGTTTTTGTTCAGGGTGGATGCAGTTTGTTTTCTTGTTTTTGTTTTTAATTCATCAATACTCCATACTACTTTGGGCCCCTTGTCTTCCATATATACGGTTGCCCTTGGTGGATGTTACTAATGACAGAACTCTGAAGTTATCATCTAGCATGTGTTTTTTTCTAACCTTTTTGTCCATAATGCCTATTCCTTTAAAAAATTCTATGAAAATGAAAGGGGGGGCAGTGAGCTGCCCTGGGATGTCTGGTCCTTAGGGTGCTCACATGACAGGTGTGACTGGTACTTGCTGGTGTTCAGTGAAATTCACTCTTGTCCTTTAAAGCCGCCCTGCGGCGCTGACTGAGCTGCCGCTCCCGCACAGGGTCAGGAGAGCGCGCTTAATGGTGGAGCAAAGCCAGGGCTGGTCTGGTAGCCGGCAGGAACCAGGGGTGCTTAGTTAAATTGCCAGCACATGAAGCTGTAGGGGCCTTTTTCTAAGCCGTCAAGATTTCAATTTTCCCACAAAGCCTAGTCTAATGCTCTGGGAGGGGGCAGGCAGAGCCTGTCTTTCAGGGGCTGTGCTGGTGAGGGACCTGGCCTGGGAAGTGGCCTTGTCAGGCTTGTTGGGAGGGATAGACTGTCCCTTTCTAGTGTGTCCTGTCAAGTTGGCAGGGGGCAGAGTTCCTCCCTTTTCTCTCTCTCCCTGCTCTAACCTATTCTTTAATCTCCTCAACTCACTTTCTCTGTTAACAGCTTTCTTCCCTTTTTCTTTCCCTTCTGTTCACTGCTGCTTTTGCTTCCTACCCTCCCTCTTGCTGGGCTCATTTTCCCTCCATTGTCACTTTGAGGGCTGGCTGTTTGAAGTTCCAGAGTTACAATGCTCTCCTGTACATCCCATGACTAGATGTAATTCAGAGGTCCCCAGCCTTTTTTTCTGAGCAGGAGCCAGCCTTCACTTCCCCATGGCTTTAAGATAGCAGCATCAGTGGGGTGCTGACCGGAGTTCCCGAGCTGAGGGGTGGGATGCAGCTGGTGGTTGGAGTTCCCAAGGGGTGAGTGGGCAGTGGGGGGGTGGGCTTGCTGGCATTATGGGAGCTGTCAGACAAGGGGCTGAGGGAGGTCCACCTTTGGGGAGTTCTTCCAGAAGCTGAAGGCAGAAGGCTGTCCTACATTCAGGTAGTCCTCTGGCTTCTGCAGAGGACCATCCAGGACTAATAAAGGCTGGAGAAGGGGCCCTTGGTGAGGTTGGCCTGGAACCCATGGGACTATTCACAGCTGTGGATCCTGCCCTGGAGCTGGAACAAAACATGTTCTCAGTGGTAGCTGGATGGTTGTTGGAAGCATCTAGAAGTGTGGCTTTCCTGCTCAACAAGTTAAGAAATAGGTTATTTTCTCCTAAAAGCCATGGGGCAGACATTACTCAAAGATAACTTTCATTTTTTACTGTGTGTAGTCATCTCTCAGTAGTTCCAGGACCCCCTCGTACCAAAATAATGTGGATGCTCAAGTCCCTTAGATAAAATGGCATAGTATTTGCATATAACCTACAAACATCCTCTGAATACTTTAAATCATCTCTAGATTACTTATTATTATTATTTTTAATAAATTTATTTATTTTATTTATTTTTGGCTGTGTTGGGTCTTCGTTGCTTCGTGCGGGCTTTCTCTAGTTGTGGAGAGCGGGGGCTACTCTTCGTTGTGGTGCATGGGCTCTAGGCGCGTGGGCTTCAGTAGTTGTGGCACACGGGCTCAGTAGTTGTGGCTCACGAGCTCTAGAGTACAGGCTCAGTAGTTGTGGCACACGTAGATTACTTATAAAACCTAACACGTAAATGCTGTGTAAGTGGTTGCCATTCAAGCTTTGCTTTTTGGAACTCTCTGGAATTTTTTTTCCAAATATTTTCGATTTGCTGTTGGTTGAATCCAAGGTTGTGGAACCCGCAGATACAGAGGGCCAACTGTGTAGAAAAGTGTGTATAACAAAAAAGTACAGTTTAATGAATAATTATATTCATTAATACAACTGTAATCTATTCAGGTCTAGAAATAGAACTTTATTTTTAAGCCCAAATTGGATAGTAGAATGCTCTGTGTTATAATTTGCTTTTTTCACTATGTTGGCACTTTTCCATTATCAGCACATGTAATTCTACCTCATTCTTCTTAAGGGTCAAATAGCAGTTCCATGGTTTGGAAATTCCATGGTTTATTTAATCATCCCCATACTGATGGGCCTTTGGGATGTTACATATCATATATGTATGTGTATGTATTTTATATATATGTTATATAGTTATTATAAGCAAATGTTATAATAAATATTTGTGTTTGTGGTATAAAATTGTGTATATAATTGGTTTTTTGGTGTACTGGCACTAGTATATACCTGTAGGATAAATTCCTAAAGGTGGAATTACTGGTTCAAGGAATAAGGTGTTTTTTATTATTTGAGGTTTCACTTAAAAATGAGTCTTTATTGAAGAATTTATAAGAAAATAGAATGGACCCACTGTAAAACAGAAAGGGTGTTTCCTCCAAACATTAGGGAGGAATAGGATACCGATGATACCTGGGCGGCTCAGGATAGGCTATCTTAGTTGTTGGTAGATGTTTTCAGGTAACGATTTTTGTTGTTGTTTTGCATTTGCATTTCTCTCTCTTTTTTAAAAATTTTATTGAAGTATAGTTGATTTACAATGTTGTGTTAATTTCTGCTGTATAGCAAAGTGACTCAGTCATACATATATATTCTATTTCATATTCTTTTCCATCATGGTTTGTTGCAGGATATTGAATATAGTTCCCTGTGCTATACAATAGGACCTTGTTGTTCATCCATGGCATACATAAAAGTTTGCCTCTGCTAATCCCAAACTCCCAATCCTTCCCTCCCCCACTCCCCCTCCCCCTTGGCAACCACAAGTCTGTTTTCTATTTCTGTGAGTCTCTGTTTCATAGATATGTTGATTTGTGTTGTATTTTAGATTCCACATATAAGTGATATCATATGGTGTTTGTCTTTCCCTTTCTTATTTACTTCGCTTAGGATCATAATCTCTAGGTCCATCCATGTTGCTACGAATGGAATTATTTCATTCTTTTTGATGGTTGAGTAATTCAGGTAGCGATTTTTTTTTAAAGGGCTGTTTAGTAAATGTTATAGATCTTATCCCCTAGAGAGCAATAGGCCAGGATCCAGGATCCAGCCAGAGGTTCTGTACAGAAAGCTTTATGCAACAAGATTTTAGCAGATGATGTGTTTTCCTCTGTCGAGGGGAACTTCTCTGGATTCCCTCAAACTCTCCAAGGCTGGAACATACTAAAATGAACATACCAAGTTTATTGTTGAAGGGAGATGAGATTGGCTATAGCCATATTTTCAAATAATGTTGAACTACTGTGGATTATTAGTGTGGGTATGACTTTTCAGTCTTTACTATTCATCTAATATATCAGGACAAATGGAGAATACTTACATTTTTGTGTTAGCTTAATGTTGGGGACAGTGGCTTAAAGCAATTACCTGAATGGCTTTAGCAAACCAAATAGTTTGTAGATTTTTTTAGTTTTGTGTGTAACTCAGTTATACAAGCGATATGTAGTTTTTATAGCCTTTGTGAGAAAGGAAAATAAGACAGTGAACCTTCTCATTACTCTAGGACAGGGCCTCCAGAGGTGGATGATCCACTATTATTTTTTGCCTCCTATGTGCATTTTGATGCCCTTGTTCAGTGAAGGGTCCCATTTCTGAGCTCTGTGTCAATGTGCATTCCACTGAGAGGCTATTCTAAAGCCACAAGCCAAAATGCTGATACAGAAGACCTGCTCTGGTTTATTCATTCGCTGATTATATGAGGACAGCTCTGGGCCTGGTTAACTCTCTGGCAAACAAAAGATCATGGATGAGGTAGGGGATGGCTAATAATATTTGAGAGGTTGACACCAGCATCAGTATTTAGACAATAATGAAGTAAAACAGCAGGTTGTCTCCTTCCAGCCTGTCCCCCAAAGAAAAGCAACTTAGGAAATGGTAACACAGCCAAATGTGTTAGAAATAGTGAGCAAGTCATTAAAACAAAGATCTTGTCCATGTTAGGATAACTGTCAACTATCAGAGTTCTCCTGGTGTTGCTCTGTTATTGGGAACATCACTACCACCTTTTAGAAGTGAATCCCAGGACTTCCCTGGCCGTCCAATTGTTAAGGCTCCATGCTTTCACTGTGGAGGGCGCAGGTTCAATCCCTGGTCGGGGAACTAAGATCCTGCATGCCGTGTGGCCAAAAAAAAAATCAGTAGAAGTGAATCCCTGCTGTTACTATTCCCCAGGGCCCCACTGTAGAGCTGTACATGTCAGGAGTAGGTTCTTCCTAGGTGAAGGCCTGCAGTTGTGGAATGCCTGTTCTTGTGGCTTGGCTTTGGGTTCAGATTTGATGCCGTTGCTTCTTTTCTCGGCTCACCGCAGGCTCACACTATGTGTGGACCCACTTCCCCTGTTGGCGGGGTCACTCGGGCTCTACTTGTACCTGAGTTTCATTAAACTTGCATGACTCTTTGAGGTGACCGCCCTCTGAACCAGCCCAAGTGTCTAGTCTGTATAGCCAAACCCCCCTCACCATACCCTTGAAATTTGGAGAACTTCCAGCATTTTCCATCTGATGCAATAACAGACGAATGGAAAAGATAATTTAATTTTAATTTTAATTTTATTAATTTATTTTAAAGGATTCCAATAGTTGATGTGGAAGCTACAACCTTTTTTCTAATTACTTTTTAAAATAAATTTATTTATTTATGGCTGTGTTGGGTCTTCCTTGCAGCGTGCAGGCTTTCTCTAGTTGTGTTGAGTAGGGGCTACTCTTTGTTGCGGTGGGCAGGCCTCTCATTGCGGTAGCTTCTCTTGTCGCGGAGTACGGGCTCTAGGCGTGTGGGCTTCAGTAGTTGTGGCTCGCAGACTCTAGAGTACAGGCTCAGTAGTTGTGGCGCATGGGCTTAGTTGCTCCATGGCATGTGGGATCTTCCCAGACCAAGGATCGAACCTGTGTCTCCTGCGTTGGCAGGCAGATTCTTATCCACTGTGCCACCAGGGAAGTCCCAATAATTTTATTTTTATTATCAGTGATACTGAAGGGGAAGAGGAAGGCAGCTAGAGTTCTTTCTCTCATATCCTCAGTACTGGGCTTGTCATGTAGTAAGTACTTAATAATGTTGAATAAACAAATGATTAGGTCTGCCAATAGTATCTGACAAGCAAACGAATAAAATTACATGACTCCTATTAAAAGAAATAAAGGATAACTATAGAAAAAGAAGCTGCAGTGATCCTGAAAGTCTGCTCTTAGCAAGGCTGTTTGTGAGCGTTATCTCTGACCAGAGTGTGAAGGTTGAGTAATCTGCATTTCCCTTTCTGCCTAACTCGCGGTGTGATCATTGCTTCCCGTTAGAAGCCTTCTCTGACTTCCCTGACCTACTGTCTCTACTTTTTATAGAAGGAACAAATGACTGTGTGAATGGAATAAACAAACACATCAATGCCAAAATTTAACAAAAACTGTAAACCTGAGATGATAGAGCAGCACAAAACCAGTAATTCTAAAGCTTTTTTTAGCCCAACAAACCATAACCAAAATTATGGGTATGAGAATCAAGAAAAACTGAGGGACCTAGTATATAAAATAATCTATTTATGAAGATCCTATTAAAAGGCCAGCTAATTAGGGAGTTCAGAAAAGACACAGAGGAGGTCTTTAGAGTAAAATCAGCCCTTTTTTAAAAAAACTTTACAATTTTATAAATTCCCAAGAAGGATATGTAAAGATGGAGGGATAAGCATGACTTCTGGCTTTGAAGATAAGAATAGTTCCAAGGTAGGGAAGTCTGCAAGTAACCAAGAGAATTTTTTTTTTAACCCCATGTTTGGTACTTAGCCAAGTGACTTCTCAGTTTGAAGCAGAGAAAAAACATTTAAAGAACTTAAGAAGCTGAAGTGCCTTGTGAAAAAAAGAATCATGGGACTTCTCTGGCAGTCCAGTGGTTAAGACTCTGCACGTCCACTGCAGGGGGCACGGGTTCGATCCCTGGTTGGGGAACTAAGATCCCACATGCTGCATGGCGTGCCCCCCCCCCCCCCCCCCAAAAAAAGAATCACAATTACAAAAAATCACTGTAAAAAGCAGTGAAGAACATATATAAAATAGTTTATCCACAAGGGAAAATTAATAATAGGAAGGGAAATTGGGGCACTAGAAGGGGACAGGAGGTCTACAGAGGCATTCTAGCCATTAAAAAAAAAAAAAGAGGTGGGTAACATGAAAATACCAAAAAGCACTGAGAAAACTTATTTTTTTTCTGACTATGTAGGTTCCTTATTGAAATTTTCAAACATACAGAATAAATAACAATTGCCAATAATTCCAGCACCCAGGGAAAACCACTATAAATGTTTTTTCCTTCTAGCCAAATTTTGTCTGTCTACTGTTACTGTACACTTAAAGCATGAAAATCTTTTTTTTTTCTTTTTTTCCCATTTTAATCAAGGCTCCTCAGGACTGTCCCCTCAGCCCTTCCCAGGCTTGTCTGCCAAAGCATGGAAATCTTAATGTACAACTCCAAAACTGTTCCATGTAATCATGACTCAGCTCAAGATGTGGAACATCTCCATCATCCCAGAAGTCTCCTCTTGTGCCTCTTCCAGTCAATATCCGTAGATTCGTTTTGGCTGTTCTTGAACCTCATATAAATGGAATCTTACAGTGTGAAGTCTGTTGAGTCTGGCTTCTTTTGTTCATCATTGTCTTTGGGACTCATCCACGTTGCTGCATGTAGTAATTGTTCTTTCCTTATTGCTGGGCAGTTTCTATTGTATAACTATACCGTAATCTTTCTGTTCTGCTGTTGATGAACATTTGGATAGTTTCCGGTTTGGGGCTATAATAAATCAAGCTGCTTTGACCATTCCTTTTTTTTTTTTTTGGCCATGCCACGCTGCATGTGGGAATGTGGGATCTTAGTTCCCTGACCAGATATCGAACCCGCACCCTCTGCACTGGAAGCACGGAGTCTTAACCGTTGGACCACCAGGGAAGTCACTGACTATTCTTACATATGTCTTTGGTGGACTTAACGCACTCATTTTACTTCAGTATATATCTAAGAGTAGAGTTGCTGGGTCGTAAGATAAATATTTTCAAAGTCATGAATATATTATAAACTTTGTTCTAAAAGTGTGATTGTGTCCAGGGTATAGTGTGAATTATTCTTGGTTTATAAGGATGGAGATCAAGGTTCATTTTTTTATTTTCTCCCATTAGAATAGCCAGCACTATTTATTGGAAAGATTAATTTTTACTTTCTGAGTTGCAGTGGTGCCTTTCTATTAAATTAGGTGACTACTGTGTGGATCTCTTGTAGAATTCTTCATTCTGTAACACTGATCCATTTATTAATATTTATTTTAAAGAAAATGGGATCATGCTTTTACATTTTTCTACACTTACTATTATATCATGCTTCAAATTAAGAATAATTGCAAAGGAACTATTATATAGATGTACCATAATTTATTCTTTTTTTTTGGACATTTGGGTTGTTTTTTCTTTTTTCTGTTTTGTTTTGTTCTTTTATGTTGCAGGCTTTCCTCAAATGTCTTGATAATCCTTGTTCATTCATTTATTTATGAGGCAATAAAAAGCTGATTAGAAGTTCTGCGTGCATGGGCTTTTCTGTGGAGTGACTGGGTGAGTCACTGAAGTCTCCTCGAGTATTATTATCAATAATTTTTTCCCCTTAGGGCTGCTCAGTTTTTCCAGAGGAACATTCTCCACCCTACTGCCTGCAGGGTCAGTGCCACGCTACCAGGTGTCTTGTCATTTAAAAAATAACTTTGAAAACTATTATTCTTTCCTTCATCTCTACTTTGATGAGGTCTTTTATTGTGATCTTACCTCCATGGGCCACTTTCCGAAAGAATAGTTTCTGCTCTTCTCATTGTATGGCTGAATGACTGAAAATCCTATGACTCTGAGCATGTCTTGAGTGGGATCCTCAGATAAGAGTGTTCAGTGCAGCCTTTTTTTTTTTTTTAATTTTTGTTTTATATTGGAGTATAGTTGATTTACAGTGTTGTGTTAGTTTCAGGTGAACGGCAAAGTGATTCAGTTGTACATATACATGTATCTTTGTTTTCAGATTCTTTTCCCATTTAGGTTATTACAGAATATTGAGTAGAGTTCCCTGTGCTGTACAGTAGGCCCTTGCTGGTTATCTCTTTTAAATATAGAGTGTGTACACGTCAATCCCAAACTCCCAACTTATCTCCCCGCCCCCACGTTTACCGTTTGGTAACCATAAGTTTGTTCTCTAAGTCTGTAAGTCTGTTTCTGTTTTGTAAATAAATTCGTTTGTATCATTTTTTTTAGATTCCACATATAAGCAGTATCATATGATATTTGTCTTTCTCTGTCTGACTTACTTCACTTAGTATGATAGTCTCCACGTCCATATTGCTGCAAATGGCATTATTTCATTCTTTTTTATGGCTGAGTAATATGCCATTGTATATATGTACCACATCTTCTTTATCCATTCATCTGCTGATGGACATTTAGGTTGCTTCCATGTCTTGGCTATTGTAAACAGTGCTGCAGTGAACACTGGGGTGCATGTATCCTTTCAAACCATGGTTTTCTCTGGATATATGCCCAGGAGTGGGATTGCTGGATCGTACTATAGCTCTGTTTTCAGTTTTTTAAGGAACCTCCATACTGTTCTCCATAGTGGCTGTACCAATTTACATTCCCACCAACAGTGTAGGACGGTTCCCTTTTTTCTCCGTACCCTCTCCAGCATCTGTTATTCATAGGCTTTTTGATGATGGCCATTCTGAGTGGGGTGAGGTGATATC
Organism: Balaenoptera musculus; assembly: GCF_009873245.2. Classification (NCBI taxonomy): domain Eukaryota; kingdom Metazoa; phylum Chordata; class Mammalia; order Artiodactyla; family Balaenopteridae; genus Balaenoptera; species Balaenoptera musculus. The sequence continues at coordinate 116,137,986 of NC_045787.1, forward strand.
TCATTATAGCTTTGATTTGCATTTCTCTAACAATTAGCAGTGTTGAGCATCTTTTCATGTGCCTGTTGGCCATCTGTATGTCTTCTTTGGAGAAAAGTCTGTTTAGGTCTTCTGCCCATTTTTTGATTGGGTTGGTTTTTTTTGTTTTTTTGTTTTGTTTTGTTTTTTTATATTGAGCTGCATGAGCTGTTTGTATATTTTGGAGATTAATCCCTTGTTGGTCGCATCGTTTGCAAATATTTTCTCCCACTCTGTGGGTTGTCTTTTCACTTTGTTTATGGTTTCCCTTGCTATGCAAAAGCTTTTGAGTTTAGTTAGGTCCCATTTGTTTATTTTTGTTTTTATTTCCATTACTCTAGGATACAGATCGAAAAAGATATTGCTGTGTTTTATGTCATAGAGCATTCTGCCTGTTTTCCTCTAAGAGTTTTACAGTATCTAGTCTTACATATAGGTCTTTAATCCATTTTGAGTTTATTTTTGTGCATGGTGTTAAAAAATATTCTATTTCATTCTTTTACATGTTAGCTGTCCAGTCTTCCCAGCACCAGTTTTGAAGAGACTGTCGTTTCTGTATAGTCTTGCCTCCTTTCTCATAGATTAATTGACCATAGGTACTTGGATTTATTTCTGGGCTTTCTATCCTGTTCCATTGATCTATATTTCTGTTTTTGTGCCAGTACCATACTGTTTTGATGACTGTAGCTTTGTGGTATAGCCTGAAGTCAGGGAGCCTGATTCCTCCAGTTCCATTTTTCTTTCTCAAGATTGCTTTGGCTGTTCAGGGTCTTTCGTGTCTCCATACAAATTTTAAAAAATTTTAGCCATGCACATGGTTCATGAGAAAAAAAAAATTTTTTTTTGTTCTAGTTCTGTGAAAAATGCCATTGGTAATTTGATAGGGATTGCATTGAATCTGTAGATTGCGTTGGGTAGTATAGTCATTTTGACAATATTGATTCTTCCAATCCAAGAACATGGTATATCTCTCCATCTGTTTGTGTCATCTTCAATTTCTTCCATCAGCGTCTTATAGTTTTCAGAGTACAGGTCTTTTGTCTCCTAAGGTAGGTTTATTCCTAGGTATTTTATTCTTTTTGATGTGATGGCAAATGGGATTGTTTCTTTCTCTTTTGTTGTTAGTGTATAAAAATGCAACAGATTTCTGTGTATTAATTTTGTATCCTGCAACTTTACCAAATTCATTGATTAGCTCTAGTAGTTTTCCAGTGGCCTCTTTAGGATTATCTATGCATAGTATCATGTCATCTGCAAACAGTGACAGCTTTACTTTTTCTTTTCCAATTTGTATTCCTTTTATTTGTTTTTCTTCTCTAATTGCCATGGCTAGGACTTCCAAAACTATGTTGAATAAAAGTGGCAAGAGTGGACATTCTTGTCTTGTTCCTGATCTCAGAGAAAATGCTTTCAGCTTTTCACCATTGAGTATGATGTTAGCTGTGGGTTTGTCATATATGGCCTTTATTTTGTTGAGGTATGTTTCCTCTGTGCCCACTTTCTGGAGAGTTTTTATCATAATGGGTGTTGAATTTTGTTGAAAGCTTTTTATGCATCTATTGAGATGATCATACGGTTTCTATTCTTCAATTTGTTATTGTGGTGTATCACACTGATTGATTTGCAGATACTGAAAACTCCTTGCATTCCTGGGATGAATCCCACTTGATCATGGTGTATGATCCTTTTAATGTATTGTTGGATTCGGTTTGCTAGTATTTTGTCGAGTCTTTTTACGTGTATGTTCATCAGTGATGTTGGCCTGTAATTTTCTTTTTTTGTGGTACCTTTGTCTGGTTTTGGTATCAGGGCGATGGTGGCCTCATAGAATGAGTTAGGGAGTGTTCCTTTCTTTGCAATTTTTTGGAATAGTTTCACAAGGATAGATGTAAACTTTTCTCTAAATGTTTGATAGAATTCACCTGTGAAACCATCTGGTCCTGGACTTTTGTTTGTTGGGAGTTTTTAAATCACAGTTTCAATTTCAGTACTTGTGATTGGTCTGTTCATATTTTCTATTTCTTCCTGGTTCCGTCCTGGAAGGTTGTACCTTTCTAAGAATTTGTCCATTTCTTCTAGGTTGTCCATTTTTTTGGCATATAGATGTTTGTAGTAGTCTGTTATGATCCTTTGTATTTTTGTGGTGTCAGTTGTAACATCTCCTTTTTCATTTCTAATTTTATTGATTTGAGCCTTCTCCCTTTTTTTTCTGGTGAGTCTGGCTAAAGATTTATTGATTTTGTTTATCTTTTCAGAGAACCAGCTTTTAGTTTCATTGATCTTTTCTATTGTTTTCTTTGTCTCTATTTCATTTATTTCTGCTCTGATCTTTATTACTTACCTCCTACTAACTTTGGGTTTTGTTTGTTTTTTCTCTAGTTGCATTAGGTGTAAGGTTAGGTTGTTTGAGATTTTTCTTGTTTCCTGAGGTAAGATTGTATTGCTATAAACTTCCCTCTTAGAACTGCTTTTGTTGTGTCCCATAGGTTTTGGGTCATTGTGTTTTTATTGTCATTTGTCTGTAGGTATTTTTTGATTTCCTCTTTGATTTCTTTGGTGATGCATTGGTTGTTTAGTAATATATTGTTTAGCCTTCACATGTTTGTGTTTTTCTACAGTTTTTTTTTTTCTGGTAATTGATTTCTAATCTCAGTGTTGTGGTTGGAAAAGATGTTTCACATGATTTCAGTTTTCTTAAATTTACCGAAGCTTGCTTTGTGGCCCAGCGTGTGATCAGTCCTGGAGTATGTTCCATGTGCACTTGAAAAGAATGTGTATTTTGCTGTTTTTGGATGGAGTGCTCTATAAATATAAATTAAGTCCATGTAGTCTAATGTGTCATTTAAGGCCTGTGTTTCTTTATTGATTTTCTGTCTGGATGATCTGTCCATTGATCAAAGTGGGGTGTTAAAGTCCTTCACTATTATTGTGTTACTGTTGATTCCTCCTTTTATGGCTGTTAGTATTTGTCTTATATACTGAGGTGCTCCTATGTTGGGTGCATATATATTTACAATTGTTATATCTTCTTGGATTGATCCCTTGATCATTATGTAGTGTCCTTCTTTGTCTCTTGTAACAGTCTTTATTTTAAAGTCTACTTTGTCTGATATGAGTATTGCCACTCCAGCTTTCTTTTGATTTCCATTTGCATGGAATACCTTTTTCCATCCCTTCACTTTCAGTCTGTATGTGTCCCTAGATTTGAATTGGGTCTCTTGTAGACAGCATATATACAGGTCTTGTTTTTGTATCCATTCAGCCACTCTGTATCTTTTGGTTGGAGCATTTAATCCATTTACATTTAAGGTAATTATCGGTATGTATGTTTCTATTGCCATTTTGTTAATTATTTTGGATTTGTTTTTGTAGGTCTTTTTTCTCCCCTTCCTCTTTCGTTCTCTTCTCTTGTGATTTGATGACTAACTTTAGTGTTGTGTTTGGATTGCTTTTTCTTTTTTGTGCGTTTTTTATCTATTGTAGATTTTCAGTTTGCAGTTCCCATGAAGTTTTTTTGGATTTTTTCCCCCTCTCTGGAATCTTACTGTATTATTATTTTTTAAATGTTTTTACATCTTTATTGGAGTATAATTGCTTTACAATGGTGTGTTAGTTTCTGCTTTATAACAAAGTGAATCAGTTATACATATACATATATCCCCATATCTCTTCCCTCTTGTGTCTCCCTCCCTCCCACCCTCCCTATCCCACCCCTCTAGGGGTAACAAAGCACCGAGCTGATCTCCCTATGCTATGCAGCTGCTTCCCACTAGCTATATAAACATGATTGTCATAAGTTGCTGGTCTTTTAATTTCAATTTCATTTCTAATATCCTACATTTGTGCTCTCCTCTTTTCATGATTGCTGGTTTTCATATCATATTTGTGTGTGGATGATTTCCTACCTTTACTGTATATTTGCCTTTACTGGTGAGCTTTTCCATTTATAATTTTCTTATTTCTAGTTGTGGCCTTTTCCACGTAGAGAAGTTCCTTTAGCATTTGTTGCGAAGCTGGTCTGGTGGTGCTGAATTCTCTTAGCTTTTGCTTGTCTGTAAAGCTTTTGGTTTCTCTGTCAAATCTGAATGAGAGCCTTGCTGGGTAGAGTATTCTTGGTTGTAGGTTCTTCCCTTTCATCACTTTAAATACATCATGCCACTCCTCTCTGGCCTGCAGTTTCTGCTGAAAAATCAGCTGATAACTTTATGGGAATTCCCATGTATGTTTTTTTGTTTTTGTTTTTCCACCAAGCAGCTTGTGGGATGTTAGTTTCCCAACAGGGATTGAACCCAGGGCTTTCACCCAGCAGTGAAAGTGCCGAGTCCTAACCACTGGACTGCCAGGGAACTCCCCCCTTGTATGTTATTTGTTGCTTTTCCCTTGTTGCTTTTTTAAAATTTTTATTTTATTTATTTATTTTGGTTGTGCTGGGTCTTAGCTGCAGCAGGTGGGCTCCTTAGTTGCGGCTCACTGGCTCCTTAGTTGCGGCTCACCGGCTCCTTAGTTGCAGCCTATGTGCTCCTTGGTTGCTGCCAGCGGGCTCCTTAGTTGTGGCATGCATGTGGGATCTAGTTCCCTGACCAGCGATTGAACCCACATCCCCTGCACTGGAAGGCAGATTCTTAACCACTGTGCCACCAGGGAAGTCCCTTTCCTTGTTGCTTTTAATATTTTCTCTTTGTCTTTAATTTTTTGTCAATTTGACTATGTGTCTCAGCATGTTCCTCCTTGGGTTTATCTCTGTGCTTCCTGGACTTGGGTGACTGTTTCCTTTCCCATGCTAGGGAAGTTTTCAGCTATTATCTCTTCAAATATTTTCTCAAGTCCTTTCTCTCTTTCTTCTCCTTCTGGGACCCCTATAATGCAAATGTTAGTGTGTTTCATGTTGTCCCAGAGGTCTCTGAGACTGTCTTCATTTCTTTTCATACTTTTTTCTTTATTCTGTTCCATGGCAGTGATTTCCACCATTCTGTCTTCCAGCTCACCTGTTCTTCTGCCTCATTTATTCTGCTATTGATTTTTTCTAGTGTATTTTTCACTTCGGTTACTGTATTGTTCATCTCCATTTGTTTGTTCTTTAGATCTTCTAGCTCTTTGTTAAACATTTCTTGTATCTTCTCGGTCTGTGCCTCCATTCTTTTCCTGAGATCTTGGATCATCTTTACTATCATTACTCTGAATTCTTTTGCAAATAGATTCAATGCAGTGGTTTTTAAAAAAAATTTATTTTATTATTTTATTTTATTTATTTATTGTTTCTGGCTGTGTCGTGTCTTCGTCACTGCGCACAGGCTTTTCTCTGGTTGCGGCGAGTGGGGGCTACTCTTTGTTGCGATTCGCGTGCTTCTCGTTGTGGTGGCTTCTCTTGTTGCTGAGCACAGACTCCAGGCACACGAGCCTCAGTAGTTGTGGCACGTGGGCTCAGTAGTTGTGGCTCGTGCGCTCTAGAGTGCAGGCTCAGTAGTTGTGGCACACGGGCCCAGCTGCTCCACGGCATGCAGGATCTTCCCGGACCAGGGATCAAACCCGTGTCCCCTGCACTGGCAGGTGGATTCTCAACCACTGCGCCACCAGGGAAGCCCAGATTCAATGCAGTTTTAATGGATCTTAGCTGCTGCTTGATTTGAGCTGTCTCTTTTGGAGCTGTGATTTGTCTTTAATGCTACAATTTCCACTGTTTACATTTGACCCTCAGTGTAACACACTGCTATAGTAGAGCTTACATTTCACACGACAAAATTTATAAGGGAAAACATTCATGTTTTAAAGTTTTGTATCATACCTTAAATTTAAAGCTCATTTATATTCTACTTATGTTAAGTGGTTTGTACTAGACTGTGTCAATGTGAAGGAATCTTTCTTTACTTGGGTTTGCTTCTGTACAAGCATGGGAACAGTTGATTCCCACTGGGTGAACTCCTGCTTTTCGGATGCCAGCTCTGGAATCTTTGATCTTGACACAGATGCTATTTCTATGACTTTTGCTGTTCTCTTACTGGGAATTTTTTCCTGCTTAGAGGAAACTGAAAATAGTTCCAGATTTTATTCCTCTAAGGTGACTGTGTTCTGGGAACACAGGACAGAGTGTGGGGTGGGGGTGGGTCATGACAGTAGAGCATCTGTATGGCTTATGCTCTTTATAAGTGCCTCTGAGTAGTATATGGGGCTCCCCTGACCCCAGACATAAAGCAATTTCTCAGGCAGAGGGAGAAAGTTACATACTAAAAATGAGGGGGAAACATGATTGAGGGAGAAGGGGGAGGACACATACATTTGGGAGAGTTTTGAGGGTCCCAGGAATAATGAGGAATAGATACACATAGATCGATCAAGAAAAGTCATGAGACATTGAGGTGTGAGGTTGTGATAGTTCTAAACACTTTGTTCTCTGTTCCTTCTCACTGCTCATTGTTTTTAGAAGGGCAGTGTCTTCAGAGACATATAGGTATAGACTTTGCTAGAGGGAGAATGATCATTGTTACAGGGTCTTGTTGGATTAATGAAGTTAAACTACAGTTTCGATGGAATTAGGTCAGTACAGAGGGGACACACACACAAACACACACACACACACACACACACACACACACTGAACTTCAGGAAAGAGTAGTTATGATGGCTGTGTTCTACTTCTGTGACTTAAAAAATAACTAATGGAATAGCTGTAGGGGGGTTAATGAGACTGATTTCTGTGTTAACCAGGGCTCACTAGGTTTACCACAGCCTTCCAGGTAGGAGAGAGGAAATGCAGAAGTAGTCAGCAGTTAGGTGCCCAGGTTCACGTGATGAATGCAGCGTTTGTCACCGTGAGCCTTTGGTTTAGGGTAAAGGGAAAGGCCATTTCCAGGTCAGAGTGTAATGCCACGTTGGCATAGACCAGAGAGCAAAGAAGGGAAAGAACTCTAGTTCTTTTCTGAATCCCTGCCAGGCCCCTGAAGAAAGAAGAATGAGAGACAGAATGCAGATGAGGTCAAAAGAGAGATCTTCCAGCCATTCCGATTTCATCTTGCAAAGTTTCAGTTTATTATCCCCTCCTTCAAGTGACACTCTCCTGACTCCCACCTCCTCTCACTGGGTTTAAGCCCCTACTGCTGCCCAGCAGTCTGTTTACCCCTTTTTCTAAAAACCACCATCCTTATGTTTGTCTTTTTAACCTGTTGTCCAGGGAAAGGATTTGAAGCATATCCATTTTTGTACCCCACTACTTAGCACAGTGCCAGGCACAGTCAGCACTGCATAAATGTCTGCTTGCTTGAACATCAATCAGAGGGGTTCATTAGCTTACCTTACTATTGGTTCCTAGTAGTGGAAATTCTACAGAGGTAGCTTAGGTTAAGTTGGGTTTTAATCTGATTTATGAGCTATTATAAAGTCATCTGGAATCCCATTTCTTTCTTTTTTTTTTTAAATTATTTAGTTATGTATGTATGTATGTGGCTGCGTTGGGTCTTAGTTGCTGCACACGGGATCTTCATTGCAGCATGTGGGATCTTTTTTTTTTTTTTTTTTTTTTTTTTTTTAGTTGCGGCATGTGGGATGTAGTCCCCTGACTAGGGATTGAACCCAGGCCCCGTGCAGCATTGGGAGTGCAGAGTCTTAACCACTGGACCACCAGGGAAGTCCCTGGAATCCCATTTCTTTCCTTCTTTCTGCTCTACCTTTCTGAAGTAGCTACTTCATCTTAAGGCTGGTGGCTGCCTCACGGCTGCAGATTGGCAGTCAGCAGTTTTGTAGGCCATGTCCTTGCTAGACCGTGTATTTGACTGTGTTAAGGGGAAGGGAAGGTTGGGAGTGTGTCAGGAGAGCCCCAAGATTTTTGTTGTTGTTGTTGTTGTTAAATTTATTTATTTTATTTATTTATTTATTTTTGGCTGCGTTGGCTCTTCCTTGCTGCGTGCGTGCTTTCTCTAGTTGCGGCGAGTGGGGGCTACTCTTTGTTGTGGTGCATGGGCTTCTCATTGTGTTGGCTTCTCTTGTTGCGGAGCATGGGCTCTAGTCACGCGGGCTTGCGTAGTTGTGGCTCGCGGGCTTCATTGCTCCGCGGGATGTGGGAACTTCCCGGACCAGGGCTTGAACCCTTGTCCTCTGCATTGGCAGGCGGATTCTTAACCACTTTGCCACCAGGGAAGCCCAAGCCCCAAGATTTTAACTGATCAAACCACTTTCGAACTAATCTGAGTGGCCAAGGGGTGCCATTTGTGATTGGCTTAGTCCTGGAGTCCTTGAATCAGTCTTGATGGAAAAGAAGAAAGAGTGACCTGGATTGGCTTAGGTTAGATTGGGCTCACCCTGGAAATGGTAAGGAATGAGCTTCCCCAAAGCACATGAACTACAGAAAGAAAGAATGGATACTTAACTGGAAATCTGACTTATTATGAAGGGGGATGTGGTTGTTGTGTGGGCAGCCAGCAAAGTCCACTATTTTAATGCAGATTTTCTAGGGAACCTTTCTTTTTTTTTTTTTTTTTAATTTTATTTATTTATGGCTGTGTTGGGTCTTCGTTTCTGTGCGAGGGCTTTCTCTAGTTGTGGCAAGCGGGGCCACTCTTCATCGCGGTGCGCGGGCCTCTCACTATCGCGGCCTCTCTTGTTGCGGAGCACAGGCTCCAGACGCGCAGGCTCAGTAGTTGCGGCTCACGGGCCCAGTTGCTCCGCGGCATGTGGGATCTTCCCAGACCAGGGCTCGAACCCGTGTCCCCTGCATTGGCAGGCAGATTCTCAACCACTGAGCCACCAGGGAAGCCCCGGGAACCTTTCTTTATGGCTATTCTGTTCTTCTTATAGAGTCATTTATGAATTTATTGATTGCATATTATGAAAAAGAACTAATGGTGAAATTATTAAATTTTGAGTATGAGACTCTTCCCTCTATTAACTTACTCAGATAGGTAAAACGTTAAATATCAGTACAGGAGAGGGGTGACAGTACAAGGCAGCAAGATGACAGCAATCATGTTCATCCAGAATATATGTACTTTGCATTCCCCAGTAATGCTTTTAATCAGGAAGTCATTGTGTCAGGCACTTCGGGGGCTACAGAGATGATAGAAAGGAGATGCTGGCCCCCTCCAGACTTCAGGCCCAATCAAGAGAATGGATAAAAGGCTTTGGGGACTGGGAAGAAATGGCCTCCCTCACAGAAGCAAACCACCCAGAACAGGAACCTGTAAAACAAAGTGGGGGCTCCTGGGGAGCGCTCCAGCGTCCTGGGAGCCTGGATGGTCAGAGGAGGTGCTTGGCATGCTCTGTGGACAGCTCTGCCCTCTGTGTAGTGACAACCGAGCACACTGCTCAGCTGCTCAGAGCCGTGGGTCTCGGGAGAGCAACCAGATCACCCAGTGCCCAGGGTGGGGGCAACCCTTACACTCACTGGTCACTCACTGCTGGCGTTGCTGCTTGTTAGAAAACCCCATTGTGGCCCAGCCCTGTTTGTTGGAGGATTTCTGTCACCGGGTCAGCCTCTGCTGATCTGATTCATAATTAATGCTGTTAGACTTTCTGCCTCCTTCTTAGAGCTATCCAATCACATTTATGGATATTTTAGAGAATTAAAAAACAAAATAATAATCTGTTCTTCATTCAGCACATTTACTGAGGGGCCTGCCTTGTGCCAGTCACTATGCTAAGCTCCAGGGTCATGGTGATGACCCAAAACTGACGTGATTCCTGCTGTCACAGACTGTAGTCTAGTGGGGGAGGCAGACAAAAGGCAAACAGATACATAAGATATTTGCCAATTGTGATGGTGAGAAGGAAACAAAATGGGCAGAGCTGAAGATGTGCAAGAGGTTTAAGACATCTTTAAGGCAACTTGTAAATGATCTCATGATTACAGTTTTTATCCTAACGATTTCCCCAGATTAAATGCAAATAACTTTCAATGTCTGTCTCTTAGGTGTACTCGGCAGGTCCCTGATGAACCAAGGGAACCCTCCACCGTATCCAGGCCCCGGTCCGACGGCTCCATACCCACCTTATCCACAGCAACCGATGGGGCCTGAGGTCTACCCTCCAGGACCTGTGGGGGGACCCTACCCACCTCCTCAGGGGTACCCCTACCAAGGATACGCACAGTACGGCTGGCAGGGCGGACCTCAGGAACCTCCTAAAACCACAGGTACTGTGATGTGAATGGGGCATGTATACAGTTGGTCCTCCACATCTGCAGGTTCCGCACCCACGGATTCAACCAACCACCAGATTGAAAATATTTGGGGAAAAAAAATTCCAGGAAGTTCTAAAAAGCAAAACTTGAATTTACTGCGCTCCAGAAACTACTTACATAACATTCATGTTGTATTTACAACTATTTAAATGACATTTACATTGTGTTTTTATTATAAATAATCTAGAAATGATTTAAAGTGTATAGGAGGATGTGCGTAGGTTATATGCAAATACCTTTCATATAAGGTATTTATATATAAGTGACTTGCGCCACCGCAGATTTTGGTATCATGTGGGTCCTGAAACCAATCCTCCGTGGATACCGAGGGACGACTGTATGTGTATTACGTGGGTGTGCATGTGTGCAGTCCAACGTCACCAACGGAAATGTTTGCACGTTTTCTTTGGCAGAGAAGAAACTCTGGCCTTTGTTTGCCATGGTTGACATTTCCAAAGCTTGGTGACTGCTTCGGGTGGCTTCTAACTCCTGAGAAGGACTTCTTTCCTGGGAGGGCTGAATCAATTCTGCCTCCTTTCTCTTGTCCCCTGTGGGGCTGATGACTTCCTGGCCGACATGTTTTCTGAAGGCATCTCCTCGAGCAGTGAGAGGGGGCAAAGTACCAGTTGGATTCTTGCTCTGGCAGCCAGTTTTGCTTTTCAGGTTTAGCCTGTTGGGATTGTTTTATCTCTCAACTTGTTGACCCTCAAGTCATCCTCTTGCCCCTGCTATTGGGGTTGGTTTTCTTTACTAATATGTTTCATAATTATATTTAACCTGCTAGCTGAGTTGTCAGCAGCTTATGAGTCCTTCTTGTGTGCTGGAACAGTGCTACTCAAAGTTTACTGTGCAGACAAGTGCCAGTCCATGGGCGGCTATCAGGCTGCAATGAGATAAATACAGAAAGTGAGAGTAAAAATTTTAAAACTTTGAGAGCAATTTAACATTGCTGTGACATTCGAGCATGGAATCTTGCATTTTACAAAAAGTAGCAGTCTGTGAAGGGTTAGGAAGGAAACATCTTGAGAAGCACTGTACTACCTGTCTTGGTGACTGTTATGACTGTATTATAACCTTTCGGTTTGCAGAATAGTTGCGCACTTAGAGCTTTCAGCTTTTGAATATAGCTAATTCTTACCGAGTGCTTATTATGTGCCAGGTGCTCTCCTAAGAGCTTTACATACATTCACATTTAATCCTTGCAACAGTCTTATGAGGTTATTCCCATTTTACAGTGAAGTAATTGAGACACGGAGTGGAGTAACGACTTGCCCAAGGCCACCCAGCTAGAAATGGCAGACCCCAGATTTGAATCCTGAAAGTTTGACTGTGGAATCTGTACCTATATCTTATTGCTGTACTGTTGTCCCTTTCCTGTCTTTTCTGACCTGACACATTTGTCTGAATTTAGGGCCTTAGGTTGCCTCAGAGATTTTCCTATAGTTTAACCCCTTACTAATCAAAAGTAGTAACAGAACTGACAGTTCATTTTATTTCAGAATTTGAGGGTTCTTTAGAATGGGTGGATGCCAAGGAAGAAAAATAAGTTTAAGAGGAATTGTGCGCTCAATATGGGAAAGATTTTACTTTTATGGTGTCACGTCAGGGGCTGTATTGAGATTGAATAGATTTGAATACCTTTAAAAGATTTAGTTTATCTTGAAGGAAAACTTTTACAATCCAAGGTTCTGTTTTGTTGTAAATTGTTATAACGCGTGCTTGGAGGACTACAGGAAGTACAACCACTATAAATCAGAGCAGTTGGCATCCAGGTCTATGACATCAGAGGGGGATTTCCTGAAAATAAATCTCAGTTTCTGGGGTTTCTGCTTCAAAACAAGGTAACCCTGTGATGAATGAAAGAAGGCCGACTGAAAAGACCACATAATATATGATTCCATTTATGTTCAATTCAAGATTAAGCCAAACTAATCTATGGTGATGGAGATCAAAATAGTGGTTACTCCTGGCTGTGGTGTCGGAGGCTAGGGTAGGGTTTGTCATTGACTAGGAAGGACACAGGGAAACTTCTGGGGTATTAGGAGGTTTTTTTGTTTTTTGTTTTTGGCTGCGTTGGGTCTTCATTACTGTGTGCGGGCTTCCTCTAGTTGTGGCGAGCGGTGGCTTCTCTTCGTTGCAGCGTGCAGGCTTCTCATTGCGGTGGCTTCTCTTGTTGCGGAGCATAGGCTCTAGACGCGCGGGCTTCAGTAGTTGTGGCTCGCAGGCTCTAGAGCGCAGGCTCAGTAGTTGTGGGGCACGGGCTTAGTTGCTCCACAGCATGAGGGATCTTCCCGGACCAGGGCTCGAACCCATGTCTCCTACATTGGCAGGCGGATTCTTAACTACTGTGCCACCAGGGAAGCCCTAGGAGTATTCTTTTATCTTAATCTGGGTATAAACATTTTCAAGCCACACACTTAATATTTGTGCACTTTAGTATATGTTATATGTCAATGAAAAAAAAGCCAGCCCAGCATTTGTATTAAACAATAGATTCAGCCCAGTGCCTCCCTAGGTCGTGTCTTTCACCCATAGCCCTCCTGGTCTATGGATGGTTTGTAGGCCATTTCTGGGCCTGTATTGTTTATACTGACTGTAACTACCATTCAGTGGATTTGGAACATTATAGAGCTTGTCTAGAATAAGTGCTTCCTGGGCTCGGTGGACCTTGTCCCCTCATGCAGAAAATACTCACAGGTTTGGCCCTCTTTCTTACCTAATTTAAGTATTACATCAGCGTTTTTGAGGAAAAAAAATAATATCTTAATTCTTCTTAGGATTAAAAGGCTTTATCAATTTATCAGTGATTTCATAAATGCAGTTGAAAGCTGTTTAACATCCTTTTCTATAGGATTTCTCTCTCTGTCATCAGCCTGTGCACTGTTAATTGCGCAGACCTGTTCTGTACCAGGTATGGCAGGGGATACCAGGTGGTCAAGCTCTTCTCTCAACCTGGGGTCCAGGTTCTGTGAATGGGACCCTCTGACCCCCCTCTCACTAGGGGATGTGCTTTTTGGGGACCCCTTTCATTTCTTTCTCTTTGTATTGCTCCTGGGATCCCCAATCAGAATCATTCTTGGGGCCTGTATTGTAAGCATGTGTCTTTGAGCTCTCTGCAGAAATTTAAGGGATTTTTTCTCTAGCAGGATGATTTTAGATGTATCTACTACTGCATATGCCATCTCTCAGCTGAAGTTCATGTGTGTAGTCCCTTCTGTTAACAGCTACCTAGGTGGAAATTATTTGTTTTAGGGTCTTAGCTACTCTTAATTGGTGTCTGGTAATTAGTAAGGGTTTAATAAAGTGTTGAATGGACAGGTCGGTGGGTAGATGGCTAATCTAAGCAGAACCTTCTTTGGTAGTCTATTTTTTAGTTCAAATTTCATTTTTTCAGATATTGTATTTTTTTAATTAATTAATTTATTTTTGGCTTCACTGGGTCTTCGTTGCTGTGCACGGGCTTTCTCTAGTTGTGGCGAGCAGGGGCTACTCTTCATTGTGGTGCGCAGGCTTCTCATTGCGGTGGCTTCTCCCACTGCGGAGCACGGGCTCCAGGAGCACGGGCCTCAGTAGTTGTGGCACGCAGGCTCAGCACTTGTGGCTCGCGGGCTCCAGAGCGCAGGCTCAGCAGCTGTGGTGCACGGGCTTAGTTGCTTCGCGGCCCATGGGATCCTCCCGGACCAGGGCTCGAACCCGTGTCCCCTGCATTGGCAGGCGGACTCTCAACTGCTGCCCCACCAGGGAAGCCCCTGTATGTTTTTTTTAAGCCTTTGTTTTTCTCAGGAAACCAGCTTTTTGGAAACCATGTGATTGGAAGCAGCAGGTGCTTGTGGGAATGAGGCTTCCCAGGGAGCACACCTGCAATATGTCAAGGGTCTCCTGGGGAGATTTTTAATAATAATAACAACTATACCAACTAGTATTTCTTGCACTGGCATTAGCTTCACGTAATCTTCATAATGACCCTGAAGCATTAGTCCCATGTTATAGAGGTGGAATCTGAGGCTCAGAGAGGTTGTGATTCAGTTATTTATTGTATAACATACCACCCTGAAACTCAGTGGCTTAAAACAACAGTGATTTATTATTTCTCATGATTGTGTGAGTTGGCTTTAGGGGATCTCTCCTGGGGTCACTTGCGTGACTTAATCCAGCTGTCAGCTTGGCTGGAGCTGAAATGTCCAAGACTGCCTCGCTCACATGACGAAGGCCTGGGTTTAGCTCCATGAGGCCTCTCTCTACACATCTCCCTTTCCACGGCAACTAGCTTCCAAGAGTGTGAAAGTAGCAGCTGCCAGGCTTTTAACGGCTAGGCCCAGAGCTGGCACCGCCTCACTTACCCTGTATTCTATTGCTCAAAGGCTGGCCAGATTCAGCAGGAGGGGAAATAGATGCCATCTCCCCCAACTCCTGCTTTTTTGGCAACAGCTTTATTGAGATACAATTCACATACCATACAATTCTCCCATTTAAAGTGTCCAATCCAGTGGGTTTTGGTGTATTCACAGAGTTGTGTGACCATCACCACTGTCTAATTCCAGAAGATTTTCATCACCCCGAAAAGAAACCCTTTGGCAGTCACTTCCGATTTCCTTAACTCTCCTCCTACATGAATCTACTTTTCTGTCTCTATTGATTTGCCTGTGTTGAACTTTTCTTATAAGTGGAATCATGTAATATGCGCTCTTTTATGACCGGCTTCTTTCACTTAGTGTAATGTTTTCAAGGTTCATCCACGTTGTAGCAACTATCAGTGCTCCATTCCTTTGCCAAATAATATTTTATTGTATGGATATACCATATTTTATTCATCTGTTCATACTTTATTCATCTGTTCATTAGTTGATGGACATTTGGGTATCTGCTTTTGAGCTATTTTGAATAATAAATAATGGCTGTTATAAACATTGGTGTAAAATAGATTCCATCTCACTAGGAGGAACAGCATGTGAATACAGAGTGAGAGGAATCGTTGGTGGCCATCTTGGCAGACAGTTCACCATGCTCCGATCTTTCCTTTTAACAATTCACCTCTCTTCCATGTGCAAATTATACCCATCCCCTTCTAAGACCACCAGATGTCTCATCCAGTAACTACCTCAGCTTGGAGTTAAGGATGTCACCATCGAGGATGGCCTCTAACCAGCCATGCAGCTCCCTTCGCTCCCTACTCCTCATTCCCGTTCTGCCCAACTGTACAGAGAGATCAAACAGAATATCAGCACTTCTGTGAAGCTTTCCCTCCTGTATCCCACACCTCCCATAGAATTTACCACTCCTAGGTGCTTCAGCTGCACCCCATACAGACTTCTTTCAAAGCACCTCCTCTCTCCAAATTCAGTTAGGTTTCATGTTCTCTCTGATTTACCTCTTTAGTGTCTGACTCCAGTCAACCTTGCTCATACTATTTTAGTTTAGGCTTCCACCATTTGTGTTGGTCAAGACTCTTAAGATTGCAAATGACAGAATCTCAGCCTTAAATATTAACCAACAGCAGAGGATCATCAGAGACCTGAGTGAAGGCCCCAGATGATAGATGGTGACCAAAACAGACAGGAAAAAGGGACACTGAGGGAACAGAGGCAACACAAGGAGCAACAACCCTACTACAAAAAAGGGGGGGAGTCTCCTAATATTCTTAGATATGCAGGGAGATTTCTTACTGAAATAAGAGTAGGGATGCTGTATAAAAAGCAACTCAGGATACAAAAGCACTTAGGCAAGGAGCATGTGTCAGCCCAAGGATTGGGTTCAAAGACCCATTTGGATAGCCAGGTCTTGCCAAACCAGAACTTAAGGCTTTTTGCCACAGGTGGAAGCTTGACATATGTTTCGGTTATCTATTGCTATGTAGTAAATCACCCCAAATCTTGGCGTTAGAGATTCTATAATTTGGGCACGACTTGGCAGGAAAGATTCATCTCTGCTCCCTGGGCCTGGAACATAGGAGATAACCAGTGTGCTGAGTTGAGTATGTGTACTTTCTACCCTTGAATGGGATTTACAAACTTTCCTTCTTGGCTTTCATATTTGTAGCTGTCTAAAGGGGCACTATTGGGTTGGCTTACACCAATAATACAGAGGAAGAAGCTGTTTGGTTTGGCAGATGCTTTGGAAGGGAGAGAGGGATGGGAGCATGGCTGCTGGCTGTCTCACTGCTGGGAGGGGTCACGCGATGCCCACGCTGAGAAGCTACTACGCTTACGCGTGTCCCATCCAGGCTTGGGCTTTTCCACTCTTACTGGCTTGGTTTGACCCTCTTGTTTCCCATGAAGTTAATTTAAGTTCAGTCATATTCTGTCAACTGTTTCAGTTTCAGTGAAATCTTGTACTTCTGGTTCATCATAACAAGAAATTGTTCTTTTGAATGCAAAAAAAAAATCCCCCATCCAGTATCCCTTTTCCCCCTCTCCCTCCTTCCACGTGGCCTCTCAGTGTGGCTGACTTGGGCCTCACAGTGTGACAGCCTCAGGAGGTCTGGGCTCCTTAGGCGTTAGAGTACAAAAGTGGCAGCTGCCAGGCCTTCCTTTAAAAAACAAACAAACAAAAAACTTTTCATTTAACTTCTTTTTTTTTTATAAATTTATTTATTTTATTTATCTTTGGCTGCATTGGGTCTTCGTTGCTGTGCACGGGCTTTCTCTAGTTGCGGGGAGCGGGTGCTACTCTTCGTTGCGGTGCGTGAGCTTCTCATTGTGGCGGCTTCTCTTGTTGCGGAGCACAGGCTCTAGGCGCGCAAGCTTCAGTAGTTGTGGCACGCGGGCTCAGTAGTTGTGGCTCGCAGGCTCTAGAGCACAGGCTCAGTAGTTGTGGCGCACAGGCTTAGTTACTCTGCGGCATGTGGGATCTTCCCGGACCAGAGCTCGAACCCGTGTCGCCTGCATTGGCAGGCGGATTCTTAACCACTGCACCACCAGGGAAGCCCCATTTAACTTCTAATTTTGAAAAAATTCCAGACTTACAAAAGCTTTGCAGAAATAGTACAAACAATTCTGTATACCTTTCACCCAGATTTCCCCAAATCTTCTGCAACTACAAGGTAATGATCTCCCTGGCTTTTTTACTGCCCAGGCTCAGAAGTCTCAGCACATCACTTCCACCACACTCTCTGTCAAAGCAGCCACAGGTCTAGCTAGCAGAGATTCAAGGGGAGGGGAAATGGACTTTACTCTTGATGGGTGGGTGACAAAGCCACAGTGCAAAATGGCACGGAAACTCTACCCCCAAGTCCCAGTGGTGATGGGTGAGCTCATCATGTTCAGTGAAGCATTCTAAATAACAAAACTCTTTCTAGGTTCTTATGAATATACCATAGTAACAAAACTGTTTAAAGTGAAAATTAAACACAACAGTATCTCCAGTCTTAGGTCAGAAGATAGGCCATCTGTCTTTTTAAGGAAAGTTCTGTGAATTGGTTAGAAAGTCATGAAGTCCGAGGTTTTTAAATTCTCTCACCAAGTGGTATGGACTTATATACACTACCAAATGTAAAATAGATAGCTAGTGGGAAGCAGCCGCATAGCACAGGGAGATCAGCTCAGTGCTTTGTGACCACCTAGAGGGGTGGAATAGGAAGGGTGGGAGGGAGGGAGACGCAAGAGGGAGGGGATATGGGGATATATGTATATGTATAGCTGATTCACTTTGTTATAAAGCAGAGACTAACACACTATTGTAAAGCAATTATACTCCAATAAAGATGTTTTAAAAAAGAAAAAGAAAAAAAAAAAGAAGTAAATTCTCTCACCAAAATTGAAATGGCTCCCACTCAGATACCTCAAATCATTGGAAATGTTAAGAGTTCTCAGCTGATCACCCTTCCGAGCTCATGGCAGACATCACTCATCAATTCTGGCTCTAGCTGCTCAGCCCCAAATTTGGCTTCAGAATCCTCCTTACCGAAGGATCCTAGGCAGCCGCTATGAGTGAGGCTTGAATTGTTAGGTAAGATGAGGCCATTTTACCATTCCTTGCTAGGCCGAATCCCTCTTTTTAGAGATACTAAAACTGAAGTACAGTGAGGTTTAGTGACTTGCCCAGGGTCCACGAGTTTTGACTAGGATGTAAGTCCTGATTCCAAGCTAAATGCATTTCTTCTTTATGGCCTGCTGCTGCGATCCAGCACTGATTCCACAGCAATTCCCAGACACCTTCCCTCTGCCTCCTCCCTCCGCCCTGCCCCCCAGCCACCGAAACAAACACAAAAACCTGGTAGTTATAACAGGGTACCCCTTTCCTAGTAGACAGGTAAGTGGAGTGTGATAAAAGCTGGGTTCAAATCCTCTTATTAACACGAGGACCTGGGCAGATTGTTTAACCTCCCCGATCTTTGCGTGTGCCTGCCTCCCCTTGTAAGCTTCCTGAAGGTGATTTTTTCTCTCCTTCATCTCTGCTTCCACAGAACCTAGAACAGTGCTGACACGTGGTACATGCTCAGTAAATATTTGCTGGATGGATGGAAATATCACCAGTTTGAAAGGTGGTTGTGAATTCATGCTCCATGTCTGGTCCCCTTTCCCTTTGAGCCCCTTCCCTTGCTATTTAACTCTTGGGAGTCCAGATACTGCGGTTTTATTCATATTTTTCTGGGTTAGGACTGATATCTGACAATGTATTGATGTAAAATAAAATGAATTCTGCTTCAGCAGAGTCCTTGGGATGCCCCCATGGAGTTCAGAAGCCTGATTGGCCTTTGAACCGGATTTCTCAGCCTGTAAAAAAGTGCCCCTGTTCTTGCTCTTTGTAATTTGAAGGAGCACAAGGGGAGCACCTGTTCCAGGAGAGCCCTGCCGGGTCACTGGCCAACCAGCAAGATGCTGTGAGCGGCCTTTCCTCAGTCCACAGTCAGGGTGCCGGCTGGTAACATGGCATGGTGCCCCTGCACACGCCCTTTGGTGTCTGACACTGCTCTCATCGCTCAGCACAGGGATAAACGAGAAAGGAGTTTAACGGTCTGGCATCTCTGGCTAATTGGCTTGAGGTCTGGAATTACAGCTTGGCTTGTTTGAGCCTTTTATGCTTTTTTTTCATCAGAAACTCCGATCAGGCATCGTCATTGCCCTGGGAAGACTTTCAGCGTAGATAAAGTCCAGCTCAGTACCTTCTTTCTCTGCCAGGCATCAGATGACAGAATGTCTCAGCAAGGACACTGCCTGGTGCCACCTAAAGCCGCATTGGCTTAGGAATCTAGGTGGAGTTTCTCCAGTTCCCTGAGCTTCTGTTTCCTTATCTGTAAAATTGGTATTATAGGACTGTGGCGAAGCGAAAACAAAGTCATATACCACGTAGAGCGTATGGGCAACGAAGGACTTAGCACCCTCCCTTGGCCCACACCACTTTTCTGAATTTTTGCTTGTGGTTGGATGAGGGTGGTGAAGACAGGAAGCCCTCAGGGGAAAGGTGGGGAAGCCAGTTGCTGAGGGTCATTCCTGATCTACCCTGAGAATCCCCACACGTCTGAGGCAACCGTGGGGACTGACAACTCCAAAGTCATGTCATCTGCAGTTTGTAGCCGTATAACTGGTCTCCCTCCTCCTGCTCTTGCCCCCTGCTGTCTGTTTTCTCCCCAGAACCTCGAGAGGCTTCCCTTATCACGCAGAGTAAAAGCCAGTCCTTAGGGGGACCAGCCAGGCCCTCCATGAGCGGGCTGCCCCCATGCACTGCTCCACCTTCACAGGCCGCCCCATTCCTACCCCGGCCTTGGTATTTGCCATTCCCTTTCCCTCTCCTCCGAAATTGACTGGGCTTGTGTCCTCTCGTGGTTCTTGCTCAGCTGTCACCTAGTCAGAGAGGCCTTCCAACCACCTCCCCTCTCCCTCTGCCCCATTTAACCAAGCACCCCAGCCTGGCACACTCTCCCCGCTATGCCCACCTCTTTTCTCTTCCCAACACATTGTTCACATGTCCCTTGGCTGCCTTTCTCCTCCTGCTGGAACGTAAGCTCCTTGAAGGCAGGGACTTTTGTATGTCATGTTCACTGCTCAATTCCAAGTATGTGCTGACTGGCTGAGTGTCCCCTCCCCCAGTGTCCTCTGCCTGCACAGGTGTCTTTGCAGCCGTCTACTTCCAGCCTTACCTTGGGTTCCTGTTCCTCCTCATGTCCTCTGTACAGAATCCTGGGAGTGGCTCTAAGGAGCTGCTACTAACTGAGTTTTTGCTGTGTCACGCCTGGTGCTGAACACTGTATATCCATCAGCATTTAATTAGCGTGACAGCTCTATGAGGTGGGACTTACTCTTCAAAAGAAGAGTTTGCCCAAGGTCAGAGCTAGTAAGTGGCAAGCAAACATTCTAACACCATGTGTGACCTGAGAGCCTGTTCTCTATGACAATGCCCCAGAGGCTCCACCACCGGGATAGGTGCCAGCGCCCGAGGGCTCTGCCCCGTTGCTGCCTTCCAGTCTGGCCGAGGTCCGCGCTTGGCCTACCTTGTGCTGCTTCCTTCTTGGTCTCCTGGTTTATCCTGATCTCTGCCTTCTTCATGGCAAGCGTTGACTGTCTTGCGAAATACTTCTTTATATCTTATCCTCACTTGATCTTTGTTCAGTTAATTCATTTAACCTTCGTCCTTCCTCTTGAATCTCTTAGCACACATTCTGGGACGTTCAGTTGAATCTTCTAGTGCCCAAAGGGCATTTTCATGGAATTCCTTGGAAAAGTGCCCTTATGTCTCACATGGGCTTGGGCCAGCATCTTTAAAACTTCAGCCAGCCCTGTCAGAATCAGGAAACTTGTGGTTTCTGACTCAGCAAGTAGGTCTGGTCACGTAGACTCTTTGCTATGAGAAGAGAGACAGACCCAGTGGCCACAAGGAGGGAGGTCTCTAGAAAGGGAGGAAGAAGAGAAAGATGAGCAAGGAAGGGATATGAGAGGGAGACAGTATGGTTCCCAGACCTAGCACAGTAGCTGGTAGTTAGTAGTGCTTCCAGAAAGATCTACAGAAAGCATGAAACCTCAGGGCCTATCTAGATGAAGGCGCAGAAACTGGGGGCAAATGGGACGGTTGCCTGTGGTCTGATCCAGCCTGAACTTGGCCCCTCAACTAGGAGAAGGCGGGCTGCTTATGGGGTCCTCCTGGGATGCGTGGCTCTTGATAAGGGCTCTGACCCCAGCTGTTTCTCTCAGCACTGCGGGGCCCCCCTTTCCCTATCTCAGGGAGGGCAGGGACCTTCATGGCCCATCAGGCTTAGAGCTTGCTGATTCTTGCTTTGGAGGGGAAACTGCTCCTTCTTACTTTTTGTCATGGTCTACTGGCTTTCATTTAGTGGAGGCTTTGCTACCAGCCTGGGTTTCTATGTGATAGGCCAGAGGTTTTGATTTACCTGAGGATGAAAAGGTTTTGGTGGAAGCAGTTCCTCACCTAACGCTTGGGCGTGCCAGAGTAGAACCTATACAAGTTAAGGGCTCAAACATTTCTTTTGCCCTCCTTAATGGTTTTCTATTATTCTTAGAATAAAGACCAACATTCCAAAAGGTCTTGAGAGGTCCTTCATGGTGTAGCCTTGCCAGCAGATTCTGTTTCAGTTCCTCAGCCTCACCAGGCCTCTCCTCCCATATGGCTTTTGCAAATGGTGTTTCCTCTATATGGCTTGGAAAATTCACACCTCTCTTGACTCAGTACAAGTAACCTATTAATCCTTCCCATTTCACTCCTGTGTCACTTCAGCGATGCTGAGTGATACCTTACCCCCAACCCTGGTCTGGGTCAGCTTCTGTCCTTCATAGTACTCTCTGGGTTTGTAATTTTACAGCCTTGGCTCTAGTTAGAGAATTACGGTCTCCACCACTGTCTGAAAGCGTTCTGATAGTAGAGACCTTGTCTAATTTGACTGACCACTTGATTCTCCAGTAACTACTTGTTGAGTGATTGAAGATGAGAAGTTTAAAGATAGCACAGGGAACTCTGCTCAATATTCTGTAACAACCTGATTGGGAAAAGAATTTGAAAAAGAATAGATACATGTATATGTATAACTGAATCACTTTGTTGTACACCTGAAGCTAACACAACATTGTTAACCAACTATACTCCAATATAAAATAAAAAGTTTAAAAAAATAAAGATATGCAGGAGAGAAGACAGGGTGAGTTTCTGGAATAAGCTTTTTCAAGTGTTAAACTCTGGGTTTGAGTTTGCAGAAAAGACTGTTTTGCACTACTTTTCACTCCCTCACGTTATTCATTTTTTGGTCTGGGTTCTGAGCAGAATATTCAGTGTGGAGCACTGTTGCAATACTGGCAGTCACAGGTATGTGAATTATCAGAACTGAGAGATGCAGCTTTGGGTCATTTTTGCCTCCACTGAATGGTCTGGTCCCTAAACATAGTAACAACTCTCATAGAAAAAAAAATGTTTTCCCATTCATAGTCCAGATACCCCATCAACTCAAATCTTTTTTGTGTTCTTATTTCCTAGGCAGTTCTTGCTTATGTGCATGTGTCATTTGCACCTGGCTGCCATTGTAGTGTAGATTCCATTGTGTATTCTGTTTTCCCCCCCACTTACTTTGTCATAAGCAAATTTCCTATAAGGCAGGGTTTCTCAACCTCAGCACGTTGACGTTTGGGCCGGGTAATTTTGGCGGGGGGAGTGGGGCGCTGTCCTGTGCCTTGTACAATGCTTAACAGCATCTCTGGCCTCTTCCCACTAAATGCCAGTGGTATCTGCTCAGTTATGACAACCAAAAATGGTGCCCAGACATTACCAGATGTTCCCTAGGGGCCCAGAACCTGCCTTTGAGAACCATTGCGATAGAGTCTTCATAATGAAAACTGTACGTTGGGCTTTTGAGCCCAGTGGAGGAAGAGGCCTTCCTAATCAGCTTCACTAGCAGCTGAAAAATTCATGACTTTTTCTGGTGGCCTGCCCAGGAAGAAGGCTCCGGGAACTTGGAGCTATAAAGAATTCCCTCTTGACCTCTTACTGGACAGACAGTAAGAGGCTTTGTTTCTGAGCCTCTCTGCAGGTGGGACGGGAGAATGTGGGTGTTTGATACCAATTCCTAGATTAAAACCAGGAGGACAAGAAGAGTTTGAAGCCAGTGGTCTTAAGTTTTTGAACATTTCATATTAATTATTAATTGTCAAATAGTTAATAAATAATAGTTAAATAAAAGAGCTAATAATTATCAAGTGGTTATGGTGTGTCAGGCATTTTTATGTGTTAACTCATTTAGTCCTGAGAACAACCCTCTGAGGTAGATCTTTTCTCATCCCCGTCGTATAGATGAAGGAACTGAAGCAGAGAAAGCGTGAAACTTGTTCATGGTCTCACAGCTAGGAAGTGGTAGAGCTGAGATTCAAACCCACCAATCTAACGCCAAAGCCTGTGCTCCTCAGTGACTACCATTTATTGAGCACCTAGTGAGGTGCCCAGCTCTGGGCTGAGAGCTTTATGGACATGGCTTCAATTCTTGCAATGGTCCTTCCAGGTAAGTGGTGTTATCCCAGATCTTACACATGTGGAACCTGAATCTTAGGCTGTAATGTCTTGCCCATGGTTCCCCAGGTGTCTGACCCAGAGCCTGACATGCTTCCATGTGTCATGGGGCCTCCCATGAATGAGTAGAAGTTTTTGTTTTTGTTTTTTTTTTAACTTTGTCTTCCTTTCTTCCTTGGAATCTCACCACTCACTCGTTCAACAATTGTGAAATGCCTTGTGTAATTTAGTGCCAAGCACTAAATAAATGTTACTGTTTCTAATTAGATCTTGTTCAGGTGCTTTGTGTACATGATCTTTTTTAATCCATACAGTGGTCTTGGTGGTTTCCTGTTTCAGAGATGAGGACACAGGTTCAGAGAGGTGAACTAACTGGCCTAAAGTCAAAGAGTAACTCACTGAGCCATGAATTGAACCCAGGTCTGTCTGGTTCAAATTGTATTCTTAACTTTCATGCTCATTTGCATTCCATTAGGAAATACCCTTAAAATACTTCAAAATATTAATAATATTTATATATAATATTTTATATTATATATCTAATATTAATAATAATGTGCATTGTTAACAGCGGTGAAGAGGTGGGCTCTCTGAGTATGACGTGTGCTCTCTGGGACACTCAGTTGCAACTCTTTTCCTTTCTTTTCACAAAAGCAGATTCGATTGGCCTTTCGTGAGTGAACTGGGCTCTTGGCACCAGTTTTGATTCTCATTCCCCGTATTTGTGACCTCAGGCTTTAACTTGATAGATCTGCTTAGCTAGGCCCACGCTTAGATGAAGTCCCGTTCTCCTGTCCCCCGGCCCCTGCCCTGTGACCGCACTAGGTCTGGGAACTGGCATCACATGAAGACAGTCTGGTCACGAGGACACTGGGGGACCATAGGCTCCTAAAGATGGCCTTGGGTTTTTCCATCTTCTTGGATATAGAGACACAACCTGTTTTGGTCAAACGCTTCATGTAAAACACTCTCTTTTGCCTTTTCAAAAGCTTTGGCCTGCCCAGCGCTCAGGGGTAATGGAGTATGAAAGGGCAGCTGCTCTTTGCAGATCCCGTTTACTCAGCTGGCCAGGGAAGTGTGCTCAGTTGGCTGGACCGGGCTGGACTGGGCTGGCCCAGGAAACAGGGGTGTTTGAAGTCCTACCCTGCTCCCAGACCACTCGCCCCCAGGTGCAGCCCAGGTTTTCTGCTCTAGTACTGCGTTTACCCAGTCTTGAAACTTGACATATGCCTTTCATTCACATCTCGCATAAGCTTTTTAAAGTTAGGTTGATGTAAACAATGAGGAAATTGGTTTGCTGGGCAAGGAAAGGAAGGCTGCTTTGGGTAAAAGGCATCCAGGGAAACTGGAAGGTGCAGGTGGGATAGATCAGGTCGTCTCTAGGATTGGAGCCAGGACCGTGGTGTTGGGACCGCCCTGTGAGTGTGCGGTCACCTAGGGTTGCGGGGGCCTTTCCCTAGGATGCGTCCTTCCAAATAGCAGTGAGGCATTAGCCGTGCCGAGAGGCCGGCCCGGGGCCCGAGCACTGTCCGTGTGGCTCTGCCTGCAACCCCAGCCGTTGTGGCCCAGCTCCCATGGGCACCCGCTTCCCCGTGGTCAGTGTGGTTAGCCGCAGGGGAAAAATCTATATTCCGCTTACATTGTGGCTCCCCAGAGCTGAGACGCTCCAAAAAGCGGGACGCAACACAGGATGATCATAACTAAAATGCTGACAATGAAGATGGCGAGGGCTGGTGTCTGTAGATGAGGGCTTAGCCCAGCGTTCACTGACACTAGTGTGGGGACCACGCCCAGCATGGTCAGGGGCCAGAAGAGTGGCTTTCTCCAAACCCTGATTTAGTGCAACTCTGCTGTACCCCAGGCCACTAGTCCTGGGGTACAACCGGGTTCTCACACAGAAAAACATGGCTTCATTCTAAATTACAGGAGTTACTTTTTAAATTACAGGAATATCTCTTCTTTATAGAAAGTAAATAATACCCATTCTTTTGCTATTCAGAGACAGTAGTTAACATTTTTGTATAAATCTTTTGGTCTGTGTTTAGTTTTTTATGATGCAGCCCTTTTTGAAATTTGACTAGTATGTTCATCTCTGTCCAGGAGATATATTTGCAGCTAATATAAATGCTACATAAAAGTGTTGTTGGGTGTTTGGGGTTTTTTTCTTCATCTTAAATTCATCAATCTGTGTACCCTCAGCTGCATCTTGGTCCCGTAGAATGTGAGTCTTGCGAGTGGCAATCAGTGGTTTCCGGTGAAGTCTCCATTGCAGATGTCAGTCTCACGCGGCTGATTTCATGCTGGGCGCCCCCAGCACCCCCCCCCCGCCCCCTCCCCCCCGCTCTACAATACACAGTGCTTTTCTTCTAGCCATTTATTTTTTTTTACAGCAGCAATAATACTTATAATGTATTATCTGTTTACTTTGTGCCTGGCACTGTGCTGCTTTTCAAGGCGTTAAATCATCTAATCTTTATAACAATCCCAAGAGGTCGGTGGTGTTATGTCTCCGTTTTTCAGGTGAGGAAGCCGAGCCACAGACAGCTTGAGGGAAATGTATTTTACCGAAGTGGACTATGCCAGGTGTAGCAAGCTCAGCCCCCGAGCCCAGTGAACCTGCATCCGCAGCGGCTGGACCTTGGGGGCTACAGGGATGAAGAGGACCCAGCTTCTGCCCTGAGAGCTGCTCTGGCAGGGGCTGAGAGACCCACTGGGACCGGCCAGTGAGTGGACCATGACAGTATTTGTAGCCTGCCCTGCCCTTCTGCTGTTGGACACTTGCCTTGGCTCCCTGAGGGAGTGGCTTCCTTCTCCAGGAAATACCGACTTTCCTACCCACTCTTCTGGAAAGCCTTATCAGCTCGCAGCCAGGAAGCTTGCTGCTGTGTGCCGTCAGGGCTGTAACTCTTAGTTTTGAGAGGCCAGTACTGCTTCCCTCCTTGTTCCCCTGCTGGCCTCAGTGGCTTTTTTCTCATTATATCAGTGGCGTGCTGCGTGTCCAAGCTAGGATCCTGGTTGGAAAAGGTGGCTCACTCCCTAGGGTGCCCTTACGCATCCTCAGCCTCCTAGACCTTAGAGGCTTTCTGAAGCTGGAGAAGGGCATCCCCACCGCTGCCCCACACACGCGCAAGTGCATGCACACGCACACACGTTTCCCCTAGAGCTTGCACCTGGGTGTGTGCGGTGATGTGGAGAGCTTTGTTCTTGGTGTCCCAGGCATCAGAACCTTTTCCCAGGGACACAACCGGCTTAAAGACCATAAATTGAGAATAGCCTAGGAAAGATTTCAGTGCTTTTCAATTGCATTTTCCTTAGGGGAAAGAAAACATTTCCATTAGCCTTACTTTTTGGTAGTGTCTTGGTTCCCTCTGAACTTTTCCATTTTAACCCTGAAATGAGTCCATTTGGTAGCCTGGGATACCTTGTCGGCCTGGAGGATTTTGGAGCGTGCAAGATTCTTTTCGAGTTGTTCTTAATGGGTAAAAATGGACTTTTGCTTCTGAGAATAGGTGTATCATGGGTAGTTCATAAAGGATCAATATTCTCCGGCCCCGCCCCCTCCCCCCAAAAAAGCCCTGTCCAAGTACCCTTGGGCAGCCATGGGTAACCATGAGTTCCTCAAGGCTGCGGGCACAGTACCCTAGGCCTACAGATCTGAAGGAAAGGCTCTCAGGAGGGCCCTCTGGAGAAAGTATCTTCTGGGGCTGCGGGGCTGACTCTCCCTGGCCCAGCCAGGCTCGGGCCCCTGAGCTTTTGCTTGCTTCACTCTTTCCCAAGATGATCTCCTAGTCACATGGATCCCTTCTGGGATAGAGTGATGGCCCTGATACCAGGGACTGCCCTCAACCATTTCAGGAAAGTTCTGGATGAGCCAAGATCTCTTGAAGGACTTAAACTGACAGAAGTGGGAGTGACACCCTTCCTTAAGAACTTAAGACTGACAGGGTCTTCTTATTTTTTCTTAATAGTGCTTTGCCATTGCTTCAGAGAATAGCCAGCTAAGCCTGTATCTGCAGCTTGCTCGCAAGGTAGGCTGGAAACAGCTTTTCCAACTGAGGTTAAAAGGTGCAAGACAAATCGTTCATTCACTCATTCATTCGTTCACTCATTCATTCCATGTCCCTTATATGCCAGGCCTACCAAGTGCCCTGTGCCAGACTAAGGGCATGGTGTGGTGAGTGATGCTGGCGTGTTCAGCATTTTTATCCAGGTAGAATCAGGAGCTAAGGGTCACCAGAATTCGTCTTGGAGAGCAAAAGGAATTCCTGAGCAAGACCTTTCCCCTGAGCAGGCCTGGGAGAAGGGTAGGGAGGGTGAGGGGTTGGCAGAAGGATTCTTGGTGGTCGCCAGCTCCAGCTGCTGTCGTGGCGGGGCGGGTCACTGGGATGGCTGTGAGGTTGTGCCTCATTAGGAGGCAGTGCCCCCGGCCCTCCTGGGTCATCGCCCAGCAGCCTGGCATCCACAGGAGGTGGCCCGGCAGTACCTAAGGGAAACAGACACTTCTTTTACCCTATTTCCCTGTCACTTGTTGGTTCTTCAAAAAGACCTCAGTTCATTGTGTAGAAGGAAAAACTGTCTATAGACTCTGCTAGCAGCCTTACATAATGCCCATGTTGCTTCCAGGTGTCTCAGCAGTTAGGGAGTCCTGCCTTCTGCCCTTCAGGTCTCTGTCTTGGGAGTAACAACGGCAGCTAACAAAAACCAAGAGCCTGCTGTATACTGGGCACTGGCCTATGTGGCTTAACTCATTAAGTCCCCAAAAACCCAATGACGGAAGAGGTGCTATTATTATCCCCATCTTACAAGTGAGGAAACTGAAGCTAGGAGAGGTTGTCACCCTTCAAAGCGGCACTGAGAGTGGACCCCGGGGGATACGACCCTACAGCCACCTCTCCTCATCTCCACGGTGTTCCTTGGCGAGCTGCTAGGAGGCTGGGGTCTGTTTGTGCTGTGATCTCAGGGGCGCTCCTGATGGAGGACGACAGCAGGGAGGCAGGAGTGAGCCCTAGGCCAAGTGTGCCGGGCTTTCAGAGTTTGCTGAGAGCCCTTCTGTTCTCCAAACTGGCGGGGCTGTAAATAAACCCACCGCTTTGGGCAGCTGAACCCTGCTCAGCGGATGGGGAGCAATCAGCTGCCTTCCGTCCTTCCTGACGTGTTGGAGGCTCCCTGTGTACCCTTTCCACCTCCAAGGCTAATCTCACCTAGTTTCCCACCTCAGCCTTTCATAGCAAGGATTAGCCTGTCTCTTCCTGTTTCACTGGAAAGGTGGTTGGTCCTGCTGTTGGAGACTTGTTTTTGGATTCAGCTTCAGTGACAAGCTGGCTGGAACTAGTAGAGTTGACCATGGAAGGAAGTTGTCTTCCTGAACTCCAGCCCTGCCTGCCTAACAGAGCTCTAGTCACAGCCCTGCAGGCCAGGCCCCTGCCTCCCCTTCTCCCCTGGGGAAGTCTCTGGCCTCAGGTTTGCCAAATGGCCATTCTCAGTGGATGTGGTGGTAGTTTTCAGGACCCTTGGTGGTTGACTTTTGGGTGGCTTGCGGCGGTGTTACAGAACAGCAGGGACTGTTGGGGACTGCTTGGCGGAGCCCAGGCCCCCCCCCGCCACAGGTCTTTCCAGATCTACAAGGATGACCTTTGGCGCAGTGAAGTGGTGGGTGGTGTGCTTCAGGGGGCAGAGGGTGGGGTGGGGCGCACTCGTTACAAGTCAGGTGTGCCTTGCTCGAATCACCTGCCCACCACGCTCACTGAGAGTGGCTCTCCTGTCCCGTCCCTCCCTCAGAGCTCACCGTGTACCAGGGCTCTAAACTGGGGTGCCTTCAGGTGAAAATACAGCTATTTTTACTGTCTGCCAAATTAAGCTTGACCAAGGAGGAAGAAAACAACCTCGGGCGTTTTACATAAATGTGTCTGCTAGGACTGTTAATCAGTAACTCAGGAACCTGGTACGTGCAGAAAGAAGCCAGTTGTGGTCTGTATACCTAAGATAAAGACACATTTTGTGTTCAATAAAAGCGATATGGTGGTGTTTGCCTTGTTAGAAAATGCAGCAAGACCTATTTGGATGAGGCTCCTGAGGCCGGCACTCAATGTGAGTCAGGCTCATATTGCCGATGGCAGGGCAGCCTGTGCCTGTCTGTGCCGGGGCACTAATTGTAAGAACCCAGCAGCCACTTCCATGGTGATCTCTGCCCATCTGGGCCCATTCCAAAGAGCCAGCTCCCCTCAAAGGAGCCTCTCCACCTTTTTCTGTAACCCAGTGCCTGAAACCAGAAAAATAATTTTCCTGGTTTCTGTTTAGCATCCAAAATCATAGCAGTTGTTGTCTTATATCCAGGGGCCGCTGACAGTGGGAGTTTGAGGCTTCTGAGTCTATTTCTGTTCTACTCCTACCTTTTCTCTCCTTGCTTTGTTTCCGTGATTCCCTGGTTCCAAGCGTCTTTCCTGCTGCTTAGCAGGGTATGAAATAATAGATCGTGCAGTTCATCACCATCACCACCGCTCCCTCCTTGGGGCAGGGGGAGTCAGGCCATGATGACTCTATCAGTCAGGAGAAGCCAGGGCTGTAGCACAGCCTGGGCCAACCTAAAATGCTGCCTGTTTCTGGGTGAGCTGCTCACTAGCCAGCGTTTCTTTAAATTTTCTTATAAAGGAAGGAAAACAAGGACAGGGCAGTAGTAGGATTGACATTCCTCTCTCCTTAGCTCATTGTGAAAGGCCCTGTCCTGATTCTGAATTCTAGTTGTTGAATATTGGTCCCCCCGCCCCCCAGTATGGCATGTCACCATGCACTTCCTCAGATATGTCGTTGGCTCTTCTTTCCAAGGTGTCTTGTGAGCTGCCTGAGTCAGGGACCGTGTCTTTCATCCCGGACTCCCCTGCGGGGCTGGCTGTGTCAGGGAAATGAGAAGTGAGCATGTGGGGTGGGAGGGAGCCTGCGCAGAGTACCCGCCACCACAGCAGCTTCTCTCTCCTCCAGCACATCCTCTGTGAGGTCTGGCTGGAGAGGTCTGGAGGGGTCTTCGGACTGGAGGGCAGATGGGCACCCGGCAGACAGAGCGGACCTCCTTTTTTGGATGGCTGTGATGGGCGTCTAGCTGTCTGGCCTCCAGGGCAGCCCGGGGGACCTGGGGACGGTGGGATCAATTGCATCACCAACCCAGGAGAACTGAAACAGCTGCTGGGACAGAACGTCCCTGAGCCACCAGCCTATAGAGCTTTGCCTCCTGCAAAGCTCCCATATCTCTTTCCCCGCAGGGTGTTGATATGTCTGGAATCCTCATGAATAAGCGGAGGATGAAAGAACGTAGGGTTTATCATTTTAACCACTTTTTTTTTTTTAACTTTTATTATATATTATCATACAGCTCAAATTTGTCTGAGTCTTTCTACTTCATGTCCTGTCCCCTGGGCATCTTTCATATTTTCACTGTAAACTTCTTGGTTTTTTTTTTTTTTAATTAATTAATTAATTAATTTATGGCTGTGTTGGGTCTTCGTTTCTGTGTGAGGGCTTTCTCTAGTTGCGGCGAGTGGGGGCCACTCTTCATCGCGGTGCGCGGGCCTCTCACTATCGCGGCCTCTCTTGTTGCGGAGCACAGGCTTCAGACGCGCAGGCTCAGTAGTTGTGGCTCACGGGCCCAGTTGCTCCGCAGCATGTGGGATCTTCCCAGACCAGGGCTCGAACCTGTGTCCCCTGCACTGGCAGGCGGATTCTCAACCACTGCACCACCAGGGGAAGCCCTTAACCACTTTTAAGTGTACAGTTTGGTGGCATTAAGTCCATTCACATTGCTGTGCAACCATCACCACCATCCATCTCCACAACGTTGTTCATCATCCCAAACTAGAACTCCTTACCCACTAAAAAATAAATCCACTCTCCAGTCCCTGGCAACCACCTTTCTACTTTCTGTCTCTATGAATTTGGCAGCTCTAGGTACTTCATGTAACAGGAGTCATACGGTATTTGTCCTTGTGTGACTGGCTTACTTCACTTAGCAAAATGTCTTTAAGGTACACCCATGTTGTAGCAAATGTCAAAATTTCTTTCTTTTCTTAGGCTGAAGAATATTCCATCGTATGTATAAACCGTGTTTTGTTTATCCTTTCATCCACTTGGTGGCTTCCACCTTTTGGCTGTTGTGAATATGCTGCTGTGAACATGGGTGTGCAAATACCTGTTCAAGCACCTGCTTTCAATTCTTTTGGGTACGAGTTGTAAAGCACAGGAGCAGGATGTCTTTTGAAGGTCAGTTTCTGATGACTCACCCTTCTCCACTGAGGGCTAGACTCACAGGCCAAAAGGTAGCTTTACTCACCGCCTAATTTTAGACTCCAACATAACCACCACTGGTCACTTGTAACATCAGGCTTCATTTTGATATTTGATAGGCTTTCACAGCATGTTAAAATTCCAGTTTTATGTATTACCTGTCACTGACTACTCTTAGCTGGCCACTTCCTTGTGATTGTGGAGGCACCCTTGTCACTCGGTGGTGGGCACTGACACTAGGCAGTGCACCTCATTACACCCAGCTTGCTCCCAGGGGTGCAGGCTCTTGATGACTTTGCCCCTCCTAACCCAAGTTGGGCTGGTCTTTTGGTCTCGTCCCCAGACCTGGCTCCGTCCTGGGACCCGAAACCCTGAGCCCACTGACAACTGAGGATGTTGAGGTCACTTGTCTTCTACTCGCAGCAGCTTTGGGCAGGTGTGGTGTTACCCCCCAGGTCTGCTGATTCTTGTCATCTGTTTTCGTTTCATCCAGTTCTTACACAACATTTAACGTTATTAGAATTATACATCATTTCTTTCCTAGGAAAGTAAAATACTTTTCTGAAATACCTTGGCATTTGGAGTTGCTGCAAGAACTGGTGTTCCCTGCACCAGCTTAGAACCAGCCCTAGGGCCCTCGGTAGTTGGTGAGGTGGACACATCTGGGGGACGATGGGCTTTCGATGGATTCACCTGTCCTGTCATGCATGGGTCTCTCTACCTCTGGACGAGACTTCCTTTGGCCAGCACCCGTCTGTATTTGTCAGACGGGTTAGGAAGTAGAGATGGGAGCACAGGGAGAAGACCTGCACCCTGCACTTGAGGACCTCATAGTCTAGTTACAGCATTTAGAAACCCTGAGGATAAACTAGCCATTTCTGAGGCAGTCCTGTTGTCTTATCTTTTCCAGTGCCGCAAGTAAAAAGAAAGCATTGCCGGCTTACAAAGGGAAAAAAGGCTCCTGCTCTTACCCCCAGGCTCTGTTCTGGGCCCTGTACCACACGTACTGTACACGTAGCCTCCCCTTTT
Source organism: Balaenoptera musculus (assembly GCF_009873245.2). NCBI lineage: Eukaryota > Metazoa > Chordata > Mammalia > Artiodactyla > Balaenopteridae > Balaenoptera > Balaenoptera musculus. The sequence goes on from NC_045787.1 coordinate 116,170,906, forward strand.
CATCTAAGGACTTCCCTCGGGCCCATCTCTGTCTCGGTGCTGCATTCTTCTTAAGGACTGCTTGGTATTTCTAAGACTAAGGTTTTTGAATGATTGTAATGATAGTGTGATAGCAGCAATTCAGAGTCAGAAAGATCCTTGATGGGCTGGGCCAGGTCAGGAAGGCTTCTCGGAGGAGATGCGCTGAGCCCCAGGTGGTGGGTCCTGTCCTGTCAGCGATGCAGAGGAGGAGGAGGGCGGCCTCTGCTGCTTTTCTCTTCTGCTGTTCTCGGGGCTGACTGTTGCTTTCTCCTGCTCTGGCACGTGGCATTAGTACACGCTTAGTACTGTGCCGCCGTTTTAGTCCCCTGATGGTCGCCTTATTGGGCTTGGTTTTAGATGCTGGAGGATGAAGGGAGGAGTTTGCCAGACAGCAGATTAGATGCTTCTCAGAGGATCTGAAAGATCTGTGTGAGGTGTGGAAGAAGAGCCTTTCACATAGTAACCCAACCTGGAGCAAGATCTCTGGCCTAAACCCTGGGAGCTAATCAATCAGGCAGCTATTTCTGGAGCTGACCTGGAGGAGAGGGCACACTTCTCTGCCCTGGGGCAGGTGAGCCATTTCTCTGGCAGGGAGAGAAGGAAGAGGCTGTTAAGGGTGCACAGCCGGATCTGGGAGGCAGGCAGGCATCTCCGCTCACGTGTCACATTCTGCACGGGAAGGCTGAGGACTAGCAGGTGGTCTGGGAGGGACTGTGAAACCCACGGTGGGCTTTCCTGCTGTGGTCGGTGCCACAGAGCCTTCAGGTCTTTAGCGGGTGGGTGGGTTGTCACTAGGCATGGGCCTGGCAGTCAGGATGCAGGTCTGTCTCTGGTCCTCGGGTTATAGCCCTTGTGCTGTTGTCCTGTTTGTTCCCATGCTAACCGGGTCCCTCTTCTGTCCCAGGCTCAGTATATCAGCTCCCCGTCCCCTGTCCTGGGCTCTGCCTGAGGTTTCCAGAGTCACACTTCCCAAAGACGTAACCATGTCTCCCCGACCCTGAACCTGGGCTCTGATACCATGTGGTTGGTTGAGGCCAAAGGAAAATTGACAGGGACTGTGTGTGTGTGTGTGTGTGTGTGTGTGTGTACGCACACGCGTGTGCACGGGCAGTTGGGGTGAGAGCAGGGCCCGGAGTTGCTGGCAGTTCTCCCTCCAGCAGTCGTCCGTCCTCCTGCTGTGGCGCTACTGGAGGTGGCCAGGCTCTCTTCATCTGCCCCCTCCCCTCATAGTGGCTTTGGGCACACCCCTCCCTTGCGCTGGACCTGTTAGCCTCTGCCCAGTGAAGGGCTAGATGACCTTGCAGGCCCTTTGCTTCCAGAACAGCCTATGACTCTGCCTCCTGGCCTCTTGTTTATTTCTGAGGCTTCTCCCCTGAGTCCGGGTGAGCCCCCCACCCCTTCTCTCTGCCGGTTTAGGCCAGCTCTTTAGTCAGTCCTGGGAGGGGTCTGCCTGAGAGTCACTCATTTGAATAACAGTAATAACACCAGTGAGCATTTATTGAACGCTTGACAATGTGCTAGACACTGTGCTGTTAGCGTTTTGCATGCCTGATCTCTTCATTTTCCCAGCAAGCCTGTGGGGTACAGATTACTGACGTTACTCGTATTTTACAGCACAGGAAGCTGAGGCTAAGAGAGGTTGTTACCTGCCCAAGGTTACATGGCCAATGAGTTAGATGAGCCTATATTTAAATCCAATTTGGTATGGCTTATTAAAATCTCTGTTCCTAAATTCTAATTGCGGTGCCTCCCACTAGATTGGAGCAGTGTGTCTTTGGGAATTGTGACCTGGATTGGGGCAGCAGTATCAGGTAGGGAAGGGTTTCTTCCCTGCTTCTCTCCGAACTTCCCATCTCCAGACTCTGCTGACAACCCACTGCCTGCCCATCCCACCGCCCCTCCTGCTGGATCTCGGGTTCCTGGGAAGAGTTGTTGGAGCCTCTGGGGCCGCTTTAGCAAGGAGGAGGGAGGGCTGGGGAGATGGGGACGAGCTTTTCTGAGAACACAGCCAGTGCCCCCTGTACTGGGTTGTCTTTTTGTGTGCTGTCGGGTAGGGCGCAGGGCGCGGGCTGGGTCTGTGCTAGGCGGTCTCTGCCTGCGGGAGGGATGTGCTGGTGCACACCTTGCCCGCTGCAGCTGTCAGCATCGCTGGGGTTCAAGGCGGTTGTCTCTCTGCTCCGTGAATACGGCCCTAAGTGGGCTCCTGCCTCCTCACGGCAAAGCTGTCCTCACCCTGCTTTCCACAGAGACCAGAGTTCTGTGACCACCAAATACAGGCCTCCGTGTTTGAAGCCCAGAGGAATTTCAGCCCATAGAATGAATACTTTTCTTTGGATTATTAGTTAGCCAAGTACCAGCCTTCACACTGTGCATGCGCCTGGAATTGGGTTTCCTGACTCGTGAAGGGGAGGCATTGGCCCCACTCCCTTCCAGGAGACCTTCCGGTGCTCTAGTGCGGTATGACGCTCGCTGAGCCACGGCTGGGCTGTGCCTGCTGACAAGCAGCCTTCCTCGTGGGGGCAGGTAGATCCGCTCTGAGTCTTGCAAAAGCAAGGGAATTTGGCTGTGAGGTGCCCGAGGCCCTTATAGGTAGAGCTCGGTAGCGGGGTTGCTGAACGTGGCTGGATACAGACCCATGGGATCCGTGCAGCGTGGCTGAACAGTCTAGGTGGCCACGGAGAAAGCGCTGTAGGAAGGAGGAGCCTGGATGTCTTTGAGCAAAGGAGTGACTCGATGGGCAGGTAGGTGTAGAACAGTGGGAGTGTGCCGCGTGAGGAGCCAGGAAACTGACGTGTCGGTGCTACCTTCTAGTTGATTCTGGACGGACCACGTAGCCTTCCCTCATGCAGTTGCCTCCTCTATGAAATGGGACCATAGTGTGTTCTCTGCCTGTGAATGTGCAGGGATATCTATAGACTTCAGTCCAATGATGGTGAGGAAAAGGGTGAGGAGGGCTGAGTCTGGGAGCAGCAGGCAGGTGCCTTGGTGAGAAGGCATCTATCCCACGTCCCAGCACTCTGGGGTGCTGCTGGAGGGCCCCAGAGGCAGAGCAGAAATGTGGAGGGGATACTTCCAGGACGAAGGAGTGGAGGATGAGCCCGGTGACTGTGTTGCTGGGGTCAAGAGAAAGCCAAGGGCTGGGGCGGGCGCTGCTTTCAGGGTCAGGTGCGAAGGCACTGAAGTTGCCGACAGCGCTGCTGAGGGAACAGGCTGGTAGGGCGGACGGCAGCGGCGTGGGGCTCTGCTGAGGAAGTGGGAGGAGAAAGAGGGGCATGATGCTGGTGCTCACACAGGTGAGGGAGAGAGGGGAGCCGGGGTGGGGGGTGGTGAGGGACCTGAAGGTGGCCCCTGGCGGACCATGGACTCCCCAGGGGTTTGCAAAGGCTAGACTCACTGTACCTGCTCCTTGGTGCCCTCTTTCTGCAGGACCAGGCTCCAGTGGGCTTCTGACTACCTGCTCAAACCCAAAGGGGAGGAAGAGAAGAGGCTGGGGTTGGTTTGGGAAATGCCACCAGCTCGTGTCGCTGGAGAGGGAAGGAGTGCAGAAGGAACCCTGGCAAGTGGGGCTGTTGGGGACCTGGAGTGGGAGTGTTTCTGGCTCATGGGGCTCAGTCTTAGGAATTGCACCAGCGCGAGGACCCTCTGGTCTCCGAGCTTCTTGCGGGGAGGAGTGGTGATTTGATACAGCTACTGCTTGCCAGGTTTGCCCAGTAGGAATCCCAGCGTGTGCCCAGGGCTGAGTCAGCAAGGCCTGAGGGGAGTCAGAACTGCATTGAAGGCAAATCTGATGGGTGAAACTGAAGGTCACAGGGGCCAGGCCAGGCCGTGAAGGGAGCGACATAACTGGGAGCACAGGTTAGGGAAGCTGGGCCGAGGGGGGTCAGTAGGTAACTGTGACATTGGGGAAGGCATCCAGGACTGAGGCCAGTGCCGCCAGGGAGCCCAGATCAGTGGTTGCCAGCTGCCCCCAAAGAAAGCCCCTGGAGCTAGCACTGTGGCAGAGGCTAGAAGAGGTCCGAGCTCTGCTGAAACTGGACAGCCCTCCCTCCTGCCTACAGGACCCTGGCAGTGACAGTGGAGGAGTGGCTTTGAGTGTGGCTTTGGAACCGGACAAGCCTGGATTTGAGAAAAATATAAAATGCAGAGCACAGTAAAAGCCCCCACCCCTCCCACACTCTGACCTTTGTTTCTTGCATTCTTTCAGAAATCTGTATGTGTATGTGTGTGTATATATATCCTTTTAATTGTACAAAAATAACAATGCACAATGTACAATATACCTTTTATCCCTTGCTTAATTCACTGGCAACATGGAAGAACCATCTCGTTCTTTTTAATGGCCATTTAGTATTCTATCCTATGGTATGCATTAGCTTGCCTAATCAGTCTCCAGGTGACAGACATCAAGGTTGTTGCTAGTTTGGGGTTATTTTGATACAGCAGCAGTCACAATGTACACACATTTTTTGAACAACGGGACAATTATTTCTGTAGAAAAACCCTAGATACAGATTTTTTGGGTCAAAGTTCTATGCACCGCCCCTCCCTGCCACCGCTCCCCCAAAGGGGTTTCTACCAATTCACACTCCTGCAAACAGAGTTTGAGAGTTACAAATGATAGTAACAGAGCTGTTGTGAGGATTAAATGAGATAATGTGTAAAGCTTTCAGCCAGTCCCTGCCACATCAGGCTGTAGGGCAGGCCTCACTGCAAACTGGATCACTTTGATGAGTCAAGTAAAGTGCTGGGTTGGGTTTCGTAGTCAGCTTGGGGAAGGGGAGGTGGCAGGAAACAGTGCTCTGACAGCTGCTGAGCAGATGTCACCTTCATTCACACATCCAGGAAACTACCTGATGTGGGCCAGACACTGGAGCGGGGATAGAGCAGGGAACCAGGTAGTGTGGCTCCGCCTTCACGGAGCTGACAGTCTGGGGAGAGAGGGAGACCTCGAACAGGTCTCCACAGGTTGTGCTAAGTGCTCGAGCAGCATAGGACACCGCTGCTCAGTCCCCTCTGATTGGGTCTCTCTCTCCCCGCCCCCGCCCCTCCCCTGCCCCCCAGTGTACGTGATGGAGCGGGAAAGGAAGACGGACGACACCGGGTGTCAGGCGGCCCTGGCCGCGTGCTGGGCTGCTCTCTGCTGCTGCTGCCTCCTGGACAACTTGGACTGAGTAGCCGAGACCCAAGTGCTCCCTGCAGGCCTGCTACCTTCTGTTACTGGAATAAACAACTAGTGCTGCACAGTTTACATTTTTTCTTTCTTTAAAAATTAACTAATCTACAGACTTCAAAATTTTAGCATCTATGATAGGTGTGAAATGGTATCTCACTGTTTTAACTACCTTCCTGCTTACTAGTAACCTTGAACATAAACAGATGTTTTTGATTTGCCTTTACAAATCTTGTGAATTGCTTGTTACATATCCTTAGCCCGTTTTTTCTATTCGTTTGTCTTCTCTTACTGATTTGTAGGGAATCTTTAAATATTCCACACACTAATATTTGTCACTTTTATAGGCTTGGAAATACCTTCTTCTTGTCTGTCTCTTAACCTTTTTATAGTGTATTTTCTAGTATGAAAGTTTTGTTTATTTTCTATTTTATTATTTTTGGCTGCGTTGGGTCTTCGTTGCGTCTTCGTTGCTGCATGTGGGCTTTCTCTAGTTGTGGCGAGCAGGGTCTACTCTTTGTTGCGGTGCGCAGGCTTCTCATTGTGGTGGCTTCTCTTGTTGCGGTGCACGGGCTTCAGTAGTTGCAGCACGTGGACTCAGTAGTTGCAGCGCATGGGCTTCAGTAATTGCTGTGTGCGGGTTCTAGGCTGCACGGGCTCTAGAGCACAGGCTCAGTAGTTGTGGCGCACAGGCTTAGCTGCTCCATGGCATGTGGGATCTTCCCGGACCAGGGATCGAACTAGTGTGCCCCACATTGGCAGGAGGATGTTAACCACTGTGCCACCAGGGAATTCCCGAAAGTTTCTAAATGTCATGTTTATCAATCTTTCCCTCATGCTTTGTGTGTTTTAATCTTTGAAAAATCATTTTCTATTCCAAGATTGCAAAGATAAGCCTATATTTTCTTCTAAAACTTTTTCACAGTCTTTTTTTTTTTTTTTTTTTTTGGCTGCATTTGGTCTCCATTGCTGCACGCGGGCTTTCTCTAGTTGTGGCGAGCAGGGGCTACTCTTCATTGCAGTGCGCGGGCTTCTCATTGCGGTGGCTTCTCTTGTTGCAGAGCGCAGGCTCTAGGCACGCGGGCTTCAGTAGTTGTGGCTTGCGGGCTCTAGAGTGCAGGTTTAGTTGCTCCGCGGCATGTGGGATCTTCCCGGACCAGGGCCCGAACCCGTGTCCCCTGCATTGGCAGGCGGATTCTTAACCACTGCGCCACCAGGGAAGCCCTTTCACCTAGTCTTTAGTCCACCTAAATTTGTGTTTGATCATGGTGTAGGATAGGGTTCTGGTTTTCTTTTCCATTTTGATAGTTCCAGCACCATTTATTGATTAGGTCACCCTTTCCCCACTGATTTGAAATGAGATTTGTCATATAACAAGTTCCTACATATAAATGGGCTAGAATCAGAAGTCTGGTGTGACAGGCATCTTCCCTGCCCCCAGGACATGCATACACACATACTCCTTTCTCTTCTTTAGAATTTTCTTGGATATTCTTGGCCTTTTACTGTAATCTGGATTTTAGGATGAGTCTGTCAGTTTCTATGGAAAACTACCATGTTTGGCTTTAATCGGAACAGCATGTAATTCATAGAGTAATTGGGGGGAAGAGTTGATGTATTTAAGAGTGTTGTCTTCCTATCTGGAACATGGTATCCCTTCATTTTTTTGGACTTCTTTTATGTCCTTAGATAAAATCTTATAATTTCTTCACGTAGCTTTCACATATCCTTTGTTGGTCTTTAAAATTGGATGTCTTCTCAGGTACCTTGCAGTCTTAATGCTATTGTAAATGGACTCTTTTTTTTTTTTAATATTACATTTTTTCGTGAAAATAATTTCTTCATTCCATTGGGGTCACAGATTAGATTTTTAACCCAGTTTTATCACAACATTGCCTTGGGACACTTTAAACTGTCGGAGGAGCAGTTCTTCAATCTGCCCCAAGTGTACTCCCAGGGAATCACCCTCTGACCGACATTCAGTAGCTGCTGAATATCTCCAGTGTGGTAGGCGATGGACCACAGAGAACAGACCCCATCCCTGCCACCATGGGGCTTACCCTCTAGGGAGGGAACAAGAGATTAAATAATCCCACAGGTATTATTGACATTCTGCTTTCCTATGAAAAGAAGATATGTATTGCTATGAAAACATGAAAAGGGAACAGTCTGCACAGTCTGGAAGGGTGCTGAAAGACGAATAGCTGTTAATAGGCAAAACAATTGTAGGAAAAGCAGGTGCTTAGGCCCAATGGCAGGAGAGAACATGCCTCATTTGAGAAACTAGAAGAGGAAACTGGTGTGGCAAAGAACAATGGGATGTTGGGAACAGATGAAGAGCAGGCAGGAGCAAGATGGGGGGCTCACAGCCCCACTTAGGGATTTTGGTTTTTGTCCTGTGAGCAGTGGGAAGCCATTGAAGGATTTTAAGCAAAGGGATGACATGATCACATTTGCATTTTTAAGAGCCCCCTTTGGCTTCCATGTAGAGAATGGTTTGAGGCACAAGTTCACATGGTGATGATGGAAAGACATGAACGTACTTGAGAAATTTGGAAGTAAAATCACAGGACTTGTAGGTGGATTGGATATGGGGATTGAAGAAACGGGGAGTGGGGATGACTCCTGAGATTCTGACTGGAACTAGATGCCTAGTGGTGGTGTTTGTGGAGGTTGGAAACAAAGTAAAGGAGTATATTTGCTCAGGAGGAAGAAAATCATGTTGGGCTCTGAATGTGTTGGGTTAGATTGAGGTGTTTATGAGACATTCAAGTAGAGATGTCAGGTAAGCAGTTGTATATACACCTGGAGCTTGGAGGAGAGGTTGGGCTGGAGATTTAAATGTGGAAGGCACTGGCATATTGGTAGTAACTAGAACTGTGGGAGTGAATGAGATCACATTAGGTAGAAATGTGGAGGGAAAAGAGAAGGTGGCAGTGTAGGGCTGAGCTTTAAGGAAAACTGACTTGGACCTGTAGATGATGAACCTGCAAAGAAGTCAGAGATGGAAAACCAGGAGAATGGGATGTCCTGAAAGTAGGAGAATTTGTATTAAGGGAGTGATCAGTAGCATCAAATATTGCTGGGAGGTCAGAACTCAAAAATGTGCATTGGACTTAGCCACACTATTGTCACTGAGGGGTGGACTTCCCTCCAGTTCCTATTCTGTGAAGGACACCAACAGAGGGAAAGACAGGATTGCTAGGACCAGAATACAGGATTGGAGGAAGGCAGGCATTTGTGTAGGCGTGGAAGAGACAAGCTCAGAGTGCAAAGAACCAGCTGGGCACCATGAAGGCTCAAAGCCTCTGCTAAACTGGAGAGAACCATGCAAAAAAACAAGTTCCAGAAGGATCAGACACCAAGTAAGGGAGTCAGGTTATTGTCACTCAGCTTTGAGCCTGGGCAGAGAAGACACTGCTCCTCAAGCAGACTGTGTCCCCTGGGGTGGCTGTTGGAGGGTCCAGCATGTAGATTATCAAGCATGTGACTATCCTTGCTGGGGAGGCCCTTCTGAACAGCAGCAAGTATAGATCCGTCATGACCACCATTTCAGCCTTTCTGATAGTTTTCAGATTTTTCTAATATAAATTGTTCTATAAGAAACTCTCCATGCAACTCCAGTGTGGAATAGATACTACGGAATTGCAGTTGAGGCAAGGACGGGCCATCCCCTACCTTTTTATAGAATCCCAGGGACCTGAGGAATGCATCTGAAAGCCTTAGGTCGTTCTGGATTTTCCAGTACATTTGGCCAAGGGAGATTTAGGCTGGATGGGTTTTGCCTCTGTGATACTGCCTTATAAGCAGAATTATCAGAGTGTAACTGCTGGTGTATTTTCTGAAGATCTGGGGGGTACTTTATTGCTGAGTAGTAGTCCATTGTCTGGAGGTAACAGTTTATTCATTCACCTGTTGAAGGACATTTGGGTTGTTTTCACTTTTTGGTGATTATAAATTTATGTACAGGTTTTTGAACGTAAGTTTTCATTTCTCTAAGGAGTGAAATTTCTGGCTTAAATGATTAAGTGTATATTTAACTTTAAGAAACTGCTACTGTTTTTCAGAGTGGCTGTACCATTATGCATCCCCATCAGCAATGAATGAGGGTTCCAGTTGCTCTGTATCCTTGCCAGCACATATTGTCACTGATTTTAATTTTAGCCATTCTGATAGGTGTGGAGTGGTATCTCCTTGTAGGTTTTTTTTTTCTTAATTAAACAAGGATTGTATTTATTTTAAAATTACATATCATATTCAAGCTGCCCTCAAATGTAATTTAATTTTCCATTATCTACATTTTTTTTTTTTTTTTTTGGCTGTGTTGGGTCTTCGTTTCTATGCAAGGGCTTTCTCTAGTTGCGGCAAGCGGGGGCCACTCTTCATCACGGTGCGCGGGCCTCTCACTATCGCGGCCTCTCTTGTTGCGGAGCACAGGCTCCAGACGCGCAGGCTCAGTAGTTGTGGCTCACGGGCCTAGTTGCTCCGCGGCATGTGGGATCTTCCCAGACCAGGGCTCAAACCCGTGTCCCCTGCATTGGCAGGCAGATTCTCAACCACTGCGCCACCAGGGAAGCCCCATTATCTACATTTTAATCCTTGTAGTTTTAATTTGCATTTTTAAAATGGCTAACGATGTTGTCGTGTGCGTATTTGCCCTTCATATACTATCCTATTTGGTGAAGTGTCTGTTCGAGTCTTTTACCCACTTATAAGTTGAGTTGTTTTCTTATTGTGGAGTTTTGAGAGTCTATATGTTCTAGATAAAGGCCTGTGTTGGATATTATTTGCATATATTGTCTCCCCGTCTGTAGCTTGTCTTTTCATCTCCTTAACAGTTTCTTCTATGGAGCAAAAGTTTTAAATTTTGATTAAGTCCAAATTATCATGCTTTTGTTGTTAGGTCTCAGAACTCTTTGCCTAATTCCAGGTCATGAAGATTCTCTTCCATGTCTTCTTCTGAAAGCTTTACAGTTTTGTGTTTTACATTTAGATCTATGATCCATTTTGGGTAACTTTTTACATAAAATGTGAGGCATAAAATGGTTGAGGTTTTTGGGGTTTTGTGTGCCAATTTTTTCAACATTTGTTTGAAAAGACTATCATTTCTCCATAGAATTGCTTTTGCATGTTTGTCAAACGTCAGTTGGCCATGTTTATGTGGGTTTATTACCGTCCTCTCTATTCCGCTCCTTTGATCTGTCAGTTCCTTCACCAATACCATAACCGTCTTGACTATTGTAGCTTTATATTAACCTTAAAATAAGGTAGTATGAGTCCTCCAACTTTATTCTTTTTCAAAATTATTTGTTATTCTAGTTCTCTTGCCTTTCCATAAATTTCAGAATCAGCTTATCTACAAAAAATACTGCTGGGATTATGATTAGAAGGGCTGGTGGGTATTTAAATGGCATGACTTGCTCCCTCTTATGTGCCATAACCTCTAAAGAAGAAAGGCAGCCTGCTCCTTCATTTGCTGTGTTGTGATTATTCCAGCTTATGATTGATTATATTGATGTCTTTTGAAGTTTGGCGGTAATGAGGTATGTCTACATCGAATTGGGCAGGAACAGCCATGAAAGGATGACCAGTATGTTGAGGGGCTTGTGGGCCAGGTCATGCTCTAGGGCAGGTCAGCCACCATCATTCACAACCTTGGTCTCCATCTGTCTCCTTCCTGAGCAGGTAGAGCAAGACTTGCCAGTCATTAGAGGAATCTCCCTGCCTCGGGCTATTTACACCTCTGCCACAGGGTCATAGAACTGTCCTGTACTGTGCATGATCTGATTTTTTCTCTAGATTTTCCTTAATTTCTTCTGCCTGGCATAACAGCCTCACTCGTATTTATTTCTCAAACAGACAGACACATTAGAAGTATATTCATGATATGTCATGAGATAATGAACTGCTTCCTCCTTTCTGCTGTAGTAACACTACCCATGACATCAGGGCTTCCCATGCTCATCTGTTTGACCTTCCCCAGCTCACACCCATGGTTCCTGTGGTCTGAGGCAATGGCACAGGCAGACTTGGAGAGGAAGAGCGGGTGCTGAGGGAGCGCTGCACACGTCCTCACCCTGTGTCCTCCCATCATTGTTCTTCAGTCCCCTCCCCAGTCTCTTGGCTGACTTAAGGATAAAAGAAAAACTGCTTTCTATTCTCCAAACTAACACCGGCTGTTCTGTCTCTTCGCCTCAGGGTATATGAGATTACTTGCTGAGTCTTCTGCCGTCACCCTAGCCAACCATTTGAGTTTCCCTTTTGGTCACTTACTTTCTTCTCTCATCAGCGGAAGCAGCAGTTCTTGGTTATCTCCTCAGATTTACCAAAAAAACCCACAAAACCTAAAATTATCTAAGTTTTTCGTTGTGTAAGCTCATCTGGATAGAGCACCCCACCCCCAAGCTGCTGGGCCCTCGTGTCAGCCTGTGGCATCTCTGTGGATGTGCCGGCCCTGCCCGCTCCTGGGCCTGGGCTGCTCCCTGTGGCTGTGTGGTCAAGACCAAGCTCTGTGCGTGCTGCTGGGCCAGCAAACACGCTTGTAGAGGCTGCACTGGAATGCCTGGCACCTCTTAGGTCTTTAGCTCTATGAACATTAACAGTGGAATGTCTATCAAATTATGAAAGATAACGTTTGAAATGTACTATATGATCTCACCCCATGGTGAAACTTGGCTGTTTGTAAATTGAGGTTTTTTTTTTGTCCCATCTTAATAATGATATTCACCTTTGTCCTCATCCCATTTTCCCATGTCATCTAAGGCAGTAGCTTCCAAAACTGTCTTTCCTTCCTATGGAGGAGGACACAGGGGCTCTAAGAAGTCAAGTGACTTAACCCGAAGTCACCCAGCTATGGCAGAATAGAGCGAGGATCTCTCAGCTCAGGTCTGCAGGCCCTGGTCTTGACCTCTTCTGTCAGTACAGGGTAAAAAAGCAAGCCTTTATTTTTTGTGTTATGTAAGTGGGGTGAGTGAGTTCCAGTCTCCCGCTTGTAGAACAGCATGGCCTTTACTGGAAAGTACCAAGCACTGCTGGATCTCCAGCCACGCGCACCCAAACTGGCAACTTCCAGCATTGCGTTGAGTTCCGCGTGACGAAGAGGCGGCACTCGTGTGCTGTCACACGCCCTGTTCAAGCTCCTCAGCAACCTTCTTGCCTTCTGCGGCATCTGCATTTGGGAGGTGGGAGGATGGTCCTTTCACTTTAATGTTTTGTGACAGTGGACAGAAAACGCTGTCAGCTCCTTTACCCCATTTCTGCACATTTCCTAGACTAAAAAACACATTGGAGGGAACTGTTTCTCAAAAGACACTCTTTTATCCCCAGAGAATTTAGTCCTTTTCCTGAGATTCAATGAACAAGGCCACCCGTCCTGCTGGAATTTTCGAGGTTTTGAGTTGTGAACTGATCACATTTGACTGGCTTTAATTTTAAGGTGTAAGGAGAAACACCCTACTTCTTCAGCTTTAAGTCTTTTTAATGTGTACATCCCTTGTTGACTGTTCTCTTTCATATTATGTTCTTCTACTGGCCTTAGTGTCTGCAGTCTTAATGCTAGCCATAGACTCATCACGTCCAAGCAAATGCTCACGTGTGTATGTGTGAGGGTTTCTTTACTCCCTTACCTAAGGAAATGGGATGTTTCCAAATATTTCACCCTATTCTCTTGAGGGGCCTTAACAGCTAAAGTTGTTTGCATTCTGCCTTCCTAGCCCCCAGTACACACACACACACACAGCCCCTTGCTTCTCCCCTGGGTTGTCTCCTTTCCCATTTCTGAGCAGCTGTGCTTCATGTGGACTGCCAGTTCCTCTGCTTCTGTCATCCTGTGATGAGTTGGCGCCACACGTATGAATACCAATCCGAATATGGATTGGTTGGAGGAGCCCCTCCCCGCACACAGACTCAGAATAAGAAAACAGATTTCTGGTGATTTTTGTCATCACATTGTGGTTCCCATTAAGTCTTCCCTCCTTCACTCCATGCCAGGCCCTGGGCCAAGCACTTTACATTCTTATGTTTTTGTCACAAAACATGGGCTCTTAGGCACTACTTCCGCCCACCGCTTCACAAGTGTGAAGGCTGGGGCATGGGGAAGCTGTGACCGTCACTTGGGCAGTGCCCCTCCAGAGCCCATGTACATAGCTCTTGTCCTTAGAGAGCAATTTAAGCGGTGGGGTGCCCAAGGAAAGTCTGAAGTAGATTTCTTGAGGGGGACGGTCCAGCTACACCCCACCCCCAGGAGGTGCCTTGTTCTGGGCCAACACACCCACCAGGTGGTTGCCAGGAGGGACCCTGAAATTCACTCCGTCTCCCAGTTGACTGCTGGACCAGGTCCATTCTGCCCTCTCTTTCGGACACACTGTGGAGTAGGGTGAGGACTGGATCTTGCTCTCCCACAAAGACAGTGGATTTTAAGGGAGAACCAGGCAACGGAGGCGAGGCCTTTCACCTGTCCACACACATCCACATTTCAGGTCACTTGCAGCCAGGCTGCTGATTTGAAGTGAGCCTAATCTTTTCTTTATTGGAGTATAATTGCTTTACAATGGTGTGTTAGTTTCTGCAGTATAACAAAGTGAAATCAGCTATACCTATACTTATATGCCCATATCCCCTTCCTCTTGCATCTCCCTCCCTATCCCACCCCTCTAGGTGGTCACACGGAGCTGATCTCCCTGTGCTATGTGGCTGCTTCCCACTAGCTATCTATTTTACATTTGGTAGTGTACGTAAGTCAGTGCATCTCTCTCACTTCGTCCCAGCTTACCCTTCCCCCTCCCCGTGTCCTCAAGTCCACTCTCTACGTCTGCATCTTTATTCCCGTCCTGCCCCTAGGTTCTTCAGAACCATTTTTTTTTTCTTTTAGATTCCATATATATGTGTTAGCATACGGTATTTGTTTTTCTCTTTTCTGACTTACTAGTGAGCCTGATCTTGATGTGCAGAGAGCACTGGGCCAGGAGGCAAGAGGGCTGGGTGATAGGTCAGGATATACCTTTAATTCACTATGCGACTTCAGTTACCACCTCCCTTCTTTGGGCTCAGCATTCTTTTCTTACCAAAAAAATGACTGGCCACATGATCTCCAAGGCAGTTTCATTTGCAGTTCTAGCATCTAGGATGTTCTCAATTGTCCCAGCATCTACAACCAACTCTGTCCCAGTGGCCCCAGCAGGTCTAGCCCAAGGATAGGGCCACAGGAGGTGGTGGCAGTCCAGTCATACTTACCAGACGGGTATGACATGTCCAAACGCACTTAACTGTTTTTGTTGTTTATGAAACAATTTTACTATCAGGTCTACTGTTCATAAAACTGATAGGGTTGGAGAGGGCTAAGGTACAAGCTGGCCTGAGACTGAGCCTGGGAAGGGAGAGGCTTGGGCCCACTCTCCTCTGGATGCTCTGGGTGCGATATGCCAGGGTTTCCTAGACCCTCAACAACCCCTGAAAAGGCTGGGCTTTGGCCAAGATGGCCGCTTGGTTTTGTCCAGCAGCTGCCTTCTCAGAGGATGGCGGTTGCTGTACTTCTGGAGATCTCGGAACAGTGACCCACACAGAGGTCAGCAAACTCTCACCCTTTCCAGACCAATCCACAACAACACTTGGCATTGTGTCTGGACAGTGACGGTGGGCTGAATGATTGCTCAGTCGGGTGGCAGGCAGTAGAAACATGGATGGGTGAATGAATTGGCTGGCCAGCTCCCTGACTGTTCTGCCTCACAGTGGGTATCTTGGGACACGGAAGCAGGGAGAGGGACAGAGACTTGGGAGACATGGCTGAAGCTGCAGGAGGAGGTGGTAGTGAGGGCAGTGAGGCCCAGGTGGCCTGGGGAAGGTCCCGAACTGAGCAGGCAAAGGCAGCTGCTGTCGCAGAGCCTGGGCCAAGGCTGTGCCAGTGCTGCCAGCCCCGTATCCCTCCTCTACCTGTGGAGGAACAGGAAAGTGGAAGATACTCCTCACCTCTCCTGCTCTTAACCTCTAGACTCCAGTGAAAACTACACGCCCTTGATTGCCTCTACTATTCCCGGCCAACCGTCACCCCCTCACTGTCCCCCCTCTGTATATTTACCTGGTGCTCATGGCCTTCAGAGCAGGTGGCACAGTGGCACTGCCTTTAGGGCACCTTTTCTCACCAGTGCAACCCCCTTGTGCTTGAGTAATAAATGATCCCACTGCACGT
This sequence comes from Balaenoptera musculus, assembly GCF_009873245.2. Classification (NCBI taxonomy): domain Eukaryota; kingdom Metazoa; phylum Chordata; class Mammalia; order Artiodactyla; family Balaenopteridae; genus Balaenoptera; species Balaenoptera musculus. Next base: position 116,186,280 of record NC_045787.1, read on the forward strand.
GCACACCCAAGGAAAGCTGAAGTGCATCCTCAGCGAGCTGTGTTCTCCTCTCTGCCCCTGTGTGGAAGGGGCAGGAACCATCCTATGGCTGTCCTGAGATTTTACTTATTCTTAAGATGTGGAAAGATTTTTCCCTCTCTTCTACCTCTGGTCCGAGCAGTAGGAGGGCTGTTCGGCATCCTCTGATACCTCCTGGAAGGCTGGCCTTCTTCTGTTGGTTTGGATGCTGGTTTAGAAGGTGGGGTGACTACAGGCCTCCTGCCTCTGGCAAAGCTGTCATCTCCACTGGGGGCACTTCCGGGGAGGTGCTCTGGCTGTGGTAGTCTTAGTAGAGAAGCAGCTTGGGTGCCCATAACTGGTCTTGGTCACAAGAGGCCAAGGTATAGCTTCCTTAATTAGCTCCCGGAGCAAGAAGGCCCCAGACGTCAGAACTCTCTGGGAAGCCCCAGTCTTTTTGTTTGCTTCTCCTTACTAGCTGTCTGGGTTGGGACTGTGCACAGATGCAGAGACAAGTAAGAATGGCCTAATAAGGCTCAATTACCACTTCGAAGCCCTTGATTAATCATTTAAAATGTCTGAGCTGAGCAAGAAAAGGTTTCAGATTCCAGGATGGGGCTGACTGAGGAACTGGAGCCTTTAGCAGAGTAAGCCTCTGCTCACATCCCTGCCCAGGTCCCTGTGTGGTCTGGAGCCCCACTTGCCCACTGCCTGCCCAGAACCAGTAGCTCATGTAATGGCCCCGCTGGGGTTGTACAATATGGTTGTCCTAGAATTTGGGACTGCTGGTTGGTGTGGCTGGTGGCCCTGGAGAAGACCCCGGGGCTTGGTGGGCAGTTGGGCACAGGGGGATGCATGCCTCCAAGCATCTTGCATCTGTCTTCTCTGCTTCCAGCAGAGAGGCAAGAAGGCAGATGGGGAGCCTCTTCCAGAATCTGCTCAGCTCCCCACAGGTTCTGCACCCAAGACTTACCTGGGTCTTTATGACCTAGTCTGGGCATCTGAGTTACATCTATATGCTCATACACCCCTCCCTGCACATTCCCCCAACCCCCTTCACCACCACCACCACCTTTGCACTTGCATTCACATGGCAAAGCTCTGAGTACCTGGCCCTCTGCAGGCCCCACCCCTGGGCTGGGGCTGAGAACATTGAAGGTTGGTACCAAAGGACTGTGTGAGGCAAGAAAGACAAGCTGGTGAAGGAACCCCTGGACCTGATCTCCAACTCAACCAGTTTTCTGGAAATGGAGAGTCCCTTCAGTCCCTTGCCTGGGACCAGGGCACAGGCTCCCAGCACTGGTTGAATAGGGTGGTCTTGGCTCCTGAGACACTAGATAGGAAATGGGATGGTTAGCCTTTTGGCTGATATGTGTGTGAGCCAATCTGTAAAGCCCTGCCTGCGTCAGGAGGAGCTGGAGCCCAGCCTGTCCCCAGGCTGGCCACAAGGGGGCACTTAATCCCTAAGTAGGCACTCAATGTGAGTAGCCTCTGCAGACACCAGACCCTCTGCTCCCCACTGGGCACTGACTGCTCCCAACTCCACCCATTGCACTTTTGATCCCTCTCGATTTTTTCCTCCTTTAAAAGAGAAAAAAATTTTTTATTTTGGAGTAATTCTAGATTTACAGAAAAGTCAGGTAGTACCATTTCTGTATACTCTTGATCCAGCTTCCCTTAATGATTAACATCTTACATAACCATGGTCCTGCCCCCCCTTTTTATGCCCAGCTTGCCAGTATAGGCCAGTTGCCAGGAAGGCCCATGTGGCCTGGGTGTGGAAACACCTGTATTAGAATCATCTCTGCCCCAGCTCCTACTGGGTAACCAGTACCACCAGAAAAGCTGTGGTGTACACAGTCCCCTGGCTTCAAGTACCCAGGGAGGCTGTCATGGCCCAGGACTCAGGTAGCATGGGCTGCATCCTAATGGCTCAGCCAGGGCAGTATGGGAGCTCTCAGGCAGGTTCACCCACTGGGTGGCAGGGATGGGGACACGTGGCAGATTAGAAGGTGTGAGGAGCAGAAGCCCCAGGGCTGGGTGGTGTCCTGGGGCAGACTAGGCCTGCAGCTTAGTGCAGCAGGCACCCTCTAAAGGTGCAGTACCTCAGACTCTGCAGGTAAGCAGGGCATCTAGGCAGATACAGTTGTAAGATATGCAATTTCTGGGTCCCACCGCGGGTGCTGTGAGGAACCGTGAGGCCTTCCTCCTGGGCCAATCATCCCTGCTTTTGGTGATGGAAAGAAAAGCAAGGAAAACACAAGTCACTCCTACCTCCGCACCTACCCTCCCACACACGCACTCTTCCACTCCCATCTTCTCAACAGTCTGGAAGCATAGGTTCTGTCCTCAGCTAATGCAAGGAAAAAAGTCATAAGGGCTTTGGAAGACTCGGTGCTCCAGGAAATAAGTGACTCGGGTTTCTAAGGTATGTATAGCACTAACTACCCCTATCAAGGTTGATGCAGCCCTCTGGCTTGAAGTCCTCTGTTTTGTAGCCAGACTGATTATTTCTAACCTCTGTGTAAGCACTGTCTGGGAGTAATCAGCTCAGTCTCTACTGCCCCAGGTTGTGGAGTATGGCAGGTGAAATAAGCCCTGGCAAGGACAAACTTGACTAATGGAGAAAGGTGATAGAGGAAGCAAGACTGGGACATTTTTGTTTCCCTGACTAAGCTACCTGAGGTTCAGTGGTTTTGAGAGGAAGAAGGGCTGGGAGCAGGGGAAGCAGTGAGGAGACAGGTGTCCCGCAGGGTTGTGAAGATCAAGTGGTGCTGAAAGGCCCTCAGCACAGGTCCAGGCACATCGTGAGCACCTCTGTAAACACCAGTTTAAGACAGCCTGCAGGACCTGGCACATAGCAACCCAGCCTCGGGCTGGGTCTCAGGCCTGGGTTACACAGGCTGTTTCCAGAGCTGGCAGAGGAGGGGGACTTTATTTCCCAGGGGCAGCAGAGTGGCAAGGAGAATACAGCAAGAGATTATTCAAGGGGGTCCACAGCCAAATGTGTTCTCAGTTTCCCTGTCCAACACTACCCATGCAGGATCAGGGGAGGCTGGGAACTTGGGCAGGTGGCAGGTGACACCCTGCTGTGGTGATCCCAGAGTTTGGAGTGCCCAGGCCTTCAGTGGGCGGGGTGGGCTCTGGCTGGAGTGAGAGAGGACTGTCCTGGAGCCCATTCACTCCTGTGCTCCTCCTGGTCCCTGTGCTATCCCAGTTGGGGCCTGAATTCACATCCTGCCTCTGGCTGGTCCTGTGCTGAACAAGAGACTTGACCTCTCTTAAGTCTTGAGTTCCTTACCTGTGAAATGGGAATGATGGTAACATCTATCTCAAAGTTACTCTTAAGACTAAATCAGGTCATGTGCCTTACCAGACCTCAGAAAAATAAATGGGTTGTCGCCTCCTCTTTGACTAGGCTTGCCTGGTGGTGGGTCCTGTCTCCCAGACCCTGAACAACTTTGTCTGTGTTGAGAGGGGCCAAATGAAAACAGGCTGAGATTAGACCCGTGCCGTGAGAGAAGGGAAAGGGATGTCTCTGTGGAGGGCGGCTGATACAACAGAACCTGGACAAGCTCACACTAACCCAGCGTGTTCTAGCTACTATACCAGGCTCCAGAGAGAAGAGTTGCCAAGAGAGGAGGTATAAAAATAGATACACAAAAATAGAACTAAAAGATGATTGCCAAAGGACTGGTTTAATTTATAAGATTCATGTATTCATGAACTTTCAAAAAGTTTAAGATCCTTACTGCTTATTACTGAGTTTGATGATGGTTGTTTTGAGATTTTCTTAAAAGTGGCTGCAGATCCTCTGAGGCCAAGGTCAACCGTCAGACATTCTAATGGGAAGCGAGGCTGACGTGAGCCAGAGCTCACGAGTAAAGGGTGGTTGGGGGTCCTTCTTGATCTGGGGATTTGTTTGGCACTCAGATCTCTTAATACAGCGCTTAGCCCTGACAGGGCTCAGATTTCCTACTCCATTCTGAGGAAACGCAAGAGTTCCAGGCTCCAGCCATAGCCTCCCACTTGCCTAGGTTTTCATCCTGCCTACCATTGCTTTGTGCAAAAGTTTAGAGGCTGGAGCACATTCTGCATTGGCCAGGTATGAAAACCAAGATTCTTGGTTAATCTTTTAAAGCCTAAAGCCCCTTTTTAGAAGATTTTAGTTACTCTCTTGCTCTTGGGAGATGGCCTAGCTGTATCTGAAGAAATGCCCCCCAGTTCCCCTGTAGGATTCGGGACAGAGTGCTGCCTGGTTTATAAACCAAGTAGGGTTAGCCAACTCTGGCCAGAGAGCAATGGACATTTCTTACTTAACTGGCTGCCTTGGTGTGAGTCCATTGGGTAGGTTCCCTAGTGCTTGCCCTCCTGCAGGGATGAATGTCCTTAGGAGGAGGAGGGAAAGTAGTTGAGCCACCCTTCCTCCATTCATCACCCAAGACTGCATAATTGGAAAGGCTGCACAAAGTCTGCTCAGTGGCTTTCAGCTGCTGTACGTAGCTCTCCCTTGGTCTGAGGTGTTGGCCCTGTAGAGCCTGGGGTTTGTGCCAGTTCATTCTCACCCTCTCTCCCCTTCCCCATCCAGTGTATGTGGTGGAAGACCAAAGAAGGGATGACCTGGGCCCATCTACCTGCCTCACAGCCTGCTGGACTGCCCTCTGTTGCTGCTGTCTCTGGGATATGCTCACCTGACCACCCCGGCTCTCCTGTCCTGCCAGCTCTGCCGCCACCGCCAACAAGTGTGCCTGCCCCCATCTCTTCTGATTGCTGAAATCAATGACTAGCTCTGCACAGACACTTCTACCTTCAACGCAGTGGGATTCTAGATTAGCAGGGGCTGCTGCTGTTTAATTCAGTGACTTGATCTTTTTAATGTTCAAATCCATTTCTTATTGGTCCTTCACAAATGTGCTAAATGACTTTCATTTTTTTGGCCAAAGGCTTAGTGACAAAATATATATTGATAATTTTAAAATTATACATTCAAGGTAGTGGCATGATGTAACATACCACTGAATGATTTCTCTGCTGACACCCTGTATGTTTCAATAAATTTGTCTAAACCTCAACTGTCTCAGTTATTCCAGATACAATCTAAGCCCTGGGTTTCTCAGCCACTGTCCAGTATATGATGAGGAGCCGATCTACCTTTTCATTCTGGCTGCTACTAGGGAGGCAGGGTCCAAGGCCAGGTGTCCTTCAGCCAGGTCAAGGAGTCCTCACCGAGCTAGCATTCTCTCCCTAGTCCCACTGAGATATGGACTCACCAAGGAGCCACACTGGCTTTTACCCAGAGCCTAGGAAAGGGCATCTTGGTAACTGTGGTGGCTGCCCCAGGGCCTGCTCTGGAAGGAGAAGCCACAGCTGGGGCTCAGGGCCAGACCTGAGGCTTTCTCTTCCTGCTATCCCCTCCCAGAACCCAACCCCCATCCACTGACACACAAAGAAGAGAGCTGTCATAATACAAACTAGTCAGCCAGGCCATCCATCTCAGTTTTGGCCGCAGGGTGGCGCTGAGCCACCATAGCAGCAAGTCTAATTTTCCTTCTTCAGCTGGCCAGCCCTGAGAGGCACAGTTGACAGGTCCTTGCCTAACCTCGCCTGCCCACTTTCCTTCTGAATCAGCCAGGTGCTGATAAATAACTACCAGCTCTCTCTCTTTAAAAACAAACAAAAAGCCAAGATTTTGTAGCATCACCTGATTTCTGTGGAGTAAATGGTAGGTCCCACCGTAGCTGATTTCAAGCTACCAACGTGATATCCTGAACATGGAGTTGGGAAGACAAGGGCAGGAGTGCACTGCTATGCAGTATTTCCACCATCCAGATACAATAGACTGTTCACCTCAAAAAACACAGATAATGGCCAAATTTAGTAAAGTAATTCGGAAGGGGTAAGTTCTAAATACTTACTAACCTTATTTTTAATATAATTTAATGGTAAATTTACAAACTTAATTTTTAATAGTGGCTACTGTTTAACAACTGGCTTGCAACAAAGTTCCTGAAAATTAAATAATTGGCTCTCCCGAGCCGGTACAAGCCAGCGCCAGCACACCACTGCCCCCACGCCTCCAGGAGGCCTCAGGATTGTAATGTCCACCCTATGAACTGACCAAAGGGAGACCGTCTTGGAGTGCTGCTGGTTTATTACCAGATTTTCTTTTACAATGTTTGGGAGGAAGTGGGAAAGGAATCTTTAGGCAGACTGCCACTGAGGCACCACTGTTGTGTTCACTTACATTCAGCTGTGCCCTGCTCTCCTTTTCCTTATCTGCATACTACATGGAGGCTCAGAAGTTGAGGGGTTTACCTAAAGGAACAGAAAAAAGAAGGCAAGGCTTCAATGCAGAAGGAGCAGGCCCACGGCCCTGGAGGAGAACAGGGAGGAGCTGAGGTGGAGATAGCCTCTGCCTCTCTGATCCTGTTCTCATCCATCAGCTCAAGAAAAGCAGACTTAGCAGATTGGGACAGATGTCTTTTATTGGTCTGACCAGCGTGACTAGTCGTAGGCCCAGGAAGAGCTCTCCTATCTGTCCCGGCTCCCATCTTCCCTCTCCTGGGGGTTCATGACTCACCCCCAGGGAAGAAGGGTGGCAGGCAGAGCCAGGATAAAAAATACAGGGATGGGATCTGAAAGGGGCTCCAGGTGATGCATAAAACATAGGGTTACCAGACCATCCAGATAAACTGTCCATCAGGCAGAGCAGAAGCAGTTTCCCTATACAGGCCCCTGGCCAGGAATGGCAGGGGTCAGGAGGAAGAGCTTCCCTAGAGGCTTCCTACTGTGCCCTTCGTGCCATCAGCATCTCCCGGATATTGTCCTCAGCTTCCTTCACACTCCGCTCCAGGTAGGATTTTTTCTGCTGCAATATGAGAAGGAAATAAGGGTTAGGACCAGGGGGAATGTGCCAAGTTGGCAGATGCAGCTTCTGTGCCCAATGGTTATGGCTTCTCTGTGACCAGTGACTTCCAGGAGCCTATTGTCTATTGGGAGCCAAGTATACACACCTGCCCAGAGTGTTCCCCCACCCTGACCACTGGGCACAGGGAGGGGGTTGCTCGGTACAGGAAGCAGGAGTGCTCTCTGGATGGCAATAGCACTCTTCCCCCAGAAGGAAGTAGACTCTAAAAACAGGCGTCTTGGTACATGAAGTTATACCAGACAGACAAAGGCCAGGAAATTCCAGGACAAAGCTCTGGCCCCATAACAGATTGTCTCTCAAGGTTTTCCACGGCCCAGGCCAGGCGCCTGTAGCTGCCACTGCTGCAAAATGGACAGCATACCCTCTGCTCTGTCCAGCAAGATGATAGATAGGCTGCATCACACGTCTCACCAAGGCAGATGAGTCAAGATGAAATCTGCTTTTCTAATGAAACTGTTGCCTGCCAGGAATCCAGGACAGTGACACTGAGTAAAACAGACCTTTTGCGAGTTTACCTCCTACCCCATCTGGGTCCTAAATTTAAAATCTCAACTTAAGACAAAGAACTTTACTTTCAGGAGCCACATGTGGACCAGGATTAACAAAAGATTAGTCAAAGGAAATTATGTGTGTACATTATTTTCCCTGTGGTCACCCCAGAAGTATGGTGGCTTCACCACTGGTCCCTGCCCTGAGGACACCGTTGTGGCTGCATTCCCACTTAACAGACATGAAATGAAGTCTCCCTTTTTGGGGAATACTCAAAATAATCCCCTCCCAGGGTGCATGTGACTGAGCCACACTAGAGCCAGAAATGCAGAGCCCTAGCCCAGATGCAGCCAGTGCCCTTCCCTCACCCCTCCTCCCTTCTTCACCCAAGCAGCTGGGGGTTCACTTTGACTACTGAAGTGCCCAGGTGACCTGGGGAAGCCAGGGAAAGGCTGGGGCAGAGGGCAGGTAAGCAGCCTGGTCTCAGGCCTTGCTTGGGAACTGATCCCCAACCTCTGAGACAGGAAAATGGAATGGAGTGCTTCTATTACCTGAGGCCTTCACCAATAAACCTCTCAGGTGCCCCTTCTACATATCCCTGCCTCTAACTTCTCCCACTCTCTGTCCAGATATTTTTTAAATGATAACATTTAGAGACTTTATAGTTTCCTTTAGGTGCCAAATGCTGAGGCATCCACAGTATTTTTTAGTAAAATTTTATTGAAGTATAGTTGATTCACAATGCTGTGCCAATTTCCGCTGCACAGCAAAGTGACCCAGCTACACACATAAATATTCTTTCATGTTCCCCTCCACCATGGTCCATCATGGGACACTGAACATAGTTCCCTGCGCTACATAGCAGGACCCCACCGTTTATCCATCCTATATAATAGTTTGCATCTGCCAATCCCACAAATCTTTATCATAGTTCTTATGTGAACTTCTGGTTCCTATTTGTCTTCTAACTTCAAATTTCTTGAAGGCTAGAAAGAGCCCGATCTCTTTACTCAGCTCCCATCTGTCCAACTTGCACACAATTCCTTACAAAAGAACAGGAGCTCCACAAAAACTCATAGTGACCATGATAATTCTATGGCTGAGGAAATTTGTTCAATTACACTGCTAAACCTGATATAGTCCTATCACTGTGATATCAGAGTGGGAACTTAAACTTCCTTTGATAAACAACTTGTGGTGAGTAAGAAAGAGGCAAATACTAGTAACTCCTGATACACAACTGAAGAATGTACACGTACTAAGTGTTGTGCAGCAGCTAGACAGCAAGTGCCATGCACCATTCTGGGCACCTTTTGGGTCCCAGCCCTGTAGGAATCTAAGGAAAAGGCTTGTGGAGCAAGTGGAGTTCTATCCCGGCAGCAGTCAGCCAGTGCTCAGGAGCCCAGGCCTGTTGCATTCCATCTCTGCCAACTTGCTGCCCCAGCTAGCAAAACCATAAACTTGGAGCATCAGCAAGAGCTTTTCTCCCTACTGCCCAGGCCTCTGGCCAATCAAATTCAGGTTGTATTCTCAGCTTTAAAATTCTTCATTCTGTCACATCTCTTCCTTCTATCTTCCACTTCCAGTTTCATTACTTTTTCATGATTTTTTACTACTGCATATCCTAAAGTCTTCAAGTCTCAAAAATAATGTAAAATGAACCTGTCTTTAAATCTTTAGTTTAAATAGACTTACTGGACATTAAAAAAATTTTTTTTCATCCCAACAGATGGGGCATCTCTAGCACAGACCTGCTTTCTAACTGTATTTCAATAGTTCCTGTCTCATCCTCAAACATACCTAAGCCCAGAAGACCCTCATAGTCAAACCCGGACCAAAGCACATGATGTGGGTTGAACTGTGTCTCACAAAAAGACATGACGAAGTCCTAACCCCCGGTACCTGTGAATGTGACCTTATTTGCAAATAGGGTCTTTGCAGATGTAACCAAGTTAAGATGAGGTCATACTAGATTAGGGCAGGCCCTAAATCCAATGATTAGTGTCCTTCTAAGAAGGCCACGTAAAAACAAAGGGATACACAGGGGAAATGCCATGCGTTGATAGAGGCAGAGAGTGGAGGGTTGCATCTGCAAGATTAGAAAGGCGCCAAGGATGGCCCACAACCACTATAAGCTAGAAAGAAGAAAGGAAGGAGTCTTCCCTAGACCCTTCAGAGAGCATGGCCCTGCAACACCTTGATTTTGGACTTTCAGCCTCCAGAACTGTGAAAAAATAAATTTCTGTTGTTTTAAACCACCCAGTTTGTGGTAACTTGTTATGCAGCCTTAGGACACCAATATAGCACCTGAAATGAAGGATGCTCCCAGAGACAGAGTTTATCCCAAGGTTCTTTTGGACCCACAGCTTCTATCCACACTGAATCACAGAGGCCTAGGTAAGGATCCCTAAAAGTTAGAATACTGGAATTGTACTTATCCCAGAAATAACTGTCATAGAATTGACCCAAATACAAATGAGACCATCAGAGAGAATGGAAAAAATTAAGGAACCAATGACTAAGTTAAACTTTTTCTTCCTTGAATCTCCACAGCTTAAAACCACTAGTCAAATCAGAAACTCTGTGGACCCTGCTCTTCCCCATTCCTGTAAATAACAACTCCATTGCTGCAACTCAAGACAAAAACTTCAGTGTCATCCTTGAATCTTCTTTCTTTCACATCTGACATCCAATCAAACAACAAATCCTGTCAGTGCTATCTCAAAATGTATCCAGAATCTGACCTTAATGAAGAGCCTCCTAAGTGGTCTCCTTTCTTCTGTCCTTGACCCCCTTCAGTTTCTTCTCCACACAGTGGCCAGAGTCATCTTTCAACATTTAAAACCTTCCAATGGCTTTCCATCTCTCTCAAAATAAAAGGCAAAAGCCTTTTCAAAAAGCCACGTACAGTCCTGCTCTAAGCTGACTCTGACCTCCCGTCCCACGACTCCCTCTCTCTCACTCATTCAGCTCCAGCCACACTGGCCTCCAAGCTGTTCCTCCAATCCACCAGCTATGCTCCTGCCTGTCCTTTGCCTTTGGGTCTCTTTGTGTAGGAACTCTCTTCCCCAGATATCTACATTACTTGCTCCTTCACGTCCTTCAGGTCTTTCTCAAGTGTCACCTTATGGGAAAGGCCTTCTTGATCATATGCGGCTCCATACTCTCTATTCTCCTCACCTTGATTTTCCTCCTTAGCACCTATCGCCACCTGAAGCGGTATTTGTCTGTCTGTCTGCCCTTATGAGAAGGAAAGGTCCATGAGGGCAAGACTTTGTTCTACTCACTAATACAGTCCCAGTGTCTAGAAGAATCGCTGGTTCATAATAGGAACTCAATAGTTGTTGAATACAAGTGCATTTATCGTGGGAAATGATGCCTTACTGATTTACTTGTACACACACTCCTTTTTAGTTTTCCCTCCCAACCTGAATGAGGAATACCCATCAAAGGAAGCAAAGGCAAAAAATGACCATTCTCCTTCAAGGTGGTTTTCAGTTTTTGACATTGCCCTCTAACCTCTGCCCCTAGATAAACACAGGTTTAAAACTCAGACCTCACTGATCCTGATGGGGACATGAAAACCTTGCTCTCACAAACAGGCCCTAAGGGTCAAAGCCCTTACACTTTATTATCAGGTCAACTTGTAAAACCATAAAACAAACCATCCCCATTTCCCACGTCCTGGAGTAGAAAATCCTTGAGAAACTGCTCCATGTGATGTCAGTGTCAGGGCCGCTGTGCACTACAAGGGGATAATAATTGCTGTGGAAACTCTAGGAGGCATGTGAAACCCCCACCTTCCATCAGGAGTCCTGGGAAGGCATTTGCTGGCCTCACTGCAGCACCTTTCCGTCTTACTGAGCAATCTCCCTCAGAACCCGGTCTGTAGGAAATTCTCTCCTGGCATCAAACCACAGAGCTCTAGGTGCGGCAACATTCTTGTGGGGCCTTGTCCTGACGTAAAATTCTGAGATTTCCTGTGGGGCTCAGCACGGCCAGGGAAATGACATTGTTGGACTTATTGCTCATCAGCCTGAAGTTCTTCTTTCCGGGAGTCAGACTAAGGGGCTGGTGTTTCATTCTCGTCCTCTCACAAAGGAAAGAGGCTCAAGTCCCTAGAACTTTTCCGACATGACACAATGTCTCAAATAGACTCCTGAGGTAATTCATCTCGTGACACTATCTCTATAGACTTTTCTTCTTTTCTTAGGAACTTTATCTCTTTCTCTAAATTAATATTTTTCCTGTTTGTATTATCTTAGGGTATAGAAAAGTCTTTTCCCCTCTCACCTTTTATTTCCCCACTCGTAAAATGAAGATTTGGGTAACACCAAATTAAAAACTCAAGAGCTTCAATGAATCTCATGTTCTCTCAGTCTGCAGAACTGTAAAATGGCCAGAGGGGGCCAGCTGCCCATAATGGGGAAGTCTAGCAAGAGGCCAAGAATTCACTGAAGGCTGAGGAGGCATGTCTTGGCGGCCAGGGTAAAATGTGAAGAAGGCAGGGCAACAAGAGGAAGAAGAGAAAAACAAAGGCAGTGCAGGGGCACAATGAGAGAACTCAGAAAGGGAAATGAGACACGGATGGGCAGAGCTCTGAAAATGCAAGCGCTACAACAGCCTGAATGGGTGAGGAGCACTCACCAGAGGCAGGAAAGGCAGGCCAAACATGACCAGGAATTTGAAGATAAGAGACAAGTGATCCAAGGACACACGTCCACTTGTGAACTCATCTGGGTTTATCCACTTCACCATTAAGGACACAACTAGGCTACAAGGTAACTGCTGAACTACATATGGCTGGGAGACAAGCTGAAAGAATGAGAAAGCAATTTTAGGCATGGAGCAGGAGAGTAAAGGAAATCTAAGAAGGGGTTACTGTCTCTGCATCTTTTAGAAACTGCTTTCAAGACATCTTTCAGAGGTTCCTCTGCTGAAAGACAGGGACAAAAGACTTGGATCAAGCTGAGCAATGACCTTGGTTTTTCTCCCAGATGTTCTTTTACCTACCTGCTAAAGAGACTCTGACACTGCTACCGGATGGGGTCAGACTCCCAAATCCCACCTATGATCACATGGCTCAATGTACCCAAGATAAACCTCTGCTCTACTCAAGTACCTTATAGCAGAGGTATACCAAGTGGTGGTGGTGGGGGGAGAGGGTGGATTCTTATTTCTTCCAAATGATAGTGTTTAGCCTTTTAGTCCACCTAAAGTTTATGTGATCTCTATCTACTATTGCCCTCCCTAACACATAAGCTTCATTTAAGTCCCAGAGAAAGACCAGTACATCAGACAATCTGAGAAAGAAAGAAAACAAGCTCACAGGTAAATGAAGAGCAAGGAGAGGCAACTGTTCCAATGCATATGGCAGAGATCAGGCTTCAGCCAAAGAATCATTATATTTATAGGCACCGAGCTTAAAACGATAAGCCAATAATCATGTCAAGTGATAAACAGCTGATGTAGGTAGGGACATTTGGCTCAAAGAATATTAAGGGGAGAAGGAACCCAATCACTAACTTAAATATCTAAAACAATGGCTCTTAAAGTATGGTCCCCAGACCAGCAGCACCAGCAACACTGGGGAACTTGTTAGAAATGCACGTTCTTGGGCCCCAACCCAGACCTACTGAATCAGAAACTCTAGGGGTGGAGCTTGGCAATCTGTTTTCACAAGCTCTCCAGGTGATTCTGATGCAAACTGAAGTTTGAGAATCTTCAAAAGTGGAAGTCAGCAAAATTCTTCTATAAAGGGCCAGATAGTAAATATTTTAGGCTTTGTGGGGTTGTCTCTGTCACAACTACTCAATTCTGCCACTATACTGCAAAAGCAACACAAAAAACGTGCAAACAAATGGGCATAGCTGTGTTCTAAAAAAAACAAAAACAAGCGAGCCAGATCTGGTCAGCAGGCTACAGTTTGGCAACCTCTCTTCTGAAAAAAGAGGGAGCCTTAAAAGGTAGAACTGAATCTAGCACGTAGGGATTTTAACTTTCCATGCAAGTTGCCTAATGAAAGCATAAATTTCCATCCATGCATCGTTCCATTCATTCATTCAAGCCTACTGCCAAACCATTTCTCCTCTTTTTTTCCTCCAAAAACCCTGGTTCTTGAAGTTTGTAGCATCATGGTGTACCATTCTCTTCTCCCTTCCTCGCTGCTGCAATCTCCCAATCTCCCAATATCCTGGGTACTGCCCCTCATTCATCGGAGGCTCACTGTCTTCCTCTCCACCACTGCTGCACCACTTGAGGTGACTTCAACAAGAATGGAGATGATCCATCCAATACCATGACCTTCTCTCCCCTCACAATTTTTACTTTACCCCACCTGAGCCACCCAGCCCACGTTCATACCCTAGAGATTTGACAACACCAGTAACTGCACCACCTCCAGAATTTCAATTTCACCGCCACTACTTCCTATTTTTCCAGGTCATTTCGATCTGGTAACTCTCCCTCCAGCACTTCTTCAACCACATCACTCAACAAGTTTTTCATTATTCATTCTGCTTCCATGACCTTCTCCCCTCCCACCCAGCTCAGCTTCCACAGTCCATCATTTATATTTATTCCCCTCTGAACTCCCTTTTGCCCCTCTCTCCCTCTGTTGCACTTCCCTGGCAAAATACCAACCCAAGCTAAACCCAACCATCTACCTACTCCATGTTTGTACCCAAATGGCTGAATGTTGCTGGAGAAAAACACTTAAGTGTGCTGCATGGTTTTACTTTAAATTCAGAACTATGAATCTCAAATAGGCACTCACCAGTGTCCAGAAATTCGATTAAATTTTCTTAATATATTAAATTCTCTGCTCTCCAGGGCTTCCCTGGTGGCACAGTGGTTAAGACTCCGCCTGCCAATGCAGGGGACACAGGTTCGAGCCCTGGTCCGGGAAGATCCCACATGCCACGGAGCAACTAAGCCTGTGAGCCACAACTACTGAGCCTGCACTCTAGAGCCCGTGCGCCGCAACTACTGAAGCCCGCATGCCTAGAGCCCGTGCTCCGCAACAAGAGAAGCCACCACAATGAGAAGCCCATGCACAGCAACGAAGAGTAGCTCCCGCTCGCCACAACTAGAGAAAGCCTGCATGCAGCAACAAAGGCCCAATGCAGCCAAAAATAAATTAATTTAAAAAAATTATCTGCTCTCCAAAGCAACTATTTCATACTTCATCTTGTCTCCTCAAATCTCCTATACTCTCTCCTCCCCTCTCATTCCCAGCTGAGAAAATAGCAGCAATCTGATGAGAATTATCTCTTTCCACTACCAAATCTACCACCTGACCTACACCTATACATATACTCTCTCCTTTCCTCGTGTTAAAATGGATAGAGGGGTTGCGTTTTGATAGAAGCAGAAACACAACCCTTCCACTTGGGTGCTGAATCCATCCCCTTCTCAAAAATTTCACTCCCACAGTTATCCTTTTTCTTTCTTCCTAATCTTCAACGTCTCTTTCTCTGCAAGATCCTTCTTGGTAAGGCAAGTCACACACACACACACAAAAAACACCTTTCTTGTCCTCACATTCCCCTGTAGGTACTGCCTCCTTTCTCTCCTCCCCTTCTTGCAAAACCTCTTGAACCAATTGTTTAGTAGTTGCCTCCACTTCCTTACCTCCCATTATCTCCTCAAACCTCTCCAATCATGCTTCCCATCTACCCTATTGAACTTACTGTAGTCCAGGTCACCAACGATCTCTATGTTGCCCAAAGCAGTGGTTACTCTCTGTTCTCTTCTTACTCAACCCGTTCTTACTCATCAACAGCATTCAACACAATTCTTGAAATACTTTCCTCTCTTAGCTTTCATGATTCCACACTCTTATTTTCTCCCTACATTACTGGCTACCCCTTCTAAGTTCTCTTTTGCTGACTACTCCTCCTCTGCTCAACTTCAAAATGTTGACATTTTCTGGAAAGCTGTCCTTAACTTCTCTCCATCACTCTCTCTTAGAAACCCTCATCTAGTCTCATAGCTTTAAACATCATTATGACTTGCAAATTCACATCTCCAACCTAGACCTCCCCTTAATTCCAGACTTACACATCAAATTGCTTATAAAACATATTTTCCTGGTTGTCAAACCCAAACTTAACATGTCTAAAACAAGCACAACTGATTTATAGTCACCCCATACCCTCCCAGTCTTCTCCATCTCAGTGAATGGCAGTCATCCAATTGCTCAATTTAAAAACCACAGAGACAAAAAAATACAAAAGCCAACAGAAGCCATCCCTGATTCTTCTCTTTTCCTCGAACCCAATAGCCCCCCGCAGCCACCCATCAGTCTTAACTTACTTCCAAATATATCCGGAAACCATCCTCTTCTTTCTATCCAGCTCCACTGCTACCATCCTAGCCCAAGCCTCCATCATCCTCGCCTGGATATTTGTCATGGATATTTTAACATGTAATTCAGGTTACTTTCTGCTCAAAACCCTTGAAAGTCTTCCCATGACACTTCGAATAAAATCCAAACTCCTTAACCTGGGCAATAAGGCCCTGCATGATCTGGTCCCTGCCAACCACTCCAACCTTATTATGACTCTTCCCCTTTTCACTTGCTTAAACAATTCCACCAAACTTTTTCCAACCATAAGACATTTGCATCATCTGTGCCTTCCACCTGGAATGTTCTTCCTCTGGATACTTTTAAGTGGCTAGCTGCTGCTTTTCATTCAGATCTTAGCTGAAATTTCACCTTTTCAGAGAGGCCTCCCCAGTAACTCTCTAAAATATCACCTTTACTACATGATATTTTCTTGCTTATATCTTTACTGTCTGTATCTGAATGTAAGTTCCATAACAGTAGGGAATCTTCTCTGACTTGATTAAAGCTTCATCCTCAGTACCAAGAACTGACATAATTAATTTAACCAACATTTATTGAGCACTCAATATATGTTAGACCCAAAGAGCACTGGGATTAGGGCAGTGAACAAGTCAAACACTTATTCACAGAGATTACGCTGTTGCAGGGCACATAGACGTTTAACTACCACTGCAATAAGGGCTCCAAGGGAAAAGCACAGTGTCTAATAGAGGAAACACCTGGTATAATCAAGGAAATCACAGAAGCACTTTTGAACAAGCTCTGAAGGATGAGTAGGAATTAATAAAGTGGAGAGGTTAGCATGGGGAAAGAGCAATTCCAGGCAAATGGAGCAGCAAGAGCAAAGGTCAAATGAAGCAAGACATGTTTGGGAACTAACTAAATGACAGCCAGTGAGGCTGAAGTACTGAAGTGAGGGGTGGGGCAGGGAGGGATAGATAATATAGAAGGATGAGGCTGGTGAGACTGAGTCAGATCATACAGGGTCACAAGCCATATTAAAAATTTGGTATTTATCTTAAAGATGATGAAAAGCCACAAGGTCTTAAGCGGGAGAAACAAAAACGTCAAATTTCCATTGAAAATAAAAAATTACTCTGGCTGCAACACAGAGAATGAGTTAGAGCAGAGCTTCCTGCAGAAAGCCCAGTCAGTCATGAATGGGTAATAGATGTGTCCAAGATATTGATCCTTTTAGTCCCTAGAGTGGCCGGGTGCATTCAGGGCAGCCAAAGCCCCCCTGGGCAGTTGCCTCCACCTTGAGCACCCTTTGTCCACTTACCCCAGTGAATCATGCAAATACTCCTCTGGGTGCTGTGGTATAAAAAGGGTTGGGAAGCACTGGGTTAGAGAATACAAGTGTGAATGTTGAGAAACCTACTAGGAAGCCATTGCAATAATCTTGGAAAGAGATGACAGTATCTTAGTGGTGGCAATGGAGCTAGAGAAGAATAGATTCAAGAAATATTCAAGAAAAAAATCAACAAGAGGACTTCACCAAGTCCTTCACCATAACCTTCATTATTTATCAGAAGTTAGGAGGTGGGGGTGTCAAGAATACCTCCCAAGAGGACCAGGTTTGGAAAAAAAGATGATAAGTTTAGTTTTAGACACATTGAGTTTAATGTACCTGTGAAACATCCAAGTGAGATGTGAGAAGAGAAACAGATTGGGGCAGAAACTAACACACCATTGTAAAGCAACTATACTCCAATAAAGATATTTAAAAAAAAAAAAAACAGATTGGGTCTGAAGTTCACAGAAGAAGTCTGGGCTAGAGATACAATTTTACATATAGGTAGTACTTGAAGCCATGAGAATGAAATTCCTAGAGAAGGAACTCAGAAAAAGAGGACTTAGCCTTATAAAAGTCAACATTTAGTAAGAATGAAAGGAAGAGGAAGAACCAGCAAGTAACACTAAAAAGGAGGGACACTGTGTCATAGAAACCAAAAGAAGAGTAGTTCAGGAAAAATGATGAGATGACTAGAAATCACTGGATGCTTTCAAGTAGGAACCATGACAAAAACATGTCCGAAATGGTTGGGGGCAGGGGAGGGGAGTGCTCCATCAAGTGGCCTCTAGGATATCTTCCAACTTTAAAAAGTCTAGGGAATTCCCTGGCGGTCCAGTGGTTAGGACTCCAAGCTCTCACTGCTGAGGGCTTGGGTTCAATCCCTAGTCGGGGAACTAAGATCCCACAAGCCACGTGGTGCAGCCAAAAAAATAAAAATAAAAAGTCTATAGCTCTTTGAGACCTGACCCTAAAACTTCATGAAGGAAAACTACCCAATATTTTAATTGTCACAGATGAGCCCTAAGAGTATGTGTACTGTAGTGTCAGGATAAATAATTTCACCTCCTAACTTCAAAGGAGACACTGGGCTTTGTACAGATCCAACACAAGGGTTGTAGAAACATCAGTATAATTACGCTCAAGGAAATTATGAGAAGGGCTGAAATGCTATAGTCAGGAAATAAAGATGCAAAAAAAATGTCCTTCAGAGACCACACAATGCCACAACTGAGAACTGTGTGTTGTATAAATCTATTAACAGTATACTAAACATGACAAGTATTTGATTCAGGATCTGCGTAAAAGAGATCAGAAAAAGGATGCACAAAGACCACTACCAATATCACAACCCTGAGGTCTTTGATTCCTTTCTAAAACAAACCAAAAAACCCTAAAAATTATAGCCCTCATAGGACACTATTCTAAGTTCCATCATATATGAGAAATAAATGTACACAGTACATAATAAAGAAGTCTCATGAAAACAAATTTTACAAAAGCAAGACATTTCCTCATATACACTGTTTTACTTCTGGTTCTCCAGGGTCAGAAAGCCAAGTATCTATCAATAGGACTATTAAAACTCTACAAGTCTTCCAAATGAGCAAATAAAACAAGTTTTACTATTTCAGTTGTCTTTAGTTTACTCTAATCTTACAAGAAGAGCAAGAGGATCAAATCAACAGTGTTTACTATGGAGTTTGGCCTGTAGGCATGGTAAAGGGGTAGGTGAATAAAGGTGTGCCTTCTGAGAGCGGAAGTAAGGGCAACACCTTGCATTCTTGGAAGTGAAGGTGTAACTGACTCACCTGTGGCAGCAAGACTAACATGCAAGTATGTGTGGCAAAAGCCTGAAGTCAGTCTGATCCTACTCTCTGCTCCAAGCACGTCCAAGAAATTCTATTTTCTTATAACTCGACAACAAAAAAATACACAACCCAATTAAATAATGAGCAAAGGACCCTCAAACAGACATTTCTCCAAAGAAGATATACTAATGGCCAATAAGCACATGAAAAGATGTTCAACATCATTACTCACTGGGGAAATGCAAATAAAAACCACAACGAGATACTATTGATACTTTACACCCACTAAGATGGCTATAATCAAAAATGGAAAATACGTGTTAACAAAGACATGGAGAAATCAGAACCCCCATATACTGATGGTGGGAAACGTAAAATGATACAGCTGCTATGGAAAACAGTTTGGCAGTTACTCAAGAAATTAAAAAGACAAAATTATCATATGACCCAGCAATTCCACTCTTAGGTATATACCCAAGTAAGAGAAATGAAAACAGGTGTAGTAACAAAAACTGGTGAATGTTGATAGCATTACTCATAACAGCCCAAAAGTAGAAACAACCCAAATGTCCATCAACTGATGAGTAGATAAACAAAATGTGGTATATCCATATAATTGAATATTATTCAGCCATAAAAGGAATGAAGAATTGATACATGCTACAACATTGATGAACCTTGAAAACACTAAGCTAAGTGAAAGAAGCTAGACACAAAAAGCCACATGCTGTATGATCTATTTATATGAATATCCAGAACAGGCAAATCTATAGACAGAAAACAGATGAATGGTTACCAGGAAGGGGAAATGTACAGCAAATGCTTAATGGGTAAGGGGTTTCTTTGGGGGAGGGGGC
Organism: Balaenoptera musculus; assembly: GCF_009873245.2. Taxonomy (NCBI): domain Eukaryota; kingdom Metazoa; phylum Chordata; class Mammalia; order Artiodactyla; family Balaenopteridae; genus Balaenoptera; species Balaenoptera musculus. The sequence continues at coordinate 116,206,006 of NC_045787.1, forward strand.
ACAGTTGGTAATGAATATGTTCTAGAATCAGACAGTAATGATGGTTGTGTTTAAAAACAAGCATGACACAGCAAGTTCCTAATGAATTATTTTCAGAGCAAATTAGTCTTTACTCCACCCAAAGACTGAGAGTAACACATACACAAACCAGCCAGGATAAAATAAACTGACGTACTAATTTCTGAAAATTAACTTTAATGTTATCAGCAGAAGCATTAACATTTAATGAGTTAATAAGGTACTCTGGGAGAGCCAATGGACAAACAAAGGCAAGGAAACTTCTATGTGATCACATTACTACTTTCCAATCAAGTAATTTATTTATACAACTAAAAAAATAGAGATATGGCAACCGGAAACCCATAAAAGGACCTGGAGACAGTGAAAACAAGTAAAAGCTCAAAGCCACTAAAAGCACAGATGCATGACTCATCGGCACCTCCTCTGCTGATTTGTATAGGTCATCAGAGGGTAGAACTGGAGAACTATAAACATACTCTAATATCAAAGGGTTATTTTATAAAGCTTTCAAAAAACCTCAGCTTTCTTTTTACTAAGAAAGAGAAAAGGAAAACTCATAGTTACACCTGTCGGTATCACCAAGAAATCACTGTTCTCTAACTCTAGGCTAAACCTCTAGGTCAGACAAGCAGCCCAGGGCCTTTGCTCATAGCTCTGAGTGTTCTGAGGGGCACTGAGAAGTCAGGTCACATTACCCAGTGGCACTTCTCCATCCAGGGTGATAAGGGGCTCACAGCATGATGAAATCACTCTATAGACCAGGCGTCACAGCTGCCCCTTGTCCCAACTCCACACCCACCCAGGTTACCATGGAACTGGTACAAACAAATAGTTTAATATGCTATTAGCTCTGATCTAAGTAGCTGACATAACACCAATTAAATTTATAATGACACTGGAGTAATAAAAGAGCACTTGGCACACTTCTCTTTGCAAACATGATTCAAAGGGTGGTTTTCCTTTTGCCCCTTCTTCAATTTCTAGCTGCTAGGCCACTTAGAAGCCACTTAACCTCTTTACTCAAAGAGTTGGTGTTTAGGGGTTTATCATTTTATAAGAAAAGGACCACTAATATTAGAACTAGCTACTGGGAGTATCCAACCATGGCATAGGAATCCTCATTTCTTTCTGAGTAAAAGTGAATGATAAAGTGGTTGGAATCTAGAATCCTGGGTTCCCACTCAAATCTCCCTCTCTTTCTGACTAATTCTGGTTCTGGCTCTGTGAAGGGCACATGATCTCCATTTCTAACACATGGGCAGAGGCCACCTAGTTTAAGAGATTGGCTTCACCACAGAATCCATGGCTATGAGGAAATGAGAGCAGCAGATATTATTAAGTGCACCAACCTGCTGGCGCTTGCATCCTTGAGCCCACTGACTAGTCTTACCAATGTCTCTATTTATGCTGCATATGGAAGGAGTCATCAGGCCTTTTGGCCACTTTTACATGCTATACATTAAAGCTATCAACAATGGGTCCTTTGATGTTACATGTTCTTATGGAATACCCTACAGCAGTTAAACTGAGTAAACTACATATATTTATTAGTGTGGGTAGAGCACACACATACAAAAAAAGCAAGTTATTGAAAGACATGAACACTATGATATCATCTGTTAAAATGAGATGTTATAAAACATGGATTGGAAAGATATACCTAATACCTGATAGATTTCTTCTGGTGAGTGGGAATGAGACTAACGTGGAGCCAGGAGGCAAGTTACAAAGGAGACTTCAATTTCATTAGCATGGTTTTATTTTTGTAAAAAACAAACAAAAATATATATTACAGTATTCTAACATTTGTTAGTTCTGGGTGGTGAGTACACAGGTGTTTGTTAAATTAGCTTTGTACGTTTGTGTATCTTTATTTTTTTCCCAGTTAAAAAGAAACCTTTATCTTATAAGTACATGGTGGCAATATGCTCAATCAGTAGTTACTAAGCATCCATAATATGCAAGTAAAAAAATCCTGCATTTACCGAGTATTTACTGTGTGCCAGGCTCAGTCTCAAGTGATTTACATGTATTATGTTATGGGGTAGGTACTTTTTGTAAGAAGGGAGACATGCTGATCCTCTTCACCTCCAGTTTTCATCAGCTATCAGTCCTGGCCTCTTCAATCTACTCTCAGGAAGACTACTAGCTTTTCCTATTGGTGTGTTTGGAAAAAGCAATTACGGCTCAACTCCTTCCGCTCTGCCAGGATCTGCCTGCTTGCAGAAGGTACACATTTTCCTCATAAGTTTGACAGATATGCTCTGCCTGCCTCTGCAGAGACAGACCTGTGGTTGTCCCACGCTTCCAAAGATTTGCTGGGTAGCTACATCTAAATTTGTATGCTTAATTCTGGATCAGTATTAGAAACCATTATTACTGCTGCACACCTAAGCCACATCCTTCAACCTAAGCTTTATCAGTTATAAACGTAAAATACATTTAAAATTTTCATATAGATTTGCCTTTCAGTTGATTCCATACTTAAGCAGGAAATAAAAGGGTTATTTATTGTCCCCATCCATCAACCCTGCTGTTGCTGCTGTTTTACAGAAGAGTATATTTAGGCTTGGAGACACTAAGTAATTTACCCAAGGTGGTAGTATGTGGCAGAGTCAGAGTTCAGATTCATATTCATTTGATTCCAGAGCTCATATTCTTAATAATTATGCCAAGGCATTATGCTATGCATATCAGAGCAAAGAAAAGCAGTACCAATTACTTGCTAAGAATTTGTAAGATGAACTCAAACAATATTCTAAAGGTTGAAGCTTTTCTTAGTATATACTGAAAGAGGGTAGGAAAGTATGTTTGTATATGCATATGTGTGAGTGTATACAAGGAACCGTGAAAAGTACTAGTTATTATAAAATTCTTTTAGGGAACTTTTAACCTTCAACTCTAGTAGGCATGTTGGCTTCCACCCATTAAGTACCCCCTCCCTCAAATTTTACTCAAGAAACCACAGATACACAGCAGGGTTTCTAATCTCCTGTGCTTTAAATGAACTATGTTGAACTACTCCCTACAGTGTAGTTCCCCCAGACAGCATGCTCAGCTCTGAGATTAACTTGATGTCAGTCTCTACATTCTGCAATCCCTCCTCAGAGAAAGCAAACCTTCCCTCCGCAGACCAGGCCTCCCTAGCTCCAGGTCAGTGCTAGTAAGAGAAAGCCACAAAGCACTTGAAACTTAGGTCTAACTGAGCTGACAGCCCCTGCTGTCAACACAAAACCAAGGGCCTGCACAGCCCCCTAACCATGGAGGAAGTTGGTCCCATCCCTTCAGCTTGGCCCCTTCACAGCAGAGGCTTGCCCATGTGGGTGTTCACTCAGTTCTCTGGACTCACACTGCACTATCCACACCTCTGTAAAGAGCTTTTACATCCTGCTGCAGTGCCCCTGGCTCAGTCTGTGAACCTTGTTTATACCTCCTGTACCTACCTTTTCTCCTTAGTTGATCTAATCCAGTCCTATGACTTTAAATGCCACCTATAAACTGACAATTTATAGACAATTCTCAATCTTATTTCATTAGCCTGGAGTTCCGGATTCATATTTCCAACTGTCTATTCAACATCTCTACTTGGGTATCTAACAGCACCTCAAAGATAACAAGGCCCAAACCAAACTTTCAATTTGCATTTAAAATTACTTTTGAAACTTGAAAACTGATTAGGAAACACTGATCTATGAATTATCAATAGTACATATGTTCTCATAAACATTTGGAATCTCTGTGGAGCCCATCACACATGGAATGCTATGTGGAAACCACAGTGAATGAACAGCATTGCACTGGGAATAACTACTTGCCCAGAACAAGGAGTACTTATACAAAGTGAGTAGAAACAATGCTGATTTCATTCATTTTACCCTTAACTTGTTTCCCTTAGGCCTTTCCAGCCTCATTTCTCACTTTAACCCTTCATTCCACCACTCTACTTCCAGACTTCTGTCCATAGTATTTCTTTGATTTGAAATGCTCTCTCCTCTGCCCCAACCCTACGTAGCAAAATTCTAACTGATCTTCAAGGCCCAGCTAAAATGCCTCCTCTCTCATGAACCCATTCCAAATCTCTCCAACAGCTGAGTGAATGATATATGTGGGAGGAAGGAGGTATGATTCCTTCATAACAGGTTCAAAACTTTGAGTCCTCGCTTTCATCCCTACACCCAATTGTCTTAGCTCTACCTTAGAATATATCCAGATTCTGATCACCTCCACTGCCACCACCCTGGTGCAAGCCAACATCAATCTCCCGCCTAGATATAATGCAACATCCTCCTAACAAGTCTCCTTCCTTCCACCCTTGCCCTCCATAATCTATTCTCACCAAAGCAGCCAGAATGGTCCTTTTTAAATGTAAATCAGATCATGTCATTCCTCTGTTCGAAACCCTCCCCAAACTCCCAACTTCAGACCATAATCCAAAATCCTTAATATGGCCTACAAAGCCCTATATAATCTATTCCCTGATACTTCTCTGATTTCACCTCCTACTATTCTTGATCACTCAGCTCCAGCTAAACTGGCCTCCTTGCTATTCTCCCAACTCATCAATTATGCTCTCACCCCCAGGTTTTTATACTTGCTGTTCCCTCTGCTTGGAACCCTCTTCTCCCAGATGTACACATAGCTTGCTCACTCCCTTCAGGTCTCTCTTCTCAAATATCACCTTATCAGAGAAACCTTCCCTTATATATATAGTCAACACTATATAAGACAGCTTATACACTCTCACCATTCTCTCTTTACCCTGTGTTGTTTTTATTTTTAGCATTTATCAATTATATTATTTGTTTATTATCTGTCTCCGCATCCCATTCTCCAGAATATAAGCTCCAGGCCATCAGGGCCTTTGCTAATTATGTCTTTGCCTATAATAGTGCATGGCACATAGTAAATACAATAGACTGTAGGTTCCTTAATGTGTAAGATTGAAGGTAAGAACAAAAAGCCTCCATAGTTAGTCAAAACCCCAAAGTACTCTGTATAATCAAGACACCCAGCAAACATTTAATGATTTTTTTTTTTACATGCATACACTTCTTCTGGCCAATTATTATTGGCCAGAGCCTCACATCATGAATCTTAGGATTGTTTAGTCCCCCCAAAGGAAGGAAAAATCAGTTCTAAGTGGAAAGTTCAGCCTCTGCTATTGAAAGCATCAACACTTAAAAATTAAGGCAAATGATATTTTACAATTCAGTTCAAAACTTGATCCATTTTAAGGCTTCAACTATAGTACCAGAAGCTCCTTCTTCCTCTTATGTTTTCTATCACCACCTATAGCTTGTTTCCCTCTCGTACCTTCTCTAAAGAGAGAAAGACACTGAGCTTGCATTAATGAAGCCTCTGAGTTTGAACCCCAAAAGTCCAGAAACGGAAAGTAATTTTTTTTTTTTTACAAATTTCTAGAGCCGATTAAACTCAACCACAAATGATATCAATCTTGAGCTACTTGTAAAGATATTAAGTGCTGCCATGTATGTCATGCCACATGAATCACAAGACGTCATCATCTATATAGCATAGATATTGTTGAAGACTGTGCTCTAAATTATAATTTGAGACCCTTTAGTTCAGTTAAAATGATTATGTATTTCATTAAATTAGGGAGTAAAGCAGGTTGATGACTTAAAAAATGCCTAAAAGTAATAAGCATTCCCAAAGCCTGCAGTGTCCAATTGCTCAATTTCCAAAGCTTTAGGTAAATACCAGGATCTTCATTAATACAGGCTTTCCCAAGATACTCCTTACCAAGAATCTCTAATAAAAGCAATCCATTTTTTTCTTTGGTGCTAAAGTGGCCAGGCTCAGACCAAAAAAAAAAAAAAAAACACCAAAAGAATTACACAAAGGGATTTTTGGATAGGACTTCAGACACAAAAATCAGTAAGCAACTTCAGAATGTAAAAATCAGTAAACCTTCAGGTGAGTTGACACAGAATGTAGAACACCAGAAATATAACTGAAAATTTGCTCCCAGTTTTCACACACTCCACCGCTGGTAAATACATAGCAGAGGATAGGAAGGACATTTAAATCATCCCTTCAGTGATCTTCAACAGCTTTACAAACAAGTACTAGACTGCTATCTCCATTTTACAGAAAGTTATTTCTATTATTAGGAAGAAGTTAAGGTGCAGGGAAGTCAAGAGCCAAATCCACATAGAGGTTTATGCTGGAAATGGGGGTTAAAATTACATGCAGGTATACTGAAGTCACATGTGTGGTTAATTTTATCAAACAACCTGACTCTCTGGGAACACTGAGTTAGGGCAGAAGAGAGTACTAAATAGATGTCTTTATTCTCACAATAACTCCTCCATTTTAACTACCATCTTCTCTGTCTCACCCTCTCTCACAAACTAACTGCACATTTCCACTGTCAAAAGCCACATTAAATTCAAGCAAAAGACCACAATCACCTGGTTAATCTCCAGTACAACCACTGATTAGAGGATGCTCTTTGAGACCCCCAGCTCTGGCTCTCCACTATAAGTGGATGTGGGTACATGAGCCCTATGGGGTTTGGGAAAAGAGAGAGCTCAAACAATGTACTTGTCAGCAACTTTAAACAAAAAACCCATTCAATTAGAATGGCACCATGTTCCTTTTGCCCTTTCTCCTTAGGAACTAAATTAAACAGATTACAGACAGTGGCAAGAGCTGGCCTTAGAACAGCCTCCCCCTTATTTGTTATTTTTAGCAATTTAGTCCGACAACGCCTGACAACTAAACATGCCTAGAATAGCTAAAGGGAGGGGGGATTATCAGATACTACCAGCAAAAAAACACTAGTCATCACTTCCTCCAACCCTAAGAAAGAATCATTTTCCATGTCTTTATAGCATCACAGAGTTTGAGCTTTTAGAGTCTCATATAAAAACACAGCACATATAAAACATCAGTGGAAACTGATAATGCTTCCTGACCTGGAGTATTGTTCCACCCTCATGTGTTTTCTTAAAAACAAAAGCAGAATAAAATGAACTAAAGTGTTTTACACAAAAGTTAGGAGTACAATGCATGTGTGTCCATTTTGGAAAAATTCCAGTGCAAGATAATTATGTACCCAAAAGAATGGCCTCATGAATAGTGATGGAATTCAAATATTTTTATTATACTGGTGGCAGGTGAGAGATTTGTCTGAAAACAAGACAAAGTGAGGTGGGAGAAAATCATAATTAGCAAGACAGCATCAACCATAGACACTATTTTTAAATGAAATAATGTAGTAAAAATTATTTGAAAAATGAATAAAATGGTAAAATAAAAATGGTAAAGTCCTAAGCAGTATAACTACCTGCATCAGCAGATTAACTAAAATTCATTAAAACCCATTTTATAAAATTTACCACTTATAATAAATGTCCATGTACACTCAAGGAATTTAATAATTTTTCAACATTTTCTGAATTTTTTTTGCCACTATTCTAAGTATCATGTATTTTACATGACACTATAGGATAAAGCACTACAAATGATAAAATGATGTCTCCCTGAGTATGTTACTTTATGCATGTGGAGTTAATAAGCTATTATACAGCTCTATCCAAAAGGATCTCTAAAACAGGTGATACTTAATATAAACTACCTTTAAGCCATCACACAAACATCTCTGATTTGTTATTTAAGCAACTACTACAAAGATATCAAACAAGATGCTGTCACCTCATATTACATTTTAGCTGGCAAAGCTGTAGGCAGACAACTAGTTTTATTTTACCTGCGAAAATAGGACTACAATTAATAAATTAAGGTAATGATCTAAACAGAAAGGAAATTGGGGTTTTTTTGTTTTGGTTTGCCTCCCTCCATCTTTTCATTTTAAGGGGACATTTTTGCTCCTAAAGCGGCAGTTCAGAAAAAGACCAAGGTTATAATGATAAACTTAATAGAAGTGACCCTAGATATCTTCTAATCCAACCCTCTTGTTTTACAGATGAGGACACTGAGGCTTAGAGTACAGCAAGGGCTAGAATCCAGAACTCCTAACTCAACAGAAGGTATTTAAATTAGGAATTTAGTATTTAAATTAGGAATTTAGTATTTAAATTAGGAATTTAGGGTAATGAATGTTCTTCTATAAGTCTAATAGACTTTGAGATCTCTATTCATGGTTCAAATATCAGCTTGGATCTTGTTCTTTTGAGCTGATTAATTACAGTGTGCTCATTAATACAGGTGTGACCTGTTCCACATTGAGTATTGAACAACTCATTTCTTCTGGCCAGCATCTATTACTTCAGATTAAAAGAGACCTGTCATATAAAGACTGATAAGAGTAAGAATCTAGGGTAAAGAAAAGTATACTGATTAACTTCACCTTACCATCTAGTTAAAAGGGCAGGGAGGCATGCAATAACACGAAATAAAGTTCAAATTCTAACTCATCAAAAGAAATAATTCACTAAGCAGCCTGAAAATGAATGGAGGAACTCTCAGGCATGGGAGGGCGGAGGCTAAGGACAAATATTTATGGTTAGACAAAGAAAAGTACAGACCATATAAAGCATACAGCAGCGAAGGCTGAGGTCAACAACCCTCTGAAGCATTCAAAGGGATACTCTGGTGTGGTTATAGACAAGTGTTCCAAGGAGGGGAATCAGGCCACCCCCGGAGTGTATCCTAGAAGAAAAGAATAACTGAATCAAGATGCAAAAGGCTGAATTCTGGACTAACTGGAATGCAAATCCTTTTTTAAATCTTAATCACAAAACGAAGACACACAGCAGTGAACAGATCAAATCAAAGGAGTGTGTGTGTAAAACATCTGTAATATGCATTTCACAGACAAATAAGAAAGGCTTCTATAAAGGGCAAGTCTATTTGGACTGTTTACATCTAAGTTCTTACCAGACCTGAATATTTCTACTGAGAAAATGAAATATATCATAGATAGTTTACATTTGGGCAAATATTAGCACTTGAATCGTAACACATATATACTGACCAAGATACTGATAATATTGATAATAACCAATAAAGAATACTCAACCAGAAAAAGAGCATATATGGACTTATTCAGACTCATTCTTCTCTGAAAGTCACAGAGGAGGATCACACAGCTACATTAAGCCCTAAAACACCAGGACGTGGAGAATATATATAGTTCACTATAACTCTAGCCTTCCAACCATCAGGCTCTTTTAGACAAGTCTTAAATAACTAAAAACTATTTTAAAACAAACATCCGTTTTTATAAATGTTGAGAATACAAATGAACTCTATAAAGAGATAAGTATTCATATGTGAAATCCCAACATATGGAACAATAAGAGAAACTTTACCCAAGACTCCCAAAGTCAAAACAACATAGAAAAGAGATTAATTTACTAATCTTGTAATTATTTTTTTTAAAAATGTTTTTAAGACACTCAGAGGTGCCTAGCTATCTAGTTACTACTAACTAGATAGCTATTTGGTTAGCTATCTAGTTATATCTGAAGGTGGGAAATCACCAAGCTAATTTTTAGAGTAGAGACATTTTATACTTTACTGCTCTCTAGTACTCAAACTCTCCTGGGTTGGGGCAGGAGATGTCTCTGAAAAATAGCTCTCCTCAACAAGAGGCTAAGAGATAAACTGTGCAAATGCTCCATGAGAACATCTTGACTTCTTAAGGGTAAAAATGAGCTATCTGGAAAGATAAATTGTGGCACAACTATATAATGGAATACATATAGCAATGAAAATGAACAAATCACAATCTCAACATGAATGTACTTCACAAACACAATGTTGAGGAAGAAGCGAAGCAAAGCAAAAAATATGGAGACAGATTTTGTTCATATAAAGTTCAAAAACTGTCTTGAGGGATATATACATAGGTAGTAAAACTATATTTTTTACGAAAGGAAATAATTATCTAAAAGTTAGGGTTACCTGAGGGAGGGGGAGAGCAGGCAGGAATGGAAGGGAGAAACAAAGGTAGGGGGCGGTGCTCTGGTGTCCTGCCAATTTTTGATTTCTTGGTTTGGATGATTGTAACAAGTGTTTGCTTTATAATTATTGATTAAACTACATGTATTTTAACACATATTTCTGTAAATGCTATATTTCACTACAAAATAAATAAATGACTAATTTTTTTTTGATGGATTCTAAACTTTGAGCTATGCAAGCAGATGAACCATTGGGTGTAATTCTTGTTTAACATATAAAAAACATTCTCCCACTGGCTTTGCTCTCACCTGCCCTTCTCTCTTCATTGAAAACACAAGTAAGAATCAGTGCTTATCATATAGTAGTGTCCACTTGACATCACGTCCAAAGAGGGTGTCCCATCATATACACAAAGGTACTAGCCCAGGGCTTCCCTGGTGGTGCAGTGGTTAAGAATCCGCCTGCCAATGCAGGGGACACGGGTTTGAGCCCTGGTCCGGGAAGATCCCACAAGCCGTGGAGCAACTAAGCCCATGCACCACAACCACTGAGCCCGCGCTCTAGAGCCCGTGAGCCACAACTACTGAGCCCTCGTGCCACAACTACTGAGCCCTCGTGCCACAACTACTGAAGCCCGTGCGCCTAGAGCCCGTGCTCTGCAACAAGAGAAGCCACCACAATGAGAAGCCCGTGCACTGCAATGAAGAGTAGTCCCCACTCGCCGCAACCAGAGAAAGCCCGCGCGCAGCAACGAAGACCCAATGCAGCCAAAATAGATAAATAAATTAAAAAAAAAAAAAAAAGGTACCAGCCCAAAAGTGAGGTACTTAGGGCAAAAACTGGACATCCATCCAAGCGCCTACCAGTGCCTACCCATGCTATGGAAAAAATGATCCTCATTAGGCAGAGTAAAATCTCCTCAATCATGGAAACTCCAAAACATTTTCTCATCAGAGTCTCAGAACTCAGCCAACTGCAGAGTGTCACAGGCACCTCCTATCCGTTTTCTTGCCACTAGTCTTCCTACTTGTTTCAGGAACTACCGTCTGACCATAATAGCCGTTTTTGTGGAAGACTCAGGACTTTCACAGTTTCTTAGATTTTACTTATAGCATTGGCTGGAGGGCTATTTCACAACCCTGGGATTGTAACATTCTGCGTCAGAAGTGGCATTATGTAGGCCAGAATGTCCTGGTTTCCTTATTCTTATTTTTATTGTGTCATTGCTGAGCTAACCAGGGTGGTGGAAGGGGTGGTAACCACGTCAGAGAAAGAGGGGAAGGAAAGTGGTCAACCAGTATTTGCATGTGCCTAAAATATAATGGGGATTTTAAACTGAAGCCAGATGAGCCTGAAGCAGTAATTCAATGAGAGAGAACATAGGAGAATAGTGGTCAAAATGTGTTCAAATATACCACTGAAAGCTTATCTCAAGGATTCCAAATACTTGAGATTCAAAAGGCAAGACATCAAAAATTCAGCTCTAGCTCATCTGAATGCTGAATCTAAGTTTTTGCAACTGCAAAAGAAGTCCACAATTATTTTCTTTTTACCTCTAAAAAAGTGAGCAAAAATATAGGATGAATTTTTCACTCTTTAGAAGATACATATCTCTTCAATCTATCAATAAGGTTTTAACTCAACTTTACCTAAAGTTGAATTTTCTTTAAAAAAACCTATACTCTTTTTGTAGCAATGCTGTACATTTCAAAAAGAAAATTATTTTTACAAAGACAGATGAGACTCATGAAGTCCTAATTCCAAATCCCAATTATACTCATGTCATTTTTAAAAAGTACGATTTTGCATTTTCTAACAACATACACTGTATTACATATTATATACTCAGCCATCTTCTTTAAAGTTATTCATTATCAGTTATGTTTTTTTTAGAGAATTCCCTCAATGACATAAATAACATGGTTACTCTATCATACTGAAGCCGTCATTTTATTTTTTCTCTTCAATCGGATTAGCATCATTGGTCTGCTAATCGCCATTAGGAGAAATGGTGACATTCCCTCCCAGAACCTGATCAACCATCTTTATAAAGGGAAGATAAAAATCTATATAACACTATCACATTATGAGTCTGTTATGAAAACACTTCCTAGTCAAACCCAGGAAAGCGACTACAGCCTGAAGAAGCCAACATAGGGGTATTAAAATGTAAAATATGGAATTTTAAGAAGAAAAAGACTATTTTCCCAAGGTTAAGATGGTACTTGTCTTTACCCTTCTAGTATGTAATATAACTCCTTATCAAGAAGACATGAGGGCAGGGACTTCCCTGGCGGTCCAGTGGCTAAGACTCCATGCCTCCACTGCAGGAGGAGCAGGTTCAACCCCTCATCGGGGAACTAAGACCCCGCATGATGCACCACGCGGCCCAAAAAAAAGAGGACATGACAGCAGCATTACAGTACCCCCACCCCTGCTCCATAAGAAGAAAAGGGCCAACAAGTGGGACACCAGGCTGGTTGACAATGTAGACACAGCATACTACAGTTATCAAAAGCTAAACAAATTCTAGGTTAAGTAGGACTGGGGAAAAAAATCTGGAGAGGGCAAACATAAACAGTAAGAATGGAGGTGGATAAAAGGGAGTCTAGAAAATACTAATGAAGATGGGCTCTCAGATCAGACTAGCAGCTATGTTATGTCATGGAAAAGACTGATCCATAGCGTCGTTTATATAGACTGTTGGTAGGGGTGGGTAGGCACACACTGTGGGGCTGAGTTAATAGCTCTGGTCAAAAACTACAACTTTGGACCCAAACCAAAAAGCTTACTTTATCAGAGATGAAAATGTGCTAAATTAAACAGCCTGGCCTTTGTCTGCAGAGTTATGCATAAATTATGCCTCCTCAATTTAATTGTAAGGTATCTGAGGGTAGAAATTAATAATGATAATGATAATTAAATAAGATGAAATAGGCTGGACTGACAAGAAATACTAAGGCCCAGAAGAAGAGACTGTATATTTGAAAGGCAGAGTAATAACTGGGAGGCCTTGGGAAAAACTATTTAGAGCTCTGAATCTGCATCAAGCTTCCCAAGTAATAGGAAACCATATTTGTAATTACTTCAACTGATGATAGTTTATGTGCCCAAATCCTCACACTGTGCTATGAAACTAGTAGAATAATTAGAGAGAACAAGGGAAAAGCACTTAATTTAACACTGAGGAATCAGAAAATGCTTCTCAGAAGAAGTAGCCCTAAACTAAGATCTTAAGGATTAACAGAGGTGGTAAGAGCAGAAGGAGGAAGTTCCCAGGCAGAGAGAATTACTTTTGCAAAGACCTAGTAGAAACAAAGAAAACACAGCAAGTTCTAAAAACAGAATATTTCTGCATGTCTGGAGCATACAGTGTAAGAGAAAGAAGAGGATATGAGGGACATGAGAGAAAGAAACAGGAGTCATTCCATAAACAGCCTTGAAGGTATGTTAAAAAGCTTGAATGTTACCCTAAGAACAATGATGGGGTTTACACAGAGGAACAATACGACAGATTTAACATTTTAGAAGGTCATTCTAGCTTCGATATGTTAAAAGGATTAGAAGAGAGAAAGTTGGAGGTGGAAAAACCAGTTAAGATGCTACTGCAGACGATGGAAGCAGCTGGTTTAAAGGTGAGAAAAAACTTCCAGAGGGAAATACCATTTAATAGAGAAAACAGTGAAGAAGTAATATTCAGAGATAGTAAAAAGTTTCCAGAATTGATGAGTCACTAATCCTCAAACTCAGAAAACCCAACTTAACCCAGATAGGATTAAGAAAAAAAGCAAAAAGACTAAATCCCCACCTAAACATATACCAGAGAAACTACAAAGCATGAAAGACGACAAAACAATATTAAAAGTAGCCACAGAGAAAAGACAAAGGAACAAAAATTGGACTGATAACTTCTCAACAGCAACAATGGAAACCAGAAGTCAATGGAATGCTATCTTTAAAAGAGCTGAGAAATTCCTAAACATATAAAGCGAAATGAAACATGTCATCTCAACTATGCATATAGTAATAATGAGCATTTACAGCACCCAGACAGTAGTTTCTAAATACCATTGCCCACTAAACTGAAAGACTAAGGAGAAATTAATAAATATCATCACAGAGGGAGATTTGACACATCTCTCTCATAACTAACTGAATAAGGAGGAAAAAAAATCAGTAAGAAACAGAAAATCTGAACACTGCAACTAACAATGTATGTGTGCATGCATGCACATGTGGGTCTGTGCACATGTGTATACATTTCAGGCTGAAGTAATAAAATTATAAAGGTATGGCAGTCAAAAAGTATAGGATTGCTTCAGGGAAGAGAATAGTGTGTGTAGTGGGTGATACTATTAAAAATACAGGTTAGGGCAGTATTGGAGAGAACACTACATGCAGAGGCAGGGATCATGCAATAATTGAATGTTGAGGTAATAAGGAAACCACGATGGTAGGATAAATGGAAAACAAGAAACTGAATAGAAACTAGATTTACATTACTAAAGTAGAAAGATAAATTGTCAAATGATGAAAAACAGTATATACAGCATAATTCCTCTTTACTTAAAAAAAGTGTGTATGTGTGTGTGTATGAACTTGTTTATAAAATAAAGTTTTATAAAGTGTAATGATACACATCAAACCGTAAAAGTGACATTTTGAGGGTATGCAGAAAGAGGAGAAAGTCATTATTTTTGTTTAATCATTTGTTTTATTTTTTGACTGTTTTTCTTTTTTATAGTATACTTATATCATTTTTATAATATAAATATTGTATAAGATGAAAGATTAAAAACAAAAAACACAAAATAACTTCCTAGGATAGAGGCTACAGTTTAACTCTGCTAGTTTTTTGTAGCTGTTAATTAGCATTTCAAATACCAACAAGCTAGCTAATCTACTTCTATGACCTGACAGATATCAGGATACTCTTACCAGTATTTGAGAGACTCCGTGACAGGAAACTTTTGGAAGATGAATTTCCTAATATTCATCAGAAATGAATAGTATGCTAAACTCATCATCTGTGGCAATTTTACCTTGATGATTTTTTTAAATTATAAAAGTTAACACAGGGAGATGCAAGAGGGAGGAGATATGGGGATATATGTATATGTATAGCTGATTCACTTTGTTATACAGCAGAAACACACCATTGTAAAGCAATTATACTCCAATAAAGATGTTAAAAAAAAAAAGTTAACACATACTTGTTACAATTTATCCAACACAGAGGTTATAAGAAAAAAACAATTTCATCCCATGTCCCATCTAATTTCTTTAGGGTAACCAGTGTTAATTTAATATATATAACCACAAATCATTTTCAATGTTCATATACAGATCTTGGTTTTTGTTTGTTTCCATAAAAATAATTATTTACACGTTACTTTGCATCTTGCTACTTATTCATCAGGACAATTTTTAGATATATTTACCAACAAGTGCAAAAACACACTTTTTTTTTGGTAATCTACATGAAATAGTTTCGTTCAGTTTTTTTAAGATACTTTTGTTTGGAAAACTCAATCTAGAAGAGCTGGGCTGACAAAAATGATAAAATAGGATATAATAACAACCTGGTTACTACAGGATAAGTTTTCTTCTTTTTTTTTTTTTTGTTTGCTTATTTGTTTTGTTTTATAATACATTTTCTGAGCTACAAAGCCACTATCAAGTTTGTTTAAATTCTCATTGGTAGTCAAACAAAAATAAGCCTAAGTAACCTAAGATACTACATGCTTGCCCCAGCCATGCCAAGTCAGTGTCCCTGAGAAATCCCCTGAAGGCTACAGGGGGTGTCTCACCAATTCAGCAGAGGGCTGAGTCAGATTCTGAACCACTGCCTCAAATAGTATTCAAAGAAATCAGATAAAGTGACCTATGAAGTCACTGTATCCACCCCCATCTCAGGAAATCTTGGTCCCAAAAAATAATAACCAGTTTTTTGTCCTGTCCAACTTTTACTATATACAGGATAGACCATTCACCAGAGCCCAAGAAGACTATTTCATCTGAGGTTTTAATGAATAAGGAAATGGTAATAATAAACTCCAATTTTCCAAAGATTTACTAAATTATTACTCTTACCTATCATCTTTTTCCCTAGCTTAAAAAAAAAAAAAAAGTTTTCCTCACTGGAGCACTATCCTTCAGATAGTTAATTAGTTATAGCTTACTACTCAGTCCTTGTCTAGAATTACAATGTGTGAAAGAGTCATATAACTAGATCCTTTGACTATTATTATCATTACCTACTCTCATGCCCATCTACCACAACATATGGTGTTTAAATATACACTGTGCTTTTATTTTATTATATTTTTTAAGAATAGACATGTTCACTTAAGGCAATGGAAGAAATACATTCAGGTTAACAGTATCCTATCTTCTCCAAAACTCCCTAAGGTTTCAAGAGATTATAGTCTTTTTTCTGGTCTTATACACTGCCATAAAAAGACTGCTTCATAGCTCTAGCACAATTAGAAAAAATGAAAACAATGTGACATGACCTTGGCAGGCATACATTTTCATTTAATATGACACGATAATTACTTTTTTCCTAAAAGTCGACTACGACTATCAGTATTCAGTCAAAACTTACTTACTTCCAATTCTTTAATTTTTTCTTCTGCTATCTTCTGTTTCTCTAACAGCTGATTATGAATTGCCTCCTTGGATTGAAGAATAAACCTACAAAGCACAAAAAAGTTGAAGATTAAGCCACTTGACTACTATGTTCATCAAAATCAACAACTATATGCCACAAATATTAAACTAAGAAAACTAGAAGGATGATCTCCAATTGAGAACAAATAAAATGTATTACTACGTTATGACAAACTCAGGAAACCTCCACAGGTTTAAGCCTTCTTGGCTGAGAAGCAAAAAAAGCTTAAAAGTAAATTGTGCCTTCTGGTCTTAAGAAGGGAATCGGGCTTCAAGTATATTCATAGACAAAAGAAAAAAAAAACATAAAGGGATAAAAATCTACTGTAGGCTAAAAGAAAAGTTAACAAACAATAAAAATCCCCCATAACTTTAATTTTTCAGTTTCCTGTATCAACTTTTATCTAGATATCTTTCAAACAATATTTGTAAATTACAGCTCCTCCTCCAACCTTTAAAAAAAATTTTTGTAACAGCAGTAACTCATGACCTTTTAAAGTCACAATCAAGTACTGTGTTAGGATCAATGCATTAGTGTTTATATGAGTTCCTCACACAGAAAGCACTGTATAAGGCCCAGTATGTTTTATTATTATATCCAGAGTGTATAATACCTTTGAAAAGCTCAAAATGCACAAGTGGAAATTTTCAACTTTTTCCATTTTACATTCAGGCACATTATTTACAGTTGATGAGGGTGGAAATATGGGGAAACTTAAAAAGTTAATACTGAATCTGTTTTGTGACTTTAGGTTCATAATTCTTGCTGTGGGCAAAGGAAGAGCAAACTATTTTATAGCCTAAAGCAAGTAAACTGAAATATTTCCCTTCCACTGGAAGCAAGGGAAAATCTCAATCACTCAAATCTCTTTCAGGACTGTCCAACTGGGTTATAACAGATTCCAAAAAAGAACAACAACAAAAAATACAATTAATTAAGCGACTGTTTCTTCTCTTTGAACATAACTTAAGAGTTTAGCAAAAAACTAAACATCATCTCTTAACAAAAAAGCCAAACAAGAAACATATAAAGTTAGCGATATGTGGTTTTCTCTACCAACTTCACAAAAACAACACTGTGTCTAGGTAGGTTCTTACCATTAGGGTATGTTATTATAGATAAAAACAACAAAAAGGGCAACTAGCTTTTGCCCAGACACCTGGGAGGAAACTATTTTTCTCTCCTCTTCATGAATACACCTTGGCATACATATAATACAGTCTGGTGAACCTCTCTCTCTTTTTTTCCTTAATTTATTGATTTTTGGCTGCGTTGAGTCTTCGTTGCTGTGTGCGGGCTTTCTCTAGTTGCAGCAAGCGGGGGCCACTCTTCGTTGCAGTGCGTGGGCCTCTCATTGCAGTGGCTTCTCTTGTTGCGGAGCATGGGCTCTAGGCATGCGTGCTTCAGTAGTTGTGGCTCACGGGATCTAGAACACAGGATCAGTAGTTGTGGCGCACGGGCTTAGCTGCTTCACAGCATGAGGGATCTTCCCAGACCAGGGCTCAAACCCGTGTCCCCTGCACTGGCAGGTGGATTCTTAACCACTGCACCACCAGGGAAGCCCCTGGTGAACTTCTCTTTCACTCCACAAATTATTAAGCATGTGTCCTGACATGGACAGTCCAGATAATTTAATAGATGATCCCAGTCTTCAGTATTAACTTGACCCTTTGCAAAAATCTTGCTCATACATTTAATGCTAAGATAGACCACATTCATGAAAAGTGAGGACTACTACATAACCTTTTGTGTCCAAAATATTCTTATTATTAGTCCAAGAGATAGGTGTTATTTCTGATAAGACTATGGTTTACAGAATATTTTTCTCAGAACTAATTATTTAGTGTAGTATTTAAGGAGAAGAGTTGTTTTGAACTGTAATAAGTCTCAGTGACACCATATAAAAAGTATTATAAATCTAGGCCCAAGAGTCACCAAACTACGTCATTACATGCACGATTTTACTAACAAAGTCTTTCGGCCATGGAAATAATTTTCAGAGTAAAATATACATTTTTAAATAGCACTGATTGTTGGCCAGTGAATAGTATTCTCAAATAATAGGTCATCAGACATTATCTTTATTAGTGTCTCGGAAATTTTCAAAGCTAAGATTAGAGGTCAAGTCATTACTTATGTGGTCTTTAAAAATAAAGTATCTGAACAGATACTAAATCCCTTGAGCAGAAAATAAAATTACTAGAAAGCAAGAACACTCAACAACAAAAACATGTTTTTCCATGGCCACACACCCCTGAGGTATCTATATTGAACTGTGCCAACTTCAAAGGCCAGAGAGATGTCATCGAAGCTGGCCAATCTACAAGCCTGAGGACATCTCAGCCATGAGAGTTTTAAACAAGGATGAGTATGGAGTAAATTCAAATGTCTATCTCAAAGAATAATTACATAGACAAAATTCAAACCAAAAAAATTACAGAAAATTTAGTTCTCAATTTTTAAAATGCCAAAGATACATTGTATGAGGATTGGAAAGAGCCCCCAGAAACATTTGGATTTCTGGAAAAAGTCTTTAGAAAACACCTTTTTCTAGTGTTAAAAGACAATGAAGGGCTTCCCTGGTGGCGCAGTGGTTGAGAGTCTGCCTGCCAATGCAGAGGACACGGGTTCGAGCCCTGGTCTGGGAGGATCCCACATTCCGTGGAGCAACTGGGCCCGTGAGCCACAATTACTGAGCCTGTGCGTCTGGAGCCTGTGCTCCGCAACAAGAGAGGCCGCGATAGTGAGAGGCCCGCGCACCGCGATGAGGAGTGGCCCCCGCTTGCCACAACTGGAGAAGGCCCTCGCACAGAAATGAAGACCGAGCACAGCCATAAATAAATAATTAATTAATTAAAAAATAAATAAATAAAAGTATAGAGGTTTTTTTTTAAAAAAAGTCAGTTTAAAAAAAAAAGGACAATGAATTCTCAGACGTTATTTTGAAGATAAAGGATATATCATGATAATGTAATTATGAGTGGTACATGATAAATAAGTATTATGTACACTACTTCTCAAAGTAGAGACTCTCACAGACATCCTGCCTGATAGTTTATGGAAAGCCAAATGGTAGACAAAGGATTCCACAGTTCAGAATGCACCACAAAGGAAAAATAAAGCATGAAATGAAAAATTATTTTCATATAACAAATGATATGCACAAAACATGCTTATTAATACTCAGCATCATATAATCTACAATAGTCACTGCTTTGTATTGACAAAAGGCCTCTACATTGGAAATCAATGCCATGTGACTCTGCACTGTAAACTATCAAGGATATGTAGCCTGCTGTTTCATTTCCTCATTTATTTGTAATTATGCCATCTGAAAAACATAATTTATGATGGCTTTTGGTTTTCTTTATTTGAGAAACATCAGAAGCTGTGTTCTGAACTGTCCTGCAGGTTGATACATAACTTCTATTTTCTAATGATTCAGCATATATCAAGTGTTGTTCACCTGCAAAAACACAATCTAGGATCAGTGGCAATGCTGTTTTTGGGTACGCTTCCAAAGTATGGTAACCTGAACACAGATTATTCAGAAATAACAATGTGCTTATGATAATGCATTTTGTTTGGGTGGGAAAGTTTTAGAATATGAAAACATATTCTAGTGGCATGTAAAGAATCCGCAAATTAAGTAGCACACAAAAGGCTAGATAAAAATGATCATATCTTGCTCCTTTGCCTCATTCCGCTGGTGATGAAAACTAGTTGCATGTATGCACAAAGATCCACATGCAAAAAAATTTTTTACTTCATAATTTTTTAGCAAAACAAAAACAAACAAAAACCTAAATCCCTTAGTAAAGAAGCAATTAAAATTTATGCTACATCCATATTGTGAAAGGTTGAGTAAGACTTCTATTATTGGCATTATGCAGAGTAGACATCCCGAACAATGCAAAAAAAAAATTTTTTTTTTAACATTTTGCTGAGCAACCACAAATTAAAGATTTCACAGTGTGGAGAAAAGGGAACCCTCGTGCACTGTTGGTGGGGATGTAAATTGGTGCAGCCACTGTGGAAAACAGTATAGAGATTCCTCAAAAAATTAAAAATAGAACTGTCATATGATCCAGCAATTCCACTCCTGGGTATTTATCCGAAGAAAACGAAAACACAAATTAGAAAAGATATATTCACCCGTATGTTCATTGCACCATTATTTATAGTAGCCAGGATATGGAAGCAACCTAAGTGCCCATCAGCAGATGAATGGATAAAGAAGATGTAAGATATAAATACACACACACATATACATATATATGATGAAATATTACTCAACCATAAGAAGAATGAAATCTTCCCATATGTGACAACATGAATGGAACCAGAGGGTGTTATGCTAAGTGAAATTAGTCAAAGAAAGACAAATACTGTATGATTTCACTTATATGTGGAATCTAAAAAATAAATTAGGGACTTCCCTGGTGGCACAGTGGTTAAGAATCCGCTTACCAATGCAGGGGACACGGGTTTGATCCCTGGTCCAGGAAGACCCCACATGCAGTGGAGCAACTAAGCCCATGCGCCACAACTACTAAGCCTGTGCTCTAGAGCCCATGCTCCACAACGAGAAGCCACCACAAAGAGAAGCCCACGCACTGCAATGAAGAGTAGCCCCCATTCGCCGCAACTAGAGAAAGCCCGCCAGCAGCAACAAAGACCCAATGCAGCCAAAAGTACATTAAAAAATTTTTTAAAAACAAATTAACAAATGTAGCAAAAATGAAACAGTTATAGATAGAGAGAACAAACAGGTGGTTGCCAGAGTGGAGGGGGGTAAGGAGAAGAAAGAAATAGGTGAGGGAGATTAAGAGGTACAAACTTCCAGTTGCAAAATAAATGAGCCAAGGGTATAAAATGTACAGTGTGGGGGGTATATTCAATAACTATGTAATATCTTTGTATGGTGACAAATCGTTAACTAGACTTACATGGTGATCATTTTGAAATACATTTTGAAATACACTTCTATACATTTTGAAATGAACTAAAATACTGAATCACTATGCTATATAACAGGAAGTAACATAGCACTGTAGGTCAATTACACTTCAAACACAAACACACAAACCAACTCACAGAAAAAGAGATCAGATTTGTGGTTACCAGAGGCAGGGGGTGAGGGAAGGGGAATTGGATAAAGGCAGTCAAAAGGTACAAACTTCCACTAAGACAAATAAGTACTAGGGATGTAATATAAAACATGGTAAATAAAATTGCCACTGCTGTATGTTACATATGAAGTTGTAGAGTAAATCCTAAGACTTCTCATCACAAGGAAAAAAATATTTTTTTCTATTCTTTAACTGTGTATCTATATGAGATGATGAATGTTCACTAAATTTAGGTGACAAACATTTCATAATGTATGCAAGTCAAATCATTATGCTGTGCACCTTAAACTTACACAATGTTGTTTGTCAATTACATCTCAATAAAACTGGAAGAAAAAAAAAGTTTCTACAGGGGCCAAAATGAAGTGAAATCAGAAATTGTGGAAGGTAAGAAAGCAATAAATTGGTTTTCACCATGAGAGATTCTGCTGAATCCTAGAGACCTTCAGTATCCAAACAGGCACAGACACAGGAGATAAAACCTAGGCACCATCCAAAGTGAGGATGTTATTAAGAGAATCCTCAATTAAAGGGTTCCACCTTCAGTCTAAGAGTGAAAACAACAACAACAACAACTTGTCTCTCAGCATGGTAAAATAAACTTGTCTATCTATACCTTGGTAGTAAGTAAAATGAAAAAATAAAAATGTCCCCTAAGAATTTGTAACCATAAGGTGACTTCCTCATGGGTTGTGGTCCAAATTCAACCTATTAGGGAATTCCCCGGGGGTTCACTGGTTAGGACTCCACACTTTCACTACCAATGGCATGAGTTCAATCCCTGGTTGGGGAACTAAGATACTGCAAGCCACACAGCACAGCCAAAAAAAACATTAAAATAATTTTTAAAATAAAAAAATAAAAATTCAACCTATTTTATGGTCTAGAAAATCTCAAGCACAGAATTTCATTTACAGTGTTCCTAATTACATACATGGCAAAGGT
Source organism: Balaenoptera musculus (assembly GCF_009873245.2). Classification (NCBI taxonomy): domain Eukaryota; kingdom Metazoa; phylum Chordata; class Mammalia; order Artiodactyla; family Balaenopteridae; genus Balaenoptera; species Balaenoptera musculus. The sequence continues at coordinate 116,228,671 of NC_045787.1, forward strand.
CAAGTAAACCTGAAGATGGGTTAATAAAAATTAAACTAAAACACAAAGAGAAAAAAAGGTGTAAAAACCAATAAAACAAACAAAACAAAAACAGGATACAGCAGGCAAGACATAAGAGACAATATTAAGTTGTCTAACATATGTGTAAGTAGAGATCCAGAACAAGAAGAAAAAAATTGGAGAAACATTTGAACAGACAATGGACAAGAATTTTCTAAAACAAATGAAAAAACGAAGCCAAATCACAGTTCCAAGACACTCAGAGAAACCCAGACAAAAAATAAATACAACAAAACTAGATGTAACATAACCAAATTACTGAAAACTAAAACTAAGAAGAAAATCTTGAAGGCAGCCAGAAAATGACACACTGCATTAAAACAAAGATAAGAGTTACATCAAACTTGTCACAAACTATGCAAGGAAGACAATGGAATGACATTTTCAAAATACTGACAGGCAAAAGCTATTAACCAGCATTACACACACAGTGAACATATATTTCAAAAATGAAGGAGAAATTCAAACAAAAGCTGAGAGAATTTATTCTAGCAAACATACATAAGAAATTTTAAAGGTAGTTGTTCCAGCGGAAGGAGTATGATAACATATGGCAACTTATAAAGAAATGAAAAGCACTGGAAATAGTATAAATTAAGATAAATATAAAAGACATGTTTTTCTCATTGTTAATCATTTTAAAAGATAGTTGGGACTTCCCTGGTGGCACAATGGTTAAGAATCCACCTGCCAATGCAGGGGACACGGGTTTGATCCCTGGTCTGGGAAGATCCCACATGCCGCAGAGCAACTAAGCCCGTGTGCCACAACTACTGAGTCTGCGCTCTAGAGCCCACGAGCCACAACTACTGAGCCTGCGTGCTGCAACTACTGAAGCCCACGAGCCTAGAGCCTGTGCTCTGCAACAACAGAAACCCATGCACCGCAACAAAGGGTAGCCCGTGCCCGCCACAACCAGAGAAAGCCCACGTGCAGCAATGAAGACCCAACGCAGCCCAAAATTAAATAAATAAATTTTAAAATAAATAAAGAAAAAAAATAAAAGATAGTTGACTGTCTAAAGCATGGGTTGGCAAACTGGCTTGCAGGCTGAATCGGTCACACTCATTTGTTTATAGAATGTCTATGGCTGCTTTCTCCCAACAATGGCAGAGTTAAGAGAGCTGTGACAGAGATCATATGGCCAGCAAAGCCAAAAATTTACTATATATCCCATTAAAAAACAAGCTTGCCAATTCATGATCTAAAGCAAAATAGTGACAATATACTGTGGACTTCAGTACATATGTAAAATGTATAACAATAAATAAGAAGAATGTAGAGATGTGAAATATAAGATGAAACGGCAATATATTTTTTTTAATAGCTACTCTATTTATTTATTTATTTTTAGCTGTGTTGGGTCTTCGTTTCGTGCGAGGGCCTCCTCTAGTTGCGGCAAGCGGGGGCCACTCTTCATCGTGGTGCGGGGGCCACTCTTCATCGCGGTGCGCGGGCCTCTCACTATCACGGCCCCTCCTGTTGTGGGGCACAGGCTCCAGACGCGCAGGCTCAGCAGTTGTGGCTCACGGGCCCAGTTGCTCCACGGCATGTGGGATCTTCCCAGACCAGGGCTCAAACCCGTGTCCCCTGCATTAGCAGGCAGATTCTCAACCACTGCGCCACCAGGGAAGCCCACGGTAATATTATTTAAAAGTAAATTACAATAAACTAAAGACATATATTGCAAAAAATAAGATAATCACTAAATAAAAAAACTTTTTACTAAGGACTAATAAGCCAAAAGTAAAGATAAAATAGGATCATAAAACATACTCAATTAATCTAAAAGAAGGCAGAAAAAGAGAAAATGGAATAAAGAACAGGTGAGAAAAAGAAAGCAAGCAGCAAGGTGGTAGATTTAAATCCAATTATAGCATTAATTACCAGAAATGTAAATGATCTAAAGACTCCAATTGAAAGGCAAAGATTGTCAGATTGAATTTAAAAGCATGACCCAACTACATCCAATCACAAGAAATCCACTTTAAATAAAAAGACATAGATAGGTTCCAAGTAAAAGCATGATCACACCCACAAGGGTGGCAATAATCAAAAAGACAGATAATAACAAGTGTTGAAGAGCATATGGAGAAGTTGGAATCCTCATTGGTGGTGGATACATAAAATGGTATAGCTACTGTGGGTAACATTTTGGCAGTTCTCAAAAGGTTAAACATAGAGTTACCCTTCAGCAATTCTACTCCTAGAAATATAACTAAGAAAAATGAACACACACGCACACAAACACACACACACACACACAAAAACTTGACTGTAACTGTTCAAAGCCGATTATTCATGATAACCAAAAGGTGGAAACAATTCAAATGCGCATCAACTGATAAATGGATAAATAAAATGTGGTATAGCCATACAAAGAAATATTATTTGGCAATAAAAAGGAATGAAGTACTGATACATGCTACAACATGAAGTAACCTTTAACACATAATGCTAAGAAGGGAGACACACTCACATACTATATAACTGTATGATTCTATTTACATAAAATGTCCAGAAAAGGCAAGTCTATACAGACAGAATGATTAGTGGTTGCCTAGGGCCAGGGGAAGGGGATATTATGGAATAACTGCTAATGGGTTTAAGGACACTTTTTGCAGTGATAAATATTGTTCTGAAATTAGACAGTGGTGATGACTACACAATTTCATAAATATTCTAAAAATCATTGAATTGTATACTTTAAAACTGTTAAAAGAGTGAATTTTGTTATATTAACTTTATCTTAAAAAATAGCCAAAAGATTTAAACAGACATTTCATCAAAGAAGAGATAACAGTCACAAACAAGAAATGCTAAACACCATTCGTTATTAGAGAAATGCAGGGCTTCCCTGGTGGCGCAGTGGTTGAGAATCTGCCTGCCAGTGCAGGGGACACGGGTTTGAGCCCTGGTCTGGGAAGATCCCACATGCCGCGGAGCAACTAAGCCCGTGAGCCACAATTACCGAGCTTGCGCGTCTGGAGCCTGTGCTCTGCAACAAGAGAGGCCGCCATAGTGAGAGGCCCGCGCACCGCGATGAAGAGTGGCCCCCGCTTGCCGCAACTGGAGAAAGCCCTCGCACAGAAACGAAGACCCAACACAGCCATAAATAAATAAATAAAAATTAAAAAAAAAAATCGCCATATAAAAAAAAAAAAAGAAATGCAAATTAAGCCCACAAGGAGATACCATTACACAGTTATTAGAATGGCTAGACTTAAAAAAAAATAAAGGCAACACCAAGTGTTGGTGAAAATGAAAGCAAGTGGATCTCTCATACATGGCTGGCGTGCAAAATGGTATAGCCACTTTGGAAAAGAGTTTGGCAGTTTCTTATAAACGTAAGCAATCATTCTTAAAAACAAAGCAATCCCACTCCTAGGTATCTACCCAAGAGAAAATAACATATGTCTATGCAAACAACTGTACACAAATATTTATGGCTGTGTTATTCAGAATTGCCAAAAACTGGAAACTCAATGTCCATCAACAACTGAATAGACAAACTGTGGTACAACTATACAACAGTATGCTATTCAGCAATAAAAAGGAACAAATTACTGATACATCCAGCAACATGGAGAAATCGCAAAACCATTATGCTCAGTCAAAGAAGACAAACACAAAAGGTTACATACATTATGATTCTATTTACAAAATTTTCTTAAAAAGCAAAACTACAAGCACAAAAAAACAGATCAACAGTTGCTAGGAGGTGGGGTAAAGAGAGAAAATTGACTACAAATGGACATAAAGGAATGTTTTGAGGAAATGTAAATGTTCTATAACTTAACTGTGGTGATAATTACACAACAGTATGTTTCTCAAAACATACAGAACTGTACAACTAAAATGGGTAAGTTTTACTCTATATAAATTACATGTGAAAAACAAACAGGAAATGACATTACTTTCAACAAACTGGAAATAATAGACTAATCCTAAAACATAGAAGAAATCCACCCTCACACAGATTCCAGCTAGCTGCCTGCTTTGGAGAGCATCAGGTGGACCATGTGGACCCACCTGCCTCCAAAATTTGGGGTGTGGGGGAGCCGGGGCACATGGGGTGTGGCTATGGCTCAGCCAGGGGTTCCGGAGCAGCCTTGGTAAGATGCTGCAGGAGCTGAACTGTGCATGAAAGAGCACAGAAGCCCCATTCCTTACCATCAGTCTCTCCCAACCCTATGCCAGATATTCTCAATATTACAGTGATAAATACATTAGAATGTTTTGAGATTGCTGAATTAAAATATTAAATAAATTCAAATAATAAACCTAAGATGGCAGACTAGAAGGATGTGAGCTCACCTCTTCTTACAAAAACACCAAAATCACAACTTCTGACCCACTGACAAAAAAAAGTGCTGGAACCTACCAAAAAAGATTTTCTACATCCAAAGATAAAGAAGAAGCCACAATGAGACAGTAGGACGGGCACACTGTGATAAAATCAAATCCCATACCCACCAGGTGGGCAACCCACAAACTGGAAAATAATTATATCACAGAAGTTCTCCCACAGAAGTGAAAGTTCTGAACCACACGTCAAGCTCCCCAGCCTAGGGGTCTGGAAACAAGAGAAGGAGTTCCCAGAGAATCTGGCTTTGAAGGCCAGTGGGGTTTGACCACAGGAATTCCACAGGACTGGGGGAAACAGAAATTCCACTCTTGGAGGGCACACACAAGGTTTCAAGTGCACTAGGACCCAAGGAAAAAAAGCAGTGACCTCGTAAGAGCCTGGGCCAGACCTACCTGCTGGAACTGGAGGGTCTCCTGTGGAGGCAGGGAGTGGCTGTGGCTCACTGTGGGGAAAAAGACACTGGTGGGACTTCCCTGGTGGCGTGGTGGTTAAGAATCTGCCTGCCAATGCAGGGGACACGGGTTCAATCCCTTGTCCAAGAAGATCACACGTACCACAAAGCAACTAAGCGCATGTGCCACAACTACAGAGCCTGCATCCTAGGGCCCGCAAGCCACACTACTGAGCCTGCATGCCACAACTACTGAAGCCCACGCGCCTAGAGCCCGTGCTCTGCAACAAGAGAAGCCACCACAATGAGAAGCTCACGCACTGCAATGAAGAGCAGCCCCCACTCACTAAAACCTAGAGAAAGCCCATGCGTAGCAACAAAGACCCAACACAACCAAAAATTAATTAATTAATTTTTTTTTAAAAGAAAGAAATACGGTCAAGAAGGTTTAAAAAAAAAAAAAGACACTGGCGGCAGTAGTTCTGGGGAGTACTCATTGGCGCGAGCCCTCCTGGAGGCTACCATTCTCTCACCAAGACCTGGCCCCACCCAACAACCTGTAGGCTCCAGTGCTGGGATGCTTCAGGCCAAAAAACCAACATGGCGGAAACACAGCCCCACCCATCAGCAGAAAGGGAGCTTAAAGTCTCCCTAAGCATACAGCGGCCCAATAAACACACCCCCTGACACGGCCCTGCCCACCAGAGGGACAAGACCCAGCTCCACCACCCAGTGGGCAGGAACCAGTACCTCCGACCAGGAAGACTGCACAAGCCTCTTAGACAGCCTGATCCACCAGGGAGCAGACAGCAGAAGCAAGAACTACAACCCTGCAGCCTGTGAAACAAACCACAATCACAGATAATTAAACAAAATGAGACAGCAGAAGAATAGGTCCCAGATCAAGGAATAACATAAAACCCCAGAAGAAAAACGAAGAATGGGAGATAGGCAATTTAACCAAAAGAGAATTCAGAGTAGGGCTTCCCTGGTGGCGCAGTGGTTGAGAATCTGCCTGCCAATGCAGGGGACACGGGTTCGAGCCCTGGTCTGGGAGGATCCCACATGCCGCGGAGCAACTAGGCCCGTGAGCTGCGACTGCTGAGCCTGCGCGTCTGGAGCCTGTGCTCCGCAACAAGAGAGGCCGCGACAGTGAGAGGCCCGTGCACCGCGATGAAGAGTGGCCCCTGCTCGCCGCAACTGGAGAAAGCCCTCGCACAGAAACGAAAACCCAACACAGCCAAAAATAAAATAATAAATAAATAAATAAAAATTAAAAAAAAAAAAAAAAAAGAATTCAGAGTAATGATAGTAAAGATGATCAAGGATCTCAGAAGAAAAAATGGTGGCATGTAGAGAAGACACAAGAAATGTTTAACAAAGACCCATAAGAATTAAAAATGAACAAACAGATGAACAATACAATAACTGAAATGAAAAATACACTAGAAGAAATCAATAGCGAAGTAAATAACTGAGGCTGAAGAATGGATAAGTGAGCTGGAAGACAGAATGGTGGATATCACTGCCACGGAACAGAAAAAAGAAAAAAGAAAAATAATGAGGACAGTCTCAGAGACCTCTGGGACAACATTAAATGCACAAACATTTGCATTATAGGGGTCCCGGAAGGAGAAGAGAGAGAAAGGACCTGAGAAAATATTTGAAAAGGTAACAGCTGAAAACTTCCCTAACATGGGAAAGGAAACGGTCACCCAAGTCCAGGAAGCACAGAGAGTCCCAAGCAGGATAAACCCAAGCAAGAATGTGCCGAGAGACATAGTGATCAAATTGACAAAAATTAAAGACAAAGAAAAAATATTAAAAGCAAAAAGGGAAAAGCAACAAATTACATACAAGGAAACTCCCATAACGTTATCAGCTGATTTCTCAGCAGATACTCTTCAAGCCAGAACGGAGTGGCACAATATATTTAAAGTGATGAAAGGGAAGATCCGACAACCAAGAATATTCTACCCAGCAAGGCTCTCATTCAGATTTGACGGAGAAATCAAGTTTTCCAAACAAGCAAAAGCTAATACAATTCAGCACCACCAGACCAACTTTGCAACAAATGTTAAAGGAACTTCTCTAAGCAGAAAAGGCCACTACTAGACACAAGAAAACTGAGAATAAAAAAGCCACCGGTACAGGCAAACATAAAGCGAAGCCAGGAAATCATCTACACACAAATATGACATCAAAACCAGCAATCGTGAGGACAGCACAAATGCAGAATACTGGAAATGCATTTGAAATTAAAAGACCAGTAACTAAAAACAATCTTGTTCATATATAGACTGCTATATCAAAACCTCATGGTAACCACAAACCAAAAACCTACAATAGATATACACATAAAAAAGAAAAAGCAATCCAAACACAACATGAAAGATAGACATCAAACCGCAAAAGAACAGAAGAGGAGGGGAAGAAAAAAGACCTACAGGGTTTTCCTGGTGACACAGTGGTTAAGAATCCGCCTGCCAATGCAGGGGACACTGGTTCAAGCCCTGGTCTGGGAAGATCCCACATGCCATGGAGCAACTAAGCCCATGCGCCACAACTACTGAGCCTGTGCTCTAGAGCCCGCAAGCCACAACTACTGAAGCCCGTGTGCCTAGAGCCCATGCTCTGCAACAAGAGAAGCTACCCAATGAGAAGCTCACACACTGCAACGAAGAGTAGCCCCCGCTCGCTGCAACTAGAGAAAAGCCCACGTGCAGCAACAAAGACCCAACACAGCCAAAAATAAAAATAAATAAATTTAAAAAAAAAAGACCTACAAAAAAAATCCGAAACAATTAACAAATGGCAATAGAAACATACATATTGATAATTACCTTAAATGTAAATGGATTAAATATTCCAACCAAAAGACACAGACTGGCTGAATGGATACAAAAACAAGACCTGTATATATGCTGTCTACAAGAGACCTGCTTCAGATCTAGGGACACATACAGACTGAAATTGAGGGGATGGAAAAAGGTACTCCACGCAAATGGAAATCAAAAGAAAGCTGGAGTAGCAATACTCATAGCAGACAAAATAGATGTTACGATAAAGACTGTTACAAGAGACAAAGAAGGACACTACATAATGATCAAGGGATCAATCCAAGAAGAAAATATAACAATTATAAAATATATATACACCCAACACAGGAGCACCCCAATATATAAGGCAAATGCTAACAGCCATAAAAGGAGAAATCAACAGTAACACAATAATAGTGGGGGATTTTAACACTCCACTCTCATCAATGGACAGATCATCCAGACAGAAAATCAATAAGGAAACACAGGCCTTAAATGACACATCAGACATTCCATCCAAGAGCAGCAGAATATACTTTCTTCTCAACTGCACATGGAACATTCTCCAGGACAGATCACATCTTAGGCCACAAATCAAGCCTCAGTACATTTACAAAAACTGAAATCATATCAAGCATCTTTTCCGACCACAACACTATGAGATTAGAAATTAATTACAGGAAAAAAAACTGTAAAAAACACAAACACATGGAGGCTAAACAATATGTTACTAAATAATCAATAGATAACTGAAGAAATCAAAGAGGAAATCAAAAAATACCTAGAGATAAATGACAACGAAAACATGATGATCCAAAACCTACGGGATGCAGCAAAAGCAGGGCTAAGAGGGAAATGTACAGCAATACAATCTTACCTCAGGAAACAAGAAAAATCTCAAACAACCTAACCTTACACCTAAAGCAACCAGAGAAAGAAGAACAAACAAAACCCAAATAGAAGGTAAGAAATCATAAAGATCAGAGCAGAAATAAATGAAATAGAAACGAAGAAAACAGTAGAAAAGATCAACCAAACTAAAATCTGGTTCTTTGAAAAGATAAACAAAATTGATAATCCTTTAGCCAGACTCACCAAGAAAAAAAGGGAGAGGGCTCAAATCAATAAAATTAGAAATGGTAAAGGAAAAGTTACAACCACAGAAATACAAAAGATCATAAAAGACTACTACAAACAATTATTGAATATATGCCAAAAAATAGACAACTTGGAAGAAATGGACCAATTTTTAGAAAAGTACAACCTTCCAAGACTGAACCAGGAAGAAATAGAAAATATGAACAGACCAATCACAAGTACTGAAATTGAAACTGTGATTTAAAAACTCCCAACAAACAAAAGTCCAGGACCAGATGGCTTCACGAGGAAATTCTATCAAACATTTAGAGGAGAATTAACACCTATCCTTCTGAAACTATACCAAAAAACTGCAGAGGAAGGAACACTCCTAAGAATCTGAAAAAAATGAATATATGTATATGTACAACTGAATGACTTTGCTGTACACCTGAAACTAACACAATATTGTAAATCAACTATACTCCAATAAAATTTTTAAAATAAATAAATAAGTAAACTCAAAGATATAGCAATAGAACTACCAAGACAAAGCAGTGCAAGAAAAAAAAACAGGAAACAAAAAAGAAATGAGGGGCTTCCCTGGTGGCGCAGTGGTTGAGAATCTACCTGCCAATGCAGGGGACACAGGTTCGAGCCCTGGTCTGGGAGGATCCCACATGCCGTGGAGTAACTAGGCCCGTGAGCCACAACTACTGAGCCTGCGCATCTGGAGCCTGTGCTCCGCAACAAGAGAGGCCGCGACAGTGACAGGCCCGCGCACCACGATGAAGAGTGGCCCCCGCTCCGCGATGAAGAGTGGCCCCTGCTTGCAGCAACTGGAGAAAGCCCTCGCACAGAAACGAAGACCCAACACAGCCAAAAAAAATTAATTAATTAATTTTAAAAAAAATTTAAAAAAAAAAGAAATGAGGACTTCCCTGGTGGCGCAGTGGTTAAGAATCCGCCTGCCAATGCAGGGGACACGGGTTTGAGCCCTGGTCCAGGAAGATCCAACATGCCGCGGAGCAACTAAGCCCGTGTGCCACAACTGCTGAGCCTGCGCTCTACAGCCCGCAAGACACAACTACTGAAGCCTGCACGCCTAGAGCCTGTGCTCCACAACAAGAGAGGCTACTGCAATGAGAAGCCCGCACACCACAACAAAGAGTGGCCCCCGCTCACCGCAACTAGAGAAAGCCCACGCACAGCAACGAAGACCCAACGCAGCCAAAAATAAAATTTAAAAAAAAAAAAAAAAAAGGGACCTGCCTGGTGGCTCAGTGGTTAAGAATCCGCCTGCCAATGCAGGGGACACGGGATCGAACCCATGTCCAGGAAGATCCCACATGCCACAAAGCAACTAAGCCCGCACACGACAACTACTGAAGCCTGTGCGCCCCAGAGCCCACATGCCACAACTACTGATCCCATGTGCTGCCACTACTGAAGCCCCCGCGCCTAGAGCTCGTGCTCCACACCAAGAGAAGCCACCACAATGAGAAGCCCATGCACTGCAACAAAGAGTAGCCCCTGCTCACCGCAACTAGAGAAAGCCCATGCACAGCAACAAAGACCCAATGCAGCCAAAAAAAAAAAAAAAAGAAGAAATGAGCTATCAAGCCATGAAAGGACATGAAAAGACATGGAGGAAACTTAAACACATATTGTTAAGTGAAAGAAGCAAGTAATGAAAAATGCTTTTTTACTCTGTATGATTTCAAACATATGACATTCTAGAAAATGCTGAACTATAGAGAAATAAAAAGATGAGGGGTTTGGGGAGGGAAGGATGAATATGTGGAGCATAGAGGATTTGGGAGACAGTGAAACTGTTCTGTATGATAAAGTAATGGCAGATACAAAACATTATACATTTGTCAAAACCCATAGAACTGTACAAAAAGTGAATCCTAATATAAACTATGGACCTTAGTTAATCATAATGTATCAATATTCCTTCAATTGTAACAAATATACTACACAAATGCAAGATATAAAAAGAGGAAGAAACTGGGGAGGGGGAATGTGAGAGCTCTCTGTACTTTCTGCTCAATTTTCTTGTAAACCTAAAACTTATGCTCTAAAAAAGAAAGTCTATTAATTAAAGCAAACAAACAGGTTGGGGACATGTTAAAAGGGTACAGGAGACAACCTGAAACAAATCTATAGAACACAGCATGCTCAAATATAAACTCTGAGTGATGCTGCTGCATCTTAGTACAATCCTATTCATGTTCCCCTCATCAACTCCTATATTCATAAACCCCTCTTCTCTTCCAGTACCCATATTACAAGCATTATGCAGGCTCTGGGCTAAGCTATTTGTACCCAAAGTCCCTCTGAGAACTCATTTATTTTCAAGGCTTCAACCTGGCTAATGACTCTCAAAATATTATCAACCCCTATCACCTACACTATCATCTAATGGTCATTTCTACTTGTATGTTCCACATCTCCTCAAATTCAGCATGTCCCAAATTAAACTCATTTTATCTACCCATACCAACATTCCCTACAGTTTCCCCATTTCAATTTCAGTCTCTATCAGTGATATCACCACTTGCCCACTCACCTAAGTCCCAAACCTGCAGCTATTCTCTGTGTCCCCATATTCCCAATTTATCTCTAAGGCTCATTACTTTCTTTCATACTCACCCTCTTTCCTCTCCATCCCACTTCTGCCACCTTACTTTCTGCCCTTATTACTATACTCCTGAATTACTTCAAGAACTTCCTACCTGTACTCCCTGATTAAACTCCCTAATTCATCTTAAATATTTTACCCAGTTTTCATGTAGCTAGCCCTGAACTGTTGGTCACTCCAATGATTGTTTTTGATGATTTTAGCAGACGCTATTGGTTGGCTACCCAGTATCTGTTCCTCTTACTTTGTTGTCAGAGCCCCAATTTTCTTTGGGTAGCCTGCACTGTCAAGAGACTCAGGGAGGTGAATCCTGTGGTAAATCTTGATTGGTCTTACCCAATCATGGAAGTTCCATCCCCCAAGATTTAAGCCAAGCATGTAGCTCAGTTCTTGTCATGAAATGTGAGAGGTGGTCCTTTTGAAGACTTCTGGGAAAGATTTCTTTGCTCCCACAAAAGTGACACAAAACACATGATACTTTCTAACTCTGGAGGTTGTCACATCTGAATGAAATCCTTGGAACTCCTGCAACCAATCTGAAGATGACGCTGGCAAACACAGGGAGGAGGGCAGAGGCAAGAGTACTTAAAGAAGTGGAATTAAAGCCCAATATATAGTCCCTGAGGAGGACAGATATGCACAACATGGATAAATCTTGGAAGTACTATGCTTAATGAAAAAAGCCACAAAAGGAGTACAATATGATAATGATTCTATTTATATATCCCATATAAAGTTCTAAAATAGACAAAATTAATCTACAGTGACAGAAATCAGATTATCAGTTGCCTAGGGCAGGATCTGGGGGAGTGGAGGACTGACTTGGAAAAAGCAATAAGGAACATTTTAGAGTGATGAAAATGTTCTATATCATGATTGGAGAGGTGGTTACATTTGTCAAAACTCATCCAACTCTACTCTTAGAATGAATGCATGTTACTATATATAAGTTATAGCTCAATAAAGCTGACTTAAGAAAGATACATAATTAGTACTATAGTAGGCCAGATGGTTATACGTGCCAGAGGAAAAATAAAGCCAAAAAACAGAGCATACAAGAGGCAAGTAGATGGGAGGTGGAAGTATGTATATACTACTTTTAAATAGGATGGTCATACCCAGCAATCCCATTACTGGGCATATAGCCAGAGAAAACCATAATTCAAAAAGACACATGCACCCCAATGTTCACTGCAGCACTATTTACAATAGCCAGGTCATGGAAGCAACCTAAATGCCCATCAACAGACGAATGGAGAAAGAAGATGTGGTACATATATACAATGGAATATTACTCAGCCATAAAAAGGAACAAAACTGGGTCATTTGTAGAGACGTGGATGGATCTAGAGACTGTCATACAGAGTGAAGTAAGTCAGAAAGAGAAAAATATCATATATTAATGCATATATGTGGAACATAGAAAAATGGTACAGATGAACCGGTTTGCAGGGCAGAAATAGACACACAGATGTAGAAAACAAACGTATGGACACCAAAGGCGGAAAGTGGTGGGGGGGATGGTGGTGGTGAGATGAATTGGGAGATTGGGATTGACATATATACACTAATATGTATAAAACAGATAACTAATAAGAACCTGCTGTATAAAAAAATAAATAAAATTTAAATGATAAAAAAATAAACAGGGCTTCCCTGGTGGCACAGTGGTTAAGAATCCGCCTGCTAATGCAGGGGACAAAGGTTCGAGCCCTGGTCCAGGAAGATCCCACATGCCGTGGAGCAACTAAGCCCGTGTGCCACAACTACTGAGCCTGCGCTCTAGAGCCTGAGAGCCACAACTACTGAGCCCACGCGCCACAACTACTGAGGCCCGCACACCTAGAACCTGTGCTCTGCAATGAGAGAAGCCACCGCAATGAAAAGCCTGCACACCGCAAAGAAGAGTAGCCCCCACTCACCACAACTAGAGAAAAAGCCCGCGTGCAGCAACGAAGACCCAATGCAGCCAAAAATAAATAAATAAATAAATAAATAAATTTAAAATAAATAAATAAGGTGGTCATAAAAGAGTGGATATATTGTATATGTATAACTGATTCACGTTTCCGTACAGCAGAAAGTAACACAACATTGTAAATCAACTATACTCCAATAAAAAAAGATTTTAATATATTAGTAAATAAATAAATAAATAAATAAATAGGGTGGCCATGAAGGCCTCAATGCCTATTTAGTAAAGACCAGAAGGAAGAGAAGGTATAAGCCATACAGACATCTGGAAGAAGGTGGCTTCATTCAGAAAACCCAGAAAATACAAAAGCCCTTGTCTTTTTCTCTGATAAAATGTAAAAGTCATCTGAAGATTTTGACTAGAGTGATCTGAATTTTGTTTTAAAAGAGTCACTCTGGCTGCTCAGTTGAGAACAGCTATAAAGTGTAAGGATAGAAGCAGGGAGCCCAATTAGGAGGCAACTGCAATCCAATGATAGTTTAGACCAGGGTGGTAACAAGCAATGTTCAGATTCTGGGCAAAATTTAAAGATAGAGTCTTTGCTAATGAACTGAACGTAAGACTGAAAGAGAGGAGTCAAGGATGACTCCAAGGGACTTCCCCAGTGGTCCAGTGATAAAGAATCCGCCTTCCAACGCAGGGGACATGGGTTCAATCCCTGGTCAGGGAACTAAGATTCCACATGCCATGGGGCAACTAAGCCCACGCGCCGCAACTACTGAGCCCTCACACCTCAACTAGAGAACCTGCATGCCGCAAACTACAGAGCCCATGCACTCTGGAGCCCACGAGCCACAACTGGAGAGAAGCCCAAGCACTGCAATGAAGATCCCACGTGCCACAACTAATACCCAAGGCAGCCAAAAAAAAAAGGATGACTCCAAGATTTGAAAGAGCTGGAAGGATAGAAAAGCCATTTGTGGGACTTCCCTAGTGGTCCAGTGGGTAAGACTCCCGCGCTCCCAATGCTGGGGGCCTGGGTTCGATCCCTGGTCGGGGAACTGGATCCCGTATGCCGCAATTAAGAATTTCGCATGTCACAACTAAAGATCCCGCATGCCACAACTAAAGATCCCACATGCCACAACGAAGATCCCGCATGCCGCAACTAAGACCCAGCATAGCCTAAATAAATAAATAAATAATAAATAAATAAATATTAAAATTGTTCCCCTCCCTCCAACCATCATTCCAACTGCCTTAAAAAAAAAAAAAAAAAAAAGAGAAAGAAAAGCCATTTGCTGAAATGAGAAAGACTGAAGGAGGAACTGGTTAATTTGTAACTAATGAGAATTTTATTTTGGTCAAGTCAGTTTTGAGATGCCTATTAGACCATCAAATGTAGATGTAAAGGAGGCAGGTGGATATATGCAAGTTGGGAGTTCAGGAAGGGTTCTAACCTAAGATAAAACTCTGGGAGTTGTCAGTATATAAAAAAGCATTTAAAGAGATAAGCCTGGATGAGATCACTAAGAAACTGAGTATATACAAGAAAAGAGAAAAAAATCCAAAGGCTGAGCTGAGCCCAAGATCAATCTAATATTTGGAAACGGGAAAGAAAAGGAAACAGTAAAGGAGACTGAGAAGGAATGGCCAGCGAAATACGAGGAAAACCGAGAGGTGGTATCCTGGAAGCCACAGGAAGAAAGTGCATCAAGGAAAGAAAGATAAACTGGACTAAATGCTACTTACTGATAAGTCAAGTAAGATGAGGATTGGGAATTCACTATAATTATTTAAAAAATCATGGTCCCTTCAGGAACCCAATTCCATGTCAACATTCCTTGTTCTAGATGAGTAACTCACATACTGATAGGTTCAATCTGTACTAATTAAAAATCACTGTGTATTTTTAAATCAAACTATTACTCTTGAAATAGAAACAGTAGTATGTTAATCTATTTTAAACATGACATTTATTTTTGGTCACTACTTGGTATTCTAAGCATTCTGGTAAATAATCACCTCTGATGTTTACCACTTTCACTCTGGCCTCATCAAACCCCAAACATTTCCACACGTAAGCATCAAGCTATGCTACAACTTTTTCCAAGATGTGATCTTTATTTTACTAGTAGGTTAAAATATAACATTGGATAAACGAGAACCAATGGATAATAAAAAATCACTATCCAATGAGTACTGAAGGACACAAACAGAATACTCTTGGTACAAAAGCAGAAAGTCACAGAGAAATATAAATATATTTTGGCACAGTGCAAAAGACTCAGACACACACATACAGGATGCATCTTGTGGTCCAAATCTTTTTACCCTGAGCCAAACAATGTAAAAGGCTTGGCTTAGGGCAGTCATGCTCTCATCTATTTAGAGATACATTTTCAGTACTGGGCTCCTGCTGCTGTGCAAATTTTGATATAAGAATATTCTAGTCCTCTTCAAAGCCAAAGGGATAGTGTCTTCCAAGTAATCTGGTCCATTTCAAGGTAACTGATCTTAGAACAAGAGTTGATAATGTGAGTTTCTGGCCAGAACAATGAGATAACATTCTCCCAGACATGTCCATTCAAACCTGAAGTCTAAAATTAAAGTGGGTATGCATTCTTCACAAAACCACAGGCACTAATGGTACATGCAACACACTGCAATCCTAATTATTCCATCTGGGCAAAGGATATTTGCAATTCACAGCAATTCCTGATAGAAGTAATAAGAAAGAAAAGAATACCAATAAGTCATTATCAAGTGTGTATTCATGTATATAGACTGACTCTTACCTTTTAAGTCAATATTTTTTCTGAGTTCCTTTTGGGTGTTTCATTAAGCAGACTATGTCCCTTGACATGAACATGTCAGTCCTCTCTCAAACAGATTAGATAGCAAGTTGTTCCTAAATTTGCCACTATGAGATAAGTGGCAGCTAAAATCACAAAATTCTTGGTACAGCTTAAAATTGATTGTTTTTCACTTCAGAGAAATTCAGCCAGAGTTAAGTCAGTTACAGCACCCAAATCCCCAATGACAAAGTAACAAAGTTCAAGATTACTGCTACCTTTATTTTTATTTACGTAGGAACAACAAGGTAATTTTTTTCACCCTTCCCTCAGTTAACTACATTAATTCTTGCTTATCACCAATTGGAATACACTGCACTATCCTCTTGTGTTGTTGATTAATTGCTACTTTCATGCAACAAAAGCAGATCAAAAAAAAAATGTCAGGCCTTTTGATGTCAGGAAATGCACAAGGAAACTCCTCCAAGTAATGGTAACAAAATGAATCAATTACATTTAAACAAGTTCTAGCCTAAACTAAGCAACCCTACAACAGACACATTAAATAAAAATTTTATTTCAGCACGTTTGTATATCCCAAGGTAAGTGTAACAGACTTCTTTTTCTTTTCTTATAATAAACTCCTAATTGACACATTTTTGAAATCAATTTCCTGTGTTTCAGTGAGATTGTTTGGATTCTGGAGAACATGGGAGGGCAAGAAGGGAAAGAATTATTAACAGTATTCTTCTGCAGAAGAAAAATGGCTATGTAATTCCTACGCAAATGTTTGTTAACTTCCCCTGCCATAAAACCAGTGATGTCATTCTACACAGCAGTAAGCACAGTTATAACGAACACCGAGTTTTTAAATCACTGACAGCTTACAGAAATTAAGAATATTACTCAAAAATCTCCTCTCCCTAGAGTACCACACCTGTGGAAGAGGAGACTATGCCCAGCTGGGGATATATACATACTCAGCATCAACAAAACTGAAGTCATTTTTCCCTGCACAACAGGAAAAGTTGTTTTTTTCCCCCTTAGGACTCTGAGCAATGAAAGCCATGACTTTATATGGCTCCGTATAAAAACACAAGAAGGCTGGATCACATTCTATTAGGAAAAGCAGCTCAACATCAAAACTCCTCTTCCTTTAAAATAAAACCTAAAAAAATGACTAAGAAAATTTCTTCCTACCTTTGAAAATTATTTTATCTTTGCTTCATTTTCTCTACTGTAAACTACAGATTAATACTTTCAAAGAGAGTATAAGGAGCTTATAAATTCGAATTTGCTGTGTGGCTCTCACACCAAAAGTAGTCTGCATTTTTTTTTCTCCTACAGTAAGCATTAAATAAAATATCTAAACTTGGTTCTAGTGAGAAAAACAATATAAACCATTATTACTATAGTATCAATAATACTTAATATTTACTACACCAAGATTTGTTGTTTATTAGGAATGAAATATAGTACAACTATATCTTCAGCTTTAAAATTACCTCGAGCGGCTTCCCTGGTGGCGCAGTGGTTAGGAATCTGCCTGCCAATGCAAGGGACAAGGGTTCGAGCCCTGGTCCGGGAAGATCCCACATGCTGCAGAGCAAATAAGCCCGTGTGCCACAACTACTGAGCCTGCACTCTAGAGCTCGCCAGCCACAACAACTGAAGCCCGCATGCCTAGAGCCTGTGCTCCGCAACGAGAAGCCACAGCAATGAGAAGCCACCGCAATGAGAAGCCCAAGCACCGCAATGAAGAGTAGCCCCCACTCGCCGCAACTAGAGAAAGCCCGTGTGCAGCAACAAAGACCCAACACAGCCAAAAATAAATAAAATAAAATTTTTTTTAAATTTTAAAAATTGTAAATAAATAAAATTAAAGTGACCTTGAATTGACTGGAATACCAACTCTACATCAACATGAAATTGTAAAATGGTTGCAAAACTTGAGGTAGCATGATTATACATACCCCTTTTGATTAATATTTAACATAACTAAACCTAGAGCAACTGCAAATGTTTCATCTTGGCTTTTCTAAATGTCACAACTCAAATTACAAGTCAACATTCAAATTAACAATTAAAATCACAACAAAACCAACATAACATTTTAAACAAAGGGCAGTTCAACCAAACTGTCACAAAGAGTTCAGATTTCTACATCCTAATCAGCTGAAAAGTTGCTCGATTATTTAGATTTTTTAAAAAATTTTGTTACCTATCAGAAATATACCTACTGTTTTCATTTTCTACCTGTGCCACATTTATCTTAAGTTTTATACTTCTGGATCTTTCAACCATTAGAGATCAACCATCAAATTACTTCAAGAAGTAGAAATAGCAACACTGCTCCCGAACAGCAATTTCTGCATTGCTAGACACTTATCTAGTTGGTAGATTTATACCATTGTTCATTCTTAGTTCCTTAAATGTAAAAAAATATCCACAGAATGGTGGCATACCTCTAAATTGGTTTAAATATGGTACAAAGTTATTTTTAGTTAGGTTCAAGTTTTAAAAAGGCACTAATCATTCTTCTCAAAGGCTAATCTACTCAAGTTCCTCCCATATTAAAATAATAAAAAGCCCCAAACATTTCCACACATAAGCATCAAGCTATGCTACAACTTTTGGAAAGAAGAAATGTTATTTATGTAATGTTCAAGCACAAGGATATTAGAATAATGGACCTAATATCAAATCAGGGTCTGGATCATACCTATTGTTAATAAAAATAAATTTGACCTTTATTCTGATGATGGGCCTTTCAAACACCAGCATGACTAAATGTCATTTATGTGTTCTTTCAAATGTAATTCTAATTTTTAAAAATACTCTTATCTTCTACTATGCAAAGGAAAAAGGAAGAAAACTCCCATAAACGATTACAAGCTGGTTCTTATTCATGAAAAAAAAAAATACAAGAAACATTCATGTAATATTTATTTGAGATCTGTTCCCTCCTTGCATGCTAGAAAGATGAAGACAAACACTTCCAACTATTCAGACAGATCATTCCACAGTTGTAACTTTCATCATAGTTCTTAAAGCGGTATGGTGAGGTCAGCTCACAAACAGCTTAAGTAGCAAAACTAGAAATTGGTGGTAGTAGTATCAGGCTACATAACAGCCTCTCCAAAGAATATGAAGTAAGAGAACTAAAATGTGCTGGCAACATGCCAAGAGACTGGATAGAATATAGCTTTGAGCAATGAATATGCAGAGCTTACAGTATATAGCAATTCATCATCTCTTACCCTGTAGCTTGATTTTCCTTGTTTTAAACCAAAAATAGCCATATATAAGGGGTATTTAACAGTACCAGTTTTCTCCATGCTTAATGACTGGGAAAGGCATCTGGGCTTGAAATGACTTGGTAACCTAAATACACACCCTAAAATGAAAAATCTGACTTCCATCCTATGTGAGGATGAGTAAGGTAAAATATACAATTGTATTGATATTATTCTGCACAGAATAGCTTTTATTCTCCAAAAATTATACTGCCCTCAGCATAATCCTAAGGCTTGGGTTTTTCTATATTGTCAGTTCTATCTCTGCAACTGGTTGACATGTAGAATTTGTCAACCTTCTCAACAGATTTAATAAAGAATTAATTCTGTCAGATCAAAGGACATAATTTTGGTCAGAAACAATTCCTTTGACCTTAGTCAAAATATATGTTACTTTTAAAATTTCACCCTTATTGAATCATATATTTTAAAAGCATAATAAACTCCAATTCTTAAGTCTCTGACACTTCCTAAACATTTTCTTTCTAAAGAACCAAAAGAAAATGTGGTTATTTTAGGCGAGAGAATCATATTCAATTCAAATCCACACGCATTTAACACCTATTTTGTGCCAGACATTATACTGAGAACTGAGGAAACAAAGATAAATATGTATATGGTCTCACAGAGCTGACAATCTAGTTGGGAAAACCAGACCATTTCAAACTCAATCAAGTTCTGCCCCCTACCCTCATACTGCCACCCACGTGCTCTACTAGCTAGAGGAACAAAAGCTCTGGTATCCTCCAGGAAAGTGTAAGTAAATCTGCCAGGCAAGATGAAAAAATCTTCAGAGAAGATAAGCTACATCTTGAAAGATGAGAATTTCACAAGGGAAAGTGGGATACTGCAGGCCAAGAAGGACAGAAGGAGCAAAATCAAGAAAGCACGAAAACATGGCATGCGTGAGGAAACCCATGTGGCAAGGGTAGGGATAACAATTTTGGGTACATGTGCTACTACTCTTCTACCCTCAGCCCATGACAGACCTCACTGATCAATTAAAGCATGTTTAAGTCCACATGAGACTCAAACTCCTTCTCAACAGATAACTCAAAACCAATGGAAGGAGGCAAGTCCATGAGATGAAATTTATGTGCTATCCTCAGCCTGGGAAGAGAAAGTGGTGGGATTTGAGGCTAGAAGGGTAAATTAAGAACAGATTATGAATGACCGTGAATGCTAGGCGAACAAGTTTAGATTTTATTTCGTGGGCAACCAAGGGTGAACAGAGGATTTTATGAGAAATAATGACATGATCAACTCTGGCAGATGTCTGGCAGATGTGTGAAGAAAGCTTTTGGACCAACAGAATAAAGGCAGAAAGAACAGTTTAAGAAGCTATA
Source organism: Balaenoptera musculus (assembly GCF_009873245.2). Classification (NCBI taxonomy): domain Eukaryota; kingdom Metazoa; phylum Chordata; class Mammalia; order Artiodactyla; family Balaenopteridae; genus Balaenoptera; species Balaenoptera musculus. The sequence continues at coordinate 116,249,386 of NC_045787.1, forward strand.
CCTTCGGGACTTCCCTGGTGGCGCAGTAGTTAAGACTCCATGCTCCCAATGCAGGGGGCCCAGGTTCAATCCCTGGTCAGGGAACTAGATCCCACATGCAAGCCACAACTGAGAGTTCTCATGCCATAACTAAGGAGCCCACTGGCCGCAACTAAGGAGCACACGTGCCACAACTAAAGGAGCCCTTGAGCCGCAACTAAGGAGCCTGCCTGCCGCAACTAAGACCCGGCACAACCAAATAAATAAATTAAATAAATATTAAAAAGAAGAAAGAAGCTATAGCTTCTCAGTCCAGGCAAGACACAATGAAGCTTGCCTTCTTAGTCCAGGCAAGATGCAATGAGGCCTGAATTTCAGCAATGGCAAAAATCTATTGCAGGTTCTAAAACAAAAATGTAATGTTTTAGATTTCATAATTCTTGGTGCCTTTTTTTTTTTTATAACTTTATTTATTTATTTTTGGCTGCATTGGGTCTTCGTTGCCGCGCACCAGTTTTTCTCTAGTTGCGGCGAGCAGGGGCTACTCTTCATTGCAGTGCGCGGGCTCCTCACTGCGGTGGCTTCTCTTGTTGCGGAGCATAGGCTCTAGGCGCGCGGGCTTCAGTAGTTGTGGCACGCCAGCTCAGTAGTTGTGGCTCATGGGCTCTAGAGCACAGGCTCAGTAGTTGTGGCACACGGGCTTAGTTGCTCCATGGCATGTGGGATCTTCCCAGACTGGGCTCGAACCTGTAACCCCTGCATTGGCAGGCGGATTCTTAACCACTGAGCCACCAGGGAAGCTCCTAATTCTTGGTTTTAAAACAAGTTTGAGAAAAATTAGTATTCTAATTAGAATTCCCTAATAATACTCAAAAAGGAAAAGAAAAGACAAATTAAGGTAAACACTAGAATTAAAGAAGTGAATCACAATTCAAAATTACTCAAGACTATAAATCCAGAAATAGATATTTCAGGTTTAGCATCAAGAAAGAGAACATCCTCATGACCAGACTGATACTCAGCAAGTCTTTTCTTCCTGAGGGCACTAATACTCTAGCCAACAACAAACACTATTTACCTTACATGCCCTTACAAATCCCAGTGAGATGCAGAAAGAACAAAAGTCAAATTTAAAACCATATCTCAGCCTTTAAACTCTAAAATTCTTTGTGAATACAACCCATATGTAGCACTTTGGGCAGAATGCAAAAAAAGCAACTTCCTATCATTTCTGCAGAATGTTTAATAAATGAAAGTATTCTAATTAAAAATTAAAACTTCACTGTAGATCAAAAGGCCAAAGAGAAAGTTTTTCTGTTTTGGAAAAAGAAATTCTTTAGCTGTTGCAAACAAAGGCTAATGTAATGATGTGAAATCCAGGTGCAACATATCAACAAGCATGCTAGAAAAGTTAGCATTACTGTTTTAAGACCTAAGGATATTCAAACTAAAGATAAAATTATCCTGTAGTGAATGCCAACAATGCACTTCATACTACATAGACACATATTCAAGGGTTCTACTTTGTTCTCATCCCAATTCTTTTGTGTCCCAGTAACAAACTCTCAAATTGGGATTATCTTCCTTTTAAAACAAGCTAAAATGAAAAACATGAACTCCAGCAATAAAATTTATCTGTGGTAATTGTTTATTCTGAGAAAGCAAATCAGATGAACAGTTTATCATCATCAATCTCTTTTCCAGAAAGATATGGATTAGCTAGTCATGAGCAGGGTCTATTTCTCATGATGTCATTCTAAAGTCATCACTAAATGTTACACATGCCATGCTTCCTTCAAATCAATCACAAAACAAGTCATCCTAGACTGAGGTCAAATTCCTTTCCAACTAAAAGAGCTCCAAACTTAAGTAATGGTCCACTTACTAAGTAATACTCAGAGACCAAATTCCAGAAAAACCCTCCTCCTGTACCTCCCCCACCTAAAAAAAAAAAAAAAAATTAGTCTCCTTTTAGCTCAGTGTAATGGAATGTGACCTGTAGTTAAGGGGTTTTCCATTCCTATTTACTGCTTAGAGAACATGAAGCAGATCTATTCTCTCTCAGAAGGGTAATGTATTTTTTAAAAAGAAAAAAAGTGAAGTGTAGGGGGTTAATCATAATTAGAACAAACAAAAGGTAAGGTGATTTATTAGATTTCTCATGTTTGACAGAATGAGTACATTTAAATCACAACTGAATGTTTATTTTTATTTTACAACCTGATCAGACATCTAAAAGATTTATGATTTGTGTGACTACTAATAACTAGGTAGGGAAGGGGAGGTTAAAACTACAACTACTTAAATAAATCTTCACACATGAAACTACTATAAACATCTTTTCACAACAAATCATATCTTTATCATTGAAGTTACACACTTAAGTACCTAAGCATAGAGAGAAGAACAGGGAATAAATATTTTTAAAATGTACTTCACAGTTTAAAATTAAACACATCTATCTAGAGTTCAGTTTCTCATTTTTAAAAAAAAGAAGATATTTGACTAGATGATCTTTAAAGCTACTATGATACTTTAACACAAGTTGTAAAGTGAACAAATTCTATGATTTAATTCAGACAAACCTCTTTCAAGATAACCCCCTTAAGGATATACTTTACTTACATTCTTCCTACACCTTCATACATGTTAGTCTCATCTACCAAAGTCATAATCTCTGTATCTGTAAGATGTGCATGCTTTTTCGTTCTGTTTAGCTGTTCAATCTGTATGTCTGCAAGCTTCACCTTCTGTTGAGTGTCAATAACTTTGGCTTGAAGCTCTGTGAAGGCCTAAAAAATAAGTCCGTGATTTAGTAGGTGCAACATTTTACAGGAAACATTTAAGTCAAATCTAAATATATTAAAATAAAGTCTGCTAACCAGAGACAAAGCTGTGAAATTTACCACGCAAACATCAATAAAAATCAATATAATTGTAAACAATCAAGCCACTATGCTAAATACATTTGACTCTTGAACAATTCGGTGATTAGGGGCACTGACTCTCCGTGCAATTGAAAATCCAAGTATAATTTATAGGTGGCAGTTCCTATACAGCAGTTCCTCTGTATCCTTGGTTCTAAATCTGTGGATTCAACCAACTACACATCGTGTAGTACTCTAGTATTTTCTATTTTTAAAAATCTGCATACAACTGGATCCCTGCAGTTCAAACCAGTGTTGTTCAAGGGTCAACTGTACTGAATTTACTCAGTCCTCAGAAGATGCAACCTATATGAAGCAGAACAAAGGTAAATAATAACCATATCAAGTAGCAGGTATCCAAGGAGTAATAAAAGCACTAAATGCAACAGTCAGAGGATGAAACCCAGAGATCCAAAACAAGAAACATAAATGTAACAACTCACTACATCTGTATTACACAACTAGGTGTAAAGTACTTTCCCACATTTGTTTGAAGTATTAACATGTGAATATTAATATGAGAATACTGACAGATATAAGAAATGTCTCATTTACTCTTTTCAATAATCCTGAGTTAGGGATGGCAGTTTCACCACCACAGTTTACAAATTAACTATGTTTTAAAGAGATATAAATGACTTGCACAGGGCTGAACAACTACTAGGTGGAAAAGCAAGTACTTAAATCCATTTTTTCTGACCTCTAGTTCAGGAATCTTTCTATTCTACTATCTACAGTAATATTCAGAAAATGAATATTTTAAGAGAAAGACAAAAAGAATTTCAAAGCATTGGTAGAAGAACTGCATCATGATCTTCATACGCACATACCAAGCCAAACTTGACACTTGAGTACCCTTACTCAAAGATAAAAGGTTCTTGGATACTCATGACGTGCCTAGAATGACTTTCACATGCTCTCAAATTTATGCCTTAATAATAACATTTGCGGCTGTAATACACAGCAAAAGCTACTACTTAATTTTTATTCTCACTTTGTTCTCACCTACTAGTAAGGTTTCAAAAGATTCATTTTGGGGGAGAGGAAGTGCCTGAAGTTTCCTAATAGTCTCCACCTGCCGCCACCCCCGCCCCCGCCCAAAAAAAACCTTATAAAGATATTAGAAGACCTTTAAACAAGTTTTTTTTTCAGTTAATTTCATTGGTTGTCAAAACTACCCAATTTAAGTCTGTAATCATTTTCTCAGTTTGCATTCACTGTCCACAGGTTTCCTAGCAACAAATTCAAATAATACTGAGGGGTAAGTCCATTCACAGCTGTACTCTATTGTTAGCTCTTTCACTAAACCCTAACTTAAATTTGAACTTTTAACAGAAAAAAAAGGTAAACTTTTATAACATTTTAAGACACAGTTTGCTAAGGAAGCTAGTATATTGTTAATGCTAAGATATTACAGCACTAGAGACCACATAAGGACTAAAGGTACAAGTTTCAAACAAGAAGCAAGACACACACACACATAAATCCTCAGAGCAATAATAAACATCTTCATTTATTAGGTGGAAAAGCTATTTCAGCTGTCCTATTTCTTATGCAGAGGTTGACCAGGAGACAGCCTTAAGTAAGATTTGCTCTTCTAATGAACCTAAATTAATGGTCAAAAGGTGGGAAGTAAGGCAGAGAATACTGGATTCTAGTCCCAGCCTTGGTCTGAGTCTTTTCTGAAACTGTTTCCTTTTCTAGAAAAGTATAGGTTTAAAGTGGGTCAAGTCTAGGAATCCCGACAACTCTTAAGCTGCGAAAACGTTCCTGAGTAACAACACATTTATAGGCAATTGTTTGAAAAGAGAAACCCAATTCCTTCTGATACCGATTTTATCTGGAAAACTTTCTTTTTTGACAAGTCTTTAAAAACGGGGGCGGGGGGGGGGGCGGAGCTGAGACCAAAGCCCTAAGATGAACACTGCTATGAGAATACCTAACTGAACCGTATGTAGCGACCTTACAAGGTATGGCATTGAAGAAGTGGCCTAAAAGCACAGGTTGGACTTGGATTTTTTCAAAGCAAATTAGAATGCAGAATTAGATGCCTCAGCTCGGGCAGCCGTCTCAAAGGGCTCCAGCTGGAAACGCTCACTTCAGGCCTCACTATGGAACTGAAAACTCCAAGCTCAACGAAAGGTCTCTGGAACTCGGAACAAGGGAACAGAACAGCTATCGGCCCATCAGACTTAACCAGGCCCAGCGCAACCGGCTCTTACCCAGCAAAGAGCAGCTCGCCCCCGACTCCAACCTAAAGAGACCCTGTCCCGCCTTAGGACTCTGGGAAACCATTCCCCATTTCCCTGGAGCCTTCCGCAGGACTCGAGTCTCACTCGATATTCTTGTCCACAGTCCCCTTAGCTTCCAAAGAAAAAGTCTCTGCCTGCTCAAGACCCTCTTTTACCTTCTTCAACTCCAAATCCACGGGGGCCGCCATCTTGCTTCACTCCTGCGCCTGCGCAGTGGGAGAAAGCCGGAAAGAGGATGGGGGAAGGGCGCTCCTTGAAGGTTTGATTTCCCCCTTCCTTCTGCGCCTGCGCATGAGTCTGGCTGATCGGTTTTCCGACCTTCGCCAGCGCTGGCAACCCCTGAAATATCCAGGATTCCGATTCAGAGTACATCTTCCCCACGTGACCTATAGGCCTGCCCTGTTTCTCCACATCCTTCCAAACACAGCACAACGCGCAGATTTCGTGTATGGGTTTAAGCATTTTGACAAATAGCTTAATTTGTGCTGCTAAATTGAGATGTATGTAGATCAGGCCAAAACCCCTTAAGTCATTCATGCTTTCGGCGAGTCCCTGTGCTGTCAGGCATGAGAGAGTCAGCCTGCGAGCTTCAGGCATGGCAGTGTGGAGAAGACCAGAAGGCTTAGTTGAAGTGTTCTCCCAAAGAACGTATTTCTACTGAACGCTCCTGGAAGACCTTCTAAACATAGTGGTTCTCACGAGAGGCCACATTAGTTTGTTTTAAAAAAAAAAAAAAAACAGATTCTCTGATCCTCATCCCAAACTTAATTACTTAGAATCTTTGCGATGGGGCCCAGAAATTTGCACTTTTGCAAACTCCCCTTATGACCTGGTGCAAGTGGTCTGCAAACCACATTTTGAGAATCTGCTATAAAGTACCTGGTGTTTGAACCAGAAGAGTGACTAGTAATTGGGCTTTTGGACGTGAAAGAAATATATGTCTTACCTACTCTAAAAATCTGTGGGGGAGAAGAAAGGGCAGGGAATTTGGAAGTAGATAGATCTGTATTCAAGGTTTGGTCTACCTTGAGCCTAGGTATGTCTGGTTCCTATACTAGTTGTATAGCAATAGAGTTTGTCTCCTCATTTAATATGAGAATAACCCTAACAGGGTTATTCTGAGGAATAAATAAGATCAGGATGAAAAGCTCCGAGCATAACACAATGCACACAGTAGGTACACGATAAATAGTTGTAGTTAAGTTCATGTAGTTAGCATTGTTGTGTTTGTCTTTCAAGGTCCAGCAAATGGGCCACATCCTCCTTTACGTATTTTTTTATTTTTTACATCACTCATCACACAGACCATAAATAATCTCTCCTCAGACTCTCAAGACTACATCTATTCCTTTTTCAAGGCGCTTTCTATCTTAAACAAATTTTTTTTCGTATTAGACTTACTAGCAATCCAAGTGTCCATCAGTGAATGAATGTATAAACAAAATGTGGTATATATCAGGGGTCCCCAACCCCCGGGCCGAGGACCAAGCAAAGCTTCATCTGCCTCTCCCCATCGCTCACATGACTGCCTGAACCATCCCCCACCCCACCCAGTCCGTGGAAAAATTGTCTTCCATGAAACCAGTCCCTGGTGCCAAAAATGTTGGGGACCGCTGGTATATACATAAAATGGAATAGCATTCAGCCTTTAAAAGGAATGAAATTCTAATCCTACTTAGAATTCTAATGCTACAACACGGATGAACCTTGAGGACATACACTAAGTGAAATAAACCAGTCACAAAAAGACAAATGCCGTATGATACCATTTATATGAGGGACTTAGAGTAGTCAAAATCATAAAGACAGAAAGTAGAATGGTGTTGCCAGGAGCCAGGGGGAAGGGACAGAAAGGGGTATTCTTGTTTAATAGGCATAGAGTTTCAGTTTTACAAGATGAAAAGAGTTCTGGAGATGGAAAGTGGTGATGGTAACACAACATTATGAATGTTTTTAATACCACTGAACTGTACACTTAAAAATGATTACAGGGCTTCCCTGGTGGCGCAGTGGTTGAGAGTCTGCCTGCCGATGCAGGGGACGCGGGTTCGAGCCCTGGTCTGGGAAGATCCCACATGCCGTGGAGCAGCTGGGCCCATGAGCCACAACTACTGAGCCTGCGCGTCTGGAGCCTGTGCTTCGCAACAAGAGAGGCCGCGATAGTGAGAGGCCCGCGCACCGCGATGAAGAGTGGCCCCCGCTTGCCACAACTAGAGAAAGCCCTCACACATAAACGAAGACCCAACACAGCCATAGAAAATAAATAAATAAAATAAAATAAAATAAAAAAAATTAAAAAAAAAAAAAAAAAATGATTACAATAGTAAATGTTATATTATGTATATTTCACCACATTAAACAAATGAAAAAATGTATTTGTTCTTCTTTCAAATCTACATGTTCTTTTCTTTTTCATAATGATATGCAGTGATATGTTCTTGCCTAATAGTGAAAATAATTAGAACATAATGAACATAATTATTTTTAAATTTCTTTACAATGTTTTATCACCTGAAGTTTTTTGGGCGTGAATTCTTCCACTGGGGGCGTCTGCTGGTCTTTCTTATGAGACTTAATTTTCTCATTTGACTCATAAGTTTTTTTTGTTTTTTTTTTTTTTTAACTTTGGGTTTATTTATTTATTTATTTATTTACGGCTGTGTTGGGTCTTCGTTTCTGTGAGAGGGCTTTCTCTAGTTGCGGCAAGTGGGGGCCACTCTTCATCGCGGTGCGCGGGCCTCTCACTATCGTGGCCTCTCCTGTTGCGGAGCACAGGCTCCAGACGCGCAGGCTCAGTAGTTGTGTCTCACGGGCCTAGTTGCTCCGCGGCATGTGGGATCTTCCCAGACCAGGGCTCGAACCCGTGACCCCTGCACTGGCAGGCAGATTCTCAACCACTGCGCCACCAGGGAAGCCCAACTCATAAGTTTTTGATTAAGTTCCTAACTTCAGTGTCTAGCATGTCCTGGACGATGAAAACATCTCACATTCACTTCTTTTTTTTTTTTTTTTGACTGCACTGCACGGCTTGTGGGATTTTAGTTCCCTGACCAGGGATTGAACCTGGGCCCTCAGCAGTGAACACATCAAGTTCTAACCACTGGACCACCAGGGAATTCTTCCACATTCACTTCTACCAGAGCCCTGTGAGAGACATGAGTTCCAGACCAATTTTTAGGGTGATTCTTGACACCACATGAGTGAAGCAAATTTAGGGAAAAATAAACTTTGCCCTGAGCATAAAGTTGGCAGAATGTGTTATATGTTTATGGACTGGCAGCCACTGTAATATGTTTCCTTTTTTTAAAATATTTATTTATTTATTTATTTGATTGTGCCAGGTCCTAGTCGTGGCAGGCAGGCTCCTTAGTTGCGGCACGTGGGCTCCTTAGTCGCGGCATGAGACCTGTTAGTTGCAGCATGTGGAATCTAGTTCCCTGGCCAGGGATCAAACCCGGGCCCCCTGCATTGGGAGCATGGAGTCTTACCTGCTGTGCCACCAGGGAAGTCCCTGTAATATGTTTCTATATCTCCCTTTTATTTGGGCCTTCAAAATAAATATTTCCTTTCTCTCTCCAGAGCTTCTAAAATGGAAGGAAAAGACTGTCTACGAAAGCCCTAAAGAGTTTGCAGTCCTTGGACACTTGCCTGGAGAATAACTGTGCTGTGCTTGCTTCTATTATTTTTATTTAAAAAGAAAAAAAAAACAAAAACAGACTTCACACTGAAAGCTTCACTACTACAGGGATATACTCCTTCTGAGGTTCAAACAGTCCACAGTCGTGGAATTTAAAAGGTGATCCTCTATCACCCTTCGGCTCTGCTAATCCATGCACAATACACTTACTTATTCATTCAACAAATATTTATTGAACATCTGTTAGGCACTAATCTAGGGCCTTGGGATATAACAATTAACAAGAGACAAATTCCCTGACCTCATGGAGCACACATTCCAGTGGGGAAAGACAAACAATAAACATGCAGGGACTTCCCTGGTGGTCCAGTGGCTAAGACTCTGCTTTCCCAATACAGGGGGCCCAGGTTCGATCCCTGCTCAGGGAACTAGATCCCACATGCCACAACTAAAAACAAAGATCCTGCACATGGCAGCAAAGATCCCGCGTGCTACAACTAAGACCTGGCACAGCCAAATAAATAAATAAATATTTTTTTAAAAAAGATTGTATGTTCCAATAGCTAGAATAAACAAATTTATTTTTAAAAAACATGCAAACAAATAATTTCATATATTAGTAAGTATTATTAAGAAGAAAATAGCAATGTGGTTAGAGACTGACTGGGTGGAGGCCACTTAGGTGTGGGAAGCTCTCTGGAAGGCCAGAACATTTGAGATGAGACCTGAAAATGAGAATTAGACAGCTATGCAAAGAGCTGGGGAAAGAGCATTCCAGACAGAAGGAACAGCAAGAGCAAAGGGTTTAGGATGGGAGCAGGCCTGGTATATTTGAAGAACAAAAGGAAGACATCAGTGTGGCTGGATGGGGAGAATGGTAGAAGGCGGTGACATCAGCGAGTTGGACAGGGGGCCAGACCATGAAAGACCTTGTAAGCTACAGTCAGGGATCAGAATGTTATTCTTTTTTTCTTTTTTTTTTTGGCTGCCTTGGGTCTTCGTTGCTGCACGCAGGCTTTCTCTAGTTGTGTCGAGTGGGGGCTACTCCTCATTGCAGTGCGTGGGCTTCTCATTACAGTGGCTTCTCTTGTTGCGGAGCACAGGCTCTAGGCGCATGGGCTTCAGTAATTGCAGCACAGAGCCTCAGTAGTTCTGGCTCGTGGGCTCTAGAGCTCAGGCTCAGTAGTCGTGGCGCACGGGCTTAGTTGCTCCGCAGCATGGGTGATCTTCCCGGACCAGGGCTTGAACCCGTGTCCCCTGCATTGGCAGGCAGATTCTTAACTACTGTGCCATCAGGGAAGTCCCAGAATGTTATTCTGAGTGTGATTGGAAGCCATTGAATAATTTCAAGCAGGGGATTGATATGATCTGAAGAGATTGATATGATTCTATTTTAAGGAGACCACTGTGGGTTCTAGGTGGAGACTAGATTGGAAGGAGCAAGTGTTGAAGCAAAGAGACCAGTTAGGAGACTACTCCACTAGTACATGAGACAGATGCTGATGGTCTGGGCGAGGATGATGACGATGGAGGTAAACAGAAGTAGATGGATTCAGGTAGAGGTTACTGAACTCAATGAAGGAATGGATTGGGGGTACGGGGGTGGCCATGAAATAAAGAGAGGAATCAAAGATGATTTGTAGGGACTTCCCTGGTTGTCCAGTGGGTAAGGCTCTGTGCCCCCAATGCAGGGAGCCTGGGTTCGATCCCTGGGCGGGGAACTAGATCCCACATGCATGCCACAACTAAAGATCCTGTGTGCTGCAACCAAGACCTGGCGCAGCTTAAATAAATAAATATTTTTTTAAAAGATGATTTGTAATCTCCAAATAAGTATGCTGAGTGAAAGAAACCAGACGAGAAAGAGTAACATGCTGTATGATTCCACGTCTAAAGTTCTAGAATATGCAAATAAATCTAAAGTGACAGAAAGAAGATCAGTGATTGCCAGGTACATTGGGAGTGATGGAAACTAAGGTGGAGGTGGAAAGAGGGGGTTACAAAGGAGCATTAGATAACTTTTGTGGTGATGGATATATTTACTATCTTAATTATTAAGACGGTTTCCTAGGTGGGAACTTATCAAAGTGTACACTTAAATATATTCAGTTTATCATATGCAATTATACCTCAATAAAGTTGTTTTAGAAGAAAAATAAAGACGTCTAGGTTTTTGACCTGAGCAAACTTGTTAAGTGATATGTCTTTTACTGAGAAGAGAAAGTTAGTTCTTATGATATAGCCTACATACAGTCTCAAAGCCACTCTCCAGGAATAATAAGAATAATCGGGGCTTCCCTGGTGGTGCAGTGGTTGAGAGTCTGCCTGCCAATGCAGGGGACACAGGTTCGAGCCCTGGTCTGGGAAGATCCCACATGCCGAAGAGCAGCTAGACCCGTGAGCCACAATTACTGAGCCTGCGCGTCTGGAGCCTGTGCTCCACAACAAGAGAGGCCGCGACAGTGAGAGGCCCACGCACCGCAATGAGGAGTGGCCCCCACTTGCCACAAATGGAGAAAGCCCTCGCACAGAAACGAAGACCCAACACAGCCATAAATTAAATTAATTAATTAATTAATTAATTTTAAAAAAAAAAGAATAATCTTTCCTCCTGTGAATAGACTATATTAGTTAGAGTATAGGTTCAGCTGCTGTAACAGAGTTCCAAAATAGCAGTGGCTGAAACAAGATGAAGCTCATTTCTCTCTGTCACAATCATCCAGACATAAGCAACACAGGGTAAGTATGTGGGTTCTACAATGCCAGAGTTCCCAGGCTCCATCTATCTTATCCATGTGATCCAAGATGACTCATCACCACCATGTCCATAGCTTAGCTAGAAGGAGGGGGAAAAGGACAGGGGAGGCTCACTCTGTCCCTTTAAAGGCATATCCCAGAAGTTGTAAATGTGGCTCTGTTCGCATCATATTGGCCCAGAGAGAATCACGTGGCCATTCCTGGTGACAAGAAAAACTGGGAAATGTAGTTATTATTGTGGGCAACTATGTGACTAGCTAAACACCAGGAATTATATTATTATGAAAGGGAAATAAAAGAGAGATACTGGGGAAAAATTAGCAGTTTCTGACATGGGAGCTTTTCAGCTTACAAAGCCATTTCTCATTCATCAAGTTATTTGATTGTAACAACTCTCTACGAAGGATACTCTGAAGGGTTCATTCCATTTGAGAGAAAGTTTAGCAGAGTGGTTAAGAGTATAGACTTTGGAATCTGACCACCTAGTTTCAAATCCTGTTTCTACTGTTTACTTGCTGTGAGATCCAAGGAAAATTATTTAACCTCTCAGGGCTTCTGTCTCTTCAACTGTAAAATAGAGATAATAACAGTACCCATCTCATAGGCTGTTATCAGGATTAAATGAGATAATGCATGCAAAGTTCCTGATATACAGTTATATCTAATCTACATTAATTATTATTATGTGTCAGGTATTGCAAACCTACAGAAAAATAAAAGAGCATTTCACAGTACAGTGGGGGTCACAGATAAACAGAGAGTTATAAAAGAATATGAAAATTCTGCTGTAGAGGATGTAACCCCAGGAGTTGGAAGAACACAGAGGAGGGGATCCCAACCCAGGAGTCTTGTAGGAAAAATAAGAGTTTGTGGCAAAGAAGAGAGAAACAATATTCCTAGAAGAGACTAAGACCACCAAGGCAAGAGCCTAGTGTCTTTGGAGAAATACAAATTGTTTGGTATGCCTGAAGCACAGAAGCATGTCAACCACTGAGAGAAAGGGACAGAGAGATGAGGGCCAACGGTGGAGGGCCTCCCAAGTCAAGCTCATTGAATGCAATGCAATGGTCATTAAATACAATGGAGTGCTGTAAGCAAGGGAGTGACTGGTCACATTTACACTCCAGAAAATTGCCATGGCTGCTTTAGGTGGAGTGAGAAGAAGATGAGAAACCAGATCAGAACTAGAGCAGCCATCCAGACAGCAAGGGGCCAAAACTAAGGCAGTGGAAGAGAGGAGAGCCCCAGTGTTCATCTGCTTTTCAGAATTCCTTTCCTGTCTTTAGCAAGTTCTCTCTTAACCCTGCCTTATCTCAGCTGCTTTTGCATCACTTTATTTACTACAGAAACATCCTCTTTGATAACATTTCTATATACAGGTGATCAACCATCATGGTTTGTCCAAGACTATACCAGTTTTTGCACTGAAAGCCCTGTGACCTGGGAAACCCCTCAGTCCTGGGCAGGCCAGGACAGCTGGTCAGCCAACCTATAGAGCTTTACAGAGAGGCAGTGTAATGGTTAAAAGAAAAATTCTGGACCCAGATTGCCTGGATTCAAATCCCAGCCCGATCATGTATCAGGTACAGGACCTTGAGCAAGTTACTATACCTCTCTGTAGTTCAATTTCCCCACATGAAAAATGGGGATGCTGCAATGTAGTAACTACCTCACAGGGTCATTGTGAGGATTAAATGAGTGAATATATAGAGGTGGCCCTCTGTATCCATGGATGCAAAATTCAAGGTAAGGGCTGACTGTAAGGGACTTGAAAATCCCGAGATTTTGATATCTGCAGGAGCGGAGGAACCAATCCCTGGTGGATACTAAGGGACAACTATACTGAGTATTTACAATTTAGATTGGTACCTGGAACACTGTATTTTTCATGACTATTTTGAAATTGTAGCTGTAATAAACCTACTGCCTTCTGGTTTATTTCACTTCTGTCCCACACATCCCCTTGCTCTGTCATCCTTTCTTGGATGTCTCCAGATCCTTCACTTTAAGCTCTCAGTCACCTCACCCAAAGATGGTGAGAAAAAGTAGTTCTGAGACTCGGATCTGTGGGTAGCCTCTGAGAGCATTAAATTGAATTAAAGAGAATTTAAGGTTTTTAAGACTCTCTCCCAAGTGGGCTACTTCCTGATAACCTCAGGAAGGGGGAATTTGCATCTGTTTCCTCTGACAATGAATTACGCACAATGGTCTGCCTAGTAGTAGGGTGGGATGGGGTGGGGCATTTGTACGGCTTATATGGTTCTGTGAGGGCTTTAGGGACAGGGATAGGGAGTGATCCTTCCCAGCAACACATTTGCCAAGAAACTGAAGTAGCTCTTCTAGCTGGCTGAGTTAGGTTTGGGGCTGGGACATTCCTAGGAGGGGAAGGGGAGCCTTAGCTGTGCCTACCAAACAAAATAGTCACTGTAAACTACAAGGAGAGGAAGTGAGTTATCCTAAGGGGGAACTGTCAGCGGCTTTCCCCAGGCACCTTGCCACATTTGATTCAATCTGTTTATGAAAAGTCCAAAGAAAATGAGTATTTTCAATCAATCTGATGATTTAACCTTGCCTAAGAGATGAAGCTGGGTAACAGAGCACAACAAAGACTGGGATATTTATCCCATTGGTCACCAGAGAAAGTGAGGGGGTGGGGCCTGCCAGAGGTGAGAGTCAAGGATAGGAGACTCAAGAATCGGGAAGCAATAAAGTCAGGGAAATCAAAAGCCTAGTGGAGAATTCATATCTCTATCGCTCCAGCTCACCCCAAATGGAAAAAGTTCATTGTCCTTTAAAACAGGAAGAAGAATACAATGGGGTTGGGTTGAGATCTGGACAAAACTCTACATGCAGTTTTTAAATAGGCACCAAAAAGCATCAACACAGAAGAATGTTTTTCTACCCTCAGAGCTGTACCTAGGATGTGGTGACTAAAGCTTTTCCCCAGAGCACCCACATTTAGCAGCTCCAAATTTTTTAAATAAAGATTTTTAAATTGTAAGAAGCTTAAATTTTTAATATTTTTCCTTTTATAAATTAGAAGAACATGAGTGAGTGTAGCACCTAGTAAGCAGGAAACTTAGTTGAAACAGGAAACCACACATCATTCACCTGTTACTAACTCGCATACGTAGCCACAAGCAATTCCAGACTTACATTTGACCAGTTTCGCCTCCAAGTGGAAAGAGACACGGCTTCTTTCCTTTATGGTTCCAGAAAGAGTCCCAGAATTGGATTTTCCGGGCCTAAGTTGATCATATGCCCATCTTTGAAATAATCACAATAGCCAGAGGCATGGAATGCTCTGATTGGCCAGGTGCAGGTCATACAGCCATTCCTGGAAGGTTAGGGGTATCATCCCCACCCAAAAAGCACATGAACTGAGGGAAAAGTGTCTTCTTTACCAAAGAGTAAAGTATAAGTATCAAAGGAAGAGGTGATGGATATCACAAATAGGAAAAAAAAAAAAAAAATAGGTGTCCACTACACCTTAGTTGCCAAAATTTCAACTTTTTCAATCCTCTCTCCTAATAAATAGGCCAATTCCATTTCAATAGGTACATGAACTTCATGATAGTGAATCTCTATTCTTCCTGAGATAATGGAGGTCAGGGACTTCAAGGAAACAGTCTTGTTTTGCAGTGGAGTCCTTGGATCATTGGATGTGGAGGGTCACATCCAAGGGGACTGAATCTAAGACTTAGTGTTGTTTGGCTTTTCTAGCTCAGGACACTAAGTACTATCTCTTTGTTTTATTAATGACAAATTGTAGCAGCCACTGTTGATAGGGATGTGGAAGTTACCACTTCCTTTTGTCCCCTCAGCTAAGGTCAAATGCTAAGGTCAGCTTGGGCTTGGGAAGATGGCAAAGGGTAGCTGGCTGTGGGTGAGTAGCCTCTGTGACTCATAGGTCTTTGTCTTTCTAACCATAGGGATTAGTAGAATACATAAGAAGTCACAAGCAGGAATACTTATCCTGAAACATCAGCATCTGAGGACAGAAAGCCATATAGAATTAGGTGGTAAACTTTGCAACGGATCCTAATTAGTCCATCCATTTTGTCACATACTTATTTCCATTGTGTTCTGCCATCTGAAGTTTAGTATAAAATTTCCAGGAAAAAATCCTAGACTCAGAGAGCTGGAAGGGATCTTTGAGTTCTTCTAGCCTACCCCCTTACTTTATAGTTGAAAATATACAGAAATATGTAGAAAAATATAATATAGAAATATAGAAAATGAGGCTCACAAAGGAGAAGTGCCTTGCCAAGAACATAGCAAATTGGTATCCAAGCTAAGACTAGAGCCCAGGAGTCTTGGATTCCCTTCCAGAGTTCCTTCCATTCCACCCTGTGGCCTTTCTTGGGTGGATCCTGGCAAGACTATACTGAGTCTCAAAAAGAAGAATTTAGAATCAAAAGGCTCCATTTGTCTGGGGAATATGGGACTCCTTTTTGTACCCAGTTACCCTCGACTGCACTTAAACATACAGACCTTGGAAAAGGGTTTCAATCCCAGGGCACAAAGAGAAGTTGAGATAGAAAAAGCTCTAGGCCTCTGCTCCCTAGAAGCAAGATTAACCTGGTGTTCTTTTAGATTTGGACTATGCATTGGGAATTCTGGGTACTCTGTAAACACAGCCGTGCTGCGTGGCTTACGGGATCTTAGTTCTCCCACTAGGGATCAAACCCACACCCTCACAGTGAAAGTATGGAGTCCTAACCACTGGACCACCAGGGAATACCCCAGCAATCTTTGAAAGCACTGATACCTGGGCCCCTCCTCCTGGAGAGGTGGATTCAGTAGATCTGTGCTGAAGCCCAGAGAATCTGCGTCTTTTAGAAGCTC